>NW_024467956.1:0-2400000 GCF_002105095.1 Pseudomassariella vexata | reverse complement strand
GAATCGCTCGTAACGGCTCCTTCACAAGCGGAGCTAACGGTGTAGTGCTCGCCGGAAACAAGTCTCATGTACTTGGCTATGCTCATGGCAACTTCCTGCATGTTCTCAAGGTTGGGAACACTGGCCGAGCATGAGTAGGCATACGGCCAGAGAATCTGCTGAGAGTATGAGTGGAGGTCAACGTAGGCAACAAAATTGACGTTGTTCTGTGTTGTCTCATTGAGGGCCCATTGAGCCAACTGTGATGCCTCGATGGCCTGGAAGGGCTCGTCACCGCCGTAGCTCTCGGAACAGGGATCGCTCTGGTGCTCCGAACCATCCCATTGATAGCCAAAGGCATGATCTAGGTCAAAACCGGGACAATAGTGCATGCTTGTTCGCTGTCTAGACTTTCGCCATAGACGGTCAACGTTCCATGTGTACTCGTAGCCATCCGGATTGAGGACGGGCACGAATACAAAGTCGAACTCATGAAGGATCTTGGTGGCCAAGTCGTCATCACCGTACGCGGAAATAAAGGACCAGGCCAGAAAGTTGACTGAGCTGACACCAATCCACTCACGGGCGTGCAAGCCGCCAGTAATAAGGATGGTCTTCCGAGGCTCTTTTGTAGGCTTTGCGGGGCGCATACCGACACGCAGCGCTGGAATAGCTTTGCCCTCGTACGACTGACCGACGTTGAACATTTGGACAAGGCCACGGCCTCTGAACATGTTGTCCATCAGTGACATCCACGTAGAGATAACGGCAAGGCGTTGATAGTCCTTGAAGAACAGATCGTCAACGTCATGCCTCCTACGGCCCGACTTCCACTGTACAGTCTTCGGTGTGATACCGCGCTCCCTCATGGCACTCTCAAACTCAGTGTCACCCTTGTAGGTGGACGGGTATGTTGCGGCGACAGCACGGGCAACATCGTGGATGAGGATCGAATGCTCGGTCCTCAGTGGCTCTGGAAGAAGACTTAAAAAGGGGCGAATGCGTCTGTTGGGAAGTCGAATGTCGGTATAGTTGATGGTGAAGTCCCATACGTCCAGAAGCATCTGGTCAACGGCTTTGCGGAGAGCAGCTTCGTGCTCAACGGTCGAGACATTGAAGCGGAGGACGACCTGGTCCTCGTATCTACGTTCTGGCGTCCATTTGGTCCACTTGCAATTTTTCTGATTGCAATTGAACGGCCAAAGGTCCTTCAAACGACCCCATAGAGAGGCGTGTGACGTCGTGCCATGGTGGGCGGCTTGGTGGAGGCCGGCGGCTGAGGATTGGTGGCGAAGGAGGAGCAAGGCGGCGAGAAGAAAAAGGCGGCTGGAGCATCGCATCCTAACAAGTGTATGGATTGAAATACGGATGTGAACCAAATATTGAGATGTGTCAATACTAATGTCGATGGATAATATCGCTTCTGCCGAGGACGTGGCCTCGATGCTGTGAGGTCGAGTACAATGTAGTAAAAGGCTGCCTGCTCGCGCATTTGGCTAGGAAACCGTGGGCGGGTGTGTGGGGTAAACTGTAGCTTATTACGAAGTAGCTAAGTACGTGCCTCTCCCACTCCCTAAATGTCTAGCTGCGCCTGGCACTGCTCAGAGCAACAACCATGTCAAGTATTCCCAGCAGACGACGAAACAGTCAACGAGATCCACGCGTTTGTTCCAACGAGGGTTTGATTTCAGGGTTAGGAATATGTCATACTATTATATTGGCACGAAAGACAACTGAGCAAGCCGGACGGGTGACCGTTAGCAAAACTACAAGTACGGCAGGTACAAATGGACATCGAGATAGAGATAAGGTCCGGGGCGTTTTTGGTGTCATTCCTGCCGTTGGTGTGGCATTCACTGTTCTCTGCCCTGATGAGAATGGGCTGTATGAACCAAGCTATTTGTGCACTAACCAGCAAGTGAAGAAACTTTGAAACGTACATAAGTACTGAAGTATGATGAAAGGCTGAAATCGCGTTCGCGCTCAACGGGGTCTTCGATGGAATTATTAGTAGCACAAGTGCAAAGACAAAAACCAGCGAGTGCTCCGCAAGCCGTGGCTGAGGCTTGTAAATTGCTTGCTCCCACTCGCACCAATTTCCTAAGCTCAAGGTTTGTATAATGGTTCATGTCGGACAAGTCAAGCTCAAATGACCGTCTTTAAAAGAATCAACTCCAACAAATTTTGGAGTTGATGTCGGCGTTGAAGGCCACAGCTGACCCATTTGACTCTTTGCAGTTGAAACGATGTACTCGTGGTCCAGGCCATCGCTACCTCCGTGCTCAGGTCCAATTCTGCAAGATTGCACCTCTATCGTTGGAGAGTTTCAAAATAGAGGAAAGAGAAGGGTAGCAGAGGAAGATGACACCACTTGGCCTGGCTATTTGACGAAGACAGCTCATTGAATATTTGAACTGGATCAAAAGTGCTTCAATAATTCTTAGATCCTGATAACCTTTCGGACTGTTGGAGCTGCTTGGAGGTCGATAGCAGCAAGCTGGCCAACCCAACTCTAAACCACACAGGTCTAATTGTGTGGGCCTTTCCATTTGATAAATTATTCTTTTGGCGGACATGGACCCACTGGGCCGCGCTTCCTCTGTTCAGCAGCTCGAGGTCTCAGACGCTAAACCACATGAGTGCAATCAATTCTTAGCTATGGGCGCCGTGCTGTCAAAGTCCATGCTGCTCCTGTGCTAGTCGATACCTTTAATTGTAATTGTTTGCGTCGTGATCCATCCCGTGCTAGTCGATCCGTTTAATAACCCAAGTCCTCTCTTCCAACTCCAGGAACTGCACAGCGTTTCCCCTTCCTGCCACTGCTTTGCGACGCCCACACCGGCATCTATACACCCGACACCCACACCTCGTATTTTAATCTGGCCAGGAAAGCGACAACAAGCACGGCAGGGAATGCAAGCACGACAATGGGCGTCCGTCGTTGGAAGACCTGACGTAACCACCATCAGCTCGGGCTGATCTGACCTTGCACCCTGTTTCACTGCTGCTGCTGCTGCTGTGATTGCTACTGCTACCGCATCGCCGTTACTGCATCTGACTGCAACCGACGTTTCCCTACAACGATGCCGTTCCTACGCCGTCGCGGAGTCTTAGCTAGCGAGACAGACATGCGGCGACGACACAGCTTCCTCGAACCCGGCTCCGGCTCCAACACCAATTCTATCTTGGCCAAGCAGCCTGCACCCAGAAAGTCCATGGCAGAAAGCTTCCTCAGCCCGGAATCGCCCAATTTTGGCACCCCCATGTCGACGGACAGGACCGATGACGCCGGAAATGGCAATGGTGAAAGTTCGTCGATTGATTCCAACATTGCATCCGCCTCTGTTGGCCGGCCCAGTGACGACCCCTACGATCGACCCGAATCCCCGCCGGTCCAGGATGAGACACCCAAGCATCGCCGTTTCTCTATGCTGAGGTTCCGGAATGCCTCCGACTCGCAGCTGTCGGCAAGGTTAAAGGCGCAGCAGCAAGTTGAGAAGCCTCCGCCCATGCCACGACGTAGGTACCTTCTCGTTTCCTGCCTGGAGATGCCGCATGCGGCTACAGTAGCCTCTCCCCTGTTTTCTCCTTCCCTTTACTCTGGCGACTCTTGTTTCAATGCCTGCTACAACATCGGGCATGTCATTAAGCAATAGGTCTCTAGTCAAAGTTGTACATACACAGGCAGATGGACTAGGTTTTGCTGACGCGTACAATACACAGTAGCACCGGCTATCATAACCACCGCTCCAACCATAGACGGCAGTCTCATGCCCCAGAAGAAGCCGTCTCGAATGAAACTTGCGACGATGCGCATGCGCAAGTCTGCGGACCTCCCGAGGCTGGAGCAAGATACGCCTAAATTAATGCGCATCTCCACCAATAAGCAGGACCGGAGGAAAACCATGACGGGTCTGTCCGAGGATTCTTCCCAACAGTCTTCTGAAAATGGCAAGCAGATGGTGACCTTTGAGGAGCCGAGGCGGCGGCCGCAGACATCGGCAGCATCACAGCCAGGACCAATGCCGCCAGACCATAGCAACGAACATAACTCACAGCAGCCCGTGCTTACAAACCGATTGTCTGAATCGGAAAGGTCGGAAGGAAGCTCAGGGGAACACGGTGTATACCAGACCACGACAACTACGACCCACACGGTATCCACGACAACCTTCTTCCGCCTACCGCGACGTAAGCCGAAACAGCGTGAGCCGCTGTTCCCTATGTCACATCTTCCACAGAAAGCCAAGACTCCTGCTTTGCAATCTGCAGCCTCGACCTCCTCTCTAGCCCCTCGAGACTCAACCGCCTCGGCCACACCATCAGATGGGACTACCCTAGATCCGGCACGCCCATCCACTGGTTATGATAGAGCTACTCCTGTCGCATCACCAACACATGGTCCCAGCTACTTGAACCGGCCGTCTGGGTCTCCAGCCACCGCTTTGTTCCGACCTGGATCACGTAATTCTGGTCAATCCTCACCGACCAGGACTCATCTGGCTAACAGAGGAAGGTCTTCAACCATGAGTTCACTGGGGCGAAACTCGGTTGACGATCATCAATTTCCCGAAACAATACGGACGTCTTCGTCCACCGGTCGCAAAAGCTTTGGTGATCTCCTCGGGCTCAGCCGCCTACGCCAAAACCAGGACGGTCTCCGTCATGGAAGTCTAACACCAGCAACGCCAGGGTCCAATGCGTCCAAGAACAACTCGCTCCAGTTGACGAGAGAGGTTCCACCGGTAGTTCTGCCAGACCGCAGAGAAGATGACACGCCAGCTAAATATTTGGCACGGCTTGAGGAAGTTCTCAATCGCGGTGTCATAGCAAGCGCATTGTCCAGAGGAGCTGACCCCTTTTCCGCCTCTGTACTACGAAGCTACATGCGCAAATTCAGTTTTTTCGAGGAGCCCATGGACATGGCCATCCGAAAGCTGCTGATGGAGGCCGAGTTGCCCAAGGAGACACAGCAGATCGATAGATGCCTACAAGCCTTTGCAAACCGGTATCATGAATGCAACCCCGGTATCTACTCAGCACCAGACCAAGCCTACTTCATAGCATTTTCTCTTCTTATACTTCACACCGATGTATTCAATAAGAACAACAAACACAAGATGCAGAAGCCGGACTATCTCAAAAACACCCGAGGCGAGGGTATCTTTGATGATGTACTCGAGTGTTTCTACGACAACATCTCATACACACCTTTCATACATGTCGAGGATGATCTGGATATCAATGGAGAGCGCCTCGTAGGGCACAAGATGAAGAAGAAATCCATCTTCCCAAATGGAGCCACAGAACCACTGAAAAAGTCCAAGGATCCAATTGATCCATACACTCTGATTCTGGATGGCAAATTGGACGTGCTTAGGCCCCCCCTTCGAGATCAGATCCCACTTGAAGAGCACTACAGCTATCTGGGCACTGCTACGGATCTAGACTTGAAGGAGCTGCAAACTACGTTCTTCAAAACTGGCGTCTTGCAGATCGTCTCAGCGCGGTCACGGCCCGACGCCTTCATGTCTGAAAAGACAGTCTCAAATCCCCAGGAAGCAAATCCAGGCGTGGTGGACATCAAAATCACCAAGGTTGGGACTTTGTGGCGGAAAGATCAAAAGAAAAAGAAAACGAGGTCTCCGTGGCAAGAATGGGGCGCAATTCTTACAGGGGCCCAGCTGTATTTCTTCCGGAACACGGCGTGGGTCAAGAATCTTATGCACCAGTACGAGACCCACGTCAAGCACGGCAACGAGGGGATCCCCCTTATTTTCAAGCCTCCGCTTGAGCAATTCAAGCCCGATGCTCTAATGTCAACTGAGGGCGCAGTTGCTTTGTTTGACGCATCCTACAAGAAGCACAAGAATGCATTTGTGTACGTGCGTCACGGCGGGTTCGAGGAAGTACTTTTAGCCCAGAGTGAGGAGGACAGGAACGACTGGCTTGCAAAGCTGAACTACGCTGCAGCGTTCAGAACATCGGGTGTCCGTATGCGAGGCGTCGTGGGTGGCAACTACGAAGGTCAAAGTCGCCGGGCCATCCGACGACTCGACAGTAGCGAGGTTACTCAAGTCATTCAGACACCAACTGGGGAAGTGAGCATTAACCGGGGCCGCATCGACCACAAGATGGCGCAAGACATTCTGACAGCGCGGCGTGAGATCATGTCGCAGAGGATCTCGGAAGCGGATGAGAAGCTCCAGGCAGCGCAAAAACATCTGGACTCGCAACTGAGAAATGCTCGCCATCTTTTGATATTGGCGCCTATTCAGGAGAAGACGCGTGATCAGGTCCGGGGAGGGGCTGCCAAGGTGATTGCTCAGCTGAAGTGGTCGCGAACCGAGATATGGAGACTAAAATGTCATCGAGATATCCTCGTCATGGATCTCGAGGAGGAGAAGGCGGTCAATGGGGACTTGGAAGACCTCCAAAGCGAGGTGGACACTTCGTCCGAGAAACCATCGCTCCTCCACTTAGACTCCAAAGCAAGCTCTCACAAGACCCAGCAGCAAAGCCCACGGTCGCCACCACCGCTGTCCTTGTCCCGATCGTCTGGGTCAGCGAAGCATCAGGTCGATGGGGAATCTCCTGACAGCGATGTTTTCCAGACGCCACCCACCAGTGCGACAGCACCAACCTTCCAGAGGCCACAACCTCGAGATGTGCAACCCCTAGGTCCGGACCACGCAGGATTGCGGAAACCCTCTGTATCTAGTGTTGCATCATCAACCGCCCCGACGCCATCTTCACCGCCCCGCGCAGTGTCGAGTCCTGCATCGGGCCAGGACCGGAGCCCCATCGATGAACACTCAGAGGAGGATGCCGGTGAACGGCAAGTGCTCGAGCAGGCAGGTCTTCTTGACATTGAGCTGTCACGCACATCAGACCGTCGCCCCACTTCATCCCCCATGGCATCAGAAGATACCTTTGAGCGCTCTAAACGAATTAGCACCGCTATTGCCGACAAGGAGAGACTTGACCGAAACAAACTGCGCCGCAGTTTGCAACGCACTCTTAGGGACAGTGCGGGGCATCTTTCGCACCACCGCAGTAGGAAAGGGAAAGACTCTGCTTCGAGCACAGGAATGTCGGACGAGACGATCCGCGAGGAGGTTTTGTCCCGTGGGACCGGGAGCTTTACTGTGCATGGCAAGAAGGCGTCCGTCATCAATTTTGGCTCGGAACTACAGAACATGTCGCCCGAGGAACGCCTCCGCCAGCGGAAGCTGTCGCAGGTTGAAGACCAGCTACTCTCTCCTCTTTCGACGGATGACGATTTCCAGTCCTTTTTGGGGGACCCATCGCCCACACGTGAGCGGCGCGAGTCGGTAGCCAGCGCCGCCACGGCCAGGTCATTCCGGGAGCTTCATCGAAAGTACTCGTCTGCACGCAGTGGCGGCCTTGTGGTGCCTTCGGATGAGGACAGCGATGCGGCTCTCAGTTTCTCCGACGGTCATCGAACCCCCCTGCCTCCCCTTGAAGATGGTTCGGGGGACGAGGCCGAGGCGACATTGAGCATAGCTCCGCCGAAGCAGGCGCAATTCTTCACACCAGACGCATCGAGCTCACCAGTCGAGGAGACTGGGGGCAAGGAGGGACCGGAACACGACGAGATAACGGAAGATGTTGACCGCCTGACCAGTCCGGCTATTCAAATTGTCAGTGCGTAAGGAGTTGGTGGATTCATGTATCAAAAAGTTAGATTTGGTCTGCGTGAATAAGCGATTCGATGTCTAATTCTGTGGGTTTGGAGAGGGGCAAGGAAGACAAAGCTGGCGGGTTGTGTCTGCAAATGCGACAACAGCGTACATAGATTTCACATGAGCAGCACTCATTTGCAGCGTGGGAGGCTGGCGCCGGGACCGGTAGGTAAGACTCATACTCTTGGTGGGAGCCATAGATGTGATGCTACCCAGGTTTTATTCTGACGCAGCCCATCGCTTCAGCCACTAGTGGCTTTTCCAAAGAGGTGACAAGTCGAACTACTTGCTTGAAAGTCCGGGACCATGAGTCTAGAGTCGGGACATGACATTCCCAAAGACTGCACATTCCATGAAGTTGAACTTGCGGATATAGATGGAAAGATAAGTCTCGTTG
Source organism: Pseudomassariella vexata (assembly GCF_002105095.1). NCBI lineage: Eukaryota > Fungi > Ascomycota > Sordariomycetes > Amphisphaeriales > Pseudomassariaceae > Pseudomassariella > Pseudomassariella vexata. Next base: position 2,391,918 of record NW_024467956.1, on the reverse strand, counting down.
AGACACTAATGCATATAGTTCCATTGTCGTTTGGGAATCAATCTATGCCGCCTCCATGGCCATCTGTACGCTTGTCCATGTAGCCAGAAACTTCAAGACCAGATCTGGGTAAAAAGACAGGCGGAAGCCGTTCACCCGACCTTCGGGACCCCTGCGCATGTACCCTGCTGCATACCAAACGCGGCCGAGAACCCAGGCAGCGCCGCAGGCGGCGCTGGCAACGGGGAAGCGCAGGCCAGAAATGAGCAGGGCGCCCAGAAAAGGTGTGTAGTTCTCGACAAAGTTGCCGTGGGCACGCTGGACGCAGTTGAATTTGTACGCAGCCGGGTCCTTAGCGGCGTGCTCGGCGGCGGCGTACGGGATGGGGTATCTAAGGCCACTCGCTGTGCGTGCCTTCCCACTGAGGACGAAATGGTACGTGTTGACGAAAAGCGAGGCCGAGGCCACCGTCAGGACGTAGCTGTAGTGACGCATTGTCATTAGTCTCCAATTACTTGGTATATTTCAGGATGATGGTTGGTAGATGTGTCAATGAAGTGTTTTACGCCTATCCAGTTGAAGGCATTATGGACTAACCCGTATTCACTTGGGAGCTGCAGTGCGAAAGTCATTATGCAGGTTGTGTTATTGATGTGGTGGTCCTAGTTGAGTTCAAGTGAAAAAGTCCGAACAAAGGGTTGGGGACAAATGCAAAGCTGGCAGGGCGAGGCTTCATCTGCTTGTTATCGCGCTTGGTAGTAAGGGTATTCCACTCTGATCCAGCTTGAGCAAGAATGTGAGGCAGGCACCTTGTCCACTCGAGAGATCCAATCGGGCAAAAACTTGACCGAGACCCACAGAACGAACTATCGTAGTACCACGAAGCCGAATGCTCCTGGTAAGCTTGACATTGATTGGAATTAGGCGGTGCATTTGTAAAGGCCGACTGCCGAGCAGCCTACGTCATAACCTACAATCTATTCAGATAAAGTCTCTGAGGCTAGCCTATTCATTCGGGGTAATGAGAGATACACCGTAAAAAATGAAGATGTCAGGTTAAATATCAGGTTCCCTTGAATAATTCAGCCAAGCGTCAGCCAAGCGTGTCGTCTTATATATTCATGTTGATATATCAAATTTATAGGCGGTTCGTGTAGATCCTCTAAGTTGTTACTACTCTAGTACCACGCCGTGAGTGAGAGTGAAGAAATATCTATGAGCATTGCATCCCGTATTCCGTTCTTCTGGAGGCTACCATTTTAACCCGAGCCCTTCGAAGGCTCTCCTGTCCACTCGAGAGCTCCAATCGGACAAAAACTCGACCGAGATCCATGTAACGAACTATTGTAATACAACGAAGCCGAATGCCCTAGTAAGCTTAACATTGATTGGAATTGGACGCTGTATTTGCAAAGGCCGACTGCCGGGCAGCCTGCGTCATGATTCATTCAGATATATTCTCCGAGGCTGGCCTGTCCATTTTGGGTAATGAAAGATACACCTTATAGAATGAAGATATCAGATTAAATGTTAGGTTCCCTTGAATAATTCAGCCAAGCAGGTCGTTTTACATATCCATGTTGATATATAAAGTTTATAGGCGGTTCGTGTAGATCCTCCAAGCTGTCAATACTCTATCTAGTACCACGCCGTTAGTGCGAGTGGGGAAACATCTACGAGCACTTCATCCCGTATTCCGTTCTTCTGGAGGCCGCCATTTTAACCCAAGCCCTTCGAAGACTCTCCTCTCGGCAGTATACATGTCGGGTGCTGGTGTTCCGTTGGAAGCGTGTTCCAAATCGACCCAGGCGCCGTCGATCCTATTTCTTATGCCGCTGCTGTCAAACTTCAGTGACTTTTCTTTCTTGCAATATCTCCTTAGATCCCGTCTGTATACTATGTCAGTGGATGACTAGATAGGCGCAGATGAACTTACTCGAAAGTGGTGCCTCCACTCCAACCAATGACAGCGCAGCCGGCAGTCTTCCAAGGACTTATGATGATGTCGACACGTCTGTGTGGGTTTGGATTCTTGGGAGCAGACGCCCTGTCCCATTCGGGATTCTGCCACACCACCATAGCCTTGTCCAAGGTATCAAACCCGGAGCCCTGTCTATCTTCCCCTTTCCACGCCAGTGGTGCCTGTCCGCGTTCCGAGTTCCTGGTGCTGAGTGACAGGGTATGCGTTACGTACTTGTCTGTTTCGAGACTTTCGACAATCTCCTCGATGACGTCCTGTGTAGCTGACGCGTCAGGACAGCTCAACAAAACGTCCACGTCCCCACATTGCTGCTTGCCTCTCCTGTATCCACCGACGATGACCATATGGAAGCCCCGACGTACTTTGTTAGCTTGCTTAAGAATCATCTGTGCTATTGACTCGACCTCAGCACGGGGGATTCCAGACAGGAATTCGTCGTGATACTTGACGCCGATCTGCTGAACTCTCGTCAGGCTCTCCCAGCCGTACTCTACAATGTCATCCAAATCTCGCCAGCCCCTGTTGTAGAAGTCTTGGGCTGTCGTCTCCGCCACGCCCCAAATGTCGTAGAAACGCTTGAGAACCGAGAGTCTAGGGTCTTGGTTCGCATTTTCAATTTCAGCCAAGGAGCCGCTACTCTTCCATTGCTGGTAAAGCTCGGCAATCTTGGGGCCGCAGCCAGGAAGCCGGGAAACATCTGCGCATTGTTTAGCCCGATTAAGACCTCTATCATCACGTGGAATCTCAACAACTCACCTGACGCGTTGACCAGCAGGTGTGGATAGGCAGCAAGAGAGGCAATGCTCGTCGAATACGCGCGAACGCCAACCTTGTCGGCGTTCAGCGTCCTCAGAACTCTTACCTTCTTAAGCTGCTCAATGAAGGCGTCGTTTGGCGGGTTGATGGGAGTTGACCGTTGACAAGAGTACATACTATGGAGAAAGTCTGGGATTGGTAGTAAACTCCGATCTATGTCATGCTCGGAGGTTGTCTCCCGTATCAGTGCTAGCCGATTTTCTAGCACCAATGTTCTTGTGCGTTGGGTGCTGGCGGCCTGCCTATGGTGCGTCACACGCTGTGATGCAGGAGAAGTGTCATCGTCGTCTCGGGCACGCTCGAGGACACCCACTGTCCTTGGAGGGGTGGAGATATCCATAGACCGTGCCTCCTTCAGGCCTTTGTAGATGGTGTAGTCTTCCACTGGTAAAACCATCCCTTTCGCTACTGAATCCGTAAACCAGGCCAGTTTGACTACTTTAACGACATGACCCGTTGCATCATAAGAACCAGGATCCCAAGATGCTGTCGTCGAATTAGAGGTACTGGCAACTTTTTGCTGGGCATGAGTTGTAGAGTTCTCGTTGACATCACTGTCTGAAGTCGTGCTAGATGCACGGTCGTTGGTTATTTTTCGACGCTTAGCTGGTGGCAGTCCGCTGCTGTTTGTCTGCAGTGGCAATTCCTTGATGGTGAGCTTGAGTCGTCTCAGCTCAAATATCGCCCGTTGCCTCTTGCTGATGCAGCCTAGAATTACCTCCGCCTCACTGATGTTGTACGTCAACGATGGAATTTGACTCTCGAGCTCTAGAAGCTTGTGAGGTTCAATGTGCGTTGGGAGTAAGAAAATGGTGGGAAAGTCAAGCCGAGACATCTTCACTCAGTGTCAGGCATGGTCTTTGCGCAGAAAACTGATTGGCTCATGGTGAATCAGCAAGTCCACACTTGGTAAGAGCAGATTTTACAGCAGCGTTTGGTGTCCACAAGTAGTTTCCTCCTAGGTTTGAGATGAGAAGCAGAGTACAGTGGTACGTGTCAGAATGTAGTTGCTGAAATAAGCGGCTCTAAGGTAGATATGCAGGCAGCTATCACGGGCTACGGCGAGGAAAAATAGAAAAGTGAATGTGGGCTCGGGGTGCAATTTATTGCCAGCGTTTTCAATATTCAGTGTTTTGGGTCTAATATGAATTGAAGAGCGAGTTTCGAAGTCTAGCCAACATCTATGAGGTACTATAACGCCTGAACTCTGCTTAGATGAACTACCCGTGCCACACCCCACTTATTACGGATTCGCTTGAGCTCATCAACGTAAGTTGGTGCTGGACACCGATTTGGCCAGAAAATAGTAGTATTTTCAACATTAGATCAAAATCTGCGTAATAACCGTAATACAGAACCAGTTTCGGTAAATTCTGCTAGCTTTCGTCGGCCTACTAATCGTCGTCTCCTAGCTTCTTTTACGGTATAATAAAAACGACTCTTTAGCTATAACGTCACCCACAGGTCATTGCCCCACACGGGTCTTTGCCCAACTTTTCAAGAAATCTTGACTTTCCTTCTTTACTTATACAATTCTTCCCTTCCACAACATGGCACGCAAATCTAGTGAAGCTAATCTTCAATTAGCCATCCAAACTAAACGACGCGATCCTCACCTAAGTTGGAACAAGCTTGGTAAAATCTTCAAAGTCGACCATAAGACATTGAAGCGCCGTTACGAAGGCGTACAACCATTACACATTACTAACATGTCCAAACGGAAAATGACCGAAACCGAAGAGAATACGATTACCCGACGCGTAATTGAGCTAGATTCGCGAACTTTTCCTCCCCGGCTTCGATACGTTGAAGAAATGGCGAATATCCTCCGACGCGACCGCGAAGCATCACCCGTCGGCAAGAACCGGGCCTCGAGCTTCGTACGGCGACAACCAGACCTCCGGACGCGTTTAAATCGTCGAATCGATTACTAGCGGGCATTCTGCGAAGATCCTGTCGCGTATCGCGGTTATTTTAAGCGTGTTGCGGACACAATAGCGAAGCACGGCATCCAGCCGGAGAATATCTACAACTTTGACGAGACGGGCTTTTTAATGGGCATGATCTCAACCGGCATGGTCGTTACGAGTACCGAAAGACGTGGAAGGCCTAGGCAAGCCCAGCAAGGCAATAGGGAATGGGTTACTGTCATTCAGGCGGCCAATTCCCAAGGCTGGGCGGTGCCGCCGTACATCATCTTCGCGGCCAAAGTTCACCTCGCTTCGTGGTATCGCGACACCACATTACCGGGCAATTGGGTCGTTGATCTATCCCACAACGGATGGACAACGAATGATATTGGTCTCAGCTGGGCAGCTCACTTCGATCTGCACACACGCGATCGTACGAAGGGTGTCAAACGCCTCCTGATCCTCGACGGTCACGAAAGCCATCACTCGATGGATTTCGAACAATACTGCAAGGACCATGGCATCATTACCCTTCCTATGCCTGCCCATTCGTCCCATAAGCTCCAGCCTCTCGACTTGGTGCCTTTTAGTGTTTTGAAACGGGCGTACGGTGTGTTTGTTGAGAGTTTGATGCGACGGCATCATACCCACGTTGCGAAGGAGGATTTCCTTGCCGGTTTTTTGGAGGGGTTTGGCGCTGCTTTTACTGAACAAAACATCAGATCTGGTTTCGAAGCAGCTGGAATTGTCCCTTTTGACCCCGACAGGGTTATATCTGCCCTGGATGTCGCAGAAGTCGCGCGTACACCCTCTGCCGACCCAGAACTCCTACCCCCTATTTGGACTTCTAAGACACCTACTACCACCCTTGAAGCCGAATCGCAGTCAACGTTGATTAAGAATAGCGTTCAGAGGCATCAAGACAGCTCTCCGACGCATATTCTTCATTCAATTGACTCGATTGCAAAGGCTACGCATGCAATGATGCAAGAGAATGTTATCTTGCGTCGCGAGAACGAAGAGCTTCGTGAGACTAACCATGTGCTAAGAAAACGTCGCAGAACCAAAAACAAGCAAATCCAGTATGGTGGGCCACTTAATATAGAAGATGCACAAATTCTACGGGCTATTAGGGGTGATACGGGTTTAGAAAGTGAGGAAGAGGGTGGAAGTAGTCGTCCTACAAGGAGGAGGGCAACGGGTGCTAGGCGCTGTGGCATTTGCGGAGGAACTGGACATAATGCGCGAACTTGTCAGGCAGATGTAGAAACAGATAATGAAAAGAATTCTGATTAATTTCTTGGATGAATACGGGTTGTTGTTGATCTATCTAAGATTAAAGGTTGGGAGGTCGTGAAAAGTTGGGCAAAGACCCGTGTGGGGCATTGACCTGTGGGTGACGTTAGTACGTAGTCCTTAGTAATAATTATCTAACTCGCTATACTTTCGTTACCTTATCTTCGACCTTGTTTTTCATTATCTCTCTACCATTTATAATCGATAAAACTCTACTAGATTAAAGGTGATTGTTCTTCGTAGCGCGCCGTTATTTTAATATCCGTTAGGCGTACTTAGTACGGCTAAGATCGCGCTTAGTCTATATAAGTTCAGTCGCGTTAACGAGCAAACCTTGAACGAAGCGACTAAGCCGATTAGTAAGATCTAGACTAACACTAAGCTCTAGATTAGTGATATAATTAGTGATCTTACTAGCTATCTTATTGAATTAACGGAGAGTAGTAGGCGTACTTTCGTATAACAAGGATAAAGATAGCGATAATAGTAAAGATTTTTTTAGTATACGTACCTCAATTTCTTATAATATCGGATAAGGGTAAAAGGGCTAAATACCAGGTTTTCTTAAGGCTGATTAGATAGTACTTCTCCGAAAGGTTATTTTACGTATATCTTCGATAATAGAGGAACTCTAGCTTAGATATATTAGTATATCTATCGCGTACTGACTGATTAAACGCTTTCGTATACTAATATTTATATACTGATGATACGTGACCCCATGGGGGGTTACCCTATAGCTATAGATAAGATAGATAAGAGCTATAAAAGAGCTCTGCCAGGCCAGAATAGCTGACCTGGTCATCCTTTTCCAATACAACAATTCGCACCCCATATGCACTCGCATCAACTGACGACGGGCAGTCAATGCCCGAAGGTTCAAGGTGTGATGACAATAGTAACGGACAACAAGACCCTTAACAAGACCTTACTATCCGGGAGGTAGAAAGAATAACAAGATCGAAGCTATCTTACTCCGATCAGAATAATAAGTACCTTAATAGGTACTAACAACTAGAGCCTTAGTAGGCTAGGGAAGAAAAGGGCCTTAATAGATCCTTAAGCGTATCACCTTAGTAGGTAAACGATAGGAACAATAGCCTTAACAGGCATAAGCAGATATATAGGGGCAACAAAAGTACCTTAATATATACGTGAAATAAGATAAGATCTTAGCAAGGTATTAAAATAAAATAATAATATTAAATACGCCGTAGGTGTTAACCCTCGGTACCTCTACAAGTACTCCCTTAAGGGGCTATAGATGATATAGCGGGCCCTTAAGCCGCGTCGGGCGGTTATACAGGTAAACTTGTAGCCAAACGACTACTAAACCTCCTGTCCCTCCCTAAGTCTATGCTACAACCCCTGCCTGAACTACCGATAAGCGTGGTAATGTGGCACTTAAATTCGTCCTCAGGGGTGGGATGCTGCTGATGTGCAGAAGATGCTCGACTATTTTTTGTCGCGACAAGTCGTAGTATCTGCTAATTGGGGTTCTCGTCGAGCGTATACATCTCAACCATACACTCAAGTGGATAGACCGTAACGTGGTCTAGACGCTCGCAAGAATCGCGGCGAGAGGGGGTCCGATAAGGGGTCGGATTAACGATTCGAATTCTGGACCGGCTGTCGAGTTATATTCCGCCGACGTAGTGCTTGACGGTCGACTGGCTAGGATGCTCGTAATCCTAAACTGCACCAATCTCCCTATTATCGCTGGGTAGGCGAAGTCAACAAGGTGGGCAGCGCGCCGTAAGGGTTGACTAAAACCCCTTGTGTGTCAGCTGCGGGATTTGAACCCACGACTCGTCACCGACCCAAGTGGGTGAGGCTCAAATCGGGACTTATTTACCAGCGAAGTGACCAACTACACCAGCCGACTTTTTGATATAATAAATGCGGACGAAGTATTTAGGTTAATTTAGTCGAACCCTGCAAAATAGGGGTGAATGCAAAAAGGTGGTCAATGCGGTTAGCTTGTAGTTAATTTTGATGACTTGGACGATCCAAATGGCGGAAACGGAGCTTGAGAAAGCCCGTTGCGTCCACGGCTGCCTACAACGAAAGTGTCGACTTGCCCCTGCCATTCTGACGATAGTTAATTAGCCACCACAACATCAACTGGACTTCACCATTACCGTGGAATTCTGTCAGCATCCAAAGAAGTGCGCAAGGGTATTTAGCTCGCGCACCACTGACTCGTACTAGTTTTTTTGGTGGTCTCGTACTATACGTGAGAACCTCGAGCTCAATATGCTGGGGTGTTGATCGCAGACTTGAAGCATCAGCTTAGGCCTGTGTTGACTTCGTCGTAGTTACGATATACAGCCTTCTCCGACGCCAGGGAGTCGCGAACAATGGGGATGCTCGTCACGTTTGCAAGCTGCATCGATTTCCAATAGGACCCTCTACTTCCTCTCGGCTTTGTCCGTGACGGGTTTGCACATCTCTCTTTCAGCCACAAATCCTACGCTGAATTCCGTCGCGACACGGATTTCTACACAATCTCATTATCTACTGCGCAACGTCCCATCCCCTTCGAATACCTTTCCCATAAATACCCCGCCGCCGTCATGGATCTGGCACAGACTCTGGTGCGGTCGGTAGCTCGTGCCTTCTACGATCCAAGAGCCGTGGACACAAGACATATCGTGATTGTCGATGCCTTGATTATTCACTCGGCCCTACGCGACGATGATTTGGCCTATCTGATGTCCCAGAACACCAAGGATCTCCACAAGATTTGCGGTCGACTGAAGGAGGATCGCTTCATTCAGGTGTATGATGCTCTTCCCTCGGATTTATCCAGCTTAATGCCCTTTTTGAACTGATTTATTTTCGATTTGACGCAGTCATGTCAGGCCTGAACTTCGAGAAGGCCAGCAACGTCCAACGAACCGGACCTACTACTACATCGATTATCGGCAAGCCATTGATGCCATAAAATGGAAGGTCTACGCGCTCGACAAGGCCGTACAGGGCAACGCAATCCCGGCGCAAGAGAAGAAGGAATACTTTTGTTCCTTCTGCAATGCAGAATGGACCACGATGGAGGTATTGGACAGCTGGTCAATTCAGGGCTTCAAGTGCCATCGTTGCAGTCGTCTCCTCGTTCACGATCCGGAGCGACAGTCTGGAGGTCATGTGCAGTCGACGCGATTGAACAACCAGCTGAAATTTATCACCGATCTTCTGCCACAGCTCGACAGTGTCTTCATTCCCGACAACACATTCGAGGCGGCCTTGGCAGCAGCTCGCCCAGTGGAGCGCGATGCCACCAACCGCGTTGCCGCGTCCACCGTGGTAGAAACCGAGGCTAAGCCAACGGCCGTGCGGGGATTGGCAGATATGGGACCCAAAAGCATCGCCATTAACATCACCGCAGCTGACGGCCCCAGCGAAGCGGAGAAGGAGGCTGAAAGGATCAGGAAAGAGAAGATTGCTCAGCAGAACGCCTTGCCAGAGTGGCACACTACAAGCACAGTGTCTGGGATCACGTTCGCCGAGGTCGCCAGCGCGTCTTCTTTCAAGAAGGAGGATGATGACACCAAAGCCGACAACGAGGACTTGACTGCCGAAGATGCTGAAGACCTCAACGAGTGGATGCTTACCCTTAAGAGGCAGGCCGAGGCCGAAGCCGCGCGCAAGGCGCTAGAGGACGATGAGGATGAGGAAGACGATGAGGAAGAAGAGGAGTTTGAGGACATCACAGCGACAAACGAGAGCTCGACAGGGGCCGAGAAACGAGGGCCCTCGAGTGGTGACACCAGTGCCGCAGACACGCCAGCTTCGGACGAGAAGGCAGCAAAGAAGGTCAAGGTCGAGGAGCCTACCAATAAGAACGATAGCGAAGATGAAGATATGGCCTTCGAAGACGTATAACTTGGCATCTCGATGCTGAGTGCTTGTGCCTTCGGGTCAAGACCCCGAGGTGCATAGATACCCTAGATATTTTGACCACACATGAGAAAGAAATCCATTAGGTTGTTTTTGAGTCAACTTACTTGTCATGTCACATCTTTCTTTGGCAATCTGTTTGCATGCTTCATTGAGTGCTTGTCACCATATGTTCTGGAAGCTGTACTTGCCGTTCAAGATGTGCCGCTTGCCCCTGTTTGTTTCTCATATTCTTTTGAGAAGGGGGATGGGCGGGGAATAAAATCGACTGAAAGCCCAGCGCCAAGTTGGTGTTTACCGTCAACCTCGCACAGTAACTACCTCGGAGCTTGCAGAGACACAACGGTGGCCACTATAGATATGATACCGCAATGTACTGCGGTTTACAGATTGCATCCAAGGTGTCAGTATCTACTGCTGACGCGACTGGTGGTGACACCACGACTTTCTTCTCCAAAGGTTGTGTATACCGGCTTGGCTCTTTGATTTTGGCATAGGCTCTAAGGTCTCCCAATGGCAAAGTGGTCAACACAGGTACTAAGTAGGCATCAGGGCATCTGTATCTCTGCTAGTAATAGGCCATGAAATCTACGGGGAAGGCACTACCGCAAACGCGCCTTCCACTCCGAGTAGCTTTAGGTACCCATTATTCAATCCAATACCCATCAAATTCCCATGAACTCATAGAAGGTCCTTGCACTTGATTCTGTATCGAATCAAGTCCAAACTTACCAATTCCATGGGTGCCATTTCTAGAACGTCAATGTCACCTACCTAGGTAGAGTTGCAATTGCTATAACCGTCACCGCACAAGGTATTTCACTCCTTCATCCGTCATCCTGCTGGCGACGACGCAGCTTTTTTTTCTGCTTCTTCCTTCCGACGTGGGAAACTGGGAACTGTTCTCCTTTTCCTTCTGCAAACTTCTGCATTGTGAGCAGTAGGCGTGGCCCTGCGGAGGTACGTATTGAATGAAGTAGCCAGGAAACCCATGGCGGACTTGAGCTGGCTGGGAAGACTGGGACAGCGTTCGCGGACACCGGTCGTGCCACGTTCGCCAACTTCCTCAGAACGTGCAAGTGTTCAGGAGCCAGTCGAGGCTCAGCGACGACCGACGCCTTCGCGAGTGTCGAGTTACTTGAGCCTCAACAGTCGCGCGTCCTTCTCGCCCGAACTACTCACTCCAGCCAATACCACCAACCTACTAGTCAATGACCATGACCGCATTTGGCACAATCCATCTCTCGACCAGATGGTAGAGGCCCTTCAAGTCATCATGATGACCAACGGTGTGCTGAAGCCCATCCCCGTCGAGTACAACACATACGTTCTCCACCTCATCGAGGGCTTCAACGGCATTCAGGAGAACCTCGACGACGCTAATGCAGCCCGCGAGAAGGCCAGACAGTCCCACAACCAGGGCCTCGAGGACTTCAAGACGGTGGCCGACGAGTGGTCGAGGCGGGAGGCAAAGTTCAAGGCCGAGATCAAGAGACTCGAGCTTCTCATTGCGAGGACATCGCGCGATGGTTTAGAGACGGTTGCGTTAGCCAGGGCTGAAAGCGTAGTAGATAGAAGAGAACCTGATGCGAGGCAATTCATTCGCAAGTTGAAGCAGCTACGCGCCGCTTCTAGCCAGCACCAATTCAGCTCGCAATCCGATGCACATCATGACGTTCCAGTCTTCCTCGGCAAGACATCCTCGTCAGGCGACGACGTCATGAAACACCTCGAGCACATTGACAGGGTGCACGCATCGTCGACGGACAGTGCGGACACGCAACCAACAAGTGCTGGAGCAAAAATCCTCAACAAACACAACGACTTGATGCTCAGTGAAAGATTTCGACAAAAAGATGCCGCCGCCAATGCATCGGCTGCGCCTAGAACACGACGCCAAGCGCGGCATCCGCATGCTTACTTGCTAGGTGAAGATAGCGACGTCGCTTCCGCGACAGGCGACCCATTTCCTAGGCAGGTGCAAGTATCCGTGGCCAGTTCTACTACTTCAAGTTCTTCGTCATCGGACGGCGAGCCCGACGTTACTGTACTTGAAGGAGGGCATACGGAAAATGCCGACCAGCGTGACGGCTTGCAGCAGCGACACCTGGCTGCAACCGATGGCCAGGAGACGCGGCACGATACAGTGTCCAGAACCCTAACCAAAAGCCAGATGGAGACGCCAGACGAGCCTCGCATCTCCAACGTTGCTTCTTCAGGCAGCCGCTTCTCTTTTGTTCCAGGTGACGATATGTTGCCCGCGGCGCCTCACCCAGGCCTCCGACATCATCCAGTGGCTACAGATGGTCCCATGGAAGAGCCTCGCCGACCTGTCGCCAAGACAGGGTTGCGGCGATATGAGCAGGATTCGCAACAACAGCGTCTTGATGAGTCATCGAGGTCTGCGCTGGAGATGACCAAACTCGCCACAATGGCGGCACCTCGCACCGTTGTAAATCGTCGGCCACGTTCAGGCGACAAGGACGCCTTTAGTAGCAGGAGGACCTGTCACTTGGGGAAACCGGGGAGTGACGACGAAGGTTCGGCCCTCCATAGCCAAACTTCCACTTCCACCAGCAGCAAAAACACCATCATCAAAGATCAAAGTCTTGGGTTCATCTCGGAGCCTCATGCCGAGCGAATGAGTCCCCCACCCAAGCAGCCCATACAGAGACAGACCAGTGCCCAGATTGCAGCCGCTCGAGCTGCAGCGAGAAGCAGCCAACGGGAGTCTGGCGCAAAGGTTTGATGTTGGCTCCTATTGAGATATTGATCCACTACTTGAGACTTCAAGCCTGCAGCTTGGCAGGTGTTGAATACGCTGTCTGGAATCTTTGGACAATGTATCTATAGAGTTCCAACTGTAAACGCAGCCGTTCCTCAGCCGGGAAGCTCGTGTCTTGCAGACACTTGGAGGGTTCAACGAATGGTCGATTGTATATCGTCGGCCAGTCAAGGTCCAGAGGATGCCACCATTGAATGGGAAATGCAGTACATAGGGTTTAGGGCGTCCAGATTGGTAGCTATTACTTGGAATCATCCATATTCACCGTGGAGCTTGATAACGAAGTGCTTATGGCTCACCACGGTGGCTTGTATACAGCCACGGCGGCGTGGTTTTAATCCAGGGCGCTCCCGATACTGATGGCAACCTCATGGAGTGCACCAAATAAGAATCACGAAAGAATACCGACTACGGTGGCTTGAGCCGTTACATAGAACTTCGGAATTGCCTCATGGCGTGGCGCGGCGCCTGTACTCGAGCGCCACTGGGCGCAATCGAGATGGTAGTGGTTAAGGGCTGGACCAGAACTCGTGGCCGGCCAAAGCCGACGGCTATTCCTGCACACACTTGTACGGTGAGACAGACATACATACAAAGTGAGCAAAATGGAAGTGGGAAGGGGATAGACGCAATAGGTCGATGACATCACAACGAGTAAGTAGAAAAGGAGCGGTATAACTTTGAGGAATGCTTCATCATAACAAAATAACATCGTTCTTTCTCGCTCCAACCCTCATTACAGGCTTCAGTGATGCATACGCATGTGTGACTTGACCAAGAAAGATGGTGGCAGCTCTAAAGTCAACTGTAGCTCAACCGAAGATGTAGCTCGTGTTTGGACCTTGCAGTGGTCTAATGAAGTCAATTGGAATCGGCATGGGTTGGATAGTTTAATAGTCAATTCTCCTACGACCGCCACTATTTCCTGGGGAGCGGAACTAGTTGCGTTCTCGATTTCCATTTGGCAGGCCGTCCAAACTTTGAGGTGACGGTGACAGGAGCAGAAAAGAAACATCAGACAGAGAACTGAGTTCTGTCGGGGAAAAGGTAAAAACGGGCCCGAAGTTGGTCAACCACTTTCTACCATTATCGACTAGACGAAACTACGGGAAGACGGGGGAGGAGGGGGAGGAGGGGGAGGAGGGGTCGTGGGAGACGTTGACAAGAACATGTGCGGTTGGCTGGCTAGCGGCATGGGGAGAGAGACGGTCCCGACACTTTGGTTCGACGCCCAACCGAGAGCCCAACGGGACTGCTTTCCAATAGTAGTGGTAAGGACGATAGCCGAAGTGCAATGCCAGATCTCTGGGATCGGGAAGCGTGGGGAAACACGACGTAGAAGGTACGAGGACTCAGCGTTGTCGAAGTCATTCGTCCTGCCTTGGGGACACGCCACGGCTCGCAGTGCTTGAGATACGAGACTCATCGAGCTCGTGTTTCCCGTACAAATACGGAAACCAAGAGACGGGGGACGCGGGCACCCGTTGCATGTTAGCAGGTGAATGATCTATCCAAACAAACGACTTCGGGTTCTATCCCCCCTCCCAGTCTGTAATATCTCTCGTCGGCCATCTTGCATCAATTCGGGGCCTCAGGCGTGTGTGATAATCCACGTCCGGATCCTTGCATACCAACTTGGTTCATGTTCTAATGGTGTTGTCCATGCTACTCTAGTATCAGTCATTTCATCCACGACTGACCTGCACCGATGATGTCTGTTAAGATGGGTCCACAGATGTCGATCTCAAATAGCCATAACGCATGTCTTGTTTGCTACCCAAAAGGTAGGACTCAGGGATCAGGGGGTACTCCAAGAACAAGTGAACCCTCCCCCCCCCACCCTGCCCCCAAGTGGCCACTTTGGGGAATTCTGCTTGCCTGCGCATATTCGTACGACAACACCCGCCATGCGCGGGCGACGGAGAGATCTGTTTGGACTCGGCCGGTACGACACTGCAGACACCCGAGCGATTGGACGTTCCATGCAGTGCCATATCGGGAACGTCGTCAGATGGGCCAAGACTCCAGCCCTGGAACAACTCACTTCGTACTCTCCCCTGGATGCATCGTACCAAGTCCTGGTACCACGGCGACTCCCATCCCAACAGTCGGGCACCAAGCTACCCAAATCCTCGAGACGGTGAGACGGTAAGACGAGACCGTGAGACGGTGAGACCAGGGGCCGTAGCACAACCGCTGCTGATTTTGGTATTCAGCATGGTCAGTTTAATGTATTCATGCCTGGACGCTAGCCAGCCAGCTGATTGGGTTGGCTGCAAGGACGAGGCACAGTCGAGAAAGAAAAGAGTGAAAGAGAGAATAAGATGGGTGCAACGACCCAACTGTGTGGTATGTGGTAGCAAGCTAACACTGATGATTGATCAAGCTCATCATGCCGTCACCGTGCCGATAGAGACTTATCCTGGTCGTGCAACTGCCAGCGACCGAATGGAGGGGTTCCATACCTGGCTCGTACTTTGTACCCAGCTAAAGTTCCTCACTCGGGATTCACTCGATCCGTTCCCACGGATCGCAACGTCGGTCATACCCCTTAGTATCTGGCCTTGCAAGCAACCAAGGCTTGGGAACGAGTGCTTCGTATTAGCTCTAATATATTGACAATGGTAGCACCCTTGACCACCATGACAGGATTGGAAAGAGCACGGCAAGGCCACAGCGCGGAATAGTGGACAACAAGGAAAATTTGTAGGATTGTGACAGGGAATGGCATGAAAGCAGGGGTCCAAATTGCTGCTCAGTAATCATGAAATAACCCTGGCGGTTTTGGTATAACCGGTGGCGGGGGGCGTCTTTTGTGGGATCTTGCAGGTATCTTGGTGCTGCCCAGGTTCCATGCGGATACCTAGGCATGGACGAGCTGATTTCTTGAGAGTGGCCAGAAACGCAACGGTCGGCAGTTGGGCGAAAACCAATGTCAGCAACAGCGAATTTACGTGAAATCAACAAGTGGTGACAATCTATGACGACAAGGGAAGACCTTCCAGGTCGTTTTGACGATTGGTCCAGAACCCTCTATCACCCCCCAAAATGTCTGCTGGATCTGGGACAAGAGCTGGGGCAGGGCCAGAGCCAGGGCCAGGGCCATTGACAGTATCAGTGAGACCAGGCCCTGCTTGAATAAGATACTGAAGAGAGAAAAGGATACAAGAGTATATTTAATAATTCTTAGGACAGGCAGTGTCTTGGTACTTGCATTATGATTGGCAACTGGGGGAAAGTGAAAAATAATGATGTTTCTTACGAGCATGCTGTGTGTATAAGTGTGTGTGTTATGCTGCGTGCGGACGCTTCCGATTCCATATTCACCACAGCAAACGATGAATTGATTGGTAACACTGCACTCGATTCCATAACAAAAAAAAACTGTTGATCCGCTGTGTCGGCGCCCGGGCTATGGGCTGCACAAGATCCCAATGTTTGGATCCATCCCCCTGCCGTTGATCTCCATCAAATGTTCGAGCCAGGGGTGGCCGAGGGGTTTCCTCTCTTCATGGGGCGACCCTACTTTGCGGGTACCGGGATGTTTTCTCATTGGGCCGTTATCGGGCTATGGGAGATCTGCCCGCGCATCTCCATGACCCTATCCAAAAAGGAAAGAAAAAAGAGAGATGTGACCAATACAACAGCTAATTGGTGTCGATCGATCCATCTTTCTGCTCAGACTTGGAATTGCAGCAACATATATTTATTGTAATGTTCCAACCAGGCAGGACTTTTGTTGAGGGAATACTACCTTGTGTTATACCCAAGGGTAGGTGCCATCATGACGGGCTGGCAGGCCGCCGTCGTTACTTTAGTATGTTCAGGGGTCACGTCAGTCCCAAGGTTTCTCATACCTATAGGGGCATTTAGCACAACCATGGATGGTGATTGCTGCATATCAAGGCCAGAGCCAAAGCGCAGAGACATGCTGCTGTAACGTGCGCTAGCCGTCAGTTTTCTGTCTCTGCGCCTGCGCACTGCCACTCTGCGACACCCACGGCAAACTCTCGTCCTTTTTCTGACAGAAGTCAGATGGCAATTTAAGGTTGGCCCTCGAAACACCAGAGCGAATCTAGATCTACCTCAAGATGCCAAATGGGAAATGTACTATACTGGCAAGTGGGGTGTTGGTTGGTTATCATAGCGCGTCCCTTAATCGTTCTCCATCTGTTTTGTTTCACAATTGCGAAGCCGAGAATGGCAAGCCAACTAAAACTAAGCCTTGACTGAACAAAAAAGAGGTTGCTGAATAGCGACAGCGCGCGCTAGTTTTCATTAAACATGCCACAGCAGTGTAGCTACTGGCCCGTGTAGGATGTGAGTCCAAGTAGATATTGCATCCCAACATATATTCCCGGACGCCTTTCCCATACTGAATCCTCTTTGCTGTCTCTGTACGAGTCAAGTGATGCATGCTCCCATAAGTAGAATACAAGTCATGTCGAGAACAACGGCCATCGAGGCCGCTCCAAACGCCCAAATTGCAACCTAGTGAGAGTCCCAGTGCCTCCATTGTTCTTCATGCGTCAGCTTGTCTTCAGGACAAAAGATTGTTCAGTTTCATCCTTGCGTCCTTATCGGCTGAGGTATCTGAGCCTCTAGAAGGAGGCGGCATCCGCGGCGATGTCAACGCAAGCCCCACCGGCGAATTAGGCGCCGTCATGTAGGGGGATCTGGAGGGTACAGCATCCCGGATCGGCGGGAGGCGAAGCTGGCTTGGCCGCGGATCAGGCCTCGTCGACGTTGACAGCGACGGAAGCTTGGGGCTGTGAGCGTAGTCGTTGTGCCGTGGCGAGCCATCGCCGACATCGATACGTAATGGCGGCAGGTTAAAGCCCAGTGGAGAGTCTGGATGGCCGCCTATGGTGGGTGACGTCGAGTAATATGAGCCCGTGTCAGAAACCAGCGAGGGCGCCCCATCCCGGAGAGAGTCAGTACCGGGAGACGTCGTCGAGGGCGAGGGCAGTCCAGAGTGCAAATTCCAGCTGCTGTGGCCGGGAAAGCGGTTCGATGTGGGCGATATGGATGAATATGCCGAAAAGTGCGGCCCAGCTACGGGCGGCAGTCGCAGGGGCGCCGGTACTCTCGAGTAGGGCGAGTGGCCTTCGATGCCATCGTGGAACGGCGGTTTGTTTTTGCGCACAAGACGTCTTCGCCGATTCATGCTTCCGTTCCACCAGTTCTTGACGGCATTATCGCTCCGGTTGTGCAGTCGCCGAGCAATCTCAGCCCATCGCTTGCCCAGCTGTCCCACCAACGTCTCAATCAGCAAGCCTTCCTCCGCCGTAATGGGTTCGTGGTTAAGGGATGGTTTGAGGTTCTGATGGAATCGTTCCCGGCATTGCTTGGGCGTCCTCGATCCCAACATCTGCGAGATTTTAACCCAGTTGAGGGGTCCCTGCGCTTCTACCAGGTGCATCAAATATTTGTCCTCATTCTGTGACCACGGCCCTCTCCGCTGTGGTTGTGCCATGATCTACCAATTTCCCAGTAGCGACGAGTAGGAGGAGGAGGATGATGGTGATGAGAAGAATGATAATATGACAGTAATTCACACGGGACAGGCCCAAGTTCGAACGATAGAAACGGCCGACAACGTGGTTTCTTCAACGTCAGTCTTTTACGTTTCTGTTTTTTCGGTTCAGTTCCAGGTTTGTGTAGGTTTTGTGGTCTGGCGGCTAAGTAGCAGATTCCTCTGGTTCCGATGAATATTGCTGGTGGATAAAGTTTGATTGGAGAATATGGAAGTGATAACTGTGATGATGAGATGTAACAGAGTATCGGTGTTGATGTAGGTGACGTTTGTCGATGGCAGGGCAGATGGAGTAGATGACACAGAGCTCGGGTTGGTGGATGTCTATGTTAGATATATGAATCGGGACGCCTGTAAACTAGATCGGGGCTGAGGGAAGTGGAAGTCGGCGTCAATGGTATCAGGCCCGTCTTGGGCATTGGGCCTGCAATAAGTTGACAAGACACAAAAGAAAGCTTCTGGCAGGGGTGTAGGCAAATGCGGCCACCTACCAGTTCTCTAGCGCAGCCAGCTGGGTGTGTCTCTGTCTGGGCCCCATCCATTGACCAACGGAACTAGACTCTTTTTTTCTCCAGTCTGCTGCCATATGTGGTACATGCCGACTCGAAACAGCAGGCTGGCAGGGCCTCCCCGAGAGAAGCTAGAAACCTTGGCCGCTGTTGAGGTAGGTACTGCGTACCTGAGCTGCACGGACGAGGACGACAATACCCCGTCTGGGCGAGCCGACGTGCCAAGAACAACTGCCAGTCTAAACCAATACCAGTGCAGTGCCTAGTAGAGAGTCAAAGTAGCGAGCAGGGTTCCAGGGCAAGATGGATGCAAGTCCCAAGTCCAAAGACCGGGGAAAATATGGCAGGGTATATCCAGGCATCACGGGCTAAAGGGGGAGTGCAGAAAAGAAAAGGAAGAGCGAGTACTGGGTATGTCGTACACCCAAAAGGTAGCATGGGAACCTGGGAATTGGTTCATGCCAGACCAGACCAGACCAGACCAGACCACAGCGGGAGGTGGAATGGGGGCGGGGTGGGGGTGGGGGGAGGGGGGTGTGTGTGGAGACAGGCGATTTAAGACGTCGTGATCAATAGAGTACAATGAGAAGAGCCAATGAACGCCTAGAGAAGGCGAGCCAATTGACGCAAGTACCTAGAGTAGTTGCATTCAGGAATTCCCTTCTTCTTGACTTCTGGACGGCGCGAGCGATGCAGTTCCCGAGTCGGCCCTTGAAGAACGGAATGCGCGTGGATGTGTGGAGAGTCGTGGTGAAGGTGCAATGCACAAAGTACTGTCCAAGGTTTGGTAGGTATTTAGATACTTGTGGAGTAGTAACCCCAAAAGGGACTCATGGTCCCATTCGGAGGCGGCCAGATAGTCGCCAGCGGCATCAGTAGAGCAGCCACATGCCATAGTATGTGACTTGGAAGCAGAAAACGGTAGACGAGCAACAGCATTGTGCGGGTGCATAATGACTAGTTGACTTGGCAACTTTCCTGAAGACAATCATCGGAATAATTCCTGCGCCTCGGAGATCTCCAGCTTCCTTCTCACCTCATCTAAGTAGCCAACCTTGGCCTTCTATTTATCAGGTACCTGATCTATGGCCATTGACAACATTGAGAATGAGTGTTTGATTGTTCTTACGTGCCTGCACTATTTCTTGGCAAACACCTTCATTATGGTACTGTTGTCCCAGGCCGAACGGGGCGCTCGCTGCGGCACGGGGTGTTTCCGAAGACATCTGACAGGACGCCTCGGACTGTGAGGAGAGCTCTGAACATGTTCAATTCGAGGAGTGTATGTTATGGCGACGTTCTGCATCGTCAGCATGGATTCTGCACAACATGACAATCTCAATGTGCAAAACAAACAAACGAGTCCGTTGCTTAATTAGCTTCCTGTCTTCCTCAAAAACTTCCCCCTTCCTTCCTTTCTCTTCTTGGTTTCGTCATTGTCTGTAATGAGGTGTCGCACGGGCGGGCAAAATCAGTCAGCTCCCGAAATCTGGAGTTGTTTATTAAGCTTCTTCCGTACCGGCGTACCGCTGTACCAGGTCAAACAGGTCAACAATACTTAGTACCATTCTGCTCGATGGCTCAAGGTGGGTCGATGCATCCTTTTTCAGTTATGAATCGGCGCATGTGGATCAGCAAGATGTCAGATGTGGGTGCCAGGGCTGGGGCCAGGGCCAGTGCCCAGCGCCCAGCGCCCAGCTGGAAGATCCTCACGGGTGGCTCTCCAGTGACCGTCCGGTTGGGTTCCGGCTGAAATGTAGTGATCCAGCATGGAGCTGCTGTTTCTGCTTCCCCCCGCCCCAACCAAGTTATTGATTTCATTGAACCGAGTCCTTTACCATCTTTGCTTTTGGTCAACCAACCGAGCTGATTAATTTCTGCACCTCTCACATTTAATACCGATGACAAGTATGGATTGACTTCAATCGTGACTTTTTCAAGTCTGAGGGCTCTGAGAGACTGAAAGTGGGAGAGCCCTTGGCAGACCCGTATCGAAAACCCAGTTTGCGCCAGCATCGCCTACTGAGCAAGATGGCGTGGGCTCGACGTGCAAGAGCCGTCGTGCCTAGCCATATCGTCGCGGGAGCGTTTCGCCGCCAAAGTTTGCATACGATGCCCAAGTATGCCATCATGGTCACTGTCGTGTGGCTGCTTAGGCGCGTCAAAGCGGCAAGCAGTATCTGCAGACTGCGAGCTTCGTCATCAACCTCAGGGCCCTTGAGGATTTTCATGATGGCCACAGGGATAATGAGACCATTGGGAATATTCTTCAGCCTCACTATAACCCTACCGAGATCTTTTCATACGCCTTTCCATAGCGTTGCAGAGAAAAAAACAAGCCGACAACTTGCATATAGTCATGTTTTCCTTCTTCCTGTCTACAAATGAGTGGTTATCTTGAGCCATAAAAGGCTACGGGACCAAACATTCATGCAAGCTTCAGCCTACCTACATCTTGGCTCATGTTGATGGCATTGGATGACATGGCGTCTGCTTATCGACGGCCCCACGATGACGCTAGCAGCTCGACGGACATCGCGAAACGGCAGAAAGGGGAAAGGCTTTGGCGAATAGGAAAAGACGTTGTGACGCAGATGGACCGTTTGTAACAACTGTTGGGCGGACCATCCAATCAAGGCCTCGGGACGCCGTGCCAGATCACCGGTGGCGCTAGTGTGGCCTTGGGTCTAGCTGAAACTGGAGCTGGCAGGTCGACTCGTTGACTTGGGCTGGCTGACGTTGACTTCCTATCAATCGTGCGTGCGTGCATATGGTTTTGGCCACGAAACAACCGCTGGAGTGCTGCAGAGAACAACCCCCCTCCTATGCCGGTTTAAGCGGTTGACGACAAGGTTTGTTGTAGTATAGGTTTGAACTTTGTCTAAAAAGCTTCCTCCAGAGTTTCGGGCGGCGGCTGTAACCATGGCTCCCGGAAGGCTTCACGAAACTCTGTTGAGTGGAGTCCGTCCAATATTTCTGTCCTCAGTCACTTTCTCGCTCTCTTGTTCGATCTCCCGCGCACGACTGTCAATCATGCCGTCAAAGTTCTCGAAACCATTTGCGAGGTCCAAAGAGGTCTGGATCGCCACATCGCGTGGGGGGACTCTCGATTGTTACTACAATAACCTCCCCAAATCGGAGTATGGAAAAGACAAGCGAGTTGGCCACCCAGGTTATCCACAAATCTCAGGTTATTAGCTGGTGAGCCTTTGAAAATGTTACATGCGACGCAGCATATGAAAAGTGAAGTAAAAAGTAAATCAAAAATGTCCGACTAGGCCGTTGTGCTGTGTCCCAGCCTGAGTCGAGTTAGCGCGCACCGACCCATGTTGTTGAGTCAATCAAATTCTAACGGCCGAAACGCTCTGGAGGGCACACAAACCCAGACACCGTTCAGCTGATAGCCTCCAGCTCACTCCCGGCTCGCATAATGTCCTGTTTCCGCCAATTCCGCTGCTCCTCTCGGCCCTTCTTCCACCCCGGGACTAGCTGAATTACAGATTATTGCTTAAGATGAAGAAAACAAAAATTGGTCGACTCGACTCTCCGCATCCGCTCTCGATCCTGTAACCTTCTGACAGCGAACCCGCTTCATCTTCAGCCGACCAGTTGCTTGTAGGCGTGGCTCTCATTGGTCGGGATACGGAACCTCTTCTGTTTTGGTCATAAGTGAACACAGCTTGAAACACTGACACGAGCCTCACGCATTAGCTCGTCCGACCCCTTTGGCTCGTCAGCTGTCACAACCACAGGCTAAGTATACAACCCACCACCAAGAAAGAGACAGACATACACTCTCTCCCGAGGCCGAGTCCGGACTAGTATAACCTCAAATTCCCTGTAGAACATGGAGCCAAACCGTAGTGGTGAGACTCGGGTATATCTACTCCCTTCGCCAATGAGAAAGAAAAAAAGTCGAAACCACCCATGTCTAACGCCTGTGCCCGTAATCGTGTCGCTGGCCGACCGTTAACTGAACATAAGTAACAAAACCCTTGCCAGCACTTGGTCCTAGGCCGTCACCTTTCTATATCATATGCTGTCCCAATACCCCAACCTCTGTAGATAGGGAAAAGTAGACGCAGAGATGCAAAAATGAAGTCATACTAAACACCCGCAAGGACTCTTGGCTGCCCAATTGTCGAAGTCCCCATCCCGTGGTACGAAAAATCACGAAATATGTCGACCTCGTCAGACCCCTTTTTCTCCGGCCCGTCGTCATAACAAGCGCAACAGGTTGCCATGTTCTCCAGCGCTAGAGGTGCAGGCCGTCTATAGATAAATATCACCACTATCCCCCGCAACCCATTTTCGCCACGCTTCCTCGTAAGCATCTTCCAGATCACGAACCCATCTTCGTGTGTCGAAGAGCGCACAGGTCCACTTTGCGTCAAATAGAACTTTGCGCATCTCGGCTAGCCTCCCCCGACCCTCGCCATATTGTCCGTTTGTAAAACGATAATTTAGACTGCTGGCGAGTTTGGTAGCCATAGCCTCGTAGTCGTCCTCATCCGTTGCGATGAGTTCCCGGGCCATGTCCTGGCCTCTCGCGTTCTTGGGGAGTGCACCCTTGAGGATTGACGCTGCCATGCGTGAGCACATCTTGTAAGGGTACCTCGGTAGGGTTAACAACGGCGTGCTGGACCAAAGGACATCTGCCGCTGTCGTGTGTGCGTTGCACTCTGGAGTATCGAGAAACAGGTCGCAAACCCGCGCCCGTGAAATGTGCTGCTGCTTCGGCGCCACATCCGTGAAGATGATGCGAGATGCCACCTCTTCAGATGCCCATAGTTTAGCCGTTCTTTTCAAATTGCTCTCGCCCAGCTCGGGAAAGCGGAGGAGCCAAAGTACGGCCTTGGGCACATTGGAAAGAATCCGCAGCCATGTGCGGAATGTGGAGGGGTCAATCTGAAATCATGCCAAATTAGCACATAATGCCCCAACTGAATGAGACCTGGGGCCGACCTGCCTTGTATAATTGATTGAAATTGCCGAGAATGATGGTGTCATCTGGGAGATGCGGAAAGAGCTCTTTACGCATCTTCCACCTCCGCGATTGCTCCTCATGCCACGTTACCATTCGTTCCGCGGGCTCACTTGATTGGGCGTGATCACAGCAGAAGAACGTATCTCGGCAGAAGATGATATTCTCGGCATACATCCAGTCCTCATCCTCGACCGCTTCCTCGTCGCGGAACACGTCCTCGAGGCTGACATTTTTTCTTGATGGTCTCAATGTTGATGGTGGGATGGCCGTCTCGTCAGCTAGGATGTAGTCGCACCACTCAGCACCCAGAGTACCAGCGAACCCCATGAAGGACATTTGGATAGGGGCCGGTCGTGCAGCAAAAATTTCGTTGCGGGCGCCTCGCGTATATCCATTCAGGTTCACCAAGATGTGAATCTTGTCTTGAATAATCTGGTCAACGAGTCGTTCTGCAGACCAACTACTCACATCGCGGAAGACTGGCGCTTCGCGTTCTATCTGATGTCGATGAATCGACTTGTCGCTCGCTGTGGTGGCATAACAGAAAGCCTTGGCTCTTGAAGGGTTATGCAGCCCGAAAACTGACTGCATCCTGCATCATCTTGTTAGTGAAATAGCTTTACGCCTTCCGATGGGGTCTTCGACACTCACAAATGGGCCAGAGGATGATTGTTGAAATCCGACGAGACGTAGCCGATATTGAGATGCGGCTTGGGAGGGGGCGGCGGAGGGTATACGGAATCGGGCAACCAGGGAGATCGCAGAGTAGAGCAAGATATTCGTAGAGCATTCCGCTGGGAGATCATGCGGATATCCTTGGCGGTGAGGGGACAGGTGAAGGTATGGAACGGCAGAACCGTCGGCGCCGAGGGCACGGTAAGCGTTACGGGCAGTCGTGGCCGTGGATAGCCCCCCCGGGCGCTCTGGCCGTGAACATAATTGTCTTGGTACCACTGGCGCATGGCCGCCTTTATGGAGCGCTCTACCAGGCGAAGGACCCGCGAGCCTTCCCATGAACGCCCCGCCCACCGGCGCAACTCAACTTCGAGATTCAAACCCTGATCTGTTCGATTGGCGCCTGCCGCTCTGAATTGGTGCACGAGGACCTCGAGCGCACCGCTGTGGAGAACGCCGGTGCCCCATTGGGAGGAATCTGCCAGCTGTCTCGAGACGATGTCCACCACCCTGCTTACAAGTCCGAATCCGGTTGCTTGGGCCCTTCCGTCCTGCAGCATCCCTTTGTCGTTAACGTGCCACCGGTCGTACTTGCCACTGTGCAGCACCACGCCTCCACGTTCTCTCCAGTCGCACACCGAGTTCAGGGCGGTAGAGAGGCCGCAGACCGCCTCGGCAAAGTGTGGGTTCGCAACCACGGCTCGCTTGTAATACATGATGGCCTCGGAAATCCGGCCGCGATCTTTGACAGCATTCGCTAGGTTCGTGAGAGCAATGTCGAATGTTCCGTCGCACGCCACGGCCTGTTCGTACATGGAGATGGCCAGGTCGAGCTGCCCAATGTCTTTGAGGAGGCTCCCGAGGTTCGTGTGCAGATGTACATGCTTTGAATCCAATTGCAGACCATACTTGTAGTATGCCAACGCCAGGTCCAGGCCGCTTCCTGGCACTATGCCGGGTATCGGTGGATTAGACGAGCTTTCCGCCATGAGGACTGGCTGTGTGGGAGTGGACTGTGGGACACTGGCCAAGAGAATACCCACATTGTTCGCTGTCGAGGGGCTCTCCGAGAGGGAGAGAGAAAGGTAATAGAGAGCCAGGATATCTCCAACGCCAGAAGGTCGCCGCATGAGCCCAGTAGAAGACCCACCGTTGGACATGCCGTCCTGGAAGATTTTCGCCAATGACAGCAGCGAGTTGCTGGTGGTAGAGACGGCAGATCTTCTGGGGACGCCGTCAGGGACCTGGCGCAGCCCGGGTAGCTCACCGCGCGTTGCAAACACGAGTTGAGCCGTATGTCGTGCCTTTTCCGGCGGCAACAAGAGAGGCCCCGACAAAGATTCCTGCAAGCTCGGCCGGCTAGCCCGGCGCTGCATCTCAGGGGTCGACAAGACCGACTGGATCCTTCGTATAAGCGACTGGATGCATCCAAGCCTCCTCCCAGCACTAATCAGTACCGCCTCCTCAAATGCCTCAGATGCACGCTCAATGTCTTTGAGAGCGTACAACATGTTGCCTTTGGCGTGGATCAGAGCGATGATCCGGCCGTTCTCGCTGGCGGGAATGCGATAACCACTGGAACCGAAACCGGCCTGGCTTGGGATTTCCGCATCATGCGACACTGCTTCCATGAAGTTGCCCATGTCTGCCATTTCCAGGGGAATGTGGGATTGACCCATGCGTTCCCCACCCGATTCTTTGTCCCATTCCCCCGCAGTTCTTTGGTCGTGAAGACGGAGAGAGCGCTGGACGTACGTGATGATATCGACCGCTTCCTTGCTTCTTTGAGTGGAGCAAAGGAGTCCCACAAGATGCTCAACAGCTTCTAGATAACTTGGCTTCCGCTGAACAGCCTGGAGCCAATGCTTCTCGGCCTCCTCGTTCCGATGGAGGCAATACAAAGTCGCAGCAACGTTTGACAGAGCTTCAATATGGCTGTAACGCGAGTTAGCTCTATACACAACCCATCCATGCCGCCACCGAGACTCACCTGTCATCCAATGTAACTATCCTTGTAAACCATTCAAGTGCCTGCTCGTATCGCTCGAGTCCGTAATAGAGACAGCCACCAAGTAGCATACCATCTATCCACCTCCAGCCGCTTTGCTCGCATAAGTGATTCAGCATCTCAACAGCGGTCTTGGCATTTGACAAAGGTGACTTGGTTAGTAGAGGATGGGCTACTTTACCATACCGGGAGCCTTCATTGTTGAGAAGATGATAGTACGACGTGTTGGCTACGGGGCCTCCTGCGGACATTTGATGGCTTGAGCTGCGCATCTGCAGGAAGGTATCCGATGAGCCATAGCGGTTAACGCCTGTGTAGGAAGTTGCCCCAGGATGTATGCCATCGACCGAGTGTGTATGATCACGCAGGTTCTTGGAATGGCGTCGATCAGGTGCTGCAACAGAACCGTGCGGGGGTTTGGGGAGCTTTGGAAATATCATCATTTTCGACGATGACCGGGAGCCTGCGGACGAGCGACCTGGTTGTGATTTCTTGCTCTGATGTAGATAAGCCAGCAACTCGACATATGTACGGTGCGCGTTGGCAAGAGCCCTCTCCCGGAATCTAACGGGGGATGCGGTCTCTGGAAGTTGAGCCGATGGTGCGTTGTAATGATTTTGCTCTAGGCTTAGAGACTCTAGTCTTTGCGCGGGTATTTGAAGTATTCCTTGGATCGTATCGTAACCGGCCCCAAGACCCAGAGGCGGCGTTGAGGGCATGATAGGGTCAGACGGTCGATTCAACAACATTGAGTTTCGATTCAAGGCATAGTAAGACGGCCCGCCAAGGGTAGCGTGGTGATATCCAGGGAGGTTAGCGTCCGGCCATGCTGGCGGTGGTAGCAACCCGCCATTATTGAAAACGGGAGGTCCTGGCGACTGGTGATAGGTTGGCTGGAGGGCCGTTGGTACTCTGACGCCGTTGTTGTAAGGATAGTAAACGGTGGAGGGCGTGTTCGGGGCACAATCCATAGCCATGGCGGTATTGCGCGAAACTCCGTCTATGCCGTACTGCCAGCCTCGTGCGTACGGCAGCAGATTCATGTCGGAACCGTCAAAGCCCCTCGGCTCGGCCGGATTAATAGTGGAGGGAGACCGATACGACGAGGCCGTATTGTATTCGCGCGCCAGCTGTGCATTGCCGGCAGCAGGTAATATCATGTGCTTCAGCGGCGGAGGCCCGGATGCAAGCTGGGCCGGGGTCCCATCATATCCAGCGTCGATTGTGCCATTCGGCGTCTTCCTCCTGAGATGGTGCTCGTGGTTATCGTGGTGGTGAAACGCGGACGATCTTGGGTGGGCCGACTGCAGCTGGGACGCGCGGGTAGAGAACGGCCGGTCCTGGTGCGAAGAAGCCAGACCATGGAGCGTGGACGACCTGGACGTATGGTGATGATGTTGCTGGAAGGGGTAGAGATCGGGCTTGACATGAGATGGGGCGAGATGCGCCGACGGCGGTACCATCGGATGCATCTGGACAAGAGGCAACATGGAAGGCGGATGAGGGGCAAGGAACGACTTTGGTATCTCCAAAAAGGAGCGTGTGCGAAGACGGCCGAGTCGTGGTCGTGGTCGAAAGCCAGTTTCGTCATAGCCTGCTGATTAGAGCATGGCTGACGAGAACTGGCTACTATACATTTGGAAGCTGGAGGCCTACGTCCGGCGACAGCAACTCGCCAATTTGGGGGAGCACAGCGATAGTTAATGATGATGCTGATCACGTAGATAGACTGTCAGTCAACAGGCCGTGACCGTGTCTCCGGGAGGTCGCCGCGAGTCTGACCTCTGACCGGTGACTACTTTTAGGTCCGTTGTTAGTGGCGCCACGAGAATGAGATGAATATAGTGCCGACGTGATCGTTACCGTCGCCTACTTCCTTGTCTTCGTCCTCGTCCTCGTCGTCGTGCGAGTAGCCGTTGTCCTGGACGGTTTGTCCCTGTCCGCCTTGATGGTTTTTTAATCGCGGCGGTTACCTGGAAGACGGAGGAGGGGTCAGGGATGGATACCTAGCGACGAAAGAGAGAGTGGGCTTGGGAGAGGTACCGCGTCTCCGTCGCGAAGGTCGGTGGGCGTGTCAAACAAGGAGCGAAGCAGAAGCGGAATTCAAATCAACAAAGTGTATAAAATAATAACGGCTTGAACGGGGTTGGAGTCGCTCCCTATTAGAGTTTGTGAGCTAGACGTGGGGAAATAGTAGGTCAGTGAGATTCCGGTCGACTCAGATGGATGGATTGTGGACTCTATCCCAGAACCAGACACGCTGTCAGCCCCAGGAATGGCCCCGAAAATAGCAAGTCGCATCTGGAGGTACGCGTCGGGTACCTGGCTGTCAACGGTACGCACTCACCGCGCCCGAGTAGCTCTCAGGTTACTGGCGTGCTTGGGTAGCGTGCAAATCAAGTCGCCTGGGTACCCTGTTCCGAGCCTGCAGTCAAGTGCTAATGCAGCAGAAAAACCTTGGCGCTCCCAGTCAACACAGCCTACCTTTTATTTAGTATTTATACAGATTGGCCCACTTGCACTACATCACTGATTCTGACGCATCAGCAGGAAAAGGTTTTATGCAGCACTTTTACAGTCGCGAGGATCTCCAATTTGGGTCAGGTACAGCCACTGAGATTTGATGGCAGGATCATGATCATGAGTAAGATATCGCTGTGCTGATTGATGAGCGAGTCGAAAATTTTCAGTCAGCGCCTGGCACTCGCAGCCATGATAGTCTGTGGATGCTTTAACTTACCAAAGACCTTCAACGTCCCCACCATTGATCACAAGCGCTCTCTGGAATCCTGCTCGTCTGCGATCCAGCTACCATAAGGTGAATTGTCAAGGCGGCCAAGGCGACCCTTCCTCGATCTTGTTTGCCCATGTTGCAACAGCATCGGCGGTGAAACGATGGAACGGCGCTGCAACGTGGTCGAGTATGGTCCAATTTGAGATTCATTCCTCTAGTTGCTTCTCAGAGTTGTGAAATACTGGTATATGATCCGCGATTGGGCGCCAGCATCTGTAGCATTTTCTACAAACTTCTCGGGGGTAATTAATGTGCTTATGTGTTCTGGCCGTTAAGATCGGCGGGGGCTTGAAACGGCATCGGTAGAGTCGGCACAATTTGTGTAGCCACTAAACGGGTAACAGTAAACTGCGCACCGGGTGGCATTGTACACCGGGAAAATGGTGTAGAACTTGTTCGTTCCAGGGTAGCAACACTTGACATTTGAATACAGGCGTAGGCTGATTGTTGGTCTTCAGTCGGTGGGTACGCCGTTTACTTTGTCTCGCCTCTCTAACGAGACCGATATTAAGTGTCGATCCAGCTTTGGTATACATTGCTGGTCAGTGGAGGACACTGCGACGGCCGAGGAATACGATACGTGACAGCCACATAAGGCCAACGAGTTGGACTTCCTTACAGTGAAGTAGGACCTTGATACGAGCAACATACTATGACGAGCATCAAGGGGTTAGCGTGCCAGCCAGCAGCGAATACCAGCACTGAAATAAGTTGCTGACCAAACTAGACCCATGTTTGATTACATACTTAGGAAATCAAAGCGTCCAAGAGGGCGAAGATATGAATGCCTGCATCACCTGCCCGAGACGCGCGCCGCACGATTGAAGCCTTCGTGTAAGACTTTCCCTGCAAGATCAAGAAGCAGAAGACAACACCGAATAATCTGGTAAACTGGAACCAAACATGGCAAGAGGGTGGAGTGATCTTATCGGTATCGCGGAAAACGCGAGTCATCCGCGAGCTGCAACCCAAATTCTCGAACCGTCCGCGGGCGTTCTGGTGGGATATCATCCTTTCATTTGAATCAGACGAATGCGGATGGGTTGAAATCCATGTGCACTGGAATCATGGAACCTGATCACGCGAACACGCCCAGAGCATGGCACGCAATTACGGCAGAGTTTTTCATGTTGACCAGAGATGATGGACCTCGACCTCCACGGGTAACAAACCGGAGGCTGCGGTGAGTAATTGGTCGATATTTGCTTTTCCTCGACACATAAATAGAAATAAACCATGGAGGAACTGGGTATATTTCAGAGTGTAGGCAAGGGGTTGGGAAATGGGGGATCGGGGAGCAGGGTAAGGAGGCACGCGGCAGGTCAACCAAGGATGCACGTGTTAACTATGCCCAGTCTAACATGCGGTGTCATTTGTTTATTCTTCGTTGATGGTTGGCAAGCCTTTGGGAAGCCAGTCCTGAACGCCTAGAAACATGCGGAAAGAGAAACTGATTGGACGTTCGTTCACCCGTTCTACTCTTCCGGAACTAGACGAGGGATCAGTACATAGATATGTAAGGGGGGGTCTTTGAGTTGAACGAACTATCAATCGCTCCACTTCCAATGTCGTCACTGACGGCCTTCGGGCTTCTACCGTCAACCTGGCAGCCCACACTGTAAGCGGTTCCTAGAACCTCCTTGACAACACCCTTAAGGTCCTTGGAGAAAGACTTGAATCGCATCGTTCGTGCAATTTCAATAATCTCATCTAGTGGTATCGACTTGCTGTGCTTGATGTTCTTCTCCTTCTTGCGGTCACGGGGCGGCTCCTTGAGTGCCTTGATGACAAGTGTCGAAGCGGTGGGGACAACGGAGACGGCGGCTTGACGGTTCTGGATCGTAAGCTTGACGGTAACACGGAGGCCCTTCTGTTCATCCCCAATTTAGTCAGCTCCGCTCCCAGCACATCCAAAAGACAGGCAGAACTTTAGCTCGGACAGAATTCGCTGCCGAGGGGAGGGCGTCCTACCCAGTCACCAGTGGCCTTTGCGATATCTTCTCCGATCTTCTTGGGAGACAGACCCAGAGGACCGATCTTGGGCGCAAGAGCCGACGAGGCACCGACCTCACCTCCGGTAGCGAGGAGGGTGCTAAATAGATAATTCCCATCAGCCCCAGTTTATGACCAGATGACAGCAGCCAACGTGATTGTTCTCGTGCGCGTGCTTCGGGGTATAGTGATTTGTTGCAAAACGTACATGACCTTCACCTCATTGGGGTCGAACTTGGGAGCTATCGGAGCAATCAGTCAAGCCCGAAACCATCAGAGCCTCGCTCGGTCGAAATTGGTAACTCACGCATATTGACTTTTCTTGGGGGAGGGGGCTCTGTCGGTCGGGTGTTGGATGATTATCTGTCAAGAATCCGGAGCCTCGATCCAAGCAGAGCAGGTTCACAGGGAAAAAAGTTCGCAACGTCTAGGCTTCGCAAAATTGCTTGTGGGGAGTTTGACGGAAAGAGCAGCCCTAGAGGGTAAGCGATCATTGGCCGAAGGTGGGGTGGGCTTATCGGGGAAGGGCTTCTTGAGGCAGGAACACGGTTTAGTGCATTGTGCTTTGTAGCTGCATCAAAGCTTGGATTTGGCTGGACGTCAATTCAAGTACCTAGGTACCTTGGAACGCCATACGCTCTCCTGAAACACAAAGTACATGCCTCATACCTGGACAAGTAAACGTTGGAGGCCGGGGTTCATGGTGTTCTCAATTTTCTCAGCTCTCATATATTTTAACAATGCCGTTACATAGACCCATCATTATGATTTCCCAAAGGACTTACTCATAGGCCCCCAGAGTATGCGTGGATAGTCGGCAATGATGCTTGCCTACTATGGGGGTTTCAATCAGTGTAGGGGTTTGAAACTTTCGAAAGATCGTCTCCCACCGCTGGGCCGGCTTGTCCATTGCATATAACTAGGCTAAAATACCTAGGCACTCGAGGACGATGCTGAGCTGTGTGCCATCCATCATAATCATGCCAAGCACCAGCCCCCCCTCACTTCCCCCGCATTTTAACAGGAATGCATCTCAAGCCTAATTCCACTCCAGCTACCATCTAGTTTGTGCCGCTGACCGCCAGCCTGTTGGGAGATTGTTAGCTGCGGGTGCTTTACACTATTCAGGCCGTATGGATACATACTTCATCAGGTGGTCCATGAAAGTCTGGAGGGACACGTCATCGGTAAAGATGGTTTGCGCCGTCTGAGCTCCTACACCACCATAGGCACCTGTCGTGTGAGTTGTGGAGGGGTTGAGCTTGGACAGCAAGAATCGAGCCTGCGAGCCACCCGCATCGCAAACAATGAATCGAGGGAGAGGGAACCGGTCACTAATCAGGTCCTGTTTCTGTTGTCAGTCCTGCATCCTTGCCGGTCTGTAGGTCACAATTGTTCTTACCCTTGCGTCCTCCTTTGGCTGCTCGAGTAGCCCTGCGAAATTCTCGTAGCCCTCTTGATCCTGGTAGCCTGCTTTCTTCCATTCCGCAATGGTCTCACCATGGAAAATAAGGATGTGGAAGAAGGTATCGAGAAGCAGAATATGTGTAGGTTGAATTGACGTCGAATCCAAAAGAACCGGTTGGCCGCCTTCCTGGTCAAAAGTGTAGGAATCCAGCGTGGGCTGGATCATGACGAGGGAGTTGCTGACATCCTCATGGTTCATGACGTGACGATAGAAAGCCGTCTCGTCGGGTGAGTTATTGAAAACCTGGAGGAACTGACTTCGACGGAGATGGAACATGAACTGGGGGTATAAAGTGAAATTCTTCTCCAATCTGAAAGACGAGGGGTCATCCTTCCTATAGTCTGCAAATCTAGAGCACAGGCGAATAAGCATGCGATCAACCCAGCGGAGCACGTCCGGGCCGTCGTCGACCTCGGCCTTGAAGACGGCGATTCTGGACATGAGCACCGCGGCTGCTTCCTGATCGAAAGACTGAGCGATGGCGGGATCGCCAGCGGGCCCGCTCAAATTCCTCGCCACCGTGGTTACACGCAGGTGAAACTGGCCGCTCGAGTGTTGATAATACGTCAGGAACTGCATCATGCCTTTTTGTTGCCCTTGCTGGTGCTGGGCGGGGCCACCTTGGCTTGCAATTTCAAAGTAAACGCCATAACTGGCGGTTGGGTCGATGCCGCACATCTTCCACGAGCATGTGTTACCAATGCCACACTCTGTCTCTCCCACTGAAGTCGACTTCTTGTTCAATGAGACGGCATGTCCGATGAGCCCCGTTACCTTGAGCTCCTTGGTGGTAAGAACTTCGAGCACAGCGTTGAAACCCATCAGCAGGTTGTCATCTGCATCCTTTTCGAATATGCGGATAAAGGACTGCTTGAACATGGACGAGGTGAAACTGTCCGTCAGGATCATGTGGCCGCCGGTAGAATTACACAGCCCCTTCATCTCTAGCAAGCCAACCTGGTCCAGACAGCCGGCGAAGATGTCAATGATGTGACCATTGTGGGCGGTTCGCTTGGCGAGGTTGTCGTAGAATTTGAGGGCCTTCTTGTAGTACTTAATATTATCACGGTCAATATCGTGATGGGACCGGATTGGCTCCCTCAGCTCGGGGCCGACTACCATTCCAGGACCCTCGGTAGCAGGGCCTCCAGCAAACAACATGATACGGCCTCCGGCATTCTGAAATGAGGACTCGAGCAGGCCGACGGCAACGCTCAGCGCAACTCCCGAACAGCGCAAGTTACGCCTATCGTTGGCAACAGGCCAGGGATCTTTTTGCAGTTGTTCCAGGGCTTTGGTGAGCTGGAACTCGCATTGCTGCACCGGCAAGAGGAATCGAGAGGCCGGGCCCATTGGCATTATGGGGCGGCCGGGCTGTTGCTGAGGCATGCCCGGTCTGATGGTGGGTGCCAATAAACCGAGCATTTCCTGTACTTGCTTGGCCGAGTAATCCTTGCTACCGCGGAAGACATACGACTTGGCGCACTCAGTGTAGCCGATCTCGTGGACTTGGGCCTAGAGAGGGTTATGAGCATAGGGTTCAGTCCGCTGGGTCACGGGGATTCGTTACCATTGTACCGTAGGTTATCAGGCCGACGAGCGCAGTCTCCGGGAGGAGACTTAAACTCATGACCAGAGATTCCTTGAGCGCAGCGAGGCTGTCCTCCTCCTGGCACGTATCAACGACATAGAGAAAGATGGGGGGACTGGGGGCCGGGCGAGAGAGCCGATACTCAATAGTGGTGTTGGAGGGGTGCAGCTCTGGAGGGATTGCGTTCGCCGTGATGTCCTTGTAGTGCGGCGGTAGGGGGTTTCTCGACAGACAGAAGGGACATATCCACAGTCGAGCTCGAACGTCTACCTGGCTGTGTGCGAGCAGTAACGTTAGCGGCGAGAAGGATACACTGGCAGGGTGCAGCAGGGTGGGGCATACCAGAATGGATTCAATACAGAGCGGCATGGCTGCTTGCAGGTAACGGGCTCAAACTGCAGGATAGGTGTGTCGGGTTTCTCCTTGAGGGGGGTGTAGAGAGCGCCGATGGGGACGACGAGACGTGAAGCTTCCTGCTAAAGGTTCAGTCGCTACAACTTGGGGATCGGGTGTGTGAAAGCTGACTTACCATGCGAGAGCTTGGAAATACATTCCAGCTGAGACGGACTCCATCGCGATCCTCGACCTCGCTCCATTGCTCCTTGAGGGCCTCGTAGTCCATGTTGCCGGATTGGGAGCTTCCCAAGATTGCAAACGCTCACTGTAGTAGTCTTGGTGGTGGTTTGGTGGCGGTTGGTCTGTTGTGTCGTTGTCCCGTTCGGGTGTGAACACGGGGAAATACAAGCGACTTCCTGTCTGGCGGTTGCAATTGCAGGCAGGTGAATAAAATTTTGGTATTGAGGAGGCACGGGGCATTATCAAGGCAATGTCGTAGGATGCTTCCCAGATGCCTACGTAGTACTTTAACTAATGCGCACCGATATGGACAAGTTGCAGCTGGCGACGGAGGCCGAAAGTGGGGCGGTGCTTCATGGGCCACCTGTTGCTTCCGTGTTCCACCTAAATATGACTTGCAGGTTACTCACTTATCACCCTTTCGAGGTACCCTACAAGCTATATTAACAAACTATATTATAGCAGGTCTACTACACTAGAGTATCTCGCTATCCTACTACTCAACGTTATTCCACCCTGCTGCGCCGTTTAATTTGTTGCCTAGTTGTCGTGGTTGCTGTCACGCCGCGCCAGGGGTTGCAATCCTTGCCACTACGCCACCGTACCAGATGTCTTCACCAAAAGAGACCAATACCAAAGTCCCTGACTTTGGTATCTGCAACCACTTATCAATCTGTTCAGACCAGTATGGGTCAATCACGTGACAACCGTCACAGTTGCCTGGATCGGATTCACCTACAAAGCATGCTCCACATTTACATGTTACTTCGCCTTCTGCGTCGTTGCTCATCAAGCCTAAAAACAGCGATTTAAATCCGTTGCGTTAGGTGTGGATCAAGGACCTCTGGATTAAGGACCTCTATTTCCTTTTTCAACTATATGTTATCTTTTAACCGTTACTTCTGAACTTCACCAATGCACACTAATTTTAGAAGTATCTATAGCTTCGAATAGTTATAACGCTTGGATATTCTTAATAAAACGCGTGCTCACAACCGTTATGGGAAAGGTCGACCTTCCAGTTGGCCGGTAGGTCGTTACCGCGATACCACGAAGCAAGATGAACCTTGCCCGCGAAGATGTACGGCGGTACCGCCCAACCTTGCGAATTAATAGCCTGGATCACCGTAACCCATTCCCGACCTCCTTGTGTAGCCTGTCTAGGCCGTCCGTGTCTTTCTGCACTCGTTACAACCATACCGGATGTGATTATGCCCATTAGGAAGCCCGTCTCGTCAATGTCACGGTCTATGACCGGTATGTAGCCTCTGCGACGCCTTCGGCCAGAAAGACCCACAGAAATCTCCGAATAGCTTCACTTCTCGAAGATTCCTGAAATGACGAGACGGGAGGACAGAAGGATAAAAGGGAGAAGGGTTCACCACACTGAATGTATCTAATGTTTTTCTCTTCATAGATGGATAGTACTCGTAGAGTAGGCTAGGCTAATTGCATCGACAATACCCTTGACCCTTACTGTTAGGCAACCTTGGTGGGCGTTGCCAAGACCACCAAGGTTACCACGTGACTTAGCCCTTCGGGACTAAGTCCAACCTTCGTGCTCCATAGGACTAGATAGAATGTCATGCTTTTACAACCTCACAATCTTTGACCACCTTTGCGTGTAACACTTACAGTCAAAGTTGTAGATATCCTCCGGTAGGATACCGTATTTAGCGATTGTGTCCCTAACAAGCTCAAACCACGCGTAATACGCGATAGGATCTTCGCTAAATACCCTCTGGTAATCAATTCGACGGTTTAAACGCGTTCGGAGGTCTTGTCGGCGGTTAACGAAGTTCGTGGTCCAGTTCTTGCCGACGGGGGGCGCGTCGCGTACGCGTCGTAGGATATTCGCCATTTCTTCAACGTATCGAAGTCGAGGAGGAAATGCTCGCGCATCTAGCTCAATTATACGTCGGGCAATCGTATCCTCTTCGGTTTGAGTTAGATTTCGTTTTAACATATTAGCTTCGTGTCGCGTTTGGTCGCCGTCGAATCGATTCTTTAGTGTACGGTCGCAAACGTTGTAGATACGGCCAAGCTTACGCCATGAAATTTCAGGGTTGCGCTTTTTAGCTTGGATAGCTAGCTGAAGATCGGCTTCTTTGGATTTACGAGGCATGTTGTGGGAGGGAAGAAAAGTGCAAGCTAAGTTAAAAGGTTGAAATATTTGAAAAGGTACGAAAGTGACTTGTGTGCGAAAATGACTTGTGGATCACGTTACTATATATCTTATAATATAATAGTTAAGTAGTATAAAGGGTAACTAGAAATAGGCTAGTATATAGGTACGTGTATTATAAGACTAATTCTTAAGAAATCTAATTAGGTAGGAGCGTCTCGAGTTCTCCTCTTAAGCTAGGCGGTTCCGGGGTTCTACCAGATCGGGGGCGAATCCCTCCCGACTTAGCTTATTAGCTAAGACCAGCCCGCTATAACGGTTCTTTCCTTATATATATAGACTAATATAGGGGTATTTAGGAGTAAAGAAGAAGAGTCTCATAGCTTAGACGATCTAAGAATTGAACCTAGTATTTTAATCCTAGAGGGATTATAGAGATCATTCTTGTTATTCCCGAGGGCCTTGCTACTCGGAAATACCTCCTATCTTAAGCTCACTATCCCTATAAAGCGACAATGATTCATAACAATATGCACATAGAAGGAAATCAGGACGCCTCTAAGACGGATAAGTTTCAACCAGCATTTGAGTCGCTAACGGGGTAGCATGCAGACTGTTAACAAACTAACAAATATAAGTGCTTGTACCGTGACTAGCAGCTTGATATAATGTGCCACGTGTGAGGCTTGGATGAAGAGGATTCCCTATCTTATATACGAATGCGTGGATTATCAAATGTGCCATGTCAAAACACCCACGTGGAAACGTATTATTATTATTATTATTATTAAATACGCCGTAGGCTCGAAGCCCCCGGTACCTCTACCAGTACTCCCGTCTGTCAAACCGTGCCCTAATGGCTGGACTAAATACATACGCTGCGTCGTCGGTTCGCCCTATTGGCGACTGCGTTGCGTTCACTACCATACTACGTTGGTTCTCAACCTACCAACAAAGTCCCCCTGAGAAGATCGATGCTATCTGGGCCTTGAAGCTGTCCGACCCGTCCCTAGCAGCCACCTTACAATAGTCCCACTAACTACTGGTTCTCCTGTTGCCGTTGCGAGGTCTCTGCGAGAGTATAGTGGTCGTGGTGCGATAGCGGCCCGTAATCGTTCCCTCGGTCCTTCCAACAGCCCGCAAAAGAGGATTACGTGCTCTGCCGTCTCAGGGGCGTCGCCACAGCGGCATAGCGGCGAGTACACGCCAAAAGCCCCTGTCTTGAATAAGAAGGCTGCTAGTCCTATTTTTCCGTCCTGATCTGGCACAGCGTAGACGCCTCCAGTCGGTTCAGGCCGAAATACCTGCCCCCTTTCGGTATCTGCATCGAAGGGCCCTCCGGTTCCTCAGCGATAGCGCGTCGCTGGCGATCGTGATGCTCTACTCCGGTGAGCCATCTCTTCCTCCAGTGGCCGAGGAGGGCAGCCGGGACCTCCTTTTCCTCACTCATCCACTCGGAGCCCCGGGCCTCCTTCTCCATAGTGTACCCTGCCGGTAATGGAAACGTATGAAAGTCGGTAAACATAAAGAAAATGGCGACAGAAAAATAAAGCAAAACAGGTAAAATTAGGGGTGCGTTGAAGCTATGTGGGAATGGGTATCCTGACTCTATCGATCTATTGCGTTCCTGCCTCATCCACTGCTTTTCACCTGAACACCATCTGATTATTGGTATTACTCATTTGCCTTGCATCCAAACGTCGTCTTGGTGTGCTCTTGAGGAAGGCGACAATCCCAGCTTGCCACCCGCGTCCTACAATCTAATCCGACGAACCCATGGCCAATCACGTCCACAAGTGAGCTCCATGCTCTGACGCAATGGTATGGCGAGGTGAGACAGAGGTTGTATGGCTTCACGTGAGTTGATTACTTTTGTCTCATGGCCCATACGATAAAGCCCCCGACACCAAAGATACATGTAGCCGCTAGTTAAGTTAGTTTGAGTGAATAGAATGGCGGTATCTTGCGTCAGTTGTGGGAGCTTACCAACAGCCAGTGTTTCTAATGCACGATGATCCACACCTCGGGTTTGTAAGTTACCTTCTCGTGGCAACAGGGTGCTAATCTCATACAGCCCGCGGCTGATCAACTCGGCGTTGACAACGGGCATCGTCTGAAGTGGAACTGCAGCCTTTTCTTAAGACATGAAAAAGGAAGTCGAACGGAAACTTGAATGTGATCTACCGGGACCCGACATTGGGTTGTACTTGTCTTGAGAGTGGCGGACCTTAGGCTCTATATAAAAGCTCCTGAGCACTGCGACCATGAAGTCCCGATACGTTTACTTGGAGGCCAACTATGGAGCTCCTGGTCGGTTTTACACTAGTTAACTCTAGAAGTCGTCCTAATTGGGCACGAAACCATTGTGCTGCGAAGGCACGGATCCTCATTTGCCAATGGCCTGACGCCAAGCCTCTTCTAGCCTCGGCTCACACCACGTCGTGTTTCGAACAAGGAGCCTAGAATTCCAGATGGGCCCATCATCATCCTATATAAGTTTCAAAACATGGATTACCATCGTTCCCGTACAAACACAAAACCGATACGACTGTGAATTGCCTCACTTGCATCAAATCATACTCGTCACTTATCTGAACTAACGTACGGCAGGGCAACTCTTTCCCAGATCAGTCTCATAATTGCGAAAATGCGACCATTGTCTTTTGCTAGGGCGCATATTGATTTGTATAGTGGTAACTTTTCAGTGTGAAAGAAAGTTTACATGGTTGATTCTGCCTTCTTCT
The DNA here is from genome assembly GCF_002105095.1 of Pseudomassariella vexata. Lineage (NCBI taxonomy): Eukaryota > Fungi > Ascomycota > Sordariomycetes > Amphisphaeriales > Pseudomassariaceae > Pseudomassariella > Pseudomassariella vexata. Next base: position 2,352,246 of record NW_024467956.1, on the reverse strand, counting down.
TATCTACGCAGTGGCAGTGTTAAAAGGGTGTACAGCAAGGAGCGATTGGGAAAAGATACTGAACGGCACTTTACTATACATTTGTCTCTAGATAATATCTTGGCGGTACACATACAGTACGCCCTTTTATAGGATTAAAGATATATTTCATAACGTACCCCACGGTCCAATTGAACACTTTCGCGCATTTCCGTACAACCTAGGTTTTATCCCTTATTTTCCACCTTCTACAATGGCACGTAATTGGGAAGAAAGTGATATTCAATTAGCGCTTCAAGCGCTTCAAAATAACCCCAAACTAAGCGTACGATCCGTAGCACGGATCTATAATATCCCTCATACAACCTTACGTCACCGATATCGCGGCGGTACTTCACGACAGGATATACGATCACCAACGCAAAAGCTTACCTATTCCGAAGAAGACGCGATCGTACGCTACATAGTCGACCTAGATTCACGATCATTTCCTCCTCGAATAAGTGGCGTTGAAGATATGACGAATCGACTACTCCACCAACGCGACGCAGGACGCGTCGGTATTAACTGGGCTTCGAGCTTCGTACGACGACAACCAGACCTCCGGACGCGTTTTAATCGAAGAATCGACTACCAGAGAGTTCTCTGCGAAGATCCCGACGCGTACCGCGCGTGGTTTTATCTCGTGGGGAATACAATTAATAATAATATTAAATACGCCGTAGGTGTTAACCCTCGGTACCTCTACAAGTACTCCCTTAAGGGGCTATAGATGATATAGCGGGCCCTTAAGCCGCGTCGGGCGGTTATACAGGTAAACTTGTAGCCAAATGACTACTAAACCTCCTGTCCCTCCCTAAGTCTGTGCTACAACCCCTGCCTGAACTACCGATAAGTGTGGTAATGTGGCACTTAAATTCGTCCTCAGGGGTGGGATGCTGCTGATGTGCAGAAGATGCTCGACTATTTTTTTGTCGCGACAAGTCGTAGTATCTGCTAATTGGGGTTCTCGTCGAGCGTATACATCTCAACCATACGCTCAAGTGGATAGACCGTAACGTGGTCAGACGCTCGCAAGAATCGCGGCGAGAGGGCGTGCTGCGCGCCTTCTATCGTGAGGGGACGGGTTCGCCGACGAGCGTTATCGGAAAGGCGAGGTCCGATAAGGGGTCGGATTAACGATTCGAATTCTGGACCGGCTGTCGAGTTATATTCCGCCGACGTAGTGCTTGACGGTCGACTGGCTAGGATGCTCGTAATCCTAAACTGCACCAATCTCCCTATTATCGCTAGGTAGGCGAAGTCAACAAGGTGGGCAGCGCGCCGTAAGGGTTGACTAAACCCCCTTGTGTGTCAGCTGCGGGATTCGAACCCGCGACTCGTCACCGACCCAAGTGGGCGAGGCTCAAATCGGGACTTATCTACCAGCGAAGTGACCAACTACACCAGCCGACTACAATTAATAAGTATGGAATTCAAGAGGAGGATATCTATAATTTTGACGAGACTGGGTTTCTTATGGGTCAAATCTCATCCGAGATAGTTGTAACGACCTCTGATCGACGTGGAAGACCTAGAGCAGTACAGAAAGGGAATAGGGAATGGGTTACAGTTATCCAGGGCATCGGATCGGACGGCTATACTATCCCTCCGTATATCATCTTTGCTGGTAAAACTCACCTATCTTCGTGGTACGAAAATAGCCTACTACTAAAGGATTGGGTTATCGTGGTTACGAAAAATGGCTGGACTACAAATGAAAGAGGCGAGGACTGGATTCGACATTTCGATCAACATACAAAGCTTCGTACGAAAGGTGTTTATCGCCTCTTAATTCTCGACGGCCACGAGAGCCACCACTCGACCGCTTTCGAGCTCTACTGTAAAGAGAACTCTATTATCACACTCTGTATGCCTGCTCATTCGTCGCATAAGCCCCAACCTCTCGATATCGGCTGTTTTCGTGCACTGAAAAGAGCGTACGGTAAAGAAATTGAGGATCTTATGCGGGCACATATTACCCATATCTCGAAGGAGGACTTCCTCTCCGCGTTCTTAAAAGCGTTCCAGGCAACTTTTACGATATCAAATATCCAGGGAGGTTTCCGAGGGGCAGGACTCGTACCGTACGATCCGGAATATGTGATTTCGCAGTTAGATGTGAAGGTACATACTCCAACACCTCCGGGTACCTCGTCTGGCCTTCCTATTATCTGGGAGTCGAAGACCCCAAATAACCCAATTGAGGCACAATCCCAGACCGAACACGTGGAAAACCGAGTTATACGACATCAAAATAGCTCTCCGACAGCTACACTTACTGCACTTGACCAGTTTGCGAAGGGTACGACGCAGGTTATGCACCGGCTTGCTCTTTTAGAGGGTGAGAACGCCGCGCTTTGAAAGGCAAATGAGACACTTAGCCGGCGGCGTTATACGAGACAAAAAAACGTTTACAGTATGAGGATCACTTCGTATACAAGCTGGAGAAGATTTACAGTCTCAGAAGCTAGTTAACGGAGAGTTAGATAATAAATCGCGCTGGAGTCGTAGTCGTACGAGGAGGCCAGAGATACTTCAGCAACGCTGTAGGACGTGCGGAGAGCCCGGTCATAATATGCGTACTTGTCAGAATAGTAAAGAGATATCTGAAGAAGATAGTTCCGAGTAGTTTTAATTATTTTTTTACGTTATAGTTGAATTAACTTATATCTTATTGTACGAGGTCTTAAGAAGTGTTCAATTGGACCGTGGGGTACGTTATCTAATTTAAAAGACGTCAATTTAAACTTAACTATTTAAACTATATAAAAAGACCTAAAATTAGGTTGTCGTAAGGCTATAACTATCTATAACATACTAGAATTAATATACGTAATAGAATAAGTAGGTAGAAGATATAGCTAATCTCCTAACTTCCTCTTCTTCTTTCCCCTCTCCCTATACTGGAACTTAGCGAAGACAAGCTCAAATCGAACGGTCTTACTACCTTTCTGTAAGGAAAGAGCCGTTGTGGCGGGCCGGTCTCAGCTGACAAGCTGAGTTCGCCCCCCGATCCGGTAGAACCCCGGAACCGCCCAGCTTAAGAGGAGAACTCGAGACGCTCGCACCTAGTTTAGATTCTTCAAGAATCAGTCTTGCAATATACGCACCCATACACTGGCCTACTTCTAGCTACCCTTTGCACTACCTGACTATTATATTGTGAGACGTGTGGTATCCTCGGTACACTTTCAGAAACTCTTAACGTGCTCTATTGTATATCCAATTTACAGCTACGCGCATCAAATCGCTACAGAGTAATACCGCAGTCTTCAAATAGGCTATTCCCCGATCTGTCCGGCGTCTTTCCTTTGATAGAATTTGATGAGATTCGACGATCGGCTATACTACTACTAGAACCTACACCTAGTCTACCTAATCTGGAATACGGACGTCCCTACGGATCAAATCTAATACGATCCGGTATCGTAGTCGAGATCCTATCGAATATAGTAAAGACGAATAAAAGACTTCGATCCCTGCCCCTATAGGAAGGATCTCGACAGTCTAGAAAGCTAAATAGACTGCTAGGCTATTCTTCCCTAGAAGTTGATTAGTTCGGCTAGTAAGAAATCTAGTAATTCGCTTACTAAAAAACTTATCCTAAACGCTCTTCGACTCCTTTTAAAAGCCTCGACGATATACTGTTAGGCAACCTTGGTGGGCTTTTCCAAGACCACCAAGGTTACCACGTGACTTAGCCTTTCGGCACTAAGTCCAACCTTCGTGCTCCATAGGACTAGATAGAATGTTGTCACGACCTGGGTTGCATCGCCTTGGTAGAGACCTCGATTAGGTGCTATCGACGAAGATTCTACTCTAAGGAGCGAAGGAAAGAAGATGACAACTTAGGTTTGAGGGAGCGCGACTAAGTCATCCACGCTTGGCGGGGCTCCTACAAGGGTTATGATTGGCTTCCCATCTGACACTGCCACGGCAGGTGTTCCAGCTGTAAGTCACCTGGTTGTAGTGAGTCTGCGAGGGTTGACCGTCACAAAGGTCAGATATACAGCAGCTGGCAGCATGATGCAACAGTACTTTGGCCTGGCCATCGACACAATGCCTTCGGAGACCCCGCTATACAGAGCTTGGCTTGAGCAGTCTCCTCCGAATACAGCGATTTGGCCAACTTAACAGCTCTACACCTTGGCAAGTACCGCTGCACCAAACGTACTGAGGACAGTACCATTTTCCGTGTAGCCCGGCATTTTGATACGTGACCCCATGGGGACTTACCCTATAGCTATAGATAAGATAGACAAGAGCGATAAAAGAGCTCTGCCAGGCCAGAATAGCTGACCTGGCATCCTTCTCCAATACAACAATTCACACCCCATATGCACTCGCATCAATAAGGTACTATAGGGGTAGGGATAGGGACAGGGAAAGGGCAAAAGAGTAACCGATACGCCGAGATGTTACGAATCTACGATCCTAACTAACACAAAAGGCCCGTTAGCAGGCCAGGTGGATACGGGACTACAGGAAAGAAACAAGGATCACGTGGGATGTCCCAACTTCGGAGAAACCAAAGGACCGATGGGTCATATAACCTAGAGGCTAGGGTAGATATATAGGCTAATATTGCCACAAGCTAGAATTAGAATAGGCTAGAAGGTCACGATCGGGCCCGCCTGGATAGGCGGGCGAAATTATGACGATCCGATAGCGTTTCAACAAAACCTTCTGCGACCCTCAAATAGTGCTTAAGGCACTAAGGTAACTTAGAGGGGCAAGTTTCCTTCTTTGTATCTTATTACTACTAGCGTTAGGAATTAACGATTGTGCCTGGCCTCTCCTTCTACAGTATCTACTGTTACAAATATTGTAACGGGGTAAGACCGGACATCAGGGAAATAGGTTACGGGGCTAGGAGAAAGTTTATTTTCTCTTCTTTAAGAGGCACAGAGGCAGAGTAGGACACGAGTCCTCCATCTTCACGCATCATCATCCTCATCTTCATATCATCATCTCCTTCTTATCTATATCTTCACCTTCGCTTTTCAGTCAGTTATTTAGTTATTTTAGTTATTCAGCTTATCTTTACGTTCGAGATCCTACTATTACGATACGAGTATCAGGGGCATATCAGACTAACTCACGCACCAGACGTGTAAGAGCTTCACTCTTATAACCAGCACCACGATCTTCGTCTGATAAGATCAACAGATGGGATCTGTTGGTACTGGAGCTGTCTGTTCAGTGTGTTAGGTGGTAGGTATATCCTACTGACCGCCTGACCCCGTTTCAATATATATCTAAATAAAGAAAGAATAAGGGTGGATATATTAGATAGTTAACATACCCTATATATCCAATAGGGACGGATATGTTAGTTAATAAATACATCTAGTAGAGACTAGTAAAGGAGAGATAGGCATATAAGGGACGGAGTTCCTAGGTAGTTTATAGATAGATAGTGTGACGACTGACACATGGACGATAAGCAGGGACATCCTGACATGGCCTGCCCTGATCTGGACGAGCGCGTTCCCCTTATAATAGGAGAACGGCCAGACATACTTGTAACCCTTTCCTTCTCTTTCTTCCCTAGTTTAGTATTCAACAATAGAGATGCACTGATATGCAACCTTGATTCGTACCTATGTGCCTCTGCCTCGTTACAATATTTACGTGATTTCTCCGTAAGAAGGCGGTCAATGCGTTTTATTACTTCTAGAATTTGCTAACAGGTGACTTAAAAGTGGTTTTAATACACACTGTGGAATCGGTAGCCTAAGGTCACGTGAGATACACGCGAGATACTTTAGTGCCCTTGTGCGGCTTGGACCTCCTCACTAGTACTTCCCTACATCACCTTTGTATATAGCCGAAATGCTAGTACCAGTGCCGTCCCACAGACACAGCAGGGGTGGAGTACATTGATTGATTGATTGATTGAAATTTAACGTCTCATCACGTGAGACGTGCCGGGCGCAGTGCCGGCATGGTCTATGCTAGTCGAATCTATGTTACAGGGGACTGTCTTCATCTAACATTCCTGTTCAGTGCGATGGGCAGATCTCAGTAAAGAAATTGGTCTCCTCCGCCCATTGACAAAACAAGCGAGCTCCCTTGGCCGTGCCTAGGAGGGAATCTATACTATTCTTGGCCATATGCGCTTTTAGATGACCGGGCGTGGCCTTGCGGCCGCGCTTGCAAAAGTAGAAGTGGACTGGTGTCTTTGTCTTTCCACACCCGCAGTTGAGCAGTGCGTCGCGATGCTGGAGTCTCTCGTGGTAGGTCACGAAATCCCCGTGGTGCGACCTCGCTGCGAGTAATCTGCCTAGGTGTTGCCGGGGCAGGCCAAGTTCGGGGGGTCGCGGGTGGATAGCGATCCCTAGATCTCGATACTGTTGAGGGCAGGTAGTGGCCCATCGATCGTTGAAACTCTTCCAAGTGTAGGATCTCGCGATTCTCTTTATATGTGGGGGTGGAGTACAGTAGCTACTGAGTTTCGAGCCATTTGGCTGCGATGTGACAGTTGTCACGTGATTAACCCACACTGGTCTGAACAGATTGATAAGTGGTTGCAGATACCAAAGTCAGGGACTTTGGTATTGGTCTCTTTTGGTGAAGACATCTGGTACGGTGGCGTAGTGGCAAGGATTGCAACCCCTGGAGCGGCGTGACATGCGAGTGGTTTAGTAATTGAAGTATTGATCCCTCTGCCTGAGGAGGGCTGGTCTATCCACAGAATCAGGGTTGAGAACGAAGCATCTGTATCCAATCAATACCCTCCGAGGTCTCCTTTCCTACTCCAAATTGACGTATTTGTAAGTTGTTGGTCCATATTTGCCTTCTTCACAGGGCCTCGGACAAGCTTCACCAAGACTCCCCCACTCTATTAGCACAGCCGCTCGAAGTCATTGCGGTCGGTAGGTACTACCTCAATGTAGAGAGGTAGGGAAGTCAATAGTGACCATCTAATTGGACTCTTGGGGGTCGTCCCAACTTGTAAAGTTGACATGAGACATGCGGGAACTCAATTCAGCCATCTTCAGGCGCGCATGACATCCCGAACTTCAGCACATAATTGTCCCGAGACCGTTCAAATTGGACCTAGGTACACATGTGGAAAGAAGCCCTGCACGTGAGAGATGCAAGTTTCCTTATATAATCGTACGTTTACCTAGACTCATCCTACACAAAGGTGTCAGCGTGAGTGGAGGACACAATTTACGTACAAACAACGTCTCCCGCCTCCACTATCTCCGAAGCATACTGTTCGAATAAAGGAATATAACTGTCTACAACAAAAACAATGTCGCAACAAATACCCGAAGGTCACGTTGGTTGTCTCAATTTCGAGCAGGAAAAGAAGCTGCAGGAAGCATGGCTGCAGCTTGGTGCTATTTGCGGTGTGCTACCACCTCAAGGCATTGATGTCTCCCGGATCAAAACGAGCACCGTCGATGGAGCTACAGACGACAATGACAAGTATGGCCAAACTAAAGAGTTCCAACAGTACCTGGCTGAGGAGCCACCCGAAGGAATCCGCAAGACCATCTGGTCCATGACCAAATGCGACCACCCGGATTCTCTTGTTCTACGATTTTTACGGGCCCGTAAGTGGCATGTTAACAAGGCTATCATCATGCTCGTATCGACCATAAAGTGGCGACAGGATATGCGCATTGAGGATAATGTTACTTTGCAAGGAGAAGCAGTCGCCCTCAAGGAATCCATGACGGACGACGAGAACGGCTTCATGCTACAGTATAGGTCCGGCAAGAGCTACGTGCGAGGACTTGACCTCCATTACCGCCCTGTTTATATAGTGAAAGCGAGACTACACAATCCCAGTGCCCAGTCGGATAAGGCTATGGAAACGTACATTCTCCACACCATTGAGAGCATTCGAGTTCTTGTCAGGGATCCCTATGACACAGCTTGCCTTATATTCGACTTAACTGGGTTCGGGCTGAAAAACATGGACTTTGCCGCCGTCCGTTTCATCGTCAATGTCTTCGAGGCAAGATATCCTGAGACGCTTGGGGTGGTTCTGGTCCATAACGCTCCGTACATCTTCCAAGGTATATCGTTACAACCTATCATCCGCGGATATCCAGACGCTAACCGTAGTCACAGGTATCTGGAAAATCATCAAGGGGTGGCTTGATCCTGTTGTAGCTGCGAAGATCGTTTTCACCCGCTCCACAGCAGATCTGACAAAATATATAGCCAGTAAGAGTCTCCAGGTTGAGTACGGAGGCGATGAATCCTGGGAGTACCGATACGTAGAGCCAAATCCTGGGGAAAACGGCAAACTTGATGACCACGATGCCAGAGACAAAATTCAAGCGGAGCGAGACGAAATCATACACATGTTCGAGACTGCCACTGCCGAGTGGGTGTTGCTTGACCCAGAGACACAGGCTGCCAAAGAGGTGGCATCCAAACGGGCAGAACTTGCAGAAAAGTTGCGTGTCAACTACTGGCAGCTCGATCCTTATATCCGGGCCAGGACATTCTACGACCGCATTGGCGTATTAGATCAGGACGGCAAGGTTAACTTTGCCAAAGCAGCGTAGCTGCTGTCCCAACTACAACTTTATCAGTGCGGCTTCTTCGTTTCGGTCAGCACACCACGCGTCATTCCATTTCTTGCGTTGTTGCTGCAGGCTACCCCAAAAAAACCCAAACACGGTCCCTGAAACCAATATTAAATCACGTCTTTAGCTGATACTACGTGGCTAAGAACAAGCCTCCTGCACTCTCATTACTCAAACTTGCCAATCGACCATGTATCTTGGACAGATATATTAAATTCATAAAATAATTCGCGACATGACTCCGCTGCGGCGCATTTGCTAATACTTGAACAATTAAATGAATTACGGAGTTTTTCATGGTGCTGAACTCCGTCTCTGACGAGCACGTATCCCATCATTATTTCCAGATCATGTCCTACGAGTTAGAGTAGATAGAGCTCGGGATAAAAAATGGCAAAAATCAGATCGTGGTGTCATCCAACGTGGGGGTCGAACCCACAACCTTCAGATAATCTTCTAATCTTTTAAGAATAGAAGTCTGACGCGCTACCATTGCGCCAGCCGGACGTCCGTATTTTAACCATCGGTATTAGTTGCTATTTGGTTGGTTGAAAATTTATGAAGGTATACCCCACTATATTTGGAATTTGGCCCCACCTATTCTTTCTTGTCAAGTGGAGCACTAGCTGTATTAACTAACTAACCCCCTATTGAACCGCATCGGAATTAACCGAAATTATTGATGCTATTTCATATAAATAAGTGTTGAGGGATTCAATCCTCTATTAATAACTCTGTGGTGATCCTATCTTAACTAGTGTATCTCTCTACTATTCTGTTTGCTGTGTACGTAGCTATTTCATCTACGGGGAAGGGGTTAACCCTACTAGACTATAATTATCGCTACACTACCTTCGGCCTAAGGCATAACTGTAGCGCTTAATCCTATACGCCCTATCGCTACTATAGGCTCTAGGGTCTAATTCCTACAAATATATCGCTTCTACTTATTTATAGTGAGATCTTCTAACTACTTAAATATACCGGAATTATCCTTAAGGATAACTATTAGTCTATCCGTATAGCCTAGTTCTATAAAGAAGTTCCGGATCTAAGCGGTATTACTACCGGCGTTAAAGGCGATATACTCGCTTGTGACGCCGGTCACGATGCCTCTGCCGTGTTACATCGCTCTCCGTTTGTAAGGGTCAAGGGTAATGTCGATGCAATTAGTGTCAGATAGGGCACCTGGTTCCTAGGTTCAGAAATAATATGGCACTAGAGAAGACTATTGTCACTTAAAGTTCAGAAGGCGAAAGGAACTCCTCTTCTCAAAAGTAACACCAAAGTTACCGACATGTTCTAAAGCATCTATAAAAGGCAGAGCAACGGGAGTTCGCGAGAACAGAAGACAGAGAGAAGAACACACCTCATTCATATACAATCTTACGCACTGCTGACTACTCGATTGGACACACGTGATATTCGACAATTAGCCTAGCCTACTCTAAGAGTACTATCCATCTATGAAGAGAAAAACATTAGATACATTCAGTGTGGTGAACCCTTCTCCGTTTTATCCTTTGTCCTCCCGTCTCGTCGTTTCAGGAATCTTCGAGGAGTGAAGCTTACTCAGAGATTTCCGTGGGTCCAAGTGCTGTAGGAGTGAAGCTTATTCAGAGCTTTCCGTGGGTCCAAGTGCTGTCGGAGTGAAGCTTATTCAGAGATTTCCGTGGGTCTTTCTGCGTCGCAGAGGCCACATACCGGTCATAGACCGTGACAATTCTGGCCTAGCAGAGCTCTTTTATAGCTCTTATCTTATCTTATCTATCTTATCTATCGCTGTAGGGTAACCCCCCATGGGGTCACGTATCAATATAGATATGTCCTAGATAATCCTAGAATAAGACTATTTGATCCTCTACCTTCTAGAATACTTATCTTATCCATATTATATCGATTAGAGGTCTTAACCGCTTTAATCTTAGGGATAGCTTGGTATTTACCCTATTACTGTAACGAAACCTCTAATAGTCTAGCTGCGTAAACCACTAAAGAGTCTGTAAGGGTTTGTGCTAGTAAGTAAGTCCTGCTGAGGAGTCCTTTAGCAATAATATCGGGGTCTGACGTATGGAGTATAGGGCTCTGGGTAACCGAAGTATTCAAGTAGGGTAACTGGGAATAGAGTCGTCAAGGCAGTTTGCCTCACCAATGGGTTAGATTGATGCTTAGATTGATCACTGAAGTAGAGACTGTCTATCTATGAAATGCCTGGGAGTCCTGTCCCTTATATGCCCATCTCTCCTTCACTGATCCCCTGCCGATGGGCCTGTAATGTTGGTTCAGGGCCAACGGTTCGTAACAATTACCTGATTATATTAGCTGAGGCTCTATTAATACGGTAGGGTTCTATAGCTCTACTTCTCTAGACCTTAATTAAAAGTTTCCTTTTAGTAAAAACCTAAACCTAGTTTTTTTAAGCAGTTAGGTATCTCTGTAGATTTATAGGATACGCTTAGTGAGGTCTTTAAGCTATTAATATGTTAGTAAGAGGCCTAGGGTAGCTTAAATTCGAACCTATACGGCTAGATAGGCTTCCTAAACTAGAGAGAGCCTCTAGTAGTTAGAGAAGGCTATATCTCTTAATTAGGCTCCCTAAATCTAGCGTGAAAGCGTAGACCTTAGGATACCATACTAATGTCAGGGTACGGCTAGGCCGAAGGCAATAGTACAGAGTGATGGGGAGTAACGGGCGTCCCTCCTACGTAGCACCGGGTGGTCACTGGCGGTCTCAGGTAGGGGTGCCCACGGTGATGCATTGATCTCTACTCTCCCTCTATCTTCTTCCCGGGCCTCCGCCCCTTACATAGATAGCTAGAACCCGACGTCGGAGCCGCGGAGCACTAGTTTCCCCGATTGTTCCGCAAACCAAGACTTCCATATCGTGTCATGACTCGCACATTCCTACACCAGAGCCCCCACCGGTGTCCCACCGGTGCCTATGGCATTCTGTTCTCTGACAACTAATATACTGCTTTTCGGAGGCTTAACCGTTAGCTATTACTTAACGAGCCCGGTAAATATTATCTTCGGTATATTAACTTATATTAGTATGCGCCACCTGGAAGCAGAAGCAGCAATCCCGCCACTAGACCTCTATCTTAGTGCCCGGGCTGCTAAGTTTGAAGAACGGCTACGGCTTAGCGGGAAGAGAAATCTGCTTCACAGCGCGAGCGCTAAAGCGTCACATATACTCCGGCAGGATAGGCCGGCGAAGAGGAAGCAGGCGTCGCAGCTACTCCGACCGGCAGGGTACACTATGGAGAAGGAGGCCCGGGGCTCCGAGTGGATGAGTGAGGAAAAGGAGGTCCCGGCTGCCCTCCTCGGCCACTGGAGGAAGAGATGGCTCACCGGAGTAGAGCATCACGATCGCCAGCGACGCGCTATCGCTGAGGAACCGGAGGGCCCTTCGATGCAGATACCGAAAGGGGGCAGGTATTTCGGCCTGAACCGACTGGAGGCGTCTACGCTGTGCCAGATCAGGACGGAAAAAATAGGACTAGCAGCCTTCTTATTCAAGACAGGGGCTTTTGGCGTGTACTCGCCGCTATGCCGCTGTGGCGACGCCCCTGAGACGGCAGAGCACGTAATCCTCTTTTGCGGGCTGTTGGAAGGACCGAGGGAACGGTTACGGGCCGCCATCGCACCACGGCCACTATACTCTCGCAGAGACCTCGCAACGGCAACAGGAGAACCAGTAGTTAGTGGGACTATTGTAAGGTGGCTGCTAGGGACGGGTCGGACAGCTTCAAGGCCCAGATAGCATCGATCTTCTCAGGGGGGACTTTGTTGGTAGGTTGAGAACCAACGTAGTATGGTAGTGAACGCAACGCAGTCGCCAATAGGGCGAACCGACGACGCAGCGTGTGACGGTCAACCCTCGCAGACTCACTACAACCAGGTGACTTACAGCTGGAACACCTGCCGTGGCAGTGTCAGATGGGAAGCCAATCATAACCCTTGTAGGAGCCCCGCCAAGCGTGGATGACTTAGTCGCGATCCCTCAAACCTAAGTTGTCATCTTCTTTCCTTCGCTCCTTAGAGTAGAATCTTGGTCGATAGCACCTAATCGAGGTCTATACCCATGCGATGCAACCCAGGTCGTGACACAGCGTATGTATTTAGTCCAGCCATTAGGGCACGGTTTGACATACGGGAGTACTAGCAGAGGTACCGGGGGCTTCGAGCCTACGGCGTATTTAATAATAATAATAAAATAATATTAAATACGCCGTAGGTGTTAACCCTCGGTACCTCTACAAGTACTCCCTTAAGGGGCTATAGATGATATAGCGGGCCCTTAAGCCGCGTCGGGCGGTTATACAGGTAAACTTGTAGCCAAACGACTACTAAACCTCCTGTCCCTCCCTAAGTCTGTGCTACAACCCCTGCCTGAACTACCGATAAGCGTGGTAATGTGGCACTTAAATTCGTCCTCAGGGGTGGGATGCTGCTGATGTGCAGAAGATGCTCGACTATTTTTTTTGTCGCGACAAGTCGTAGTATCTGCTAATTGGGGTTCTCGTCGAGCGTATACATCTCAACCATACGCTCAAGTGGATAGACCGTAACGTGGTCTAGACGCTCGCAAGAATCGCGGCGAGGGGGCGTGCTGCGCGCCTTCTATCGTGAGGGGACGGGTTCGCCGACGAGCGTTATCGGATAGGCGAGGTCCGATAAGGGGTCGGATTAACGATTCGAATTCTGGACCGGCTGTCGAGTTATATTCCGCCGACGTAGTGCTTGACGGTCGACTGGCTAGGATGCTCGTAATCCTAAACTGCACCAATCTCCCTATTATCGCTAGGTAGGCGAAGTCAACAAGGTGGGCAGCGCGCCGTAAGGGTTGACTAAACCCCCTTGTGTGTCAGCTGCGGGATTCGAACCCGCGACTCGTCACCAACCCAAGTGGGCGAGGCTCAAATCGGGACTTATCTACCAGCGAAGTGACCAACTACACCAGCCGACCATAATAATAATATATTAGTATAAAGGAGACGTATGTAAAATTTCGTAATAACTAACGTAGTCCACGGTCCAATTGCACACTTCGGCAGATTTTCGTACGCTACCACTTTGACCTGCGGTTTTTCACCACATAACTATGGTTAGTTCTTGGAATGAAAGTGATATGATTCTAGCATTACATGCGCTTCAATCTGATCCAAAATTAAGTGTACGTCGCGCTGGTCAGATCTATAACGTACCTTTTGGAACCCTTGCGTATCGACGCGACGGTAAAACCGCTCGAGCGATTACGCAATCGCCAACGCAAAAGTTGACTCCTTCCGAAGAAGAGGCAATCGTACGACATATAACCGACTTAGATTCGCGAGCATTTCCTCCCCGATTGAGTGGTATTGAAGATATGGCCAACCGATTACTTCGAAGTCGCGACGCGGGACGCGTTTAAATCGAAAGATCGACTATCAGAGAGTCCTCTGCGAAGACCCCGATGCGTATCACGCGTGGTTTGACCTGGTACAGAATAAAATTGCGAAATACGCGATCCAGGAGGAGGATATCTACAACTTCGACGAGACCGGTTTTGTGATGGGCCAAATCTCGCCCGAAATGGTCGTGACGACTTCTGATCGGCGCGGAAGGCCTAGGACAGCCCCGCAAGGAAATAGGGAATGGGTTACAGTTATTCAAGGCGTTGGGTCGTCCGGTTATGCCCTCCCTCCGTACATCATTTTCGCCGGCAAAACCCACCTCTCGTCATGGTACGAAAACAGCCCATTACCGCCTGATTGGGTTATCGCAGTTACTAAAAATGGCTGGACTACGAACGAGAGAGGCGAAGATTGGATAAAACACTTCGATCATCACACCAAGTCTCGTACGAAAGGTACTCATCGCCTATTGATCCTCGACGGTCACGAAAGCCATCACTCGACCGATTTCGAGGTATATTGCAAAGCTAACAATATCGTCACGCTTTTTATGCCTTCTCATTCGTCGCATAAGCTCCAGCCTCTTGATGTTGGTTGTTTTCGCGGGTTAAAAAGAGCGTACGGAAAAGAAATCGAAGATCTCATGCGAGCACATATAAGTCGTATCTCGAAAGAAGACTTTTTACCGGCGTTTTTAAACGCGTACAACGCAACTTTTACGGTTTCAAATATCCAAGGAGGTTTCCGAGGGGTAGGAATAGTTCCGTACGATGCAGATTATGTCATATCACAGCTCGATGTGAAATTACATACGCCAACACCTCCGGGTAGCTCGGCTGGTCTCCCCGTCCCTTGGGGACCAAAGACTCCGAACAACCCAATCGAAGCCCAATCACAAACCGATTATGTGAAAAATAGGATTGTACGACATCAAAATAGCTCACCAACGTCAACTTTTGCTGGAATAGATCAGATTGCGCGAGGTACAACGAAGGTTATGCATCGGCTTGCCCTTTTAGAAGGCGAGGTCGAATCACTTCGAAAGGCAAATGAGACCTTAAGTCGACGTCGCCGTGCGAAGAAAAAACAGCTACATAGTGGAGGGTAACTTCGTATACAAGCTGGACAGGACATACAGTCTCAACGAGAGGTTGATGGGCAGTTACATGACGAATTTCGTCAAATTGGTGGTCGTACGAGGCGGCGAATTGCGCGTTTACGGCGCTGTAGAATCTGCGGCGAGCCCGGACATAATACGCGCACTTGTGGAAATGATGTAGAGACGTCTGAAGATAACGATTCTGAGTAGTTTCAATTGGTGATAGGCGTTGTGGTTGAATTAACTTATACATTGTCGTATAAGGTCTGCCAAAGTGTGCAATTGGACCGTGGACTACGTTAAATCAATATTAGTAAAGATAAAGAAGGTTGAAGTTAGGGGCTAGCGGTGTTAATAAGCCATTTTTGGGTGCCCCACGCCATTGCTAATATTTCTAATACTACCGCCCTTACATTCACCGGACCGTCTGATACTTGCGGGTAGTCGCTACCAGGTTGGGTATTTACGGATACCATAATATGAACTGGGTGTAATTAGCGCATTCGAGCCTCCGCATTGAATCTTAACTATTACCAAGGACATTTTTCACGACAGTGGGCCACATACAGAAACCAATCAAAATGGTACAAATTCATATATAACATGCGTGCAGAGGGAAGTTATGCCAGGGCAGATATAACAGCCCGGGTCCCAATCTATCAGCTATTCCGGATATGAAGATTATAGTCCATCGCCCCCTTTTCCTCGTGGGCTACAAATTGATGCTGCATTGGCAAGCCCAGTATCAAGTTCTGGGCATTCAATCTCGCACTCCAGACCAAATTTGGGGACTCGCCGACGTCTCTGACTGCATCAACGTTGTATATGGGCTCAATATCGGAGTCTGCGGCTCTCCTACCTCGGGGTTTGTGCTGTGAAACAAGGGCAGGCGTGACACTAAGACAACGCATCCGGGCGCCTGGATAACCTGGGGGACCCTCAATATCCTCAGGGGCATCCCAGGGTGTATGGTGACGACACAGGTCGGAAATGGCGTTGTCGAGTTGAGCAACCAAGGTGCCGCCAACACTTAGGGCTAGTAGTACCTTGCGGGCCCCGGCCTGGGATAGGGCATATCCAGCGCTACACTACAAAAGTTAGAAGCCGGGGAGAAGTTTCATAGGGGAATATGGGAGAACATGTACACCGAAGTTAAGCGACACCGTGAAGTAGATAGTGAGCACCTTCGAGAGAAAATAAAAGATACTCACAGTTGGCCCACCGCTGAAATGCACCCAACGTGTGGCCGGGTGGCGTTTCAAGTCGCCGCTTATCCAGCTCATTGTGTGCTCTGGTGGAGGCATGGTCTCGTCATTATGTACGGCATAGTATTTGTACCGTGCCGAGTCCGTGTCAATGATGTGGTGGCCCGGGATGCGCTCGGGAAAGGTGTCGCCACAATGGCCCAGCCAGAGAATATCCCACCCGTCTCCATATGGCGAGTGCGGCATCGTTGGTCTGATGGAATCCCTGTCTCCAGACGTTGAAAATGCGGGCTCTTGTTTGGCCAGGTCTAGCAACACCCGCGAGCCCTCGGCGAAACGCACCAGCTGCTCCTTCAGACGCACATCCCAGTCCGCATCGTCTTCGAGAATCAGTGCGCTGGCTATGCTGTCCTCGACAATGCTGGAAATGTTAGAGCCCAATAACATTTCTACAGCCAGCCCTTCGAAATGTCCCAGGGTCTATGGGTTCAGGGACACCTACCTTCGAATGACATTCATCTGGCTACGCCAAGATCCAATCCCCCCGTCCCTCCATTCCTTCCTGTCCACCCCCAACGGCAGTGCCTTGTCGCCCACGTCCGAGCCGCGCATGGCTCTTGTCCAATCAAGCTTGATATCCGTCAATGCTGCCGTCAGCGACAGGCCATCACGTTTGTCTGTCCTCTCCGCAAGATTGACGACAAACACCTTCTCAAACCCCAAGGTAGCGTTGTTTATCCGTTCAAAGTCTAAAGTCAACGAGCTCCTTTTGTTGTCAGTCACGCCTTCAACCATGGGGACCGATTCTATCCTCAACCCCGAGTCCGAGTCGTTCAAATCCAGGAAAGATGCACAGAGCCACCACGTGAAAATCAAAGCGGCTACACCCAAGTAAATAACTTTGCGTCCCAAGGGAGTCCTTCTGGCCAACATCGTCAGCCAATTGTCGGCTGCCATCTTTCGGCTGTTTCGTTTTCCCCATCCTATCCACCTGTGTGGCCTGGCATCCCGCACGACAAGCCAGACCAATAAGATCCAGAACCACGACGGTGGCGACATAGACCAAACAAGACCTGATGAAACAAGAAACTTCACCAGTTGACAATGGGTACAGATCAACCGAAGTGAGTGATAGTTGTCCCCAGGCTCCATTTTTATACGAGTTACTGACACAGCTACGGCAGGGATTCCCTGCCTGGAAAGACTCATGCTTCATATCGTGCGACAGGTTGGGGAAGCATCTACACCTCCTCCAGGGTTTTAAACGTTAGTGCCAAAACCTCCCTACTGAGCATATTGCTAGGACAGGGCCCTGAAGGTCAATTTATCAATTATACTCATTATATTCGGATTTGGCCGAGAACAATAAGCTTGAACATAGCAAGTCAGTAATCTGATTTTATTGGTTCTGTCACGAGAATATGTTCTCTTGTTCGCAATCACGTACGAGCCCTAGAGCACTTACAAACTCGCCGCACTTCCAATCTGACTTATAGGGTGTGAGAGAATTGGGATGCATACATCGTTCTATGCTATATTCAGATTTTTTGTGGAGATACTAACAATTTGGTGCAGATTAGTAGCATTTTGAAGTACGATCAAAAATGACAAATAGTCGTTTTTTCGACACACTGCGTTAGCAGGGGGTCCGGCAGGGGGTCAAACCGCTACTTTTAGGCTTAGCGAGTAATTCAAACGCTGCTCTCATCGTATATTCAAAGGCTATTAAAACGGGGTCAGGTGGTCAGTAGGATATACCCACTACCTAATACACTGACAAGACGGCTCCAGCACTAACGACTTCCACCTGAGGTCTGATCAGACGAAGCTCGTAGTGCTGGTTGTATGAGCGAAGCTCCTACAACCCTTGTGACTCTGGATACATAAGTTGTTTAGATATGTCCTCTGATAAGGTGATTCTCAAAGTAGGACGCTTACCTCTGGGAGTCTAATTGAAGCTATTACTAGCGTAAGGTTAGTCTGATTAGAGCGAAATGAAGCCTTCTATAGTTATTAAGGCTAAGGTGAGAGTAGGAGGATTGATTCTCAAAATAGCTGTCTAAATGTATGTATAAGTGAAAATGAATGAATTGAAAAACTGACTAACTGATTAACTGACTAGAAAAGAAGGTGAAGAAGAAGAAGATAACGAAGGAGGTGATCAAGATAATCCGTCTTTGCATACTTCTTGAAGAAAGGGAAAGAAACGTCCCTACTATTCCTGTCACTTATTTACTCTGATGACCCGGCATTGACCTACTATATCCCTCCCTTAGGTTCGTCTCTCTGTCCTTAGAGATAGTCAAACCTGTATGACTATAAAAACTCCCCTTCACCTAGAGATCTTAGCGTTAGGCTCCGTTCCATCTTCCGTGTAGTTGCTGCTCGCTTGTCTACTTGAGATTAAGACTGTCCCCTGGTACTTTGCTCGTCGTCGGCTCTCTAGGCCTCGTAGGCTTCCTATCCCTCCTATCTATCCGGGAAATAAGGTGAAAGGTCTTCCTCTGTCAGAGAACAGAATGCCATAGGCACCAGTGGGTGTCA
This sequence comes from Pseudomassariella vexata, assembly GCF_002105095.1. Lineage (NCBI taxonomy): Eukaryota > Fungi > Ascomycota > Sordariomycetes > Amphisphaeriales > Pseudomassariaceae > Pseudomassariella > Pseudomassariella vexata. Next base: position 2,333,426 of record NW_024467956.1, on the reverse strand, counting down.
GGACACTGAACGCAAGACACCGGTGGGGCGCCGGAGGGGTGTTTCGGACAAAAGACTCCCGAGTCATGATTACAATCTATGTGAAGCTTTGGGATGACGAGAGTCAAGATCCTTGGCATCGCCGACCCTGCTGTTATGCCGGGTCCAAGCGGCGGCCTAGCTATCTATATAAGGACCATCTCGAAGTAGGATAGGGAAGGAGCAGAGATCAATGCATCACCGTGGGCACCCCTACCTGAGACCGCCAGTGACCACCCGGTGCTACGTAGGAGGGACGCCCGTTACTCCCCATCACTCTGTACTATTGCCTTCGGCCTAGCCGTACCCTGACATCCTCCGACCGTGATAGCAGTATCTCCCTCCTGTATGTTGGGATTAACATGTGAAGATACTTCATATTATAGTCTTCAATTCCACTAAGGCCGAGGCCAAGAGAAAGAAAAGAAGAAGAGAAAGAGAAGAAAAGAAAAACATTAGGGGCCTAGCCGGGGATAGGGATAGTCTGATTAGACGACTCGTGTCCGAATTATGTGTCCGAGGCACTACAGTTTCCTTCCTCGCGTAGCCTTAGAATGAAATATATCTCTCCTTCCTAGTATATATTACAGATTACGCTTCCTTCTACTTATCTTCCTGCTAGTTCAAGTTTCTAAACGAAATAAAGAGGTCTTTAGGGTTCGCCTCTCTCAATTCTACCTAGCTGTCTGATACTTTCCTCGTCCTTTTCAGTAGCTTACGAATCTTCTTCCTTAACGAGTTCTTTTGACAAGTGTCGTTTACTTCTGGGCCGAAAAGTAGGACTGTCGGACTTCTCGTATTAATCTTCTTGGTGTCGATAGTAGTCCTCTCGGTATCGGTAGTCTCGTTGGTATCGTACCTCTTCATCTAATCAAAAGGTTATAAAGTCGGTTTAATTTAAGGCTCGTTAGAAAAAGATACTTAGTACTCTTCGCCGATTAAAGTAGTTATTCTTACCCTCGTCGCTTCTCTATGAATATGATAGTAGCCTTATCCGTGCTGCCCGTAACTCTAACTATCGACCTAGTAAGCATCTTAGTAACTAGAATACCGGCTAATCGTGCCTCGGGACTAAGGATGGAGTTTATATTTACTATCTCTAGTAGTAGTAGTTCTAGAGTTAGTAGTCGAGTATCCCGTGTTTAAACCGAGAGAGCGCTTATAGTAAGATTGTTCATCGTAACGCTAAAGTCTGGTCTAAGATAATATCACAAAAGTTAGTATAAAACGGTAAACGAGACTTAAATTGGATTACCCCCGATAGGCGGACGAAATCATAACAATCTCTTAGCGTTTTAGTAAAACCTATATTTGAGATCAATAAATAGTGGGACTGTGGCTAAAATGCAGCCGAGCAATCGGGTAATTATCGGAGATCTAACTCCCTAAAAGGAGTCGGACGCTAGAACCTAGCTCGGTAGATAGAAGTTTCCTAAATACCTCCCTTCTTGGAATCGAATCCCGTAATAGCTTAACCGTAGTTATCTTCCCTAGTATATAGCCGTAATTATATCTTATAATTGTTCTATCCCCTTTATAATTATACTAAGCAGCCGACTATAATTAGGCTACGGGGTAATAGGACTACGGGCGCTAAGCTATCTAGTAGTAATATTAAGCCTATCGTATTACGATCGCTAATTATAAGAATAGAGTTATCCTAAGTATCGAATATTAACGACCCGAAAAAGGAAGTCCTACATATTATTATTAAATACGGTCGGCTGGTGTAGTTGGTCACTTCGCTGGTAGATAAGTCCCGATTTCAGCCTCGCCCACTTGGGTCGGTGACGAGTCGCGGGTTCGAATCCTGCAGCTGACACACAAGGGGGTTTAGTCAACCCTTATGGCGCGCTGCCCACCTTGTTGACTTCGCCTACCTAGCGATAATAGGGAGATTGGTGCAGTTTAGGATTACGAGCATCCTAGCCAGTCGACCGTCAAGCACTACGTCGGCGGAATATAACTCGACAGCCGGTCCAGAATTCGAATCGTTAATCCGGCCCCTTATCGGACCTCGCCTATCCGATAACGCTCGTCGGCGAACCCGTCCCCTCACGATAGAAGGCGCGCAGCACGCCCTCTCGCCGCGATTCTTGCGAGCGTCTAGACCACGTTACGGTCTATCCACTTGAGCGTATGGTTGAGATGTATACGCTCGACGAGAACCCCAATTAGCAGATACTACGACTTGTCGCGACAAAAAAAATAGTCGAGCATCTTCTGCACATCAGCAGCATCCCACCCCTGAGGACGAATTTAAGTGCCACATTACCACACTTATAGGTAGTTCAGGCAGGGGTTGTAGCACAGACTTAGGGAGGGACAGGAGGTTTAGTAGTCGTTTGGCTACAAGTTTACCTGTATAACCGCCCGACGCGGCTTAAGGGCCCGCTATATCATCTATAGCCCCTTAAGGGAGTACTTGTAGAGGTACCGAGGGTTAACACCTACGGCGTATTTAATATTATTTTTTTATTATTAAATACGCCGTAGGCTCGAAGCCCCCGGTACCTTTACAAGTGCTCCCGTATGTCAAACCGTGCCCTAATGGCTGGACTAAATACATACGCTGCTACGTAGGTTCGCTCTATTAGCGACTGCGTTACGTCCACCACAATACTATGTTAGTTCTCACCCTACTAACAAAGTCCCCCTGAGAAGATCGATATTATCCGGGCCTAAGCGCTATCCGGCCAGTCCTGAGTAGCCACCTTGTGATGGTCCCGCTGACTACTGGTTTCCCCGTCGCCGTTGCCAGGTCTCTACGTGTATGCAGCGGCCATGGTGCGATAGTGGCCCGTAGGCGCTCTCTCGATTCTTCCAGCAGGCCGCAAAAGAGGATTACGTGCTCTGCCGTCTCGGGGGCCTCTCCACAGCGGCATAACGGCGAGTACACACTGAAGGCTCCTATCTTAAATAAGAAAGCTGATAGTCCTATTTTTCCGGTCCTGATCTGGCATAGGGTAGACGCCTCCGGTCGGTTTAGGTCTGAGTACTTGCCCTGTTTCGGCATTCGCATCGAGGGGCCCTCCTGCTCCTCGGCGATAGCGCGTCGCTGGCGGTCGTGTTGTGCTGCCCCGGAGAGCCATCTCTTCTCCCAGTGGTCTAGGAGGGCGGCCGGGACTTCCTTCGCCTTGCCTATCCACTCGGAGCCCCTAGCCTCCTTCTCTATCGTGTACCCCGCTGGTCTGAGCGATTGTGACGCCCGCTTCCGTCTCGCCGGCGTGTCCTGTCGGAGTATGTGTGACGCTCTCGCGCTCGCGCTCCGAAGCAGGCTCCTTTTGCCGTTATTCCGTAGCCGTTCTTCAAATTTCGCCGCCCGGGCACTGAGATATAGGTCTAGTGGCGGGATAGCTGCCTGTATTTCTAGGTGTCGGACCGGTGTCGCTTTGTAGGCGCCACAGACTATTCGGAGGCACTCATTCTGTATCCCGACTAGGCTCTTAGCTGGTCCCGCTGGTTCCTCGCTTATAGTGTGCCACGCAGCCGCCCCGAAGGCGATCGCGCTGCGAATAACCGACGTGTACAGTAGTCTCGCCCGTATGAGATCGCAGCCCCACGCCATGTTCACTAGCTTTGTTAGGGCTAGCTTCTGAGTCGCCATTTTTGATTTAACCCGTTCGGTATGGGCGTGCCACGTTAATTTGCGGTCAAACCAGACCCCTAGGAACCTTGCCGAGACCTTCAGCGTTACTGTAGCGTTTCCAAGACGGATACTCTGCGGGGAGGGGTCTCGGGTTCTAGTGAAGTGCATCAGCTCACTCTTGTCCGGAGCGAACTCCATCCCGTGCCTGGCGGCCCACCGTTGGCACGTAGCCCAAGCGTCCTCTAGTCGGCGGCAGGTCGTGGCCGTGTCTGTGCTCACGCTGAGTAGGTTCGTATCGTCCGCGAACCCTACGACTAAGAGTAGGGGGTGTTTCTCCGCTAGTTCCTCATATAGCGTCGAGATATATAGGATAAATAGTATCGGGGAGAGTGGCGACCCCTGGGGGACGCCAGCTCGTAGAGGGATCAGCTCTGACTCCTTACCGTCGAACGGGAGGCGTACTGTCCTATCCTCTACGAAGCTGTGTACCCATTCCTGAACCCACTCCGGGTAGCCCTTCCGGGCTAGTATAGAAATCAAACGCCTGTGGTTAACTGTGTCGAACGCCCCCTTAATATCAAGTTGTAGTAGTGTGGCGATCCCTCCGCGCCTCCAAGCTGTATAGGTTACGTCCTCGACTATACGTATCGCTAATTCGGTGGACCGCCCCTTTCGGTTACCCATTTGGCCGTTTGGTAGCAGACCGGCCGTCTCCGCGACGGTAGTGATACGCTGGCATATCACCGCCTCTATCACTTTCCCTATCGTACTAAGCAGCGCTATCGGTCGCCAGCCGCTAGGGGTCTGCTTTTGGGCTGTCGTTTTGTTCGGCTTAGGGATAACGACTACCTTTGCCGAGCGGAGGCGCTCCGGGTAGTATCCTAGCCTAAAGCTTACGGTCGCTATATCCGCTAGGATCTCCCATAGGGGTTTACCACAGATTTTCAGCAGGCCCGTAGGGATCTGGTCATCGCCGGGGGCCTTCCAAGCCGCTGTCTTCTTGATAACAGCCTCGATGTCCTTCGCGTTTACCTCCTTAGGGACGTCCAGGTCTGGTCTCGTCCGTGGCGGGTTGTGATCGAGATCCGACAGGTCTATATCCGGGTCTGGGAAGAACCTCTCAGCTAGTAGCTTTGACTTCTCGTCGTGGGTGCGCGCTGTGGGTGCATCGGTTGCGTTCCGTCGAAGATCCGGCATCCCATGGGTGTCAGGGGGTGTCCAGCTCCGCAGCCTAGCCCATCTCTGTAGTGCCCAAAGGCTTTTATGATCCTTCGCCGTCCTCTCGAGTTTTTCATGCCAGCTCCGCGCCTGTGCCTCGCTGATTTCGAGCCGTTGTTTTTGGTTAGCTCTTAAGTATTCGTCCCAGTTAGTCTGCGACCTCGCGTGGAGGTAATCTCGTCGTCGCCTCTTCGTCTCAGCGCAAGCCTTGCTGACCTGGGGGCACCACCACGGGGTCCCGGCGCCTCTACCAACAGTACGCCTAGGGGCCGCTACGTCGGCGATCTCTTGGAGGTTTTGGATGACCCAATCGACCGCCTGGTCTAGCTCTGTTCTCGTCTCAACCGGCACATAGTTCATGAATCTCTGGCCCGACTCGGCTACGATTAGCCACTTATCTGCCATCGTCCAATTCCACCCCTCGGTGTTACGGCGGCCTTCATTCGCTGCCTCCTCGTTAGATATTACCCTGATTACTTGCGCCCTATGGTCCGATCCCTCTAGGCCCGGGTCCCCTTCGTAGTCTATTACGGTCCCCTTCGTCGCCCATGCAAGGTCGATAGTTGAGTCCCTTTGTCTGTGTCTTTGCCGTGTAATTTCCCCGAAAGGTGTGGCGAGTTCTAATTGCCACCGTCGCGCAAACTCTACCACATTCTCGCTACCCCGTGACGATCGTCCGTGTATGTCCCACAACGGGTGATGTGTATTGAAGTCCCCTACGAGGACCTGCTTCCCTTCGGGGCCTCACTAGGGAGGTCCCGGAGCGGGCTAATCCAGCGGCTTCCGGACTGGTTTGGTGAATAGATAGACCAGATGGTAAGGGCATCCGGGCCTGTTCCGAATGTGATACTGCTCCAGTCGGTACCCGTTCGGGGTCGTAGCGAGGCTACATCGTAGCGTTTATGGACGTATAGCGCGGCTCGGCCGCTACTATAGACTGCCTCGTATCTAGACGACCTTGGGCAGTAGATTGACTTCGTCTGTCGATTAATCCATGGCTCTTGTACCGCTATTATATCGTGATCGCCTCCCTTCTCAATCGCTAGCGCTGCGTTCGCTTTTGAATCCGCAATATTCCAGTAGAGAATGGAGACTACCATTACGCTGCCGGTGGTATTTCTTCGTTCGTGCATCCCTTAGTAAGGAAGCTTCGCATTGCTGACGCTGAGCGCTCGGTCCGCACTTGCTCCGCCCGTGAGACGCCTGGAGGGCGGCCCCGGGGTCGTACGATCGTAAACCCATCTCTAGTTAACGAGCTAGGTGGAGTGGGCCTGCCTTCGCTAGACAGCCCGTCCAAGTAGCTACGGACCTCAAACTGCCGGGGGCGGTGGGTGCTTCGCTATGTGGCCATATTCGTAGCACTGGTAGCACTGTCGGACCCGGAGATTGCCGTCGTACGGCCGGCTCACAGTCGAATATCTGGGCCTCCCATATAAGTCCCTCAGAGCACAGCTCCATCGCCGCCTCGACGCTATCCACGTGTAGTATCAGAGCCGCGTATGGTGCCTGAGGCGTCCGGGGGAGGTTTCTTTTAGCCCTAGAGAGGTGCTTCGTATTATCTCGCTTTAGGTCCTTGAGTAGTTGGTTCTCATCATGGACCTCTCGTAAACGTTTCGCAGGTAGGCCTTTTGCGATAACTGCAACCTCCCTGCGGTTGAGAAGTGCCTTATCGCCGAAGGCGTTGCGTACCCACCGGCTATCCGTGGTCGCCGCCGAGGCCGCCGAGGCCGCCGAGGCCGATTGTTTGAACGTCACCACGGTGTCGCCACTGCGTAGCCTGCGGGCCGCTACGGCGTCGGTGCTACCGCGTGCCTTATTCACTGCTTTGACGACTTCAGCCGCCGTCCTGTTCTTCATACTGGGGTCTTCCGTCCCTCGGATCACTATTTCTCTTTCCGTTCGCTGGGGTACAACGACCCGTTGCTGCCACACCGGAGCTCCGACGGGTTCCCTCCCTTGGGCCGTTCCCGAGGCGACTGAGGCCCAGGACCTGGTCGTAGGCATAGCTACGCTTTTCACGGTGTCTTGTATCGTCTTTTGTACTGTAGTCGTAATCCCCTCGGCAAGTGCTCGGATTGCTGCTAGTACGTCGGCTGGTGTAGCGGATCGGTCTTCGCCCTGTTCCAGCGCCTTGCCGGCTAGCTTTAGCTCATGCCAGCGTTCCATTAAGCCTCCCATAACCTCGATCTTCTCGGAAGGTACTAAGTCGGTAATCTTTCGTTCGATGCTCGCTCGTTCGCTGTCGATTTGCTTCTTCGTTGCGTTTTCGTCGCCACTACGCTCCACGCTCGGCGCGTGGGCGCTTTCGTTCGCTTGGGGGTGGTGAACACTCTGTTGGAGTCCCGCCGGCCCCCCGTCAATTACCATCGGCATCTCCATGGCTTTGCGCCCTCGATTCGCAAGCGATGCGAGGTCACTATCCGATGTAAGCGCCTATGAAGAATCGATTGCCGTAATCTGTTTGATGATTTAACGCTGTTTGATGAAGTTATCGATGAATCTCAAAAACCCCGTCCTTATACGTTATATTCGTTCCCTACATATTATATTATAGATTAATCATAACTACGCTAATAATGATATTAAAATAGAACCCGATTAGCGTTGTAGCTAGCCGAGACGTATAAGAGTTTTATAGGAAAATACTAAAAGAAGAGGTAATAGTATTATCTCTCGCGATATAAGCGAAATTCGATTACCGTTATACGATCCCTCTATACTCGTTATACTTATATCGATTATCGATTAAATTAAGATAATAATTAGGCTAATATAGAGTTTTAGGCCAGACTAATCGAGTCGCTCGAGCGTAGTAAATACAGCTCTAGTATAGATCGAGAGCTATATCATAAGTATAAGGTTCTTAAAGGAGATATATCCGTTATAGAATGGGAAGACTAGATTACTACTGTCAAAATTAGTAGCGTAACTAAACCTAAAAAATCGGAATTCAAAATATATCTAGTAGGCTTTAGTAATATATTAAGATACTATCTAAACGTAATTATAATAGTAATCCGAGACGCTACTATATAGTAATCCATTAGGCGTCTAGATCGATGACTTTTAGGCCTTTATCGATGAAATTTAATAGAATAGTACTCTTAAGGAGCAGGAATTAAGAAAAAAGCTCTTTATACTAGTATATTCTAAGGATAAGTCCTGTAACGGGGTAAGGCTGGACATCAGGGAAATAGGTTACGGGGCTAGAAGAAAGTTTATTTTCTCTTCTTTAAGAGGCACAGAGGCAGAGTAGGACACGAGTCCTCCATCTTCACGCATCATCATCCTCATCTTCATATCATCATCTCCTGTCAGATAGGACACCTGGTTCCTAGGTTCAGAAATAATATGGCACTAGAGAAGACTAGTGTCACTTGAAGTTCAGACGGCGAAATGAACCCCTCTTCCCGAAAGTAACTCCAACGTTACGGTCCACTTAGGGGTCAGACACCTGAACAATGCACCTCCGACATTTTCCGAAAGAATCCATAAAAGGCAGAGCAACGGGAGTTCGCGAGAATAGAACACGGACAAAAAAGACCTCATTCATATACAATCTTACGCACTGCTGACTACTCGATTGGACACACGTGATATTCGACACAAAGTGGCCAGCTCGGTGTCATGGCCAGCTCGGTGTACATTCACGTTATTATGTTTTTATACCGTTTATTTTAATTAGAAATCAAGTCCTTACTTAAGTTTAATATATATTAAATATCGAAGCGCGTTATATTCCAGGTACCTACTGAACTTTTAGTAAGAACTTAGGTTTTGTATCTGGTTAGAGCGTTCTTGTACCTAGTTAGTTTATGCTCTCACTGGGCTGGGGCTGGAATAATCAAGTTATGTCAGCCCGTCCACGACATGAGAATACTTCATTGAGGTATTTGAGTGTTCGTAACAACTAAAACTCGGCTGCATGCGAGCCGAAAGCTTATTAGACTCGGCACCGGGGGATCTGGGCTGGGCAAAGTTTAAACCAACTTCGTTCGGTGCGTCAAGTTCCCTTTTTCTCGTTTCCCATTACATCTGATCTATTAAATATTGGTTCTTATCGGCATCAAGCACGACAACCGAGCGACACAGGGTGCCTAATTGCGTGCGGCTCATTCCAATCGTTTATGTCATTCCGCGTTTGGCCACTTTTGGGCAAGTCTTCTTCACGGAGAGTCATTGTCAGATCACGCAATGACGGAGGGAAGAGGAAAAGGAAAAGAAGAAAAAACGCCATTGCTTGGCCGATAACGGCGTGGACATGCTTCGGGTCTCAGGCCACAGCCCTCCTGTCGTCACCTTGCGATACAAAGCGATGGGAATGCGAGAGAGCCTTCCCCAACCTCCCTCGCCGAATGCATGACACGGTACACGCCCCGTCCGGACCTCGCCCAGAGCCGAGGCTGGGGAGTTGGGTCACACGACAGCTATTGGGTCGGCCATATTATAGACACGGCATATAGCTCCATATAATAATCCACAACGAACCTCCACTCCATGGATACACGACATGGATATGGCTTTTGAGCCGGCTCCCACACCAGCACGCACCTCGTCTGATAAACAATGAAGGCAGCGTGAGCGGCCATCTTGGAGATAATATGGGATTGCCCGTCTGGGCACCTAGACCTCCCTGGATCATCCGCTGCTACCACGTTTCCTCGTGTTGCCGTACCACCCGTACCACCCGAAGGCAACATGACAAAAACTGATGACACCAGCCAATAACCAATCGTTAGGCATCATTGCCAATCTCTGGAATTAATGGCCATGGCCGACTGTACCAGGATGAATGATGGCCGATTCTAGATGGCACATTCCCCAAATCAACTGGCGGGTCAACCGTTCCCACGCCAGACATGACACGCACAGCTTCATAAAACGCTCCCTGTCCTAGCTTCCACGAGTGTTTTTCTCTCCTTCCGGCGTTAGGTTGTCGCGATTTTCTCCCCGTCTGCAACAAAGCTCTGCCAGCGAAGTAAGCAATGATGGGTACGTTCCCACATGCCATATCGTATGTATAACTTTACTAATCACTTTCATCACATACAGCTCATGCAGCCCACAACCACGCGGCGAGCACCGACTTGCAATATGACAGCGACCCGGGAAAGATGGCGCACAGGGCCCCTGGTGACTCCCCCGGTGACTCGCACGCCCCGTACCTCGACCATGCTACCCTCAACGAGGACTACGAGGGCAAGCCCACCGAGGAAGAGTCAAAAACGCTACGAAGAGTCCCCGCAAGCGTTCCCGTTATTGCCTATCTTATCTGCGCCGTTGAGTTCTGCGAGCGTGCGTCCTACTACGGTGTCCAACCTCTCATGAGCAACTTCGTGAACAGGCCGCTTCCAGAAGGAGGGGACGGCTGGGGGGCACCGCCTTCTGGCACACAGCAGACGGCGGGTGCCTTGGGCTTGGGCACAACCATAGCGAATGCAATCGGCCAGTCTTTCAGTCTGTTGGTGTATGCCCTCCCTCTCGTTTTCGGCTACCTAGCAGACGCAAAGACAGGCCGCTTCAAGATGATCTGCTGGGGCGTCGGTATTTTCGGTGTCGCACACGTCCTCATGGTAGTCGCCGGCGCCAAAAACCTCCTAGCTAATGGTACCGCCAAGGCGCCCTACTTCATCTCCGTCTATATCCTGGCCGTTGGTGCGGGCATGTTTAAGCCGAATGTTTCGCCGCTGCTACTCGATCAGATGACTACCACGGTGCCTACTGTGGTCACCACGAGCAAGGGCGAAAGGGTGATCCAGGATCCCGAGTCAAGTACCGAAAGGGTTATGCTCTGGTTCTATCTTCTTATTAATATAGGCGGCTTTATGAATGTGGCCACTGCCTATATTGAAAAATATATCGGCTGGTGGTTAGCTTTCCTCATCCCCCTTATTCTGTACCTGCCCTTGCCTGTACTACTTTGGTGGCTACGCAAGCGCCTGATCCTGCACCAACCTGGCGGTAGTGACCTCCCCAACGTCGTCCGAGTGCTGGGCATCTGCTTACGGCGCGGTGGCATTTCCAAGCTTGGCCGTCACGGCTTCTGGGAGTTGGCGAAGCCCTCTAACATGTTGGCGGCTGGATTGACGCCCGATATACGATGGAACGACCAATTCGTCGATGACGTTCGCCGCACTTTCCAGGCCACGGGCATCTTCTGTTTCTTCCCCATCCAGTACCTCAACGATAACGGCATCGGCTCGGCAGCCAGCTTCCTGTCCACCATGCTGACCACCAACGGTGTACCTAATGACGTCATCGGGAACTTCAACACGTTGAGCATCATCGTCATGGCCCCCGTCCTGAATTACGGCCTATACCCCTTCTTGCGTGACGCTAAGATCCACTACGGCCCGGTGGCTCGCATGACAACGGGTTTGGCCATGTCGACACTGGGCGGTGTCGGATACACAGTGCTCAACTACTATGCTTACAAGCAGTCCCCTTGTGGCGACTACGGCTCGAGTGACTGTACCATCGGCGAGGGCGTGGCGCCCATCAGCATCTGGTGGATGGCGATCCCCTACGCAATTGGTGGTATCTCGGAGTTATTCATCAACGTGCCCGCCTACGGCATTGCTTACTCGCGCGCCCCTGTCAACATGAGGGGTCTCGTGTCGGCCATCAACCTCTTCACCACAGCCGTAGCTTACGCTATTGGATTAGCATGCTCATCCGTCATCACGGATCCGTACTTGACGTGGGACTTTGGCGGTCCAGCCATTGCCGGCGGTATTCTCACCATTATATTTTGGTTCACCTTCCGTCACATTGATCAGGAGGAATTTGCCCTGACTCAGAACCCCGACTATGAACTACAGCTGAAGGGCACTAGTGCTCCTGTGGTGGGCAAGAGCCCACTCAATGAGAGTACCAGCCGAGCAGCCCCTACTGCCGACAACGAGGAGATGATGATCTCGCAGAAACAGTAAGCATCGCATCTCAGAGTGGCGGCCCCGGCGGTCGATAAGGTATTTCCGGCATGCTGGACGGTTTCTTATACACCGAGTCACCACAATTCGTATGGATTTGTCATGTTGTACCATGAATACTACACATAGACGCAATATGTTCAAGCCCCGAGGCATATTCTCAGCGCAACACCTTCCATTGCTGCATACCTCCCTTGATTTCGCGCTGTCTCTATTTCGGCTTGTGCTATCGGTAAATGTGGACGTTAGCTGGGGCCTCTTTCTTTTCTTAGTCTGCCAAGCGAACTTACTTGGTTCGGACACCGCCAACTTTATTCAAGCCAACGTCAAGTCGGATTCGGAGCACGAAGTATGGTTGCCGAATGGGTAGGTAGGATCACTCAAGAAGATTTGGGATTCAGGTCAATGAATTGGGTACGTGTCCCTTTTGACTGGCTCATATTGTCCAATATCGGCGACATGGTGCCAGCTCGTCTGATTCTTCCTCTGACTTTCAAGTTCACCGAGCTTTACGCATGGACGTTCTGGTGTCGGCCCACGTAACGGACATGATACGATGCCTTTTCTCGTACTTGGCGGGTATTTTAACTCTTTCGGAATGAACTCGAGGCAAAGTGCGCCAGTGAAGTGATCAGACGGCCAGGGTAAAGTGTCAGCAACGGTGGCCGGCATGGATCTTGCTGCCGACATGTCATGCCAACCAAATGACTTTGACTCTCTGGTGCTCCGCTATGGATGCTGTTGGTGCTGAGTTTTTGTTTCTGGTGGAGAGCATCCTGAAGGCCATACTCCAGAGAGAAGCTTACGGAACAGTCGTAAGCGGTTTGCATGTGTGATGGATGAGCTGTCGGGGAATATGGCAACTGGTTCCTCTATAAATTAGCGAAGCACGGAATGGTCTGTTCAATCGTTCGCCATCTACCATCTACGTCGTTGCTTCTAGACCACCATCCATTCTCATTCATTGCGACAGAAAAATGGGCTCCACATTGAATAACTCGTCTCAACCGGTCGGTTCGTACCGTGATACCGGCATTGATGTGCTCATTGTGGGCACTGGGCTGGCGGGCCTTACGGCTGCTATAGAGTGCGTCCGCAAGGGCCATCGGGTGCAGGTGTTGGAGAGGCACGAAGAAATTAGTACTATGGGTATATTATTTCTGTCTCACCCGGCATGTTGGTTGAGTGACTGACACAACAATCAGGCGATATGTATTTCATGGGCCTCAGCGGCACGCGCTTCTTCAAGCATTGGCCCGACATGGCTAGGGAGTACGATGAAATTTCATTACATGACTGCTGGATGGAGACATTCAAGCATAGTGGGGAGTGTATGATTCCATTGCTCAAGGTGGCCGAGAGGCTTAAGGAAGCGGGGCTGGACCCTGACACGCCACCTGGCGCATTTCAAATGCGGCCTTTGGTATACAGGATGTTTGTTAATCAGGTCGAGCGGCTCGGCATCGAGGTGCTCTTCGGCAAACGAGTTGTCAAGTACTTCGAAAATGGTGATAAGGCTGGAGTCGAGACGGAACACGGCGAGACATTTGAGGCCGACATGGTCATAGCCGCCGACGGAGTCGGATCTAAGAGCCAGGAGATTGTTGGTGGTCAAGTCAGAGCTGCTAGTTCAGGAAGGGCGATGTGGCGCGCCGCCTTTCCTGTCAGCCATCTCGACCAGGACCCTCAAGTCAAGGAATTCTTCCAACTCAAAGATGGCCACGACCCCGTTGTAAGGACTTTTCTCGGTCCTGGTACCTATGGGCTTACCTTGACGCGCGACGACGTCATGGTTTGGATTATCAACCACGATGTAAGTATTGCGGCATGAGCATATTTTCTGATCTAACATGCGTATATAGGCAACTGGTGATGAGCGCGAGTCTTGGCACCATACTGTTGAAGCTGACGACGTGTTGGCTAACATGGACAAGAGTGTTGTTGGTACTTCCGAGGGCTGGGCTCCTATTTTCAAGCAGTTAGTCCGTATCACGCCACCAAAGACGATTGTTAACTTCGAACTCTTCTGGCGCAACCCTCAGCCGTCATGGTGCTCTCCCACCGCTCGCATTGTCCAAATTGGCGACGCTGCCCACTCCTTCCTCCCCTCGTCTGGCAACGGTGCCACTCAGGCTATTGAGGACGCTGTATCACTAGCTTCTTGTTTACACCTGGGCGGTAGTGCCAAAACCGTGCCTGAGTCGGTTCGTGCCCACATCCGCTTCCGCTTTCTACGCTGTGCCTGTGCTCAGAAACTTGGATTTCTCAATGCGGAACGCTTACAGGCCACCAACTGGGACAAGGCCAAGCTCGACCCTCGCAAGGCTCAGCCTAAACATCCGCGTTGGGTTTGGTCTCATGACCCTGAAACTTACGCGCACGACAATTATGACAGGTGCATTGAAAGCATGCGAAATCATGTCCCAATGGATCAAGATGATGTCATCCCTCCTAACTACCCGCCAGGCTATAAATACGTGCCTTGGAATATTGATGAGATTATGGCCAACCTGGAAAAGGGAATTCCTGTTCAGCTTGGGTCGGGAAATTGGGAATGAGTATCAGGTCTAGCCGCGTCGCCTTAAGCCATATGCGAGTCATGTTAGTCTGAATGGTGTTTGGGAGAGAAGGAAACGAATTGGATTTGTCAAATAACAATGCTACAATGCTAATCATGTGCCAATTTTGGACCCTTTGTCTGTGGAGTGTTTCATGAATTGTAACGCCGTTCGCAAGGGCTCTTACCTCCTTAAGTTATTTATTGTCAGGCACAATGTCATGTCAAAGAGTTTGTACACTACCAGTTATCGTCACGGTATTCTGCAGTTCAGAATACCGTAAGCTAGGCTCATGGTAGAATAATCTCAAGAATAGTCAATGCGATCATAACATAACAAATTTGTCCAGTGAATTTATGCTTCGAGCGTGAAGCTAAGTTTTTACAGATATGTCGCAATGGGAATAGCTAGTGAATCTATTAATAGCTAGCGTTAGGCTAGCATATTAAGTGGAGCGCTTCCCCTCGGCGAGGGTGGTTATTATCCCCAGGCCTAATAAAATGGCGGCCTAGAAGTGAACCCTGGCGGCTAGCGGCCAATAGCGTTGCTCAGTATAGTAGGGAAGGTTATGGACATAGCTATAAGCTAGCGTATCACTAAAGTAGCGGAGAAGGCCGGCCTACTGCTAAAACGGCCAAATAGGTAACTGTGCTAGGTGTCGAATATCACGTGTGTCCAATCGAGTAGTCAGCAGTGCGTAAGATTGTATATGAATGAGGTGTATTCTTCTCTGTGTTCTATTCTCGCGAACTCCCGTTGCTCTGCCCTTTATAGATTCTTCCGGAAATGTCGGAGGTGCATTGTTCAGGTGTCTGACCCCGAACTTCGGAGTTACTTTCGGGAAGAGGGGTTCATTTCGCCGTCTGAACTTCAAGTGACACTAGTCTTCTCTAGTGCCATATTATTTCTGAACCTAGGAACCAGGTGCCCTATCTGACACACCCCTTCAGCATTGTCCGCAGGACCATGCTGACATACTGCTTTCCAGATCTCTAGGTCATTCTTCCTGTTCCAAACAATCCTATTATCAGTCAAGATGGAAGTCAACCTCTCCTCCCACAAGGTTATCTTCCATTCTGCTGAAGTCCTCAACTGTTAGTTCCCGCATCCGCCGCTGCTGAATTTTCATAGCCACATCGGTGAGGCCTATCTGTCGGACGAAGGTCTCGTGTTGATCAGAAGCCAATGCTTTCGTCGGGCCGTCAGCGATCATAAGGTCGGTTGGGACGTAGACAACCTCAATATCTCCTGTAACTGCTGCCTGCCGCAGCCAGTGGTTGTGGATATCAACATGACGGAGCTTGGTCTTTAGTGCCATGAGATCACTATTGATCAGGCGTATAGTCTGCTTGTTATCACACTCCATCCTGACTGCAGTAGTGTCCAAGGACACCCCTAATTCCTTCAGAAGTCGGGACATGAATATCGTCTCTTTAGTGGCCTGCACAAGCGACAGCAACTCCGCTTCAGTTGTTGAAGTAGTCACTGTGTCTTGCTTATTAGCTCGCCAGCCAATAGTGCCACCAAAGAGCTTCATAATGTATGCTTGAGAACTCTTCCTGTCCAGTGTATTGTCTGCGAATGAAGCATCGCTCGCGGTGTAAAATTCGTCAGATCCTCCAAATTGAAGGGCCAAAGTCCTGGTATTTTTCAGGTACTGAAGAACTCGGTCAGCTGCGGCGTGGTGTTTTGGTCCTGGATTAAGATTGAACCGCGCTAGCCGAGACGCCGCAAATGCGATATCTGGTCGTGTGGCAACTGCGATATACATAATTGATCCGACTTTACGCTGATAGATGTTTATTGTGGCGTAGTCAGACCGCTCTTCGTAGGGTAAGAGCTCTTCGGTTGACATTGGCGTTTCGACGGATCGTTTCTCAGGTTCGGTAGCAAGATTCGAGATTTTGTCCGCATAGTTAGATTGACATAGCCAGATCAGCTTTTGTTCTCGGTCCCGTAGAACTTCGATGCCCAAGAACCACTGCAGGTCATCTCCGCCAGTCAGCTCGTAAGACTGTCGTAACCGTTCCACTGTAGAGAGTGCTACAGATCGATCCTTCTCATGGAATGCGACGACGATATCGTCCACGTAGAAGAAGATTAGTATATTCTTGCCAGTATAGCAGCAGGGCTCATGAGGGACTGGCTTGAAACCATACTTAGCTAGAGTAGATGTGAACTCTTCCTGCCAAAGTAGAGGTGACTCTCGCAGTCCGTAGAGTGCTTTGAGTAGCAAGAGTATCGTGCTTCTTTTTCTATAGCCAGGTGGCATTCTCATATATACTGGATGAGGCAGTTTAGCATTAACGAATGCATTGACTGCGTCGTACTGAAGTAATTCCAAATCAAACCTGGCTGCAATTGCGATAAGAGATCGAAATGACCTTCCAGCTAGAGTTGACGCATATGTATGTTCGTATACAGACTTAGCCTGCTGGTCACCACGCACCACGAGGCGCGCTTTACACTTGATAAACCAGCCATGCTTGTCAAACTTGTATACGTACACCCACATACAGTCAAGTACTGGCTGTCCCCTAGGGGTATCACTAGCGACTTCGCGCCATGTGCTCATCTCTCGATGGCTCGCGAGGTGCTGTCTTTCAGCTTCTTGGAACTCCCTCTTCATTGGATGTTCCTCGCGCTTCCCAGGCTGGCCAGTTAGGTCCTTGTGCGTTTTAGGCAAAGGAGGCATCTCACGCCTGTGTACCTTAACTCCAGCCTCCAGCTTCGCTCTGATTGCAGGCCTCTTCAGAGTAATAACTGGAGGACCTGAGGGATCACTGTTTTTCGAAGCAAAGGCTCGGTCCAGCATTCTGGTGACCCTTGCCTTACTGACTAGTTGTCCATTCATCTGGCCAGCTGGGCTTGAGAGTATGCCTGCGTTGAACGCGGCAGCCCATGTTGCTGACCGGACTTCCGTAACATCTGACATCAGTCGAGGTACCGGTATAGGGGATGCTGTAACATCCCTTATCTCGTTGGTTCCTGAGCTTCGAATTGCAGCGGCCAATAAACATGCAGGCGGAGGCGGTGAGAGAGACGGGGACAGATAGGAGGCGAAAACTGCGGTGGTATAGGGGTGATCAGTCCCTCCAGCGTGCTCAGTTATTTCGGACCCCCCCTGAGCTGGCTCGTGAGTCTGCTCAGCGGCTTCATCGGTTGCTATCCTTGTATCCTCGTCCTCATCACCCTGCTCGAACGCAAGCATTGAATCTTGGTCTTGAACTTCGTAAATGTTTTGTACTTCGTAAACACATTCGTCTTCAGCATGTCTGGCAGCTGTTGATTCATGTTGTTTGGCATCCCTGAGCTTAACTTGGTTAAGCAGTGCCTCCATTTCCTCTGTTGATATACCGAGGAGCTCATCCTTGAGTGTCTCTAGCGAACCACTAAATGTCTCTTCCTCATTGAAGATAACATCTCGTGTGCTGATCATCTTATTCGTGTGAGGATTCCAAATTCGGTAGATGTTTGTAGAGCTGTAGCCGACAAGGTATCCAATCCATGCCCTCGGGCTCAGCTTTTTCATGCGATTTGACTTCCGAAGTGTATCTGTCGTAAGTGCGTAACACTTACAACCATATACTTTCAGATGTCGTTGGTCAGGCTTCTTTGCTGTGACTGTGGTTCTGTCCCTGTTGGCCACGTAGGTGTAGAAACGCTCATATGGTGACTTCCAATTGTACAAGTACTTAGGAGTCCTGCTGTACAGGTATACACTTGCCTGGTAAATTTCTTTCCAGAGGAAGCTTGGAAGTTTTGAGCTTGCTCTCATAGCTCGCGATTTCTCCTTGACCACACCCCCTAAGCGCTCGGCACCACCGTTCTGGGCTTGTGTATGTGGAGCAGAGGGCTTGACTTTGAGATATCGTGCCTGGAGCCACCCCTTCAGTTTGAAGGATTGTGTGATCTCGTTGTCGCACTCGATTGACTTTGGTTTGATGTCGAATTGTCGCTCGAGGATACCGAAAACATCATCCAGTGCTTCAATAATTGACTCTGCTGTCTTGTCTCTCATGTAGTAGTCCCATGAGTATCCGGAGTATCTGTCGGTGAACAGACACAGTCTTGAGAAGCCCTCGTCGTCTTCTTCGAGATCGTGGAAATCCACCGCAATGCAGCTTCCTGGTTCTGTTTCCGGTTCCTTTGGAATCCGGGATACTTGTCGCTTAGTCTTGGCGGTGCCACAGCCATCACACTCAGTAGTCTTTGGGCCAAAGGGACCCTTGACCTTGACTCCTTCTGAATGGCTAACCAAGTGCTTCAGTGCCTCTGGGCCTGGGTGGCCCATACGAAGATGCCAGCGTTCTGCTGTGACCAGTTTTGGCTTACCTTTTGTAGCAGAAATGTGTTGATTGCGACGTGTAAAGAAGGTTTGTGGGGTTATTTCCAGTGGCAAGTATTATATTACGACTTGGTCGAACATCTCCGTGATCTGACACACCAGAGAATTGTCCTTCCGTCGTAATGAGTTGTTCGGATACTTGTTATCCCACCAGTACCCCTTGCGTCGAAGCAGTCGAAGAGATACGAGGTTATAGGCGAACCCTCTACACCAGGCCACATCATGAAGCCTCAGTATATTTGGTCCTTGGTCGCCCTGTACCTCAATATCAACGTCTCCGTATCCTTCAATTTTCATTATGTCCTTGCCTGCGTAGATCACGTCTCTTGTGGCTGGCGTTCGGAAATTTTGGAACCTGCTGATCTCCTTGAAGACATGGAGAGTTGTTCCGGAATCAAGAATTGTCGAGTTCTTCAGGGGATAGGTGCTCCCTTTCCTTATCAGGAAGCTCGCTGGCACCTTGCCCATCTTGAGTTCGAACTGAGCTAGTCAACTGTTGACTGCTGCCTACTTGATCTTCTCTATTTCCTCCTTCAGACCTTTTTCTGTCCTGATCCTGTGGGCAACAAGTCTTGTAACAGTCTTGTTTTCTTTGCCTTCTTCGTAGTAGGGGTTCTTGTCTTTGAACACGTGCCAACATGATTGTAGTGGGTGCTCGCCTAGACACGCTTGGCACCAACTTGCCGATTTGTCCTCGACTGTTGTCGATTCTGCCCTTTTTCGTTTTGCTCTTCCTCCACTCCTTCTGCCATTGGTAGTCTTGCGAGGCACTGTAGGAGTGAGAGGATTCTCTTCTGCCTCGTCACATGCGTCCTGGTTGAACGTCACAAACGAGCCTCTCACAGCACGTTTTGCTGGTAGCACGCCGTTCTTCATGAGTGCAACTCGTCGCATCTCTGCAGCAATGTCCCCGACGTCGAGTCTGTCTGCTACCATATCTGATTGGCGTGTCATGCTGAAGGTTGTCGTCCATGTAGGCCATATCCCGGACAGGGCCTTCAGAAGGTCTCTTCCCCAGGAGTCAGAGTTGATCGTCTCTCCAATCTTCTTCTTCTTTCCAGTGAGGACTACCTTTTCCCAGGTATCAATCCAGTCGTTCATGTCCTTTGGTGGACTAGTTAACGGTTTGAGGTGACTCAAGTAGGCGTCCCGGGCTGCCGGTCTTGCGTCCTCTTCGTATGCTTGTCCTACAAGTGCAAGATTGGTGTACCACTGATCCAGAGATTCGTCCTCACCACAGTGGTGTTTCTTGAGATCTGGATGGATGTGCTCGGTTACCCAGTTTCTGAGCTCGATCCTATGGTCCCGGTGTTCCTTGTACTCTCGGTAGTCTTGTTGATACGCAGAAGTGTCGATGGCATACTCAGCCTTGCCGTCCTTTGATAGCTCAGATGGTTTGTAGGAACCATCTCAGGTGCGGCTTCGATATCTGGCGAGTTTTCAGAGCGCTCTGCGATTTCAATCTGGCTCTCTCTCCAGGCCACCTGAAAAGCCCTTTCCAGGTTCTTGTCGACTGTGTAGTCTTTCACGACTGGCTTCTTAGGAGGTGTAGGCCAGTAATGTCGATTAGTAGGTCTGATATACTTCCAGAGATCCATGGCTTTGGCTTTGCCTCTGAACTCTGCTGACCATTCTTCCCAGTACTTGCCAGAGGCTAGGAAGGTTGTGTTGGCGTATTTGTTTGACATTGTGATTTTCTCGAAGGGAGGCCGTGACATGCCTAAATGAAGTTCTGTGAAAAAACAATGATGCCAGAGGCAGTGAGACTCTTAATTGTCGAATATCACGTGTGTCCAATCGAGTAGTCAGAAGTGCATAAGATTGTATATGAATGAGGTGTGTTATTGTCTGTGTTCTATTCTCGCGAACTCCCGTTGCTCTGCCCTTTATAGATTCTTCTGTCGGCTGGTGTAGTTGGTCACTTCGCTGGTAGATAAGTCCCGATTTCAGCCTCGCCCACTTGGGTCGGTGACGAGTCGCGGGTTCGAATCCTGCAGCTGACACACAAGGGGGTTTAGTCAACCCTTATGGCGCGCTGCCCACCTTGTTGACTTCGCCTACCTAGCGATAATAGGGAGATTGGTGCAGTTTAGGATTACGAGCATCCTAGCCAGTCGACCGTCAAGCACTACGTCGGCGGAATATAACTCGACAGCCGGTCCAGAATTCGAATCGTTAATCCGACCCCTTATCGGACCCCCTCTCGCCGCGATTCTTGCGAGCGTCTAGACCACGTTACGGTCTATCCACTTGAGCGTATGGTTGAGATGTATACGCTCGACGAGAACCCCAATTAGCAGATACTACGACTTGTCGCGACAAAAAAAATAGTCGAGCATCTTCTGCACATCAGCAGCATCCCACCCCTGAGGACGAATTTAAGTGCCACATTACCACACTTATCGGTAGTTCAGGCAGGGGTTGTAGCACAGACTTAGGGAGGGACAGGAGGTTTAGTAGTCGTTTGGCTACAAGTTTACCTGTATAACCGCCCGACGCGGCTTAAGGGCCCGCTATATCATCTATAGCCCCTTAAGGGAGTACTTGTAGAGGTACCGAGGGTTAACACCTACGGCGTATTTAATATTATTTTTAGATTCTTCCGGAAATGTCGGAGGTGCATTGTTCAGGTGTCTGACCCCGAACTTCGGAGTTACTTTCGGGAAGAGGGGTTCATTTCGCCGTCTGAACTTTAAGTGACACTAGTCTTCTCTAGTGCCATATTATTTCTGAACCTAGGAACCAGGTGTCCTATCTGACAACCGGAGGCGTCTACCCTATGCCAGATCAGGACCGGAAAAATAAGACTATCAGCTTTCTTATTTAAGATAGGAGCCTTCGGTGTGTACTCGCCGTTATGCCGCTGTGGAGAGGCCCCCGAGACGACAGAGCACGTAATCCTCTTTTGCGGCCTGCTGGAAAAGACGAGAGAGCGCCTACGGGCCACTATCGCACCATGGCCGCTGCATACACGTAGAGACCTGGCAACGGCGACGGGGAAACCAGTAGTCAGCGGGACTATCACAAGGTGGCTACTCAGGACTGGCCGGATAGCGTTTAGGCCCGGATAATATCGATCTTCTCAGGGGGACTTTGTTAGTAGGGTGAGAACTAACATAGTATTGTGGTGGACGTAACGCAGTCGCTAATAGAGCGAACCTACGTAGCAGCGTATGTATTTAGTCCAGCCATTAGGGCACGGTTTGACATACGGGAGCACTTGTAGAGGTACCGGGGGCTTCGAGCCTACGGCGTATTTAATAATAATAATAATAACGTGATCCACAAGTCATTTTCGCACACAAGTCACTTTCGCACACAAGTCACTTTCGCACTTTTCTTGGCACCTTCAAGTAATTCAGTAATATCCTATGCATAACCCGCATTTTATCCTTTAAATTACTCAAAATCTTCTTCATTATCAGTTTCTACTTCTATTGAACAAGTCCTTGCATTATGTCCAGTCCCTCCGCAAATACCACAGCGCCTTATACCGGTCTGCCGGCGCTTTACAGGACGACTGCTTTCCCCTTCTTCCTCCTCCATAACCTTGATATCACCCCTCAAGGCCCGTAAAACTTGTGCATCACCTATACTAAGTGCTCCTCCATATTGGATTTGCTTATTTTTCGTCCTACGACGCTTACTTAGTATATGGTTCGTCTCACAAAGCTCTTCGTTCTCCCGACGTAATAATGCATTCTCATGCATCATTGCATGCGTAGCCTTCGTAGTCGAGTTAATTGAGTTCAAAATATGCGTCGGCGAGCTGTCTTGATGCCTCTGGACGCTACTTTTAATCAAAGTTGACTGCGATTCGGCTTCGAGGGTGTTGGTAGGCGTCTTAGAAACCCAGACGGAGGGAGGCAATTGGGGGTCGGGTGTCGGTATTCGTACTACTTTTGCGATATCCAACGTAGATATGACCCTATCCGGGTTAAAAGGAACAAGTCCAGCTGCTTCGAATCCTGATCTGATGTTTTTTTCGTGAAAAGCACCAATGAAAGCTTCTAAAAACCCAGCTAAGAAATCCTGCTTCTCAATATGGGTTTGATGCCTTCGCCTTAAACCCTCCACGAACGCACCGTACAGCCGTTTCAACACACTAAAAGATACCAAATCCAAAGGCTGGAGCTTGTGAGATGAATGGGAAGGCATACACAATGTAATTACGCCGTGCGCCGCGAGGTAAGTCTCAAAATCCATCGAGTGGTGGCTCTCGTGACCATCCAATATTAAGAGACTTTTCGCACCCTTCCGACGGCTAATAATATGTTGAACAAAGTGTTTTGCCCATTACACACCAATATTATTAGTAGTCCAACCGTTATGGGAAAGGTCGACCTTCCAGTTGGCCGGTAGGTCGTTACCGCGATACCACGAAGCAAGATGAACCTTGCCCGCGAAGATGATGTACGGCGGTACCGGCCAACCTTGCGAATTAATAGCCTGGATCACCGTAACCCATTCCCGACCTCCTTGTGTAGCCTGTCTAGGCCGTCCGTGTCTTTCTGCACTCGTTACAACCATACCGGTTGTGACGGTCAACCCTCGCAGACTCACTACAACCAGGTGACGTACAGCTGGAACACCTGCCATGGCAGTGCCAGGTGGGAAGCCAATCATAACCCTTGTAGGAGCCCCGCCAAGCGTGGATGACTTAGTCGCGCTCCCTCAAACCTAAGTTGTCATCTTCTTTCCTTCGCTCCTTAGAGTAGAATCTTGGTCGATAGCACCTAATCGAGGTCTATACCAATGCGATGCAACCCAGGTCGTGACACCGGTTGTGATTATGCCCATTAGGAAGCCCGTCTCGTCAAAGTTGTAGATATCCTCCGGTAAGATACCGTATTTAGCGATTGTGTCCCTAACAAGCTCAAACCACGCGTAATACGTGATATGATCTTCGCTAAATACCCTCTGGTAATCAATTCGACGGTTTAAACGCGTTCGGAGGTCTTTTCGGCGGTTAACGAAGTTCGTGGTCCAGTTCTTGCCGACGGGGGGCGCGTCGCGTACGCGTCGTAGGATATTCGCCATTTCTTCAACGTATCGAAGCCGAGGAGGAAATGCTCGCGCATCTAGCTCAATTATACGTCGGGCAATCGTATCCTCTTCGGTTTGAGTTAGATTTCGTTTTAACATATTAGCTTTGTGTCGCGTTTGGTCGCCGTCGAATCGATTCTTTAGTGTACGGTCGCAAACGTTGTAGATACGGCCAAGCTTACGCCATGAAATTTCAGGGTTGCGCTTTTTAGCTTGGATAGCTAGCTGAAGATCGGCTTCTTTGGATTTACGAGGCATGTTGTGGGAGGGAAGAAAAGTGCAAGCCAAGTTAAAAGGTTGAAATATTTGAAAAAGTGCGAAAGTGACTTGTGTGCGAAAATGACTTGTGGATCACGTTATAATAATATATCTCTAGTAGAGCAGGCAGATATTTCTAAATCAAAGTCTTTATTAAGGGAAGACTTAGAACTAGAGCTACTGCATGTCACGACCTGGGTTGCATCGCATTGGTATAGACCTCGATTAGGTGCTATCGACCAAGATTCTACTCTAAGGAGCGAAGGAAAGAAGATGACAACTTAGGTTTGAGGGAGCGCGACTAAGTCATCCACGCTTGGCGGGGCTCCTACAAGGGTTATGATTGGCTTCCCATCTCACACTGCCACGGCAGGTGTTCCAGCTGTAATTCACCTGGTTGTAGTGAGTCTGCGAGGGTTGACCGTCACACTGCACAAGTGTACGGGATCGGGGTATGTAATTAACAAGCTAAGGTGTATGTAGAATCATCTTCTAATTAGCTACAAAAAGGTATATATATCTTGTTTCTAAGCCTAATAGCTACTAAGTTATGTGTAATTAGACTAGTAGTGCTTTCCATAGTTATATTGGCTTAGCGAAAGGGTGGCATGGTAGGTGTAACGTCGTAAACCGAACATATCGCATTTTCTTATCATCTTTACTGGAGTTTGTGGACTACTTCGAGATGTATTAATCGCAACCAGCTTCATTCAGGCTGTCTATATTCCATACGAAACCATTAAATACCAATACTTAAGTAACGTTTCGGGGATATCCTCCCCTGTACTCTTCTCGCAATTTGTTAGGCAACCTTGGTGGGCTTTGCCAAGACCACCAAGGTTACCACGTGACTTAGCCCTTCGGGACTAAGTCCAACCTTCGTGCTCCATAGGACTAGATAGAATGTCATGCTTTTACAACCTCACAAATCTTTGACCACCTTTGCGTGTAACACAATTGATCTACCAAATCAAGAACTCGATTGCTACGTAACCTATCGCAGACTTCAGAAATCCATTCATGCTGAAGCTGGGAGCCCTTGGTCTTCCTTAGTAGGCTTTCCGTTGATGAATGCTCCCTGACATGAAGCTGCGGTGGATGGAGCTTCGCTCAGCATGCCCATATCCCCAATTTCTCAAAATCAATCAACCCACAATGAAATAATGGCCATTTAAACTCAAGAGTGAGTAAGCAGAAGCTGACTGGACCTAGCTCAACCCCAAACCGTGAAAAGGCTGCGAGCACCGAGTTAGACCTCAGGGACCTTCTCGGGCTCGCTGCTGCGCGACTTGGGCTGCGAGCTAGCGTCGGTGTGCTTTGAGCTGGACTGACCGGAATTTGCCGAGGGCCCCGAGTGTCTTTTACAGCGCCTCGAAGATGTGTCGTTAAATCGGCGCCAGGAGATGCGGCTAGACGACCAGATAGGCGGCAAGTTGGAAACAATGACGGAGACGAAGGTCTCGCGGCATGCCCAAGCACCTGACTGCGATGCGCCGGTCTTTGAATTCTACATGTTAATCGTGAGTCTGGCAATCCCGTTTTCCATATATTATGTGCCAAGAAGATGTGTCGTGACATACCTCCATGAGGAAAACGCAGCGGAGGATGGCTGCGGCCATGACGAAGAAGGCACCCGAGAAAAGCGCACATAGGCCAAATTTTTTGCCATTGCTGATCCCGGCCTTCCACATCATGGGCAGTGGAATTGACATGAGATATGTATCGGTGATGACGTCAAGACAGACGCAAGTGAAAATGAAGAGATGCGAGATGGCGGCCTGGCAGAAATCTGCATTTCCATTGTCAGCAGCGGGTAGCCAATCGATTTGACTTGAGGCTGGGTACTTACTGCCGGGGTCAGGGTTGATCTGCCAGTACTTGCCGAAGGGGAAACAGCCAGCAAGAAGGGTCAAGTGAGTCCAAATCCAAGTGACGCAGATAACAGCGAATCCGATCTTAATGCGCTGCTCATAGCCCTGAAGACTTTGCTATATATCTGGTGTCAACATCTGAGCGTGCCAGGGTGACTTCATAGTGAACCTACCGTGAGACGAAGGTAGAAGAAACAGACGGACAACTTCAAAGTCCACAGCAAGGCAGTGTAACTGTTCTGGCCAGCAATCTGCGTCTTTGAGCCTCCGATTCTACATTCTAATCAGTATTTCCCGATCCGAACTGGGAATATATTTCTATCGCCATGCTTACCTCAAGTACTCTTCGTGACTGCCAGGAATGACGGCGGCTCTCTCTTCGTCCGTCATTCCATTGTTGGCAATTCCGTACCAGTGGGCGTCGACAGACCAAGCGAGGTACGTCTCGGCAGCATAGATAAACTAGAAAGACTAAATATTACCATGTGAATGACAGCAACTTCGCCAGCTTGACTTACTGCAGCAAGTATCATGAGGTAGTCATCGACATAGAGTCGGCTCCAACCCATGGCACCAATGCGGAAGGCGAGGCGCAGAAATATGAAGAAGAGCCCGAAGCCCAGTAGGGAGAACAGCTCGAGGTAGTGGCTCTCCATCTTGGTCTTGTGCTGCAACTAGGATGACAACGGCACAGTTGCCAGCTTAGCTGGCAAGATGATGAAGGAAGCGGCGAAGAAGAGCAGTTTCCTGTTGCAAAGGCCCTAGATTTAGGTGGCAGAGAGTGATGGGTCGAGAAATTGGTAAATTCAAAATTGTGGAAGTGAATTGAAATAAGTACTAGAAAGAAAAGAGTGAGACTAACTGGCTGACCGATGGGACACTGGGGATTTTGGGATGAATATCAATGTATCCAGAATGATGCTGGATATAGGTATGATTTTACTAGGTGCCTGAGGAAACTCACCTTGGGAAAAGAAACGGCACTTTGAAGTGGTTACTTGGATACTCAATCTGGAGCTCGCAGACTTGATCTGGCGAGTTCACGAGGCAGTCACGTATAGAAGCTGGAATAACTAGTCTCTTAGTCAGGATATTGATCAGAGGTCACTACTTGCTTCACACACATAATCTATTTAGTGAGGGATTCAACCCTCAGA
This sequence comes from Pseudomassariella vexata, assembly GCF_002105095.1. Classification (NCBI taxonomy): domain Eukaryota; kingdom Fungi; phylum Ascomycota; class Sordariomycetes; order Amphisphaeriales; family Pseudomassariaceae; genus Pseudomassariella; species Pseudomassariella vexata. The sequence goes on along the minus strand of NW_024467956.1, from coordinate 2,306,431 downwards.
TGATGACTCTGTACAGATCCTGTATTGGTTACGATGCTCGATGCGCAGTGTGATGTGTGTATTGACTGCTCGGAGTGCTCTGTAAGAAGTTACATCTAAGGTAGGTAGGCAGGTGCCGACCTTTTATCTACACAAGCGATTTCACTGCCTTAGGCACCACCTCAGGCACACATATGGCGCTCAATCCCACATTTACCATCATAAGAATGAAGCAAATTGAATTTTCAATAAGTGATCATATATCACCGGGAAGTGCACCATCATAGTGACTTGCTTGAACTGTTAGTTTTCAATAAGAGATACTCGACTTAAGAGCGGCCGAGGCATTTTATGTTTGAGGCTATAGCGGCGTGTATGCGATTCGGTCCTCTTAGCGCGACTACCCTAATACTACGTTCCTTAATCTAGCTATATATTTATATTCTTCTAATTAAGTAGGTCCTTGTTACGAACCACGTTCCTAACCAACACAGAATAGGCCCGTTGGCAGGCCTTAGGTGGATACCTGCAGGAAAGGACCGGAAGAAGGCCGGACCGACTAGAGAAGGTCACGTGACGGATCACGAAGAATAGGAGTGATCCAACGAGATCAGTGAAGGAGAGATGGATATATAAGGGACAGGACTCCCAGGCATTTCATAGATAGACCGTCTCTACTTCAGTGATCAATCTAAGCATCAATCTAACCCATTGGTGAGGCAAACTGCCTTAACGACTCTATTCCCGATTACCCTACTTGAATACTTCAGTTACCCAAAGCACTCTACTCCATACGTCAAACTCCGATATTATTGCTTGAGGACTCCGCAGCAGGACTTACTTAACGTCCCACACCCACATCCGGGACACCCCTACATGTGGGACACCCAAAAATGCCTCATCAACACCGCTAGCCTCTAACTTCAACCTCTTTTTTCTTTACCAATATCGATTCAATCGTTACAAAATTTTACGTACGTCTTCTTTACACTAATATGAGTCAATATACCGAAGATGATATTTATCGAGCTCTTCAAGCAATAGCTACCGGTCAAAGCCTCCGAAAAGCAGCATATGAGCATGGTGTCCCAAGGTCTACTCTTTCACGACGGATTCAGGGAGCCCAGTCAAGAGATATAGCCTTCGCTGACTACCAGAGGCTCTCTCCAGCCCAGGAATCTCATCTGGCTGAATGGGTTCGAATCCAGGCTGCTCTAGGCCTCCCACCAACCCATCAACAGCTCAAAGACTTCGCCGAGCGTATCCTACAGATCCACGGAGACACGGAACCACTTGGAAAGAACTGGGTCCAAGCTTTTATCAAGAGGAACCCTTCAGTCAAGGTCCAGAGAAGCAGAGCTATCGATTCCCAGCGTATTAATGGAGCCTCAGCTAATGTGATCAGGCAATGGTTCAAATACCTCGCTATCCCTGAGATCAAAGCTATTAAGGCCTCGAATCGATACAATATGGATGAGACAGGTATTCTAGAAGGTAGAGGATCAAATGGTCTTGTTCTAGGATCATCCGAGACTCGTTCTATACGGAAGAAACAGCCTGGATCTTGAGCTTGGACATCTCTTATAGAGTGTATCTCTGCGACTGGTACTGCACTACCCCCACTTGTGATATACAAGGGGAAGTCTGTCCAGTGTCACGACCTGGGTTGCATCGCATTGGTAGAGACCTCGATTAGGTGCTATCGACCAAGATTCTACTCGAAGGAGCGAAGGAAAGAAGATGACAACTTAGGTTTGAGGGAGCGCGACTAAGTCATCCACGCTTGGCGGGGCTCCTACAAGGGTTATGATTGGCTTCCCATCTGACACTGCCACGGCAGGTGTTCCAGCTGTACGTCACCTGGTTGTAGTGAGTCTGCGAGGGTTGACCTTCACATCCAGCAGCAGTGGTTTCCTCTGGACTTGACTCCATACGAAGCCTGGAGGTTTACAGCAACAGAGAATGGGTGGACGTCAGACTCTACGGCTATTGAGTGGCTACAAAAGATCTTTATTCCTTTGACTCAACCAGAGGACCCTGAAGAGACTAGGTTACTTATCCTAGATGGGCATAGTAGCTACGAAACGACAGAGTTTATGTACCTCTGCTTCATAAACAAGATACACTTGCTTTTCTTGCCGCCACACACATCCCACGTTCTCCAGCCTCTCGATCAGTCAGTCTTTGGACCCCTCAAGGCAGCCTATAAGAAGGAGCTTGGTTACCTTGACCGATGGGATACTACTACTGTCGTAGGGAAGAGAAACTTTCTCCTCTGCTATAGAAAGGCACGTCTAGCAGCATTGACCGCTAAGAACATTATCAGTGGATGGAAATATACTAGTCTCTGGCCTTCGAGCATAGCTAGACCCCTTATGAGCCCCCTGCTCCTTGAGAATACGTTAGCACTAATCAGACAGCCTAGTCAGTCTTGCAAAGGGTACTATGATAGTAAGGGTAGTCAGGACTGGGCGTTAGAGACATCAGCAGTAGCCTGGTCAACGCCTAAGAGGTGTCAGGGTACGGCTAGGCCGAAGGCAATAGTACAGAGTGATGGGGAGTAACGGGCGTCCCTCCTACGTAGCACCGGGTGGTCACTGGCGGTCTCAGGTAGGGGTGCCCACGGTGATGCATTGATCTCTACTCTCCCTCTATCTTCTTCCCGGGCCTCCGCCCCTTACATAGATAGCTAGAACCCGACGTCGGAGCCGCGGAGCACTAGTTTCTCCGATTGTTCCGCAAACCAAGACTTCCATATCGTGTCATGACTCGCACATCCCTACACCAGAGCCCCACCGGTGTCCCACCGGTGCCTATGGCATTCTGTTCTCTGACAAGAGGAGAGATGAGCTCCAAGATCAACTCAGCTTATTTAGCAAGCTTGATAGTGATCCAAATACCCAGCGGCTACTCTTTCGGAAAGTTCAAAAGGGCTTTGATGAGAAGGACTACCAATTAGCTGTCGCACAGCGAAAGATTGAGGTAATAGAGGCAGAGCTTGAGGCTAGTAGGGCTAGGAAGCGGAGGAAGGTCAAGATGAGCCCAAATTCGAAGTTTACTAATATCAAGGCTATTCGGAAGGCTCAAATCGAGGCTGGTGAAATTGAGGATAGTACAGATGAGTCTAGCGAGTCTAAAAACCCTAGTGACGGTGAAAGCTGTATTGTAGTCGCATTAGAATAAGTGTAAAAAAGGTTGAAGTTAATGGTTATAATATACAGCATCATTTTTAGGGCGTCCCACATGTGGGGTGTCCCGGATGTAGGTGTGGGACGTTACTAGCACAAACCCTTACAGACTCTTTAGTGGTTTACGCAGCTAGACTATTAGAGGTTTCGTTACATTTTGATCACTCTTGCTTAAGTCAGTCATCCTACGGACGCTTCAAGCAATATCACTCTCGACACCATGGCACCTCAAACCCCAACCGGAAGCACTGTGGGAAGTACTACCCCCGCGATTAACCCTGCGCAGATGCAGGCTATGATCAATCAGCTTCAGACTCGGATCCAACAGCTAGAGACCCAGCCTAGCGGTCCCCCTACTAACATCACTCGATACCAACCTCCAAACCCCAAGGCCTACGATGGTGTGAACGGTAACGTTCAAGGCTTCCTGACCCAGGTCAAAGCTTACCTTCGACACCACGAAGCCTCAATGGACTCCGAAGCCCAGAAAGTACTCTGCGCGGCAGGCTTTCTGACCGGATCGGCACTCACTTGGTTTGAACCTACGATGAGAGACTACTTGGATCACGATAATCATACGGAAAGAGATCAGGACACCCGAATGATCTTTGGCGACTACGAGGAGTTCGAACGACGACTTCGAGCTATGTTCGGCAACCCTAATGAGACTAGGACCGCTGAGAGACAGCTCCTAGGTCTTCGACAAACCACATCAGCCGCTCATTACGCCCTTGCTTTCCGGCAGGTATCGTCACACCTGGATTGGGACGAAGACGCCCTGAAGGCGCAATTCTACCAAGGACTTAAAGAAGAAGTCAAGGACGAGGTCACGCGCATGGATCGACCAGAAGATTTCACGGATTATGTGGAAATGGTCGTACGTATCGACAATCGATTGTACGAGAGACGTATGGAACGGAAGGGTCAACCTGCGAGGCAGGTACGACCTAACACAGGCCGAAGAGTGCAGCGAAACGACAATCGGGGAAGCTACAACCGTTATTCCACTTCCACCGGCGCTCACTCTGGACCTATGGACATCGATGCCACTAGACACGACAAAAGCAAGCCTAGAGGAAAAGGCTGCTTTAACTGTGGCAAAGAAGGACACTTCGCACGAGAATGCAGGCAGAAGAAACAATGGCGACCGGTACCCGAGGGGAAGCGCCAGATCAGCCTAGCAGCTCGCTACGAAGGTTGTGTGAGCGACACACCAATGTTATGCCCGGTACACGTCACGAACGACGAAGACATCGACGAGGAAGATACCAGCCCCCTTGAAGAAAACCACTCCGACCTGAATTGGACGGTATGCTACGACGACAGCTGCCCTGTCCACCACAGTGAGAAGGAAGGCGCCCAATGGTACCCTCGACGACCCGGAACTACCAGGACCCTCGCTATGACCAGACACAGCGGAGGAGTCACTAGAGAACAGGAGCAAGGATTAATTGAGGAATCGGAACGACAGATCGAACCATCGACGCAGCTTCCGACAGACCTCGAGACTAGTGAGGATGACTCCTTTGAGGAGGAAGTCCTAGAAGGATGGAAAAGCCGCGAAAACCCATAACTCTCGGAAGACAGCTCCACCGAAGAAGAAACCATCGAAAAAGAGAAAACGCACAACCCCCCCAGCCCAGGCCGAATATAATTTTACGACGACGATCAGCTCGACAGGTACCTACGAGAGAAACAGGACCTAGAGGTCGAAGGCTGGATCGCTATCCCTGGAAGAAATACAAAAGACGAAAACGCTATCCAACAAGCAATGAAGAGGCAACCCGGCGATAATATGACAAAATTCGGAGACGACGATAGAATTCACCCTACGGCGACAGACCATGAGCAACTCGCATGGATCTCGTGTGTATATCCTCGATGTGGGCTACACCTCCCCGCCAAGACAACGAACAACTGGTTCCCTAGGCGTGTGAAGGACCAAGCTATTCCACACCCCTACGAAGTCTCGGAGATTCAACATACCCGTATCACGCTACGCAGCGAAAGGGAATTCGCAATTCTACGACACGACCCCCGGTACCCCAAACGATGTGTGACTAAGGAATTCACCTGGGAAGAATGCCACCTCGACCTATGCCTCATACACTACGAAAGGAAGGCACAAGCCTGGCGAGAGAGCCAACCAAACCAAGGACGAATCGTCAAATTTATTGCACCCATATCGTCAGACGAAGAAGCAAGACCTATCGCGACTAGGCACCACAAGAAGGAATCACGTAACCTGTCACGAAGAGGACAAGCAAAAGAACGAGGGGAAAGCTCCCGAAAGCACACAAAAAACTAGTGCGATCGTATGGTCAGGGACCACGCACGATCGACACCACCAGGTCCCTAGCTGTCACAAAACATGAAGACAGCAAAGCCCACTTGATACTGGAGGTACAAGTGATGGGCAGAAAGATCAAGGCGCTCTTAGACAGCGGCGCACAAGGAAACTATATATCACCACGAATCGTCAACCGGTATAAGATACCATGGACAGGAAAAGACGCCCCATACCGACTAAGGACCGTGGATGGAGACTTAGTAACATACGGCGGAGGAATCGTTGATCGAGAAACTGCAGAACTCTCCCTCGACATCCAAGGCCAAAGAGAACGTCTCACGCTCGACATTACGGACATCACAGATCATGAGACGATCTTGGGGATACCCTGGCTGCGGGTGAGCAATCTTATAGTCAACTGGAGAACAGGCCAACTTCAGTGGGATCGACCAGGAAGGAACTTGGCCTCTGTGGTACCTAAGAAACAGGTCAGAAGCAAGATTCAGAAGACACTGGCAGGAATTCGACGCGACGAGTCTCAGGAGTCTAAGCCGATGCAAGAAATTACAGGACCAACACCCTCAGCACAGCAGCACGGCGACCTAACTGACAGCCTACCGACAGAGGCGGTCAGATTAGAAGGGATTGAGCATCCACTACAGCAAGACACAAAGGAACTCTACATCACGATACACGAAAATATCCCGATCGAATACAGAGGATATAAGACACTATTCAGCGGCACGCTTAACTTCGGATTACCAGAACATGAACCATGGGATCACGAAATACCGCTCAAACCAGGAGAACAACCAAAGTTCCATAAGATATACGGTCTAAACGAGACACAACTACAGGCACTTCGGAAGTACCTGGACGAACAATTAGCGAAAGGCTATATACGACCCTCGGCATCTCCAGCAGGATACCCTATCCTATTCGTACCTAAAAAGAACGGAGAACTACGACTCTGTGTGGACTACAGACAACTAAACGACATCACCATTAAGAATCGATACCCCCTACCCTTGATCAAGGAACTACGCGACAGACTCCATGGAGCCTTGTGGTTCACTATTTTGGATCTAAAGGATGGATACAATCTGATTCGAATCAAGAAAGGCGAAGAATGGAAGACCGCCTTCAGGACCAGATACGGACACTTCGAATACCTAGTAATGCCTTTTGGCCTTACTAACGCACCCGCTAGCTTTCAAGCTATGATCAACCACGTTTTGCGAGAACACCTCGACCACTTCGTTGTGGTATACCTGGACAATATCCTTATCTACTCAAGGACTCTCGAAGAACACCGTCAGCACGTCCACCAAGTTCTACAGAAACTACAGCAAGCAAAGCTAGTAGTGAACTCTGAGAAAAGCAAGTTCCACCAGAAGGAAGTCGACTTTGTGGGATATACGATATCCCCAGGGCAAATTCGAATGCAAGTCTCCAAGATATCAGCAGTTAAAGAATGGCCAATACCGACCTGTATTAAGGAAGTTAGAGGATTCCTCGGCTTTGCGAATTTTTATCGCATGTTCCTCAAAGGTTACGGTAACGACACCCGACCTTCAACGGACCTGACTCGGAAGGATAAACCATTCCAATGGACGCCCAGAGAGCAAGAAGCTTTTGATAAAATCAAGCAATGGATCATACAAGAACCGGTACTAGCTATGGCAGACCCCGACAAGCAGTTCGAAATCGAAACAGACGCCTCAGACTACGCTATCGGCGGACAAATAGGACAACGAGACGAAAACGGCAAGCTACACCCTGTAGCATTCTTCTCGAAGAAACTCAACGGACCAGAACTCAACTACCAGATCCACGACAAGGAACTAATGGCTATTATCGAAGCATTCAAAGAATGGAAGCACTACCTCAGTGGCACGACTTACCAAGTACAAGTCTACACCGATCACAAGAACCTTACGGCATTCACAACTGCGAAAGGCCTGAATAAACGACAAATCAGATGGGCAGAATTCCTGACGGAATTCAACTTTAAAATCATCTACTGCAAAGGCAGCGAAAACGGAAGAGCAGACGCTCTTAGCCGAAGACCCGACCACGAACAAGAAATCCCGAAGAATACACAAACTATTCTACAACTCGACGAAGAAGGAAATTTAAAATAATATTAAATACGCCGTAGGTGTTAACCCTCGGTACCTCTACAAGTACTCCCTTAAGGGGCTATGGATGATATGGCGGTCCCTTAAGCCGCGTCGGGCGGTTATACAGGTAAACTTGTAGCCAAACGACTACTAAACCTCCTGTCCCTCCCTAAGTCTGTGCTACAACCCCTGCCTGAACTACCGATAAGTCTGGTAATGTGGCACTTAAATTCGTCCTCAGGGGTGGGATGCTGCTGATGTGCAGAAGATGCTCGACTATTTTTTGTCGCGACAAGTCGTACTATCTGCTAATTGGGGTTCTCGTCGAGCGTATACATCTCAACCATACGCTCAAGTGGATAGACCGTAACGTGGTCAGACGCTCGCAAGAATCGCGGCGAGAGGGCGTGCTGCGCGCCTTCTATCGTGAGGGGACGGGTTCGCCGACGAGCGTTATCGGAAAGGCGAGGTCCGATAAGGGATCGGATTAACGATTCGAATTCTGGACCGGCTGTCGAGTTATATTCCGCCGACGTAGTGCTTGACGGTCGACTGGCTAGGATGCTCGTAATCCTAAACTGCACCAATCTCCCTATTATCGCTAGGTAGGCGAAGTCAACAAGGTGGGCAGCGCGCCGTAAGGGTTGACTAAACCCCCTTGTGTGTCAGCTGCGGGCTTCGAACCCGCGACTCGTCACCGACCCAAGTGGGCGAGGCTCAAATCGGGACTTATCTACCAGCGAAGTGACCAACTACACCAGCCGACAAGGAAATTTAGAACCTTCAAGACAGCTCAACGCAACATTTTCCTTACAACCACTACAGCAATGGAAAACCCGGATACAAGAAATACAACCAGAAAACCAGGAATATAACGGAAGAATCGAAGTACCATAAAAACTAGGAAAAGAATTAGTCAAAGACTATCACGAGCACCCAGTACACGGACATCAAGGAACGTACAAAACAACAAAACAAATACAGGAAGCCTACGACTTCCCAGGACTACGACAGATAGTCACAGAAACTATCAAGGAATGCGACTTATGTCATAAGAGCAAAACCTCTCGACATAAACCATATGGACAACTACAACCTATCGCACCACCCGACAGAGCATGGAAATCAATAGCTATGGACTTTATAGTCAAACTACCCAAATCTAAGGAGCCTTTAACTAGGACTACCTATGACAGCATCCTCGTAATCACCGAACGACTTACGAAGTACGCCTACTTCCTACCTTATAAGGAAGCCAGCACGGCAGAGGACCTAGCCTACACATTCCTGCGAGTTATCACCAGTCAGCACGGATTACCAGAGACAATCGTATCTGATTGAGACAAGCTCTTCACATCCAAGTTTTGGACGTCTTTAATGAAGCAGCTCGGCACAAAACATAAGCTATCGACAGCTTATCATCCCCAGACGGATGGACAGACCGAAAGAATGAACCAGACTCTCGAACAATACTTACGGTGTTACGTCAATGACGAGCAGAACAATTGGGTACAACTACTACCAGTAGCACAGTTCGCCTACAACAGCTCACACACCGAAGCAATCAACACGACACCATTCTATGCAAATTACGGATTCAACCCAGATATACTCCGAGAAGGCTCAGAACAAGGAACAGCTCCAGGAGCTATTATCCAGGTAGAAAAGATCAAAGGACTACAGCAGGGACTGCAGCAGGATCTACGACTTCTCAACGAAAGAATGAAACACTACGCCAATCAGAAAAGGGTTGAGGGACCAATCCTAGGGAGAGGAGACAAGGTCTACCTAATACGAAGAAACATCAAAACCAAACGACCAAGCGACAAACTCGATTTCAAGAAAATCGGACCATTCAAAATTTCAGAAGTCATTTCATCAACCAACTATCGACTATCACTACCAGACAGCATGAAGATCCACCCAGTATTTCATATTTCATTACTCGAACCAGCCCCAGAACACACGCCACTCGAAACACAGCTCGAAGCAGAAACCGACCAAAACGAATACGAGGTCGAGGAAATTCTAGACACACGTCAGAATCAAGGACAACAGGAATACCTAGTCAAATGGAAAGATTACCCACCATCGGACAACTCATGGGAACCTAAGACGCATTTGGCGCATTGTCGCCAGAAGCTTGCACAGTACCACCGGCAGCATCCAGAGGAATCAAGGAACCCAGATCAGAAAAATCTGCACCCAAACCAAACGAGGACCAGTCTACGTCTTCAGGGACACCCATAGACCTCATGTCTTCAACCAGACATCTCTCATGGCTATCCAAAGCAGGAAGATCTTCCTTGTCCAACTCAGCAATACCCCGTTCAAACAATTCAGAACTCTTGTTCTTCACCCAGAGGGTCACTTCGTATACAAGCTGGACAGGACCTACAGTCTCAACGAGAGGTTGATGGGCAGTTACATGACGAATTTCGTCAAATTGGTGGTCGTACGAGGCGGCGAATTGCGCGTGTACGGCGCTGTAGAATCTGCGGCAAGCCCGGACATAATGCGCGCACTTGTGGAAATGATGTAGAGACGTCTGAAGATAACGATTCTGAGTAGTTTCAATTGATGATAGGCGTTGTGGTTGAATTAACTTATACATTGTCGTATAAGGTCTGCCAAAGTGTGCAATTGGACCGTGGACTACGTTAACTAGATTAGAAAACAAAAGTCAAGTTGATTGAATAAGATGATGAAAAGAGATGACGAGTTGTTGAAAGTTGTCTGTCACTACCGCGTCCCTGAAGAAGTGAGGGAGACAGGGGAGTCCTCCCTAGCCCCCGTCACCTACTTTCCTGACGTCCGGCCTGGCCCCACTACAATAGCTGTATAGCTATATAGCTAAACCCGCCGAACGATAGGATAATTATCGGAGATTAAGCTCCTTAAAAGGGGCTAAACGCGTACTACTTAGCTCAGTAGATAGAAGTTAACAAAATACCTTACTTAGAATTAACTTCCGTGATGTCACGACCTGGGTTGCATCGCATTGGTAGAGACCTCGATTAGGTGCTATCGACCAAGATTCTACTCTAAGGAGCGAAGGAAAGAAGATGACAACTTAGGTTTGAGGGAGCGCGACTAAGTCATCCACGCTTGGCGGGGCTCCTACAAGGGTTATGATTGGCTTCCCATCTGACACTGCCACGGCAGGTGTTCCAGCTGTAAGTCACCTGGTTGTAGTGAGTCTGCGAGGGTTGACCTTCACATGTGATAGCCTAATCGTAGTTACCTTCCCTAGCACACAGCCGTGTGGATCCGAGTGTGGCTTGCCCTAAGCCCCACAGGTGTGGCCCTAGGCCCCACAAATGTGGAAATAAAGCCAACGCTGTTACCGCGTTACATAGAAACCTAGACTTATCATCAATCGATCCACGAATCAACAGATCTGACCACACAGCTGACTTGGCACGAATTCAATGAACTTGACATTCGTGACATGAGTCCAGTGCGGTAGATCGACCAGGATACACAGCCGCACCTATCTTTATATAACCTTAGCGCTCGGGCTATATTCCATCTAGTAGCTCTAACTACGGATACGGCACTATAAGTTACGGCCCCCTTTCTAACGGCCTTAATAGACTTTCCTTCTCTTCTCTATCGTAGTAACGTGAATGTACACCGAGCTGGCCATGACACCGAGCTGGCCATGACACCGAGCTGGCCACCCTTACATAACCTCGCATAGAAATTTTACGATAGTAAAACCACAACGCCGTAAATCAATTGAAACTACTCTGAATCTTCCTCTCCAGAAGATGTCAATGCGATCTTACAAGTTCGCGCATTATGCCCAGTCCCGTTGCAAATACCACAGCGCCTCGGACGCGTTTCAACACGCTTTGCGCGACCACCATTTCGGCGCTCTTCTTGCTGTATCTGCGTCGCCAACTCCCTAGAGTCCCGTAGGTCCTGTCCTTCTTGGAAAATAAGTGATTCTCCTTCCCGTAATTGCATTTTTTTAGTCCTCCGGCGCCGGCTTAGCATCTTATTTGCCTCGAAGCTCAGCGCACTCGGCCCGTACGAGGGCGAGCTCGTGCATTATCATTTTTGCTCCCTTCGCAAACTGGTCGACAGCTGAGAAAATATTCGTCAGAGAGCTATTCTGATGCTCGGAGATGCGCTTTTTCAAAAAAGTAGACTGTGCATGAGCCTCTATCGGGTTCTGTGGCGTCTTTGATACCCACGGTCGGGTTGCGATTTCTGGGGAGCCAACAGGCGTCGGGGTCCGTAATCGTACGTCCAGCTTTGAAATCACACTTTCTGGATTGAATGGAACAAGCCCTGCCCCTCGAAAGCCAGCTTGAACGTTTTTTTCGCCGAAAACTGCAAAGAAAGCGTCTTTGAAGATAGGAAAGAAGTCCTCCTTCGCGATATATGTTAGTGACCGGCGTATCAATCTCTCTACCATCTGGCCGTACACCCGCTTTAATGGACCGAAACAGGCCACGTCAAGTGGCTGGAGGATGTGAGATGAGTGCGGAGGCATACACAAAGTTACAATTTTGTGTTCTTTGCAATATAGCTCGAAATCGCCGGAAACGTGGCTCTCGTGACCGTCCAACACTAACAATCGATATTCCCGGACTTTCCATCTTTCGTACAATTATCGACGTGTTTAATAAATTCCATACCGATCTCGTTAGTCGTCCATCCTTTTGGACTAGGTCTAATTCTCCAATCTTTCGGAATGTTGTCGTCTTCGTACCAAGAAGAGAGGTGGTATCGGCCCGCAACAACGATGAACGGCGGCAGCGCCCAACCGGTAGACTGGACCGCTTGGATTACGGTAACCCATTCCCGGTTACCTTGCTGTATTGATTTCGGCCTGGAACGTCGTTCAGAGCTCGTAACTACTATATTGGTTGAGATCTTGCCCATCATAAACCCAGTCTCGTCGAAGTTGTAGATGTCCGACTCTTGGATACCGTATTTCGCGATAACATTCGCAACAAGCCGAAACCAATCTGCAATAAGCTTTGGATCTTCGCATTGGGCCCTTTGGTAATCGTAAGGACGGTTCCAACGAGTTTTCAACTCTTTGCGACGTGCGACGAACCTCGAGGCCCAGGGCGTTCCAATGGGCCCTGCGTTACGTGTCGCGCGGATAGAATTTGCCATTGCTTCCACATCAGCAATCCGGGGCGGAAACGCTCGTGCGTCTAAGTCCAGTATATGCTTGATAATGACCTCCTCTTCTAATTCTGTCATAGTTCGTGAATTGGGCAAAATATCGCGTCGGAAAGGTACGCCGTTTTTACGCGTTTGGAGGGTGCTTCGGGGGACTTGGTACGTTTTTGCCGCTTGTCGGAGACTAAGTTTTTGGTCATTTTTGAGAGCTTGAAGGGCTAGCATTAAGTCTGCTTCGTTGTATGACTTTGCCATAATTGGTCGTTGAGAAAATCAAAGATTAAGTTGGCCGGTCGCGTTGGCGCATGAAAGTGGCCAGCTCGGTGTCATGGCCAGCTCGGTGTACATTCACATTAAACTAAATAATTAACTAATTAACTATGAAAACCGAAGGTAAAGAAGATAATTAAGGATAGTAAACCGATAATTAATAATAAAATATTTTTTTATTATTAAATACGCCGTAGGCTCGAAGCCCCCGGTACAGAGCTCTACCAGTACTTCCATATGTCAAACCGTGCCCTAATGGCTGGACTAAATACATACGCTGCGTCGTCGGTTCGCCCTATCGGCGACTGCGTTGCGTTCACTACCATACTACGTTGGTTCTCAACCTACCAACAAAGTCCCCCCTGAGAAGATCGATGCTATCTGGGCCTTGAAGCTGTCCGACCCGTCCCTAGCAGCCACCTTACAATAGCCCCACTAACTACTGGTTATCCTGTTGCCGTTGTGAGGTCTCTGCGAGAGTATAGTGGCCGTGGTGCGATGGCGGCCCGTAATCGTTCCCTCGGTCCTTCCAACAGCCCGCAAAAGAGGATTACGTGCTCTGCCGTCTCAGGGGCGTCGCCACAGCGGCATAGCGGCGAGTACACGCCAAAAGCCCCTGTCTTGAATAAGAAGGCTGCTAGTCCTATTTTTTCCGTCCTGATCTGGCACAGCGTAGACGCCTCCAGTCGGTTCAGGCCGAAATACCTGCCCCCTTTCGGTATCTGCATCGAAGGGCCCTCCGGTTCCTCAGCGATAGCGCGTCGCTGGCGATCGTGATGCTCTGCTCCGGTGAGCCATCTCTTCCTCCAGTGGCCGAGGAGGGCAGCCGGGACCTCCTTTTCCTCACTCATCCACTCGGAGCCCCGGGCCTCCTTCTCCATAGTGTACCCTGCCGGTCGGAGTAGCTGCGACGCCTGCTTCCTCTTCGCCGGCCTATCCTGCCGGAGTATATGTGACGCTTTAGCGCTCGCGCTGCGAAGCAGATTTCTCTTCCCGCTAAGCCGTAGCCGTTCTTCAAACTTAGCAGCCCGGGCACTAAGATAGAGGTCTAGTGGCGGGATTGCTGCTTCTGCTTCCAGGTGGCGAACCGGCGTCGCTTTGTGGGCGCCACAGACTACCCGGAGGCACTCGTTGTTACACGCAAAGGTGGTCAAAGATTGTGAGGTTGTAAAAGCATGACATTCTATCTAGTCCTATGGAGCACGAAGGTTGGACTTAGTCCCGAAGGGCTAAGTCACGTGGTAACCTTGGTGGTCTTGGCAACGCCCACCAAGGTTGCCTAACACTCGTTCTGTATGCCACGCAGTCGCCCCGAAGGCGATCGCGCTACGAATAACCACCGTATATAACAGCCTCGCCCGTATAAGATCGCAGCCCCACGACATATTGACTAGCTTTTAGATAATTAGTAATGATAGCTGTGAGAGTTTGCGATTAGGAATTAAGAACCCGAGATGTCGCACTCCGTTTGCCAGTTAAATTCAAACCATGATTCAGGTTTGGCTACTTATTGACGTGGTCACATTGGGTGTATATTTACTTTGGATTGAACTCCTTAGCGTCATGGAAGAATATTCTTCTGAGACATTGCCGCATGACGTAGCGTTAAATCATCTTGTACTATCCTTGCCGCGTGGGTATCATAATGCTATCCGGGGCTCCCAAGAGGCCGAACACCTAATCTAATGCGTAATATCAAATCAAAACCACAAGTCGAAATTAAGAGCTTCAATCCTACAGCATTTCATGTGAAAAATCGCTTCCCGCCGGCCCTCGGCGCAAATCTCTCAGCACCGTTGCGCGTCTGCTGATGCCACAGCATCAAGCTGCCACCAGATCCACCAGCCTCACTGGATCTTTTCCATCGTCGATAGGCCTCCTGCAAGTGATCGGGACGCAAGGGGGCCTGGCGTCGGTGTTTGGGAACCTCATTCAGGATTTTCTCCTCTTCATTCCCCGGAACCTGCTTCTCGCCTGCGGCGATCCACTCCTGCTGGACGCGGCGAGCCTCCTCCACTATGTCACCCAGGAAAAGTTTGCAGACGACTTGCATGGCCTGCGGAATGGAGGGTGTGACGGATTGTGAGGTGATGGAGTTGATGTACTGCGAAGTTGTCAACGCGTGACCCCTGCGGGAGAACAGGACCTAGAGTTGCCTTACCCTACGAAGTGCTCCGATCGTGAGCGTCTGCTTGTGCCAAACTTCGTATCGATGAAACTGCTCATCGCTGAATCGCTGCTTGAGCAATGCACGGAGATCCTCCTCCTTCTGAACCTGTTCCTTGGTGCGGATGGCAGCCTTACTAGCCATATTCTCCGGTATCTCGAAGGAATCTCCGCCGCCCTCACCATCATCATCAGCTCCTTGTTTGGAGGCGCCACCAGCGCCTCCTGGACCACTGGCGATGCTAGCTGCCGGACCACCTGCGACACTCGACGCGGCTCCTCTGGCAGCCTCGTCTGCAGCTTCGCGGGCTCGTTGTTCGGCTTTTGACTTGCGTCCGCGCTTCTTCTTAAGAGGCGCGCCGCTCACCTGACTACCACTAACGAGGCTCATGGTGTCAGCACTGGGGGATCGCTTGAAGGTTGGTGAGAAGGCTTGGCCTTGCGACTCATCCGGGGGGAAAGATGTCTGTCGGAGCGGGTGGGCGGATGCGCTCGAGGTAGCGGACATGGCGGAGGGCTTTCTTCGTTTCAGCGACGGATTGACAGACAGCTCAGTTGCGTTGGACGAGCGCTTCTTGGATGGAAGCTGCGAATGTGACGGATAGGGAGGAGAGCCCGCAGGCGAGAAGGCAGCAGGAGGTGATGCCATGTTCTTGGTAATGGGAACCCAAGTTAGTGGAAAGAGGCTCGCAGATGGAAGGCAAGCAGATCGTGGGGTGTAGGATTGTGTGCAGTAATCTATGCGAAACACGGCGGCGGATTTAATCTAGATAATTCATTGATGGAGAAGGGAACGTGAATGTGGCTACGGACTTCGTAGCTAATTCTGCCGTCGAGCTTGGGCCCGGTCGCGTCACCGCCTGTGACTTCCCCAAACTCTCGGTAATGTGGGGTCCATGGTGGGGTATACCCTTAAATTTTGGTGCAAGACGGTACATCGGTTCAAGGGGGTTGAGTGAGTAGGTCAGCAGGCGGCAGGGACGTTCGATAAGCAATTCCGACAGCGGGGAGAGTTGGAAGAAGCATTGAAGCTTCAATTAGGTACTTCAGCATTGCTCGAGCTGCTTGAGAACTTTAAAGAGCCGCCGTCTCATAGAAAAACCCTGCTACCAGCCGCTAATAACAACAAGTTGTGTTTCGCAACTACCCTACCTGAACTTCTGTGCTCCTTTGCGCGCCATTACGGATCAACAAGTAGCAAACGCTTATCGTTCCGCCGAGGGCAAGGATATCGAAATTTTCTCCTTCTTTACCACCATCACTCCCCGCTTGCAGCAGCTCGCAGGCTATGATCACTTCTCCACCAACCTGCTTGACACGATGGTTCAATTCGCGGAACCCGGCCGACGCGCAAAACTCGCTGCCAAAGAGCATTCGAGCGGCTCCAGTAATCTCCCTTCCGACACCGACGATTCTGTTCATGACAGCGTGAAAGGCAGCCAGCCCGAAGATGGGAGGGTCAACAAGAAGAAGAGAAGATGGAGGCGGTTCAAAGATGACCTACCCGAGCCTAATGGCGACAAGTCCATGTCGAAAAGGCGGAATAGTCTCAGCAAAGCCGCCCGGGATCCTCGCGACGAGCCTGAAAGAAAGGAGGGTAAGAAGGCCAAGGTAGTGCAGGGCACTGAGACACGGTCTCCTACACCCGTAATAGACTTTGATGGTCTAAGTAGGCCGAGTATGGTCTACTTCTCCTCTCAACCACAAGCCCTGCTGACACCGTCCAGGTCGTGGAACTCGCGAACGACTCGACGAAAATAGTGAACAGGCAGCCGAGCGACTCGACAAAATGCGCGCAGCCGTTCGAACAATTCTAGAATGCGTCGGCGAAGACCCCGATCGAGAGGGTGTATTGGATACCCCGGCCCGGTACGCCAAGGCGATGCTTTTCTTCACCAAGGGATACCAGCAGAACGTCAAGGACATTGTTAATGATGCCATCTTTCACGAGGGACATAATGAGATGGTAATTGTAAAAGATATTGAGATCTTCAGCCTCTGCGAGCACCACTTGGTCCCCTTTACCGGCAAAGTAGATTTCTTCAGCTCCCTGCGAATGTAGAAAACGCTTACAGTTGGTAGATGCACATCGGATACATACCGGCAGACAATGTCATTGGCATTTCTAAACTTCCCAGGATAGCCGAGATGTTTAGTCGAAGGCTGCAAGTCCAAGAGAGGCTTACGAAAGAAGTAGCGAATGCCATTATGGAGGTCCTGAAGCCGCAGGGCGTGGCCGTCGTTATGGAGTCGAGTCACTTGTGCATGGTCATGCGCGGGGTCGAGAAGACGACTGCTACCACAATCACGAGCTGTGTGCTGGGCTGCTTTGAGCGAAAGGAGAAGACGCGAAACGAGTTTCTCAGTTTAGTTGGTCTCAACCGGAGGATGTAGGTGGTTACTGCCAATACGTCATTGTTGACTTGCACGGTATATTTGATTAGGAGTTTGGGGGTCGAGCACGGGATCTCAACATCAGCTCATATGCATGGCATCTAAGACGCTGGTTGGCATATAAAGGGTGGTACTTATTAAGTAGGAACCAAAAGTCTCAACGACCAAAAAGCGCGTGGGCAATTTTTTTTTAAAAAAGTTTCCGAGAGGCATCTCTCTCTTCAATAAAGTGTATCATGTACTGTCAAATACCATAACTGTATCATCCTTCTTCGCAACACCCCAGTACCTACGCTCCAATTCATTCCGCAATGGCAAAGTCACAATCTTTATTACTCGGTATTGGCCATTGATCATTAAGGGCCATGGAATGACGACTGACTCAACTGTCGTTGGGTTGCCAATGCAAGTGGATCGCCCAAATCTTCCACGGCCCACAACTTTGTACATCGTTATATAATGATTATTAAGCTCCAATAATACTAACTAACCATCTCTGGATAGCTCAGTTGGAAGAGCGACGGACTGTAATTGTTACACAAAGTCATCCGCAGGCCGTGGGTTCGACTCCCACTCCGGAGACATATTCTTTTTACGATTTTGTATCATCCAAATGTCTACTTACATATACGTATTCTTTGACCCCTATTGTTGCAGTCTTTGAGGATCACTTGAATGTTAAATGTTGCATCCTCATTACTCTTCATTTGCTATGTTTTCCTCAATCAAAACGATACATGTATGCGTTATCCCTTGTGTTGCCGATCATTATTCCATTTTAATCATTTTACTGCCTGTGACAGATAACCAGCCCACGACATCATCACTCATATTGTAACCGACTCTTTGCATGAGGTAGTCTTGTCCTGAAGGTTCAGCACCATGTTGGTAACCAGGAGAAACATCAGGTCAACCCTTGAATCACACACCCAAGATATTCCTCCTCAATCATGCGAAGCTCACTAAGCCTCTATATCCTCCTTTCTGTCCGTGCGCATTACAATCACTCTATGGTGCAGGTTTACCTCTACGTCTCGAAACCTCATAAATGGAAACTTGTAGCCGTTTTCCTTTCGGTATTTACTAAGCTGTAAAAAGAGTTGGTTTCTGATGTGGTACTCAGTCTCGAGTGGTCTGGTTTCTTCCGTCGTCACACTTCCCTCCCCTTCGTCTTGCTATAGGTGCCCTGATAATTGTTTTCATGCCCCAACAGACTTTCCGAAAGTGTGTCATGTTTTATTGGAGGATCAGGCAGACCCGTGTCGTCTTTAAGCATTCGTAGACCTGTCTGGATCAGCCATACTGGGATAGCACGGGGGATTCCCCGTAGCTTGTGGCAGATACGAAATTTTGCTCCGAGTCAGTAATCCGGCAGTGTGTTCCAAGTACACCTATGGTATACCATGCCGATATTCTCCTTGCTTTTCGTAAATTCAGTCGTCTCTCTGAAGCCCTTGAATTTCCAATACAAGTTCTTCAATCGCTTATGCATGACGGGATAGTTGCCTTAGATGGTCCTTGAATGACACTTAATACTGGACCTAGACAACATCAAATCTGATGACCTTAGCATAGGCACGGGTATCAAGCTCTTTCAACTCATTTCCAGGATGTAGGGCTCGCCATTCCTGACACCATTGTGGTATATCAACCGCCGAATCATCTGGTCCTTTTATACGTACTAGCTTCCCAAAGATCACTAGAATTAGCGTCCAGATCAATGCCTAAGGTCACGTGAGACACACGCGAGATACTTTAGTGCCCTTGTACGGCTTGCAATCCCCGACCTGTACTTCCCTTCTTCACCTTCGTATATAGCCGGAATGCCAGTACCAGTGCGATCCCACAGTTCCCTCTTAACAGCGATCCTTGTCGAATATCACGTGTGTCCAATCGAGTAGTCAGAAGTGCGTAAGATTGTATATGAATGAGGTGTGTTGTTCTCTGTGTTCTCTGTTCTCGCAAACTCCCGTTGCTCTGTCTTTTATAGATTCTTTAGAACATGTCGGAGGTACATTGTTCAGGTGTCTGACCCCTAAGTGGACAGTAACTTTGGTGTTACTTTTGGGAAAGGGGTTCCTTTCGCCTTCTGAACTTTAAGTGACACTAGTCTTCTCTAGTGCCATATTATTTCTGAACCTAGGAACCAGGTGCCCTATCTGACACACCCCTTCAGCATTGTCCGCAGGACCATGCTGACATACTGCTTTCCAGATCTCTAGGTCATTCTTCCTGTTCCAAACAATCCTATTATCAGTCAAGATGGAAGTCAACCTCTCTTCCCACAAGGTTATCTTCCATTCTGCTGAAGTCCTCAACTGTTAGTTCCCGCATCCGCCGCTGCTGAATTTTCATAGCCATATCGGTGAGGGCTATCTGTCGGACGAAGGTCTTGTGTTGATCAGAAGCCAATGCTTTCGTCAGGCCGTCGGCGATCATAAGGTCGGTTGGGACGTAGACAACCTCAATATCTCCTGTAACTGCTGCCTGCCGCAGCCAGTGGTTGTGGATATCAACATGACGGAGCTTGGTCTTTAGTGCCATGAGATCACTATTGATCAGGCGTATAGTCTGCTTGTTATCACACTCCATCCTGACTGCAGTAGTGTCCAAGGACACCCCTAATTCCTTCAGAAGTCGGGACATGAATATCGTCTCTTTAGTGGCCTGCGCAAGCGACAGCAACTCCGCTTCAGTTGTTGAAGTAGCCATTGTGTCTTGCTTATTGGCTCGCCAGCCAATAGTGCCACCAAAGAGCTTCATAATGTATGCTTGAGAACTCTTCCTGTCCAGTGTATTATCTGCGAATGAAGCATCGCTCGCGGTATAAAATTCGTCAGATCCTCCAAATTGAAGGGCCAGAGTCCTGGTATTCTTCAGGTACTGAAGAACTCGGTCAGCTGCGGCGTGGTGTTTTGGTCCTGGATTAAGATTGAACCGCGCTAGCCGAGACGCCGCAAATGCGATATCTGGTCGTGTGGCAACTGCGATATACATAATTGATCCGACTTTACGCTGATAGATGTTTATTGTGGCGTAGTCAGACCGCTCTTCGTAGGGTAAGAGCTCTTCGGTTGACATTGGCGTTTCGACGGATCGTTTCTCAGGTTCGGTAGCAAGATTCGAGATTTTGTCCGCATAGTCAGATTGACATAGCCAGATCAGCTTTTGTTCTCGATCCCGTAGAACTTCGATGGCCAAGAACCACTGTAGGTCATCCCCACCAGTCAGCTCGTAAGACTGTCGTAACTGTTCCACTGTAGAGAGTGCTATAGATCGATCCTTCTCATGGAATGCGACGACGATATCGTCCACGTAGAAGAAGATTAGTATATTCTTGCCAGTATAGCAGCAGGGCTCATGAGGGACTGGCTTGAAGCCATACTTAGCTAGAGTAGAGGTGAACTCTTCCTGCCAAAGTAGAGGTGACTCTCGCAGTCCGTAGAGTGCTTTGAGTAGCAAGAGTATCGTGCTTCTTTTTCTATAGCCAGGTGGCATTCTCATATATACTGGATGAGGCAGTTTAGCATTAACGAATGCATTGACTGCGTCGTACTGAAGTAATTCCAAATCAAACCTGGCTGCAATTGCGATAAGAGATCGAAATGACCTTCCAGCTAGAGTTGACGCATATGTATGTTCGTATACAGACTTGGCCTGCTGGTCACCACGCACCACGAGGCGCGCTTTACACTTGATAAACCAGCCATGCTTGTCGAGTAAAGAGAATAATTTATAAAGCGTAGTTAAAAATAAAATAAAATAATATTAAATACGCCGTAGGTGTTAACCCTCGGTACCTCTACAAGTACTCCCTTAAGGGGCTATAGATGATATAGCGGGCCCTTAAGCCGCGTCGGGCGGTTATACAGGTAAACTTGTAGCCAAATGACTACTAAACCTCCTGTCCCTCCCTAAGTCTGTGCTACAACCCCTGCCTGAACTACCGATAAGTGTGGTAATGTGGCACTTAAATTCGTCCTCAGGGGTGGGATGCTGCTGATGTGCAGAAGATGCTCGACTATTTTTTTTGTCGCGACAAGTCGTAGTATCTGCTAATTGGGGTTCTCGTCGAGCGTATACATCTCAACCATACGCTCAAGTGGATAGACCGTAACGTGGTCAGACGCTCGCAAGAATCGCGGCGAGAGGGCGTGCTGCGCGCCTTCTATCGTGAGGGGACGGGTTCGCCGACGAGCGTTATCGGAAAGGCGAGGTCCGATAAGGGGTCGGATTAACGATTCGAATTCTGGACCGGCTGTCGAGTTATATTCCGCCGACGTAGTGCTTGACGGTCGACTGGCTAGGATGCTCGTAATCCTAAACTGCACCAATCTCCCTATTATCGCTAGGTAGGCGAAGTCAACAAGGTGGGCAGCGCGCCGTAAGGGTTGACTAAACCCCCTTGTGTGTCAGCTGCGGGATTCGAACCCGCGACTCGTCACCGACCCAAGTGGGCGAGGCTCAAATCGGGACTTATCTACCAGCGAAGTGACCAACTACACCAGCCGACAAAATAAAATATAAAGAGTAGTAAGCGGCCTTTCTAATTTTTCCCTAAATTGAGATAAGGAACGTCAAACTCTCTTCCCTTAGAATAGGCTTAGTGCGATTAGGGTAAGAATAAATGTCAAAAAACCCTCTAAGCTATATTCTTTTGAAAAAGTAGTCGTTAAGCTAAGTGTAAGTAAAGGTAATTCTCTTCTACCTTTTGGTTAAAGTATTTCAAAATATAATAAGAGTAATTAAATTACATCTCAGCCGCCGGTTGGAGAGCGCATGGGCTACGTGTTGTCAGATAGGGCACCTGGTTCCTAGGTTCAGAAATAATATGGCACTAGAGAAGACTATTGTCACTTAAAGTTCAGAAGGCGAAAGGAACCCCTCTTCTCAAAAGTAACACCAAAGTTACCGACATGTTCTAAAGCATCTATAAAAGGCAGAGCAACGGGAGTTCGCGAGAACAGAAGACAGACAGAGAAGAACACACCTCATTCATAATACAATCTTATGCACTTCTGACTACTCGATTGGACACACGTGATATTCGACACGTGTCAGCGGTGGGCAGTGAGGCACGGGATGGAGTTCGCTCCTGACAAGAGTGAGCTAATGCACTTTACTAGGGCCCAAGAGCCCTTGCCGCAAAGTATTCGCCTTGGGGACGCCACAGTGTCGCCGGTAGTCTCAGCCAGGTTCCTAGGAGTCTGGTTCGACCGCAAACTGACGTGGCACGCCCATGTTGAGCGTGTTAAAACAAAAATGGCAACTCAAAAGCTAGCCCTGACAAAGCTAGTCAATATGTCGTGGGGCTGCGATCTTATACGGGCGAGGCTATTATATACGGTGGTTATCCGTAGCGCGATCGCCTTCGGGGCGACTGCGTGGCATACTATAAGTGAGGAACCGGCAGGGCCAGCTAAGAGCCTGATGGGGATACAGAACGAGTGCCTCCGGGTAGTCTGTGGCGCCCACAAAGCGACGCCGGTTCGCCACCTGGAAGCAGAAGCAGCAATCCCGCCACTAGACCTCTATCTTAGTGCCCGGGCTGCTAAGTTTGAAGAACGGCTACGGCTTAGCGGGAAGAGAAATCTGCTTCGCAGCGCGAGCGCTAAAGCGTCACATATACTCCGGCAGGATAGGCCGGCGAAGAGGAAGCAGGCGTCGCAGCTACTCCGACCGGCAGGGTACACTATGGAGAAGGAGGCCCGGGGCTCCGAGTGGATGAGTGAGGAAAAGGAGGTCCCGGCTGCCCTCCTCGGCCACTGGAGGAAGAGATGGCTCACCGGAGCAGAGCATCACGATCGCCAGCGACGCGCTATCGCTGAGGAACCGGAGGGCCCTTCGATGCAGATACCGAAAGGGGGCAGGTATTTCGGCCTGAACCGACTGGAGGCGTCTACGCTGTGCCAGATCAGGACGGAAAAAATAGGACTAGCAGCCTTCTTATTCAAGACAGGGGCTTTTGGCGTGTACTCGCCGCTATGCCGCTGTGGCGACGCCCCTGAGACGGCAGAGCACGTAATCCTCTTTTGCGGGCTGTTGGAAGGACCGAGGGAACGATTACGGGCCGCCATCGCACCACGGCCACTATACTCTCGCAGAGACCTCGCAACGGCAACAGGAGAACCAGTAGTTAGTGGGGCTATTGTAAGGTGGCTGCTAGGGACAGGTCGGACAGCTTCAAGGCCCAGATAGCATCGATCTTCTCAGGGGGGACTTTGTTGGTAGGTTGAGAACCAACGTAGTATGGTAGTGAACGCAACGCAGTCGCCAATAGGGCGAACCGACGACGCAGCGTATGTATTTAGTCCAGCCATTAGGGCACGGTTTGACATACGGGAGTACTAGCAGAGGTACCGGGGGCTTCGAGCCTACGGCGTATTTAATAATAATAAAATTTACCGGGGCTAGGGGGTCCATACGTCTTTTCTCATATATACGTTTCTTCCTCTATAGAGCCATCCTTAAAAAGTTCTAGAATTTTATAGCTTATAGAGATATCCTTTTAGGACTTCCTCTAGGGAGTCGTCCTCGTTAGTTTCGAGTTCTATCGGAAGCTACGTCGCTAGTACGATCTATCGCTCTAAATCCTCGATTAGTCCTTACTTCTAAACCCTAGTTACTCCTTCGTTATATCAAGTTATAGCGAGGGTCCTAGTAGTTCTATGTCGTTAGGGGTACTATTATATACCTTCCTTCTTACTATAGTATATTAGGTAGCTATCGTCGTAGTATACCGTCTAATATAAGTTAGTATAGTTTTCCTTAAGGGGGCTAGTATCCTCGTCGATATCTTCGTCTATAACGTATACCGGGTATAGTATTAGTATATCGTATATATATCCTTCGTCATAGGCTATTAAGCTAATTTAGCGCTTTCCCTCTAGTACTAGTCGCTTTTATTTCTTCTACTTATATTCCCGTACGAAGTATCGTTCTTTACTATAATTAAAGTAACCCTTTCCTTTAAGCTTACTTTTATCGTATCTAATAGTATCGATATCTATAGGTCTAGAGTAAGCGTTAGTCGAAGTAGGATAATACTTATAATTTCTACGGTTATTGTTTCGCTATACTTTTCTTCCTACCTCGTCTGTTAACCTCTTCATTTTATATACCATATAATCAGTTATCGATTCGTACGATTATTTGTATATAGTCTACGAAATCGTCTAGTCGATCTATACGCGTAATCTTGTCTTTAACTTCTCTTAAGTCCTTAGTAGAATTACGCTCTTAGGGCGTTTTCGTCCTAATATAAGTATGATAATACCTATCGGAAAGTAAGGGCATAATAAGCGGCTAAAGTAGTCTATCGAAGACCTAGGAGCTACCTTTTAGCGGTTCTATTCTTATTAGGGTTACCGAATATAGCTCTAAGCTGTTTTTCGAATTCCTCGTAGTCGCTAAAGATTATTCGGGTATCCTAGTCTCGTTCTATATAGTTATTATAATCTAAGTAATCTTTTATGGTTAATTCGAACTAAATAAGTAATAATCAGGTTAGAAAGCCTACTACGTAGGATACTTTATAGGCTTCGGAGTTTATCAAGGCTTCGTAATATCGAAGGTAACTTTAACTTAAGTTAGTAAGCCTTAAACGTTACTATTTATACTATTATAGGCCTCTAGTTATTAGATTCGAGTTTAGAGCTAGTTAATTATAGCCTATATCTAAGTAGGATTAATAGCGGGGTTAGTACTTCCTATAATACTTTGCAGTGTCGAAGGGTGGAACTGGGCGATGGCGGATAAGTGGCTCATCGTAGCCGAATCAAGCCAGAGATTTATGAATTATTTGCCGGTTGAGACGATAACGGAGTTGGACCAGGCTGTTGACTGGGTTATCCGGAACCTCCAAGAGATCGCCGACGTGGCGGTCCCGAGACGCACCGTTGGCCGAGGCGCTGGGGTCCCGTGGTGGTGCCCGCAGGTTAGCAAGGCTTGCGCTGAGACGAAGAGACGACGGCGGGACTACCTCCAGGCAAGGTCGCAGACCAACTGGGACGAATATACAAGAGCCGGCCAAAAACAACGGCTCGAAATCAGCGAAGCGCAGACGCGTAGCTGGCACGAGAAGCTCGAGGGGACGGCGAAGGATCACAAAAGCCTGTGGGCACTGCAGAGGTGGGCTAGGCTACGGAGCTGGGCCCCCCCTGAGGCCCACGGCTTGCCAGATCTCCGGAGGGACGCCGGCGACACGCCTACAGCACGTACACATGATGAGAAGGCAAAATTACTAGCTGAGAGGTTCTTCCCAGACCCGTATATAGATCTATCGGACCTCGATCGCGGCCTATTACAGACGAGACCAGAGCTGAACGTCCCTAGGGAGGTGACCACAATGGATATCGAGTCTATCATCAAAGGAACGGCTGCTCGGAAGGCTCCCGGCGACGACCTGATCCCCACTGGCCTGCTAAAGGCCTGCGGTGAACCCCTATGGGAGATCCTAGCGGATCTGGCAACAGCTAGCTTTAGGCTGGGGTACTACCCGGAGCGCTTCCGCTCAGCGAGGGTGGTTATTATCCCTAAGCCTAATAAAACGACAGCTCAGAAGCAGACCCCTGGCGGCTGGCGCCCCATTGCCCTGCTTAGCACGGTAGGGAAGGTAATAGAGACGGCGATGAGCCAGCGTATCACCAAAGTAGCTGAGGCGGCCGGCCTACTACCAAACGGCCAAATGGGTAACCGCGCTGGGAGGTCCACCGAACTGGCAATACGTATAGTTGAGGACGTGGTCTATACGGCGTGGAGACGCGGGGGCATCGCCTCGCTGCTACAGCTAGACATCAAGGGGGCATTCGATACGGTCAATTACAGACGGCTGATTTCCATATTAGCCCGGAAAGGCTACCGGAGTGGGTTCAGGAGTGGGTACGCAGCTTCGTGGAGGATAGAACGGTACGCCTCCGGTTCGATGGCAAGGAGTCAGAGCCAATCCCCCTACGAGCTGGCGTCCCCCAGGGGTCACCGCTATCCCCGATACTGTTTATATTATACATTTCAACGCTGTACGAGGAGCTAGCGGAGCAGCATCCACTACTTTTAGTAGTCGGGTTCGCGGACGACACGAACCTGCTAAGCGTCGGCACCGATCCAGACACGACCTGCCGCCGGTTGGAGAGCGCATGGGCTACGTGTCAGCGGTGGGCAGTGAGGCAC
Source organism: Pseudomassariella vexata (assembly GCF_002105095.1). Taxonomy (NCBI): domain Eukaryota; kingdom Fungi; phylum Ascomycota; class Sordariomycetes; order Amphisphaeriales; family Pseudomassariaceae; genus Pseudomassariella; species Pseudomassariella vexata. The sequence continues at coordinate 2,279,708 of NW_024467956.1, read as the reverse complement.
GGGATGGAGTTCGCTCCTGACAAGAGTGAGCTAATGCACTTTACTAGGGCCCGAGAGCCCTTGCCGCAAAGTATTCGCCTTGGGGACGCCACAGTGTCGCCGGTAGTCTCAGCCAGGTTCCTAGGAGTCTGGTTCGACCGCAAACTGACGTGGCACGCCCATGTTGAGCGTGTTAAAACAAAAATGGCAACTCAAAAGCTAGCCCTGACAAAGCTAGTCAATATGTCGTGGGGCTGCGATCTTATACGGGCGACGCTGTTATATACGGTGGTTATCCGTAGCGCGATTGCCTTCGGGGCGACTGCGTGGCATACTATAAGTGAGGAACCGGCAGGGCCAGCTAAGAGCCTGATGGGGATACAGAACGAGTGCCTCCGGGTAGTCTGTGGTGCCCACAAAGCGACGCCGGTTCGCCACCTGGAAGCAGAAGCAGCAATCCCGCCACTAGACCTCTATCTTAGTGCCCGGGCTGCTAAGTTTGAAGAACGGCTACGGCTTAGCGGGAAGAGAAATCTGCTTCGCAGCGCGAGCGCTAAAGCGTCACATATACTCCGGCAGGATAGGCCGGCGAAGAGGAAGCAGGCGTCGCAGCTACTCCGACCGGCAGGGTACACTATGGAGAAGGAGGCCCGGGGCTCCGAGTGGATGAGTGAGGAAAAGGAGGTCCCGGCTGCCCTCCTCGACCACTGGAGGAAGAGATGGCTCACCGGAGCAGAGCATCACGATCGCCAGCGACGCGCTATCGCTGAGGAACCGGAGGGCCCTTCGATGCAGATACCGAAAGGGGGCAAGTATTTCGGCCTGAACCGACTGGAGGCGTCTACGCTGTGCCAGATCAGGACGGAAAAAATAGGACTAGCAGCCTTCTTATTCAAGACAGGGGCTTTTGGCGTGTACTCGCCGCTATGCCGCTGTGGCGACGCCCCTGAGACGGCAGAGCACGTAATCCTCTTTTGCGGGCTGTTGGAAGGACCGAGGGAACGATTACGGGCCGCTATCGCACCACGGCCACTATACTCTCGCAGAGACCTCGCAACGGCAACAGGAGAACCAGTAGTTAGTGGGGCTATTGTAAGGTGGCTGCTAGGGACGGGTCGGACAGCTTCAAGGCCCAGATAGCATCGATCTTCTCAGGGGGGACTTTGTTGGTAGGTTGAGAACCAACGTAGTATGGTAGTGAACGCAACGCAGTCGCCAATAGGGCGAACCGACGACGCAGCGTATGTATTTAGTCCAGCCATTAGGGCACGGTTTGACATACGAGAGTACTAGTAGAGGTACCGGGGGCTTCGAGCCTACGGCGTATTTAATAATAATAATAATAATATAATACTTCCGGTTAGGGTTCAAGGTACTATAGTATCGAGAATAATATTACTTAAAGCGTCCGTAGGATAACTAACTTATGTGAAAGTATTATTAACGCGATTTACAAGTCAGTGACCCACCCAAGTCAGTGACTCAGTTTTCGCGACATTTCAACCTCCAACTTGACTTTTACAACTTTCCACGATTCAAAATGCCACGTATCTCAAACGAAGCCAATATTCAGTTGGCTATCCAGGCTAATCGTCGAAACCCAGAATTAAGCTGGAACCAGCCCGAATTGATGTACAAAGCTGCCGCCAGTACCATCAAACGAAGATACAGCGGAATCCAACCACAGCACATTGCCAACGCTACGAAGCGGGATTTGACCACGGTGGAAGAAGAGACGATTGTTTGACATATACTTGAGCTAGATTCGCGAGCATTTCTTCCCCGCCTTCAAAACGTGACCGACATGGCCAATATACTCCGAAGCGCACGCGACGCGCCACCCGTGAGCAAGAATTGGGTTTCAAATTTCGTTAACCGACAACCACTCCTCCGAACGCGTTTAAATCGTCAAATTGACTACCACAGGGCATTTAACGAAGATCCCATCGTATATCGCGCGTGGTTTAAGCTTGTTGCCGACACAATAGTGACATACGGGATCACGCGGAAGATATATATAACTTTGATGAGACAGGGTTTGTAATGGGCATGGTCATGACTGGAATGGTCGTTACAAGTGCCAAACGAAAGGGCAGGTCTAGACAAGCCCAGCAGGGTGATAGGGAATGGGTTACCATTATCCAAGGCATCAATTTTCAAGGCTGGGCAGTAGCTCCATTTATCATCTTCGCGGGGAAAATTCACCTTGCCTCCTGGTACCGCAACGCTGCCTTACCACGCGACTGGAAGGTTTCTCTGTCAGGTAATGGTTGGACAACCAATGAATTGGGTGTAGAGTGGGTAAATCATTTTGATCTACATACCCGGAGCCGTACAAAGGGTACGAAACGTCTTTTGATTCTCGACGGCCACGAAAGCCATCACTCAATGGATTTCGAGGAATCCTGCAAAAAACTGGGAATTGTTCCTCTTTGTATGCCTGCCCATTCATCACATAGTCTCCAGCCTCTCAATATAGTACCTTTTAGTGTGTTAAAACGCGCATATAGTGGCTATATTGAGGAGCGAATGCGAATGCACCAAACCCACGTTGCGAAGGAGGATTTTCTATCTGGGTTTCTAGAGGCAACAAGGCAATGACCGAATCTAATATTCGGTCTGGCTTCGAAGCGGCTGGACATGTCCCATTGGATCCAGAAAGGGTCATTTCCTCGTTAGATGTTGCTCTAAAAGCCCGTACACCGTCGCCCGACCCTCAATTGCCGGCTGCTACTTGGACTTCCAAGAATCCTACTACCACCCTGGAGGCTACTTATTAATCAAATCTTATTAAGACTAGTGTCCAGAGGCATCAAAATAGCTCCCCAACCCATATTTTGAGCTCTGTAGACTCAATTGCGAAGGCCACTCACCTAATAATGCATGAGGTTGCCCTTCTGTGACAAGAGAACAAGGAGCTGCATGAGATCAACCACCTATTAAGCAAACGTGGTAGAACCAAAAATAAGCAAATACAGCATGGAGGTACAATTACTGTAGCTGATTCACAAGAGCTACGGGAAGCCAAGGGTGATATCGAAGCAGTAGAGGGTGAGGAAGACAAAAGTAATGGTCCAAGGAAAATGATCGCAACCAGTGCAAGGCGTTGTGGTGTCTGCGGGGGGACTGGGCATAATGCGCGGACTTATCAAGTAGAATTAGAAACATCTAATCAATAATATTCTGCTTAGTTGAACTGATCTGATGTGTTGTGGTGAAGTTATCTTGATTAATATTGAATTGATGGTTGAAAGTGAGTCACTGACTTGTGGATCACGTTAAAGGCTACTTTTATAAGAAGGTAGAGGAAGCCCTAGGGATAGAGTTCCCTCGTAACCCGTAACGGGTTATAGAGGTACTCTAGACCTTCTTAGCGAGTATAGAGCGTAAGGGGTAGGAGCTCTTCGGATACGGTACGGTAGTAATTTGGTATTAGAGGGGGTTTTTAGCGTTATATATAAGAATTATCTTAATACTATCATATTACATTGTTATTACGCTTTCGTTTCGCTATCTCGGCGTATTTTCTTCTTCTAGCGCTATACCTTATAAACCTATTCGATACGCCCTCGGATATTATCTATATCGTTTTCCTATACTTGTTAGTTATATTCTACTAGTTAGCCTATCTACTTAATTAGGTACTAGGCATCTCCTTTTCGCTTACGTATCGTCTTTACCTTTTTTACCTGCTACTCGTTTTTATCGTCACGTCGGGTACTCGTAATAATCTTTAACTAGTTCTTGTCGTAGTTTTTCTAGTACTTCGATCTTTCTATTATACTTCTTATTTCCCGATTATATCTCTTATATCCGGATTTTCCATTATTATAAAGGCTATAAAGAAAAGTTTACGTTAAGCTATCTTAAAGGTTCTAAATTTCCTTCGTCGTTAATTTATAGAATTACCCATATATATTCAAGGATTTCCTTTTTATAGTTAGGTCTACCCTTATAGTAAATAACGTCACCCACAGGTCATTGCCCCACACGGGTCTTTGCCCAACCTTTCAAGAAATCTTGACTTTCCATCTTTACTTATACAATTCTTCCCTTCCACAACATGGCACGCAAATCTAGTGAAACTAATCTTCAATTAGCCATCCAAACTAAACCACGCAATTCTCACCTAAGTTGGAACAAGCTTTGTAAAATCTTCAAGTCGACCATAAGACATTTAAGCGCCGTTACGAAGGCGTACAACCATTACATATTACTAACATGTCCAAACGGAAAATGACCGAAACGGAAGAGAATACGATTACCTGACGCGTAATTGAGCTAGATTCGCGAACCTTTCCTCCCCAGCTTCGATACGTTGAAGAAATGGCGAATATCCTCCGACGCGACCGCGACGCGTCTACAACTTTGACGAGACGGGCTTTTTAATGGGCATGATCTCAACCGGCATGGTCGTTACGAGTACCGAAAGACGTGGAAGGCCTAGGCAAGCCCAGCAAGGCAATAGGGAACGGGTTACTGTCATTCAGGCGGCCAATTCCCAAGGCTGGGCGGTGCTGCCGTACATCATCTTCGCGGCCAAAGTTCACCTCGCTTCGTGGTATCGCGACACTACATTACCGGGCAATTGGTTCGTTGATCTATCCCACAACGGATGGACAACGAATGATATCGGTCTCAGCTGGGCAGCTCACTTCGATCTGCACACACGCGATCGTACGAGGGGTGTCAAACGCCTCCTGATCCTTGACGGTCACGAAAGCCATCACTCGATGGATTTCGAACAATACTGCAAGGACCATGGTATCATTACCCTTCCTATGCCTGCCCATTCGTCCCATAAGCTCCAGCCTCTCGACTTGGTGCCTTTTAGTGTTTTGAAGCGGGCGTACGGTGTGTTTGTTGAGGGTTTGATGCGACGGCATCATACCCACGTTGCGAAGGAGGATTTCCTTGCCGGTTTTTTGGAGGCGTTTGGCGCTGCTTTTACTGAACAAAACCTCAGATCTGGTTTCGAAGCAGCTGGAATTGTCCCTTTTGACCCCGACAGGGTTATATCTGCCCTGGATATCGCAGAAGTCGCGCGTACACCCTCTGCCGACCCAGAACTCCTACCCCCTATTTGGACTTCTAAGACACCTACTACCCCCCTTGAAGCCGAATCGCAGTCAACGTTGATTAAGAATAGCATTCAGAGGCATCAAGACAGCTCTCCGACGCATATTCTTCATTCCATTGACTCGATTGCAAAGGCTACGCATGCAATGATGCAAGAGAATGTTATCTTGCGTCGCGAGAACGAAGAGCTTCGTGAGACTAACCATGTGCTAAGCAAACGTCGCAGAACCAAAAACAAGCAAATCCAGTATGGTGGGCCACTTAATATAGAAGATGCACAAGTTCTACGGGCTATTAGGGGTGATACGGGTTTGGAAAGTGAGGAACAGGGTGAAAGTAGTCGTCCTACAAGGAGGAGGGCAACGGGTGCTAGGCGCTGTGGCATTTGCGGAGGAACTGGACATAATGCGCGAACTGTCAGGCAGATGTAGAAACAGATAATGAAAAGAATCCTGATTGATTTCTTGGATGAATACGGGTTGTTGTTGATCTATCTAAGATTAAAGGTTGGGAGGTCGTGAAAAGTTGGGCAAAGACCCGTGTGGGGCATTGACCTGTGGGTGACGTTAATCTTAAATTTAAATTCTATTAGAAATTCTATTTATCTAATTTATTGTTTATTTAGGCCTTTCGTAGTCGTAAATACCGTAAGGTTCTTATAGTCGTTATAGACTTATACTTCATAAGTCGTACTACTAAAGTAGTATTTCTATTCTTGAAATATTTCGATAACGTACCCCACAAGCAAGTTGGCCACTTTTTCTTTGCACCATATGAATAACTTCAATAACTTAACTAAACTAAAAAATAATAATTCAAATTAATCGGAATCCTCTTCCTCGTACGTATCTTTATCATTCACACAAGTATGAGCATTATGTCCGGGCTCTCCGCAGATCCTACAGCGCCGTCGGCGTGGTTCGGCCGGTCTTGTACGACGACGACTTACACGTATATCATCCTGTAGCTGCTATTCAATATCCCGTTGAGACTGTAAGTCCTGAGCGTCTCGTAAACTAAGAGATCCTTCATCTTGTAGCTGTCGATTTTTAGTCCTTCAACGACGGCTTAGCTCTTGATTGGCCTTCCGAAGTGTAGTAACCTCATCAAGTAAAACTAACCGATGCACAACAGCCGTCGCACCACGTGGAAATTGGTCGATAGCCGTAAGTATTGTCGTCGGGGAGCTATTCTGATGCTGTACGGTTCTGTTTTTAACGTATTCAGACTGGGATTGCGCCTCAGTTGGGTTATTTGGAGTCTTTGATTCCCAGATTAAGGGGGCGTCAGACGAGCTCCCAGGAGGTGTAGGCGTATGTAGCTTAATATCCAGCTGTGAAATCACATATTCCGGGTCGTACGGAATCAGTCCTGTCCCCCTAAACCTGCCTGGATATTCGACTTAGTTATAGTCGTACGATACGCCCTATAGAATGCCGAAAAGAAATCCTCCTTCGAGATATGGGTTATATGCGCCCGTATTAGGTCTTCAATTTCTTTGCCGTACAACCTTTCCAAAGCCCTAAAACAGCCTACATCGAGAGGCTGGAGCTTATGTGACGAATGAGCAGGCATGCTAAGTGTAATAATAGTATGCTCTTTGCAATATAGCTTGAAGTCAGTCGAGTGGTGGCTCTCATGCCCGTCGAGGATAAGAAGACGATAAACACCCTTCGTACGATCCTTCGTATAGCGATCAAAGTGCTGAATCCAGTCTACGTCTCGCTCATTCGTCCAACCGTTTTTAGTTACAGCGATTACCCAATCGGACGGGAATAGGCTATTCTCGTACCAGGATAAGAGGTGGTTTTAACCCGCGACAATAATATACGGCAGGATAGCCCAGCCGGACGAATTAATACCCTGGATTACTGTAGCCCATTCTCGATTGCCTTGTTGGACTGTACGAGGCCTTCCGCGTCGTTCGGCACTTGTAACTACCATCTCGGATAAGATTCAGCCCATCGCGAACCCTATCTCGTCGAAGTTGTAGATATCCGCCTCTTGGATACCATATTTCGCAATTGTATTTCGTACGAGCGTAAACCACGCGCGATACGCGTCAGGGTCTTCGCAATAGGCTCGTTAGTAGTCGATTCTTCGGTTAAAACGCATCCGAAGGTCTGGTTGTCGTCGTACGAAGTTCGAGGCCCAGTTGACGCCGACGCGTCCAGCGTCGCGGTCACGGAGCAGTCGGTTAGCCATAGCTTCAACACTATAGAGCCGGGGAGGAAATAATCGCGAATCTAGGTCAAGTATGTATTATACGACCGCTAACTCTTCTGATTCCGTAAGCTTATGACTAGATTATCGAGTATCGCGTCGAGATAGTAGTCCGCGTTTTCGGTTAGCTAGAGTTGTACGAGGGACATTGTAGAGTTAGGCAGCGCGTCGGATGCTTAATTCGGGTTTCGATTGAAGCGCCTGGCACGCTAGAATCATGTCGCTTTCTTTCCAATTCGATCCCATCTTGGTATGTATAAAGATGTCAATTAAAAGGTTGTTCGTATGGTGCCAAGAAAAAGTGGCCAACTTGCTTGTGGGGTATGTTAATAGCTATTAATTCCTTATTGTAGATCTAGTAGTCAAGTTCTAGTCCGTGAAGCTTTTTCGAAAAGAATACTACGGGGTATAGTTTACCGTTTTCGTCTCGTTATCCTAATTATTCGCCGATAGCGTAATCTAAAGCCTTTATCTTAATTTCGAACTGAGCAAATCTGCCCCACCGAAAAGGTTAGTTGACATCCTCCTTCGCCCACGCGCCGAGCGTGGAGCGTAGTGGCGACGAAAACGCAACGAAGAAGCAAATCGACAGCGAACGAGCGAGCGTCGAACGAAAGATTACCGACTTAGTACCGTCCGAGATGATCGAGGTTATGGGAAGCTTAATGGAACACTGGCATGAGCTAAAGCTAGCCGGCAAGGCGCTGGAACAGGGCGAAGACCGATCCGCTACACCAGACGACGTACTAGCAGCAATCCGAGCACTTGCCGAGGGGTTACGACTACAGTACAAAAGACGATACAAGACACCGTGAAAAGCGTAGCTATGCCTACGACCAGGTCCTGGGCCTCAGTCGCCTCGGGAACGGCCCAAGGGAGGGAACCCGTCGGAGCTCCGGTGTGAGAACCAACTACTCAAGGACCTAAAGCAAGATAATACGAAGCACCTCTCTAGGGCTAAAAGAAACCTCCCCCGGACGCCCCAGGCACCATACGCGGCTCTGATACTACAGGTGGATAGCGTCGAGGCGGCGATGGAGCTGTGCTCTGAGGGACTTATATGGGAGGCCCAGATATTCGACTGTGAGCCGTACGACGGCAATCTCCGGGTCCGACAGTGCTACCAGTGCTACGAATATGGCCACATAGCGAAGCACTGTAAAAAGACGAGACGTTGCGGTATATGCGCCGCGACGGCACACCCAGGGGGCGAAAAAGACTGCCCCGAGAAGGCCTCAAGCGGCAGGAAACGCTGCGTAAACTGTAATGGGAAACACGCAGCGTGGGACAGAGTCTGTCCGACGGCGGAACAACAGCGACTACGCGTACGCGAAGCGTACGCCCACCGCCCCCGGCAGTTTGAGGTCCGTAGCTACTCGGACGGGCTGTCTAGCGAAGGCAGGCCCACTCCACCTAGCTCGTTAACTAGCGATGGGTTTACGATCGTACGACCCCGGGGCCGCCCTCCAGGCGGATCACGGGCGGAGCAAGTGCGGACCGAGCGCTCAGCGTCAGCAATGCGAAGCTTCCTTACTAAGGGATGCACGAACGAAGAAATACCACCGGCAGCGTAATGGTAGTCTCCATTCTCTACTGGAATATTGCGGATTCAAAAGCGAACGCAGCGCTAGCGATTGAGAAGGGAGGCGATCACGATATAATAGCGGTACAAGAGCCATGGATTAATCGACAGACGAAGTCAATCTACTGCCCAAGGTCGTCTAGATACGAGGCAGTCTATAGTAGCGGCCGAGCCGCGCTATACGTCCATAAACGCTACGATGTAGCCTCGCTACGACCCCGAACGGGTACCGACTGGAGCAGTATCACATTCGGAACAGGCCCGGATGCCCTTACCATCTGGTCTATCTATTCACCAAACCAGTCCGGAAGCCGCTGGATTAGCCCGCTCCGGGACCTCCCTAGTGAGGCCCCGAAGGGAAGCAGGTCCTCGTAGGGGACTTCAATACACATCACCCGTTGTGGGACATACACGGACGATCGTCACGGGGTAGCGAGAATGTGATAGAGTTTGCGCGACGGTGGCAATTAGAACTCGCCACACCTTTCGGGGAAATTACACGGCAAAGACACAGACAAAGGGACTCAACTATCGACCTTGCATGGGCGACGAAGGGGACCCGGGCCTAGAGGGATCGGACCATAGGGCGCAAGTAATCAGGGTAATATCTAACGAGGAGGCAGCGAATGAAGGCCGCCGTAACACCGAGGGGTGGAATTGGACGATGGCAGATAAGTGGCTAATCGTAGCCGAGTCGGGCCAGAGATTCATGAACTATGTGCCGGTTGAGACGAGAACAGAGCTAGACCAGGCGGTCGATTGGGTCATCCAAAACCTCCAAGAGATCGCCGACGTAGCGGCCCCTAGGCGTACTGTTGGTAGAGGCGCCGGGGCCCCGTGGTGGTGCCCCCAGGTCAGCAAGGCTTGCGCTGAGACGAAGAGGCGACGACGAGATTACCTCCACGCGAGGTCGCAGACTAACTGGGACGAATACTTAAGAGCTAACCAAAAACAACGGCTCGAAATCAGCGAGGCACAGGCGCGGAGCTGGCATGAAAAATTCGAGAGGACGGCGAAGGATCATAAAAGCCTTTGGGCACTACAGAGATGGGCTAGGCTGCGGAGCTGGACACCCCCTGACACCCATGGGATGCCGGATCTTTGACGGAACGCAAGCGATGCACCCACAGCGCGCACCCACGACGAGAAGTCAAAGCTACTAGCTGAGAGGTTCTTCCCAGACCCGGATATAGACCTGTCGGATCTCGATCACAACCCGCCACGGACGAGACCAGACCTGGACGTCCCTAAGGAGGTAAACGCGAAGGACATCGAGGCTGTTATCAAGAAGACAGCGGCTTGGAAGGCCCCCGGCGATGACCAGGTCCCTACGGGCCTGCTGAAAATCTGTGGTAAACCCCTATGGGAGATCCTAGCAGATATAGCGACCGTAAACTTTAGGCTGGGATACTACCCGGAGCGCCTCCGCTCGGCAAAGGTAGTCGTTATCCCTAAGCCGAACAAAACGACAGCCCAAAAGCAGAACCCTAGCGGCTGGCGACCGATAGCGCTGCTTAGTACGATAGGGAAGGTGATAGAGGCGGTGATATGCCAGCGTATCACTACCGTCGCGGAGACGGCCGGTCTGCTACCAAACGGCCAAATGGGTAACCGAAAGGGGCGGTCCACCGAATTAGCGATACGTATAGTCGAGGACGTAACCTATACAGCTTGGAGGCGCGGAGGGATCGCCACACTACTACAACTTGATATTAAGGGGGCGTTCGACACACTTAACCACAGGCGTTTGATTTCTATACTAGCCCGGAAGGGCTACCCGGAGTGGGTTCAGGAATGGGTACACAGCTTCGTAGAGGATAGGACAGTACGCCTCCGGTTCGACGGTAAGGAGTCAGAGCTGATCCCTCTACGAGCTAGCGTCCCCCAGGGGTCGCCACTCTCCCCGATACTATTTATCCTATATATCTCCACGCTATATGAGGAACTAGCGGAGAAACACCCCCTACTCTTAGTCGTAGGGTTCACGGACGATACGAACCTACTTAGCGTGAGCACAGACACGGGCACGACCTGCCGCCGACTAGAGGACGCTGGGGCTACGTGCCAACGGTGGGCCGCCAGGCACGGGATGGAGTTCGCTCCGGACAAGAGTGAGCTGATGCACTTCACTAGAACCCGAGACCCCTCCCCGCAGAGTATCCGTCTTGGAAACGCTACAGTAACGCCGAAGGTCTCGGCAAGGTGGTTCCTAGGGGTCTGGTTTGACCGCAAATTAACGTGGCACGCCCATACCGAACGGGTTAAATCAAAAATGGCGACTCAGAAGCTAGCCCTAACAAAGCTAGTGAACATGGCGTGGGGCTGCGATCTCATACGGGCGAGACTACTGTACACGTCGGTTATTCGCAGCGCGATCGCCTTCGGGGCGGCTGCGTGGCACACTATAAGCGAGGAACCAGCGGGACCAGCTAAGAGCCTAGTCGGGATACAGAATGAGTGCCTCCGAATAGTCTGTGGCGCCTACAAAGCGACACCGGTCCGACAGCTAGAAATAGAGGCAGCTATCCCGCCACTAGACCTATATCTCAGTGCCCGGGCGACGAAATGTAACGAGGATACCACACGTCTCACAATATAATAGTCAGGTAGTGCAAAGGGTAGCTAGAAGTAGGCCAGTGTATGGGTGCGTATATTGCAAGACTGATTCTTGAAGAATCCAAACTAGGTGCGAGCGTCTCGAGTTCTCCTCTTAAGCTGGGCGGTTCCGGGGTTCTACCGGATCGGGGCGAATCCATCCCGACTCAGCTTGACAGCTGAGACCGGCCCGCCACAACGGCTCTTTCCTTACACAAAATTTGAAGAACGGCTACGGAATAACGGCAAAAAGAGCCTGCTTCGGAGCGCGAGCGCGAGAGCGTCACACATACTCCGACAGGATACGCCGGCGAGACCGAAGCGGGCGTCACAATCGCTCAGACCAGCGGGGTACACGATAGAGAAGGAGGCTAGGGGCTCCGAGTGGATAGGCAAGGTGAAGGAAGTCCCAGCCGCCCTCCTAGACCACTGGGAGAAGAGATGGCTCTCCGGGGCAGCACAACACGACCGCCAGCGACGCGCTATCGCCGAGGAGCCGGAGGGCCCCTCGATGCGAATGCCGAAACAGGGCAAGTACTCAGACCTAAACCGACCGGAGGCGTCTACCCTATGCCAGATCAGGACCAGAAAAATAGGACTATCAGCTTTCTTATTTAAGATAGGAGCCTTCGGTGTGTAATCGCCGTTATGCCGCTGTGGAGAGGCCCCCGAGACGGCAGAGCACGTAATCCTCTTTTGCGGCCTGCTGGAAGAATCGAGAGAGCGCCTACGGGCCACTATCGCACCATGGCCGCTGCATACACGTAGAGACCTGGCAACGGCGACGGGGAAACCAGTAGTCAGCGGGACTATCACAAGGTGGCTACTCAGAACTGGCCGGATAGCGCTTAGGCCCGGATAATATCGATCTTACTTTTTCAAATATTTCAACCTTTTAACTTAGCTTGCACTTTTGTTCCCTCCCACAACATGCCTCGTAAATCCAAAGAAGCCAATCTTCAGCTAGCTATCCAAGCTAAAAAGCGCAACCCTGAAATTTCATGGCGTAAGCTTGGCCGTATCTACAACGTTTGCGACCGTACACTAAAGATGTCACGACCTGGGTTGCATCGCATTGGTAGAGACCTCGATTAGGTGCTATCGACCAAGATTCTACTCTAAGGAGCGAAGGAAAGAAGATGACAACTTAGGTTTGAGGGAGCGCGACTAAGTCATCCACGCCTGGCGGGGCTCCTACAAGGGTTATGATTGGCTTCCCATCTGACACTGCCACGGCAGGTGTTCCAGCTGTAAGTCACCTGGTTGTAGTGAGTCTGCGAGGGTTGACCTTCACAAAAGACATCGATTCGACGGCGACCAAACGCGACACGAAGCTAATATGTTAAAACGAAATCTAACTCAAACCGAAGAGGATACGATTGCCCGACGTATAATTGAGCTAGATGCGCGAGCATTTCCTCCTTGGCTTCGATACGTTGAAGAAATGGCGAATATCCTACGACGCGTACGCGACGCGCCCCCCGTCGGCAAGAACTGGACCACGAACTTCGTTAACCGCCGACAAGACCTCCGAACGCGTTTAAACCGTCGAATTGATTACCAGAGGGTGTTTAGCGAAGATCTTATCGCGTATTACGTGTGGTTTGAGCTTGTTAGGGACACAATCGCTAAATACGGTATCCTACCGGAGGATATCTACAACTTTGACGAGACGGGCTTCCTAATGGGCATAATCACAACCGGTATGGTTGTAACGAGTGCAGAAAGACACGGACGGCCTAGACAGGCTACACAAGGAGGTCGGGAATGGGTTACGGTGATCCAGGCTATTAATTCGCAAGGTTGGCCGATACCGCCGTACATCATCTTCGCGGGCAAGGTTCATCTTGCTTCGTGGTATCGCGGTAACGACCTACCGGCCAACTGGAAGGCCGACCTTTCCCATAACGGTTGGACTACTAATAATATTGGTGTGGAATGGGCAAAACACTTTGTTCAACATATTATTAGCCGTCGGAAGGGTGCGAAAAGTCTCTTAATATTGGATGGTCACGAGAGCCACCACTCGATGGATTTTGAGACTTACCTCGCGGCGCACGGCGTAATTACATTGTGTATGCCTTCCCATCCATCCCACAAGCTCCAGCCTTTGGATTTGGTACCTTTTAGTGTGTTGAAACGGCTGTACGGTGCGTTCGTGGAGGGTTTAATGCGAAGGCATCAAACCCATATTGAGAAGCAGGATTTCTTAGCTGGGTTTTTAGAAGCTTTCATTGGTACTTTTCACGAAAAAAACATCAGATCAGGATTCGAAGCAGCTGGACTTGTTCCTTTTAACCCGGATAGGGTCATATCTACGTTGGATATCGCAAAAGTAGTACGAACACCGACACCCGACCCCCAATTGCCTCCCTCCGTCTGGGTTTCTAAGACGCCTACCAACACCCTCGAAGCCGAATCGCAGTCAACTTTGATTAAAAGTAGCGTCCAGAGGCATCAAGACAGCTCGCCGACGCATATTTTGAACTCAATTAACTCGACTACGAAGGCTACGCATGCAATGATGCATGAGAATGCATTATTACGTCGGGAGAACGAAGAGCTTTGTGAGACGAACCATATACTAAGTAAGCGTCGTAGGACGAAAAATAAGCAAATCCAATATGGAGGAGCACTTAGTATAGGTGATGCACAAGTTTTAGGGGCCTTGAGGGGTGATATCAAGGTTATGGAGGAGGAAGAAGGGGAAAGCAGTCGTCCTGTAAAGCGCCGGCAGACCGGTATAAGGCGCTGTGGTATTTGCGGAGGGACTGGACATAATGCAAGGACTTGTTCAATAGAAGTAGAAACTGATAATGAAGAAGATTTTGAGTAATTTGAAGGATAAAATGCGGGTTATGTATAGGATATTACTGAATTACTTGAAGGTGCCAAGAGAAGTGCGAAAGTGACTTGTGTGCGAAAATGACTTGTGGATCACGTTAAACGATATATATTATCAAAATAGCCTTAGTATTAGAAATTAGGTGATACTAAACTACTAATAGAGTAATATTACGACGCCTGGAGTAAGACTAACTTGCTAAAACCTACTATAAATAATGTAACGTACCCCACGGTCCAATTGAACACTTTCGCGCATTTCCGTACAACCTAGGTTTTATTCCTTATTTTCCACCTTCTACAATGGCACGTAATTGGGAAGAGAGCGATATTCAATTAGCCCTTCAAGCGCTTCAAAATAATCCCAAACCAAGCGTACTATCCGTAGCACGGATCTATAATATCCCTCATACAACCTTACGTCACCGATATCGCGGCGGTACCTCATGACAGATTATACGATCACCAACGCAAAAGCTTACCTATTCCGAAGAAGACGCCATCGTACGCTACCTAGTCGACCTAGCTTCACGATCATTTTCTCCTCGAATAAGTGGTGTTGAAGATATGACGAATCGACTACTCCACCAACGCGACGCAGGACGCGTCGGTATTAACTGGGCTTCGAGCTTCGTACGACGACAACCAGACCTCCGGACGCGTTTTAATCGAAGAATCGACTACCAGAGAGTCCTCTGCGAAGATCCCGACTCGTACCGCGCGTGGTTTTATCTCGTGGGGAATACAATTAATAAGTATGGAATTCAAGAGGAGGATATCTATAATTTTGACGAGACTGGGTTTATTATGGGTCAAATCTCATCCGAGATAGTTGTAACGACCTCTGATCGACGTGGAAGACCTAGAGCAGTACAGCAAGGGAATAGGGAATGGGTTACAGTTATCCAGGGCGTCGGATCGGACGGCTATACTATCCCTCCGTATATCATCTTTGCTGGTAAAACTCACCTATCTTCGTGGTACGAAAATAGCCTACTACCAAAGGATTGGGTTATCGCGGTTACGAAAAATGGCTGGACTACAAATGAAAGAGGCGAGGACTGGATTCGACATTTCGATCAACATACAAAGCTTCGTACAAAAGGTATTTTATCGCCTCTTAATTCTCGACGGCCACGAGAGCCACCACTCGACCGCTTTCGAGCTCTACTGTAAAGAGAACTCTATTATCACACTCTGTATGCCTGCTCATTCGTCGCATAAGCTCCAACCTCTCGATATCGGCTGTTTTCGTGCACTGAAAAGAGCGTACGGTAAAGAAATTGAGGATCTTATGCGGGCACATATTACCAATATCTCGAAGGAGGACTTCCTCTCCGCGTTCTTAAAAGCGTTTGAGGCAACTTTTACGATATCAAACATCCAGGGAGGTTTCCGAGGGGCAGGACTCGTACCGTACGATCCGGAATATGTGATTTCGCAGTTAGATAATAAATCGCGCTGGAGTCGTAGTCGTACGAGGAGGCCAGAGATACTTCAGCAACGCTGTAGGACGTGCAGAGAGCCCGGTCATAATATGCGTACTTGTCAGAATAGTAAAGAGATATCTGAAGAAGATAGTTCCGAGTAGTTTTAATTATTTTTTTACGTTATAGTTGAATTAACTTATATCTTATTGTACGATGTCTTAAGAAGTGTTCAATTGGACCGTGGGGTACGTTAGCGGAATTACTTCTCTTAGCATGTTCTTACCTCGATTAGGATAAGAATAGGCCCTACTACTTCCCTTCGTAAATTATAAAGTGCTTAGGCCGTAATTTACGTACTAAAATAAGATACAATACTCTTTCCTTATAATAGACTAACTAGTATAAAAAGAATTTGGGGACTTTCAGGGAAATGAAAACTATAACGTGGTTTAACACCGAGTCGCGCACCTTTTACCACACTCTAATTTCAAGTTCAATTATTATTATTTTTTATTATTATTAAATACGCCGTAGGCTCGAAGCCCCCGGTACCTCTACAAGTGCTCCCGTATGTCAAACCGTGCCCTAATGGCTGGACTAAATACATACGCTGCTACGTAGGTTCGCTCTATTAGCGACTGCGTTACGTCCACCACAATACCATGTTAGTTCTCACCCTACTAACAAAAATGGCAACTCAAAAGCTAGCCCTGACAAAGCTAGTCAATATGTCGTGGGGCTGCGATCTTATACGGGCGAGGCTGTTATATACGGTGGTTATCCGTAGCGCGATTGCCTTCGGGGCGACTGCGTGGCATACTATAAGTGAGGAACCGGCAGGGCCAGCTAAGAGCCTGATGGGGATACAGAACGAGTGCCTCCGGGTAGTCTGTGGTGCCCACAAAGCGACGCCGGTTCGCCACCTGGAAGCAGAAGCAGCAATCCCGCCACTAGACCTCTATCTTAGTGCCCGGGCTGCTAAGTTTGAAGAACGGCTACGGCTTAGCGGGAAGAGAAATCTGCTTCGCAGCGCGAGCGCTAAAGCGTCACATATACTCCGGCAGGATAGGCCGGCGAAGAGGAAGCAGGCGTCGCAGCTACTCCGACCGGCAGGGTACACTATGGAGAAGGAGGCCCGGGGCTCCGAGTGGATGAGTGAGGAAAAGGAGGTCCCGGCTGCCCTCCTCGACCACTGGAGGAAGAGATGGCTCACCGGAGCAGAGCATCACGATCGCCAGCGACGCGCTATCGCTGAGGAACCGGAGGGCCCTTCGATGCAGATACCGAAAGGGGGCAAGTATTTCGGCCTGAACCGACTGGAGGCGTCTACGCTGTGCCAGATCAGGACGGAAAAAATAGGACTAGCAGCCTTCTTACTCAAGACAGGGGCTTTTGGCGTGTACTCGCCGCTATGCCGCTGTGGCGACGCCCCTGAGACGGCAGAGCACGTAATCCTCTTTTGCGGGCTGTTGGAAGGACCGAGGGAACGATTACGGGCCGCCATCGCACCACGGCCACTATACTCTCGCAGAGACCTCGCAACGGCAACAGGAGAACCAGTAGTTAGTGGGACTATTGTAAGGTGGCTGCTAGGGACGGGTCGGACAGCTTCAAGGCCCAGATAGCATCGATCTTCTCAGGGGGGACTTTGTTGGTAGGTTGAGAACCAACGTAGTATGGTAGTGGACGCAACGCAGTCGCCAATAGGGCGAACCGACGACGCAGCGTATGTATTTAGTCCAGCCATTAGGGCACGGTTTGACATACGGGAGTACTAGCAGAGGTACCGGGGGCTTCGAGCCTACGGCGTATTTAATAATAATAATAATGTTATCGCCGAATCTTCGACTATTAGTATAAAGCTTCTATTAAGCTTTTAAATTACTCTTTAGACTACTTGGTGGCTCAAGTGTTTCTAGCGAGCCACCTCTTAACAGAGGTGGGGGAAATAATCTGGGACAGAGGGGTCCGTGCGGCTTGATTTCTCTACAGTAAATCAACGACTAGATGAGCCGTCAACCTCAGGGCGTTTGCTACAACTATACTGTATACCCGCAATCAAGTATGGACTTTGGACAAAAATGGTCGAAATCGCTAAGGTTTACAAATTGCTGTATTTGATGAGACCGCTATAGCTAAAAATACAACATATTCACCTCCTTGCTAACTACCTCCTTGGCTCGCTGTCGCACCACCATACCCCCTCGGCAGTGGGTTCCAAGGCGTCAAGGCCGCCTTGTCGCCATATTGGCTAATAAATCTTACAGCACTCGGCAACGGAGGGCTGCTTGGTACCTCCTCAGTGTCGTCACTGCCGTTTGATACCTCGTTATCCTCCTCTTTAGGGTCAGAGTCGAACTCATCCCCTATATCGCTAACCGGCCGCTTCCGCTTGCCCCTCTTCTGTAGTGGACTGGCCGGTGTACGACCGCATACAATGTCCAACGATTCTGTACTGGAATTGCCATCAACCTCGCTGTCGCTGCCGCCTAGGGGCCTGTAATCTCGAAGCGGCCGCTTTAGCCAAGGGCCTATGTTCTGCCGTGATGTGTCAACTGTGAAGGTAGCCGTAGGGGGCTGTTTGGGCTCGGTACATAGTGGGTGACTGCTGCTGAAGGGGATCAAGTCATCCGCGCGGCCGATGTACTGTAGCCAGTCCTTCCATTTCATGGTGCCCTTTACTTCTGCGCGCCATTTGGCCTTCAACTGCGCTTCCTCTTCACGTATGATCTTCCGCATTTGTGCCTTCTCTTTGTGTACAACCTTGTTGGCTTCCGTACGTGTGAGTTCGTCAGCATATTCTTGTAGTTCGGCGTGGGTTACACTAGTATAGACGAGACCGGCCGGCTTGACGAATACGCGCTTGCCACGGTTATTGTATCGCTCTTTCTGATCGAGTTGACGCTTCTGTTGTTGATCGTTAGCCCTTTTCAATACCATGGCTTCATCAGTCATATCGGCAACCAGTCTTATGGCTTCACGTGAGGGCGAGCTTAGTAGTAGGTTAGGGACCTTGATGTGGCGGTTCATCAAGTACTGAGAAGCTTCCTTGGCCCTTCTGTAGCGGTTGGCTGGCGGAAGTAGCGACGGATGAAGCAATTGGCCGCGTTTGGTGGGCGCGTCTCTTGAGTTCATCTAGTACAATATGTGGATTGTGAGGGTAGCACCCGCTCTTTTCGAAGCCCTTCATCATGTTGTGGCGCGTAAAGGCGCCATAGTAGATCTTATGAAGGTTGTAGACGAAGTCTGTACGGTTGAACCGTAGACCGCCTTGCCGGATGTGTTGTTGTAGAATTTCTTGGTGCTTCCACTTCATAACGCTGAATACGGCCACATCGCAGGGCTGTAGGAAGTGAGTCGAGTGAGATGGCATGAAGAGTAGAATGATGTCGAATTGTAGGCAATATGCACCGGCCTCGAGTGAGATATGGCCCGTAAAGCCGTCGAGTGAGAGTAGCCGATACTTCCGTAAGTTGTTTCCCATAGTCCTCATGCCCCCTTCGCGTTCGGGATCACTAAATCTGCCATCGGGGGTCTCGCCGCACTCGTTACAGCCAAACCACTTCTGTAGAGTGAATCCGGTGGCTTGGAAGGTCGGGGAGCTGCGAAACGAGTGCTGATTGAAGTGCCGTAGGTAGTCAAGCTGTATTTCTTTGCTAGAAAAGCCGTTTTCTGACCTTGTGAACCGAGTGTGGCCATCGCCAAGTGCTGCGGCCCAGTCCATAAGTGGCCAAGTCTTGAAGATGCAGTAGGGTGGAATAATCTCGCCCATGGCCGATCCGCCGCCAATAACAGTACCAGATTCGCGGTTGGCGAAGTCAGCGATAACCGGCCTCTCTTGAACAACGTACTTGACTTCAACTACTTCCGTATTGCCGGCAACGCAGCCGATTCGGATACCGGTCTCGTCAGCATTCCAGTCATCTGATGGAGATATCTTATGCTCTAACATAGTACGCTGCCGGAGATGGAAGAACTCTTCAATGTATTCATACTGCTCTTCGGCATTTAGCCGCTTGAGGTCCTTCGCCTCGGTTTTGTTAATGGTGAGCTCTGGGTGATCCCTCCACCACGCGACCATCGTTTTCGGTGATAGCGGCGGCATCGGCGGCGTTCGATGCGATCGGAGTTCATCGGCAGCGGCCTTAACCATAGACTTGATAGCAGGGAAGGCGCCACGCTGAAGAATTAAGCAGTAATCGACGAGGGCGCGGGGCCGGCCGCGCGCCCGTTGTAAGCCATAGTAAGGAAGGCCATGGCGAAGGGCCTGAAGTTGGCGATGGATAGATGACATGCTGGCGCCATCCTTTGCCCTGGCGGCGAGGGCGCGTACGGAATAGCTAATTGGTGTAGGAGTAGTATTACTGGAAGTTGTGGTGGCAGTAGTAGTGGTGGTAGTAGTGGTAGTACTACTATTACGTAGTGCACCGACTCGCTGCTCGCGAATCAAGTGCATTCTGGCGCTATTAAGCCCCTTAGGGGGCGTTAATTGCCCATCTGCAAACATTTCAGGTTATTAGTTTACTAGTAGGAAAAATACAGGTGTTGAAGGCACTTGGAAATATGGTATTTTGGTGGTAAAACGCGTATTTTCGCATATTGTCCAAGCGCGTCTGTCCCAGATTATTTCCCCCACCTCTGTTAAGAGGTGGCTCGCTAGAAACGCTTGAGCCACCAAGTACCTTTTAGACCCTTCGTTAGAGACTAGGAGCTACGACGTTCTCTAGGACTAATCTTCTAGTTAGGAACCTTAACCTATTAATCAAGGTTATACGAAGCCTTCTAGTTAAATCTATAGTTACCCTTATTGATTATAGTATAGTAATAGGGCTTATCTTACTACTAAAGATAGTTACGATAAGAGCCTCCCTTATACCTAGGGATTGAGCTATAATTTAAGAAAGGTTATATAAGGTAGATTCGATCATTACCTCCCATAAGTATTATATTAGATCGCTAGTATTTACAAACGTACCCTTTATAGTGATTTGTGTTACTATAAGTTTCTATTAGGCCTAAATAAAGTAAAACAAAATAGATTAGTAGAGTGTACGGATGCCTTAAGAGTTATACTGTTACTAATCTACGATTCAACCAACGCAACAGGCCCGATGGCAGGCCCAGTGGATACAGGACAAAGAAGGAGGGGAAAGTCACACAGGAGTGGCTAGCTGCAGGAGGAGCCAGCTAGTGCAAGGATCACAAGTCACGTGACTTACAAGGGTGGATCATTTGGATATGAAATGATCCAACATATCCAGTTAGGACCAATAGTATCCATGAAGGATCTAATGGCCCCAGTTATCAGTGAAGGAGGGAATGGATATATAAGGGACAGGACTCCCTGGCATTTCATAGATAGACAGTCTCTACTTCAGTGATCAATCTAAGCATCAATCTAACCCATTGGTGAGGCAAACTGCCTTGACGACTCTATTCCCAGTTACCCTACTTCAGTTACCCCAAAGTACTATACTCCATACGTGAGACCCCGGTATTATTTCTTGAGGACTCCGCAGCAGGACTTACTTACTAGCACAAACCCTTACAGATTCTTTAGTGGTTTACGCAGCTAGACTATTAGAGGTTTCGTTACATATACGAAGAAGCCTTATAAGCGAAGAGGACGAGAGACTGTAAGTAATAAGTACTTACCGAGAGGGCCGCTATTCTAAGCCCTAGTAAAGACTAAGTCGACGACGTCCTTAACAAGCACCTCCATATTGGTATCCTAAAACTTTGAGAGATCTCTATAAGCCCGTAGCTTCAAAAAGAAGTCCCAGGTATACTTCTCGCCGTTAAAGGACTACTCTAGATAAAGTCTATAAGCTAAGGATAACTTAGGAAGATTGTAGATACGGAGGAATTTGAGGACTTCCTAATCATTAAAGACGAAGAGCTCTAGTTCTATAGAGTCGACAAGCTTACGTTTACCGCGAATAACCTAAACGTACTACTTAAGATCGAGATTAAGAAAGAATCGATAATAGTTATCTACCGGGATAACTACTATTATATTCGGTTCTATTCTAAGTAATTCAGTTTAAATAGTTTAGATTAAGAAGAAGAATAGTCGGGAAGAGAGATCTTACCTTGACTAAGATAGGATAAATATAAGTAAAATCGGAAAATAAAGTATAAAGTAGAGAAGTAATCCCGTTATACTTACCTTCCTATGAAAAAAGAAGACTATACTTTTAGATAAGTACCTAGAAATTCTTTTTTAAAAACTTCTTATATAGTCGATCGCGGCCTATTACAGACGAGACCAGAGCTGAACGTCCCTAGGGAGGTGACCACAATGGATATCGAGTCTATCATCAAAGGAACGGCTGCTTGGAAGGCTCCCGGCGACGACCTGATCCCCACTGGCCTGCTAAAGGCCTGCGCTGAACCCCTATGGGAGATCCTAGCGGATCTGGCAACAGCTAGCTTTAGGCTGGGGTACTACCCGGAGCGCTTCCGCTCAGCGAGGGTGGTTGTTATCCCTAAGCCTAATAAAACGACAGCTCAGAAGCAGACCCCTGGCGGCTGGCGCCCCATTGCCCTGCTTAGCACGGTAGGGAAGGTAATAGAGACGGCGATGAGCCAGCGCATCACCAAAGTAGCTGAGGCGGCCGGCCTACTACCAAACGGCCAAATGGGTAACCGCGCTGGGAGGTCCACCGAACTGGCAATACGTATAGTTGAGGACGTGGTCTATACGGCGTGGAGACGCGGGGGCATCGCCTCGCTGCTACAGCTAGACATCAAGGGGGCATTCGATACGGTCAATTACAGACGGCTGATTTCCATATTAGCCCGGAAAGGCTACCGGAGTGGGTTCAGGAGTGGGTACGCAGCTTCGTGGAGGATAGAACGGTACGCCTCCGGTTCGATGGCAAGGAGTCAGAGCCAATCCCCCTACGAGCTGGCGTCCCCCAGGGGTCACCGCTATCCCCGATACTGTTTATATTATACATTTCAACGCTGTACGAGGAGCTAGCGGAGCAGCATCCACTACTTTTAGTAGTCGGGTTCGCGGACGACACGAACCTGCTAAGCGTCGGCACCGATCCAGACACGACCTGCCGCCGGTTGGAGAGCGCATGGGCTACGTGTCAGCGGTGGGCAGTGAGGCACGGGATGGAGTTCGCTCCTGACAAGAGTGAGCTAATGCACTTTACTAGGGCCCGAGAGCCCTTGCCGCAAAGTATTCGCCTTGGGGACGCCACAGTGTCGCCGGTAGTCTCAGCCAGGTTCCTAGGAGTCTGGTTCGACCGCAAACTGACGTGGCACGCCCATGTTGAGCGTGTTAAAACAAAAATGGCAACTCAAAAGCTAGCCCTGACAAAGCTAGTCAATATGTCGTGGGGCTGCGATCTTATACGGGCGACGCTGTTATATACGGTGGTTATCCGTAGCGCGATCGCCTTCGGGGCGACTGCGTGGCATACTATAAGTGAGGAACCGGCAGGGCCAGCTAAGAGCCTGATGGGGATACAGAACGAGTGCCTCCGGGTAGTCTGTGGCGCCCACAAAGCGACGCCGGTTCGCCACCTGGAAGCAGAAGCAGCAATCCCGCCACTAGACCTCTATCTTAGTGCCCGGGCTGCTAAGTTTGAAGAACGGCTACGGCTTAGCGGGAAGAGAAATCTGCTTCGCAGCGCGAGCGCTAAAGCGTCACATATACTCCGGCAGGATAGGCCGGCGAAGAGGAAGCAGGCGTCGCAGCTACTCCGACCGGCAGGGTACACTATGGAGAAGGAGGCCCGGGGCTCCGAGTGGATGAGTGAGGAAAAGGAGGTCCCGGCTGCCCTCCTCGACCACTGGAGGAAGAGATGGCTCACCGGAGCAGAGCATCACGATCGCCAGCGACGCGCTATCGCTGAGGAACCGGAGGGCCCTTCGATGCAGATACCGAAAGGGGGCAAGTATTTCGGCCTGAACCGACTGGAGGCGTCTACGCTGTGCCAGATCAGGACGGAAAAAATAGGACTAGCAGCCTTCTTATTCAAGACAGGGGCTTTTGGCGTGTACTCGCCGCTATGCCGCTGTGGCGATGCCCCTGAGACGGCAGAGCACGTAATCCTCTTTTGCGGGCTGTTGGAAGGACCGAGGGAACGATTACGGGCCGCTATCGCACCACGGCCACTATACTCTCGCAGAGACCTCGCAACGGCAACAGGAGAACCAGTAGTTAGTGGGACTATTGTAAGGTGGCTGCTAGGGACGGGTCGGACAGCTTCAAGGCCCAGATAGCATCGATCTTCTCAGGGGGGACTTTGTTGGTAGGTTGAGAACCAACGTAGTATGGTAGTGAACGCAACGCAGTCGCCAATAGGGCGAATCGACGACGCAGCGTATGTATTTAGTCCAGCCATTAGGGCACGGTTTGACATATGGGAGTACTAGTAGAGGTACCGGGGGCTTCGAGCCTACGGCGTATTTAATAATAATAATAATAATATATATAAAGATAACGTGAAGGTACACAATTGTATAAGTAAAGATGGAAAGTCAATATTTCTTGAAAAGTTGGGCAAAGACCCGTGTGGGGCAATGACCTGTGGGTGACGTTATATATAAAATATAGAATAGTAGAGAGATATATTAATTAAGATAGGATCGCTATAGAGTTATTAATAGAGGATTAAATCCCTTATAGTAGTATCTTGTCGTTACTAATCGACGGTTTAATTATTCTATTCGATCTTGTCTCTACTCGTATGTAAAGATAGGTGCTGTGACGGTTGTCACGTGATTGACCGATACTGGTCTGAACAGATTGATAAGTGATTGCAGATACCAAAGTCCCTGACTTTGGTATTGGTCTCTTTTGGTGAAGACATCTGGTACGGTGGCGTAGTGGCAAGGATTGCAACCCCTAGCACGGCGTGACAGGTGCGGCTAGGTGCTAGGGAAGGTGACTACGGTTAGGCTAATACGGAAGTTAATTCTAAGAAGTAAAGTATTTTATTAACTTCTATCTGCCGAGCTAAGTATTACGCGTTTAGCCCCTTTCAAGGAGCTTAATCTCCGATATTTATCCGACCGCTCGGTAGCTTTAGCTATATAGCTATATAGCTATACCGCTATATTATCCTAATCCTTATAATTACTTTCCCTCCTAAAGCTACTAGTCTTTAGTAGTATAGCTTATAGAGAATCTTTAGTAGTTCGGCCTACCTAATTTTCTCTAACGGTAATACGCTTATTCCGTCGCTAGCTTTATCCGGCTAATAATTATAAGACGTATAGTCTAGTCGCCGAATATTACGATAATATTTCTTATAACGTGAATGTACACCGAGCTGGCCATGACACCGAGCTGGCCACCCTTACATAACCTCGCATAGAAATTTTACGATAGAAAACCACAACGCCGTAAATCAATTGAAACTACTCTGAATCTTCCTCTCCAGAAGATGGCAATGCGATCTTACAAGCTCGCGCATTATGCCCAGTCCCGTTGCAAATACCACAGCGCCTCGGGTGCGTTTCAACACGCTTTGCGCGACCACCATTTCGGCGCTCTTCTTGCTGTATCTGCGTCGCCAACTCCCTAGAGTCCCGTAGGTCCTGTCCTTCTTGGAAAATAAGTGATTCTCCTTCCCATAATTGCATTTTTTAGTCCTCCGGCGCCGGCTTAGCATCTTATTTGCCTCTCGAAGCTCAGCCCACTCGGCCCGTATGAGGGCGAGCTCGTGCATTATCATTTTTGCTACCTTCGCAAACTGGTCGACAGCTGAGAAAATATTCGTCGGAGAGCTATTCTGATGCTCGAAGATGCGTTTTTCAAAAAAGTAGACTGTGCATGAGCCTCTATCGGGTTCTGTGGCGTCTTTGATACCCACGGTCGGGTTGCGATTTCTGGGGAGCCAACAGGCGTCGGGGTCCGTAGTCGTACGTCCAGCTTTGAAATCACACTTTCTGGATTGAATGGAACAAGCCCTGCCCTTCGAAAGCCAGCTTGAACGTTTTTTTCGCCGAAAACTGCAAGGAAGGCGTCTTTGAAGATAGGAAAGAAGTCCTCCTTCGCGATGTGTTAGTGACCGGCGTATCAATTTCTCTACCATCTGGCCGTACACCCGCTTTAATGGACCGAAACCGGCCACGTCAAGTGGCTGGAGGATGTGAGATGAGTGCGGAGGCATACACAAAGTTACAATTTTGTGTTCTTTGCAATATAGCTCGAAATCGCCGGAAACGTGGCTCTCGTGACCGTCCAACACTAACAATCGATATTCCCGGACTTTCCATCTTTCGTACAATTATCGACGTGTTTAATAAATTCCATACCGATCTCGTTAGTCGTCCATCCTTTTGGACTAGGTCTAATTCTCCAATCTTTCGGAATGTTGTCGTCTTCGTACCAAGAAGAGAGGTGGTATCGGCCCGCAACAACGATGAACGGCGGCAGCGCCCAACCGGTAGACTGGACCGCTTGGATTACGGTAACCCATTCCCGGTTACCTTGCTGTATTGATTTCGGCCTGGCACGTCGTTCGGAGCTCGTAACTACTATATTGGTTGAGATCTTGCCCAACGAGTTTTCAACTCTTTGCGACGTGCGACGAACCTCGAGGCCCAGCGCGTTCCAATGGGCCCTGCGTTACGTGTCGCGCGGATAGAATTTGCCATTGCTTCCACATCAGCAATCCGGGGCGGAAGTGCTCGTGCATCTAAGTCCAGTATATACTTGATAATGACCTCCTCTTCTAATTCTGTCATAGTTCGTGAATTGGGCAAAATATCGCGTCGGAAAGGTACGCCGTTTTTACGCGTTTGGGGGGTGCTTCGGGGGACTTGGTACGTTTTTGCCGCTTGTCGGAGACTAAGTTTTTGGTCATTTTTGAGAGCTTGAAGGGCTAGCATTAAGTCTGCTTCGTTGTATGACTTTGCCATAATTGGTCGTTGAGAAAATCAAAGATTAAGTTGGCCGGTCGCGTTGGCGCATGAAAGTGGCCAGCTCAGTGTCATGGCCAGCTCGATATACATTCACGTTAAGCTAAATAGATTATTAGATAAGTAGATATTAATATTATAATAAATATAGACTCGGATCGGTTATCTAGATCTTTAGCTTCTAGCCCTTAACATACTACTTCATAGACACTTTAATTTCAGTGTCATTAGTTGATAGCTGTTATCTTATTAAGGTTTCAAGTTATCCTATTTAAGAAGGAATTCGTTGCAAATTGTTGTAAAGGTGGTCAAGGCGGTTACAATTGCTAGCTGAGGCTAAAAGGTTGCCACTGCTGCTCCTGCAGCTATGCTGAAACGAGCCTTAGTAACATGTCATGAATCATCAAGGGCAACCCACTTGTCTTTCTTGACGTCAATCCCCTCTTCAACCCCGATGCATCCATTCATATCCAATTGGGCACAAATTATTCTTCTTTGCACTGCACCTTGCCAAGGCTAGGCTTCACTTCCGTATCGTAGGGCATATTGACTCATCTGATCCTAGCAAAACATTTACCTACAAAAGTCCCAGTAGCAAAGCTTTGGAGAAGTACACGATTTGCTAAGCAAGCAGGGCTGTTTGACGTCATTACGAGGTCAAAACCCTCTATATCTTTACTAATGCGAGTTCTCGTTAACATGGCCACGTGATTGATTCGCGACGTACTTTCGTGAACGCATTTTTAAGTAGACTTTTAATGGGCGACTGCCCTGTAGTAGACCAAAATGTCACCATCGTCCTCCAAAGCGAGGCAGTAGTGGTGTTGAGGATATGAGGACTGGAGACTCGAGACTGGAGGGGACTATCAGCTGGTAACTACATCCGGTCCCGCGAAGCACAGCGACTAGCGGTTTTCTCGTTAATTCCTCTGATGTAATGTCAAGATCCCACTAGATAAGGATTTTCAGTCTTGACGATGCCCTAAGGCGAGCTAGATATGGTCGTACTCGGGAACCTATCTAGCTCGCCTTAGGGCATCGTCAAGTGAGACACCGCATGGCGTCGAAGAGACGAGCCTTCCCGTCAGTTAAGAAATAAGGCGCAAAGCAATTATGTACCAAGCTGGAAAAGCGGAAGTAAAGCATGAACCCAACCTAGGCTCGATTAAAGCTACACCTACTTACCTACTTCAGGCCCGACGACCATGACGGAAACCGTGTTGCAGGACATGATCGAGCGAGTATCCGAGGAGAGAGCTCGTATCCAACAACTAGATAACAACGTGGCCCAAGATTCAACGCAGGTGCACCAATTCACAAAAATCGCACAGCAAATAGAGATAAAACCGCAATTCGAGCTCTGCAAAATGTCACTCGAGGCCCAGAAAATTTAGCGATTTTAGCTGACCATTGCTATAGCGGACAACCTGCATAGCGCAACCTTCTATACTAGCATCGAACCACTTTTTTCAAGGATAAAACGCCAGCGG
Source organism: Pseudomassariella vexata (assembly GCF_002105095.1). NCBI lineage: Eukaryota > Fungi > Ascomycota > Sordariomycetes > Amphisphaeriales > Pseudomassariaceae > Pseudomassariella > Pseudomassariella vexata. The sequence goes on along the minus strand of NW_024467956.1, from coordinate 2,251,599 downwards.
GGCTGCCGTGCGTCATCATTGGCCAAGGGAATGGCGAGATGCGGATATCCCTGAACAGCAACTCGCGTAGAGTCTTCATCAAACCCCACGGCCATGTCTGATGGATTCTTTCACAAGAAATCTTATATCCGAGAGGCTCTGTGGCGACGACATTGAGCAGGCAAATGGTCATGTTGGCTTCACCAAGCGAGGTCAGATCCAGGTTACCAATCTTCATATCTTAACGGTCTGAACTTGGCTGGGCAAGCTAACTTGTGGACTGCATAGTATGCAATTGGGTTCAGATACATATTGCACGGATACTAGCTAGACGCTGATTGATATCCTTCACACGCTGTGATGGTGTGTGAGGTTGGGTGGTGCCATGACAGCCAGACAGTCCTCATAGACTGATGAGTACCAGCCTATTGCCTTTCAAGGGCATGTTGTTTGGTAGTATCGGGCGTCTCTGCATACGTGTCTTGGCCATAGGTAGAGTTAAGACATACACTGCCAACGACGTTGCCCGACTCCAGACGGATCCATGTGTCAACCTCAAGATCCTTTAACTTGGATTGGGTAATCAAAACCTGCCTCGCGCCCCGCTCCCAACTGCCGTAGCCGCCATAACCAGAATGCTGACCAAAACATAGGTTGACACCATTTCCTGTAACCGACAGACCCGGTAACAGTGAGTTCCACTTGTAGCACCAGGTATCGCCGTGGTCGTGCCCAGAGAAGACCGCCATCAAGCCGGCCGTCGAAGTGATGGCCTTCATCAATGGGACATCCTGGCCACCGTACTCACAGGTGCGATCGTCAGTGCCGTTGGGACACCACCCCTGGGCCTGCTGGGCGAGCGGGACGTCGTCATTAATGCCAGGCTCTGTGCGTGCATCAACACCCGCTTCTTGCAGCGCTAGGGACGCATTGGTGGGAATATGCACAAAGGCTAATGAGGGAATGGTTTTGTTGAACCTTTGGACCATCTCCGTGTTGGTCTCATTGAACCAGTTGACGACACTCTCGTCTACCCAGTTTGGCTGTCCAACCTGGTTACCGTCAACATCGAGTTGTTGATATAGGAAACCTCCCCTACTGTCAAAGAACCAAAGCAGCAACTCAGGAGCACATTCATCGTCGTCAGAGCACTTGGCATCATACAAGGGCAAGTAGTAATTCGACACTCCCGCGTTCGCGTCGGACACCATTTGTTGAGTACGTGCGTTTGGCCAAAGATGCTCTCGCGCGAAGATGGTGGCACCCGTCACGTTAAACGAGTAGTCGTGGTTACCGTAAGTGGAAGCCCACGAGAGGCCACGTGAGATCAAAGGGGCTACGATCTGGTCGAGATACTTGGTGCCATTCTCGTAGAATGTGTTCTCACCCGTGATCAGATCGCCATTGAAAACAACCAAGCCGGGCGACTCGGCGTCAAGAATTTCGTTTACCACCCTGGTAGAGTTGACATCCTGCTCTGGCCCCCAGGAATCCCATGCATCTTTTAGTGCGTTTGTTAGATCGTTTATGAGAGCATATGTGGCTCGGTAAAAGGTGGAAATAGCACTCACTCTCACCGAAGTGAAGATCTTCGAAGATGGATATTTGAAACGTTCCATTGTCTGTAAATCTGAGGGGGGCTGATACCTCGGAGCTGTTTGTAGATTGCCGACATAAAACGGCTCGGGGAGACATCTCAACAAGCGACGCCATTGATATAGCGCGGGAAAGAAATATTAATCAAAACAAATAGATGACTTCCCGGTGACTGCGTCGCAGCTCCTAACTATTATATACTTTACACGCCACATGACTGAAAAGAACATACAGTGTTGCATTCGGGCATGGGTTTGTAAAATGTCGATAAGGAAACTCTAGTGACGGTGCTGATTAGTCCGCATCTACATTGGATGGCAGCAGGGTTTTGAGTGCTACGTCAGACCATTCACGTGTTGGAACTCGACGATCTCTATCGCTTATGTCTATTTGCCTGCCTCGTAGATTAATTACTCATAAGTTAGAAGATTCCCCGCCAAGTTATAGTTGCTTTCTAAGCCGATATGAATGACCCTCAGCAATACTACCCAGACTACTACTATATGTAAGGAAATTATGAGGATAGTCAATATAGGTGGCAGTGGCCAAGTCAAGTCTTAAGTCAAGTGAGGTTGTACACGAGTGCGTAATACTGGATCACAGTAAGCTGAAATCTCACTCCAATCAATCCTTCGAGGCAACTTAGCTCCTTTCGTTTTGTAGTAATTCTACAAATCTGACGTTGCCTTCGACGAATCCTGACCAACTAGGTGCAACTCAAAAGCCAAATGGGCACAGAAACATTGTTCAGCACGCATGCACGTGGCTATGCGGACAATGCTGATATTTGAATCATTGACTCTTCATTGTTCACAATTTGTGTACGACACTATTTTCCCATCGAAATACCAAGCTCCATATGCCCAACGTACATGCCTACTTCCATGGATGCCGAGGCAAACCGCAAACCGCCCACTCAACTCGTAGAGTGTACAGTACACTCAATTGCCAGTGTCACTTAGTCGATAATGGGACCTTTCAATCCCGCAGGCATGGCTATTGGTATGGACGTCACTGTGACTAGAAGTATGTATCGCCGGTGTCACTGCTGAGGACCATTACTTGACAACCCTGACATCGTGCCCAAGCTCACCTCTGCCCACTACTTCAAGCCTAGGCCAAACGACCTCCCACACCTTTTCGGCCAGCTCCTCGACGCCCATGTTGGCATCCACAATTTGGATATCCTCCTCCTCTTGCCTGAATTCGGCCTGGTCATCGCTGACGTCGTTTTGACCGTCGCCGACTTTGTCCTTACCCTTGTCGGCATTACCCAAATCGCCCATACTGAGCCCCCAGAACAGCTCGCGAACGCGGTGTTGCATTTCGCCCTTCTCGTATATTTCGCCGCCCCAGCCACCGCGCTCACGGGCGACCTGCTCATCGAGGTCGAAGAACAGCACCATGTCTGGCCGCGGCAGGCCGATCTCGGGCGCCTTTGCCCACGAGAGAGACAGCAGCGGGTTCTGCTTGGCGGCGCTGTAGACGATTCCGCTGTGGTAGTAACGGTCGCAGATGACGCTGGTGCCCGCTGCCAGCGCTTGCTGGATGGTGTTCCTGCGCACCCTGTTAGAAGCGAGAGTTAAGTGATAAGAGGAAAAGGGCATTTCTACAAGGCTTCCCATCGGTTTGCGCTGAAGAGGAGGTGGATGACGTGATCCTCAATCTCGGCCTGGCCTTTGAGATAGTTGTCGATCATCTGGCCTATGGGCGTTGTTCTGTCTTTTTGCAGAGTCAGTCGTCCCCCACCGGTCGTGGAGGGAGGAACACACGTACCAGGGAAGCGCATGAACTTGACATTCCTCCCCTCCTCAATGCATCTCTGCTGCAGCAACTTGGCCTGTGTCGTCTTCCCAGCTCGATCCATGCCCTCAAATACGACAAAGGCGCCTCTCACGGGCTTCTTCTGCGGGGGTGCTACTGCGTCGGCGCCGGGGCCCGTGGCCCCATCCAAATCCACGGTCATGGGCTCGCCATCCTCGGCTTCATGAGAGACAAGGGCCGGTGGTGGAGCCGGGATCATGGCCTGGGCCGGATTCTGGGGCGATATTTGGGGTGCGGCCAGCACGGGGGTGGTGGATGTTGAAGAGATTGATCCGGGCATTGGTGCAGGTGGTGGTCCTTGGGCTGATGTTAGAGGTGTGGACCCTGGTGGTGTAGATATTAATGCAGCAGCACCTGGAAGGGACGTGGAATCTGCCGAGAATATGAGTGGCGGCGCAGATGGAGGCGATGATGGGGTTGTTGCAGACCCTGCCGCGGATGCCGATGCGGGTTGGGTAGCTTGCTGGGTGGGCGAAGATTGTAAGGCAACCGCTGACGACGCTATCGTTGCTGCAGCGGCCAGATCATTGATGGATGCCATATTTGCCGAATCAGTGCGTCAATACGTCTGGGAAATTGCGTAGATGACTTAATGAATATGAGATTGATGATGAATGAATGCCAAATTTACCTCTACCTAGAATGCGAATCCTTGTAATGGCTAATTGTGCGCGAATTGGGACGAGTATGGGTTGTTACACGTACAAAAGGATGAAGGATCAGTTGGACATCAAAGTCGAACAGCGATAGATCGTTTCGTTTTCGGTGGCATTGTCTGAGAAGGACCACCACGTCCCATCGCGACTTTACGCGTTGAAGCCCCAATCACGTGCGTCTGTTTGGAAGCGCCAATCTGGTTCTATTGGGGCTAACAAACCTCTGCTATGCTTTAGTCGAGCTGATTCTTGGGTATAGCCAAAATAGTTCACGAGATAGATGTATATATATCATTCATAAATTGTGTAATGTGTGGAATTTTGTGGCATTTCTCTTGGGAACACAGAGTATGGACCGAGCCCAACGGATTCCCTAGTAAGCAGAGCATACATTGTAAAGAGAAAATAGACCTGATAATCAACCAACAGCCAATCGCAATTAAAATGTCCCAATGCAGAAAATACTATGGATAGCCTCGTACGCGCATCAATATCCAGTATCCCGTTGCCAAAAACCCATACTCGCTTGCTTTGCCTGCTTTCCAACTCCGCCAACGCCCGTCGTAACCCCCCCGACTTGAACATCACAAGTATTAGCGATGGGATTAGGTCAGTCAACATAGTTCATCAAGGACACCTGCGCCTCACTCCCGCCTTCAACTTTCAGCACCAGTTCAGCCTGTCTCATCTTTGGTACTTCCGCTCTCCCACACGTCAAAATTTTCGTCCGTCCCTTCGATCGGCTGGAGCCGCGCAGCACTAGGCGCTGGCTCGTCCGTCTTTTGCAGCAGTTCACCTACCGTTTTCTTGCCGTCCTCTAATGTGATCTTGGCGGAAGAGCCCGCGCCAAGCTTGCACTCATGTGCGAACTCAAGTTCATCCTTTGACGGCTGCTGTGGCTCTTCGTCCTCGTCGCCAGGCACAATGATGATGCTGGCCTCGTCACAACCCTCGGCATAGTAATCCTTGATATTCATCTCGCCGAGCGGATTGCGCTCTTTCTCCACCACCATGTCATCAACATCGACAGCCAGCCTAACAGCGCGTGGCCGGCTGGTTTGGGAGATGTCGTCAGCCGGAGGAACATTCTCCTTGCCTTCGGCTCGTTCTATCTGCCGCCGGCTCTCGCACTCCTCGTCTGAGCTGATATCCAGAACGCAAGTGCTGTGCTGAAGAAGGTTGGTCATCTCCTGCTCTGTTGTGTCTTCGTGGATGTCGAAGAACCAAGATGACTTCAATTCGGGCTCATGCAGGTTATCAACTTCCGAACGGCTTTTGGATGATACGGGCTGTGACGGAGTGCTGCGGCTGGTGTAGCTGGGGATGGTACCCCTGAGGGCCGCATCGAGGGAGAAGGGCGCGTGGGACGGTTTGGATGACGCACTGAGGCCGAAAACAGGAGGGTCGACGCGCGTGTACGGGCCAGCTGTGCGGCGACGCAAGGAGAGGATGCCGGTGCGTTTGCCACGGGTCGGAGAGCGACCAGCGGGCGCCGAGAGCGGTGTGGATTTGGCGATGCTGGTGTTGAGCCGCGCGGCGGGCGATTTGGGGTGCAACAGGCTTCGCGGACGAGTAGACACCATCTTAGGCGTGGTAACGACATTGCCGGTTGATGCAGATTTGGTAATGAGGATTGTTGGCGGCTTGACGACATCTTTTGATGTGAAGAAACTATCGGTGCCCTTGGATCGCTTAGAGAATAGGACAGGATCAATGTTCTCAAAGTCGTCGGTATCCACCACGTCAGATACTTTGCGCTTGCCCGGGGACCTCATAGAGATTGCTGTAACGCCTTTAGTAACATTACGACATGTGACTTATTCAGTCTTGAACTCATGATGGAACACATCGTTTGGGCGTGATCTGTTGGTAAAGCTTGGATGCGCTTCGGATTGGCACGAGTATAGTGGAGGGGCATTAATATGCAGGCAATCGGCAGGAGAATGCTTCAGTATATATTGGGCCGGAGTCTAGCAAGAAATAGATAGAAACGTACCATGCTGCTGTCTGTTTTTGCAGCTCGTCAATGTCTGAAGCCGGGCTCCATCAATGGGGGCGAACGGGATACGGGTAACGGTAGCCATGGTGGTGAGGGCTCGAGTGCGAATGCGCTTGGCCTGTGATTGACTGACTGTCAAGGCAAAACCCGAAGATGGGAGACTGAGGCCCAAGGATGTGCGGTTGCTCGCTTTGTTTGTTTATTTTGCCCTGGATTGTCGTTGCTTTCGCAATATGCTCAGGTTTAAAGTGCCGTACCTAGGAAAGAAAGTGGGTTCGAGAGAAGAGGAGCAGGCAAAGAGGCGGCGGAACGGGGGCGAAGAGGGGAATTCTGCGTACTTATTGCAGCCAAGCAATTACGTCGTAAATGGTGGCCGCCAAAGGCAAGGCCGGGGTGGGGGAAACCAATGTAATGAGTGTGTGACTTGTGTGTGGAAATGCGGCAGGCCGAGGTGGGAGGAGGCGCTTGTTGTCAGCCAGCGCGAGACGTGAATGGCCCAAGGAAGAAGGAAGAATAGGAAATTGAGACGAGTGGCAATCGCGCGCTCAGGCCTCAGACACAGCTTGGCTTGGGTTGCTGCGGGCTGAAGAGGCAGGTGGAAATGGATTAAGACGAATATTTCAAAGCGTGTTGCGACGCGTGGTGTTGGTGTACGGGATATGGGACCAAGGCTCCTGCTAGTATTGAGGAGAACTCTGGTCATTGCATGGATGCTCTGAAGCTCTCAACTCGTAAGTACCAAAGCTAACATAGTACACGACATAGGTAGAGCTGGCGCAAGGGTCTCGTTCGCGCATGGGAAAATCTCGCCGGGCCAGTGGATTCGTCTGATTTGCCAGCTCAGCGTCAAAAGTGTCACCAAGCACCGCCCGAACCTGCACGTCTTCAGCTTGTCATACCAATCATCGCGTCGAGATGTCCAGTGGAACGGCCCACTGAAATTAGAGGGCATTAGATTGGTTTCACGCGTAAAAATGCAAGGGTCCTTGCTATTCGCGTCAGCTTTTTGCCTTGCTTAAGCCGCTGCTGGAAGTGATGAGTCGCTTCAGTGCCCAGTTCGCTTAATCGTCCAAAGTACTTAAGGAGTCTTGGGTTATGGCAAACTACTGTGGATTGCCGTGTTCGTCTCACTGCCACTCCTAGCCTGGCGTTGGCAAGAAACAGAATTATATCCAGCGCGATACTCATCCATTTCTGTTGGTTTGTCCGCCTGCGCCTCTGCGTGAGCACAAACCAGCAACCCAAAGCCAATCGAATGCCAACGCATAAGATCTGCCTAAGTGCGTATTGTGTGAGATGGCAGCATAGTCTTCAGAGGCAAGATTATTGCTTTACCTGGTCCTAACAAGCTGTGGATGACAGGGGCCTTCAGCTCTACGGCCAACAACCCGTCTTGCAAAGCGGGCATGGCCACTGACCACATTAACGGCCAGTCGCGGTGTGGTTGCGGAAGGGTCGCCATAATATGCTAGACGAGGCATCCTTGGAATAGCTTTTCGGGTCAACAGCACGATGCCTGGCATGTCCGGTATGGATGGCTACTGTCGCCTCCACTAAGTTGTAACAGAACTTACTGGGTTGTGCCTCGGTAAAACAATTACTTGTATAGTAACGCGATCCACAAGTCAATTAATCGCCTAAATCCCCCGTGCACTTTGTGAATATTATCTTATTACTCCTCCGGGTAGTCTGAGGCGCCCACAAAGCGACGCCGGTTCGCCACCTGGAAGCAGAAGCAGCAATCCCGCCACTAGACCTCTATCTTAGTGCCCGGGCTGCTAAGTTTGAAGAACGGCTACGGCTTAGCGGGAAGAGAAATCTGCTTCGCAGCGCGAGCGCTAAAGCGTCACATATACTCCGGCAGGATAGGCCGGCGAAGAGGAAGCAGGCGTCGCAGCTACTCCGACTGGCAGGGTACACTATGGAGAAGGAGGCCCGGGGCTCCGAGTGGATGAGTGAGGAAAAGGAGGTCCCGGCTGCCCTCCTCGGCCACTGGAGGAAGAGATGGCTCACCGGAGCAGAGCATCACGATCGCCAGCGACGCGCTATCGCTGAGGAACCGGAGGGCCCTTCGATGCAGATACCGAAAGGGGGCAAGTATTTCGGCCTGAACCGACTGGAAGCGTCTACGCTGTGCCAGATCAGGACGGAAAAAATAGGACTAGCAGCCTTCTTATTCAAGACAGGGGCTTTTGGCGTGTACTCGCCGCTATGCCGCTGTGGCGACGCCCCTGATACGGCAGAGCACGTAATCCTCTTTTGCGGGCTGTTGGAAGGACCGAGGGAACGATTACGGGCCGCTATCGCACCACGGCCACTATACTCTCGCAGAGACCTCGCAACGGCAACAGGAGAACCAGTAGTTAGTGGGACTATTGTAAGGTGGCTGCTAGGGACGGGTCGGACAGCTTCAAGGCCCAGATAGCATCGATCTTCTCAGGGGGGACTTAGTTGGTAGATTGAGAACCAACGTAGTATGGTAGTGAACGCAACGCAGTCGCCAATAGGACGAACCGACGACGCAGCGTATGTATTTAGTCCAGCCATTAGGGCACGGTTTGACATACGGGAGTACTGGTAGAGGTACCGGGGGCTTCGAGCCTACGGCGTATTCAATAATAATAAATAATAATAGATTCTAATCTAATATTAAAAATATTACTATTTCCTGTGGGATTGAGCGCCACGGTTATGCCCTAGGCCGAAGGCGATGTAGCGGCAATTGCACTAGTGGGGTCAAAACCCTTCCTCATAGATAAAATAGCTACACAGAAGACACAACAGAGCAGATAGATAGATCAATCAACAGAGGATCTACGCAGAGTCATCAATAGAGGATTGAATCCCTCATTTCCTAGCTAAATCGGTGTCCCGGCTAAATCGGTGTCTAGCACTAACGTAGGTTAGTGAGCTTAAGCGAGTCCGAAATAAGTGGGGTGTGGCACGGTAGGCATAGCGAGCAAGCGTGGGGTCTGTCTTCGGAAGAATGAAAGGCCACCCGATAGGTACTTCTGCTGTAGTTTCGAGTAAGTAGTTGAGCGCCTGAAGTAATGGTTCCTAAAAAAGGTCCGAATTATTGTTTTCGTGACATCTGCCAACAGTAATACGGAACGTCGTCGGTCAGGGTCCGCCCCACACAAGCTTAAACGTTGATGAGGTTGGCGGCGGAGGCACTTTTTATTCCTTCCTTTTTCAATATGCCATTTTTGGCCCTTTACTTTCTGAAGCCGACAGTAGGGTCACTGTGTGTGCATCTTCAAGTTCTGGAGCCAATTGGGTCACCAAGTTGTCTTTGACAGAGCTACAGGCATTTCTCTATCTGCCACCATGTCGTTATCCAGAACCGTCGCCTTGCGCTCGACATTGCGAGCTGCCTCCAGACGGGCTACTCCTCGCCTCTTACTCTGGCCTGCAGCCCGAAGAAGCTACGCAAGCCAGCATGATGCTGCGAAATCTAGCGATATGCCTTGGTGAGTTTAAGACTACCTGGCAGACCAAGTAGACTAAGCAGACTACAACACTAACCGACTGCAGGCTCATTGGCGCAGTGGCCTTCACCGTTCCCTCAGCCGCCTATCTCCTCTACAGCGGCCCATCAAAGAGCGATCACCACGACGACAAATACACCGAGGAGAACCACGACGCCGAGGCGCCACCAGCAGACAACGAGTTTCCACAGGAGGAGAGCAACAAAAAGTCTGATGAGGACAAGTTCCCCGTGGAACAGGAACCCAAACACGGCAACCCGGCTGCAACCCATAAGCCATCGCAGACTGGTGGAAAGATTGCGCCCGCCTCAGCAGACAACTCTACGCTTGCCGAAAACTGGGACGACAAGGAGGGGCACGAGGAGTACAGGGAAACCGTGAGTTTTCTGAATACCATCATTTCTAGTGTTCCTACATTTCTGCTGGTGGCTCTCAACTTCTTTCTGCTACCAATCGAGGTCAGGGTGCATCACGTCATGGGTTTGGAGTAGGAAGTTGACAATCACCTGGGAACCCTTCCCGTTCTGGCACATTGGGAGATTGCTATCAAATACTGAAGTGAGCTAACATCCGCATCCAGACTGAGAATAAGGACACAAAGGCCGCGACAAGCTCATCTGACTTGTCCAGCAAAAAGGGCAGTATGGAGCACCCCCAAGAGGATCCTCGGTAGGGCGAGGGCGAAGGGGCCAGCAAGGGTGGACCTCGCGATGATTAGAAGACAACATGCCGTATCGAAAGGATGCCTTCACAGAATGGATGGCGGTAATCATAGTTGATATGTACAGTTATCAACCGACCCTAATCAACCGGGGTGCTCATATCACGATGAGCGGGTATATGATATGTATTTGTGAACATCATGGGATTCCAAATGATGCCCATGACTATTATAAATAATATTAAATACGCCGTAGGTGTTAACCCTCGGTACCTCTACAAGTACTCCCTTAAGGGGCTATAGATGATATAGCGGGCCCTTAAGCCGCGTCGGGCGGTTATACAGGTAAACTTGTAGCCAAACGACTACTAAACCTCCTGTCCCTCCCTAAGTCTGTGCTACAACCCCTGCCTGAACTACCGATAAGCGTGGTAATGTGGCACTTAAATTCGTCCTCAGGGGTGGGATGCTGCTGATGTGCAGAAGATGCTCGACTATTTTTTTGTCGCGACAAGTCGTAGTATCTGCTAATTGGGGTTCTCGTCGAGCGTATACATCTCAACCATACGCTCAAGTGGATAGACCGTAACGTGGTCTAGACGCTCGCAAGAATCGCGGCGAGGGGGCGTGCTGCGCGCCTTCTATCGTGAGGGGACGGGTTCGCCGACGAGCGTTATCGGATAGGCGAGGTCCGATAAGGGGTCGGATTAACGATTCGAATTCTGGACCGGCTGTCGAGTTATATTCCGCCGTCGGCTGGTGTAGTTGGTCACTTCGCTGGTAGATAAGTCCCGATTTCAGCCTCGCCCACTTGGGTCGGTGACGAGTCGCGGGTTCGAATCCTGCAGCTGACACACAAGGGGGTTTAGTCAACCCTTATGGCGCGCTGCCCACCTTGTTGACTTCGCCTACCTAGCGATAATAGGGAGATTGGTGCAGTTTAGGATTACGAGCATCCTAGCCAGTCGACCGTCAAGCACTACGTCGGCGGAATATAACTCGACAGCCGGTCCAGAATTCGAATCGTTAATCCGACCCCTTATCGGACCTCGCCTATCCGATAACGCTCGTCGGCGAACCCGTCCCCTCACGATAGAAGGCGCGCAGCACGCCCTCTCGCCGCGATTCTTGCGAGCGTCTAGACCACGTTACGGTCTATCCACTTGAGCGTATGGTTGAGGTGTATACGCTCGACGAGAACCCCAATTAGCAGATACTACGACTTGTCGCGACAAAAAAAATAGTCGAGCATCTTCTGCACATCAGCAGCATCCCACCCCTGAGGACGAATTTAAGTGCCACATTACCACACTTATCGGTAGTTCAGGCAGGGGTTGTAGCACAGACTTAGGGAGGGACAGGAGGTTTAGTAGTCGTTTGGCTACAAGTTTACCTGTATAACCGCCCGACGCGGCTTAAGGGCCCGCTATATCATCTATAGCCCCTTAAGGGAGTACTTGTAGAGGTACCGAGGGTTAACACCTACGGCGTATTTAATATTATTATATTCCGCCGACGTAGTGCTTGACGGTCGACTGGCTAGGATGCTCGTAATCCTAAACTGCACCAATCTCCCTATTATCGCTAGGTAGGCGAAGTCAACAAGGTGGGCAGCGCGCCGTAAGGGTTGACTAAACCCCCTTGTGTGTCAGCTGCGGGATTCGAACCCGCGACTCGTCACCGACCCAAGTGGGCGAGGCTCAAATCGGGACTTATCTACCAGCGAAGTGACCAACTACACCAGCCGACCATGACTATTATACTCCTGCGATTAAGGCCTATAGTAATTCTTGAAATGTTTGTGTCGCAGCTACTCCGACCGGCAGGGTACACTATGGAGAAGGAGGCCCGGGGCTCCGAGTGGATGAGTGAGGAAAAGGAGGTCCCGGCTGCCCTCCTCGACCACTGGAGGAAGAGATGGCTCACCGGAGCAGAGCATCACGATCGCCAGCGACGCGCTATCGCTGAGGAACCGGAGGGCCCTTCGATGCAGATACCGAAAGGGGGCAAGTATTTCGGCCTGAACCGACTGGAGGCGTCTACGCTGTGCCAGATCAGGACGGAAAAAATAGGACTAGCAGCCTTCTTATTCAAGACAGGGGCTTTTGGCGTGTACTCGCCGCTATGCCGCTGTGGCGATGCCCCTGAGACGGCAGAGCACGTAATCCTCTTTTGCGGGCTGTTGGAAGGACCGAGGGAACGATTACGGGCCGCCATCGCACCACGGCCACTATACTCTCGCAGAGACCTCGCAACGGCAACAGGAGAACCAGTAGTTAGTGGGACTATTGTAAGATGGCTGCTAGGGACGGGTCGGACAGCTTCAAGGCCCAGATAGCATCGATCTTCTCAGGGGGGACTTTGTTGGTAGGTTGAGAACCAACGTAGTATGGTAGTGAACGCAACGCAGTCGCCAATAGGGCGAACCGACGACGCAGCGTATGTATTTAGTCCAGCCATTAGGGCACGGTTTGACATACGGGAGTACTAGTAGAGGTACCGGGGGCTTCGAGCCTACGGCGTATTTAATAATAATAATAATATTGGATGGTCACGAGAGCCACCACTCGATGGATTTTGAGACTTACCTCGCGGCGCACGGCGTAATTACATTGTGTATGCCTTCCCATTCATCCCACAAGCTCCAGCCTTTGGATTTGGTACCTTTTAGTGTGTTGAAACGGCTGTACGGTGCGTTCGTGGAGGGTTTAATGCGAAGGCATCAAACCCATATTGAGAAGCAGGATTTCTTAGCTGGGTTTTTAGAAGCTTTCATTGGTGCTTTTCACGAAAAAAACATCAGATCAGGATTCGAAGCAGCTGGACTTGTTCCTTTTAACCCGGATAGGGTCATATCTACGTTGGATATCGCAAAAGTAGTACGAACACCGACACTCGACCCCCAATTGCCTCCCTCCGTCTGGGTTTCTAAGACGGCTACCAACACCCTCGAAGCCGAATCGCAGTCAACTTTGATTAAAAGTAGCGTCCAGAGGCATCAAGACAGCTCGCCGACACATATTTTGAACTCAATTAACTCGACTACGAAGGCTACGCATGCAATGATGCATGATGTTACACGCAAAGGTGGTCAAAGATTTGTGAGGTTGTAAAAGCATGACATTCTATCTAGTCCTATGGAGCACGAAGGTTGGACTTAGTCCCGAAGGGCTAAGTCACGTGGTAACCTTGGTGGTCTTGGCAAAGCCCACCAAGGTTGCCTAACACATGAGAATGCATTATTACGTCGGGAGAACGAAGAGCTTCGTGAGACGAACCATATACTAAGTAAGCGTCGTAGGACGGAAAATAAGCAAATCCAATATGGAGGAGCACTTAGTATGCATAGGTGATGCACAAGTTTTACGGGCCTTGAGGGGTGATATCAAGGTTATGGAGGAGGAAGAAGGGGAAAGCAGTCGTCCTGTAAAGCGCCGGCAGACCGGTATAAGGCGCTGTGGTATTTGCGGAGGGACTGGACATAATGCAAGGACTTGTTCAATAGAAGTAGAAACTGATAATGAAGAAGATTTTGAGTAATTTAAAGGATAAAATGCGGGTTATGCATAGGATATTACTGAATTACTTGAACGTGCCAAGAAAAGTGCGAAAGTGACTTGTGTGCGAAAATGACTTGTGGATCACGTTAACCATTCCGTTGTGTGCTTTTGCTGGCTGGGTTGCGATCGCTAGAAGAGTTGACAACTCGTCACTAACCACGTCTAGATGACGAGGTTGCGGGTAAAGCTTTCTATGACGACGGGATGATTTCAAAAGTCGAACACATGGTTCAGATTATATAGTCATCTTCTCTCAAAAGCATCGAAACTTATTGCAGCACTGGTAATGGCTACGAACAAGAGCTTAGATCTATTATATTATATTATTATTAAATACGCCGTAGGCTCGAAGCCCCCGGTACCTCTACAAGTGCTCCCGTATGTCAAACCGTGCCCTAATGGCTGGACTAAATACATACGCTGCTACGTAGGTTCGCTCTATTAGCGACTGCGTTACGTCCACCACAATACTATGTTAGTTCTCACCCTACTAACAAAGTCCCCCTGAGAAGATCGATATTATCCGGGCCTAAGCGCTATCCGGCCAGTCCTGAGTAGCCACCTTGTGATGGTCCCGCTGACTACTGGTTTCCCCGTCGCCGTTGCCAGGTCTCTACGTGTATGCAGCGGCCATGGTGCGATAGTGGCCCGTAGGCGCTCTCTCGATTCTTCCAGCAGGCCGCAAAAGAGGATTACGTGCTCTGCCGTCTCGGGGGCCTCTCCACAGCGGCATAACGGCGAGTACACACTGAAGGCTCCTATCTTAAATAAGAAAGCTGATAGTCCTATTTTTCCGGTCCTGATCTGGCATAGGGTAGACGCCTCCGGTCGGTTTAGGTCTGAGTACTTGCCCTGTTTCGGCATTCGCATCGAGGGGCCCTCCTGCTCCTCGGCGATAGCGCGTCGCTGGCGGTCGTGTTGTGCTGCCCCGGAGAGCCATCTCTTCTCCCAGTGGTCTAGGAGGGCGGCCGGGACTTCCTTCGCCTTGCCTATCCACTCGGAGCCCCTAGCCTCCTTCTCTATCGTGTACCCCGCTGGTCTGAGCGATTGTGACGCCCGCTTCCGTCTCGCCGGCGTGTCCTGTCGGAGTATGTGTGACGCTCTCGCGCTCGCGCTCCGAAGCAGGCTCCTTTTGCCGTTATTCCGTAGCCGTTCTTCAAATTTCGCCGCCCGGGCACTGAGATATAGGTCTAGTGGCGGGATAGCTGCCTGTATTTCTAGGTGTCGGACCGGTGTCGCTTTGTAGGCGCCACAGACTATTCGGAGGCACTCATTCTGTATCCCGACTAGGCTCTTAGCTGGTCCCGCTGGTTCCTCGCTTATAGTGTGCCACGCAGCCGCCCCGAAGGCGATCGCGCTGCGAATAACCGACGTGTACAGTAGTCTCGCCCGTATGAGATCGCAGCCCCACGCTTAGATCTAATTGCTATACTTGTAGCTGCGCTGAACTTCTATATATGACCCGTTGATAGAACAGATAGCATCGTGGCTCGATTTCGATTTTTTTAGTGCTAACATTCCAAGAAGCTATGAAAGAGGGTTTCCCATTTATACCATGAGTGATATAGGTTCAGGACAGCCTATTCTAAGCGAAAGCACATACTCACGTGGCCTATTTGAATAGGTATATCTCATACAGAGGCTGGTTCACATAGCTGTGTAGCGTCCTGAGCTAATTCAATAGTGCCATCAGGAGTCTCCCTTACTGAAAACAATAGATTAGCTATTATGAGAGCGAGTCGAGTCGTTTATTTAAGTTAGTTATCCTACGGATATTGTAGTAATATACTCTCAATACTATAGTACTTAGACCCTAATCTAAGTATTAATCTAACTGATACATAGGGTCACGTATCACTAGCCTATTAGTAAGATATATGTAACGAAACCTCTAATAGTCTAGCTGCGTAAACCACTAAAGAGTCTGTAAGGGTTTGTGCTAGTAAGTAAGTCCTGCTGTGGAGTCCTCAAGCAATAATATCGGGGTTTGACGTATGGAGTAGAGTGCTTTGGGTAACTGAAGTATTCAAGTAGGGTAACTGGGAATAGAGTCGTCAAGGCAGTTTGCCTCACCAATGGGTTAGATTGATGCTTATATTGATCACTGAAGTAGAGACTGTCTATCTATGAAATGCCTGGGAGTCCTGTCCCTTATATACCCATCTCTCCTTCACTGATTGATTGATTGATTGAAATTTAACGTCTCATCACGTGAGACGTGCCGGGCGCAGTGCCGGCATGGTCTATGCTAGTCGAATCTATGTTACAGGGGACTGTCTTCATCTAACATTCCTGTTCAGTGCGATGGGCAGATCTCAGTAAAGAAATTGGTCTCCTCCGCCCATTGACAAAACAAACGAGCTCCCTTGGCCGTGCCTAGGAGGGAATCTATACTATTCTTGGCCATATGCGCTTTTAGATGACCGGGCGTGGCCTTGCGGCCGCGCTTGCAAAAGTAGAAGTGGACTGGTGTCTTTGTCTTTCCACACCCGCAGTTGAGCAGTGCGTCGCGATGCTGGAGTCTCTCGTGGTAGGTCACGAAATCCCCGTGGTGCGACCTCGCTGCGTCCTTCACTGATCCCCACTTGGATATGTTGGACAACCAACATATCCACCCCTGTAGGTCAGGTGACCTATCGGTCCTTTCCTTCCTCCGATGCGGGGTCCCGTGATCCTAGCGTCTGTATCCACCTGGCCTGCCGACGGGCCTGTAATGTTGGTTCAGGGCCAACATGTCACGCCGTGCTAGGGGTTGCAATCCTTGCCACTACGCCACCTTACCAGATGTCTTCACCAAAAGAGACCAATACCAAAGTCCCTGACTTTGATATCTGCAACCACTTATCAATCTGTTCAGACCAGTGTAGGTCAATCACGTGACAACCGTCACACAACGGTTCGTAACATCCAACAGCCCGCAAAAGAGGATTACGTGCTCTGCCGTCTCAGGGGCGTCGCCACAGCGGCATAGCGGCGAGTACACGCCAAAAGCCCCTGTCTTGAATAAGAAGGCTGCTAGTCCTATTTTTTCCGTCCTGATCTGGCACAGCGTAGACGCCTCCAGTTGTCGAATATCACGTGTGTCCAATCGAGTAGTCAGAAGTGCATAAGATTGTATTATGAATGAGGGTGTGTTTGTCAGGGTACGGCTAGGCCGAAGGTAATAGTACAGAGTGATGGGGAGTAACGGGCGTCCCTCCTACGTAGCACCGGGTGGTCACTGGCGGTCTCAGGTAGGGGTGCCCACGGTGATGCATTGATCTCTGCCCTCTCTATCTTCCTTCGTCTCGACTCCTTACTTATAGCCAGCCGAGGTTCTCTCTTGGATTCTGGATGGTTGCTTCCGTATGTCTGTGTTCCTCCGACTTCGGCCAATATCTTGGACAGCGGCTCCTTATCTGCAACCAAGCGATTCCCTATCCGTTGCAAACGGCTTCCTACCTGGTGGAAGCCGGCCCGCCTCGGATGACACTTGTGGCTCTGACAACTCCTTCCCTATCCTACTTCGAGATGGTCCTTATATAGATAGCTAGGCCGCCGCTTGGACCCGGCATAACAGCAGGGTCGGCGATGCCAAGGATCTTGACTCTCGTCATCCCAAAGCTTCACATAGATTGTAATCATGATTCGGGAGTCTTTTGTCCGAAACACCCCTCCGGCGGCCCACCGGTGTCCTGCGTTCAGTGTCCTGACACCCACTGGTGCCTATGGCATTCTGTTCTCTGACAGTGTTGTTGTCTGTGTTCTGTTCTCGTGAACTCCCGTTGCTCTGCCCTTTATAGATTCTTTCGGAAATGTCGGAGGTGCATTGTTCAGGTGTCTGACCCCGAACTTCGGAGTTACTTTCGGGAAGAGGGGTTCATTTCGCCGTCTGAACTTCAAGTGACACTAGTCTTCTCTAGTGCCATATTATTTCTGAACCTAGGAACCAGGTGTCATATCTGACACCAGTCGGGTCAGGCCGAAATACTTGCCCCCTTTCGGTATCTGCATCGAAGGGCCCTCCGGTGAGACCTCGCAACGGCAACAGGAGAACCAGTAGTTAGTGGGACTATTGTAAGGTGGCTGCTAGGGACGGGTCGGACAGCTTCAAGGCCCAGATAGCATCGATCTTCTCAGGGGGGACTTAGTTGGTAGATTGAGAACCAACGTAGTATGGTAGTGAACGCAACGCAGTCGCCAATAGGACGAACCGACGACGCAGCGTATGTATTTAGTCCAGCCATTAGGGCACGGTTTGACATACGGGAGTACTGGTAGAGGTACCGGGGGCTTCGAGCCTACGGCGTATTTAATAATAATAACTATAGCGCTTAAGGAAGCGTATAGTGTAACGGGGTAAGGCCGGACATCAGGGAAATAGGTTACGGGGCTAGGAGAAAGTTTATTTTCTCTTCTTCAAGAGGCACAGAGGCAGAGTAGGACACGAGTCCCTCATCTTCATATCATCATCTCCTTCTTATCTATATCTTCACCTTCGCTTTCCAGTCAGTTATTTAGTTATTTTAGTTATTCAGCTTATCTTTACGTTCGAGATCCTATTATCACGATACGAGTATCAGAGGCACATCCGACCAACTCGCGCACCAGACGTATAAGAGCTTCACTCTTATAACCAGTACCACGATCTTCGTCTGATAAGACCACCAGATGGGATCTGTTGGTACTGGAGCCGTCTGTTCAGTGTGTTAGTGGTAGGTATATCCTACTGACTGTCACGACCTGGGTTGCATCGCATTGGTAGAGACCTCGATTAGGTGCTATCGACGAAGATTCTACTCTAAGGAGCGAAGGAAAGATCACAAACTTAGGTTTGAGGGAGCGCGACTAAGTCGTCCACGCTTGGCGGGGATCCTGCAGGGGTTATGATTGGCTTCCCATCTGGCACTGCCATGGCAGGTGTTCCAGCTGTACGTCACCTGGTTGTAGTGAGTGCGAGGGTTGACCTTCACACTGACCGCCTGACCCCGTTTCAATAGTCTATTTAGTACCTACTATAAGTAGCGGTAAATTTAGTTAAATCTTAACTCTCTTACGTAGGATAGTATTTATAGCGTTAGTAATGAACTCTACGCGGACCGTAAAATTAATTGTATTAAGCCGGTTAACGTAGTTATAGAGGGCCTTTTCTTCGGCTATTGTAAGTAGCTTATTAAGCCCTCGTAGTTTAATAGTAACGGCTTACTAGACGCGGTATGTAAGGAAAGAGCCGTTGTGGCGGGCCGGTCTCAGTTGACAAGCTGAGTCGGGAGGGATTCGCCCCCGATCCGGTAGAACCCCGGAACCGCCCAGCTTAAGAGGAGAACTCGAGACGCTCGCACCTAGTTTAGATTCTTCAAGAATCAGTCTTGCAATATACGCACCCATACACTGGCCTACTTCTAGCTACCCTTTGCACTACCTGACTATTATATTGTGAGACGTGTGGTATCCTCGTTACACGGTATCGTAAGGTCTCGCGTAGGATA
This sequence comes from Pseudomassariella vexata, assembly GCF_002105095.1. Classification (NCBI taxonomy): domain Eukaryota; kingdom Fungi; phylum Ascomycota; class Sordariomycetes; order Amphisphaeriales; family Pseudomassariaceae; genus Pseudomassariella; species Pseudomassariella vexata. The sequence continues at coordinate 2,232,368 of NW_024467956.1, read as the reverse complement.
CCGAATATACGCGTAACTTACACGAGGCTTCCCTCAGAGTTCGTCTGCGTACAGCGTATAGCGTCCTATATCTTTAAATCTATCGCGATCGAAAAAATACCTTGATTTGGTAGAGATGTGGTAGTTTGAAGGTAAGCTCGTCGAGAAATTGGCCAAATCGGTGTCCAGCACTAACTTAGGTTGGTGAGCTTAAGCGAGTCCGAAATAAGTGGGGTGTGGCACGGGTAGAACAAGCACGGCAACCCAAACACTTGGGAACACAGCTTGACCCCACCATTGATTGTACCTGCCCTGAGGAGACGACCCTATGACTACACAATATCTCCGAGTCCCATCAAGCGCAACATTCAATGACGCCGCGTACTATTTTCTGAACCCTGACTGCGCTTGTTGCGAAGCACAAAGCAGCGAAAGCAGCTTTGAGACATTCTGGGACACCCTGATCCCTTCAACTAGCTTTCTGGTACGTACAACTTCTGCAACATCTGGACGTGCGCTCTTCTTGGTCTCCAACCCGTCCCTCTCCTGTCTATCACCGCACCTGCCTCAGCTCCAGATTAATAGTTGACATTGGACACCTTACTTTCATTATTTCGGCGAATCTCTATGGAACGGGTTGTTCATTCCTTGAAATTCGCTGTGGAATTCAGTCCAATGACATTTTTCTGCTGTCTCAACACACTGGCTGACAGACATAGAAGTAGGCATCTCCGACCGTCTCGACCTCGACTCCAACCCATTTCATGACCATCCCGTACCTACTAGGCGTCTAGGTTAGCCCAGGGTCGACAAAATGGCGACCTCGCTCAATAACCCGACGCCTGGCACCATCAATGCTCTGCTGGGCAAGCTGAGCGACGCAGATCCCGACTTCCGATTCATGTCCTTGACGGATCTGAACACTATCCTTACCAAGCAGAAGCCCGATTTCTTGCAACATGACTACAATACCGCCTCACGTATTGTGGACGCCGTCATTAAGGCATTGGATGATCAGAATGGCGAGGTTCAGAACCTAGCTATCAAGTGGTACAAATGCGCACCCCGCAGGCTGTAGAGGACTCAAATATCAAGCTCTTGCTAACAAATGTCTTCCCAGCATCGGTCCACTGGTTTCTAGAATTCCCACCACGGTCGTTGCCCCCACGCTTGAGAAGCTCACCATGATCAAGATGAAGAACTCGCCCGACAATTCCCTCCCTTCTCTGGCTCTCCGAAGTGCTATCTCGGCGTTACCCAAGCCTGTTCGCGGTATTGCCCCCACGAGAGAGGTGGTTGACACCTACAACATCATAAGCCGTGTCCTGATCCCGCGCATCCTTGGCTTCTCCACTACTTCGAATGCATCTCGGCCCATGGCCGGTGAACCGCAGGGACTCCTCGACGAGAAGAGTGAGGTAACCTCGGAAGCGGTTGATGTCCTGATTGAGGCAGTACGGTGCTTTGGCCCCTTGTTGCAGCCCCTCGAGGTTGAGAAGTTGCAAGATGTCGTCGTACACGTCCTCGAACGAGACGGCACCTCGTCACCTGTGAAGAAGCGCGCTGTCGTCGCTCTCGCCATTCTCGGTCCCTATCTTTCTCCTGAGGTCTTGAACGGGCTTATCAACAAAATCAATACGGCATTGCAACGTCCAAAACTTCACCCTGTAATGCTGCGGCTTTACATCAACATTATGGGCTCGCTTGCCCGATCTATTCCCCATGAATTCGGCGAACACCTACCCACACTCCTACCCTTCATCTTGAAGACGCTTGGCCAGGACCAGCTCCAAGTGCAGTTGGAGGCTGTTAGCGAAGGCAATGACCAAGCCTCTGTTGAGTTCAACGAGGTCCGTGAAGCAGCATTGGTAGCTCTTGATGCCTTCCTTGCGTCATGTGGCACCCAGATGCGCTCATTCACTGAGGATGTCATTGCTTGTTGCCTTCGATATCTTAAGTATGACCCCAACTATTCGATGGATGAAGATGAAAATGATGACGGAGATGACGAAGAATATGAGGATGATGACGAATTCGGGGATGACGCAGGCTTCGACGACGATGACGATGCAAGTTGGAAGGTCCGGAGATGTGCAGCAAAGACCCTCCACACCCTCATTTCCACTCGTAGCAGCGATTTATTGGATAAGGGAACCTTATATTCTGAGGTTGCTTTGCCACTTGTGAAAAGATTCGATGAGCGAGAGGAGAGCGTGCGGCTGGAGGTCATTGGAACCATGGCTCTCCTTGTCCGAAAGACCGGGGAGGGCGTTATTCGGTCCTTATCTGCAGATGAACAAGACTTGCTGCAATCGCTTCCAGAGAGTCGCAAGCGACGGAGGCAAAGTAGTGGTGGAGTCACTATGACAAGCAAGGCGCCTTACTTGGGCGCGACCGGCTTGACCTCCCCCGCTCGAGAGGAGGTGCCGTCGACAGGGCCACGCGCAGATCTGTCCAATATGACGCCCTCCATTGTGAAGACTGCGACGAAACTGCTCAAGGGCAAGCAAATTCCTACCAAACAAGCAATTATCAACTTGCTCGACGACTTGATCTCGGTTCAGCATGGTGGTCTCTCGGAATACTTCGACGTGATCATGCAGCCCATCATTGAAGCCACAAAAGTCTCTGTCGGGGCTACGGGTTCAACTTCCACAACGCTCTCTGGAGGCGCGGCTTCGGCCACTGCTACCACGCTTCGTGTTGCAGTGCTCGCCTTCATCAGTGACATAGCAAAGACGCATTCGTCCAACTTATTTCAGCAGTACCTGTCCAAGATCGTAGCTGGCGTTGTTGCTGCAGTACAAGACCGGTTCTACAAGATCTCGAGCGAGGCCATCAGAACTGCCGAGGAGCTGGTCAAGGCTATCACGCCTCCGCGTGCGCGGCTCACATCCAAGGCCAACAAGCCCGAGTTGCACAAGCTATACGATATCATTATCGATCGGACCGCCGCCAACGATGCTGATGTCGAAGTCCGCCAAAAAGCCATCCAGGCGCTGGGCACGCTCCTGTCAAGAACTTCGACTCATGATGGACTAACTCTCCTTCCAGCAGACAAGAGACAAGCGGGTCTCGCTTTGCTTCTGGACCGGCTGCGCAACGAGACGACCCGTCTTTACGCAGTGCGCGCTATTGATAATGTCGCGGCACACTCGTCTACTGTCGGGAGTCTAGATCCCGCATGGATTCAACCTGTGGTACTGGAGCTTTGCGGACAGCTCCGCAAATCACATCGTGCCCTTCGGGGTGCCAGTGTCCAGGCATTAAAGCATCTCATCACATCTCCTGCTTCCAAGGGCAATCTTTCGGCCGACACCATCAGCGGAGTCGTCATGGCTATCCAACCCGTCATTGCGGCTAACGATAGCCATCTTCTTGGTCCAGCACTACTAGTACTCGCCCATTTACAGCAAGACATTCCGCAACTCATCTCATCCCCCAATCTTATCCCGGGTCTCTGCGAGCTTCTCAAGAAGAACATAGCGGGATCCGCGCTAGATTCGCTGATTGCATTTGTGATTAGTGTTGGTCAGGCTGGAGTTGGCCAGCCTTTGATGCTCGGTGTCTTGAATGTTGGCGTGGCCGGTGACCCCGCCGTGGTGGGCAAGGTCGCTGGAACACTATTTGTTGCAAGTAATGGGAGCTCGGGAGTCGACATAAACAGCTTCATCAATGAGCTGCGTGCCTCGAGTAAAGCCCAGGATACTGCCCGTCAAAGTCTAGCACTGGCTATTCTAGGAGAGATTGGCCTTCGCCTCGGAGCTCAATCTCCAATCACACCAGAGATTTTCTTGAATGAGTTCAACGAAGAGCCTGACAAGGTCTCCATCTCTGCTGCCGTCGCCCTTGGACGCGCTGGCGCTGGCAATGTGTCGGTATTCCTCCCTATGATATTGAGCGAGATTACCGAGGGAGGCAGCCAGATGGACGAGAATGCCGGCCCAAAGCAACGCAGTAAGCAGTACCTGCTGCTTCAATCCATCCGCGAAATTTTGCATCAGGTTGTCGTTTCATCTACAGACATTGGTGCCTACGAATCGACCATCTGGGAGCTGCTTTTTGCGGCTTCGCAGACCGAAGACAACAAGGCCATCTGTGCTGAGTGCATTGGTCGATTAGTCATTATCGACCCAAAGACATACATTCCGAAGCTTCAGGTATCTTAACTCAGCCCATATTTTGCTGTTATACCTAACGTGTTGTAGGCATTATTCAAGAACCCCTCCACCGAGTTTAGGGGTGTGGCCGTCCAAGCGATTAGATACACGCTACCAGATAGCGATGAGTCGTTCGACGCCTTGTTGAGAGATGTGCTATTCGAGATGCTCCTCACCGTCCTCCAAGACGAGGACATGGTGATCCGTCGTCTGGCGATGACGACTCTGAATTCGGCCGCCCACAATAAGCCCGACCTCATCTTGCCCCACCTGGGACAGCTGGTGCCTTATGTAATGACGGAGTCCGTGATTAAGCCAGAACTCATTCATGAAATTCAAATGGGTCCCTTTAAACATCAGGTTGATGAAGGACTTGAGGTTCGCAAGGTAAGCTACTGCCGTCAACTACTGAGTTAAGCGTGATATCTGGTCCCTTGTGACTGAATGTTCCGCAATTCGTCGTAGAGTTGAATTGCTAACGAAAGACGCAGAGTGCTTACGAAACCCTGTATGCGTTAATGGAGACTGCGTTCTCACGCATCAGTTCCTTGGAGTTCTACGATCGTGTTATTGCTGGACTTCGGGATGAGAACGACATTCGGTCACTGTGCAACCTGATGCTGAGCAAGCTGATTGTCATCGATCCTGACGAGACGACACGACGCCTCGATACTATTGCCGAATGTTATCGCAAGATTCTTTCTACTAAGTTGAAGGAGGGCTCCGTCAAGCAGGAGGTGGAGAAGCAGGAGGAGGCCAACAAGTCAGTGCTGCGTGTGACGCTTCTTCTGGTGGACAAGACCAAGACGACTCTGCCCGGCGCTAATGTCGTGGGCGCGTCTAACCAAGCACAGCAGCCTGTCAGCAATCCTGTGTGGCAACAGTATTGGGAATGGGTCAACAAGGACTTCGAGAGGCAGGTTAAGAGCCTCCGCGAGGAAAGCAAAGACCTGGTCTAGGACACCGCTTGGAGTTTTGGACAGGACATGGAGACAACGTGCCATGATTTTGGCAGGTTATCGTGTTCTGAGAAATACGATGAGATGTACTGCTGGTTGTACCAAGAGGCCTCAGACTTGACCGTCAATTTCGAGTCGGGCAGTGAGTGAAAATAAATAACCAAAACAAGTGGCGGCAGAGAAAGCCGTAGCTGCTGCAAGTAATGATGATGCGACTAGCTTTTGCACAGTGTTAGATCCAATAGGAGTTACTACTTATTGAAGGGAAAAGGAACAAAACATTCTGGAATCTTGATATACAAGTAACTGCTACTGGTTTTAAGGTCGACTTGTAGCAGGGACGAATCTATTTGACTAGATCTTAGGGATTTTGGTACCGAGGTGCGTGATAGTCCCCGCAGTACCCGATGAATCAACTGAACCACGGAGGTCAAAGATGATGCGACGGTCTCATGAACCTTGATCTTGTCAGGGTCAACGGCATTCTGTTTACACTGCCTGTATCAGTCTCAATGTCTTCGATTATCCACCGGCTTTCAAGGTGTGCCTGATCCAATCCAACCGTCATGAATTGCTTAAAGGCACGTGGAAGAAGGCCTACGCAAGTGGTAACGATTATTATCATATTCGTAGCTATTACAGCCAAAATATCGCCAACGTGGTTAAGGATAAATATAACGCTATCCTTGACCCCGGTACTAGCGAAGGAGGAAACGCCGGATTGGAATTAAAGTGTAACGAGGATACCACACGTCTTATAATATAATAGTTAGGTAGTATAAAGGGTAACTAGAATAGGCTAGTATATAGGTACCTAGGAGGGATACTACTTATAGCTAGTACTACTCGTACAAGTAGACGGGATATTACTCTCGATAGTACCCGAACTATAGGAGCTACGTGTAACGAAACCTCTAATAGTCTAGCTGCGTAAACCACTAAAGAGTCTGTAAGGGTTTGTGCTAGTAAGTAAGTCCTGCTGTGGAGTCCTCAAGCAATAATATCGGGGTTTGACGTATGGAGTAGAGTGCTTTGGGTAACTGAAGTATTCAAGTAGGGTAACTGGGAATAGAGTCGTTAAGGCAGTTTGCCTCACCAATGGGTTAGATTGATGCTTAGATTGATCACTGAAGTAGAGACTGTCTATCTATGAAATGCCTGGGAGTCCTGTCCCTTATATAGCCAACCTCTCCTTCACTGATTCCTTGATCATGTGAAGGTCAACCCTCGCAGACTCACTACAACCAGGTGACTTACAGCTGGAACACCTGCCATGGCAGTGTCAGATGGGAAGCCAATCATAACCCTTGTAGGAGCCCCGCCAAGCGTGGACGACTTAGTCGCGCTCCCTCAAACCTAAGTTGTCATCTTCTTTCCTTCGCTCCTTAGAGTAGAATCTTCGTCGATAGCACCTAATCGAGGTCTCTACCAATGCGATGCAACCCAGGTCGTGACAGATCACTTCCGGCTCACAGCTCAGAAGGTGATCCAGGTCACGTGACCGTTCCTGTCTTTGTGGTAATAGTTCTTCCTTCCCGTGTCGGGGTTCCTGCGGCCTGCCATCGGGCCTGGTTGGTTTAGTTGGTTAGGAACCAACGGTTCGTAACACTTGTGACGACTGACACATGGACGATAAGCAGGGACATCCTGACATGGCCTGCCCTGATCTGGACGAGCGCGTTCCCCTTATAATAGGAGAACGGCCAGACATACTTGTAACCCTTCCCTTCTCTTTCTTCCCTAGTTTAGTATTCAACAATAGAGATGCACTGATATGCAACCTTGATTCGTACCTATGTGCCTCTGCCTCGTTACAACACTACGGTAGAACGAGTTATAACGGACCTTATCCTAAAAGCCGGAATCTAAACGTATCGCCGCTAAGGGTCCGCTATAGCGAGCTATAATAAGGGTACGAGTAGCCGCTCCGTCTAGAAACTACTATCCGCCTCTAGATCGGCGGCTACTAGGAGCCATAGAGTGCTGTATATAGCAGTTAGTGGGACTAAGTGTTAGTGATCTACTGGCATTCTAGATCTTTTGGTCTATTAGCTTAGGGGCTTGGTCCTCCCTTGTGACATTTATAGAAAAAGTATATAACTTAATAATATACGTAGCTTGATAGTTTAAATTAATCAAAATTAAGCGGATTTTAGTTTACTTGTCGATTATTGTCAGATAGGGCACCTGGTTCCTGTCAGATAGGACACCTGGTTCCTAGGTTCAGAAATAATATGGCACTAGAGAAGACTAGTGTCACTTGAAGTTCAGACGGCGAAATGAACCCCTCTTCCCGAAAGTAACTCCGAAGTTCGGGGTCAGACACCTGAACAATGCACCTCCGACATTTCCGAAAGAATCTATAAAGGGCAGAGCAACGGGAGTTCGCGAGAATAGAACACAGACAATAACACACCTCATTCATATACAATCTTATGCACTTCTGACTACTCGATTGGACACACGTGATATTCGACAATTAAGAGTCTCACTGCCTCTGGCATCATTGTTTTTTCACAGAACTTCATTTAGGCATGTCACGGCCTCCCTTCGAGAAAATCACAATGTCAAACAAATACGCCAACACAACCTTCCTAGCCTCTGGCAAGTACTGGGAAGAATGGTCAGCAGAGTTCAGAGGCAAAGCCAAAGCCATGGATCTCTGGAAGTATATCAGACCTACTAATCGACATTACTGGCCTACACCTCCTAAGAAGCCAGTCGTGAAAGACTACACAGTCGACAAGAACCTGGAAAGGGCTTTTCAGGTGGCCTGGAGAGAGAGCCAGATTGAAATCGCAGAGCGCTCTGAAAACTCGCCAGATATCGAAGCCGCACCTGAGATGGTTCCTACAAACCATCTGAGCTATCAAAGGACGGCAAGGCTGAGTATGCCATCGACACTTCTGCGTATCAACAAGACCACCGAAAGTACAAGGAACACCGGGACCATAGGATCGAGCTCAGAAACTGGGTAACCGAGCACATCCATCCAGATCTCAAGAAACACCACTGTGGTGAGGACGAATCTCTGGATCAGTGGTACACCAATCTTGCACTTGTAGGACAAGCATACGAAGAGGACGCAAGACCGGCAGCCCGGGACGCCTACTTGAGTCACCTCAAACCGTTAACTAGTCCACCAAAGGACATGAACGACTGGATTGATACCTGGGAAAAGGTAGTCCTCACTGGAAAGAAGAAGAAGATTGGAGAGACGATCAACTCTGACTCCTGGGGAAGAGACCTTCTGAAGGCCCTGTCCGGGATATGGCCTACATGGACGACAACCTTCAGCATGACACGCCAATCAGATATGGTAGCAGACAGACTCGACGTCGGGGACATTGCTGCAGAGATGCGACGAGTTGCACTCATGAAGAACGGCGTGCTACCAGCAAAACGTGCTGTGAGAGGCTCGTTTGTGACGTTCAACCAGGACGCATGTGACGAGGCAGAAGAGAATCCTCTCACTCCTACAGTGCCTCGCAAGACTACCAATGGCAGAAGGAGTGGAGGAAGAGCAAAACGAAAAAGGGCAGAATCGACAACAGTCGAGGACAAATCGGCAAGTTGGTGCCAAGCGTGTCTAGGCGAGCACCCACTACAATCATGTTGGCACGTGTTCAAAGACAAGAACCCCTACTACGAAGAAGGCAAAGAAAACAAGACTGTTACAAGACTTGTTGCCCACAGGATCAGGACAGAAAAAGGTCTGAAGGAGGAAATAGAGAAGATCAAGTAGGCAGCAGTCAACAGTTGACTAGCTCAGTTCGAACTCAAGATGGGCAAGGTGCCAGCGAGCTTCCTGATAAGGAAAGGGAGCACCTATCCCCTGAAGAACTCGACAATTCTTGATTCCGGAACAACTCTCCATGTCTTCAACGAGATCAGCAGGTTCCAAAATTTCCGAACGCCAGCCACAAGAGACATGATCTACGCAGGCAAGGACATAATGAAAATTGAAGGATACGGAGACGTTGATATTGAGGTACAGGGCGACCAAGGACCAAATATACTGAGGCTTCATGATGTGGCCTGGTGTAGAGGGTTCGCCTATAACCTCGTATCTCTTCGACTGCTTCGACGCAAGGGGTACTGGTGGGATAACAAGTATCCGAACAACTCATTACGACGGAAGGACAATTCTCTGGTGTGTCAGATCACGGAGATGTTCGACCAAGTCGTAATATAATACTTGCCACTGGAAATAACCCCACAAACCTTCTTTACACGTCGCAATCAACACATTTCTGCTACAAAAGGTAAGCCAAAACTGGTCACAGCAGAACGCTGGCATCTTCGTATGGGCCACCCAGGCCCAGAGGCACTGAAGCACTTGGTTAGCCATTCAGAAGGAGTCAAGGTCAAGGGTCCCTTTGGCCCAAAGACTACTGAGTGTGATGGCTGTGGCACCGCCAAGACTAAGCGACAAGTATCCCGGATTCCAAAGGAACCGGAAACAGAACCAGGAAGCTGCATTGCGGTGGATTTCCACGATCTCGAAGAAGACGACGAGGGCTTCTCAAGACTGTGTCTGTTCACCGACAGATACTCCGGATACTCATGGGACTACTACATGAGAGACAAGACAGCAGAGTCAATTATTGAAGCACTGGATGATGTTTTCGGTATCCTCGAGCGACAATTCGACATCAAACCAAAGTCAATCGAGTGCGACAACGAGATCACACAATCCTTCAAACTGAAGGGGTGGCTCCAGGCACGATATCTCAAAGTCAAGCCCTCTGCTCCACATACACAAGCCCAGAACGGTGGTGCCGAGCGCTTAGGGGGTGTGGTCAAGGAGAAATCGCGAGCTATGAGAGCAAGCTCAAAACTTCCAAGCTTCCTCTGGAAAGAAATTTACCAGGCAAGTGTATACCTGTACAGCAGGACTCCTAAGTACTTGTACAATTGGAAGTCACCATATGAGCGTTTCTACACCTACGTGGCCAACAGGGACAGAACCACAGTCACAGCAAAGAAGCCTGACCAACGACATCTGAAAGTATATGGTTGTAAGTGTTACGCACTTACGACAGATACACTTCGGAAGTCAAATCGCATGAAAAAGCTGAGCCCGAGGGCATGGATTGGATACCTTGTCGGCTACAGCTCTACAAACATCTACCGAATTTGGAATCCTCACACGAATAAGATGATCAGCACACGAGATGTTATCTTCAATGAGGAAGAGACATTTAGTGGTTCGCTAGAGACACTCAAGGATGAGCTCCTCGGTATATCAACAGAGGAAATGGAGGCACTGCTTAACCAAGTTAAGCTCAGGGATGCCAAACAACATGAATCAACAGCTGCCAGACATGCTGAAGACGAATGTGTTTACGAAGTACAAAACATTTACGAAGTTCAAGACCAAGATTCAATGCTTGCGTTCGAGCAGGGTGATGAGGACGAGGATACAAGGATAGCAACCGATGAAGCCGCTGAGCAGACTCACGAGCCAGCTCAGGGGGGGTCCGAAATAACTGAGCACGCTGGAGGGACTGATCACCCCTATACCACCGCAGTTTTCGCCTCCTATCTGTCCCCGTCTCTCTCACCGCCTCCGCCTGCATGTTTATTGGCCGCTGCAATTCGAAGCTCAGGAACCAACGAGATAAGGGATGTTACAGCATCCCCTATACCGGTACCTCGACTGATGTCAGATGTTACGGAAGTCCGGTCAGCAACATGGGCTGCCGCGTTCAACGCAGGCATACTCTCAAGCCCAGCTGGCCAGATGAATGGACAACTAGTCAGTAAGGCAAGGGTCACCAGAATGCTGGACCGAGCCTTTGCTTCGAAAAACAGTGATCCCTCAGGTCCTCCAGTTATTACTCTGAAGAGGCCTGCAATCAGAGCGAAGCTGGAGGCTGGAGTTAAGGTACACAGGCGTGAGATGCCTCCTTTGCCTAAAACGCACAAGGACCTAACTGGCCAGCCTGGGAAGCGCGAGGAACATCCAATGAAGAGGGAGTTCCAAGAAGCTGAAAGACAGCACCTCGCGAGCCATCGAGAGATGAGCACATGGCGCAAAGTCGCTAGTGATACCCCTAGGGGACAGCCAGTACTTGACTGTATGTGGGTGTACGTATACAAGTTTGACAAGCATGGCTGGTTTATCAAGTGTAAAGCGCGCCTCGTGGTGCGTGGTGACCAGCAGGCTAAGTCTGTATACGAACATACATATGCGTCAACTCTAGCTGGAAGGTCATTTCGATCTCTTATCGCAATTGCAGCCAGGTTTGATTTGGAATTACTTCAGTACGACGCAGTCAATGCATTCGTTAATGCTAAACTGCCTCATCCAGTATATATGAGAATGTGTCAGGGTACGGCTAGGCCGAAGGCAATAGTACAGAGTGATGGGGAGTAACGGGCGTCCCTCCTACGTAGCACCGGGTGGTCACTGGCGGTCTCAGGTAGGGGTGCCCACGGTGATGCATTGATCTCTGCCCTCTCTATCTTCCTTCGTCTCGACTCCTTACTTATAGCCAGCCGAGGTTCTCTCTCGGATTCTGGATGTTTGCTTCCGTATGTCTGTGTTCCTCCGACTTCGGCCAATATCTTGGACAGCGGCTCCTTATCTGCAACCAAGCGATTCCCTATCCGTTGCAAACGGCTTCCTACCTGGTGGAAGCCGGCCCGCCTCGGATGACACTTGTGGCTCTGACAACTCCTTCCCTATCCTACTTCGAGATGGTCCTTATATAGATAGCTAGGCCGCCGCTTGGACCCGGCATAACAGCAGGGTCGGCGATGCCAAGGATCTTGACTCTCGTCATCCCAAAGCTTCACATAGATTGTAATCATGACTCGGGAGTCTTTTGTCCGAAACACCCCTCCGGCGGCCCGCCGGTGTCCTGCGTTCAGTGTCCTGACACCCACTGGTGCCTATGGCATTCTGTTCTCTGACAGAATGCCACCTGGCTATAGGAAAAGAAGCACGATACTCTTGCTACTCAAAGCACTCTACGGACTGCGAGAGTCACCTCTACTTTGGCAGGAAGAGTTCACCTCTACTCTAGCTAAGTATGGCTTCAAGTCAGTCCCTCATGAGCCCTGCTGCTATACTGGCAAGAATATACTAATCTTCTTCTACGTGGACGATATCGTCGTCGCATTCCATAAGAAGGATCGATCTGTAGCACTCTCTACAGTGGAACAGTTACGACAGTCTTACGAGCTGACTGGCGGAGATGACCTACAGTGGTTCTTGGGCATCGAAGTTCTACGGGACCGAGAACAAAAGCTGATCTGGCTATGTCAATCTGACTATGCGGACAAAATCTCGAATCTTGCTACCGAGCCTGAGAAACGATCCGTCGAAACGCCAATGTCAACCGAAGAGCTCTTACCCTACGAAAAGCGGTCTGACTACGCCACAATAAACATCTATCAGCGTAAAGTCGGATCAACTATACAGACGCTAGGATCACGGGACCCCGCATCGGAGGAAGGAAAGGACCGACAGGTCACGTGACATACAGGGGTGGATATGTTGGATATGTTGGACAGCCAACATATCCAAATGAGAGCCATGCTTCCTGTATATAGGACCACGCCAATACCGATCCTGCAACGGGAAGCGGCACTACCGCCAGCAGAAATCGCACTCGACGCAAAACTCTATGCGGCTTCTGTTAGATTACACAAACTGGATAGCCGCCATCCCTTACGCAGGAGGCTCAGACATCCTACGGGCCCCGATTCGAGGTTAAGGCGTATGGCGAGCCTAACCCCAGATACTGCAGAATATATAGATCCTCTGCAAATACCGCCCTGGGAGCAGGCTGGCGAATGGTCCATCACCCTCGCCAAGATCGGTTATATCCCAGGACAGTCAAAGGAGGAGGCTGCCCGCTCGTTTCTACAAAGGATAAACGAGTTTTCAAAGCGCGATATAATAATCTATACAGACGGCTCGCTGGCTACCCATAGCGACAGGACCTTAGCTGGAGCAGGCTGGACTGGTTATCAGGCCGGTAAAAGACTACTCTGCGGGTCCGAACTACTGGGCTCTCAGATAGAGGTATACGATGCGGAAGCCCACGCAGCACTACGGGGGCTTCAGGAGGCTGTAAAGCTTCCGTCCAACAGCATGGCAGATAACTTCCACATCTGCCTCGATAATCTCGCGGTTGCGGGTAGGCTCATCTGTCCAAGTCCCGGAAGCAGTCAAGCAAAATTCACCGCCTTCCAAGAGCTGTCCAAAACCTGGTCACAGAGAGAGCGAAAACCCTGGACATCCCCGGGACAAGTGTATATCTGGTGGTGCCCAGGACACGTAGGCATCCCCGGAAACGAAGAAGCAGATGTCCAGGCCAAAGCGGCCTGTGAGCAACCACCCAAGACACAACACCCGGCCTCATTCGCACATATAAAGAGAATCGCGAGATCCTACACTTGGAAGAGTTTCAACGATCGATGGGCCACTACCTGCCCTCAACAGTATCGAGATTTAGGGATCGCTATCCACCCGCGACCCCCCGAACTTGGCCTGCCCCGGCAACACCTAGGCAGATTACTCGCAGCGAGGTCGCACTACGGGGATTTCGTGACCTACCACGAGAGACTCCAGCATCGCGACGCACTGCTCAACTGCGGGTGTGGAAAGACAAAGACACCAGTCCACTTCTACTTTTGCAAGCGCGGCCGCAAGGCCACGCCCGGTCATCTAAAAGCGCATATGGCCAAGAATAGTATAGATTCCCTCCTAGGCACGGCCAAGGGAGCTCGTTTGTTTTGCCAATGGGCGGAGGAGACCAATTTCTTTACTGAGATCTGCCCATCGCACTGAACAGGAATGTTAGATGAAGACAGTCCCCTGTAACATAGATTCGACTAGCATAGACCATGCCGGCACTGCGCCCGGCACGTCTCACGTGATGAGACGTTAAACTTTCAATCAATCAATCAAACCAAATGATCCAGAAGAAATAACAGGGGTGGATATGTTGGATATGTTGGTTGTCCAACATATCCAAGTGGGGATCAGTGAAGGAGAGATGGGCATATAAGGGACAGGACTCCCAGGCATTTCATAGATAGACAGTCTCTACTTCAGTGATCAATCTAAGCATCAATCTAACCCATTGGTGAGGCAAACTGCCTTGACGACTCTATTCCCAGTTACCCTACTTGAATACTTCAGTTACCCAAAGCACTCTACTCCATACGTCAAACCCCGATATTATTGCTTGAGGACTCCGCAGCAGGACTTACTTACTAGCACAAACCCTTACAGACTCTTTAGTGGTTTACGCAGCTAGACTATTAGAGGTTTCGTTACATGAAACTACTCAGAATCGTTATCTTCAGACGTCTCTACATCATTTCCACAAGTGCGCGCATTATGTCCGGGCTCGCCGCAGATTCTACAGCGCCGTACACGCGCAATTCGCCGCCTCGTACGACCACCAATTTGACGAAATTCGTCATGTAACTGCCCATCAACCTCTCGTTGAGACTGTAGGTCCTGTCCAGCTTGTATACGAAGTGACCCTCCACTCTGTAGCTGTTTTTTCTTCTCACGGCGACGTCGACTTAAGGTCTCATTTGCCTTTCGAAGTGATTCGACCTCGCCTTCTAAAAGGGCAAGCCGATGCATAACCTTCGTTTTACCTCGCGCAATCTGATCTATTCCAGCAAAAATTGACGTTGGTGAGCTATTTTGATGTCGTACAATCCTATTTTTCACATAATCGCTTTGTGATTGGGCTTCGGTTGGGTTGTTCGGAGTCTTTGATTCCCAAGGGACGGGGAGACCAGCCGAGCTACCCGGAGGTGTTGGCGTATGTAATTTCACATCGAGCTGTGATATGACATAATCTGCATCGTACGGAACTATTCCTACCCCTCGGAAACCTCCTTGGATATTTGAAACCGTGAAAGTTGCGTTGTACGCGTTTAAAAACGCCGGTAAAAAGTCTTCTTTCGAGATACGACTTATATGTGCTCGCATGAGATCTTCGATTTCTTTTCCGTACGCTCTTTTTAACCCGCGAAAACAACCAACATCAAGAGGCTGGAGCTTATGCAACGAATGAGGAGGCATACAAAGCGTGACGATATTGTTAGCTTTGCAATATACCTCGAAATCGATCGAGTGATGGCTTTCGTACGAGACTTGGTGTGATGATCGAAGTGCTTTATACAATCTTCGCCTCTCTCGTTCGTAGTCCAGCCATTTTTAGTAACTGCGATAACCCAATCAGGCGGTAATGGGCTGTTTTCGTACCATGACGAGAGGTGGGTTTTGCCGGCGAAAATGATGTACGGAGGGAGGGCATAACCGGACGACCCAACGCCTTGAATAACTGTAACCCATTCCCGATTTCCTTGCTGGGCTTCTCTAGGCCTTCCGCGCCGATCAGAAGTCGTCACGACCATTTCAGACGAGATTTGATTTGGCCCATCACAAAACCGGTCTCGTCGAAGTTGTAGATATCCTCCTCCTGGATCGCGTATTTCGCAATTGTATTCCGTACCAGGTCAAACCACGCGCGATACGGGTCGGGGTCTTCGCAGAGGACTCTCTGATAGTCGATCCTTCGATTTAAACGCGTCCGGAGGTCTGGTTGTCGTCTTACAAAGCTCGAGGCCCAGTTGACGCCGACGCGTCCTGCGTCGCGACTTCGAAGTAATCGGTTGGCCATATCTTCAACACCACTCAATCGGGGAGGAAATGCTCGCGAATATAGGTCGTTTATATGTCGTACGATTGCCTCTTCTTCGGAAGGAGTCAACTTTTGCGTTGGCGATCGCGTAATCGCTCGAGCGGTTTTACCGTCGCGTCGATACGCAAGGGTTCTAAAAGG
Source organism: Pseudomassariella vexata (assembly GCF_002105095.1). Taxonomy (NCBI): domain Eukaryota; kingdom Fungi; phylum Ascomycota; class Sordariomycetes; order Amphisphaeriales; family Pseudomassariaceae; genus Pseudomassariella; species Pseudomassariella vexata. Next base: position 2,216,444 of record NW_024467956.1, on the reverse strand, counting down.
TACGTTATAGATCTGACCAGCGCGACGTACACTTAATTTTGGATCAGATTGAAGCGCATGCAATGCTAGAATCATATCACTTTCATTCCAAGAACCAGCCATAGTTATGTGGTGAAGAACCGCAGGTCAAAGTGGTAGCGTACGAAAATCTGCCGAAGTATGCAATTGGACCGTGGACTACGTTAACTAGAAATTGTTATGCTGCTTGACCGGATATAATCTACCTGATTCCCAAATAAAACCCTCTGGAATAGGCCCTTATGTAACAAAACCCGTGCCCTTTGGAGGCAACTTGGTATGTTCCATCGCCCAAACAAGTGAAGCCGCATATGTAGACAGACAATCATTCCCATGCTAGAATGTCTGATCTGGTAAATCTATCTCTTCGCCAAGTTTCTTGTTCCTCGGCTCATGTTGGGCAACATTCTTCGCACTTTGGCATTCTCGGCCTTCGTCAGGCACGAAACAAATAATGTCTTAGCCGACAACATCATCACATCAGACGAAGCCTTCTTCGGCCTATCGCCTCCCATTTATCCAGCTTGTCGGTGAAATATCTCAGCTCAGCCTCGTCAGATAGTGCGCTCATGTATATTATAGCCGTTGAACCTGGATCTAGCGGCTGGGAAGATGCATTTTCCAAGGCGCGAGCTCTCGTGGGCCAGATGACTCTGGACGAAAAGGTCGTGTCCTCTGTGTTAAAGCGATGTGGTACAAATTCATTGACTCGGTTTGGTCAGGTGAATATTACCGGAGGTATCTCGATGAGCAACCTGTGCTCTGGCCACATTCCTCAGATCCCGCGACTCAACTTCTCCGACCTCTGCCTCAATGACAGGCCAAGTGGGCTTCGCTCTACGAATATCTTGTCGAGCTGGTCCACTGCGATTTCCGTTGGCGCCAGTTAGGATGGCCTCGAAGCCTGAGCCGCATACAAACAACTGGACTCACAATGTTGTAGCTTTAATCGTACACTAACACTACGATGAGCACTGGGCATGGCTAGCGAATTCAAAACTAAAGGAGTAAATGTGGCTCTGGGTAAAGTTATCGGTCCACTGGGACGCATTGCCTCTTGGGGAGGGGGTAGGGGGGATGGGCGCAACGAGTCTCAACTTGATGAACAGGATTCTCCAATGACCCCTATCTTGCTGGCGTATTGGTAAATGAAAATGTCAACGGCATGCAGTCAGCTGCCGCCATCACCAGCACCAAGGTAAGCGATGGTCGTTCAGAATATTCGGCAACAGGTCAGGAACTGACGTATTTCAGCATTTCATCGCCAATGAACAGGAAACTAATTGAACGCCACAAGGCAATGCTACAGCTGTGTCTTCAAATGTAGACGACAATATGATGCACGAACTTTATCTCTGGTACGGCTCGAAAGCCATCGAGCATGAAGTTGGGCGCAACTGACCATGACAACAGGCCTTTTCAAGATGCCGTGAGGGCCGGAACTGGCTCTATCATGTGTTCGTATCAACGTATCAACAATTCTTACGGCCGTGCAAATAGCAAAAATCCAAACGGGCTTCTCAAGACTGAATTGGGCTTTCAAGTACACAATCCTTAGTGCCTTGGAAGCTTTCGCTAACTATAAAAATAGAAACGTCAGAGGCGATTTCTGAGCGTCTTTGCGCTGATATGCGTTCTGGGCTGATGGTATATACTGCCTCTAGAGTCCTTGATTGTGACAATAATTTTGATCAATACCAAGCCGCGACTTTGGATCGAGGCAACATAATGGTACACATACTCAAGGTTCTCGTGCCATTGATGGCCTTGACCACAGCCCAGTCAACCATCGACGCAAAAGAGACAGCTGAAGTGACGACCCAGGTTGAGACGATCGACGTCGGCATCACGACCGCCGAATTCCCCGAATCGGCACCGGCATCTTCGGTTATTGATTATGCATACGGCAGCACAGTTCCCACATGTAAGAACATTATGTGTCGCTTGCTCCCCTTGCCAATGTTTCTTGGCAGGAACTATTTGAATAGCCGTATCAGGAGTTCATGCTCTTGAGACATAATTTGGAATTCTCACGCCCATGCCTATTGTACTTCAAAAGAAAAATACTGATCCCAAAGTGAAGGGGCTACGGGTTCATACTACACGTCACTAGCCAGCATCATCTACGGCCTCGACAAGTCGTTCTACAAAAGTCCTCAGTACACCAGCGTCGGCGAGGCCTTATAAAGTGCCGTGGAGGCAGCCGGCGACGAGGCGGCCCGGTCGTGGGCGACCATCACGGGCATTGAGTATTCAACCCTGACGGCCGAGTCTTGGTACTTGAGGGTTCCTTCCGATGTGCAATCCGAGCTGTCAAGTCTACACGATGCCTATACCTCGGTCGAGGGCTCCCTGTCCCGACTGGCCCTCACTACTCCGACGGAAGAGGCGGAGAAGACAGATATGCATAGTTCATCGAGCCGAGCAGGTGTGGCTGCCGGACCACAAAAGACGGGCATGGCTGTAGCTGGGGCTGTTGCTGGGGCCCTCGTCGCTGCTGCTTTGTGAGATGAATACTGCTTCTCTTCCCTGTGTCTGAAAGATGGTCAAGGGAACATTGTCACTTGAGTAAGTGGCGGTGGCTGCGGAGGCTTGGGTTGCTCAGGCATTCGGGGGATTTGAGATTTCGATCATTTTGGGAACAAAACACAGTCCCAACTCAGTTGGTTCTAAGTGATAAAAACCACAAGCTATTAAATAAAAATATGGCACATCTTTACAAAGCTAAACATGGATGCATCAAAGTCGTTAACGTACCCCACAAGCAAGTTGGCCACTTTTTCTTGGCACCGTACGAACAACCTTTTAATTAACATCTTTACACATACCAAGATGGGATCGAATTGGAAAGAAAGCAACATGATTCTAGCGTGTCAGGCGCTTCAATCGAAACCCGAATTAAGCATCCGACGCGCTGCCCAACTCTACAATATCCCTCGTACAACTCTAGCTAACCGAAAACGCGGACTACTATCTCGACGCGATACTCGACAATCTAGTCATAAGCTTACGGAATCAGAAGAGTTAGCGGTCGTACAATATATACTTGACCTAGATTCGCGATCATTTCCTCCCCGGCTCCATGGTGTTGAAGCTATGGCTAACCGACTGCTCCGTGACCGTGGCGCTGGACGCGTCCGCGTCAACTGGGCCTCGAACTTCGTACGACGACAACCAGACCTTCGGACGCGTTTTAATCGAAGAATCGACTACCAACGAGCCTATTGCGAAGATCCTGACGCGTATCGCGCGTGGTTTACGCTCGTACGAAATACAATTGCGAAATATGGTATCCAAGAGGCGGATATCTATAACTTTGACGAGACAGGGTTCGCGATGGGCTTAATCATCCGAGATGGTAGTTACAAGTGCCGAACGACGCGGAAGGCCTCGTACAGTCCAACAAGGCAATCGAGAATGGGCTACAGTAATCCAGGGTATTAATTCGTCCGGCTGGGCTATCCCGCCGTATATTATTGTCGCGGGTCAAAACCACCTCTTATCCTGGTACGAGAATAGCCCATTCCCGTCCGATTGGGTAATCGCTGTAACCAAAAACGGTTGGACAACAAATGAGCGAGGCGCAGACTGGATTCAGCACCTTGATCGCTATACGAAGGATCGTACGAAGGGTGTTTATCGTCTTCTTATCCTCGACGGGCATGAGAGCCACCACTCGACTGACTTCAAGCTATATTGCAAAGAGCATACTATTATTACACTTAGTATGCCTGCTCATTCGTCACATAAGCTCCAGCCTCTCGATGTAGGCTGTTTTAGGGCTTTGAAAAGGTCTTACGGCAAAGAAATTGAAGACCTAATACGGGCGTATATAACCCATATCTCGAAGGAGGATTTCTTTTCGGCATTCTATAGGGCGTATCGTACGACTATAACTAAGTCGAATATCCAGGCAGGTTTCAGGGGGACAGGACTTATTCCGTACGACCCGGAATATGTGATTTCACAGCTGGATATTAAGCTACATACGCCTACACCTCCTGGGAGCTCGTCTGGCGCCCCCTTAATCTGGGAATCAAAGACTCCAAATAACCCAACCGAGGCGCAATCCCAGTCTGAATACGTTAAAAACAGAATCGTACAGCATCGGAATAGCTCCCCGACGACAATACTTGCGGCTATTGACCAATTTTCACGTGGTGCGACGGCTGTTATACATCGGTTAGTTTTACTTGAGGATGAGGTTACTACACTTCGGAAGGTCAATCAAGAGCTAAGCCGTCGTCGAAGGACTAAAAATCGACAGCTACAAGATAGAGGATCTCTTAGTTTACGAGACGCTCAGGACTTACAGTCTCAACGGGATATTGAACAGCAGCTACAGGATGATATACGTGTAAGTCGTCGTCGTACGAGACCGGCCGAACCACGCCGACGGCGCTGTAGGATCTGCGGAGAGCCCGGACATAATGCCCGTACTTGTGAGAATGATAAAGATACGTACGAGGAAGAGGATTCCGGTTAGTTTGAATTATTATTTTTTTAGTTTAGTTAAGTTATTGAAGTTATTCATACGGTGCCAAGAAAAAGTGGCCAACTTGCTTGTGGGGTACGTTATGCCTAAAAATTGATATATGTAAGACGGGTGCTGAACATCCTCCTGAGTATATACAATCTTTTCAATCCAGTTATACCATGTGTCTAGCGGCGGAGGGGGGATACTCTTCAATGAGACTATGCCAGTGCCTTGAGGCATGAAATTTGTAGGTGAAACTGGTATTGAAGATATTTCTGACAAGCTCTGTGCCTCGCTAGCTAAACTAAATCCCTTCATGATGAACGGGTTACTTTCAACATTCTCCTGGGATACTTTTCCATTCGAATCCAAGGCCACGTGATGTCAGTAACCTACAGGCCATCAATCGCCCATGCAAGAAACCGTTCCATGCCCCTAGATTTGGGGTCCGGATTCGATATGTACTCTGCTGCGGCTTCGTAGCTGCCGCTCCTAGGAAACACGGAGGCGGCAAGGCATCGGTGTGTGATGGAAATGGGAAGAGCCTGGCTAAATAGTTGGGGAAAATGTGTTGCTCGCAGGCTTCACGGAATGCAGATCGAGTTAAGTTGCTGGAAATTATTTCCCAATCATGCGTTAGTGAGCAGTGACTACGCATTGCAATCGCGTTATTCGATCAAAGGGGAAATTGATTGAACCAGTATCTGTTGTCACAGTCAGCATCAATTGAAGTCCACTGATACGTAATCTCGAAGCTGGATATTCCGAGGAATATTTCATGTCAGCCGCACTTCTACTTCTACCATTACCTCTGTGGGGAGTCTTGATAGGTACAACAAGAGTTTCGAAGGAATACGCCATTTACTCTGAGCCCATGCTACCTCACCGTTGTCAGTACAATTAGGGACCTGTTTATCGACCAATACAAATCAATCAGTTAAAAAGAGCATGTCGAGACATAATTCTGAGGTATATAAGTGCCTTTTGTGCGGTATGTCTTATTGAAAACTTACAACATGGCCTAACATGGCCTAACACCATTCATCAGGTCGAGTTCATCTTCGGCATCCATTCATGTTTACCAACGCTATCTTTTGTGTAGTTTTCTCAGCTGCTTGTCTACGGGTGTTATTGAGAGCCAAGGGGCAGTTACAGATCAGTACCATCCAGAGTGTTGCCTGGTGCTTTGATGTGTGTGGGTGTGTGTTACGGCACGGTTGAGCCGGATCGCTATTCGGTTAATTTGTTAGAGTCGATATTGTGCACCTACATGTGTTATTTCAAGGATACTGTCTTCAGTAAGGACTCTGTATTTTAGTTCTACCAGCCCAGCTTCTCATCTCCCAAGGCCTGAGGGATCCGATCACTTCCTAGGGCCACACGCGGTGTTTTTCAGAGGTCAATCGGAACCATAGCAGGTTTGTGTACATCGCCCAGGGGTCACAAGAGGTGATGTACAACCAGCAAACGAGACCGATCCTGTGGCAGTTAGGCTAGAACCGTGAAATTAAATCCTATCATGGAAAGGCTTGGGATCTTTAGAGTCTTGGCATAATGCTCGCAGAAAGCTGAGGTAGCTATAGTGCCCTCCTACAATGAGCAATGAAACGGAAATCGGCATTGACGGTGTTGTACAGAAAATTCAGTCTTACGCCCACGACACCTGATGGTTATCCAGAAACATCTCGGGTTAGTCACAACTAGTTGATCTTAAATATACGAGAATAAACACAGTCTATAGCTTGATACATCGATGTATATTCTCTGTAGTATGGTCCAAAAGACATAGAGTCACATGTACCCTATGCGAAGTTGACCTCCCAATCCGCACCTACACGGACGCCTAATCTACTCAATACCACATAGGCAGCCTTCGCACCTTCCGCCTTATGATATTCCAAGTTGACGGGACGCTCCTTGCTTTCCGACTTCACCGTTACTTCTATCTTGTTTGCCCAGCTGGCTGGCGCGCCAACAATAATGACCTTGTCAAAGCTGACGTTATAGAATCGCTTCATCCAGTCACCATCACTAAGGCTCTTACCCTCATGAGTCGATGCGGCAGTGGATGTAAGCAACTTATCCTTGAGCTTAAACAGCCGATGGATATATTGTCCCTTCTGGTAGTCAAAGCTATCGCCATCGTCGACGTACAGGTCGCCCTCGGCCTTTCCGTTTTTGCCCAGCACGACAACGAGAGTGAAATCGTCGTACTTCATCAATTGAGTCGACCTTCTTGGTACATCACGGCGCGGGAAGATGTGGCCACCACGCATGAGGACTGGGATGGTCTCAATGGGTGCCGGAACGGAGGCCGTCTTGCCCTTGGAGGTGGGCAGCTTGTGATACGTGAAGTAGTCATAGTAGTTCTCATCATCGGGGATGTACACATCTGCCGTATCCTTATCCTTCTCAACGACTGGCTTAACGAGCAAGCCAGTCGAACCAACGAAGAACTGGTCATCCACAGCGAAGCCGCTTTCCTCACCCGGGTGTGTCCAATACATAGGACGGATGATGGGACTACCGTCTCTATTGGCGTGGAAGAAAGCAGTATACCACGACGGCATCAGGCTGTAACGGAGGCGAAGTGCCGCCGTGATAATGGAACGGTATGGTTCCGCAGCCATATACGGCTCCCGACGACGGGCGTCGATATGTGCGTGGCCACGGAAAAAGGGGTAAAAGGCACCAGCCTGGAACCAACGGGTCTGGAGCTCGAGCTCAGGATTGCCAAAGAAACCGCCCACATCAGCGCCCGAGAAGGGAAATCCTGCAATACCCTGAGCAAGTATCATGGGCACGGCTGCACCAAGATGCTCCCAACTGGCTTGGTTGTCTCCGGTCCACATAGCCCCGAGCCGCTGAGAACCAGCGAAGAAAGAGCGTGTGAGCACGAATGGACGCCGGAGCTCGCCTGTCTTGCGCGTTAAGAGAGCCTCATAGGTTGCGTTGTGGAACGTCATGCCATTGATGTTGTGGACGTCGCGGTGCTCCCAACCGCCGTGGTGCAAGTTATCCTTGGGCATGGTAACTTCTGGTCCGTTGAACACCGAGGGCTCATTCATGTCGTTCCATATATATGTGTTCTCCAAAGTGCCCTTGAAGGCATCGTACTTGAACAACGAACACCACCATTTGATAGCAGCCGGACTAAACGCATCGATCCACATGGACGAACCAGGCCAGCACCAGCCGTCAAAGTCTTTGCCATCCTTGTTCTTCACAGCCAAACCCTTAGACTTCATTTCGTCAATGACGGGATAGCTGCCCGTGTTTTTGATATGTGGGTCGATAATGATCACTAGCTTCCTGCCATGTTCGTCCAATTGTTTGCCCATGGAGATGGGGTCCTTGAACATGTTGGGATCCCAGGTGAAGTATTTCTTTTCATCAGTGTATTCAATATCAAGCCAGATGACATCATAAGGGATCTTGAACTTGTCCATCTTGCGGTCGACCTCCTTAACGTCGTCGTCAGAAACATAATTCCAGCGACACTGGTGGTAACCAAGAGCAGACTCTGGCGGCATGGCCGTGGTGCCGGTAAGCTCAGCATACTTCTTGCTGATATCTTGAGGTGTTGGACCGAGGAAGACAAATACATCCATCAGCCCAGATTCGGAGATCCAGTGGGTGTGCGTGCTAGTCTTTGTTGCGATGCCGAGGGCAAGGGGGTTCTTGGACTCTTTGGCTTTCGTAATATCAACCCAGGTCTCAGCGCTGTTGAGCCAGAAGACACCGACTGTCGAGTCCTTTCGCTGTGCTTGCATGAATGGAATGGCGCCATAGAGTGTCATGGGACTGTCCAGTATGTACTCAAAAACATCCGCATTGTACAGCCTGTAGGGCTCCTCGTAGTTTCCCTCGCCACCACGAGTCTCCTTTAGAGACAAGGGACCAGCATGTTCAGGAATACCGTAGACATGATCATATCCGTGGAACGAAATGTCGAGGGCCACACTCTCGGGGCCACGAGGCTTGGAGTCGGTGTTGCCTCCAAAGGTTTCGTCCCACCACGTGCTCTCGTCCAGATGTGGAGGCACCTCTTTCGGCTCTTGTTTCTGCTCCTCTTCGCCTTCTTTTTTCTCTTCTTCCCCCTCCTTCTCAGGTTCGACTTTGTCGACCTTAGGCCTCCAGTGTTCCATGTTCATTAGCCCACGGTCGTTAAACTTGATGTGGGAAGTACCATCGCGTTTGAAGTCAATAGCGAATGGTTCGTACTTGATCTCAGCCTCGAATTCTAAGTTTGGGCCATACTTGATGGTGATGCCCTTCTTGTCTTGGTGTGAAATCTTGGCATCCTTGTCTAGAGTTAACCCTCCAACAATGGCCCATTTCTCGGCCTCGTTGTATCGTTCTTTTCTTGCACCGCTGCCATTTCGTAGCTCTATGCTCTTTGCCTGGCGCTTTTCTTCGTCGACAGTCACTCGTGCGGTGCCTGACAGCAAGAAGGATACGGTTATAGGGAGGTTAACGGTGGTGCCCTGTTGGTCTATGGTCTTCAGAATGGTTGCTTCGAGTTGGCCATGCTTTAACGAGACCTGGTCGTGGGCGATTGTATATGGTGCTTGCCATGATGTTCCTTGGGAAATCGCGTGGTCTGCCAAAGCTCGGTTGCGTTTACAGAAGCCCGACTGATGGCACTTCTTGAAATCGTTTTCCTTGACCATTACTGCGATTGGAGCACCCGTGAGTTTCACATGACATCATAGAAAGGTACCAGGATCTGGCACGTACCTGCAGGTGTGAAGAGGGAGAAAAGGACGGACAGGAGACAGAGATAAGCTGTCCATCTCCAGGACAGCGGATTAGAGCTCTGCATCTTGGAGTACACCCCAGAAAGTGGGGGAGAACTGAACGTTCGCAAAGTAGAGAAAGGAAAGCGTGATGAGGTCAACTCATACAATCATTGGGCCTCATCAATTGGTCCTCAGAAAATAAGCGGGATCCCAAGCTCGTCTTAGGCAGAGTGGTGATGTTCTAGGCTTGAAGTTGGACGACGGTAGACTTTGATGTGTGCAACTCCCAAGTCCAAGTCTTACAACTGTCCCCTTGAACTTCTTGGCACTCGAGCTTTCAGGTAATGCCCGATGACCGCAGCTCTCAAAGGGGAATAGCTTGGAGCTCCAGCTGTCTAAACTCTGACCCCTGTTGACCCGCGCACAAGCCACAGATAATAGACTGATAGAGAGCGAGCCCTTGGGCAGGCACCTCGTGGACTTGAATCGGATTTGCAAAACAGCACGTTTTATCCACCTCTATCAGAGCTGTATTCGTTGGCAACTTCAAAGCAGCCGACAGAGTTAGTAAGTGGTGCACAGTACATGGGATAGGCTGTTATTTCAGTGTCTATACCGTTGTATGAGACTGGGAAACAAGGTCTGGAATAATAAGGTATTTCATGTCTACTCCACTGCCCAGTGTGTTGTTCATTCTCTCCTTGCGGTCTTTGCCGCTACAAATTAGACCGCAATTTTGTTGATGTGGTCAACCTGGAGAAGTTTCATTAGTATTTTCACAATGAAGCATTGAGAAGCATCAAAGCAACCAAGTTGAATGCCCAGCTTTTCAAAGCATCTTTCTCTAGCATACAATTCACTTAAGTCCCTACTCTCCTTGTTCTTGCCTCTAGGAATTTCTTCACTTCCATCCAGGTTCATCAAGCTCCAACATCACAGTGCCATGCTACCGTCTTAACCAACGTACGAAGAACCTGAGAGTCACAGTGCGACATGTCCGGCTTCAGTCAAAGCCACAGCATATTCACCCGAAATGGGGGCAAAAAGGCAGATGTCCTGGGTTTGAAAGACCATAAACCCCAGAGCGAGACACTGTATTCGCTCGGGCAGGATCGGCAACAAGATCTGGACCCTGCAGCTAGCAAAACCCCCACCATTGAGACAAATCAGTCCAGCGCACCCATGAACTTGCCCCACCATAGCAGACACCCCGCTCTCTGCCTTTTCACCGTTGCCTGGATTTTGTTCTTCGTTTTCTTCCTCCTCCCTTGGCAACTACTCAACGATCGACCTGGTTGGAATCTCACACGAAGCATCTCGCACGATTTTACACATTGCAAGGAAGCTTTGAATAGTTTTGTCAAGGCCCCTGCCACTACCACAACAACAATCTACGTCCCCGCACCTATTCCCACACACGTGCCAAATACAGAATCAGAAGTCAAAATGACTACCGAGCAGACGTGAGTGTCCTCCCCAGCAATGCATTTTTGCTATTTATGCTGACTTCCTGGGGCATATAGTTTCATTGCAATCAAGCCTGACGGCGTCCAGCGTGGTCTCATCGCCCCCATCATCAGCCGCTTCGAGAACCGAGGGTGGGCATACAAATATCTGTCAATACGCCTGTCCTGCAGCTAACGGTTCCTTTAACAGCTACAAGCTGGTTGCCATCAAGCTTGTCACCCCCGGCAAAGAGCACCTCGAGACTCACTGTAAGCTTTAGCACCCGCTTCTGCTTTTCGTCGACCAAATAGCTGACATCATACCCAGATGCCGACCTCAAGGAGAAACCTTTCTTCAAGGGCTTGGTCGAGTACATGAACAGCGGTCCTATCTGTGCCATGGTATGGGAGGGCCGTGATGCCGTCAAGACTGGCCGCACCCTCCTCGGTGCTACCAACCCCCTGGCCTCCGCCCCTGGCACCATTCGAGGTATGTAACAACTCATGATGCGGTTGTTTAAACATGAATTAATGGCGGGTATGCAGGCGACTATTCGATTGACGTCGGCAGAAACATTTGCCATGGATCTGATAGCGTTGAGAACGCCAAGAAGGAAATTGCTCTCTGGTTTAAAGACGGCGAGGTTGTTAGCTGGAAGAGTGCCAGCTTCGACTGGGTCTACGAGAAGCCTTAAATAGTTGAACAAACGAACAACGACAAACAACAAACATACGGCAAGCTACTATTGGCAAAATGGACCGCAGCTAGACGGGGGGTGGGGGATTAAAATAAAAGTCCTGAGCAGAAGAGTTGAATATTCACATCCATGTGTTGTAAACATGTAAGATGGCCAATGTCTAACTTCAGCCTCTGGACCTATACCAGATCACCACCTAAAAATGGCTTTCCTGGTCCAGACCATTGCCCTTGCTACTGGTGGGGTGAGCCAAATACTCAAGGCCACCCTTGGGATTATAATGACCTTAGTGATGGCGTATGCCGCGGCCAACTGGATGCCGATCTTATATCCCTTCTGTGTGTTCTTAAATGTGACGTTCTCTTTGATGGTCTGCATTACCTCGGCTGTTCTGCTCGTCTCCTCTTCATCCTCATCGGTCCTATCCTTCCTCCATGGCTTCTGCCCTTTGGTCCGTTCATTCTCCACTGCCTCCTGTACCTCCCTCTCTAACCTTTCTTCGCCCTCCCGTCCGTCCTCGTCCCCCAAGCCCAGCCATCCCTTCTTCTTGAGCCACTTGATCTGCTTGTTCAAAGCCTCCTGCGCATAGGCTGCCCACGGCCCGAAAACGTAGTCGACCGGTACTATGTCCATGTAGTAGAACAAGCTGGTCAGCCCTACGACCGGTATAATAGCCGTCAGCTCATGCAAAATCAGGAAGGCGGTTACGTGCGAGACCGGGGCGGATTTGAAGCGCGAGGCGTAGGGCTGCAAGCGGCGGGGGATCAGGCGCTGGCTGCGGTCTAGGGCCGGGTTCTGAGGGGCGGATGTTTGGCCCTCGGTGATAGGGGTTGGGTTGGGATCTGTGGGGGGTTTCGACGATTTGAAGCGCCGCGTTCTGCTATTGCGCTGAATGTGTCGGAGGAAGGACGAGGTCGTTAATGTCGAGGGGAGGAGTGGTGTTGGACGACGCATACGGGTTCCGCGTGGAAGCGACATGTTTGCAATCGGCACCGAATGGCTCAGGACGAGAATCGGAGCTGTCGATTGAGACTCAATAAGCTGACGGGTCTACAGGTGTAGAACTCGGTTGTCTAACCTAGATGATAACTTGTTCACAGGAGTTCAACCTTGGCATTGGTCATTGATTCGAAAGCGGGGCTGTATGTCAGACAGCCGAACTTCGCCGCTCTGGAGAATGTGTTATTTACTGAAGTACCTATAAATTTGCAAACAACTGCATGTTTTTTGAGTGCTTATAACAACACCTATGCCATTCTATTAAAGCACTAGAATACCATTTTATCCTAAGTTATGACCCATTACCTTGTGATATTACATTATCCCAGACTTTTCTTTAGGATACTTAGGTTACCCCGTTACCTAAATAAGGCACTTGCTGCTTGCAGTGTTCTTTGAGATTCGATAGCATATATCTATGAAAAACAAAATATTCCGTACGTATCACATTGGCAGCTTTTTCCCTAATCCTTCCGTCAGCATAGCCTGTGCTTGCATCCCTGTGCCCTCCCTCAACACCCCTGCCTTCCGGAGCACGTCCATACATCCCTCAATGACCTTAACATCGACACCTGCCGTCTCCCCCGCAAATCTCACCGTCTTTAACCACTCACGAGCATCTTCCTCTGAGTAATCCAGCTCCGTGCTGATGTACTGAACAGCCTCATCATGGTGCCCATCAAAGTACTTGACGCCTTGGTCAAGCTTGACGAACAGATCCTTTAGCCTAGGGTCGTCCTTGAGGGCCGTTGATGATGTGGAAGCCACGATCTTCCAACTGCTCCATGGAGTGTAGATCTCGCCCACACGTCGAATCTCGCCCGAGTCATAATACCGCTTGGACGTGAAGTGCTCCCACATGAAGAAGTCGGCCGAGCCATCATTGACTGCCTTGCGCAGGTTCGCAAAGTTTTGCAGAATAACAAATTCAGAGTAAGGAGAAGATGAGGAGTCAGGAGAGAGCCAGCCCTGCTGATCAGCAAGGACGAAGCCCATTACCTGGCTGCCCGAGCCAAGGCGAGATATACCGATTTTGGAATTCTTGAGCGACGACACTGATGAGGTCTCAGGATGCTGAGCACCAGTCGAAATAGCCCAGCCTGGCACCTCAGTCAGTAAGACTTCCAACTAGAAGAAGAATCCCTGAGCTACAAACATAAGGGGGTCTCCACATAAGTTCCAACGAAACGGTAACCCCCGTCACCGGGGGCGTCTTCCTTGCCAAGGCCGGCTACCCATGCCTCAGTCAGCCCGATACCAACGTCGATCTCTCCAGCTCGGAGGGCTGCAATCATATGTCCTGAGCCGGATGGGAATGGAGTCAGAGTGGCACTGAGCCCAAAATGCTTCTTGGCGAAGTGAATTGGGGTCGAGAAGTGCTCAGGCACAAAACCAATCCGGAGGGATTGCGTGGTATCGATCATGGTGAAGTCCCAAATGGAGTTGAACTTAGCTGATGAAATCTGCCAGGGCTTGAAGCTGTCTAGATTCGAAAAATTTCACTTTAGATACAGCTTTGATTCGTTCCTTTCCAACCTTTCCAGGAGTCTTGCTGAAACAAAAGATAAATTTTGAGCCCTACATGGCGGGTAACCGCGGAGCGGGTGGAATGACGCACATGTATGAGGGGCAGTTTGATGTGGGGGTGGGGCTCTTATAAATCTCTATCTCGACCTGAGCTTGAGCAAACTGTAAGAGAGCAACCACCACATGCCAGCATGATGGTGATGATGTTGATAATACTATGTGCCGCAAGTATTATGTATTGTCTGAGATGACTTCCTCTTATATTATCGAGTTCTATCTTAACGACCTCCCATTCCTTGGAAGAGGAATGAGAGAGAAATGGCAACCGCAATGGATCTATTGATCCCTGTACTAAGCATGAGCATTGATGAAATAGGTAGTGCGTAGAACGTCTTTTATTAGATCGTTAATAGTCGAGAGTCTAGACGACTGACTTTATTCCCGCTATAAGCGACCGTAGTACGACGCGCTTAACGTGACTACTATATAATTTAGCGCTAACGGTCCTATTACTCCGTAGCCTAATTATAGTTAACTTTCTGGTATAATTATAATCGAGATAGAAGAATTATAAATAAATAATATTGATACGCCGTAGGTGTTAACCCTCGGTACCTCTACAAGTACTCCCTTAAGGGGCTATAGATGTGTAACGAAACCTCTAATAGTCTAGCTGCGTAAAACCACTAAAGAGTCTGTAAGGGTTTGTGCTAGTAAGTAAGTCCTGCTGCGGAGTCCTTTAGCAATAATATCGGGATCTGACGTATGGAGTATCGGGCTCTGGGTAACTGAAGTATTCGGTTTCGTTACATGATGCTTGTTTTCTGACACTATACTATCAGCTAAGTACGTTAGAAAGCCAGAAATATCCCCAGAGCTTTCTAACTGCCAAATAGATGACTGTTTCATATGCACGTCCATTCGCACGTCCTGTGGGATACCTATCTCATCTTGACAACCGCCACATCGGTGTGAATCTGTTGCACAACCTTACCCACATCGATGACCTCCTCCCCTTTGATAACTTGTTCAACGTCTGGCATTGACGAGTGTTTCTCTCCTTCAAAGATAGCGTCCATTTCCTCCAGGGTTTTACCTTTAGTCTCTACCCAATATGCCGCCTTAAATCTTTAGCCTAAATGTAGTTCAACTTTTCGGGACCGGGAAACTCACAATGAGAATGACGACAATAATATCCCAGCTTCCATTGATCATGTACATCTTCCATCCAATATTAGCAAGCCCGATGGGCATCACGAAGACTAGAACCAGCCTATATGGTGAAGGTTAGCAAGTTATTCACTATGGACGGCTATAGTGGAGTACGCAACTTACGCAAGTGCATTGAGTCCAAACTGCGAGAGTGCCAGTCCATTGGCACGGATCGAGTAGTTCATAACCTCGGGTGGATAGAGATAGAGCAGGGGCGTCCACGCAATTGAATAGAACCCCTGAAAGAGAAACATAACAGCGACATCTCCGTAGATAAGGCTGCTAGATGCGCCTTCAGGGTCATCGGCATACATCTTGGACAACCCTCCAATGATGAACAGGCAAATAACCAGAAGTATCTCGGTGAAAAGTGCCGTCGGCTTGCGCCCCCATTTGGCCGCTAGATGTGTACCAAATAGACAGCAGGCGAGACACCACACGTTTAGGACGACATTCTGATGCGCAAGTCAGTAAGTACTAAAATATGTTTTAGACAAAATACAGTGAAATAACTCACAGCCTTGAGCTGATCAAGTGTATTCGTAATACCGGCTGTCTCAAGCTCGGAGCCCAGATAGTATGATGCAATGATGTTTCCCGCGATGCAGGAGAATGGCCCAGCGGACATGCCAATCAGAACTCGTTTCCTGGATGTTGGGGTCTTTAGAATCTCTATCGGGCTCATTGTCCGCCCTTCTTTCTTCTCCCACGTAATAGTATCCAGGATCTCCTTGTCTATCAAATGTACAATGTTAGTACTTGTTACGCTGACGTGTACCATGAGGTCTCAGGGTCAATGCTGTCACATACAAACCGTCACAGCTACCGGATCGGATATGTCCCCGTTAGAATTGGTCTGCGCAACGACAACACGTGCTTCCTCATAGTATCCTTGGTATACTAGCCAACGTGGCGATTCTGGTCTGTTAAAAGTCTGAGTCTAAGTCATAGGGCCATGGTTTAGAGGACCGGAACTCACATGAAAGGCAAGATGACAATGCAGAGCAGCGAGAAAATGCCTTGGAGGAGTGACGGAGCCCTCCATGCCCAAGTCGATTGCCACTGTCCAGTTCCGAGAGTGATGCCGGCCGCGATAAGTGCACCCACGCTAGAATTATGAGCAAATGCACAACTATCAGCGGTGCACTGTGTCACTTACTAGTAAAAGTCATTGAGCAAACCAACACCCCAAGCTCTCCATCGGCTGGGAAAGGTCTCGGAGAGATAAACGCCCCCGGCAATTCCGGCCACAGCAGACCCAAACCCAAGTATGATGCGAGCCACGACGAACATGGCGATATTCTGGGCAGCCGTCTGAAGTATGACCCCGATCAGGGTGATCACAGAGCCTTGGAAGATGGCGGGCCGGCGGCCCACTTTATCGGCAATGATACCGGCGAAGATGGGGCCAATTAAACCACCGATGAATACTGATGCTGTGTTCAATCCCGTTGTTGCGGGATTGAGGGTGAAGTAGTCAGTGTATGATGGCAAAATGTTGAGGCCGTTCAACATGGAGCCATCGTATCCTCCAGTCTGTGTTAAGTCAGTGAGAAAAAAGTTCTATGAAGACACAAGGAGAGATGACTTACGGAAGAATTAACAACGGAGCAGATGATAAGCAGAAAAGACAGGAGCGTGGTAGAGTTGGGCACCCGAGCGGGCAGCCATGTTCCAGTTGGGGACTTCTTCATGACTGCAGAAACTTGGGATGTTACTGTAAGAGGATGAGAATCAAATTGCTATAACCCAGCCCGGTAAGGGTTTCAATGGCGGATAAAATTGGGTATTTATCCGGAATCTAACAGTAACTCTTCGTCTAGCCACTCCGTCGAGTAGGTAGGTGTCGGGCGATCTATCTGACTGATATCAATGTGGGGTAGAAGAGGATCTCTACCGCTTCAAGCGTGGAAGGTTGTGTCAACGAGCCCAACCCCCCGACAAGTCCTACGAGCTTCCTTCCTGAATGACGCTACCGTGAGAATTAGACCTCTCCTGGATTAGATAAAGCTATCAAGGCAGGGATGTAAGCTTTCCACCTCCCCTCGTGCCATTCGTTCAGTCTGGATACAATCTGCAGGTGATAAGCCAAAACAAACTTTTGACGGCGCATGAGAGATCCTCTTGGAGATTGTAGTAAGCAAGCGCTTCAAGGTACAAGGATGTTGATGTGAAATGTAGCAAGCTATCGGTAACATCTGGAGCGAACTTGCAAGATATGTTAACGACCAGTTTATGATAAGGATGCTGGGTATATTGAACAGTCTCTGAGAACGAGTCCCGCTGAATCATGAACCCCCCTTTCACTCGTCCGGTCCAATGAGGGCCAAATTCGACGATGGGATAATTCTAGCAGATAGATCCGGCTCGGTTGCAAACAATTTGTCATAGGGCCACATTGGATGCCGGATGCGATGGTGTCCCAATCTTTCCAGATCTTGATTCACTCCGCCCGGCGTGAGACCGAGCATCCAGTCTGCCGCCATGTCATACAGGTCCGGCTCCAAGTACCCAATTTTAATGATAACAATATCTGCCTGCCGCGGCTTGAGCTCAAGTTCAGTGAAATCCCGTTCGAGGTGGTACGGTTTGCGGAACTTGGTTAGAATGGCGAAAACACTGCCAACCTGCAGCACGACCTCAATCGCAGCGTGCTTGTCGCCAATTTTTATGGAGTGTACCCTACCTGTCATGGTTACAGGACCAGCGTGAGCGTTGTCGACTTCAGCCCCTGCGGTGACAGTGACGGTGGCGCCCACTCCTGCCTCCACAGCAACAAGAACGGCTTCAGGTCCAGGTACACTGGCATAGATAACAGTTGGGCCGCCTGTACTCCTGAATTCAGGACGGGCAAGCAACTGCGTAAGGCCCCAGGTAACATCGCCGGAGCCTCCAGCAGTGGGATTATCTCCAGAGTCCGAAATGAAATATGGGTGGGTCTCGGACGCGAGAGCTGCATCCAAGCATTCAGCAAATGTTCCGGTAGGTGCCACGAAGGCGAAATCTTGGTGTGCCTCCCAGAATAAGCCTGCAAGATGCTCTGCCGCTTTGGAAACGGATGCCTCGTCCCAGCCCGTGACCACAACGACGGCACGGTTTCGCGGCTCATCGGCCCATGCGTATCCCACCCAAATGGCAGCATCGAGAACGCCGTCCCACTTCTCCAACTCAGGGACAGTAGCATAAATATGCTGGGCGGGATCCAAACGAGTTGATGTCTGCTCACCAGGAAGAAGAATTGGAATGGGCACCCACGCCTTGATGGGTCTTTTCGGTGCCCCATCTACTTTCACCAGCAATTCAACGAGATTGCGACAGGCGCGCTCCTTAGTCTCTGCCACATCCACGTGCGGTGCAGTTCGGTAGCAGGTGATGAGATCAGTTTGATGTGCCAGTTCTCGCGAGACGTTGCCATGAAGATCCATCGAAGCCGACACAATGACATCGGAGCCGATGACGGATCGGACCCGCCTGAGAAGCTCAAATTCGGCATCGTCAATGTCCTCCACCGCCAGGGCGCCGTGAATGTCAAACCATAAGCCATCGAGTTTGTTTGAAGCGACGATGTCCTTTATCCGGGTCATGATCTCTCCGGTTAATTCCTCAAAGGCGTCACGCGTCACCATGCCACCAGGCAGTGCATGTCCAATGAGTGCCCCGCGCCAGTCGGCAGCATCACCGAGTGGTGTTCCCTGGCGAATAAAGGGGTACTTGGTTTTGATCTCATCGCCACGGAGTGGATGGAAGGCGGGAGCCAATGTCCGTGACGGAGTGAAGGTTGAGTTCTCACTGGCCAGGCCTGCGATGACAATGATAGGACGTTTTGACATGGCGATAATCAGCTCTGAGTGAATGACAATTTGGAGGAGGTGAGGTGCATCGCTCCTATCATATTTCCTTGACGGTGCTACTGACTCGCTAGCTAGGCCGGAGCGTCGGACAAAGTGCTATGAAAGTGAAGGTAGCGAGTGCCTAGAATTGCGGGGATCCGCCAAGTTTAGTGCACCGTACGTAGCTTGACCAGCCCCTCTAGACCTTCACGTCCATTCATCCATACAGGGCAGCTTGAACTCACCGAATTATAGCAAGAATCATTGCTACTTCAACGTTGTGAAATACAAGCCAGGAATGTGTCCACCCTTTTTCCTTTTTTCCCCTATTCGAGAAGCAACAAAAAGACCGAATCCAAAGGAAAAGGAGAGAAGGCAAAAAGAAAGATAAAGTCGATAGAAGAAGAATAGTTCAACTTGATAATTTAAAAGTCTCATAATTTCGATGTCATATCTGGTACTGCACGTAATCTGAATTTGACCCGCAATGTCGCCCTATTCTTCGAACTGGTATGACATCCCCATGTGTCCTTTTCTCAACCGACATGTATAATCTTCGTGTATAAGCTTGAAGAATAGTGTGAATCTCAGCATGAGCCGCAGACACAAGAGCGTTGTCTCTTCAAGTCACATTTCATCGAAGGCGGACACGCAAGCCTTCGTAGGTATATTACTAAGCCGAATACGGATCTTGTTGACCGACTCTCTATGGCGGTTTTGGATAGCAGCGTATCTATGAATTGTTGGCTCTCTACTTAATTTATAAGTATAAAATCAGTCTTTTATGGGATAATCAAAATAAATTCAATGCTCCTAGGGATATAAGTGTACCTAGATGCATGGCGGAATCATGTCCGTATGAATATACCCACTTTCTACCAGGCCGGTGGATTTGCGTAATGCATATGATATTACCTTCCCGGTTCAAGAAATGCGCAATAAAAGTTCAACTTGGGCCTGGCAACCCAACCAAGTTCGAAGCTCTGCTATATGCCTGGGACGACCAAGTTTCAGACCAAATTTCAAGCCAGGTGGTAGATTACGATGGATGAACACCGCTTATAAGTAAGTCGTGTTAAAATGAACTGCGGTGTCTGAGTCATAAGGCCAGGGTTCTTGTTTTGTGTGGTAATGGTATATGTATCAATCACAACTTTACCGAAGAAAGGAATCACCAGATTGCTAAGATACACGATGTATATAGCAGTGCCAATGGCGTTATTATCTGGCTTGGGGAGAACCGCGAAGGCGTCGATTTATTCTTAGACATCTACCTCGCCATACTCTTCTGTAGAAGTTATAAATATGGCTATCAAGGTCTATAGCTTGGAGCATAACGCATCCTGGAGTTATAAAGTCGAGCGGTTCTTTCAACGAAACTAGAATAAGGTCGAGGATACACTGACAAATAGCATCAATCCTTCCCTCCCCTTCCCCGGGGCTCCATTATTAACAAGTGACATAGACAGTTGTTTTAGCTTATAGAGGCTCAACGAGTCGCTTCTGTGGTTCTCACGCTTGTAGACACTGTGTTGGACCTTCAAGGCTATTACACCAAACTACCAGTCTTGGAAGGATATATGGCCACTTACCGTATGTTATTGGCCAATGTGACCACCACCCATCATACCACACAAGTCCTGCCTGTGAGACAGGCATCATTCATTCCTGTCTATATAAGGTCCTTATGGCCGCTGTTCACTTCTTTCAGGACTCTCCAGAGATCATGACATCCTCAATACAAGGTCATTTGCCCACGATCCAATACACTGCAAGAAGTGAATTTCCACAGGAGAGGCATTATCGTGAACGGGCTCAGGTCTATGGAATACGAAGACATCATGAGCAATTACGGATTGTCTATTCGGTGAATACATGAACACACAGCTTGGGAATGAATGGTATTTCCTCTGCCTGCGCATTCGGGCTCGTGATACAATTGGGCAAAAAGTCCCTGAAACCGATTGCGCTAACTAGTCAAATGAAAAACTTTGGAAATGCGACGGTGGCAAGTAACAAACTATACGCCGTCTGTGGACTATTGAGGCTAGATGAACCAGCCTGTCTGCTGGCTCCCAAATTCGAACTCAGCGCAAATATCATATACTTGCAAACCTGCGCAGCGCTCATGAAGTTGTACGGCACATTGGTACTAATCCAGGACGCTAACGGGGATTTCAATTCCAACAAACCATATTGGGTTCCGCATTCAATCGACACCATCGCAGTAACATGTTTGGCATTTCTTTTATGGGGAAATCAGTTGCGCAGTTCCACTTCTTGAACAATGACACTTGCATCGAAACAAATGCACAAATACTGAGTACCATTAGTAGAGTTGTGGAAAGTCGAGGGCTGGTTACGGCTGGACCTCATAGAATGATGGAAATAAGTGATTGTTGCCAAGGTCTTCGACAATGTGCGAAGCTGCATGATTTGGATCAAAGACACAAAAGCCCTTGAGTCGTATGCCACAGGAGAAGAACCCCTGGAAATTTTGGTTGATGTAATGTTCGTTGGGTACGGCCGATCCGCGTTTGACAAGGAGGTATTATCAGAGCTGGCAGGGCTGCTCCTTGAAATTCATGAGTTAGGACTTGGTTTGACAGCTTGTACTACGCATAGAAATGAAATAGCCCAGTCTTCGCAACTGTAGTTCAAACTACTTGTTGTAAGGCAGTTCGGATGTGCCGATTGTCAATGTGAAAGCCTTACTCTTGTGGCAATCTAGAGAAGTCACTGATCAGCCAGAAGAGGACCTCTTCCAAGATCTAGTCAAAACCAATAACATATGTCGAGGAAGTACCTTTTTCTGGACAGAAGATGGTTATATAGGCACTGCGCCGGAAACGAGACAAGAGGGTGATGTCGTGTCGCTGATTTTGTCGATGTCCATTGAGAGCCATCATTCTGTGGTACGCCTGGCTTACATCTGTGGAATTGTGGCCGGTAAGCGCTAGGATACGGAAAGACTACAAAACATCGTGCTGATATAATATGAGGAAGTATACGTGTTACTAATCGAGTATCATGATCAGGAGAAGATTATTGGCGAATACCAACCAGAGGGTTTCGAAGATTGCAACTGTCGCCTAATGAAACGCGCCGTTTATCCTACTTTCAGAATCCCTCTAAGCGTCCACGCAGTTTGAATCTCGAGTTGGACCGCGTCTTGCATCTGATGGTCAGAGCTGAACTCAGATACATGTCAGTTCAAGCACAGATATTACCATCTTGCTTGTAATGTCAGGCCTGTCATGATCCCTGACCCGTTGGGAAATATTCTTTGACCTAATAACACGCATTCTTTTGGGCCAGGTTTGAAATGATCCCTTGACTCGGAACCCTAGAGTTAGAGCACTGTAAATCAACTCTCCTCGATACGTAAACAAGCTAATATAATCATTCGACAGTTATCAATCAAGAAAAGTGACAATCACTGAAAAGTAACAACATAAATGAGTATCCGATGTCCGCCTGCCCCAAAGAAGGCCCACACACCCTCGGCAACGTTTCTGAAGTTCAGGATAACGCTCGTAACCCAGTATGCGCCATTGACCTTGTAGCTCTTCTCGTTCGCCGCACCACCGTAATCGACGTTCTCAAAGGGTATTCGGTTGGGCTTGAGGCCGTCCTTGACTTTAATGGTGAATTTGCAATACGTCACCATGTCGGCGTTGGACTCGTAGATGCTGAACAGGATTTCAGACATACCCTCGGGCATGTTAATGACGACACTGGAACTGAGTCGGACGAGAAGGGATGAGACGAGAAGGAATATGAAATGCATGGTGAACACCAAATCTGCAGTTGACCACGTAAGAGGATCAAATTGGTGAAGTTGCTGAAATATTAGTTCTTGAAATATCGACGTACGTAGACGGCGATTCTGTCGCGTAGGTTGATTTGCAGTTGAAGCTCGGAGAAGGGCCGTATTTGTAGATAGCAGCCCGGGACATCACTTGTTGCTACATCTGATTTTTGACGATATGATTTGGGCAAACCGTGAGTGATCCGATTAAATTTCCACATGACCTGTTGTGAACGCGATTGTTGTCTCTTCGGCATGGGCGACAGGCCATTTTCTGCTAGAAGCCGAGTGTGGAAGAACGGCATTTGGGAATCGTCCTAAGGAGATTATACCTTGTGCGTTGACCTAAATCGATGAGGAATCCGTTGCCATGGCCGTATATGTGACACGCCAGTCGCTCTCATATCATAGTCAATGCTTCTGCCATAAGGGTTGAACGAGACAGCAGTTTCACGGCTGATGTCAAGATTGCAAGCTGTATATCAGTGTATATTATTGTCCCTCGTATATACCAGGACAAACATGCAGGTTGTGCGATAGTGTATTCCACAAAGGTGGGCGCACTCGTATCCGGCGAGGGGAGTTGGTATCAACTGTATTGATGCCTTCGCCCGTAGAACTGAGGGTTGACTTATCCGGTATGTATCAATAGTGAAATAAAGGTAAAACTTTCATATGGCTACACGTGTCGCCCAACGGATCCCCATATATAGATATCCAATATCTGGAGAGTTATTGAGTCGGTGAACGATAAACATGGAAATAAAGACAGCAAGGGCAACCCGGGCAATCACATTTGTTGAGCCGCAGCAGACGAGAGCTCTGAAACAGGTTCTCCGTCGAGAGTAAAGAGTCTCAATCTGGAATCAAGCACTGCAGCAAAGATCTCGCCCGTCGTTCATGGCTGGCCGAGTGGCGTCGCGGGAGCAAGCATTGCGAGTGTGTACTGGGTTAATGACGGACTTGTGTAACAAACTTGGAGAATGATAAATCGAGAGAGCCAGAAACAGCACTGGCCATATTCACTCTACTTCTGGGTTCAGGAAAATGGTGGGAACATTGAGCTTCAAATATCCATTTTCATCGAAGACTTGAAGCAGCTTGAATGTGAAGCTCATTGTTGAGATTCTAGCCACAGCGGAAAGGAAGGTACGCCACATGGCAGGTGGGGGGAAGTGCCTGGTGGGCAAAGCTCTTCCCCCAGACTTTTTCCTTGAAAAAGCCACGAAGCATCAAGCAATAATCCCTCCCACCTTTCCAATTCATTCACTTCCCCTAAAGTGAATTGGTCAACCAACATGCCAACAGCAGCACTTGAAAAGTTGCCTGCCTGCTGCACGCGTGCTGTGCCACCTTGAAGTTCCCACCTCAAGGCTGTACACATAGCAAACAAATAACTTCGACTTCGTGTCATCTTTTCGCTGCCTCTTCTGACACTATCCTTGTCCACAGAAAAGCATCAGCCGAAAACAATCAGCAGCCATGGCAGACATCGTCAGTGCCTACTGGGCGACACCGCCGGTTGCGAGGTAAGCTTCACCATTCCACTGCTTCATGTACTCAGCCGAGGCCTGATGCTGACAAGTCCTTCACCACAGGACGGTCTCAACGCTCGTCTTCGCCTCGTCGGTCGCCGTCTACACTGGTATGGTCTCGATGGAGCCCTTCTTATTCCACTACATGTTTCTCCTCAAGTTCCCTCCCGGCATACATCGGCTGGTAACGAGCTTTCTGGTTACGGGCCCTCAGCTGGGTGTCATCTTCGACACATACTTCCTGTACACCTACCTGAGTCAGCTCGAGAAGACCAACTCGAAGTTCACAAGGAAGGAAGACTTGATCTGGTACTTAACATTCGTGGGCAGCTTCATCATTGTAGGTGCTTCCCCTCTGCTACCATCATAGCACTGCGACACGCCTTAATGCTGTATTCTGTCTGTTTCTTTCCTTCGGATTCTTTCTTTTTTGCACACCCTTTCTTCAAGCACCTCCTATATCTGCCCGCATAGTGGAGTTGCTCTACAGCTATAGCGGTTCCTGAAAGAGAGGAAGATCACCCCCGCACTTCGACTGGTCCGTCATTCGCAACCTCATTTGGGACCAGTTGCGATGTGGGCTTGGTGGGATGTCTATATGGATGACTCGGGTGAATGTCTTCGGACGTTGTTTGCTCGTGTGGTTTCTAGCTCCCTACATTCCAACACGCTGTGTTGCGTTTCCTGGTGTTTATGCATTATCGGAGACGCTCCGAACCCGAACTTGCAAACGCAGTGGCTAACCGGGCAATCAGATCATCAATCAACTATGGACTGGGGCCCCAATATATCTCCAGGCCCTGATGATTGCCATGTGTTATACCGCCGTGCAAGACGCGCGGGGGCAGCAGGCACACTTCTATGTTGTGACCGTTCCAGCACAGCTTATGCCCTACTGCCTCCTGCTTGTGAACCTGATGCTTGCAGGCTGGTACTCGTTCCAGGTCGGTCTAACAGGTATTGTCGCTGCGCACTTGCACGACTTCCTCACTCGACTGTACCCCGAATTTGGGAATGGTGTAAACCTGATTCCTACTCCCTGGTTCATCTCATACATCATGAGGACGCCACATGTCCAGAACACCGTCTATGGTTCAGCCACCGTGCCTCCAAGGCTGAACGAGCCTCGTAGCGGGCCGTTGCCAGACTCATGGAGGAGTGCTGGTCCCGGAAGGCGGTTGGGTTAGGCTGTGACTTGACGGGCCAGTTGATCAAGACACGATCAACGCAGTTGTAAATTAGCATCAACGAGAACTTGAGATCATACTCGGACAAACCATATTGGTACTCTTCGCCTTTGATACAAGTTGCTTATCTATTATTTGGTGGCATTCCATGGATTGCCACTGAAATTTTATGGGATCATTGTTGCATACCATATTCTGAAGCCACTAATCGCATCCATGTCATCTCACAAATATCCTGCTTATGAAAGCCGAGCCCATCCCAAAGCCGGTCCACACGCCATGTCCCGAACCCAAATTGTCCACAACAATCGAATACAACTTACAATTACCATATCGATATTATTCCACAAGTTTTATCCAAACATGAACTCTCTTTTGCCCGTGCTTACCTCTTCAATGTAGCGTGGCGCCCTTCGATCCACCACCTTCTGCTCCACAATGCGCTGTGGACTGGCTGTGCGAGGCCTCCTTTCAGCGAATCTCTCCTCGTGGCTGATGATAGGATTGGAGATCTCGAGCCTGACGGGCATGTCACCCTTGTCGGCCACAGGCGTAGCGCCTTCGATATTAATCTTGGGCGGCGGGTACTTCTTGGGTATGCGTATCCTCGGCACTGACGGGAGCTGCAGAGCCGGTATCTTGGATGCAGCCTGGCGTGGAAGGGGCGCCGGCCGTAGTTGGGCGGGTTTGTCTGAGGATGAACCATTGGACAGGCGGCTGGATGAGCGGTTGTGGCTCGAATGGGGTAAGGAGCCTCGGTTGAGAGAGTTGCCTCGTGCATGGGCTGCTGGTAGGGGGCCTGGAGGCGGCCCAGGAAGTACGCTTGCCTTTGCATCTTCGGCGGCGTTAAGGTAGGCTTGTAGGGCGTATGAGTCAGGTTTGTTGGACTTGACAGGTCTAGGGTTCGGGTCAGGTGTTGAGCCGCGAGTTTTATCTGAGTTGCGGCTCATAGTTTGAGGAAGGTAGGCATGATGTGTTGGCAAAGCGCCAGAAGGACCAGATCCTGGCTTGTTGGGGTTGAAGGCGTAGATTGGCCGGCGACCTTGTAACTCCTTCTCGTATTTATCGTAATAATCTGCGTTGTTGACGTATGCCTGCTGAGATTTGAGCTCGTAATCGCTCAGTTGTTGTTCTGTGTCCATGGCAGAGAAGGCTCCCTGCAGTGGTGGTGAGATTGACTTGCTTCCGCTGCGAGCGTCGTACTCTGAACTGAAGTCGGTGTACGTGTCCTTCTGTTTGCGATAGTAGACCCAAAAGAGCGCCGTACCGCCGAGGAAAAGGAGACCAGCACCTACTGCAATGCCAACAATCGCACCGGTCGTCATCGCTGTCGCCCCCGTACCAGTGTCCACGGCCGAGGTGTCGTTTCTAGGCGGTGCTGTGATGTTGACATGAAGTTTCGTAAATAAGGAGCCACTCAAGCCGATGAGAGCCCCTGACTGTGGTCGTTGTTGGCAACCAGCTTTGAGTGCCGTGAAGACTGGGTATATCAGCGACGGGCAGAACGACAATTTGGGTAGAGGATGGAAAGCGTGCTGGGCATCTTACAGTTGGCCAGGTACGCCTGATTCGTGCTACTCTGGAAACATTGTATGCATGAATCAACTTGGCTTCCGGCGAACTTTCCTCCATCCGCATCGCAGTACCCATACTCGGCTGCAATATCAGGATTCAATTCGTCGTCTTCGAGGGCCTTTTTCAGGGGTTGACAGGCATAGTCAATGTCACAAGGTGACGAGACCGCCTTTGTGATATTTGGAAATCCATAAACGCACACATCCACGGAATATCTGAGGTTGTCTGTTCAGACCATGTTAGTCACTTGTGCCTCAGCAGCTTGTCCGCCAACCTCCAGCTTACATAAAAACCAATTCATGTCGTTCTCGTCGCCGCTAACGGCATTACTGTTCTGGAGGCATTCCATGCAATTTTTGAATTTTATACCCTTGCTTGATGATTGATAGTCATGATCTGTGCAGGAGATGTCTGCTGCATTCGTAAAGGAGGACCCTGGGTCTTGAGTATCTGATTTTGGGTCGTTGAGGCATAGAGCAGCACATGGCGACCCTGGCGTCACCTGCAAAGCTACTGCGAATTTCTGGAGGCCCCAAAGGATTATGAGTATAAGCCGGAACATGGTGGTGCTCGACATGACTGAAGCAGGTGAGGAGTAGAATTCGGAGAGGTAGGTGACACGAGGTTACCACGAGTACTTGACCATAGTATTTACTCGTAAAACTGTCCACAATGGAATCGAAGCACGTCAAAAGAGGTTCATTCCAGCAGGGGAACACAAGTCATAGATGGATAATAAGATCAATAGTAAGCCTTGAGAATTGTACATTTACCATCGGAGGATCCAAGATTACTATATGTGCCCTGTGCATGTCTGCTGGCTGCAGTAACAAGGTATGGCAGGCAGGCGGCTCCATGGTGAGTTGGTGGTATTCAAGAAGTAGCTATGTCGGTCTTTGGATTTTGTTTCTCATAATAGCACGGAAATCGTTGGCCCTAGTGAACGATCGACAAGAAGCCAATCACAAATGGGTGAGCTGCCAGCGTCGTTGCACTGGGCTGCCGGCTGGGGTAGGATGCATGCGCTAGGACAATCTGGCCAGCGTCCGACCTATGGCGATGGCAAGAGCAGCTGATGCCAGGCGCGATGGCTGACCCATAGGATGAAAACGGCCTTGAGTGGACTGACAAGCAACAAATGGCAGGATTTCTGGACTATTAAGCATGGGATGGACCAGGGTGTAGGACCAAACGAAACATCGAGCAGCGCGATGAGTGGTCATGCTGACGCCGGCCCACCCATGGGGCCTTCCTGGATACTACTCGGAACGAACCCACCAATGAGACCAATCCAGCGCAGTCGTTCATCAGACACTCGAAGAAACTTGAGCCTTATCGTAAGCAAGGCAGCTTGAGCCTGAGGGAAAAACGGTAGGCATGCGTCCCAGTGTCCATCATCGCGCCAGCACACAATCAAGATCCCAGTTTGCCGTGCAGTGAGGTAGCATTATTCCTGACATAGTCTGGATGGCTGAGATTTGGCCGGTTGGCAACGCAGCTCGTGTTGCGTGGTAGAGACATTAAGTCGGTGAAAGGTGTTGCTGATTTTGGGACATCAAATGAAGTATGAGTGTCTATGCGCCCAGAGTGATGCAGGTGTGTAGATACATCATATCGTGGATGGCAATGAAATTGAATTTAAATACAATGCTGTTGTGATCAATTTGCCAAGTCTACATTGGCTTAAAATCCGCCTAATGACATCAGTACTTAGAGCACCAGCCCCATCTGAGCTCCATCGGACCATGTCTTTCTATCGCACTACCTCGGGAAAATCGACATCAAACACAACTATTATCAGGAACGGCCTCGCTCATGTCCCATATCGTTACGGTTGAATTGATCAAATCCAAACAAGTTTATTAGTTGCCTTGTTGTCCATTTGGCTCAACCCTTGAGTTGCGTTGCTCTCGAATTGTTTGCCTGAAGTCCAAGTGAATTGAACCAGCTACTTTTTGGACAGTCCATTATGTCGTGACGGTGTACAAGCGAAGAGTCTGAATATTTGAGATGGTTGTCGAATGATGATCGGAAAAAAAAGTCGTGGATCACAACCCTACGCCGCGCGTGTGATCTGAGTAGAGCAATAGGCACGACGGCTTGCTTATCATTGTTAACAAGTTTGCAAAAACCTGGAGATTGAAACGGCGCCATCTCAACGTCTTCGCACGCACTACAGGCTCCTGTTCGTCAGAGAAAAGCCTGCCTGAAATGGAAGAAACATGCATAGCTGCGAGCGCAAAACTTCCCAACAGAGGGCTGTTTTCCCTTGTCGAGGACTCGTGCGACCTTGTTTGCTTCGTCCAATTTTGCCAGCGTTTGACCAAAATGGCAGACTCAGAGGGACCATACCAGCCAAGGCCTACTGTATCCCAGAGCCACGACATCACTCTCCGGACAACCCATAATATTCGGGGCCGTTTCTCTAACTGCTGTGCTCCGTGGACTTTAACTTGCAGCACCTGTGTCTTGATAGAAAGAATGTATGTTTGTTGTTTACAGAATTTGATACGATACATTATGGAAATCTTTGGCTCCTACAGTTAAGAGCGTCTCCGGGATACGCTATGCCACCCTTCATCATGAGGAGAACGCTATGTGTCTAAATCTCCCACATGTATATCTACTAATATCACGGAATTCTTGCATTTCGATAATTTCCACCCTCGTAACTGATGTCGTCTTCTGGAAAACCGCGAGACGTCATCGTAAGTCATCGTCAACTGCAAGAGTGTACTAATGGACGGTGAAGGATTCCTTCCTCAGTAACACAATGCGAACATAGACTCCAGCCAACGAGTCAATTTTTACTTTCACATATCACACCCTTGTAGTTGTGGTGTTGCCTCTGCGACACGAGCTCCAACTTCAAATAGCCCGAAGCCGACATCAAAGCTCAGTGACCGCAATAGATTCAGGATTAGTGTCGGACATAGCGACATGACTGTGAGCGGTCTTTGTTCCATGCAATGACAAAGCCTCATACGGCCTCTCCCAATATGGGCTTTCCGACGACAGGCCAAATGAGACTGGCCGGCCAATTCAAGGCATGCTGTATCTTTCGAATTCAGAAGTCGCGTTGGGTTGATGCGGATCGAAGACGCTGGTCCTTCTACGACGAGCACTGATCGAGTCCTGAGTAGAATCCCTTGCCAGTAAGCGATTTCAGTTCTTGAAGTTCCACCAGAGTGACTTTTTTATGGCGGAATTCATTCCATGGCAGCAGACGCTGATCGTCACAAAAGGCGCAAAGCGCGCCAGACTATCCAAGTAGACGAGAGACCGAGCACATTTCATGTTCGCAGAACATTTCACGTTATCGCTGCCAAGCACTCATTGGATCAAGCAACAGCAACAGTTGCGTATTTGCTGATAGGAACATATTGGACGCTTGCCTCTAGCATTCTTTTGTGGGCTGTGAGCGATGAATAGAGGGCGATGGAGCAAATTATGTAGGAAGGTGGAATTAAAATTACGTTCAACAAGTTTGGCGCACACCAACCCCACTTTCCAACGCGCTCGCGGCAAACTGAATTTACCACCCACGAAATCCTTCTTCTACACGACGAAAACGAGGTTTTGGAGACCTGAGGGGCTCAAGCATGCTGTGTCAATCTTGAAATAACAAGTTTCTCCAGCCTTTCAAGTTGACAACAATCAGGATGATTATGTTAGTCGTGGTGAAATATTCTGAAGAAGAATGGCTGGGCTTTTCAACCTGCCCGCACCTCTCGCATAATACGAAATATGGATAACCAACTTAGGCACCTCGTACGATGTACCTGGATGCACTTCACAGACATCAATTTACTGATAACTTGCCGAAATCAAGAAGCCAAATACTACAGAAAATTGATCTTACTGAAATGAACTGTTGCCTTTGATATTGATCCTTACGATGATATAAGACAAGTATTAATTCTACGTGTTTTGATGGGAAGTACTGTCCTTCCGCCTATGTGGGTCATTCTGCTAGTACGATCATAGACACAGATACGTACGATAATAAGTTGACAGGTGTGTTACATTAGAGTGGTTAGGCTACCGGAAAGTATGGTGTGTGTAAAGTTGACATGGATCAATTGTGCCGTCCGGTTGGGCTGAATTTACCCCAGCTTCTAATGAGTATCTAAATTGTTGACGGGCACACAAAGCTCTGACATGTCGAGTCTGCCGAAATATAAATGTGCGACCCATGGCAGAATGTAATCTCACTCAAGGCTCCAGCAAGCGCAAAGTACTCCTACGCGCGAGCAACAATGGGATCATCCCAGTGTCCTGACAGTTCGTTGCGAGCACTTCGCCCGACACAACGACATGAGTGCTGCGCCGTTGGGGCTAAACAGAAGCCCACCCTGTCCCAAAGTTGGAGTATTGCTAGATACAACTTGTCCGGCCGATCAATCAGATGTTCTCGGGATGCCGATATGCACTGAAATAGCTAGACCTGCAGCTGCATCCCAGTAAATTTCGACCACCTGGCCATGATTTGTGAAGCAACCCCTGCTCGACGCAGGCGCTTAGAGACTGTCACGGGGTTGAGGAGCAAAGCAAGGCAAGCAGGCCAATGAAGACATGCTCGCTGCTAGGTGTATCGCGCGACGCTCAGCAGTCCCTCTTGGCTCTCACTGAAGCGGCAGGACTGCGCGGTCGGCAGTTTCCCCAAGTTTCCAATATATCATGGGTGCGGGCAATTTTCGCCCACCTTTATTTGCTCTCCCACTCATTTCTTCCTATTACCAGACAGACTTAGATGCCTTCAACCCTCCTCGTTACACCTCTCGCACCAGAAGGCGACATCTTCAGACGGCTGCAGGGTACTGGAAGTTTAATTGTCTGTTCAACTCGATAGTCTTTAATAAGGAGCGTTGCGTTTGAAGACCGAACAGCAGAAGGTGTCCTTGGAAGATGAGGATCGCCTGCCTTCAGTTCGCGCCGCAGGTCGGGGATGTCAACAACAACCTGAATCGCGCCGATGCTGTCTTGAGCAAAGCGAACCCTGACGATCTTGACCTTCTCGTTCTGCCTGAGTTGGCTTTTTCTGGTATGTTACCAACTGCGACAGTTTGAATTCTCTCAGATGAGATCTTTTGGGTCGTCGATGATGCATCGGGACGCAACTCCCAGGCACACTTAAGTTTTGGTGGCATGGCTGGGAGAGCAGAATTGGATGTCTCGGACCATACCTGATAGCGTCGCTGACTGTTTTCAGGCTACAACTTCAAGTCATTGAGCGAGATATCTGCCTTTCTCGAACCCACCGGCGCCGGCATTACTTCACTCTGGGCCAGGACGACTGCTCTCAAGTACAATTGTGTTGTCGCGGCTGGTTATCCGGAGAAAGTCGACGTTTCACAAAAGTGGCCAACTTCACCGGAGTACTATAACTCTGCCATCCTCGTAAATGAAGACGGGGAGACGATTGGCAATTATCGAAAGTCACACCTCTATTACACCGATGAAACATGGGCTCTTGAGGGATCAGATGGATTCTACAGCGGCCATATACCCGGTGTCGGTAACGTATCCATGGGAATCTGTGAGTACTCGGCATTATGAACTGGCTGATGACTATAATGAACTGACAGGAAGCATAGGCATGGACCTCAAGTAAGTCGAACTTACAACTAGTCCCAAGCAAGTTTATTTTAACGTCATTATAGTCCATACAGATTTGAAGCACCTTGGCACGCCTTCGAATTTTCGTTCCATTGCTTAGAAGTTGCTGCCAATGTCGTCATCCTCTCTATGGCCTGGTTAACACGAGAAGAGCCTCGACACTTCAGTCGCATGCCCAAAGAACCCGATATGGAGACATTAACCTACTGGATAAAACGGCTAGAGCCTCTCATCCGCTCCGACAATGATGATGAGATCATAGTCGTCTTTGCCAACCGGACTGGCATGGAAGAACATGCGGTATATGCAGGCACCAGCGCCGTCGTGGGCGTCCAAAACGGCGAGGTCAGCGTCTACGGCTTACTTGGCCGAGGCGAGAAGGAGCTGCTAGTCGTGGATACAAGCCTGCCTCCTTTTGCAAAACTGGTGTATCGTCCAGATGGGGAATCTGAGGCTGTAGCTCCAGCCCCCCCCCTTCTATTCCGGGATGCCGCAGGGTTCAACACAGGGACACACAACCTCCCAATCGCCCACCTCAAGCACTGTCTCAAAAGCTTCATGTACTTCTGACTCCCCACCGTCTATATCAGTATCGGATGCTACACAGGATGCCTCAGAAGGCGATGGTCACCGTATATATGGTGGTCATGTGTTCATCACACATGATGCCCATACACCCAAGACAGCAGCGTTCCCCTCGACTCCATTCGAGGATTCCCCAGTTTCGCCTCGATACTTCTGGGTCCCTCCTGAAAGCTTGAGAACCCCCGACCTTGGAATGCGCGTCCCACAATCGCCGACGTCCAGCACGCGGTCCAATCATGGAGACTTCGAAAGTCTCGAGACTGGAACTCAGGATCCGACACAAAGAAACGGCACTCCTTCTGTTGGCTCAAAACCAAGACAAGATACACCTGCCACTTCAGCGAGACCAAGAGAAGATACCCCTGCCGCCTTTGCCCTTCAGAGCCCCGACGCAGACAAATCACCTGAACTCTTAGAGCTGATCCAGAAACTACGTAAGGTAAACGCTGAGCAGTCAGGAAATTGTCCTGCACGTCCAAGATCTCCAAAATCACGAAATGCTAGCCGCACAGGTCGTGGGGAACGGTCAGATTCTGTTCTCGCCCGACGACCTCCGTCTGCCTTTAGCAGCCGTACGAGCACTGCCTTAGAGGAAGATTTAGTACCTTTCCGACCCGAATCACCCAAATCACGCAACGCTAGTAGAACCAGGAGTCGTAATAGACCGCCGGTAACTTCGAACGTGGCGTCTGCTCCGCCCCCACGCCCTAGCAGTGCTAGCCAGACCCCGAACAGGCCCACGCCGCTCGACCTCGGAAACAGTGGCCAGCAAGGTGCAAGCAGAATGCGGAATCGGCACACTTTGTATGGATCTGCTGCCATTGACGAGCAACTGGCTCGTCGTGGCAGCGCCTCGCCCGATCTGGAGAAGATTGGTGCCGACCTCTTGGTCTTTGAAGAAGGCGCACGACGACCGAGGCGCGACAGTCTAGAGTGCCATGCAGACGAAGACGACTTCGTGGTATTCCATGCATCGTCTCAACAGCAGAACTCCACGAAGGGTATGCCTCGCACAGGCAAAGTTCCAGTGCGATCAGCTTCGCGAAAAACTGGCTCGCCAAAACCCAACAACTCCCCAAAGTTCTCGACCAACAAGACTCCTCGCGACATACGTAGTTCCAGCATGTCGAAGTCGCAAAACTCTCCAGATCTGCCAGATTCTAGGGCCATCAGTCGCGGGCGGCCGCGCCAAGCAAAATGGACATCAGCAAAGGTCTCCCCAAAGCTGCCCAACCACAAGTCCCTGGGGGGTAAAGCACCGCTTCAACCGCTACGGGTTCCAGACTCCGCGAGTAAAGGGAACCCATTTGAGCAATTGAACAGTCCAGAAGCTGTTAAGGCCAATGCTGATCAAGCCAGTCCATTCGAGCGCTTTATGAGTCCAGAAACCGTTCAAGGAGACCCAAGTGCGTGCAACATACTCGAACGACACGTTAGTGCAGAATCTCTGAAGGCCGCTACCCCAAAAGGCCAGGCGGAACGTCCGATTAGAAGCAGGCGGGAAAGTAACAAGACCATGCCGGTGAGCACGTGGGCAAAGGATACTCTCTCGTCGTCGCACGTTCCGAACACCAGCAATTCACGTGAGACGTCCCTCGAGTCATTGAGCCACAGCCCAGGCATGTCTGCTTCATCAATTATGACTGTCGAAACAACTTCAGCCCCGACAACCCCGGAGTCTGTTCCCGTGACTCCCAAGGCCATGAAACTTGAGCCTGATTGGGACAAGGACAAAAACTTGCTCGACGTCCCCACATCTGTGCCCGTCGTAGAAACGGTGCCGATGAATATTTTGGACGCAGATGTCCTCAGACCCCAAAGTGTCGTCATTTAGACTAGATGCATCTAGGAAGACAGAGAGAGGGATAAACCTAGAGTCTTCTTGCTTTAGCGTGGTGTTCGGGAAAGGTCCCCAGAGTCATCGGCGCCTCCATCATTGGAATTGTGTATACTTGTCGGAATACTTTGATAGCATAGGACGACAAATCGCGCAGTGGTGGACAATTTGGTGTGCATGAAAGTGGATATGGACCAAGGCTTGGACTTGACGTCTAGTGCCTTTTTTCCGCCTGGATCATTATAGGTGATTTCGTACTTTTGCATTACACCTAGGTAGAACAGTGAATAATGAATTGATGAATTGGATTTTGTAAGTCCTGAGGTGTGAAGGTGTTGAATCCATGTGCGGAAAGAGATGTCGCATTTGGAAACATACGTACCATTGCTTACGTGGGGTTGGCAATTGCATGCATGCATGCAACTGCGCAGAAGCCAATATCAAGTTACAAGTTGTTAAGTATTCTTCACACTTGAAATTATGCTAGATGAAGTGACGGCCTTCAATATGGATTCTTGGGCTGTATGACAAGTTCTAGACCATTGCTGAGTCCGAACCTGTCATTCTCATCAACCCTAGGAGCGCACCCTGCTCAACTATGTTAACTATTTGCTTACCACTTCATGAATCTGTTTATTGACAATTAGCCTCACTTACAAGACTATAATTATGTTGGGATGTCTAGTCATTTCAGGACCATTAAACCATCTACTCAGGCAAGTCGATTTAACTTTGTAGAAGGATACATGGCCGATTGAATTCATAGATACATCGTTTGTCATGGGCTAGCCATCGCCGGGCCGCTGAAATTCACAGTCCCAGCGGAGCTTTGTCTATTTCATACGAACCCAACTTGTATCGACGCCAGTTGAATCTAACCAAAGTCACTGTTTCGTGCAAGTTGTTAGATGCGTGAATACTTCAGGTCAATTCATCTTAGCCGCAAGCTAATCAACATCTGGTTGTTCCTAAACCCTTTAGAGAACCTTTGTTGAAAAAGTGACGCATTTAGTGATCTTCGCCGGTTAGCCGATTGAAAACCGGTTGCATGCTCTTGTCCTACCTGGCTTCGCCACTGTATGCCATAACATACCTGACACGTTCTGGCCGCTGTAGTCGATACATGCATTGAGGGCAAGCAACATGAGGAGTTTGCTTACTCGTCCCGACAAGTTGGTTCTGGCGCTTCTATGCACAACGTTGAGCTGCCAGTTGAGGTAAAACCCCCCGTTGCATGTTGCATGTTGGTTTGGCACACTCAAGCTTTGCCACAGATTCTATCCACTAGGGCCGCGAGTTGGGCCGCCGAAGTTATCAATGCATTCTCCCAGGCTGCATCACCGTATGAAAATTTGCCGGCTAAAAGCCTTGGTCGCAATGAAGTCGCAATGCAAACTTCCTATGTTGGACGCAGAATGCTGGTCAGAGGTACCCCAGGGCACCAACGAGGGGTATGGGGGCCGTAGACTGCAGGGATTATCGATTAAGCCTTCGGCATCACGCCAACGACTGGGCGCCACAGACCCTCGGCAGCACTAGATGTCTCCAATCAGACGGCGGTACCCACCAACAACCCCAACCTCCAAGCCCACATTTCGCTCAAAAGATACAAACTTGCAGGGGTTTTCATCAGCCCAAAAAGTAACTGGTTCGTTACTGGTGCTGAGTGCTCTCAGTGGCCAACCTTCTTCACCTTGCATATGGCCCCCATACGAGGTGGTGAAAATCCTGTCCACTGGCGAATCATGGACGGTGCAAACCCCAGGAAGAGCGGGAAGTGACCAGCTTGCAGTGCTATCGACCCCAACCTGGCAACGAGGGTTCCCAATATCACAGTTCGCACGATAGCGCTTCCTCTTACCATTCGGTGCCATGATCACCGTTGACGACATGAGCTTCGCTTTCTAGCTCGCTTACAGTCTCACTTGTCGTCCGTCTGAATGAAAAATCGAGACAGATATAAACGTCACCGCCACCCGTCGTACGTCCGCCGGACGTGCCGATGTTGATACCAGAACATCAAAGCTAGCTTTGAGCGAGCGATTTTCGATGTCAAGGTGACACCAAAGCGGAGTTGTTCTGTGACCAGCTGCTGACGGAAGTTTACTTGCCCATCCAAACGCACCCGGCCCTTTCGCGAATCTATTGAACGAAACATCTCGCGACGATCAAGATGTCGCGAATATTGGTGATTAATACGCTTTTGCGTGCGTCGGCGGCCTTACTAGTGGCGACAGGCTCGCCATGCGGAACTAAGTGTGGCAACGTCCTTGATTCCACGTCGACAGACGACCTTGTCTGCAGAGACTCTGACTACTCGCAAACGGCTGGGGTTGTCTGGTCAAATTGCTTGAATTGCGAGCTATCAAGCCCATACTCGAAAGAAGTTGACAAGTCCACCCGCTCAGACCTGCAAGCCATGCTTTGTGAGTTCCTGCTTTCATATACACCAAATACTCGTGGTGGATTTCATGCTAACTATCGCTCCAACAGATAACATGCGATTTGCAACATCACATTGCCTGTTTTCTGACGATGAAGAAGACGGCTCCTTTGGCACCAATCCCTGCATCACCACGTATGATGAGTCTGAGACTGTCGGTTGGTATCTTTGCTGACTGTCGGCCAGTACCGCTTGCGGGCCGCTGAAGGCAGCCATTGAGTACGATGGCCTGGAATCCAACGCAACGGCCTATGGCTACTGTAGCCTGTGGAGTGACCTCCAAGCCTCCAAATGCGACGCTTGCTTGACCAACAT
The DNA here is from genome assembly GCF_002105095.1 of Pseudomassariella vexata. NCBI lineage: Eukaryota > Fungi > Ascomycota > Sordariomycetes > Amphisphaeriales > Pseudomassariaceae > Pseudomassariella > Pseudomassariella vexata. The sequence continues at coordinate 2,178,589 of NW_024467956.1, read as the reverse complement.
GGAGAATGCTCATTTTTTTCTGAACTGTTTGTGCAACAACACTGCCGCATGCCCGACGTTACTGACCACATCATGCAGATATCAATGTCTTAAATGGAGCTTGCAAGATGCAACCAACGCCAGGTTTAACCTTAGCACTAGAGGGAAGCATTTTCTCCGCTGATACCGTGAACGTGACTACGCCAACGCCCACGGCAACATTTACGGCATCTGGTCCGTCTGGGCCTCTCAGCCTTGGTGCTATCGTTGGTGTTGCTGTGGCCGGAACAGCCGTGCTACTCGGGGTTGCCGGCTTCTGCATCGTCGCGAATGGCAAGCGGCGGAGGAAGGCTTATCTACGAAAGCGGGAGCAACAATACAAAAACAACCATTGGCCTAGCCCTGGTGTCGGAGGTGAGATGTTCGAAACTCCCGTCAGTCAGAAACCACTCCGTGGTTGGGATGAATCTCCTGTTAGCGCCGGCACGGACTCAACATACCCTCGATATATCTCGCCTTACAGTTCGCAGTACAATAGCCCCGTGAGCGCTCTAGATGGTCCGAGCCATATGAACTGGCCATCAGAGAAGACGCAGAACATTGGAGTCGCTCTTAGCCCTGATGGCGAGCGTTCGAATGATTTCTGGGGGGACAAGAAGGGGAAGGACAGGGCCGAGGTAGAAAGGGACGAGTACGAGTTGCAGGAGGGAGTAAACAACGGGGGTGGGCAGGGTCAACAGTACCCTTATGTGTCGCCGCCTCCTCCGATGGCACCAACTCTCGGTCATCCGGGCTATGGCCGACATGGCCCCACCCCGCAGCAGTCTGGAAGGGGGACTCCTGAAGAGGATTTCATCTAGTTTGGATGATGTGATTTTTGCATCACGCAATATTATTTTCGGATTCGGAACCGTGTTCTGCATTTTCTTTGGTGTCGATTGGACTTTTCCATAATCTGCGTGGAGTTGAGGTGTACGGAAGAGATAAGGATGATGGTTCGACGGGGAATTTCTCTGGACATTGGCGCATGAAATGTGGTGCGGTTCTCTACAAAATACCACATGTGGCCCGATACATATTGTTTGCCATAGGGTAACAGCATGGCCCCAATACTGACGGGAGGTATATTCTTTCTACCGCACTCGAGAAGAGGTTCTTAATGTCAAAAAGTGACCACAACCCTCAGGATCTTCTATGGTTTAGGGAAATTGGCATTAAGACCCAACACACAAACGAACCTCTTTGAGGTGTAGGATATCCATGAACTGAATTTAGATCTGCTGAGCTTGAATTGAATCGCAATAATGAATGCACATATCTTGAAGTCATGCTGGTTCAAGTCCAGGTCTTGATGCATCAATGATAGATTGAAGCAAGAAGCTGTGGCATGAGCTCGTTATCAGAGATCCACTAATCCACTTTAGACTAACGTACCCCACAAGCAAGTTGGCCACTTTTTCTTGGCACCGTATGAATAACTTCAATAACTTAACTAAACTAAAAAATAATAATTCAAACTAATCGGAATCCTCTTCCTCGTACGTATCTTTATCATTCTAACTAGTACAAGCATTATGTCCGGGCTCTCCGCAGATCCTACAGCGCCGTCGGCGTGGTTCGGCCGGTCTCGTACGACGACGACTTACACGTATATCATCCTGTAGCTGCTGTTCAATATCCCGTTGAGACTGTAAGTCCTGAGCGTCTCGTAAACTAAGAGATCCTCTATCTTGTAGCTGTCGATTTTTAGTCCTTCGACGACGGCTTAGCTCTTGATTGGCCTTCCAGAGTGTAGTAACCTCATCCTCAAGTAAAACTAACCGATGTATAACAGCCGTCGCACCACGTGAAAATTGGTCAATAGCCGTAAGTATTGTCGTCGGGGAGCTATTCTGATGCTGTACGATTCTGTTTTTAACGTATTCAGACTGGGATTACGCCTCGGTTGGGTTATTTGGAGTCTTTGATTCCCAGATTAAGGGGGCGCCAGACGAGCTCCCAGGAGGTGTAGGCGTATGTAGCTTAATATCCAGCTGTGAAATCACATATTCCGGGTCGTACGGAACAAGTCCTGTCCCCCTGAAACCTGCCTGGATATTCGACTTAGTTATAGTCGTACGATACGCCCTATAGAATGCCGAAAAGAAATCCTCCTTCGAGATATGGGTTATATGCGCCCGTATTAGGTCTTCAATTTCTTTGCCGTACGACCTTTTCAAAGCCCTAAAACAGCCTACATCGAGAGGCTGGAGCTTATGTGACGAATGAGCAGGCATACTAAGTGTAATAATAGTATGCTCTTTGCAATATAGCTCGAAGTCAGTCAAGTGGTGGTTCTTATGCCCGTCGAGGATAAGAAGACGATAAACACCCTTCGTACGATCCTTCGTATAGCGATCAAAGTGCTGAATCCAGTCTACGCCTCGCTCATTTGTTGTCCAACCGTTTTTGGTTACAGCGATTACCCAATCGGACGGGAATGGGCTATTCTCGTACCAGGATAAGAGGTGGTTTTGACCCGCGACAATAATATACGGCGGGATAGCCCAGCCGGACGAATTAATACCCTGGATTACTGTAGCCCATTCTCGATTGCCTTGTTGGACTGTACGAGGCCTTCCGCGTCGTTCGGCACTTGTAACTACCATCTCGGATGATTAAGCCCATCGCGAACCCTGTCTCGTCAAAGTTATAGATATCCGCCTCTTGGATACCATATTTCGCAATTGTATTTCGTACGAGCGTAAACCACGCGCGATACGCGTCAGGATCTTCGCAATAGGCTCGTTGGTAGTCGATTCTTTGATTAAAACGCGTCCGAAGGTCTGGTTGTCGTCGTACGAAGTTCGAGGCCCAGTTGACGCCGACGCGTCCAGCGCCACGGTCACGGAGCAGTCGGTTAGCCAGAGCTTCAACACCATGGAGCCGGGGAGGAAATGATCGCGAATCTAGGTCAAGTATGTATTGTACGACCGCTAACTCTTCTGATTCCGTAAGCTTATGACTAGATTGTCGAGTATCGCGTCGAGATAGTAGTCCGCATTTTCGGTTAGCTAGATATGTACGAGGGACATTGCAGAGTTGGGCAGCGCGTCGGATGCTTAATTCGGGTTTCGATTGAAGCGCCTGACACGCTAGAATCATGTCGCTTTCTTTCCAATTCGATCCCATCTTGGTATGTGTAAAGATGTTAATTAAAAGGTTGTTCGTACGGTGCCAAGAAAAAGTGGCCAACTTGCTTGTGGGGTACGTTAGGCTTCTGTGGCTTGACTCCAATTGAATCGCACCTTCCCCACAAGCTGCTCGAATTTTTTTTGGAAGCTTTTTTTGCAGAGAAGTTCGCCAACCTTTGCGTCTGTATCCATCGTCGCCAAACATTTCTTCCTCATTATTATAGCGGCAGAAAAAATGGCGCAGAATGCTAAACAGTCGGCAGCTAAGGAGACGTTTGTCATCAAGCCCGAGAGCACGACTCCTGCTATTGACTGGAGCCAGACGCCCCTGCTGCTGAAGAATTATGACAAGCGTACGTGACGAACATCTCGAGGACCAATTGTAGTCCAATATTTCATCCAGGTGAATTACTAGAAGGCTGACTTTACCGTAGTTCTTGTCCGAACTGGTCACTTCACTCCGATCAACCATGGCTGCTCGCCACTCAACAGAGAATTGAAGCAGTACATCAGCTCTGGTGTAATTAACCTTGACAAGCCCTCGAACCCGTCCTCCCACGAGGTTGTCGCGTGGGTGAAGCGAATCCTCCGGTATGCGCCCATCCGGTCTGCCAAAAAGATCATAGAAGTAATCAACTACTGACGGCCGGTTTAGCGTTGAGAAGACGGGACACAGCGGAACCCTCGACCCCAAAGTCACAGGCTGTCTGATTGTTTGTATCGATCGTGCTACCCGACTCGTCAAGTCCCAACAAGGTGCTGGAAAGGAATATGTCGCTGTTATTCGACTCCACGACAAACTTCCCGGTGGACAGGCCCAATTTGCGCGTGCTCTCGAAACCTTGACCGGTGCTCTCTTCCAACGTCCCCCCTTGATTTCTGCAGTCAAGCGCCAATTGCGTATCCGAACTATCCACGAAAGCAAATTGATCGAGTTCGACAATGACAGGCATCTCGGTGTTTTCTGGGTCAGCTGCGAGGCAGGGACTTACATCCGAACCTTGTGCGTACACTTGGGATTGCTGCTAGGGGTTGGAGGCCACATGCAAGAGCTTCGACGTGTGCGAAGTGGTGCCATGGACGAGACCAAGGATCTGGTTACCCTCCACGATGTTCTCGATGCCCAGTGGTTGATGGACAATCAGAGAAACGAAGCCTACCTTCGCAAGATCATCCAGCCCCTGGAGACACTCTTGGTTGGTTACAAGAGAATTGTTGTTAAGGATAGCACTGTTAATGCTATCTGCTACGGTGCTAAGCTCATGATTCCCGGTCTTCTCAGATATGGTCAGTATTGCCCATACCGTCACTCACACCCCCGGGGCCTATCACTGACTTGAACAACAGAGGCGGATATCGATGTACATGAGGAGGTTGTTCTCATCACTACGAAGGGTGAGGCCATCGCTCTTGGCATTGCCCAGATGTCAACGGTAGAGATGAGCACATGCGACCATGGTGTCGTAGCCAAGGTCAAGCGTTGCATCATGGAGCGCGACCTGTACCCGCGAAGATGGGGACTGGGCCCTACGGCTACTGAGAAGAAGAAGATGAAGGCATCCGGAAAGCTGGACAAATATGGCCGAGCTAACGAGGCAACACCAGCTGCATGGAAGTCCGAGTACAAGGACTTCAATGCCCCGCTCGAGCAGCCTGCTACCTCCGCACCTACCGCAGATGTCACCATGTCGGAAGCACCTGCTACAACCCCCGTGAAGACCGCTACTCCTGCTGAGGCTCCTGCTGCAGCAACGCCGGCAGACGACGACAGAAAAAAGCGCAAGAAGAACGATGGTGAAACAGCCGAGGAGAAGGCAGAGCGCAAGCGGTTAAAGGCAGAGAAGAAGGCGGCAAAGAAGTCAAAACGGGCTTCGATGGCGTCCGCCAAGGAGTCCGACGACTCTGAATAAATTCTCTCATGAGTGAAGTCATCTGGCACTCATCACACTAGCTTGAATGTGTGACCCTGACTCGAGGAGACCACATTGGCAATCCACCACTCATTGACGTGGCTACTTGACTAGAGCTTCAGCAGCAATGGGATACCTTGTGGTTGTCGCGACCCATTTTCCCGAACTCGGTTGGAAGCCTGGCCGAATCTTCATCGATATGCTAAGGTTTGCGCATAAACTGTGCAGCTCTACGCAACGCCAATACTGGAATCTCAACCTTGATCTGCATAATTGCATTATGGTTCTTTCCCATGTGGCGGTTCTACTGTATCATACAGTGCTTCAGTACCAAAGGATAATGGAAAAGGCGTTGCGGTTCTCATTCATGGAAGGCAATTGATCATAGGTAGATAAGAAGATTCATCTACAGCAAGTCAATGGCTTTATTCGAATCCTAATTTCCAAGTTTGTGCCTGATTTTTCATGGTTCCTATCGTCCCAAGCTGTCGAGTCACGTAGGAATAAAGAAATATTTTAATGTAGATGCTGAGCAGGTGAGTCCTGATCAGGAGCCATTTGAGCATCCCATCTACGAGACTATTACATCAGCAGAGCTGCCCCGAAGTTGGAAATATGCAACTCATGACGTAGATGTCGTGAGCTTGACCCTGACTGGTATCCATGCGACGTTGGAATCAGAGAAGTAAAACATCTCCACGACCATAGCATCATGGAGAAGTCTCATTGGGAGAGCTACGATCTAGACCAAGCATCGTCCTGTCATTCAGGCTTCATGAGCAAAATGTGGACAAGTCGAGCCTGGGTCTCTGGGATGCAGCAGCGGCAGCTGATCGCAAGTCCCATACGGGATACCGTCCATATAATTACCGGCGCCAGTAGTTCGTGGCGTCCGCCGGATGTTGAATGCTAACACAAAGAAAACCCAATGGCTCGCCCGCTAGTATTGCAACTTTGTCATGCACTTGCTTGCACCTACCTCCTGGGCTCGGCACATAATGTATAAAAATGTTTGAATCTAGAAGACTGGGTGCAGCACGAGATGGACGAGAAATAATTCTCCGCAAGCCCTTGCTGTGTCCTGTATTCTTGTAGGATGAATTGAGACTATTCCGTCGATCACTGCAGGAGGCCGTATTCCATGCAATGCCACAATAATATTTGTCCCACCTCAACGCCTAGGATTTGAGTCCAAAAGCATGAACTCATATGGAATATTATCTCAGCCCTGTTAAGAGACCCCTGCGACAAGAACACAAGGATGGATCTTCTAATTCCAGAACCATTTCAGTTCCCTAAGCTCCAGCTAGCAAACTTGGAGGTCGATTGGCTGGATAGCTCTATGTTTTCTTGACTCTCCAAAGAATGCATGTCTAGTGTGTCCTGCCTATCAACGTGTTTTGCATATGTCGTTGGGTGGATAGGATCGTTGTAAAACATGCCGATCAGAGGCGAGACGACCCAACTGGGGCCGACCGGGACTGATATCTTGCGAGTTGCAGGTTGGTTCACACGTGCGGAACTCTATCAATAGACGCGTACGCGCGAGAGCGGGAACTGCTGGATGACAAGTTGCCTCCAGGACGACCAAGACCCTTTCTTTTTTTTCTAGCGCTTGTCAAACGAATTTCGATTCACGAGTAAGCTTTACAAGCAGCGATATGAGAGTTGATGTTGACACTCTAGGTAGGCTGACCCGCAGCACCTCGATGCATTGAAGGCTACTGACCTGCGGGTATTGTCGAAACACAGATCAAGTCTGACGGGGGCAGACGAGGTAATGCGGCTCCATTGACAGGTCGGTCCAAACTGCTGAACAACCCCACGACAAACGGGAGCAATTTGAGCCATGTTTTAATCTGAGCAGGATCTGATTCCTGCTTGATTCATGCTCAGGGGGCCCCAACTCAGTAAGTGACAGCCATATCTACAGGGTTCTTCTATCCGTTGCCGGATTCCGTAGACGAACACTCCAATTATACATTTTCTATGCATCTATGCTCTGAATGGGCAAACAGAAAGTTTCAATTCCATGAGCGCCAGAAAAGCAATCCATATAATGAGTTTTCTCCCCGTGCCCTGGGCAATACGGCTGAGAGGCAGACGATCATTCTCCTTGTTTCTTCTTTCTATAATATATGCAGGTCATCACGGCAGTGTCTGTGTTACTGTATTGAAGCCACACACGTCAAGTTGTGCTGCCTTTAACCGATCTGTCAGACTTTATCACTCCCCATCCTTCGTCCCATCGTTATAGTGCTTCCTTTCCAGCTGTCTTCGAATACTAGAAATCAGCTGTCTCTCAGCATGAGACGAACCTAGTTGTTACAATTCAGTAATAGCTGTTTATTTAATCGGTCCCGGAAAGTTGGTTTGTTGTCTTGCCAACTTTGAGGAAGCTTCAAGCTAGTCAACTCAACTCAACTCGATTGGAGTTCTTGTACAAGCTGCAAGTCCGGGCAAGTCAACTCGACTCGGACATCGCCCATCATGAAGCTGTTACTCTCTGTGCTCGCGGCCACTGGACTGCTCTGGGCGCAGGCATGTCTCGCGGCACCGACGAAGGGCAACCACTTCTGGGAACGAGCAACCAATGCCCCCACCATCTCAAGAGACTTTCCTGATCCTTCCATCCTCAAAGCCAAAGATGGAAGCTGGTATGCCTTTGGGACCACGAGCAATGGCAAGCAAGTACAAGTCGCCACCGCGCTGTATGCGGAAGGGCCGTGGTCGTATCTCGACACCGATGCCCTCCCCGATCCGGGCAACTGGACCACTGGCTCCAACACTTGGGCGCCTGACGTTCGTCAGATGGAAGACGATACGTACGTCATGTATTATTCAGGTGAAGTGGCATCCAACCCGGCATTCCACTGCGTGGGCACAGCGACCTCGGAGGGCATCTTGGGTCCTTACAAACCGTCATCCGAACCCTTCGCCTGCGACCTCAGCATAGGAGGTCAGATTGATCCGTCTGGTTTCCGAGACCATGACGGCACGCAGTACGTCGTGTACAAGGTGGACGGGAACAGCATCGGACACGGCGGGTCTTGCAATAACGACGTTTCACCGTTCCTTCCCACGCCGCTCCTGCTGCAGGAAGTCGACGAAGACGGTATCACCAAGGTTGGTGACCCGATTCAGTTGCTGGATCGTACCGATGCCGACGGTCCCCTGGTTGAGGCTCCGGCGCTGCTGCGCCATGACAATGGGGTGTACACGCTATTCTTCAGCAGTGGGTGCTTCACCGAGCCGACGTACAACATCAACTACGCCACGGCGCATAACATCAAGGGCCCGTATACCCGGAGCTCAACCCCTCTGGTGAGGTCCGACGATTCCTTCGGGTTGACTGCGCCCGGTGGCGCGACGCCGACGGCCGACGGCGACATGATTGTATTTCATGCTGATTGTTCTGCGGGGCGGTGTTTATTCGAGAGCAAGATCGATATCATGGGCGATGACGTTGTGCTCGATGGCGTGGATGGTATCGGCAGCTAGCTCATGACGGCCCGCACGAGAAGCGCCTTGAGCCGGACGATGGAATGTAACCCCGAGTGCAACTCGCCCTTGTGATGACATAACCAGTGAATAATGGACATGGAATTCTCGCGCTTACGGCTGCACATAAACATTAAGAAGACGACAAGCATTGGCCGGCGCTTTTGGGGGATGGATGTATGGCTTCTGCCAATAAACTGGATGGGAAGGATGGTATTCGGAACTAGCGTTTCGGTCGCCCATTCGTTTGGGACTCACTCTCGCTAGACATCGGGTATATCGGGAAGGAAATCGCACCCAGGCCGATCTGTGCATAGACCATATTTCTAATAAATGCTTCAAAGAGAAGGGTCGCAACTTGGACAAGGCCCTCGAATGAATTAAATGCCAAATGCATCGTCGTGCCATGTTATTCATGCCTTCCTCCCTTTCCTTCAGCTTGTCTGCGTTTTGGGCTCGAAGAACAAGCTCATTCAAGTTGAATCCTCATGAGGCTTCGCTTCAATGCAAAAGATCCTTTGCGTCTCGCCGGCGTATGGGTTGAAACCAGAGATGCACCTGCGTCCGTGTCTGCGTCTGAGAGGGGAATGATCGTTCCCGACGTACGAGTCGAATGTTTGCTTGGCCTCGAATGCTACGCTTCCGATCATGGATGAAACCTACAAGGTGGTTGCCATTCACAGGTGATTCGGCGTCTTCGCAATTCCAACTTGGTGGTCAGATCGCTGGAGACACAGCACTAAGCCAAAATGAGCGGTTGTCCAAGCTTCTCGACACTGAGTGGTCTAAAAATAAGCGCCGACATCTGCCTGCACCCTGCACCCTGCTATCACCATCACATCGTCATGCCTGAGGAAACCCACACCCCTGTCGAGGTCAAGATTGGGATTTCTTGTGTTTCCCAGAGGCGAAAGATTCGACAGGGCTGACCAGGTTCGTCGTACAATCTTTGAATTCTGTGGCTGATGATCCCCTTGGGCCCGTGTTTTCGCGAAGCTTTGGGAAGTGCTCCGAGATCCTCACCCAGCTCCTCCCTCTAATACCACAGCAGAGTCGAGAGAATGATCAACAAAGGAATGTAAGGGGTTACTCTAGAGTACTATCCGGCTGTACAGCACCGCGGCTATATCTCCAGTATCTCGTACCAGCGATGGTCTGCTGCAGCTCCCAGGCGGAGGATTTTCGTCTATTGGTCGAGTGCTGCATGTCGAACAACCAGGGTAGGTGGCCTGGTTGGATGCACAATACACGCTTCTCTCGACACTATGTCACGGGGCTCAGCGACTGCTTATTGTTCTGGACTCTCAGATCCCCGCCCAGCCAGCCGCCTGTGACCCAACTGCCGACCCATTTTAAGACCTGCGGGGTTCATTCACAGGCGCTTGAAGATGACTGAAAGCTGCCCAAGCCTCTATCTTGTTGACCAACCAGGTCGCAGTCCACGACCACTTTTCCCTTCCCAAGAAATCCAACCTGGCTTCTCTTCCTGTTAGGGAAGTCGTAGATTGCCCTTTTTACGCCAGATATCCGATTTATCGGAAATTTCTTCGATAGACTGGGCGGCAGGATATTGTTATGCTTATGTATGCTACCATCCCATCGAGCTACGCTCTACTCTATGTGATGAAGAATGTGGGAGCATAAGCGTGCTACGTACACGCAGTGCAAGGCAGGACTCGTCTCATGGACATGCCTGCACAAGGTGCAGCTACCCTCAACGCTCGACCGACTGTATATACCGGTAAGTCCCAAAAGTCGAACTTCGCATCCCTCCGACCGTTGTTCTATCTTTGGCGGTATTTCTTTTCAATAGTTATTTCCTTTCTCGAGGCATAGACTTCCCAGCAGGCTGGCAGTTGACAGTTCATGAGTTCCCTCGCGTCGTAGTCATTCCATTTTCTCTTCAGTTCGCTCCCTTAATACTATATTTTGGCCTTATCCGACCCACTGAGGACCATTGACTCTCTATCAATTTCAGTTCTCCCGGCAAGATGGCAGCTCTGTCACTCATACTCTTATTTGCCTTGTTTAGACAACATATCGTGGCATTGCAGGTCACACCAAACTCTCCTTGTGCTTCCTTCTGTCTGGACTCAAATGACCTCGACTTCTCGGACCCCAAGTCATCCAACACGGAGAATAAGGATATTACTTGTTATGATGACGAGTACAAGACATCGCCAGCGGGGCAAAAGTTTCAGAGGTGCATGAGCTGTCTTCAAGACAGCACCTTCGCTCAGGGCAGTGAGAACGACCAGTCCTGGTTTCTGTGTAAGTTGGTCCAATTCTGTCAATGAGATATCTCTAACCATCTGTCAAGACAATCTCAGATACACATTTGACTACTGCGTCTTTGGCTATCCCAACGCCAGCGGAGTGGCGTCAACACCGTGTTCGACATCAACTGCGTGTGGAGGCCTTGAGACGGCCTTGACCAGTGATAATCTCGATGCCAATGGACTGGCCCCGTACGGTTACTGTGCCGCAGACGGTGGTGCTATGAAAGGCCCGTCGGTCTCGAAATGCGTGGCCTGTGTGGCCGCATTGGATGGCCAAGATTACTTGGCCAACTGTTCGTAGACCTCATTGAAACAAAGCCCGGCCCATGACTAACATGAATGGCAGTCATAATTGCTCTCGACACAGGGTGTCAGCAACAACCTATGGTCGGCACAGTTGTAGGACTGAACGACACTATCTTCTCCACGACCACGATTGCCGCGGCGGATCCCACAACCTCAGCAGCAGCTTCCAGCAATCAGCCAGTACTATCAACCTCGACAATAGCTGGATTAGTCGTCGGCATTATAGCTCTGGTTGTCAGCGTTGGTGCTGTCTTGTTCATCCGCCACCGGAAGCGGCGCAACCGACGTTTGCGTCTCGAGGGCACACCTAACCTCAGTGGCTCAAAGCGCAGCAATCACCGACCTGCGTCCTCCCTTTCCTTCCGCTGCCAGACGCATCTGTCGCCTCGATCTCCGCAATTCTTCCCAAATGTCTCTGAGTCATCCATCCCAGAAGAGAAGCCCTATGTTGTCTCCAGTGCAGCACCGGGTTCCAACCCCGTGTCACCGGAGTCGCCAGTCTCGCGGCATTTCATGTGGTCGGGAAAGCCAGGCTTTCGATCCAAGCGCACGTACCGCGGCGGCGATTCCAACGGCCTACCATTGCACAACATTGCGACCTCAATACCGCAAATTCCCGGTCATGTGTATTCACCCAAGGGAGGCGCCAGAGGCTACTCGCCCACGGACGACATGGTCACTCCAGCAAGCACGACCAGCACCAAGAGCACGGCGCAACTATTGCCGATGAAACCGTATAGTCCCGCAGAGTACGGTGTTATCGCACCACGAATTGGGCGTGGTGACAGTGCCGGTGCTGATGCAACGTACACCAGTCCCACCTCGGGGTCAACGGCTAGCCCCCTACTCAGTCGAACATGGGATCAGAGAGCGCCGACGTGGGACAAGCCGCTCCCGCACCGTGTCTCAAACCGGCCGAGCTCTAGCGTAGTGTCTACTATGCTCGGCTTGGGTGGCAAGGAGAAGAGCGTCAGCAATACGGGGAGTCCTGTTGAGTCTAAGAAGATTAGCACTAGTTTTCCTGCTCCACCACCACCTAAATCATGATGTAGGCTGAGGCACATGCACATTGATTATTACTCTCGGGGAAAGATGAGCCCACGGTAAAACCATGGAACGTATTTTTTTCTTCGGGAGTTTTTGGTTTGCTTTGGGTGGCCAGGGCGTCGAGGTCTCCAGGTGTCTGTCTGGTTTGCATTCAGGGACTGCTGTCTTGGCTTGTCTGGGTCTGTACATACTACCGCTTAGCAGAGCTGTTGTATTTCATATTGGATTAGGATACCCTGTATTGACAAGAAGCCTGCTGGATAAGTTAGTCGTTTCAATTTGCTAAAACCCGTGGTACACCCAGGTGAGACCGAGATGTGGTGCTTTCTTGACTTCTAAGATATATCAACGTGGCTCATCACAGCATCCTTTATGTTGTTTCCAAATGTTGTTTCCGTGATGGAGGCTATGTCTACGTGGGCTTTTATTCTACTAGCAGCCCTAAGTTAAACTTGAGAAAAGACTGTCATACACCATCGAGTTAAGTTCCCACATCTTGAAACCAGATGATATTTTGTGTTGTGGTATTCGACGAAGCGGTCACACGGCTGTAGCCCCAAGCCGACAGGCTAGGCACCGACCACATCGTGTTTTCTTGAAGACATGGTGTTACTCGAGTGAACGAGGTTTTCTTATACCTCATTTCGTCGTGTTTGGCTTTCGCCGGAATGTGGTTTCCCTGAAACAAACTTTCTTCTCTCCTTGTCCCATATCGTTGCTACCACAGTGAAATCGGTAGCTACTTCAGCTAATTCATCCGATAAAGGCAGTAACATCTTGTCTAGATGAAACGACATTTTTACTCGATCAGGCGGTCCCACAGAAGCTGTCAGGTCACAAGTCTGTTTTTGGCCCGAGACACTGGAGGAATAGCCCGCCAACACAGTTTCGGCTCGTCTCGAAAAGATATCTTCTAGACTAGGATTATGACATGTCAAGGAGTTCCTAGCAGGCTCGAAATAGGATCAATCATGTCGCCTCGTGGTCTTACGGTGTCTCGGACAATAGCAGATATCAGCTGTGCTGGATCTGGGTCTCAAGCGACATCGCAGTTCGGACCCGTCTACTCGTTGAAGTGGGGAGTCCAGAATGGAGGAGGTAAAATCTCACTTGAGCTCACTTGAGGTAGGCTGTCCTTACCCATGTGTGCCTTCAATTCGTGTTTTGCTAATGAGGTGTTGCAGGGCTAGTTGGGATAGCGCTGTTTTGTTTTGAAGGAAATGGCTTCTCGATCCTTTCACGCTCTACTTGAATCAGTTGCGTGTAGCACAGGCGAGGAGGCTAGTTTGAGGCAAACTGCATCACGAAGGTTGGGCCCCACCATGAAAGGGAGCGATGCTCTGTTTGTTGTTCCTTCCGTAATGTTCCACGGCTATGTGCATTTACAATCTTTTGCGTCGTTTGCCACTAATTTGTCGGTAATGATATAATCGTGGCAAGGCTTCAAGTTGAGCAATCGACAATCTCTGGTGGAGAAGCAACACCTCGGAACGTTGATATAAGGTCGCGTTGGTCGAGTGACTTTTTCTAGTGTCACTACCTCTCATCGCCATCTCGAGAACTATCTGACCAGGTCCTTCTTGAGACAACTCAACATCGAGATCCACCATGCAAGCCATTTCACTCATCGCCGGTCTGCTTCTCGGCGGCCTTGCTGCTGCGGCGCCATCAACCCAAACAACAGAAGCTCCTACCATCGTCGACCACTGGGTCGTCTCCAAAGTTGTGCGCACTCACTCGGAAGACCTCACGAACTGCAACTGGGACTTTCATGTCAGCCAGTCTTCAGTCAAGAATGACGTAGTCTGCACCTTCACCGTCACGGCCCAGGCAGGAAAGGACTGCCGCGTCGCCCCTTTCGCCAACATCGAGTGTTCTGGCGACAGCGCGTTCCAAGTCAATGCCGGACACGACGACGGAGGATTCATCGTCTTAGTGTTGGTAAATACCTTTGAGAATGCCTTGGCTTATTACGGCTACGATGATGCCGAGCTTGACGAGTCTCCCAAAAAGGAGATCAATAAACAAAAACAGCCTGCTACCTTGATCGAGTCCAAGAAGACCACGAGTCTGGGACTTGCTCAGCGGGCTGAAGTACTGGGTACTTGGACCATCGAGAACCTCTTCAGATGTAATGATGGCCATCCCTTGAGGGTACCACGCACACGCTGACCGCATAATTACTGCCAACAGTTGTTGACCCGTCGGACAACTCCATCAAAATGGAATTTTATCTTGTCGAAGATGGAATTACTTGCCGACTCAACTTGCAACCACCGACGGGCATGGACGCCAAGACCTGGGCCTGGTCTGCTCAGAAATGCGAGAACAACGACTACACCGTCTCATGGGGCTTCGACGAAATTCATGACGCTGGAATTATGACCCTCGTATCGTGAGTTGTCCCTCTGAGCCAAGTCGATTCGCTCGGGCTTCCAGCTGCTAACTAAATTGTATTTAGTCCTGAGAAAGACAGGGATGCCTTCTTTGGATGGAGAGACATTAGCAAGATTTCGTATCTAGGAAATGCAGGGCCAAATCCAGTCTATGGGTGTATGTGCGGATAAGACAAGTAGCCTATCTGGTTAGAGGTTGTACATCCGGGGTTGATCACAAATGGTACTTTTGTGTGGCAAGTTTCCCGGGGCACTTGTGGAAGTAAAAAACATCACTGGTCACGTAGAAAGTAATTGATGCTGGCTTAGACCACCGTCAAGGAAACTGCTCACGTTGAATAACTAATATATTTCATACTGATTTGCTCAACACCAATTGAATTATTATTCCCCGTAAACATTATATATCATGTTATGTAAGCTACAGAAGCACAATGGAACATATCATATTGAGGGCACACCCGATGTAACGTATTGGAAATGCTAACTTGACTCATCGAGTCGGCGCGCTTTAGCTCAACCAGAGTCTGGTCAATCACTCCTATCTCTGGTCTCCACGGAACCTCCATGAGGTGAAACGCCACACCTGTGAAATACGGCCTCCGCAGTCCGTCTTTTCCTCTCTGTCTGATCAACCTGACAACCCAGTCACTGTTCAAATTGCATTGCGGTGATAGCATAAACAACCCTACGATGCTTTATGTTAGATCTCTAGTGGGCCCTTTTGCTCATGCTTACATATGGAACGGGCCTTGCTTCCTCTATCGCCTAGGATGCTCCCTATTAATGATCGGATCGTGAAGTCCTTCCCATCGGCCCACTTACCCTTCGTCGCCCACCGGATAAGTCAGTACCTTACCCCATGGCGCGCACGACCTTTAGGTTGTAGAAATAATCCGTATTTAACAACCGTACTTTCATCAGACAGTCCAACTGCAGTTCAAGCGGTAGTGGTTTAGTGGTAAAATCCATCGTTGCCATCGATGGGCCCCGCGTTCGATTCGCGGCTACCGCAAGTATCATTTATTTTGCCTCCACAAAAGTTTTGATCGGGCCTTTGTGACATGAGGATGTTGTGCCTCATGTCAGATCTAAGTGCATAATTCATGTAATCCATTTGGCATTGTGAGATACTGAAGTGTATTAGCCAGTGTTACTGCGGTAGCTGCTGAACATCAGGTAACCGAACGCCGTAAAGTCGACTGGACGTCATCAGCATGCAGTCTCCATTTGATCTTTAGACCCCTCCAACGTCTTAGAGATTACGTTCAAGAAAAGTGCAAAGTGCAAAGTGCCCCTGAATCACACAGAGAGCGCATTGCCTCGTTAGAAGTGCTTGTCCTTCGCAGCTCATGGTCGACTGACATAATCTGAGTTGTCCACTGGCGGGAGCAGGTAGTTTGTTTAAGGTTATCGTGAAACGGCATTAGGTCTATAAGGTCCTGCTATCGTGTATATCCAACTGGCCACTCTTCACATTTCCATATCGCACCGCTCAATGGAGATCTGCATCAAGCAATGTACCGCAGACTTGGATGCTTTACTCTTCACAAATACGGGACGAGGAAGACATGGATAGATGGGATGAGAAATGTTCGAAATTTTGATTTTATATTCCAGGATTATGACCCTCACCGTGAAGTCGTGACAAGGAAAACACAGCTACACAAGCATCCTTTCAATCAACATATGGTGGCGGGGAGATCGGGCTGGGTGTTCACTCCCGCTCGAACAGGTGAGACTGGAGCGCGACTCCACGATGGGCTTTCACCGAGTCCGGGACCGCAGATCATCCGTCACACCCCCAAACCCCGCCAACTTTGATTGTGCGACCCTCTTCTCTAATCTTCCCGCCCCTGTCCTGGTATCAATCTTGTCGTCCTCCTAGAAACAGCCTGTGTTTCAACAGGCACGTTCTGCAAGGAGCAAGCTCTGATCGAACCAACCCCTCGGCCCCCGAGCGAGGATCACTAAAAATTATTCACCAGAAACCCCAAGCCTCCTGGGCTTCCACCGAAATTCACCTATTTTCCTTCGCCCTGCAGCCAGAAAATACATCGCGTTTGTTTGATGAATCTGAGAAAAATACAAAGGTTAAGCCGAGACAACATATATGGACAGACCCGGCAAGAGAATAGCGGAAAAGATTCGAGGTATTATCGCACGCAGCAGCAGGTGCAAATTGAAATGTGACACTGGAGGAAGCCGAGCGGATTGGCCCCCTCCAACAAAGTTGCGCAACGTAAAAATCAAAGGTACGATCCGCTGTGCCAGACACGCATGATCGAATGCCAAAATAAGGTATCGTCATGCAGTTTCGTGGCTGATACATTGGTGGGTTTGGGGTGGACAAGAACCGAAATCAGGTCTCGCCTGTCCGGGAGAGGGGCGGAGGGGGCGAAGGTGTTGTGTGGGAGTTGATCAAGATGAGAATCTCGAGAGAGTTGGAGGAGTGTGAGCCAAAGACAAGAGGTATAAAGTCCCGCAACGCCGATCGATGTGAACAACTAATGGTATCGCAGCAAACCAAGTCCCAAGATGTATATACGCCGTTCGTTCTCCAAACCGCACGGACGCACTCCAATAGCGCCTCGCGCTGAGAATTGTGAAAGTGATAAGATAAGCCATCCGGCTAACATCATTGCTGAATGTGCTCGGGCGACATGCTGGCGTGGTCCATGCTGTCGAACTGCACCAGCTGGTTCATGTCCATGTCTCCTTGGTTGGAATCCACGTAAGCGGGAGAGTGAGGGTGCATTGGGATATTGATGGTGTGCTTCGAGTACATCTCGTTCAAGCTGTGGCCATCCTCTGACATAGCAGATTCACCCATGGGGTAAATGTCAGCGGAAGCACTGCGCATCATGCCCATAGGCGGAGACTGCTCAACAATGGCAGGGTCACCGTGGCCAAAGGGCAGAGGCGAAACCGATTGCGGTCCCATGTTCGCGGGCATGGGTGAGAGGAATGTGCTACTATATGGGGTGTTGTAACTGGAAGCGGGAAGCGGTGTGCTCTCGGGTCCTTGGGAAAAGTAATTGGGGCTCGAGTACTCGGACGGAGCAGTGGTGGCAGCAGAGAGGGGGTATTGTCGGAAATCCATCCCGAAGCCAGCCTGTGTATCAATACGAAGATTGGGTCCCACAGGGCTGAGCTGATGAGGTTGCTGGGGAACTGGCGAGAAAATGGCAGGGCTGTGAGGATGTCCCTGCGTCTCGCCAGGATGTTGGATGTAGAACGAGGGCATCGGGTTCTGGAACATGGAGAAATCGACAGGCATGGGAACGGATCTGCTGCGCTGCCTCTTGTGACCCTGACCGCGCATGCTAGCATGGGCTGGGTTGACGCCCCATTGCGATTCCTGGAACATGCCAACATGAGACTGCGCAAAGTTGGGTTGCGACGAAGGACGGCCAGTGGGAGAGACTGGGGCCGACACAGACAAGGCGTGTCCCTGGTCAATGTAGGGGTTGGGGTTGGGCATATGGCGGTTCATGAACGATTCGAGGGACACCAACTTGGCTAGTTGGCCGCTGAGGACCTTGGGATTGCCACCGAGATGATGGACGAAGCAGTTGGAGGCCTGCTGGTCCTCCGTGAAGTCACCACACTGGAAGAAGCCGTTGGAGTTGGGAGACGAGTCCATGAAGAAGCTTGGCGGTCGGTTCAGCTCAATGACAATACCACCCAGCTTGTTGGCGTCGCCCTCGGGGTTTTCGAGGTAGACGTTTTTGATCGAGTTGAAGTTGTACTCAATCTTGTAACCGGCCTGGTCGTTGTTAATGTAATACGTCATTGTGCACTTCTCGGGCGAGTAGAAGATGATGAGATCCATGGTATTTTGCCCAACACGAGTCCACTTGCCAATGCTCAGGGAACGACAAGTCAAATGGTGGATGAGGACTTTGCCCTGTCCGCTCTGGTCACCGCCGAGCATCATGGATGAACCGTAGGGAACCAGACCGGTGCGGCCAAGGAACGTGCCTCCTAATCCCTTGCCTGACTCCATCGCCTGCATGGCGAGGTATTGTCGCATGGATTCAGGGATGGAATCAATGTCTTCGCCTGCTTCGATGTTCTTCTTTGCCATTAACTTAATCTTCGCGCGTCTATCCCATGGGCAATTAGTATAAGCACCATTCGACTCACGCGTCAATTCACATACCGGTTCTGGAACCAGATCTGAACAGACCTCTCCGTCATGTTGATCTCTTCGGCGATTCTTTCTCGAACATTTGCTGTGGGCGTGGGGTTCTTGTTAAATTCTAATTCTAGCGTTGACAGCTGATCCTGAGTGGCACGTTGGCGCTTCTGGTTCTTCTGCTGCTGGGTCAGGGTGCTCTTTCGTGGTGGCCTCCTCGAGGCGCTTTGACTGTTGGAGGTAGCCGAAGACGGCGAGGGAGACTGGCTGTTCTTGACGGCTACATTCGAGTTGGGTGCCGGGGTGGTAATGACATCCAAGCTCGACTGGTTGGGCTCCGGGCCAGTTGCAGCCGCCCGTGGCGACTGTTCGGTCTTGATGCAGTCCATGGTCGTCGCTTCGCAGCTTCGAACGCAAGGTATAGCTAATAGTGAGATTGGGAGATGCGTGAAGTTGGCACACAATGCAGATGAGCGGGCAACGGGCGCCGATATCGTACTACGACGCGTAGAATCGCTCTCGTATTCAGAGAAGTAGTATCGTGGAGACGGTATAAGACTATACTTATACTTGGACCACGTTCAAAGCTCACAAAGTGGAGCAATAGAAAACTGGAAAGGGTGAAGGGTAAGTGGTTCAAGGAGTGTCGTTCAAATCCAAAAGAAGTATGGATGAGTAGGGTAGTAAGTCTGGGATGGTCGGGGCCGCAAGATACTAGATAGGGACCACGATGATGATGAAGCCTAAGGAACGTAATGGAACCGGAAGGAGTGACGGAATCCGAAACTGGCTGGAAGATCAAAAAGAGAGTGTTTGTGAACGAAAAGGAAAAACGGGACGAAAAAGAAGTGTCTAAAACGACGATACCGACGACGAGGGAGAAGCTGGGGATGGGATGTGAAAAAGGGAAGGGGGGGAAAAGAGGAGAGAGGGTGAGTAGATGGTGGGTAGACCGGCCACACTAAAAAAACCCGAGCGGGTATCTCTGCTGGGTTCTAGGTTCTGGTGTGCTAGACTCCTAGTACCAAGCACCTAGGTTAGCTCCTTGGGGGCCACTGGCTGACTGGGCCTTGGCTCTGATGGACAACGCTGAACCATTTTTGCCAGTGCCCACACCGTCTTGTCTGCCATCCCATCCTGACAAGCCCGATGGGATGACTGTCGCTGCACAGAGCCTCCACCAAAATTGCACCAAGCAAGCCAAGGTACACATGCCTGGCCTGTACATCCCGTCTATATGTCATGCACACAGTCCCGGTACACTATCAGACCTAGTCTTCCTTTATTAGATCGCGCGGCACAACGTACTATGGATCGTAGCGGGCAGGCATCGGGCTCAGGCACAGGCACACGCCACTCCTTCAGACCGAGGGAGGCATTAAACGCGATTGGAGCGTTAGCCTGGTTTGGAACGTTGGACCCAGTAGTACTGTGGCTCCTGTCTCGCTGTGGGTTTCTGTCAAGCAAAAGACTCAAATAGGATTGGATCGTCGGTGGGACAAAAGAGACCTGTCAGCGTCACTGGATCAGTGAGACCCGTGCTGCCAGACCGGATCCATGACGCGACACCAATGCTGCCGTGTTACACGACACAAAAAAGGGCGACACCTCCCACAAAAAGCGACAGCAGTTGCCCGTGCCGCCGTGTGCTCTGGAGACCTCAGGGCGACTGAGCAAAAAGTGACAAGTGCTCTGAGTACCTCGGGGCTGTCAAGCTAAGGGAGCCTGTTCCCCTGACACTTGTCCATCTCGAGAAACTCGGACTGCACAGTGGGAATCCCCTGCAGGGCACTGAGGAGTTAGAGAAGCGAGCGTTGAATGGGTCGGCTAAAGATTTGAGAGACCCCTGTTGCTTGTCAAAATCGTTGTCTTCGTTCGCGCCCTGCCACGCCTGCTTGCGCCCTGGTTGGAAACAAACTCGGGGCTCTGTCTCAATCCTTGGGACATCGTTCAGGGATTGATTAGAGTTCTCAGAGTATGCTGGCGACCGGAAAGGGAAGTAATAGATGGGATTCTCGGGGCGTGGTTTTCTCACTGCGAAACGGTCAAGGTTTGCTTGCCAACTTTGCCGAGACAAGGTAGCGAACTCGACGATCTGCGCCTGACCAACCGACAAATGCGGCATTCTGACTGGCCTCGTACAGTGTCAAACAGCGACCACCGATGGGGTGACCTGACCTGATCAGCGACAGCAGGACCACGAGTTGACGAGGGTCCGGTCGATGGTGCCACACTTTTGTCTCTCGGTTTGCTTCGTTCGCGATGTAGTCTCCATGCAATCTGACAGTGCAGGCAAGGCAGGTTCAACCCTCTTGCGAATGAAGCTTGAACGATTGATCAAATTTCTTGGTCTCACAGAGGCGGCAATTATGCCAACCAGATGACCCCGACATCTTGGGTCTCTCTGCGACGGAAGGCTACATGATTGAATGTGTACTGTATCTTGACGCTGTTTGTTCTGGGTGCGTGTGGCTTCACAACAAGTTGGCTGTCTCTGGTAGGCTTAGCGTGTTTGGCGCGCGTTCTGGAACCAATGAGGGCGGCAGGGGGATCGGGTGCTTCGACGCTGGCTCCGGTCCTTCCACACTACCGGCTCCACGTTTGGAATTCACGGTTGGGCGCTCCCTGCCTGCCAAAGTTCCAAAGTTCCTTACTCGTGACCACTGACCAATGACCCAGAATAGGGGCCAGAGGGGTTCGTTTTCCCTAGCCAAGGCAAGGTCGCAAGAGTTGCCCGTTGTTCCGTGCATCACGGCAACGTCATCTGCGTACTCGTTCTCATCCTCGACTGCATTATTTTCCGCCAGACGGCGTGCACACTTGTCCAACTGGGCATCTGAATGCCTTCTTTACAGTTGCGGTTGACGCGAGCCCCTCGTCCACTATCGCTGAAGGCTTCAATGACCAAATATCCACCAACACGTCTGGGCACAGGTCGTCGCTATTGGGCTCGACGAAGCTTTCCGCACTGCGCGCCCATCAGTGCTCGCCGCCGCCGCGTTTCCGACCGCTCTCCGCTCTTCACTTCATCGTTGAGCCCACCGTGAGGGATGATAAACCGGGCCGCCATCAGAAATCGAAGTCCTGGTGACCAGTGATCCCTGCGACATCTCGACAGTATCCAGCATCAAGACGACGAGACATGACCCTAGTCAAAGGCCCGAAGAACCAATCATCCGTTGCACCTACGACTCAACCTTGTTCAGTTTCTGCTCGTTGTCCCCGTTCTTCGTTTTCGATTCCGTCTTGGGATTGGCCGTAAGACGGTGGTACCTGCGTCCTAGCCTGTGCCACACGGACCTGCAGCAGTTGGTTCCTGCAGTAGCCTGCAATCGGCCTCCATTCGTAGAAACTCCGCTTCTCACACTGTGCAACGTCCCAAAACAGCAAGGAGTGATAGGCGCTGCAGTTTCGTGGTAACTCAAATAGAGAGACTGAGAGAGAGTGCTGTGAACCTGCAGCTGTTGCGTACACCATCCCCATCTTCGTCCCCGATGCAGATTCAATTGCGCTTATGAGTAGTGTCATTGAGCATCGATTGCTGCAGTGGACCGCGTGACAGCATTTGGTGATGCTGACCACAGACCCCCTAAATCCCATAAAGCTTGGAGGCAAAAGCTCATTCATTCTGTAACGCTGGTCTTGGGGTCGTGAGCAATGAATTCAGGCGCCAGGCCGTTTACCGTTGCGCAAGTTACGGCCTCAACAAACTCGACGCTACGGCGATCCGTTTCGCGCATCGCCAAAGGAAATACTGCTAACGCATTCCGAACCTGCCTAAATACCATACTTTGTTTGGGGCGCCAAGCACAACGGATTCGCTCTAGCAGTTGTTGAGCGGTTGTTATAAACCGAGTTATCGAAGTCAGTCATCATACATCTCTTTTCACTTTGTAGGTGGCTGTCAAGTCTGACTTCATAGAAAAAGAGTCTGCGATTACCCGCAGCTTCCGACGCACCCCTACCAGAAGCGGCAGCAAGGCCGGCGCGGCTACCTCGTAGTCGTATCTGCTTGCCTGCTCATCCGTTGGCGGCGTTTTGCCATTATTCCACCTTTGGGAAGCAGCCCTTGCATTAGGGGCGCAATGCGTGGTTGGTCTGAAGATAGTTCCAGCCCTTCACCTAACTGCATTTGGCAATTTCAGACGGAGTATTGCCATGCCGTTTGACCAACCATTTACTCGTATGCCCCAAAACGGTTGCCCCAAAACAGTTGGGCCACTAGCCTCAGGATGCAGACCCGACCTGCCTTACGACCTTACGTTTCCAGTCGCCTTCTCATCTGGTCTGATGATCCTTGAAGCATCAGCTCGAAGCACCATTGCTTGTCGTATGGCCGGCCCTAAGCGCACCACAGGCGTCAGACACTGGCATGTGCCGGACGTGAAGTAACAATAACTCCTGAGGATGGTTCTGGGTACCCCCGTAAATAAAGTAGGCAGATCATGCACCGTGCGTGTGGCAGTCACACCACGGTAATAATCTGCTGCTTCATTGAGTGTGCAAGTGTGGGGTCAAGCTTACGGCGGTGTATCAGCAACGATCGCGCTGACGACGTTAGCTTCGTCGACTTCGATAAGAGCACACGGCCTGTAGAGGCGCTTACTTCAATCAACACTACACACTATCGCCATCCGGAGTGCATGGCCGATTATTCAGATACAGCCTATGGCAGCTCTTAGGCTGCGGCTGTAACTTTACATAATACACCCGAATGGGATTGCTAATTGACCAGCCGCTCGCCGTATTATGGAACGACGGGAGAGCTGACCTGCGATTGGCCAATGAGTTCGTCAACCAAGCCCCTTTTCCCGCCCCTATTCAAACACGTATGACCTTGTCAGGACCCAATCGCCAAAGGCAGCGCGGCGGATTTTCCAGACCACTCACCATGCCACCGCTTTCTCAATGCTTGGAGTAGCTTGTATCCCAGTCCAGATTTTAGTTCTCGTTCATGCATGAACAATCGCTGGTGGATTTTCCAGGTTGCCTGAATCACGGCTTAGCATCGCCCCAATAGCGAGGGGACTCCCCTGCGACGACCCTGCGGGCTCGCATGAACGATCAACGAAGAAAGAAACCATGGTTGCTTGAAGCGCGACGATCCATTTGAGGCCTGGGGGCATCTGTAATTTCTGGTCAAACGAGGAAACACCATGCTCAGTGTATGTTGTCCGGGCTGACCATCGTCCCGAAAAGCGCGACGATGAGGTTCAAGTTGGACCTTCTCGAATGCCGCCAGAACCTGTCAAGCCCCTTATCCCTGTATTAACATCTCTGCTAAGATTCTGCACCCATAACCCAATCGAGCTGAGTGCTCGTCAAGCCGATGCCCTTTCTTTAGTCGGCTCTAATATCACCATCCCTACTTCTTACCGGCAGCTCCGTGGGCGGGCTGATAAGCGAGTCTTCGTTGTCGAAACTTTGTTTTTTGGGGGAAAGGTTTTTTTTCTTCCCTTTTTCTTCTTCTTCTTCAGCTCCACTTCTCCGGACCCAGAGACGTGGACTGGTCTTTTTCTGGCGATGGAAGTGCCAGCATATCAGCATCAACTTCATCTCATATTGAATTCGTCAGCCCTGCAAGTACTTGAAAAACGTCAATCAACCATAACATGTCGTGCGGAGCATCTCCTCTCGGCATAAGGGACTTGGGGCTGACTACGTCGGTCTTACCTGCCGTAATCATTGGTGACAAGATGCCGCGTGGTGGGATCCTCCAAAGCCCTTCGATTAATCCTTCTTGGGACAGCCAAGCCCCTTGTTATATATTTACCTAGGACACGGCTAGTAGCGCACCGCTACAGATCGACACTAGCATGTTCATCTGAAGTCCGTGACAGCATGCTCGTGCTGGATGGCTGAATGATGAACCTTGACTCAGCTTTCCGCTTTGGGATCCCGGTTGACGGGTTTGACGGTCGTGGCCCGTGGCGGTGCAGGTTGCAACGTATCCATCCAGTCCATATTTTTAGCAGGATGATCGCTGAGGCCTAGCAGCCCGGGGATCATCACACACAAACCCAGATGGTCCGCACCGCATGACGATTGACGGCGGCACTGAAACGGTTTGTTGACTGTTCACCTGAGAAAGCGCCGCGCGTGGGTGTTTGGGCATCCCGGACAGTCCTCGCACGCTTGGCGGAGAGGAGCATCAGGATCTGATGAACCTTTTCACTTGGCGGTCTGGTTGGCATCGTGAGTTACAGAGACGTGAAATAAGTAACGATAGTGCACTGTCCAACAAGTGGTGATATTGGGAATGCTCTCTCTTCTTGCTTCTCTTCTCGGATGCCACATCACAATGATACATCGTCGGTCCGTGGCGAAGATTGTTGCATTGATCTCCGTAGACTGAGGCTCCATCGTACCGGCTGTGTTCCGTGCAATCGACATAGGATCCCTCCCCGGCCTTCCCGCCCAGATCGGAAGCCACGGCGCTACTCGTAGTGCGACGTGTCGTCCCTCCATGGGGCCCGGTAGCCGCGCCGGAGCAATTGCTGTTTTCTGGCAAAGTTCCGGCGTATGCGTTTCTTTACGGCTAGAGAGTCGGAAGTACGTGTCATTGGGCCTGTAACTGATTGCGGAGGCGACATTCCTAATGCGACTTAGTCCACCCCGTAAGAACGTAATAAGAATGACATCTCTTCTCTGCCGTTGAACATCCTTACGGAGACCGGCCAGTTGCTGCTTTGATAAGATCTCGGGTATGCATACTCACAGTCGGCATCGTGGAACAGCGACTCCTCTTTTCTATTTTGGAGCATCATGATCTCTGCCAGGGTAGTCAGCAACATCTTTACCACCTGTCTTTGGTTGGTATTCCATAGCACACAGCACATGGTCTCATGTCTTCGTGGGGCAAGATCGCTTCGCGCAGTTGATACCCGGTTGGCCGTCTTGGCCTTCGTGATTGATAATGCTCCTTCGTGCACCCCCAGAATCTGCTGCAGAATGTGGTCATACCGTAAAACTCTTGATTTCAGAACGCTCGAACTGGTAGTTGTTTTGATTTAACACAGGAAGGCAGTGAGCGTAAACATTCGATTCAATGCCCACTGAGGCTTCGTGCTTCGTCTGTCTTCCCTCACGAGTCATATACAACCGCCTCCTAGTCTACTGAGATGTCCAAACTATTCCCTCCACTAACCTAGTAGTATTAGAAATCTGCTCCACGGGATCCGGCCCTCTGTCCGTGTAGTCGGTTGCTGTTGCTAACCGCTACTTGGTCCGAAGATCCTCCGCACTTCGACAATGTAGAACATTATCGAAGCGGCTCTCTACGCATATCGGCCTTCAACTAAGTGACACACCAGCCGGGAGTACCTCTAGGCGTAAACGTGGTGGAATTTTCATGCAGCCATTCGCATCTGACCATCATCCAGAGAACACATACCGCACCAAGTTGTGAGTATGGGCAACAGCTCCAGCGCTTGCTCATCGCTATGATGCGGTTTCAACGTCGAAATGTCGTCATAATTCCGCTATCGACCTCTGGTTAGGGCATCGTTTGATAGCCCATCTCATGAGGCTGGTTGACTGTGTATTACAACTCCTTCATGACCTCCCCGACCGCCTTGGCCGCCATCCGTTTACGTTGATCCTCCGGTAAGCCCGCACTCATATCTCTGACTGCCAGTAGTTTCCGCATCATCCCATCAAGTTTCTGGACATCATCCTCATCCAGTTTATCGTCATCCACTGCACCACTTTCACCAGCTACACGTTTCTTCGGCTCACCGTTCATCAAGTCCTCTTCGTTGTCCTGTCCCGAGTTCCATATGGCGCGTTTCAAGCCTTCGAAGTCTTCGCGATCAAAGCCAAAGTCTAGGCTCTCGGGATCTAGATCTGCACCTTTATCACTTGCGGGGTCCCCCTTAGCGTCGTCTTCATCGTCCAGAGCGGCCTCGAAGTCCCCAAAGTCGGAGTCTAGATCGCCTCCTACTTGATCCCAGTCGTTGGCTTCGAGCGCCTCGAGTGCTCGCGGTATTCCCGTTTTCTCTGCCATATGTAAGCATGGTCTGAATCATGAGGCACCATCAACAGTGTACGCGTACCACCAAACTCGTTCCGGCTCTCAGAGCTTTTGGCCCTGACCTGGACAAATTCCAGTCCCGCTTCCGCAACACAGTCTTCCCACTCATCAACATCGTCGATTTCGCCCACGCCTAGACACAGTCCCACACCATCCCATCCCCAGCCTCCGAGGCCTACCTTCACAACCTTGCCGACTTCCTGGATGAGCGCCCTGGCTGTGTTGCCTTCATCTGATTGTGATTTCACCGGTAAGGGAAAGACGACAACGACGCCACCTAGTACCTCCAAGACCTCCTTGGCTTCAGGTGAGAGGAAAGAGGCTGACCATTCTGATGGTGTTGATATCAGGTCTAGCCAGATGGGAACAGAAGCTGTGTAATAGGCCGTCTTGAGTGAGAGCTGATGGGTGGTTCCTGCTATTGTTGAATTCGATGGTTCTGGTGCTGTACCCGTCAGATCTGGATAATATTAGCTTCAAATTATCTAATAATAATAGTCGGAAGTAATTTAATGGAATTATGGTCGCGGCTATTGTTCTTGACGGATTTTTGCAGTTGAAAGCAGACAGACTGCCCAAACTGGAGCATGAGGTACAGCCCAGGGAACATGTAGATTTTCCTAGATGATAGTCGCACTTACCTCTAACAACTTTACTGAGATGATGCGTTGAATCTGCCAGCGAGATGGCCAATATTCGACGCGGGTTTGCGATCTCCATTTTGGGTTGTGATGATGCTGTTGAAGGTGCTGGTAGTGTTGCTGGAGGGGCAATCTGGAGGACAAGCTTTAACCCCACCATGGTCCATGACTAAGCGAGATCTGTACTCATCAGGTGTGTGTTCGTGACGGATGATTTTGTATACAACAAACGTGGGATCCCGCAGGCTTCAGGACTTAGGACGCCAGAAAACATGTTAATTGAACCCCGACGCTTAGATGCTGTATTCTCTATCCAAACCAACTGTGCAAAGAGCCACCGCCCATCCCCAATGCCTCGCGCAAGCCAACCAGTATGACCGCTCCAGTTAACCCCTTCCCCCATTGTAATCAGCACCACCCGCCTTCCGCAACCGCACAACAATGTCCTTCTCGTCCAGATCACTCTTGTCACGTGCATCGACCTGGATGCTATGATGTCCCAGCACCCTCTTGACAGCACCGCTCTCAATGCTGACGCGAGCTTTGCGCATGACTTTGGTGTTCTCGCCAATCCAGATGATGAGGGCGAACTTGACGCGCCTGCTTTCGCTGTCATTGGCGTACTCGACGCGCACGTAGCCGTACTGGGCCTGGCCGTCGTCGAGGTTGGACGCCAGCTCCGACAGCCCGCCTTTGCCCATCGCCGACAGCTTCAGCTTGTCGCCCACGGCCGAGGCGTACGAGATTAGAAGCCAGTTTGTCTCGTCTTTGTCGGAGCGTACGGCATCATACGCCGCTATGATCTCGGGGGCGTCGGCGCCGGACATTGTGCCGATTGGTTGCGAGGATGAGTGAATTGATAGGCAGTTGGGTGGTTCGGGGGCTCACGAGATTGGCGGGGTGTTTCTTGGTGGGCAATGGCACCGAAAGGCTTCGTTCGCCTTGAAGCCGATCGTCGCTCTGGTGTCGAGGTCTTTGCTACGGAGCAGATTCGTTCAAATCGTGGCTTTAGACGGACAGGGGTCTTGCTAAAATTCGGACCGCCGAGAGCTCTGACACAGCTGTCACACAGCTGCCCGTCTATGGGTACCTGGCCCTTTACTTAATGCACCAGCAACTGCTTTCGATGCAAGTACGGAGAAAGGCATTCAATGTATTGTCTCTTACGAGTTGAGTCACGGCTACTAATACCAAGATGGTATTCACCCGACTTACTTTGGGAATCCGAATCCGAAGGCATCACCCCAAGAATGATACACATCCCGTGTGTAGCTGATTCGGTTGTAGTCGTGAAAGCTCTTCATATCGTAGGTGGTTGGATCTCAAGCAAGTTTGGTTTCCAACTTGTTCGTGAGAAAGAGGGAGTCCTTCTCGTATGAATTAACCACAAAACTCACGTACCCCAAGGCGGTCGAAGATGGAAAGGTTTACAGTAAACTCATCAGCTATGCTCCTTTATCCTCCGACAAGATTCTGATATGAGGTCGAGGTCTATCTCTTGAGAGAATCTACTTCTCCTTTGGTGGCAGAATCTTGGCCATAAAAGATTACCCCCAGTTCGACCCAACGCCCGTCTATACCTCCGGTGTCGATCACCTGATCCAAAAAGAAAAGAAGAACACAGGGACAACTTCTCCTCAACCGAGTTACAATGTCAAATATGGGATAAGACGGATAAGACATTGCTCGAGGATTTGACCAAGGCCTATTGCTAAAGGGAAGAAGCGGAAGCATCTACCCGAGTAAGTACTTGGTCTTACAAATCCCGAGAGTTGTGCTCGTGCTCGTGCTCGTGCTTTGAGTTACAATATGACAAAACCCATGACGCTAAATGGACCTACAAAGGACCCAACAACGGCAGGAGGCGAATATTTAGGGTATTGATCACAATCTGTTCAAATTTATCCAGCGCCGGGAGCATTTCTCCCATCCAGTCCTACTTGGGTAGAGCTCACTAAGAGGAAACGCGGCCCTCGGTATTTCGCCATCAAGCATCCAAACGACCTTGTCCATATGCCTTAACGATGGTGGCAGTGCAGTTTACCACTGAGGTCAAGGTAGTGGATAATTCCTGGAAAGGAGCAGATCAAATCATGCAAGGTTGTATTGCGCCACCAACTTCTCAGCACACGTCATCCCCGTAACGTACGCAACAGACTGCGTGTGGCAGCTGGGCAAGATGGGAACAACGCTCATATCTGCCACACGCAGACCCTCAATTCCCACGAGCCGGAAGTCGCTGTCTACCACAGTATCCACCCCACCCAGCTGACCCATCTTGACTGTCCCAGCCATGTGCCCCGTCGATACGAGGGTCTGCCTCCAGTGTTCCAGTAAACCCTCATCCGTGTGGGACTTCGGTGCAGATAACTCAACCACATTGTCCTTAGCGTAATCTTCGTATTGGGTGAAACGAAGTGCTTCCCGTAGCGCCTCGATAGCTGCGCGGCGGTCGAAGGGGTGGGCGAGGAATTTGGGGTCGAATTTCAGGGGGACGTTGGGATCGGAGGATTGCAGGGTGACTTCGCCGCGGCTTTGGGCATTGTAGTACCAGACTAATATGCAAGAATAGTTGAGGTCTTCGTTCCGAAAGCCGGGAATCAACCAATGCATTGGGAAATGTGTCATGATCTCGTAGTGCGGCACGGTTTCCCGGAGCAGGAACGCCTTTTCGTCGACTGGTAGTTCTTGAAATTCGGCTGAGGAAATCAGCTTGTCTGACTTGAACCAGCCGATTCCCATTTGGCAGGCGAACTTAGAGAAAGGCCCGGTGCACTCTACCTTCAATTGCTCCAAGGCGTCGTCCATAGTATTTTTATCTCCATAGAAGGCTTTGCGAGAGGTGCTGTTCTCGGTTCGTGTATACATTAGGGGGCAGGCCACGTGATCGCGAAGCCCTTGCCCAACCGCGGGCATGTCTAGAACTACTGGTATATTGAATTCTTCCAGGCACTTTGCAGGCCCGATTCCAGAATGCATGAGGACTCTTGGAGTATCTAAAGCACCAGCGGATAGAATGACCTCCTTAGAGGCCAAATCTAGAGAATTTTACTTAGCCACTGTAGCCAGAAGCCTGACACCTGTACTTACATTGCTTGCCGTTAGACTCGACACCTATAGCCATCTTGCCTTTAAATATGATGCGTTGCACCGGAAAGTTGGTCACGATGGTCATGTTCTCCGGTAACGGGACTAATAAGTCCTTTGCCGTGGAACGAATGCCACGATGAGCCGAGTTGATCAACACTGACATGCCCAGCGGGTCTCCAGAGTTATGATCAGGGTTAAGAGGAAACCCAGCCTCTTGAAACAGATCGAGCAGTGGTAGCACGTCATCCTCCCATTCTGCTGCATAACCTACGTGGATAGGTCCTGATGTTCCGTGATCGGACAGCTTTGGCGCAGCATATTTCTTATCGACGCCTTCTGGAAGCCCACCGTGAAAGGTTTCCAAGTCCTTGAATCTCTGATGCATCTTTTTCCATTGGAACGTATCGTCGCCCACGAACCTAGCCCATTCTTCATAATCATCATGAGCGCCGATGTTGTAGATACTGAAGTTGATGGCACTGGAACCCCCCACACCTCGGCCTCTCGGGTAGTCAATCTCTCGATTAAGACAGTGTTCTTGAGGCACTGTCTTGTATCTCCAGTTCATGTCCTGATTCCGCAAGGTAAACCATCGTTGGCTGTCGACACGGCAATTCCGATCCTCATTGTCGCCTCCGGCCTCAAGCAGAAGCACCTTCGGTTTCTTTGCAGAGTTCGCCAGTCCAGCCGCTACAGCGCTGCCAGCGGGACCACCTGTAACTTTCAGTTTCAGTGTAGCATAGTGTTAGTGTGATGCCGCACATGGAAAAACTCACTGCCAACGATCAAAAAGTCATAAGTCACCGGCATGGTGTCGCTTACTCTTAACGATATACGAAGGGAAGGTCGGTCCCTTCTACACACGCGACTGACTAACCACAAGCATGAATATGATCAAGCAAACTAGCCATCACATCTGCGTCACCATGGCCTGCGAATACTATTTTCACTTTCAATCGCGACAGGATATGGTTGCATCATGCATTCAACTGGAAGCGTCTCCGCGGGGATGCAAGGTTGTACCTAAGCTACCAGATGCATGCCAAGGCGGCTATGCACTTAGAGCGATAGGATTACAACTGCCGACGTACCGCAGTAGCACCTTAGAGCGGGGTTGCTAACAGAAAATATTGAGAGAATAGCAGATGTGCGAGTTTGAGGGTAATCAAGCCGGCGGCACGTCGACTAATGGCCGTTCGTCGTTCCTCAGAGTAAACTCTTGACGAAGGGAAAGCGAACAATGGAGACGCCACAAGAAACGGAGGTCGAAGTACCTCGATTTGTGCCCCGAAAGGGATCCCTTGTGGTCTAGTAATATATGAAATTGAAATGACTGTTGCTACTATGACCAAAATTGCGCTTTTATTGTAGCTCGACGATGACTCTATGGATTGCTACTTTGATGTATCTGATAATTTTGATTGGACTCGCTCTATGTAACCGTGCGAACTGCTTAATTCAAATCTCTAATATAACTCGGTGTTCCCTAGTAGATGATTCTATACTTATGTCTATAGTCGAATGCCGCCAATACGGCCAGGGTGTAAGCCAGGGCAGCGAACACCACCATTATATGCATGATCTGGTGGCTTGCGCCAAAGATATCGAACTTTCGCGGATACCACGTTTCGGGAACCTGTAAAATTGTTAGAGTTACCGACCGTGGCTATTTTTGATGGCTTAGTTGATCTCTTACTTTGAAGCCATATGCCAAAACTCCAGTTGCATTGGACAGAACAGTCACTCCAATCCAAGCAAACCCAACCTTCGCACTTTGCTCTGCAAATCCATAGATCAAAATTCCATGAGCTATCGGCACGAGAAATGAGCCGAGACCAAATGCCCCAAACAGCATAGCTCGAACATGACCCAAGTAAGGGCCCCCTATCGAGGGGTGAAACGTGGCAAAAGAACATAATCCTGCAAGCGCAGTTGTAGCAGTCCAGTACGAAGCTTGTAGAACGTTTCTACAAGGGAAACTGTAGTATATAAGAGGTATTGTGGATCCCCACATTAGGAGGAGAATACCCTGGTAGTCGAGTTTTACACCTAGATTGTAGACAGGTTGGCTGTGGGTCATAAAGGTGTGGAATCTGATGTCCTTCGTCAACAGTGTTCAAAGCCAAGAATATAACGAATATGCTTACATGGTTGAGAATGTGAAACATGTGGCAACTCCAAGCAAGTAAATACAAAAAACGATAATGTCGGCAGCTGTGGCGACCTTGTAGCGAGGCGGAATCTCAGTACTGAAAATGTAAAAAGGCAACATCAGGAAGAGAAACGCCCCTAGAACGTGAGAGAAGATATTGACTTGTCTCGGTCAGCGATGACTTCTGGCTCGAGGTAGTGGTAGAGCGGAGTGATTTTGACCAACCTGATTCATTATGCATGTACGTCCAACTGCGCATGCAGCTCCACAGAGACGCAGACTCTTGCCTGTATTCATTTTCAGCGATTTGGTGAGTTTCTGACTGATACGAGCGACTCTACCGATACCCAGTTTGAAGGTGCTCACTCCCACGCCTGGCACAACACTTAGTAAGCCTATGTTACAAAAGAATTGTCCTGCTCTACTTACTGTCGCCATGCCGCTACGCGCCTTATTAGCCCTGATGTGTGCGCCCTGCTCATGAGTATTGTACTTACACAATGCCGTCCACTCCAACAATTGCGCCTCAGGAACTTCCTCATTTCTGGTTTTTGGACCGTCTTTAATCGTCCTTCTCGGCCTCTGCGATGATCCTGTCCCCGAAAGACGACGGTGCCGGATCTGAGGCACGAAAACCCGTGCCGCCTTCGACGTCAAAGCCTGAAAACCTGATATAACGGAGACCATGTCGATGTCTTGTTTGTCCATAGTGCTTAAGAGCACAGAAATTCAGAGTCCCAGACCATGCTATCGATGTTGGCTCCTTCAAACTTAAGAATGCAGCTGATCGAACGCGGTATAACTCATCTTTTCAACGTTTTCTTGCCGGCCAGCCGGCGCGAATTTACGATGCAACAAGATCCGCACTGATCTGCGGAAACCGTTACACCCGAGAGCTCTTAGACCCTCGGAGCGAATCAAGGTATGGCAAGCGAAACGGCAGTGGGGCGGCATCCATGTCAGACTCTAATGTGCACGCCAGCGAAATCGGATGGTACACTTTAAAGAAATTCCATTTGATGCAACCCATCCGTCTTATCTAATTTCTACCCGGGTATCAGTATTTCCTCATGCCAGCTCCAACCCAAAGCCAATTTTCCAATATATAGACTGTACGTAACCACCACGATGTCCAAACATCATATCGCTTCGTTGGCGCTATCTGCATTGGTATCACTTGGGTGGTTCGCATCGCCTACCGTACCCGTCTGCTCCATCTCCTGCCAAAGATCCTGATCTGTGGGGAAGTATATCCTTCGCAAAGCAGTGACACAAAGCTCAAACACGGTCACAGCCGCCAGCCCGAGGAGGCATGTCACCCACCAGAGGAGCTGGGCACCAAAGTTGTGGACAAATGCGCCATTAACTGGATAGGGGCTAGGAGTGGGCGAGATCCAATTTGATCCCGATATGAACTGCAGCGTCGGGTATTAGTGACTGTGAATTGAAGCCAGAAAGAAAAGGTGCTGAGTAGTTACTGACCAGATTCCACATAAAATATAAACCAACCATGACTAGGAAGCCGAACAGCGATACCCAGGTTCTGTCGTGTGTCTCGAGCACGAGCATCTTGATGTTGATAAAGACGACACAGATGGTGAAGACGAGCTGACCCATGGCGAAAAGAGAATTGTCGCTGGTGAAGAGGATATCGTCGTAAATCGCCCAGACCACCATGTAGATGATGACGGTCTCGATGCAGGCCATGAACACCCAAGCCAGCTGCAGAGTGGAGAGTCAGCAACGGCTCTATGGAGGAGATAGGTGTTGTTACACTCACGTATTTCTTGAAGTTGAAGCCCTGATTGCGTTGACCGTACGTGTACAGCTCCGGAACAGCAAGCAGGGTCGAGGCACGTAGGTCTTTATCGAATATGCCAGGAATAATGACGGTCAGTGATGTGAAGAGTGCATTGAAAACTGTCAAGCTCCAGTTCTCATGTAGAGAGGTCCCGGTATAGCCGTTTGATCGTTGGTACTGAGCCTGCGTGAGGTAAAATATGATCTCCTTCCAGAAAGTTCCCAAGATATACTTTCCGGTACGCATATAATTCCTATAAGACGGTGATTAGCTGAATACATCAAGGCAGGGCAGAGCCAAACTTACCAGCGCCCATGCACAAACAACAACCGCTGGAGAAATCGAAACTGCGCAATCGAATAATCCGAGATACGCGCCGCCTGAAGCCCTTCCCGTCCCGAAATACCAATACCGACATGCGACGCTTGAATCATGGGAACGTCGTTCGCCCCATCGCCGATAGCAAGCGTAAGCGAGGAAGGATCCGTATCACGAATCGATTTCACCAGCATTGCCTTTTGCGATGGCGAAGCGCGACAGCAAATGACGGCATCAATGCGGATCACGAGTTCAAAGAACAAGAGCTTCAATGGCTCATCCTTCTCGATTAGGCCCAGCGTGTGGCCGTCGACCACTACCACGGAGTGAGCGATGGTCCCACGCCCGACGTCCACGTAGATTGCGGTCATTCTTTCCTGCAGATCTTCGTCCACGGTGGCGTCCAGGATGTATACTTCGGAGAACGGCTTGCAGATCCGGGCGGAATGCGCAATGTTAATGGCAGTTTCGCGCTTGTCGCCGGTCAACATCCACACTTTGATGTTGGCCCGCCGCAACTTGTCGATGGTGTCCGGAACTCCAGCCTGTAACTTGTCCTCAATGGCTGTAGCGCCAGCTAGTTCGAACTCCTGCTCGATCATCTCCCCCGCAGCTTCGATTCGCTCCTGTCGGTCTACTAAGCTTGTAGTTGCGTCGTGGTACACATTTTTCCATGACGAGTACTCGGCTTCTTCGATGTATCG
Organism: Pseudomassariella vexata; assembly: GCF_002105095.1. Classification (NCBI taxonomy): domain Eukaryota; kingdom Fungi; phylum Ascomycota; class Sordariomycetes; order Amphisphaeriales; family Pseudomassariaceae; genus Pseudomassariella; species Pseudomassariella vexata. The sequence goes on along the minus strand of NW_024467956.1, from coordinate 2,143,119 downwards.
GTATCCATAGAGCAATATACGCAGACCTTCTGACGCGAAGTCATCAATATGCTGGAAGCAGCGCTCAAAGATGTTACCTTCATTTGCCGATATTGATTCAAGCGCACTGGAAGAGATCTCGGGGCCATCCATCGAAATAGGGGATATCACCGTGGATTCGACAGACATTCTGGGCGCTTCGTCCTCACCCAGGGTGTCGTAGCGTTCGCTATGGTGGCGCCTTAGCCAAGCACGAACCTCGTCTGGGACCCCGGACCCAGAACGCATACTGATATCGTGCGACTTCCTCATGGCCTCCATGTAGAGTCCACTATGGCGTCTGCTGAAAGTCGCCGATGGGGCGCGAGGAGCAGTCATGCTCTGCCGCGGAGTGGACGCATGCGTACTGCGACGTATCAACACCCTCTTCGCCTCCATACTCTTCTTCATGGACGCTCTACGTCCAACTTCAGATGCTTTTTGGAGGGCAAGCTGCGAATTCTTCAGTCGTGGCAGGATGGCACTGTCGGCTCCTTTGCAGATGACGCATATTTTCCCATCAGGCATGCGAACGCCAATAGACATCCGCTTCCGTTTGCTGCTGAATTCGATGACGTCGAGAACTTGATAGGTCTCGTCGACTGTATGGCCTTGCGAGGTTTGGACGCGAAGGACGATGGACCGAGTCGGACGGTCAAAAAGAAAGTATCCCAGGTCTCGGGCGGCCTGGACTAGGGCAAGCTCGTCAGGCGATGCCGCTTGAAACTCGATGCCACCATTTTCCTTAATTTCCGGTAAACAAGTGTGGCAGAGTGCGATGCAGAGGAGGAAGTGCTTGGCCTTTTTGGAGAATGTCGTGTTAGGATTTTGGTGTATATAGGAAAGAAGTTTTTCGGTGTCCGGTTCGCGTTTTTCAGCACGATCGAGGTTCTCGATATCTGACTTCATGGCAGGACTTCGACTAATCTGCTTGCCTTTGCCGTCATCTTGCTGGGATTCCTTCGGGTCCTTCTTGGCCTCCATGGCATGGTGCCAGGCGGTTCCAGCGACACTGAGTTTCCGGAACCGCATTTTGTTCTCGGTCAGAGTACCCGTCTTGTCGGAGAAGACGTAGCTAACCTGCCCGAGATTTTCCAATATGGTTGTGGTGTTGGCTACCATGGGCGTGTCGGTCTCGGCATCGTACATCTCTACATCTTGCAGTAGAATGAACTGCCCAACCTTGATAATCTCAAGACTGACGTACAGGGACAGTGGGATAAGGGTGTTGAACATGATGATAAAACCAATGACGATCACGCCAGTCGATATCGTGGTGTTGTTCAAGTACCAAACCCATGGTTGATCGTTTTCCTCCCAGATCTCGTAGCCGATAGTTAAGCCGAGACTGAGTAATAAAACGAAGAAGATGAGTATAAGCACAATGCGGTTGACAATAGTTTGCATAGCTGGTGCTTTGGTGTGCACGTTCTTGTGGGCATTCACTGAGAGGATCGTTAGTAACAACCAGTCAAGGAAAGTGAAAGTGGCCACCCGAAATGCACTGCAATTGCAAAGAATAGAGATTAGAATGGGAGGAAGAGGGGCTTAGACGAAGCAGATTAACCAAAAACGTATAATAAGGAAATTTGTAGAGCCAGAAGACCATGTGGGAAAGACGCAGGCTCGCCTTCTTTCCACGTAGAAAAATGATCGAAGAAAGGCATGTACTACTTACTGCGTATTTTACACTCCTCACCAGTATTTACAACAAGGCCTACAGCACTGGTAGTGTTTCGCAGAGTGGAACCTCTATATACAACGTCGTTCATGGTGAGAGGTATAGTTTCGTCGCCAACCGTAGAACGTCCTTCGTAATTGTACAGATCAATATTCGGATCCTCGGATACTACCACAGCATCGCATGCCCTTAAGTGACCTAATGTGTCGCACTGTTTGGCTAATAATGAGCAAGCCTGTTTACTCTTGAGATTCGTTTCGCCATCCAGGGCCACAGTTTCGATGTAAGCGATACCATTTGGACCGGTCGCGCTCAGGAGAATGATGTCGGCTGGTATGTTGTCGTCCCTCTCGAGGCGGATAATGTCACCAACACTCAGATGCTGCCACTGAATCTTTGTCCACAACTCTGGCTGGTGTATCGACGTTGTGTCTTGAAGCTTAGTCATAGCCATCTCCCTGCCGGAACTTTCTCGGTGTTTGCCTTTCCGTGGGATAGACAGCTGATACCTGTGGGTAGGCGTCCTAGTCCTTCTTGCAGCTTCCATCACCTGTTCACAGTTAGCATATCCACAAGACTAAATAACAAGTCCAATTTCATAACTGAGCGAGTGTACAATACTATGATGAGAGTATAGCTTACCCAGACTTGACTTCGGTTCTCGGTCTTGTCTAACTGATACCTACGATAGTCATCATATCCCTCTTTAGCCATACTGATAGCTACGAAGACCATCAGTGGCACAATAGTAGTATACTTTCCGGTTGTACTTAGACCGGGTACCAACTGCAAGATACCCACTACTAGAAAGTAAAAGTTTCCAAGTTTGCTAAATTGGAAATATAGCTGCTTGGGCAGAAAGCTCCATAGGGAGTAACGGCTCGAGCGGATAAAGTTGGAGATATAGGGCTTGTTGCCCGTTCGTTCATCCGTCAGAGGGCTGTTGATGTGGCTCAGTACTAGTTTCATGAAGCTTGGGAACACACTGTTGTCACAGCTTTGTGATGTAACAACATGACAAGAAGTATATTCACCAATGTGATGAAAAGGGGTTGGTGATGAGAAAATAAATGGTATGTCGAGAACACTGACCTATGCCCGCCAACGGCTAGGGGTATGTGTCGACCATCGCGGCTTGGTGGAAGCGGATATTGTCGCAGTAATCGTTCCAAAATCCACGCCTGCCACCACTCGTCGAACGCCTTGCTCGCAGCCTTCTCCCATCTGGCCCAACGACTATGCCGCCTCACCCTAATGGCAGGTTTGCCACCATTGTCGCGGTTCATATTTGCCCGGAACAGGCGGCGCGCGCTACCTCCGACTACACTGTCTGCGTACTCGACGTGCCTTTCCTGCCTCCCGCGGCCCGCTTTACGGATACTGACTGCCGGGGTTTGAGGATCAGAATTGTTGCGAGAATCCATGGATTCGCGTCATGTCAGGGGGATCCACGCGCTGTTGCGACAAATTAAATGCAGCAGCTTAGCCCGGCGAGATGAGCCGTCGTCGGCGTTGTGGTATGGCTGTCTGGAAGCAGCCGTCGAACAAGAAGCTATTCCGCTCCGAAAGCCCGAGATGGCCGCCGTTGCCCTCCTCTTGCTACCACGAGAACATCTGCTGGATCCGAAATGTGTCGCAACATCGAAAAACGACTTTGGCCCATCCAGACTGCGAAATGTGATGTTGAGCGACTTGAATTTTGAGTTGAACCCTTGTCCCCGCACGTTGGCGTTGGGACTCAGCCCAGCTGAATAGGATCTAGAATGCGCCGTGGTGACCGCCGTGCAGTCCCCCAAAAAGGCCGTGAGAGTGACGCACGCCAGATGACTTGGGGGTAATACACTAACTAGCGATCGGCCACGCGTGCTAAATAAAATGTGTACTTCGTGTGGTGGTTGCAAGCTGATGATTCGGTCTTGGTTCTCTTCGTATTCCGTCACGCCCCATAGCCACAATCCTCCCCTCCTTGACCTTCCTCCCAGGGTCATTTTTATGCGTCCTCATTAAACCGTGTCCATTCTGTCCGTCGCGATTCGCGAATCGGCCAAATGCCGCCGAGCACTCTCTGGGCGACGCATCAAAGCGGGGTTGTCGCTCACATCCGCCCCAGCTCTTATTCAAGTTCAACCCACGCCTACGTAATTTCTACCAATGTCAACTGCTGCATTTGACCACCTGCCATTTCTAAAAGTCGACTCGCCCGCTTTCTGAGCCGGTTCATGTACTTGTCCAAAGTACCGGACCGTGGGTAGCCACCGTCAGATCCGCATGTGACGGACAGTAAATAAAGACGAATTGCTTACTCAGCGTGCACCTCGGTTCTGCCACGCCGTTGCTGCGAGTACTCTCGAGGCTGTGTACCCTCCATCGAGCCTGCTGTTTGCCGACGTTTCGAAACGCTTGGCTGTTGTGAATAAGACCCTGGACATCGACACTTCAGTGTACAGCGTGCGGACAACTATGCCCTGATTCTGGAGCACGGCAAGGCGTTGGCCCGGAAAGCCGAGACCGTTAAAGCCAAGACCGTTCTATTGCAACTGCCGGAAAGCTCGGAGTGGGTCAAGGAAATGCCACTCCACAGCTCAACGTCGGAACGGTATAACGGTCATAGTGAGGCGGTGAAGACGCGGGACTCTGTGCCCGATCGCGATGACTTATAATTCAAACATACCAGCATCGTGCATATCAAGGTTGAAGATTCTTGCTTCTATTTCAAGGGTGTGCAGGTATCGAAGACGAAATGTTGATCAGTACGGATACTAGTAGAGGTGCTAATCTTCCTCAACGCCGAAACGTATATAATGAAATATAGTAATTAGTCAGAAAGATCTTGAGTATTAACTCTATATAGACTCGGCGGTATGTACTGCCGAGCGCGAGTGGGGGTTGCTATATATCACTCTTCAAGCACAGCCCCAAGGTAATAGCCAACTAATTACTTGCATTAGGCTATCGTAGCCCCAGCTACCCCACGGTAGGGGTCGTCGATAACATGGATGCCCACTGATAACATGCCTCGTTGTTATTGATATTCTCTTGTCAAGCTTCTTCGGCAGCTGGGGCCAGCAGTAAAACATGGCGATGAGGATCTCCACTTTCGTGTGACGGAAAATGGATAACTAAAGGTTCCGGGGAGCAGGCGCGGGGCTTGGGGCTAGGGCATATGCTGGCAGTCGATTGTACTGTCGGGCGGGATGGAACTTGGGTGGATGCATGGCGATCAGTATCCAAACGGAGGTTCCACCGAGTGAACTGCTCAGCATTTCAGGGCACAGGAGATAGTTTCATTGGCCAGGTGTCAGGTTATGGAAAGTAAAGGCACCTTCTGCCTGACTGCGCTCCAGAACCACATCAAAAGTTCTCATGGTACTTGTACAAACACCATGACAACTGCCTTGATCAGGATTCTGAGGCATTGTTGATACCGACTCTCATTTTGAGATATTCATGCTTTCTCTTAGGAGTTCCTTGAAGCATATAAGAGTTTGCCAGTCGTATCACGCTCTACAAGGGTTTTGTATACACCTCAGTGTTGACACAAGAAATCTCAGTGCCAGAACAGTTTCATTACTTCTTATGTAAGCATATTTGTCCATTGGCTCCACGAAAGCCCGAGTTAACAGTGACCTGTAGGCGGCTTTACTGAGAATATCGGCGTACAATCGAATTACACCGTCCTGTTACACATCAGTGTACAATATGCTTACTCTATTTAAGCAGTGGACTTGTTATTTACATGCACGTGAGGCACTCTCACACACTTCCTCTGGCCCTGTTCTAAATCATCGAACAGCTAGTTCAAACCGACGATATCGATGCAGCTTGAGATGTCAGTAATATTGTGTTATGGGGAGGGAAAAACTAGTGATGATGTATTTCAATGACCTAGATCGTGACAGCATAGCACTATCTAGTGACACAGGCTTGTATCGCACAGCCCGCACGTGATGTCGTAAGTATCGTTTGTCGGTCTGAACCCTCAGAAACCCTGTTCCTCGACCTGCGCCTCAGCGGCCGCAATAGTTGCCGCAGCATTCGTATTGACAAAACCGCACCCATTCTTTCCATTCTGGAATTGTGCTGCCTCGGCGGAGCAGACACCAATGCCGCTGGCGTCGGTGCAACATGCTGAGGCGCAGTCGGCATCATTGACACATCCACCTGTGATGAACTGTTCTCCATTTCCTTGACCGACGTTCTTGGCGCCTGCGTCGTTGGGTGTGATGGCCATGACGCTCATGGCGACTATTTAGTACGTCTTAGTGTTGCTGATATGGAAAGGGCACGGGCTGGGGTTAACGTACACAGAAGAGAAGCAGTGAAGGTGATGCGGAACATTTGGGCGGTTCAATAGTGAGTGAAGAAAAGAGGAGGCGAATAAAATGATGTAGTGTAACGAATGGGCGACGCCAGGTCGTTCGGTGGCAATGATGTAGTGTTTAGAATGAATAGTGAAGATCGGCGATCTTCCTTTCTGCCAGTGAGGAAGTTGAGCCTGTACTTATACACGAGGACTCGTTTGACTTTGAAGTTATGCTAATTTATGCTTTGATCTTAATTCTCGGGTTCAGGTTTAATCCCCTTGCCAGATGCAGGAAGTGCCTGGCGCCGGGTGCAGAGTAGATATTGAGTGTTCATTTCTAACGCCAAGGACTCACAAAATTGATACCGACGTGCGAGTTATCAGCCCACAGACACATGGTTTGGGCATTTGGTGTTCGATTTTGCTCCCTCGAAGCGTTATATCGGTGTAAGTCGGGTCCCGCTGGTTTGATCGACCCCTGAACCACAACTCGCCTTGTTTCACTCAATGACGGCGCGTCGTCACTGCTACTATGCACAACCCCGGGTATCAAGATCCACGAAAAGCTCAAGGTCATACTGCCAGTTAAACGGTTCTACGTCGGATGCATTTCATAAGGTCCTTTTCCCTAGTTGAAAGACAGCTGGACTTCGGATGGAGCAGAGACTATTCCATGCCCTGGATGAACAACAATAATTGCTAGCGATATTTACGTGAGCTAACAAAATCTCTTCTATCAATTCGTCGAGTATGTCACAAAAGTTGTATTGCCTAAAGGGCGACCGCAAACAGCCTTGCTTTTCGACAACATTGCGAAGCCCGACTTGCTAGTCCCAACCGTCAGTAGCCACGACTGTTCTGTAGTTCAACCTGAGCTGTATCTTTGCAATTGGATGCCCAAGTTTCAGATATCCAGTATCCTGTTTCAGAGACAGATCATTGAATATATACATGGTTAAGTCGCATTTTTGCCCGGCCAAGTAATCCGTAGCATTGCCCCTTATCTCAACATACGATCTGTGCTTAACTCTGCCGGTGTACTTATACAAAAGGAGTACCGACATGAGGAACAGCTTTCGCTATGAAACTCGTTTTTGAAATTGAGAAATTCATCTACGGAGAGCATCGCATTCAAGTTAGTCCGACTACCACGTATTGATACATGCATTGTGGAGGGCTCTCGCAACATCCCACCTCACTTGGATGCCGACCACCTTCGAGTTACAGATAGGATCGAGGGCTTCCTCAATGTCATTATTTTGCCGCGTTTATAAGAACTTAAGCGAGAAAACCTTGGATACTTTGCAATTCGTCATCAACCGCGAGCGATTAAGCGTTCATTTTGACTTCGTCAAATACATTTCCGAATCAAATCAATAATCATTCTCGATATGCCATGAGTAAGCAGAGAAGTTGAAGATCGTAGTCTCATGACACTATCATGCCGTATAACTACTAGCTACAATGGAAGCAGTCGCGTGAATCTTTTACCCGTTGCACCTGACGTTTATGTCCCACCCCCGAGGAACTTCTACCCCTCACAGCCCAGGAGTCTTCTCAGACTTATAATAATAACGGTATCAGACAACCCGCTATATCAGACTACATTGTCTTTCAATAATAATGTCCTCGAAACCGTGGCCTTCAACCGAGTAATGACCATGTCCGACATCACGTACTTAGGCCCGATCCTGGAATCGACATCCCACCATGCGAACGAGTGTTAAAATCAGGAGTTTGACGCATAAAAAATCTCTGAGCAGCCCCAATATCCCAAAAGACACCTACGCATAGTCTGCGTAGGTGCTAGAGCCACGGGACTGCGAGTGGCCTATGAGACATCACCCGGCGCACTTTCCGACGTCTCGTTGCAGATCTACGAAAAGAACGGCGATGTGGGTGACACATGGCTCCGAAAAGGTATTCGGGCTATATATACGACATGAATAGCCACTGGGCTCGCAATCCGACTTAGTCAGAATATTAAAGGCCCACATGGCAGTACTTCAAGGACGCCAGTGTTAAATATGAGCTCGAGAAGTGTGCAAAATAAATACGACGATCCACGAGACCAAATGAGACGAAGAAGCAGGTCAGTGGAAGTTGAGGATCCAAGATCCGGTTAGTAAGACCATGGATGACTGGTGCGAAGTCCTGGTTTCTGCCTCTAGTATCCCGAAAGCGTAATACAGGGATGGACCTGGTTTGCATTTAGCATTCTTGCAGTCCCTAATCTGGATCAAAATTAGGTTCGATGCCAAGCATGCTAGTCCTAGCGGAATGAACTTTGCGTATAGTGCCGCTGAGCGGATCGAGAAGTTTAACGAGGACCCCGAGTCATATGATAAGTATTGCCATGATGTTGAGAGAGGATTGCGCCAGCGGGCTAATCTCATGCAACTCAACTCGAATGGCCGGAAGAACTCAAGAGAGGTGACTTCAGAGCTGATGAAGGAGAAGCTGTGCAGCGATTCTAGGCTCACCACGCAGTCGACGTGGTTATTTGCACCACTGTTTGATGCGACCATCGTGCCTCTTTTCAAGGTGACTGGAAGGGACGGAGTCGACATGCATTATCAGTTTGGTGATTTCCTGGTTGGAACACTGGTGGAGAACTTCGCAACCCATCAGTGAGAAAAGCCCTTTCGCATTAACAAATGTTTCAACATTTGAAAATATAACAGCAAATCTTGTCTACCTTATTGTTATTTGGCCCCAACGGACCAGGGAGTCACAGTTCCGTCCTCCAGTGCATGAATGGTAAACGCGGTATGCCTTCCAGATAGTCGAAAAAATGCAAAGAGAAAATATCGAGTCGTTTGAGCCAAAGAATGGTGTTATCAAGAATTCTTACAATCTACGCATGAGCTCCTGAAATACTCGTCTAATCAGCCTGCAGGTACGGAATTTTGATTCTAACCTTACGTGATAGCCTGCCGCTCCTGGTTCAAAAACCGCAATTTCTACAGACCTGTCGCAGTCGTGTACCCAGGAAACCGCCTCCATCACTTCGAGCTGTTGAAGGCTGTCCGCTGGGAATAATATGAGCTTAAGTATCGTTCAAACAACCGATTCCAATTCATGAAAAAATCAAATCAGGCACAAAGAGTGCCGTCCGGACAGTGATCCAATTTCGTACTTTGACGATGCCTTTACCAAGATCTACGGAGTTTTCCGGGGTCCACCATGATATACAAACCGGCCCGTAGAATCTGTAGCTGCCAGAGTTAGAATTTAAACAAAGAAATAGATTGTATTGTCGGACTTGAAGGAGATCAACAGTAACATGGCACGCAAGGCGTGAATCAACATCATGATATCGCAATCCCACTGGTTTATCACATGACATCGGCGAAACTTCGAAATAGTCAACTACTGTGGGAAACGGGCCTCAATTTAGGAGATCGATACACTGATAGTTTTCTTGTGAATCCCACAAAGGGCTGTTGTCTCTACAATACCGATGTGGTATTGCTTCTCCTCATGCCAACTTGAGAATCTCCCCTTATCAGCGCTTTCAGCTACAACACACTGACGCTCTGTAAAGACATCCCGGAAGGTTATGGGAAGATCAGCTGCTCCTATGAGAAAGCCATCGTGTGGTGTAATGAGGGAACTTCGTACTACGAGAACAAAGGCAGCGTCTTTGCTGACTACGCTCAGGAGATCCTGGATAAGTGAAAAGGGGGGAATGGCATGGCTGTGCACGGGATATAGTGGGGTCTTGGTTCAGACCACGATATGTCGATTCAGGTCGTGGAGTTTAGTAACCACGGTTAGGCATGGAGAAAAGTCCGGGTCCTATTGAGAGCTTGTCTTCGTGATGCGGGAGATTGGCTGGGCGCTTATATAAGGGTATGATAAAGCCCCAGCGAGCCACCTTAGGCTAGATGTCGTGCGAATGATACTGTCAAGTAGTGAGATGTTCCCAGATTTATTCCTGATGTGATATATCGAGTTTTAACGCGCTAATCTGTGACCCAGCATACGAACATCGAGACTGGATAAGAACCCCCCCGAAATGTACTGTCGCTTCCCTAGATCACAATCTCCACAGAATCAATACAGTCCCAGGACACCAAGCATAATCCATTGAGGTTTCATCGGTAGCCCATCGCGACATGCAAAACCTGTCCCTCTGCACACGATGGCCCCGTTCAGTAGCAATACTGCCTCGCGGCTTGGTGGATAGATGCATGCTGCACCAACAGAGCCTCTGAACGCAACGATGACATGGCAAACTTGTTTTGGGGTCAAGCGCCCCCCCCCGAACGCTCAGAGGCCCGTTGATTATTGCGGGCGTAGTAGGTTGCTCAAGAGTGGTTGGGAAGTGGATCCCGACCAGGGGCAGCTCTGACGCGATGTAGAGCGCGCCAAAGGTGGTTGAGGTGACAACTGAAAGCAATTTGGTCTACGACATGCTCGGTAGAGGTAAGAGAATCAGCAGTGAGCGTCTGTGATAGCTAAGAAACTTGAGGGATCTAAGACGATAACATTCCTAACACGAACTTATAACAAGAGTAACTACAGGTGTCTGTGGTTGGTGTTCTGATCTAGTTTCATATGGTTGACTTCTGATCCTGTTATTGCTTTTGATGCCGGCTCTCGTTTTGGAAAATATTTAGAAAATATTTAGACTAGCCCCTGACTTGATCTGAAATGGATGCCACCTCTGAAAGAAAGTTCCGTGTAAAACTGCTGCCCGCACGCCCAACTAAGACGCCTCAATAAATAAAAGGACCAGATCAGGACGGAAAAAATAGGACTAGCAGCCTTCTTATTCAAGACAGGGGCTTTTGGCGTGTACTCGCCGCTATGCCGCTGTGGCGACGCCCCTGAGACGGCAGAGCACGTAATCCTCTTTTGCAGGCTGTTGGAAGGACCGAGGGAACGATTACGGGCCGCTATCGCACCACGGCCACTATACTCTCGCAGAGACCTCGCAACGGCAACAGGAGAACCAGTAGTTAGTGGGACTATTGTAAGGTGGCTGCTAGGGACGGGTCGGACAGCTTCAAGGCCCAGATAGCATCGATCTTCTCAGGGGGGACTTTGTTGGTAGGTTGAGAACCAACGTAGTATGGTAGTGAACGCAACGCAGTCGCCAATAGGGTGAACCGACGACGCAGCGTATGTATTTAGTCCAGCCATTAGGGCACGGTTTGACATACGGGAGTACTAGCAGAGGTACCGGGGGCTTCGAACCTACGGCGTATTTAATAATAATAATAAATAAAAGGAATAGCAACGCCAAGCACTTGGAGGACGTGTCGTTAGATCTAAAAGATATGAATATTAAAGTAAGTAAAAGCCCGAACGCCTTGACCTTTCGGCAACGAGGATAGTATCTGATTTCATAATGGTACAGTCCTATTTTCGGTCCGTGAACTTGTCACCAGATATTACCTGTGATTAGAAGAATGAAAGACAAAACTGATAGAAGGACCGTATAGCCTCCGAAATCCCAGCCTCTCCGGATCCTGCAAACTTTTGGGACGCCCATGTTGCAATTACGGATGGTAAGGCAAGGATGCCTGCTTTCCTAATTGAGCCTATTTTCCAACGGTCCCTAAATTGAACTTCCGCCGATCAAGATTAATCCCCGCGTAACACAAGTGTTACCTGGATAATTCCACCAATCCCGACTCCAGCCCCATGGTAGACACTATATTAATGAGTTCCGCTCATATATCTATCCCTGACCATAGAACAGCAAATCCTGGGACGCATCCGTGAGCTAACCAACGCCCAGCATCTTATAGCGGGAGTATGGGTGCACGAGGTCCTTTCATGGCGGACCTGCTATCACCGTGTTGCCCAGTGCAGTAACAGATACACGCCAGAGGATATTCAAACCTGTTACTGAAACATTCGATCATGAAATGGGATATAGATAGGGTGTACTACTTATACGGCTGATTTGCTGCGACCTACTTTAATCTACGTCCCAGCATCATATAATATTTCAACTCTACCGGTTCACTCACACCTGGATAAATAGCTAACCATGCGTTCAACCACTTTCGCCCTCTTAGGAGCCCTTGCTACCAGGAAAGCTGCCGCCCATGCCACGTTCCAAGACCTATGGATCAACGGGGTTGACTATGGTGCCCAATGCGTACGACTGCCGGCTTCCAACAGTCCGGTCACGGATGTGACATCAAACGATATCCGTTGCAACGCTGGAAGCTCACCAGTGGCTGCTAAATGTATTGTCGCTGCTGGGGATACCGTGACAATTGAAATTCACCAGGTACGTTTGTTGAAGGGTTTATTAATTGCTGCCAGACGATGTTGCTGACGACTCTCCAGCAACCCGGTGACAGATCCTGTGATACCGAAGCCATCGGCGGGGCGCACTACGGTCCGGTACAAGCATATCTGAGTGCCGTGGATGACTCCGCCGCTGCGGACGGTTCGACTGGATGGTTTAAGATCTACGCCGACACGTGGGCTAAGAACAGTGCGGGCGCATCGGGTGATGACGACTTCTGGGGAACAAAAGATATCAATACGTGCTGTGGCAGACTGGACGTGAAGATCCCTACTGATATTGCATCCGGTGACTACCTGCTCCGAGCTGAGGCGCTGGCTTTGCACACGGCATCTTCAACGGCAGGGGCGCAATTCTACATGAGTTGTTACCAGTTGACTATAAGTGGTACTGGAACAGCGACGCCGGCTACTGTGTCGCTTCCTGGGGCCTACAATGCTAGCGACCCGGGTATTCTCGTTGATATTCATGCTCCTATGTCAACTTGTAAGTGTACCTGAGACAGAAAAGATTTGGAATCCGTCCCCTTTCTTCCAAACCAAACTGCTGACTGCATCTTTTTATGTAGATATCGCCCCTGGACCTACAGTCTACACAGGAGGCTCAACCAAGAGCGCCGGAGCTGCTTGCGTTGGGTGCGAATCTACTTGCACAGCCGGAAGTGGACCTACAGGAACGGCCTCGAGCGCGCCGCTGCCTACGGCGACTGGTGCTTGCTCCGTCGCTTTGTACGCTCAATGTGGCGGCATCGGCTACACAGGGTGCACGGCTTGTACGGTAAGTGGTGTTGTGCTTTTGAGCCGCTATGATGTGACTAACATGGCAAGCAGTCCGGGAAATGCTCGGTCCTCAGCGATTACTACTCGCAGTGCACAAACTGAGTGTGATTTACCGGTTAGAGACGCATTATCTTGAAACTATTGCTCGATTTTCGTCGTTCTTGTAAAATTGCATGAAATAGAAGCATTAAAGCAACCGCCAATCGTCCAATATTAGATCCAAGACTTGCTCGAATGACCGAAACAACATGACTAGCCGCTGGTTCAGTGACCATGCTGCCTAACATATTGACCCCAAAGCATATCAAACTCTTTCATTCTTCTCAGCCCACCATGAAGTTGTGGCCATTCCTGGTCATCAGGCAAACATCGTCATGTTGCCCATTCTCTCACCAGGCTGCAAATCTCTCATAAATCGCCGCCACCCTCCTTCCGAGGACTAGCAACTCTTTTTGCCACCCCTGTCAATACTGGTCCATGTTCACTACCTGATCTGATACAGATAATGTATCTGAACCGCGATGGGCTCCCCGTAAGAATCAGAATGGAGATAGGAGCCCGCTGGACTCGTGATCACGATCTCTCCATTTTCCCCATTGATGGTCCACAAAAAGCAGGCGTGTTCTTGAAAGGCTGTCCAGATCTGTAAGTAAAAGCCAGTGTGGCATCATGCGCGATGTCCCTTCTGTCTTTCCTCAAGCGTCCGTGGATAGCAAGAAATTCCGGAACGTCAGACTTGACAGTGTGCTTCATCTTCTCATCCTTGTCGGTGATCTTGAGAACAGGACGCTGAATCTGCATCCGGCCCTCGAACGAATCAAACTCATCCAGCACATCATGGACGTAGTTGATCATGTGTGAATAGGCGATATTGATGGGATTGCCGCCGATATTTCTCTCGGCAAAGTAAACCACACCTTCGGGTAGGGAGTCGGTGGGAAGCCAGGTCCCCAAGGCTTGTATATCGCTACTCAGAACGTGGCCGATGCGGCCCGAGTCTAAGACTTCTTTGAGCTTGAGTACAATGGAAAAGACGCGACTCTGGAGACCGATGATGCTGTTCGGAATCTCCTTGCCTCTTGTCAACTCAGTGCTTGCTTGTAATCCTTGGAAAATGGCCATTCCACATAGACAGCTTTGCCGGCCTTGATGGACGGTCCACGCTCAAGAAGTGCACATCGACCCGGGTGTTGCAGACCACAAAGTTGATATGGGGGTCTGCAACCAGTTCCCTGGGATCATCAAATACCTTCACGATTTGGGGTAGGTCAAACTCAGCTCTGGCAGCTTCTGCTGCGGTGACAATGGAGTCGAGCAGGGCAACGATCTCATAGTGAGATCTGCCTCGTGATGATAGGAGGTAGGGCAAGTGACCTTCAACGGCCCAGGAAGTCTTTGCTGTGGAAGAGAGGCCGATGAAGGCAGTGCGAATTGGAGCCATGGTGTCGAGGGCTACCAGGGGTACTGTCAGAGGGGAGACGTAGGGTTTGCTGGTGCTTGCTACTGTGTTCGAGATGAATAGGGTAAAAGAAATAAAGGCTCGTCCGTGAGGAATTCCGTTGTATTTATGCGCTAATCTATGTTACAATCCGTGGATTGGAAATCAGTTCTGGGTGTCGTCAATTAGCAATCCGTTCAGTATTTCTGACAGATGATGTAGCCCCAATCTGAACTGTGTGCTTGAGTACCCCAAACCCATCCTTGATGTGCCTTAACCTGACCTCCATGTGCGAATACGGTGATACTTACATGACACCTTTCCGCTTTAGGAAAATGATCCTCAAAAGGGGGAGGACTTGGGGGTTGGCTCTCACAAAGTCCTCCGTCGTGGACCCGCTGAATCTGTGCCGGTTACAGCACTGATATTATTTCGGGGCAGGCTGTGAGAAGTACTCAGTCAGGGGCTTGGCCAGCTTGACGGAATGCTGCCTGTGAATATGCACATGTTTCTTCTCGCCATGATTTACTGGACTCGAAGGTCATCCTCTTGTTTTACTAGGACAAATATTCGTTATAATTATCCAAGGTTCGACGTATACAAGCCCGAAGCCTCGCAGCTTCCTACACCAAACAAACTCCTGTCCATGCTACCATGCTGATTATCTTACCAATAAACAATTACGACGTGCCCTCTACTTGGGGATTATCTGATTACGTAATGTAACGCGATGTTGTCTCAGAAACGCTGTATTTGTCGTAATCCTTATTGGACTTCAACTATACCCAAAAATAGAGGCATATATTTGAATTATTCTCTCTGCAACTCTACGAAGTCCAACGAATGAAGGTAGTCATCAGGGCCTTGCGTACAGAGCGATAAGCGGTCCAAGCCTATCAAGGTTTTTGAAGTGCGTCACGAAAGTCTGCCAATCCTCCAAAGGCCAGGAATCATGCTGAATCAGGGCATACTCCTTAAGGTTATTTTGCTGAGCGACCTTTTGAGTTTCTATTCTGTTATTCTACCTGTTGAGACACTTCTATTGATCCGATCAGAGCGACAAGGTTTTTGTCTTCTGTTGTTATCCCCTGGGCAGCAGATCTTGTTGAAGATTTGTTGTACATCTCTATCTTCTTCATCGCTAAACTGCGGGCTTTTCGCAGTCGTCAATATCTTGTGACCTAGCAAAAACTTAACTAGCATTTTTCTTAACGGTTTACGTACGTTGGGTTTCGCTATACATACCCAGGAGTTGCGAGAATGGTAGAATTTACTTCCTATTCCCTTAATGAATATAGTAACCTACTTTGGATCTATAATTTGCAAACTTCCTACGTGTAGTAACCCTATTGTAGTCCTATTACTCTAGCTAGAGGGGGTAGTTATCGACTCGGCTTCGATTAAATCGTCCTTAAACTACTGTAATTATACAGATATTCTCTTAAAGATAAAGGCCGGGGCTATACGGCCTCCGATAAGGCGAATATACTCTTAAGATGATTAACCTAATTAGTAGCTGATAACTTAGCCTCCGTAACAAGTATCTAGTCATAGTATATTTCTCTATTTTGCCGTCCTTGAGGTCGCTGTAATGTTCCTAGTTAACACGAACAGTGAAAAACTCGTCCATTTACAACAGATCATTTGTCATCTTAAAATCTATCACATATAACGAACAAGATTCATAGAAAAATCGGCAAGCACAGTAGTGAAACACACCTGATCAAGAAAAATCTATAAAGTGAGCTGCCTTCAGAGCTCATATGTAGGAGTTGATATGTAGCGCCACCAGAAAGCGAATAATTAGGTTGTTGATTACGACGTCAAGGGGACCGCCCAAAATTCCTTATTCGCAAATGATGAACCATGTCATAACACGCCAACTGAATCATGTTGCATTCTTTTTACTCAGGGGCTTGCATTCATCTTTCGCTCAGACCTTGACGTGGAAGCACCTTTCATCACACGTCTTTGCGAGGCCTCAGATTTAATACCCGCATTTCATTCCGAGGTCTGAGATTCTGAACTGAAAAGCCCTTCATTCTAGAAGTTTAAAATTTTGGCGCAACTAGCCTGTAATCACTGCGGACAGTTTTCCTTACCAGGGACACCGAAGTTTGACCTTGTACCCGGCCTTGTCCAACCGCGCCATTAGGGCTGCTTTGACGCGCTATATCAGCCCACCTGCAAAGCCGTCCCATCTTGGCATCTGTATTGAGAAGCTCAGTAATCGGAGCGGAATACCTTCGACGTTTCACAACAAGATATCTCATTACGATCAGCTTCGACGGTTCTCTAGATGTAGAAGAAATGACGAAGATCATGGGGTAATTACACCGAGCCGGGCACAGAGCTCAAGTCATGGCGGTAAAAAGTGTATACTAACTCCATCACAGATTTGGATTTGATTATAAAGTCCCAGTAGACGCTCGATGTATGAGAATCATTGACACCCATTCCAGTCATCATCGAGATATCATTAAAACATATCAAATAATCGCTCTGATACCTTTCATACATACAATTTCCGAAAAAAATATCATCAAAAATGCAGTTCCTTACTTCCAAGCTTGCTATCATCTTCCTCGCCACCGCGGCTTGGACAGCCACGACTCCGGACGGTACATGCGGCAACGAAAAGGCTGGCGACAACAAGGCATTCACATGCACCAGGGAACTGCCGTGCTGCTCGAGCTACGGCTACTGTGGTGCATCGGATGCCTATTGCCTGTCGTCAACAGGCTGCCAGAGTGCCTTTTCCTTCTCCGAGAACAATATTACATCAACCGCTTGCTATGCTCCGAGAAACGGCACAGTTTCGCCCGACGGTACATGCGGCAGGGCTAGGGCAGGTGTTCATGGATACAAGTGTCCTTCTACCCCTGACATGGAATGCTGCTCAGTCGCGTAAGTTTTCCATTAGTGGAATGGGCGGAGAGCAAATTATGGATACATTACTGATATATGAAACAGGGGCTGGTGTGGAAATACTGCTGACCACTGCGCTGCTTCCAATGGCTGCCAGGCGTCGTTTGGAAAATGCATCTAAGGTATAAGGGCTGTTGACTCCAAGGTTGACTATCAAAGTCAAGCCGTAGGCTGAACCTTCTTCATGATGGAGATAATAAATTACTAGGAACATTTCATTTTGCCTTAGTCTATAATTAGAAATTAATATATCGAGATTGAGAGTTTATTTGAAGATTATTTAGTCGAAAATACAGGAGGGTACTCAACATGGCGTGTCCAGTATTTATTTATATTATCGTATACACAGTTATTGCTATTTTTGGGTCTATAATTCCACTTAAGAACGTGAGGTCAACAGCTTCATTGAGGCTCAGTGTTTCCACTAGGTCTTGCCAGGTGCATCATTCTTGGCCCAGTACAAGAACTGAACCACTTTTCCATAATACCCATCAAGTGTTGTTTTTCGCTCACCAACTTCCATAAGATCTAACGACCATCACCCTGGTCCCCCAAAAGCAAATTGCCGTAGGTGGGAAGGTACGGCCAAGTACAGGGCTACAAAACCCCGCCCCAAAACCAGAAGTAACCATCATAGAAGAAGAAAAAAAACATCCTTTTTTGGCCTTCATATAAATCTGCCGTAAATATTACATTGGCCCATATTCAGGCCGAGCCTGGTCGTGAAATAAAGATCAGATTCTCGGACGACTTGTTAACCACTCCTCTCATACCCCTCCGTATGTCGCATACAAACAGTTTCCGTCGTGGCGTCCGCTCTATACAAGCATATCGACATCCGACCAACGTAGCCAGCAAGTGGACTATGTACTTCCATTGAAATTCGACTTCTGCAGGTATTTATATCTTGAGCCCGACCACGTTAAAACTTTTAAATGAAAGGAAATAAAGAAGATCATTCACTTGGAAAAGAGTGACAAATTTCCTGAGAGAAAAAAGTGGAAAGAAAAACGAGCTAGAGGTTCAACATGCGATTGCGAAAAGACCACAGTTTGAATATTCACTTGCGATAAACGATTGGTGGCAATTACTTCTATTGTTATTTGAGCCGATTGTATCATATCACGAGCGGGCATTCTATATATACACTCAGAAGGTCCAAGCCAAACCCCGGCTTCGTGATTATTTTGGTCCAGACATAACGAGAACTCGGATGCACGACAATCAGCAAAGAATAACAACGACCGAATGAGAGCCATCATACCATCCTTCAAGTTGAATTTCCACAGCGGACCAGTGACTTTGAGACGGAACATGTCCCACATGGACGCTGCCGGATCATCGACTTCAAAATGATGGATCTCACGCTCAACATCAACCCATTGCCCATCCTCGATATGCGCATGACCATCATCCCATTCCAAGTTTTAGATCGCTCAGTCTCTGCAAAGGCAGTTATTTCTCGGTACAGGCATTTCGGGCTTTTTCGATGCCGCCAAATCGAACATAGCCCGGGCAGCAAGCTATCCGGCTCAGCCGTACTCGTACTGGTTACAGGCTCGCCTTGAAATCTTGAAATAATTGTTCGGCTCCAGACTGAAATCCTCCTGTATTTTTCACCAAGTCGTAATTGTTTGGGCCGAGGAAGAACTCGTAGACGGACCTCCTGGAGAAGACGCATGCCATCTCGGGTGAGTGGTTGGCACAGTTTTCGTAGAAGATTCAGGGCCAGTTGGAATTGAAACCGTACTCGGAGAAGAAGATCGGGATGCGAGCTTCTCTGAAATATTCAGCTGCGAGCAAAAGTTAGTTCTTGTCGCTGTTCAAGATTTGACAGCTCACTATGGATGCGTATCCAGACGTTTCCGTTAAGGATGGATGACACTACATGTAATTTTGAATTACCACAGGCGTTCTGTTAAAGTTGCCAGTACCAAAATAATATATTGTTACCAACTTAGAAAATGTCAACTGATTCCGCGTTACTGCCAATAGGGTATTACTTGAATTCTTTGAAGTGCAGAGTCATGACCTGAGCAGAGTCTATGCCAACGGAAAGTACTCTCTGGCCGGCCACCTCGGACGCAAGAGACATATATATCTTCACGTCTCTTGTCACGGCATGAAACAAGCTCGCCTCCCTTGAGTAATACACTGTGTAGAAAATCTCGTTTGCGAAAATGCCGCCGAGGTTTTTGAGATATGTGGCCATGCAGTCCACTGTGGCAAAGTACTGCTGCAGTAGTTCGGCCTTGTACAACTCGTAAGGCTGGTGCCGTCTTATCGAGCAATGTGCCGTTGATAGCCTCTTTTCATATGAGTAAATGAACACTGATGATTAAGGAAGGACGATAGAGGGTGAACTACTACTGCATCGTGTTCTTGTCTTTGAAAGTGTCTGACAAGAATCTCATCTCTGAATTACGTGCTTCGGCAATATCTTCCAGGTGAACAACGAATTAAGCCGAGCTCCTTGAACGCTGTTCATCTTTTCATATTGACAATGGATTTCAGCAAATTGAATCCACGCGCATGCCTTGTCGTGTTTACCCAAGGTTCACTTCATATCCAATGCTGTGCGATCAATCTACCGTGGAGCGAAGTTCTTAGTCCTCTTATGGTAAATTAAAGTCAACCACGATGCGCCTATTATTATGAATCAGCCGAGTCGTGTAGTATAATGACAAGCTTTCTTACCCAACGACTTGTCCGTTTTTCAGCTTTTGAACTGATTCGTTGAACTTGGAGATACCCACAATGGTGGGTTCCAAGCGAAGTTTACCTTTAGCCGTGTTAATCTGTACGTTAGTCTCTAAATAGGGAAGTTCTCTTACCCCGTTTTGCAAATTCCAGCGTTGCGTCAATGTCGGCCAGACTACTGACTAGCGTGCCTTTAACTGACTGATTGCGGAAGACTAACTTCGATGGATCAAGGTCGATATGAAATTTGCCTTTTGGTGGAAGTCCAATACTTTTGTTTGTAGTTAGAGAACTGAAGTCGTGGATCCCTGAGGCTGCAAACCTACCACATGACAACACCTCCAGCCCTGGAACCGAGATAGTCGACCGAAATGGGATATGACTGGATCGCTTATATAGTGTTAGACACAAGCAGCAAGTAAGCAATGAGACTTACCAGTCACGAAAACCGCGTGTGCACCTCCCTCAGTGATCTCTACCACTTTCGCAGCCGCGTTCTCCACCTCCTTGAAGTCTACAAAAGCCTCAGCGCCCATCTTCTTGGCCAGTTCTTCCCTTTCAGCTCCTGTGTCCACCACAATAGTTCTTATGCCCATTGCCGTGGCTAGCTGGACCCCTTGAATGCCAACACCACCGCCACCCCCTGGAAAGCAGGCCCAGTTCCCAGCTCGGATGCCAGATTCCTTCAGGGAAGAGTAGATCGTCGACGCGGAGCACATGACTGGGCCAGCTAGGTAATCACTGATCCCATCAGGGATCAGCGCCGTGTACCGCTCAGGCGACTTTATGTATTGCTTGTAGGACCCTGCAACGTTGCGAGTTTTTAGCTTTTCCTTTCCAAGTTTGCGGGGCAAGGAGAGAGAGTAATGAACTCATACCATCAACCTGTAGTCCAGCAAGAGTTGTATTTTGGCAATACATCTCTCGACCAGACTTACACTCGGCACAGGTATGACAAATATCCGCGATTGGTTTGACACCGGCACGTTGGCCAACTTTCAGATTCTTGACTCGGTCCCCAACTTTGACAATCACACCTGCGCCTTCGTGCCCGGCACATTGCGTCCCGAATTGACTCATAGGGGGCATTGACCAGTCGTTGAGCATGTAATGCACGTCTGACATGCACAATCCCGTGCAGTTCATTCGTATTAGGACCTCATCAGATTCTAAGGAAAAAAATTCAGCCACTGTTGAAATGGCACTGAGGCCGAATGGGAACCTGGCGTACTTATTCCAGGGACAGGTATATTCTTGACCTCGATTCGGAAATCTGGGCCTTCGTTTACAACGACGCCTCCGATACACTCCTTGGGGATATCGAACGTTGTGGAGGAGGCGATGCCACCCATTTCGTCCACTGGATATGAAATCAGGGATCAGGGGTAATAGAAATGTATCGAAGCGGAACTCAGTGCAAGATGTGATTGACACCAATGTAAACTTCTGGTATCAGCAACAAGTAGATACCACCTCTTCAACGAGAAAGTAATTCTAGATGGGTGACAGAACCTACCACTTATAAAGCTTGGTGCATTCCTTTTTTGGTATCCTAAGCTAACCATAATGCGGGGAACAGGGAATATGCCCCCTCTCTTGTATACCCCTCGCCGGGTATGTTTCGCGAAGTGTTGGATCGTAACAATACGCTACTAGCGATATGGGATTCTCCTCTTGAGCTAGTGATCGACCAGTTCCAAGGTTCACATTGCTTCTTTCCATGGAAATAACCTCGGTATCGATTGCTACTGCCCTACCTGGGGAATCTAATACAGGTTTGCCTAAGATAAGACATGGAAGAACTGCCCGTATCTTTAGTTTCCATACACTAGCATCGCATGGAGCTGAAATAAACCGAGGCATGTTAAACTTCAGCTTCATACGAGTCATGCAGTGCAAGGCTGCATCGTTTGATGGATACTTTTCCCGCACAGCATAGATGAAAGTGTCTAATCTAGATGCCCACTGAGAACGCTTCACTGTGACAATACCCCAATTTTCCACCCGGCCGGGAAACCCCATGGGGCGGAGATAATATCATGGGGCGTTACATACAGATCGCCGGGCTGTGATTTCCGAACACGGGGCCACGATTACGACCTCTACAGTCATGAATTAGTAACATTCCCATTTTGGATGCGTTGATTCTTCGATTGCCACGATGAAATACCTAACCATGCTCCGCGAGATGAGATAGGGACTGTCCCTAGCTAGTTATCTTTTGGGAAGAACGAGACTTGAAGTGCCTGTCGGCGACCATAAATAATAACGCCCCAAGAAACTCGATATGCCCCGAGAATATCACAAATCAATCCAACAACGTTTCTGACTTAAATACTCCATGCTTGGAATGGTTTCGCTGTTGAGATCTGCACTTGGAGTCGTCCTTTATGTATGTCCTGCATTGGTGACAAGTCCGTACTAGTTCAATTTCTACTGCTGATCCAGGTGATCAAGGGCATCTAAAAGCCAATGATAGTCCGGAACAAACATTGGGACAACTCTATTTTCTTTAACCCGAATTCACGTCCTTTTATGGGATAAACACAGTGTGACCGTGGCTTGGATAGCATTATAAGCCTTCGTGACTCGGCCAACAAAGGATTTATCAGCCTATTGTACCCTTGTTAAGAACCCCGTGCCATCTTACCACTACCACCCCCGCACGTCAGTGACATCATCGCCTTTGATGCTAGCACAACATCTGAGACCAATCATTGGATTTTGTGCTGTGATTACTCCACCTCATCAGCCGTTATCCAGCTTGCTTGCTTTCAGGTACACTGATGGCCATAGCCACAACCACGAGCTACCTCCCAGAGCATGTTCATGTGGTGTCCCTTTCGTTGCTGCTATCTTTGGAGGGATATCCATAATGTTGAGTGTGGTGGATTTTATTGCCTCTGTGATCGAATAATACCGACTAGAACAAGTGAAACGCGCCCACGGCAAGAATAATACGCCAAGAAGATGTAGTAGGAGGAGTGTGTAGTTGACAGATTCAATACTAGAGTCAATATGTCAGGTTCAGATAAGCCACAGTGTTTTGCCAGGCCCTAGCCTATGCGAAGGTAGGCAATGTATAAATAGGCTGCTGTGCCCTCCCTTCTCTTGGCGAGGAGCAGCGATTGACTTGTTGTTATGAGTCCCCTACCCTACGCTACTGGTGCCCAACTGGTGACTGGCAACCGAACTCTCTCTAGTACTCTCGTCCTTTATTCTGTACTTGAAATACCCGTGACGCCATAGATAATAGAACATTGCTGATTTCCGAGAGTAACCAAGTTTAAAGCAGTGTAACGTGCAAACTAGGCATTAAAGTAACACCCATGTCCCAAATAATCAGATCTCAGAATCATTTTCATTGAGGTTCTACTCTCCCGATGATCTTGATCTCCGACCCTGCCTCAATTCTCTCCGATATCTTCTATCGGATGAATAACTCGAAGTTGTGTGCCCTCGTGACCGATTGTGCCGTCTTGGACTGATGAATCTTCTCGTTGGTTTCGTCCTTGTCTCTGACGCCATTCTAGTCGACGGCATATTGTCACTCGAGACATCGAAATCCTCAGGTCTTGTCTTTGAAGAACTGTCCTTCTGCAGTTCGGCCACAGACGACTCGGTTTGTCTTCGACTCCTTCCTCCAGCAGCACGAGTCCTTTCACCTCGTCCACTATGTTGTACCTCATCAACACATTCGTCGGGATGATTGCCTCGGATCTGCATAATCATCAAACGCGTCTGGGTGACCTCTCGCTCCATCCTCCGAAGCATCACCTTCTGCACCATATCCGCCAGTTTCTTCACGTCTTCCTTTGATTGCCACCATATAAATCGATGCACGAAGTCACAGCGGTACAGCGATTTCCAATCGGCAAAACTTCCCGCTTCACCGTGTCGCTCAATGTCGTAGCGGACCTTCTCGTCGTCAAAATCGTCTTCGCACCACAGATCTCCTCGGTGAATTGCCTCGGCGCGCATGTCACTCGCAACGAGGAACGGCCGTTCTAGCCCCTTGAATTGTATCCACAAGTCGCGCAGTGTCATATAATGCAGCGCCAGGGTCTGATCAGAGTAGGCCAAAGGTAGGATCTCTGCAGCCGTGGAATATCCAAAGCGGTGTCTATGGCGACTGTGGGAAGTTTGATGCTGGAGGGCTTCCCGTTCCTCACATATCTGCTGCCGGAGGTTACCCAGAGCGTCACGCATCTGCCTGGGTGCAGCTTGAATAGTGGCGACCATATTTGCGTATAGAGCGAGTAAGTTTAGAACTGTGATGACGAAGGAGAATACGCCTAGGACGAAGTCCAGCCATGTCAGAGAGTCGGGAAAGTCGGCCATTTTCTTGCCTGCATCAAAGTCGTTAAATTTCCTTCATAGGAAAATGAAACAATAGTAAATCGAAAATTCAGGTGAAGTTTTTTGACTCTATGGCTTTTGTATACTGTCATTATCATTGTCGGCTGACGCGGCGATGTTGTCTTAGATGCTTCAATCATTTGACTTATAGCCAACAATGTAAACTCAGCAGGATCGCACTAACCGAGACAAAGAGTCATTTCCAGTGGTTAGGCATCAGAAAAATGTCAGATCTCAGTCAAAATCATAATTCCAGATCATACGCGCTGCATCTTGGATATGGGTATGCGTGATGCTAGTCCTGGTGACACCGTCTTACCCCAACCCTAGCAGAGACAGACCTCGATCTAACCCTAACCGAAGCCCTAACCCTCACTGAAGCCCTAACCCCGATGTAACTTGCAAAGAGAGTTCCAGGGTGCTTGTTGAGAACATCGACGAAGTTCCCTGTTGGCTTGGAGACTTGAGAAGAGCTAAATACTATCATTTTGACGAGTCAGTGGAATACTGGTGCATATGCATGTCGTAATCGTCGTGGCGCACGCTGATTCGGTCGTTAGGCTCCCAGGATGCCGGTTCCCTATCACAAACCCGGCTTGCTCTGTCAGATGGTTTCAACGCCCCTAGAATAACTTCCGTCAGAGCAATTCTCTTAGAGATGTCGCAGCTATCAAATTGAACCATAGTGTGGAAATTGGGGAACGGCAAGTGGCCTGTAGGCAGCCTGCCACACTAGAACTTATATCCTTGCGTTTAAGTCGGAAATAGGAATTCCTAGTGAGATAGTGCTCCTAGCCACAGAACAAATGAGAATTCTAGCGAAGAAGACGTTCACGACGCCAAAGGGAACCGAAGGAAAATTACACTTCGAGACCTGTTGGCTGAGACTTGGCAAGATCTTGAGTTATCATGGAGTAAAGTGTAGAGAGTTGTTCCAAGCAAGTCCATACCAGGATTGCAGAGTGGTGTTGACGACGAAATGTCTTCTGATCTCCCCATCAATGTAGACATTATACTTTGACATGATTTACGCAATGAGATTTACGCAATGAGATTTACGGCAACCGTATCCGCCGGCTCCGTTGTATGGCCCCCTGGCTTGAAGCCCAAATATCCTAACTAATAATGCGAAAGGGTCCTGTAAGCAGTAGAGTAGCCTTGTTGTTACCATAGAGGACACCACACAGGAAGACAGCAAGGCGCATTCTCACGATCTAGGTCACCTGTGAAAAATAAAACTAGCAAGACTGAGAAACAAATGAATCGGTCGGATTGCCGCTCGGCTAGAAACCCACCGCACCTTGGAAATTGAAAGAATACCAACCCACATCGTGCAGTGAGTAGACCATGTTTACTGGCAACCGATCGAACCTGGATTTTGAGTAGTCGCGTTGCTCCTAAAGAAATGCCCCGCATCAGCATGCAGGGAATGCAGACCTTGGAGATCCCGGCTGCGCGATAAATGACTAGTTGGAAGTGCACATCCTGTGTATATGCCTAGTTACTGACTGGAAGACTGGTTTCGACGAGATCTATAGATTGATAGATAATTCCCGGGGCATAATACCTATCGTAGTCTGGATGCATAAATGATGACACGGTGAGTGTCAATAGTCTAGCTGGACAACTTAACAGCTTTAGGAGTAAAAGTGACATGCTGACAAGCTGACCTGGCTCGCATCAAACCAACATGCAAATGGAGCTCGAGTGTAACCAGGTAATCATTTGTCGAAACACCAGAAGCAAGCAGAACATTGTTGCGGCAACCTTGGCCCGCGAAGGCGCGCTCCGTGTAGCGCGGGAGTCGTGATGAAACCCCCAACTTCGGGTTATGCAACCCGACTCGACGTCGATGCCGAGTCCCAGATACCTGCCGCACTCGCTCAGGTAGGTGCTCTCAAACAGGAAAGAGAGACAAGAGTGAATAGCCACACGCAGCGAGGCCGTTGTTGGGCTGAGCCTCATCACAGTGCGGGTACGCCCACTTGACGGTCAGATCAAGCAAGTGTTCACAGATCACAGTCACCTGCGCAATCAGGCCGTGTCGCCCGGTGCCGTGTGTATCGTCGGGCTTGTCATCCCCTGTGGGCTGTCCATCGTGATGGGATCGTAACGTTGATTTATAACAACCTTGATGGCCCGCGGCACAGCCTCGACTGGACCAGCGTCGCAGTTCAAACAAGACTGGCAAGGCGTCGAAGCCAACACGGCACTTATAGTGATAGCAATATACATCTCGAGCTAGCAGAATTTAACTCAAGCCAATCGAAAGCAGAGACAGAACCGAAACAGAAGAAAACTCGCGACAACCTTGCCAACACTGCAAAAACACGCATGAAAGCGGGTTTAATTTTAGCGGAGACCGACTTAAACCGGCGCTTGGAGGTGCCATTCAGCAAACTCTGGCCACTAGGAAACCAGACAAAAGTTATCGCAATGCAAAGAGTTGAGTCCCCTGCGGATTACGACGGCCTGCCTCAAACACGTGAATCTAACCTTATGCGGCACTTGATCGTCTGACTTGTTTGGTCACGACTTGCCGCATTTATTCGCCATCCATCACATGCTCTTTTTTAGTATATAAACAATCAGCCCCAGAAAGCTCAACCCGCTGCGCCTCCACCAACGCAACCCCCACAACCTTACGCCCTCCACATCATCGACCATGGGCAGTTACTTCAAGATGGCCGTTCCGGAAAAAGCGGCCTCGGAGCCTGGAATGGACCTTCCCGTCGTCGACCTGGACGTGTTCCTCCACAACGAACGCGACTCACCTCAAGTTCAGGCCGAGTGTAAGAAGGCCGCCAACGCCTTCATCACATACGGCGCGTTAGTGCTACACGACTCGCGGGTTTCGGAGGACGACAACACGACGTTTCTCGATCTGCTGGAGGACTACTTTGCACAGCCCGAAGAAGAGCTCAAAAAGGACGAGCGTCCAGAACTCGGCTACCAAATCGGCGTCACGCTCGAAAACACGGAAAAGCCGAAGTGCGCGGTAGACGAGCCGTGTTTGCAGGTTATAGAGCGGCTGGACCCTGCGGAGCGGCCCTTGGACATCAAGGCGCATGCACCAGATCCCAAGTGCAGATTCTTTTGGAGAATGGTGGAGGAGCCGCCCTACCAGACCAAGTTTCCGGGATTGAACGCGGAGAATATCACCCCTGAGGCCCCTCATATCCGTAGTCGATGGACCCCGGTGATGAACCAATGGGGGTCCTCGATGAAGAACGCGTAAGTAATGGGAGGTTTCGGGGGCGTTTAGGCACCACGTCAACTGACGCCGAACCACAGAGTTGCTGATCTAGCTGGAATGACTGCCGTCGGTCTGGGTCTTCCCGCCGAGGCCTTTAGCAATGCTGGCAGATATGGGTCAGTCCCCTGGAACTTTTGCATCCGAATGTGAATCTTACGAAATCTCAGACCTCACCTTCTGGCACCTACGGCATCAGACCTGAGGAAATATGGCAAGAAAGACAGCATTCTTGCAGGTTTCCATACCGATCTGAACTTCCTCACCATTCACGGCCGATCAAGGTATCCAGGCCTGCATATCTGGGCTCGCAACACGGGAAAGCGCATCGCCGTCAAGATCCCGCCGGGTAACTACCTTCTCGTCCAAGCTGGCAAACAACTGGAGCATCTCACCGGAGGACTCATCAAGGCGGGGTACCACGAAGTTGTGGTGAGCCAAGCGACTATCGACACGATCGAGCGGAGAAAAGTGGAGAACCCAGATCGGCCGCTGATCCGCATCTCATCCACCTTCTTCTGGCACCTCTCGTCCGACTACGACTTGACGCCGAACGCCATATTGGCAGAGCAGGCTCGTAGGCTCCGGAAGGAGCAGTTCAAGCTGGGAAAGGACGAGGGGAATGAGGTCGTATACCCGCCGATGAAGGTCGGGCAGCAGGTTCAGAAGTGAGTTTCCCAAACTGACAGAACGTGGTATGGACGGTTCACTAACCTTCATATAGTGAGCTTAAGCATATTGCATTGATGGCGTAATGGGGTGCATCATCATTTTAGTGCGTCGCACGGTGTTTGCCAGGAGGCGTTTATGTTACTACGAGTGCATCGGGCGCAAGAGGCTTTCGCTTTGCATGGATAGGGCCATCGTTATTGGGAATTCCGCATAGACCGGACTTCCTCATGCACCCAAGACTAGGGGCACAGGTGTAAATAATTAGGAATCAACCTATATCAACAGTCATCGTACAATTAGCTGTCAGGGGGCGATGAGAAGTCGCGACCAAGCAACAGGTAAAGCAGTGTTGACAAGGGAAAATGAGAAAACGACCGACAAGAAAGGGGGCATCGTTCATGTAATCACTCATAGTTTTGGAGTGAGAATCATCGTAAGATCGTGCTCCTAAAGCGAATATTATAGTTAAGGAGTAACGTAGCCCACAAGCGAACGGGTCACCCAACCGAACGGGTCACGCCAACTAGCAAAACATGGAATTCAACACGATTTCGCAACCACAACGCCGTAAATCAATTAAAACTACTCAGAATACTCTTGCCCAGATGATTCTATCTCTACCTGACAGGTTCGCGCATTATGCCCGGTCTTCCCGCATACGCCACAGCGCCGTTGCCGTGGCTGGCCACGATTTGATCCAGCGCTATTTCCACGCATTTCCTTCTGTACTTGCTGCGCAACGTCCTTTTGATCTTGAAGATCTTGTACGTCTTGTGAATTAAGTGATCCTCCAAGCCGTACTCGTGTTTTTTTTTTGGCCCTGCGCCGCTTGCTAATTAGAGCGTTTGCCTCTCGAAGTTCGGCGACCTCAGCTTGGAGTAAAGCCATCTTATGCATAATACTCCGCGCTCCTTTCGAAAACTGATCGTTAGCATCGTAAATTGACGTCGGGGAGCTATTTTGATGCCTGTCAATTGGTGATTTAATAAATTCGGATTGCGAAGTAGCCTCGGTTGGGTTGTTTGGCGTCCGAGAAGCGCAAGGAAGGGTTTCCCGCGTAGGGGGCCGGGAGGACGTTGGAGTCTGTTATTTCACATCCAGCTTCTCAATAACAATATCTGGGCTTAAAGGCACAAGCCCAGCCCCTTGAAAGCCTGCAAGAATATTGCTTTCGGTCAGGCTCTTCTTGAACGCGTCGCAAAATGCCGGAAGAAAGTCCTCCTTTGTGATATGCGAGTCGCATAGCAGTCGGTTTGCCATATCTTCAACAGCACTTAGCCGGGGAGGAAATGCTTGCGAATCTAGCTCAATTATCCTTTGAATAATCGTATTTTCTTCTAGTTTTGTTAAATTCCGACCGTTGGCTTCGATATTGCGACGTGATTGACGTTTTTGAAGACGCGCCTGGAGAGTAGTATTCGAGACTTTGTAGATTGTTGTAGCACGTCGGATACTAAGTGTTGAGTCATTTCTGATAGCCTGAGTTGCAAGGAGTAATTGAGATGCTTTTTGAGCAGAATCCATCGAGAATTAGTTGCGTGGTAAAGTTAGGAAGTTTAGTTCTATTTTTTGCTATGGGCGTGACCCGTTCGGTTGGGTGACCCGTTCGCTTGTGGACTACGTTATATCATGGTACATTTGCGATGAACGACAGTTATGCTCCACCTATGTAACTACCTTCAGTCATTACGTGGAGAGTAAATATAACAGGATGTCAGGGTACGGCTAGGCCGAAGGCAATAGTACAGAGTGATGGGGAGTAACGGGCGTCCCTCCTACGTAGCACCGGGTGGTCACTGGCGGTCTCAGGTAGGGGTGCCCACGGTGATGCATTGATCTCTGCCCTCTCTATCTTCCTCCGTCTCGACTCCTTACTTATAGCCAGCCGAGTTTCTCTCTTGGATTCTGGATGTTTGCTTCCGTATGTCTGTGTTCCTCCGACTTCGGCCAATATCTTGGACAGCGGCTCCTTATCTGCAACCAAGCGATTCCCTATCCGCTGCAAACGGCTTCAACGGCTCTCATTCGCCACAAGCGGCTCTCTAGCCGCCACAAACGGCTTCCTACCTGGTGGAAGCCGGCCCGCCTCGGATGACACTTGTGGCTCTGACAACTCCTTCCCTATCCTACTTCGAGATGGTCCTTATATAGATAGCTAGGCCGCCGCTTGGACCCGGCATAACAGCAGGGTCGGCGATGCCAAGGATCTTGACTCTCGTCATCCCAAAGCTTCACATAGATTGTAATCATGATTCGGGAGTCTTTTGTCCGAAACACCCCTCCGGCGGCCCGCCGGTGTCCTGCGTTCAGTGTCCTGACACCCACTGGTGCCTATGGCATTCTGTTCTCTGACACAGGAATTGCCACCCGAACCCGGGGAGCACAGCGATAAAAGCCTTCATCGTCGCCAGTTGGCGTCTCAAAGAAAACGCCTCATGAGTTGGAACTAACCAGCAAGCATAGATTGGCCGAGCAATGGAGTTACAGATACAGAGAAGTACTGAAGGGAGCAAGTGAGCAGGTTTGTCACTCCATTACCTCAAAGTGGAAAGATTGAAACGTCACACAGATTGTAACAAATCAAACGAACCTCAAAGAACAGTCCACCCTTGTGGCCGTGGATAGGCGATGTAGCAGCTACCCTTGCAGTATGCTGTGATGCAGCAAGACGAATTGTATGTTCTAAGGTAAACTGCTTAACACGCCATAAACGGAAGTGATTCCGCCGGGGAAACCTCTGGTGACATGATGAATGGGTGTGTTTTCGGGGGCCAAATCAAGCAAACCTCCCGAGATTGGTTCTGTTCTACTTACACGACTAAAAAAGAGGTGTCCCGTTCCACTGAACGATCCGGGAACTTCCCGTCGGCCATATGCATTACAATGAATAGCACATATAGCGGAAATACTTGCTCCTACGAGAGTCTTTTCTGCCAGTCGTACGGAAAAGTCGTCTGGGGGCCAGACCCTTCCGTGGTTGTGATCGACTTATGACTGCAGGCAGAGCGCCTAGGCAAGGTGGGGCTATACTCCGTTGTCGAGCCACGAGCGAATGACAGCATGCATTATTGTCAAGGTTATAGTTATGGGGCCAAACCTCCGCAATAAGCTTGAAAGCCTCAAGAGTTATTAGAGTTTAATGAAGCGACATGCTGGAGGGTCTAGTGATCATGCCATAATAATTCGGCTCTGGAGGTCATTTGTAGTCTATTTGACCATAGGCCGTCCACTTCGCACGATGAGAGTAGCGAGTAACTAGTCGTTCCTTCATTTCTAATCATTATTTCAGAAGTCGGTCAGGAGCTAAACGATGGAATGTGCAAATTGTTGTGGCCATGCATACTGATTGATGACACGATTATATGTTGGCAGATGCTTTTGTTGGGTCGTTTTGATGCACAAAAAGCACACGTCTAACATTACTGAATAGTCTGCCGGTTGGGTTGCATATGCCATGCGCAGCCAGTCACATTGCACGCTCGCTCAGCCACATTTCTAAAGTCCCAACAGCGCCCCAACTATTCCAGTCTCAATGCATTCCATGGGCTGAGGTTCGTGCACGCGGCTCTACCAACGTCGATTAGGCTCATGCTATTTCGGGAGAAGGGGGGGAGGGGGGTTACATGATGGCACGTCCGACTGTGCTGCAGTGGATGCTCCTAGCATTATACAGCAGCCAGGGGACTGAGACCACCAGAAGTCGGCGAATGACTTTTGTTGTGACCTTTGCCAGTTGCGTATTGGGGTAGGGCAACATGCGTGATGCAGCGAAAAGGGTATTTCCGCATTCCAGAAGAGACCGACCGATGTGGGAGGTGGGAAATACGACACCGTATGCTGGTGGAGTGACCAGCAGTGCACCATCACGCGCAAATATGTGACCAAGTCGTTGGTAAGAGATGTATCGTTATGCGCTTTCATTACACACATAAAACGAGGCGAGCCCGGGCTCGATGTTTGCTCTTGGATATGAGCAGGCCCCGAAAGTTCTCTTAAATTGGTTCTTTGAATGCATTCCTACCTCGAGTCGAGTCCGACTTACCAGAGTTTCCACAACACAATGGCTACCACGAAGAGTCCCCCGTCCTCGGTGGACCAACCAAACCTGAAGCATGCAGACGAGGCGCAGCGGCCCGGGAAGGAGGAATGGAAGCCAACAACGCATGTGAAACTCATCATCTACACGCTGGCAGTCACATCTCTCATCGTCTCTCTCGACGCAAGCGTCATCACGACATCCCTGAGCGTAGGCAGTTTCAGTCCTAGACTCCTGATGAGATGATAGACGGGGTAGCAACTAACACAGCAGTAGGCCATCATACAAGACCTCGATGGAGATTCTACTCAAGCATTCTGGATCGGTACATCGTATCTCCTTGTCAACGCCGTGACGATGCCCTTCATCTGCTCCGTCAGCGACATTTTCGGCCGCCCCATCTGCTTCGAATTCGCCCTGGTCATGTTCTTCATCGGCACCGTCATATGTTGCACCGCCAACGACGTGGCCCAGATGCTAGCCGGCCGTTGCGTCCAGGGAGTAGGGGGGGCCGGTATTCACGCTTTGGGGCTGGTCATCATGACCGATATTGTGCCTTTGCGATTTCGACCCAAGTGGTACGGCGTAACGTGAGTAAAACCAGCCTTAACGTCTTGCCTTGGTCTGATCAGCCTTTGACTGAGAAATGTAGTCTGGCTGGATGGGCTGTCGGACTCTCACTTGGCCCAATACTGGGCGGTGCCATCGTCCAGCACACCACGTGGCGCTGGATCTTTTACATGATGTTCCCCATCACGGCCTATGGTATCGTCATTGTACCCTACCTCCTTACAATCAAGCCCCGGACATCGACACTGCGCCAGAAGCTCGCCAGGGTGGACTGGATCGGAGGGGTTCTGTTCACTAGTAGTGCAACCTCCTTACTGATAGGCGTTTCTTGGGCCGGTGTTCAGTTTGCCTGGAACAGTGCGCAGACCATCGTGCCCCTGGTGGCTGGGATCGTCGGCATAGCTGCCACGATCATGTACGAGAACGAATTTGCTAGGGAGCCTTTCCTGCGTAGGAGCTTGTTTGGAGATATGAGCTCCACCGTCACCTACGTTGGCGGCTGTGCCCAAGGACTGACATGCTATGCATGGCTCTACTATCTTACCTTTTACTTCATGTCAGTCCTCGAGTTCACGCCGATCGATGCCGGAGTCGCTATGCTTGCCAGTTGCCTGTCCATCACCTTGGCAGGCATCATCAGCGGCCGTGTCGTGACTCGGTTCAACAACTACCGCTGGGCTATATGCATCGGCTGGCTGCTCGCAAGTCTCGGCGCTGGCCTTACCCTGGAGTGGCAAAACAACAACCACAAGGCCGTGTGGATTGTTACGCAGCTGATACTCGGATTCGGCCAAGGCGCCGTGCTCAATGCGCAGAACTTCGCCTGCCAGGCTATGTGTAAGCCTGGCGAAGAAGGTGTTGCTGCAGCCATGTACGTCTTCGTGCGCCAGTTCGGATTCGCTCTCGGCGTCAGCATCGGAGGGACGACATTCCAGAACGTCATGGCGCTGAAGCTGGGCCGGCTAGGTCTTCCAGTCGAACTCGCAAAACAGGCCGAGGGCTATATCGACACACTGGTTGCTATGCCTCCGTCCGAGGAGAAGAACAAAATTGTCGACTCGTACACATTTGGCTTCATGGGCTGCTATGAGGTTTTACTCGGTGTCTCCGTTGTTGCGCTGATCCTTAGTGTGCTGTTTGTCAAACAATGCGACATGAATAAGGATTTGGACACGGAGCACAAGCTACACCCCCATCGTATGATAGATGTGTTTAGAGGTGAACAAGCACTAGAGGGCAAAGGAGTGCGTCCCGAAGAGAGCACGGAGGCGCACCGTGGGGTGGGCGAGGAGCAAAGAGAAGAGCGACATGTGAGCCGGGAGCAGAGAGGCATGCGCAGAACCACGACTCAACCTGACCGGGTGTTTGACGGGACAGAGAAGACCACCAACGTGATTCTCGCTGAGATCATGAAGGATACGAACGCTGGTCATGACCATGGTAGGATATAGGCGAGTCACGAGCCAATTTCGGGGTTTCCTGAAGGCGGCCGACCCCCGGATGGGTTCGATAACATAGATTGGACAATGATAATAGTCTCAACCGGGTTGGGATGGGAAGCTGGGCCGATAGGCGCTGATCATGACAGGATCAGTGATCTGTAGGACAGGTGCGTCACTAGTGTCCATATGTAGTTTCCAACGGCCGAGATTAGGGAGATGAGGCAAGTAAGAAGAGTTGAACTCGAGTTTGTCAAGACGAAATAGTGATCGATTCTGTTTAGACTTACTTGTTCAATGGAACCTATCCAGAGCTTTGGGATTAGAGGCTGATGCAAAGGTACGCATGCCGTCAACATCCGATTGGCACAAGGGTATGCGATGTCCGTATAGAGGGTCCTGCGGCTCACCAGCCTTGGCAGTTGCCGGAAGCACCGCAACTCTTTCATGCACCACGGGATCACAACTCTTACATCAGATTCTCAAGCAACAGTGTTATTCCAATGTGCAACTTCTTACTTCTTGCGACGTATCAGTTGCTTTGGTACTCGCCGATAAGGCAACGAAGATACTCGCACATTCCCGACATCAATCTCGGTACCGTATCCACTCCGGCCGGATCCGATACCTAAAGATTAACGGCAATTCATTTGCCAAAGTGGGTTCTACATCCACATAACTTAGGCACAACCTCCACAGAAGCCAGCTTCCGAACTCCTAGACCGGCCTTTGCGAAACTGGGGACACTGCGCTATCTGACATGACACATAAATTTTTGGTATCAGCAATCGGGCCCTGTATCATTCGCACGACCCAGGCTTGCCCTTGGGTCTTGGCAATGCTGTCAAATGCCGCAGGGCAACCAACCGGGCACATTTTGGGCCGATAACCAAGTCATCCGAGCCAGCAGCTTGGACGCCTCTAGCTCAGCCCGTTATCTCTGCTGTTCAAGGAATATCTACCCAATCAGGAATAATTCCGTCCCTTGCCGCGACGACTCACACCTCGTTCCTAAGCTGACCTATTCGATGTCGATCGGACGAACCGGTCCCCAATATTACCCACCATGCATACGCATTAGGATGTACACCGCTTCGCGTCAGATACGACGTCTTCCATGTGGAACAATCTGATAGTCCGGCGCGGTCTTCTCAGGGAGCGATGCGGTTGGATGAGATGCAAGAACCCAACGGAATGGCTCGTCGGTCTGCAAACCGATATATAAAGGTTGGATCGCCAAGATGGACTGCTTTGTCTTCAGCTCGGTTTTATCGGTGTCTTCAGTCCCTCCAGCCCTCACACCATCACCATGCAG
Source organism: Pseudomassariella vexata (assembly GCF_002105095.1). Lineage (NCBI taxonomy): Eukaryota > Fungi > Ascomycota > Sordariomycetes > Amphisphaeriales > Pseudomassariaceae > Pseudomassariella > Pseudomassariella vexata. The sequence continues at coordinate 2,107,354 of NW_024467956.1, read as the reverse complement.
CGCTCTCTCTTAGCCCTGTTGGCAAGCCAGGCCCTCTGTGCCGCTTCTTCTTCTTTGCCTATTCGGCTCGAGACCAGATCGGAGTTGAGCTCACGCCTCGCCAATGTCCATGTCATCTTCAACGAGGTCGTCGAGGGAGCCTTGACTTATACCTACGGATCATGCTCGTCCCTTGAGCTACGTGATGCTCACCACACCGTTGGTCGAAGCACGGACGCGACTACGTCCCGGCTGGTATGGATCATGCCCGAGAATGCGGACTCTGCTGGCTGCCTATCAGCATGGGACAATGTGGGGAAATTGGTTGGCCGCAGTGAGCCGCAGCACTTCAAGCTCAGGCGGAGAAGCTTGGAAGAACGGGCCCTCAACAGCATCGAGATGTCGAATGCTACCGGCATCGACACCTGGGGCCCCTGGTTCAACGGAGTCGAGCTGTTGGAGAGCAAGAACCTCAGCAGTGTTGATGTGGAGACGGCCAAGTCAAAGCAGATCGCCATCGTGGGCGCCGGCATGTCGGGCTTGATGACCTATTTGGTCCTATCGCAGTCAGGATTCACAAACATCAGCATCCTCGAGGCGGCCCAGCGTCTCGGTGGCCGAGTTCACACCGAGTATCTGTCTGGCGGTCCCTTCAACTACTCATACCAAGAGATGGGGCCTATGCGTTTCCCAGAAACCGTAGTGTACTCGAACGAGACCTACAACATCACGGATCACAGACTGGTCTTTCAACTCGCCGCCGAGATGAACAAAATCAACGGTAACAACAAGAACTTGAGCGTCGACTTCATCCCTTGGCACCAGGCCAGCGAAAACGGCCTCTACTACCACAACGGTATCAAGCTTGACAATGGATTGCCACCTACCCTTGCCCAGATTGAGGCCGACCCTTCGCTCGCCGTAGCAAGTGTCGAAAACCCCTCCACCACTGCATTGGAGGAGCAAGTCAACATGTACAGGGCAAACGAGACGCTCATGATCGAGCTTGCCGAGAACATGTTCAAAACCCACAGCGAGTTTATCCGCGAGGGCCTTAACGGTCTCGGTGGCGATCAGTTTTCGGAGTTTGCTTTCATGGTCAACTATCTGGGCGCCTCGCTCAACGACACTGACGTGGTCAGTGGTGGAGCCTTCGGATCTTCGTTCTGGGATGACCTGTACGAGGGCATGTACTTCGAGGCCGCAACGTGGAAGACCATCGACGGAGGACTGAGTCGTCTGCCCCTTTCTTTCCACCCCTTGGTTGACAACATCACCTCGATGAACACCAAAGTTCAGCGCGTCGAATTCATCGAGGAGGAGCAGAAGGTCAAACTGCAGTGGAAGAACGACTACACCGACTCCACCTTCCAGAACGCAACCTACGACTACGCCGTCATGGCCCTGCCCTTCTCCATTGTCAAGAAGATGCGTCTTCCCTCGATGCCAGCCACCATCACGAACGCTATCTCTAACCTGCCCTTCGAGTCTGCCTGCAAGGTAGCCCTCGAGTTCCAGACGCGCTTCTGGGAGCACTACGAGAACCCCATCTATGGAGGGTGCTCAACCTCCACGGACATCCCGGGCGTTGGATCCATCTGCTACCCGTCGTACAACATCAACGGCACCGGCCCCGCCAGTATGCTTGCATCGTACATCTCGGGCGACTGGGGCGTCCGATGGGTGTCGACCCCCGAAGCCGAGCACGTGCAGTATATCATCGACGCCATGGCCGAGATCCACGGCGACGTCGTGTATGAGCAGTACACGGGCAACTACAACCGCCGGTGCTGGGCCTTGGATCCTTATGAGGGAGGTAGTTGGGCTAGCCCGCTGATTGGACAGCATCAGTTGTACATCCCGGAATACTTCAAGACTTACAACAACGTAAGTAGACCTTTGATTGTTGGAAAGCCGCAACACTGACACGATTTGCAGATGATTTTCGTGGGTGAGCAAACGTCGTACACGCATGCTTGGATCGCTTCGGCTCTCGAGTCGGGTATCCGTGGTGCCGTTCAGCTTATGCTGGGTGAGTGAATCCTCTCGAACAGAAGTCGTGAAGTTGGAATATTACTGACGGTGTGTGCAGAGGAGGGTCTTGTCGATGAAGCAAAGGTCGCTGTCGAGAAGTGGATGGCACGATGGATTGAGGTGGTAAGTTTGCTCTGATCGCGCCCCCCTGCCCGTCCCCCATCCCCCGTCCCCCGTCCCCCAAATCTTGTACAAGTGAAACTGACTCGTCCAAAGTAATTTACGATTCCTACGTGAACATGCTAAGATTATTAATAATGTAATACATGGCTGATGTCTCGGGAATGGAGGAAGGAAAAGATGCGAGCGCACAGGACCGCGTGGTACGGGGTCTAATTGTATCTTATATTATCATGATGCGACGTTTTCAAGGTCTAGATCCTTTCGAAGCATTATCTGTTAGGAAAATGGACCATTGACACTGGATATTGAATTGCGCAGTATAACATCTGCATCGCAGCTGTCCACTGACTGGTGGTGTTGTCGGGACCAGGATCTAGATAACAAGCTTCCATTCCGGCACTTTAGGCCTATCGCATCGAAGAAAGGCGAGCTACAAGTGGGCCCATGCATGCGCAAACGCGCCTTGGTTGCGAGGAAGGAGCGACCCGAGTATCCCTCCCTTCCGCGGGGTCGCTGATCACCTGAGCTTCTGGGTAACATCTGGTGTAAGGATGCTGACAAAATCCCGTTCACTCGCAACTGGATACAGCCTCGACGTTTGTCTTTTACTCTGCCTGTTCCATGCTCAACATCCCGCAAATATCTCAATGCACCTGCCATGGCGGCCACCACCACGAACCCCAATGCTGATCACAGCGACATCGACGAGTCCGCGATACCCGGCACCGTCCATCTCGTCGATTTGGAGCACACACTGGCCACGCGCCATGCGAGGAACCAGGTGGATATTGTCCTGGTGCCGACCCCTTCCGCTGACCCCGACGACCCCCTGAACTGGAGCCCGGGACGAAAGTATTTGGCTTTGGCATGCGCTCTCCTGTAGGTCCTCAGAAGCAGCATTCGGCGGCGGTGGTGTGTTGTACGGCTGATCCTCTCGGTGCAGATACACTTGGTTCAACGGCATGGCGCTCTCGGTGGTCTATTCTGTGCTCGTGCCGCTATCCGAAGCCCTCGACGTTACCGAGGCCGACTTGAACGCAGGAACCGGATACATGTTCCTTCTTCTCGGCTGGGGCCTCCTTTTCTGGCAACCCTTTGCGCTGCAGTACGGAAAACGCTTCATCTACCTTTTCTCTCTGCTTGCACTTACGGCAGTCACCGTCTGGGGACCGTACGCTCACGGCAAGGGGCAGTGGATCGCAAAGAGCGTCTTGACAGGGTTCTTTGCCGCGCCGATTGAGGCGCTTCCGGAGACGAGCATTGCCGACCTCTTCTTCGCCCATGAGCGTGCCACGTACATGGGATGGTACGCCTTCACGCTCGCAGGGAGCAACTTCTTTGCACCCATCATTTGTGGGTTCATTAATGACAGCATGGGCTACAAGTGGGTGTTCTACTTCCCTGCCATCTTCTGCGGCGCGACGTGGATATTCCTCTTTTTCTTCATGGAGGAAACCAACTATGATAGACGGACCGTTGGGGTGGTTTCGACATCGCCGCCGTCAGGCGAAAAGGAGTACGGAGTGAAATCAACTCCTGCTGCCGATGCAATCTTCATAGCGACGATTAAAGCCGAGTCTTCTGCCACCAGTACCAAGACCTTCTGGCAGAAACTGGCCGTTTTCGACAAGCCCCGGCCATTTATGATGTATTACAGAGCCTGGCAGTCTCTCAAGCTTCTTTCGTGGCCTGTCGTGTTCTACTCTGGGTTCAGCTACGGGACCTATCTGATCTACTTCAATATCCTCAATGCGACGAGCTCGATCATCTTGGGTTCGCCACCATATAACTTCAGTGCCGCGATGGTAGGATTGAGCTATATATCTTGCATGATTGGAGTAATAGCAGCGTATGCACACTCACGCCCCGCGTCTCTTGGTCCAACATGCTAATTGCATCACAGTTCTGCCTTGACTGGCGTCTTTTCAGACCGTTTCGTAATCCGTCTCGCTCGCAAGAACAACGGTATCTCCGAACCGGAACACCGTCTGTGGATATTTGCCGTATCGGCAATGGTCATTCCTTCGTCACTGATTCTCTGGGGCGTTGGAGCTGCTCACAAAGTACACTGGTTTGGCCTCGTCTTCGCCATGGGCACGACTGCGTTTGCAAACACCATGGGAATTACTCTATCTGTATCCTATCTTGTGGATACCTACCGCGATATCTCGGGCGATGCCTTGACGACATGCATCCTGATACGAAACACAATGAGTTTTGCCATCGGATACGGCATCACGCCATGGTTGAAGAATTTGGGATACCAGAATTGTTTTATAAGCGTGGCATTTGTGGGGTTGGCCATCTGCAGTGCATTCTTGATTATGATCAAGTGGGGTAAGAGGTTCAGAGAGATGAAGAGGGTTGAGTATTGGAGAGAGGTTGGGAAGAGGATTGACATGGGACTGGTTCACTGAACGGCGCGGATACGTTGAGTAATTTTCAAACGTCAAATTTGCGACGCGTTACTATGTGTATCTAGTCGAAGTGGCAACAGGAGATGGCAGAAAGGGGCGACGTTGAGAAAATCAAGTTGACCTTATTTCAGAAAATGGATTTGCTATCAGGCGCCGCAGTGAATCGCAACAGAGAATCACGAAGCTAACTACGATGGCGTAATCTGGTGTAGCACCACCAAGTAACTTATGTGTAACCATCTCCAAATCGTTCGCGTTGGTCATTTCTTAGAATCCAAACCGTAAAGACTACCGATGAATGTTAGGGGCACAGTGTGCATTCTCGGAATTGCGTCTTGGTTAGTTGATGTGAGACATCGCAATTTCAATTCTACCACGACGACAGTCGGTCGATATTTCCACTTGACGAATATGGAAAGCCCGTTTAGTCATGATGCACAGAGAAAGAGCCCCAACATGATTATCTGCTTTCTACCGCCTCGAACCCATTGTCGAAGAGCAAGATGGCACATGCACCGAGTTCATTGTATTCACCTAGAGCCTTTGTCGGATGACAACACCAACATTATATAATGCTGGTACCCCTCTTGCCCCCGAGTATTCTGCTGTACAAAGTAAATACTAAACTACCTACGGAAATGGCTTTATTTCTTAACAGAGGACTAGTGGCACACAGTCCACTGGCGGAGCCCTAGTTACTCCGTAACAATGTACACTAGTTAGATAGGTAACATTCTACCGTTACACCTGACGTAGGTTAACTGAGCTCAATCAACATCACAATCCTCCATGATTTCTCAACCAAAATCAAAAAAATAAAACCTGCCCATACTCATACCTCCATCAACCATCGTTACTAAAACCGAAATCAAATATGTGCCAACAATACGATTGCCGGCAGTTCTTCTGTGGTATGTGCAACCAGTTCCACGGCCCGAAGGATTACGACACCTGCAGCACATATGCCGATCCGCGACCCGTTCAGGCGGCTTCCGGACTTGTGGTAAAATCAAACGTCTCGAAGTAAAAAGATTGGATTGGAGGGAGTGCGAGAATTGCTGTAGAAGACAGTCGGTCCATGATATTTGGAAGAATAAAGATGAGTGCTCCAGACCAGGTTTTCAGGAGTAGTGTTTTGGCTAACATTACCGAGAGTTGAAATGAATTCTGACCTGGGACCATATTTCTAGCTAAGCATGCAGTGTGTTGAATAGTGCGTGGATATGATAGGGTGCCTGCGATTGTAGAGAGTGAATACTAAGGATTCTGCTGGTCGGACGCCGATTACGGAAGACCATGTGCTAGAGGCGATCAAGCTGGCCGAAACTCAAACACAGGTTCTAGAGGGGAACCATGGGGGAGGGGCGCCAATGAGAAGCCATGGGTTCAAGGCTGGGACAGGGACGAGTTCGAGACTGCTTAAGGGTGACAACGGCAAAACTTACACACTCGGAGTTATAGTGCAGAACAACTACGGGAGTCCAGTAGATTTGCAGATTGACGGGGTGCCGATCAGCAAGATCTTAAAGTCAAGGGCAGGGGGGGCAGGGGGGACAAGATCACAGTTCCACAAGTGCCAGAAAGTGGTAAAGCTGCGGAAGGAAGTTCGTAACATTCATTTTCGCCTACATCATGACACAAAGCTAACAACACCTGCAGGCTGCCTCGTACTGATCATGTAAATGGAGATAGGGCTGTCTCGCATCCACTTCGTACACTTGTCTGACTGTTTCTCAGTACCGACGTCCCTATGGTACCGCACCAACTCCAACGGATAGCCCAAAGATCCGGCATGGGACTCTCACAGGTTTCGGGACACGGCGTCGGTAGAAACTTCAGCGGGGAATTCTTCATGGCATTGTCAACCGGCAACAAGCCCGAGCTCCCAGCCAAATGGGATGGCATGACCAGTCTACCACCGTTTCTAGAGACGGATAACGTGGAAACCGTGAAGAGCCAGCTGATCGACACACTATTCATGGCCACGGCGGAGGCGACCGAAGAAGCCGTTCTAAACGCCATGACCTCGGCCGAGACGATGAAAGGCTTCCGTGGGGTCGAAACCAAAGCGCTGCCGCGAGATGTGGTCGAAGACCTCTTGAAGAGATACAGAAGAGGGTATATGAAGGATATACTTCACCCAAACCAGGAGTCTATCGTTAAGCCGGCGAGTCCATAACGGAGACACAGCGATACAAGAATTTCGTTGTCGCTCCTGAATGGAGGGACCTCCGATTACCCTGGGGAAGGACCCATGAGGACACGGTCCATTTGCATATGAGAGACTGAGAGGAACCACGAAGTAAGTCTAAACCCAAGTCCAAACCTAAGTCCGAGTCGGGCCAATCAGATATGATGGTGGTTCGAGAACGGGTTATCATCTTGTGTTGCATTAAATGATCATAAAACATCAGATGCTTTTGAGCTTCATTTAGTCTAATGCGTCAAAGTCATCAGATGGCTTGCAATTGGACCGACTGGACCCTACGCGCAGGTATCCACTGTGGAGGAGGCTCAACATTTTGCGGGGAACGCTATAACGTAACGATTACAAAATACGAAAAATTTTATAGTGGCGCGATGACAGAGTTTCCAGGATGCGTCTGGGCATTATTTTTGCGCGCATTACTATTAGGTGCGCTCGCCACCAAACTTTTGAGATGGGTGGCTTTCGATGTTTTTGCTTTCGTGGGAGATGCTGCCATGAGATTGCTTCATCGAAGTGTCTCGGTCATGCGCCGCACTTACATACCGAGTGGTCTTAAGTAGTATTCCATACGTGGATATGCCCATCTTCACAGCCCACAGCCCCGTGGAAACTCCATATGGACATGTGGGTCTAGAATCCAAGAAAAGACGAGTTAGTTAGGTTTAGGAGGACGGCCAAGTAGCTCACAACCAACCTCGGTACTTTCAACAGAGACCCAAACACGCAGCCGGAACGGCACGGGCGGACGGCCCCGTAACTTAAGATGGCGAGACTTTCGCCTGGCCCAGGGGCATTTCAAAGCCTTTCAGTCCGATCACGGCGGCGCGGTTCATGCCATTTTTGAGGATATCCGTTGGGTTTCGCATCTAGTTTTCTGATTTTCCCGTCCCTGTATCTTGAACCTTACGCCATTTGCTCATAATAATAAACCACCAGTCAACACCTGGAAACCGTGCCGCGCGTCAGTGAGCTACCAGCTCACCCCCAATTGAACCTCCAATGGCCACCATGACTGCAGAGAGTCCGAATACCCTCGCCGGTGAGAAGACCTCTGCATCGTCTGAGAACTTCGGGGACAAGAAGCTTCACGGCAAGACCGAATCGCCCAATGCTCCAATAACCGAGGCAGAGCCAAGCTTTACCCAGGAAGGGGACGGCTTGGATATCAATTACAGGACACTGACGTGGTGGTATGTGACTGAAACCAGGGATCAGATCAACCCCTCTATGAAGCTTCAAAAACTAACAAATCACCCAGGCAAGCCGGCATAATCATGATCGCCGAGACCGTCTCCCTCGGCATCCTCTCGCTTCCGGCCGTCGTGGCTAACCTCGGTCTCGCGCCGGGCATTGCCCTGATCGTCCTCATGGGCATCTTATCGAGCTATTCAGGTCTAGTCCTCGGCGACTTCCGACGCAAATATCCATGGGTGCAAAGTTTTGGCGACGCGGGAGAAGTCATGGGCCGGACTATCGGCATGGGTCGGTTCTTCCAGGAGTTGCTTGGCTGGGCGCAGACCACCTTCCAGATTTTCGTCATGGGAAGTCATCTGTTGACTTGGACCATCTGCCTTAACACGCTGTCGGATAGCTCGACGTGTACCATTGTTTGGGCTTTCGTGGGGCTGGCGGTGTTTTGGGTGCTGAACACGCCGAGGACGCTGAAATATGCGAGTTACATGTCGTTTGGATGTGAGCACTCGCATTTCCCCTTGGCCAAAATGCAGTCCAAGATTTGTTTCTGACAAGTTCAATAAAGCTTTCTTCTCCATCTTCACCGCCGTCATGATGACCGTCATTGACGTCGCCATCGAGCGGCCCATCGGCAGCGGCAGCATCGACGTTAGCCGCCAAATAGGCTTCACCTCGGCCTTCCTGTCCGTGACCAACATCGCCGTGGCCTTCTCCGGGCACTCGTGCTTCTTCGGCGTAATCTCCGAGTTCAAGAAGCCCGAGGAGTGGCCCAAGGCCCTCGCCCTCCTGCAGATCTGCGACACCACCATTTACCTCGTCGCCGCGGTCGTCATCTACTTCTACGTCGGACCCGATGTTCCGTCTCCGGCTCTCACAGCAGCTGGTTCTCTCCAGATCAGGAAGGCCATTTGGGGCATTGCTATGCCGACTATTGTTATTGCCGGTGTTATTTATGGCCACATTGCCGCCAAGTACATTTTCGTACGAGTCTTCGGCGGAACGAAGCACATTGCCAAGCGGACGAAACTGGGGGCGGTTGGGTGGTTTGGCATCACTATCACCGTGTGGTTCATCGCCCTTGTCATCGCCGAGTCGATCCCCGTCTTCAGCAACTTGTTGGGGCTGGTTTGCGCCTTGTTCGCCAGTTGGTTCTCGTACGGACTTCCCGGGATTCTGTGGCTCTTTATGAACAAGGGCGAATGGTTCAAAAACGGCAAGAGAATTGCTGGGTTCTGCGCGAATATGGGCTTGTTTTTGACCGGATTTATTCTTTGCATCATGGGTTTATGGAGCTCTGGGGAGGCTATGGCAGCAGACACCACAGGGGCAGAGCCATGGAGCTGTAAAAGTAATGTGTAGGCATACCAGTGGAGGTGGTGGGTTCAAAACAACAATACCAAGTTAACTGCTATGACCTTGAGCTCTAGTGGCCAAATCCTATTGCAGGCCCATAAAATATATTCGTCTTGTATAATGTGTTCTCCACAGCCTCTTTGAGCGAAGTCTTTTGAACATAACACGTGACTATGTCGAAATCCTCCGACCGACGACGACCACTGTTCAAGAGTTTGTTGATCTTGTCCCACTAGTACTCGTAAACCTTGCCAGGCATTTGTTGCTACTCCCAAGCGTCCCAGTGAATGAGATGTCGATCATGTCCTTCATCTGTTTCTTTGGCGCGTGATTGGCATCCTTCATCTCGCTTGCATACTTCTATACCTTTTTAGGGCGTGGCTGAAAGCCAGGATGCCTATCGCAACATCGATTCCAACCAATGTATATCAAAGACAGATTGCGTGAAGAAGGGATTTGAAATTGACAGAGTATGTGTGGACAAATAGTAACCCCTCCAAGTCTGCGTTGGTGTTCCATACCTGCACACAACGCTTTTTACCAAACTCATTTTCATTGGTCCCTTTCTTTCGGTGGGAAGGGCTTTGCATATCTCGTTTTCCAACGTGTCAAATACTTGACCTGTCCAGAATTGCTAATTTCTTCATCAACATGGAATGAGGGCATCCATGGACAAGGAATTCAAGTTTCTCAACTGAGGGCATTTTCAACAGGGAATCAGAAACGACAACATGGATATATCAAACATTCAGCTCCAGCTTTGGGTTCACATAGTAGCACCTCAGATTCATACACAACTCTAAGATACAGAAGAATATTTTACCTCAGCTCCTTGGCAATGCTGTCGCTTCTCATGCATAAAAATACAGTTGCTCAAATCAGAAAGTCCATCCACTCATATAAGGAACCCGGACTAGCAAGGGGAAGCCACATGCATGGTCTTGAACTCGAAGTGAACAGATTTCTGAGCGATGCTTGAATTTGCAAAGTACTCACGTAGGGATGGTTTTTCAAGTCCTCTTTCTAAAGTTGGTCGATACTCCTTTTCGTACAAAGCAAACAACAGTGTCATTGTGTTCCGCCAAGCGCTGCGCAACCGCACATTCAGCGGTGAAGGAACCGGATCCTCGTCGCAATCCACCTTAAAACTCGGCCGCTCCCCATATTTCCTGGCCATATCCTCGCGGTCCCACCCCAAGTGGTTCACAAGCCTCGAAACCCCAGACACAGACAGAGCACTCCACACCGCCGCCACCTCCAGCTCTCTTGTGTTGGTGCTTGCGCAACCATTCGATGCAACCCCGCGCACACTTATTGGGTAGAAGTACCACAACGAATTCCATGCGGCTCCGCTCCGTTAGGACACCGTGGCGGCCAACAATTCCTCCTTCGTCCACGAACGCCGAAAGCTTGAGTGTCGGTTTCGGGGTACCATCAACAAGTAATTCGAGACCGGCCCGGGTTGAACGTAATGCCGGGTGTCTTTTTGGAAAGCCGTACGACTACAGGATCTACACGGTCACGCCCGACGAACCAGGAAAGCTCTGTGTCCTTTTTGTCGCTGTCCTTTGTCTTACTATCTCGTGTGTTGACGACAGTCAGAGAACTATCAACCATGCTATAACTGTAAACCTGATCACAGTTCTGCCGCCATCGTTGAGGTCACTCTAAGCAAGGTAATGCTTAGTAAGTTTGTCTAGCATTGAAAGGGGGAGATGGCGGGCGTCGGAAAATAGTGCAAACTATCTCCACCGTGTTCAGCGTAAGCAATATACGAATCTATATCGATGTGATCAGGCATGGCAAGCCAGCATCCATCACCTAATTAAGTACGATTTGCAGGATCCCGCATCAGGAAGAAAGCAATCTGCCTTGAACAGAATCCATGATTAAGAACATACTTGCGTGTACTTCCGAGTTTGTCACCTTTCCAGGGGTTTCCTCACACCAGTTTGTACATCAAATTCCAAAAATCACTTGACTGGTACTACAAATAGTTAACCGCATTGACCACCTTATCAACCCGAATACTTCGTCCTCGTTTATTATTTACAAAACACACTTTATTTAAGCGCCCGAAACCTGAGATACATTCTTTCGAGCCCTCGTTTCAGGAGGGGCTCTTCCTTCGAGAACAGGATCAATTTCAACTACTTACCTGGTAAAATAGGTCGTATTCGCTTATTTCGCTTATCCTAGACTGTTCGGATAGCTGACAAGTTAATGAGCACTTTATTCGGGCCAGGCTCGACGGGCTGGCGTATATCTGGAGCGTATTTATCAAGTTTTTTATGTGATTGCTCGTTTTCGATACGTGATTTGGCTGTCTCGGCGGCCTGGAGTATAATAGCCTTGCAGAAAGCACAAGCCCTAGGCTCTTGGTGGTAGTAGGCGATGCGTGAGCATATGGGGCGTGAATAGTTGTGTTGGGAAAGCTTGGTTAGCTAAGCTATCTGGCTGGCCGAAGGCCCTCTTGGGCTATCTATCTTATGTACAGCTATAGGGTGATCCTCCTCGGGGCTACATAGCAAATGCCCGGCCACAATGGAAAATTATACTGCCCTCAGTACGCTCAATGTAGGGTACTTGCCGAAGACCAAATAACCCAAGTTACGCAAATCGCTGGGTTCGGAGGAGAATTCTTAAGCCAAATTCTGTATGGCGGAGGCCCCGAAGGCTTCAATTCAGTTGACAGGCCAAAGTATTTTTGTATCAATGTTGCTAGCTGCTGTATGTCCGACTTTGAAGGCGGCGACTGGCCAGTGTGAAGGGGATCGTGAGTTTGGCTGGCGCTGGCGGTAATGCGTGCCACTTGTACGGAGTTGCTCAAATAACTGGTTTCTTGACTCAAAGGATTCTTAACAGAAGTGACAGCGGCTTGGCTTAGGCCTTGTCGGCGTGTCTTGTACCTTGGAAGACGTTCTTTCACATGGCTTGGGGGCTCGCTGGCGCGGCTGTAGGCCTTTCGGCGATGAAGCTATTCCCATCGCTTTCACCAGTGTATCTCGGATCTTATTCGAACCGGACGCTCTAACTCGGCTAGCGTCTACGACGCGCCTAATTTTAGTACGTATCTATGGATAGCGGCTGACGAAGTGACCCCCCTAGTGTTAGCCGGGTACATCATTATCCCTTTAGGTAAGGGGGATTTCGGTCGTACAATCGGCTATATAACGCTTAATCGGAGCCCGTCCGCATATTTCTTCACGTAGTATTCAATTTACGATAGCTTTCTCTTGCTCTTTAGTTAACTTTTGTTATCCGGAGGCGGCGCCGCGGCGCGGAACACCGTAATGAATACGTAGGACATTGCAGTCTCCTTAATACTGTACCAACAGGCTGCTACGGCCTAGGAATAGCCCTGATGTACAAGCTCTTTAGCACGTTCGATTCGCTGCTTACAATCGTCCAGATTGTATTCCTCCAGATGAGCCATTTTAGATGTAGTTTTAGAGTACTTGCGAGGTGAATTAAGAGACGCATTGTTGTTAAGGCGCATGATTTCCCTATAAAATGGGGGTGCATGCAAAAAGGTGGTCAAGACGGTTAGTTGCTTCTTTCTCTTTTAGCCTTCCTAGGCGATGTAGTAAACACAACAACAAAATAACTTCTGACTAGTATCATAAATCGCTACAAAGTACTCGAAGCTCTTGGGTTTCTAAATCATACCTGTACTTCGCCTACTGCATACATTGATATGCATACAAATTAGTGGTGAGATTGCCGGCCACCCTAGGTGCACGCGTTTCTCTACTGTATACCACTTCCGAGCTCGGAGCCGAGGTCGGCTATACACGCGGGTATTCTCCACCTATGATCTATTGGGCTACAGAATCCATGACGCCAGGATCCGAATGAATGATGGAGATTGACCCTCCTGTCTATCACTTGGACAATCTCGACAACGGGACAATCTCGACGACGACACAATCGGACCAGTGCTGATCTTGGCACCCAATCCACATTACTCCACATCGTCTTTATACCATTCACCAATCAAACCACACTCTCGCTCTCAAAATGGCAACCGACGCATGCTCCAAGCTTGCTCCCGTCGTCTCGGACTATACTCCCCAGGGAACGTGGGACACAGTTGCTGGCTTGAAGACCTGTATGTCGTGTCACAGCTCTTGCGTTACCCTAAATCTCTCAGACATTCACAATATCCATTCACTCCCCTTCACTTCATCGCACCAACACTCAAAAACCAAATGAGTACATACTCACATAATGCAAGACACAACCGGCCCACCAAACCCCACCCGGGCCATAATCGACATCTACGACATCTTCGGCGCCGCGCCGCAAACCCTCCAAGGTGCAGACCGTCTCTCCTCTGCGCTCAACTGCCTGGTTCTCGTCCCGGACTTCTTCAACGGCACGCCTTGCAACCCGGCGTGGGTGCCCCCCGACACGGACGAGAAGAAGGCCGCTTTGGGGCAGTGGCGTGCCGAGCGGGCGGACGCCGAAGCCAATCTAGCCAAGGTGCTCGAGGTACGCAAGGAGGCGGGTGAGAAGTGGAAGAGTGTAGGTGAGAGGTGGGGCGTTTTTGGGCTTTGTTGGGGAGGGAAGTTGAGTGTCCTTGTTTGTGGGGAGGGGAATGAGGGAGAGGGGAGGATATTTGTGGTTGGGGGAACGGCACATCCTAGGTGAGTACAGAAGTTCTGGAGAGGTTCCTATGAGACTGACTGCGTGTATCTAGTCGCGTCGATGCTCGGGATGCTGAGGCGCTGACGGTACCTTATATCTGCTTGGCTTCCCCTGGTGAGCCGGTGGATGTCATTGCGCAATATAAAGAAATACTGTCTAAGCCTGGTAAGATTGGTCATGTTGAAACCTACGAGACTATGTTCCACGGGTGGATGGGAGCAAGATCCAAATTGGACGATGAGAAGAACAGAAGCGAGTATGAAAGAGGGTACAAACAGATTGCGGAGTTCCTCTCGAAGTATCTGTGAGTTTGGCCTGAACTTGATCAGCATACTCGGAAATCTTTACAAGTATAAGTATTGCTGACATCTGTATTTTGTCTCTTTACTCATGAATCAGTCGAAAGTACATTGTGCTTAATTAATGACCAAATCAAGCTGCGTCTCAGGACTGCCATGGTCTTGGACCTTCTTAGACCGTGTGAACATGAAAATACAAGTCGTACTGAAACTTACTGGGGCCTGGTGTGAATCTGGCTATATGAACTCCGAGTCTACTTGCCGTAATAGGCCAAGAACCCTCATATCACCTAGACTGACTGTGCCTTGTCGGGCACAAGCAACGAAAACGCAATGATAACACCCATCTTCTCCACAGCCTATCAGAGACATGGAACAGGATGCCCTACTCGGGAACGTTTACCTCTCCAATAATATCCTCAAGCACCTTGGGAAGGAAATACGCTGAGTCTCCCTGAAAGAAGAAATCGTTCCCACCCAAACCCGCACGAGCACTCACGTCAGGGTTGAACACTGCGACCACAGCCCCCCGCGCCTTCGCCATCTGAGTGTAACCCGCAGCAGGATAGACCGCAGCCGCAGTTCCAATGACGAGCATAACATCGATCTTACCCTCTTCGACCCAATCGTCAACCTCCTCCAGCATGCCATCCGGTAAGTTTTCGCCGAACCAGACGACACCGGGCCGCAAGGGCGATGCTTTGCCCTCCTCCTTGCAATTCGGGCATTGCGGTAGATCTGATAACTTGATTTTGGGCGTGGGGATGGTCGGGTCGAGGAGAGGCATCGTCTGGTCAGGCGGGTAGTCCTCGGCGGCGGGCGCGAGGGCCGGGCAGAGGGGATCGCGGAGAACGTTGGGTTCAATGTAGCCGCATTGGTTGAAGCATTTCAGGTCGAACAAGTTGCCGTGAAGGAGCCGGAGAGACCTAGTGGGGTGACTGGCACGTGGTGATAAGCCTGGTGGATTCATCGTCAGTCTGATAATCGCACATGTTCGAGCATATGCTCACCGTCAACATTCTGCGACAAGCACAAGAAGTGCTCCTTCTTCTTGGCCAACTCTGCAAGGGCATAGTGTGCTTTATTCGGCTTCGCCTTAAGGGCCATATGCCGTCGCCAGGCATAGAACAGCCAAACCAGTCCCGGATCAATCGCGAATGCCTCCGGGGTCGCCAATGACGTCGGTTCGTGGTTGCGCCAAAGGCCGCCCGCTCCTCGAAATGTGGGTAGGCCCGACGCGGCCGATAGCCCTGCGCCGCAGAGGGCTAAAATCCGCGTCGAGCCGTTGATGAGCTGCTTGAACTCGTTCACGTCCGTCCTAGGCATCTTTGTCTTGCTTACCGTCGATTGGGGAAGACGCGCCTGGATGTTGCTGATGGTGATGCGGGGATGTAGTGATGCGGCAAGGATGAGGATGCAAGATCAACCTGGGGAGCTGCATGTGGGCCAAGGGGGGGGGGACATGACGACCGGAGTCAGTCATGAGTGGAAGGGAAGCTTCTGCATTGGATCGGCCTGCTCAGAGGTAGAGGTAGAAGCTGATTGAACAATTCAAAGAAACCGCGGTTTACCGCTCGCCGCGGCACCGCTGAGTTGCACTGACCTGGTTGACATCCTTGCTGAGGTTGCGGGGACTTAAGGCGAAATGCTTTCAGCCCCCTTCCTGCCGTGTCTAGACTGCAGACATGACTTATAAGTCACAGCTTGGTTGAAAGATAAGCCGTTTTCTGGGGATCTAAAATTTCAAATTCCTGTAGTTGTAGGTTGGAGTTGGGTATATGCCGGTTAGGGCGAGGTAAATGTACACCTTAACTTATGGTAATGACCCGAACCCTACCCTAACCCCGAGCCAGGTTGATGTTCACTCCCAGCCCGTCGTGCAGTATAGTGCAGGACTCCACGCTCGTCCAACATTTATCAAAAGATCCAAGGGGTTACCGCTTATAGAGGATCGTAAGTCCAGTCCACATTGAGCACGAAACATATTCCAGCTATTAGCATTCAACTATGATACGTGACCCCATGGGGGTTACCCTGTAGCTATAGATAAGATAGATAAGAGCTATAAAAGAGCTCTGCCAGGCCAGAATAGCTGACCTGGCCATCCTTTCCCAATACAACAATTCACACCCCATATGCACTCGCATCAAACTATCCCGCAGAGAAGGTCTGGGATCGCTCTGGAATTTGTATTTTTAGTCAACTTAAGCGTGGAAATTCTTAATTTTGGCCTGTTCTACTTTAAAACTACTCGTACCTATTGGCTCGAATCTACCAACAGACGTCTCTAGAGACGGCCTATTTAAAGAGGCAATCCAGTTGGTGCCGCGGCTAGGAAAAACAAGCTAGCAGATCTCTTAAGATACGGTAAGCAGAATGATTAAAATCTAGGAAGGGTTAACGTAGTCCACGGTCCAATTGCACACTTCGGCAGATTTTCGTACGCTACCACTTTGACCTGCCGTTTTTCACCACATAACTATGGTTGGTTCTTGGAATGAAAGTGATATGATTCTAGCATTACATGCGCTTCAATCTGATCCAAAATTAAGTGTACGTCACGCTGGTCAGATCTATAACGTACCTTTTAGAACCCTTGCGTATCGACGCGACGGTAAAACCGCTCGAGCGATTACGCGATCGCCAACGCAAAAGTTGACTCCTTCCGAAGAAGAGGCAATCGTACGACATATAACCGACCTAGATTCGCGAGTATTTCCTCCCCGATTGAGTAGTGTTGAAGATATGGCCAACCGATTACTTCGAAGTCGCGACGCGGGACGCGTCGGCGTCAACTGGGCCTCGAGCTTCGTAAGACGACAACCAGACCTCCGGACGCGTTTAAATCGAAGGATCGACTATCAGAGAGTCCTCTGCGAAGACCCCGATGCGTATCGCGCGTGGTTTTACCTGGTACGGAATACAATTGCGAAATACGCGATCCAGGAGGAGGATATCTACAACTTCGACGAGACCGGTTTTGTGATGGGCCAAATCTCGTCCGAAATGGTCGTGACGACTTCTGATCGGCGCGGAAGGCCTAGAGCAGCCCAGCAAGGAAATCGGGAATGGGTTACAGTTATTCAAGGCGTTGGGTCGTCCGGTTATGCCCTCCCTCCGTACATCATTTTCGCCGGCAAAACCCACCTCTCGTCATGGTACGAAAACAGCCCATTACCGCCTGATTGGGTTATCGCAGTTACTAAAAATGGCTGGACTACGAACGAGAGAGGCGAAGATTGGATAAAACACTTCGATCATCACACTAAGTCTCGTACGAAAGGTGCTCATCGCCTATTGATCCTCAACGGTTACGAGAGCCATCACTCGACCGATTTCGAGGTATATTGCAAAGCTAACAATATCGTCACGCTTTGTATGCCTCCTCATTCGTCGCATAAGCTCCAGCCTCTTGATATTGGTTATTTTCGCGGGTTAAAAAGAGCGTACGGAAAAGAAATCGAAGATCTCATGCGAGCACATATAAGTCATATCTCGAAAGAAGACTTTTTACCGGCGTTTTTAAACGCGTACAACGCAACTTTCACGGTTTCAAATATCCAAGGAGGTTTCCGAGGGGTAGGAATAGTTCCGTACGATGCAGATTATGTCATATCACAGCTCGATGTGAAATTACATACGCCAACACCTCCGGGTAGCTCGGCTGGTCTCCCCGTCCCTTGGGAATCAAAGACTCCGAACAACCCAACCGAAGCCCAATCACAAAGCGATTATGTGAAAAATAGGATTGTACGACATCAAAATAGCTCACCAAGGTCAATTTTTGCTGGAATAGATCAGATTGTGCGAGGTACAACGAAGGTTATGCATCGGCTTGCCCTTTTAGAAGGCGAGGTCGAATCACTTCGAAAGGCAAATGAGACCTTAAGTCGACGTCGCCGTGCGAAGAAAAAACAGCTACAGAGTGGAGGGTCACTTCGTATACAAGCTGGACAGGACCTACAGTCTCAACGAGAGGTTGATGGGCAGTTACATGACGAATTTCGTCAAATTGGTGGTCGTACGAGGCGGCGAATTGCGCGTGTACGGCGCTGTAGAATCTGCGGCGAGCCCGGACATAATGCGCGCACTTGTGAAAATGATGTAGAGACGTCTGAAGATAACCATTCTGAGTAGTTTCAATTGATGATAGGCGTTGTGGTTGAATTAACTTATACATTGTCGTATAAGGTCTGCCAAAGTGTGCAATTGGACCGTGGACTACGTTACATACATAGCAAACAGTTCAATTATGTTTAGTGCAAGATCGATCCCCTGATAATGCGGTGCACAACTATAGCTCGTCGTTTGGGATATTATAGTTTTATGTAAAACCGTGTTCCGTGCTGTACGGACTATGTTTTATCTAAATCAGCACAGCAGACCCCACCATGTATATGGCAAAGGTATTGGTAAACTCCTTGGTATCAACTATGTGTCTATGGGACCAATACCGGACGCTACACCAGCATTGGCGATGGCCACATCAATGTGCGTAACGCCGGTGGTGGTAATGGTATTGACAGCGTCGGCTGGATCTATCCATGATGGGTTGTTGATTTCCACCAGGGTAGGTTTTGAACCAGACGCTTGAGGGATGGACTTCCGGGATCTTGACAGCGTTGTCACTCGTGTTATGAACGCCCCGAATGACAATATGATTCGGGCGGGAGAGGTAAAATCGCACCAAAGCTTTTCCAATGCCTGGCAACATTTAATCTTGGGTTTATGTTGTGATTCAGGGCATAATAACTCAATTCTGGCGACACCAGTGATGAGCACTGAGATAGAAACAGTTATGTTTTCTGCTTGTTTGCTTGAAAGTTGTATGGGTTATGTGAAAATGTTTACTAGTCTGCCGGTTGAGAACGGACAAGAGATAAGCTTAGGTGAAGTATAAAGTATCCATTTTTCAAGCCGTATCGATACTCTCTGAGTACACCTTTTCCAAATATATAATCTTTCTATCAGATCCTCTGGGACGTGGTTGCATGCTTACTTAGTTCAAGTAAGCATGCATCACCTGAAGCTCTGCTCACTGATGAATCTTACACTGCTTCGGTTCTTCTACATTGGTTGATGAATTCTCCGTAACCATGATGTTTCGGACGATACTAGTCGTGTATGATGAGAATTGCTTGAAGAGGTGGTAGCCTAGTTCTGGATATTCGACTACAGCTTAAAGCATATTTCCCATATAATCCCACCATCCCTGTTGTTTAATGTTTATTTACGGAGACTTCCTTGGTATTATCTTAAGAGACTAAAGATCATGCCCAGGTGGGTTCTATGGTTGGTAATACTGCGTACAACAACCTGACATCCTGGTAAACCTCAACGGTTACTAGTCTGGCTTACAAAAATGATAGTGTAGATGTTTCTATCATGAGATTAATACTATTGGATTGGATAGCATAAATATTATTATTATTATTAAATACGCCGTAGGCTCGAAGCCCCCGGTACCTCTACTAGTACTCCCGTATGTCAAACCGTGCCCTAATGGCTGGACTAAATACATTCGCTGCGTCGTCGGTTCGCCCTATTGGCGACTGCGTTACGTCCACTACCATACTACGTTGGTTCTCAACCTACCAACAAAGTCCCCCCTGAGAAGATCGATGCTATCTGGGCCTTGAAGCTGTCCGACCCGTCCCTAGCAGCCACCTTACAATAGTCCCACTAACTACTGGTTCTCCTGTTGCCGTTGCGAGGTCTCTGCGAGAGTATAGTGGCCGTGGTGCGATAGCGGCCCGTAATCGTTCCCTCGGTCCTTCCAACAGCCCGCAAAAGAGGATTACGTGCTCTGCCGTCTCAGGGGCATCGCCACAGCGGCATAGCGGCGAGTACACGCCAAAAGCCCCTGTCTTGAATAAGAAGGCTGCTAGTCCTATTTTTTCCGTCCTGATCTGGCACAGCGTAGACGCCTCCAGTCGGTTCAGGCCGAAATACTTGCCCCCTTTCGGTATCTGCATCGAAGGGCCCTCCGGTTCCTCAGCGATAGCGCGTCGCTGGCGATCGTGATGCTCTGCTCCGGTGAGCCATCTCTTCCTCCAGTGGCCGAGGAGGGCAGCCGGGACCTCCTTTTCCTCACTCATCCACTCGGAGCCCCGGGCCTCCTTCTCCATAGTGTACCCTGCCGGTCGGAGTAGCTGCGACGCCTGCTTCCTCTTCGCCGGCCTATCCTGCCGGAGTATATGTGACGCTTTAGCGCTCGCGCTGCGAAGCAGATTTCTCTTCCCGCTAAGCCGTAGCCGTTCTTCAAACTTAGCAGCCCGGGCACTAAGATAGAGGTCTAGTGGCGGGATTGCTGCTTCTGCTTCCAGGTGGCGAACCGGCGTCGCTTTGTGGGCGCCACAGACTACCCGGAGGCACTCGTTCTGTATCCCCATCAGGCTCTTAGCTGGCCCTGTCGGTTCCTCACTTATAGTATGCCACGCAGTCGCCCCGAAGGCGATCGCGCTACGGATAACCACCGTATATAACAGCCTCGCCCGTATAAGATCGCAGCCCCACGACATATTGACTAGCTTTGTCAGGGCTAGCTTTTGAGTTGCCATTTTTGTTTTAACACGCTCAACATGGGCGTGCCACGTCAGTTTGCGGTCGAACCAGCATAAATATATCATAGTCTTTTTCAAACCCTATAATACACATAATATTGTGTGGGCAATAGAGGCAAGCACGCAACATATTGTTTGGTTCTGAGATGAGAACTTGGTCATTGCCGATTTGACAATCCCATGCCTCTTTTCTCTTAATTCACACTTCTGTCACCCCAAGCTATATATTTGACCGTTCACCAATACATGAGATGAAGGAATAATCCATTGGTTAGAGGTGTTTTCCGCCTAGGGGCTTGGGTTGCCGCTCGTGAGATTATCCAATAAGATACTCATGGAAATTGCCATGCATCTGTATTCTCAAGAAGGATATCAAGGATGGAGATTGCCAATCTATGTGGTGGGCTTGCAAGAATGGCCACATAGCAACGATCGACAATGTCTTGCTTTATGGTGATGTGTACCGTATTTCGACCCCGACTACTTCGAGGGGAGCCGCGGCAGTGGGGTTAAATGAGCCTCATGGAGGAAACATTCAGTTGCAATGGCATGGGGAGAAAACAGTACGCAATTAATGGTAGCCATTCGCGGGCATCTAGTGACCAAACTCAAAGCTCAAGTCAATCAGCCTGATAGAACACTGTGGACGACGGGGTGCTCCTTACTCCACACTACAATACCTGGTGTCCGATAACCTGGGCCTGTGACCACACGAAACAGCGCATCGATCATCCCGCTGCACCACCACCTCGGATTCTCGAACCCTTCTGGGCTCTGAAGCAGATCCTGATTAATTGCTCGTCGTGGATGTGAACAATCCTAACTTCTATTTAGCACTTCTCCGCAGTTTTTCCAGGCACTGGAGTTCGGGGCGTCCCCAGACACTGTCCGCATGCTTCTTCAACGAGGTACTGACGTACATATAGCTCGACGTATAAGTAGAATCAATCCTATGGCCATGAGTACGTATGCGGAGGCAGCTACATCAAGATGCTGCTGTATATGGAATAATGTTGGCTCTTCTGTTACGCCGGTTAAGTTCTGAATACTGTGTCATCATGAGCCACCAGGTCCATGCTTCAAGACCGTTGGCCTTTATACCGATGTGTGAATGAATCTTTTGCGCTTACAAAGCCGCCGTACTGCAGAGTTTCTTAAGCAAGGGCTTGAATGGCGACGTGTTGTACTCTAGAGGCGGCCCGGATGGAATAGACCCTCTGCACTATATTGTATTTGGAAGGCAACGGGGAACAGAATATCAGGTACCATGGGGAGCAAACTTAGAGAATGAGACCACATTTTGACCCATACAAGCCAGCTTGGACATGCTGCGAACATTTCTTGAGGCTGGAGCTGCCAACGGTGATTGGGATCTGATCGTGGAGCTGATGAAGACACTGTCATGTGAGAAGGCTGACTGCGTGACTGAAGCTATGTCTTTGGCCCACAAATACGACTCAAAATGAGATCACTACGATGAGGGTACTGGAGAAAATGCCTTGGAGAGGGCCTTGTACGGGGCAGGCAGACTTTGGTCAATTCTGCCAGTGCTTCGTGAGACCCGCAATCCCATCCATCAGAACTACCATGGCCAAACCGCTCTTCACGTCGCCCTTTGGATGTGTACAAGACCGAGAGACAATATAAAAGCCGTCTTGATGCTTCTTGGGCTAGAACCAATGTCAGCATGAAGGATCACAGGGGCAGACTGCAGAGGATGCTACAAGGCATCAGGGTTATCACAACGTTGCGGATATACTTAAGGACGCAACGGAGCAAGGGCGACATGAATGCAACGGCCAGTGAGAGAATAAAACAATACACACTCCGGCAATAAGTGGGGAGCTTTCCCCAATATTTGACACTGGGGCCGGGTCTACCATTGTGATAATTCAGTTAGTCACGCCTCTTGGCCCCGCTGCTGAAATGCACCGAAGCCGCACACTTCAATATACCCGCTGACCCACTAAGACATCCGATTTTTGCACCGTACAGCACATCAGTTGGTGCAAACGAAAGTGGTGTTGGTACATGGAGAAAAATGCGTTCCCCATTCCTGGACTGTTGGTTGTGATGTTGGTTCGCGTAAACGGTAAAGCCGCTCGATGGTGTCAGGGTACGGCTAGGCCGAAGGCAATAGTACAGAGTGATGGGGAGTAACGGGCGTCCCTCCTACGTAGCACCGGGTGGTCACTGGCGGTCTCAGGTAGGGGTGCCCACGGTGATGCATTGATCTCTGCTCCTTCCCTATCCTACTTCGAGATGGTCCTTATATAGATAGCTAGGCCGCCGCTTGGACCCGGCATAACAGCAGGGTCGGCGATGCCAAGGATCTTGACTCTCGTCATCCCAAAGCTTCACATAGATTGTAATCATGACTCGGGAGTCTTTTGTCCGAAACACCCCTCCGGCGCCCCACTGGTGCCTATGGCATTCTGTTCTCTGACAGATGGCCAGATGCGGCGAACATGGTGAGGTTGGTTGGATATCAAGTCGGACACTGATGGCGCCGTCTGAGGCATCGCCATAACATTAGTACTGCCATTAAAAATCATTTAATCTCTTGTCCTATCATATTCCATTCTCTCCACGTTTATTGCATTTCGTTGGCCATCGTTAGGTTCCTTCACAGTATCGGTGGTTCTCAAGCAGGCGAATTCACCTCCCCACATTCATTGACATCACAGGGTTTTGGCTGCTGAGGACGAACGAATGGTCAGTTTCTACCTTGTTTTGATCAGGGTTTCAAGTAATCATACACGCCAGTTTGTGTTGGCTATACAGACAAGAGGGTTGTATTGGTGATGATGGTTGGACTCAGTCCCAAAGGCTGCAACTACGGAAGGGCTATTTATGGGCAATTGCCCTAAGCGCTGCAACTAGCACACAGGCGGGGTGCATGGGGCACGCAACAGTGTGTATAATTTACCTCAGGGGTTCACTGTTCACCCGTACTAAGTGGCTGTGGGCACAACGGGGCCTTGTTGAGTGCATCTACAACTTCATGTACTTCTACTTGATTAATTTACTGCTACTGTCCAGGAAGCTAAAAACATCAAAGCCGGTACCTACGAGAATAGGAAGGGAAGCCTTGAGGGGCGGAAACCTGAGATTCTATCGAGCGTTTTCAAGATCAGCCCAGGTGACGAGATCGGTTGTCTTAGATGATTCTTTCTCCCAACAAAGGCGTTTGACTGGACCCAAAGAAGTTAATGAGCATACGAGGACTTCCTTGATAGCCTCACATACATCGACCAAGAGAGATGATGAAAACTTGACACTCGATACGATGTCTATCATATATATTACTACGTTGATGACGGAGGGAGACACCCGGTGTATGTATCAACGTAACCTGCTGTGTCCGTACCAATAACCTCTCGGAGCGAAGAGCTTGGTATTCTTATGGATTCCCGAGACCCTTGTGTTAAGGATGTGATTTTGAGCGGTTGCGATGAGTTGCCAGCACTCAAAACAACCACGGACAAGCATAGTGTCACCGAGGCTGAAATTGGTTGGAGTATAGTTTCCCATCGAACAACGAGGGCTACCCCACGTGGCAATATACCAACGCCGCCAAGCCGTCATCGGCAGAAAACGGTGGTATTCAAGTCATCTCCGGAAGTGAAATACTACGAATACTGTCATAATACCCAGCCGTGGTGGAACTTCTCCAGAGCAGGACCGAGACGGGGAAGTTGTTGACGTCGAGAATGCCAGTATTGGAGATGTGCCCATATAGGCGGTCGGCCTCAACGACATTGCCTGCGACGAAGTAAACGGCAAGAAGTCTTTGGCGGATAAGGAAAGCCCTATCAGGCTGGTTCAGAGAATGGCGATGAGGGGTTGGATGTCAGTGGCGGTTAGATGGCTCAGGGAGCAACGGCGCTAGCAAAGTTGTCTATGGGGGAGACAGACATCAATCTGGTTGTTCCTGAGAAGGCAAGTGACGATAAAGCTGGGGAGGATGAGACGAGGCTGCATGTGGCAAAGTTTCAGGGGCTAGGTATCGTAAATATCAAAGATGACTCTCTGGGGGCCGTGAATCGAGGACTGCTTCGAGGAACGAACTGCATCTACTTTCAAGTAGTTATACACTCTACTTTTCATGAAGTGGAGCCAAAGTGTTGGCCTGCACCTAATGCCATGTGATACATGCGTCACGTCCAGGAGTCCTCGAGTCCTGAAGACTCCTGGACGTGGCCTGGGATTGGGGTCCACACAGCAGCCCAAGGCAACAAATGCAATTGCAGGAGAGGGCGCAATACCAACAAAGGTATGGTGCGTATCTGGGGGCTCAAATAAGACTTGAGTATGGTAATTCGATGGCCCTCGCCCAAGAGCCGCAACATGGCGAAGATTGAAAAGGACCACCTTCGATGGGATAATACATCCACATAACAACCATTTCATATTTATACATTGTGTATCGAATCATACACGGAGAATGGGGGATATCATATCGTATCTCATTAGCATTGCGCCGTAATTTCAAGATATGCTGAGAAGAGAATGATCATGCCACACCAAACGCGGCCAGCCTCTTCGTTTTCCATCCTTGCTATCGCCAATGATTCCCTGCGTTCCTCAAAATTCTAAACCCCGTTTGGCGTAAATTCTTCTGCACGACATCGTCGTCTGGTCTTTAGAATTCACCTTCACCACCACCTCCGACAACACCCGCCGTCCACAGCCCTACTAGACCCCACCAGCTGACCTTCCACCCTCTCCAGAGTCCTTCAACACCTTGACCTCTCCTGTACACTAGCTCGGCAGTCTTGGCATGTTTGGCCTTCTTGGCCTTCGACCGAGTCTTAGATGCCACCGGGATAGCGTGAGACCCTTCCTCGGCCACAATACTGTACATGGTGCCCACGACCCCCCGGTAGGCACCTGGCTGCACAATCAAGTCTGTCCGTTCAATTTCGAGTGCTTGTGCATGCGTAGACTCGGTCAAGACAGCTGCCTGACCTCGGCGAAGAACTGTCTCGAGCGGGAACTTGGCGAACAGGGAGACGCACGACGTACAGAACTTGGCAACGGAGAAGGTAGTCGGCGAGAGTTCGCGATCGATGAGGAATTGAGATCGAAGGACCAGGGGAGTGGAGAGGGTGAGAATGGGGTGGATTAGCGAGTGGAGGATCGTTGGTGCAATGAGGGAAGATGGGCAGATCCACGAGGGCAGAGAACGAAGAGACTGTATGGTCCTTCGCTGGCCACGGTTGATGGATGTGAGGATTAAGCGAGTTCGCACGAGATCGAGCGGTGCGAGGATGAGGCCCGTGGCAACGGCTGCTGTAGCTGCAACGCATAGCGATGCCCACGGGTAGGGAGAGGCAATGTCAACCAGCCGGTCAACATCGTCTTTGACGCCCAAATCTGGGACGTTCAGGAGAGCACTCAAGAGGCTGCGCGACCAGTTTTCGAAGAGTGACTGGAGCACAGTGTAGAGGAAGGTTGCATTGGACCCCTTCCAGACGCCCCACGCAGATTCCTTCGCCCATAATTGTGATAGCACATCGAGTATCGAGTCCGGTCGGCGCAGATTGAGCTGGTGCTCGCCTATGTCTACGGGTTTTTTGGGGACTTTGGGTGATTGGACGGGAGAAGGTACATGCTGTCTTTGGTTGCGAGTCGAGGGTGTAGGTGTAATATACGGCGCATTGGTGGAGAAGTACGATTGCTCGTCGTCAGAGTCAGATTCAGCGTACTGCATGTCTTATATCAGCACAAATAACCACTAGACTAGACGAACGAACCGGGGAATCCTACCTGGTGATATATTGGCTCCTTTGGACTGGCAATTTTCGGTATCACTTCCTCCGCCTCCACAGATGCCAGCCCTCCTAGATCGTCCTGTGTCCTTGCCTGCAGCACTGTCTTGGCCACCTCGAAGGGCTGGGCCATGAGCACACTGGTGTACTTCCATAGCAGCTCATCGACAAGCTCCTTGATACTCTGGATCGTGGATGGCGATGGGTCGTTGATGTAGTCTTTGTAGTCCAGATCAGGAAAGATGTCACGCGCCTTGGATGCATATTTGCTGCTGCTCGTCGCATTCGCATGTGATGTGAATGGATTTGATTGTGCCGGCAAACTATCGGCTGGATCGCCTATCGTAGGTGGCTTGTAGTACGGACGCAAAGGATTCACGCCTTCTCGTGTGGACGCCATATTGATGTTCTGTATTGTTGTTGTGTGGTCATTCTCTACCTTGATAGGCGGTGGCTGGAGAGACGCTTGCTGAAAAGACGCTTGCTTGAAAGTGCTCACTGCTTAGGCTGCATTATTTTGCATGACGAAAATCAAGCCAATATCCATGCAAGCGCCGCCAAAAGTTCTCGGCGATAAGAAACTGTTCAAAATTTCGGAAGTCACGGACTGAAGTCTACAAACCCCGACTTGACCGACTTTCTCCACCACCTGTATCGGAGCAGCAAAGCACCATCCAATAGGAAGTCTTCGAATTTTCTTGTCAAAGATCCAACCGCTTTTCGCATCGCATCGCATTGCCGCCCATGCCAGTGAATCCAAAATAACCTTGTCTAAGCCTTCTGTTGTTTGTTCGAGCAATGCCACAGTAACATTGCAAACACCAGGCAGTTTGTTATTGGAGCCTGATTCACTGAATTTGCCTCGTTTTCTCCGTATACTTAAGCTCGGCTTGGAGCTTCCTTACCACCCTCTACTTAGTGACCCTCTGCGGGTCAGCTTTGAATCCAAAATTTCTGTAATGGCAGCAACACCACGAAGCCTCTCTCGGAGCCTGCAGAAGCTCGCTTCGACGCCGCGTTCATCCCTTTTGACCCAATTCAGCAATGCATATCGAACAATATCAACACAGTCCCAGGCAGTCCGATCAATACCGTTGGGTCCTCGGATATTTGCGTCCCCAAGGCGCACCTTCACATCGACACCCACCCGATCCCATGGCCACATAACACCGCCGAAGCCAGGCGAGGAGTACGTCTCGTGTTGCCCCTGCTGCGTCCAACCAGCTGCTAACTCTAAGCCAGGCTATGGGTAACGTTTATCGACAAGGAGAACCGCGAACATAAAATCGCCGTGGCGAAAGGTGACAACCTCCTCGACGTAGCGCAAGCACACGACCTCGAGATGGAAGGAGCCTGCGGCGGCTCCTGCGCATGCAGTACTTGCCATATCGTTGTATTGGAGGAGGATATGTACGAGAAGATGTCCGAGCCGGAGGACGATGAGAACGATATGCTGGACCTTGCGTTTGGTCTGACCGAGACGAGTAGGCTGGGGTGCCAGGTACACATGACGAAGGAACTAGATGGACTGCGGGTGAAGCTGCCCAGCATGACGAGGAATTTGCAGGCGAGCGATTTCGGCTCCAAGTGATGAAATCACGAAAAAGGTGGATGACGAGCGTGGGGGGTTCCCGGGACCTGGAATGGCATTACACATTGGCCACTACCTAGGATGAGGCAACGGGACCGTGTATAACGTAAGTGCTAGAATCTGGCACGTCTGGGTCTCAGATTTGTGTCTGTATTATATCGTGCCAGAGCTTCTGGCCGGAGACCCAACTCCTATCGAAGCCCTGATCTTCGCTGCATCCCGTCTTCCATCCTTTACATCGCTCAAGCTTCCTCCAGTGCGCCTTTCTTGAGATTGCCTCCACCGCTGGCAATGAGATCCAAGAAGCCCTTGCGACTCATCTCGTTGACCTTTTCCTCCCGCCTCTTCACTCCCGTGAACCCCTCCTTTCTTGCCTCGCGTTCTGCCTCTTGGCCTCTGACTTGGGCAGCGCGAATGGCGTTGTACAGCTTGACCACACCTCTCTGAGCCACCTTCCTCAACCTCTTCTCAGTCTCGAGAATCTCTGCCGTACTAGCCTCTTGTTCGCCTGTGGCCTCATTTCGTGTCGCAACCAGGACGTCCTTGACTCTTCCCTTTTCGAGTGCAAGCAACTTCTGCTGCCGCGCCTGTTTCCGCGCTTTGGCTTCGAGGGCCGATTCAGTGACATTTTTCGCAGCTTGATGCGCCTCCGCAGAGCGCGAAAGTACTGGGTCGGAACGACGAGATGTGGACAGCTTGGTGGAAAGGATTTTACTGAGCGACGTCGCGAACGCGTTCGGATCGTTGCGTTTCGACTTGGTGGTGCGCGATGTTGCTCCTGTATCCGAGCCGGATTCTGAGTCTTCGTCCGAGTCGGCGCTCTCGTCAATCTCGTCCTCTAGCTCTATTTCCACGTCCACATCGGAGGCTGAATCATCTTCTTCCGCAGATTTGAGCTGCGCGGGCTTGGGCTTTGCACCTATGGGCTTGCGCTTCTTGAGGTTTTGGCGGCCTGATGTTTCGTCATCTGAATCAGATCCCGAGGCCGAGTCGGAGTTTGATGAGGCGCCGTCATCCACCGCGACGTTTTCAAGGTCTTCATTGTCCGAGTCCAGCAAGTTTACTGGTTTGAACTCGGGATTCGCGTCTTCGTCCGAGTCGTCGCTGTTGTACGCACGAAGTTGTTGTTTCCGTTGTTTTTTACTCGGTCTTTGCGGTTTCGATTTCGACTTGGATACCAGGTCCTGATGAGGACGCTTCCTGGAAGTTGTGCCGGCCATTTTCTCGGTTCGCGGCTGCGGATGTGGTGGTGACTTTCATAGATGTTTGCGGTTTGGCAACTTGAGAACATCAAAAGCGTTCAAGCCATACGATTTCGAAATTTTTGGACAATCGCGGTCGAGGGGCCCGATTAAGTCAATCTTATCGCCTCATTCCCGTTGGCCAATCGTATGCCGAAGTGGGCCGACCGCTTGCACTTTACTGCGAGTAGTCAGATGACGGTCAGTCCGTGAACTGCGACTTGATCATTCAAGACAGGACTGGATCCATGTCATGAACGCATCTAAATGTCTTGACGATACTCACTTTGACGGCAAACAGCCAACCCTTCTCGCTCAGTCTCCCATTCCCATGTCCTCTTCGACTCATATTAGTAGTGAGCGAGCTCTCTTAATTTTGTGCCACCGACAGCCAACATGTATCGCCGATTGGCAAGCTCCACATGCAGGACATTGAAGTTTCCGAACCAGCTCGGATTCCGCCCAATTCAAGGTCAGGTACTGAGCGCTGGGAAGAAAAGTAATGCAGATTCTCAGCGCCAAAGAGACCCAACTTTCTCATCAGCGCCATGTCGTCAGTATAGCGCACCCGCCAATCCTATTGAGTGGCTCAGGGAGAGAACGAGGTTAGCAGGCGTCCCGGCGCAAAATGCTGCCCCCAAAGTTTACAATGACGAGTTCCGGAGAACCGAGGACACGACTCTATGGGACGTTGAAGGCTCTGGTTCGTCCTTGCTGCTTGACGGCAAAACCGTTAGGCTCAGCCATCCGCATGTTCACAACCTCGTCACCTTGGACCGGCACTGGCTGCGGGATGCCTGCACTTGCGAGTTGTGCGTCGATCCCGACTCCGGTCAGAAGAATTATGGTACCTGCGATGTGCCCCTCGAGCTTCCTATTCAAAACTGTCGGAAAACGGCCGAGGGAGAGCTCGAGGTCGTTTGGCAAAACGACTTTCTCTCTCGGCAAGGCGAGAATCACGTGTCAAAATATTCAGCCGACTGGATCCAATCCTTCTTCTTTCCAGCACCATATGGAAGCTTCAAGTTGCCCAATCGGATTTTCTGGGATAAGGCGATATTCGAGAAAGATCGTATTACCCTTGATTACAATCACTGGATGGCTAGCGGGCGGGATTTCGTCCAGGGCATGTTGCAACTGCGGACTCACGGCCTTCTCTTCCTGAAAAACGTTCCGGAATCAGAAGAATCGGTCATTCACGTTGCCAACCAGATCGGCAATCTTCAAGAGACGTTGTATGGGCGCACTTGGAACGTGCGATCCAAGCCACAGGCTGAGAACGTAGCGTACACCAATTCCTTCCTTGGTCTTCACCAGGATCTGCTGTACACGGTGGATCCGCCACGCATTCAGATTCTTCACTGTCTGGAAAACACATGCGAAGGCGGGGAATCATTATTCAGCGATGGGCTGCGAGCGGCGCACCTCATGAAGCTTGGACCGGCACATTTCTTTAAGCCCCTCATTCACAAGGTGTTACGGTACGAATACAAGAAGCACAATCACCACTACCAACAGGTCCGTGCAGTGGTTCATCAAAACCTTGAGAAGGTGTACTGGTCGCCACCATTTCAAGCCAGCGACCAGAACCTGCTCAAGACGGGCCAGGGCAGCAAACATTATCGGGCATGGGTGGAGGCCGCGACAAAATTCCGGAAGCTCCTGGAAGATGACCCATGGATGTATGAATACAAGATGAAGCCAGGCGAGTGCGTGTTGTTTGACAACCTGCGCATTCTACACGGTAGGAAGCAGTTCGACACGAGCTCCGGGAGGCGTTGGTTGAAGGGGGCGTATGTCGCCCATGACGTCTACAGCAGCAAGCTGGCGACGTTACTTCCGCGACTCAAAGAGTTGAGTTGGGAGCATGCAAAGACTGGACCAACAGAACAGGCCATGACGCTCGTGGATAAGCACGGCGTCTGGGATTCAGATGCCAAGGGGGAGAGGCCTTGGGGACACGTACCTCAAACGTCAGGGAAGACAGTGACAGATACGTCCTTTTAAGGACAATGCTGTAGGTGTGCTGTAGAAAGAGTGCATATGATCAATGACTGGACGAAAGACGGACGCTTAGCAGTCAGTAATGTAATTACTCACTAATGCGCCTCGCACGAAGGATGCGGCTTGTAAGAAATACGGAAGTTCCTTTTTGAGTCACCAGGGGTCCAGGGCGGACTGCAAGACCTCGATAGTTATCGCCCGCAGCTTCACCTCATAATTACACACTCACTATGTCTATCAGGATATTGTCGAACAGTTGCTGTCAACGTCGCTGGTCCTGCTACGGCAATCTTTCCACTCATCGAGTCTATACCTAATGACGGCGAATCATTCAATCCAGCGCTCAACAGCAATGATGGTGCCCTGGCCTTATTATTACCCCTTAGCCATCTTTGCGAATCATCTCAGCGTAGGCAAAGTGATCAGCCAAGAAGGGCATTATGGGTGAAACGAATTCTCCACAGCGGAGCTCGTATAAGTCCCACCTTCCGTGTACGCAGCCCTGCCAGGCAGGGCTCGGCAACGGCAAATGCAACATCGCCAATTCCGGGCAATGCCGCTGTTTATAAGCTTAAATACAAGTCTTTCCCTTCCCCTGGGACCTTGTTCAACCCGTGCAAACCACCACCCACGTTCATTACCAACTGCAAGACAAAATAAACGGTGCACTCAGGTGCCGTTACAGGTGTACACTGAAATACCAGGCCATCCCTTATTATTACAACCTCGGTGCGCCGTTTATTCCGTCACATTCTTCGTTACTATGTTTACATCCGTCACTCGTTCAGGCCTGGCTTCGCTGCTGCTATCAGCCTCATGTCTTCTGCCGGCCGTCCCTGCGGCAGTTCTGGAGATGCCGATTTGGTTCAAGAACTCCTACGTGAGTAGTATCCAAGTGCCCAATCCCAAAACCGTGACAGCATGGTTCTGACTACCGAAGGCAGGCAATTGTGGAGACTGAGATTGGCACCCCGGGTCAGAAGCACTTCCTCCTCTTCGACACAGGCAGCGCAACAACATGGCTTATGGATGAGACATGCGCCGATTCTACCTGTTATAACTACAGTGGCTTCCCCCGCAGCGGCTACTCCGCCAACGCCTCGTCGACCAGCAGCTCGCTGGGGACCTACACCTCGATCGACTACCTCGGCGGCGCGACAGCCGGCTTTGGCCTAGCGGACGTCTTCTCGCTCCCATCCGCCCCCAATGTCATTTGGGAGCAGACCTTCTTGGCTGCCAACGCGTCTTCTTGGTTTTGGATCCCTTGCGATGGATTTCTGGGCTTGGCTTTCACCACTATTGCCGACGCCAACACGAGCACGTTCGTCGAGACGCTGATGCAGCAGGGCAAAGTCGATGAGCCGCGCTTTGGAATTTACTTTGGGAAGGAATTCAATGACACTGGCTCCGTGGCGGGAGAGGGTGTGCTCACTATTGGCGGCTCTGAAGAGGAGAAGTACGTCGATGGGGACCTGACCTGGATATCGCCGCTGCAGCGGCTGGGGGCGGAGGGAGAGTACCAGCTCTGGCGCAGTGACATGGTCTCCATGCATGGGCTGGAGCTTGGATCCAACGGCAGCGTGGTCAACGATAAAGCCAACTACTTCGCCGGAGACTGGGCCGTCTTCGACACGGGCGCGGGTGGGATCACGGTCCCGCCTAGCCAGATCTATGCCATGTACGAGTCATTCGGGATGAACTGGACTGCGATTCTCAATGGAGATCACATCCCGTTGTGCACTGAGTTCAACTCGTCTTGGGCAGTCTCTTTCCAGTTCGGGTCGAGTGACGCTCCCGCTACGATCACCATGACGGGGGATCAGCTTGCCCGGTCGGGTTTTGCGTATGAGGAGAGGTATTGCTTCCCGCCGTTTGATATTGGCGATGTCGATGGGCTGTTCCTATTTGGCGCGTCGTTCCTGCACCAGTTCTACTCCGTGTTCGATTTCGGCGCGTTCGAGGTGGATGCGTATGAGCCGAGGATCGGGCTTGGGCAACTTAAGGAAGAGTGGAGGCCTAGTGTATAAGCATATTCGGATAGAGATATTGACTGAAGTGCATTCTCAGCACTCAAAACCATGCTCTCTATCTTTACGATACCAGTACATTCCAGGTCAGTCAACATGTTGCATATCACATCTAGCTTCTAGACACCCTCGCCATGTCCTGTAGAGGCACCCGAGCCCCGGCATAATCCTGAAACCTCACCCAATCTAGTTGGTGGTCACCGCCATCTTCTTAATGCTCGCTGCAATCAGAAATTTGCAGCAGACGGGCGCCGCATTCAAAAGCACCAAAGGCCACAAAAATGTATGCTTTGAGGCGCACACTTGCCTCCACCACTGAGTGGCTGGTTGTGCGTTCCGGGCAGCTTGCAAGCATTCAGTAGATATCTGTCGCAGCCCCGTTTTTTCACTATGAAATAGGCCCTCGTCAAAGGAGATGCCGTTTTCCAACTGGGTGCGTACGGTTCTGCCTAATCGCTGAGGACCAACCAAGAATTTCGGCACCACCTGAGGGTGTGATATCAACCAGGTGGGTACGGTAGGGACGTGTTCCCAACCCACAATATCCTTGCTATACTGAGATCTTGTTCAGCGTGAAGTCGCCGTTCATAAGGTCGTGCGTTCGTTATCGCCAGCAGCACGAGGGAAGCCGTTGGGTGGAATTTTTATCAGTTTCTTCATCATATCACAAATTCGTGCAGGTCCTGCTTCTGATTTTCGGTTCTGTACTTGCATAGTATTTTGCAAAGGTGGCCTGTGACTTCAAAAAGGCTCCTAAGCCTCGGGTGTGCAGCCGCATGTTTCCATTTCGAGGTGGAAAAACTGTATACAACATGTGGCAGCTTGGATGTTCCGATTTCCCAATGATGTCCCTGTTTTTCACCTCGGAATATTCTCAACCGGTTGGACTACTACAACTCTCCTAGAAGTAACCACCATTTCATTACACCTACGCGAGTGAAAGCTTACTTTTCTTACAGGAACCACCTGAACTCGGGAACCTTCGGTCCATCTCGCAACTTCCTCGTCGGGATGTCCTTCGCAGTAAGAGAAACACCTTGCTGGCGGTTTCTTCTGTTGTTGTCGAAGATCATGTACATTCCCAAAGATGCGGCAATGAGGCATCCGGTGGCGCCAAAGGCCGCAGTCGTAATGAGAGCGGGAAGATATTTTGGTGCATCCCTCTTCTGGAATACATTACTCGCCACCAACCCCATAAGGTTAGCCAGTGGGACTCCCACGGATGTCAGGGTTAGTCTTTCGCCTTCGTGGGCGACGTTATTGTTGTACCACTATTGGCCGTCGTCAGCAACTCGAACACGCAGAAACAGGCGGTAGTTATGCTTACTGTGCTCAACAGAACAGATGGAGCTGAAGTTCCCCAGCACATCATGAAAGTCGCGAAGTATGCCACTCTAATCTGCGCCTGGACGTCTTGAATGGCGGCGTAGATAATGAAACCTATAAAGGTGAAGGCGAACCCCAGGGAAATAAAGGGGAACCGAATTTTGAAGCCGTCAGACGTAAATGCAAGTATTAGCAGCATCACCGCCCCCTAAAATCATTAGTAATCTGGACTAGTGCAATATGGTGAAGACTCATACGGTGATGTTGGGTGCCACAGTATACAGATTGGTCTTGATGCTACCATATCCCAAACGCTGCACGATTTGTGGCAAGAATAACGAGACTCCCTGCAAGGGAACGCCAAGGCAGATCTCGATAAGCAGAAACCCGTATGTCGAAGGACGCTTGAAAATCTTGAGAGATTCTCGGAGGTCAAATTTCTCGTTGACCACGGAGGAGCTGTCGACTTGGATGCGGTGAAATGCCAGTTTTTTCTCTTCATCATTCAAAAACGTGGCCTCGGCAGCACTCTTCGGTAGATACCAATAAGCAAAAACCGAGAAACTGACGGTGGCAGAACCTTCCTGGGAAAAGCCATGTCAGTGCAGGTTTGCGTCCAGGAGCCAAGAAATGGCTTCGCAAAACCATCCGGCCCCAAGGCTACGATGAAGAGATGCGATCTTTCTCGGGCCGACTTACGATGATGAAAAGCCACCTCCACGGATGATCAACAAGGTGTGATTTAATTTGGAAGACACCAAACGCAAGCAACCCACTGAAAGCGTTGGCGATATTGGATGCGGCGTAGAAAATAGCCAAGCGACGGGCCAGTTCACCACGGCGATAGAATGTGGTTTGGTAGTATATAACCAACGGGAAGAACGCGCTTTCAGATATACCCAAGAACCACCGAAGGGCGAAGACGCCAGAGAAATTGGTTACCGAGGCCATGAGCAGGGTCAGGGACCCGAAACAGAACATCAGGATGGGCAGCACACGAGCCGGACCAAAGCGCTTACCCAGCATAGCCACTGGAGGCGCAAATACGACATAAGGGACGAAGAAAATGCCCACCTGTAAAGTTTCAGGGTTAGTAACACCTTGGCACATCCTGTTTCGTGGGCCGAGAGGACAGGCAGACTGGTCTTCCCGGATTCGACATCCCTCGACTGAGACGCGACAACAAAGAGAAGGAGTTACCTACAATTAAGTTGTATTGTCCATCAGCAAAGTGCAAGTCTACACATTGAAAGTATGTTGTCAGCTGATGTCCTAGGGGCTCCAGAGAACTATCAACCTACCACCCGAGAGACCAGCGGTCTCAGCATTTCCTAAGTTGCCTTTGTCGAGTGCATTGAACAAGTACTAGAAACATTGTCAGCGCCGAAGCTGAGTTTTGCCCCTAGCAGCAAATTTGATCCACGCAGTCGCTTGATTGTCTGTTGAGTCTTTCGACTTTAGAAAATCCTACGGACCATTGCTTACCATGACCGCCAAGACAGGCAACAACCGGAAATCGAATTTGCGACACAGCGCCCTTTCGGTAGCCCTATCGATGACGTGCACTATGTCGTCGGGAAAGATTTCATTGTTGCTTCCCACGTTGACAGCCTTACCGCCCGTGAAAGAATCCTTCCGATTCGAGTCCGAGTCGGCCACGCCCCGCTCCCCGGCTGATTGATTTTCAGCCATGTCAGCGTCGTACGAGATGATTTCCACTGGGCGGCACTCGCGTTCGTCCTGGCAGTGGTGCGGGAAGCAAACGGAGGCGAAGACGGCGATATTATGGTGAAAGAAGATGCTGCAATAGTACTATAGACACGAGATAAGCAGAGCTCCTCATATACACGTCCAGGACAACCATCGGACTTGGACGGAACAGGTGCCAAGCTGCGATCTCACATTTCCAAGGTTCCGTAAATTGGACTCCGTGTTGGCTCCTGCTATCTTCACCGATCATCATTGTTCAACGTGGAGCAAGTGCGGGCAATTTGGGGAAAGCTCGCTGATAAGAGAGAGCCGTCGGGGCCTGCCGGTAAGCAGCGGCCACCCTGGTTGCTTGTCTTAGTCTCACGGCCTGCACTTACCGATGCGTGGTACCCTGTGACTGATAACACCAGTAGTCGATATTATATAACTAACACACACATGAAAGTGCACGTACATACCTTCCCGAGACCGATAAAGCGATGTGTTTGCCCAAATGCATACTTGTTCGACTATCGCATGAAATAAACCATGATGATAGATTTAGGCCTCTTTTAACTTTCCAATTAGTAGCACCCCAAACCGGCTGACGAGGTAACACTGCGGCGTCTGGGGGTGCTCGCGGTTGGGATTGTGCCAAACACCTGTCAAATTGCAGTCGCCGCGTGGTATATCCCACCTGCCGAACTCGTGTATTCCTTCCCGTTATGCAACCCTTTGATGTCTGCTCATGAGACCACCCATCTAAGAGGATGCACCAATATATCAATTGATGTATATCGGGGATGATGGTATCTGTCCAAAATAGGAAATCATAAATCTGAAGCCAACCCCCCAAACGCATACACCACCCCCATCGTGGCTGGAAAGACGGCTGTTATCACGGATAAGGCCCCTAAGCAGATTGCAGGCGTCTACAGCCATAAAAGCCAACGACT
Source organism: Pseudomassariella vexata (assembly GCF_002105095.1). Taxonomy (NCBI): domain Eukaryota; kingdom Fungi; phylum Ascomycota; class Sordariomycetes; order Amphisphaeriales; family Pseudomassariaceae; genus Pseudomassariella; species Pseudomassariella vexata. Next base: position 2,069,925 of record NW_024467956.1, on the reverse strand, counting down.
TCGTCCTCGTCTCTGGAGCGGTCCTGGTCGACCCAATTACTAGGAAGGTTATTGATGGTAATATCTAGGTACACACTGTGAGTTTCCTATCTCGATTAACTCTCTCACAACCAACATGGTCAACTTTAAGGTGCCTTCAACAGACATCGACTCAGTGGCAATGTACGACCAACCAAAACAGCACCAATGTATGTCAACGGTTACCATTCACGTAAGTCGACATGTCGGCCATGGTGATAAGTTTAGCCAGTCAGTACTGCAGAAGTGAATAATTTCGCGAAAATGGTACGTATTCAAGTCGCATAAGATATACATGTTCAGCTGTTGAACTACGGCTTGATCCATCACCCCGAATTGCCTCGGCATATCTCGCTTCCGATGCGATATGGTCCATGAGTGATAAAGACTCGAGAACATAAGTATCAAGGGGTAAGAAATAGGAATTATAAAGTTTTCCGACAACGCGTGTAGATCCATGATAGGCAATAAATGATATTTGAAATTTTCCGTCGACATCAGCTTCTGTGCTATAGAGAATGAATCCCATTAATCATCAACAAATGAATCCGATATCAATGGTTATGAAATGTTTGTCAGTCCTCCTGCAATTACACATCGATCGATTCTCATATCACAACCTCCCTTACCAACCCTGTGGATATACGGTGCTGAGAAGGATGTCAGTGATGTTCATCAGTACCTTCGCTCCCGCATTTAGAACACCGTTCATGCCAATAAATGGATGGGTTTGACTCTCCCTGCCGTCCAGATGAACCTTGCCAGCAGTCAACTTCAGTTTCTCTCCGAACTGACCGCTCTTGGTAGTACGCCTGAATTGCACCTTCCAGTATCTCGACAATACCTACTTTACGCAGGTGTCGCTTGATCCACGTTACTGGCAGTTCTCATGGACTTTATAAAATACACGTGTCCATATTCAATTTCAGGCAGGAGCCTCCAACGGCCTGCCTACCTTAGCCAAGTTTCTGTGCCTGATGCGAAGTATCCGGTCATGCAGGTTCGTACCAATAAATTCCGAACCACAAACCAATAAATTGTCTAGTCAGACAAGTACCTTCATTTTTTCATGGGCTCGGATTCCATGAATGGTGATTCTTTATGCTCACACGATGCTACTTCATTGTAGGCCACGCTGCAGAGGATGACAAGATCGCTGATAAGCTATACGGTAGCTTGACAGAGCTCTCGATTCAACCATAGGATAAACTTTGGTAAAGCTCTTGCAGGCAGTAAGGATAACATGGAAGAGTATAATTTACAACACGAACTCCTGACTGGAGACAATTCGCGGTCAACTATGGTTCACCATCTGGGGGTCGCTTGTGTCTAAGATAGCCCGATTTTCGATAAAAGACTCATCAGCGTTTCTAGTGCTCGGAAGTATCTGGTATGGTGAATGACATCACGATGTGGCTCTGCTTTGGGAGCATGTACGTCAGATACGAGAATATAGATGACGCTTACAGGCGAACGTTCAAGTGGATCTTCGGAAACAATTATTTGGAAACCCTTTCTTGTGAGAATCTTGTGGAGTAACTGCAGCGTCAGGATGGTGTTTACAACTAGATCAGGGGGAAGGCAGGCTCCAGCATAGACTCTCGAAGTTTCTTCAAGAGGATGAGCGCATGAAAAGAGTCTCGGGGAATGAGTAGGGGAGACACCTATTGGATTGTGGGCAAATTGTCTTGTATTGAAAGTGTCATGATCTCTGGAGAGTCCTGAGAGAAGTGAAGGGCGGCCATAGGGGCCTTATATAGGTAGAAATGACTGATGCCTGCCCCACAGCCAGGACTTGTGTGGTTCTGTCAGGGTACGGCTAGGCCGAAGGCAATAGTACAGAGTGATGGGGAGTAACGGGCGTCCCTCCTACGTAATACCGGGTGGTCACTGGCGGTCTCAGGTAGGGGTGCCCACGGTGATGCATTGATCTCTACTCTCCCTCTATCTTCTTCCCGGGCCTCCGCCCCTTACATAGATAGCTAGAACCCGACGTCGGAGCCGCGGAGCACTAGTTTCCCCGATTGTTCCGCAAACCAAGACTTCCATATCGTCATGACTCGCACATTCCTACACCAGAGCCCCACCGGTGTCCCACCGGTGCCTATGGCATTCTGTTCTCTGACAGGTTCAATGGGTAGAGGTCATATTGACCCATACTTCGTACGGTTTGCGGCTTTACTTTTCTCCTTTGACTTAGCAGTCTTGACGGAGTAGCCTTGAAGGTCCGAAAACACCTCTCCTCATCTCCTGTCACTTTTGGAACGCCGTTACTTCGCTTCAAGAGTCACAAGCCGGTCCCTTCTGCTCGATGTTACGTCAGGTTCTCAATTAACAACCATACCTAGTAGACTTTGCATTTCCTGACTTCCATTGCTCCAACCCAGAGGCTCAATATTCACCTCAACGTTCAGTCAGCAGAAGCAGGCAAGGACGAGAGATCTAGAGGCCGCTGGATGATTTCTATGAAAAGAAAGCGACAATAACGGAATGTACTTAGATATTTCTCAACGCAACCAAGAGTCTCGATGTAAAAGCTCTGCTATCCAGGCGAGGTCAAAATCAGACCGCGTATTACTGGCACGCGTTCTGTTTCACCACCGAGTAAAGCATACGGCAAGATCACTGCCGAATGGACGCGACTATTGACTTAGGGACAGGGCTTTTGGGTGATGTTTTTCGGCTGTCGGATGAATAATGTAAGCGTGCTCTTGACGGTATTTATTATTATTATTATTATTAAATACGCCGTAGGCTCGAAGCCCCCGGTACCTCTACAAGTGCTCCCGTATGTCAAACCGTGCCCTAATGGCTGCACTAAATACATACGCTGCTACGTAGGTTCGCTCTATTAGCGACTGCGTTACGTCCACCACAATACTATGTTAGTTCTCACCCTACTAACAAAGTCCCTGTCAGGGTACGGCTAGGCCGAAGGCAATAGTACAGAGTGATGGGGAGTAACGGGCGTCCCTCCTACGTAGCACCGGGTGGTCACTGGCGGTCTCAGGTAGGGGTGCCCACGGTGATGCATTGATCTCTGCTCCTTCCCTATCCTACTTCGAGATGGTCCTTATATAGATAGCTAGGCCGCCGCTTGGACCCGGCATAACAGCAGGGTCGGCGATGCCAAGGATCTTGACTCTCGTCATCCCAAAGCTTCACATAGATTGTAATCATGACTCGGGAGTCTTTTGTCCGAAACACCCCTCCGGCGCCCCACCGGTGTCTTGCGTTCAGTGTCCTGACACCCACTGGTGCCTATGGCATTCTGTTCTCTGACAGTCCCCCTGAGAAGATCGATATTATCCGGGCCTAAGCGCTATCCGGCCAGTCCTGAGTAGCCACCTTGTGATAGTCCCGCTGACTACTGGTTTCCCCGTCGCCGTTGCCAGGTCTCTACGTGTATGCAGCGGCCATGGTGCGATAGTGGCCCGTAGGTGCTCTCTCGATTCTTCCAGCAGGCCGCAAAAGAGGATTACGTGCTCCGCCGTCTCGGGGGCCTCTCCACAGCGGCATAACGGCGAGTACACACCGAAGGCTCCTATCTTAAATAAGAAAGCTGATAGTCCTATTTTTCCGGTCCTGATCTGGCATAGGGTAGACGCCTCCGGTCGGTTTAGGTCTGAGTACTTGCCCTGTTTCGGCATTCGCATCGAGGGGCCCTCCTGCTCCTCGGCGATAGCGCGTCGCTGGTGGTCGTGTTGTGCTGCCCCGGAGAGCCATCTCTTCTCCCAGTGGTCTAGGAGGGCGGCCGGGACTTCCTTCGCCTTGCCTATCCACTCGGAGCCCCTAGCCTCCTTCTCTATCGTGTACCCCGCTGGTCTGAGCGATTGTGACGTCCGCTTCCGTCTCGCCGGCGTGTCCTGTCGGAGTATGTGTGACGCTCTCGCGCTCGCGCTTCGAAGCAGGCTCCTTTTGCCGTTATTCCGTAGCCGTTCTTCAAATTTCGCCGCCCGGGCACTGAGATATAGGTCTAGTGGCGGGATAGCTGCCTCTATTTCTAGGTGTCGGACCGGTGTCGCTTTGTAGGCGCCACAGACTATTCGGAGGCACTCATTCTGTATCCCGACTAGGCTCTTAGCTGGTCCCGCTGGTTCCTCGCTTATAGTGTGCCACGCAGCCGCCCCGAAGGCGATCGCGCTGCGAATAACCGACGTGTACAGTAGTCTCGCCCGTATGAGATCGCAGCCCCACGCCATGTTCACTAGCTTTGTTAGGGCTAGCTTCTGAGTCGCCATTTTTGATTTAACCCGTTCGGTATGGGCGTGCCACGTTAATTTGCGGTCAAACCAGACCCCTAGGATGACGGTATTTAAGGACCTGTGTAGGTAGTCAATCTCTTGAAGAGAAAAAGAAATCCAAGCGGCCAATCCAGTAGTAATGGATTCTCTTAGCCTGTTGAGGCACCTGTCGAGGCACCAGTTATTTTGATAACCTGTTGAGGTAATTTTATTGTTCTAATAGCTCTGTTTAGGCCTGTTGAGGCTATTGTTCCATTGTTCACCTGCTGAGGTGATACAATTCTATGGCCTGTTGAGAAACTATTCTTTTCCAGTCTGTTGAGGATCTTGTTGTCCGTTGCCATCATCACACCTTGAACCTGCGGGCATTTACTGCCCGTCGTCACTATGAGGATGGTTATTTGACCCGACCTCTCCTCTACTGTGGGAGCACGAACAGGCTACGGTGAGATTTATGCATACGCGGGGTTTGAAGAGATGGTTATGACCGCGGAAACACCACCCCGATTGCCCACCCTCTCTTCTCCCAACCCGCCAGCAGTGAACTTGCAAACTTGCCCCACTGATGCGTGCACCTAGGGGGGAAGATGCTATAATGCAGCAGTGCGCAACGTTATAGTATCTAATTGAATGGGATTCACCTAACCAGTGGGTCCCCCTACCTTTTCGTATCACCCACCGAAGCTGTAACGAAGGATTCTCCGCCTGTTATATAACCTAAGGGATCGGAAATATCTTGGGATAGAAATTCCCTATAAATGATTGTCAATATCTACTAACGTGAATGTACACCGAGCTGGCCATGACACCGAGCTGGCCACTTTCATGCACCAACGCGATCGGCCAACTTAATCTTTGATTTTCTCAACAACCAATTATGGCAAAGTCATACAACGAAGCAGACTTAATGCTAGCCCTTCAAGCTCTCAAACATGACCAAAAACTTCGTCTCCGACAAGCGGCAAAAATGTACCAAGTCCCCCGAAGCACCCTCCAAACGCGTAAAAACGGCGTACCTTTCCGACGCGATATTTTGCCCAATTCACGAACTATGACAGAATTAGAAGAGGAGGTCATTATCAAGCATATACTGGACTTAGCTGCACGAGCGTTTCCGCCCCGGATTGCTGATGTGGAAGCAATGGCAAATTCTATCCGCGCGACACGTAACGCAGGGCCCATTGGAACGCGCTAGGCCTCGAGGTTCGTCGCACGTCGCAAAGAGTTGAAAACTCGTTGGAACCGTCCTTACGATTACCAAAGGGCCCAATGCGAAGATCCAAAGCTTACTTCAGATTGGTTTCGGCTTGTAGCGAATGTTATCGCGAAATACGGTATCCAAGAGTCGGACATCTACAACTTCGACGAGACTGGGTTTATGATGGGCAAGATCTCAACCAATATAGTAGTTACGAGCTCCGAACGACGTGCCAGGCCGAAATCAATACAGAAAGGTAACCGGGAATGGGTTACCGTAATCCAAGCGGTCCAGTCTACCGGTTGGGCGCTGCCGCCGTTCATCGTTGTTGCGGGCCGATACCACCTCTCTTCTTGGTACGAAGACGACAACATTCCGAAATATTGGAGAATTAGACCTAGTCCAAAAGGATTGGCGGCTAACGAGATCGGTATGGAATTTATTAAACACTTCGATAATTGTACGAAAGATGGAAAGTCCGGGATATATCGATTGTTAGTGTTGGACGGTCACGAGAGCCACGTTTCCGGCGATTTCGAGCTATATTGCAAAGAACACAAAACTGTAACTTTGTGTATGCCTCCGCACTCATCTCAAATCCTCCAGCCACTTGACGTGGCCTGTTTCGGTCTATTAAAGCGGGTGTACGGCCAGATGGTAGAGAAATTGATACGCCGGTTACTAACACATATCGCAAAGGAGGACTTCTTTCCTATCTTCAAAGACGCCTTCTTTGCAGTTTTCGGCGAAAAAAACGTTCAAGCTGACTTTCGAAGGGCAGGACTTGTTCCATTTAATTCAGAAAGTGTGATTTCAAAGCTGGACGTACGATTACAGACCCCGACGCCTGTTGCCTCCCCAGAAATCGCAACCCGACCGTGGGTATCAAAGACGCCACAGAACCCGATAGAGGCTCATGCACAGTCTACTTTTCTGAAAAAGCGCATCTCCGAGCATCAGAATAGCTCTCCGACGAATATTTTCTCAGCTGTCGACCAGTTTGCAAAGGGAGCAAAAATGATAATGCACGAGCTCGCCCTCGTACGGGCCGAGTGCGCTGAGCTTCGAGAGGCAAATAAGATGCTAAGCCGGCGCCGGAGGACTAAAAAAATGCAATTACGGGAAGGAAAATCACTTATTTTCCAAGAGGGACAGGACCTACGGGACTCTAGGCAGTTGGCGACGCAGATACAGCAAGAAGAGCGCCGAAATGGTGGTCGCGCAAAGCTGTTGAAACGCGCCCGAGGCGCTGTGGTATTTGCAACGGGACTGGGCATAATGCGCGAACTTGTAAGATCGCATTGCCATCTTCTGGAGAGAAAGATTCAGAGTAGTTTCAATTGATTTACGGCGTTGTGGTTTTACTATCGTAAAATTTCTATGCGAGGTTATGTAAGGGTGGCCAGCTCGGTGTACATTCACGTTACTACTAGAAACAGGAACTTACTAAATTTATTATTATATCGCAGTCGGCTGGTGTAGTTGGTCACTTCGCTGGTAGATAAGTCCCGATTTGAGCCTCGCCCACTTGGGTCGGTGACGAGTCGCGGGTTCGAATCCCGCAGCTGACACACAAGGGGGTTTAGTCAACCCTTACGGCGCGCTGCCCACCTTGTTGACTTCGCCTACCTAGCGATAATAGGGAGATTGGTGCAGTTTAGGATTACGAGCATCCTAGCCAGTCGACCGTCAAGCACTACGTCGGCGGAATATAACTCGACAGCCGGTCCAGAATTCGAATCGTTAATCCGACCCCTTATCGGACCTCGCCTTTCCGATAACGCTCGTCGGCGAACCCGTCCCCTCACGATAGAAGGCGCGCAGCACGCCCTCTCGCCGCGATTCTTGCGAGCGTCTGACCACGTTACGGTCTATCCACTTGAGCGTATGGTTGAGATGTATACGCTCGACGAGAACCCCAATTAGCAGATACTACGACTTGTCGCGACAAAAAAAATAGTCGAGCATCTTCTGCACATCAGCAGCATCCCACCCCTGAGGACGAATTTAAGTGCCACATTACCACACTTATCGGTAGTTCAGGCAGGGGTTGTAGCACAGACTTAGGGAGGGACAGGAGGTTTAGTAGTCATTTGGCTACAAGTTTACCTGTATAACCGCCCGACGCGGCTTAAGGGCCCGCTATATCATCTATAGCCCCTTAAGGGAGTACTTGTAGAGGTACCGAGGGTTAACACCTACGGCGTATTTAATATTATTTTTTTTATTATATCGCAGGATAGGCCGGCGAAGAGGAAGCAGGCGTCGCAGCTACTCCGACCGGCAGGGTACACTATGGAGAAGGAGGCCCGGGGCTCCGAGTGGATGAGTGAGGAAAAGGAGGTCCCGGCTGCCCTCCTCGGCCACTGGAGGAAGAGATGGCTCACCGGAGCAGAGCATCACGATCGCCAGCGACGCGCCATCGCTGAGGAACCGGAGGGCCCTTCGATGCAGATACCGAAAGGGGGCAAGTATTTCGGCCTGAACCGACTGGAAGCGTCTACGCTGTGCCAGATCAGGACGGAAAAAATAGGACTAGCAGCCTTCTTATTCAAGACAGGGGCTTTTGGCGTGTACTCGCCGCTATGCCGCTGTGGCGACGCCCCTGAGACGGCAGAGCACGTAATCCTCTTTTGCAGGCTGTTGGAAGGACCGAGGGAACGATTACGGGCCGCTATCGCACCACGGCCACTATACTCTCGCAGAGACCTCGCAACGGCAACAGGAGAACCAGTAGTTAGTGGGACTATTGTAAGGTGGCTGCTAGGGACGGGTCGGACAGCTTCAAGGCCCAGATAGCATCGATCTTCTCAGGGGGGACTTTGTTGGTAGGTTGAGAACCAACGTAGTATGGTAGTGAACGCAACGCAGTCGCCAATAGGGCGAACCGACGACGCAGCGTATGTATTTAGTCCAGCCATTAGGGCACGGTTTGACGTATGGGAGTACTAGTAGAGGTACCGGGGGCTTCGAGCCTACGGCGTATTTAATAATAATAATAATATTATTATATCAATATATATGTAAACAGTATTAGACTGGTACCATACTATATCATACTTATATTTTGGAAGTATTGGTAATCAAGTTCGTCAGTTTCAATAGAACGCTGGGTTCTTAATATTACTAAGCTGGGGGAATAAAAAACCGGATGTCTATTAAAATACAACCACAGCCACTAGCCAACCAAAAAATTACTCTGCAAATATTATACATTCCCCAGCACGCCTGATCCTCTCACTAATGCTAAGTCTTACGTTTTGTCTGCTATTTGGGGGGAGTTTCACGCCGCGGAGCTATTACTCGACAGCGATGTGAGCAAGAGGAAGAACAAAAGAGCAAAGATGCACAAGATGAAGGCAGTGGGGGAAACAGATAGTACTCCAGACTCAGGTTCTCCCCATGAGACCTTGCGGCGTCCACATCTTCGCCGTAAACGCAACCATGCCGCCGACCATGCACAAAGCGCCGCTGAGCATGGATACTTGGAAAAAACCCCCGTAGGTGTTGACGATGGCCCCGTTCACCGGTGGGCCAATCAACCCCCCGATGCCGGCAATGGCCATGCCCATGCCCATGTACGTTCCGTTATTGCGGGCGTCTTGCGGACTCGTAGAAAACGCAGCGGATCCACCCGAAATGATAGTGCCAGAGGCGAAGCCGAAAAAAATCGAATACACGATCAAACCCGCGTTACTAGTGGCGCTATTCATGCAGAAAATGACGATGCCGGTAATGACGCCCCCGAAGCCGAACATGTTGATACGGCCATACTTATCGGCAAGAACACCTGGGATGATACGGCCAAATGTAGAAGCGGCGTTGAGAATAGAGAGTAGATAGCCAGCGAGGGTCGGGCTCATCCCTTGTGAGGTAGCATATGTGGGGAGGAAGAAGAACGGAGTAAACATTCCAAAGAACATGAAAAATAAGGCGACAATTAGAAGGAGGAATCGTATGTCCTTGCAAGCCGATAAAAGCCAGAATTCGGTATCCCGTGGGGGTAGACGCGCCTTGATGCCCAGACAGGCCAGCACCATAAAAGGCAATATCAGAAAGCCAATTATGCGGACGGACCAGCCAAAGCCAAGCGAGGTCTCGTTTAACATTTTCGACAAAGCGATGGGTATTACAATGCCACCAATGGACGAACCAGAAGCCACCAGACCCAAGGCAGCGGCACGATTCTTATCAAAGTATTGCGAGACGGCGGCAAATGCTGGAATTTGCAAAAGCCCCATTGTAACGCCCATCAGGACACCTTGCACCAGCATCGTCTGCCAGTATGTATAGCACAGACTTAGCATCATCATGGCGAAGACGTAAAGGGCAGCGGATGGCCACATAATCTGTACTTGGATTTGATATTCCCGTTGAAGGAGCAAAAGGAGGGCACATATGCCTAACCTGTATGTATTGTAGCTAACTCTGGTCCTCTCTTCGAGGGTCTATGTATGGAAACAAAAGGGTTCTTATATAGTCAATGAATGGTAGACTTGCTGATTAATTCAGACAAGTTGTAGAAGCATATAGATAAGTAGGGAATGTTCTATCCTCGCCACATTTCTCGTAATAGAGGTATGTGGGGATGGTCGCCGTTCTAGGTGGCGATAGTGGCAAGTATAGGACCCACATGGCCCACAGGGCCCATATTGTCCAACTTCTGTTGTCATCATGTCAGTATCTGTTCCCCGCTGTTACATAAGAACCCGATTATGGTAAGTCGGAAGGGAGAAGACACAGAGCAACTCACCTTTGCACCATAGCGATCAAACAAGGGTCCGCTAAGCATGCCAGTAAAGAACTGGAGAAATATGGCCAGGGAGCCAATCCATGAGACGCTAGAAGCCGAAGATTCTCGCAGTTGGTGAGTCAGGTAGTACTGTTCAAAGGTACCGAACGAATTGGCAAAGCCCAAGGTGGCAAAGAAGATGGCACCACTGCCGGCCGCGACGAGCCAGGCACGGGCGCCGCCTTCAGGTGCGGGCCCGTACTCGAAGGCATCGGACGCCGACCTTTCGTAGGCTTCACCGGACTCGGTCGTCATGTTTGAATGTTGCGGCCCTCGTCTCTCGTCAGACCGAAGCGAGGCTTCAGATTCTGCAACTGCAGACGCCGTTGGGTAACATGAAGTCGCAATGATATGCAATGCGATGTCAACGCAGAAGTAGGCCCTTTTTTGTTGTTGAACAAGTAGGAAAAAGGAGGAATGTGTGAAGCTGGACGCAGGATGCCAGGGTCGTGCTGGTGTTGTGGTATAGAAGCCGACGGAATGTGAGGCGTTGTCTTTGGTTGTCGACTGGGGAAAACCAACGTTCTCATGAGCGAGAGGTTGCTATTCTGGAAAAAAGATAACTTGAATAAAACTTTATATATACATATATAAAAGGCCAGTATAGGATCGCCTTTTTCAAGTGGTTCTTAGTCGGGGATAATTCGCGCCAAGGAGACGGGTATGAGACGGGGTCGGTCGTCGGGGCGGGAAATGGCGAACGATATAGACCATAAGCGCGATTCTCGAGCTTGAAATCTTGTCTGCGTGGCCCACACCACTATAGGGTTACTCCAGGGGGAACAAGTAAGCGATAATGGAGGTTCTGATAGGCTGCGGCTTGTCTGCAACCAGAGACCTTAAGTAGAGTCGCATCACAGCTTACGGGATATAGGCGCTATAGTTGTGGAAGAACTACGTAATACTGCAGACACCCAATGTCAAATTCACCCGCCGAATCGCAGCTTTGGCGATTCCCCGCGCAGTCCCGCTGCTCTTCGTGTCGTCGAATCGTGTCGCCTTATCGATGAAATAAGGTATATGTGTATCATAAACAAGGATATCGCAGCGACCGCGCCGAAATAAGTTTCGGTTGTCGGCGATATTGTTGCGAACCGGGTGCATAATAGCATGGGGCAAGAGTTTGGTGGTGCTACAGCAGTCCGGGGGTTCCACGTCCGAGTAAAGATAGGCATGCAGTCGCCGTTTTCATGTTGCTGGCTAATAGTCATCAGGAATCTGAACAGCTGTGCTGGGAAGTTTGCTCGAGACGAGTGGTTGAGCAAGTAGCCAAGTGTCGATAAATAAATAATAATATTAAATACGCCGTAGGTGTTAACCCTCGGTACCTCTACAAGTACTCCCTTAAGGGGCTATAGATGATATAGCGGGCCCTTAAGCCGCGTCGGGCGGTTATACAGGTAAACTTGTAGCCAAACGACTACTAAACCTCCTGTCCCTCCCTCAGTCTGTGCTACAACCCCTGCCTGAACTACCGATAAGTGTGGTAATGTGGCACTTAAATTCGTCCTCAGGGGTGGGATGCTGCTGATGTGCAGAAGATGCTCGACTATTTTTTGTCGCGACAAGTCGTAGTATCTGCTAATTGGGGTTCTCGTCGAGCGTATACATCTCAACCATACGCTCAAGTGGATAGACCGTAACGTGGTCTAGACGCTCGCAAGAATCGCGGCGAGAGGGGGTCCGATAAGGGGTCGGATTAACGATTCGAATTCTGGACCGGCTGTCGAGTTATATTCCGCCGACGTAGTGCTTGACGGTCGACTGGCTAGGATGCTCGTAATCCTAAACTGCACCAATCTCCCTATTATCGCTAGGTAGGCGAAGTCAACAAGGTGGGCGCGCGCCGTAAGGGTTGACTAAACCCCCTTGTGTGTCAGCTGCGGGATTCGAACCCGCGACTCGTCACCGACCCAAGTGGGCGAGGCTCAAATCGGGACTTATCTACCAGCGAAGTGACCAACTACACCAGCTGACCATGATAAATAAAGGCGCTGGCGAAGGAACTTGTGGATGTAGGTGAAAGACACCAAGCACCAGACTGATGCTCTGAATCTGCCAGGTATCCTATGATGGCCTGCCGTATTCTAGGAATTTCCATGTGAGTGTGCCTAGACTACGTGACTGCATCCTCGGAGGTGCCACTTCGCTAATCATCGAATAGCCCAACTTGGTTGAGGTGTTGAAGGTTGGGACGACGTATTCGTGGATGGAAACTATGCACTACAACTTTTTCAGCAAGCTCAATGAATGTTGCACTTGGCTACAGGAGTGTGGCTATTACCAGAGCATGCTTGAACAAAGGCTTCAGGGCCTCAACACCCAGCATGGACAGAATATTGTGCTAACAAACTACACATGAATGTCATGTAAATAGCAACTACGATCTAAGGGATATGATCACGTATTCACCATACATTGACTTGTGCAGATTTATTATAGCTCACTCCAGATTCTAAGTCTAGGGTGACGTTATTGTCTAGGGCTAGAGCATTTATGAAACCAATATATATATGCCTATGGCCAGCAGCTTTGTGGTAACTTTCGTATGTATGGCTCTGCCAAATTTTGATATTGGGTGTTCCTGAATTACAGGTGTTTTTTGACGTGGTTGCCTCCTCAGGTTGGTTGCCATTCAAACGTTCTTGGTGTGTGCCCTTTGGAACTCCCACTGTTGACTTCACGTCTGGACATGCTCTACGTGTTTTCCCTCTTAATCTGTTCAAGTACATGCCCTCAGCTATTTCTGCACGACTCACAACACAGTCAACTCACCCATGTTCTTGCCGGATGGCCCTGAGATAATTATTCATTCTAATCCACCCACTCCTTCGGCAACTAGTCTTTCCATGCCTTCAACAACCGACACACCTTTGTTCTGACCACCACCACCCGGTTTTTATTTCTTCCCACCTGCTATCTCGGCGACCACCTCTTTCATCCTCTCAACGACTTCCTTCATTCCATTCTCGCAAAATCACACCAAGCCTTTCGGCCTGTTCATCTTCAACCTTGTCTTTCAATCACATCGCAATATTTCGATCCAGTCAAGTACGGACATCATTAACGAAATCTCCGCTGCAGTTGTACTTTTCTAACTTCCATCAAATTTGACACAGACCATCACAATGCCTTCAAAGACGGGTGGAACCGGTGATTCCACTGCTTTGCAGACCATCGCCATGCTCTGCCGCCTCATTATGACAGATGAGAACTTCCATCCCCAGCCTACCAAGCTTGCCGAGTTCCTCAACGTCTCTCATGCCAAGAACACGTAAGCAAGCTGTCTCTCCCGTAATTTCATCAATCGCCAAGCTAACCAATCCAGTCCTCGCAAGATCAACGTCATTGCCAGATTTTCTTTTAGAGATTGTGCGAGCTGTCCTGTTCACAGGGTAGCCTATTTCTTTCTCCATTTCGCTTTGACTCAAAGAAATTCCATGCCAACAAAGGAGTTGAATTCCTTGTATGTAGAGACAAGCCGGTGAGGTGCTAGATCTTCCATTGCCCAGAATACCAAATGGTCCAATCATACCATTTTTGGTATTATCGAGAAGCCTCTCCAGAACTCACTCTTGAGGTAAGTTGTGTTCAACGTCTGCGGTGTGACAAGTGGGGTTGTCCTGCCGCTATATGCTATCTCCTATTAAATTTGATGAAGCTACAGTTATACTGGAGTCGTTGGGTGGACCCCCCGCTTTCCCCTCTTACGTTTAAAGATGGAGTACCCCATCTTCGCCTGCGCAAAACGGCCTGCTTCCGTCATCAGCCTCGAGTATTGCTCACGCAACCTCAATTCAATTCAAGGGAAACCATGCCGGATCAGACCAGTGCCCAGGAGTACGACGTGCGCATCGAGCTCATCGACAATGAAGATGACATTATAACCAGCTTCGACTGCGCCTGCGAAGCCTTTGGCCACCAAATCAATGACGGGATTTGGTCCGCCATCTACCCCGGCTGGGACACGCCCGAGGGCAGAGCCTGCGGCGCCGCCCGTCGGGTGAAGACCTGGCGCGGCATCACAACCAACAATCAAGGCCAGCTCAATGCACTTTTCCTCAAGGCCACTGTGCCTGATCCCCAACAACCCGGCGGTGAGGGCAGGGTCATCGCGGGGTTGGCCAACTGGGGGCAATATTCTGTGGTAGACGGCTATGGCGATGCGCCCAGTGATGATCTGGGCAAGGGCACTGATCTTGAGACGCTGTATCCTGGGAACGAACGGGAGCAACGGTATGCATACCAGGTGTATCGTTCATTGATGAAGCAGCGCATGGAGGTGGTTAAGGAGAAGGCCACGGCGGACCCACCGGCTATCTTCGCGCTGGATTTGTGTGCTGTCGATCCTGCGTTCCAGCGCAGAGGTATTGCTGGGAAATTGGTGCAGTGGGGTTTAGATGAGGCCAAGAGGAGGGGGTTGGAGGCGACGACCGAGGCGTCGGTCATGGGGAGGCATGTTTATGCGCGTCTTGGGTTTAAGCCGCAGTTGCCGGAAATTCAATATGAGGTTGATGAGGAGTTCTTGGAGAGGGAAAGGCCGTCTAATTTGTTCATGCGTACCGGTGACAACTAGGCAAGAAGGTAGTCTCGATACGTATGGTTCGTGCTAAGGTGTTGAGGGGTTGGGGGCTGTCTAGAATAATAGCTCTTCTAGCATATTGCATACACAACCAAATTTGTTCTTGCGGCTTGATCTGGAGCATGTATACGAATCTATTGACTTGCAACCCGTAGTGTTATGGGAGTTTTGGGCTTCCCCAGTGCTTGTCAATTCCTAATCTAGTTTTGCATATTTTGTTGGACCTTCAAGGCTACTCCGTCAAGACTGCCAAGTCAAAAGGAGAAAAGTAAAGCCGCAAACCGTACGAAGTATGGGTCAATATGACCTCTACCCGTTGAACCACACAAGTCCTGGCTGTGGGGCAGGCATCAGTCATTTCTGACTATATAAGGCCCTTATGGCCGCCCTTTGCTTCTCTCTGGACTCTCCAGAGATCATGACACTTTCAATACAAGACCATTTGCCCACAATCCAATATATTTGATGCTTCATCACTCGGCTCTACCACTCACAAAGACTATATACTAGCCACATGGGACACGTGGTTGGTAATGAGGCTTTATGTGTTGCGGTCTGTAATGCAAGTGCAATGGGAATAAGGCATAAGTACGCCTGCCCCAGGGTCGGCCCTAGTAGGCTTACCAATTATATAGCCTCAGATATCTGCTAGTTTACCAAAAAGCGCAATTCTTCCAATTGATAATCAGGAAAGCAGAGGAAATTTTGGACACATGCTAGAGCTGGGAGGAGCATTTGCATATATGGAACAACTATTCATCAATGGGAGTCCGCACTCTCCTCCTTTAAGACATGGCAAGAGGTGCGCTGATGACACGTCGGTATACATATATACCATATATAACCACAATAGTTGCAATCTCAGTGACTCCATAATAAAACAAACTTGGGGTGCACTTGCGTGTCGGAATAAAGGTCATAATGTCACGTCCCGCACCTTGGCTCCTCTGCTATTGTCACTCACGACGGCTTCACCTTTCGTGCACCAGCAGGCAGTCTAATTCGCAAATCTCATTCCCACCCCACCAAATTGTAGACGATGTAGTAAAGGACTTGCCAAGAAACGACTACTCTCTTTTAATTCATCCACCTAGCAGAGCACAACTTCTTCATCCAACCAACACTGCCCATTTTCGTACTTTACTTCAGGTACTCAAACGCTCCATCTCAGTCTATATTCTCCAGTACCAACGCTTGTTACTTCTCAGCAAGCGCAGTGCGACAGAAGCCGCCACCGAAGTAGCTATGGCGAACGTCATCGCCCGCGACCGCCCGTCTACGCCCAAGAGACGACGAACCCAGCCGTCGGACTCCTCCAGCCTCCCGCACATTATTGATCTCACTGGCATTGATGAACCTTGGCACAACTGTGATCGTACCGTCGTCTTCACGGAAATCCCAGCAAGCGATTCATCCACCACGATGAACCAATCTCTGAAGCGCGAGCACCCTGATGACAAGGGCGCGAACGATGACGACAACGAGAGTCTGTTCGTGTCCGAACACCAATCCAAAGAAAATACTCCCGCCCCTACTGTTCATTCTAGAGTCTCGGAACAGCAAAACCAGGGTAATTCAAGCGAAAGCGATGACCGAGTCCCCCTCGAGGGAAAGTCCAATCTAGAAGGAATCGTCGTAGACGAGATCGATACACTGTACGGGTTGAACAACCAGGACTACCTGATTCTGCGTAATCAAACTCCGCTCCCTGTCCCCAGCCCTTCCTACCACTCACCAGAACCTGCCGAAGATACGGTGAAGTTACAAGAGATGCGTATCGGCCATCTGAACGACCAGATCAAGGAACTCCAAGCAGTCAACGTGGAACTCAGCGACAATATCAGCAAGGAAGCCCGCATCAACGCACAGTTGCGCTTCGAGAACATAAGACTGCAGGGCAACCTCGAAATCGCCAAGGTCAGACCGCCCTCCGTCGCCCAGTTGCAAGCGAGGGTGCAAGAGCTGGAAAAAGAGGTATCCATCGAACATACCCAACGAGTTGGACTCGAGGAGAATATGCAAGTCTACAAAGAAGTGGAGCAAGCTCAGTGCTCGAGGATTTGCACCCTGGAGGCGAACTGCAAAGATCTTCGTGAAATGCTTAGTGCCATGCACAAGCACCGCGAGGAGCGCCGCGATTCAGTCAGCATCAAGTATCAGGAGCTGCTGGAGAGTCACGATGCAGCCAACGCAAAGCTCAACAAGGCCAAACTAGCGATCACAACTCTAAAGTCTATTATTCGCACGTTGGACGAATGTGTTGATCATATTGACGGCAGCCCAGAATGAGTGAGGACTATTGGGTTTGTGCGCACAAGCACAGCACAGCATCAAGCCTCCTATTCTTTCATCGATCCGCATCTCAACTTACAATTCCCATGCTGAATGTCCGTTTACATTTCTGATAAGCCTGCTTCATCTGGCGGAAGTCCACGAACGAAGCGGCAAGTATTGCGTTTCTGGAAGCCTGGCTCGTCTGGAAGGGGCACACAAAGGCAAAGAAGTCGTGTTGCTGAGGATTCTGGCTCATTTGGCAGAAGTCAAGGAGAGAGGACTCACTTCTTCCACAAACTCTGGCTCGCTTTGCAGAAGCTGCGACTGGGTTAAACTCATCTTTTCACGAAGGCTGGTTCAGTTGGCATGAGTCCTCATGGGGAACAGCTCGTGTTTTCAGAGATAGTTTCAGCATTTGTCTTCGCTTTTGATAGTCCCAATAAGACACTCAATCCTCGCCAAGTTATGTTGCAATGGGACCATGATGGAAAACGGGCCATCCTCTCTTTACATAGTCGCATGTCTCTGCCTAAGGCGTAAAACACTAGGCTAGCCTGTGAAGGTCCCCACTCAAATAAGATACCAACCGTACTCCTTCGCCATATGCTATATATTTCCATTAAAGTTGTCCTGAGAATTATGCCATTTCCATGCCATTCCACTTGTGATGCACCACCCAGGTTCATATGCCCCCATGAATGGCGCCTGGCCCGTTAAATCAGACTTGGGGCCTAAAAGTGCTCCATCTGCAGCAGCATATGGCCTCTTCAAACAATCTCTAAATCAAGACTCCAGACCAGTCAGGTTGGCCCGCGCCTCCAGATATCGAGTTTGAAAGTCTGCCATTTCAGGCATTGTACCATTCTCTATAGTGGTCGTAAGTTCATTCTTCGTATCTTTGAACAACGATGAAAGGTTCGAAGTGCAGTGCTCGAGGCGGGATGCCCTGAAGGCGAGCCAGAGCTTTTCCACGAGATCGTAGGCCGAGCCCGTCCAGTCTTCCGGACTGGAATAGGAAAGGATCTCTCCTAACTCATACCGTCGCAAGTTTGCGAATAAGGTGGCAAGCAATGATTCGTCCTTTCCTACTTCGGTGACGCTGTTATAGGGGACGAATGTGGAGAGTTTGTTCACTAGTTTCTCGAGGGGTTGGAGAAGAGATTTAATGATATCTAGACGTGCGGCGTATATGACACCTGCGATTGCGTTAGCTCCGTGCAATTATGGTGCATGTGTATCTCCTAGAACTGACTATATGCGCCAGAGGGTTCCTTTGATTTCGAGAATAGGGGCTCATTTCTCAGTCGGAGGGAGCCCTCCCTGATGGTCGTAGACCATGCCAACTCACGCAGAGTGTTTTTGAAAGCGATTGCATGTCCAAACTCCCATGTAATCCAGAGATACGTATCCAAGGGGAGGGGCAGCTCTTCAGCCGAATTCTGCTCATTGTTGCGAGTGTGACGGTCCAATACTTCGGTAAATGACCGAGTCCAGCCGTCAGCCCATGGCCGAAGCAGCGACGTGACTTCGTACCGAGTGGTCAGCACCGTAACATCTAGTAGATCCTGAGAACCAAGAGATTTGCCGACGGGTATTTGGTCGAAGTTACTGTGCAAGATGTTGAGTATGATAAGCACCGCGTTCGGCTTGACGTCAGGTATGCGAAGTATCCACTCTTCGGCATCGGGCGGTTTCGACAAGCATTGTAGATCTCTCCACCCGGGTATCTTGCGAAAGACGGTCCTGGAGCAAACCTTGAAAGCGACCAAATCATCTCCGGCGGCGCGATCCCCTGCGACGAACAAAAGATCGCCTTCGGGGTCGAGGATCTCCCGGCGGTTGGGGATCAGCCGGTACGGCTCGTCGTGGTCGTGTAGGTCCTGGCGCGACCGGGCCCGAAGAGCAGGAGCTGGTCGCCGCTCCGTTCGTTCGTCCTCGTTGTTTTCTTCAGCGGCCCACCAGCTGTCCCGGCTGCGCTTCTGGCTGCTGCGCTGGGACGGCCGGGAGGTCATCGCGGATCCGGTGACTTTCGGTGTCGCTCCACCCTTGTCCAAGTACGAACGCTGGGCGGAATTGAGTTGTGAAAGATGGGACGAAGGGACTGACAGAACTCTGTCGACTTTGCACTTTGCCAAGGTATGACGTAGTCTAGCTATTCCCTGACTTGTCGCGGTGCAAGGTTTCTTAGCTTAAGCGCACGATGCGCGGCGGTTTCCGATTGATTCGCACAGTATATCATCTCTCAATGCACGTTGAAGGACACTATTTCAGCGACGATGGCGATCGCGGCCTAGGCATTTGGAGTGTTTCAATTCTATTTGAGGCTGCTGGTGACCAGGTGGGCTCAATGTGTAGAGCATCGAGGTTCGTCAATGAGAGCCCATTCGGTGCCGTACCCGTCTCTGTGGGGTCTGAAACCAGGAGACGCGGTGTCGGCATCGTTTCAACAGAAGCATAGGTGTGTAAACTGCCGGAGTGGTCTCGTGCAGGTTTGGCTCGTGGGAATGTTTGCTGCTGTCCCAGGTCCAACATCCATACGACGAAGCGGAGTTCAAGTGCCGCCACGCTTCTTGACATTTACCATCAGCGGCGGCTTCTCCCACAAGGTAAACGTTTTCTGGTCCATCCAATCATCTTGTCCCTTCACCAAAGCAAAGTCGAAATTCCACAGCATCTTAGCCAAGATCAATCTCATCTCCGCATACGCCAGGTTCTTTCCAATGCAGTTTCTCGGGCCCACAGAGAAAGGCTGCAGCACGTCGTAGTTGTCGTCAGCAAAGGCTTCGTCGCCCAAGAAGCGCTCCGGTATGAACTCCTCAGGCCTCGTGAAGTTAGACTCGAGACGATTGGCTGCTAATTGAGGAAAGTGTATCATGGTGCCTTCAGGAAGATACTGGCCATGTACCGTGTCTCCCCCGGGCGGAACGACGCGCAAAGCGTGCTCTGGAACTGGCGGGTAGATTCGCATCGTCTCATCCAAGACGGCAAGTGTGTATTTTAGGTCCGTCACGGTGAATAGATCTATGTCGTCTGAAGTAGGAAAGGCCTCTCGTATCTCGGCGACCACCTTGCTCATCACTTTGGGGTGTGTCAAAAGCAGGTATACGCACCCAGAGAGCAGGGTTGCCGTGGTTTCGCTTCCTCCAAGCACGATGTTTGCCGCCGTGGAAGTCATCTCGCGCATCGTCATCCCTCCCTCTTCGTGGCTGTGTTGAAGCACGTTGTCCCAAAAGTCGCCGCACCGATCCGCCCTTTCCAGCCTTTCCTTTATTTTATCCTGCGAGTATGCAAAGTTGTCGTTCCTCAACTGAACTGCCTCTTTGGAGACGAGGTGGTGAGCGAGCCAGTCCAGACCTAAGCGCTTCATGGCGGAAAAGAAGACGCCGGCTTTGACGCTGCCGAAGATTGCTTTGATCCAAGGGTGCGTCTGCCCATGTTCCAGACAGTTGAAGGATTGATCAAAGGCCAAGGCACCTATGACATCGAAGGTCGTCCAGTTGAACCACTCAACTATATTCTGGGGCTCCTTCCCAGCGCGTTCTCTCAATCTGTCGACGAGGAGGTCCACATGTTTCTTGATGGTCGGATGCTGCTCTCTCATTGCCTTTTCCGAGAACGAATGCGACAACAGTTTTCGGACTCGACGATGGTCCATCCTGCTGGCACCCAAGATTCCGTAGGTTCCATTCGGCGGAACAACAATCTGTAGGGAGGTTTTCGAGAACTCCTCATGCCCCTTTCGGTAAGCCCACACGTCCCTCCACACCGCCGCTTCGCAGTACGAGAGTTCATTGGGGCCAATCCGCACAACCTTGCCGTACCTTCGATGAAGTTCGAGCTGCGTCCTGATGATGTTTCCAGCTACAGAGTGTCGCACATACTGGATTTGAGAGACGGCCCAGCTCGTAGGCCCTGGGAAAGAACTCAGAGGGTGAAAGTAGACGGCATAAATGGCCTTGTATGCGATGTAGATGATGCCCTGGTACCTATCAGTTGGATGAACAGTTCCACCTTATCCCAGGTAGAACGTACCAGCACGACAACGTACGCAGCAAGGTTCAACGCCGATGTTGGCGACAACCTTCGGAGCATGTGACTCTGTAGCTCGAACGTCATCTTAAGCCAGCGATCGAATGAAGTTCGTCCGGATCTGTTCACCCTTTGAGATTGATATGATGCAGACCAAATAGAGCAACAGGAGACTTGGCAACCCCGTTCCTTGCTGCGGAACAGCGGGGCTTTTTATGACCTTCCAACAGTCCAGTCCCCGCGTGGAGTTCCGACCTACAATGCTACATTACGAGGGTTAGTGCTTATATTGGTTTGAGATGCCGAGGTCAAGGAAATACCACGGACTTATCTCCACCTGTACGCTTATCTACAAGTAAATAGACAGATAATACCAGATGTTCGATCATATAATTCAGATTGCCCGATCCGTGTTTGCAGAGCAATTGTCAAAGCAAGTCTGACCTGTGGTGTATATTACTGAATCTAGGAAAATTCCCTATCATGAATAGGAGCACTGATCATTCGCCTTGACCTTCCCATGTAATTCAGACGAGAATGCGATCATAGGCAGCAAGATACTGCTATCAATGATATCTGACGAAACTATTGTTCTTATAAGGATTTCTGCTATTCCGGCTAGACTTCCATGTGTGGTAATAGGAATATCTTCTCTTTATTTTGAATTTCCCTACTCCCTACAAGTACTGCACTTGCGTCCGTCACCATGTGGAAGCTTCACAAAACTGCACCTAAGCCCAGACTTTTGCTACTGGTAACAACATAAGAACGAATGGAACCTAGATGAATCTTCATGCTTAATCTCCAACATTTTCAACCACGTTGTACCTGTTTTGAGTGTCTGTCACAGTATAATATCATTAGTCTCCTTTCTTAGCACTTCCTTCTCACTCAACCGACATGATGCGATCCCTTGTTGACTTGTATTTATCCAAAGGTTGGATTTACCTTATATGTATAATGAATCTTATGAAATAATATGGACGCAGCATGAGATGAGTTCTCGTCGGTGTCTTTCGTCAAAGATGTTGCTGTCGTTCACTCTGTGACCCTGGCACAATCCATGACGTTGTTACGAACCGTCGGCCCTGAACCAACATTACAGGCCCGTCGACAGGCCAGGTGGATACAGACGCTAGGATCACGGGACCCCGCATCGGAGGAAGGAAAGGACCGACAGATCACGTGACCTACAGGGGTGGATATGTTGGTCAACTACATATCCAACCAACAGGATATGTTGGCAGACACTGAACAGGAATGTTAGATGAAGACAGTCCCCTGTAACATAGATTCGACTAGCATAGACCATGCCGGCACTGCGCCCGGCACGTCTCACGTGATGAGACGTTAAATTTCAATCAATCAATCAATCGATATGTTGGCAGAGAACATATCCAAGTGGGGATCAGTGAAGGAGAGACGGATATATAAGGGACAGGACTCCCAGGCATTTCATAGATAGACAGTCTCTACTTCAGTGATCAATCTAAGCATCAATCTAACCCATTGGTGAGGCAAACTGCCTTGACGACTCTATTCCCAGTTACCCTACTTGAATACTTCAGTTACCCAGAGCCCTATACTCCATACGTCAGACCCCGATATTATTGCTTGAGGACTCCGCAGCAGGACTTACTTACTAGCACAAACCCTTACACACTCTTTAGTGGTTTACGCAGCTAGACTATTAGAGGTTTCTTACACATTGGTCCTAGTAACTACTGTATACAGCACTCTGTGGCTATGTTATGGCCAAGCACTGCGACATAATCTGTCACAAGGGAGGACCAAGCCCCTAAGCTAATAGACCAAACGATCTAGAATGCCAGTGGATCACTGACACTTGGTCCCACTAACTGCTATATACAGCACTCTGTGGCTCTGTAATCGCCAGCGCTGTGACATAATCCAACAAATATCGGACTATTGTTTTATTACCTAAGGCGTAAATATATTAGAACGAGTTGATTCTTATCTTTTGTATACTTCGTACAACTTCGTAGATATCTCCGGGTGAAGGAATCGATTGTCTGATGGAGTCACTGCACGTGTTAGGTTCGTAAGGTGCAGGCCGAAAGTAGGTTATTGCATTTATAGAGAAGAAAGGAAATAAACCTCAGCCACTCTCAGAATGTGTTATATGCAGCATTCGGATCGGACACAGTCACTACTGAGACCTGACAGGGCCCAGAGAGCCGAATTGATCCACAGTGGGCATAGTCTCATGGCATTACCCTCCCTTTCGTAGTATAGCGATTCTACTATAGGTCTAACGTTACTATATAATACGTGACTCCAAGGAATATCACCTGGTAGCTACAGATAAGATAAGAAAGGCTGCAAGGGTGCTAGCTGGGTAGGTAACCAAGCTTTCCTGATAGACACTTTACCCCCCTTATGCACTCGCATCACTATAGGTCGGGGAGTAGCCTAAGTATTTCTCTCGTACAATCTATTAGGGTAGGGTATTCTTGTCATAATTTGACAGTAGCTAGCAGTACTATCTTCGTGTTCAAAGATATACTTATCATTATCCGGGCGGAGAGGGCGGACAGGACGACACTCTGCTTCTCGGCAGCCTTACGTACGGATATTTCATTGTCTCTAACTTCGAGCTAAGCATCGGCTACCTTATCGTCAATTGCGTCCATCTTGAAGTACTGGTATCCTATATATACGGGAGAAAATAAGGGAGGAGGTTCAATTGCGATATCCAGGGGCTGGCTGCAAATACACCACTTTCTAGAAGTAGTTTTCTGTCGCGCAGAGTAGCCGGAATCTTATGAAATTATAGAAATAAAATCACTTGGATTCTTCGATATGAGTATATAGTTTGTTTGTAAATCGCCTCAAAAATAGTGAAGCTCTGTATAAGTGTAGTCGTTGATGTTTTGGTGAGGTCACAAGCTTATTGCTATGAATAATTGTTAAGGTTATGGTTATGGGGTCAAACCTTCACGATCATCCTCAAAAGGCCTCAATTGGCTTGTATGATCAAGACATAATGATTTGGCCCTCAAGGTCATATTTGCAGTCTATTTAACTGTAGGTCGTCTTCATAGAATCAATACAGCAGGCAGTCACTCATTTATTCTATTTCTAACCATAATGTAGGTAAATCAACTACAGTCAACATTTCGATTACCATTACCAGATGGGAAGGTACGGCCAAGCGTAGGGCTACAAAACCCCGCTTCAAACCAGAAGTAACCATCATAAAGAAAGAAAAAAAAACATCTTTTTTTGGCCTTCATATAAATTTGGTGCTCAGTATAAGGAGAAATATCATTAGCCTTCTAAGGCATTGTCACTTATTTAACCTACTCGTTTTATCAATTTCTACCTTGCCTTCTCAGTACTATCTCTGATACTATGCTTCTAGTCCCAGATGGACATATCGGTGTAATCAATAGCCCGAGAAAACGGCAACGCAATACTTCGAGGCTAAAATAGACATGCAAACTCGGTCTAGACATACCAGCCACTATCAGTACAAAACCGAGACAGTGCCATAGGGCAGTCCGTAGATGCGCCCACACAGTATGCAAGTGCGAGGGCATTTCGAACGTCTACAGTCTCGATGCCTCTAGACTACACCAGGCTCGGCGATGAGCGCAGGCGAGACACCGTACAATACCATCATAGGTATCCCCGCTTATGTGTTCGTACTTATTAAAATTGAATAGCCAATATTTTGAGGGACATCCACAGCGGGCTTTAAACATGGATTCTCATCATCTAAACATGAATCTCTAAAGGCAAGACTCCATGACTCTATTTCCAGTCCATATTTCTCTCGTTTTACCTTTCCGTGCCCGCCGTGTCGCTACTTTAGTTTGAAATAAGTATTACTAGCCAAGATATTTAGTATCCTAGAAATGACCTGGTCACCAATAAGCATTTCAGTTGGGGCTCGTCGTAAACCCTATCTCCAGGAATGCTAGTAAAAGGACATCGTGCGCACGTGGCTTCTGCTCAGCTAGCCTCTCCCGACACGTCTCACAACTTTCTTCAATCGTAGATACTTCATAGTGACCTCGAGCCTTTTTAACATAGCATCCAGTTGAAGGAGGGATAGCAAGGACACATAATAGAAAAAGAGACTGCGATATCGATCACAAAAGGCGGCGAAGTCCAAACGGGTTGAAAACTGAAATGCTGGAACACCCTGGTACGCTTCTAGAAGGCGAATGGAAGTAGATGAGTGGCGATTGACGTTTGGTGGCTCTTCTCTGGGTAGAGGGGCTATCAATCTCAAGATCTGGAATACTGCAGCCACAGGACTCTCTGATCGCGCAACTCTCTCGTTGTCTTACTTATCAATCTCGGATCAAACGGTATGTGGTGATGTCAGATTGCAATCGCAGGTCTCCTGATCTTGGAAGCCCAGCCACAGCCGCGCATGGGGTTCAAAAGGTCCGAGTCCATCCTGCGGCAACTAGGCTCTAGTCGAAAGTGGATTTTGATTTTGTGGTCCTCGTATGGCGTATCTCTTCCGAAGGACACAGACGCTCTCTTGCCGTTGAGCCGAGAGTCCTCTTGCTAACTTGCCAATCCATGTAGAGAAGGTCAAATGTTTGTGGTCGTCTGAGCCATGATACAGTCCAGGTAAATACCGTAGCTAAGCTAGGAGATCCCATGGCAGTTGATATTGAGTTTAACTTGACAAGGCAGCCAGGCAATGAAACTGGCCTGTCCAATAGCCATCTCTTGGGCCGTATGTATGGAAGTTTTCGAACGTTTCTTTTCACTAACTTTTCACTAGCCTGCATAGCCTGAATGTCACCTACGTGCGTATCCGGAATCTGGACGGCCCACCTGTTTAAACCCGAAAAAGGGGAGTTCTAGCGAGCTCGTGTGCGCTACGCCGACCCCGAATCTTAGTGGCAAGAGCGATGGCGGACGTCCAGATGCTTATAGCCACCAAATTCGTATTCTAGCGAGTCAAAGGCGTTCATAAGTATGACAGGCCAGACGTGGGTCACGTCAAATTCGCGCGAGGAATGCCACATGTCGCAAGCTTGGTTTGGCAACACGGCAGGCGTGTGGACGGACCCAAGGTGCCGCCGTCGTCATGACGGCTTTAGATATTCGAAGGAGAGCAGACAAACTGCTGACCGAAGAGCTATGCTACAGAGTATGTTCGTATTTATACGCGTCCATTGGATCTTTATATGCTTGCCGATGGGCAGTTTGCACCTCATTAATCTCATCCATGTCGCCGTGATAATACCACCATGTTCACTCCAGTCCAATAATAATTACACACGACCACGAGGAGAATAAAAACGAGAGCAACCGACACGATGCCTTTAGCTTCGTCGCCGTCCGCAGATTCAGATTCTTTGGATGCCAGAGTAATATCATGCGCCATTCTCACACTTGTCATTTCGGCAGTCGTTGTGGCTCTGCGCTTCTACACGCGATGCAGAATTATTCACGCATTGGGAGCAGAGGACTGGTTTATACTGGTAGCCTGGGTGTTTGCTCTAGGCTCTTCAATCGGAACCTGGAAACGTGGGTGAAGAAAGCGGGCATAGCGGACAACAGATGCTGACCATAGCGAACAGAGGCATATTGGGCACTAGGACAGCACCTCGACACGGTAACACCCCAGGAATTATCCTTTTTCTTACGCGTGCGTATTAGACCCTCCCTTCAAGCCTGGAGCCGCACTCAGTCCAGTTTGCTGATCGTCTACAGGCGGTGTGGTGGACCATGATCTTGTACATTGTGTCCTTCACCTCAACCAAAATCTCGATTCTCCTGCTGTATATCCGTGTGCTCACGTCATATGAGAACTTCCGACGCGGAGCGTGGGCCATGCTCATCTTGGTTACCATTGGAGGCGCCAGTATCTTCGTAACATCGATGACAGCGTGTATCCCGTTAAACAAGTATTGGGATTTGGACACTGAGGGTTATTGTCACCCAACGGGTGTGTGGTGGTACAATACCGGGTTCCTCATCGGGACGGACTTTTTGATATTCTTGTTACCCATGCCCGTGCTCATCGGGTTGAGGATGCCGATGAGACAGAAGTGGGAGCTATTGGGCGTCTTCGCCATAGGCTTTTTGTGAGTATCCACCAAACCGACCACAATCCAGCTAGACTTACTTGATAACAGTATATGTCTCATCTCGATCTTCCGAGTCATTTGGCTGACCCAACTGGCTGGATCCGTCGACTATACTTACGACAACACGCCTCTCGCGGAGTGGACTTGCGTTGAGCTCAACACGGCTATTGTCTGCGCGAGTCTCGTCACCCTCAAGCCCCTTTATCACAAGGTCTTCCCGCCGAAACAACATTTGATGCTAGACGGAGAAACTGCACAAAGAGATCACCCAATGACCATCGGGGGTCTCCGAATAAGGCCGCTGCAAGAGGGCCACTATGTAGACATGTACGACCAGTCTTCACGACCAATGACAGGCACTCGGTCACCTCGTTCGGGTTCCATGGGCAGAAATCATGACACGGCGAGCGATGACACGTTGGTAGGATTGGGCCGTTGTGACAGTGCAAGCAGTCATTTTGGGTATACTCCACATCCTACACTAATTCTCACCTTGCCTCCAAAATCATTGCAAGCCGACATAAGAGAGGCGGAGAAGAACCGTAGATTGCCCCTGGCAAGGATAAGCGCATTGAGTAGCAGTGATCAGAGCGATGACTCGGTGAGGGTATGGTGACACGCCAATGCACATATGCTTAAGTGGAGTTTGGAGTCAAAAAGGAGTTGAGATTAGGTAGCGGATGGCAACTACTGTTTGAATCGTATTTGCGCATTTGGTCCAAATAGGAGTGGCTCCCGGAGTCAGTCAGAAGCCTCCACTGGAAACGAGTCTATCCAACAATGAAATGCATAAAACGTGTGTTCTTTTTAATTGTGAAGCCTCGTGGACCTTGACGGATCGTTCATCACTCATCGGTGTTGACATTCTAGTTTACAATTCTAGTATTGCAAGAATTAGCTTGACCTTCCAAGAGCAACAGACTCTGAAAACCCACTCTCAACAAACATTCCCCATTTCCTCCCACGGTCCATGTTCCCCATTGTCTCTTGACGCCAAGGGCTGACAGATGCGGGAAAGCATCGGTGGCGCATATTGTCGAACGGAAATTAACCAATCATGAAATCAAGTCCGCAACGTTCATCGGCATCTCGTCGATCTGGGTTGAATAGTACACTGACATAGTTAGCACATCGTGTTGATATCATGTCGAAGAGAATCTTAACTTACATTCAATGTCGCGAAGAATGCGCACATCCTCGCTAGTAACAAAGTTGATGGCAACACCCTTTCGGCCGAACCGGCCACTGCGACCGATCCGATGAATATAGTTCTCTCGGTTGCTTGGAAGGTCGTAGTTGATGACCAAGCTGACCTGTTGTACGTCGATACCACGCGCCCACACATCAGTCGAGATTAGAACTCTGCTGTTGCCTTGTCTGAAGTCCTGCATAATACTATCTCTCTCCTTTTGAGGCATATCTCCATGCATACTGCTGACGGTGAAGTTGGCCTCCCGCATCTTGTCGGTTAACCAATCGACCTTGCGTCGTGTGTTGCAGAAGATGACGGCTTGTGTAATTGTAAGAGTGTCGTATAGATCACAGAGGGTGTCGAACTTCCAGTCCTCCTTCTCAACAGCAATGAAGTATTGCTTGAGGCCCTCGAGGGTCAGCTCGTCACGCTTGACAAGGATACGGACCGGATCGGTCATGAATTTGGTCGTCATGTCGAGGACATCGTATGGGAGGGTAGCGGAAACGACGACGACTTGGGTGGCCGGAGGCAGGTATCGGTAAACGTCGTAAATCTGTTCGCGGAATCCCTGGTTCAGCAGCTCATCGGCTTCATCCAGAACCAGCATCTTAATGTGACGGGTACGGAGATGACGGCGGCGAATCATATCGGCAACGCGACCAGGGGTGCCGGACACAATGTGTTGGCCGTAGTCGAGCTTTCGAATGTCCTCACCGACGTTGGTGCCGCCGATACAAGCATGACATTGGACATTCATGTAGTCTCCAAGAGCCATGACAACGGACTGAATTTGGGTAGCCAGTTCACGCGTTGGCGACAGGACGAGGGCCTGAGTCTCACGAACAGCTGTATCGATGACTTGCAGCATCGAAATAGAAAAGGTGGCCGTCTTTCCTGTACCAGACTGAGCTTGGGCAATGGTGTCGCGACCCTTGCAGACCTGTACGATGGCTCGCGATTGAACGGCAGAGGGCGACTCATAGCCGTAGGCGTAGATACCGCGAAGAAGGTTCTCCTTCAGCGACATGGACTCGAAGGTGGGATGAACGGTGACCTCCTTGGAAGTGGAGAACTCCATCTTCTCGTCGGCGCGACGATCGATACCGCCTCCTTCAGCCATGATTGCGGTCGACCTGTCAATGGTGTTGCGATTGTGGAAGATATCTCGAAGACGCATTCGCAAGACTTTAACATGGAAGTTGCCAAAGTAAGGCTGAAGCTTTCTAGCAAAAATTGGTGGAGCAGGAGCTGTAGCACGCTTGTGCTTGCCCCGCGATTGATCCGAATGTAGGCCCACCTGGAAAGATGCAAATGCAATGCACACGACAGGAAGCACAAACGTACTTCGTTCGTACTTTCAGGCTTTCCCAAAATTCTGGCATTATTGTTTTGTAGGATATTGGAACAAGCCGGGTATATGATGGTCAGAATGATAACAAAAGATAGGGGAACGGATAAAAAGATATATGACAAGAGTGGGATTTGAACCCACGCCCCTTTCGAGATCCGAACACCCTGTTCTGAGAACAGAAAGATTGCTCTTGAGTCGGACGCCTTAGACCGCTCGGCCATCTTGCCTGATAAGATTTGGCGAGACTGAGAATCGTTGTCCCCATTTTGCCTGGTCTGCTGCATGGAGAGATTTGCCTTTTTTGCGTTCCATACTCCTAGCTAACACAGTATCCAACACGGTCCAGCGAGAATCCATCATAATTGTGGGCCTCAAACCTAGCTATGATTGGAAAGACAAGCAACGGATAATTCCAGCCTTCCCAAATTCGAAGTTCAGCCTCACCTTCGACGCAAGGAACCTGGGAGCTCAAACGACTCTCGCTGGTTGCACATTTCAGGAAATCCCACCATAATAGCAACCCAATTAAATCGCCAATATGTTGTTGGAAGAGCAACGTTTCCTCCACGAGGATCTCGAGCGTCTTGAGCAGGGAATTGCCGATCGCATTGGCGAAGAGCCCAAGCACATTCGCGATCGGCTTGCTCAAGACCACCAGATCGCCCAGTTCCTCGATCGCATCTCCGCCCAGTCCTCGAAGCTCCTCGAGATATATCATGATGTCGACGGCACAAGATCACGCGAAATCCAGCAGATTGGGACGGGGGACCCTATGGACGAGTTCTACAAGCAGCTGTCCGATGTCAAGGCCTTCCACGCCAAGTACCCGAACGAGCCCGTCGAGAATCTAGAACGCGCATACCGCCCCAAGAAACCCGCCGAGGGAGAGACGGCGCAATTGAGCATAGTGGACTCTATGTTCACAGGCGAGGAGGCCTTCGGCCGTTTCTTCGATCTGCATGCCTGCCACGAGATGTACCTGAATCTGTCCAACGCGAAGAGACTTAGCTATCTCCAATTCCTCGACGTCTTCGACAAATTCTCACCGATTGCTGGTGGCTTGAAGAGGAGCGAGAAGATGACAGATCAGTACTTCAGATACGTCGGTCAAATCGCACAGGATCTCGAGTCATTTATGAGGAGAACAAGACCACTAGAGAATGTAGATAAGGTGCTTGCAAGCTTCGACAAGGAGTTCGAGACGGCTTGGGAGAAAGATGCAGTGGAAGGTTGGAATTTGGAGGAAGCAGGCGCGCCATCAGCAGGCACAGCACAACAACCCAGCACGGCTGAAGCAGTCTGGTGCGAGGATTGCGAGAAGGAATTCAAGAACCAGAATGTGTACGAAGGGCACCTAAAGGGAAAGAAACACGTCAGGGCTGCAGCCGAGCGCAAGCACAGATTAGAAGAATCCGGGGATGCAAATGGCGCATCCAATGGCAGAGGACCGTCAGCAACGAGATTAAAGGAGCGCGCAATCGCCGAGCGCGAGTACAGGGTCAAACGTCTCGCCAGCGCCATGAGTACGGAGCGCAGCGACACGAGAAACAATATAGAACGCAAACAAGGCATGACAGAGCGGGAGCGTCATCAAGAATTGGAGAACCTATTCTACTCGACAACGACCACCCAGGCAGTAGAAAACGAAGAAGGTGGAGACGAGGACGACGATGACAGGATTTACAATCCGCTCAAGCTGCCACTGGCATGGGATGGCAAACCTATTCCCTTCTGGTTGTACAAACTCCATGGGCTGGGCGTCGAGTTCACGTGTGAGGTCTGTGGAAACTTCGTCTATATGGGACGACGGGCATTCGACAAGCACTTCAACGAGGCGAGGCACATATATGGCCTGAAATGCCTTGGCATTACAAACACGTCCTTATTCAGGGACATTATTCGTATCGATGAAGCGCTGAAGCTGTGGGAAAAGATACAGCGGGATAAGAAGGGTGGCAAGATTGATGACGGTAGTGTAGTGCAGATGGAGGATGCCGAGGGCAATGTCATGCCTGAGAAGGTTTACTACGACTTGAAGAAGCAAGGGCTCCTGTGAACACCACAGGTCTGTGTCCCAGCACTGCGCGCTGTTCGTAGCTCTCGTCCCGAGGTCCCGAGGCTGACTTGTATGATATATCATATAGCTAGACTGTAACGGCACAATCTGTACCCGGTGTAGATTCATAAGTACCCCTGTATATTCTGTATCATTTCCCGTGCGTGCGCAATATCAGTAGACCTCGAACACGGGTGAGTTTTCGTATTCAAGGTTTTTGATGGGGTGTGCTCACATAACACTGTCTAGAACCTTAGCCAGTAGCACTGTAAAATCGGCCACACGGCCGTATGGCCCCCACCTTGCTTAGATCATCCAGCTCGTTGTTGGTCACAGGGCCGACTTCATCAAAACGCGCAATTTCCAACTCATCATCCCGCCAATCAAAGCTGGGTTTGAATCCTGACGGCCCTCCTGTGCACACGATGACGTCTACCTTCAAGGCAGGTCATTTCCAGACTGTGGACTTCTCAATTGCGGATCAAGTCGTCATCCAGGATCAACTGTACGGCAGCCACACCGTTTCAGAGCCGGTACTAGTGGAGCTTCTCCGGTCTCCCGCGCTCACGCGCCTCGCCGGAGTTCACCAACACGGAATATCGGGTCTGCTAAACTTGACGCCAAGGGTCACTCGATTTGAGCATTCTGTCGGCGCTTTCCTTCTGGTGCGATATGTCGGCGCCGGTTTAGATGAGCAGGTCGCCGCACTGCTTCACGACGTTAGCCATACCACCATGTCCCACGTCGTGGATTTCGCGCTGTGCAAGCCAGGAGAAGGCAGCTTCCACGAGCAGCACAAGGACCGATACGTGAAAACGACACAGATACCGGACATCCTCGCCAGACACGGCTTTGGGGATCTGAAACCTTTGGACGAGGAACTGTATCCGCTCGTGGAAATGCCCGCACCCCACCTCTGTGCCGACAGGCTCGACTATGGATTACGCGATTGCGTTGGTTTGGGCAAGATGTCTTTTGAAGATAGTCGGCGCATTCTGGAGTCTCTCAAAGCTTTCCCTAGTGCCACCTCCCCAGATCGCTTTCTTGTGCTTCAAGACGCACAACTAGCATTGATCCTAGCGCGGTCGTATCAGACATGTGACCGAGATGTGTGGGGAAACCCGTCTCATGGGGACTTGTACATACGCACGGCGAAACTGATGGCGTCGCTCATTCGCAGCCGAAGGGTGGAGGAGGAGGAGCTATGGACCCTGTCCGACGAAGCATTTTGGGCCAAAATGCGTCAAGCTGCCAATGCTCAGGAGCAGGATGCTATGGATCGGTTGGAGTCCGAGGGTCTTCCGGATGGGAAGGGCTTGCTGATTCCAAAGGGCGCAAAGATTCGAACGCTGGACCCTGATGTGTGCTCGTCCGCTTCTGACAAGGCCACACCTCTGTCTGTCCTGCTCCCTGAGTACGCGACCGAGAAACAGGAATACATTCGGGCCCGCCAAGCGATCTATGCGCAGAATTAGGCCCTTGATATCAACTTAGATGCGATAAGGAGCATTGAGGATTGGTCAGATTGCGAATTGCGAATTGCGAATTTCACTGTGAACATATCGTCCCCCTTCGTTTGGAGTTTGGATGGGGGAAAACTTCTTGAGCAAGGGAAGTACACGGACTCACCAGAGCGTATCCCATACCGCAAACACAATTAAAGCACATTCACGTCTTTTGGCTCCAGTCACATCCGTCAAGGTCAAAGAGAGTCTGTCAGTGAGAGACAAAAGAAATATCTTGGTGCTATGAATATAGTTGGTATCGTTCGCCTCATCCGCCATCCGCCAAAAAGCCAAACCTTGTTGATCGGAACCATCAAGGTCCCTTTTCCCCTTCGTCACACTTCAAATAAGCGCGATCAATCAAACAGGACCATGTGCCCACATGCTCCCCTTTCGTCGTTGTCCAGCTGTCGTACTAGGGGGTATCTATATCGTCCCCTCTTCCATCATCTAGGTGCTCGATTTCAAGGTGAGCCAATGGGCAAATCTACGAATGCTGCTATGGTGAGCATCCTTTGTAGATCTCACAAAGGGCTATAATCCACACGGCAGGTGAATAGTAAACCCATCGTGACTCGGTAGTGCTGACTGATACGCACATGCCTGCACTTCGAGTTAGTGATAGGTGTAGTGGAATTAGGGTGTAGGGTATGGACTCACCCCGGCTGAAGAGGGCGACTCGAACAAGGTGTCGTGTCGTCCACTTCCTTCATCGACGGTTGACGTAGAAGTCGACCTTGTCAATCCTGTTGCGGACTGGTGGAAACCGGGATCTCCGCGGTACTTGGATGCCAGGTCGACATTAAGTCTGATGAAAGGTCAGCTTCGCATTCATATTGTTGCTGGTGGCCTGGTGGAACTTACGCGCGGAAATATCCCATATCGCCAGTGTATACCCGTTCAGGTTCAACCGAGTCGTCTGAACCTATACAGCAATATCAAGTCAGCCTTTGGTCCAGGCCAGCGACGCATTGCGGGTCGAGAGGAAATCCAACATACCAAGTTCAACGTTGATGACCGGGGATTCAATGGAGTCGTGCATCAAGGAAAATGCATTTCGGTGGTGGGTTGGAGAGGTTGAACGATGCCAAATACTCGCAGCAGGCGCAAGAAAGGGCTTTCGAACAATCTGTCCCATAGGGAGGTGCAAAAACAATTCGTAACATTCGTCAAATCCAAACGTAAAGGCGTGAAGAAACAAGATGAGGAACAGGAGACCGCCACCCGCCTTGTTGACGGCGGGCGTGGCCCCTGTTAATTCATCTGCCATTGAAAGCCGGCCCATGTCTTACATCATGGCGGCGGCTGCTTCGGACCCGCGAAGCCGCCTGCAATATCAGGGTGGTTTCGTTGTTGGGGTGTTTGGGGTTGGAAATTTCAACAAGAACCTCTTTCAATTGGAGGGCGGAGGAGAGATGTTTATATAGAC
The DNA here is from genome assembly GCF_002105095.1 of Pseudomassariella vexata. NCBI lineage: Eukaryota > Fungi > Ascomycota > Sordariomycetes > Amphisphaeriales > Pseudomassariaceae > Pseudomassariella > Pseudomassariella vexata. The sequence continues at coordinate 2,035,169 of NW_024467956.1, read as the reverse complement.
CTGAAGGCCTAGATCTTAGACCCTCATTCCTGGGAGGCTGGGTCGCTCGTCTAAACCGGCCTGTCGGATGTTTGGCAGGATTAGCTTTTACACCGCTAGACTATAGGTTCTCAAGTGGGTCGCTATACCCGCTTTCCGGCGCCTGCACTAGTGCACGACCATCTGCCCCGGACAGGCCATACGGTGAGAGACACGTCTGCAGCTGTGGGCACGGATCGCATGTTCATGGCCCGAAAAATTGGCAAAAAGGCTCATGTGCTACGACCCAGTGTTCCTCCTAGCCTGGCAGAATTCGTCTTCCATTGGTAGCCTTGTGCAGTCGGTAGCTCCTGAGCATGGCCGTGAACGGTGGAGCCTCCGAGGCGTGCTGTTGAAGACGGTGAATCCGACTGATCAAATCGCATCGATATCATAATCCACCTTTGAGTCCCGTCGGCGAGGATGGGTGCCGATAAGCCAGCCAAAAAAAGGCGGGTGACAGACGATGGCTGGCACGAATTGGTCAAGAATGGGGCATATCCACCAGCCTAGGCAGGTTGGATGTTCTTCAAGGCGGCTTACATGAGGCTAATCGATTTCGGGCTCCGCATTTATCATATGCTGCCGGACTGATATTGCGACGCTTTTCGCATGTTTAAGGCGCTCGAAGAGTGCATATTAAATGATATAGCGTGCGTTGATGCAATTGGTGGGTGGGAGCGATGGGAGCAGTCATCATTCGTTGCTATATGAGTCAGTACAGATCGGAAACCAACATTACAACTAATTGGGGACATTCAGAACCGATTCAGCAGCCGAATTGCAGGTGTCCCCGCAGCAAAAACGGTAGGTATAATCCGCGAGTCGATGTTTGCATGGCACTAGGGGAGTATAGCCCCAACTATACTGTTCTCAAATCACAACTTGCTCATAGCCTCCGGTACAAGGAATTTAATGGGCGCCGGCACATATACAGACCTCAAAAACTCAGCAAACCCCTTTCCCAAGCAGTCCAGCCTGGCGGAACTGCTTACTCCCCGTCCTAGAGCACCATAAATGACAAAATGCACCGCCCTGATACCCGGGAACTCAACCCTTTCCACGTGAAACCAATCCCTCCAATCCTCTCCCATCATCTCCTTAATACGCAACCTCGTCAAGTAGCTTCGCAACCATTCCCACGTGTCATCGTTATCCAAGTGCGCCCTCGGCGTAAAACCGACATTCACATTCGCCCCCTTGTCACCCGACCTACCGAGTACCACGTCACCAAGTGGCACCATCTTTGTCAGTCCAAAAGCATCCAAATTCTGGGGTGATGCGGGGTCGTAATTCTCCCTTGGCTGCAGCTCTTCCGTTACTTTCGGTGGGCTGACCTGGATCCTTTTCTCGACTTTATCGTTGCTACCCAATAGGTTGACGGCCTCCTGTAGTCGACTCTGTTCAATTAGCGCAGGGAAATACCCCAGAAAAGCCAATGGCTGCATCAGTCGCCAGTCGAGCGTACAGGCAAAGCCTGGGAAGTGCTGCATGAAGGTATACATGAAAGCCTTCAAGGTCAAGCTCACTGTCTTGGCCAGGGGCGCCTGCACGAAAATGCGCATATAAGTCGTCGCCTTGAGCTGGCTCCGCGGATTTTCCTGCGGAATGCCCACTCGCTGGAATTCAAGCAAGCTGATCTTATCCGTGAGTTTCCATTCCTCGAGCTGTGTGCGCAGTTGGGCTTCTTGTAGGTCATACTTCCGATCCGTCGCATACCCCGTAGCGTTGACGGTCAGTTCGCCCTGAAAACCTCCTTTGTAGAAGACAGCTAGCTTGGTCGTCGGGGGTGGGGGATAACCCTTCGCCCCTGAGACGTGGACACGTGTGTCAGACACCTGCTTCACACGCACCTTGGTGAGATCCGCTTTGACGTCGCTATTGAGGTAGATGTTCCCCTGTAACTCATACAGCAACTGGCACTTCACTACCTCTTCAGTCACGATACCATTCAAGGAGTCATGTTTCGTGATTATGCACTCGCCGTTAGCTGCTACCTCGGCGATGGGACATCCCAACTTCAGCAACTCTTTGATCTCGTACTGATCAAAACCCGCGAAGTTGGCACCGGTGCCGTAGGTAGAACACTCGATGAGATGTCCGGCTACGAGGGAGCCAGCCAGTTCATCCCAGTCGTCCTCTTTCCATCCGTGCCACCACGCCGCCGCACCCATGACCGGGGAGGCATCTGCTACTCGGCCACAGATGATGATATCCGCCCCCTCATCGAGACCTCGTCGAATGGCCCTGCAGCCCAGGTACGCATTCGCAGCCACAATCTTCTTGTTTGGGTCGTTGAGAAAGTTTTCCGCATCCTTAGTAAGTTGAACCTGCTCATTCTGTCCGTCCAAATGAGGCAGCCGCCCGTTCTCGTCGGGCTTTATGTGCTCGTGTACTCTGGGCAACAGATCGTCGCCATCCACATATGCCACTTTCAGGTCATACCCTTTGTTTTGCACTATATTATGTGTATCCCGAGCAAGCCCCTGTGGATTCAGGGCTCCTCCATTGATGATGACTTTGATCCTTTTCTTGTTGATGGCGGCTAGGGACTTGTGCAGACCGTCCCAAGCCGAGGCTACGTAGCCAGGATGCTGGCCTGCTCCAAATGCCTCAGCGTATTGGGCTAGATTTGCTTCTGCAAGGTAGTCGCCTATTATGACATCCACGGGGCCGGCAGTGGCTTGCGTTAACATGATATCCCCTGGATCAGTGGCTGCGCCGGAACAGTTGGCAATCCGAATAGGGCGTTTAGGTTCCATCGTCGTGGAAAACTTTGGCTCCGTGGCAGTAGGGGATGTGCTGGGTTCGAGAAAGAGACTTGATTTGGGTAACAATGCGGGACTGCGACTTCTGTGTCGTGGCTTATACGGTCCCTGAGCTCTATATTTGGCTCTTTAATCGACGGATGATTCACCTATCTCCGGATGGTTCGGGAGGGTTTTGCAACTCTATCACACGAATAATTAGATTCTAAACGTCAGTTGAAGTTATTCATCAAGCCAAACTATGAGATGGCGATGATGCCATTGAACCTTGGGGCCAGCATCTTCTCCGCATTCTGTTCGCCGAACCTCGGCATAGCATGAGCCCCTCAGCACAGCATTGCGTATCATTATGCTGAATTTATTCCGGGCTCTCAAAGAGTTAGTTTATGTTACACTAATTCCTCATCCCGATGGGGAAATGTTGTTCATTCGAGTCTTCGCCAAATTCGCGTATAATACCAACCCCCTATTCGTTAGTTTTGGCGTTTTCTGTCGGACGCAGAGGGGCTTGGTGTGGCTAGGTTTGATACTACCGCTTAGCATCAGGATGGGTGAAGTATACAAGTGCACTGGTTCGTATTTTGTATTTCTCGTTGCACCTACCGAATAGGTGGAATATGAGTGGTCAGACGGATCAACTCTTGTAGACAGGAGCGCATACGGGCCTACACTAACTCTTGCATCCCCTAAAAGTCGCTGGGACTTACTAACTCACTAAAGTCTAATTAATTGTATAACACTATTTATCTGATACAAGTCTCTAGAACCGGTTTTTGTGCGGCGGTTTCTGCAGCAATTATATCTGCGCCTCACCCCATAATTGAGTTTGTTGATTCGGACACCAGTACGGACAGTCGTACTCCCACTCTATGACGATCGTCAAAGTTCCACTCATTACTCGTGGATCAAACGCTTCTCTTTCAGGGGGCAGAATGTTATGGAAGTCTTGGGATATCGTTGAGCTCGAGGAATTCGGGCATAGCAATTAGGAATAAGGATTTGGCTTTCTGTGTAAGGAAAGTGTTTCGGAGGAGGAAGAAGGGAAGCTCAGAGATCAACAAACTATTCTGGGCATACCCACCCGTGACCACCAGTGACTGCCTGATGATAAACAGCAGTAACGCCTGTTTCTCCCCTTCTCTCTGTACTATGGTCTTGCGGTCTAGCCGTTCCTGACAATTAAATGCATGGCTTTCTTCTGTTCTCCCGAGACTCCTGGGATAACCTGGGATAACATGCTTGGCCTTTTCTAGACTCCGAGTCTCCTATTCCTTGGGCTGATATTTTGACTATGCAACTTTTGACCTTCATGTGTATCTCAGGTCAAATTCAGTGGCCACCAACAAGAAATACTCAGGGTCTTTGATCGTAATTGCCGCGTCCCCTCGGGTCCACTATTTCCTACTATGAAAACTATATTATCATTTTTCTTGGAGTTCCCAACACTCATGCTCGGCAAGAGCTATTTAGTACGTTCTCGACAGTGAAAGCAGCGCTGTTAGCTTGGAGATAAATAGAACAGAAACTTCGTAACCCCTACAGCCTTGATGCGCAGATTGACGAAATGCGGGGGACGGTTCATATATCTAATCGAAGGTAAGCAAGGCTCCTTTTAATATGTCATCTTTATTATATATCTACCAGTATGTATTTGGATACATCTCACACTGATCTCGAATCTTTCTAACCTAAAACTGAGCCTCGGAGAATGAGAGTGGAGCTTACCGAAAGTCGCAAGTATTTCTTACCACCGATTTGAATACCTGGCAGGTCTCAGGAGCAACTAAGTCAGGCGACTCAGACGTTAGGAGCTCTCGTGCATCAATATGGCATCCAGTATCGATATCTTTGCGTGTCAGGCAGAGAACGTCGTTAGACTAGCCGCGAATTCTACGACTTTGGCGAAGTAGAGCCGGTGCAGCCTAATGGGGAAGAGGAGGCTCTTCTGCGAACTCCGGACTCCTTCAACGCTGGTTCTACTCTTGTCTTACGTAGCGTCGACTTCGACTTTGAGATCCGCGCCACGTCGGCACTCTTCCATTTAACTGAACTCGAGCGGCTTGCGGAGTAGTGGAATCGGCTGCAACACGGAGGCGGAGGGATATGGAAAGCTGTGCCGCATTCCGGCTCATCAGCAGTGCTGGCATAGATGTCGGCTGAGTTGAAAAAATGGAAAACGGTGGAGAATGTTGTGATATTGGAGCAAAAACAGCCAAACAAGGCTCAAAGGCGGCTTCTTGATAAATCGGGCGAACTGGGGCATGGCCTAGTCCTAGGAGTCAGCTCTCAGGAGAAACATATTTACTCAGAGTTACCTGCACCTTCCCAGTATTGATGACACCAAGATCTTCGGAGCTCACGACTTGTCGAGATTATGCTGACAATGGGGAGACTTGGAGTTAAGTATTGGTGCATGAAATCGACAGCAAGGTACTAAATTGCATGATAAACGGTCGTATTGACCATGCACATCTGAAAAAATAGGATCTCCGCTCGGTATTGGAAGAGCCAACAATGACACCATGATCTATCTGCCTTAAGCTAGCCATAACACTAGCCTTTTGAAAATCGCACTACCATACGGGCCTTTCCGATAACTCCACTCTTCGCTTGGCCGTCCTTGTTATTGTCCTCGCCTGGAAAGGTGGTGACCAGCGTAACTATCTCATCCCTGACGATCCAAATTTCCTCATACCCTGTCTTTACAAATCCCAGCTTCTCAAAGCTTCGCCACCCGCCAGGGGTGGCTGTGAGCGCTGTTACGAACGCAAGCATCAGCTATCTCAATCTTGAGTCTGGGTGGAAAGCTCGGCCCTTGCGTGTCCATGCACCTACCTGAACATCCCGCAATCGTCCAGCCCTTACTTCGAGCCGTCTCCTTGACCGCGCTCAATGCCACTCGCGTGAATCCTGACAAACTATCATCAAAGCGCTCAACGTGAAACACATGCAATCCCACCTCTTCCTCACCACCATTGCCCGATGGGAACATTGTCGTAGCGTCGATGTCGGCCTCGGTTAATTTTCCCTGGAGTAGAGCATGCCAGAATCTACCCACGATGGGAAGAACCATGATTGTGCCGGCGAGATGTCCATCATTCTCTGTCCTCTCGGTCAGGCAGAAGCAGCGAGACAAGTCTGGACAACCGGTCACCCAGCTGCGCAGTTGGTCGAGAGTCAGGGGCGCGGGGTACATGTCCTGATCCGATGCGAAGATTCTTTTCAGGACCTCGTCCGTCATTGGGCCCCCTGTTAGTGCCGGCGTAGCCTCCATGCTTGACTTTCGGGTGGCAAAAGCACCTATTGATGGGGTAGATGTATCCCGAAGTTTGCTGTTCTTCAGTTGATAGTTGCCCAAATTGAAAGTAATGGCATGCAGGGGAAAGGTGGGGGGGGGAGATCCACCGGCTGGCTGTGCCTAGAACGGCCTTGTTTACAGCGGCATCCCGAAATCGCGAAGTTCTAGGCGCGCGGTATCCGACAGCTACATCCGAAAAGGAGTAACGGCCTGAGGCCGCTTTAATGCTGGATTCAGAAACGCAAATTGCAAGCCATTAGTATGCTTTATTTGCCTCTAGTACTCGGGCGTAGTGTGAAATTTAACGCGATGCATAATAGTAATGCCTGCTTCCACTTACTCCCTAAACGGCAGCATAAAGCCATCGTAATCGTACATGTCGATGATTTTCGTAACCTCCTCACCCAAAAACGCCTTTCTAGTTTCGTACGCGCCATGAAATAAACAACATACTATCATATGAGAGTGGGATAATGGATATCGCTCACAAAATCAAGAGGGAATCTCATGCAGCCCAGGAGAGAAACTCAAATATAACGCCCCACACGCCTCAACCAAAACACTCAAACACCACCTCTGTGGTAGAACACATTGTGTGATTTAGGGAGAGTCGAGAATCACCATGGAGTCTCGTTCTGCCTCGAAACTTTCAGCAGTGAGCGCCTTGTCCTTGTCTTTCTTGCCCTCGGCGTCTTCGTCGTCAGCATTCGTTAGGTCCAAAAACATGCGATCGACATCCTTATTGTCTTCGTCTTCGGGATGATGAGCCAGTCCACTTGGTCCACCAACTTCAATAGCGGATCGCCGATCAACATCCCAGACATCGCGGCCAAAGATCTCCTCGGCCCGGCGCCGTCCATTCTCGGTCCGCCCGAGAATCTCAAGGGCCTTACCCTTGCCGGCCTCGCTCTGCAGATTCAGTCCGTCGTCTTGTCCACTCAGGAGTCGGTCCTCCAGCGACATGGGCTCGCGGTCCGACGCCATAAGTCTGGGACCAGGGCCGTTGCTACCATTGCTCAGGAAAAATTGGGGATGCAAGCCGGCACCACCACTGCCATCAAGATCCATAGGATCAGCGCGCAGAGCAGACCCTGGTCTGCTAGACGAGGACGAGTCCGAACCACGAGGCGGATGGGTGTGTGCTGAGCTTGTGAGAGCTGGTGTCGGTGGCTGGGAACCGAGGCCGTAGTAAACATGGCCGCCGGAGCCAAAGGAGTGTGTCGATGGACTGGTGGCATTCGGCACCATGGCACTGCCCGACGATGAACCGGTAGCCGCCGCCGCCGCCGTCGCCTCGGCATTCAAAGCCTTACGTTTGAGACTATTGGCCTTGCCCTTGATATTTTCAGGCAAGTCGTCTGGATCTTCGACGCCGTACTGCATGAGCATCCGTTGCAGCTTGGTTGGGCGAGGTTTGCGGGTGCTCTTAGACACATCTAGCACTGGCGGGGGCTCTGGCGCGACAGGGCTCCACTTGTGCAATTCTTGGCGGAAGAAATTGGTCTCGAATGCGAGAAGGATCTCGGCGCCTTCAATCTTGCGCAGGTAGAAGCGCTGTGTCTCAGCTTCAGAAGCGGTGGCCATGATCGGGTTGCAGTAGGCCTGGATGTGGTTCCTGAAGTCCTGCGCGTTGTCGATGATCCTCGTCAGCACGTCCTCCTCCTCTGGCTGGAATGGCAGATTCGGGATCTCTTCCTGCCACGCAATCAGATCTTCCAGTTTTGGTCGAGCAGCATCACGGGGTATCTTGACACGCCAGTCGCAGATTGGACAAGTGTACTTGTCGTCCTCCTTCACCTTGCCACGTGCGATCTTCAGACACTTGCCGTGATACCACTCATGACACAACTCGCATTCAATCATCATGCCGGCCTCTACCCGGCGGCAGATGCAAAACACCTCCCTGAACGTTGGGTCGGTCCAAGTACGAGGGCCCTTATCCTCTCGTTCTTCACTTGGCGCTCTAGAAGCAGGCTCGGCCGGTAGTCGAGGTTTATCGATAGTAATGTCGAAGCAGTCGTGATTGCGGTCCAGCACGTAGTCCATGTGAGACTTGAGGATGTGGAGTGGGGCGTTGGTTTTGCCAAACAATTTCTTACCTTTTCGCATCCAGTCTTCGTGGCGTTTTTGCTCTTTCTCGAGGTCTAATGTTCCTGTCGGCTTAGAATTGAAGTCTTCCAGTTTCTTCATGATCTCGGCCACCTCGATATATTTCGGCCGTTTGGTGTAGTCTGACTCCCGACATCGCTCTGTAAGGTCAATGATCTGACGGTGTGCTTCTCGTTGCTTGAGGAGGATCTGATCGACCGCCCAAAGGGTGTCAACCCCGACTGGTAGACAGTTTTGTTTGACTTGGTTGGACAGAGCCTCAAGTTGGGGATAATGGACGATCTCCGCCTTGATGAGTTCCTTGGCCTTAGTCTCCCATTGTCGGCCCGCCTGAAATTTATCGTTAAACCATTTCATGTGGTCATTGTATGGTGGTATTTCCAGTCGTAGTCCATCGGTTACGAGCTCCGTCACTTCATCGAGAGTCATGAAGACGCCTCGGAGTGATTTGGCCTTGGCATTCCACCGCATCTGCTCGAGTATACTAGCCAGCTTATCGATTTCGGGCATATCGACATTGAAGCTGCGTCCCTCCTCGAGTAGCTCCTCGATACTATCCTGGCTCTGTATGAGCAACCGCTCAAACGCTTCCTGTGCACTCTTCTGAAAGCCTTTGATGGCCTCGGCACGTTCTCGTAGCTGGGTGATCTCGGGACAGTCGAACCCGATGCGCTCGGCATCTTCGATTAAGCGGTAGATGTTATCGACTTTGCGCATCTCGCGCTCCTTTTGCTCCTGGTAGGAGTTGCCGATGGACTTTCGCATACCGCTCTGCCAGGCTTTGTCGTTCTTTCGGCGGTTCTGCTGCTTGCGTACCGTATAGTTAGTCGCCTCTTCGACCCATTCGTTGCAGCGATCAACGAATTCCTTGAGCGCTGGCAGAGAGGGGAGGTCGTACGGAATGCGGTCACCCTCGCTGAGAAGAGTACGAAGCGCTTTCAGCGTTGGTGTAGCTCCTTCATCTAGCATCTTCTCGTACTTTTCCTCCCAAGCTTCCGGCAGATGTGCTTTGTCCGCAACCTTACGGTATGTCTCGGCGAGATCTTCGTTCGATTTTCGGTAGAAGAGGATATGGTCTTTACCAGCGAAACGGGCCGACTCGGGGAGGTCGCAGCAGGCGTGAAATCCCGCGTGTTGTAGACATAAGAATTTCCCTGAACGATTGCATTTGAATCTCGCGAGGTAAGCAAACGACTTGCAGTATGAACATTGATACTCTTCTTCCGGGACGTCTTCGTCGAAGAGTTGGTAGGTCAGAGTGCAGGGCTCATGCGGGTCGGCCGTTAAAATGCAGGGGTGGTCGTTGTTCTCCAAGTGTTTGCTGATGAACTGCTCACGCCGGCAAACTTCCTTCTTGTGGATTCGCTCCAAAGCCGGTGCGAGCCATTTTGCTGTTTGAATAGTAAGTCCAGTCGTGGCTCCTTCGGCGGCTGTCCAAAGAAGTTCATCATGGGAGAAACAAGGCTGTTTGCGATACTCCTGAAGTCGTTCCACGCCAGCCAAGCCGTGGGGTTCCCAGTCGCACGGTGCGAAGTTGACAGCCTCATTGAAGTTGAAGCCGTGATTGAAGCCGGCGTGGTACGCTTGTGGAAAAGTGATGACGAACTGCCCCGCCCGCTGATCCAGTGCGTAGACTCTCACTCCAGACTTCTTCAGTTGTTCTGGCGTGAGCAGGGTGACAAGTTGGAAGAGAAGATCTGGCTGCGTCTCGAACAGCTCCGGAACCGCTTCACGCATGGCGTTTTCAAACTTCTCAGCATCCTCGCCCGGAATCCCATACCATGTTTTGGTGGCACCGAAATGCTGGTAGTTGGCTGAGTACGCGTAATGGTCCTCATTGTGCCAGCAGAAGGTCGAAAATATCATGCCTACATACACCCAGGGCACAGTCATACCGGATATGTCAGTCTTGATGTGCCTAAAAAGCGACTCGGGGTGTAGCGGCAGAATGTTTAAATTCCAGAAATCAGTGGAGTAGGGGTTGCTGGGATTCCTCTCTGCCGTGGGGAAACCGGAGCCGTGGGTCGTGCAGTGAATGTCAGCGCCATACTCGACCTCAACCGTCTCCTCGATACTAGCAACCAGCTTCCAGAATTCGCGCTCGACATCGTCTTCGGTGACTGGTCTAGGGCAATTGAGTACAGGATCGAACGGCATCCGGTTCTCGAAGTAGCCTTGCTTAAAGTCGGCAGCCTTCTCCTGGAATTGTTTCAAGGAATAGAGACCTCCCTCCTCAAAGCCGAATTGGCCATCACCAACAAGGCATCGTGGACAATTCCATTCGGTTTCCGGTTTCTGTTTCAGTTGGGGATCCAAGCATGTGCCATGATAGCCGTTGTCGCAGGATTCGCAAACCGCCAGAAAACCCGACTCTTCACCTTTGCCGCAAGTCTCACATCGCTGCAAACATTGTCAATGAACAATACCAAGAGGGTTGGTATGCTTAGAAAGTTGGTGGCAACTCACCTCTCCCGGAATCGACGATTCGTCCCGCGGCGTTCGGGGACCTAGGGGTCGGAACAAGGACATATGCGAGCCAGCTACTGTCGGTACGGTTTCTGCAAGTCAATTGCATTAGCCACACAACAGGGCCCAATAAGAAACAAGGATGTGACTTCGCGGCAGGTAGATCCTTGCCATCCCTGGAAGCGTGCTGCACGGCGGACCGCATGACTCGGTGCGCCAAGCCCCGTGGACCACCGACTGGATGCACAGCTCACCACATTTGGGGCCGCTGGGGTTCCTGTGTTCCACGTAGATCTGGATGCTTACGACCAACGACACGTTGTGTGGCAAGCCAACCAATGTCAAGGAAGTTGATGTGACATGTATCAAACAGAATTATGCAACAAAAAATGCCGAAGAATGTAGTTTGAACAACTGGTGCTTACCTTTCTTCAGTCGCTTACTCCGTCGACTGCCATTTTCAGAGTCGTCTTTGTCGGCACTATCCTTCTTGGCAATGTCGAGACTGTCGCTGCTCAGCTGTCGCTTTAACGAATTTGCGATGCCCAGCCCCGAAGGCCTCAAGTCTGGTGTGTTTTTGGCTGATAAAATCGGGCTTCCAAACTGCTTCGGCGGAGTAAAGCTCTTTGCTTCAACCGGAGTCGGCCGGTTGACACTGGTGAAGCCGGCATTGACTGCAGTGAAACCTCCCGTGTTAATTGCTGTGAACCCACCGGAAGTAGGAGCTGGCGCTGGGGTTGGAATTGGCGCTGTAGCATCGGTCATAGATGTGTCACGGTCACCCTCCTGTTTAAGACCGTTCAAGCTGATACTAGCTTGCAATGCGTCGGTCGCGTTCCGTGTGGGCGAATCTCCCCTCAGGCTGGATGGCGTATTTACGGTAGACCGCTTCATCGGACTCGGTGCTGGGCTGGGAGTGAAGGGGCCGCCGTACTCGTACTCTAGCTGTTGGTAGACACCAGGTTTGGCGTGGCGGAGATAGTTCTCGTAGGGATTAAGCCAGCGATCATAGGAATTTTTGAGAGACGTCGACAGGGACGACATGATTTTGCCACTGTATCCCAGATCGCGACCAATCTCTGCCCACTTCTTCATCTTGCACACCTTGTCAAACCCACCACGGGCTTCGACCGCCTTCTTGAGCCGGTAGAGATCAAGGGGCTTTTTGTCGACGTATGGTAGTCGGTTGAGGTTTGTCCCTTGTTGTTTGTGGAACTTTGCAAGGGCATCGAGGTAGGTTAGATTCGCGCGTGTGCCTAATTGTGCGATCATGTCAGAGAATCGTAACTAGCATGGAAAGTACAGACCACAGAGACAACTTACTGCCTTCGACTGAATTCAATTCTTGCTTTCGGGTCCTAAAGTGGAACTTCTATACCGACGTCAGTAAAATCAGGAAAATCAAGATGGGTTGTTGCCATTTCCGCGAGCGCCTCATTGTACTCGGGAGGTTACCAATCCTCACCTCTGTATCGATTGCAAAGTCAGGATTCCACGAGTCGGGCGGGATAATCTTGCAGATGCCGTACTTCGAGGCCTCTGGGGTGATCTTCCTGATGTATTCGAAGGGATCTCGCCAGTCGTCTTCCGTGGGGCGATACGTCGGAGCTTCCTGAAGGCCATGCGGACGGTTTCGCTTCGACGGTTCCCGGCTCGCGGTCGGTTGTCCCCGTCTCTCAACCGATCTCAAATCCAGTCCGGCGCTGCGCATCGAGCTCAGAGGTATTGGGGGGTTTGTGGGATGGTATCCGTTGCCGTTGAGTGATGTCTTTGGTTTCATTCCGTTCGTAGCCTGAGCTGGATTGCCCATGGACGAACTTATTGCCGGTGAAGCTCTGGAGCTCACGTTTCCACTGCCTGTGCCGGTATCCCGGGGCCCGCCCCAAGCCATGTTGAGCATTAATTACGAATTGTGAGATAGATTGACGGCGGGAAATGAGTGATTCGAGGGGTCCTAGTTGTCAAAGTTGGAGTATGATGGTGCTAGTCAGTGTCATGCGAGTCGAGCTTGTGCATTCACTGGCCAGATTGGCGCATTGTCCGAGGGTCTCGCAAGCATAAGACCCGTAGCATGAAAATGCTTCGAGGCAAACGGCAGATGTCACGAAAACCGCTGCGATGGTTGCACGGGGAGGTGCAACTGGTTGGTCGAGGGCGCCTCGAGAGAGAGAGAGAGTTGTGTGCAAGAGTAAAGTTGGAAGGTGCCGAGGATTGGCGGAGACCTGCTAGATAGACGACTTGACGATGGGTCCCGTCCCCCAGCTGAAGTATGCTCCACACAATGGATTATTCGACACCTGAACCATGACACCACTGGTGCTATGCGAATATCGACTTCAGCGTTTTTGTTTCTGCTTATTCACGGCTGGGCATTGGTGCGCAATGATTATATGGGAATTGCGTAGAAGGGGTGCTGGTTGCGCTTCCAATTACGGTGGTAACCAAGTATTTCGTACTTTGGTACGTACCCGTAAACGGAGCTACTAGGGCTCTCTAGAAGAGGTGTTGGAAATTGCAGGTGATAATATAGGCTCGTACTAGAATCCAAGCCTGATAAACCAGAATTTGCCAAGCTTGGGTGGAAAAAAAAAGCAATGGGATTACCGGTTGTACCAATTAATGTCACTGGCTGGAAAGTTCGCATCAGGTGTATGGAAGGTGCGAAATGCGAGATGGACAGAGTGACGGGGGGTGGGTTGATGCGCAAGTGGAGGGAGGCAGTCAAAGAACGGAACGGAGGAGAATCAACGACAGCGGGAATTTGCCCAGATGATGCGAGGGATGGTGGGTCTGCATGTCGGTGCCCCCATAGATTCTAAAAATGTGTCATCTACCAACCGATCTCAGGCTCCCAGGGCCCAAAGGCAAATTCGCCCGTGCTAGCTAGCCTATTAATTGGGATGGGGTCGCAGATGCTAAGTGGAAAAGAGGGCGGAAAACGTCAATTGTTCTCAATTAATGGAAGTGGTGAGGTATCGGAGGCGCCGTCCGGATAGGTGTCCACAGAGTTGAAGTAGGAGAACGACAACGACGCCTAGAGGTTAACATGCGAGTTCATGGGCAAGGGGGGGAATGGACAAAGTCTGTGTCTGATATTGACATTGACGATAGGGACCTTGCATCCACAGCTTTTCTTCGGGGGCCTACCTTGAGTAGGCAATAATTTGGATCTCTCACGAAAACTCAAAATTAGGACAAATGGCTCGATGCTGTCATTTGCGCAAGACTCGCTGGTGCATGAATCGCTCATTGCAGCAGAGGTGCGACCGCGATGAAGACGGTCGCAAGTAGCAACATTACCGATCGAGGGAAGAAAAATCAGCGGCAATCAGGGCAGTTGCCTGATTGCCAGGGACGATGCTCCCGTCTGCCGGGTCTTTCCATTCGGTTTTGGGATGTCAGATGTCAAGGTGCGTTTGTGCAACCCTTCGAACAGACTCCCATTGTCCAGGCAGTGACGGTAAATGAGTAAGCCAAATCAAGAATGACGGAGCCATCTGTTGTAGCTACGTCCCTCAATTGTTTGGGTGCCAATTTGAACTTGTCTTGAGTTTTAGTTCCCAACGGAACAAACAACTGTGTCCAGACTAAGTTGGGTGTCGTCAAGCTGATCTGATAATCGCGGGTCGGGCTGGCAGGGGTCCAAGCAAGGTGGATCACTAGTAGCCAATGAGAGAGGTATGAAGTTGGGAAAACGCGCCGCGGCCCCCTCTTCTCCCCTGGTCAGCGGCAGCTTTGGACCTCGTCACCGTAAAAAAAAAGGCTCAAGCGGAGGCCTTTGCGGGGCAAGAGCTGATCCGTTGAGGCTTCCCGCACATGTGCCGAATTCAACGTCGTTCCTTCCATGTCGTGAAACTTACCACAGCAAAATTGGACAGTGCAAAGGAGGATCTAGATTCACGCCGTTCTCTATTCATGTGGAGTCGAAAGGCACGACGTCCAATTGATGGAATGGGGATTTATTTATTGTTATAGACGAAGTTTGCCTCCGGTTTATCTGCTTAGCCCATAGTCCATTTTACTGAAGCTACTGTTGCTAGCGGGCGGAAGCCAATTTCTGTTTCACTACCCCGCCTGCTAACGTTATTCCCTGATATAAAGTCACCAGCTTCAGTTTTCCTATCGTGCTTGTACCCCAGATACACGCTAATTTTGCAATTCAAGACTTGGACGTGGCCGGTTGAGACCTGGACGACCTGTCTACGAGGGTTCGACGTTGATGATATGCTGTATCGCCTGTGTGGCGTGTGTAGCATCTTTCCATATGCAGTCACAAGAAGTGAGCCAGCAGTAATTGTATCTCGCCGTCTGATTTCATTCCCTTCGCACGTCGCCTTAAGTGAGTAAACACGTCAATCTATCCAAGCCTTCATAGCCTGTAGATGATATATGACTTTCTGTCAATACTCCACGCTTCCCAGAAGTACCAGAAGTATTGGTGTGATCGTTAAATATGTGGAGAAAGGCAGGGACTGTATGGTGACTCCCCAAATAGGATTCCCTATCCCCAAGAAAACTTTGTCGAGACATCGATTATATTTTTGAATGAGATAGAATATCATTATTTTTGTTTTGAGGGTTACACACAGCATGCCGTGTTATCTTTATTTTGCTTGTGATAGGCAACACCTCCCCATCGAGGTTAGAGCAAGAGAGTAGTTTGAATGCCCCATTGCAAGTAACATGGTTTCGTGGCTCATCAGACGATGGGTTTGCTCGGAAGCCAGGCCATCCATCCTTGGGTGTGTCGCAGCCACTATTTAACCAGTCCTGCTAGGAGTAGTAACATACCCTACCCTTTAATTCTTGACTGATGAAGCACATAAATTAATTGTCCCCCAGAGTGCTAGGAGAAACCTCACATGAAAATGTGTCCTAGAAAGGGGGCTTGGATTTGTCTTCGTACCTCATGTTCAATTGTGTATAATAGTTGACTGTTGAAATGTTGCAAAACCCTTTGGGAATATTAATGCTTTACGTCTCTAAATCCTAGCCAAATGCATAAGCACATCTATATCCTGTGCATATTGTGTTCCTCTTGTACCGCTGATAATGTAGACAACGTAAGGGGACCCTGGCTATATGTCATTATGACCGATGTGTGACAATTTGGCACGGCGTGAAATCAGATTGTGGATTAACACTTAAGAAGAGTCTGGTAATAAAGCCTGCAAACAAGCATTTCAGGCTCTCTCGCAACGTAGGAAAACTAAAGGCTTTCTTTCGTAGAGGCCGTAAGACATGAGATTTAGGATGACCTACATAGTGTTGAAAGATAAACCGGCAGGTTGGTCACGATGGGGCATAGCAATAGTAAGAATCAGGGGAGGAAGAAGATAGCGCTGAAAATCAGAGGCCCACATATAGCCCATGATGCATGATTCGCACAATTCCTCGACAAGTCAGTTCTAGTGATGCTTGAAGTCTGTGCAAGCGCGGTTGAAATTCAATGTATGGCCCGTGCATTCGGTTGCCCCGCCGTTCGCCTCCGAATCAACGTAAACAAGTTCACATCAAGATTCAACTGAGCTCGCTTCTTTCACATGCGCCAACCTACTTAACCACAGCTTTTGCACTGAGTACCCCTCCGTGCACGCAACGATGAGGCTTGTGCCCTCCTTTGAAAGCTGGCAACCACGTTCAACTCGGTATCCTTGAAGCCACCCTGGAGCTGCAACGGAGTCGACGACAATGTCTGTCTTACCCAAACCAATACCTCCACTCTACACCGTGTATATCCTACGGTCGACCGTCCGCCGTGCGTCACTATATGTTGGCTCTACGCCCCATCCCCCACGACGGCTGAAACAGCACAACGGGGAATCCAAAGGCGGCGCGGTACGAACATCACGAAGCACTTTGAGACCATGGGAAATGGTCGGATTGGTGTCTGGCTTTCCTGGCATGGTCGCAGCTCTGAAGTTTGAGTAAAAATAGCACAGAATGGATTCTTGAGAACGCAGCTGACAGATATGCAGATGGGCTTTAACAAATTCGCACCTTTCCCTGCACATTCCGTCGACGTCTAGGATCAACGTCGCGACACAGAAGAAGCGAAATGGCCATCCAAAGCGACCGCCTCACAGTGTAACCTCGATCCTGTCGAACCTACATCTTCTCCTCCGTGTCCCCAGCTTCGCTAGATTGCCAATAAAGCTGCACTTTTTCGCGCCAGATGTACATCGTGCTTGGATCAAGTGGTGTGGGACGTCAAATGAACCACTTCGAGACACAATCAACGTTGTGACAGATTTTGGTCTCGCAGCAAATGCGTCTACGGAAGGGGATAAAGAAATTACAGATGCAACATCTCAGCCCTGGGGAATATATGCCCTCTCACTCGATTATGCGCCCATCAAGGACTACGTGGAAAAAACGCAGTCCGCCTTTGCTTTTGAACGTGAAGGTGATTGCGTTGTGTGTGGTGAGGGTCTGAATCCCGGAGAGGGGCTATATGCAGCATGTTCTAATGCTGGTTGCGAGGGTGTAGGACATGTCTCGTGTTGGAGCGAGCATCTGTTGGGCAAGGAGAAAAACGACAGCATAATACCTGTGTCAGGACGATGTCCAAAGTGCGAGGGTCAGGTGAGGTGGGGAGAGATGATGATGGAGATGAGCTTGCGGCTGCGAGGACAGAAAGAGATCAGCAAACTCCTTAAGAAGCCGCGGAAACGAAAGGCTGCAATTTCTAACGATACTTGAGACGTCTACTATGGCGTTATGGCTGGGGTGCGATGGGATTACAGCAGATGCTTGGTTTCCCGTCGCATGAATACCACGAGTCCACGAGTTCATGAATGATACCAGATGTCTCGTCAATATCGACTATGCGCCGATATTCGAGCACCATAATTGCCTTTACTAGCGATTCATCATCTTGCTATCGGCCTCGTCGGCACTAACGGATACATAGAGAGCTCGGTTTCATTGCCGGCTTGGCGGATATGAAAACTTGACACTTCAGGCTTTCAGGGGCCTGAAGTTGGAATCGACCCTTGTCATTGGATTATGCAGGGGTCGAAGGGCAGTCTGTCAGATATTCATAATGGTGAGGAAACCGATATGGTGCCTATTCCGAGTTTTCCATCCTCTTTCGCGCTCGTTCTTGGTGTTCGGAGTTTGTTCATCGCCCAACTTTGTTGCATGCGACGTTTGATCGACGTTGCGTGAGCACAGGCCAGTCTCCGCTGTGTGGCCTAGTTGGGAAGCGCCGGTCACATGTGACGGCCTCGATTGGACTCGCTTATTATCATATGTGATAGAGACCCCTTTGAAGACAAGATGTCGGCCCAAAGTGGCGACGGAGCCCTGGCCAAACAGCCTGGCCGTCGACCCTTTTGCTCGTTTGGTTTCCCTGGAGCGGATCACAGTGGATCGCCAGCTTGCTCGGATCGTGCCATCTTGGCATCGCTCATCACCAGATTCGCCCTCTTGGGGTGCAATGGCTGCATCCCTCTGCCCCCTGACACCTGCGATAATTTCCCCTATGCACGACAGTTGGACTTTGAAACTAGCTGGCCACCATTGGTGATACTGAGGGACCGGTACGACACTATTGTCCTGTAGACTGTAGATAGATATAAGTAGTTGAGTGTCGCTCAGTTTGAGTTCAGCCATTCAGTCATTGACCCAACCTCACCCAATCTCTTCTCACTCCCTTGAACCAAACACACTGCATCATTGACCAATCACACGATATCTGCCAGCTACAAACTCTCTCTACCTTTACCATCCCTCCCGGCATTGCGCTCGCACGTACTATACCCCATCATCAGACTCACGAACCTCATCTCCAATACATTATGTCACTTCACAGCCCCATGCCCATTTCCAGCACGAATCCCTTGTGATCAATCCGCTCCTAACTCTTTCCCTACTATATTTGTCGCCTTATCCCGCAGCATAGACACCGCCCACCTGCCCAAACTGCCCAAGCCACTTCACAGCTCCAACCTCAGTCACTTCACAGACTCTATTGCATCCCCATCACGGCAATTTACCCCAACACATCGCCTCCCAGCCCAAGCACACCACCTCTCAACCCCTCCTTGATTCCTGACTACATCCCCTCGCATCTTCATCCACCCTACAGAACCACTGCCACGAACCACGTCTCTCCTTCCCCAACATGGTCATAGCATACCCAAGCCACTTCTTACCCCCATAAACTTTCTGACCACACGTTCATCCACTGCCTACCCATCAACACTACCCACACAAGCACCATTACCAATCATATAAGCCCACGGTATTGAACCTTTCCCCCCTCATTGCACACAACCCCTAACTCAGAATACCAATCCTAAGCAACTCTCCTTTCAAGACAGGAAATATTCCTTATGATCCCCATTCCACCACGCTGCCCCTCAATCACACCATCTATCATCAAGTTCCTCGTCCTCTTCACCCTCCCTCCCTCATCGAACAACCCGTCTCGCTCACTTCACGAGTCTAAATCGGTACCTTTATCCCTATCTTTTCCTCCCGCCGAGCCAGTACACACCTTCAACTACTACACATATACTCCACTACCATATATACTCTTTTCCACTGCACATTACCTCTATCATTAGCCTCCCTACAACCTACCGACAGCATCAAACCTTTTCTCCCAGTACAGATCACACTATCGTAGCCCAGTTCCTTCCTGACACCTCTCCGTTCCCAGACGTCCCAATAGTCTCCAAAAACATAACCCAGGTTGCCGTCCCATGTTAGATCCTTCCTGTCATTGCCCAAAATCCTCCTTGATCTCCAATCACACAACATATCACTTCGGAGAACCCCCTCGCAACCTTCCTCCCTTGCCTCTAGCATTGCATATTTGCCCTCTCTCGATCAACTCCCATCCTCCACCTCCATCGATTGCCATTCCACCTTCAACCCCTTTCGCCAGCCTCACCCTGCATCCCTTCCAGTTACCTACCATCAAATACCCGTTTTGCCAGCCCCGCTCTACAGCCCTTACCTTTATTATTTGCCTCCATCCTCACCTATTTCCTCTTGAGCTGGCTTTCATAGTCCTATGGCGGGGAAGTCTGAGCGGGGGATCTTTAACGAGTGCGTTGGTCTGGAGATGGAATGACGATTGGATCGGGGTCGACACTGCGCTGTTCTGGCTGTTGGAGCGCCAAGGGGCTTTTGCGATTTATTTGCGGAATGGGGATCAACGATGGATGGTGGATGGGAACGTGGCAGCGAGCGGTGGTTTCAATAATATCGTTTGTTTGCACGCACCTTATGATGATCCCAATGAGAGTGAATCGTGACCAGTGCTCAAACATGTTTCCATAATACTGCTAGAAATCATGGAAGATGGTCATCTATGTCTACAAGATTTTTCCATTTTTACCTGAGTTTGTGAGCTTCCTTCCAGTATTGCTGACAATTCGTAAAAGAAAAGGGGGCCTTCGGTTGGGCTATAGCATGCCGGAGAAATGAAAGCAAATCGCTCTTTCTCGAGAGTCAATACACAGAAATAGGTATCTTACCCGATGATACTTGTACCAAGGCTGATTTATCGGGATGTTACGCACTGGCAGATAGACACATTCATGGGATAGTAATGGCGCTATGGATATCTGCTTCATTGGTACTCATAAGTCGATATCGAGACTCCAAATTCATACATTTTAAGTCACACTGTCCTCGGACGCTTTTCAGTCCATGGGATGCTAAACTATTAGCACATACTCACCTGTGGATGTTGTTATGCTACCAAAGCCAAGTAATGAATCATTGTTTCAATCTTCAATAAGTATCGATGACGCCAGCATCTAGACCGGACCTGTCGTGAAAAAGTATGCCTACATCACATTTTGAACCTCTCAAACGAACGATTGTGCCCAGATCCATGGGGTTTGAACAAATAAGTCGACTGACCTTGTTATTCACCTTAGTTGGCTACCACATCTGCGGGTAAGAGAGGAGGTCTGGGGTCATATCGCCCTATTTATAGATCATGTGTTCCACATAAAAACCTCCATGACCACCAAGGCCTGGTGCAATTGGACATCAAATGACACCCACATGGGTTGGGTAATGCAAGATGGAAAACCAGACGTCTAAAGAATAAAGTACCAACATGAGCCACCTCTGCACTTCGGCTTTTGCTAAACATCTTGTGTTTCCTCGTACAGGAAGGTGTGGGTAGCTGGCATATAGGTGAAGCATTCTTGACTAGCCTGGAAGCCAGAGCATTGTTTACAAACCTCACTACCTTCCATTGTGAGGAGTTCACACCGATTGAGGTTTCCCGTGCTGAACGATCTCGAGTCGTTCTGGGATATTAGGCACTCATTGCCTCTACGATGGAAGCACTTTCCGCCGACCATTTTGCTAAGTAAATGCAATGCCACTTGCAGATGGCGTGGTCAAGTACTGCCCCAAGACCCCAGATAGGAAATAGACTTATCTGACCTATACTCCAGACTTGGCGTGATAATCCTATAGTCTAATATGTTATTCAGGAACTCGGAAAGGAATTCAGTAATTACGCACTATTCGGCCACATATAACTGTCACTAATCCAGCTAGATGGTTTAAAACGAGGCCTATTGGCCCACTTTACAAGCACTTGAACACTGTAAAAAGTATAACGTAGTCCACGGTCCAATTGCACACTTTGGCAGACCTTATACGACAATGTATAAGTTAATTCAACCACAACGCCTATCATCAATTGAAACTACTCAGAATCGTTATCTTCAGACGTCTCTACATCATTTTCACAAGTGCGCGCATTATGTCCGGGCTCGCCGCAGATTCTACAGCGCCGTACACGCGCAATTCGCCGCCTCGTACGACCACCAATTTGACGAAATTCGTCATGTAACTGCCCATCAACCTCTCGTTGAGACTGTAGGTCCTGTCCAGCTTGTATACGAAGTGACCCTACACTCTGTAGCTGTTTTTTCTTCGCACGGCGACGTCGACTTAAGGTCTCATTTGCCTTTCGAAGTGATTCGACCTCGCCTTCTAAAAGGGCAAGCCGATGCATAACCTTCGTTGTACCTCGCGCAATCTGATCTATTCCAGCAAAAATTGACGTTGGTAAGCTATTTTTATGTCGTAAAACCCTATTTTTCACATAATCGGTTTGTGATTGGGCTTCGGTTGGGTTGTTTGGAGTCTTTGATTCCCAAGGGACGGGGAGACCAGCCGAGCTACCCGGAGGTGTTGGCGTATGTAATTTCACATCGAGCTGTGATATGACATAATCTGCATCGTACGGAACTATTCCTACCCCTCGGAGACCTCCTTGGATATTTGAAACCGTGAAAGTTGCGTTGTACGCGTTTAAAAACGCCGGTAAAAAGTCTTCTTTCGAGATATGACTTATATGTGCTCGCATGAGATCTTCGATTTCTTTTCCGTACGCTCTTTTTAACCCGCGAAAACAACCAACATCAAGAGGCTGGAGCTTATGCGACGAATGAGGAGGCATACAAAGCGTGACGATATTGTTAGCTTTGCAATATACCTCGAAATCGGTCGAGTGATGGCTTTCGTGACCGTCGAGGATCAATAGGCGATGAGTACCTTTCGTACGAGACTTGGTGTGATGATCGAAGTGTTTTATCCAATCTTAGCCTCTCTAGTTCGTAGTCCAGCCATTTTTAGTAACTGCGATAACCAAATCAGGCGGTAATGGGCTGTTTTCGTACCATGACGAGAGGTGGGTTTTGCCGGCGAAAATGATGTACGGAGGGAGGGCATAACCGGACGACCCAACGCCTTGAATAACTGTAACCCATTCCCGATTTCCTTGCTGGGCTGCTCTAGGCCTTCCGCGCCGATCAGAAGTTGTCACGACCATTTCGGACGAGATTTGGCCCATCACAAAACCGGTCTCGTCGAAGTTGTAGATATCCTCCTCCTGGATCGCGTATTTCGCAATTGTATTCCGTAACAGGTCAAACCACGCGCGATACGCATCGGGGTCTTCGCAGAGGACTCTCTGATAGTATATCCTTCGATTTAAACGCGCCCGGAGGTCTGGTTGTCGTCTTACGAAGCTCGAGGCCCAGTTGACGCCGACGCGTCCCGCGTCGCGACTTCGAAGTAATCGGTTGGCCATATCTTCAACACCACTCAATCGGGGAGGAAATGCTCGCGAATCTAGGTCGGTTATATGTCGTATGATTGCATCTTCTTCGGAAGGAGTCAACTTTTGCGTTGGCGATCGCGTAATCGCTCGAGCGGTTTTACCGTCACGTCGATACGCAAGGGTTCTAAAAGGTATGTTATAGATCTGACCAGCGCGACGTACACTTAATTTTGGATCAGACTGAAGCGCACGTAATGCTAGAATCATATCACTTTCATTCCAAGAACCAACCATAGTTATGTGGTGAAAAACCGCAGGTCAAAGTGGTAGCGTACGAAAATCTGCCGAAGTGTGCAATTGGACCGTGGACTACGTTAATATTAATCATAGAAAATTAACTAAACTATTAAAAGCAAAATTCCACCATTATATAACTACTTATGCTAACGCATATATTGTATATAAGTGTAAAGAAGAGCTGTTATTGCAGCCCGGCAAGCTGGGTGGGGGAGATTTCGCCTCCAATTCATGAGAACTCTGGGGGTGCCTCGACAGGAACAGGGTATCGTGGTCATTTTCATCCAAACTTGGATTCCTTAAGAATCAGTCTTGCAATATACGCATCCGTATTACCGTGGCACCACAGGCAGCTCTTTGCTCTACCTGATTAGTACCTCTAAAAGAATAAGCTATCGACAAGTAGCCGAGATATATATCGTAACCAGAACCTCTTTACGTGATGAAATAAATGATTATACACGACTTAGTAAAGCTAGGCTAAATTGCACACTACTAGCTAAAATAAAGGATGTAGCAGTAACGGGTAGAGTAGTTTCGTATACTAGATTATTCCCACCTCTTTAGAGAGACACTTTGCTAGAAATCTTCAGCCACCAAGTAAAACGCAGCGTTGAGTGTAAGTATTGCAACACCTCGGAAAGAGCATGAAAATCGAAGAAAGGGGGTCTTTGGGGGCGCAGCAAGAGACCGATGAGCAAGGCTGATCCCTGCTCCCCTTTTGTTAACTTCGTTTTTGTGCACCAAGCGATTCAGTAACCTCTGTGTGCATCAACGGCAATTCTTCTGCACATTTGGCAACCGGCAATGAGTCTATGTCCACGTATACATCCGGAGATGATTAATAGTGGCCGCAAGTCAGCTATGTCCCTTTGCGTATGAAGACCGGGCTAGCTCCGTCTACCTGGGGGTCTCAGGGTCTTGGGGTCTTGGAATCTTGGGGTCTCGGGGTCTTGGAGTCATCTGATGTCCCTAAATAACGCGTAACACCAAGCATCTTGGTCGAATCTGATCCATTTTTCGAAAACTACCAAGACTTTGGCACTGGAAACGAGATGGCATTGGGGCACACGAGATCTTCCAGAAGTAGACGAGATTCTGTCGGCGGCCCAGCTACACGACTCCGTCCAGTTATTATCTCGACTCGCAAAGTGTGGGTGAGAAAACACGTTGGTTGGTTCGACAGAAGCGTCGAGGTTACAACAGACACAGAAAACTGTGTCGGACTGTTTGTTTGGATCGAACTCTACTCAAGCTGCATACAGCATTGACCAAGCAAGCCCTCTATCAGGTCCGCATCAGACGTCTGTTCATAGTGACTATATGCATGTAGGCTGAGTGACCCTGTAATCTCAAAGTCAACCACCTTGGCGTGGCCCTTTTCCTCGGGCTCCTTTTCCTCGGGCTCCTTTGTATGGAATGAGGCGCAATGCGACTGTCTGGTTCTAGAACACTCTCTTCTTGATGGTTTTAGTCACCGTCAATAGCTGCACTGGATATAGGATTGATCGATCACATACAATATTTAGTGGTAACGTAGTCCACAAGCGAACGGGTCACCCAACCGAACGGGTCACCCAACCGAACGGGTCACCCAACCGAACGGGTCACGCCAACTAGCAAAACATGGAATTCAACACGATTTCGCAACCACAACGCCGTAAATCAATTAAAACTACTCAAAATACTCTTGACCAGATGATTCTATCTCTACCTGACAGGTTCGCGCATTATGCCCGGTCTTCCCGCATACGCCACAGCGCCGTTGCCGTGGCTGGCCACGATTTGATCCAGCGCTATTTCCACGCATTTCCTGCTGTACTTGCTGCTGTACTTGCTGCGCAACGTCCTTTTGATCTTGAAGATCTTGTACGTCTTGTGAATTAAGTGATCCTCCAAGCCGTACTCGTGTTTTTTTGGCCCTGCGCCGCTTGCTAATTAGAGCATTTGCCTCTCGAAGTTCCGCGACCTCAGCTTGGAGTAAAGCCATCTTATGCATAATACTCCGCGCTCCTTTCGAAAACTGATAAATAGCATCGTAAATTGACGTCGGGGAGCTATTTTTATGCCTGGCAATTCGAGATTTAATAAATTCGGACTGCGAAGTAGCCTCGGTTGGGTTGTTTGGCGTCCGAGAAGCCCAAGGAAGGGTTTCCCGCGTAGGGGGCCGGGAGGACGTTGGAGTCTGTAATTTCACATCCAGCTTCTCAATAACAATATCTGGGCTTAAAGGCACAATTCCAGCCCCTTGAAAGCCTGCACGAATATTGCTTTCGGTCAGGCTCTTCTTGAACGCGTCGCAAAATGCCGGAAGAAAGTCCTCCTTTGTGATATGCGAGTCGCGTAGCAGTCGGTTTGCCATATCTTCAACAGCACTTAGCCGGGGAGGGAATGCTTGCGAATCTAGCTCAATTATCCTTTGAATAATCGTATTTTCTTCTAGTTTTGTTAAAATTCCGACCGTTGGCTTCGATATTGCGACGTGATTGACGTTTTTGAAGACGCGCCTGGAGAGTAGTATTCGAGACTTTGTAGATTGTTGCAGCACGTCGGATACTAAGTGTTGAGTCATTTCTGATAGCTTGAGTTGCAAGGAGTAATTGAGATTCTTTTTGAGCAGAATCCATCGAGATAGTTGCGTGGTAAAGTTAGGAAGTTTAGTTCTATTTTTTGCTATGGGCGTGACCCGTTCGGTTGGGTGACCCGTTCGCTTGTGGACTACGTTACTGCACGTCAATTTCGGAAAACCATCTTAGTCGGCCAGAATCCTAGACAGCGCGAGTCGTTGGAACCATTCGCAAATAGCACAGCTGGTAAATGTGATACTACCCCATTCTGAGACTCCATTCGCAATCATGCTGGGCTCGCGTATTGGCCTAGTGCTGTCTCACCATGCGGGGCTATGTCGCTACGTTATCCAGTGGCCCATATAAGACACCGCAAACAATATTGCATATTCCCAGGGCTCGAATAAAACAGAGTACATCCGTCATTCTATATGATTCATTCGATGTTTTTTTATGTTGGTTCGTCTTAATCATCCACGGCTAATGGCGCCTGAGAGTGTGTCTTTCTCTAGGCATAGTATCTCCACCGTTCGCTTCTATATTATAGAATGCCAAGTCTTGTAGTGGGGAGTTCAGTCTTCAATTAGATGGATGGGATATAGCGCCAAGGTCTTACGGACGTCACTATAACTTCCACCCTGCTATTAGAACGGCATTGTTTTGTCAAAATGCGCCCCTGCCAACCAGCTCCACTTGGCAGATAGCCGGACTCGTTCGTCGCTGCTATTGGCACTTCAGTTCGTCAACATACCATTCTCTATAAAGCTGGCATACACCACCCTCAGTGCAATAGCTGACCTTGAAGTACTCCATACATTATACAATCTTTTACATTCCTTCCACTCTTTTGAGTCGGTCATTCATTTGGAATCTGTTACAACATGAAGTTCCAATCACTTATTTCTTTCCTGGTCCCCACGGCTTCGGCTATGTGCGACCACGGCACCAGTCACTTCTACAAACGCAACCCACTCAACAGCCGCGCCCAAGGAACCTTCAGCCATCAAGGAGCCACCGGACCAATAATATGGCACACTTTGGCCAACGTCAACTCCGCCTGTGCCCTCGGCACCGCTCAGTCTCCCATCAACGTCAAGGCCAGCAACTCCAAGGAGGTTGCTGGCAGCTCTTTAACTTTCGCCGTCGACACCTATCCCGAGGGCGCGGAGCTCGAGAACCTTGGAACCGCTCTCCAAGTGCCCGCAAATGGGACCCTGACCCTCAAGAACACCAACTACTCGCTCGCACAGTTCCATTTCCATACACCCAGCGAGCATCTAATCAACGATGAGTACTATCCCTTGGAGGTCCACTTCGTGTGGGAGGCAGCGGGTAAGTTATCATCGATCTTCATCTTTGGTAGTCAGGCCAGAGCATGTGGCTAATAATTCAACACCCGCAGACTCCTCGCTCGCCGTCGTTGGCTTCTTAATCGAAGTTGCCAGAACATCTGATGAATTGCTCACAAGCATATTTGCCAACGTCGCAGATATCACTGGGGCGGGTGACATTACTCACACTGAGTCCCTTAACTTCACTGCCTTGGCTACTCACTTGAGCAAGAGCACCGTGTTCCAGTCAGTATAACCCTATCTCCAAGGCATCTTGAAACCCAAATCTTTGGCTAAACTCACCCCATCATAGGTACTCTGGATCCCTCACCACCCCTCCCTGCACTGAGGGTATCTCATGGAACATCGTGAGCGAACCCATCAGCATCGACGTGGCTACCTATGTCAAGGTTAAGGGCATCATGAAGTTCAACTCGCGCTACATTCAAGACATAAACGGCGAGAAAAACCTGTTGCAATCTGCCATGGCAGGTATTCAGGCGCTCACCGGGTAGGACAAACGTTTTGATCTTGCTTGTATATATCGATTGCTACCCACGTTATGACTTATTAATACCACCAACCCTCACTTCATGACAGCCTGCAAACGTCATTTCGTAATACGAATATGGCACTGTTTACATATTTCCTATATTCTGACCTTGTTATTCTCAGGAGGATATGATAAGTTGATGCAGGGACATGGGCTGCGACGTGGTGCAGGATGTTCAATTGCTTACTCGATATTGACCTCAGCTATCCTGTCACAATGTGCACGGAAGAAATATAACGCAGAATCCAGCCCTTACAGAGATGGAAAAGCCCTGCAAAGGGCACAAGTCCAAAGGGTGCAGAAGCGTGGGTGGTAACCGAGACCGCCAAATCAGAGATGATCAATAGGGGGTGAGTCTTCGCCAAGACGCTGCGCTTGGTAAAAGTCCACTCGTCTACTCAACACAATTTTCTTTGTCTAAATTTCTTCCAACCCTATGTTGTTTCTTATATTTTCAAGCTTGATGAGTTAATACGAGGATACGAAAACTTATGTAGATAATTGATAAAACGTACAATACTTAGCCGCTATCTTGCAGAAGCTTATGTACTTGTGCTGGTTGTTATGTTCTGTTACTCTTTTCAAGACATGTATCTCTTCAATGCATTGCGTAGCCTCATTCCCGGATTGCCAGTTGTGTCGTGGTCTGTTCATGAAATCGAGACTACAACCAGGACTATTGTCAGGGTACGGCTAGGCCGAAGGCGATAGTACAGAGTGATGGGGAGTAACGGGCGTCCCTCCTACGTAATACCGGGTGGTCACTGGCGGTCTCAGGTAGGGGTGCCCACGGTGATGCATTGATCTCTACTCTCCCTCTATCTTCTTCCCGGGCCTCCGCCCCTTACATAGATAGCTAGAACCCGACGTCGGAGCCGCGGAGCACTAGTTTCCCCGATTGTTCCGCAAACCAAGACTTCCATATCGTGTCATGACTCGCACATTCCTACACCAGAGCCCCCACCGGTGTCCCACCGGTGCCTATGGCATTCTGTTCTCTGACAACTATCCAGGGATTTGATATGCAGTCTCGGGCGAAAGTTTCACAAACTCATACAGCATCCAGCATGGGTAACCATAAACTTATCACACATCAAGGTGAGTTAACGGTTTTACTCTGGCTGTCGTCGAATCGCCCAGGGATTCTCTTATAATTGAATCGCAAGGACAGCAATGTCTTGCGCATGGAGCGGTAGTCATCATTGCTCACGCATTGGGGCAGCGGCTTCTATTAAGAGTAACACACTAGCTGGATAGCCACAGTAATCCGCCACATACATGACCCTCTGTCATTTCAACGGATTGGGGCTTTTACCCACCACTTATACAGCAGTAGTTTCATTACCCCGTGAAATGTGTTTGCATAGTCGTAATCTCTTCACCATGCATCGGGCCGCAGCGTCCGCCTATAACTTACGAGGTTGAGACTTTGACTAAGTTCCTTCCTTCCTTCCTTCCTTCGTCGGCAACTAACCTAATTAGGTGCAGTAGAAATTACGGTAGCCCCGATGTGCCTGGGTGGATTTAGCAAGGATCGGCAAGATGAAGGCCAATACAATTTGGGGTACCCAAGTGAGATAAAAACAATACGAATCGGCCGCTGCTCGCTCATCAAATTTTCACATTTTCTCTGTCTCTCCAGAATTTAATCATCATTTCTTACTTGTACCTAGACACGTTTGCTCTCTGTTGGTCTTGAGTTGTGGCAATCGATGTTACATAGGGTTCAGCCACTGGCGACGCCACCCTCACAAGCGTTGAGCTTCTAAGAGAACTGCCGTGACAACGATGACCGTCCTTAGGAACACCGGGTTTTGGTCGATATCGGCAGTTGCCCAAGTAGTCATTACGACAACGGCACAATTGAGCCTGTCCAGATGTTGGTCAGATAGGTTTGCGGATGGAAACATGATTGACTGGACGAGCTATGACGGCGACTGGTCCGTCGTCAATGAGCGGCTTACCGTGAGTGGCTCGCCTGAGGCTAAAGTCACGTTGGATACCAACTTCACCGACCTTATTTTCGATGCGTCAGTCACTGTTCGAGACATCGACGATTCAATATATGATCTTGATAATGGGAGTGAACGGCATGGTCGGAGCTGTGCGGGATATCACTCGAACGCCCTGGTTAACGATGCCTTCAAAGCCGGAAACCCACCTACTAACTATTTCGTTCTTGGCTCAGTGTGGTTTCAAACCATCCAATCCTCGACACTAGACTAGCCATTCAGCTATGGCCTTGTCTCATCGTGCTGACTGAAAGTTGTTCGCGCTCTTTATACATGGTCTGTCGCTGGGAATCACCGTGGTTTGCTGATAATCCGAGCTGTATCCCGACTCACCATTTGAATATGTTTGAAATGCCTCCAGATATCAAAAAGGCAAATAGGCTTTCCATATTTCGTTCGGAAAGGTTTCTGTTCTATAAGCATAGCGACAAATCAATGGCTCAGGTGATGACCGTAAACTGGGCGCCCGTGTCTCTTTTTGCAGGTGTTTGAAGGATTCGATCCTTCCTGAATGCTCTGGTGTCTCAACAGCATGATTGCTACTTAGTCTCGTGAGGTTGATCGCGGTGAACTAGCAGAGCAAGGATACCATCAATCTCTTGGGTTTCTGACGTCGGAGATGGTACAAAAATTGACTATACCGGCGCTTAGGTGCAGGAAGAGGATAGCCGCCAAAAAGGAATCGAGGCTTCACCAAAAACCCCAAACAACCGAACTCGATGGGGCTTTTCGAGGAACTCGGTTAACGTTAGAAGCGGCCGATGCTGAATGGAACGAAGTTGTGGCAGAGATCAGAACTGGCACTATTAAGTTGGCCAACTTCATTAATTTACATAGAAATGATCGGTGACACATGTAGATACCGTGTTTAGCTAATTCGGTATTCAGCATAGCCACCCCGCATAGACATCACATAACGAAAGAGTTGGCAATATTTCCACTAAAAAGACCTTGTCTTCTTTCAAGTATGATAAGCACCCATTTCTAATGAGCATCTTCCTTGCTCGCCACCCAATCTTTAGGCGTTTCTAGCAGGCCTGCTCTCGAATTCCTAATCCCCTCTTGCAACCAACTCGGAAAGCCCCTGATACCTGATAAGAAGCCGTAGTAACTTGGCATCACAATCTGTCCACTTTTGCCGCTTTTCACTTGCTTGACGATAGCATCGGAAATATCTTGGGGCTCAAGGTAGCGCTCAGCGTTTGGTTTGTACTCGATTAGCTCTGCTATCATGGGTGTTCGAACCCAATTCGGATGTATGATACTGGACAAACGCATGTAAGCACCCAATATATCATCTATACGAAGTAGTGAGGATCAGATTCGTACCTGGTGCGCACATTCATGGCTTTGTAGCGGTGCCTCAGCTCTTGTGCTAGTCCTTCGTGGAATGCCAAGGCAGCGGCTTTTGTGCAGCTGTAGTCAATGATATTGGCAATGGAGACGAAGCTTGCCATGCTGGCCACGGTGACTATGTGCCCGTGGTTTTTTTCGACCATAGAAGGTAGAAACTCCTTTACCGTGATAAAGTGGGAAATGATATTGACATTGAAGGTCTGGCGCACTTCTGCTTCTGGCCTCTCCAGGATGTTCCCGTAAGAGCCAACTCCTGCGTTATTGATGAGAACAGTAGGATGGCCGATATCACGGCGAATCTCCTCTGCTGCTTTGCGAAACTCATCAGTCTTGGTGACATCAGCTTTGTAGTAGATGACGTTGTCAGGGAATGGCATCTCTGGGGGGTGCAGGTCTATAGCAATGACATTAATACAGCATTTGGCGAGCTTCCGAACCACGTCTTCTCCTATTCCCCTGCATCCGCCTGTGACTACTGCGATCTCCGTTCTCCAATCCCACGGTGGGTTTTGTGTGCGATTGTTCAGGGCCCGGTTGCTCAGAACCATGTTGAGTTTGCGAAGCATTGCCCAAAAGGCGAGGACGACGGCGGCATTGCGGACGACTGGGGGCGTAATGAGTCGTTGTAAGTGACTAGGTATCTCGGGAAAGTGCAGGTTACCGAGCGCCATGCTTAATTGACAAATGAGAATTTCTTGAGGGGAGTTATCAGGTAGTGCGTTCAAGGCATTGGCGGAGAGTAAATCCGTTCAGCTAACGATGCAGATACTAGTCTGACAGGAATCTAGGCCACTGCAGCTCACGTTTATATTAATCTTGGGATAACACATGAATGGGAGGCTAGCGCTAGACTTTACATCGGAGTTGCCCAAGTAGTCCGAGGTTGCAATGGGACGATTTGTGCTAAGGAAAGCAGCTTCCGATAGTTTAACTCAAGCCAACACGGCAGAGCTTCAGGCCGCTCAGAACGTAGTAGGATTCTATTGGCGGGTGACAAATGTACTATTCCAGACCGAGGCACTTATGCGACTGACTCCAACTCAAGTCGTGGCTTAGGCTACATGCGGGCCGTTCTTTTATTCCTCAAACCTTTCGACGTTGAAACTTGAAATACCTTACTTGTAGGGGTCCCTCAAACCATCTCGGTTCCGACCTTACGTAAGTGAGTACCTAGAAGTTTCGAGTCCCAAATACTGACATCATAGTGCCTTCCCTACTGATTATATACTCTATGAACACACCTAAGCATGTTTGTGCTACCGTATCAATCAGAGTAGTAACTGCCACCCCCCGAAGTAGTATGAATGGAAGGAGGGAGTGCATTATGCAATGTGATGAGCGCATGATGTTTAAACCGGGCAATCAAGTCGGCGCGCACCTCCTTCAGTTTGTGGGGAAACATGCTTCTAGAGGTGAATGCCGTTGCAATGGACCCCACTGCAGCATCCGAACTTCAAGTAGCTATATATGCACGATTGACTCCAAATTCGAGTTGCCGAGGTCCGCATCTATGACCATGGTTTAGATGAAACAGACCGTATAAATGTCTTGGACGTGTTTGACCCCTGTAGAGTTTGTTCACGCGCCCTCATTCTTTTGTCAACATCATACTGCAATTTGCCATACCCAGCTTCAACATGTCGGAGACTCAGTCATTGGCAGATACGGCGTTGTCCCTTGATGTTCTTGTCATCGGCGCAGGTATCAGCGGCATCAACACAGCATACCGTCTCCAAAGCCAACTTCCACACATCAAATTCAACATCCTGGAAGGCCGCAACGCCATAGGCGGCACTTGGGATCTGTTCAAATATCCAGGTATACGGTCTGACTCAGATCTTCACACCTTTGGATTCGAATGGCACCCGTGGCCTCACGAGAATCCAATAGCCGAAGGCCCTCTGGTCATATCGTATTTGCACGATGCTGTCGCCACTCATGGTCTTGAAAAGCACATTCATTTCCGCCACAAAGTGCTGTCCGCCAATTGGTCCTCGAAAAGCCAACGATGGACAGTCGTGGCAGAGCATGATGGCCACATCAAAAGTTACACGGCGAGATTCCTCATCTTGGGAACTGGTTATTTCGACTACGACACACCACTGAAGACCGAGACACCGGGTCTACAGAACTTCAAGGGGAAGATCATTCATCCACAGATGTGGCCAGAAGACTATGACTACAGCAACAAGAAAATGGTGATCATCGGCAGCGGAGCGACGGCGGTGACATTACTGCCTAACCTGATGAAAAAGGCCGCCTCAGTTACCATGCTTCAAAGGTCGCCCACTTACATTATCGCACGAACGAACAGAAGTCCTGCCTGGCTACGAGAGTTCGTACCGCGTCCCGTCCTCAGTGTTTACGAGCGTCTCTTGTTCATGACCGTTCCGTACCTATTCTACGTGCTGTGCATGTATTTCCCGAACATGATGAGGGCGTTTTTGAGGCAACAGACGATAAACCAGCTGCCCCAACGAATTAGCTTCGATCCCCACTTTAAGCCCCTATACAATCCCTGGGAGCAGCGCATGTGTTTGGCACCGGATGGCGATTTCTACCAGGCGCTGCACGATCCCAGAGCCAACATTGTGACGTCTCGGATCAAGACCGTCACAGAGCATGAGATACACTTGCTCAACGGCCGGACCCTCGAGGCTGATGTGATCATCACAGCTACTGGACTTCGAGTGATGATAGGGGGCGGAATTTCATTAACAGTAGATGGCGAGAAAGTCAACATAGCCGATAAGATGCTGTGGAACGGGACCATGATCCAAGATATTCCGAACATGTTTTACATGATAGGCTATACCAACGCGTCGTGGACCCTTGGCGCAGATAACTCGGCCTTCCTCTTTGTCCGTATGCTCAAGCATATGGCGCACACTCAAGCCACAGTGTTGGTGTCGCGAAAACCACAGCATATGGATGCTACGCAGCCGGTTTTCACGCTTACATCGACGTACATGAGAAAGGCGTATGAGTGTCTGCCGAAGTGCGGAACACAGAGGCCATGGACGCCCCGAACCAATCCAGTGGCTGATCATTTCTATGCTCGGTGGGGAAGCTTTGCGGAGGGCGTAGAGTTCACTGCTTGAACTTGATTTTACACCAACCTCTACACACATTGGTATAGGTATTTGGTACTAATAGATGAGTTATTCCTTGCGCTTGACACAATAGATGGAAATGATACACACGGTGCTTCTGCCAATATCACTGTCTGACACAAGTCGCGTGGCTATATTCCATACCAACTCGATCAAACTCAGTAGAGTATGGAAATCTTGACATCGTGATCATTCGAGGAGAGTTGCGTCTAGGTCGGGCGCGGAAATAGGACTCACTCCGCCTCCACATTCCGGGATTCTCGGGAATGCTCAACTAGGCCCGGTTATAACAGCTAACTATGGTGCAAGGAGGATGAACGACTCCGGACAATCCTTGTCATCCCCGCCATGATTTACGATAAGTACCAGCGCCTCAGCGCTACATGACACCTTTTTCGGCGTGCTGCAGATTTGGCTTGCACCATTAATATCTTCATATCAAGTGTGTAGAACCTCGGAAACTTATGCCGCATCCAATGTCATTGCTACCGAGAACCTCGGCGGTCACGCGGAGATCATGTCCATATCTGATAAATCAACCTGTCTCTACATTCATGCCTGGTTGAGAATAAACCGGGATGCACCCAGTCAGTGATGCGTTGTTTGAGCAACCTCTGGCGAGATGCTGACGCCTCCAAGCCTATTGGCTTGGCAATTGCCTATTCCGTGTGACCACACTTAAGACAATATCGGCTATGTGCGGAGGGATTCTCGGCACGTTAATGATTGACCCTAAAGACCTGGTGCTTCAAAAGTATACCTGAAGCTGCAAGTCAATTATGCATACATCCCTACCGTACATACTCTCGTTGCTACCGGAAAACAAGAGCGTTGCTATAAGCCATGGCGAAAACTCCGCAGGTTGGCACATCGCACATTCTCGTCGCCACACCTGACATACCCCCCATCTCGTTCTTCGACGAGACGCAATGGAGGGTGTACTACGCGCTCATGGACACCGTCGTCCCGTCCATCGTCGCGGGCGACAGTAGTCGGGGCGATCTGAAGCGGCTGGAGCTAGACAAGAACGTGTGCGACGCGCATTATGACAAGATCCAGGGGAGTATGACGAACGCACCGAGTCGGAAGGACTTTGAAGCGTATCTCTCAGAGAAGCTCTCGGACAACCAGAAGTTCAGAGACCACACGGCCAGAATTGTGGCTGCGCTTCCAGGTGAAATCAGGGATAGGCTGGGGTTGATTCTGAAATTTCTTGGGTGAGCCTATGCTCTCGACACCATCTTCCTCCCTGGAATGCGGTGAAGTGAAAGCTAAATGACACCACAGCACGCGGCTTGGTAGCTACCCTCTCACCGGTTATGTTAAACCCCTGCCCGACCTTCCCATCAGTGCCCGCGAAGCCGTGATCCAATCCTGGCAAACATCGTGGATCCCCTCGCTCCGCGGCCTAGCCACGTCTCTCACGGTCCTCGGCAAGAAAATATTCGTGCAGACGTCCCCCCTATTCCGCGAACTGAGCGGCTGGATCGACTTGCCCGAGGACTACCGCGCGGGGACGAGGCAACCGTATGCCTTCAAGCAGTTTGCTCTTAAAGAAGTGCCCGAGGTCGTCAAGACGGATGTCGTCATCGTGGGATCCGGGTGTGGCGGTGGCGTGTGTGCCAAGGTCCTTGCGGAAGCGGGACATCGCGTGTTGGTCGTGGATAAGGGGTACTATTTCCCGCCTGCGCAACTACCTATGCGAGATATTGCCGCGGAGGCGAATTTGTTTGAGAATGGAGGGGTGGTGCATGAGGATACTGGGTGTTTATCCATTCTCGCGGGGAGCTCTTGGGGGGGAGGGGGGAGTATCAATTGGGGGGTTAGTTTGCAGACGCAGGATTATGTCAGGAGGGAATGGGCGGAGAAAAGGGAGTTGTCGTTCTTTGCTACTGATGAGTATCAGGAGTCGCTGGATCGGGTGTGTGAGTTTATGGGCGTGTCGGATAACGTTCGCCACAACCACAGGGGTAATGCGCTGCTTGAGGGGGCGAATAAGTTGGGCTGGGACGCAAAGCCCGTGCCTATGAATTCGGGCGGAGCAGATCACTACTGCGGCCATTGTCATCTCGGCTGCGGGTCGGGTGAGAAACAGGGACCAGCTGTCAGCTGGCTTCCAGCTGCAGCAAGAGCTGGTGCTGAGTTCATCGAGGGGTTTCAGGTCGAGAGAATCACATTCGAGGCGTTCGCTTCCGGCAAGAAGGCGTCAGGGGTGGTGGGGAAGTGGACGTCGCGGAACGAAGAAGGTGATGTCAATGGTCCGTTGGAGGAACGAGTCGTTCGTGATGTGGTCATCAAGGCTAAGCGGGTAATTATCTCATGCGGATCGCTCTGGAGCCCCGTCATTCTACGAAAGAGTGGTTTGGCAAGCCCGCAGATAGGGAGAAACCTACATCTGCACCCTGTCAACCTTGTAGCTGGATACTGGAAAGAGGACATCAAGCCTTGGGAAGGTAATTTCATGAAATCCAGGAAGAGTGACACTGCTTGAATGCCGCTGACAATATACAGGCTGCGCCATCAGCAGTGTATGTACCACGTTCGAAAATCTAGACAACGAAGGCCACGGCGCCAAACTGGAGCCAGTCTGCATGGCGCCCTTGGTATTCTTCCCTGCCTTCCCCTGGACGAGCGGAATCGACTTCAAGCTATCTGCCCTGAGATATCGCCATATAAACTCCTTCATCTCCCTCACCCGCGACCGAGACACCGGCTGTGTCTACCCTGACCCTGTGTCGGGCAAGCCCCGCGTATCGTACGCCCCGAGTGCATTTGATAGGGCCCATACGCTCGAAGGGGTGGTAGCGTTGGCGAGAATATGCCACAGCACTGGCGCTCGGGAAATAATGGCGTTCATCACAGGGGTTAGGCCTTATATGAGACCCGAGGAAGAGGATCAGGATGCGGGGAGGCAGAACGAGGATTTTGAGGCGTGGATTAAGGAGGTCAGAAGGATTGGAAATCCTGTGACGTCGCCGTGGGCGAGTGCTCACCAAATGGGTTCGTGTCGAATGAGCAAGTCGGAAAGTGATGGTGTTGTTGACCCTACAGGAAAGGTGTGGGGAATCGAGGGGCTGTATGTCGCGGACGCTAGTGTGTTTCCCAGTGCAAGTGGTGTGAATCCTATGATCACGGTTATGGCGATTGCGGATCATATTGCTAGGGGGGTTTCGAGGAACTTGAAAGAATAAGTGGAAGAACAGAATCATTGGTTGCCTCAATTACGGCTTTTGAGGATTGCATGACATGTAATACGGCTATGACCGACGGATGCCAATCTCATAGGCATGACGGCACTTGTTTTGCTTGCCAAATCTACAGCGACCCGAGTCGTCAACCATAATACTCATCCGACTGCATCTTTGCTTTGGCGTCCAACGTATCATCACGAGCATGTGCTTCCTTGCCCCAAAACTGGGCCCTCTCGTCTAGAATGTCCTGCGCCCACGCCTTCATCTCCGGCGTCTGCACCTTGGTCGCCACGTACCCAAACTCGCCCAAGTCCTTCTTCCGCTCCTCGCGCTTCTCGTACTCCACCATCTGCAACAACAACTCGATCTTGTCTAGATCATTTGCAAACTTGCTTTCGGGCGTCTTGCCCTCCTCAAACTCGTGCCAGATGGCTCGCAGGTCATCCCCATGGGCCCCGCCTTGGACGTTGCCCAGCAGCCGTTTGGCGATATAGTCGATGCTGGTCATCTCGCGCCGTTGCTTTTCCGGCTTGGAGACGCCGTCGCGAGGGGTGATGTCACCTACCAACGACTCAGCCAGGTCGTGGATTAGGCACATGCGCATGCACTTGTCCCTGTCAAGATTTGGGGGTGCGAACATGGCCAGGCAGGCCATGCGGTGGGAGTGCTCAGCTACGGACTCGATGCGTCTTGTCATAGGATTAGTATAGTCGAACCATGGGAAATTTGGGCTGCGGGTGTGGTGACAGACGATCTTACCCGCTGACGCCATGCTGTATCCAGCCTGATCGTCGTATAGTCTTCAGTTGTCCCACTTGGTGGAAGAATGGGACCGCAGATTCGGAGTCTTCCACTGGTTTTTCTGGAAGACGCTTGAGGGCTGACTCTATAGTCCATGGCTCGGCAGCGGCTTAAGGTCAAGTGAAGTCAGCATTACAGAAGGCGAAGAAGATTCGCGAGGTATTAACCTGATGTGTCCTTCGACATGACTTTGATCACTCTATTTTTGGTACTTGGTAGCTCGTGCTCTCTAGTTGGGTACAAGGTCGTCAAAAAAATCAAGTGAAGTCCATAAACGACTGTGGGTGGAGGCGGACGTGGAGGGTGGAGTGTGGAGTGTGGGGTATGGGCTGCAAAACCCCCTCTCCTGTAGGAAGTTGCTAACAATGCGCACGGCCCATGAGCAGCTGTGTATACTCCGTAATTCGCCGACTACCGAATCCGCGCAGCCATTCGTGCTGAACGACATCGGACAGGCCAATGGCATCATCCAGATACTTCCTGTGTTGGACTTGACAATAGTTTCCCTCAGTTCGTCATCGACGACGCCCTGAGTCATCCCTAATCTCGGAAGACATGGCCAATATCAACACCCTGGTCCAAGCCCGCTACGGCTCCGCGACAACGTTGAGTTTAGCAGCTGGCGGAGTTGAGGCCGCGAATCCAACGTTGGCAACTCTTCTACAACACAAGTCGACTCGAAATTTCTCTGCAGAACACCTGGAACCAGGGACGCTGGAGATCATTGTGGCAGCAGGCCAAAGCGCGGCCACATCATCCAATTTACAGACTTGGAGCGTGATAGCTGTTGAAGACCCGGTCCGCAAAGATAAGGCAGCAACGCTCTGCGGAAATCAGGACTTTATTCGACAATCACCCCTATTCCTCGTCTTCTGTGCGGACCTCAACCGTCTGACCAATTTGTCCGAGAAACAACAATCAGCGGGCGAGGGACTCGAGTTCACCGAGATGTTCCTCATGGCATCCATCGATGCATCTCTCGCCGCACAAAATGCCTCAGTCGCCGCCGAATCTCTGGGATTGGGGACCTGCTATGTGGGGGCTGCTCGAAACCACTCACGGGAACTGGCTGAGTTGCTGCAACTGCCGCAACGTGTTATTGCGTTATTTGGCTTGGCTGTTGGTAAGCCAGACGATACTGTGGCTGCTTCTGCTGCAGTCAAGCCTCGGTTGGGACAGGATGAGGTACTACACCGCGAGACCTGGAGTGTGGATAGCGAGGCCCAGTCGAGGCATGTCACCAAGTATGATGCAACGCTGGCGAACTTTGACGCCCAACAACAGCGGACGGGCGCTCTGGCTTGGACACATCGATCTGCTCGACGAGTGGCATCTGCGAGTTCTCTATCGGGGCGGCATATTCTGCGTCAGGTCTTAGAAGAGAGGGGTTTCAATCTTCGATAAGGTGCATAGGTTTTCGTTATGTCGCGCGCCCGAGTTGTTGTGGTATACATACACTAGGCGCAAACGACGGCACAAAAATCATTCCAATCCTAATCGAACCTGTCTGGCCGATCATATAGAACTGACCGTTATCATCAGGTCCTGTCGATACCCTACTGGAAGATTTCACATCTTCGTCTTTGCCATCGTGTTGAAGGTCTGCTGTTGATACAAACTCGTTCGAATACTGCTCAAAATTATCAGCATGTGTCATCAATATCGACATTTGAAGGGTGCGGGTTTTACTGGAAGACATTTACCTTCTTTCCCTGGGGAACCTCACTTATTGACCTTCCAAAGAATAGAAGGCCCTTTGAGGTCAACCATGCCGCCGCAACTATCTCCACAGACTTTCATCAGTCGCTCAAGTTTTATACCTTTTCTCCTTTGAGCAGCTTTCTTGTCCTATGACCCTTCTTGTATGTTGTGGTTTGCAGTCTTCGTTATACCTGGGGCATATTCGGCGCACTAGGCAGCAGTTTGCCGAGTGAAAACATGACTACGAGAAACCGCCCTTGCCCATGCCTGGATCACCGATTTAAAAATCTTCACCTGTCTTCAAACTTTTCTGCTTCCATTATCTCCTTGAGCTTCTTCTGCTTTTATAAAATGACCGGGACTGAACCACCGTACAGGATGCGCACCAGGTCACCTTCACGCAC
This sequence comes from Pseudomassariella vexata, assembly GCF_002105095.1. Taxonomy (NCBI): domain Eukaryota; kingdom Fungi; phylum Ascomycota; class Sordariomycetes; order Amphisphaeriales; family Pseudomassariaceae; genus Pseudomassariella; species Pseudomassariella vexata. Next base: position 1,995,135 of record NW_024467956.1, on the reverse strand, counting down.
TTCAGGACATGCCGGTCCTGTCGGGTCACGCCCGCCTTTCTAGCTCTATTATGCTCTTTCGTGCTCGACAGCTGATTTAGAGTTTCTTAAACTTGCCCTGGTGTAAGCAGCCAAGAGGCACACTTTTCTGTGTTGAAGACCCTTATGGCCGGCCACCTTCACTCCTTCGAACCCTTCGAATTTGGGGAGATCAGAGATACATCCAACCATATGCTTTTTTATAGCTTGCAATAAGTCCGATAAGTCCCAGGGCACCATCTTTTGTTCTGATCAACGACGTGTTTCAGATGACAGACACTCTGCACCCTGTGGCAAAACTACCGAAGGAGTTAGTTACGCTCATAACGAATCAGCATTTTGGTGTTCACTGCTCCAGACCTATATCCCATCTCAGAGTTTTCATATCGACCGTTTCTTTTGAGCTGCATTGTAGCTGCCATGTATGGCTTCGGAGGTTCCTACGAGCCTGGTTGCATCCCGCCGTTTCAGCAACGTATGGCCTATACCTGGGCGAGGGCAGAGAACGAACGTACTGCCTTTGTGGTTGGAGATACAGGATGGCAAGCTAGTGGATTCTCCACGCCTGTTTCCGCCTGTGGGAACTGAGCAACGGTTGGTGTATAATTCGACACGGTTTCTGTGATGCCACCCCCTGGTCTTGGAAAGTACTTCAGAACCTCTCGCAGTATTGGGTAGTCGCGAATGTTGTGCCTATTGCCACAAATTCAAGACTGTTCGGGATCACAGATGCACCCACATATTCTACCCGATGGGTTTCCTGTATTCTCTGTTGGATATCTGCAGACCCCATTCCGGTACTGAGTAGCTTGCTAATTCACAGTAGTGCCAGCTTGTTCGAAGTCTCGGCGTTCTAGGTTCCAAGGTGGCAAAGAAGTTCGGAATGGGGCTTTCTGCTTAATTTTACCCGAGACCGCATGTTTGTTAGACTCGGTGCCGTGGTGCTGGCGACCGATTATATCCCGCAACACCGGCGTTATCATCACGCAATCCGACGTGCTAGTAGCTGAGGCTGGAAAGCCGAATGCCCAGAAAAGAAAATGCCATTGGCCCAAGACAAGCGGTCATCCAGGCGGGACTGGCGGGATTCCTGGGGTACATTACCAATAAGGGGGACCGATGAAGGGGCCATTACAGTAAAAGCTGACCACGGACGCCCAGCCTTCTTATGCACCTAGTCTAGCATGCGAGCAAGAGTTCAATACTAGCACAGCGGCTCCGATCCTTGCTGCAGCTGGAACTCCATCACGATATCTCGCCGCGCAGCCTAGACGCAGATACTTTGATAGTACACATCATACGGCTCCGCCATCCAAATATGTCCGACGCCATGCTTGTCCTTGACTCACTTCTCGCCGACCATGTTCATCTCGTACCAGAGGCGGTGCGTCTTGAACAGCCGCTCCATGAACTGTCTCATTTTGAAACAAATACTAATGTCATACAAAGTTCTGAAAGACAGAGAAATTGTAAGTAGGAGCCACTGCAGCGCTGCAAGCTGATTTTGTCGAATCCTTTGGCCACAGTTGAGCTTACATAATTGAAATTGCCAGTCAACTCGCAGATTTCGCAAAGGAAGCTACTGGTAAGCAACGCGCCGTCAATCGAAATTGATGCATATTGAACTTGGTTGACCAGGACCCACCCAGGCAAGCTCCTTCTCCTGCTCGAGTTCCAACAGAAGCTCCAGGGTAGCTTGCCCCACTTTTACCCATCGGAGCGGACTTTCATCTTCGCCGCCGCGAAAAAAAGTTATTGGTGATATTTGAAGCTCTCTAGACTCGACGAACTCGACAAGTGCACCCTATCCCAGTCGCCGTCACCACGATCAATCCGACTCCGCTCAAGGTCACTCTCCCATCGTCAAACTATCCCCGAACAATAAGATCAACACCGTCAAAATGCATTTGATGTACACCATGCAAGACGGGAAGCGCACCTACACCCTCAAGAAGGTGCTGCAAGGCGAGGTCACCAAGTCGGCACACCCTGCGCGTTTCTCCCCCGACGACAAGTGGTCGAGGCAGCGCGTGACGCTGAAGAAGCGATTTGGCCTGCTTATTTTTGTGGATGGTGAGTTCTTGGCCCGTGGAAGCTAGAAATATGTTGTCTAACGAGCTTGGTGTGCTAGACGCGAAGAAGATCAAGGCGCCGTGATCGAATGAATAGATGCCACGATACAACAAGGGGAAAGGACTCTGGAAAATCTCTTCATGGAAAACGGCGTTCTAGGCGTGATAGTTTAGGGCGATGGCGGAATGGGGTCGACCACTATGGAATCTCCACGGCATGGTCGCTGTTCCTTCCGGCCACAGATTTACGATCCTTGGGCCAACAGGGTAGGGTCGAGGACATTGGTTGTGACCCCTGTTTGCTTGCCCTGGCGGTGGTCCGTCAATCATTCAAAGCGCTAGCGGTGTATTCAGTATCGCCTTCACAAGAAAAAACATCGATACCCAAATGAACTTGCAAGAAGGCTCCCAAAGGCCATCGCCCATGGTTCATAGGTGTGTCTAGCGTCCTGTTCACAGATATTTCGTCAAAATGACATGTTTTTTCTTCACAAGTGTTGTGGTATCATCTATGTATTCCCAGTTGATCGTGAATCTATGCGTGCCTCTTTTTGGAGTTGATATTTCTCCCAGCGCCGACTCGTATCTTGCCATGACCACCCTGGCGGTTTCCGGTCAAGATACTAGGGAGATAATCCTCATCCATCAAATCCTTTTGTTTTATCCGCCGGTCCTCGACCGCCCTCCTAGTGTACTCCTTTTGGTCTTCCGCCAGAATGAGTTCCTGGCCCCATCCGTTCCTGCCACCTCCCTGTCCTCTGTACTTACCGTTCGCGGTCCCGTGTGTGGGTTTCGGTACGCTGTACACGTTGCCCCTGGTGTTCCATTGGAAGTTCTTCTTCAGGTGGATCTGGAAGTTGCCGCTTTGGTCCGTGGAACAGCTCACGCGCGTCAATGTTGGCTGGCCACATTTGGGGCAGAACGTCTTTGACATATCCCGCGTGATTTGGAAACAACCATGGCAACGAAGAATCCAAGTCTTGACACGGGTGATGCGTGCTAGTCTGGGAGAAACCAGGTTTAGATTCATTCTGAGAAGGACATTCTGCATGGCGTAATCAGACGTGAGAAGAGCGACTTGGAGGAGCTTCTGAATGGGTTCTTCCGGGGAGCCATTCTGATCTTTGGCCAGGTGTGTCTTCACATTTGAGGGTGTTATCCATCCAGCTTCATCGTCATCATCCTCTTCCGCAGGATTTCCCGCGAACCCGGAAGCGCCCTCGGATTGCGGAACTTTAGTCGACGAAGGCTCAAATGACAGAGACTCTAATTGGTGAGAAACCGCCTCCTGGTCAATAACCGGCTGTTGCTCTTGCTCTTGTGCTTCAGGCGCGACTTCGTCAGGCTTGGGAGCTTCGATTTCAATGTTCGACACGTCTGCGGAAATCGCCTCACCTGTTGTTGGTGATGCCTCCTGTAGCGGTTCTAGCGAATCGACAATCTTGTTCTCGACCGGCCGTTCGCCCTCAGCAGCGGATTTTGATGCGGATTGTACGTCCTGTGGGATTTCTGGGATTTCCGGGACTTGGGCAGTGTTGCTCGCCACTGGATGTTCGGTCTCGGCACCAGTTTCTGGTGTGGCCTGCTGTTCTTGCCGTTCAAGCTCCTCCTTCGCTTTCGCGGGAGACTTTCCGTTCACTGTCTTCTGCCCCGGTTCTTTTCGTAAACGCCAATCGCCTCCATTCCTTTCTATCTCCAGCTCGTAGGCTAGAGCAATAAGATCCAAATCGGGTCGACTGAGGACTTCGAGATCACCTGTTCGACGCGCGAATCCGGTAACGAATTGTCTGTTGAGTTGCGATTAGCCGCAAGTTTGTTGTACCTTTCTTGTCTGGATTTATGTCACCTGGATTCTGGTTTAGGGCTGCGCAACTTGATAAAAGGAAGCAACTGTGTCTGGACTCTCGCTCGTGTAGCTGCATCTTTGATCTCGGAGATGACTGAAGGGAGGGTGTAAAGCTCGTGCGCTTGCGCGATAAGCGAACTGACGGGAGGGTCGTTCTTGATCACTGAGATCGCCTGTTAGCAACTTCTAGCCTAATGACGCGGCGGTATATCGGGAGCCCGAGGTCAATCTCGGCGGTTGGGAGTAACGCACGCGGTCCCGTATCGAGAATCAGGGTATGTATCGGTTTCGTTGGCGCGGAATAGATCTCTGGAGATTTCTTGGAGGCTTCATTTGGCGTCTCTAATGACTTCTCTGGCACTTCCATCTCGGTAGGTATCATATGGAGTTCTGCGGTCGCCATCGTGTCGGCCGTCTTGTCGCTAATCTTGTCGGATAGTGGGGTGGACGAGTTGGAAATTGGGTTCAACTGCAATTTGGCGGGGTGATGAAATTTTGGCGGACAGTGCGGGCAGAATTCTTATGCCAGTAAGTGCCCCCCAATAACGCTACCTGGAAGCGACCGACCTCTTAGTGGGTTTCATGCGACGCCGACCTGGGCATTGCTCCATTCAACTGCCCCGTTTCAACTTCAACCACTACACGTGGATGGATATCCTGCGCGACCACACAATTTTCTTCTTGTGACCTCAGGTGAATTCATGGAATCCTCGGATTATTTCCTCAGCCTTAAATAGTACAATTAATCCTACTGAGCCACATTCATATTTCATCGAAATACGTTCGGTCACGTCGCATCTCTCAGTTTCGGCCCAGTGGATTGCGCTCGCGGGTTTGTACACATTCCTCGCCATAACTGAGCTTTGTTTACATTATGTTATTACGTTTAAAGATGGTAAAATATTAAATCCCAGCCTTCTTCCTTCAAATAGCTCACTGTCTGGTTCCTTTCTCAGCCAGCGCACGAATTTCCAGCCGACCACTTGTCTCACCCTCACAGCTCCTAGCCTCTTTCTCCTTGCAGCCTCCCTCATGTCTAACTAGGAAGTCTCTCAATGGAACCAACTCTTCACGAACTCCACAGCGCGCTTATACGCGCCATAGCTCCCGTATCCACCGGCAGGTGCCTTGTAGTCGCCATAGTCAGCCGGCTTTGCAGCTCCACCAGCGCCGGCGTAATCGCCGTACGAGGCAGGTTTGCCACTGACACCGGCATAGTCGCCGTATGAGCCGTACCCCGAGGCTCCAGTTTTCCCACCAGCATCAGCACCGGCGCCATCGTAGGCGCCGTATGACCCATAGCCGTCGTAGTCTCCATAGGAACCATATTGGCGCTTCGAGACGCCGTTGTTTGGGGTTTTTTGGAATGGGACCGCGAGGACGAGGGCCCCGGTTGCGAGGGTGAGGATAGTGAAGGCCTTCATGGTAGATGTAGAATGGATACTAGTGATTGGTGATTGGTGTCGTTTGGTGTGGAGCGTGTTTTGTCAAGCTTCGAGGTGAACAATTGGTGTTGATCCTTTGTGTTTGATAAGACGGGAAGGGCTCTGGAGATGTGGAAGATGGACGATAGACTTTCAACTGCAGGAAAGAGCTCTCTTTATGCTATCTCCCAGTTCGCAATAGGTGTGACTGGCCAGCTCGATTTGCTCTGTCTTGAAGTTTAAGGAAACAAACTAGGAATAATGTGGCAGAACACAGGGCCGGTGGTGGCCATGGAATGGAACTAATGTGAGACTTCGGAGATAGCAAATTGTATTCATTGTATTCTGGCATGTCGCTTTGTGGTTTGTGAAGTTGCGGCTGTAAGTAAAAACAATAGCCAGCATACATCGGAGCTGAGACATTTTGAGCAAGCTCTGCGCTCTCGGCATAGAATGGACAGCCAAAGTCCGTCATCGCTGGATCCACAGATCATCTAGGCTGTCCACCTGACGTTGGATGCTGGAGGAGCCAAGACAATGGTCAAAATCACACATGCGGCGTTGGTTGTCTAAATGATGAAACCCCAGCCTTGGTTATTGTTAGTTGTACCCCTTGCACAAGTGTGTAGATCATATATTGTTGGCGTTCATGGTGTCTACATCTTGATCGGCTAGCGCATGTGACTAATCTGGTTGTCTAGTCTTCCGAATATTAGTCTGTTGGCGTTCAGCCGCAACCTCGCACAAGACCTCCCGATCTGGAAACTTTACATCACGCCATTGGGATATTATGCTCAACGAGTATTTTGTAAGCGAGTAGGCGGATCCAAATGGCCAAAGACTGTAGCCACGTCGCTGCCGTTACTAGTACAACCTAACTTCGTCTACTATGAGTTTGAAGTCCACGAAGCTGAAAACGTTGAACCTTTCCTTAGAAACCGTTGCCGATTTGGCTCACAGTTGGACTGTATCTTTCATTTTCTCCGTTGTGTTGCGTTTTGATAATTTCTACTGCCAAGGGTGCAAATATGGACTTCGAGAAGGATGAGCAAAGCCAACCATTGGCGGAGCACGTTGATGGGTTTGATGATGATTGCAATACTCTGGCATCAACCTCAAACTCCCGCCAACACAATATTTCACATATCCTATCCACATCGATCCTATTTGTAATATATGTCACGATATCAGGTTTTTTTGGTGCTTACATCGGTCGACGTGGGGGCTTTGTTAACTCCAGCCTCGATTCTCAATGTGCCGCCTTCAGCTCCAGCATGTGTCAGTTTTCTCCAAGCCTAAAATGTCGAACATCTACTGATCGCTTTCCAATAGCACCCGTATTAACCGATGTGGACATTCACTATGCCATGACCCCGTTTAACGGTTCTTTCATGCAAGAAACCATCCACCGTCGTCCACATTCGCCAGAAGTTGACGCAGCTTGGGAAGCTCTCGGTGTTGACTGTGAGCATGCTCTACCAACCAGCCTTAACAAAACCAATCTGACAGCTTATAGACCGGGCCGGTGTAATATCCAGAACTTCTGGGCTGGCGAGTGGTTTAACGCGACGTCATGTGCAGCGGGCAGAAAAGTACGGAGGTGGTTTCCTGGTCAATGTGGAGGGAATGCATCATTTACACTGCCTTGTGAGCCAACCCACGCCTTTTTGTTCTGTGTTGGGTTCTGATAGGACTTATTACGGCAGAATCTCCTCCGCAAATCTTTATACTTCAACTTCAACTACTACAAGGCACTTGGCGGACATGAATTCAAGAACGAAGACGGAATATTCCAGCTACACGTCAGTAAGTGAATCGTATCCGGCCCGCCTGCTCCTGTTAATCTTCGCAACTAACGGCAAATCAAAAGCACATTGCTTAGACACGATCCGGCAGGTGTTGATCTGCAATGTTGATACCGGAGTCCTTGGCCAAGTATGGGTACACCCCGACAAACCGTCTGCATTCCCCGATTTCAATACCGAGCATAAGTGCAAGAATTATGACGATGTGCGAAAATGGGCTGAGGTGCACCAAGCGCCACCCCTGGAAGAACTACCACCAGACTATCTTGCAAGCCCGCAAAAAAGCGATGTGCTGGTAGGAATACCGTGAGATGACCTTGGGATTGGCTTGGGAGAGGTTACCCATATATGGGGCTTTCTTTGCCAATATTAATAGTTAAGGGGCACCCACCTTCATCATCAAATGTATCCCTTATACTACAAGCCATAGCTACCCATTGTGTTGAATAGCATGAAAAGTATAGTCAGGCACAGTTTTATGAGCTTTGAACTGTGACTAGTTGTCGCATCTCTTTATTGCAAGTCCCCGAATCATAGCTCCGTTTGCTAGGGACTGAGCAAGAAATGGCTCCATTCCACCACATGAGTGCAGCAGCGAAGCCAACACCGGAAGAACCTCCGATAAATCGGCAAGAGTTAGTCACCAAGTCTCCTAGGTAATCTAGCATTGAATTCAACTCACCTGTGACAAGAGTGACCCTCTTCAAGCTCGAGATAGAGCTTGCTTCGATATTAACAGGCGTCATGACATGGCAACCCGTTTTCTCCAAACAATGATGCAGCTTGTGTCCTATGAATTGATAAATTACTAGATGTTTGTTGTGATCTATGCAACTGGACGGATTCAGCAGACTGGCCGACACAGACATATATTATGGAGTGTAGTGGACAATGGGTTACGTCCCACTCGAAAAGCTGGCAACGAGAAGTGGAGCACGCCAGAGGATGTTATCCGACTTTGGAGAGGGGCCTTCCCAAGATGAATGGTTGCGTCATGTAAAACATATTTTACATTTCTCTTGAGGCGGCTTTCTATAATAAAATCATGGTCAGAAAGTCTCGAGCCCACTTGACCCACTTCTCAAACCGTCACGTTAAACTGAACTCCTCCCCTACTTACACCTAACATCAACATGGTCATATCTATAGGCTCTGGAGGAAGCCCTTCTATTAAAATACATGACTATTAACGTGGTTTAACACCGAGTCGCGCATATCACCGAGTCGCGCACTTTTTCAACTTTTCCAACCTTTTGACTTCAACACTTATTTCGTCAACAACAACACCATGTCAGCTCAAACCCAAGAAGCCAAAATCAACCTTGCCATCGAAGCTATCCGATCGACCAAAAATATGAGCCAACATCGAGCAGCAAAGCTATACGGTGTACCCGAGTCCTCACTCCGTGACAGAATCCACGGTCGCACCCCACGTACCGAAATCTGGCCGAATAGCGCACTACTCGCCAAGATAGAGGAAAGAGCTATTGTTCAGCATGTACTTGACCTAGATTTTAGAGGGTTTCCTCCCCGGCTAGAGGGTGTGGAAGATATGGCCAATTCCATTCTTGCGACGCGGGGTACCCGACGCGTCGGCAAGCTCTGGGCGCATCGCTTTGTAAAGCGAACCCCAGAGTTACAGACGCGTTTTTCTCGCTCGTATGACTTCCAGAGGGCCCTCTGCGAGGATCCAAAGATTGTTGAGGACTGGTTCCGGCTTGTATCGAATATGAGGGCCAAATACGGGATCCAGGACTGCGATATGTGGAACTTCGACGAGACGGGCTTTATGATGGGCGTTATTCAACGCTCGACGGTCGTTACCTCGTCTGAACGTAATGGTAGAGGCAAGAAGGTCCAGCCAGGTAACCAGGAATGGGCCACGGCGATTACCTGTGTCAATTCGGAGGGTCGCGACATCCCGCCATTTCTGGTAATTCAAGGGAACTATCACCTTGCTAATTGGTATACTGAGGGGGACCTACTAGCCGATTGGGTAGTCAAACCGACCGAAAACGGGTGGACGAACAACGAGACTGGTCTAGACTGGATCAAACATTTCAACAAGCACACTATCTCGACCAAAAGAGGCGTGTATCGGCTGTTAGTATTGGACGGGCATAAGAGTCATACATCGGCCGATTTCGAGTCTTATTGCAAGTCTAACGGCATTATTACTATCAGTCTGCCCCCGCACTCGTCTCATCTAACCCAGCCACTTTATGTCGGGTGCTTTAGGGTCTTGAAACGTATATACGGTCGAGAGATTGATATATTTATCAAGTCCCATATTAACCACATTACTAAGGTCAAGTTCTTTATCGCCTTTAAGGAGGCTTATTTAAAGACAATAACCGACAAAAACATCAAGGCAGGGTTTCAAGGGGCCGGCCTAGTCCCCCACGACCCTGAAGCCGTTATCTCGAAGCTGGATGTTAGGATTCGGTCGCCTACACCCGTTAGCCCCTCTCTTCTAGATGCTGACCCTTGGGTTTCGCAAACGCCAAATAACCCGACAGAGGCTCTCTCGCAGTCCGATTTTGTCAATCGCCGAATCGCCAGACATCAGGGAAGCTCTCCGACCCCAATTTTTGATGCTGTTGGCCACCTTGCGAAGGGTATAACTCGATTAGCCCATGAGAATAACCTCTTGAAGGCTGAGTGCTGCACCCTTCGCAAGGCAAATGAGGCACTAAGCAAGCGTCGGAGGGCAAAAAATCGCGTGTCCGGCAAGGAGGTGCACTTACTGTCGAGGATGCCCTGTACATTTTGGCCCGGAAGGACGTGGAGGCCCAGGTAAAGGAGGACAAGCGCTCTAGGGGGGGTAAAGAAAAGGCTGGTCCGTCGACTGTACGACGATGTAGTAAGTGTAAGAAGACCGGACATAATGTAAAGACTTGTCAGGTCGAACTATAATTGTCAGATGTATATAGCTCTGAATAAATTTCAATAAACTTTAGTCTGTTGTGGCTTTTTAATTGAACTTGAAATTATAGTGTAGTAAAAAGTGCGCGACTCGGTGATATGCGCGACTCGGTGTTAAACCACGTTACCTTAATTTAGCAAGATAACACTATAATACACACTTCTAGGGCTTTATAAGAGTAGTTGGAAGCCTACAGTATATAGAGTATTGATTAGCCTGCTTATAATCCTGATTAGTCCATAATCGAGCATGTGTGGTCCTATGTGAGGTTTACATCCACAAAACTGTTAAATTTGTGAAGGATAAAGAGGCTAACATAGAGGCCATGAAGGACTGGATCTAGGAGACCTGGTGGGTAATGCCATAGGCCATCATTAACCAGCTAATCGACGCTGTGCCTAGCCGCGCCAGAGAGCTACGTCGTGTACGGGGCTGGTATCACTCAGCTTTCCTACACGATATATTCTCATTTTTCAAGAAGGCTCTCCTATATTGGTTGATGAATACAGAAAAGTCAGGTACTTCCTAAACACAAATCGTTTCTTTACCTCATAGCCCAACTAAAGGCCGTTCGATGCTGAATGGCATTGTTTACAATGAACAGACTGGAAACGAAGGAACTTCGGCCAAAAGACAATGTCTCCCACCTCGTCGAGATACCACAACAGAAGCTTGAGGCTATCGCAAGCTCCCAATAAGTCTCGAGAGACTGACCTCTTACTCTTGAAATAATTAACAGCGAGCGGCTTTCCCAATCCCGTAGTCTTCTCCCAAGCATCTAGGTCAAACCTCATGCGGCGAGTGTTAGGCAAAGGCTTCCCGCCGGGCGGTGCATGCTTCTTTCCATCGAAATCAGCCTGCTGCTCGTACAGGAAGAATGTGTACCGGTGCGGCGAGCTCCCCGGCGAAGGCGCGGGGCCGACGTAGTTGGCGACAAAGGGTTCGGAGGACGTTAGGATACCGTTGGCATTTGCCTTGAAGCCTGTTGAATCCAGTGCAGAACGGGGCCTAGGACTCCGAAGGAAGGAAAGGGGGCGTCTAGGTCGAGGGCGACGACGACGTATGTCGCTGTCGCAGAGGCGGCGGGGAAGGAAATCTTGGGTGGCGACTGGGCTTCTGTGGCGGATGAGTCAGTCTTTATTCAGTATTCATGATGATGGCGAAGTATATGTACCAACACGCGGGATATAATCCCCAGTAGAGATTAGTTTGCCCGCGAAAGAGATGCCCAGGACTTTCGATTTGTCCGTCTCAATGGCTTCCAGGACCTCGTTGACACTTATGTTGACGGGCATGATGTCGGTGTGCGATGATGATTTGATGGAAATTCGATGGCTGATAATGATTGACAACTATTAAATACAAAATCCTTGGCGGGTCTACTTACAAGATATAAATATAGTAGTGGTGAAGCAAGACACCATCTGCAACGTTGACACCGTCTTGTCCCGATTCTTCGGAAACACTGTGCTCCTAACATCAGTAACCCCGACACCTCTGCATTTCCCACTTTCAACCTAGCGAAATAACTGGTCGTAATTGGTTCTTTGGCGTAATGATTCACCTTCTTGTTGATGTTTTTGGAAATTGCAGCATGAAGTTGGATGCCAAAACTTGGCCTGATGTGGCACAGTATAACAAATAAGTAGCGGTACAGAGTGACCGTATTGACTACCATTCGCATGGCCCCTCCTTTTGCAGGGTCCAACAGAACCGACACTAGCGCTTCATTCTCAAGTATCACATGCAAAATGTCGGATTCCAACTAGTGGCGTCTGTATTTGTACTACGAAGGTGCATGGGGGAGACTAATCCCCAAGTTGGCCCCCGAGGGATCCCCAAATACTATAATCCGGCCTGTCTGCCTCGCACGCTTCCATACCCGAGGCCACAGCTTCCTGTAACTAGTAATTATCTAATATAGAGAGTCGCTATTTGGTACTCCTATGCTCTATTTAAAGGAAGAAACTCTAATCTAACTACTGATACGTAATAACTCCATTACTCGTAGGTGTTTAAGAAGGGATAGAAGTCTCGGATCTTATTTAATCGGACGCTCTAACTCAGCTTATGCGCTTCGTTTTCGTATATATCTACGGAGAGCGGCTAACGAAGTAATATACCTAGCAATCACAGAGTAAATTGACGACGAGTTCCACGGCGAGTGTCACGGCGAGAGCGCTGGGTCTAACACAGGACTGATGTTGTGCTATAAGGAAGGAAAGAAATAAACATGTAGAAGGTTGCGCGCAGGCCCAAGGTAAGTGCTGTGCGGATGCATTGGTCAGACACCAATGTACTTGGTTAAGGTCAGGGTTGGTGCCTTGATAACCGGCGAGAAGGTCCCAGTGTAAAGCGAAGAAGATAGAGATGGACAACAAGTCTTTAACCAGCTCAACAGTATGGGACCTCAATGGGTTCCTTACCAGAATCATCTCAACACGTGTACAACAGATTATATCTTCAACCGGCTTGGACTGATCAACTATAATCTCTCAGGTCCTTGTAGATTCTTCCAGAAAGAAAATCATTGCATCTTTCATCCGAGAGTAATTTTCAACCCCCTATCCCTATGCCAGTAGTCTTGTCAACTTACATGAAGAGAACCTCCAAAGTAGTGTCGGTTACATAACGCTTATTAGGAGCCCGTCTGTAGAGTTATTCAATTAGAATCTGGTTAGCGTTAACCTGCTTTACTCGGGCATTGACTTTTATTACCTGGCGGCTATCGCGGTACAACGTACAGTCACGAATGCGGTAGGACAATATGGTCTCCTTAACACCGTACCGGTGGGCTGCCGCGGCCTGGGAATAGCCCTGGCGGGTTAGCGCGCTTGATTAGCTGCTTACAGTCATTGGCATTAGGTGTTAAGGTTATGGTTATGGGGCCAAACCGTCATAGTCGGCCTCCAAAGATATCAACAAGCTTGGTTCGTTGAATGGCTAATTGGACAGCCCCTATGATCACGCAATAGTAATTTGGCTATCAACGTCACATTTGTAGTCTTTTAACCATAGGTAGTCCCTTCGTAGAATCGGTCAACAGTCATTCATTCCTTCATTTCTAACACTATGTTCCACTAGATCAGCCATTTCATGTATTGTTGTAAAATAATCGCGAAGTGAACGAGAGACGCTCTGTTGTTGTGGTCGGATAGTTTTCCTGCAAAATGGGGGTGCGTGCAGATAGGCGGTCAATATGGTTAGGTACCATAAGACTAGGGTCGATCTCCTTTCTCGCCCAAGTAGGCATGCTTAAGCAAGAGGATACCGATGGATTATCTTCAGCCACTTTAATAGCCGCAGGGTCACCATGATAGGCCTGAAAGCAAGTATTGTCCGACCGGTGCCCATGAATAGCCCGACCAACACACCGTTGCTCTCGCATAACTTGTGTAATACCACCTAAGTCTCTTTTCATGGCAAGATATCTCCAATGTCTGCTGCTTTGAAGTTGCTCCCCGTGTAGCATTTATTATGGGTCCTCGCCCATTTTACCCCATGTCCAGGGTTCTTAGCGCGAGTGGTATCGGCATGTAACGTTTCCCATTTCCCAGCTACCGATACTGAACACGACATCGCGATAGGTCAGGTCCAAAGCAACGCTCATCATTCAATTTTCTGATTGTTATTATTTCACATATTTGATTGCAATAGCTACATTGCTTCACGCTGAGGCACCATCTCTGTGCGAAATCCTACCAGTGGACAGTTTCGTTCTCTTTTATTCGGGTATCACGTTGACAAATGATTACATTATGTACTTGCACACTTGGATCTTGTTTGTGCCTTTAATAGGGTACTTAAACACAGCGAATGGCTTTGGTATGTCTTTTAATCCATCAGTTATCAGGACTTCAATGCTGATGTGAGAACGAGACATTATTGACCAGCAACCGCTCGTAAGAACCCAGCAGAGCGGGGTTGGATCCGATAAGGATGCGTTCATAGATGATTTGATAGGGAAAATGACACTCCCTGATCTTGGTAAGGCTATCCACGTACTCGGCTGTGTAGATTATTGTGTCAGATAAAACGAGCTAACTGGTGATACAGTCCTTCAGATGCACCTGATGTTTGGCGATGACATCGTCGGTCCAAACTCGGATAATGGGCTTTACGGTTTGGATTCGGGAATTTACCTTATTTTAGATCATCTGGCTAACCCTGAACAGACTATACCATGCGATTCAGCCCAGAATCTCCTGTAGGAGTTATCCAAGATTGGTATGTCCCATTGTCCCACCCGAAAGATCAAAAGGCGAAGCCAGCTCAGCCGTCCATAGGTACCCGATCAACACGTCAAAATACAACGAGCTGCAAGAGCTCAACCTAAACAAGTCTCGGCTCCACATCCCATTTATGCATATCGGTGAATGTCTTCATGGAGTGGGATCTTTCAAACAGTCCATGTTTCCACAAAGCATCGGGCTATCAGCATCTTTCCATAGCGACCTGGTGTACCGCGTAGGACGAGCCATCGGTACTGAAGCGAGGTCCATTGGGATACACGCGTGCCTTTCACCCGTGCTAGATCTCGGACTAGACCCGCGCTGGGGCAGACTTCAAGGTGCGTCCCTCAGAAGTCCCTCGTGGGCCAATACATTAACGAGTTGCAGAGGCCTGGGGCGAAGACAAGATCCTGACCTCGATCATGGGCGTGGCATACTCATCAGGATTATCAAAAAATGGTTCATGGTCCGACACGGATGCTGTTGCTCCCGTTATAAAGGTAGATATATAAGTTTGCCACACAATTCAGCATGAACTCACACATATTAGCATTTCGCCGCCCACGGCTCGCCACAAGCGGGACATAATGCAGCACCATTCATCGGACAGGGCACCCGTCAGATGCTTCAAGACTTAGTTTTGCCCTTCAAGTCGGCGATACAGCTGGGATATGCGAGGGGCATCATGATGTGCGCAAGAACCCGTGGAGTTCAAGTCTCCGGCTAATTAAGCTTATAGGGCGTATAATGAGTTCGACGGCCTGCCCGCCGCCATCAATCCACTTCTCTACGAGTTGCTGCATGAATGGGGATTTGACGGTTTCGTCATAGCAGACGACTTGGGTACGATGTCAAGGAGCTGCCCGTAATTTCAGTCACTGATGATGAATAGGAATGGAGGAGTTACAAACGTGGCATAAAGTGGCAGAAACGCCCAAAGATGCTATCAAGCAGTGGTTCAATGCAGGTGGGATGATTCAGTACTACGACTACCCATTGGAAACCTTTCTCAACGTGAGGCATTGACCGTCCGTTTAGAAAAAGCTACTAAATTCTCCATAGGAAACAGTCGCGTTGGTAGACGAAGGCGAGGTTTCCTTGAACACCCTTCAGGCCCATGTTCGAAGAATCTTAAGTCTCAAATGGGACCTCGGGCTTTTCAACGAACCCTTTGTGCCGTCTACCGTTGAGCCCCTAGAAATTGTGGCGAGTCATCGGGACTTGGCTTTAGAAGCAGCGCACAAAAGCATTGTCTTACTGCGCAATGAAAATGACACACTGCCGATCGATCCAGAGATCCAGAAGATCAGAAAGATCGCGCTCATTGGTCCTTTCATTGATGAGGTAAACTACGGGGGCTACTCGGGACAATGGGGCCAGTATCCAATCGGCAATGCGTCCACTTTACGGCAGGCTGTACTACAACACATCGAGAATGGGAAGCTGGACGTCACAATTGAGTCGGGTTGGGGAGCAAATTCATGGGAGTATAATGCGCAATACGCCATCCCACCTTATCTGCTTTCCGTCAACGGAGCCCCTGGCGGCCTGCTGGCGACTTACTACGCATATCCGAACTTTACAGAGCCCTTGGCCCCAATCGTCGAGACACCAGTTCTGGATTGGGGATTATATCCCCCACCCGGTCTACCGAGCAACAACTTTAGTGCCGTTTGGGAGGGTCAACTTGAGTCCCCTGTCGACACAGATAGTGTTGAAGGTTGGATCGGCCTCGCAATATCTGCTAACTCCTCCGCAAAAATATACATCGATAACAACTTGATAGTCTCATCAGACTACTCGTCAGATGGCACCATCATCCCCAACATCATGTCATTTCCTTTCATCGAGAATAACAGCACCTCCCCTCCAGCCGGAGGCGCGGCCTTCACATTTACCAAGAGCGTTACCTACAACATCCGCATCGAGTTCCAAACCTGGAACAACGCCAAGAAAACAGCCAACGAAGGCTCTCTAAATTCTCAAATCCTGCTCTTCTGGAATCTAGTAGGCTTCCAGGACGACGCCGTCTCAAAAGCAGTAGCCGCCGCAAACTCATCCGATCTGATCCTGCTATCCCTAGGCGCAGCCTGGAACAGCGATGGCGAGAACGCCGATCGAGCAACACTGGGCCTCTCGCCCAACCAAGACGCCCTTGCTCAAGCGGTCTACGCCCTAGGCAAACCCGTCGTCCTCGTCCTCCAGGGCGGCCGTCCCTTCGCCATACCAGAGTACTACGAACAGTCCGCTGCGGTACTGAACGCCTTCTTCCCCGGACAGTCTGGGGGACAGGCTATTGCCGATGTGCTCTTTGGTGACGAGACGCCCGGGGGGAAAATGCCGGTCACGGTGCCCAGACATGTGGGGCAGGTGCCAGCCTATTACAACTACAAGCCGTCGGCGAGGGTTGCAAAGTATGCTGATCTGGATACGAGGCCTTTCTATCCTTTTGGTTATGGATTGTCTTATACCACATTTGCGGTCTCGGCTTTCACGACCGCTAAAAGTACCTTCACCGCTGGGGCCGAGATCGAGTTTTCTGTCAAGGTCAAGAACAAAGGAAAGGTTCGCGGAAGCTATGTGGCTCAGGTATATTTGCTAGGGCGGGTCTCTCAAATTACGCAGCCGGTGAGACAACTTGTCGCGTTTCAGCGGGTGTACCTGGATCCGCGGGAGGAAACCACTGTGTTGCTTCATCTGGAGGTCGACCGTTATCTGCCCATATTGAATAGGGCTTACAAATGGAAGTTGGAAAAAGGGAACTACACTTTTGCGCTTCTCGACCACGGCGGAGATGATGCAGACACGGGTCTCAATGTTACCTTGACCAGTGTTTAACCAATTGCGTCCTCGAAGGTAGGTTTGCATGATCCAGAGTTCATGCAGATGTCCCATTGTACTTATACAAGATATTGCTTCAACCCCAAGCTGCCTATATAAATAAAACTGCTATTGGTACTGAGGCCCATATCTCAGTTGTGAGCCATCTGCGGTCAGCATCGCTAACACCTTTCTCGAATAAGCGGCTTTCATAAATACTAAAGCGCTACACTTATAGCGGATAGACTCTATAGTGACACGACTTGATTTCAAAGATCTACTTTTATTAATAGAGGTACCATATTTCCTGTGCGCAGCTGACCACGGTTGGTCGTCGGGCCTCAGCACCTTCAGCAATTCTCTATATGAAGCCATATTGCTTGATCCACAGATCATGCCTCGAACTCTCACTCACATCAGAACCGCTAGACACCCCGGACCTCAGTGGGTATTAACATGATTGCCCGCCTCATCCGAGCAAACTTGTACCTCCATCTTCTTCAGAATAACCCCGTGTACCCGAATATTCGGGTTCAATTCCAACTAAATCTCTATGATGTTTGCACTCAACTTGTCCCAACTGACGCCTAAAGCCTTATCAGTCGTGTGACTGCGGAACACCCCGTCCTTAGGTTCTCCATAATGTGAAACGCTAGCCACCTTTATCGCTCTCTACAACGAGGACCCCTGTAGTCTGAAGCACCATCGGAAAGAAGCCTGAGGACGGACAGACAGGCTAAAAGACCCATAGTTGGCTCCATGACGGACCAAGTCGAGACCATGATCGTGCGCCGTGCCCAAATCCCGTCATCACTCTCGGCATAGATAAAGTTCATAATGGAGGCCAGCAGGGCAACTCCGAGCCACATGAGAGAACCAATCATGAGCCTCTCGCAAAGCGGTCGCTTCAAGTTCCAGAGGAATTTAACGGGCGCCACTGAAATGTCATTATAAATAGCAGCGCTAACAGATGAGCTGAAGCATGTCGCCTGGGTTCTTTTCTCTTCTCACGCGTTTGAGATGGGACGACACTCTAAGAGGAGGATGAAGACGTTGTCGAGGCCCCAGATGCCTGAGAACCCTGTGATGCATCAGATGAATATCTTGACCCAACGGGATTGCGGAATGTAGACGAGTGTCAGTCCGACGGAGACTTTAATGAAGGACATGGCCAGGCCCTAGACAGTTGGGGTGAGAAAGGCACATACCCTTGCTTCAGTGGAGGTTCCCATTGTTCAAATTGTTTCGGGGATGGACAGGGTGAAAGAGGCTAGGGTTAGGGCTTGTTGTATTGGTAATATTAGTCAGTTGACTTTCTGTGAAGATAAGTGCTTGAAATCGTATGTTTGCTGAAAACAGCTGGAATGTGACACTGGTGCGAGATAAGGAACTTACGTATAGAAATATGATACACCAGTCTCCCCACTCGGGCTTTCGATTCATCGGCCTCCACACCCGCGTCTAGAATGTCATGGATATAGTGCTAACCAATGATATTGTCGCTCCGTAAACCTTGCGCGTCACCCAAGGCGTCGATTCAGACAAGGCCAGAATCGCTGCACGTTTGGTGGGGGAGGAGGAAACGAATACTGGGAAGGCATCGGCGCCAATGCCGATGACGCCCTTGTCGGACGGGACGTCATCTTGTCCGTGATTTTTATTCTATCTCACCAGAAGGTTTAGAGATAAAACACCAAACGGACGAACGAAGGACCACCGAGTTAGAGTAAGAACTAATACCTTAAATTCCTTCTTTACCATGTTCCGCCCACGATCCATTCAATCTACTTGCTATACTCGAAGATTCCATCTTGAATGGGTACGGGTCCTGTGCGACGTTCTTACCCCTGTCCACCAGGAGAAGGTGGTAAGAATGCTGTAGGTGATGGGGCTTTGATAGCCGATCCGGGAAGTACGTTCGCAAGATGGTTGTTCGACCCCAGCTACACTAATTTACTTGAAATAGTCTTTGAAAACCCTGACGACTGTCAACATTTTGATACGTGAAGGTAGCCATCAGAGCTTTAATTACAGACCAATACGAAGTCTTTCTCCGTATTCGAGATACTGACTCAAGGAAGACTTTTGTCAGCGAGGTCTGACCCTACTGACGTTTCAGCATGCCAGGGGTTACGCCAGTATTAAGGTTGTTGAAGAGTGAATTTCACGTGGCTTAGATGGGGTGACTGGTTGTCATTAAAAAGTCTAAAGTGTACAGGTTTACTTCTCGATCGGAAATGATATATGACAGAGAAACCAGGCAGGACGTTCTCCACAGTCTTGGGCACGACTTGCCGCCGGATACCTTTTTGACTGCGAAGTATGTCTACGAACTGACCCTGTTCTGACTAAATACTGTGCCACCTTCCCTGTTGTTGGTGAATATCACCTACTTCTAATACGTTACGAAGTATAATGGGTACTAATAAGTCCCTTAGACTTGTCTTCAGCACTAGTGGAACTGGAAATAGGCGGGCTAAAAATCATGTATTTTGTCCGCTATGGCTCGTAAACTCGATTTCCTCTCGGTGTAATGTTCTTGGAAAAAACGAAACATATTGTCGAAGATCGCACACATTCGCCCTATTACACCCATTTGCCATACCTACCTCTTAGTGGCAAAAGTAGGCAAGGACGGAGAATTGTACGAGACGCTTTGTTTTAAGTAACATATATGTGTTAGACAGGGCTGTTATAGTTAAGGGCCCTAATTGGAACACGTGTCGAGAACGGAAAAAAGTGTTATTTTCCAGTAAAGTAACCTAGTGGAAACCGAATTTGCAAACTACAGCGTGCAATTACTTGACAAGGGGGTCTATTCATTCGGGCTCCTACCTCGTACCCTGAAGAAGGACATGTTCGTCAATATGCACAGAAACAACCTTTGTGCCACGATAGATGACATTTGCAAACTGTAGTATCGGTCAGTTACTTCCACCATTCATTGCAGAGTGCTCTCAAGTCGGCGCGAAGTGATCAAAGGAAGGTGTGGCCCAGTCTCCTGGAAGTGCCTAGGAGTCGCCATTCAGAACGGAGAAGTTCGTGCTGGTTACGAACACCTTGTGATGGGTTTTCCCTTGATCGGGAAGGGGAGAGAAAAGTGCTCGCTGGGCTATAGAGCCTGAACAGGCCCACGGACGAT
The DNA here is from genome assembly GCF_002105095.1 of Pseudomassariella vexata. Taxonomy (NCBI): domain Eukaryota; kingdom Fungi; phylum Ascomycota; class Sordariomycetes; order Amphisphaeriales; family Pseudomassariaceae; genus Pseudomassariella; species Pseudomassariella vexata. Next base: position 1,974,850 of record NW_024467956.1, on the reverse strand, counting down.
TCTCAAAGAGGCAGGTAGATTTCGAAGTTGAGCTTGGGAGATCTGATCGCCTAGCTATCGAGACAACTCCTCATCTACTGAGGACTGACGATACGACCCCAGGCAGGAAAGGAAACGAAGTCGTGATATGTATTATGTGACTGCCACAGTAAGCACTTGACAAACCACCTCATTGATCGTAAGCTGACAGTCTTTTTCGGCTTTCCGCTAGTGAAGCCAGTTGACTGACGATGGATGAACCCTGAGCACCAACCCCTTGGCAACAGCAACTGTTAGAACTTGGGCGAAACCTCAGGTGTATGAGACTGGCTCAATTGTGCAACCAAACGGCATATATTTCTGTCCTTAAAGCCCCTATGACCACCTTGTTTCCTTTGAAGATGTAGAGACCAGAGCCTCACTAAATTCCTTGCTTTGTTACAATTTTCAACAAGTCCGAGAACAGCTGTGCGGGAAGATCAAAATTGTCAGCCAAATCAAATGAGCCTCCTGCTTGCTCGTTCGTTTAAGCATGCCGGGTATCTAGACGCCATGATGAACCCTCCCGATAAACCCAAATATGTATGCAACTGATAGATTATATCTTGAAGGCTGGAGAGAAGGTAGATAGGCATGAAGATGGTATTCCGAAGGGGCCCATCAACTAGAGAAACTACAGGCTATAAGGACTACCATATGGCTCAGCCACAATCGACACCAAGGTCTCAACTCTTCGTGGCCCCATCCCCGCATAGGCTCAGTGAGTATATGTAGCGTTATATATTATAAAAATGCCATTGATAGCCAAATGCTCGTGTATGTCAATAGTCGGATTTTGGCAATGGGAATGACACGCAAAAGTTCCGCTTCGGTGGTGACCACTCCCCTGTGGAAAATAATCTCCTCCCTCTGTATGCCACGGTTCTTATTCCGTCAGACGAAGACCAGGTAGGCGAGGGAATGCAAAAACTTACAAGGGGGGGTTAGGTGCTCTTGTCGAGATAAGTAGGTGGATGATACAGGCAACCCCGTGTTGGCGATCCCTTCAGAGTAATCAAAGCTCAGCTCAACCAGGCTCTTGTCCATATAGCCATCATACAAAAAGCCATTCCACGCTAGAGCGTGATAGCACTCAGTATTGAATATGAGCGGAGACTCGTCATGATGCATCGCAAGGTGTCAATCCTTCGCATGTATTGCTACTCCGCGCCTCAGCTGACCATAGCGTGATCTGCTATCTTGAAGAGATTGATCAAAGACCTTGGTGCCTTTCCTGGAGCACATCTTGTTAGCTGCTCCAATGTGCGCTCAGCTATTCCATAGGCTGCGCATCTGCAGAACCCGAGTTGGGATATGATTGCCCCGGTCCCAAGAAAGGTCTTTGGCGACCGAGCTGCTTTTGAGGGTCAGAGTCCATTCGAGACCAAGAAAATAAGGAAAAAAAAAGGTGCCATGATCGCTGGGCCTCATACTATGGTTTGTGGGAACTCTGCATTCAACCACTCGCTGGAGAACCACGAGACAGATTCCAAGCCCGTGTTCCCGAAGGATTCCAGATTGAAGTCGAACCCATCCATCGCACCCTCGAAGGCATTGTTGTTATCCAAGCCTTCAGGTGGATCGACTGGAGGTAGGTTCACCTTCGGCATGCCCGCGTCATCCATGGGCATTTCAGTAAAGCCAACTGGCCGAACTGTCGTGAGTGAGAGGGCCTGGAGTGACTGAGGCGTGTGGTGATTGGAAGGGCCGCTCGCGCTCACATTACTCTGGGTCAATGGAGACTGTATAGATGGCGATTGAGTTGGCATATCGGTAATTTCGCTCTGGTCGACAAGTTCCATCTGGTGTACAGGGTTGTGTCGCGATAAAACTTGTTGAGGAAGAACGCTCGGTCTAGTGATCGTTGGGCTGCTCGGGTGACTAGGTGTTGTACTTGCCGAAAAGCCGCGGGAAATCAGCTTTTCCAGGTCGGCGTGCTAAGACGTGTAAGCAGTAGTTCAAGTGGGAGGCGACATTTCAATACACACAACTGCATGACCGGCAGGCACATGGATCATATGCCTGGTAACCTGCAGACATCGCTGCGCGTGGTCGTTCACCTGCTCTACACTGAACTCGCCACCGTTCGTGTGGTGCGCCAAATATAGCATTCTCGCACACTGATAAGCGCAGACTGGTAAGTCAAGGTCTGTCACAGGCAAGCCACCATCGAGGGACATGATGACGCGAAAAATTTCCGCCATGGCCAGTGCATGCTCGAAGCACTGACGCTCGCATAGGGTGACAAATTTCGACGGCAGGCGATCGATAGCCGAACGTGGCAAGGCCTCCTTAAGGCCTGTCATGACGATACGGTATAGATCGCAATGGCACTGGCGCCACCAAATGTGAATCATGATGAAAACACAAAGCCGAGGAGAGTATGCGCGTAGTCGTAAATTACTCTCGGAGAATTTAAAGGAGGCAGGCAAATGCTCATTGAAGTCTTTGAGTTCTTTGCTCAGGGCCTCGACAAGCCGTGGTAGCTCCCGAAGTTCCGTTTCGGTCATTGCCAGTGCGTTCTTGGTGCAGTAGAGAATCCGACTCCGGATCCATAGCAATCGGACGTGAAGTGCTAAAGATCCGACGTCGTCGGGGAAGGGTTTGTCTGGTATTGGCCGCAGATGTTCTGTGATCTGAGGTAGATCGAACTCGAAGTTCCGCTCGTTGCACGGAAGCTGGATGTGCATTGCCTCTGGGGGCAGCAGCGTGAAGTCTGGATATCCTCCGTTGATGCCTGAGTCAATAGTGAGGAACGCCCACATCAACCTCCTTCGTGACTCTCGGGCTAGAAAGCATAGGTTGGGGTTTTCGTAGTTGAGGCGGAGGGCATATGAGAAACGTCCGGCTGTGGCAGCTAGCATGAAGGCTCCCGTAAATCGTCGAGTGAGCATTCGATGCTTCATGACTAGAACGAGTGCCTGGATCTTGATTGTTGATGGGTTTTCAATGTCATTCAGTATCATCTTCTGGCATTCATCAATACATTTGGCGCCATACTCCCTTGTGCCCGGGCCTAAATCTGTGAGTAGGGATGTGATGCCGACAACGGCCAAAAGAAGTGCCTTGTCCATCATGCCAGCATGGTAGCGTTGCATGAGCGATGCTCTGTGGAGGAAAGAGAAGACTGGCACATGATGGACGTGGCGGAAGAAGTTGTTAAGGGTACGGATGATGAGAGCTTCGTCGGGAAAGGTGATGTTGCTAAATCTGATGTCAATTCACGCCCACCAGTACGTAGAGAGGCAGTCAAGCTACTTACGGCTCATAAGTCATTGGCCATGTTCCATACCCACCTCCTTGGCCTGAGTTATGGTCAGGACCAAGGTTCCTTGAGTTCTGAGAGTTGGCATCACCCTCTAGCATCCTCCTTTTCTCTGGGGGTTCCGATGAGACAGACTCATGCTCCGAGTCTCCCTGGTGTGCGGTACTGGTGCCATTTACTCCCCCGGAGCGTTTTGTCGGACGATACACACACTCGATCCCTTGCGCCTGACACCTTGCACATTTTGGTGTCTCTCCGCTACACCTCGCCTTCCTTGAGTGACAGTTGATACATGCAAGTCTGACGCGACGTCGCGGCAGTGACATGGATGAGCCATGTTCAAGGTCTCCTTGGGGCGACGAGTCCCGGAATGAGCAAGCGAAGCCCAAGCGGTCGCAATTTGCACAGGATGTTCCGTCACTCGGTAAGCATCGCACCTTGCGCAGACGACAAGGCTGGCATGTGTTGGATGAACGTTTTGGCGGTCGGTTTGCTGGATCAGCTGCAGCGGCCTCGGCAGCTATTTCGGCGGCTGTGTCCTTCTGCGCCACCTCGAGGCTCATGTCTTCCATCTCCATGACGCCGAACGAGCGTCGAGGACGGCCAACGTCAGTACCCTAACGCGCGCGGTGCGATAGTATCCACGTCCGGCCGCATTACCTGAGTCGCCGAAGGTGCGATGTGAAATGAGAAATCCGACGGCAGAGCTTGGTCGGCAGTAAAATGCGCGGGGTCCGCAAGTTGAACACGGTCGGCTTGTCAGCCCGTTCAAGTCAGAAAATCAACTCGGGCACGGTGCAGAGGGCGAGGTAGTGTGGCGGGCTCCATGATTTGGGTGCTATGATTCGCCAATTATTGCTTGCTGTGGGACCTTATCTGCAAAAATACGGTTTCACGCACGGTGTCTCCACAACGGCGATCCGGGAGCGCTGTTAGCAAACACCGCACAGGCCCCCAAATCCCAAGTTGACGCTCAAGACCCGAACTAACACTCTCTTCAACCCACGATATTTTAAATTTTACTACTGACGGATGAATAATAATGTTTGGCTTTAGTCAAATGATTTACCTTTGGTTAAGGTTAGCGTTAGGCTATGGTTAGCCAAGTTGAATCTAACTGCTTATTATTACTTGTAACCAATTGTTGAAGTTTTTTAGGTACTAAATTTGCTGTTACTATTCTAGTGAATAACGTACCCCAGAAGCAAGTTGGCCACTTTTTCTTGGCACCGTACGAACAACCTTTTAATTAACATCTTTACACATACCAAGATGGGATCGAATTGGAAAGAAAGCGACATGATTCTAGCGTGTCAGGCGCTTCAATCGAAACCCGAATTAAGCATCCGACGCGCTGCCCAACTCTACAATGTCCCTCGTACAACTCTAGCTAACCGAAAACGCGGACTACTATCTCGACGCGATACTCGACAATCTAGTCAAGAAATTGAAGACCTAATACGGGCGCATATAACCCATATCTCGAAGGAGGATTTCTTTTCGGCATTCTATAGGGCGTATCGTACGACTATAACCAAGTCGAATATCCAGGCAGGTTTCAGGGGGACAGGACTTATTCCGTACGACCCGGAATATGTGATTTCACAGCTGGATATTAAGCTACATACGCCTACACCTCCTGGGAGCTCGTCTGGCGCCCCCTTAATCTGGGAATCAAAGACTCCAAATAACCCCACCGAGGCGCAATCCCAGTCTGAATACGTTAAAAACAGAATCGTACAGCATCAGAATAGCTCCCCGACGACAATACTTACGGCTATTGGCCAATTTTTACGTGGTGCGACGGCTGTTATGCATCGGTTAGTTTTACTTGAGGATGAGGTTACTACACTTCGGAAGGCCAATCAAGAGCTAAGCCGTCGTCGAAGGACTAAAAATCGACAGCTACAAGATGGAGGATCTCTTAATTTACGAGACGCTCAGGACTTACAGTCTCAACGGGATATTGAACAGCAGCTACAGGATGATATACGTGTAAGTCGTCGTCGTACGAGACCGGCCGAACCACGCCGACGGCGCTGTAGGATCTGCGGAGAGCCCGGACATAATGCTCGTACTTGTGAGAATGGTAAAGATACGTACGAGGAAGAGGATTCCGATTATTTTGAATTATTATTTTTTAGTTTAGTTAAGTTATTGAAGTTATTCATACGGTGCCAAGAAAAAGTGGCCAACTTGCTTGTGGGGTACGTTAACCCAATAGGCTTATTAGTTACCTATAGGAGACTTTGACAACGGGCAGTGAATGCCCGAAGGTTCAAGGTGTGATGATCATGGCAACGGGCAAGATCCTCAACAAGACCTTACTATCCGGGAGGTGGAAAGAATATCAAATCGAGAGCCTTCTTCCTCCGATCAAAACAAAGTACCCCAACAGGCACTAACAACTGATGCCTCAACAGACACGAGGAGATCTATCGGAACAATTAAAGTACCTCAACATGTCATCAAAACAACGGGTGCCTTAATAGGCGACAAGAGTTGATTAACTATGGACTTAGGCCGCTTGGTTCTCTTTCTTCTTTCAAGAGAGTGACTATTTTGCTCCGTAGGAACTATTTCTAGTACAATTCTATCGACTAAACCCAGGCATCGTACATGATGGTAATTTAAACCATGAAAAGAATAACTTACTTAAACTTGTTGTTTTCTCTCTTTCTTGATGGCTACTGTTGTGGCTTCAGGTTGTGTAACACGCAGAAGATGAGCTCGATCATTGTGTGACTCTATTCTTACCATACTCCTTATAATTGCAAAATTCAACTCCAGACATGTCAAATCCCATGGCAAGCCTCAATGAAGAAAGGATTGCAGGAAGCCGCCCACCGCATGCGAACTTCCGCTTATGAGCTTATGGTTGTCTCTCGACGCAAGTGTCAGCTTGCTCACATACCCCATAGAACGTTCGATGCTGGGCTCCAGCCTAATATGTGAACTGTGCTGGAATCTCAGCCGAGACTCCGGCAATCCCTGAAAGTAGCACGTCATCATACGACACCCGACGCGGAAAATAGTCCGGGAATAACATGTAATGAATTGAGGATGCTAGTCGCGCTAGCACCCATGTTGAATCTCGCTGGCCGTAATCTTGGGCGACGATGAGAACATGAACAGCAAGTGACATGCTGTGGAACTTGGAGATGTCAATCAAGAAACAGTTCTCAAAAGCTCTAAACCTTGATGTCTATGGTGCATTGGTAACCACTGACAGCCTTGGAATCACTTACGTGGTTGTGTATACCATTCAGAACCAATGTAGGCTCCCCTCCGCAATATTTTAACATTGCTGTAGCATGAGAAATAGATGACAGCTTAGCAAATATCAGCTGGCACGATTGGGTCCGTGTCCTTCGTCTCATCCATCAATTCCAGATGGGAACGGACACAGCCAAGTGAAACAGTTGCATTATTACGTTGAATGTTATATTTGAGCTGCATCGCTTTGGCCGCGAGACTTGGTTCATGTCCCATGAACTGGAGAACTACGCTTTTCGTGAAGGCCTGATTGATCATATCTTCAGCGGCGATTCTGTCATGTATAGCAGCACATGCGAAGGCAACAGGATTGCAGATTCCAGATACATGCCAAGAAAGTCTTTCTTATGGCTGAAAGCTGACTGCTATCTTTTGATCGTTGGCATCATGGGAGTTGCATGCTAAGTCACCTAGGCATCACTCTACCAGTCTGGCTAGACTGTCAAGTAGGATTCTCGTACGGAAGGGCGCCGCCAGTGTAGTCTGCCACCCGAAACGAATATTGAAGACATGGACGAAGTCCAGCGACGCATGTCCAGAAAACGGACCCTGTTTGGGCCAACTGTGTTTATACATCTCTCAATTCCGGTAATAGAGGACCTGTGATAGACCGTCATCTAAGGCACCAAGGACTTGAGTACCTACGGGACATTCAGTCACATGTTTAACTACCATATTGTCCTGAGCCGACCGGAATAGTCTACTGTGGGCACCAGGGCACCACGAGTTCCACAGGATCATCAACCTCATCCAGGAGTTTGCCAGCCACCGTACCAAGATTCGTGCCGAGATCGTATTCAAGTTCACTTTTTTTCTGTTGGCGAGCCTCGTTGCGATGAAGTGCCACGGCTGAAGTGAGGCAGCGGGCTCTAGAGAACTTCAAGCGCGTTATCTTTCGTGTGTGGATGGAACAATAGTGGCTTCCATTAAATGGCTTCGAGCACCTATTGAAATGGAGGAGACGGAAATGGGTCCACCCACAACCGTCCGTGTACTCGTGGCCGAAGATGGATTGGAAAGTAGACAGTCGTCAACTGACGACCCACCTTGTAACTTTGGTGCATGACCTGTCAACACCAAGCACCCGCCGTTAGTGAAGGTGATAGTTGATCTTCAAACCACGTATTAATCCATCGTTTTACGCGCTAATGCAAACAGTTGTTCAGCAAAAGCAAAGTTGCAAGCCGTCGTGGAGCGTACGGGGAACACCCTATCCTGAAATCGAAGGTTTTGAACCGGGACCTGGGACGAATCCCAAATTCATAATGCGCATTTCAGCCCTGCCGAACACCATCCAGTCCTCACCATCTTTCGGCTCGCGTCCCCTTCCCATGACGAAGCGCAAGTATCGTTCCATGCCTTGACAATCCTCCAGGACGCACTCGCCACCGCGAAAGTCGGACGGTGGCAGTCGTTCAGTGTACATGAGCAGCACAAACTCTTCCACTTGGCTGAACAGCGTCTTGGACCACCAGCGCAGCATGGCACCAGCAAACTCGTGGGCCCAGCACATGACACTCAGGCCGATTCGTTGCATGCCCCGGCCCGTGGGATCTTGGGCCTGCACCGTAGCGAGCAGGGCGGTCATCCGCTGATACTCGGCATCCCCAAGAATCACGACCGTGTCAACGGCGGGATTCAAGTAGAGAAAGCGGTAGCTGTTGTGCAGAGGGAGGGCGACGAAATAGTAGGAGAGGGCCTCCATCCTAGATTCGACACAGACGGACAGGCCGACCGGGTTTGCGGAGTTGGACTGCCAGTGATGAATCTCGTACTTGTCTCTGGCGTAGTGGGAACTGAAGCGCGGGAAGTGCAATTCTAGAACACGAGCACAGAATGAGTGCCTCCAGATTTTGATGCGGAGCTCTGCCGGAAGCGTCGGGAAGAGAGTGAATTGACGGGCAGTTGCGTGCGACGCTTGTGGATCTGACGTTTCCGAATCCATTGCAAGAAGTGACTTAGCCCAGCCAATTATTGCAATCATAAAAGACGCACGACGTGAACCAGGCGGCCTAGTTCATGTCGGGGTTAACGGCCGGAGCTGTGATTGTGCATGAAGAAAAGGTGGAAGAGAAGGTGGAAAAGATGGGTGTCGTGATGCGGTGTAGTTTTGAGATGTTCGACGTTTTGAGATACGACATGACATCATCTCACCTGTTGCACCTTGAGGGCCGAGTTACCAGGGCAGCTCAACCTCAAGGCAGCACCTACTTTGAACTTCTGGCTTTGCGCAGCTGGGCCGTGAAAAGGAAAGGCATCGTGACTCGAGAAGCCGTCTCGTGTCAGCATGTTAAAGATTAGGAACCGACAGTGTTTTGGGGCGTCGCCACATCCCCCGCCTTACCTTCTTGGAGTACCAGGAGCGATTGGCCAACTCCCCCACACACAAGCTTGCCACCCCAAAGTACACCAAAGCATACCACCCTACGTTCGCCTCAGCACTTTGGTATCCATTGGCCCTACCTTACACGTCTTCAGTGGAAAAAGTATCACTTCTGAAGTCGGTCCAGCATTTACCAACAAGGGCATTATCCACTGGTACTCAATCACGGCGCATTACTTCTAGGCCCCTATTCCCATGACTGAAACGACCAAACCAAGTCTACCATACACATCTCGTACCATGGCAACAGTCTCTTGTTTCATGGTTTCCAATTTTTGTATCCCCGAATCGCATATCAACAGTATTGCATGCCATTAAACAACCCGATACGAAGCCATGGCAGCACCAGCAACCAGCATCCACGTCAAGCGTCCAAAAGCTGGTGCCGCCGACTCTGGCGTCGTCTGATTACCCACTCCGAGCCACTCCTTCAGATGTGCCAGCTTGGCGTCCCTGATCTGTACCTCTTTATCAGCCAAATGAGACTACCACTTCCACAAAATGGTTAACCACGTACCTGGTCCAACCCAGGCCGGACACCCCGAGGTACCACAGCCTCCGAAAAAGTATCCTCCGCACGCGCCGTGCCATTCACTATAATCACCCGTGAGTGATTATAGCTATCTGCCTCCGTCAGGATGGGCGCACCTATCGCAGCGATTGGGTCGAATTCGCCATGCACTATCAACAGCCGCTCCATGGAATCCAAGTTGGTGTGGGATAGCGCGTACTTCTCGGTGAAATACTCATTGGAGCTGTTATAGTCGCTTGCTTCCCACTCCGGATTCTTGCAAAGGTCCACCGATGTCCTGGTGTATGCTTCGGGGAGCAGGTTGTTGCTCGGAATAGAGCGGTGGTTGATGGCGTAATAGGAGCACGTGATGTAGTCTTCTGGAGATGTAACCTTGGGTGATGAGGCACGGGTGATGTTGCGGTTTGAGGGATCGATGCACTTGTTGGGCTGCTGCCATGACGATGCCAGGAGGGGAATGCGTATCACCTCTCCGTCAGTCTTGGCTGGGAGTGTTTTGTTGATTAAGTCGTCCAGCGGATATTCTGTCGGAAAACGATCCACAAAGGGATAGTTGAACTGAGAGGTTTCAAAGTAGTTTTGCACCGTCGCTTGATAGATGAGCCTATAGTCGGTTCCATTAGGCTTCCAGCAGATGTTGAGGTCAGGAAGGGCATCGTGGCAGTTTTCATCTTGGAAAGTTAGCATCTAGAATACCAAACATCTCTTTTACTTGCCAATAATGCAGAGTTTGAAGGTATTCATCGCATCACGAATCTTTTGAGCTGCCTCTCTGGATTGATTGTAGTATACTTTGGAAAGGTGGCCGGCTGCCGCAAATTTCAACCTGTTCTCTGGCATCGGACCTAAAGACATCAGAGCGGGCGACGAAGCGATGGCCCCGGTGAAAGTGTCGGGGTAACGCATGCGTGCCTGGACGGCCAGAAATCCGCCATACGAGGAAGCTGCAGTCTCATCAGCCTTTCGTTCCTCACTACGTAATAATGCTGTTCTGACCACCTGTGTATATGACCTTGCTGTCCTCTGCTCCCGGAATAGACTGCTTGATCCAATTGACGAAATCGACCCCGTCTTGCAGAACATTGTCAAGCGTTAAAGGGGCATATGAATTGTCAGAGGTATCGTTCTTTGTGGATCTTTTATTGAAGTTCCGAGGAAAGCTGCCTCCTGACTTATCGCCGAAGTATCGATGTTCGAGAATGGCCACCGTTGCATTTAGCTGTGGCGCGTAGTCTATCAAGTCGGTTGTCCATATAGGACTCATTTCTTGCTGTGCATTCTGCACGAACAGGATTGGCCCACCAGATTTGAAATAGTGCGTGACGAGTTGATACCTTTGGGAAAACTTTCCAGTTTGGTCGGAGTCGTGGTTCAGAATCTGATCGAATTCTCGAATAGGGGGGTCGATGAGGGTGGAGCGCTGCTGTGCCTGGACATGGCCTAATATGGCCATAGCGACCAGAAATGGCGGAACCATATTTATCAAAATTTGACTCAGTCGGTTCAAATAAAGATGGAAGGTATGTTGTCAAAACGAAAACACGGGTTGAGGAGTGGCGAGTGTTGGGATTCGAGACAAACTTGCAGTTTAACTCGGTTCAAATCGGCAGTGTGTCAGTTTTGACAGCCCATTATATCGCTTTGAACATTCAGAAAGGGTTGAGTTGGAATTCCATAGAATTAGACGTGACACGCACGCCTTCGGCGAAAGGTCATATATGGTAAGAAGAACTCCAGCTGGTGACGCGGGCGGAAATTGAACAGCGAAGAAAGACTGCGTCGCGAATCGGCATTAACTTATCTTATTTTTAGTAGGGACGGTTACTGTTTATAAACAAAACATTGGTGCTAGATACGAGTGTCAGATTACGATTCAGGTACGTGCATCTCTTCCGGCGTCTACACAGCGATTTTACAGCGAGATGGGAGCTTAAAACTAAGTTGCGGAGCAACTACAACCAGTCTCAAGGGTTATCATTTTCTGTAGGCTGGTCAATTACTTCGTTTCTAAAACGGGTATGTATTTAACTTGGAAGGAGGCCTACTACAGAATTGGAGTTAAGTATTAACATATGTCGTTTGGATACTCAAGTTCAAATGCTGATTTCCAAATGGAGCACTACGATTACTATAACGCGATTAGAGTATTGAGGAAAAGGTGGCGTATGCTAGCTGACAGCTACTCCATGCCATACTTCCAGTATTTATCTATTCATATATACCGGTATCATCTCTAAAGTCAGGAAGGGATTGCTGTTTCGCTAGATGCTGGAGTATTTACTTCGCTTAGGATAAGAGAGGGAATAAACGTCTGTATAGCTATCACAGGACTGTAGCTTGATGATATAATAAAAGGATATATGTTATACACTATGAGTTTTCACTTACACATTTTAACAGATTTAGAAGCGATAGAGCGTATTTAATTAACTATGTTAAAACGCGATCTTTAACATAATCTAGAGGAACAAAAATATGTCCAAAAAACAACAAAACATACAACACCAGGGATTCGCTGGTGGTCACCCACCCAACTACTAGTCTAGCGGTTTGCAGCTTATCTATGGGAGAGCGGACGGGATCCCGAGTTTTCTGCAGCCTATGGTCGTATGTATCTAAACTGTGTGGTAAAGTAAACTAACTAGGCAGAAAATGCTGACCACTAGATGTATTGATTTACACCGGTAACGTACAACCCCACCTTTCCGGCCACCTAATATGCCAACTACAACAACCTTCGGCACAACAGATTATCGTCGGTATTGGCTATTATTATACAATGCCTCGATATTCAGTAAATTCGATTCAAGGCGCTCTCAACGATATCAATCAAGGGATATCCCAGCGCCAGGCTTCCCTCCGATGGGGCGTTCCACGCTCTACCCTCCAATTACGACTCGGCGATGGCCTCAGCCATTCTGACGCGTCAATCGCGTCGATGAAGCTACCTAGGGGTCAGGAAGACGCGCTGATTGGATGGATCCTCGAAATGGATCGCGAGGGTCGTAGCCCGTCGGCGCTATTCATCGCTAAGATGGCGTTGATTCTGTTACCTCAGGATCGTCGGTCAGAGGGCCTCGGTCGCCATTGGGTTCATCGCTTTATTCAACGCCATCCAGAGGTCGGAAGTATCCAATCTCGACGCCTCGACCGTCAGTGATTTGATGGCCTATCGACGCAGAATATCGACGATTTCTTCGAGACGTACGAAGCCTTAATGTCAGCTCACGACTACTTTCCACATAACGTCTGGAATATGGACGAAACAGGCATCGCGATTGGCGAAGGGATCGAGGGTATAGTGTACGGATCGTCAGAGAAACATACAACATTCGTTCGGAGTGACGAAAGCCGCGAATAGGTCACTATATTACATGCTATATCGGCGATGGGTAACTCGTTGACCCCAGCAGTAATATATACTGGCAAGAGCCTCCAAGCCCAATGGTTTAACGATTGCGACGATATACCTGATTGGCAATATACTTATTCGTCTAACGGTTGGATCAGTACAGATATCGCCGTTCGATGGCTTCGTGATATCTTTATACCTCGTACACAACCAGTTGATCCCGACGAGCAGCGGCTCTTGATATTAGATGGTCATATCGCTCACGACAACGTCGAATTTATGTGGTTAGCCTATTGTAACAAGATCTCGTTACTATTTTTGTCAGCACACTGTTCTCACGGGCTCCAACTTCTCGACGTCGCCGTATTTGCTCCATTAAAGCGGTACTATCGCTCGTTAGCGACCTCTCTCTCGATCGAGTACTGTTCTATTCCATTTAAAAAGTCGACGTTCCCCTCGCTATACATCGAGGCATATACGAAGTCGTTCACGATCAGTAATATAGAATCAGGCTTCTATGCAACTGGAATATACCCATTGGATCCATCGCGACCTCAGCCGACGATAGCCCCCCTATGTCAGGGTACGGCTAGGCCGAAGGCAATAGTACAGAGTGATGGGGAGTAACGGGCGTCCCTCCTACGTAGCACCGGGTGGTCACTGGCGGTCTCAGGTAGGGGTGCCCACGGTGATGCATTGATCTCTGCCCTCTCTATCTTCCTCCGTCTCGACTCCTTACTTATAGCCAGCCGAGGTTCTCTCTTGGATTCTGGATGTTTGCTTCCGTATGTCTGTGTTCCTCCGACTTCGGCCAATATCTTGGACAGCGGCTCCTTATCTGCAACCAAGCGATTCCCTATCCGCTGCAAACGGCTTCAACGGCTCTCATTCGCCACAAGCGGCTCTCTAGCCGCCACAAACGGCTTCCTACCTGGTGGAAGCCGGCCCGCCTCGGATGACACTTGTGGCTCTGACAACTCCTTCCCTATCCTACTTCGAGATGGTCCTTATATAGATAGCTAGGCGCCGCTTGGACCCGGCATAACAGCAGGGTCGGCGATGCCAAGGATCTTGACTCTCGTCATCCCAAAGCTTCACATAGATTGTAATCATGATTCGGGAGTCTTTTGTCCGAAACACCCCTCCGGCGGCCCGCCGGTGTCCTGCGTTCAGTGTCCTGACACCCACGGGTGCCTATGGCATTCTGTTCTCTGACACCTATCAGAACGACCAACTACACCACCAACAGCTAGTAATTGTCTTGATCCTACAATAATAGCGACGCCAGTGACTAGCTTAGTAGCTAGGGAGAGTCTGGCAGCGATTACGCCATTGCGATCGTCGCAACGGCTATTGTTTCGGAAGCTGACTCGTCGGCTAGATGTACAGAGCGTCGAGGTCGCTACTTTGACCCAACGTGTACACGCATTAGAAGCCGATAACTTCGTTACGCCCCAAACCACGTAAGAAGGTACGATTAGGGCCTAATGAATGATTTGGTAACATTGTACAGATTAAGGAAGCGATGGATCGAGCCCTTGAAGTAGAACGGCAACGAGACCAGGTACAACGTCGGAATCAGGTAATACTGGACCTAGCTAAGGCGTCAGAATCTATCAGATCTATACCTCAGGAAGCCCTAGAGCACAGCTTTCTATTAGAGCTGGTTGTACCTGAATAGCTATAATAGTACGTTGAATACACTGTTTCGAATACCTTCAATTTGATTGCAATATGTGGCCAGAAAGGTGGGTGGCCGGAAAGGTGGGGTTGTACGTTACACCGCTCTAGTAGTAGGGAACGCTCACGACCGATCGAAATTCTCAGATTACTTCTACAGCAGATAAAAGGCACTAACTATAATCAATTTCTAACTTCGGTCAAACTAAAGAGCAAAAGAAATAACGTTAATATCTCCTTAAATAGGCAAATAGGAACATAATATCAAAAATGTTAAAACATACAACACTAGGGATTCGCTAGTGGTCACCCACCTAACTACTAATCTAGCAGTTTGCAGTTTATCTATAGGAGAGCGGACGGGATCCCGAGTTCTCTGCAACCTATGGTCGTATGTGCTAAAATCCAGTCGTAAAGTACATTAAGTAGGCAAAGTACACTGACGACTATTGTAACGGGGTAAGGCCGGACGCTAGGGAAAATAGGTGACGGAATGGGGAGGATCTTTTGCTTTCTTTAGATGGACTTGTGGCTGCAACTTTCTTTCCAACGGCACCCCTTTTTAATCACTTCTTTTATCCCTTCTATTCTACACAGTCAACAGTCAACAGTCATCGTGTTATTTTTTCCAGCGCAGTTTTCAAGAATCCATCCATCTCTTCCACTTAGCCTTGACAAGTACAGGGGCCTTTATCTTGCCCTGATCAGACCAATCCAGTTCCGGTGACAGCTTCAATTCCGCTCCCAGAGCAGACGTCCTGTTCTGAGAATTATTCCGTCATAAGTCTCTAAGGCATATCCCAACAACTTACGCACAAGACTTACAGGAGCTTCGCTCTTGTAGCCAGTACCACAATCTTCGTCTGATCAGGCCAACAGATGGGATCTGTTGGTACTGGAGCCGTCTGTCCAGTGTGTTAGGTGGTAGGTATATCCTACTGACCGCCTGACCCCGTTTCAATATTTGTGAGTTGTAAAAGCATGTCATTCTATCTAATGCTATCGATCACGAAAGTTGGACTTAGTCCCCAAAGGGCTAAGTCACGTGGTAACTTTAGTGGTCTTGGCAAAGCCCACAAAGGTTGCCTAACACTTTACCAGAAATCTAGTTCCTTTATTTTGGCCGAACTCGTCAATTTTCTTTAACTTCTAAAGTACTAAATAGAATAAAGGAGTTCTCTATTTCTTAGATGCCAATAAAGTGCTTTCTTCTGTATTTGGGCGGGCTTCCGACTTGGGTCCATAATTGGGGAGGTGGCGAAAAGGGGGTACATAATGATCTTGTGACGGGCTCACTGCGAAACTATACAGCTCAACATGGCCAAATACTGTTAATTATCTAACTGAGGAGGAAAGTAAAACCAGCGAGTTTTCCTAGAACACAAACTATGTTTTTATATGCCCTCGATGGTTCCTTTGTTGGATCCGGACGCAAGGTTCTTGCAGCTCCGGATCCCATTTCAGGCACAGCCTGTCACAGATCTGCTTTGATGCCGATGTCATAATAGAGCGGGCTGGAAACTATAGAACCCTTTTTCACTCTCTTGTATTACTATTTCTTTCATACTGCAAGATATACATTTTTGTTTTCATACATAATGAGTTCGAAGAAGATTATGCGCTCAGCCAATGTTTCTAGTGTTTAAATCTAGGTTTTATAGGCATGTATGTACGTAAACAGGTAAGCTTTTTCCAACATTGATTTCTCTGACAGGACGAGCCGTCAACCTTAATATGACATTATTTGGTATTCGCGGTCCCGCTGACTCGGGATGACTTTGGCTGACGCCCGGGCCCCCGACACACATACGGGGATATCCACGTCGTCCCCCTAGTTAGGGGAACGTGGATATTCGTTTATCTCCTTCCACCATACATGGCGGCTGACGGCCCCGCTGGCGACCGCCTAGCTTATTGGCTACAGGCCCCCTGCCCCCTGAACCGCTAGGCCTCTACAAGGCCAAGTGCCGCTGACTGGCGCCCTAAGACCCCTCCGACCCCACCCCCCCCCTCCCCCCCTCCCCCCTCCCCTCTCCCCTGGCCGGCTGCGATACAGCGCTTCGTCCAGTGTTTAGAGCCGCTGGAACGATAGGCCTAATACTGCTAACCTGACCGAATACAAATACAGGGGCGGCACAAGACGATGTACGATGTAAGTTGCCCCGCGCTCTCCCCTTTCCCTCCTCTCCCCCCGGCGCCTCACCGCTCTCCTACCGGCTATCCGGCCTCGCTACTTATTTGTCTGTCTGTCTGTCTGTCTGTCTGTATATGGCGAGGACGAAGGAGACGGGGCGCGTTGCGCGTCTCGGAACCGATGCCGTTAATAGAGCTGAGTTACGGGCTAACACACAGAGGATCCTATCGCTTATCGACCAGTCCAGGCCGAAGAACACTGTTATAGCGTACAAGCCGAAGCAGAAGGAGTTCCAGGTATGTTGTTCGCTTACCTATCGGCCCCGTAGGTTGCCCGGTACGTAGCTAACGTCTTTATATATAGGAGTTCTGCCGGCGGAAGCAGTATGAGGATGCCGATACGGTTACGGAGGACAAGCTCCTCCTCTTTCTTGTTGAGGTCGTTACCGACCGGCCCCTGAGAGCCTGGAGCCGGAAGGCCGACCAGGGCGTCCCGCAGGAGGAGACGCGGCTCGGGTGGCGCTCCGTACGGAGCTATATTACAGCTATTACCGACCTCTATCGGACCCAGAGGACTTTAGGGATGAACACGCACCCCTCCCCGCGGGAAGACCACGTACGTGAGTACGTCCGGTCTCTCCAGCGGCGGGATGCGCAACGGGAGAAGGATCTATACGCGGATAAGGGCCGGGAGACCATCTTGGACGGCTATACCGAGGAGCAGTTCGAGCGGATCTGCTACGAGCTTTGGGCACATAGCAGCTCCTCGCCCGAATGTCACTTTCGGACACTCGTTGACCTCCTTCTCGGCCATTATATGCTTACTCGTGGCGGCGATCGGAGGGCGGCCGAAATCTCGGACCTGTTTACGTTTGAGCTGCAGGGCGAGGGCTCGACCCCTTGTATGCCGGTTATCCTAACTACCCGTGCGGGGAAGCAAAATCAGCATGGACGACTTGAGACCGCAGGGGCACTCCGCAATAGAAAACCGCTTATCTGTATGCTAGGTGGCCTTGCTTTTTACCTGCTGTACCGCTGGGATCTAACCGACGAGCCCTTCCCGGACCTGAGCCGGCGGTCGGCCTGGTACGATATCCGGCTGATCAAGGGGAGCGGGGCGGATCGTACAACAGCCTTCTCGTATAACGCGCAGCGGGACTGGGTTACTAAGGCCTTCCAGTACGCCGGGGTAACGTCACAGAAGAAAACGCATATCGGCCGCAGCGCTGGGGCTAAAACAGCTGAGTTGAAAGGCGTAAGCGAGGAACAGATACGACGAGCGGGCCGGTGGAACCAGGAGCAGATGGTCGGGTGTTATCTCAGCTCGTTACCCCGGAAGTTTATGCGTGTAATGGCCGGGCATCCGCCGCAGATGGGATGCTTCGAGGTCCGGCGGGCTACTATCACGCCCCCGGAGGCCCTGCTTAGGGAGATCTGGCCTGAGCTTGACAGCTGGAGGGATAGGTTCGGCCCTAGCCAGGACCAAGTTAGTGACCTAGCAGCTATGGGTCTAGTCGAATTACTCTTCCACCTCCGGAAGGTTATCCTACAGGACTCGGCCCTGCTACAGGAACAGTTCCCTAATAGCCCTATATGGGATCACCGGGTCTTTCAGCATAAGGCTTACGCGCTATTCGCCCGGCAGGTCCGAACTACAGCCCAGGAGGAGGAGCGCCCTAGCCAGCTAGCTCTCCTGACTCAGGCTATGCCGACGCTAGCTGACTACCTGAGGTCGATCGACGTACGCCACGAGGCAAGGATAGCTGAGCTTCAGCAGCAGACGGCGAAGCTTCAGCAGTCTCTCGATCAGCTCGTACACTCAGACCGTACCCAGTCTACGCAGCTCCAGAAACTCACGGCCGGCGGCCTTACCTTTCGCCTTGAGGCTACTCCAGTAACAGCACCTGTACCTTTACCTACAGAGGTAACAGTAGTAACAACAGTACCGACAACAGCATTAGCACCGGCCATAGCAGAGGGGCAGATACCAGTATTACGTAGTAATCCCTCTAACCGGTCGAACCTAGCACCTACCGGGCGACCTACTGAGCGTAGTTCCCTAAGTCCGCAGCCGTGTATCTGGGCAGGAAATCCAGCGCCCCCGAAGCACAGTATGTGCCGTACGACGCGTACAGTGGAGGGGCTATGGAGGGAGTGGACGATCGGGATCCATGGCCAGCCGTCGGTTACCGAGTTAGACAGGCGTTGGGGCAGCCGGTGGAGATCTGGCCGCCGGAGCGAGGTACAGTGGTACTCTTTACGGGGCGAGGTTATCGTTGAGATTAGGAGGCAAGCACAAGCAAGGCGATGTAGCGAGGAGTCGGCGATGTGGATACTTAATTTGCAACAGCAGCAGATAGGCTGTTCTATAGACCAGCTATGTAAACGGTTACGGGCCGGGAGGAAGGCTCGCCTAGTATAGTAGGACCTACCCTAGCGGCCGGCCTTAGCCTACCAATAATACGTATATATTACGGGTACGAAACGGGAATCGACGCCTTACCTAGCTTTGTATTATATCTTTTACCCCCCGGAGCATCTCTCCTACCTGCTAGTTTGGTATCCGGACGTCGCCGAGCGGCCGGCCGTTAGGCCGGCCATCCGATGTGGTGATATTTGGGATATTCTCACCTGCTGACTGCACGGACGGTGTTTCGCCCTAGTGTGGCGCTCAGCCGCTGAATCCGCCCGCCAAACACCCCTGAAACGCCACCGTGGATATCCTATTGCTCTCCACTCAACGACTTCAGCGTGCGATCATGATCTCATTTAAACACCACAGTTGTCATATATATATGACTTACCCGTATACCTGACAATCACCAAGTTTTCGCAACCCAGAATCGAGCTTCTGTTGAGCCTCGGCAACAGAAATGATGCTGATTAAAGTTCCAAGGTCTTTGTTCTTCCTCATGTAAGCAATAGTGTTTCCTCCAGCGTCGTAGATCGGCTCCAACACCGTGGCGCCAGTACCACTGCGAGGAGCCATGCCAGCGGTAGCATCGTTGGACGCCGCAGGACGAGTTTGACTAGCAGCGCCTAGTCAAAATGTTTTAGTTAACCGAAGTTATTTTTGTATTAAGAGACAGAATAACTGGCTTACTGTTGCTCCCCTGGGGTTTACCATCATCGTCAGACTCGGATTCAGAGTCAGAGTCGAGCTCACTTTCCAATGTGGCAGGCTCGCCACGGGCCACGCGCTGTGCTTGAACGTCCCGAGCGATTTTCTTCATACCCTTCGCATGGACTCGACATCTAGCGTGACGTGACGAATGAGAAATCAGTCAGTGTGGAGGTGTGGAAGTTTTTGACCTACTGGCAGGCATCCTTCGACCGATTATAGCCTTTTGCGCGAAATAGAGCGATAATCTGCGCCCATTTTGTGATATCACCGTTGACGGTGAACTTGCCGTGATCGTTCAGGATCTGCTGTAGATCGTTGTGAGAAGTTTCGTCCCATCCTCGTGACTGTCCTTGATTCGACATCTTTGACTATTAGCGATCTGGTTCGTGAGACTTATGAAATGGTTGCGAGTTAGACCAGCTTGAAACCCGATATAGAAGAGAGCATGGATGTTTAATATCAACGCTGTTCTTAGAATATGATCAAATGTTGGATGATTTCATCGAGAACAAATCAAGGAACATGCGAGGTGAGGTATAAATAGATAAGAGGCGAGTAGGCAACAATCCACTGAATATCTTTGATCAATGTGGATGGTTTTATTGTTTCTAATAGTTGTGAATGGTTACAAGTGCTGAGTCCAACAAAGGAACAATGAAAGTTATCTGCACTGCATATCTTAGCCACACTATACATTCACCGAATTTGTCAGCAGCAATAAATTACAAGCCGTAGAAGGATGGTCTATATTTAAGGTGAAGTTCGAAGTTATTCGAAGGCCTAAGAAGAGATGGTTGTGCTCTATCATATACTGGGTATACGCAGATAACCATCCACAGAAACATCTAATAAGACTTCACATAAAAGGACATAAAATTAAGATAGGCTCATGTCTGAGACGCCCGACTCTTCTTGCTGCTTTGTCCCTCTGTTATTTAGGTAATAAAGGATACCCATGCCTCCTGTAGTCAAAGGTTAGTCTTAGTAAATGCCTGAATGCTAAAAACTGATTCAAAGATGGTGAGTTCCTGAGGACACTTTATTTGAATCGGAATGCTTATATGTTCAGGTACATGATGTGGGACGTGGAACAAGCTGGGATATACATGTAAGGAGGCACTATATCAGTCATAACAACTTTTCAATGCCACCGTCCGTTATTTCTCCCTTACAAGGTCCCATACATAGTTCTATTAATGCCAGCAAGGTTAGTTTCTACACATATGTCACTCATAAAGTAGTATTGTACGGACCGTACTTATAAAACGCTGTGGAGGAAATAATAATTTATTAGGCTAAGTTCTAGAATAATAAATAGCTAGTTACTACAGTTACGCAAATTGAATCAAAGGTATTGATTTTATCATCGTCTCGCTGTGGTAGCCTTTAGGATAGATGGTACAGTCGAACCAGACTCCGTGACATTGTTGACACAAAGAGTTTTGTACCTCAAAGACAGCGGGCATCTGGAGTATTAGATATGTAATATATGTTGGATTTCGTAAAATATATTGTTTATAGGTTAAGGTAAAATAAGTTGGGAGCTTTTCCTTAGTATGTTAAGTAAAATAAGTATTGTAATATATAAGGAGAGTGGTATTAGGTTCTATTTCTACATCACATCTACTATTATCTAAGAGTATACTATTCATATAGACTCCAGGTGGCTAATAATAGTCTATGTGATTGAAAATAGGATCCGAGCGACTAACCAAAGAGCTAAGCAAACAGTGAATGTCTATTCGTTAAGGGCTCTCAAATGGTGTATTTCGCGTTTTGCTAACTAAATTACAGAGGGTTATTAAAATATATGCATTTTCCGTACATCTATGAAATGGAGAGTTACCGACAGGGCAGGGTAACCAGGAACGTACGGGGATAGATGATAGCTAGACCTCAACGTTGATTTCGTCCTTTCTCAAAACCACTGGCTCTACAAGCGCATTGCAAAAATATGTGTCTTTTCCTTAGCACTGCTATCCACCAACCATAAGACCTTGTGACAGTATATGCAGCCTTAAAATTTGACAAAGCAAAGACGAGATAGCTAAGCGGTGCAGTGGTTTTGTCGCGGGGCAAATATTCAAATATGGTGGGGATTACGAACAAGTCGTACCTTTGGGAAAGGGCCGCGCTGGAAATACACAGACTCCCCGAAATGGCGAAGACGGCGAGCGTGACCTAGTGCAGTAATAGGAAGAGGTGATTATCTAGAATGTTTGCAATCTGGCCTTGTCGTATGCTTCGTTACCAGCCTGGGCCTAGTCTATTCCTCTGTAGTCGTGTTCTATTCCATACCCCCAGTTGCACACCCAGCTTCGTCACCGAAGTAGGGGGGTCTCTTCGCTCTCATCCTCAACATCTCCCTCTCTGTCAGATGATCCTTGCGTACCCTGGTAGTATACGTCGAAGGCCTTTTCCCGTAGAAACCAGGCCACAGCTAGTCCAGCCCCTGGGCCCATAAGGATAGAGATCGCAATCATCGTGACACATGCAACTACCCCGGCCTCAACCAGCAGCCAGTAAAGGATAGTGACTGCGATGATGGCAACATCTATCTCGATAAACTTGATGGTAGCCCGGGTCATCTCTTTCCGATCATCCCAGGCAAACATATTCCAGATGAGGAAGCCATGCGAAAGTACCGAGCAGATGACTGGTACAGCGTACATGGTGACGAGCGGAACTCGGTGCGACTCGAGGTGATACGGCCCGGGATCCGTGACTACCTTCATAGCGACGAACTTGACGGCATATCGAACCGTCGACACCCAGATAGGAAAGAACAGCCAAACCCCTATAGTGATCGGATGAGTCAAGACCAGCATCACAACGCTTGGCACGATGAACCCCACCACCACAGCAATCGGAATGGCCATTGCCTCAACCTGACTCGAAAGACCCCGTACCCCCTTATCGATCTCCGGATCCGCCTCCCTAGCATCTTCAGCACTGGCCGACTCCCTCGCCGCCTGCACATTTTTCGCCTGGCTCAAGTACGAAGATACAATGACCAAATCCCAAACAAGCACCCCCCCAACCAGATTACTCACAAGCCACGGCAAGGTAGGCTTCGAAATGACCCTGCTGGATTTGTTGCATATCCGCGCCGACTCAACGAGACTTATCGTAAGCAGCGCGCCCACGAAGGACAAGATAACGCTCATGCGAGCAATAGCGCGCACGGAGGTGTTGGCGTACTGAAAAAAGCTGACGAGGAAGCAGGCCGGCGCGCCGAGGACGGGGATGTGCGAGAGACCCGATAGCCGCGACCGTGCGTGGCATTGTGAGTAGAGGGCTACGATGTTGAGGTCAGTGTGGATGACCAGTATGGCGATGGTGACGACGGCGAGGAGACCGGGGACGACGAGGAGCCAAGGGAGAGCGAGACGCTGGATTAAGGGCCGGTAGTTTGGCCGGTGTATGGGATCCATGATGATGATGATGAGAGCAAGATATGATCTGGCCTGGGTGCTCCAGTAGTAAAGGAGACCCGGTGGTGGAAAGAAAGCTAGGGAAGGGTAGGGTGACGTTGGTTTAGACCTGGAGAAGACGGCACTAGCGGCGACGGGCATCATCCCTTGGTGGTGGATGCAAATGGAGACTAGCGCATTGCGGGGCATTTGCAGGGAAGCGCCGTCCCTTAGTCCTGCCTCACTCGAACGTCCGCTACTTCACCGCCGCTTGCCCCATTCTTCAGTGGAATGTTCCTTAAGAATAAACTTGACGGATTCTAGGCTTTTGTACTAATTTCCCCAGGTCGAATAGGCCATCCAGTGGTCATTGTAGCCAGCCGGTTTCAATTGTTTATTTCGGTATTCTGATACAATTGAGTGGTATCGTTAGCTGCCGTGGGCAATCAAATCTGGCAATCAAGTCACTCCCTTCGCAATTTTGAAATTCTGTGAATCGGCTAACGAGTTCAATGCCGCAAAGGAAGCTCCAAGCATGTCATGCTAGTGCAAGGCATCATGCTCGAAAGCATCCTATGCGAATAGGCCGCATAGAGCCAGCTTGCAGTGAAGTAAAATTTGCAGAACCGCAGCAGCTATCCAGCTGCCCTACTCTATTCAATAGTGTCAATCACGTCTAAATGCTCGACTCAGAAAAAGTTAATTTCTTCACGTGGTCGCGGGATCATGCGGGAATACGCATAAAAAGCCAGTCGAAAAAAGAGTGGACGTTAATATATCAGGCACACAAATCAAGAGAAGTCTACAGTGACGGAATTACGTTTTTGGTCATCAGAGGCGTGTCGAACAGGGCGAGACCACCGATACAATTATGAGGCTCCCCTATCAGTCGTGCAAATGCCAATACGAACTGGACTTTCAGGGAGGAAACGATGGTCGCCAGCTCCTCCTACCAGAAAATTGACTGCAGGAGGGCCGAATAAACAACAAGACCATCGCAACAATGGCAAACCGCTAGACTCAGAAGGTGCTCCCAACGAAGGTGCTGTTCTTCCTCAGTCTGAGGCCAGAGCGAAGCCATATCCGAACATGTCAAGGAACGAACTCCCGCCCCTTCCCTTAGCTACCTACTGAACTCCGCCTGAAGACCTGGCGGATGCACCTGCAATGACCTCGGATCCGGGCTCATCCACACTTCCGACTACATTCAATAGCTTCACTTCCGCAGGAACAGTCTCGGCGCCTTCGCCAGCCGCATCTCGTGGCACGCTACTAACACCCACTGCGCTCTGATGGATGTGTGCGTGAAGGGTAAGGAGGCGGCGCTGTGCTTCTGCCGCGTAAGCCTGTACAATCGATAACCGGATTTCCTCTGCCGGCCCGACTATATCCACTCGGAGTTGGATGTGCTGGTACTTCACTGGCGGACTGATTAGGCGCCCTTGGACCATCTTCTACTCGATGTCATGGCGAGCGACCCGCGGGGTATAGGCGCCGTACATCTCGAGTTCCAGGGGCGTATATATCCGGCCAGGTGGGATCTGGACGGCTGCAGGGCTGTATGGACATCAAAATCAGCTCGCGAAATCTCAAATCATATACCGAGGGCATCAACGGGTACGAGCCGTCCTTTGGTAAGTGTAGAGATGGACAGGAAAGGTTTCATGACGTTCTCCCCGATACTAAAGCAGCCAGACACATCTCCCCAGTTATCGTGGTAAAATGTGTTAAAGCGGCCGCTGCTCGACATATTTTCGGAGGAAACAATACAGAACGTGGCCGTGTAGACGCTCTATACGGAGAATACAATAAAGGGGACTACCAGAGACAAGTGTTTCCACACACGAAAGTGGAGTTGAGCTGGTTGGCTGTGTGGGGCGAGGAGCGGTATGAGGGTGATGATGGGAGATTTTTATATTTCAGGGGTTTAGCAACACTCACAAGCAATGGTACTAACCCGTCGTTCTTAACTTCTCATCCCATTGTTCTCACATGAAGTGTCAACAACTGCTCTCGTTGGGGTATACCATAGATGCGCAAGCTTGGAATGGGCAGAGCCAGGTTCTTTCGTTGTTTGCGCTCTATATCGTCATACAATGAACATGTTTTGTACATGGCGGTACACTCGTCGTCAGAAATTAAAGGCTTCGTCTTTTACATCCGCAGCTTCTTTAATACTCTCTCCCTAAAAATACGACTTGCAACCTTTCCACCGTGTTGCAGAGCAACGGCGCCGATAATAGCATATACGGTCCCTGACATGACCGCCTGTATTCCAGACGATTTCAAACTTGAAGTCTAGTCTCATGTTAGCGTTAACTAGAGCCAAGAGCAGTATCCGGCAAGACCTACATTCCGCGGCTTCCACCGCATTACTTCCGACAGTCCCGTATTCACAGCCAGCTTTTGCATATTCTCCTTGGTCAACAAATTGTCTGGATGCGTGACACTCAGATTGTCTACCAGACGCAGTGCCGGTTCCTCAAACGGCTCTCTTCGCCCAGCATAAATGTCATTCTCAGGCGCCTGGAAAGTATCCTGACTCGTGATGATGCTCTGCGTGGCCTCGAAGATGGCGATCTGGCGTCCCAGGAATGCAAGTCTGTCATTGAACCCGCGCCTTCCTTGGTCGAAGCTTTTGTGCGTAACTGCAAGCCATTTCAGTTCTTCTGGGAGCAGACGGTCGCCGCCCTTGCCAAGAAAGGTGTTGAGAACGTTGTCAAGTTTCTGTGGGTCATCGTTGACCTTCCAGATCGAGTTTTGCGGGTTTCGTGTTATAGAAGGGGAGAAGGTGGCCTTCATTCGCGGAGGCGTGCGGGAATGGCGTGGGACTTCATCGCTACTAGATTCTTCTTCCCATCGACTTGCTGGGGACGACGAGAAGGGTTGGGAGGACATCAAGGGTCGGAAAGTGACCACTGATTGACTCTGTACCTGTCGTAAAGCTTGACTACCAAGCCGGACGGCTGGTCGGGCTGTGGTGAGCGCCATTGAAGCTGTCTTGACAATGCAATGGTCACTGTCACTAGAACTGAAGCTGCAAACATTCAACTTTTGCGACCAGGATTTTGGATGACCAGGCCAGGATCACGTGGTGTCGGGACAAAAGTCGTGATTTCCCCGATCATGATCCTTGCATCTTCAATTTACACGTCTCCACATTGTAGCTTCACGCGTCGTGATCATCAAGTACTACACTCAAATAGTGATTCGTAATGGCCTATAATTGAGCTTCAAAACGGACTGAGGAATCCAACTTTGAACTGGCTCAAGGTATTGAAGCCTCAATACGATGGCCAACCTCAGGCATTCCCTCGACCCCATCCCAGACTACGACGCCCTCGTTGATGAACTCAGCCAAGTCCTGCCGAAGGATGTCAAGTTCACTGCCCACCACCTCTCCACTCCACCTACAACTACCGATGCTCTCTGCCATTCACCGGCCTACCCGCCAAACAATGCGCAATATGGCAATGCCATTGAATCAACCGAGCGAAGGGCAAGAAAACCACTACGAACGTACTGCGAGAAACACTTTTTGACCATCTCGATTGATTCCCTCGACTCAAAGGAGAAAGTGTTGGTGCTCGCCTTGGAAATCTATATATACACTACGGCATACTCGACTATTATTTTTGTGGCCAAGGCCGACTCTACAGGATATCTGAGCCTCCTGAAGCTTCCCAAAGCAACACCCTCTCCAATCCGGGAGATAACCACCACGTTCATCACGTTCTTGATCGCCAGTCGAAGACGGAAAGGCAAGCAGTGCATCGTCAACCTTTTTGCGCGTGCGCAATCGCAGTATCTCTTCCCCGGAAGTGTCACAAACAGCTCAAAACATGTGTTAGATGACAGAGGACTAGTTCGATGGTGGTGTCGGGTGTTGAATCCACTTCTCGACGGAAGCGAGAGTGCGAGCGGGAGGAAAATATGGCAACACATACAAGGCTATCTGGTTATACCAGGTTTGGACGAACATGAAACTCGCATGTTCTTACCCCGAAGTCCAACTGCCACGAAATGGACTCTGGGCCACCCTTTGGAGCACATGTCCCCCTACACCACGGACCCAGCGACATATGGGAGCACCGTCCCACCAAGATGTCTCATTCCAACGTATCCAGATGACCCGAAGGCTCGCTTTGTTGAGGAGCTGGAAGAGTCGACATCCGAGAGACTCAAACTCAGTGGTGGATGGAAAAGCCTAAGGACACTTGACCAGTTTTGGGAGATGATGGCTTTCCGGCAAGAGTGCTCTAGTGGTAGGATGACGGGGTTCGCATGGGTCGTCTTCGATCCCCCTCGCTCAGCTAAGCCCATACAGTCGAGGCCATCTGCTGCAGTCATTCCAACCCCGAGTGCCTCTTACAGTGGTCCTCCTAACGACGCAACGCGGCTACAGACGCCTGAGCCGAATCAGGAGCTGCCTTCCTTCGTGACTCCTCAATCAACTCCTTCCAAGTCCACGCAGTCAACTCCAATGAAACCAAGAGATCGTCCAAAGAAGCGGGTAAAGAAGGTTCTAAAGGGCCGCATTGTTCCCCGGCAACCTCGAATCAAAACACATCAGCGGACTCACTTCCCTGAAAATATCGAAACACCACACTATTACTGGCCGGAAGAGGGCAGAGGAAAGGTAATTCTCGATGAATCTGGCTACAAGCGCGCCGTGGAGCTTCTGCTGCACCTTGAATTTGGAACACTCGAGTCCGCGATATCAAGCACTGCTCGGTGGATCAACGAAGTTAATGTGGGCAGTGACTGGGATCAGGAAATTATTGGTCGGCGCGAGTTACCAGCGCCAGAGCCAGCATCCTCGGCATTCAGCGGCGCCGTCAACGATTTGTCAAGCATGATTAAAAAAAAGAAGCGACCAGCGACGGAGCTAGCTCCGGATACTTCAGCACCGTCCGAGACCGCCACTGTCAACACACTTGGAGCTGGCCTAGTCAGGAAGAAAGCTAAGATCACCTAAGTGAGTAGGTCGATTCCAAGCACTGTTCCCAGTATATTGGAGTAAGGTTGATATTGTTTGTTTTTATGGGGCGGCTGGCGTTGAACACAAGTTTGGATTGGAAACTCTTAACTTGAAGGTATAGCATTGATGGTGGAGCAGCCTGGAGATACATTCGCCCACTCCGTTATTTAATTAACTGAGGCTTCTGGGACTAACAGATGGCTGTGGCAGCTTACAGCCTTGATCAATACATCGCACTTTCAGACGCTGCGCTTGACCTCGTCCTACAGCGAGTTGCTACCCGCAACGAAAGAAGCATTTTTCGTTACTCGCAGTCCTATTTCTCCGGCAGCGTATTTTTAGCAATAATCTTTGAGAAACTATTGCGAGTAGTCCGTCGGGTTAGTTTCCCATTGACGTTGAAACTTGTCCTGCGGTTGACCCGACTTACTTGCCTGCCCCGGCTTACACCAGCGCCTGCCTGCAAGCAAGCGAGAATTATGTCCAGCTCCCGGGTTTTCATATTAATGCCCATCTTTGCGTGCATTGTATTGAAATGCCGGTCGCCAGATCCCACCGTTCGCTTGCAGTGGCGGTGCCAATAATACACTGCCAGCTTTACGATCCTTGTCCTGCGCCAGGCACTAATTCCTTCCGTGGTCCCATCGGGCTGATCATTCCAACCACCGATTTTCTCATCGTGTTCAGCCGCTGAACCGCTAGCCCTGGGTCGAGGTGTGTTAGGTGTCTTCCATTGATCAAGCAAAATCACCGTGGAGAAAGAAGTTTGTTGTTCAAAAGTGGAGCTGAGATATTTTTGGTCCCCGACAAGCCTGTCCACAACCCCTGCCATCGGCTACTATCATGACAGTCGACGATGAGATCTGAGAATGATCAACAAATGTCCTGAGAGCCTCAACTATGGACATTTGTGGGTGAGTGTATTGGTAAGCAGGTACGCCAAAATATCTAAACGGGCAGGAAATTGGCACTGACATGCGATAGGGCAACAAACTTCTGTATTTGTGTCCCAGACAAAAGGTCACGGTTTCCATCGTTCAAGGTGGATGGCGAGAGGGACATGGAAACAACTCTGTATATCAATGACACGTCCGTTCTGAGTTATTGGTAGTCAGACATTGTCTCGGGTTGTTCCACAGTCAACGCAGCTGGCCCGTCATCATGGATCTCTATTCCTCAGCAGCTTTGGACGTCTTTTTCTTGTACATATGCATTTTGGGCTTATCTGGATTATGGTCGATTGAGCCAGCCATATCCTGCGAAAATCCTCACTGCTATCCAACCAGAACACTGGATGAATACGAGATGCATCCCTCATAATCTATCACCTCGACGTCCAGTGGGGGCCAAACATTCATTCACTCTTCTTTATTTCGCCTTGTATCACCTCTCGCCATCAGGCAGTGCATCCTTCGCTATTCGACTAGACCCACTGAGGCTGGCCTCTGAAAGGCCCCTGCAAGTGATGGACAGACTTCACAGGATGCGTGTGGCTTGTCTAGCAATTTATTGATTGCGGTCCCCTCTTGCCAGTCTGTCAGCTTCTCTTCTCAGATCTCCTCGCAACCTCTGCAGGCACGAATGCAGATATTCACCGACGACAATCTACATCCGGCGCCGTATTATTCAATACTGAATTTTGGTGATATTTACCGGCGAAGTCGTACCCAGACTCGGAACCGATAACACCAGAATTTTTACCAGTCAGCGCCGCAGTGTTTTCGCACTTGTTCGCTCCAAGCGGCCGACCTGCTGAAACGAGCCTATCGCAACCTTATTACGCATGCAATATCACTCACGACTATGCGGTCAACAATATTTTTACTCGCCGCTGCGAGTGGCGTGAGCGCAAAGTGGATAAGACGGTCCGGCGAGAGGGCACGGTTATGGACACCACAAGAGACGGGATATGTTGCCGAGGAGGATCAAGCCCTAGGCTGGACACCGAAACCTACACCGGCTCCCGGCGTCAAATCAGAAGGCGAGCATGTCCTGGATTTATTGCGGCGAGAAACGACATCGACATGGACGAACTCAGAAACTTGCGGATGGGTCTCGGGCATTTCATGTAAGTCAACATATCCCCGCCACAGACGAGTGCTTCCGGCATGGCAAACTGAGCATTTTCTAGCATATCCTTGGACGTGCGCCGTAAATTCAACTTGCGCCACAAATTTTGACAATGTTGTCGCATGCTCATCGGGAACTTATGCGCCGTTTTTCTCGGTTTGCTTCGATTATGCTGCATACCAGGGCAGCCAGTGTAGCAGTATCGGTTCTTTGACCGGATGTTGGTAAGTCGCATCAGCTTTTCCCATAAATTATTGCCTTGTAAATTGACAAGTCGACAGCAATTTGTCGCAATATCCCGCGTGCGGAACTTATATCTGGACGGGCCAACCTCCACGATCCATGTTTAGATGTTTCAGTGAAGCAACAATTATCTCCATGTTGGACGAGCCACAATTTGTCATTGACGCCTCGCTTTCTTCGAAGACTATGTCTACTACCAAAACAGGCACCACCGACGGCGCTGTAACAGCCACAGACAATGTTGCCACAGCTATTCCTGGTCAAGGTAGCACTACTACGAGTAATCCAAGTTCCTCAGCCAGCAACACCGGCGCCATTGTTGGCGGAGTCGTGGGTGGAGTAGGGGGTCTGGCCCTCATCGCGGGTTTAATCGCCTTCCTCGTCTTGCGCAATAAAAAGAAGAAGCGCGAGGCACAAAGCTATAATACTGTTCCCGCTAACGACCAAAACGAGCCTCAGCACCCGGGTGTGGCCACACCTGCAATGTCGTACATGAACCCTGGCGAGACGACCTACCCACCACCATTGCAATATGGCGGACAGCCACCAAACCAGAACCTTCGGCAGAGTATGATCAAGCCGTATGACCCGAATACTCCGCAGCAGCAGCAATACGACCCCAACGCTCATGTTTACTACGGGTATAACAACAACGCGGCACCAGGCCAGTCGAGTCTCAACGACTCCAATGCCCTGTATCACGGCGCGCGGAGCACAAGGACGGGATCGAGTCCACCGCACAGCCCGGGGCAGTCGGGGTATCAATACCCGCAATTAACAGGGAGTTCGGTGGGGTACGAGGGACAGCAGAATACAGCACCAGTTACCGAACTCGATGGGGATGCACCAGCGGGCTACCATTCGAATCCGATCGAGATGGCGTCGGCACCGCAGCGGTATTAGTCGTTTCACTATGATGAGACGTGAGTGCTGATTAAATCTAGATGAGGAGCGCACGGATTCGATCAGGATACGCCTACTTATTTATACTGTACATAATGTGCCTTTGCTGAAATGCTCTTTTATGAAGGTACCCGAGCGAGCCTGGATAGAGCCTAGCATGACTTGCTATAGTTTATACCCAGAGATATACCCAGAGATTTTAATGGTGATCAACATCTGAGAAAGTTAGCAATCTATGCTCGTAGCTAGCTACAATGTTAATGCAACTCTGCAAACTGTTCTGCACAAAAACCCCTGAAGATGATGACACGAGAATGTAAACCGATCTACGTTAGTGACGACAGCCCCTTTCCATAAACCCATAACTTGGTCACCAAAGCTATTCATATACTCATCCCCGCCCGCCCCACTCCCAACATCAATATCTACCCACAATTCCAACCCAATCTAGGGATATATGGGCCCTGTATGTATGTAACTTATAAGCCCGCCCATTGTACACCATTCACGTTTGTCACTCTCATGACACCGTCATACTAACCCTGCTCATCACGACTTCTGCAAATACTGCAAATTCACCGGTGTAATGGCATCCTTACCGCCCAAAACCGCCATGATATTCCTCATACTTAACTCTTCAAACCCAATATGCGTCTCCACCGTGCCCCCTGCGTTATGACACGTCAACAGCGCTCTCGACCCGGCCAGCGCCAACAGCCGCTTATCAACATGCGGCTCATCGGAATGCACATCCAACGCAACGGAGCTCAACCTCCCCTCTTCCAACGCATCCGCCAGGGCGGCCTCGTCGACGAGCGATCCCCGCGCGATATTCACAAACCTTGCGCCGGGCTTGAACCAACCCAAACTCGTCGCATTGATAACCTTCCCCGCGCCCGACGGCGTGCACAAGACCACACAGTCGCTCGCGCGGATGACGTCCTCCATGCTCGAGCAGAATTGCGCGCCGAGCGCCTTCTCCACCTCGTGGCTTTTGCGGAGAATGTCGAAGTACAGGATGTTCATGCCGAAAGCTACGCGCAGCTTCGTCGCGATCTGCTGCCCGATGTTGCCCAGCCCAACCAGGCCTAGCTTGTGGCCTCGTAGATTTCGGCTCACGGCCGTCGCGTTGGCGTGGCAGTCGGCGAATTTCTCTGCGCTTCCTGATGATGCGGCGCCGATGCAGAATGGTAAGGAGCGGAAGGTGGAAATCACCATGGCGACAGCGAAGTCGGCGACTGCCTCGGCAGCTGCGAGCCCGCCGTTGCAGTAGATGATCCCCCGCTCGCCGAGAGCTTTGGTATCGGCCCAGTCGAACCCAGCGCCGGCGCTGGCGAAGACTTTGACAGTGGGGGCAGAAGCGAGATGAGTTCGTCGTCCCATTGGCCCATTTCGCCGCCGCTGCCCCAGAAGGGCCGGAAGATGGCGGCGAAGTCGCCCCAGCGGTGGGAGCTCAGGGCACGGATGAATTCGGGGCGGTGGCGTTCGGATTCGGAGGGGCGGACGACATCGAAGAGCCGGGTTAGGGTGGCGTAGGTGGTGGGGTTGTATTTGATGGGGTCGCCGATATGGAGGATGATCGGTTTCCTGGGTCCCGGTGGAGAGGTGGACGAGGAGGTGGAGGCTAGATCGATAGCCGAGGCGGATGGGGTCGGGAAGCTGGGAACTGGCGGCGGGACCGGGGACATGGACCGTGGGGTTGCCGAGATGGGGGTGCTGGGGGGCATGGGCGTGTTTGTTGGTTCGGCCATGGTTTGTGAATGAGGTTGAGAGAGTCGATAAGTGAGTAAGTAGTAATTGGATCTTTGATTGAGGTGATTGAGAGAGGGAATCCAAATTGTCGACTTTGGAAATCAATCGCCAACTCGACGAGTCTCGTGGTCCAGGTGGGGGATTACCCGAAGCGTGGACCTTTCACCGCCCCGGTCTTCATGCGTCAAAACTCCAACTGTCCGTCGCCCAAGCCGCTGCCGCAATCTCTGCCCGCACTTGGCGCTAAGTGGTGAACCTTGTGGTAATAACCGAACCAGCTCTGTTTCCTAGATCAGATATGTTACCTTCAACTAGGAGGGTCAAGGAAATCGTCCGTGAGAGAAGAAATGAGCAAGCTTCGCCGACTTAGTGAAATCGAAAGAGCTTACAGTAGGAGCTACTGAATTCACACCACGCAGTCACGTTGAACGGGATGCCGATTCGGGATATCCCTGCTCAGAAGATGTCGAAGCAAGTTGAAGTGCTTTACGATGGCGGATGGCATCGATCCATTGCTCCGTCTTCCCTAATTGTTTATAGTGTCTCCGCTCCAACACCGCTAAGCGAGGGGCGTGCCATGTGGGGGCTGTGGGGGTGTTTGTTCCGACGACATCTCATCCAAGTTCCAGAAATACTTCATATCTGTACTTCTTGCTAGGTTGTATGTTCTAATAGGTAAGACAGACACTTTGTTCATATGTCAGCGGTGTTAGATTTTCATTAGTTGGCCCTAATGAGGCCCTGTATTCACATGATGCCTCTTATCCGCGTGTAACGATTCATCCGCTGTTTTATTAGTTCGCTCATACGGTGGTGGTTTCATCTTCATAGATCTGCAGTTTTGTCTCTTACCCGTACTCATCTGATCTGACCCTCCTACAGAGTCCCGTGTGGCGTTGATGAGATCACACAATCGTGGTGACACTCAATCGCCTATATCCATCTTTGGAACCCGCCTGTCAGAGAACAGAATGCCATAGGCACCAGTGGGTGTCAGGACACTGAACGCAGGACACCGGCGGGCCGCCGGAGGGGTGTTTCGGACAAAAGACTCCCGAATCATGATTACAATCTATGTGAAGCTTTGGGATGACGAGAGTCAAGATCCTTGGCATCGCCGACCCTGCTGTTATGCCGGGTCCAAGCGGCGGCCTAGCTATCTATATAAGGACCATCTCGAAGTAGGATAGGGAAGGAGTTGTCAGAGCCACAAGTGTCATCCGAGGCGGGCCGGCTTCCACCAGGTAGGAAGCCGTTTGTGGCGGCTAGAGAGCCGCTTGTGGCGAATGAGAGCCGTTGAAGCCGTTTGCAGCGGATAGGGAATCGCTTGGTTGCAGATAAGGAGCCGCTGTCCAAGATATTGGCCGAAGTCGGAGGAACACAGACATACGGAAGCAAACATCCAGAATCCAAGAGAGAACCTCGGCTGGCTATAAGTAAGGAGTCGAGACGGAGGAAGATAGAGAGGGCAGAGATCAATGCATCACCGTGGGCACCCCTACCTGAGACCGCCAGTGACCACCCGGTATTACGTAGGAGGGACGCCCGTTACTCCCCATCACTCTGTACTATTGCCTTCGGCCTAGCCGTACCCTGACACCGCCAATCACCATCGCCTCGTCTCAACTCTGCAAGGGGTTGAACTCGGGATTGGTTACCACCTGCTGAAGAAACCAGCATGCTGATTCAAGTTTCCTGCAGCCCTTGCCCTGGTTCTCTGGTACCAGCTTTCTCCAATTTAGCTCTCCTTCAAACTTCATTTCATATCGATGGATCTCCCCTCTCGGACAAGCCAACCCGGTATCCATCAAAATATCATCGTATATTATCGCCATTCTCCTCGCTTGACTCCATCATGATCTCAAGCTAAGCCGGGTTGTACTAGATCCAATGCTAGTCCTGAACGGGACCTAGTTGGTAGACCACCACTACGATCTACGGGAAGTTCTTGTGTGATCTACGCAACTCTCCACTCTAATAGTCTACCAGCATTATTTCGTATAACGTAGTCCACGGTCCAATTGCACACTTTGGCAGACCTTATACGACAATGTATAAGTTAATTCAACCACAACGCCTATCATCAATTGAAACTACTCAGAATCGTTATCTTCAGACGTCTCTACATCATTTTCACAAGTGCGCGCATTATGTCCGGGCTCGCCGCAGATTCTACAGCGCCGTACACGCGCAATTCGCCGCCTCGTACGACCACCAATTTGACGAAATTCGTCATGTAACTGCCTATCAACCTCTCGTTGAGACTGT
Organism: Pseudomassariella vexata; assembly: GCF_002105095.1. Classification (NCBI taxonomy): domain Eukaryota; kingdom Fungi; phylum Ascomycota; class Sordariomycetes; order Amphisphaeriales; family Pseudomassariaceae; genus Pseudomassariella; species Pseudomassariella vexata. Next base: position 1,939,457 of record NW_024467956.1, on the reverse strand, counting down.
AGGTCCTGTCCAGCTTGTATACGAAGTGACCCTCCACTCTGTAGCTGTTTTTTCTTCGCACGGCGACGTCGACTTAAGGTCTCATTTGCCTTTCGAAGTGATTCGACCTCGCCTTCTAAAAGGGACTTGGATTTGATGTTCCCGTTGAAGGAGCAAAAGGAGGGCACATATGCCTAACCTGTATGTATTGTAGCTAACTCTGGTCCTCTCTTCGAGGGTCTATGTATGGAAACAAAAGGGTTCTTATATAGTCAATGAATGGTAGACTTGCTGATTAATTCAGACAAGTTGTAGAAGCATATAGATAAGTAGGGAATGTTCTATCCTTGCCACATTTCTCGTAATAGAGGTATGTGGGGATGGTCGCCGGTCTAGGTGGCGATAGTGGCAAGTATAGGACCCACATGGCCCACAGGGCCCATATTGTCCAACTAAGGGCAAGCCGATGCATAACCTTCGTTGTACCTCGCGCAATCTGATCTATTCCAGCAAAAATTGACGTTGGTGAGCTATTTTGATGTCGTACAATCCTATTTTTCACATAATCGGGCTTCGGTTGGGTTGTTCGGAGTCTTTGATTCCCAAGGGACGGGGAGACCAGCCGAGCTACCCGGAGGTTTTGGCGTATGTAATTTCACATCAAGCTGTGATATGACATAATCTGCATCGTACGGAACTATTACTACCCCTCGGAAACCTCCTTGGATATTTGAAACCGCGAAAGTTGCGTTGTACGCGTTTAAAAACGCCGGTAAAAAGCCTTCTTTCGAGATATGACTTATATGTGCTCGCATGAGATCTTCGATTTCTTTCCGTACGCTCTTTTTAACCCGCGAAAACAACCAACATCAAGAGGCTGGAGCTTATGCGACGAATGAGGAGGCATATAAAGCGTGACGATATTGTTAGCTTTGCAATATACCTCGAAATCGGTCGAGTGATGACTTTCGTGACCGTCGAGGATCAATAGGCGATGAGCACCTTTCGTACGAGACTTGGTGTGATTGATACGTGACCCCATGGGGGGTTGCCCTATAGCTAGAGATAAGATAGATAAGAGCTATAAAAGAGCTCTGCCAGGCCAGAATAGCTGACCTGGCCATCCTTTCCCAATACAACAATTCACACCCCATATGCACTCGCATCAGTGATGATCGAAGTGTTTTATCCAATCTTCGCCTCTCTCGTTCGTAGTCCAGCCATTTTTAGTAACTGCGATAACCCAATCAGGCAGTAATGGGCTGTTTTCGTACCATGACGAGAGGTGGGTTTTGCCGGCGAAAATGATGTACGGAGGGAGGGCATAACCGGACGACCCAACGCCTTGAATAACTGTAACCCATTCCCGATTTCCTTGCTGGGCTGATCTAGGCCTTCCGCGCCGATCAGAAGTCGTCACGACCATTTCGGACGAGATTTGGCCCATCACAAAACAGGTCTCGTCGAAGTTGTAGATATCCTCCTCCTGGATCGCGTATTTCGCAATTGTATTCCGTACCAGGTCAACCCACGCGCGATACGCGTCGGGGTCTTCGTAGAGGACTCTCTGATAGTAGATCCTTCGATTTAAACGCGCCCGGAGGTCTGGTTGTCGTCTTAAGAAGCTCGAGGCCCAGTTGACGCCGACGCGTCCCGCGTCGCGACTTCGAAGTAATCGGTTAGCCATATCTTCAACACCACTCAATCGGGGAGGAAATTCTCGCGAATCTAGGTCGGTTATATGTCGTACGATCGCCTCTTCTTCGGAAGGAGTCAACTTTTGCGTTGGCGATCGCGTAATCGCTCGAGCGGTTTTACCGTCGCGTCGATACGCAAGGGTTCTAAAAGGTACGTTATAGATCTGACCAGCGCGACGTACACTTAATTTTGGATCAGATTGAAGCGCATGTAATGCTAGAATCATATCACTTTCATTCCAAGAACCAACCATAGTTATGTGGTGAAAAACCGCAGGTCAAAGTGGTAGCGTACGAAAATCTGCCGAAGTGTGCAATTGGACCGTGGACTACGTTAGTTGATGTAAAGTATACCTGATCTTCGAAGACAAGGCGTAAGTGGGGTGAAATAAAGTAAGGTTTCACGAATCATCCTTGTCGGATCGATACTTTCGCCTGGCTCTGCTTTTCTCCAATCTCGGGAACTATCTTGCCGCGACATCGACGACTATCTTGATATCCCTATCTTTATGGTGTGTTAAGGCCATAATTCCATTCTCAACAACCCTATCAATAGTGATTGTACGTGTGATCATGTCCTTTGCGTCTATTGACCCATTATCCAGGGCATGGATAACAGCTTCGAAGTCCGCTGTAGTGTAACTCAGAGCTTGGTCAAAGTCAGTATTGATCAATATAGTACTGAGTGCGTTTCTCAGGAACATCACCTGTCAAAAGTCTCTTTTCCCCGAACAAAAGGTTATTCATGTTAAAGGGGATATCGCCGTCCCAAACCGAAACATTCACTACCGTGCCTCCGCTACGAGTTGCGAGACATGCTGATTTGATGCTTGCGGCAACACCGGCGCAGTCAAACGCCATGGCGGGTCCTTGGCCATCGCACAGTAGCTTGCAAGTGGAGACAACGTCTTGCTCCCGTGGGTCAATGACGGCCGTGGCTCCAAACTGCTGTGCAAATTTTCTCCGATTAGCCGCGACTTCGGCTACGATAAGTTGCCCTGGTTGGCGAGCTTTCAGGCATTGGATCACGGCCAGTCCGATGGGACCGGCGCCCATGACGAGAACGTCATCTCCAGCTTTGAGGGCCGACAGTGCAACAGCATGCCACGCGACGGCGAGCGGTTCAACCAGAGCTGCTTATGCTTAGCCCACCTCTTAGCTGGATATGCTCTCCGAGTCCTACTCACCTCCAATATCCGATGGGATAGTGTCAGGCAGTTTGAACGCGAATCTCGCATCCACGCACACGTAGTCAGAGAGGCCACCTCCCCAACCCATCAGTCCTACAAATCCAAAGGAATCACAACAGTTGGTTAGACCCTCTTTACATGGAACGCATTGGTTGCAACAGATGGTGGGCTGAACAGCTACTCGATCCCCAACACGGATGCCGTTTCGGACTTCTGACCCAACTTCGACGACTTCTCCAGAAAACTCGTGGCCCAGGGTTACAGGCCATTTCTCGCCAGTTATAGGATGGGGAGTATCCTTGAATGGTAGGCTGTTGGAAGATTGATAAACGTGTAAGTCTGTACCGCAGATGCCGCAGAAGGAGGGACAAATTTTAACCTGGTGAACGCGACATTCAGGTTCAGGAATGTCCATTTCCAAACGAATATCCCCGGGGCCGTGATACCGAAGGGCCCGCATGATTCCGTGAGTTCTGACTAGGTTAGCAGGTTAGGTCACCTGTCGAAATCGTGTACAAGATAAGAGGGTATTCCATTCACTAACTGTTGAGCTCTGTGAATTTGAAGAAGCGGCTGCTTTTTGGAATTAATGAGAATATAGTGAAAAGGGAGCACAGGGGCCGACACAATATTATATGCCTGCATATTCTGCAGTCTTAATGGTGCTGATGACACAGTCAATGGCTTTATACCAAGTACGGACATACTAACAAATCTGACGTCAGTCCAGCACTCCGATGCATGCGGGCTTATCTTCAGGGATTCCTTGCTAGGGTTTGCAGGAGTGCATCTAGTAATCCTGCAATGCATAAGCTTGCATAAAGCTCTACGGTAGTCTTTTCTATGCACGACAAGGACAAGGGTCTACACGTGCTCGACGACTGTGGTTCCCATCTACTAAATTAGCAGCAAAGTTCAAGCGAACGCGACATTGAAACCTCGTCAAGACTTGAAGGGCGCTGTTAAACAACATGGCGATCAGCTTGGATCAGCAATGGGAGGAAACACAGACTGTTCTTCTAATCTAATCTCAGATGTGGCATGAGAATATGCGTCAGAACTGATTTGAGAAGCATCCAGAACTCCTTTGCTTTCTACAATCCTGCCTGTTCAACGAAAACCTAGTATACATCTCGTAAATGCAGTCCAGTCCTTATCCTCAATGATTCAATCTCTTCGATGGAATCAGAAAGGCCAGCAGAATAGTCAATCCTGCGCCAGCCATCGAGAAGGCGAAAACATCCTTTATCCCGACCATATAGACTTCAAGCACTGCGTCAAGATCTGCACCGCTGAAAACCTGTCGTATTTGGGTTGCCCCGGTAGCCAAGACTTTTGCTGCATCGATATTGGGCGCTACACTGGAGAGCTCTTCCAGCAGACGATTCGCAAAAAGAGACTGAGCTGCCGTGACAAAATATGCACCACTGAGGGCATTGAACACTGGTTTGAAAGTCAGCAAGACCTGTCGATGACTGGACAGTTCAGCTTTGGAAATATGCAAACAAAAAACTCACTGAGCATGATGCCCGTAGCAGACTCTACTTCCTCTGGCTTCGAGAAGCTCTGTACTGCCGTCATAGGGATCTGGTTCCCGAGCCCAACACCAAAGCCCAGAAGTAGCTGGGGCCCAACATAACGGGCTAGTGAGGAGTCGACATCGAGTGTGTAGAGTAAAGCGGCACCAGCCGTGGACAGGATGGCACTGGCTAGGTGAAAGGGTTGCATGAGCCCTGTCTTGCTTATGAGGTATCCGCATAACGTGGTTCCGGCGGCGAAAAGAGCCACATATGGTAGGTTATTAACGCCGCTTGTTATGGCTGACTGCCCGTGGATAGATTGGAAGTATATGGGCAGGTAGAAGATCGATTGAAAGTTGGTAAGGTTGTTTCTTAACATCCGTAAGTCAGCAAGCGCCGAGGAGCTATGGAAAGGAAGGGAGAGTATGGGGGCACCCACATGAGGCCATACAAGGCATTTGACCAAGTCATTCGCGATCTCATCAGATTCAATGGCACCATGGCATAAGCACCTTGCCACCATTCAACCAAAACGAAGGCAAGAATCAAGGTAATCCACATGACCAATGTAGCTATAACACTGCCATCACTCCATGGCTTAGACTGGCCACCCCACTGAAGAGCCAGAGTAAAACAGATGAGAGAGGTGAGAAGCAAAATAAAACCCGGTAGATCAAGCTGTAGGATGATCTCCTTCCATATTGCAGCCGTGGTCTGTACATGCCGAGGCACATAGAAAAACAAGAGTATGAGCACGATCACGGGTCCTCCGACAGGAAGATTTATCCAAAAGCACCAGCGCCACGTCACATTGGTTGTGAATGCACCTCCAATCAGTGGCCCAAGGGTAGTAGAGATCATAAAGACTCCCATCCACAAGCCGATGTACATTGGCCGGCTTTTCGGCTCGACCACGTAGTTGATCATGAGCACAGAGCCGCTGAGGGTACCCGCGCAGCCCCAGCCCTGAATGGCGCGAGCGATGACCAAGGCAATGCTGTTAGGAGCCGTTGCGGCCACGAGACTCCCGATCAGAAACATAGCAAAGGCGGCGAGATAAACGACCTTTGCGTTCATGTATCTGTAAACTTTCCCCCACATGGGCGACGTGGTGCCGGCGAGCAGGAAGATGGCGCTGCCATACCAGCCCACCTGGTCAAGCTGGTGGAACTCATCTGTGATGGCGGGAATGGCCGTAGCGACGATGCCCTGTGAACCAGACCTGTTAGCAAGCTGGTGGGGTAGGACGACATGTACGAAGGAAGTTTTACAAGGTCCAGTGCCGTGAGCAGGGTGCTGAAGCATATGGTCGTCACGATGATGACCAGTCTCAGGCCAGAAGCGTATTCAGGCTTTGTAGCGGACTGGTCGCTTGCTGGTCCGTCTAGGTCCTCCCCAGAAACATTGGTTGGCAACAACTGAGCGTCGCTCGTCTTCTCGGCCAGCGAGCGGGCTACGTGAAGTGTTTCTGTACTGAGGGCCGGCCTCATGTGCTGATGCAATTCGAATTCTGAATTAGACTCCATTGTTCGTGCTCTTTCAAAGGGTAATATTTGCTCTCATTAAGCACTCGAAAGGAGAAAACTCTCTTTTGAGCTTGAACGCCTATGTACTCAGCATTTACATAAGGCTCGGGTAAGGCGACTCAGGAAGTGTATCAGGAGACCAATCGTCTTTCGACGGATTGGGGGCTGAGGGATCAGCACGGAGGAACGGTCAACGCATATAAGGGGGCTTACATGCGAAGGCTTTCCGGACCGCGATGGTATTAACATAATTAAGTCCGCGAGGCGAGCGCGAGTGAAATTTCTGTAGGATTTACCAGTCATCCTTGCATGCTGACTGTTACAGCGCATCCTTTAAGAGCCAAGGTACTTTATTGAGCTGAGGCTAGTAGGCCGTCTTGGAAAACTGTATAGGACTTATTATATTACTGCATATGTCTCTAGTTCTACTGGTCGTCATCCGAGATTGCAGTCCTGCGCTATTTTACATGGAACCTAAAAAAAGAAAAGGTCTACTTAGCCTCAGTGATCTTTTGTGTGACCAGATCCGAAAGCATGGTAAGCGTTGCAGCAGGAGAGAGGAGCGTCAAGTAAGGAACGTCGGTCTTAAAGGCCTGGAATATCCATGCGCGGAATTCAGCCGCAAGCATGCTGTCGACACCGACGCTGCTGATGGGCTTGGTGACATCCAGCTTATCCTTGGGAATCAGGACCAAGCTCGAGAACTTCTGACAGACTGTGCTGAGGATGGCCTCTTCTGCCGAGCTGCCTGCCTCGATGGCCTCAGCCACCTCAGCTGGCAAGCCGTTCGTCGTACCGCTTGCGCCGGTGCCCGATGTTGTCTCATCTAAGGCGGCTGACAACAAGAAGGCGCGAGGGTCGCCAAGGACTGGACTCGTGCCTTCGAAGCCTTGCGCACGCAGTGCCTTCAGCCCCAGCGGCTCTAATCCTGTCAATACGTGGCCTTGGGCAAAGCTATCATACAAATCGCCTGCGCCCGTCTGTGTGGTGGTTCGAGTAGACAAGGCGATGTCGATTATATGCAGCATTTCGTCTTCGTTGATGGCTTGTATACCCTTACGCAATAGTAGAGCCTCGATCTCGGGGTTTTCGTGTAGGTAACCGACCTCCGAGATCATACCAAGTCCCACAGAGACAGCAGGAATACCGACATTGCGGCAATACCGTGCAAACATATCGAGGAAGTAGTTGGCGCTGCAATAATTACTTTCCGTAGCTGTTCCGACGCTGCCGGAGACAGACGAAGTCATTAAGAAAAAGTCCAAGTCCTTCTCACGCCCAGCAAGGGCGTTGCGCAGGTTCCAGGATCCCACGACCTTAGGCCGCAGTCCAGCAAGCCAATAATCTCTGGGCATGGTAGTAAAGAGTGCTTCCTGTGTACGCGTAAATGATCAGTATAAGCAATGTAGACCTTTTCAAGAAAATATTCAAACGCGGAGCTCCAACTTACGTCAAGACCCATAGCAGCCTGAATGACACCGCCAATTGGACCATGTATGTCGGCAACGGCGCGGTTAACGTCCTTGACGTTCACAACATCGCCACGTACAACTGTGACTTCGGCGCCCAGGGACTGCAGATTCTCAACAAGACGACGAGCCGGAGCCTTGTCCGTTCCACTGCGGCCCATGAACACAAATTTGCGGACACCTCGCGACAACATCCATTTGGACATACTCCTACCAAGCCCTCCCAGACAACCGATTAGGAGATAGGTTTTCTCTGGACTCATTTTGGTGTCATACTTTATGGGCATGACGGGAATCGCGGACTCCTTATCCTCTAGGGAGACCACAGCTCCGCCGTGATGGTGAGTCTCCTCCTTCTTGGAGGCGAGGGCACGGAACGTCTCTTTCACGTCGGAAATGTCCCATACGCGAGGGGGAAAGGCGATGCCGTCCAGGTCGCCGCCGCGGTATAAGGCAATGGCATCAGCCAGTAGCCTCCGGCGCAGTGACTGCCCCTGTGGTGTCGGGCGGGCGATCAGACTTCCGATATCAAACGTTGATAGTGTAATATTCCGGCGCAACACGGTCGGATCTATAACAAGCGCGTCCGCAAGCCCAGATCCACCCGAGCCGACTTGCACAAGGCGAGCGCAGCCCCCACATATGGCCCCTATGTTTGTGGAGGCCGACATGTCGGCGGGTAGCCCATCATCCGTGAAGGATACGATGACATCGACGCCTCGGTGTCCTGTGGCCTGCGCAATCCGAGCACCCAAGTTTGCATCGTTCGCCTTGAAAACGTGGTCCTGCGGAAGCTTCAAGTCCTGGAGGAGCTTCTCCTGGCGCTTGGTGCTGGCACATATAGCAAAGACCTGTGCGCCAACCTGTTGAGCAATGCGTATGGCAGCGAATTCAGCGACGGCATCATTCTCGTTGCTGTCGCAAACAACGAGGATAGATTCATTGGCTTCAAGGCGGGCTCTATCGTGAATGGCGTAGATGGCCGTGCTGAGCGGGAGCGGGAGGCTCGCCATGGTCTTGAAGTCCTCGTCGTCATTTAGCTTGTGGCAAGCCGACTCAGCAGCGTGTTCATGTGTAGCGAAATAACCCCGAGCCATGGAAACAACACGATCGCCGGGCACGAGGGTCTTGACATCTGTGCCGACTCTCGTAATGACACCAGCGTACTGAGACGTGCAAGTCGTATCGCTACTGGTCTCAGCGTTGCCACTGATAGACTGGAGATCCCTTGCATTCAAGCCGACGGCCTTCACTGAGACCTCGACATGGTCTGCAGCCAAGGACGTTTCAGCCGCCGGTTCTTCTTGACGGAAAAAGATCGAGTCCGTTTGGCCGACGGTCTCGACATCCAGGCGGCATGGTTGCGCTTGGCCCAGCGCGAGCGATCTCTTTTCTGCGCCCAACTTCTCTCGGAAAGTACTGTTCAGAGATTCCGCAGGAATGAAGCGACTCACATGGAGGGAGCCGGCGGTATGGATGAACTCGAAGTCGGGTTCCAGATCATTCACGGCCTGCGCCAACACGTCGATGACGTGCGCGGCCGTTGTCTCGATCTCGGAAGAGGGAGAGCTAGCGTCCACGTCGACATCGACTACGAAGAACCGTAGCGAGGGCTGTTCGAGCATCAGAGCCCGCGATAGCCCGAACACAATACCCATTTCCGGCCTCAATCCCTGCAGCAGCTGGCCGCCGGTCACCCAGATCAGGTTGGCACAGTTGTCGGTGAGAATTTTCACGAATCGCATCTCATCCTCGGTGACGCACGATAATAGCGCGTCTTCGAGCTCGACGGTTGCGATCACATTGGCGTGCGCCTGGACCAGATCAGCAGTGATCTGATCGAGAGCCACGCGATGGACCGGTCGCCCGGTCGCGATGTTGATCTTCGCAACCAGCGCAGCGTTGAGACTGTGTTCAGGACTTCGCTCGACCTAATTCCTCACGTTAGCGTGTAGAAGACACTCGAATGACTCGGGCGAAACTGACGATCAGAACCTCTCCTACGGATTTGACCCCCTTCTCTTCCGAGCTCGCCTGACCCGAGAGGCGCGCGAAGATAGTCTCATACTGTCCACCGAGCTGTGATTGAAGAGGCAACTCAAATCCTTCCGTCTCAAGTTTACTTGCCTGGTCTGCGGAGCCGAGACACACGAGGGCTCCGTCTGATGCGATCAAGTCTTTGATGGCAGCAAGATTTGCAACCGATTGAGTTGCGTTATGAGGACCGAAGAGCACGACATCAAAAGCCAGATCCCGGCGATCGCTCGAGGGTTTGGCGCCAGAAGAATATTCTTGGAACTGTAAGAGTCCGTCATCTGTATAGGACCCACGCCACAGCGACTGGCATCTCTTGAACGCAGTGGCGAACCTGAGTGTCTCAGCCAGGTAGGATTCCTCTGTATCATCAGCAAGGAAGGTGAGTATTCGCAGTCGAGGTTCCTTGTGGGCCAGAAGGTCAACAACGGCTCCCAATCTCACCAGCGCGTCCTGATGCTGATGCTCCGCAGCAGATTGAGCACGCGCTACGTACTGCTTGATATAGGACGAAAGCTCGGCTCCATTGCTGGTGCCCAGCTTGGTGATATCGGGCTTCCAGAGAACGCGCAGCATTGGGTGTCGCTCCTCTTGGTCCTGCTGCTGCATCCCGCTCTGGTATGCGACGAGGCGACACCCATTGATTTGCAAGAAGGATGAGCCTTCAGCGTCATAAAGCTCTCCCGATACTCTGATAGTGCCGAAACCGACCGGTTCCGAGACAGCCTTCACATTCAACTCTAGAGGCGATACGGTCAATTTGCCTGGCTGAGGCGGCCGTACTGTCATCTGCTCGATGTGAACAGGCACCTTGGCTTGGAGCTCTCGAACGACGCCGCTTGTGCTAGCGATGATTCCAGCCTGGAAGACGGCGTCGATGGTGACGGGATGAACGGTGTAGGTGGACTCCAGGTTGGTCCCACTGCCGCTGCCCTGTAGTATTTCAGTACTGGCTAGGATCTTCATCTCCTGTCGCTTGGCCGGCACGTGGACTTGTGTCAGAGACTGGAAAGAGCCTTGGAAATTCAGGCCACCCTCGGCGAACTGCTTGTACCAGGTCCGAGGAGCAGTGGGTTCCATGTCCTCGTGCTTTACAGCGGATGACTTTACTGCTGTCTCATGTTCCAAGTCCACAACCAGTTTGATGAATCCCGTGGCGTGAGTCGTAGCCTCTCCTAGGACGTAGGAGCTGATACTGAAATGATGCCACTCAGACTTACCGCGACCGGTAAGTTGCGCAGGCTGTAAGGTTGTGAACAATTCAACCCCGGTGTCTAGTCCGTCTTCTTGGGGCAGGACGAGAGCCTTGGTAATATGAACGTCTTGGAGCTTGAAAGCAACACCCTGTGCGGCAGCATTCCTCACGTATTTGGCTTGAGTCATGGCTTCGATTGCCACAGCCAAGTAGCCAGCGGCAGGAACCACGGTCGTGGTGTCTAGCTTGTGGCCCTCGATCCATGGCACGTCCTTTGCCTTGAGCACATTCCTCCAAGTTGTCATGATCCCATTACCGCCATGAACCTGCGAGCCGAGAAGATCGTGGCGGAGGTATTTCCTGTTTCTCCACTCGACACTGGTCCGCGACTCCTGGAAAAGCTTCTGCTGCGGATCATAATCCCAGTAGTACTTGGGTAGGTCAACAAGCATTGCGCCTTGCCGTGGCTGGACCATCAGGTTGGTATTGGTCTTGAGAGGCCACGAGCCGACCATATTGACCTCCTCGAACGATATGGTGTGGTCGTGCAAGTAAAGGTCCCCAACCAAACTCAAGACTGTGGCGACTGAGTTTTTGCCCCGAGAAAGAGCGGTGCCGTAGTGCACCTTGTCTTTGCCGATGTTGAGTTTCGAGCAGGTCTGCTTTATAGGCATCTGCAGTGCAGAATGTGGCCCAATTTCGACGAGATGATGTGGACCGACATCGCGCAGCAGCTTTCCGACTACGGTCTCGAATAGCACCGGAGACTCTAGGTTCGCTCGCCAGTATGCCAGGCTCAGAGTATCACGCTCCACAACCTCACCGTTGACAGACGAGATCCATGTAGCATCGCGTGTAGATGATGAGGATTCCCTGGAGTCCACTGCAGATGCGGCCGAGACAAGATAGTCCTCATACTCCTCTCCAAGAGCCACCATGTGGCGAGAGTGATAAGCCTTGCCATCCGTTTTCAGTTGCCTAGCAAAAACACCCTCGCTGTCCAGGTGAGCCATCAGTTCTTGGATGCCGTCTACATCTCCACTTATCGTTACGCTCTCAGGGGAGTTCACGCAAGCTACGTTGATCTTGTTCCCGAGACCAAGTGAGTTTATCTTGTCGTTGGCCTCTGCACGACCAAGACCGACCGCCATCATAGCACCCACAATTGCCTTAGAGCTCCTCGTCACGGTGTAACCGCGGTAGTATGCAATGGCGATGGCTTCCTCGGCTGTCACATAGCCAGCAGCGTAAGCTGCTGCAATCTCACCTGAGGAGTGGCCTAAGACGTATGCGGGCTTGATACCGAAAGCGGATAGAAGTTTCACCAGGCCAACTTGGATAGCGGTGCAAATAGGTTGGCTGCGCGACGCATGATTGATCATGCTGGTCTCAGCTGATTCAAGAAGAGTTCCCAGCAGCGTCCAGGTTGGTGGATGTGGCAGCAATTGCAACTTTGAGTCGAGCATCTGGATAGTGCGGCGGAAAATGGGGAACTCAGCCAGCAGTTCTCGACCCATTTCGGCCCACTGGGCGCCTTGACCCGTGAAGACAAACGCCAGAGGCAGCTTGGAGTATGCTTTTCCATCTATGCGAGTTTGCAGCTTCTCGAGCATCAAATCCTCTTTTAGATGACCAGGGCGGGCGAGTAAGTAGCCTCGAACCGGGAGGTGGGACCGTCTGACGCCTAGGGTGTAGGCCAGATCTACGGTGTTGACATTAGGGAGATCGAGTAACGATAGATCAGACACTCTGTGCTTCAGTGCGGTATTGTTGTTTGCTGAGACTGGTAAGAACATTGTTGTCCTTGCTAAAGCCGTGCTCTTCTCTTCTGGTGACCTCAGCATGTAGTCCGAGGGCACATGCATGGAGGCTGCATCGATGATCACGTGCGAGTTCGCACCGCCATAACCGAACGAATTCACGCCTGCCCTTCTAACCTGTTGATCAACATTATGTGGGGAGTTGGACGGCCAAGCCGTTGTTTCGGTCACAATCTTGATGTTCCATTTATCAAGCTTGATTTTCGGGTTGATGTTCTTAACCCCTACCGTAGCCGGGATCTTTCCAGTCTCCAATGCAAGGACAACTTTGATAATGCTGGAGATTCCGCTCGCCGCCTCACTGGACTCCAAGTCAGAAGCAGTGCCATTGGAGGACGGGTTGTACATACCTGTGTCCGAGATTGGTCTTCACCGATCCAACTAATAAGGGAGGAGAATATTGTGGCCTTTTGAACACTCGAGATGTGGCCTCGACCTCAATAGGATCCCCAACAGCGGTGCCGGTGCCATGGCACTCAACGTAGTCGGTTTCATTATATCCAAGGCCTGCTTGAGCGTATGCCTTTCGAATGACGGCTTCCTGTCCATCTGCACTTGGAAGAGTAATACCGTTTGTTCTTCCGTTGCTGTTCATCGAATCAGTTTGATGCTCATATACTTATACGCCTTAGCCGGTGTTCGTTCAAGGGGCGACCATACCTGTTTACAGCAGTGCCACGAATGACGGCGCGCACTGGATCTCCATCTCTAATAGCGTCGCTCAATCGCTTTACCATCAAAGCTCCAATGCCATCTGCCCTCCCGTACCCATCAGCAGATGAGTCGAAGGTATGGCAAGTTGAAGTCTTGGACAAGACCCCTGCTTTCATTGTAGCAAGCTGCTGTTCGGGTGACTGTATCAGGTTGGCGCCTGCCACAACAGCCGAGTCGCAATCCCTCGATAACAGGGCAGAGCAAGCCGCATGGAGACAGTAGAGAGAAGAAGAACAAGCGGTGTCAATCACAAAACTGGATAAGGTCATCAGCCAAGGGGACGGGATACACTGATCGAGTATGAAGGGTAGCTTACCTTGGGCCTTTCAGGTTGAATACATGACTGATACGATTAGCCAAGATGGTGGTTCCAAGACCTGTTGCTGTGTACCGATGGGTGTATTCTGAATCCTTGAGCTGCATTGTGATAAAGTCGGTCACGAAGTTGCCGACGTAACACCCAACGTTTGCCCCTGAGAGTTGTTCTAACGTCAGACCAGCACTTTCGAAACATTCGAATACCACTTCTAGAAGCTTCCGTTGCTGAGGGTCCATGAATGTAGCCTCTAGATTGTTGATACCGAAAAAAGAGTTTTCGAATGCCCTGATGTCTTCATCGATGAAATAACCCCCCGCAGTGTTGAGACTGCCAGGTCTTTCACCATTCGGGTGGTAAAATCCATCTATGTTGAATCTGGAAGTGGGAAACGGCCCTTGAGCCGACCGACCGGCAATCAAGAGATCCCAAAGCTTGGAGCAAGATGAGCTCTTGCCAGGCAAGCGGCAACCTATCACAAGTTAGTAATAGTACTAGCATATGAGAGCCCTGTGGATGGACGAACCCATTCCAATGATTGCAATTGGCTCCGCGGCGAAGTTCTCGGTGGTCTCATTGTTGTCGATTGAGGTAAAGGAGTCTCCATTGAGTGACTGGCCGTTAATGCTGGAATGTCCGTTGCCATTTACATAGCCGTTGCCATTGGCGTGCACTTTGCCATTCAAACCATGACCGTTTGTGTTGGCAGAAAAAGAGGTGGGTGTGGATGCCCCTAAAAAGGAGCTGGGCGTGGAAGCCTGTGAGTTCACAAGGCCAACCATATTTTCAAGCTATCTCCCGAGGAAACTTTGCTTGAGTGAAAGAGGTTCAAAGAAGCCTACTCAATGTAGGAGACCAAAACTCTTCAGGGTGTTTCTAATTGCGGGTATTTCAATCTAATCCAATTCGTTTCAAACACTATCATAAGAGAAACCGCCGAATCCCCTTGGCAGTATATTTATATTTGGACAAGCTATGCTTTGACATCTCATATCTCTGTTCGATACAGGAGGAAGCCGTTGCGGTTAGCCTCCAGAATTCCTATTACTTCCTTGCCTGGTGGCACTTACACTCGCCGAGACTTTGCCACCTTGACTGGAAACTCCGACCCTTGAGGTTGTAACTTGAGTCTACCATCAGCACGCATGATAATCTATCCTGTGGGTCCGTCCTACCTTAGTGAGGCATTTTGGAAGTTGGGTATACACAGAGGTGTGCATAGTAAGAAGATAACAGCGAGTAAAGTAGCCGCTCGACAGCATGCAGTCATTGCCATATGCAACTGAAGCGACGCTACAATGCAGCATGTTCACACAATTGAAAGCGGTGAGGCTTACAGATCGTCCGATATATAACTCAGAAACACTGTAATATCTGCATGGTAATCAGGCAATTCCAGATCCTGTACCCCGCAAGCAAGTGTTCATTGGGCCGTTATCGTTAAAGGAATCATGTATGCTGCAAATAAGATTAAGGGTTCTGATCCATCTTGTTCTAGACAGCGGACTTTAGGTCGGGTTCAAGTACCTTACCGACACTATACAGGCCATTCCATGAGATAGGCCATGCTGTTACCGTATTGAATACATGCTGATAATGCAACTTTGTGGATCCGATGCTTACCAGTGCAATATTCTCGGTCTGATCGTGAACAGCTACCTTCAGTGATTCTGCCCATACCAATACTATGTGATAATTGCAATTACGGAATATCTATGTCTGATTTCTAGATGTCGAATTTGATAGTATTACTATGTTCCAAGGTTGAAACAGAATGTGTTTACTGCTGGTCTAATGGAGAATGCGTGGGATGAGTTTTTGTTTACGTCTTTAGATAGCAAATTTGAGATGCCAATTTGAATTCTTATGGAGCAACAAATAGAATGCGGTATACTAAACCAAAAAGCTGGATCTGATTACTACCGGCTAGCTGACCTAAGAAGGAATGTTGTGTGTAAAAGGACATTAAGCCTTTTTGTTTGGGCCCTCATTGTCCTTATACTTGGCATACTCATCCATGAGCGTGCCCATTTCGAACTCAAGCGCCTTCCCATTGACAATAATAGGCTTGACATCCAGCATGACAAAAAGCATACGGGCTGGCTTCTCGCTAGAGGTGTTTCGCCAGCGATGCATGGCACCGCGGTTAATGGAGACGTCACCAGGACGAAGGATCTTCTTATCTTCACCACCCAGCCACAGCTCGATCTCACCCTCACATACGGTTCCAATGCCTAGAGTAAGAGCACGGTGGAGAGATGACTCAGTACCGGGAGCAAAATCGATCATTCGGACGACGCAACCGTTGGGGATATGGAGGGATGGCTGTTAAAAAGAAGAAAGTTAGAAATCAATGAATTTTCTTGATCAAGGTGAAGATGGACGACGATGATTTCAGACGATACGAGATTCAAGTAAGCTTACCTGTTTCTTGATATACTCCAGATCGACGTCTTCTGTGAGCTCGATTGGATTGCGGTCGCTGCTGTACATGATGGTCTGGGCAGCAGCGCCACCTAGCATTGGGGCGCCGTGATAGCCATGATCGGTCTATGAAGACATAAGCTTGAGCTTTCCACGAAGTGGTGCTCCTGTACCTACTTGAACGAAGATTGAGTTTCCCTTGCTGTCGTGTCCGGTGAGGTACCGGTTAGGGTTGCGCAGGCCAGGAGCCGGAAATCCAGTACAAGGACCAGAGGTTGACATTGTAGGCCTTCGAGAAGAAGAAAAGGGTTGTCAATAGGTTTCTGAGGGATTCAGAACACTGACGAAGCAATGAGACCCTTCACGACAAGCCAAAGCGGTGATCTCCCAAAGCTGAGGTTACTTATAAGCAGGAGAGGTGACTTCCATGCAAAACTTAGTCTTTCTTCTACTTCGGGGAGGCAAAGGTCAGGAAGACTGAGTGGATAATGTGTTGACTGAGAGGCTTCAGTTGTGAGTTCAAGATGGTTGGGTGAAGTGCGAGATACTGGGATCAATTCCTGTTCATGCGTGACCGGCTGACTTTAGCCCGAGTTCACAGTCAGTCTAACAAACCTGGTCACACTTGTACATGAAAGACCAAGCAGACTCGGTATGCTACCTGTATATCAGCCATGAGATGGACCGTCGCTCCAAATGTCGCCAACATAGACCCCCTTTCTCACATCCGTTCTGGATCGGAAGATAACAAGACCCACTAGATAACCGTATAAGCTACGTATATCATGCTGCCGACGTAGTATCGGGACGTTTCGGAACCAAATCCTTGCTGAATTATAGCACATCTTTGGATAAGAAACTCGCGGGACCGCACTGCAGCGTTCGTTCGCAAGGGTGCAGTCACATAGCATGCTGATCTATATGTAAGAAGAACGAAGGAATGCAGTCAGCATGTGGGTGGGTTAATACAACAATAACAGGTTCCGCTTGTGTATCAATGGGATACAGGCTTATACGTGTTTAGTTTATATCTGCTTAATAGACAGCGCGACAAAAAGCATTATGAACTTATCGATTTGAGCATGTACTTCCTCTCTTTCTTCGCGTCCGCAGATCGGCATGCAATCCAGTCCCGAAAGATGAACATCAATCAGCGAGGTCCGCATTGACTTGGATCTCTGCCATGATCAAGCAAGTACACGACTGATCTCATTTTCATGATCAATATTTATGTGGCATCATTGAGTCATCCCATCATTCCTGCTTTACAATGCGGAGCATTCGCCATTACCTTTGCCTGGCTACCCTCGTAGCAAAAGTAACTTGTGATGCCGTCGTGGACGGGAAGCTATCATTTTACACCTCGTCTTGGGAGAGTTGGGACGAGAATGTAGCGCGATGGTCAGCGTACGAAGCCCCAACGTTCTCCGCCATATTCAAACCAGAGACGGAAGGCGAATTATCTCAGGGTGTCAGTAACAGCCTGCACCCACCTCCGTTTCTATTACATGCTGTTATACCATAGTTACTGACATGGCGTGGTTGTTTGCAGATCGAATATCTGGCAAGACATAAGATTCCGTACCTGGCCACCAAACCAGGCGGTCACGGCAATGTACCGACGCTGGGTACGTATCAAAATGTTGTCCAAATCAATCTGGACAATTTTCGACACGCCGTTGTCAATCCGGACCATAGCATTACAATCGGTGGTGGCGCAAAAATGGTGGACCTCATTCCCACGTTGCATGCCGCAGGCAGAGAGATGAGTGAGTTTTCGAGCCAACAGGCATCCATACTCAAGAGATCTAATTGTGTTTTGCGCAAGCGGTTGGATCCTTTCCTTGCGTCGGCGTCCATGGTGTGATGCTTGGCGGCGGCATGGGCCGACTGATGGGCAGGTACGGATTGATAAGCGATGCATTGCTACGAGCGAAAGTGGCGCTCTGGAACGGCACGATCATCGAAGCTTCAGAGAAGGTCAATTCTGACATGTTCTGGGGCCTGCGGGGTGCTGGACACAATCTGGGAGTTGTTGTCGAGTCGACCTACAAGACCTGGCCGGACGAGGGCGGCCTGCACTACAATGCGGACATGGTCTTCACAGATGACTCCGTTCATGGGGTGGTAGAGACTGCTAGAAATATTATTGAGGCTGGTTTAGACCCATCATTATTCTTGATCTTGGGTTATGTGTATGGTGCCGAGGCAAAGAAAGTGAGTGACTCCATCCAGTAACGAAAGAAACACCTACTGACTTTGCCTGTCATCAGCCTCTGCTGATTGTGAATATCGTCTATGCGCATGATGAAGAGGAAGGCCGCAAGATGGCCCAGAGGTTTGCTTCGAGCCCGAAGGATGCTACAAATCCTATTACGAGGCTTTCTTTTCGAGAGACCAACATGGACTTCTCTGAGCTCGGGTCAGGGAAAGCCATCCCTGGCGTGTGCGACGTAAACCTCAAAAACACCTTGTATACGGCCAGTACACCGACCTTGTTTGATGCAGACGCCATGAAAGCTGTCTATGAGTCATTCGGCTCCTTCGTGCGAGAGCATCCAGGTGCCAACCGCTCGATACTGCTCTTCGAGGCGGCGAGCGGCCAAGCCATGGAATCACTCCCACAGGACTATTCGGCATATGCACATCGAGGAAAGATGACTACCAACGCCATCATCCAGGCTACTTGGGACGAGGACCTTGATGGTAGTGTGGCGAATGCCGCTAATGCTTGGGGAAAGGGGGCTCGTGACTTGCTGGCAAAACCAGAGGTATCCGGCTATGACAAGCTTTACGCATATGTGAACTATGCGAACAAGGATGAGCCGCTTGCTGCTCTGTACGGATATGATAAGGAACACCAGCAGAGGTTGACATCATTGAAGCAAAAGTACGACCCACATGCCTTTTTCAATGCATATCGCCCTTTGCCGCTCGAAATAAGCGGGTGGGATCTACCTGCAAGCTCGAAAGCTTCTCAGAGCGACAGAGATGAGCTATGAAACCTTGAGGGATGGCGTTACGAGAAGCGACAGTAGACTATATAGCTTGGGTAGACGGTATTCATAGATCTTCCTAAACATTGATCATGCCGATGCACTATGAACGCCCAAGCATAAATGGGAAAGAGTCAGCGGACAATTCATCGGTGAAGATATACATCGCTTCGAACAACTTCACCATTTTGCCAAAGTAGCAAGTAAGAGATGACCTCGTGGGACTGCAACCAACTGAAATTCACTTCAAATAAGCGGACCGTTTTATTGTTTGCTGAACATGATCAACTACTCTAGTATGGTTTACATCACGATGAGTAGTCTTGGCTGAGGACATCCTTCACGAACTCTCCGATGTACCTGTTAGACTCCTCGGGACAATGAATCAGGATCCAATGTGACGCCTTTGGGATGACACCCTTTTTCAGACCCTTGGCGAAAAACACTTCCTGGCCATCGGCTAGGTCTGGGGTGAGGGCCGGGTCCTGCCCAGCCATGATCAACATGGCGGGAATCTGGAATCGGAATGCCGAGGCATCCTTTGCCAGCGGTAGCTCCTCTTCGCCGTTGATGGACCGCGTGCGGTACCAATTCATTGGCCCGTGCAGGCCGTTGCGCGAGAACTCGGACACTGAATCGCGAAGAAGCAAGTTGGTCAGCACTCACAGCACACACACAATGACTTTAAGTCAGAGTTGCGAGCAAAATACATACCATAATGGTGCATCGCTTCGGGCGACACCAGCGGCGACGGTCCAACCTCGAGTAACCGATCCGCTATCAAACCCACGTAGGGATCAAAACCAGGCAGGCCATCGGGCGTCGTGCCGCCGAACATGGCGTTGAGGAAACCGCGCAAGTGCGCGGGGGACTGGCCGGCCAGGGCCTCGGCCTCGGGCCCGGCGTTCTGGAGCTGATAAGCGAAGACAGGATTTGCCTCGACAAAGTCCTCGAGCGGCACGACGGCGGCGGGCTGCGGCGGCGCGAACGGTATGCAGAAGCAAAAGACGGCGCGCACCAGGTCCGGGTGGTACATGGCCAGACGCCATGCCAGGAAGGCCCCCCAGTCGTGCGCGCCGACCACGACGGGCGCGTCTGGCGATACGGCCCGGATCAGCTGCGCCAGGTGGTCCGACATGTTTCGGAGCGAGTAGGCCGCGGGCGCGTCTGGCGCTGACGTTTGTCCGTACCCGAGCATGTCGGGCACGACGACCCGGAGCCCGAGGCTCAGGAGGTACGGCACCTGGAATCGCCATCCATGGGCGAGGTCAGGCCTGTTAGAGGTGTCAGTTAGGGGTGAAGACTCAAGCGGGTTTTGGTTGTAGGATACTACACACCATCCGTGCAAGAGAAGTACAACGGCGGCTGGATTCTCTTGGGGAGATGCCACTATGTAATGGTATTTGATATTTTGATCGACTTGTAAAAAGTTATGCTGGACCCTGGGGTCATTCACTGAAAGCGCTTCAGGGGCCATTGTGACTTCCTTCGTGAGGGCTGCTGAAGTCAGATTGGTGATTTACTTAGGTACAGGAACAAGACAAAATATATGCAGATGTTAACTCTCTATGGGGTAGATCATATTGCATATTGCATATTGATCTGTCCAAGTATACTGTCATGTGTGGTCGAATCAAAGGCCGGTGCGGTATCGGACCCAACTATTCAGACGACGCTGAAGAGTTCGATCGCAACGTTTTCATGGGCCTGGTCATTCATGCATACAACTATAGCTAGATATGCCGCTTAGCGCTTGGTTATAACAGAGAGAGATTGAGTACTAATGAGGTACAGTACAACTGAAGGCGACCGTTGAGAACAAAGCTGACAGAATATGTCTACAACAAACCAGGCAGCTCAAGAAATTTGAATGGATTTGCTTCACGGTCTGCATTTTATATAGCCAAGTCGGACTTCTAAGAAATAAAGACTTGTGGAATTTTTGCCTTCTACTTCATCCAAGACAAGCTACGGGACCAGGCCATCTAACATTTACCAAGGGACTTCAGTTCCATCCACTGCGCTGATGAACTTTCCAGAGGTAGCCTCACGTGTAGCATCGTCGATCTGAAGATAGAGATATTAGCCTTGAATTTGAAGTCTTGTGAATAAACTTGATCGGGACTTACCACTTTGACAATGCTCAAAGCGCTTTCGTCCGTAGTGGTTGGGGCCTGCTCCAGACCGACCTTGCGAGCCACCCAGTTCCCTTGACCCGTTTGAACAAGACTAACAGCTGGTTATTCGGGCCGCGAGGCCGTGAAATGTTTCCTCTGGAAGACTTACCCTGGGTGCAGGGCCACAACCGTGAGCCATTCATTCTGGAAGTGGATCGACCTGTGGGTCAAGTTTAGCCAAAATGCCGGGACTTGAAGTATAACCTGGCGTGTCCACGTACTGTGTAAGCCAGTTCAACGCGGCCTTAGAGGCACCATAGGCAGGGAGGATGTGCGAGCCGATGACGCCGATGTAGCCGACAGATCCGGCGCTCGTGGAGATGGCAATCCACTTGGGCGCGCTGGCCTTCTGGAGAAGGGGCTTGAAGGTCTGGAAGAGCAGCAGCGGCGCTGCAGCGTTGACCTCGAAGCAGCTCAGCAGATCCTTGCGCGAGACACTGTCCAGCTCGACCACGGGCGGGTATCCACCGGCGTTGGCGATGACCACGTCGATGTGGTCAATGCCTGCATCTTGGATCTTGCTCAACGCTTTCTGAGGGTCGTCGAGAGACGCGCTGTCGATGTGGACAAGGAGAAGCTTGGTGCCTTTGGCCGCGGGGAACTTCTTGAGCTCGGCGACTTCTTCTGTGGTCTCATCGCGGATGCTTCCGATGACAGCATGGTTCGGCCTCGCAAGATAGATGCGGGCCAGGGTGGCTCCGATGCCTGGTTGATGACGGTTAGTTTATCGTATGTTGCAGGGGCTTCGTATAGCCAACCTTTCCCTACGCCGGTGATGAAGACGATTGTTGGGTTCCCCATGTTGTGAAATTTTGTATGGTTGAAGAGGATGGAGATAATGCGTCGTTATCTTGAAAGGTGGTAAGGCCTAGACACGCCGATGCAGCAAAGATGTTGAGCTGCCGGCCATTACCAAAGGGGCAGGCTTTATCCACTGTCCAAAGGAGGTTGAACCCAGAGTTCTGTCAGCGCGTCGTATTTTTCCTTCATCCGGGAAGGACCAGCAGGAGTTGGGCCATGAGGCTGCAAGAGTCGCGATAGTTCGCGTATCAAACAGAGCGTAAGTCCGGACGACTTACATGACATGATCTCGCACGTCAGATCTGGCCTTAAGGCCCTAACTCCGTACAGCCTTACATGGTAATAGACAGCGAGACTATAGTATGCAGAACATATACACGAGCTGCATGGCACACCGCCTTTCCTCGTAGGATTGCCGACTTTAGGCAGGGTTAGATCTGGGTGAAGGATTCTGATGGTATGATAGCAGAAGCGATGATGACCTCATGAAGGATCGGAATCTTGCCGAATCAGGGAGTGACGGCAGAAGGGCACTGTCAAGTAGGGGTCTTTACGGGCGGCAGGCGGGCCCTGCCGCCACATCATCTCGTCTAGCTAGCGTGGCGCCAATTATGTAGGATCTGGTTGCATGATATTGAGCAAGGATACCTTAAAAAACGGCACCGATGTTCCTTCGGCGCGGGCCATCGATCATCTATGGGGCACCTTGGGGTGTGCATATTCTTAGCCATGGAGGCTCGGCTACATGCATATTCCCGAATCCTAGCCTCCATATAAACTCTCTCTGCTGATTGGCCGTTTATCATGTGAAGGATTTAGTCGCAAATGAATCAATCAAATCAGACTATTGTTGCTGCATTGCTGAGTATCATATCATATCATAGCCACGTCGTGTATCACGCTCTAATATGCAGGCCTGCTAGTATGTACCACGCCCAACATACTCCTTCTTCAGGTCTCCGAGGTCACCCTCTACCTTCTTGCCGTCAGCGCCGATCACCGGCTTACAGTCCAGTAGGACCCACATCATCCTACCGGGCAGTGTACCATTGCCCGTGATGTTCTTCCACTTGTGCGCCGTCGCCCGCTGCACGCAGATGTCGCCCTGCCGCATGATGCGCTTCTCGTCTGAGTCCAGCAGCAGCTCAAACACCCCCTCCACCACGATGCCATAATCAATGGTCATGGCCCGATGGAGGGGTGACTCCACCCCGGGGCCAAAGTCGATCATCCGCACTATCGATCCGCTCTGGTAATGGAACGGAGGCTGTGGGCATAGATGCTGCCGTCAGTAGAGGGGACATGACACAATACGAAGCTCGACAGACCTCTTCGGCTTTAGCCTTCTGGATATCTACGTTGTCATTGAGATCGACTGGCGTCTCCCTCGTCGAGTACAGGATGTTGGCCACGGCTTGTTTCTCCACCATCAGCCGGTAGTGGTCGCCATGGTCCGAGTGCAAGAAGACGGACTGCCCCTGCTCATTGTGGCCAGTGATGTGCCTGAAGATCTGACGAAGGCCCGGAGCAGGGAAGGTTTCGGTGTAGTAACCTTTGGGATCCGAAGTCATCGTGGATAACCTAAGTGTGACAAGATCGTAGAATTCACAGGGATTAATGTCACTGGACAGTGTGTCAAGTCTATAATCATTGCTATGTACTATGAAACCGGTACTTATAATCAGAACACCTCGATTGCCAAAGTCCGAATCCTCTTTGGGACAGGGGTAAATGCATCTACACCTATAAAGTCCGAGTCCTTGTCTTTGATCGTCAGGGAGTCACATCTTGGCGTCAGCATCTGTACGTCAATTCACACCGCGCATTAGTGATTACAAAATTGAGCAGGATTAATCTTTTCTACGTTTTATCCACGCCCAGATGTGCCGTTTGTAAGGCTTTTTATCAGTGCACAGGTGTTGCAGAGGTCTGACATGCATTTTTCCGTGCTGACCTGCGCTTTATACCTTGCTATCTGACCTGGCACGAACTTGTGCATCATATGCCTACATGGTAACAGAATCCTATCTGTCTGCTGACAGCGTCGTACCCCCGTCCAGAATCATATTGCAACCAGTGGCGTAGCTAGACATAGAACTGCAGAAGAACATGACGGCGTCAGCCACCTCATCTGCGAGCGCGATCCGTCCAATAGGCACTGCAGCCTTGATCATGTCTGCCAAGTCAGGTACATCATCCATAGCCTTGCGAACCATCGTTGTATCGACCCAGGATGGGCACACGCTGTTCACCCGGACTCCATGGACTGCATTGTCGAGAGCTGTGAGTTGTCAATTATATTGGCCGAAGTAGGATTCTCGCCGTGGGGGTCCACTGACCTGCATTCTTAGTCATCCCAAGCACGGCGTGTTTGGCTGTCGTGTATTGCACCATGTTAGGTGTGGCGACCATGGCCGATGCCGATCCTATGATAACGATACTCCCTCGTGTACTTCCACGCTCCGGCGACCCAAGCCGCAGAGGAATCGGTTCCTGGGACTTCATGATGGTTGAGATTGCACGCGTGACGAGGAATGCCCCGGTCACATTGACCTTCAGCATACGCTCGAACTCGGTGGTATCTGCCTCTGCGACCTGATTGGCGACTTTCACGCCGATCTTGAAATGACAGTGTGGTCAGCAATTCAGAACGGTACAACACCGTCTCCCGGTCTGGGTGAGGCTCTTACCCCTGCGGCATGGACGCAGTAATCAACCCTACCCAGCATTTTGGCCACTTGTTTTAGAACGGTGTCGACCGAATCCTGCGAGGTAACGTCGATGCTTACTGCCTCTACGCGCAGTTCCCGAGCCACGGCTGCAGCCCGGCACTCGATTACTGCTGCCTTGGCAGCGTTGGAGTCGATGTCTGCCACGACGAGGCTTCGAACCCCGAACTTGGTGAAGGACAATGCGCAAGCCTTGCCGATCCCACTACCACCTAAACAAAGTCAGCCACCTGGAAAGCAGGCTTGAAAATGCCCGGTGTCACGTAGCCGGGTTGAGGTACCTCCAATCACAAGCGCCGCTCCGTTGAGATCCATGATACTCGAAGGATCAAACTGGTCAGATGGTGGCTCTGTATATGACATTCGTGGCCAGATTTAGGTCGGTCGACCCAGGTTCAGGCTTCTGAACGATAATGAGACGATATTTTTTTGGTTTGGATAAGAAAGTGGGATGCAGATGAAGCAAGAACCATCTATGCTGCACTTCGGAACTACCGCATTACTTATTTATCTCCACCAATCTCTGGTATTATCTCACATGGATACATTCGTACAGCAGCGAAGGAATCCAAGTAAGCATGCTTGCAAGGGCCCTGTACATCACAACGCCCCTGGCGGTCTCGCAAGCTTTCCTTGGTCAAGTAGATGACTCCTCCAAGAATGCATATCCTCCAAGCATGCATATCGTGAGGTTAGGCAAGTAAACAGGACTGGCTTTCTTTTGGTCGTCATCATGGGCTATCTTAGGCCGTAATAGGACGATGAAGAGGCAGGCATGATGTCTAGACGTCTTCTACATCCGATGACGGAGTCAGTGGCAAAACAGCAGACTTGGGCGGCAGTTCTAGTTAATGCACGGACACACGATGTTGAAAATACAATAATTGCCGACCGGAACTTCGATCAGCGGGAGTTAGGGTCGTGTGGGATAGAAAACCAGATGCAGGAAACCTCCGAGGTAAGTAAAAGAGTAGCATTGTGAAACTCTAATCCATGTTCATCATCCTCTGGGACCTCAACTGCTAGCATATCGTTATATCCTACTGTCGCAATGACTGAGGGTAATTTCCGTGTCATTATTGTCGGTGCAGGCCCCGTTGGGCTGTACGTGGCTCACGCCATGGAGAGGGCAAACATTGACTATGTTGTCTTGGAGCAACATTCCACGGCACTGAATCCTTCAGGGCAACTGCTCTTTACCTGGCCTCAAACTGTTCGACTTCTCCACCAACTTGGTCTTCACCAAGATGCGAAAGAAGTCGCCATCCCGATTCATTACAAGAAAAGGGTTTATGGCCATGATGGAAGTATTACTTCCACTAATCAATTCTGGGACTACGTGGAACCAAGGTGAGATGAAGACGGTTCAATTAAGATAGACGAACGCTAATAATCCAATCAGTCACGGATACCCCTTCCTTCCCATGCTCAGAAGTGATCTGATCAAGATCTTCTACACGAATCTGAAAGGAAGAGACACGAATATCATCACTAGCGCCGAAGTCGTCGATATTGAAACGGACAGCGAGGGAGTTCGAGTGCAGCTCGCCAACGGCCGAATCGTGGAGGGCTCCGTCGTAATCGGCGCAGACGGTGTTCATAGCAAGAGCCGCAAACTCATGCACAAGCTCGCCGGACAGGGGCCTCCCGAGGAAATGATTTCCAGTTTCCATGGCATTTTCGGGTGGGCCGACATTTCAGACCTCTCCATTGAACGCGAGGTGTTCTTCGAGTCTCGAGGCGCCGGGGCCGTTATCCAATGTCTTGGGACACCCAAGAAGCTGCGCTTTGTTACGCTGAAGCCGCTCCCCGAGACTTTCACGGGCCGCAAGAGATACACGAGACAAGAGATGGAGGAGTATGCCGCATCTGTTGGCGACATCGCGGTGTGTCCTGGAGTGAAATTCAAAGATGTATGGGAGAGGGCAGAGAAGGACAAGGCGCAGATGCTGAATCAGGAAGAGGGATTCATGAGCCGCTGGCATTACGATCGCCTGGTCCTGGTAGGTGATGCAGTGCACAAGAGCACGAGCGTCAACGGCCTGGGCATGACGTGTGGGCTACACTCTGCGGCGGTGCTTGCAAGCCTACTGCAAGGTCTTGTCAAGGCTACATCTCAGAAGCCAACAACAGATGAGATCGACGATGTCTTTTCTCGCTATCAAAAAAAGCGCCAACGCGAGGTGAAGCCGGTATGGGAAGGTGGTTACTCGATGGTTCGTGAGGTAACACAGGACTCATTGTGGTCCTGGATGTGGGACAGATACATATTGCCATGGTTCGATGTTGAAGGTCTCGTCAAGGGTCTCATTCCTTCTTTGTTTTTGATCAGACATGGGGACATCCTCTCATATGTCCCCTTTGTAGGCGAGCAAGGATCGATCCCTTGGTTACGCCGACCAATTTCTTAGTAGAACTACTTCAAACTGCCAATTGAAAATGAAAATGGCCAAGTATTCCAAATTGGCAAGACTGGAATTGTGCGGCGTGAATGACAGCTTCCTCCCAAGAATGAATGATATGACAAGTATCACCATAAAGCGACATAGAGATGTGATTTTTAGACGGGGCTCTAACAATAAAAGAAACCCTACTTGAGGTACGACGCCCCTACTTTAATCACTGATGACTAAGAAGTCAGCTTTGAGTGATACAAGCATCCAGTAGGCTTGGAGCGCGTGGAATTAAGGAAGGCCGATGCTTACGTCCGAGTTCGCAGTGTATGCAGGCGCGCCGGATTTAGAGTGCCTTTTTGAGCGAGAAAGGCCTTTGTCGCTGAACATAAATATGTTACTTAAACGAAACCAACTGCCATCAAAACTCTTAATCAACACATCAAAATCAGAAAATTAACTCCGCAATGCCTCAAGTAATTCTTCCAAAGACTCTGGCCGGGAAGCCTGTAGGCCCCGTAGGCTATGGCATGATGCGTTCGTCTGCACAGAAACGAAGAACAAAGCTGATCTCTGCTAACTTGTGCCTATACTAGTCCTCACCCTGCTCGGCGGTATTCCTTATGAAGAGTGCGTCAAGCCGATGAAGGCAGCCCTGGAGAATGGCGCCAACCTCTGGAACGCTGTAAGAAGCCATCAAATGTTCCGGACATGCATCGCCTACTGACACCTTCCCAAGGGCACTTTCTATGGTCCGCCGGACGCCAACTCCCTTCAACTCCTGAGTTACTACTTTGAAAGATATCCCGAGGATGCCGACAAGGTCGTACTCAGCATTAAAGGAGCATACGATGCGTCCAAGAATGTGCCAGCCACTCGTCCTGAGCAGATCCGGGCCTCCGTTGACGAGTGCCTGGCTATTCTTGGCGGCAGAAAGTCCATCGACATATTTGAAGCCGCGCGCACCGACCCCAACGTTCCCGTTGAGTCGAATGTCAACACCTTCTTGGAGCTCATCAAGGAGGGCAAGATCGGGTCGTACGGCCTCAGCGAGGTCAACGCCCAGACAATCCGGCGCGCCCACGCGGTGAGCCCGCCCGCCGCAGTCGAGGTCGAGTTCAGCATGTTCTCGCGGGATGCGCTCGAGAAGGGCGGCGTCTACGACACATGCGCCGAGCTCGGCATTCCCATCATCGGCTACAGCCCGCTGGACCGTGGCTGGCTGACGGGCCAGCTCAAGACACTTGACGACATCAAGGAGGGCGACTTCCGCAAGTTCTACCCGCGCTTCCAGCCCGGCAACTTCGAGCAGAATGTCAAGCTGGCTGAGTTCGTCGAGCAGATTGCCAAGAAGAAGGGCTGCACCAGCGCCCAGGTCGCCATCGCATGGGTGCAGCAGCAGGGCGTGATAGCCATTCCAGGCTCCTCCAAGGTTTCCCGTGTCGTGGAGAACACCACCCCCGTCAAGCTTACCGAAGCCGAGACTGCGGAGCTTCAGCAGGCTATTGATAAAGTAAAGATCTCTGGCCATCGGTACCCGGAGCCTTTCCACGCTTACCTGAACCAGTAGAAGCCCAGAAGTTAGCTGAACTTACAGGACCTGTTCGATACTGATAACGGTTGTCATCTCTCCCATAGAGTTAGTTGAAAAGTTCAATTTCATCTTGCTTTGTTCATAAGTTATCAGCTACACCGTCACATGTGCGAATCTGAGGGCGCTCAAACAGTCCGTTTATGATTCGCTGTGATGCATCAGCGACAAGTACGAAGTGAAAATGTATGGAATTCTTGCCTCTACAGCTCACAAATGCTCGTGTTGATCTCACACCTTAGCTCAGTATTGTCTGTCACGAGTTTTCAGATTACCGAGGAAACGCTGCGAAATCGCCCGATGGACGATATCCGCGCTGTACTAATCTTATAATTACATCAATGACATTCTTTTCCCTATCAAGTCTAGAAGGTGGTATTGAAATCTACGTGAAGATTACTGCGTCTAGTACAGCGCAGTCATGCATACATGCGGCGTCAAACTATCTCATCTTTCCCCATATCATTCCTGACTCCACTCGGGTCAAGGAATATTACGGACCAAAAATAAGATTATACGGGACCGTCTATACGGAACCGCAGGTCCCTCAAACTGATGCCTCTTGCAGTCAGCTCAAGTGCATTGTATCCGTGCTCATCGATTGTTCCACTAGCCACATGCCTCGCAGATTCAAGAAAAGCTTATCCTACGACTACAAGGAGGGAGCTGAACTTCTAGAGTAAGGCTGACGGGCATAGCTGGACCCTTGAGGAACTCCATTCCTAATCCAACATAAGCGTAACCAGTACCATTGTCTAGGCACAGTCCTATTGTTAGCTACGGCAAATTGCAAACGAGAGATCAATAATCTACGCATCAAATCAGATCATACCAGGTGGTGTTCTTAACCAGCGAAACAATGGTAACACCAACCTAAGCTCATCATAGGGGGCGGATGGCGGCTTACCAAATCCTCTGATCCTTCCGTCAAGCCTTTGCACTCTTCCTTCATCATTAAAAGTGAAATCAACACCAATGACACCACTAGAGGTCTCGATGACTTACCGAAGAGCCCGTCGAAATGAATACGCCAGCTACGGCCGCCATCTATCATAGCCCTGCCTCATCCATGGCGTCTCTTCCTTCGGCGCTAATACGCCTACCATCTGCCTGGAGCAGCTGATGTGAAGGGCTTTACATGCCAGCAGTACGACATCCTGAACAGAAGCCATGGTCAAAGCGGGACTACGGTGGCGTGGCCGGATGGTGGACGAGGTGTCTCACGCTTTGTTTAGGTAGTCATTGAGGGCAACGTGAGGACGCCTAAACTATTTAATTCAACGATACGATTTAAAAAACCGAGAATGCCGACCTCAGGATCCTCATTATCCGTCTCTCGTCCAATTCTGGGCTTGCTCTACATTCTCTAACAGCAGAAACAGCTATGGCTTCACTCTTCCGCATTGCTGCGCTTCTTTTTCCATTGGCCGCTTCTGGCCTTCACATATCAACGACTCTGGAGTATAGCCACTTTACGCGGCGCCTGGTGAACATAACTCAAGCTCAGCACGAGCTAGGCTCGCACTTATCTTCAGCGGCGACGATATTTGGTCCCACGGACCCCGACTGGGCCAATGCGACGGAGCGGTACACAACATACGCGCCGCCAAAGATCCAACTCGTGGTGGTGCCGGGCATAGAGTCTGATATTCCCACGATAGTAATTCATATCCTTAATCAAGGTTCCAGTCGGGAGATAGGCTAATGTACATGACCTTGTTCTCCAGGTCAAATGGTCCAACCAGAACAGCCTGCCGTTCCTCGTCAAGAACCGCGGTCATTCTTTAACGAGCTCGACTGGAAAGTTCAATGGCATTCAGATCGACATGTCTGGTCTGCGGAACATCGACATCCAACCCGATGGAAAGACGGCATGGTTCCAAGGCGGAACCTATGATGGCCAAGTGATGGAGTACCTTTGGGATCGAGGCTATGTCGCGAGTGAGTCAAGCATATGAAAAATCTTCTCAAATCCACTTTAGGTTACTGATTTGCCTATTTCTAGCAACTGGATCCTGCGCTTGCGTTGGGATGATGGGCCCAGGGCTTGGCGGCGGTCACGGACGCTATCAAGGCCTATACAGCTTGATCAGCGACAACCTGGTCAACTTAAATGTCGTACTAGCAGACGGCTCTGCTGTCGTAGTGAATGAGACTGAGAACTCGGGCCTGTGGTGGTAAGTGCTCCTTAAGGACAGGAGTAATTTCGTCGGGTTCCCAGGCTGGGGTACTGACCGGACGATATATAGGGGCATGCAGGGCGCAGGACACAACTTCGGCATTGTCACCAGCTTCGAACTCAAGATTTATCCGAAGAACCTCGACACATGGCACTACCATAACTACATCTTTACCCAGGATAAGCTTGAACCATTCTTCGACGCTTTGAACACACTTCACAATAACGGGTCCACTCCCGTGCTCATGGCTTTGGAAATGGGTGGATTTGCCATGGATCCAACCATCAGTGAGACAGAAGTATTGCTTCCCCTCCTTTCCCATCACTGCACAGATATTAACTGAGTACACTAGGCTATCCTCACGTGGTCTTTTGGATACGCTGGCCCAGCCGAAGATGCCGAGAAGTTGCTCGAGCCATTCAACCAGCTTGGCCCCGTCCATGAGGACACTGGCGACGTCCCATTCCCTGATATCCCAGCGGCTATGGGGACTGGACAAGATGAGCCCATCTGCTCAGGAAATCAGACGCACATACAATCGTCAGCCGGCTTGCAGGTGTACAATATCACTGCGGAACGCCAGATATATACTCATTTCAACCAGATGATTGCAGATCACCCTGAGTTCGCCGTCTCTGTCGCTTTTCACGAGGGCTACGCAACCGAGGCCGTCACCAAAGTCGACCCGGCTCTCTCGGCCGTCCCGTACCGGGACTACTACCTCCTCACGTGAGTGACAAAGCAATTTGTGCCAAAATCTTACATGATAAGAGCTAATGGGCATCTTTACCACGCAGATACTTCGAGGTCAAGGTCCCCACCGACACTTCTACTGAGCTGAAAGACCTGGCTCACAAGTACTCCCAAGAGATCCGAGACCTATGGAATGCCGGTGCTCCGGATCTCAAGCCCTTGACCTACGTAAACTACGCCTTCGGTGACGAGTCACTGGAATCCATATATGGTTACGAGCCTTGGCGATTGGAAAGACTGCGCGGTCTGAAGCAACAGTATGATCCGAACAATGCGTTTGCCTATTACAATCCGATTATATGAAGTCTCTACGCTCTGTGAGGGTTTGAACGTGACTTCATATGCTTTAACTTCATATGCTTTAAAGTATCACAGTTCTTTATTTTTGTTCATATATTAGTTTGTATACGTACTTGGCAGACTTAGACTTGGAATACAATCTATTAAATATATTAACGTAGTCCACAAGCGAACGGGTCACCCAACCGAACGGGTCACGCCCATAGCAAAAAACAGAACTAAACTTCCTAACTTTACCACGCAACTAATTCTCGATGGATTCTGCTCAAAAAGAATCTCAATTACTCCTTGCAACTCAGACTATCAGAAATGACTCAACACTTAGTATCCGACGTGCTGCAACAATCTGCAAAGTCTCGAATACTACTCTCCAGGCGCGTCTTCAAAAACGTCAATCACGTCGCAATATCGAAGCCAACGGTCGGAATTTAACAAAACTAGAAGAAAATACGATTATTCAAAGGATAATTGAGCTAGATTCGCAAGCATTTCCTCCCCGGCTAAGTGCTGTTGAAGATATGGCAAACCGACTGCTACGCGACTCGCATATCACAAAGGAGGACTTTCTTCCGGCATTTTGCGACGCGTTCAAGAAGAGCCTGACCGAAAGCAATATTCGTGCAGGCTTTCAAGGGGCTGGGCTTGTGCCTTTAAGCCCAGATATTGTTATTGAGAAGCTGGATGTGAAATTACAGACTCCAACGTCCTCCCGGCCCCCTACGCGGGAAACCCTTCCTTGGGCTTCTCGGACGCCAAACAACCCAACCGAGGCTACTTCGCAATCCGAATTTATTAAATCTCGAATTGACAGGCATCAAAATAGCTCCCATACGTCAATTTACGATTCTATCGATCAGTTTTCGAAATGAGCGCGGAGTATTATGCATAAGATGGCTTTACTCCAAGCTGAGGTCGCCGAACTTCGAGAGGCAAATGCTCTAATTAGCAAGCGGCGCAGGGCCAAAAAACACGAGTACGGCTTGGAGGATCACTTAATTCACAAGACGTACAAGATCTTCAAGATCAAAAGGACGTTGCGCAGCAAGTACAGAAGGAAATGCGTGGAAATAGCGCTGGATCAAATCGTGGCCAGCCACGGCAACGGCGCTGTGGCGTATGCGGGAAGACCGGGCATAATGCGCGAACCTGTCAGGTAGAGATAGAATCATCTGGGCAAGAGTATTCTGAGTAGTTTTAATTGATTTACGGCGTTGTGGTTGCGAAATCGTGTTGAATTCCATGTTTTGCTAGTTGGCGTGACCCGTTCGCTTGTGGACTAACGTGAATGTACACCGAGCTGGCCACCCTTACATAACCTCGCATAGAAATTTTACGATAGTAAAACCACAACGCGGTAAATCAATTGAAACTACTCTGAATCTTCCTCTCCAGAAGATGGCAATGCGATGTTACAAGTTCGCGCATTATGCCCAGTCCCGTTGCAAATACCACAGCGCCTCGGGCGCGTTTTTACGCGTTTGGAGGGTGCTTCGGGGGACTTGGTACGTTTTTGCCGCTTGTCGGAGACTAAGTTTTTGGTCATTTTTGAGAGCTTGAAGGGCTAGCATTAAGTCTGCTTCGTTGTATGACTTTGCCATAATTGGTTGTTGAGAAAATCAAACATTAAGTTGGCCGGTCGCGTTGGCGCATGAAAGTGGCCAGCTCGGTGTCATGGCCAGCTCGGTGTACATTCACGTTACGTTAATAAAAATACTGTTAAATAAACTTTGAACGTTGTTCCAGCTCAAATCCGCAACAATTTGAACGGGCTCCCTACTGGCGATTCCTCGTTTCATGCTATTAAGCTTTGTGAAAAGCACTTTTGATGCGTGCACCTAGGGGGGAGGATGCTATAATGCAGCAGTGCGCAACGTTATAGCATCTAATTGAATGGGATTCACCTAACCAGTGGGTCCCCCTACCTTTTCATATCAACTTTGAAGAGAAGACCGGCTTTTCCAGAAGCGTCCATGAGGTACTGATGACGAAAGGACTAATATAATAATTGACTGATTCTAAATCCAGAACTAACCCACAGCGTTAAGACTTTTCATCGTTCACTTTCACTACTTCAGGCTTCTTGGTAGAAGTTGGACAATATGGGCCCTGTGGGCCATGTGGGTCCTATACTTGCCACTATCGCCACCTAGAACGGCGACCATCCCCACATACCTCTATTACGAGAAATGTGGCGAGGATAGAACATTCCCTACTTATCTATATGCTTCTACAACTTGTCTGAATTAATCAGCAAGTCTACCATTCATTGACTATATAAGAACCCTTTTGTTTCCATACATAGACCCTCGAGGAGAGGACCAGAGTTAGCTACAATACATACAGGTTAGGCATATGTGCCCTCCTTTTGCTCCTTCAACGGGAACATAAAATCCAAGTGTAGATCAACACGATTAGGTGGGGTTTAGTTATCTGATACCTTATGATTGGCCATCATCTTTTACGAAAACACTACCTATATTGGTCGGCTCAAAGCTTAATCTCCTCAGCCTTCCTTAAAGCTACCTTCGAGTGTCTTCAGGTTAAACCACCTGTAGAAGAGCCAATCCTTCAAATTAAGTTTACAATTAGTAATTTTGTATAACCTATCAGGCGCCGAGATCTACGTACGAAGGTTGTGCGGGGGAGAAACGTATCCAGCATCCTCACCAGCAGTGTTGAGTTCCCGTGCCAGAACCACGCAGGTGGTGACGGCGTCAGGACCGTGGCCACGACTCCCCTGGCGTACTCATCCGGAGTCATGGTATCTGGATCAATTCAATGAATAAGAAGCTTTCGATTCCCAAAGGACCACTCACTGGGCGTTCTATTGACATGAGCTTTGAAAATGTCTGCTATGGGAGCATAGATCGAATCTAAGATAACGTCGTCAGACCCTCAATGATCCACACAGACTCCCAAAGGAGGCCACCTACTATCTGGCAACGCACGACTGTCACGCACATCACTCTTGAGAATGTTCGTAGAAACCTCTCCTGAAATGATGTTTACTACCCGTACACTGTACAACAACAGCCCAGCGAATTAGCCTTTTCATTCACACCGTACAAGATAGTCATCAATCGAATCATGATCATATGCAATGTATGCTTACCCGAAAGGCTTCATCTCAACGCGCAACGTGTTGCCGTAGTGATGCAGCGCGGCCTTAGTTGCATTGTACGAGGCCCCGAAGATATACGGGCACACGCCGCCGATTGACCCGATGTTGACAATGGCGCCTCGGGCATGGACGATCATCTTGTGAAAGTGATGAACCATGCGCATTGGTCCAAACACGTTCACTGCGAACATCCTTTCCACCTGCCGCACATCTGTATCGGCCGCCGTCATGGTGTAACCTGGCAGAGTCAGTGGCATGATAGAGAGGCCTCTCACTCACAGCAGGAGGACAGGTACGTACATATGCCGCTGTCATAATGTTCAGCAGGTCCCTTTGTGGTGTTCAATGTCTTGTGCAGGCACTTGCGAGCTACTTACGCGTTGTTGACCAGGACATCGAGGTTGCCGTCTGTAATGCTCTCGACTTGCTTCTTGAACGGCAGCATCTCCTCCTCGTTGGTGACATTGAGATCTACTACATGGATCTGGGGATGGTCCAAGTGCTTTCTTCCCTCCTGGGGGAGAAGTGTCGCAATGACGACGCAGCCATTTTTGACAAAGTGCTTCGCGAGAGCGTGACCAATACCGCCCTCGCCGCACCTAGGAACCGTCAGCAGGAGGGGCATGAGTTGAAGTACAGGACTTATTCAATAGCACAGAGTCACTGGTAGAGCCCCAACTCACCCGGTGATGAGAACGTATTTGTTTCGTTGAGTAGTCATTGTGCACAAGCGTATCAAACTCAAGTACAAGTAAAGGCTATGGAATTGGAATTCGTAGGCAATGGTGTTTACGATACACGATGATATACTTTCATGGTTCAAAGTCCATATCTTACGCTATAGGTCAGCGATTTTTGCTAAGGCCTTCCAGTATCTTGTCTCCGCGCAGAACTCGATTATTACACCGCATGGTTCTCTCAGCAGTCCAGAGCGAT
This sequence comes from Pseudomassariella vexata, assembly GCF_002105095.1. NCBI lineage: Eukaryota > Fungi > Ascomycota > Sordariomycetes > Amphisphaeriales > Pseudomassariaceae > Pseudomassariella > Pseudomassariella vexata. Next base: position 1,903,596 of record NW_024467956.1, on the reverse strand, counting down.
CTCGCAACGAGCTCTAATCCATGAAGCGATTATCTCTTGCAGCAGTACCGGACCAGCGAGACAAGGTCTGTTTTTAGAACACGGCAGATGAAAGGCGAGCTGGTTTCGATCCAGAGCGCCACTTCCAAGAGTGCATAACCTAGTTGGAGGAATCTCACTGCATCGTGGGGGCCTTGTATAAGTACGTACCTATGGTGTAATGCATATATGTATAGCCGCACGCCCTGAGGTGATATTAAAGCGACATGCAGCCATCCGGAACCAAATCATCCAAGTTTTTATGCGGTCAGCTTATGATGCTTGAAAACAATCAGGCTGTGAACGAACGAAATGGCTCGGCAACTTTTATAAAATATCTCGCTAATGAAAAGATACAAAATAATAGAAAAAAACGGCAGCTGTTCTTTTAGTGGTAATTTACTATTAACTCGAGTTTTATACGTATTGCTATATCTTTCACAAAGTTCTCTTATACAAGGCCTTCTAGACTTCAATTTCAGGTAGCGTCCGGATGCATTTGTCCACAGCCTGACAATTGCCCCGTTTTGTCTTATGCAAGCCTGACCCCAGCTTCGGACAAGCAGTCTACGGCTGCTAGCTACATATATGGCCCCCTTTCCGGACCGATCTGAAAGTAAGACCTCGTTATGGCAGGGAAAAGTAACGTTGGGGGCAACGATACAAGGTTCAGGCATGTGAGGCATGCGAGGCACGCTCACCTGCAGACAATTATATAGATCCTTCATCCTTCGGGAATAAATTGTAAAGGAGATAGGCCGCGTCGGCCAATAAAGAGGCAGTACAACGGAATACAGATAACGTGAAGCACAAGTAAATGGATTTCGATCCACTCATCTTTCTTTGCTTTGACCGAAGTCCAAGGCTTCCGAACCAATTTTCTTCTCCACCAAGGCGATTATGCTCCCCATCCGGTCTGGAAGACCGAGCTGTCCACATCACCCTTCATCTTCAGCACATTTACTTCCATGGTTTCTAACAATAAAACCCCTCCTCCTATTGGCTCTGCTTACGATGTCCCTTCTTCCCTCATTCAACAACTATCGTCATGTCACTGGCAAACTAGGCGCATGATAAGTTCCTTTCGAGAGGCATTGCAAATCTAGTACGGTCTGAGACACCTTGATCGAAGCGATCTTTCTCAGAATTACTACAAGCAAGCGTCAGTGCAACTCCCGAATTTTGGGCAAATGCTCACTTGTCACTCCGCTTAACGCAGCTTTCTCTTTCAGCCACCAGTGCCGGGGAAAGTTGGACACAACTAAATGACAACTCCAAAAACATCGTGGCCGCTGACATCTTGTCATTTTCACCTCATGGCGGCTCTTCTAACGCAATTGGGACCTTTCGATCTGCCAGTGAACGGCGGTCCCATGATCGTGATACCGTTCCATTTGACCGCTGATACAGAATTGCCGTCGTTCATTTGCAAAGATATAAGCGTCTGCCCTTATTCCCATTACTTTCCAAGCTCTCATACATTTGGCCTGTGAATCAGGTGAAATGCTTCTCATCGTAGAGAATGATTTGTGAGGACGATTGAACTTTTTCACAGAAACTGCGACGGCTCATCCAAAGTGTTTAGCCTTAAAGCCGCTCCAGATAGATTAAACACATTGCTAAAACATCACGATTGGAACAAGACATGCTGTTACATCCGATCTGCTTTCTTAATTTACGCTCCGCAGTCCCGGGGCGACTAAAAATATACTCTCTTAAGGGTAATGGTGTGCGCTTTTCCTACGAGTAAGAATAGACATAACAGGTCTGTTGAGACGATAAATCCCGAGGTGATTGCCAGGTCTAATCCAGATTTTCTATTGAGAGCAACATTCGAAGACTCAAATGTAAATCTAATGGCCTACAAATTATCACAGGCTGGCACGGACGAAACGCAGCTGCTGCGCGGTCATGAGCTGGAAACACCGGTAGTTCCAATTAAAGGACATGACAACATCGATTCCGAGCCGATAGCTGTCACGCGGCACCCTCGTGACTACCTCCTATCTCACATTAAAGTGGGTATCTTCACTGTGCTAGACGGCTTTGGGGCGTTCTCAGGGGGTCTGGCTACCTTTGATGACGCTGCTTCGGGGCAGCTTTACGTCCTAATTGATCTGTGCCAAGCTTGTTCCTGCCTTGACAAGTTCAGTGGATCATTGCGTGAAACCTTAGTAAGCTTAACAAATCACGGTGGGCCTAGAAGCTGAAAATAATAACCCCCAATTCGAATACACGATAATGGTCATCCGACACTGTCTTCCCAACCACTATCAGGCCATAGAAGTATGTGCAACCCGGCCTGTCAGTGCCAGGGAGCTGGGTAGGCTCAGCTCCTTCGAGGCCTCCTCTAATCCTTCATACCGCCCCTCAGCGCTATCCAACACCTGGGTGCTGAACCCCCTATTGACAGCTTTGAGTGAGCCCTGCGCCTCAAACTCCACCGAAGAAAGATTCCAGCAAGCTGAGAACGACGTCCATGGTGCTTACCCGGCGGCGAGATGGAGGATCTCGCGCCGCGAATATTACGGAACGAATTTGATATAAATATGGACTGGTGCTCTCTTGGCCTGATCTTGGAGCGTGCTCACACACATCTCCAGAATACCAAGACCAGGACAAGATGCGTTATTCACAAGCTCTCCTCTTTGCTGGCTCTTTGGCCGAAGGTGGTGTTGCCTCGTCATTATACCCTCAACATCAATCTGGCCTAGCAGCCATCCTGGGCAATTCGAGTTGGTCCGCAGGTACCGCCATCTCGTATCCCAATAGCACATCCTTCATCGACTCCACGCTGAGATGGACTATCTACGCTCCTCCTTCGTACCAGGCGGTCATTTCGCCTAGTACAGAGGGCGATGTAGTGCAAGCAGTAAATGCTCCTACCTTTCCTCCTGCAACAGTCCAGCTTGAGATTCATACTAACAGACCATAGGTCAATTTGGCACGACGGAATAATATTTCCTTTCTGGCAACTGGAGGCAGGCATGGGTATTCGACAACATTGGGAGAGTTGCAAAACGGTCTTGCCATTGATCTGACCCTCCTCAACCACGTCAGCATAGATAAGGATGCGGCCCAACTCACCATTGGCCCAGGGGTACGATTTCGAGATATTTTTGGGCCCCTCTATGAGGCTGGGTTCGAGATCCGTGAGTAGACGAACAGTCTTCGGTCACTTTATTACGTGTTTTATACTGAACTGTCATGTAGAAACCGGGACTTGCAGCTGTGTTGGCATGATGGGAGCGACACTCGGTGGCGGTATCGGGCGCTTGCACGGCATACACGGGCTGATCATCGATGCTCTTCTGTCTGTGCGCCTTGTGACAGCCGGTGGTCAAATCGTTGAGGCATCAGAGACTACCAATCCGGATTTGTTCTGGGGTGTCCGCGGCGCCGGTCAGAACTTCGGTATCGTCGTTTCAGCAACTTACAAGCTTCATCCCCTAACCAAAGGCGGTGTCTGGACAAGTGCCGATATCCTGTTCACGCCCGAGAAGAACGTGTCGTACTTCGAGACCGTAGAGAAGATGCTTCCTCTGCCTGCCGGGCTGACAGTGGAGACTATCATGAACTACAACGGTACTCTTGAATCCGTAAGTTAATCCTGATTCATTATGGGGGGGAATCTGTTATGCTAATACACTGCATAGCCACAACTTATGCTGAGCGTTGTGTACGCGGGGCCTCAAGACGAGGCTCTTGAGGCCATGAAGCCTATCCTCGACCTTGAACCATCGTATTCTCTCATTAAAGAGATTCCATGGACGGAACTCAGCACGCAGACGACTTTCCTCCTCGACGGACCGGTCTGTGTTGATCACCAGATCTACGACATCTACGCTGTCAACCTCCGTAACTTTTCTGTTCCTACCATGGCCAGCAGCTTTGAGAAGCTGGCCCAGTTCTGGAAAGAGCAACCGGCTGGACGCAATTCGGTCATCGTGCTTGAGACTTGGCCGGTTCAGGCAGCGACGGCGGTCCCAAATGACGCCACGGCCTACCCCTGGCGAGACGCCACTACCTATGTGTAAGTGTTCTCCCGCTTTACCCACCGTGACAAACAGGCATGCTAACATGTATTCCCTTCAAAGTATGATTCAAATGAGATGGGACAATGTTGGCGACCCCGTGCAGGGCCCAGCTGATGTCCTTGGGCCTGAGATCCGCAGCGACATGGCTGCGACCTCCGGATATGACGACCTTACTGTCTACGTCAACTACGCGTGGGGAGACGAGACTATTGAGCAGATCTATGGGAAGGAAAAGCTACCGAAGTTGGCTCAACTCAAGGCTCAGTATGATCCTGATAACGCTTTTGGCTTCTATCATGCTCTTCCTATGTCGTACCCCTGAGGCGACGTTTAACATCGGTAAATAGCAGTCTTCTCTTCTTCATCTTTATCTTCTGTTTACATTTTTAGATCTACTATATCTGGAGCGGTGGGCAACTATAGACATAGAATGAACAGGCAAACTTTAAAATAAATACATGTGACAACATTTGGCAATAAATTTTCGATTATTGATGATGGATTATTGATGATGAAAAATAAAGAAGAAGAAGATGATGATTGTGTGCTTTGAACCCTTACAACCAACCAGGGAGTTCTTCCATCAGACCATCAACTATGCCATTGAATACCTCATCTATTTATTTGGGCATCTTCCAGTCGTGTGTGATTTTAGGTTTCCATTTTGCAGTTGGATTAATCATGTTTTAGCTCGGGCGCGGTTGCTCTTATAAGTTATACTTTAGTCTATTCTCAATGAGCTAGTGATTATGTCGGCTCAGTTGGGTAGCATGCAGTTGAACAAAACTGAGCAATCCTGTAAATTAGATCTGTCTGCTATATATGATGAAGAGCAACGATCCTCGTTTGTCATCTCGTTAAGTTTCAAAAACACTAACTTCTACGGGAATAAAAACATGTGAATACTTCCTGACTTTTGAGTATATTTATGCTGTCCGTCGTCCTAAGTCTGAATTCCCTTTTGTGCAAAATGACCAGCAGACTTGAAAGAATCGTAAACTGTACAAGGGCCCTTGCACCTTCGCGTTCCGAGCACGGGGATAAGAGCATTCACGTGGCTTTAGGGCTGAACTGCAAGGTACCTGACCGGATAGTTCGCGGAATTAATGGCTATAAATCCGGGAACTAGGAAATGCACATTTTTGCCCTTGTAAGACACCCTTGGTTACCAGGTCGGATTGGTCACCATATGGTCTTGCCTGTAATCCTGTAGGATCTCTTAGCTGAGAAACACAAAATGATACAGGTACCCGATGAATTGCAAAAATGGTATCCTTCATGAAGGATCATCAGCTTGCCATAACAGGATCTGGCCGATTCAGCCGTAGCTGACCGGAAACCACAGGTCACTCTACTTGATTTTCCGTACACGTGATATTTTGTCACCAGGTATTCGTGAATCCTGAAAGTATTTATTTGGTTCTATATCTTGGGCATCATTCCTGCACCTGAAGCATATCTTGTTATCCTTTGTACTACGAACCCAAGTATTCATTTACACATAACAAGATCAAAGACGCTCATTCGATATCATGTTTCTTGGCAAAATCTTTGCTATTATTCCCATAATGACAGCACTTGGCGTGAACGCTCAGCCTGCCGACCTTCAAGTCATTATCCAGAAAGGGACACCGACAGCAGATGTCAGCGGAGCTGAGCTGGACGCAGCAAAGAGGGTGCTGGCTTTTCTGAAGGGCCAGATCGGCGGCGATGAAATCCAAACGTTACTTGCAGGCGAGATCGCGGCTGCCAACACATACTGGCATCAGCTGCTCGCCAATTCGACAGGCCAGTGGACACCAGTTGAGGCCCAAGCGAAGGCGGTCGTAGACCCCAGCATCCTGAACTCCCAGTCGTTTGCCAAGTGGATGGAGTCAGCAGGCAACGGGTATCCCAACGACCTGATCGCAGGGCACCCAGAGATCTACTTCGAAGAAGAGCCGTCGAACGTGATCCAAAGCTGGGGCGGCGGTCCCATCACACAGTTCTCGCATGACCCGGTTGACAAGCAGCCCTTCATGCCCGACCTCCTTGGATGGAACATCACCGCAACGGTTTCGCAGACCTTGCGTGACAATACGACCTTTAGCTACGCCGTTAGTGCTATCAAGGAGGACGCTGACGGTTTTGCGCTTTACTTTGCAGTCTATCTGCCTATAAATGCGCCGGAGGACCGCGTGGTTGGGCTGAGGAATTATCTCACCGTCGAATGTACGAACTGGTTGAAATATGCGTACCAGTTTGCCACTAGATAGAAATGAAGGGAACATAGCTTGAGCGTTGTATTAGGGCATTGCATCAGACGGCTGGAAACACTACAGAGAACGTATGTAGGAGTAGCTTTCCCAAATTCTGGATACTAGATAATATAATTATCTTGAGCGAGTTGACAATGGGTTTCAGCTATGCATAGGTATGATCGGCTGTGAACATAGCTTCTATATCATTAGGCAAATCCTTAGATATCCTTCGTCTAAGCTAAGTAATAAGGTCTTTAGCGTGTACAGAAATCAAAATAGCAATGTCACAGGACGATGTTACAAGAGGCTTTCAAGGGTCGCTCTTCGGTGGGAAAAGTATGAAAATTGTCTTTGTAGCTCGGCTAATCCAGCAGTGATCTAGCTAAGGCAAAATTACACAACAGCTTGACTTGCACCTGTGACTAATTGCCATACGATCACGATAAAGACTCTTTAAGTTTATCAAACATGCGTGATCTACGAAATACTCAGAAACTGACTACCGGCAGGCAGATGACAGTCGCAGGCAACTTTTCTCTTAGTTCTAGTCTATCGGCATAGTAGCTTGCGTTCTGTTACTGGATGGGTAATTATCCGTGGATCGCTTTCAGTATAAGACGCAGCTCTTTTCATCGCCCTTTGGTTTCTTCGCGGTCGCATAACTCACTATTCTCTGACGTGATAGTTTGCAACATCTCTCGAGAAATCAAAATTATATCACCTTGGACAGATCTTAGCTGAGCTATTAATAAGTCTTACCGGCAGGAACCACAATATCATGCCTCTGCATCAGCCGACGAGTCTGTACGGCTACTGTAAACATGACTCCAATATTGGCGTTTCTTGGCTTGTAACAAGGAACGATCTCGTGTCTTCAATTGGAGGATAACGAGAAACGGATTTCGAGAGCGGAGAAACGGGTGCAGCCAGGGATCACAGCGAGGCAAAGAAGGACCCGCTACAACCTAACAGACCAGCTCCATAATTCCGGATAGCTTCGTGGCATGTGGTAGACGGTCTGGAGACATGATGATAAGTGACGTCCACGTTAAGAACAGAAAGACCAGATGATCACGAGATGAGGAGGATATGAATAGAGGCGCAAGAACGCCTGTGTTCTGTAGGAGAAGAGAAGAATGAGAAGAATGATAAAAGAAGGAAGGAGGTCACTCATTTATATGGAAGGCAGTTTGTTGCATATCCCCAACTAAGCCACAGTCAGTGGTCAGTTTGCCGGAGCATTGCCTATATAAGCTCGCATTAGACACTTCTCATGTCTACTTTCTCTCCTATTTGTACCCAAATTCACAGCGCCAGCTCGTTATACCCTTGTCGTCGTAACTGCCACTGACTCACCGGCTTCCCATACTGCTCTAGTTATTTGTCAAGCTCATCTTCATATTTACTAGATGCCAGGCCATCAAATAGGTTTGCATAGTCTTTTCTGATTCCAGAGACTGATTCTTCTGATCTTCGAAGAACGGATTCAAGAGCCGGGCGGTCTGAGTAAGTTGTTCGACACCAAACAGGTGAGAAGCATCTCGCCGGATGGTTTTGGGATTCTGCCACTTTTCAGCAGAGCGGTGCTTCTGGATTTATCGAGTGTGCGCGACTCTTAACCTTATCAGCCTGGAGCTGCAGCTATCCAATATTTCGGGACTACAAGTCCATCGGCCCTACTGGTAATGTACTTGTTGACTTGTATGTAACGGCTTAGGGCTAGGGGCGGAGGCTGCACAGCTACGCTCTGGCCCCAATTAAAATATTGCTCCTGGTCTAACTTTGGCTAATGAGGTTCGCGCTCTCGGGTGTGGTGCTGTATGGATCTATAAGATTGGAAGCATCATCAGAAACTGCTTGACCAATTGGTTCAAGACTATGTGAATAGAAATGGAGAAATAATATGGCCATCGGTTACGAGTGTATCCCGGGGTCTACTTCAATACTCCGAAGAAAAGGAGCAATGGGCTTGCCTCATTTTCAACCTTTAATACGCTATCTGACAGCGTATAGAATCTTAAACCTGCTAAAGTAACCTGCTTTCCGCTCACAAGATTTCCTTACCAAGAAATACAAGAAAAAGAACAAGGACCTCCTACCGTCGATAGACTTAGCGGTCAACATTCCTGTTACTTCTAGCAATGCCTCTACGCCTACGGCAGTTTTTGGCCAAGCCGTAACTAACGGACACAGTGAGACGCGGATGGCAGAGATTAATTCACTATCATAGTACGACAACCAGCGCACCGACTACTTGGAGGCCGAGTGATTCGAAACATTTGGCGTAAAGTCCTTTCTCGTATCCTAAGGAAGCGATATGAAAGCTGGAAATCATTATAGCCTGTAGATTCACTAGACAAGCTGTCCCGAGAAATGGGAATGATAGGGACAAGGGAGCTTCTATTTACTATAGAAGGCCCTTGCATCGAGGCTAAAGAGGTCATATCCCGAGGTGACGAGATTGTATTTACATATTTCGCAAACCAGATCAACAAAGTAGTTAAGAGGCAACCACCGTATGAGCATAGGTCCGGGCGGTTAGTCCATTAGATTGACGTTGAGGCAATGGGTGTCAAACTATAAACACGTGGACATCGGGTGGGATAAGCTCTGAGAGTTACCCGATGGCAGAGTTGATAGCCTTCGGACCTGAGTCTGGCGTTAGTCATAGTGAAGAAAATAGAGCATACGGCATGATCCGTAGCTCCTAGAATACGGCTGTATCGTTAGTGAAGATTTATTCAAGATGCACCAAATGACTACAATATGCGGCAAATCATCGTCCTGTCTAGGAAGGTTGATCTTCCATGACCAGATTTCGCAAAACCAAGCTATCTTTATGTCTACTCATTCACCATATGCCGACAATATGGGCGATGGCTGCGAATGTACGGCAGATCCCACAGTGCATTGGCGTTCGTCCATCGGTAGTATCATTACCAAAGGAGTCATACACGAATAAGCCGAGTCAGCACCAGGCTGATTGCCACACTAGGCTAGCGTTAGTCTTGTTCTTCGTCTAGGGAGAAAATATACCATTTCATAAACCACGCCCAAGTCCATCTATTTCGGTTTATGACCTATATAAGATGATCATACTTGAAGCTGAAGCGGTTATGGACTTTAGTTGCTTCGTTATATTTTCTTAACAGTACTCGCCTAATCTTACTTAACGATGTTCCCTTAGGAGTTGTTAATAGTGAAGGTTACAGAGGATAGTTGTAGCGTTTACCTCAGATTACCTGGCCGGGGTGTCTGTTAACCCCAAATTCCGTAAATTTTATTGAACTTATTTGTGAATATCGCTCAAACATCAACAAATGGAAGGAGAGAATCCATTAGATACGTCATCGCATACCGAGTTTCTTTTGAGTATTGTATGCCTCCCGGAAAGTAGCAAAAGCCATGTCTATTCTATTCACGATGTTTTAAGAGTATCAGAGTTTTCTTGCCGTAGACATAGTTCCGAGTAAGTAATTGTAACCAAATGGATCTTCACTACACGTCGGTTCCAGCGCCACCTTACATGATTACTTCAGATACTATAGGAAACACAAAAAACGGACTACTATTGGAAGGGGCTAACACCTGATCCAGTCTCAGCTTTGATGAATTCGTGTTCTCGACTACATTGTAATGTTGAAGGTGTCCTAGCAAATACAACCAGGCGAAATACTAGGCACTGGGTCCTTATTTGGACGGCTCGGCAAGTAAATATGTTTTGTTATCATGCACTGATCCCCGTACTAGAGATATCATGGATGGTACAGTCACCAAGTGCATGTCTAGTGTACGTATGTCGTACTTGTCATTAGCTAGCATTGTGTTGTGTCCCACCGCAAGAATGCAGTAGCAGTAGCACCAATTCCTTTCGATGACGCTCTCTTGCGTCATGAGTCTGGCTCGTATGCAGTACGTTCCAGGGGTGACGTATTCACGAGTAAGCAGCATCATGAAATAGACTGGTCAGCAAGAAATCAGATTCGGCTACTCCAGGCATCACTCGCACACACCATATCTCTAGGCCGACTAAGTAAACTAATCTAATGATATCCATGCTCCGTGGATTTCAGAGTGTTGACGGTTTGACGGGGTTCACTCTTTCATGTTAACATTCGTGAGGGACAAGGTGACGGTGGGTCACAACTGGACCGTGTTTAACTATGCATATTTATCTGTCTCTCCTCAAGATTGAGGGGCAACGCCCCTTTTCCAAAGTTTCCTCCATCGGGTACAGCTGTTCATCCAATATACCAAGATTCCGAAACGATTTCAACCCCCCAGGAAACTAGTAGGTACCATCCATACACTAAACACAAGCGACGCCCTGGCTTCCGTGGACGCAAAGTTGATTATTAGGGCATTTTGTGTATGAATATAATCCATTGGACTGGCAGGTGCCGACCCATTTTGGAGGATCGGGCTGATTGTTTTGTTAATGCGAGGAGTATGCGAGACAATTTAGGCAGAAGTTGACTTACATCGGGGCCTCGTGCTGTTAGACTTCGCGTTAGCTCTCGATCGGATGGTAAGCAAAAAATTGGTTTCGATAACTAACCGCAGGTCTTTTCGCCGGACGTGCATGCGATGGCCTGGCTTGCGAAGAGCCCTATCAAGATAGTACTGATTTGGAACTTCATGGTGCTGGAGGTTCTCTTGGAATTCGATGAGTCTGTACAAAGGTATGAAATGAGAATGTGTGAGTTGGATATAGTTCGTGATGTCGAGGGAAAGTTCATCTCAGAGTCGGAGACCCATCCGACTTTATATTCATCTTCGTCGGGAGAACCTGTCATGAATCAAAAAATAGCAACGAGAGCATGGCGATATTTTTCCAAGGCCATGCATGTCCCGTAAATCATTCACCGACATCTGTCTGCCGTATGTCCTCGTGGGTGACATCAGCATCGTGTAACGTAATGTTCAACTGCGGTGTTCCGCTATTGGTTGGTTCCTGTTTTGGAACGGCTTGGTAAATTGAGGCTGAGATCAGCTGCTCGTAAAGGGTTATATATCCCACTTAGCAGATGCCGAGCATCCATTAGCTCGCAAGATATAACTACTTATCGGCGGGATCACCAGTCTTACTTCATTTTCGCACTAGTTTCTATGTTGATCACCATTTCCAGATCTTCGCTTACAATGATCTTGGCGACTTATTTGAGCCAGGTGAAGTGGCATTGGTACGAAACATCAAGTCACCCGACGGGTCATATGGTCTTGGATACACAACTATCTGACGACGCGAGTCATGGCCCATGGGCTTCTGTTATACTCTTACTTCATCGTAATACACTTTCGCTGGCCTGGGTTGGAGCGACGATTACTGTTCTGTCTCTTGCATTCGATCCTTTTGCCCAGCAAGCTTTGAAATACCCCACTGTGAATTTCCCGATTGTACCAGATGGAGGGCTGCCCCGGGTGGAAACATTGTTTCTCCCGACCCCGGGCATTGACAATGGGGCAGTGCGGCTATGCATTGTGGCTAAATCCTGCGTTTTCGTTCATATAGTCTGTTCTTCGTCAAACTTAGACTTGATCAATACACGTTCTTTTTCATGACTTTATGATATATTTGAAGAAGATTTTACCTGATCGGATCAATCGAATAAAGCCCTTAATTGTGGTATTCTATTTATATTATTTGGTGTGTTGTTTTTCGCCCCAGTTCAACAATCCCCTCAGCCATGATCTCGGCGATATGCTTAACTCAGCTGTTTGGAGAGGGCCGGAAACCACAACATTTCTCACAAAGGCCCCAGGCCATGAAGCCAACTGTACATGGCAAAGCCTTGAGACTCTCGAGTTCTGTCATTCCTGTGAAGATAGAACGTTCGATCTGACATTAGTCGGATGCGAAACTATCTTCAAGCATCTGGAAATCGAGGTCTATGATGAGCTCCGGATCGTTCACAGCAACACATGTACGCTACGCTTTGCCGAAAGGGGGCAAGTATTTCGGCCTGAACCGACTGGAGGCGTCTACGCTGTGCCAGATCAGGACGGAAAAAATAGGACTAGCAGCCTTCTTATTCAAGACAGGGGCTTTTGGCGTGTACTCGCCGCTATGCCGCTGTTGCGACGCCCCTGAGACGGCAGAGCACGTAATCCTCTTTTGTGGGCTGTTTGAAGGACCGAGGGAACGATTACGGGCCGCTATCGCACCACGGCCACTATACTCTCGCAGAGACCTCGCAACGGCAACAGGAGAACCAGTAGTTAGTGGGACTATTGTAAGGTGGCTGCTAGGGACGGGTCGGACAGCTTCAAGGCCCAGATAGCATCGATCTTCTCATGGGGGACTTTGTTGGTAGGTTGAGAACCAACGTAGTATGGTAGTGAACGCAACGCAGTCGCCAATAGGGCGAACCGACGACACAGCGTATGTATTTAGTCCAGCCATTAGGGCACGGTTTGACATACGGGAGTACTGGTAGAGGTACCGGGGGCTTCGAGCCTACGGCGTATTTAATAATAAATAATGAATCGTAGCACACTCAAGTGATGTGAAATTGGCCAACATGTGTAGCACGTTACCAGCTTGTCGGATTCGTTGCGCAATGTTATGGATTGCGAGCTTTGTGTTGGTCTGCAACCATAATACAACAACGGGTAACATTGGTCATGACAATGATCCGAGCCTGGACTCAAGGGTGACTGTCTTCCGACCCCGGGCGCAGCGCATACTTGACAACCATGAACTTGTCTGCCGAACGCGATTTCCACCTCATAAGACAGCTATTACATCAATTTATGTCCACAACACCATTGGATGTATTGTTGGAGCGTTGAAATTGACGCGCAGATGCGCGTCACTTGAGTATACATGTGCAAGTTAGGCAGCTCATGACAAACAGCAAAGAAAGCGCCAGTCTCGAGCACACCATATCCATAATTGAACATGTCTTGAAGATCTTAGTGACAGTCACCAACTCATTCCGATGGAGAGATGACTGCGAGTTCATTAGCAATATTTTGTGGAGATTCACATATCTGCACAGCAACTTAGCCGCTACCATGAGTCGGACAAGACGAAAAATTGTCTATTTCAAACTTAGCAGCGGCGGCGTGTCTGAGGGTGACTTGCTCAACCTGACCAAAACCAATGCAACATAATGAATCTCTCCGCAGTGGAGGGAGCACTCGCCTTGTGGCTTTATACACTAGGTAGATGACGTGAGGCCTTCGCCGTGCCGGGATAGCGGGGACTTACTATAATTTGCGCCTTGTCATGAAGGGGTTTCGGGGATACTAACAGACTACCATGTTGGTCCCTTTGAGCGCATTGTTGGGGTTCTCAGGGAAGATCCTTATCTGAATGTCGAAACGATGAGGGATTGGCTGGGAGTGGATATTCTCCTGGTCCCTTGCCCGGATGTATCAACTAATACGAATGCTTGTGTCCTCACATTATCAAGGAAAGTTTCCCCCCACCTCCACTCTTATTTTTCTTTTTGAGTATTTATCTAATCATTTTCTGCGCAACTGCCAGTTTTCAAGGCTGCAATTAGATTCAAATATATTTCATTCCTTTCGATTTTGGTTAGAAATTACGATACCTAATTGGCAATCTGGTATAGCTATCTTAGCTCAAGTCCGCCAAACGAACAACATAAAGATGATCCACAACAATGTACTAGACCGGCAAAGTGTGAAGAACCGCAAAGGTTGGCGAGCAGCCTGAGTCATCTGAAGCTATGGCGAACTTCCCATACAACCACACGAACATCTAAACACGTGCCGACTCCAGCTTGGCAGTCCAGGGTGCCCAGGAGATATTCTCCCTGTTCATAATCGTCATCGCGTCAAAGATCAAACGAGTCGGAGAGACTGCGGTGTTTGACAAGGTGGGGCGGATCAATGCAACTGAACTGGGGCGTATTACCAGGTCTTGGCAGAATTCCGTCTTCGGTCACCGTTCTAGTGAAGTTATCGATGGCGGACTTGTCCATGATGTGATTGAGGGCCCTGACCCTGATTGTTCTCGCTTTCACAAAATATGGCCTACTACCGACAAAGACGCATACTGAAAAGAACCCATTGTCATCGCCAGAACAACAAGATACGGAAGTCAATGAAGGGGGTTTCCGATCACCGAGACAAGAGGGGACACTTTTCATATCTTATGGCCACCTCATTCCCGCGAAAGCTGAACAGAGCCTTCGAGGTTCTTTGATGTTTGAGTTTTTCGGGAAATGAAACATTTTTCCCTATCTCCTTATAATTACCTTATTGGGGACTTATACTGGTCTTCAACCAATGGGGGCTAGACATTTGGTGATAACGACTTGAATAGCGCCTGTTTATGTGATGACGAACGCTATGAGTCATTTGGCTTAAATTTAGAGGGACCACCCAAACACTCGGATTTTGAATTCTCGATCAAAACAAACTGCTAAAGCCCGAACACAAGCTTGTTTCAATCAAGTCGTGGCACCCTCTGTCATAGCATCTGTCGTAATTTCTTGCGTCCTAAGATCTCTCTCTGCTGCCTCTTCATCGAGATTTTGGGGTTTTATCAATGATTCATTCACTCATAAGATGCCCTTGTTAACTCTAAGAGGAAAAGGTTATAATATAGCGACGCCTGTCTAAAATAATGATTCATTCACTCATAAGATGCCCTTGTTAACTCTAAGAGGAAAAGGTTATAATATAGCGACGCCTGTCTAAAATAATGATGTATATATTGCTCAAAGAAGCCTGCCATGACGATTATCTCATTCCTGGCTAAAACTAGAAAGTTAGAATTCAAACCCACGAGCATGCTGCGGTGGACTTGGGCCAGTATCCTGGATAGTGTACTCGGTCGTGACAATAATCTGGTTTTCGATAGTCCTCCTCCGGGACTTGCTCCGATTCTGCTCCTTTGAACTCCTCGGCATGCTCTTCTCATTGTTACCGGACATGATGTCGCGGTGGTGCGACTTGGTGGTCTGCTGCTCGAGCGACGAGGTTTCGCCACTCGATATATGTACCTTGTCCGCGACGATATGCTCCTTGGAATCGGACTCCCACGTGGTCTCGGCCGGGATGGAGAGCGGGTGCTTTCTGGGAGCGGTACCGCGGCGCGGGTAGCTGTTTAATCGGTAGCCACGACTGTCGGTGCCGGTGCCTTTGCTGCGGCTGGAGGATCGGGTCTTGTCGATGTACTTCTTGACGAGGGGGTAGACCATGGGCATGTTGGTGAGGACGAAGGAGACGAAGGACTCGCGGACAGACCAGTAGCCGGATTGGGCTGGGTCGACGTCACCCAGCTGGTTGGAAATATAAGTTAGCAAGATTCACAACAAGCCCAAATTGAAGTGGGCACAAGTAAAGTGAGATAGGGGCAAGACATACTGTCAGGATGGATACGCAACGAAGTATACCGAAAGCCATCTCGAGGAAGCCACCGCTGAACATGATCAGGAGCGTGAACTTCTTCCTAAGGGGCAAGTTTGACTTCCAGACCATCTAAAAGAGGGGTTAGTCTTTTCCCTTCACGATGGACTGGCTGGATGACATACAGGAATCGGAATCGCCATGAGATAAAAGTCCGTGACGGTGTTCATCCCCATGACGAAAATGGTCTGTATGAAGGACACGGCTGGCATGCAGTTATTACCAGGAGAGGGGTTGATCTGCCACTGGTGGTGAAAGGGGATGCACTTCAAGAATGCGACCAGAAGGCACGCGACGTAAGTCACGGGCATGACGATCATAGCCCCTAAGATGAGTCTCCGCATGTTATGTACACCCTCGCTGTCGCTTATGTTAGCTAGCTTCCAAGTAAGATCGATGGACGCATCACTAACGTAAGGCGTTTGTAGTAGACAACCCAGCAAGCCTTGAGCAGCCAGAGGAGTGTCGTGTAGAGCAAGAGACCAATGACGTGCGTTTTGGAGCCATTGACCCGTAGCACCCATTCTGGCGAGTCGGCCTCGAGGGTTGCCCTTTGGTCATCCGTCATCGCATTATTCGCTAAGCCCTGCCAGTACGCGACGACAAAATATGCCGCTACTGATTCGGCCGTATATACCAGCTGCATGTTGTAAGGTTAGCCATTACACAACCTGTCGTGGAATGAAGGATGAGCTGTCTGTGACTCACGGTTGCGAGAAGCATGAAAAAGTCGTCCCATGCCAGTTTCTGCCATCCCACCGTCTGGATTCTCGTTGCGTATCTTATTCCGACCACCAGGTAGGCGGTTCCTTGGAGTCCCCAGACCTCCTGGATGAACTTCTGTGCCGCGTCCGCCATCGTCGTTGGTACTATTGATGCCCTGAACCAGTCAAGCCACTATGAAAATTGACTCCCACCAAGAAACTAAAGGAGTGACAGGGTTGGTTGGAGACAGAGAGGGTGTCGTCGGACTAGACCAAAAGGAAAGGATAGACCCTAATAAGTAAGTGGTCTCGGGTAGTCGATTATCCCATTTGGTCACATTGGTTGCTTGTATAGGAGCACCGATCCTCTCTATTACGGAGTAGCCAGTTCACGCAAATCATTGGCTTAGGGCCTTTGAAACAAAGTCCCAGTTCATAGTCGCAGTGCCGAACCCGTCATTTGCAGCCTTGCTCATTTTTGCTCAGGTTTGGTGACGCCACTGCAAAATCCACTCGTGCCTGCTGGTCAGAATGCAATTGCAGATCTGGCCCAGTCAAGCTGTGGATGCGATTCATAATCGCGGGTCCAAACGTATCATGTACTATAGTATGCCGGTACTTGATAGAGGCCGTGGTATAATCTCTGGAGGAGCCTGAACCAACCCCTGGCCCTGGACACGGATAGGGTCTGATCCATTGGTCCAGTGGAGTGGTGAGGCCAGGGTCCTGTACGCCTTTAATAAATCCCGAGTCCTATCCATCTCAACGCGTCAGGCGGTCGGACCTCTTGTGACCCCACATATATACCACAATACTTGACACGATGCTACATGTGGAATAGGTAGACCTTTACCAATCTGTATGTCAAACGCTCATCTTTCGACCTCTCTTCCCCATCCTCCGCCACCACGAGTCAGGCTATGGGACGATATCCGTGCCCACCCGCTGTCCCTCATGCACTCGCGAACTTTGATTTCTGGGCTGGTATCCATTCAGCCGGCCCGGAGCTTGGGGGTGGGGGTGTTGGGCTGCGGGAGGAGCAATACATAGTATAGGGAAAATAGCGCAACAACGAAGCACAGCAGCTGTTCGACATCTTGGCGCCAAGAAACGACAATGTTTTAGAGACGGAAATCCTTGCCTGGTTTGTGATTATATGCCACACAGCCAGCCAGACAATCGTCATGAGTATTTGTTGCATGTTTGCCAAGCTGCTGCCCTCTTTGATCTGCATAATGGCACTTGATAGGGTTCTGGAAATCTCCTTTTCTGGGAATCTCCTGGCCAAATTCTTCGGCCGACAGCAGGGTCTGAAGTTGAGACCGCATTACCCATGTAAAATTCGGTAAGTCGGGATTGAATTCGTAATGGCTGATGATCCTGTCCGGGTAAGGAAGAGAAAGCCGCCGGTCGACCGTTGTAACGTATCCACTACTTAGTGGCTCCAGCGCGTCCAGCGAGCCACCTATGGTACCTCTCAACAGAGGTGGGGAAATAATTTGGGAGGGGAATTATTTGGGGACTGACGGACTTTGTATGAAAATAGAGATGAAGCGGTTTTCCAAAAATTATCAAAAACTCGATTTTTGTCAGTCTTGACCGGGCACTTCACATTTTGTTTTCAGATCAAAAAGGCTATAGGAAACCTTGTCTTCTTACGATGCCGATAATCATTTTGAAATTTGAAAGTGAGACATAGTGGTAGAGTTCGTGTCCGATTTGTTTCTATACATACACAATGAAGAGTCCCAGATTATCTCCCCCATCTTTGTTAAGAGGTGGCTCGCTAGAAACGCTGGAGCCACCACGTAATGGATCGGCACCAGGAAGAGGCGCTGCGAAACAAAGCGCCAAGAAGCATACTCCCGGCAAGGCAGGACTGGGGAGATATTAGTGGCCTCTAACGCACTGTCCCGGCCCTCCACTTATTTACTTCACCAGGAGCCTGACCAACCGACTTGGTCCTTCACCAACTTGCGTCGCAAGTGCTAATGACATCGCAAGTCCCGAGATTGCTCGCTCCATTTCATCAAACTGCGCATGTCTGATCGATGGATAACGCGGCAAGCTTGGTGATCAACATCTCTGATCACCGGTTTAGATTGTCGGCTGCAAACAGCTGAGGACCAGGAAGGATTTGTCAACATTAAACTACTTAAAATCAACTCCAGTAGCTACTCTTTGGCCTCGAATTAACGAGGTGAAAAAATCAGCCGCACCCCATGCTGCCACTTGCATGCTGACGACGGATATGACCGCTGGAGAATTCCGGCGACTTGCAGACCTCGAAAGTGGCCTAGTCAGTAATGCATGACGCGCAGATTGACTGAACACGCATGAGCAATGGCTTTGACAGGTCGACAGCTGCCAATGAGAGCAAGCACATCCACAGCTACTACACCTCCACCGGGGTCAGACGTCAGTGCAGTGAATTACTACAGGGGCCCTGGTTGATTAAGGATGTAGATTTTTTGGCTGAAGGTCACTTTTGTAGCACTTTCTGCGAGACAGCTAATTCCGTACGGATACCAGCGACAGAGAGCTCTTAGAACAGGGTCAAATCTCTTAAAATTATACATTGTAACGTCTGCAGATCTGATTTGAGTCCTAAAACCCCTTAGGGGCCGACCTATCAGCTATCCCCTTAATCCTTCAACACTAGCAATACCACGTTTCATTCGCAATACGGACCTTGTTCGGGACCAATTGGCCAAGATCCGAGCCCTTCAAGTGGGCCAACAACCTGGATGTACGAGGAGATCGAACCATAGACACCCTACTTATGTGGATAGGCTCAATTGGCTTGTAATGGGCCTATTACTCCTCAGAATATGAGACCTGAGATAGGGCTAGTTAAGACCCCAGAGAAATATTGCTGAAGCTGTGGCTTCTCGAAGATAAGCTTAATGGCTAGATTCCTTGGTTTGACCTCCGGCTTTGTCTCTCTCCTGAGCTTTCGATGCATATGGAGGTAGCGGTCATAACCGCTTTAGATGAAGTGGCTACCTAAGAGCTATTCGCTATAAACGGATTAGCAGAAGAGAAGCCAATACGAGGGCTAGCGTTACCTTTACTCGCTTATTACTTCCACTTTGACTACGGTTCGAAGAGAGGGCAGGGCAGTATAATAGTCTCTGATAAGATATTGGCAACGAATAAGACTGCATGGAAGAAATGGATAATTATCCACGATACGGAAGATCCGACATCATTTTCCCCAGGACATTCTAGGGCTCAACTGCTAATAATAAGAAGGAGCTTCTTCCTTTTAGGAGAGGGAGTAGAGTGGAATAATAGCACACAAGTATAGCTTTTTATACAGCCTCTAGTATATTATTGCTTGCGCGGTGACTCCGACTTGGCCGTCTGCTAACACGAGAATGCTCTTTCTTATCGAGCAAAGGGTATGTGTAAGCCACCTGAAGTACTACTGCCTACTAATTCTTCTAACCTGAGCCCAAATGAGAAGGTCCAGTGCGGGATTAAGCCTTGGATCAAGTCTCGACATAATTTTTAAAAGCCTTTGAATCATAGAATTACGCATAGTCGTTTAAGAGGCGTGGGATACCGTCCTGGAGGAGCGGCTCTAGAATTGACCCACTGAATGATTCGAAAACTCGAGCTAGTGACAGAAAGATGGAGACAGCATTGAGTACTAACAATTGCTCTGTGTGCTCATATAAAACTATGTATAGCAACTTGGCCTTTTTCGGCATAGCACGATGTAACAAGTTACTGCACTAACGTGCAGCGACCATGGTGGAGGTGTAGATACCTTACCATGGTCGAGGTGTCGGCAAGGATTCCATGCATGATTCCTTTAAGTGAAACGGGGATAGCCAGCCCACCAGCTTGGTCCGATAATATTGGGGTCATCCAACGTCGCCAGTCAGCTTGCTTGTTTCCAAAATCTCCAATAGAATCAAAGGTCCCCCTGGCCCCGCTTCCGACACAAGGTTTGGGTTTAGATGCCGCCACCCGACTGTCACAATGACAGACGAACCGTTTGCGAACATGGGTGGGGTTCTCGTCGACTGCATTCGTGCTACTGTGTGATGGACACAACCCAGATAGAGGGGCAACGACGAGAGGCCACACAGCCAAACACGGCCCCATCCCGAAATAAATACGCCATGCTGATGAAGGCCGCTTGTGTCTCTTATAACCTGGCTCCGGTTTCCTTCTTAACCAAGCGCGCGTTCAATGAAACCGAGTTCCTTACTCGTCGTCCCGTCTTCATCTATTCCAATATTGCATGATTCCAACATCTCGAGCTGAAATCTTGTTTTCTCACTGCAGCTTCTCCTCATCTGTCACACACCCCGGCTATAGTTGCGTCGTCGTGACCTCTCATATCTCATAACTCTGAATCGTACTCGGGCGTGACCGGCAAGATGGCGGAGACCGCAGCGAACGGTCACATTCCTGAATCGAACATCGATGTGTAGGGCATCCAGCCCCCCATTGAATCGCAGTATACCTTGATACTAATGCAGTGACTAGTCTGATCATTGGCGCCGGACCCTCAGGGTAAGCTTCTTCCACTGCATACTCGCCAATGACCGGCCGGTATCTTAGCGACGGTGACTAATCATAATTACAATGCAGCTTGATGGCCGCAGCCTGGATGGCACACTGTGGCGTTAAGGCACGTGTTGTCGATAAACGAAACACAAAGGTGTTCTGTGGCCAGGCCGATGGGCTCCAATGTCGCAGTCTTGAGATCTTTGACAGTCTTGGTTTCGGCGACCGGGCCTGGAAGGAGGCCAATCACATGCTCGAGGTATGGCACCTCACTTGTATATAGCTTTACGTGTAACGGCACTCTGACTGATCATCTATCGCTCCAGATTTGCATGTGGGTAAGTAAAAGGATCCCGCATGGACACTTACAAGTCGCATTTCTCACCTTAATGGCAGAACCCCGGCAGTGATGGTGTGATTTGTCGCTCAGATCGCATCCCAGACACCATCGTCGGCCTCTCCCGTTTCCAGCAAATTGTCCTGCAGCAGGGCCGCATTGAGCGCTTTTTCTTGGACAACATCAAGAAGTACTCAAAGGATACCATCAAGGTTGAGCGGGGTGTTCTGCCCGAGTCTCTCGAGATCGATGTGTCCAAGGTTGAAGACGACTCGGCCTACCCCGTGACGGTTAAGCTGCGGCAACTCAGTGAGGAGGAAGCAACCCCCAAGCAACAGATAACCGCTAGCAAAGTGAATGACGGTATCTTTCGAAGCAACTTGATAGTCGAGGATGACGAGGATGACCTGATCAAGAAGAGTCAGTCTCGAGGCGGATCAAGCGAGATTGTCCACGCCAAGTATGTCATTGGTTGTGACGGTGCCCGCAGTTGGACGCGACGAGCTCTCGGCTTCGACCTGGACGGCGAAGCCACTGATTTCATCTGGGGTGTTATGGATATCATCCCCATCACTGACTTCCGTGAGTACCGAACGCTTAGGCTGCCACTAATCAAAGCAAATCCGATCTAACGTGGCCCAGCCGATATTCGCATGCGATGCGCCATCCACTCTGCTGAGAATGGCAGTCTCATGGTCATTCCTCGAGAGAACAAGCTCGTCCGTCTTTACATTCAACTGAAGGAGGTGACGCCCGACGCTTCTGGTCGTGCGGACAGAACCAAGATTGCCCCCGAGCTCATCTTCCGTTCTGCCCAAAAGATCATCGCCCCCTACAATCTTGACTACCAGTACTGTGACTGGTGGACTGCTTACCAAGTAAGACCAGCTGATGTAAACCCCCGGATGACCCTGCTGCGCAGATACTAATTACGACACATCAGATTGGGCAAAGGGTGGCCCCCAAGTTCGAGGCCCACGAACGTGTCTTCCTGGCTGGAGATGCCGTGCACACGCACTCGCCCAAAGCCGGTCAAGGCATGAACGTGTCAATGCAGGACTGCTTCAACCTCGGCTGGAAGGTGGGCTTGGTGGCCAAGGGTGTCGCTAAGCGCAGCATCCTGAGCAGCTATCAGAGTGAGCGCCGTCGTGTGGCCCAAGACCTTATCGACTTCGACCACCGCTTCAGCCGACTCTTCTCGGGCCGACCGGCCAAGGACGTCATGGACGCTGAGGGAGTCAGCATGGAGGAGTTCAAAGACGCTTTCGAGAAGGGCAACATGTTCGCGTCGGGCTTGTCCGTCAACTACGGACCCAGCACCCTCATCGTCAAGTCTGGCGATGCAGCTGAGCAGGGCGATGGCAGCAAGGTGGCACAGTCTAAGGCCACTCAGATCACGGCCGACGCGTTCGCCAAGAGGCAAGGGCTGGCGACGGGTATTCCCATCGGAATGCGTTTCAACAGCTTCAAGGTGCTCAACCAGTCCGATGCCCGTCCGTGGCACTTCCAGGAGCGCCTCAAGGCCGATGGGCGATTCCGCATCATCCTCTTCGCAGGAAACGTCCTCGATGCCGCGCAGAAGGCGCGCGTGGACAAGTTCTGCGAGGCTCTCGATGCGCCCACAAACTTCCTGCGCGCTGCTACTCCCGGCGGCGCCCCCATCGACAGTGTGATTGAGGTCCTGACCATCCACTCATCCAAGCGCACCGACACGGAGCTGCTCCGAGACTTCCCTGAGATCCTGCACCCCTTCAGCGAGCAACACGGCTGGGACTACAACAAGGTCTTCGTCGACGATGTGAGCTACCACGAGGGCTTTGGCGATGCATACGTCAACTACGGTGTCGATAAGGAGAGGGGCTGTGTGGTGATTGCTAGACCCGATCAGTATGTCGGCTGGATTGGTGAGCTCGAGGACTTCGAGGAGATGCAGCAGTACTTTGAGGGCTGCCTTGTGCTGAGAGGAACCCAGGCGACTAACGGACAGACGTTGGCTGTAAGGTAGATGACGTTTAACAAATGAGGCATGTGGATCAGGTTAGGAAAGATTTGTATAAAGCTTGGGATATGTAGCGAGCTGTAAGATCAACACGTTCATACTCAACTATTGATATCTTTGTTGATGTTGTCGATGCTCGGCCTTCCATAACAAAGTCAAAGAGTTCTGCCTCCTGCGTCTCTCACGGCTCTGTCGCTCTCCATTCTGAAAATACATCATTCAATACTTGAACAACCTTACATCCCCAGTCTCGTTCTCCCTTAAGATCTTCCGGTTACGGAATCCGTAGTACAGCCTCAGTATCACGCACCCAGCTGCAACCATGAACAATAATGCCGCATTAGTCCAGTGTCCAGTGGGGTACCCGGCCTTAGCTTCGTTCGCCTTATAAATCCAAACCCCAACAATCTGGCCCGGTGCACCACCCAGACCGATATTTAGAGCAATAGCAAGACCGACAGAGGCGGTGCTGAAGATGTTGGACGACAGCCAGCCGAGAAGGGGGGGGATGCAGGAAAACGCTCCCGACGCAGCTACGATAAGGCAACCGTAGCGATGCGCGTACGCATCGGCTGGTAGCACGGCCGAGGCGAGGAATCCTACGGCGCCGATGGTGGCCATGGCGGCTGAGTGAAGTCCACGGGCGTTGAAGTGGTCCGCGGACCACGAAGTAAGTATTTGCACAACTGGCGTAGGATGAGCAAGCTTGGAATAGTACACTTTGCTTGGGTGGGGGGTAACTTACTGTAGGCGACTGCATAAGGGGGCACAGTCATGAGTTGAGCCTGCAAGTCCACATAACCCAGGCCGGCGGTGATGGACGGTGTGAAAAGCGACAGTGAACTAAAAGGGGTCGAGATGCCAAAATACACCACGTAATGGCCCCATAGCCTCCAATCAACTAGAGTTGCTTTGGCATCCGGCCAAGACATGGCTTTCGCCATACCCTTACTGCCTTCGAGACGCAGCCGGTGAACAGCCAGGTCCCTCTCCTCTGCAGTCAACCACTTGGCGTCCTCGGGGTAATCAGGCAGGATGAACCACACCGCAACAGCAGACAAACACGACGGCGCGCCCTTTCGTGGAAGTTAGTCATCATTGCCCAAGCAAACCCGCACTGACAGAAAACCAAAGCAAAACGGACTCCTCACCTCAATGATAAACAACCATCGCCAAGCCGACAAGCCGGCCGCCTGGTTCATGTGCCCAATGCCAAACGCAATCGCGCCCCCAAAGGCCCCCGCCAGCGTCGCCGAAGCCAGGATAAACGCGACCCTAATACTCCTCTCCTCGGTCTTATACCAAAACGTCAGATAATACACCAGTCCCGGAAATAACCCGGCCTCAAACACCCCCAACAAGAACCGCACGACCGTCACAGCGGCATAGCTTTTCACCCCACCCAAACCCATAGTCAAGGCCCCCCAGCCAAACATGAGAAACGCGATCCAGCGGGAGGGCCGGAGTCTCTTGAGAAGGATGTTGGAGGGGACCTCGAAGAGGCCGTAGGCGACTAGGAACACCATCAGGGCGATGGTGTACTCGAAGTTGGACATGCCCGTCTCCGTCATGAGGTCGTCGCCCGTGGAGTGGTTCATGATTTTGGCATTGCCGATGTTGGAGCGGTCTAAATAGCAAAGAAAGTAAATCCCTGCCGAGAGCGGGATGATGCGCTTGTCTTGTTTCCATCGCAGGGCTTGTTCCGAGGCGACGTATTCTGGTGAGGATTCGCGGGTTGAGGTGGATGCTTGCTGGTGATGTTAACCAAGCTACTACGAAAGTCATGACTTATAGATTGGTGGATTGGTTCAGGTCTTGGGCCTTGGTACGCCACAAGGGGGTGCCGTGAAGCTTTATTTTAAGATTTGACAGCAACGGACGGTGGATTACGAACCTTGACATCTTCTGCGAAAATCTTTTCCGCCATCCTCGGCTGCTCTGATCTCAAGCCTGGTTCAGCGAAAAGTTGAGCGAGAGTTTGCTTCGCTTCGTTGCTCGCGCGTCAGCCGGGAGGATGTGTCGAGAAGAATTCTATCGACTGGAAATGCGTCTACGAAACAGCGCAATGAGGTGAGAACGTGAAGTAAGGAAACGGGAATTGACCTCACTCAGACTGTGGCCGCCTCATGGGGGGGAGTAATAAGATCGGAGCAAAGTGCGGTAGGGATACAGGATGCGGGGATAAGGTAGTTGTGGGGATGTGACCAACACTATTGGACGAATCGCTGTTCTGTTAGTTGGGGTTCAGAGGGGTAATCCTCGAGGCTGGGGTAGCTCTGTTTATTGCCTACGATAGGTTCGAGCATAATATACCGTCTTGGTACTCATGAAACCACTCTTTCAGGTTTTGATTAGAGAGACTCAACGTTATATCGTCCACATGGAAAGTACTAGACACTGATGACAAGTTTCCGAATAGTTCCCATCCAGAAATTATACTCGTGTAAGGGTGTGCAGCAGTTCTCAAGCCCCGGCCGTTGTGCCATTGGCGCAAGATACCGGTACCCGGTTCGAGTGTTATTAACCAGGTGCGTCGTGGCTTCCATTTGGATTGAGCAAGAAAAACCGATATGCTTGGTTGGTTTCGTTCACCATGACCACACGAGAGGCCCAGCAATTGCCCAGAGAAACCCCGAGTTGTGTTGTAATCAGTACTTAAGCACGTAGCGAGAGTACTGAACCAGGGTCGACTTGCGGTGTGCGAGGTCTAGACTAGTCTCCACCGGGTAGTTTGCGGGGAGGTGTTCGGAAACCAAGACCCGCGAGACTAACCTTCAACTTGACAATGATTGGAAGAGTTGGTGAGTTGCTGTAGTCCAGATATTGCCAATCACCAATAGATAACTGGTCAATACATGGCGAAATTTCTATTAGTAATCCGAGTGGGGCTTGAATGAGTGAGAGAGCTTTTACTACGGAAAATAACTATAGTCAATGGAGCAAGCCGAGGGTCCCTCCTAAAAAGAGGGCTCGAAAGAATGTATCTAAGTCTTCGGACGCTTAAATTAAGTGTGTTCTGTATATAATAAATACGGCTGAAGTATTTAGGTTGATTCAGCTAGACCCTGCAAAATAGGGGTGTATGCAAAAAGGTGGTCAATACGGTTAGTCATTCCAGACTTCCCATTGTCAAATCTACGGAACCAGCCATGGAAATCAGATTATCTTGCGTTGGCACACCGCCTGTGTGCTGGTTGTAGCACTCGGGCCAACTCCCCACAGATAGCCCTTCTGTAGCTTTAGACTCCGGAGAGTTAGTCCTATCATCAGCAGCATCCCGAGTAAAGTCCTTTTGCCTGTATTTCCAGCAGATAACTTATCGCATTTGGACCAGGGGCCTTGCATTGGTGCCAAAAAGGTATGTGGGGGGACCAGTGCTGAATTGGCCTCTGGTGATTCATAAATACACAAACCATCCCTGTTCGGATACGCGCCCCTGGATACCTGAAGCCACAACTTCCCACATAACTAACTATCATTATTCTGGGCTTGTGATAACTTCCGGATGGGCATGAGGCCTGTGTGATCATACTGAGACCATAGTATAACATGGGGTATTTGAATTGTAAGACAATACGTAGTTGACGAGAGAGGAGATCGTTTCTAGTAATCTCAGTGAATAGGAGTTTACTAGTTAGTTGACATTATCGGCGGACATAAATAATAGAGAAGGAAGGGGAGTTTGGAAACCGGGGAACAACAAGACCGATCTTATTTATTGTTTGGCCGACGCTACTGAACGTTCGATTCCCCTGCAACCGTATTGCGTTATTACTTTCAGATTCAAGGCCCTTGAACATTGAGAAAAGTTCAGTTCCCACAACCTTCGAGTTTCATAGTCGTTGCTACTAAACTTACTTATCATGACATTACTGGTTCTACGAGCAAGACAGATATCGGTTTTCAAGAGAGCCCCGATCGCGGGTTGGGATTTCTTTTCGGTCCGGGACTGCATTTTACACTTCCCACCCAGACGAGAGACGGAAGCCCAGCCCCGTAGATAGATCACCGTCCCACTGAGGGAGGTGTAACACCTTTTTGACCTTTTGCTGGATTTCTATTGGTCCACTTCGATACGAAGACTAAACTTGTACGACGTGTGCACCCTTTTGAACCTGGCATGCCGACATGATCAAGTTGGTGATGTTGAATTGGAGGGAGTATTGGATCCACGGGAGAGGAGAGGACCCTGATGGGCACATGTACCACCTTGATGGCATCTTGGAATAAGACATCTGCTATAATGCATCTCAAATACCCGGATGGCTTGCAAATTCGTCGACGGTGATTGGTCCAGTGAAACTCGTATATAAGTCCAGCACTCCCAAGATCAAGTTTATTGTTGTGTCTCGAATATCACTCCGGAAAATATATCATCATGGCAAAGGGTCTGGTAAGTGTGCCTTCGAAGGCGAAGGCGGCAAGCAAGAACAAACAAGTGAAGGCTGCACCACCAAGAGCTCTGCCAGTGACATTGCTCTCGGGCTTCCTGGTAAGCAGTTGCACCGTCTAATTTGTGACAGAATTGTGCTTCTGACAGAACTTTTCCAGGGGAGTGGGAAGACTACGTTACTGCAGCATATCCTCAAAAGCGATCATGGCCTTCGAATCGCTGTGATCGTCAATGATATTGGAGCGTCGGTTGTCCCATGTCCCCAGTTCTGTTTCGCAACCCGAGCGCTAAACAATTACCCAGAATCAATGTCGACGCATCTCTCATCAAGAAGAACTTCCGCAAGACCAAGGAGAAAGTGGTCCAACTCCAAAACGGCTGCATCTGCTGCACGCTTCGCGGAGATCTGCTTGAAGAGCTGGTGTATCTGTCCGAACTCGGAGAGTTTGACTATGTCATTGTCGAGAGCAGTGGCATCAGCGAGCCCCAACAAGTTGCTGAGACCTTCGACTCTGAACTCGCCTCTAGAATGGCCGAATTGGGCAGTGGAGACGATGCATTGGATGAGAGCATGAAGAAAGTCCTCACAAGAATGTAGGCTTTCACACTTGACTCCACACAAATTGCCAGCAAACTGATCTTTCTTTCAGAGCCAATGCCGGTGGTGTCGGAAAGTTTGCCCACATTGACACTTGCGTTACAGTCATTGATGCCTTCGAGATTCTGAATGACTTCAACACTGACCAACTCATATCTGCGACTCGTAACGACGTGACGAAAGAGGACGAGAGGACAGTCTCGGATCTCATGATCGACCAGATTGAGTTTGCAGATGTAATTGTTCTGAACAAGATAGATATGGTGGGTCAATCTCTCGTCCTCTCTCAGCCGTGCTAACATGGTCTTCTCATATCAGGTCGACGAAGCAACCCAACGTCGTATCATTGATCTAGTTTCAACGCTAAATCGCAACGCAAAAGTGATTAAGTCAAGTTACGGCAAGCTTGACGTCAATCAGATTGTGAACACAAAGCTGTTCAACCTCGAGCGAGCTCAGATCGGCTTTGGGTGGCTTCAGGACTTGCATGAAATGACGTTGCGAGAGGCAGGTCTCCCACTCTTGCATGCCTAGCACCCTCCAACAACACCATGAAGCTAACATGTCCCGCTCCAGGTCAACGGCCGCATGAAAGTAACACCAAAACCAGAAACAGAGGAATACAACGTGCGAAACTTCGTCTACACGAGATCACGTCCCTTCCATCCGCGAAGACTCTGGAAACTCCTCTACGACAAATTCATTCTGCAGATGCAACACGAGGACGACGAAGAAGACAGCATGGATGAAGACGATGAGACCGACGAAGAAGACGAGGACGATACTGACGTCGACATGGAAGACGAAGACGAAGATCCCCTGAACCCACCCTCCAACCAAGAAATCCTAGCAAACAAGAGCTCCAACCCCATCATCAGCCGCCTCTTCCGCTCCAAAGGCGAATTTTTCCTCGCCACTCGCCCTCACCGCGCAGGCGAGTGGTCGCAAGCCGGCGCCATGCTGACACTCATCGGTGGCCGGCCTTGGTTTTGCACGTTGCCAGAAGAGGACTACATCACGGGCAACAAGGAGATCGATGCGCTGGTGCTGCACGACATCAAGAAGGGCGGCGAGTGGGGAGACCGTCGACAGGAGTTAGTCTTCATTGGTGAAAACCTGGACATCAAGGGGATTTCGGGATTGCTTGACGAGTGTCTACTGAACGATGAGGAGTGGGAGGCTTGGGTTGAGGTCATGAGTGATTCTGAGTTGGAGAGCAATGAGGCAAGGATGGAGGCTCTGGAGCAGTTATTTGATGATGGGTTTCCGGATTGGCCCGAGGATCACGATCATGACTCTGAGCATTGAACTGACGATCATTTAATAAATATTAGGAGCCAGTCCGTAGAGATATTTATATATAATCTCGTTAACAATCACTTCCTTTTGCTCCAGAGTCTAATTTCATTACACGGCAGCTACGGTCGCGGTATGAATTATAACTACGAATATGGTAGGGCAATTTGGTCTCTTTAATACCTTACAGGAGGGCTGCCGCGGCCGGGGAATAGCCCTGACGAATAAACTCTTTAGTGCGCTTGATTCGCCGTGATATTTCACCGCATTAGCCATGTTATGTGCCGTTACAGAATAATCGCGTGGTGAATGAGAGACACGTCGTTGTGGTTGCATGATTTTCATGCAAGATGATGTTGTGGCAAAAGCATTGTCTTAATATAGCGCAATGGTGTCGCGTTTCGTAAAGCCATGTGCTGGTATCGTCGGTTGGTCAGTCAGATCAACGCCCTCGACTTCTTCTACACCACGACAGCTTCTCAAGCCATACTGGACAGACATCTCATTAATACGCATGATTCTATCGTTGCTGCTATAGTCGTCCTTCCTGTGCCGATATGCGGCTAACGTGGAGGAACTTGCTCCAGAGGTCCGAATTCAGGTATCCAATCCACCGCCCGAAGGAGGGGTAGGCGGTCTTCACCAGGGTTTAGTAATGTGAGCAGGCTAGTAAGCGTTGGTAGAATTCATGGAAAGGGGTAATGTGGCTTATATGGCATATTGTCTCTTTCGCCTATGGTTGTGATCTGGTGAATTTTGACGATGCCTACAATGCCAGCGCTGTACTATGTTTAGTTCCTTGACCCTTGATAACCCGAAGGCTTGGGTGCTTATAAAAACCCTAAACTCATGGCGACAGTGGCACCAATCTTTTTGTAGGGTTTCATGAAATAGTGTTGGAGAGGGTCATGCCAGGGGAAGTTATCGTACATTCATGTTGTGAATGGCATTGAAAGCGAGTTCAAGATTTATGCTGATGACGAGGAACCAAATTAAGGATCTCTGCCGGTCGTGGACGATACGGACAAGAGTGAATACGAAGGAAGTTTGTGTGAGACCCCATGCGTATCGTCGGGGATGGTGGACAAATTATGGATGTGAGATTTGAAGGTTTGTGTGCCGCCGAACTTGATTCTCATCAGCTCGATGATCAGGGCTTTGGTGATGAGGAGGAAGATTTGTTGATTGGCCAGGAATTGTAAGCTGCTGACCAATGAATAGATTATAGAGAGAGATAGCCATCCTAAGATCAACAGGTAGCTGCGTTGACCACCTTTTTGTATGCACCCCATTTTGCATTATGACGTCGCATTCATGCGTTTTGAAGTCTTAGTCCTTACAAACCTTAGTTCAATACGGCAAATGCGACACCAGACCACGTGAAATCATTCAACTTGCGGTTGCTAGAGTGACATTTGCGATTATACATCTCCAACTACATAGACGGGGCTCCTGGTGCCCGTAATATACAAGTCTAATACAGTATAATATACACACGAGTCTAACAGCCCACCTATGCACGATATTTTGCGTCCCGGGCCCGCCTCTTCAGTCTATCTGGACTTACCTCCCGTCTATTCGTCTCTACTCTATCCCTGGAAGGACCCGGTGCAAACACCTTTGAGCGTTCCGACACATCCAAAACGGCCACCGCAGCATCAAAGACATCCGACCTTAGTTTGCTATCGTGGATACCTTTCCGGCCTCCGTCCCTCGTCGACTTGCCCAAGTGTGCCAAGTCACCAAACGCATGCATCAGCATCTTGTTGAGTGAAGTTCGGAACTGCAGCAGGTTGTTCGCCGAGTGCCAGCCGGAGCGTTCGCATCTGACAAAGAATGGCAACCATTCGTTTGCCGTAATGACGGGACCACTGCCGTCGACCTGCGTCAGCTTGCTGGCGAACAGCGCAACGGCGAGTGGGTTGACGGTGCTCGCATCCCGGAGGAAGGTTGAGCCCTCGGTTGACTTGACGAGGTTGGTGAAGGTGACCAGGATGGGATTGGAACGCGCGCCGTCCTGGGTTGATCTCGGGGGTGCCCTGGTTAGAACACTTGTTTGTGGCAAGAGCGAAACCGGCTCGCCGAAAGTTCGCCAAATTCGTGCCTCCCTGCCCGTCGCGATAGCTACGTTGGGCTGTAAACCAGCAAGCAAGATGGCCTTGACAATGTGGCTTTTGTGCGAGTGCTTGTTGAGCTCCTTTCCTCCGAACATCCGTGACCTGTCCCGTTTTTCCCACTCTTCGGGGCGAGATATAAGGCCGGCCTCCAGGAATATCTGCTCCATCTGCTGCGCAGCACCGTAAACAGATTTCCAGGCACCAAAATGGATGAGTTCTTTGTAGGCAACATCCCTCGCCCGCCTTTCATCTTGAGGGGAGTAGTTGTCTCGTACATCGCAGAAAGCATTGTACAGTGCGAGGTGGTCGCTTTCTGACCCGGCAGCATACGAAACTTTGTTCTGCGCGCTCTGGGACCTGACATCGGGCGCCGTGATAAACAGGCCTCGCTCTTCAGCAGCGGCGCCCACAACCATGATAGGATCGAGACATTTGAACAGCACACCGAGCAGGATCATCTTGCCCAGAGCGGGATGCACGGGGAGGGAGGCCAAAAGCTTGCCCAACGCCGTCAGCCCATGGTCGCGAGTGAGGGCGCCCAAATCGGCGAGATTCTTGAGGGCTTCTTTGACGCTGGCAGCACTGGGTGGCTCAATAGCGGCGGCCAGGAACTCGGTCACATCGACGCCGGGGATGGACGACTTAATGTTGAGACACGTCGTCTGCAAATCGGAGCGGAGGAGCTCTGGAAGGCCAATAGCGCGCATCGACTGGTGCCGTGCCTTGGTGTACAGGGCGAGATAATGACCATCCTGGACTCTACCAGCTCTTCCAGCGCGCTGTTTCGCGTTGGACTTGCTGATCCATGTACTCTGAAGTGCCGAGATGCGCTTCACGTGGTCGTAACGCGTCTCACGCACCTTGCCCGTATCGATGACGTGCTTGACATCGGGGATCGTGATGGACGTTTCACCGATGTTGGTGCTCAAAATGATCTTGCGGACCCCTGGAGGCACAGGGTTGAAGACGGTCTTCTGCGCATCGGGAATAGACGAGTGGAGTAGGTAAGTTCTGTACTTGGAGGTATCCATCATATCGACACCTAGCACCTGGTTCTGCAGCAACTTTTCAACCCGTTGCATCTCGTCCAAGCCTGGGAAGAACACCAGAATGGCGCCGTCACTCGTGGTCCTCAAGACATGCGCAATGGTGGTGGCGATAAGACCATACGGTGTGATGGCGTCGTCAGCAGAATTGCCGCCAAGCTCGTTGTCGACGAGGTTCTGCTTCGCCTTCCAATCGATGACGCCGACCTCGTCATCTCGACCTGTTAATGCGCCACGGGCAAAACGGTGCTCAATGTCCAGGTACTGTGCAGAGAATTTATCGGCATCGAGAACTCTCAGCTCTGCTTGGGTATAGTTTTTGCGTAGGTCATCCAAAACAGCGTCCAGATGTCGCTCCGTAACCGGGAACGTTCGGCCTGGGACAGAGAGAACAGGTGCCTCGAATTCCTCGCCGTCAGGCCCGATGTTCTTGAAATAGTTAGCAAACAGCTCGGTGTCCAGCGTAGCGCTCATCAAGGTGATCCTCGGGACCTTGAGTCCCTGCATCAATCGTTCCGCTACCGCTTTCTTCAGGATAGTCAACGTGAAGTCGATGATGCGGTCCCGCTCATGGACCTCGTCGATAATGAGGTGGGATACATGGTCGAAGATGCGGCCGGGATCGGATTGAAGCTGTTGTAGGAGGATACCAGTGGTGGCGTACGTGACGCTGCCACCCTGGCGTGGCAATCGTGCATCAAAACGGACGTGATGTCCCACGTGAGCCTTGAGTTCTGGGCCCATTTCGTCGGCCACTCGACTTGCGACTGAGGTTGCAGCGATTCGGCGTGGTTGGGTGCACATGATGTTGCACTCGGCGCCTTTGCCGCTCTTATAGTACTGCTCCAAGATGATCTGCGGCACTTGGGTCGTCTTTCCGCTGCCCGTGGCGCCAATGATGATGCTGAAGACGTTGTCCTCAACCAGTTGGTAGACCTGTGGCTTGTACTTGTTCATAGGCAATTCAGATTTGATCTTGCGCATCGAGGCCATCTCATCGCTTGCGAGATAGCGATCATACATGCCGGCCAGGCCCTGCGACAGAACCCGCTTCTGCTCTTGACTAAGATGCTGTCGTGTTGAGTATTTATGCTGCTGCTCCGACTCATCAATCGCGGTCAACCTGGCGCCAGCGCCAGCGATGCGCAAGTCTTTCGTCGCCCGCACTGTACGCTGCATCAGGTTCATTGCCAGTTCTGGCACTTCCAGCGTGACAGGCCCAAGTTTCCGCACGATGCGGCCATTGCCCTCCTTCATTGCTGCGGTGAACAGCACCAGCAGTGCCGGCTCTGCTTTGCAGATGTTGATTGCCGAACAAAGAAGGGCGAGATCCGAGGCCAACTGCTTTCCCCTGGCCTGGATTCTAGAGTTCTCCGGGGCACCCGACCGATCCGACTTGGGAAGGACTTGGGCTTCGAAAATGCCACCCGTCTTATCCACACGCAAGTCGAAGTCGTAGGATTTGCGATGCATCTGTAACCACTCATGGAATTTGGATGCA
This sequence comes from Pseudomassariella vexata, assembly GCF_002105095.1. Taxonomy (NCBI): domain Eukaryota; kingdom Fungi; phylum Ascomycota; class Sordariomycetes; order Amphisphaeriales; family Pseudomassariaceae; genus Pseudomassariella; species Pseudomassariella vexata. The sequence goes on along the minus strand of NW_024467956.1, from coordinate 1,869,402 downwards.
GTGTCGACGGTTAGGCCGTTATGGTCGCCCGCGGCTTGGGTATTGGCTATGTAGCCTTCTGCCGCGGCCTTGAACTTCAGAGCTGCACCGATCTCTGCGCGGTCGACAGAGGTCGCCGACGCCGAGACCTCAATGCCTTGCTCTTCAAGCCGGATATTACAGGTGTACGATTTTGTCTGCATTCGTGTCCTTTTACCAGCCACCATTTGGGGTACGACCAAGTGTCTGGCACAGTAGTTATAGACGTCTTTGATAGCATCCTTCTCTGCGGTCAAGACAGCCGCGCTCAGCTTCTCATGTTGAGGCCACAGCTCTTCCACCAGACCTTCCTTGTGCAACAGCGCCACGATTCGGAGCGCCGCAGCTCTTTCGGCACCTTTCTTGGTTGCGTCCTCTGCCATGGTTCTCATGGTCGTGATGCCAGGCAAAGTCGCAACGGCGGTTGTCTGGAAGCAGCGAGAGCGGGAGCTTTGGATCGTTTTTATTTTGAACGATGCCCCTCTGATGGATCGGAAACGCGAATGTACAACACTGTATGGGGATGCTAGCAGATGCGCAGGCCCTTCGGGCAACTCTTCGGAGAACTCTTCGGAGGAGGGCATGGTGGGCTGGTCTGCAGGTCCAGGACCCTGTGGCTTCTTCGTTACTTTTGCGCGGTCTGATAGTTTTATATGCTTCTTCCGTATATCGCTTCCCGTGCGTCGCTTCCCCTTCTGTGCGGAACTCGTTGTTGCCGTGGCCCTTGCCGCATCGGCCCGGCGCGACTGCTCTCGATTCTTGGAATTCCTGACCGAGGTCGTTGTCCACAGGACAAAATCGTTCTGGGCGGACGACTCTGGACGCTCCCGTAAGGCCGCTGCCTCGCTTTGATGACGCAATGTCATAGCGGCAAACCGAGTGGTTGGAAATACATGAGTCGGCGTGAGGACTGATGGACAGCACCTTATGGTGAGCTGCCTTCGGGCTAATCTCAACATGGTGATATGAAGGAGCGTCGGGCCAATGTGGGAGGAGGGCAACAAGGTTCGCGTTGTTCTATATATTCAGCAAGCATTGTAATATCCTAGAAGAGGAAATAATGGGTCATGACTGGATCATTACCTGATACGCCTTGCTGGTCAAAAGAAAAATTCTAATGTTCCCGTCATGGCCCAGAACATCACCTGCAGAACCCGACAAAATTGCCCGATAAGAAAAGCTGTGATAAGATAACGATAACCTTCCCCTGCATTTCCTTCAACCAAACTCATCAGCGTCCGAGGTGGTCTATCTTGAAGGTATCGAGCGCCCATCATGCCATGGATGACAGGTAAGACTGCGAATTTTTGGATTGCAATGTGCCAATCTGAACTTCTGCTTCATGAATTCCTGCTTGACACTTCAAACCACAGGTTTCATGCACAGAACAATCGCACGTACAAAGCTGCCAGATTGAACTGGGAGTCTCATGACAGCGGCCCTGGGCTCGTGGTTAGCCCTATCATAGTGATTATCATGATGGCTGCAAAGTATAACCTCCTTCGATATAATCCTAGATAACGACGTCTTAATCGTGAGGCTCTCAGATTCCATTTTGGCTGAACCACAAAACATACAAGCATCGGTCAAAGGCACCTCACAAATGGCCACCAAAATCTCCTAGAAAGTACTCCGCTGGTGTACTCGCTTATGATATTTGGAGTACCACCACACAAGGGGCTCGAGGCAGCCTTCTAGTCAGGCAGGCAGAAGCAACGCAAGGCGCCAACCCGCATGTAACCTGATAATAGCAACTTCAGAATTACTGACGAATCGATCATGGTGTCATCCACAACTGTATAACGCTGCTTGAATATACCACGACATCTTGGGTACCGTTTTATATTTGTACTGACATAGCCCCTAAGTGGGAACCCAACTGGGTCATGCTCTTATTCTGAACGTATCCGGGCCCCCCGTCAATCTGCAACTCTAAAACCGTGGTTCATCTCCCGGGTCCAAAGAGGTCTGGACAAATCCACTTGTTCGTTCTGCATGGGCCAGGGTCCCAAATTGAACTTGCCATAGATGAACGATGATGCAATACAACGACTCGTATCTGAATATCAATTAATTCCAGCTTTTAATGGTGGATCATCGCTAATAAGGGGTATTTATCATCCGAGTCCCCCGGCCAGCCGAACCAGCCAAGTACTTAAGCATCGCTCGAGTATAAAGCTTGCGCTGTTACGAGGCCTGTTTCATTTGGAGATCCACTGTTCGCTGATCCTCTAAACCAACATGGCATCCTTCTTTCTTCTCGTTGTGTCAGCGCTTACCAGCTTTGTCTCCGCAGGCCTCTTGGCACCGCGTCAAAACACTACCTTGGTCAACATCACTGCCCTGGAGAAGAATGTGACTCCGAGGTCGGGGTCGGGTGCCGTGAGTGCGGCAGGGACGTTGTCGCCCTTCGGCGAAGTAGGTTTAGGGTGTGGAATCAATTGGCAGGAAACGCAGTCCGTTGGCGGTGAGTACAAACTGCTCGAAGAGGCCAGCGCATATCTCTGACAGCTGGGTTCCAGGAGGATTGCAAGCTGGATCGGACACTTTTGGAATGGGTTCGGGTTTAACTATCACCCCTGACGCTATGAATGTTGGTCTCGGCATCAGTGTCATCCCCGCTGACTTCAACTCGACGTAAGGCTTCCATACGCGTAGCATGGCTTTGGACTCGTGCTAACTTCTAGCCAGTGTCAGTGTTGCAGCTGCGGCCAATGGGACCATCACTCTGGTGTTTGCCTCGACAGGAAATTTCAGCTGTGAAGACACGACCGTAGATGGCATGAAGGCTATGAAATGCACCTCCAAGTAATAGCCCCACAGATGTTGCCCGATACTGGATGAGCAAAGTTGTGGGAACATGTGGCACCAATAACGGAATCGGAGAGGGTTATCTTCTTGTACGTATTTCTTATACATTACCCTGGAAGTAAGTAGCTCTGCTCCAACTTTCTCAGCACAAGACCGAGAATGATTTCACTGAGGAACGTAGCGAATTGCCACACCTATCATGATACGAATTTGACTTTTATATAAAATAATAAAAATAATATTAAATACGCCGTAGGTGTTAACCCTCGGTACCTCTACAAGTACTCCCTTAAGGGGCTATAGATGATATAGCGGGCCCTTAAGCCGCGTCGGGCGGTTATACAGGTAAACTTGTAGCCAAACGACTACTAAACCTCCTGTCCCTCCCTAAGTCTGTGCTACAACCCCTGCCTGAACTACCGATAAGTGTGGTAATGTGGCACTTAAATTCGTCCTCAGGGGTGGGATGCTGCTGATGTGCAGAAGATGCTCGACTATTTTTTGTCGCGACAAGTCGTAGTATCTGCTAATTGGGGTTCTCGTCGAGCGTATACATCTCAACCATACGCTCAAGTGGATAGACCGTAACGTGGTCTAGACGCTCGCAAGAATCGCGGCGAGAGGGCGTGCTGCGCGCCTTCTATCGTGAGGGGACGGGTTCGCCGACGAGCGTTATCGGATAGGCGAGGTCCGATAAGGGGCCGGATTAACGATTCGAATTCTGGACCGGCTGTCGAGTTATATTCCGCCGACGTAGTGCTTGACGGTCGACTGGCTAGGATGCTCGTAATCCTAAACTGCACCAATCTCCCTATTATCGCTAGGTAGGCGAAGTCAACAAGGTGGGCAGCGCGCCGTAAGGGTTGACTAAACCCCCTTGTGTGTCAGCTGCGGGATTCGAACCCGCGACTCGTCACCGACCCAAGTGGGCGAGGCTCAAATCGGGACTTATCTACCAGCGAAGTGACCAACTACACCAGCCGACTATATAAAATATTAAATACGCCGTAGGTGTTAACCCTCGGTACCTCTACAAGTACTCCCTTAAGGGGCTATAGATGATATAGCGGGCCCTTAAGCCGCGTCGGGCGGTTATACAGGTAAACTTGTAGCCAAACGACTACTAAACCTCCTGTCCCTCCCTAAGTCTGTGCTACAACCCCTGCCTGAACTACCGATAAGTGTGGTAATGTGGCACTTAAATTCGTCCTCAGGGGTGGGATGCTGCTGATGTGCAGAAGATGCTCGACTATTTTTTGTCGCGACAAGTCGTAGTATCTGCTAATTGGGGTTCTCGTCGAGCGTATACATCTCAACCATACGCTCAAGTGGATAGACCGTAACGTGGTCTAGACGCTCGCAAGAATCGCGGCGAGAGGGCGTGCTGCGCGCCTTCTATCGTGAGGGGACGGGTTCGCCGACGAGCGTTATCGGATAGGCGAGGTCCGATAAGGGGCCGGATTAACGATTCGAATTCTGGACCGGCTGTCGAGTTATATTCCACCGACGTAGTGCTTGACGGTGGACTGGCTAGGATGCTCGTAATCCTCAACTGCACCAATCTCCCTATTATCGCTAGGTAGGCGAAGTCAACAAGGTGGGCAGCGCGCCGTAAGGGTTGACTAAACCCCCTTGTGTGTCAGCTGCGGGATTCGAACCCGCGACTCGTCACCGACCCAAGTGGGTGAGGCTCAAATCGGGACTTATCTACCAGCGAAGTGACCAACTACGCCAGCCGACTGACTTTTATATAACAGGTTTTCCGTGGTGTCCTTAGTTGACGCTGCATAGGTTCGTCTAAGACCAGGTTTACTATATGGCAGTGTATTTGTTTAAATGCTACTGTCTCGCTATGCTGTGTTTTAACTCGGTAGTTGACTCCTTTGCATGGCTTGCATGGCGGGCACGTACTTTTTCGTAAGCTGGGTGGGACGGCTCCCTAGAATTGCAGGATTCGGGTGGGCCAACGGAGCTAGACCAGGGTGGCATCACAGCTGTCATACATCGTAGGTCAAAGGTATCCCACATCGACTAACCCATCTACCGAGTGCCACAAGGGTGCGAAATCCGATTTCATGACTTTTCATCGATGCTTCCCACCTCAACGTTTCCTCAGGCATTCACACTTTCTGTATTCATCAAGTAACCATCTTCCCCACATCAATCGTTTCCGCAACGCATGCCTTGCACGAAATGATCCTCGAAACAAGTTTGGTTACGCAACTACCATCGGATGGCTGGTTCGAAGGATTCGCAGGCCTCACCGACGGCCACATTTTAGTCACCCGTATCGACCAGCCGGAACTCTACAAGCTGGATGCCGAAGACCCAGATGCAGAGCCGCAACTCCTATACACCTTCTCCAGTACTGATGCCAGTGGGCTCGTCCATTTATGCCCAATTCCAGGTCACGACAACGATTTCTTAGTGCTCTCGGGCAATGTCGACCTCATCAGCGTCAAAGCGGAGAACTACATCGTGTGGCGGGTAACGCTTGGCACGAACAGTGACCCGCCTACAGTGACTCAAGTAGCCCATCTACCTGATGCAGGTCTCGCCCTTGGGCTCGTGGCAGTTTCGCAGCACATGTTACTTGTGTGCGATTCGGCGAAGCATTGCATTTATCGAGTGCATCTGCAAACAGGGAAATGCTCGGTGCTTGTAACCGACCAATCCTTCCAGGCCGCTAGCGCGGAAGATTTTTTTGGCATCAACCGGGTTTGTGTGGTCGGCAGCTATTTGTGGTTCACAAATAGCAGCCGCGGTATCCTGGGTCGTGTGCCTGTCGAGCTGGATGAGGCGGTTGAGGATTGTATCCAAACGACAGGTGCTGTGGAAATTCTGACGGATGATTTGCCTCACTGTGATGGATTGGCTGTGACGCCAGATGAGAAGACTGCCTATACTGCGTGTATGACGGATGGCCGGTTGTGGAGGGTCGATATTGGGAGCGATAGGCAGGCTTCGACAAGTGTTGTCATGGAAAACCTTGTCAACCCAACGGCTGTGGAGTTCGTTCATACTCACGGAATATCCAAACTGTACGTTGTGTGTAGCGGTGAGATACAGTTGGGCTGGAGGAATTCAGATAACTCATCAGCTTCGTGGAGTGAGTTCGCCGACATAAACAACAGTGTGACGGTCACTGTCACAACGGTAGTTGAGAATGTCAAACCCGCTTGACTGGGCATTCAATTTATTTTATTTCACATTCTTTGTTACTGTATCTCCATACTATCAGACCCGACGAATAGGAACTGGTCCACCAACGCATCCTTCATATTATGAATACCATCCAGTAAATCTCATTGTGAGACCGTGTATGAGAAACACGACTGCGAAATAACTTGATACATAGCACCTATTCCTCTCTACGATCGTGAACAAGGATATGCATATTCCTTGCAGCCGCCCTTATGCACCTCACTGGCTTGGCATGGGTTCGGGTTCGTCCGGAAATGCTGCATATGACATATCAGTTCCCAGCAGGCTGGCTACCTCTACGAAAGTAAATGAGCCTATTCCGCCGAATTAGTCAGAGTCGTATGATCCATCAAAAAAAAAAACTTTCAGCTAATTCACAACCGCAGTGCCGTACGATTCGGTGGCGTCGCTCCAGTCCAGTACCACGCCGCTTAGCTGCAGATGTGCCACCTACAGATGAGTTCGGTTCGATTGGTTTTGTTCTGATAGTGCCCTAAACCCTTGCATAAGGACATCCAGCCACATCTTGGCACCACACTGTGACAAACTGGAGACCAATGACACGTTCGATATTCGGACCTACCTGAGTTACTTCCATCGCTTAGTATACTCTGATGAACCCCGAATGCCACAACTGCAATGTTAGGATTGCAACACTGTCTGAGAATCCCTATGTCCACCGACTATGTTGTGGTGTCTGCACCTGCAAGGCTTCTGCGAGGTTTCTCCTTGGGGTCTGCAGCTTATTGTGTATATGTCGGAACTTCAAGTGGCTATACGTGTACTCTCTGGGTCTCGTGCAGTGAATAATGCGGCCCGGTGAAGTCAATGTTTATTCGTGCTGTGATTGTTCAAGGTAGAGTAAGACCGTGCGGTTGCATGATGCCGCAACCGCTCATCGCTCGGGCTGCCGTGTTAACCACTCACGGGGATATCTTTACCGTAGCCCAAGTTTATGTGGGCTCGATGTATGCCTCTTCACTGCTTTCCCCGGACTGTTTCCCTTGCGTGCGAGTCATGTCGACCTTGTACATCATCTACTGTTTCTGCAAGCGTTTCACCAACTAACCCCAGCTTATCCTCGTTTTTCCCTTCCCAGGCGGCATGATTATGGCTTGCCACGCTCTGGATGTAGAACCGTTTTCCAGTCCTACACTTGCTTCGGCCAGCGTGTGCCTGTTTCTTGCCAATATCACATGGACCATGGTCCATGACACCATCTGCGTGAGACCTCGTGGTAGCAGTCAGTCAGGGCCATTCTATTTTCTCTAGACGGACTGGGTTCTGGATAGAGTATATTTCGCGCCGCTGGACACGGCTCGCGCCATGTATATCGTTCTACCAGACGGGGCCGTCTTGGCTGCTGTGCCTGCCGGGACCGTGATCTTGGGTTCGTAAGACTTGGTCGTTCTTCTCAAAAATACTGATCAATAATATATCACCTTGCCTCATAATTGCTAGCCACATCGCAGACTCGCCCGCCAACACGGCCATTTCACAATCACATGCCGGCAACAACCTCTGGCATACTACTATTACAAGCTTATCAGAGATTCAACAGAATCTTAACTTTGATTGTCGAGACAAACAACTTCATCTGACTCGCAATACCATACAAGACCACGACAAGGCCTGAACATATTGACGAAAGAAAGGCGAAACGATCATCCGCAACGTCCTAGCGAAAATGGCCAAGTGGGTGGACCATTTCAAAAGGGTAATAATAATCCCGGACGTTCTCGAGGAATGCGAACCAAATACACGCCGCAATATTTTGGATTGTTTAGAGCGTATCCTGCGATATTCGTCCACCCTTGTTAAGATATTCATCTCTCGTCGTGATGACGATGACGAAGATATAGTTTACAAACTCAAAAGCCAACCAGCCTCGAGCTGTCGTCCAATATCAACTCCAACGACATTAATACATTTGTTAGACCAGATCGTGATTACTAAGGTAGTGATTAAGGCCACAGCTAGGAACAAATGGAGCGGCAAGGAGGTGATGCCACTTCTCCTTGATTAACGAGGAGATCAGGTCGTGATAACTCAGGGAGTAATCGAGGGTGCAACTGGAAATAGAAATTTACAAGCTATTATAGCAATACTCCTAGATGTACGAGGGCGAATGAGCAGAGTACCAAGATGAATGCCCAAAGTGGACGTTTCGGGAGTGCCTTACGAACTGCTTTACTTAACGGACACGATGAGATAGTCTAGGTACTTCTTAATAGGGGCGTCGACATATCTGTGACGGCGAAGGATGGGTGGACGTCACCCACTTATCTTCATACAAGGGGTAAATCGAAGTCGTCAAGCAGTTATTGGGAGTAGATTCGCCAATGGTGTCATTACCTACTCGGATAAATCTGGTGATCATAGCAGAGAACTCTCCATCAGCGGCAGTCTTATCAACCTCCTAGATACCTGTGGGAGAACGCCATTACGCCTTGCAGTCATCGCCGGCAACACTGATAATGCCCAAGCTCTCCTTGGTCACGATGGCATGGACCCAAATGCAGGCGACAAGCATTTTCGAACGGCACTTTCCTAGGCTGCCGGAAAGGGCCATGAGGCCGTGGTGGAGCTCCTTATTAAGGACGTCCGGGTGAACAGCAATTTGCCCGACTATGCTGGTTGGACGCCGCTACTGGGGGGGTTAAAGAGGCATCATGGGATAGTTGTGAGGCAACTTCTCGCTGGTTGACATCACGAAGGCCTCTGTAGCGATGAGCTTGTGACTTATTGCTCAGTATACGGCTAGCTCGCCCTGCTTACGAAAATCCCTTCGACATTCAACCCCATACTGTCCTTAGCTATAACCCCGTCGTTACAGCACCGCGTTACCAATGCGCATACCTGCGGACTCGTACTAGAAGAAGTACAATATAGAGGCTTTTACTTGAATGTACCACTCTTCGTCTCGTCCTGGGAAAACCACGGATGTAGTAGAACTTCCGCAGGCGAGGGTCTCGCCGCAGGATCGTACTGTAAGATCCATCGAATAAGTGTCTTCACTTGGTGAGCTTCTTGCTCCTCCAGATCTGGGCCAGCCTTATCAAACAACTCCTCCACCATAAGCGGCTCCGCCCCCTCTGCCACCCCCCGAGCGCACAATTGAAGAGTTTCCCTTCGGGGGTAAAGTACAATGACGAATTCTTCCACTCCCGATAGAGCTTGTCGGGGAGGGCACCGAGACAGGCAGTAAGGGAAAGGAGATGGTCGTCATCTTGGTAGGATTCCGAATCATACCACGGTACGCAAATAAGGGGCTGTCCGGTAACAATCTGGAAAGTGAGGCAACCGAAACTCCATATGTCAATGGTTCTGTGAACCTCTCCTGTCAGAATCAACTCAGGAGGTCGAAGCCCGAGTGGGGTAACCGGCTTCTTCGGAGGGTCCGTGAAGAAAAACGCTATTCAGAGCAAGCAGACGTAAGTAAACATACTATGAAGAGTACTTTTACGTAGAAGTGATCACACCGGGATATACTAACCTCCACCCATATCGGCGAGTTTAATCTTGAAGCCTTGGTTGCAAGGCGTGGAAGGCACTAAGGGTTTCGCGATGCAGAGATACCGAGGAGCCCATTTATCTTGCTTACCATCCAGCCTTTGTACGGGCGCGGAGATTGAATTGCTTGTGCATCTTCTTTCTGCCGCAACTCGCCCTCGGGCTTCGAGTCGATGTTGTCAAGACCGAAGAATATGTTCCCCGGCTGGAAGCCTCCGTGAGCTATACCATACTCATGTAGAACTTTCAGGGCCTGAAGAGACTGTTTGAGGATGTTCTTTGCCATCTGAGGCGGGTAGCGTACCTTCATTCCCCACTTGCGAGGTTTGAACTGAGGTAGCTCTTCGACCATGGTATTCACACTCGGACCCATAGGCTCGAATACCAGACATTTATGGACGCCATTAGGGCCACAGTGTTCGAAATAATCTACAAGCTGCGTGATGTGTTGGGAACCCTCTGTTGGTGCATTTTGCGTGATGTAGCGCAAGATTTGCAGCTCGGAAGTCGCTTCCGAACTTCCGACCAATATCTTTATTGCGACGTATTTACTGGTCCTCAGGGGACCTTAGCAAAGCGTATCGATGGCGTCACCGGCAGATCGCTTACCACAGATCTCGGGCCAGCCAAACCGTTGAGTAGGAGCCCTCGCCGAGCTTCCGCAGGATCTTGTACTGGCCATTTTTGAAAACATCACCCAGATGAACAGGGTGGTAGCCTCCCGGCTGATAATCCTCGATCCATTCACAAGGTGATGTCATCTTTTTAAATCGCCATTCGCGATCATCTGGAGCACTTGATGGCGGCGTAGGAGGGGGAGAGGTTTGCATACTTGTGGTGGGGATGCCTTGTGCAAAAGTTGCCAGTGGGAATATTTTGTAAGAAAGTTAGAATCGCGAGGGGAAGGCTTGCATAAGGGAGCCCGGAAAAGCAAGTGAGAATGTCGAGTATGCATTTATAGGCCCATAACGGTGCCGCCGCCTGGAACTTGCTGCAAGAAAAAGTTGCGTCTCGACGCGTGACGTTGGGCGTGCGCGAACCATGTAGTGTAGATTCTGACACGTGACCACTGCACTCAAAAAGGATTTTTTCCTGGGCTGAAGGGCATTACACTAGAATGACGGGCGAGATATCATTATTTGGAACAGTTTCGGTCATGAGGGACAGCAGCTTCGCTCTCTGTCTCAACATACTCGTTACTATGGGAAATTTAGGGGAGTTTGGCAGACTGGTTATTGACTGGGTTAAGGCAAAAGTTGGAATGAGCGTGGATATGCCTAGGTGACACTTTGATGTATGAGTAGAAGCTACCGCTACTTGACAACTTGGGATATTTTTCTCGGTATAGCATTACACAGTGAATTTTTCTCCTTATGAAGCAAGATGTTGTTCACTTCTCTCTTTGCCGTTTAGCGCTGTGAAGTTATCTTGGTGAACCAAGTGACAATAATGTTTCTTATCCCTCTCGTCGATCACTGGATAATCAACCGTACATCTTTATGGGATTATGGTGATGTAAGATGAAGAAGGTAAGGATTTGAGGGCGCAAAGGAGCAAGGGTGAGTTGTTACTAGGTTTGATAGGTGGAACTACATGGGTATTGAGAAGCTGGCGTTTTCGATTTTCGGTACCATAAGCACCTGCTAATCCTGTGGATTAATATATTAAAGAAAGAAGCTTTTCCAAATGGTGTGAGATGAGAACAAGGATGTGGAGATAGTATCCAAAGCAGTAGTCGACGTTGACATGGTCTAAATGCACATTCTTCGATGCATAATTTCATTCTTCTGGCAAGGCCAATGACCGCAGGATAGGAAACGGCTCCTACCAGGTCGGGTCTGACTTGGGTCTCTCGCTGGGATTCTATGCCCATGCCTGCGGGTAATTGCCCTTTCTCTGTGGGCTATGCTTGGTTTGATGGAGCTTGAGGTGCCTGTTAGTTGTGCTTTTTGGTTCAAGATGGACTTTTGGGATTATTGGTGGAAGCATTTCGGCTGGGTTCTTTGCGCACTACATGCGTTGACAGATCTAGACACCATAAGTCTTTCTTGATAACACTGTTTCTGGTTTTCTTCGGCAAGACAAACAGTCATATTGTATGTTTATGCAATATGTTTCGGTGGTTGGGAGGCAAAGGTCACATGTTTTCTATATTTCATTCCTCTCCCAGACAGAGAAAACTGCATGGCTACTCACTCCGGGGTTTGTAGGAAATTTTGACGACATCCACCTCTATATTAGTCGACCGTATTCCGCAATGTTGTGCTTAAACTACTCAAAGAGGTATGCATACAATAGGTTCGTGTTCATCGTATTTACCCCTCTTTATTATGATTGAAGAACTATAAACCTTCATTAGTAATGAGTATTAAGTATATGATTCAAACTAGGGATCCTTTGAATCCAGGAACAAACACCATTTGATTCTTTCCCTTTTTTTCTCCTATACGCTACCTGGAGCACCACAGTGTATCCTTTGCTTCCAATTTGATTTAAAAACCGGCTGTGGTTTATAGTAACGGTTAGGCCGGTCTTGAGAATAGCACCAACGGACTCACTATTGGCTTCCTATCAAGCCAATTTGATTTTATGTCGCCACTCCTGTCTCTATTTAACAAATATCATGTGCCAGTTAACTTCCTCCCTTATTCATAGCTCACAGCGAGTCCAAGCTACTAAGGCTTCGGGTGATGACTCATGGAATCGCTAAGAAGCATTCTCAAATCCTTCGTCTTCAAGAATTTGTGGGAGCTTGTCAACCTATCTGCACGAGGCATTTAGTTGGCATTAACCATTTGGATAAAACAATGGGATGTAAATTCATGTGTAGTCCCCTCCATGCCTCAACCTCTCGAAGACAGTGTTTATGTGGGTGGATTCCGCAGCCAACGATCCAGCAGTAAGGATTTTGTGGTGCCCAAAGACATCAGTTCGTCCCGCTGTAGATAACTTACCGGCTTTGGCGAACAGCGCTAGCTCTGGAGGAATAGAAAAGTCCAAACAAGTATGGGTAATACAGGAAACAGGGTTATATTGGTGATGATGATGGGACTATGTGCGAAAGGCTGCAGCTACGGAAGGGCGATCTAAGGGCAATGGGCCCAAGCGCTGCACCCAGCACAACAGGCGGTGTGCTTGGGACACGCAATATTAAGTGATGGATACGTGCTAAGCGATTTGTGGATGTGACGAATGATCTTGTAGCGCCGATCCGTGTCCCTCCCTACCGAGATCACTACACACAAATGAGCGACATCAAAAAAGCCAATTAGTTCAGATCTTGCTATTGTTGAATTCGAACCATGTTGTCTGATTGCTCTACCCAAACTAAGAATCGAAGTGATCTAGAGTGAATCGAGATGAATTAGAATGAACACCAAATTTGATGTTGTGGTCACTTCACGCCACGGTAGAAGAATCACCAAAGCGCCCGTGGAAAGGTCCAATACCCACTGTGGCGATTGGCCAGGACCCATGCATGCTTACGCAGCAGCTTTACACAAGCACTCCTAGTAGATAGGCATGCTTCTTGATGGAGCCCCTTGCCTTAGACGTGTATCAAGCCTTTCTTTGTTGGCACCATGAAAAAATACAGGACTATTCCGTAACTTCCGTATGTTGGTGAAGTTGGCGAGTTCTTTGTTTTCATGCAGATGATTTCCCGCAAGCCATCACCTAACACCTGTGGCTTTGCTGTCCTGAATTTGCTGAGATGACCATCAGCATCGCAATAATTGTGTGTTTCCTTGTTGACACTAGGGTCAATGGTCTACCATTCTGCATATGGATTATTCCTCCCGAATTTTCTTCAAAGCCATATTGATACGTGACCCCATGGGGGGATACCCTGTAGCTATAGATAAGATAGATAAGATAAGAGCTATAAAAGAGCTCTGCCAGGCCAGAATAGCTGACCTGGCCATCCTTTCCCAATACAATAATTCACACCCCATATGCACTCGCATCACATATGATTACTAATTTTACAAAAGGTTCATCAAAAAGGGGGGATTCATAAAAGAATGCCTCATCTTACTTGCTCGAGCACGAGATTCTGCTCCTACACGTACGGTTAGGGAAGCCTTTCTCAACATCGAGATGGAAGAAGGAAGAACCCACAATGGAAACCAAAATCTATTCTCTGCTCTAGCCATGTGCAAATAATGAAGTTCTTATACTCACTTGGCCGTACACTACCAAAACGACATGCTAAGTTTGGTACAACTACCACTAAAGCTTTCATGTCCATTCCGAGGCATAGCTTATCGCCTGAAGCCTATATCTCAAGTTAGTATAGTACACAATTTACCATTGCCCAAGAGTTCCTCGTCATATCCGCCCAGCTCTGGGAAAGTATCGTTCTGGAGATAACGTAGCGGGAGGACACTATCAAGTGAATATGCTTGTGGTAACACAACACCTTGCTCCATATTTGTGAGGCGATGGAATTTCATTGTCGGGTAAGTCCAGCTCGGGGTAATTGTGCTTGTACAGAGCGCTTTGCAACGCTGCTGCCTCGGCCAAGATATACTCCAGCACATCTTGACCCGTTTCGTCAATATCACTGTAGTGATCTGGACAAGCCGACAACATTGCGTCTTTCTTGAATGGGTTGGAAGGATTCATGTCTGCAATGAGCTGATCAAGGTAATCACCAGTCTCTCGGGACCGGTAGGGATAACCTATCAATGGCATGGGTTGCATGGGATCTGGGGAAGGCGCTCGAGAAGGGAAATTCAGTACAGGGAAGGTTCCCTTTGGCAGAGGCGAATTGCAACCCTGCTGGCTAACATCCGGCTGTGGCTGACTCGATCTCTGTCCAGCCGCAGTATTTGGTGCCACGTCCCCCGGAACAAGGGTTATTAGCTCATGGATCAACTGGGCCTCCTGATCATTCTTCGCTTCGAGGTCGTTACGAGCAGTGTTGAAAGTCTGTCGACTCTGAACCTCCCACGTAAATCTTTGGGGTCGGCGTCTATCCAATCCTCTTCTAAAGGCATCATTGCGCATGGCTTTGTTGAGCTCAAGCCGGCCCTTTCGCAACTTCTCGTCTGGCTCATTGGATAGTTTACCCTTCAAGTTCCAGATCTTAAGGATATAGGCCTTAGTCTCCTTAGATGTAAGTGGGCGAAGGGCACCATCGTTGAGCTTCTCAGGTTGGCGCCAAGGTGCGTCCTGGAAGTCTATGAGGCAATTTCGTGATGCCATGGCGAGTTCTGTGTTACGAAGCTGGTAATGTCTCTGAATACTTTTGTTGAGTGCAAGTTTGAGATGAGAGAGCTAGATTTAGTGAAAATATTGGCACCTCTAGAATACTACTTGTGTATAAGTGCATGCATTTTCCCTCAGGCTATTGATTGCTTATGAGTACATTAGGGAAACTATTTCCATTGTTACTGCCTAATTCTAAACAAATAAATTGTATTGGCTTTGTTCTCTTCGCATGATTCCCTTGTGATAGGATTATCAACTTAAAACTGGCGTTGATCTGCAACATGATGCTAGGCAGGCTTTGCGATTTGCAACGACTCACCAATGATACAGGATGTGGGCATGGAAACCACGGTATACAGGAGCCTACGAGAAAGACATTACACAAAGACAGAAGATGGGCGTGTTGAACTAGCAGATCATTGCTACTACTGACCAATACTGCTCTCAGGAAATATGTCAGCATGCCAATGACTATAGCATATGTTTTAAGTTTTACTATGTTGTTGCTTGAAGCCTTGAACCTGGCCGGGCAAAGCCTGTCCTAGCCCTACTGTCTTGGTTTTCCTTGCTTTCACCACCTTGAAGTTGGAAAAACTTCAAGCGTCTCCATTGGCGGTTCCCGAAAGCTGCCTTTACCCGCAAATGACTCTCGTCAGTATTGCGAGCCCTCATTCGTCCAAAAGAAGACATGCATCTGTTCCAGCGTTACTTCGGGAAAATGAAGTGTCAAGAAATCTTACCTGTCGCACATATATCCTTTAAATATTCGGGGATATTCAAATACTTCCAGGTATAGAGAAATCATGCAGAGGATAGAGATGTCAGAGAACAGAATGCCATAGGCACCAGTGGGTGTCAGGACACTGAACGCAGGACACCGGCGGGCCGCCGGAGGGGTGTTTCGGACAAAAGACTCCCGAATCATGATTACAATCTATGTGAAGCTTTGGGATGACGAGAGTCAAGATCCTTGGCATCGCCGACCCTGCTGTTATGCCGGGTCCAAGCGGCGGCCTAGCTATCTATATAAGGACCATCTCGAAGTAGGATAGGGAAGGAGCAGAGATCAATGCATCACCGTGGGCACCCCTACCTGAGACCGCCAGTGACCACCCGGTGCTACGTAGGAGGGACGCCCGTTACTCCCCATCACTCTGTACTATTGCCTTCGGCCTAGCCGTACCCTGACAAGAGATTACTCTGTATCGCAAAATCTGTATAATCTGATAAAACCCTATCAAGCCGGAATCATCTGTCTTCGTGGCGACAACGGATCCTTCGACTTCCCGCAAACATTCTGCATCCCGCGTTTGAGGGGCTAGAGATCCGCGCGCCCCAGGGCGAGGCGGATCTCATGGTCGAATATAATGCTCTGTCCGGTAGCTGGGGCTGTGGCGAGACTTTGCAATCAGTCACATGCAATGACATCGTATTTCCGATTACTGAGAATCTCATCCAAGCAGTGCGGGCGATCCGGCGCCCGATGATCATGTTCAATAAAACTCAGTGGATGCAATCTGTATCAATCAAAGCGACAATGAGGAGAAGGGTGAGCAAGTATGGAACATGCTGGCGATCTGCCAGGAAGATCCACCATGGTGATTGCTTGGCTGAGTACCGCACAACAGGACTTAGAAACCGATATGGGTGTCGAGTCCGGAACCAGTTGATTTCTTCTCGCCGGCGGTTTTAGATCTAGATACGTCTGGAAGGCGCAGAGAGATCACATTTAACAGAACATTGCCCATCCACAGGGATGTCATCGCCGCCCATGAAAATATTCTGGCGTTTATCTCCCACAACCCTCTCAAAAGCAGATGCCAGAATACGGCAAAAGATATGACGCAATGAAACGTCGAGACACCTTTCGAGGCATCAAACCCCCTCAACGCAGCCTCTCTCACCTCGACAGGCACCTCCATCAACTTTGAGAGAGAGCCTCATCCTTCTGCTCCGCTAAGGTTGCCTCGGCATCTGCGCCACCTGAAGGTCCGGTGCCTTGGCCTTGTTCTTGTGCCTCAGGTTGCATCTGCCATTCTCTGTAGGTGCAAGACTCGCGAAAACTTGGGCTAAGGCCTATATTTTCGTGATAACATAGTGGGGACTCGGGTTCTTGTCCCCTTTTGAGAAATAGGAGCGTCCAGAAAAGCGCCTCAGCCCACGAGATGCAGGCGATGTACACCCCTGCCCAAAACTTGATCCAAAAGAGGGCAAGATCCTTAGTCATGAGCAACGTCAAGGTGTTCAAGTATCAGCATCCGAATATTAGGACAGCCCGGCGTGCAGCGAGACGGAGTGCGATTCGAATTTTGAATATGTCGTGGGTGTTCTTGCATATCAGGCGTACAGGTCAAGTCTCTGCTACTCAATCTCTCGCCTCTGTGATGGATGATGTAGCGAGATATAACTAACAAGACATTTGCTTTAAGCAAGAACTAATGCGGTCAAAGACACGCGACTGTTAGGCAAACTTCTACAACACTATTTACTTTCATTCCAAAAGATAGCCACTCAACTATGCGTACCTGTGCTTGAACCAGACGATATGAGGCGTTGCTCCGCCGCATATTCCTTCCAAGTAACAACCGATTGGTACCAGCGAACGACTCAATACGACGGCAAAAAGGAACATCCCGTTGCATTCCACCATGGTCAGGTTCCAGGCCCATGATGCGGACACAGCTGAGGCATACGCGATTTACAAAAACCACCATGAGAAGAATCGCCGGACAACCCATCACTATATGTTGATTCTGCCCTTTTTTCCTGTGGCACATTGGTCCTTTAGATCCAGCTATTGCAGTTTCCTGCAGTGGCGAGACGTTACCCAGAATGGCCCGATATTTCGGAGGGAATGTGAACAGCGCGGTAGCGGGGCTTCGAGAAACATTGCTGACCAACTGGCTGACGCTTATGTATTTTCCCTGACCATGTTGTTTCGATAACAATGATTGGAGCGCATTATAGTGGGTTATCTACCGGGCTACATTGACTATTTCTCTTGGTGAGCTGACGAATGCCGGGATTTGAATAAGCAACTTCAGGCAAGAGCCGACGTGGTAGCAAATATGAGACGCAGGGAGATAGTCGGACTAGATTAACACAGACGAATGGTGTGACGGTACTCCAGTGCGGCTAGATGATTCACATGTGTCAGAGACACTGAACGCAGGACACCGGTAGGGTGCCGGTGGGGTGTTTCGGACAAAAGCCTCCCCAGTCATGATTACAATCTATGTGAAGTTTCGGGATGCCGAGAGTCAGGATTCCCGGCATCGCCAAACCTGCGGCTACGCCGGGTCCAAGCGGCGGCCCAGCTATCTATATAAGGACCATCTCGAAGTAGGATAGGGAAGGAGTAGAGATCAATGAATCATCGTGGGCACCCCTACCTGAGACCGCCAGTGACCACCCGGTGCTACGTAGGAGGGACGCCCATTACTCCCCATCACTCTGTACTATTGCCTTCGGCCTAGCCGTACCCTGACAACATGAATCTTGCGCTCCACTTAGGAGGTGACACTGGAACTTGTCGTCAAGGTGTTCACTTACTTGAGTACCACCTGGATAGGATGAGCTGTCATAACTCGCAGTATATGTCAAAACTATAGTAAAACGCTATCAGCCAAACACGAACATGGGCTAGTTACTATAGAGGTATTAATAAAACAAGTTTCTGGATTGCCGATCAAGCCGAAAAGAGGAGCTGTGAGCACAGTGTGCATTACGCTCAAGCGAGCAGTCTGACATAAAAGTCGGCCACCACGACCTGAGGCATGATGCAGAAGATGAACTGATCTATGTAAGCATATGATAATCTAAAGATTAACTAGACAAGGGAAATTCCCACTTGCGGCGAGTGCCACCATGTACGAACATAACATGCCAACTTGAGCGCGCCAAGATCCAAAGGAGCTCACTCGTGGAAGACACGATCGACGGACAATATCGCATTGTCATATTCGAGGTGGAATTTTAGGAAGCTGCATACTGCACCCCAGACATGCCCTTGACTCCCACACCCACACCACGTGTTGCCACGGTCCTTGGAAGTTCTGGGAAGTCCTTGCCACCATTGGTGGAAAATGCACGGGCATCAACCGTGATTTGGTCCTTCCAATTACCGGCATCGTCGCCCCACAAACGATCTGAACAGGGGGTAGATGACCCCGGTGTTTCTCAACCTCCATCCACTTCATCCTTTGAGTTCGTCGCCGTCGTCCGTCATCACGACTACCCCTCGCTGGTGAAGTGTGTCACACAATGGCAACATGTCTGTAAGGTCACAGAATCACCACACCACACCCCCTTTTTGGAAATTGTCAGCCATTCGGATGGATGTCAAAGACAAGATTGTCGGTCCACCTTGCGCCGGCGGCCGAATGTTGGGGGTCCACGGGACCAGGATGGTGCCGAAGGAATGGCGCCGCCCCTGAATAATTTACATCAGCTCCCAAAACGTGACGATCTCATAGGCGCAAAATGGTCCCCAAATCTCGCCGCCTGGGTGGACTTCTGTTTACACTTTAGACAACCCCCGCTCTCGGGTTCCAAATAAACAATGTTTCGATGCTGCTTCCGGAAGTCATCTAGAATAGGAAACGGACTCTACGTCCAGGCCGCCGGGCACGGCTGAGCGGTCTTGCTAGCAACAAGGCGAGGGTTTCTATACATAGGCCGGCCCGCCGCCGATCAGGACCCAGACTCCTTCGAGTCCAGCACCGGGACACTTGAGCTCACATTCGTTTTGAAGGTTCAAGATGTTTTTCGCCGTTCTCTTCACCTTCCTTTTCGCCTGGACCTCGTCGGTTCTGGGCATCACTGTCACGACTGCCACGGCGTCGTACACCATCAACACCGAAAGCAGCTATGGCATGACCGTGGTTATCAGTCGGTCGACCTGCGACGTTACGTCGATGAAGTTCATGGGCACTGAGTACCAGTACTCGGGCACCTATAGCCAGATCGCTTCTGGCTTGGGATCTGCCACTGTCTCTTACACCACCAGTGGTAAGTATCTCAATTCAAGACTGCTGTGGACTAGCTAACGGGCGGTTCCTAGGAAACTACGTGATCATCAAGTGCGTCGCGAACAATGACGCGTTCGACCTCACCCACTACATGGTGTTCGAGGATGCTTCCAACGCCATCTACATGGGTACCTACACCGCATCGGAGCCTACGGTCGGAGAGTTGCGCTACATCTACCGTCTCACTGGCCTGACCGATGCCTATCCCTACGGCGATGTTTCCGACATCACCGGAGGCACTGCCATCGAAGGCAGCGACGTTTACCTCGTTGACGGCGAGACTCGCAGCAAGGTCAGCAGCAGATGTGCACGTACATGATACATAAGAACCACGGCTGACAACATCTTAGTTCTACTCGTCCGAGCGCTTCATCGACGACGCCGTGTACTGTGCGACTAATAGCGGTGCTTCCGTGCACGCTTGCTTCATCCGCCCCAACAACCAGGCGACGGAGAAGAGCTCGGGTGGACCCTTCTTCCGCGACATCAACCTCAACGAGGTCGGCAGCTACCAGTCGTTGACGTACTACATGAACTCGAACCACGCGCAAACCGAGGCCTACCGCCAGGGCTTCCATGGCCCCTATGTCTTCCAGTTCACCCGCACGGGTGTCCCCAAGGCGAGCGACTTCGACGTTTCCTTCTTCGACAACCTCGGCCTGACAGGCTACGTCGGCGCTTCGGGACGTGGCTACGTCAAGGGCACGGCGTCGGGCGTTTCGTCCAGCTTCCCCATCGTGGTGCACTGGTACAACGCCAACTACCAAAGCTGGGTCTACGCCTCGTCCTCAGGCTCCTTCACCTCACCCGCCCTCGTTGCCGGTACCTACACGATGAAGCTGTACCAAGACGAGTTCCTCGCTGCGACGTCCACCGTTACCGTCCAGTCCGGCGCCACGGTCACGGCCAACATCGCCGCCACCAACACGATCCTCACCTCGTCGCACACGACCATCTTCAAGATGGGCGACTACGACGGCCAGCCGACGGGCTTCCTCAACGCCGCCAACCAGCTGCGCATGCACCCCTCGGACTCCCGCATGTCCTCGTGGAGTCCCGGGACCATCGCCTCGACCGCCGCCTCGTCCTTCCCCATGGCCATCTTCAAGTCGGTTAACAACGGTCAGGTCATCTCCTTCTCGCTGTCGAGCGCCATCAGCTCTACTGCCACCCTGCGCATGGCCACTACCCTGGCTTTTGCCGGAGGTCGGCCTCAGGCTATCGTCAACGGGTACACGTGCTCTGCGCCTGCGGCCCCGACAGCGATTGATAGCCGTGGTGTCACCAGGGGTGCGTACCGCGGCCTGGGAGAGGTTTATGATTGTAGTATTCCGAGTGGGAACTTGAAGAGTGGTACTAACACGGTGACTATCAATATCATTTCGGGAAGCAGTGGTGATGAGTTCTTGAGCCCCAATGTCGTAAGTACTATCCTGACTCTCTTCAAAGTACCGCCAATGCATTCGTGCTAATTCCTATTTAGATCTTCGATGCCATAGAGCTATTCTACTAGGCCCTGCATGGTATGGATACCAGGGGAAGGTTATTGATCTTTAGTGTATATACGTTCCATTGGCACAACTTCTTCGTAGGATTTCTTCCTTGATTTTCAGAAGGTCTTCATATTCGGTGTATATGAGCATATGAACCTGATTTCGCCATCGTATATAGTTTCTTGCTATGCCATTTCGTAATGGTCACTTTGGACTCCTTATTGCTGTGATTGTATATCATTTGGCGCTACACTTGCCGCAGTGGGGTTTATATGGGGTTCTCCCTTTTCAAAATCCTTCCCCATTTCAATCACCTGTGCCCCTCAAGGACCGGTGCTGATGTGATCTCATACGAGATTATGATTCTTGTATACCTTCTCACTACGATCCATCGTAGGCAAGATAGATGAGTCGGGTTGAAAATGCCTCAATTTGAGTTGTGAAGCGTATATCCGTATGCTCCGTGCGTACGTTAACTGTACAACTCCTATTTAGCAACTACGTGTGGCGTAGTTGGGATGATACAAATAGAGAGAAACCCAAAATATAACAAATGAACAATGCCCTGTTTGAACGGCACCACAATTATCCGTCCCAGTGCGTGCCCTGGTATCTCGTAACAAAAACGTCCGATAATCTTAAACCAGTTGGTGAATAGCCTGCTCGATACCAGCAACAGCGACTCCAACTCCAGCGACAATCCAGAACCACTTGTTCTCCAGAACATCAGCTTTCGGCCAGACCGAGTTGTGGCTCTGCTTAAACTTCTCGAAGTCGGCATGCTTCTCGACGCTCGACTGGGAATATCTTCGCGTCTGGTGCTTCTCAGTCTGCTTGTCTCCGCCAATGTAGCGCAAGAACAAGTAATTGGCGATACCGCCGAGGACCTCGATAGGAGCTAGCATATCCGATCCGTAAAGGAGTAGGGGGAAGGACAGATGAACCAAGATGTCACCCAGGTAGCTGTCCACAAGGTTAACGCAAGTTCGAAGACTGGCTTCAAATCAGGTGATTGACTTACTTTGGATGTCGAACCAAACTCCAAACACCATGCTTGCACAAAGCCGTCTTATCCTTCTCCGTCCTCTTGAATCGGTCAAGCTGCACATCCGCCAAAACCTCCAGCGCAAAACCAGCTGAGAACAAGCCCACAGCACACGCCTGCAGAAGCGGATGATACCCCGTCAGAACCGCACCCTGGTGGTGAAACGGTGCCGTAACTGGCAACGTAACAATAGTCTGTACCAGCGCCTCCGGCAAGAAAAGCGTGAAAAGCGCCTTGTTCCAGAACCCCTCCTCGCTCTTCTCAACCTCGTACCGCGGATCATCATCGCCCCTTCCTTCGCGTCTGCGCTGAATGCTGCGGCTCGCAATTCTATAGAGCAGTCTCCCGCCCCAGAGCGTAACGCCTGTTAGCAGCAACCTCTCAGGCCTTGACATCAACGCCAGAGCCTGGCTCAGGGTCAGACCCCGGTAGACTTTCCGGCCGATGGCACTCCACCAGCCGTTGATGACCGGGCCGACGGGCCATAGCCAGTCCTTGGCCTCAACGCTGTTGGTGGCTCTGCCGACGCCGTACGCTACAAGGGCTAGAGAGCCGTGCAGGGAGAGGCTGGGGAGGAGGGTATCTCTGAAGATCCCCACGTCGAGGAGTTCGCGCTGCCATGAGTGATGGTCAGAGATAGTGGACGGGGAGACGGGGGATTCGAGGGGAGGTATGCCAGAGGC
This sequence comes from Pseudomassariella vexata, assembly GCF_002105095.1. Taxonomy (NCBI): domain Eukaryota; kingdom Fungi; phylum Ascomycota; class Sordariomycetes; order Amphisphaeriales; family Pseudomassariaceae; genus Pseudomassariella; species Pseudomassariella vexata. The sequence goes on along the minus strand of NW_024467956.1, from coordinate 1,846,391 downwards.
GTTGTAGAGCCGGCCTGGGCGGCCGGGTTGGGTACTCTCGAAGTAGTGCATGGGTATCTTAGGTGGGACAATGGACTCAATGGTTGATTTGATATCCAGCCAGAATGACTGGTGAGTTGACTTGAGTTAGATCTGGACGGAGATGGTAGAATTCGTGGGGAGGGGTTATCACATCCAGCGTGTTGCTGGTGTCGGATCAGATGACATGACATCACACCTGGTGCGGAGAAGTTGACGTCAGGGGCCCAGACCGATGTGATTGCCAAATTTACAGTATGGTTACAAACGGAAACTCAAATCAAACGTATAATCTCAAGGCATCTACATGATCACGAAGCTTGGTTCTCATAGCTTTGGTTTGGATAATGTGGAGATAACGACTTATACATGCAAATATCGCTAACCGTTCACCCAATCGTAGCCCTTGGTCTAGGCCGCTAGCGAATGGGTTACCAGGGTCCTCTGGACAGGGCCCCGATTTCGTTAGCTTGGTGCTTGTCAAGAAGGGACCAATGCGCCGACTGAGATGGTGAAGAATGGATAGTTTTATGAAGGGAAGGGGAGAAGCTGTAGAGGTAAGGCATGAGAGTGAGTTTCGTATGTATCTGCCCTTGCTCTGGACTGTGCCCATGGTAACATATGAAGACACTCGTAGTCAACAAAGTAGAGGTCAGAGGATATCAGCCTACAATGAACCACCTATATGCAGTGAGTAATTTTCGACATTGGATCGTGCGACAAAAGCAATGTCTCATCCAAGGCTTACTTTCTCGGTTTTGGTAGCATCATGTTTGTTGAGAGGGGAACAAATCTCATCATTGAATTCCCATGATAATCTAGACGCCCATCTATGCTCCCTCGGCCCAACCTTCTCTTGACGCTGACGCTGACGCTATCCTTGTGGTATCTCTCTATAAGCAAAGTGATGGCCCTATATTACATTACGCAAAATACAAATGCAATTCCACTCCATGCTCGCAGTGACAGTCCCACATGACAATGCCTTGACCATCCCACCACCGAAACCGAACTAGGAACAGGCACCCAGCACACTTATATCCTAGTATTATTCGAATGCTGCATCTCTGCCGGATCTCGATTTCGATATCGGCTCGGCGGGGGCCTCTTCTTGAGTTTCGTCGGGGTCCTCGTCTTCGCCGGCCGGGTCGGCTCCCTGCGAACCGCACTACCACCCGACTCCCTCCTCAGCCCTACTGCCCCTGCCCCAAGCTCCCTCACCGATCCCCGCCTGGATGGCTCCCTCGTTCCCCATGCCACTGGAGGCTGCCACATCACCCTCTCATACCTCTGCGGTGATTGCGCCTCCCTCAACAATGCAACCGGCTTCACCGGCCTGGGAGGCGCCAACACCCCAGCGCCTGGTGGCCTAGGATTACTATCCACCATCGTAGCAGACAGTAACATGGGTCCCTTGGCGCTCTTCTCCGGACTACTAACGATTCGGATCGGCATTTGGACCGCGACGTCCGGCTTCTCCGCGTACCGCACGGTAGACAGTCTGGATCTTCTTGCGGAACTCGAGATGCTAGAGCTCGGCGTCGCTCTCCTGTGTTTTCGCACTGGACCACCTGATGAGGGGACTGACGTCTGAGATGAGACAGCCGAGTTCGTCGAATAGCGTGATGATGAGGCATAACTAGAAGGAGCCACAGTCGAAGCGCCGCCCGCCATTGAATTCTCCGTCAGGGCCAGCACGCCGGCTTGCTGCGTGACGTGGTTCCACTCCTTGCGCCGACCTCGAGGTTTATACGTCGGCTCCGGAGGCGACGTCGGGACAGCAGGGACAGGGGGCAAATCGTGCGCATCCATAATTGGTGAGCTAGCCATGAGTTCCGTCTTCGCATCATCATCGTCCTCTGGTTCCCGGACGACGGTGATAGGCTTCGGCTTCTGCTTGCTGGTTTCACGCAGCTTCTGACTTACCAGGGTGCTGGAGGCCGAAGCGCCGGAGCGGCTCCTCCGCAGCGAGGCGCGACGGGACACGCTGAGGTCTGCCTCCAGGTCGTCGTTGGCGAAGGTGCTCTCACGGCAGGTTAGCAGGGAGCTGTGCGAGAAGCCCGTCGTGGCGAAGGGGTTGGGGTTCCGCTCGATTTTGCAGGAGATGAGTATGAAAGAGAATCTGCGGTACACATTCCATCATTAGCAGCAAATTCACACGACAATACAACAATGTAATAGTCAAATCTAGGAGAATGAAATACGTACACCGCTCCACAGCAAACCAATAGGTTAAGATATGGCACCCGGCCCGCGAATCCCTCGAGTGGCATTGCCTTTGCAATCATAACCGCCGTCGCTATCAAAGCCGCTACCCAGACCATGATGGCGATTCGAGCAATGAGTAGCGCGCTCGCATGGAGGTAATTGCCGTAGATCTGCGGAGGCCCAGGCTGTTCCCTCGTGTAGTTCTTCAGCGCCCCCCTAATGTGCACGCCGATGTACAGAATGGCCATACACGAGGCGAATAGAATCAGGTCACGCGATATGCATGCAGCCTGCACCTCGACCGGATGGATCAGCAAAATCACCGCGAGCGTGATGCCACCTCCTGCCGAGATCAAGAGGACCAGTAGCGTGAGGAGCATGATCCAAGGGCGCCTCGTCCGACTTTCCTGCCGTTTTTTCAAGTCCTCGAGCGACTTGTAGAGAAGTTGGGCCTCATAGTTGCTGTTAAGCGATAGTTGGTCCTTCTCTTTCGCCATGGGGTAATGCGATGCGCTCGCATGCGAGTTGGTGTTTACTGGTAGCTTGCCGTCACTGATGAAATGTAGACCAGCTATTCAAGAAAGATATGTATAGAATCGAAGCGCTTGTCAAAAGGACCCGATTCAAAAAATACAAATAATAGAGAGACAAGAAACAAAAAGATGGATGGCTTAGGCAAGACCAAACTCCACGATGATAGGAATTCAACACGATCAACACCTGCTCAGCACGTTCGGGCAGCCACATGAGACACAGCTCTTATGATCATCGCCATCTCGTTGAATGACACGCAGCGCTCATCGTCGTCTGGTGAGCGGTAGTCCGGTTGGGGAGACCGACCTCTCTCGCGTCTTGCCCATTTTCTTTTGTTCTTTTGAGTTGGGAGAATGCTTCTCGCCATTTGACCATCGTGAGCATTTTGCCCCGTGGTTGGCAATGGCGACGCGCCTGGGCCCCACAGATTTCGACAAGAGGTAACTGTCGCATGGCCGGTGCACTTGCCGATTACCACGTCTTGGGACGTCGCATTGTCACCATTTTCCGTGTGGGAGGTGTGGGCAGTGTAGGAGTTTGAACCTCCAAGCATTCCAACTCAAGGTGGTGAGCTTAAATACGAGAAACACCCGAATCCCGGACTGGCCAGGGGCTAGCGCCCGGGGTTTAGAGCCTCATCTGGACCTCAATGGTACTTAAATGCGTTGAGCTCAGGCGATGGGGTCACGGTCAATGTCTGAGCACCCTGGCAGCGCAACATGCTGCCCTGGAATGCCCACTCCAAATGCCGCCGAACCGTGCGATGAACATCCATTGTTGAAACATAAGTTGAGACATGTTTGAACTATGAATTTGGCAAAATGTGAATTCCAGTATGGCCATTGGCTAAATGTGTATCATTTGTTCGATGGCTTGGCATAACTAGTGCAACTCAACCCATTACCCGCCACTCGATGTCAACGGGGATAAAACGGTATCGTTGATTCTTCTTGAATTTTCCAGTCAAGCTCAAGATCCGTTATTCAGATGCTTTGTGGGGGCAAAGCAATGTCAAGCTCCAGACCGGAGAGTAGCGTCCCCATTCAGGTTCCAGGCACCACAGATGTGTCCGGACCCTTTGCTGGAGTCCGTTAACCCTCATTGACCATACATATCGTAATCATGGCGTCGATGTAGACCCTGTTCTGGGCGGTGCAAGTAGTGTCTTCGTGCCAGCTTGACTTTCTTATTGCCGGTTGCTACTGAGCATATCCACACTTTGTTAGCCTCCGCAGTCCAACGATGGGAGATATCCGATATACCGATGCACACTGACTGCTTGTGAGGTTAAGGTAGGACGTTGAGAAAGGTAATGTTTGAGGAGACATTAGTTGGCGTCACAATCCTGTCTGGTACCAGAGAGTACAACTTACTGCCTACAATCTAGTTTGAATCATCACGAAGGCGGCTTGGTGTTATTTCCCATTCTCCCATCTCAAGAAGGAGCTCTGGCTGCGCCACGTCCTGTTGCCCAATATTGTGATCGATGACACGACTGCGCATCAGACCAGTCGATTTTGGTGCCTCATTGAGATCCATGGACTGTCTGGATGACGACTCTCCAGATTGGATGACGACTCTCCAGATAGGCCTCAAGGACCTATTCGGCAACTGCTATCATCCGTGTCAACGTAGCCGTCGTCTAGTGGTGCCAAGGCGACTATACTGGCCTCCAGTTCTGCATTCGAAGGCTCGCTTTGCCGGGCTCGATCCAATACCACATATATTCTAGTCCTGGGAGGATGAATAACTGCTACCAGGGTGTGGAATGTTTTGTATTTCGTGTTGCTGGTCGGTCAACTAAAACTCGGTTTGAAGAGGCCAGCTAGAGATAAATTCTTAGTACGTGCAAAGACTCATCGCTCCCTCTCCGTTACTAATGTCTCGGATGGAGATATCAACATCACTGGCGGACGGTCGGTTTTCTTGTGAGGATCGGGAAGTGAGGGCGCAGGCATTGGAGGCTCATTGGGGTCCAGTGGTCGCCTGGACACGACCACAGGTCGCTTACGACAAGCTACGTGACCTGCCATTGAGAAGGTACAGCTGAGGCAATCGTTGAATAAATCGAATTGGTATTACTTCTGAAACAGTAGTCAGTAAACCAACTCGACGTTGTAACAAGTGTATATATGAGCAGCTACGGTATTTTGAGATCCAAGACTCAGGATCTTAGAGAATAGTGTCCTACATGAGCGAATTGGCCAAACCCAAGGAAGACAATGATATCTGTGTTGCACATAGCCGTCAGTAAATATCATGCCATAACCTTCGTCAAAACGTCCGAGTCCGCTGCAACTCACTTATTAACTACATGGCGTAGAGGCGACGGCTTGGGGTATCGTCTATGTCTTTGGTCGGCTCAGACCCGCTTGGCTCCAGGATCAAATCAGGATCAAATCAGAGATAATCTGATCTGCGGCGAAGTCTTCGTTAATACCAGGCTCTGCATCATCCTGAGTAAGTGCATGCTTTTCACAAGATGAAGAAGAATTCTCGTGCTGGTGATTTAGTGTGCCTGGTGCGGAATCTTGTTCCATGATATCTAGCAATGGGACACTGCTCATAGAGCCAGATGGCCTAGGTAGCTCCCTGGCTGAGAATCCAGCCTCCTATATCTCACTTCTTCTGCGTTTTCTGTTTGGGAAGTTTTTACCATCCCCTAGTTTCCACAATATGCTTGAGGTCAGATCTCTGTTCCAGCCTTCTGCTAATTTATCTGGACCATTGGGAGAATCGATAGCCTCAGAGCCAATAAGCTCCTCCGGTGAAGGAACTGCGACGTCCAAATATCACTGGTGACTCTCCATGGCTCTGGACTTAAGGGATATTCAGCTGGATTCGTACGCTTCGAGTCTGTCGGCGCAACCGTCTTGGATGGTATGCTGATCCCAGGTTTGCTCTCCTTTGATTTTGAGATGCTTTGTCTTTCAGGGGCTTTTCGTCTGCGCTCTGCTCGTTGTCACGGGTGACTTAATCTCTGGTTTATTGCCAGCCAACACACCGGAACCCGGGGGCGGCCGCAGTTTATAAAGATCAGAGGGTGTGTATGCTAGGTTGTGTTCACTGCCCGAGTTGATTTCCGTCTGTAGCAATGCCCGCAAGCTTTCCGGCATCGATTTGGTAGCCACGGCTTTGCAAAGTGTTTTGGATATCTCAGGCCCAAAAGGATGTGACGAATCGTTTGTGATGCCAGTAGTGCCGTTATGGCATCTGGACCCCAGTTCTGTGCAGAATCTAGCAGGGCTTTCCGGAGCCAATGTACCTTCTTCCATGGATAGTCAGCGCCTTCGCCGCTTTTATTCTCGAGACAGGCCCTATGATAAGCCAAGTTGGAAATTGTAGCCATGAATAAGGCATCGTTGGCCATGTTGCGATTTCTCAGGCAACTACCACCGAGTCGTTGTCGTGCCTCCCGGGTACCCATAGCTCTGTATCCTAATTCTTATTTGCCCACCGCTCGCACTTGGTGCCCAGTTGTCGTGTCAGCGTCGCGTCGTGGGCGTCAAATGACCTTCAAAGATCATTCCAACGCATCACCACCAAGATGAAAGATACCAACTCTTCATTGCTGCTTCAACAAAACTGTACAATTCTTCGCAAAAATCGACATCGGGTACGGGCTTGAGTCAAGATAGAATCAAGTACTTTGCGAAGTGACTTGAAGTATGTGTGAATTGACCTCCATCTCAATTCAATGAGCTGGTGCTTGTATTGCACAGGCCAACATGGACTGAAGCCTGGCAGAGCCTCCCCCTTCTGGAATGCAAGGAGCTCAGGGCATGATTCAAAAATTGCCACAAGTTAAGATCACAGACGGTGCGTTTGCTTCTATCTTTACATCTGAGGTCACATTTTCAAGGCTATTTTTTCTACGCAAAGGAAACCCCGAAAACCAAACCCAAATCCCTCGAACGCCAACTGGAATGCTCGCTTGCTTTTTGCAGTGTTCAAATCCAATTTCCATTCCCATATAAATTGGTCCTAATCCCAGGCACCCGCCGTGCCGACATTATATGATAAACAAGAAATATTACATAGGATGAAACTATGCACGGTTTATCGTAGCATATATGTCAGGTCGGGTAGTCTGGCTATAATGTCTCGTACAAGTTGTTCCTGTTCCCCGTCTTGGGATGGCTGCACCGGGCTAAGAGAGACTCTGGTTGCGGGTGGAGCCTTGTCAGGCATTGGACTTGTGGGTTTCTGTGAAGGTAGCGAAGGGTCGGTTGATAACGTGGATGTTTGTCGTTCGGTCGATGTTGCAGATTGTGTTGAGGTCGCCGCTATATCCTTGAACAAAGAAAAGTCCGCAGATGCCCAGGGATCTGGATTTGTGGACACCAGTTGAGGGGCAGGTGCGATACTGGGCGTCTGCTGCGAGAGCTGACTATCTGGTTTGGAGGCCGCGGTCGGGTTCGGTGTGGCAATAATACTGTCAATGCTCAATGAAGCTCTGGCAGTTGCAGGTGATTCATGCTCAACAGACTGTGGTGTATGAATGTCCAAGCTTGGCTCTGGAGAATCCAAATACTTACTCTCCACTGTGAATGCACGACTGATCGTGACGGGTGCTTCATTAATAGGTGATGAGACCATTTCTCCCCAGTCATCATCCTCATCATCCTCGGGCCTTGTAGTCCCTGTAACTGACATAGGAGGTTGGGCATCCGGTGGTTTCGGGACAATTTTTGATGCAGCGTCGCCCAGCGACGGGGTATACTGTGGCGGTTTGGGTAGTTTCGCAAGCTGCTGGATGTCTCGAGCAGCGGATTGCTTAGCCGAAGGTTGTTTAACGGCAGTCGAACTCCATCCAAAACTTGCAACGGTAGCGGCGGGGGGTGGAAGAGAAGTGATGCGCCCCGCTGATTCATGTCGCTCATCGATGCTGCCGGAAGACCTTGGTTGTTGTTTTGGTGGGTGCGTCGAAGCATTTGAATCTGCCCTTGAATGGAACGACTGCTTGCGTCCAAATATTTTGTCCAACTCGACAGGGGCTGCTGTGGAGTCCCAGTTGAAGGTGCTGGTACGTTTGTTCCCCAACATCGCTTTGCCGGAAAAGGAGTCTTCTTCCATCCACCGCCGAACAACACGAATTGTGTCATCGTGAAGGTTGGAGGTCCGCCAAGCCACCCGGTGATAATTCTCCTCCTCCCCAGAATTATGTTTTCGCATGGACCCATACCGGGAAATGCGATACCAGGCCTTCCGTTCTTCAATTGTGGTAAAGCTGTCAAAGATGATGCGGTCTGAAACCCCACCGAGATCCGGTCCCTCATCATCATGGACCTGCGGGGAGTCAGGGAATAGCTTATCGATGGCTTGCAAGTCAATTTCGAACTTGATGGGGCCAAACTTGTCAATAAGCTGCTGGACGGGTATAGACGGCCCCGTCGGGATAGGAGCTTTAATAAGGCTTGTGTCGGCCTTGGACGCGAAGTCCACGAGACCCTCACGCCTAGTCTTGGGAGTCATTGAGCCATTGGATGAGGTAGAGGTAGTAGACATTTGACGTGGCCGTTCACATGCTGGGTCAGCATCCTTGAGATCCCCAAAATCCGTAGAATGCTGGGGTTCAGCCGCTATGACCCTGCTTGAGGATCTTCCACGGCTCTCAATGGTTGTTGAACTTTGCGCAGGCGGTTCTTCCGAGGCAGCGCGTGCCATTCCATCGAATTTGTCCACGAGTTCCAACACCCTCGTAGACACCTTCCTCCGGACGTGAGGCCGGAATTTGGGATCTTCGTCGATCGATGTGATAGGAGAGTCTTGGCGGTCGGGTCCATGCTCGCTATTCGCGGAGAACGTAGAAGACGGTCGGGATGGACTGTCGCGGTGCTCTACCCCAGCGACTGATTCTGTATGGACCTGACGTAGTTCAGACGAAGCCACTGGGGGCTCATCCCAAGCTATTCCACGTGGCACCTGCTTCCCTTGCCCTTCGCCTGAAGGAACCGCGACACTCCCTTCGCTTTGTTTGGCAAGCTCGGGCTCGTCCACGTGGATAACAAGTGCGTTTTGGGGCTCGGATGGCTCAACTACCCCAAACTCATATTCGTCAATTGGTATACTCCCGCTCTTTGGGTAGACTGGCGACGGCTCGTCCGTTTTATCATTCCAAAGAGAGCCCGCAGCCCACGGATCGGGCGAGACGCTGCGAAATATAGAGGACGCGCGCGATCGCTCGGCAGGCCTCAGGCCAGGAGAGGTTGCAGCGCTGCCGGGCCATGCAATCGGGCTCGCTTTCCCTGGCGAGTCGGCCCTGAGATTCAATTGGGGAGAGTGCGAGCCGAAATCTCCCCATGCACCCCATCCTGGGGATGTTGCTGTCTGTTCCGCCTGTTCCGCGCCCGTCCACACTCTTAAGCCATCGTCGCCGGTCCATAGGGAGTGGTTCGTCAGGTTCGAGAGTCCTCCAAAGAAGGCTTTGGGTGGAGGGCTCAGTAAATTCTTGGGAGGCGACGGTGTAGGATGCTCATTCTGCGTCGTTGCCGCGTCGGAGGACGCCCAAGGCGAGCCCCATGGATCGTCCATTGTGGTAAGAAGCAATGCGCATCGTGGTACGAGACAGTCGTCGCGCTGAGAGCTAAAGTGCTGAAGCTATTATTTCAAACAAGAACAGAATTCAAAGCGAGCATCGTCGATGGCCTTTCCGTCCACTGCAATTGTTCTGTTCTCAGATGGCCGCCAAGATGTCAATGTTGCAACTGTGGTGCCTCGAAACACCTATGATGGGCCTCTTTACCAGCTGGGACATAAGGCGTTAAGGGGCCCCAGGCTGGAGATTTCCAGGGTCAATCGGAATGTCTTTGCCGCAAATGCTCCCGCGAATCAGAGCAGTTCATCTTGGCGTCATTGGACAAAGGTAGGGCCCCCTAGCTCCAAAGCTGCGACGGAACCACCGACCAACATCGACCCTCCGGCTGGACATCGAAAGTCAGTGCTGATTTGACTTTGACATGCTCTAAATACAAGTGGCTCTAGTGGCTCGGCCTCTTACATAATTCACGATTGGTCGCAGTTCTCCGTGGACCGAGGGCGACCGATTTCAAAGTTCCCGCGCTGCTGATAAATGCGACGCCGATACAGGCCGATGGTGCGTCTTCGAGGACAAGAAAAAGTCATTCTAGCCTTCTGAGCGCAAAGATGCCACATCTACAACCACCCTGGTCGCAAACTGGTTTCTGGCTTGGTACTCCGAAGAAAGCAACCTTACGTATTAGCTATGTCGCTTTCAAAAATCAAACACATCGTCCTGGTATCTTTCCCCAGCTACGTCTCCCAGCTACGTCTGGCAATTGCTAACATGATCGCTTAGGTACTGTCAGGTAAGGGTGGCGTGGGAAAATCTTCGGTCACGACCCAGTTTGCGCTCTCACTGTCGCTTGCCGGACACTCGGTCGGAGTGCTGGATGTCGATCTTACGGGCCCTTCCATGCCGCGCATGTTCAATATCGAAGACGCAAAAGTCACCCAAGCACCAGGAGGTTGGTTGCCAGTGACAGTACACAGCGCGAACCCTGAAGCCGGAGTTGGAGAACTACGATGCATGAGTCTCGGTTTCCTCTTACATGCTCGAGGCGATGCCGTCGTCTGGCGAGGCCCCAAGAAGACAGCGATGGTCCGACAGTTCCTCTCAGATGTGCTATGGGGAGAGATGGATTACCTCTTGATCGACACTCCTCCTGGAACGTCCGATGAACATATATCACTGGCGGAAACCCTACTTAAGGACGCCTGGCCGGGGCAAGTAGCGGGTGCCGTGGTGGTTACAACACCCCAGGCAGTCGCAACAGCAGATGTCAAGAAGGAACTCAACTTCTGCACCAAAACGGGCATCCCTGTGATCGGTGTGATTGAAAACATGGCTGGGTTTGTCTGTCCGAACTGCGCCGAATGCACCAACATCTTCAGTAAAGGAGGAGGTCAGGTTATGGCGCAAGAATTCAATGTACGCTTTCTGGGCGCCGTACCTATCGATCCCCAGTTCGTCATGTTGATTGAAACGGGAAACCGGCCGGTCTACCCTCAAGGCACCATTATCAACGGCCAGGATTTGTCAGGCAGTGTGGACAACACCACGGCAGAACCCAACGGACAAGTGACCAAGGATGCTTCTTTGCTTGCATACAAATATCGGAATTGCTCGCTTGAGCCCGTCTTCCGGACGATTACACAAGACATTGTTGCTGCGATCGGTTGAGAAAATGGGCACCCTATCCGGCTAAGTAGAACGACTGCGTTCGCTACGTAAAACAGATGTAGGCCGTCGGATACCTGTAGGTTGAGTAGCAGATGCCAGAGCAGGCCACGGGCGACTGGTCTTGCTCAGTTCATGACGACTACGGGACGCAACGACGAGATTATAACTACGGTTTTCGATTGCCGCGCCACATGTAACACACGAGAGGTGTTACAGCACGCGTCGAATGCTACACGCGGAAACCACATGGTGCAATATCGGGAAGCCACATTGGCCAGTCGTGGGCTGCCTTCGAGCGCATAAGTGGCCCAAATAAATAAAAATAAAAAGTTGGACATTCTTAAGGCAGCGACGAAGCCGATTGTTAGTAAGCCAAAGATCGCAGTAGTGGAGATAGCGAATGGCATTGTTGGTAGAAATTGTTTTTTATGGGATAAACACATAGGAAATGCCCCATGTTGTCCTAGATGCGATTTTGAGTTGATCCAGTGGTCATTTTCTGACTTTTAGATGAATCTCGATTGCCCCAGCACCCCCCAGCACTGCCCAGCTTGCCCCTCCAACGTCCTACACAAGTTTTTACAGATAAAAAAAAAAGCCCCCCCCCCACTTCCAAAGGTCGACCTCACACGCGCAAGCGCAAACTTGCTAGCTACTCTGGAAATCTCTCACGGACCCAGATTGAAATAAATTTTCGACAGCTCAATCTTTGCCCCTGTGTTACCACCAAGAAGCCAGGTCCCGCGTCGTTAATATCGACACCCGCTCGTGGATCATTAGGCTCTCATAGCCACAATCTCTCAAATCGCCTTGCATTATCCACAGCAATCCACGCTCAACTCGACTCGTCGCACCCACTCTCGCAACGTCTATGCGATTACTTGTCTAAGCTGAGGACAACCCTATGTTGGACATGAGCACGTAACGGCAGCAATAACGATACTGGTATTGCAAACACAAGCTCCAGCTTTCTTTGTCATTCCATGAACCCAGCAGACTTGCTACGCTTCCTCTCTAAACCAGCAAAGTAGGTCACCCACTGAAACCGAAAAAGTGTCTTCATGGTTCCCTACTAACCAATAATGAAGGCCCCGATAGCAACCCTACGATAATTTCACGTCAGCTCTAGACGCTGCCGGGTCAAGTTTTCCAACCTCCACCGACCGTACCCGCAGATATCCTCGTCTGTTAGGTCCGATACTCCACCACAGGTATCGGTTTCTTGCCAGAACGAGGTCCTAAACGAGAAGTCACAATTCCTTCGTCAAAGGTCTTCCTTCTCCCCCGCGCGGCCGCCCCCCTTAACGTCCCCTCCGTGAGACGTTGAGCCTATATACCTGCACATTGCAGCTGGCTTCGCCAGCATTACAATCACCCATCGATCTGTGGGCCTACTCTCTCAAACGAGCACCGCAAGGTTCGTTTGGGCGGCAGTCAGTGCTCCGCAGTAGCTCCAGGCGGCATCTGCAGCAAAGGATCCTGACGTGAGTCAGCCTAATTACGATACCCGTACTTTTATCCTTGAGCCTTTCGCGAGCTCTGTACGGAGATGGTCGAGTTTGTGGTCCCTACCGACATTCCATTCTCGTCGTCTGAGGACACACCTCAATTGACGATCAATCATGATGTCGCCGCGGAATTAGACTCTAGTAGCGCCTTCGAGGGTGAGTCCCCTATCTTCGCTGAATGGCTATTTGGTTACTCACAAATTGTACAGGCCCCGAGAAGCTCCTTGAGGTGTGGTTCGCCCCCAGTGCTGAATCTCTGCCCAGTGGTGTCAAGCCCGATGGGTTGAAGTCAGTAGCTGCCGATATTTGGGTGCCGATGCTGGATGAGGTCCATTGCAAGGTGCTCTCGGTCCTCAAATCCGAGCGTGTAGATGCTTATCTGCTGTCTGAATCCAGCATGTTCGTCTTCCCTCATAAGTTGATCTTGAAGACGTGCGGCACTACCACGCTTTTGTGGGGTCTTCGCAGCCTTTTGCGTATTGCCGCTGTCGAGGCTGGGTTTCCCGTCCACAACACGCCGTCTGTGGACGATGAGCGCGCCGCTGCAACCCCTTACCGAGTGTTCTACAGCCGAAAGAACTTCCTTTATCCAGAGAAACAGCCAACTCCTCATCGGAGCTGGCTGCACGAAGTCAAGTTTTTGGATGAGACCTTTGAAGGGGGTAGTGCGTACATGGTGGGAAAGATGAACGGAGACCACTGGTATCTCTATATCACTTCGCCAGAAACCACCTTGACTCCACCTCGGACCCCTGATGAGGAGAGGACTCCCATGAAGCCATCTCGTCACTTCAGGATCCCCACGGGGCTAGCCTCAGCCTTCAATGGTGTGCCCGAGAGTAGCGACGAGACTCTTGAAATTCTCATGACAGATCTCGACCCCGAGAACGCGAAGAAGTTCTACCTGGAACACGTGAGTGCGGTCGCGAGCGCCAGGCTCTCTTCGCAGGCCCAGGAAGCACGGGACAATTCCGTACACAGTCTCGGTGATTTGGCCGGAAGTACTGCCACTATCCGGACCGCGAGCACGGCTGAAAGCGTCGTCGATGAGACATTCGACGTATCCAGCCTTGGCAGCGACTCTGACAACCATGGCTCCTACACCCCGGTGTCTGAGCAGCTAGACCCAGCGAGTCTCACAACAGAAGGCCACGCGCTGGGCACCGTGGTGTCGGACAATTGTGGTCTTTCGGACGTATACCCGACTTCGAAGTATCCGGATGCCAAGATCGACGCCTACATGTTCAGTCCCTGCGGCTTCTCTGCCAATGGCATCATCCCGGCCCCGCAGAAGCAAGAAAATGACACTGTCACCAAGGCCGGCCATTACTTCACGGTGCATGTTACCCCTGAGCCTCATTGCTCATATGCGTCCTTTGAAACCAATGTCCCAGGTGGTCAGAACGGACGTGAGACGTCGGAGGTTATTGAGCATGTGGTCGGCATTTTCAAACCCGGCCACTTCAGTGTCACTTTGTTCGAGGCCAAAGCAGCCAATGATGTGGCGACTGGTGCTGCTCGCAAACGCTTCGACAGCCTTGCCGGGTATCGTCGCATCGACCGCATTGTTCACGACTTTGACGACTACGAGTTGGTGTTCAGGTACTACGAACGCGAAGGCTGGGTCTCGGGTACGGGTGTTCGCGTCGGTGAGGAGATCTAGCCAATGGTGGGGATTGCTTTCAGATGTTGGGTATCGAATGGTGATGACGCCATGACTTCATTCGTTTCTCACTCCGTACTTCCTTTTGCCCGACGAAGTGTCTACGAGGATTGAGACAAAGACTGGATCGACATAGCTGAAAACTTGTCAGCAACACAGACGACAGCCTACTCTTTGCTTCAGCCATCTTTTTACCATGACAACCTCAAACTTACTGCATATCCATCTACTGTAACTCATATTAGTCGTACGCAATACGTAGTGTTCTCGTTTCTCGTTTGGCCCAGACAATTGGTGACAGCAAGAAACATGGTACAACGTGTATTGATACGGGCACCAAATGCTACTCTACTGCTAGCGGTGCTACCGTCTCACAGGACAGGCGTCTGTAATGCTACCGATTATTCTTTGCCACGGAGCGGCTGGAAGGACTCGTCTCAATTTCTGTCATGATGAAGGGGACTTATACAGTTGTGATTCGAAACCAATTCAGCTCCTCTATTGGCGTGTCTCGGTGGGAACCTCGTGATCGAATATTCCATCATCATACTGTGACTTGAAACGAGACATATCCAGCCTTCATCTATTCGTACTGCCAACAGTTCAGCTTACAGCGCGGTTGCTGATAGTGTTTTGGGTAGCGATGGCTGAGATGTGTCCGAGCTAATTTCCACCTTCTGGTCCTCAATTACCAGATCGTCGGTTTCCTGCGACGCGAGAATTATCTCGTGGGTTGTGCTACATCGCAACCCACGTGAACGACTGTTTCTCGTGCTCTCGTGCACTCGACCGTCGGAGCCTCTACACGTGGGCCTTCAGTCAAGAGGAATACTATATAAAGAAAAGAACCCGACCTGTCCTGTAGCCTAAACGAAATCTAACAACCCATCCACATCTCAACACAGTACTCCTTCCTTGTCCATCAAGTCCTACCCTCTTGCTTCCAAAATGAAGTTCCAGGTTGCCGTGCTGTCTCTGGCAGCAGCCATCGCCCCTACCGGAGCAGCTCCCTCCTTCCCCGCCGGTGCGCTTGTTGCGCGCTCCAACGAGGCCAACTTGACGCTCTACGAGAATCCCCTTGTTCCGGGTGATACGATCAACCCGTCCTTCTCGCCGACGGATGCCGATTTTGTCCCTGGCAGCTACGGCAGAGGCTGCAGTACGTTCCAAACCTCTGTAGTTGTGTTTGGCCGTGACCGCTCTGAATGTAGGGATGACTTATACTGATTTGCGATTTCCGCTGTGAACCAGGTCCCTTTGATACCACGACCTTGCCCTCAGGCTGGACGACGGGGATCACGGCCGCTACTAGTAACGTGGGGTGGCTTTGCACGCTGTACAGGTACGTTTTGACTTTCTAGTATGAAGACCTTGAGAACGCATATATGCATCATTCATGCGTACATACATTCTGGCTAAAACTGACTGGTGCGCTCCGTGCAGAAACGCCGACTGTTCGGCCGACAATGGGTATCCCATTACTAACTGCACCGCTGGCGATGTTGAGGGTGACTGGGACCATTGCGAGGTGGACGCCCTCCCGATTGGCGATGATGGTTTTGACGACAAGATCGTGGCGTATCGATGCGACCGTATCTTGGGTTAGGTTGAGGAGTGGACACTTCAGCTCGGGCGGCGGCAGTGGCGATGTGTACGCGTCAATGAGGCTATAAGGGAGCGGAGGCTAAAGTATGTGACTTGCGGTGGTCGTATTATTTTCTCGAGATAGCTGTATACGAATCTATGTTTCGCTGTGATCTGTCATCACGTTTGTTAGTCCTCCGTGATGCTTTGTGTTATGGACACGCGAGCTAAGCCTTGATGTAACTCTATACGGTATTGGGAGTGATTCTGCATGTGATCCGAGGAATTCGATGGTTATAGTGATTGTAACACAGCCCGGCATATGTAAAGCCCTATACGGAATACATGTGCTCGTTGGTTAGGTAAGTATACTTCCCAAAACGGCAACGCAGCACCTGACTCAGTCGGACTGCAGTCTTACAAGATTAACGAAATAGAAAAATCCAGAAAACTCGTTTAGCTAGTCGTATAGGTGATTTGCCTCTTAGCTTAGCTTCGAGGAAAGTACCAGGTCAGCTTCACGTCTTCGTCGAGATGGAACCTGCGGGCCTGCCAGAGCCAGAAGCAGACACCAGGGAAATCAAGCCCTCATTCCTACCAGCACCGGTCGACTCCCTACCTATTCCAGTCTCGCTACATTCCGACCTCAACGTTCAAAAATCACTATCCGAACCCCAATTTCCTGAAGACAACAACAATGCCTCCTTCTCCATCTTAACCCCCTAGGAAAAGCGCTGGATCAGCTTCGCTGTCTCTTTCGCGGGCATGTTCTCGGCCCTAAGCAGTTACATTTACCTTCCCGCTCTGGTGTTCCTGGCGCTGATGAATCTCACCGTCACTTCGTATCTGCTCGTGGCCGGGAGAGCGCTAGCGTTTATGGGAGACATGGCGGGCCAGAGCGAGACGCGGCCGGTGTACATGGTCATATTCATATTAATGGCGGGCGCAAACTTGTGTATGGTGCTGGTGAGAAACTATGTTGGGTCGTTGTGTTGAGGATGGTGCAGAGTGCAGGTGCGTTTGGTTAGCATGATGTCGAGACATTTGCGAGCAGGGTCATGGAAAGTTGACTGGCTGGTTTTAGGGATTATCAGTGTTGCTGCTTATGGTGTCCTGGCAGCATTGCACCGATTGAGGGGAGAAGGTCGTAAGACAAATTAAATCTAATGAAATACCATCATCCGCTTTTCATCGTTGCTCTTTGCGGAGAACTTCAAGGACAATAGCGGCGATGAAGTACTCGTGCATCTCAGCACGCAAGCAGTGTCCTTTTCCCGACCCCCTTTTCGTCTCTTTCCCAACCTTAACTCCATCGCTTCAAACAGAGCCGCTAAGCCAGTAGGGTATACTTCAGGCAATGCTTCGTGGAATGGATAAATCAGAAACGAAAATGGGTGTTGCCATTTACGTTTGAGAGGTCGCATTGGTTAACGTGTGCCCCTTGTGGTTGCTTTAGATATCCAAGGCGGCTTACACACCATTGGCTCCGCATCTCGGCCGTTGGTGACGGTGGATGTTGCATTTTCTTATGATCTGGACCATACGCCAATGACCGTACGGCGTTACCACATCGTCATAAGCTTGGGACCATTACTGATTGATTATGGCCAAAGAGTAGAGTTGAAGCAGTCCTGTGATGATTCTGGAACCTGAAGCTCGTTGATGGTACTTAGGAGTCCCCTTCACCTAATATACTGTCACATATTATCCTAGTGTGGTGGGCCATGAACACTTCCAAATCATCACTCTCAATGTTTCCATTTCGGCTAGAGAGAAATTTTGAACTAGTATGAACCATTGTAACTCAAAAACACTCCGTGTTCATTACTTCATTGACCAAACCACTTGCATATCGCACCCAAAATATGGACTCACCGACAAAATCAACCCGAAACCACTGTCTCACAAAACGTCCAGCTAAGGGGACTCGAAATATCAACTGCGAAAGACTGTATGTTCCCCTCCCGAGTAAGGCCGTAGAAAATAAGGTCCTTTCCCGTGACCACTGTGCCCGCAGAAAAGACAGTCGACGGAGCCCCTGCTAGGGTTGGCGTATCGACACTCGTCCATTGCCCATTGTTGAAGTAGGTCACCCGCAAAGTCCCATCGGTCCGTATCGCAGTCAATAAGATATACCTCCTCCCCTGCCCAAGGTCTCGTGAAAACGCGGCCGCCGACAAAAGAGGCGACGAGACGGAAGCACCCAGGGAAATGGTACTGCCTACGTTTTATGAGCAGGGAAACATTAGGGGTAGGTATACATCGTAATAAGGTGAGGAAAGGGAATAGATAAATATGAATCCGCTCACCGGAAATCACGTCCTCCGCATTCCCTTCATCACCCCATCCTACCTCCTGCACCATCCCCGCATCGTGGTAATACAACCTCTGCGTCGAATGCCCCTCCCACGTCTGATCATAATTCACCGTAAGTCCCGTTATCGTGATACCTGCCCCGACGCCCAGCTCCGCCTTAACACTCGTCGCATTCCCCCAATTGCTCGAGTTCAACGACCTCAAGGTCTGTTGATCATCCTGGTACAGCACTCGCAGGTTTCCCGTGCATCCCGTGCCGCACAGACTCCACCACACCGCAAGCTGCGAGCTTGGATTCGCAGTCCACTTCACACCAGCTTCCGACAGCGTGCCCTTGGTCCAGTTCCCAAGCTCAAAATCCGTTGTGTAGAGTTGTTCCACCGTGTGTTCCGGCGAGAGGTAGAAGAGCGTCACACCGAAGCCGCCGAGACTTAGACTCGTGTAGGGATATCCACGAGCAGCGGCAGCCAGGGGCGTCCCGTTGATCGCAGACACGGAGACCGAGGTCGAGATGTTGCTCACTGTCCAGTTGGATGTAGAACACCAAAGCGACACCATCAAGTCCGCGGACGATGCTTGCCAGAAAACGGCGTAGTACTCGGTTCCCAATGGGTCGGTCCAATTCGCAGCTGCCAGCTTCGAGGACGAGTGGACTTTGACCGAAGGATCCGCCGGGATGTTGCCCCTGGAACCGTTCCTCCAAATCGTACCCCCTATCCCGCCGCCGATGGCAATCGCGACAGCAACGAACAACACAACAACCACGACCATATAAAACCTGCGTCGTTTCAGACCCCATATCGTCTTCTCGTTTTCGGTAATATCACTTGCCGCGCATTCGAGCGTCCATGGTTTGGCGTGGGAACGCTGGCCCAGTAGAGCTTCCGGTAGGTCCTCGTCCCGCGACTGCACGAGTTCCGGCAACGATTTATTGTAATCCACCTGGGGCAAATTCGCTTCTCGCGAACTCCCCGCCATCTTGGACTTTACGGGGGATTCCTCCGGTGGCACGACTATGAACTTCTCCACGATCTCCGATCCCGCGACTTCGAGAGTGCTGTAAATTCCATTGCCGCTCATTTTGTTGCTTGGTTGTTGTCACGATTACGGAAAACACCACCGACCTCTTTCCAGTGGGAAAACCCAGGAGGTCTGTGAGGGGATTATTGCTTTATCTTCCATGACGTAGTATTCCTTTCGCTGCGCCTTTCTTCAACAGACGAAGGATGGCAGGATGCTTCAGGAGCAGTTGGAGGTGCGGCGCCATTTCTCGCCGCCAAATGTACCAATAAATGTAAAATATCGTTGAAACAGGCACCTACACGTGGCTTAGCCCCGAGTATTTTAGATTGATGTTGCTGCAATGCACTGTGGGGGCCGTGAACGCACTCCTACTAGATAGACTGCAGCTAACACACAAATCGGCTCGCGCAGCTTTTGCGGAATTTGGTCAGGGTCAACCATGCATTCCACCGATAAGCGCGATCCTCAAGTGTGCGGCTCGGCAGCTCAACAAATAGGCCAATCCCCCTACATTCGCCCTTCTCCGCTCTAACCTAGTGAGCTTCTTCGGCCCGCGCCGCGCTGCCAAAATCCTTCCCTTGGAACTCAGACTTGGTAATCGTGTTCCACTTGTCCTCCTCCTTGTCGAGCTTCTTGAAACAGAACCAGAAGCCCACGCCACCCAGGAACGCCAAGACCGCCACAACACCATAATTCCACACGAGCAGAGGGTCGCCGCTCAGCGGCGTGAAGGCCTGACCGACGGCACTCGCAAATGCGCTCATGAATAAGTTGACCGACATGACGAGAGACTTCATGTTCACGGGTGCCTTGGAATACGCATACTCGTATGATGTGACGTTTGTGAAGATTTCTGCGATACCAATGAAAATGTAGGGGACGACTTGAGCCCACACGTTGATAGGAGCGGGGCCGGAGCAGTCAGGGTCGGCGGCGTAGTTTCCACACGGGGACAGCTTGTAAATGTAGTATTGCATGACCGCCGCAGCAACCATGGCCAGAGCGCCAAAGAAGAAGCCGAGGGTCATTCGCTTGATGGGGGTGAAGCTGATTCCGAGCTTCCGAAGTCCAGGGTAGAGCACATGATCCATGAACGGTATCATAATGATGATAGAGATGGGGTTCAGGTTCTGGATGATGTCGTTCGGGACGCCGTTGAGCTCCATCACAGCAGCCTGAGAAGTGAGGTTGTTCGTCATCTGGTTATAGGCCAGGTGGAACAGCGGCAAGAACAGAAAGACCTTGCAGGCCTTCAAACCACGACGAACTTCGTCAACCCAGGCATCATCATAGGTCATCCATGGAGGCCTCTCCGACAAAGGCACATGGGAAGGCCGCGCCTTATCCCAGCTGAACTCGCGCTTGAGCTTGGCAAAGTTCAAGGTCCATTTGCCCCTCATGACATAGCCAAACATCCGGAAGAACTTGGAGAGAACGGAGCCCGTCGGAGGTGAGAGGATGTATCGCTTCCTGTTGAAAAATAGGACGATGGGGCTGACCAAGAAGAGGACTGTGGGAAGAAAGAATGCCAGCCAAAACCCAACGTACTTCTCCACATATACCATGGCGATCTGACCCGTGAGAGAGCCGATGTTAATGGCAAAGTAGAAATAAAGAAAGATGCGGGTGTTGGTAACTGCCGGGTCCACAAGCACACGCTCCCCGTTTCTGACCTCGACGCGCATTCGCGTATCAGTATTCTGCTCAGCCAGGAGAGGCGAGATGTTGGCTTTGAAAAATCCCGTGCCGATGCAAAGAATCAGAAGGCCGATGATGAAAGCGGCGAAGGACGAGTGGGATTTGACAATGACCGAAGGCGCAGCTGCTGCTGTCAGAATGACATGGGCAATGGTCGAGATGGCAATGGCGACATGTATCGTCTTGTACCGCCCGAGATGCGCATCTGCGATGTACGCACTGTATCGCCAGGTAAGTGGGATTCCACTGATGTCGAAAGAGTTTACTCACCCCAATAGAGGCATGACATATGCAAAGAACATGTTAAACAGGCCGAGTCCTGTAGAAGCTCGCTGGCCCATCCCCAACGCTCCGGACTGTCCCTCGAAGCCGGCGCCAGTATTCGACCCTTCGGGTAGAGGCCATTGGATGAAGTTTGTGTAAAGGATGGAAGAACCGTAGTACGAGAATCGCTCACACAGTTCGCAGAAAGCGATGGTGTAAGCGGCCCAGTTGATCTTGCCTGACACACGCCGCAGCGTGTGCATGTCCTCCTCGCTCGGTGCGTCATCGAATTGCTCTAATACCTGCGATGATGGGGATTGAATCTTGCCAGTATCCATAGAGGCGCCGCGAGCTGGAGCTTCTTCAGTCATAGCGGCCAGAGTGGGACCGCCCGTGACACCAGCCTTGGCGGCCTCGGCACTGTCGAGGACGTTGTTCCCGAGAGCACTCATGGTGTAAGGTGCTTGCCAAGTCGGAGGCACAGGTTGGGTGACTTGCAGCAACGGTACGTTTATTATACGAAGGGATGACGGTTTGAAGAGAGGGGGGTTGCTACTGGAGCCGCAAACCTTATACTTTTTTTTTCGAAGGCGGACGAGAGAGTTCGAACAACAAGGAAGGTGCCGCCTTCCGGAAGCCTGCTGGCGCGCTGCCCGGGGCCATTACCGAATATGTGCGTGTGGCCATATCGCGGAGGATATTCATTGGTAGATAGGAGGCTTGGCTATACTTTGGTGAGACCTTTGCTCACATTTTTGCAACCAACAGCCTGTACGGTTGTTGACAACCAGAGGATCATTCGCGGGCAAGGTAAGCCACGTGAGAAGCAGACCATATGCAGACAGAAAACCGTGTAACATCGGTTCATGATTAGACCTAATGAGGCAACTGGAAAATCTGCTAAGAGTCTAGACAAGTTAGCCAAGACAAACGCCACTAGCCCAGGTCTATACGAGAGTTGCCAAGGCGGCCATAAGCGGCCGTCAGTGGCCAAGCTTTACGAATGACAGGAACGGGGCTCGGAATATGACGGTAGTTATACCTGCCTAGATGCATTCACGTGATGCTCTGAAACCGAAGGCTTAGCATTAAAATATGTTTTTGTATTAGTTATGATGGTGTTTTCTATAATAAAAGATATGTTAAAGATGGTAATGGATCAAGGGGTCCATGGGATACGGTTAGACTCGTAGAGCGTACCGTCGCATTCCGGGGGGGGGGGGGGGGGGGGGCCGTCCTGGTTGGTCCAGTTCCAACTAAGGTAGTGCTTAGGCGGGCAAACCGTCTTCTAGCGCCGCCGTCGACCGCGGCTCGAACTCGGACAAATCCTGAATTGAGTTCGAGAACATAGGAAAACGGCACACTGCATCGATCGATATTAGTGGTTGTTATTCGATGCGCAAGGTTCGTAAGCCGGTTAAATACACGCTCACATGCAAAGAGGACTCGAGACGTTGCTTGGCGTGATAGTATCAAGGACGACAGTATCAGGGACGAGTACTGCGCCCTGGCGCAGGCTGCGATGCGCAAGTGACTCGATATGGTGAAAGATGGCAGCTCATCATCGCCAGTCGAAATTGAGTTCGATGTTGAGGTAAAGTTGCGTCTTGGTCCCTGGCGTCACTGCCATCCACTGGCCGCTCTTCAATGCTAAATCGTGGGGTTGTCCACTTGTCATTAAACGTGAAAGAGCTCTAATTGCGCGGGCTCCGTTTGGTGGCTTCCATTGGGCATGGTGACCGCCATACTCACTTGAGCATGCCTTCGTGCTTGGACCCAGCTGGCCAATGGAAATCAACGTTCCCACTGTCTCAGGTGCTTCCCGGTAATCGGACACTTGCGCTTATGGCCAGGGCCTGCACATAGAGGTCTGCCGCAGCTAAAGAACACTCGGCTCTGGAGTTGGAATATACAACGGAGACGGTGCGATGCGGCTCTTTACACAGTTTGTGCGACGCTGATAGTAGAGGCTGTTAAAAGGTCACGAATACGTATCGGATATTTGTGGATCGCTACCGGGCGGCTATAGGGTAGCTACACGGTAAGTTAGCGAAGTACAAGAGTATTAGAACGTAGTAGGTTATTGCTATATTTTGCAGTAGTGCCTGTGAAGGTACACTCGTCAAGCCTAGAAACGGCGGTCTCACCCCATTAGCAATGGGTTAAGGACGTCCTGTTCGTCTTTTTTCGGCCGCATGTCATTTTTGACGGCACTTCCGAATACTAGTAATCCGTAAACCGCGGGTACCCCCTTAATAAATGTGTATAGTGTATAGAACAGGAAATGCACGTACCTCAGTTCGCTTAAATCCTATAGTCAGGTTGGAACTGCAGCTAATTTGTAAGTGCTATGGGTTTTGTACCTGGTCGCCGACATGTGATTCTCGGCCGGATCCGAGTATAATGAGTATAATTGACAGGGTCTTCGTCTTCAACCCTGTTAGCCTTTTCAAATTCTGGTATTGGCTGTGGCTGCGGAGCCGACTGTGGCGTTTTCGTTACATGCTTCTAACTGTGAATTGGTGAAGTTCGGAAGTATCGGTCAAAAATGACAGACGTCCTCGACCCTATACTTGCAAACAAACCTATTAAAAATAAACTTGATCCACCACTGCTAACGCAGTGGGTCGAACCGCTGTGTTTAGGCTTGACGAGCAGTTCTTAACTTTCGTATTTACTCATAGTAAAGTGCTCTTTTCTATATTTGGGAAGGATCCTTTATTTTCCTGTCGAGACACCCGATGTCGTAAGGGGTGGTGGAATGCGTTGCCTCGATGGAGTCGGTATTTGCTTAGTGTCAGGGTGCATCGGAATTGTTCATGGCGGTTCAACATTTTCAAGGTGCCAGTCACGGTGGCCATGATTCGATCGTCTAGTATTCTCGACTCGTTGCAGCGGTCCTCTTACCGGACGATACTCACTAGTGTTCTTAGCAAGTCTGCACATGCTCCAATGAGCAGGCGTCGAAAGGACAGCATGACGACGTACCGAAACTTGGACTGAATTCCCCCTCCTTGTTGTTGGGACGACTCTATATCAACGAAGGCCTTCGAATGGCTACCCCGACGTCAATTGCCGAACCAAGAGCAAATAAGACTTTGTTATCGTTCAAACCCGTCGACGAATGTCCTTGTTGTCATGCTTCTGTACTGGGCTGCCAGAGCAAGCCCCGATGGAACGAAGACAGACAACCAAAAGCGTTATAGCGTCCGTGACCTCATATTTCTGTACTTCGGCTACCGAGCGCGATGGCGCTGTTCATGAGACAGGTATTCTTTCGTTCGGGACCAGCTTCAGTTTCAGTTGGCAGGACGGCAATTTATATTGATCGTAGAAGGCTGAGTGGAGTTCGCTGCTGGTCCCGAAAGCCTCGTCTTGCGATTTAGCATTGCTTCTAGTAGGCAAAGAGCGGAAGTTTGCCCATGAAAAAGGTTAGAAGGCCTCCTGTAGGCTCGGAAGGAGACCTTTGACTGAAGTGTTAGAGCGGAATCGCTTAATTCCAATGGTTGGACACGCTCTGGTAAGGTGGTAAGAGATCGACTGTTAGCCAAACATGTACGTGAACATGGTCGGAGCAGGACGAAGCCTGTCTTTTTGAAGAATGAGAACTAAATGCATCGGGCGGAAACCACTGTTCGAGCCTGCCGCCTATACTATTGTAAACTTGAACAATACGGAAACTTTAAAGGCTTAGCTTTGTTTGGCTCGGCTCACCCGGGAATACATCGACAGGAAAGGGTAGGGTTACCTGGCCAAGCCTGCTTTTGGTGGGTGTGGAGCGTGTTGCACTTCTATTCCGGGAGCTATTTCGTTACTTGTCTACAGCCGTCACGCTTCAAGACCAGTGTTGTAGGTCCCCTCTCCTGCCAAGTACAGGGGCCTCATACGAAGAGCTGCATATGGGCAATGGAGGACGGCGGCTGTTTTGGTTAGATTAAGGGTTGACAAGCCCTTCAGCTGCGCCTCAGTTGTCGCCAAGGCAAGGGGCCCGCCCGCCATTTCCCAGAAATACCACGCCGAAGACACCCGAGACTCGCTGTCAGAAAGTGTCATGTTTGGGGCAATACCCATACTTCTCGAACTCACCTGCTCGGATACGGAATTCCAGGGGACCACGCTCCCGAGCTGATTATGTGGGTGGAAGGGAAAAGGAGGGCGGGGGGCGACGGGGGTGAAGTAGATGCATCAACATGCAATCAGGCGTCAGTGTTGCATTCGAGCGGTTTGGCATTTGAGTCGCAGCCAGTTAGTCACTGCAGCTGAATGCGGCAGACGGAGAGGTTGGGTGATAACCTGATCGCAGCAAAACGGATTCCGCGTGACTTTATCGAATGGCCGCGTTGGTCACAACGCCTCGGGGGCCGGTTGTGTAACATGCTGCAGACGGCAGACGGGACATTTCTTGGCCCCACAATCGGCGTCGACGACCTGCCTACCCCAGGAGCGAGTGGAAAGCAGGCGCAGTTTCTCCATATTGCGGATCGGTATGCTTGGCTCCGCGCAATGCTCTCTTATGTCATTAAATAGAGTTTATACCAATGTCAGACGAAAGCCGGCGGCGCAGCACTTTGACTACTGTAGGGCGGCCGGTTGGGCTGAAGAGTCGGGTTTCCCCAGCTGGGAATCTTCTAAAGGCTCATCTTGCGGGGATGCCTGTGCCTCTGTACGGCTATTTAATGCGGACTGTTTGGGTAACTGATCGCTCCATGGTGTTCAACTGGCAATTGGCAAGCAAACAGGCAAGGACCTTGACACAGGGGCAAGGCACAAAGAAGATTAATCAAAACAGCATCGTCGACCCCACCCTGGTACCAACAGCTTGGCCCAACAGCGTGCGCCTGACTCGGGAAACTCTGTATCCATCACGAATCTCCTGAACGGGACAGGGAATACCTGCGAGTTAGAGAAACATGCGAAGAGTTTAAAAGCGATAGGTTCGCAACTGTCGATTCCAGACGATTCCTTTTCTCGTCCACCTCGACACATTCGTTCATTCACCACGGCCTTATTTAGCCGTAGCCACTCATTTACTTGTCATTTCGTCACTGGACATCAGCCTTGATCATCATCATCATGAAGATCACCGCAAGTTTCACGACCGGTGTCACCCTCGCCGGGTGTGCCCTCGCCGATTGCGGCTCTTCGCTCCGCAATATCATGTATTTCGACCAGTGAGTCTACCTCCCTAGATATCTTCTGAAATCTCTTCTAGATGGCTGACAACGACACGGCAGGTATCATCTCACAACACCTACCAAGGATGTGACGGGCGGAATTACTCATGTCATCACGGCCTTCGCCAACTCGTCGCTGTTCGTCGGAGCGACCCCCGGCAACTACACGCCCTTCATGCCACTCGCCGATGTCCGTGCATTGTTTGACAACGGCACCAAAGTCGGTATTGCGATAGGAGGATGGGGTGATACGGAAGGCTTCGGCGCCGGAGCCAAGACTGAAGAAACCCGAAAGCAGTATGCGATTAACGTGGCTGCCATGGCCACCTCTCACGGCTTCGATTTCGTTGGTACGTGCATCCTTCTAATTCCCCCTCCCCCCGTACCCTTTTCTGTGTACTGCATTCTGACTTACTGATTCAGATGTCGACTGGGAGTATCCTGGTGGCAATGGCCCCGACTACAAACAAATCCCCAATGCCAACAAGACGGACGAAATCACCACATTCCCCCTATTCCTCCAGGAAATCAAGGATGCCATCAGCCCCAAGGAGCTGTCCATCGCCGTCCCGGGCCTTGAGAGGGACATGATCGCATTCACTCAGGAGCAAGCACCCAAAATCTTCGCTGCCGTTGACTTCGTCAATGTTATGACGTATGACCTGATGAGCCGCCGCGACAACGCAACCCTGCACCACTCGGATGTCGCCGGTTCCCTCGCCTCTGTCGAGCGTTACCTGAGCTTAGGTTTGGACGCTTCTAAGATCAACCTCGGCTTTGCTTTCTACGCCAAGTTCTTCCAGACGCAACCTGGTGTGGACTGCTCTGCCACCCCCGTCGGCTGCCCCATCGTCCTAGCCGAACTAGAGGACGGCAGTGATGCGGGTACCAGTGGTGCCACCACGTTCGAGAAGTCCAACGTGGTCCTTCCCGTCATCCCTACCAACTTGACCGTCACCTCCGATGGATCCTGCGGCATCAACACCTTCAACACTTGCCTCGGCGCCCCTGAAAACGCGACCTGCTGCAGCCAGTACGGCTACTGCGGTAGCACAGCCGCCCACTGTGGCACCGGCTGCCAACTCGGCTATGGAAACTGCGAAGGGCCGTCGACCGCAACCTCCTTCGTTGCCGCTTTGGCTAATAGCACGACAGACGAGGAGAACGGAGGCGAGTGGTGGTGGGACGCGGAGAACGAGCTGTTCTGGACTTTCGACACCGTGGAGCTCATGCAACGTAAGTTCGATGAGATCGTCGCAGCTAAGGGCCTCGGCGGTGTCATGGCCTGGTCCCTGGGTGAAGACTCGTACGACTGGAGCCGCATCGCGGCCATGAACGCCGGGGTCAAGAAGCTGCAGGCAACTAAGAAGAGATCCACGAAGAAGCGCCGTGCTGTGGGACAAAAGCTGCACGCTTGAGCGCATGATGTTTATTGATCCAGCCAGGCCAGCCGGCTTGCCGAAACGGCAGGTATTACTTTTGGGCTACATTACAGGTTTCCTCCTGTCCTGAGGCGGTACAGGATCGTGTCATAACATACCATGAAGTCTTAATCTTATGTAATATCAGCTTGTTTCATGATATATGCATACCATTCTATTCGGTAGCTGTCACTTGATTCCTTCGTACTATAACCTAATGACAGAACATAATAAGTGGATCCTACGACAGCTTTTCTGATGCACCGTCGGGGACGCCCCCGGAAAGAAAGTGTACTACTTGGTCACCGTTACTCCCTCAACCTAGTGGCTCGTCACTAGACTGAGCAATAACCAAGCCTCATACGAGTCGTTTAGTCTAGGCTAGGGGAAGCCACCGCGTTGTGTAAACAACAGCTAGAGCTGACTCGACACCATGATGGGGTGCAGCTCTAACAGAATAAGTCCAGGAAAATAGGAGGCAGCTATACGCGCGATCAGCCGACGCAGCGATCAAAAGTTGCGTCGCGCCTTGCTCAATCTACGATAGAGAACACTGGGGCCAAACTTCCAGGGGAGATGGCGTAGACGCAGTGGAAGCGAAAAGGATTTGACATAACTTTATGAAGTGAATCTCGTTAGCTTGTCGGGTCTAGCAACAGACCGTTGGCTCACCATAGGCGGGCCTGTACGGCGGATCACGCTTTTATTCTTCTAGTGGGTTTTCCAATTGTATTATTATCACCGCTCCATCTATGAGCCCCTGCCGCAGAGGCCACTGTAGCGGCTCATTACAATGTTTGTATCGATAAAGAAACTGCGTGCGGTCGCTCGCTCGGTTGGTAAGATAGTTCCAACCGCGAGCTTTCCAGTCATTTCAATCCACTTTTCATTCATATGTGTAGATATGCAACCAACCACTTTCCAGTCATCACAGCCGTCTGAACGCCAGGTCGTCGAGGTACTAATACATATGTTGAATCTTCGTGAACCGTCGCAAATCTCGCGTGGGATGATGTCACATTTTTGCCCTTGGTGTAAAAATACCACAGGCAAAACTGTTTGGCGCAGCCCAGCGATCAAATTCGCCGCGCCGAAGAACGCCACAAGTTTGGGCCACGAGGGCCATTATGCCTTGCGCGACCGAGTGCTGACACCATTTGTCTTGACGCCGGTGGTTTTCGCATTCGCAAGGTCGGCGATGTCTGCAACGACGTGTGAACCGGGGGCTTCCGCCTTAGACATGCGTCGGAGAGTCTTGCGTGCACTAGGCGCCTTCTTGTCCGTTTTGTATGTGGCGAAGTAGAACGATATGAAGAGGACGAGGTAGGAGCTGAGGATACCAATGCCTGCAAAGGCAGCGAACTCCTCGCCTGCACACTTGCCTGCGGTTGGCATACTGGGGAAGTAAGTGGAGGAGAAGTAGGTGTACGAGGCGAAGTAGACAAAGCCGAGGTCGATGATGAACTGGACGATCTGCAGACGAGTGACCCACTCCTTCCACCAGATGCGAACTCCGCGAGCGCTCTGGAAGTAGTACCAGTACATGACAACGTGAACTGTCAGGTTGAGAGTGATGGGCACCCAAGAAACGGCGGTGCTACCGATCAACTGGGTGTAGCACAACAAGGCGGTGGCACCGTGGTGGTAGCAATGGAGGAAGGTGAGGGGCTTCTTCTTCAGGAACAGGAAGACGGTATCGAGGAGTTCGAGGTACTTGGTGAGGTAGTTCAACTGAGAGGCGTGTTAGCTACGATTCTTGCTTGTACGACCCCTTGGCGCCGCTGCGACGGCTGTACTTACGTAGTACACGACAACAAGAGGCTGCGTCCAGCCACCATCATGGTTGCAAATGGCATAGAAAACACCCTTTCGCACAACCGTTGGCAGGAGCTGCTCGACAAAAAGCGCCAGCAAGATGGCGCTGATGGCCGTCAAGTAGAAGTTGTGGATCAGGAATAGTGTCTTGAGCTTGAATGGCTCCCGATTGCGCATCCATTCCCGTCCGCCGAAGATGATGGAGTAGTAGACGATGATGAAGATGGAGGTCTCCCTCAACGTGGACATCGGCGTCTTGCCGGCCTCAAATCTGAAGTCTTCGGCCGGGTAGCCAGCGACCAGCTCGAAGGCTTTGCTGAAGTAGGGCCACAGGTGGACGCCAAACGGCCTGTCCAGCGTGGGAATTGGAACTGACTCGTACAGAGTCGCTGGGAATGCGCTGGCCATGGCGGATCTCGATTGCGCAATTCTGACGACAAACTGGACGAAGGAGAGACAAGAAGCAGAAAAGAAAAAGAAATTTCGCTGGGCGAAAGAGGTTGATGAGAGTGTATTTGAAGATGCGCAAGTCGGATCGTGGCTTCTACAAAAGGGGAATTTTCTTAGCTCCCTGTACCTGTCAAACCCTGGTCAATCGGGCCCGTCGGCACCCCGCTACGCCAAAGACTAGGCTGTGGTGTAATCTTAAAGCAATATATCGGATAACCTCACCTATATCTGTGGTATTCGCAGAGCTAGATCTCCCCTTAAGTGATTGTGGAGAAATGATGCGCTTGTCGATTTCAATTTTCAGTTTGATGGGTTAAGATGGTAAAGCAAAAGGTAAAGATAGACTTTCCCCATGTTTCTTCCAGAGAGGTGTTTCATTGCATCATCCCAGCCTTTCTGCAAGGCTGGTGTTGGACCCGTGTTCTACTTTTTGCACCCTCCAAGGTTGCTGTAATTTTCGGGTATGCTGTACGTGTAGTGGCCAATTAGGGGTCACCTTCAGCATCCCAATTTCAAATGCACTTGCTCTTCATGGATGAAGACTCTGTGCCCCCTGGGCATTCGACTTGGATGGACACTGTGGTTACAGTTGATGAGAGGCAACAGCTTCTTAGCTTGATAATCCTAGCCCATTGAACGTGTCAACATCATATGAGCAGCAAGTCAGTTTTTGCTTGGGCTTACTGGCTTGGTGCTTTCACGTCAATTCACCTGCAGGTTCCTGTGTTCAGGTCGCATCCGAATGAGCGACAATGATAACAGTGCCAAAGTTTCACGTGCAAGTGTGACGGACAGCGTCTGATAATCCCAACAACTGTAGAATGAATCTCAGCTGCACATGCTCAGTTGTCAAAGACGCGATAATGACGTCGGTGTAGTATTGTTTGCACAATCAGTTGGGAATGGCGCTGCGATCTGTCTCCCTCCCATTTTGTAGCAACATGCTGCATTGACCACCTGCATGAAGCTATGTTCCAGCTTTTCCCGAGGGCCACACCACTGTGATGGGAGGAGGTTCGTCTTGGCCCAGCTTGGGAAGCTCCACCTGGGTCACAAGCGGGGCCAATCAACCGTCGTGAATTTGCATCCATTGAGCGACTTCCTTTTCTCTTGCCACGATATTTCGACACTTTTGCTCCCTCAGCCGACGACTCTGGAGATACACCGAGCACACCAACCCCAACCTCCCACCAGCTCTCGTCACTGTCAATCCGTCGCCATGTCTTCTTCCGCCATCCTCCGAACCATCGCCCGCGGCCCCTCAAGCACCTTCTTCCGCGCATACCGACCCATCACTCCCAGCCGCGCAGGCGCTTTCGTGCCAGGATTGATCGCTGGCTCAAGCCTCAACTTCAGCACCAGTGTCGCACGACGGAGCGATCACGAGGAGACTTTCGAGGAGTTCACTGCCAGGTGAGTCTCTCTGCATATCTCGATAGCCCACGGACAGTCGAAGGAGCCTTCTATGGGACCCAATTCACATTTGAATCGGGCCTATTAGGTCATGAGGAGGCCTTCAAGCTCTCAGACGGGTCCAATTCGGCTGTAAAAGCTTATCTGAGGCTATCAAGGGCTAATCTAAGGACTTTACAGATATGAGAAGGAATTTGAGGGTGTGCAAGATGTCTTCGAACTCCAGGTTCGTCTTCAATTTCCATGACCAATTTGTGTTTGGGACATCGTATGATCGCATGGCCGGCTTGTGCGTCATATCGAATTCCGTCCCAGAACCCCAAACCACAGCCAAGTGCAAACAACCACCCTAGCTAACACCATCACCTCAATAGCGCAACCTGAACAACGCCTTCGCCTATGATCTCGTCCCCTCGCCCACCGTCCTTGTCGCAGCCCTGAAGGCCGCACGCCGAGTCAATGACTTCCCCACTGCCGTGCGCATCTTCGAGGGCATCAAGGCCAAGGTTGAGAACAACGGCCAGTACCAGCAATACCTGGACGAGCTGAAGCCCTTGCGGGAGGAGCTGGGTATTGTGCTCAAGGAGGATATGTACCCCGAAGAGTCTAAATAAAGTAACAACCACCCCGTTACCAACCCTAGACCGGATAGCCAGCCCATGGACTAATGGGTGTGGATGTGGAGGTTGTCACCAGGGCCAGGAGAGGGACTGTCATGGAATTGGCATGGCAGATGTGTATATGTCTACTTTTTTGTTACTAGAGCAGCCAAAATCAAGACAACTGGAAGGTGGCAGGCATGAATGCAGACTAGCGGCCATCTTTCTTTTGTCGTGTAAAGCATCACTAAGAAACCATACTTGTTTGATTCAAGTGT
The DNA here is from genome assembly GCF_002105095.1 of Pseudomassariella vexata. Lineage (NCBI taxonomy): Eukaryota > Fungi > Ascomycota > Sordariomycetes > Amphisphaeriales > Pseudomassariaceae > Pseudomassariella > Pseudomassariella vexata. Next base: position 1,814,222 of record NW_024467956.1, on the reverse strand, counting down.
CGTCTCACCTCCAGGGCATTCATTAGTATCGTATATTTCAGCTAATCCTCTCATCTCAGTTCTGGCTACATAATATGATAGTGCTGCCCGATTACCTGATCCCTCTCTAGCCCATCTGCCAAGGTTGTCTAAGTAGTTCGCGTTTGGAACAAGGGGCTCCTCTGCTCTACCAGTTTTGCCAAGTCAGTCCTAGTACTCTCATCACAGGATGTCCTCGAAATCGCCAGCTTCATTTCTGCTATGACCATGGCACAATACTCCTCGTCATTACAAGGCCATGCTCAAATGCTACTGACATATATATACAGACATGCTTTCTCATGTGTACATTGGATCAAACACCAGCGGTCATAATGTGTCTGTTCGGCCTGACTGCGAGTACTTTGCTGCAGACTTGAACGATGCAGGAGACATCTAAGGCAACTATCAACAATGGTTAGATACAAAGGTAAGGAGGAGACTTGTGCGCGAGCTTAAGGGTAAACAAACCATCTTGGGCCATCTGGGGTGCAGCAAGCGTGTGGTTTACTACCAGCATTAGCGGTGGAAGACTCCGTCGACCTACGGCAACGTCGACGTCGACATGATAGCCACACAGCCCTTGTGTATCCTCCTTTGTCTTGGGGTTCAAAGTGTCTGCCCACGTTCTGAGTGTGGTCGTAGTCCCGTCATCAACCATCACTTTCATAGCATGCCCACGAGATTGCTCGTCTCTGCTGATGACATGGAGTTCCAAGGGTTGAAGGGCCACGCGGGTAAATTATCTTGTTCGTCTCGTCAGTTGCTCCTTCTACCTCTTGAGGCAAAGCCGTAATAATTCCGCATTTGAATTTGAACACGAGCTGGCGCATATGCTTGAAATCTTCGGGTTGCGTGCCTCGAAGAATGGATACTCAGTTCAGGACGGCTTCTCGGACAAGGTACTCGACCTGTCCTCGTATAGCCGTCGTCGAGTCCATCCGGAAATGATCGAGGCCCACAGCTTAACTCTGCATCTTAGCTGTGGGAACTTTTTTTTTCTTTTTTGGAGATGTGTTGCACTCCTCAGTGGTTGAATGAGTAGGGAAGAACAGAACCTGTCCTAGTCAACAAAAGTAAAGGGGTATATAATTAGCATAAAGGACTAATCAGCACGTTTTCTAAACCTGTGGAAACTCGGTACTGTCTGTTCCGGAATCCTTGTTTTCAATTTTGATATTTCCCCCCCATCTAAGACGGCATGGCGAGCTTCTTGGTTTACCTAAATGAGACCACTCGCTGTCGAAATTTCCCCCGGAATGAGTATGTCTAAAGTTATTAAATGTGGTCGAACTGAACAATACAAGAAACTGAGGAGAGAATCGGTGGGGAGGGCATGATGCTTCTAGATAATCAGACGTAGCTCTATTGGCAATTTCTGGAAACGGTGGGACGACGTTGTGTTGGCCATTTTGGCTGTATGACTGTGCGGTGGTATATATGTTGAAGGATTCCCCCATGCCAGTTTGTAGACACGGGAGTGAATCAGAGAAGATGTGCTTTCAGTTGGTTATGTTGATAGCTTGGTGTTGGCTGCTAGATCTGACAATTTGGGGGGTTGGTTCGTTGAATGATTGCGGCCCCATCACTGTTAGAGGCCTACAGTTAGTACTCATATTATTTAACCGGAAATACTTTTTATCTTTCAGCTATAACTCTGTCTATGATCCTAAGGTTGTTCAATCTACACACTGAGGTCAACAAGCTAGTACTATAAATAAAGCATCGACAATACCATTAAAGAAGGATCATCGCAGAGTAAGGAATGAGTAATGTGGTTATTATCACTTGTTTACCATAGAAGCTATATCCATCTGACGGCTAACAACAATAATTGCAGCATTTCGAAATGGGTATTATCTCACTGAATATAATGTTTTCAAATGATATCCTTACAGACAAACAGCATAATGGTCTACTAGGTGTAGTAAGTGCTAGTTATTGTTCGGACATCCCTAACTCCGAATGGCTTCATACTTGATTACGTATTGAATCATGCGAGCCTTAATATGTGAAAATGCTGTTACTGCCAAAACCTCTGATGCTTGTCGTGACAGTGGAATGCTATATCCCCCCCTAAGCATATCTTTACGCATTGAATCTGAACGGAACCTGATATGAATTTTATCTTGCATAAAACTTCTAACAAAACAGGCTAACGTGAACCATACTGGCACATCATCCAGCAGCGTAACGAGGGCCGAAGGATATGCCAAGATCATAGAGTATTCTCACTCGGGCAGAATCCTGAAATCCATCTTCAATTTCCCGTATAAAGTTTTCACACCCATGTATTTCAAAATTATCCGAGACGTAGCGTCCGGACTTGGTTGCAGCTTGAGCAGAGCTCTTGTCTGCTTGTGAATCATTATCTGGCCTTGTCGAGTTCTATGACAGATCGAGATTTGTCCACACGCAGATTCTAACCGGGTGCACGGACCTATCGGCGGTCCCCTTTTCCAGTAGGAGCTCAAGCCAGCTTCCAGCTTTCTGCAGCACAGCATGAGGCAAAACTACGAAAACCAAAATCTTGTGCAGTAGCGACCGTGACCGTCACATATTTATCTCGCCAGGTCCTCATCCGTCCCTCCCATTAATCTTTTCCACATCAACGCCAACCACACCAGCAGTGACGACACTGGAAGCTACCCATCATGGCCTGGAGAAATCAAGGTATTACGGGATCGAACAATATCCCCTTGGGGAAGCGACGATTTGGCAGCGAGCCCGATGATTCTGTTGCCAAGCATGAAGACAGCCCAGATGTTGGCGGTTGGAGTGCTGATCGCGAAATGAAGCGCGGTCGCAGCCCTGAGCCGCGTACCGATGCCGATGGACTTCGCCGCCGCAAGAAGCGCAACCGATGGGGAGATGCATCTGAGAACAAAGCAGCGGGCCTCATGGGCCTGCCCACCGCGATTGTCGCCAACATGACCAGCGAGCAGCTCGAGGCCTACACGTTGCACCTGCGAATCGAGGAAATCAGCCAGAAACTCAGAATTGACGATGTCGTCCCAGCTGATGGAGACAGGTATGTCACGCCCATCATCCATCATCCAGCGCTTACATTTATTATACTAACTAACTGCATCCACAGATCTCCCTCGCCCCCGCCGCAGTACGACAACTACGGTCGCCGTGTCAACACGCGCGAGTACCGCTATCGCAAGCGCCTCGAGGACGAGCGACACAAGCTGATTGAGAAGGCTATGAAGACCATTCCTAACTACCACCCACCTCAGGACTACCGTCGTCCGACCAAGACCCAAGAGAAGGTCTACGTGCCGGTCAATGACTACCCGGAGATTAACTTCAGTGAGATTGCTAACCCTCTAACCTTTCTAACCATGATCCTCTCCCTCCTTAGTCAGATTCATGCCAGGCGCCGCCGTCGCACCTACTCTCTATGTGATGTGTACCGGCCTGGCTATATCTAATTTTCGTGTCTGCTACCCTTTACTTGCTACAGTTACTAACACTAGCTCTTCTTACTAAAGTCGGCTTACTCATTGGCCCTCGTGGCAACACATTGAAGAAAATGGAAACAGAATCCCAGGCAAAGATTGCTATCCGCGGTAAAGGTTCCGTCAAGGAAGGCAAGGGCCGATCCGACGCCGCTCACGCAAGCAACCAGGAGGAGGATCTCCACTGTTTGATCATGGCAGATACTGAAGAGAAGGTCAACAAAGCCAAGAAGTTGATCCACAACATCATTGAGACCGTGAGTGTTACTCCCACCTCCGCTGCCCTGCATTTGAAAAAAAAGATGTTAACGATTGGTAGGCTGCTTCCATCCCTGAGGGCCAGAACGAACTCAAGAGAAACCAGCTCAGAGAGCTAGCTGCCCTAAACGGTACCCTCCGTGACGATGAGAACCAGGCATGCCAGAACTGTGGTCAGATAGGCCACCGCAAGTATGACTGTCCTGAGAAGCAGAACTTCACTGCCAACATCATCTGCCGTGTTTGTGGCAACGCTGGTCACATGGCCAGAGACTGTCCCGACAGACAGAAGGGTGCTAGCTGGCGCAATGATGGTCCTCCTACTCGTCCTGCGGCCCGCATTGGTGGAGATGATGCTGTCGACCGCGAGTACGAGGTATGTTCATTCCCCCTCCTGTTCATCAGACGACATTCAACTAACATTTTCGCAGCAACTCATGCAAGAACTTGGTGGCGGATCCGGTGCTGCCCCCGCTCGCATCGAAGCTGGCCCAGGTTCTTATGCTGGGGCCGGAGACGCCAAGCCCTGGCAGCGTGGCCCTACTGGTGCTGCCGCTCCCTGGCGATCGCGCAACAACGAGTCGGCCAACGATGGTGGCTCTGCTGCCCCGTGGCGTGACCGCAATCGTAGCACTGACAACCAGGGTGCTAATGACTACTATGGCGGTCAGAACTACAACAGCGGCGCACCTGCTGCTGGCACTGGCGCAAGCGCTGGCGCTGCTCCCTGGCACCAACCCCCGGTTGCTCAACCAGCATACCCAAGTTACCCTGCGTACTCTGGCTATGGTGCCGCACCTGGTATGGGAGCTCCTCCTGGTCTTGCGCCTCCGCCTGGTACTTCTGGGCTTGGTGCTCCTCCCGGCCTTCCTGACCACCTGAATGCGTTGATCCAGCAGTACGCTGGCGGTGCGGCACCGCCTCCTCCGGCCGGTGAAGCACCTCCACCCCCTCCTAGCGATCAGCCTCCCCCGCCTCCTCCTGGTGCTTAAGCGTGAGATGGATAGGACCAGTCTCTCTGGCGCTAACAGCAGCTTATTTTCGCATGATCGAACTTGTATCAATTGTTATTATTGAGGTTCACCCCTTAGGGTTTCTACTGCAGAAGCCTTAAGGACGATTTGTTGATTTCCCGTCGAGGTCCAGCGATCTGCTCCAGGCAATCAGGACCGCTGCTAACATAGGGGGATTAATGGCGGACAGCACTCTGTATGACTAACAAATCCGTAGACAGAAATAAGGACATTCCACTTGTACAATGGACATGTGATGAGTGATGAACGTTTCAGTTTAACGTTCCGTAGCCTCGCGGTGTGTACTGACTATGATGCTTTGTTATAAAGAAGTTCCACATAGCGAGAACAGTTCAGAAATGTTGTCGGGCAAACATTCGGTTTTGTAGTCGCCTACGAACACATTGGCCTTCACACGCCGATTATTGTTCTGCTCAACCCAACTGTTATCTGGAGGCATCTTTTGCTTGATGTGATCTATCCTTTCCTAGACGCGGCGGGTCATCTTTCCTAGAAGCCAACCAGTCGATTTATTCATATGTTGAATCGAGACGAAAGGGACCATTAAAGGTTCAATGAAGTTGAATAATTTGGTTAGAGGTGATGAAATTTTGATACCAACTTCGGAGCCCCCAAGGTCAGGATGTCCAGGGTTCAAATACAACATTTTGGTCACCCATAGGCTGACCGGCCCTTCCTGGTGTGTTCCCTGGCGTTGAAGCCGTGCTATTCCAGGCCAGCAACCTGGTTCCTCTAGATTCACGACAAAGCGGCATGGAAGCCTAAGATGAGCCCCGTTGAATCATCAGGGTCGAGGAGGGTGCCACATAACTTTGCGTCCTTGATGTAGGATATTGGTAACGCCTCTATTAGTGCATCAGCGTGGGAACGGATGAAGTCGAGCGACACTTTCTCGATGCTTGCTACGGCAAGTTAGAACCAAAATCTTTCTAACAAGAACAAGTTGCAACTACTTCCAAAGCAGCTCGCAGCAGCTACACATGCAGCTGTGTGTGAGCTCACGATGCCATATATAGCATCCGTATCTCCCCTCAGTGATGTCAACAGGCCGCCTGCAAGCCCACGCTCACCAGTCTCTATGCACGACCAATCCAGTGACCCAGCAGATGCTGCCATCATTAAAGTTTTAACGGCAGACACGTGTGTAGGAGCTGCTGCCCGTGGTGGTGTCGGGCAGGTATTGCCCTCGGCATCGGCGCGCACTCAGGTTGACGCTCTCACCTGCTAGAAATGTTTAAAGAAGCAAACAAGACGATCGAATTTCTTTCCCTAGCTTGTCAGAACCCTGCCCCCAAGTTTCCTATTTCTTGTTGCAGAGCCTTGCAACTTCACGCAACATGTCATGCGTGACCTTATTGCTGGCCAATGTCTCATATATTTGCTTGGCCATCTTGATCCTGCTCCTGCGACTGGCTTCCCGAGACCGCTCAAGCAGGGGGAAACACGAGGATCCAAGACGAGCTTGACTGCCAAATGACGAGGCGAGATCCCAGATACTGTAGGCGAATAAGCCGAAGGCTTGTCCGAAGGCCATGTGACCTCTCCATAAAGTCTGAGGTGGAAGTGAGGAAAAGCTAAGAAGCGGCGTAACATGAGACATATCTTCGTCGAGAAGGTAGACACAGTCGTGCTAAGCCACTGAATTAGGTGCCCGAGTGACGAACTGCAAGCACTTGTAGGGGATCAGCGTCGTCGCGGAAAATACAAGTTCTTGTAGGGCTGCGGCTGCATGTAGGGCTGCACAACTTGTGTTGTGGAGTTCCAGCCAATCCCACCTGCAGCAAATGTAAACTGGAGGTGGATAGAAACGGAAGCTACAGAGGACCGCTGGAGCTTGGGCCAGGCCATTCATCAGATGCGCTCTGGGTGGTCGGTCTAGCTCTAGCTCTTAATCGGTAGCACCAAGTCCCCACCTCTCGAGGTTGTGATGACGACAAATCGTGACATCTTGCTCGGACCCTCTGCGACAGGTAATCGCAACCCGCGGTCATTGGAAGGAAAGCTATTGTTTTTTATATACCGCCAAGCGGCTGACACGAAAACGGTGCAACTTTACTACAGTCAATTGCCTTAGCTCATCTCGTTGGCTTCAACACTAGAGTTGCGCTTATTCTGTTCTGTAACTTCTAGCTGGTGGGGTAGGCAGTAGGAGACAAGGTGGTCGATCTTGATTTGCAAGCACCAAACACTGGGGGGTGATGCCGCAGCCTCTTCCTTCGCTCCTCTGATGCGAAGAGGATCCGTCATTCTCCAGACTCACTTCTACGGCCCCTCAAATTCACCTAGATTATCTCCACAATCGCATCGGGTGCGAAACATCGGCCCGCCATGGCCGTGCCTAATCCCGTTGCCTTCAAGCCCTTCTCGGTGACCTTCTGGACGACAGTCATCTACCTCGCCTTGCTCATCCCCCTGATCATAGTCCACGAGACGGTCCCTTCCCCGCCGCACAGTCCGACGCTATACTCTGGCATCAATTTGACCGACGCGTGGTCCGACTTGGCCACATTGACACGAGCCTATCATCCGTACAACAGTCGGAACAACGACGATGTTCGCAATTGGCTCTTGTTTCGAATCGGCGAAATCGTCAAGCGCAATGAAGTGGACGCATCCCAGGTTGTCATATTCAATGATACCATCACCAATGTAACCTTAACGCACCCCGCGAGGCTGCCCAAGACCGAGCAATACCCTGGGCGACATCCTGAAGGCGCTGGGACGTATTTTGAGGGCAACAACATCATGGTGTACATTCGTGGCAAAGACGACCCCCAGCGAGATTGGTGGTTCGATATAGATGGGTACATTCGAGCGGACAAAGTGATTGGCAAAGGTGGTGTCCTAGTGAATGCTCATTTCGACTCGTGAGATCCCCTCGTCTTGGGACCAGCATTGGCCGCGTCATGTTTATGCTGACTCTCGCACAGCGTATCTAGTGGGTATGGAGCCACGGATGATGGCATGGGTGTCATCACAATTTTGCAGCTGATCAACTACTTTACGGCCCCGGGAAACCAGCCCCAGCGAGGTATCGTCGCACTCCTCAATAACAATGAGGAAGATGGGCTTCATGGCGCCAGAGTATTCGGATACTCCTCTCTGATGCCGTTCTGTCACACCTTCCTGAATCTCGAAGGAGCAGGAGCAGGTGGAAGGGCCAATCTTTTTCGAGCCACTGATCTCGAAGTGATCAACGCCTACAAGGGAACGGAGCATCCGTTCGGCACCGTCATGTCCTCGGATGCGTGGTCGACAAAGGCGATTCGCAGTGGAACAGATTACGAGGTATTCAAAGATGTGTATGGCATGCGCGGAATGGATGTGGCTTTCTATCGGCCACGCGCTCGATATCATACCAACCAGGACGACATCCGCCACGCATCCAGAGCGAGTTTATGGCATATGCTATCGAGTTCTTTGCACACGGTGAAAGGTCTCTCGGGCGACACTGGCAGCACGTTTATTGGGAACCGTCGTGATCGAAATCCGAGGAAAGTCTCCAACGGAGCTGGCACCGATGGCGTGTGGTTCGACATATTCGGCAAAGGCTTTGCTATGTTCGGCCTGCGGCCCATGTTTGCCTGGTCCCTTACGCTACTTATCGTCTCGCCGCTCATACTGATCTTATTCACGTATGTCCTCGTTAAGCGTGACAAGTACTATTTCTTTTCCTCGAGGAAATCGCCTTATGAAGGATCTGTCCTGGACTCTGTCGTGCTCGGTGGGCGTAAGGGAATGTTTCGCTTTTTACTCGCCTTTGTGGTTTCCGTGGCTTTGGTTGTGGGGTCGGCATACCTGCTCAGAAAGATCAACCCCCTTGTCATCTACAGCCACGAGTACACGGTGTAAGTCACATTCACCCACGCTCTTCTCCAGGCGAAACGCTAATGCTTTTACAGCTGGTCCATGATGATGTCTCTATTCTATTTCGCCTTCTGGTCGATTATGGCTAGCGCCAACTTCGCTCGACCCAGTGCTTTACACCGAGGCTACGTTATACTCTGGCTCTTCATCATCACGTGGGCTTTGTTGGTGGTTACCACTGTGTATGAGGACAGATTCCGGGTTGCTGCCGGCTATGTATTCGTTTTCCTTCATTCGGCGGTATTCCTCTCTGCCGTTATTACGGTTTGCGAACAGTTTGCCTTGCCGACCAAAACGGCTTTCGCCCAGAAGGCGCATGATGAACATCAGGCCCATGACCACATGGATGCCGTGCCGCACGCGGATGACCTTATTGAGCATAGCTCGATGGGAGGTGGTGCTAATGATGTCGGTGATGACGAAGGTAATTCTGATGAAGCCTCCGAAACTAGTCCATTAGTTGGAGGAAATTCCCGAGACAGTACGGGCACGACCTTTGGCACCATCTATCGTCGCTCCATTAGCGCCATCAAGGACAAGTCCAAGGCTACGGAAGATCAGAGACACGAGTCTTTCGGATACGAGCAGGAGTGGTCTAAGAAGTTACCAAGCTGGGTGTGGTTTCTGCAATTCCTCCTGTTGGGACCGTTCCTTCTTATCCTGTTCGGTCAGGCTGGACTCGAGCTTGTCGCATCGGTCAACCAGACCGGCGCAGATGGAAGCAGTCTCTTACTACCATACCTGCTCGTGGCGTTTTTCACCATAATGACGCTACTCCCGCTGACTCCGTTCGTGCACCGGATAACGCACCACATACCCGTGTTGTTGCTCGTAGTATTCGTGGCTACGTTGATCTACAATCTGGTGGTGTTCCCGTTCTCTGCTGAGAGCAGGTACAAGGTGTACTTCCGACAGACGATTGATCTGGACAGTGGCGTCTCAACCATCAAATACACGGGCATTGATGAATACGTGCGTCAAGCAATTGCAGAGCTTCCATCGGCTTTGGGCAAGAATGTCACTTGCGAGTCTTCGAATCCAGAGCAGGCCTACTTCGTTGCTTGTTCCTACGATGGTTCCAAAGTCAGTCCTGCGGTGGCAAGGGGAAACTACACGGATTGGATTGCACTCAACATCACCCGACCCAAAGCTCCAAACCAGGCACGCTTTAAGATTAATGCACTGGAAACGAGAACATGTGGACTACGCTTCAATAAGGCGATCTCGTCCTTCCAGGTCGTCGGAGGCAACAGTCAAGATGATCGTTTCGGGGATTGGCCCGAAGGAGGTGTGAAGAGCATTTTGCTCTACCGCCGCGAATGGGACAAGCCATTTACAGTGGACGTTGAATGGGATGCGCGTAATGCCGAATCAGGGCTTCGCGGCCTGGTGTATTGCGACTGGGATGATGCAACGAAGGGGAAGATCCCCGCTTACGACGAAGGTTTGCAGTACGCCCCTGACTGGGTGGCGTTGACCAAGGAGTCCTGGGGTTTGTTGCATGGTAGCAAGGCATTTAAGGTCTAGCTATGGCGCGATGAAGGAGTTGGTGTTGGTTTCTTCCTAAGCATTCTCATAGTCTTTATGCATTAAAGAATGATTAAATTGTATTCTAGGTCCTCAGATTCGGACAGTCGTCGGCGGTTTGACGGTGCGTGGGGGGATCAATTTCGAATTGGGCCCGGGCTCCCTCAATACATATACTATGCATGGCGGGGCTCGTGCCCCTCTATACCTGAGACCACAACTTCTCATACTCGGTATGTTTAGTCTTCCGGGAAAGCCGTAACGTTACGGCACAGCAAGTACGCCTGCGGCAAGGTCCTTCATCCTCCGACAGTCCCTCATCGTCATGAGTTGACACGCAGTAACGATCAACTCTGTCCAGAGTACCTGCTCGACATCGTACCCGAAATCTTGAATCACATCCTGTTGTGGACCCCAAACCCTTTGCAAATGGCCTGCCTCGTTAATATCAAACAAAGCGCTGCCTGGCTCTAGTATGCGCTCAATGTCGAACTTCACAATATTGTTGTGGATGAAGAACGGCCTTGCTGTTTTCAGCGTGCTCTGATGCAGGTCGTTCAGCGTTTTCCCAGGATCCAGCTTCGAAGTCTCTCGATCCGTACCGATGGATCGAAGCTGCGACTCTACCGCCGAGTGTGAAGTGAAACCGTTAATATTCCACTCCTCCGCGGGGTCCGCCTGCTTCATCCCAAAGGAATGCCACGTGTCGTTGAGCCATCGTCCCATGACGGTGACGGGACTCTTGACATCGTACCATTCGGCCCCGATCACCGTGGCCGCATGCAAAAAGGTATCCTTGTCCCCCTCGCCCGCCGCGCCCTGGGCCAGCAGCGGATAGTACAAGTCCGGCCCGAAGAAGTTATAGTACAGCGCCATCAACAAGTCCGTCGCATGCCGCGCCTTGTCATATAGCAGAATACCCGCTTCCGAACTCTTCCTAGCTGCCAGCGGTGGCGCCTTGACCCGCGTGATGTCGAATATCAGCGGGCTTGCGGTACTGACCCAGAAATCCGGCCACGTCACCAGCCCCGTCGACTTATACGGCTGCGTATCGAACAGCTGATCGGGATTATGCGCGGGAAACGCATCCGCGTCTAGGAACAACACCTCCTGGAACGGCGAAAACAGGATCGCGAACACCTTGTACTGGTACCGCAGCAGCGGCGTCGAAGGGGGCGCCGTGTCCAGCAGGTCCGAGAGAACAACGCACTCAGCGTTTAAATCAGGCAGAACCTCCCCGCAGACAAGCGGGTCGTAGTCTTTGTGCGTATCGAGGAACACCGTCACGGGGAGTTTGGACCCCGTGCTCCTCAGCATGCGCAGCGAAACAACCACCATACCGAAGTAGCTCCCGCCAGCCGTAGTGACGATGCCCCTGGTGCGCACCTGAAACGGCAGTTCGGAGGAAGCCTGGCCCCGGGCAAATTTAAGCATGGCATCGTGCGAGGTGCGCAGGGTGGTCTTGGTGATCTCGTCGAGGTAGATGAGACTCGGGCGCGGGTGGTTGTCGAGGTTCTCGGGGGCTTGGTCCTCCCCGGTTACTTTGCCATCGTCGGGCTGGTGGATCGGGTCCACAGCGGGCGTGAGCCGGAATAGCTCGTCGCGGAGGAGCCGCCAGAAGGATTGCACCGTGGGGGAGTGGAGGTGCGCGTGTCCCGAGATGGGGCGGGCAGGGCGGAAGAAAGAGGAGAGACCACCGTCGCTGCTGCTGCCGGTCGTGGACGATGTGGTTGTGGTGGCAGGTAGTGGGAAGTAGTGCGATGGTTGATCGAGGAAGAGGAGCAGGAGGAGGGCGAAGGGAAGAGTCAAGAGGGCGCGACGCATCCACGTGGGCTGAGACCGCATGATCCAGCCCATCTTGAAAAGAGGTTGAAGATTTCTGCTTCTTTTGAAAAAAACTATCTCATCAAGTTTCCTCTGCGTGTGCTCATCGTATGTCTGGTTCGATATTCGAAGCCGACGAGCGATAGCTGGGATTCGAAAAAGCAGCGACGGCAGCATCAGCAGGAGCAGCAGCAGCAGACATAATAATAATAAGATAACCAACATGCCGTCCTCATTGTTGAAATGTGTGTTGCAATAGCCTATGCTCCCGCGCCTGTGATCCAGTCAGATCGCCGTCCGTGGCTGAGCCAGATGCGACAGGCACCAGCTTAGAAGTAGTAGTAGTACTGGTGTCCAAGACAATTTTAATGAGAGAGGGAAGCAAGCACGGTTATATCCGTCGACCAATATCTGGTAAGGCAGGGTAGAGGCGCAGACCAGCAAGAAGCTAACTAAGTGGCTACCTTGTTAGTAACCACCCTAGCTAGGGCAGACAAAGGCTCGAAGATCACGTTTGGACTCGTTTTTTTCTGTTTGGTGGTTTTCTGCACAAGAAAATACGACATTATAAGCGCCAAGGCGTGTGTTGGTTGACACTCAACCCAACGGTTTGGGACGAAAAAGTCGCCATGAGGGATCTTACGACGAAACCTGGGCTATTCTCAGAGCTGAACCCGAGAGAACTTTGCCGCTGAGAAGTGGGTGGCGCTAGCGTCAGAGTGGTATTTGCTGATGATGCCGATGCACGATGCGGGTTGGGCGTGTGGTATGGTGGGTGATACTTACCGCACCTGTGGATCAATTTAATGTGAGGCGCATCCAACAACGCAAGACTGATACAATACCAGCGTGCTCTGAATCATCGACATGCCGTGGCAGAAAATCCAAGCGAACGAATACGGCAGAATTGATCTGCAGAGCTAATCTTGGGGAAGTAAGCGTGGGTGCACGGGCAAGAAGAAGGCAGCTCACGCAAATATGGCGATGCTTGTAGCTAAAAGCGTAGCCCGCCTGTCCGATGGGCCATGAGAGCAGGCGTATCAAAGGACGAATGGGCACATCATTTCAGAGCTATGTAAGACCTGTTCAACGCCCTGGATACATCTGCCATACCGCCCCGTTTCAACTTGATTTCGTACAATCTCGTACGAAACCGTGAACAGCTTCACAAGATGGTAAATTACGGTCAAGATATCTTGCGCACACTCGACGCAATTGGCGACGCGCTCACGTTCAACTCAATTTCCCACCTACCTTCACCAACATGTCAATCGACCACCAGCAGCCATGGTAGATACTCCCAGAAAAGCTCTTGCGCGTTCTCATCACCGGTCATCAGAGAGGCCAGAAGTAATCTGCCCCAGAACGTGCCACGGTGGCGGCCTGGCGCGCAGGCGGCTCAAGTGTGCGGGGGTTTGCTAGGTGATTCGAGTGCTCGCCGCCGTTGGTGGTTACATGCAATACCAGGCGTGTATAACCCACTCGATCATTCGCCTCGTGACCCGTAGCGGTCGCCCCCAAGCCCTGACCATACGGCAGGCCCGGCCTATCACCAGAATGGTGAGGAAAATCCCCAGGATTGGATGGTGGCGCCCTCCAAAGAGGTCCGCGAGCAGGCCCGGTCATATGCTATGCCGAACATTATCAAGGCCGCCTTCAAGGTACAGAATCTTAGGCACTAGAAGTCGCTACGGCGAATCCAGCTAACCCCTATAGCCGTAGGTTAAAGAACCAAGTGTTTTCGGAGGGACGGGGAATCATAGCTAGTTCAGGTACGTGTAAGTCACACTAGGGCGTGGTCTCGCGATTCTCACAGCGATTTTGGAGACTACGAGCACCTATACTCCCGAAGTATATTGAGCAACGAGTGTACGGCGCCAAACGCTACCATTTCTAGCGCCGGCTGGGTATGGTGGATGGCGAACGGTACAGATCACGGGAAGGCGGCTATCTCTATTACAATCGGGGGCACTATCTTTAAATGGGTGGGGATCCGAGCTCGTTATTATGGAGCGGGATTAGCTCAGCGCAACGGCTTTTCGTCCAAGGCGTACATGCAGGCTCTAGGGAAAGCCCTGCTACCAGTGTACACTCCTAGCACACGTTTCCCCAGCAAGATAGCGCCAGAGTTCATTTATCCAATGCCACTACAGAGTGGCTGGAACTCTGCGGCATCTGGGCTATCGACTGGCCCGCCTCTAGTCCTCGTTAGTCGTTAATCAAGCATATGCGGCGCTATATGAAAGCGTGTCTATAGAAAGCACCCTGACGTATACCTTCCGCAGGACAACGAGGCTGACAGGTAGACGACCGTGAAAGACGGCATCCGGGCGGCGTGGCGGGCTGTCCCACGGGCCATTACTGACGAACTGACCAACTCGGTGCCTCACTCGGGCATGAGCTTCGTCGCGTACGTTGGTTGCTATACATAAAATCAAAGAGAAGAAGTCGCGCAGTGGGATGCATTTTTTATGATCGAATTTGGCTAGTAAATGGGTGTGCGTAATTGAGTTGGCACCTATGGTGCTGAAGGTTAGGTCTCCGCAGTGGGGCGAGTGTGCGCCAGGCTTTGGACCATGATTTTAGCCCTAGTGCGAGAGACAGCGCCAGTCACTGGGACAGCATACTCTGAAGCCCAAAAACGGTTGATTGAAATCATATATGTACTGCGGCTTTTGTCTGCTCATTACAGCCAGCCTTTTTGCATAATTACATTCCACGTGAGTGTACATCCCTAATTACCATACCAAAACGTATCCAACGGCTGAGCTTTCCCCAAGTGATCATCTTGTGTCCCACATCAAGCTGAAGTATAAAGAGGATGTTTAAAAGGCAGCGAGAACGCCCAGAGCGATCATGGCCGCACTACCGATCGAGCCCATAACGGCAGCACCAGCAGTGGCCACGGTAGTGGCTGCTGTCCCGGTGCCGCTGGTGGAGTTACCGGTCGAGGTCGGCGTCACGGTGCCGTTTGGCGCAATGGTGCTGGATGGGGCAACGGTGCTGGATGGGGCAACGGACGGGACGCTGGATGTGCTGACCACGGAGGTCAATATCGTGCTAGCGACCGAGGTTGGGGTCACGGTGGTGCTGGCCTCGGTGGCCGTGGATACGGCAGAGCTGGGGGCGCTGGTGGTGGTGGTGCCAGCTGCCTCGGCGGCCTGGCATAAAGCTTCCACGGCGGGAAGGACTTGGCCTGGGAACATAGTCAGTATACTTGCAGCTTTGGTAAGAGGGCATCGTGTGAAACGTACCGGCAGCAACCTCAGCACCACACGCCTCGAGAACACAACCGGTAGCGGCCCCAGTCAAGGCATCCTTGGAGTCACAGATGCACTTGTAGTCATCGATGGCACAGCTGGTCACGCTGGTGCGGGCAGAGTCGATGCAAGGAAGGGCGCATGACGGGATATCCGAGAGGGACTGGGCCGAGACGACGGCAACGAGGGCCGCGGCAGCAAAGGAGTACTTCATCTTGTCGATAAGGGCTTGTGAGACTTGGTGTCGATAGATGATGGGCGCACGAGACGTAATATACAGACGACAACAAGAGTTGTATTTGGCGTTGGAGTCAAGCGGACGTATGTGGATGGGGGGGAAAGGGGAAGTCGTTCTAGGTCAGCGAGCAGTCACGCTTATATGTGTATTTCCTCGTGCTAGCAACTTCAAGAATCGGCAGCAACGGGTTGCATTGGAGCCATGGAGGGTGGGTGGTCCAGCATGAAGCTTATTGGGATCATAGCCTAGTCGTTGCTCTTCCTTGGACACCTCTCGATGCACCATGTTGCCAATATGGCCGGGGTAGTCCCCCGTGGCCCATGTCTGTCTGGATGCAGCAGTGATATTGCCCTGAAAGGTGCTAAGATTAATCGGTATTGGCATTCCACATAGGGCTCCACAGCCGACGCGATCCTAGACATAATCGTCCGGCGCCAAGTATTTGTGCCTGTATTCTGGGGAAGCCTTGCGCCCAGTGTCCTCCCAGCGTCCTCCTGAGACTGCTGAGACTGCTGAGAGGGTCATCATTCGATATTGCTTGCAGTTGGTAGATAACCTTATTGACGCAGAGAAGATTGGTGCAATCTCGGGTACCAGACTCCACCGCTCAAAATGCTACTATAGCAGGACAGATGACACTCCGTACCGAGTGCACGCGCGCCGGACCAAATGTTTAATGTTCCCGCGATGTGTTGACTGTTGTCAGAGATCTTCATCGAGGGCGAATCGGGTTGTTCTGGCGCGGCGGCGCAGTAGCTGGCGTGTGAGGGGCGACGTACACTGGTTGCACAAACTTGACCGAAAATACGGTGTCGTTGGGTTGCAGTGCGAGTGGCGGGAAAGTTGCAGGATTCAGCCTTCGTATACCGTATTGTTGCTGGTGTGGTGACCCAGTGAGGAGGTAAATTCAGGCTTGCCGAGACTTGCCCAGCCTTGTCGTGCGATTCAAACTCAATAGCGTCCTGGGGCTGCCATCGAATCGAACCTCACAGAACAAAAGCTGGCGGACTAGACCTACCGCTACAACGGTTGAACTCTAATAATTAACAGTGGCTACGTAACAGCTAGGAACCAGAACTAGCTCGACAATTCCTTCCCTTGGCGCTAGAACCTCGACGGTTGCGCATGCAGGGGTCCCTGCCGCCCCCAACCCCCCCTTCGGAGCTGACTACGACAAATGGTTTAGCGGTAGTCCAAAGAGTTTGGAGATGCATTGGGCCCAGCCCTGGGGTTGGATTCTACCGGTTGAGGCTGCTGGTCATGATGGAATTTGATTGGGAACAATGCCAACTTCCCCGAATTCTTCTGTCAATGCCGAGGTGGGTTCAAGGTCAAAGAACACTCGAGCGGGAGCTGACTGAATTATTGCGTCAATGACCGTTTATGTGGTGCGTCTGATGGGACGTAGAAAGTGCGAGTCGACTGCCATTGGGAAGCTTACGATGATCATGTGTTTCGGGTAGGAAGATGATTCCGTTTAACTTTTGCTTCTGCCATCCAACGGGAGCGCTGGGATAGCTTGTCATCCGATTGGACCTTCCCTTCCGGAAGACATCGTTCGTCTTTTATTTTATTTATAGTTTAATGTCATTGCCACGGATGGAAATGAGTATCCATATCTGCACATTTGGGCGGGCCTCATCCTGGGCAGCAGACGGAGAGCATATAGGCACGCAAAGACAAGCAGAACAAAGAGTATTGTCCAGTTGTGAGCACACAGGAGCGGGCAAGCCATACTTGACCAGCCCGGCGAGTACGTAGCACTGGGTTGTGTAAGCCATAGTCGACAACTTCGACCTCGAGGCCCACTTGTTCGAAGCGGGGGAGGGGATGGATGACCTTGAATTTGCGATGATAATTGGCTTGTTATCTTGTTTGCGTGCCCACTGCGTAGTAGATCCGACAAGGAGCATCCCGTCTCTCGACGTCGAATTGAGAATACAATGCCGTAATGGGAACCAAGGAAATGGATGCTGTGCCGCTTCGAGTTGCTGGCCACGGTCAAGTTTGCCTGGAGTCTTGGACGAGTTTCACTAGTTGATGTGACGCTGTCCAAGACTTCAGGGAAACTTATGACCGTCAATCAATTAATCAATCAATCAACAGCATCCCGGTTCCCAAGCCTACACAGTCGGAAATCGCTCACCAATCTCGATTTGGAAGTCGGTGTTGCCGCAGCCCCATTTGTCGTATGCCAATGCTCTATGGAGGCACATTGTCTTCATACCTTTCATGATGCAGCTCGCTCCACAATCGCGAGCCCCGAACAACTGGACCTGCATCTCGGCGCCGATCTTCGATGTACCTACCACCTGACGCCGAAGTCATGTTAGCCGATAAGTTCCAAGTTGCCTCACGGGCTGTGACTCGTGCCTATGATGGCAGAGGCTGCTTACATCACAAACCTGTGCCGCAATTTGAATGGCACTGAGGGCTTTTATCTCCTGGTACCGACCAGCAACTCTGCTGGAAAATGTAACCGCGTACCTGCAGCTCATCGCAACACACACACACACAAACAGCAACTTGACATGGACCAATAATGCATCTAGAAACGTCCCAACCTCCGATCTCAGCTATGCACATCTCCTGTGTGGCGCCGTGACGCGCTTTATCCAATGCTCATGCTTTTGCAGAAGCGACTATGATGCCCTGCTTCATTCGTTACAAATAGCATGTGACGATATATTCATTTGCATCAGTCCTATTACGTCTGTATTGCTCCAACAAGAGCTAGGGGTGGTGAAATTGGCATACTCGACGAAGACTGATCATATATGTATCTTGTCGGGTACGTAGCGAGAGCCGGTCTAAATAACGCCCAGCTTCAGAGGTACTCAAGCATGGGTAGTCTCAGTACGGGCAGTTGAGACGCTGAAGATGATACTACGCTCATATCACCATTGACTTGAACATAACGAACGGCGTGTGATGCAGTCCCTATTGAAGACGATGCCAATCATTCCATCCTATCCGTGCCAATACTTTTACATACTTCAACCCCAGTAGCAAGACTCCTGTTTACCTATTATTCTAGCAAAGCAAACCAGCAAAAGCAGCTGCCTAGATTTAGTTAGTCGTGTACACAGCCACAGTGGCGGTGGGTCAAGGATTTCTCTTGGAGTTTGATCGATTGAGTTTGAAGGATTGCAAACAGCTCCGTGCGCTGAGAAACCTTATTAGCGAGAGCAACGCAATTCTTCTTGTCCTACTATAGCTGTCTCCGCTTCACCAGCCCTCTGAACCCGATAGCTCCGTCAGCTTCCGAGATACCGGAACGCTCGGCGCAGCCTCAACCCCACTTCCGATAGCCAAGATACACACCCGACAATGGTTGCTCAGGGGATGGCATACACTTCGGACAATGGTGCGCAACTCATTCCAGGCGCCAAAGTAACCTGAAGTCTCGCAGTGTGGACAATAAAACATCAAGATTTGGTTGCTTGGCTGAAGAATACAGGAGCCTAACCTGAATGCCTGTGCTCCGGCCCACCATGATAGCTGTCGTCGCCTAGGTCGTACGAGGCAGGGTTGTCAAATTTAAAGCCGGCCGGCAGTCGTTGGTGTCACTCGCGGTCATTCCTGTATTCGTAGGCAGGCTTCTACCATGCCTGACTAGGGTTCTTGAGTTGCTTGTGTCTGCATTCGATTTCTGAGTTGATGCGTTCGGCCAATTTTTCCCAGTCTATCCTCTATATGATACAACATTGCATTGAAGTTCATTGTGCATGATGATGACCATCATCAGTTTGACGCGCGGTGGTCTTGTTCATATCCCAATGAAACCGCTCTTTGCTAAGATGCAGGTGGTTGTACATAAGATGGTCATCGACCCGGACGAATTCCCATCAGAATTCCGCTTGGAGCTTCGATCCTTTGCTCTTGATCAACCACCTTGCCTCAATTCATCAGAGGCACTGTCATGGTTGCAAAACAACCCTGAGATACCCTTCAATAATACGCAAGCCAGCAGGGGCAGCGTGTCCCGACTGAGCCTTCCTACATATCGAGACGCACCCAACGGTCGAAGCCAAGCCGTTTCTTAGGCATGAGAATATCCTCGTTACGATCGAGCTTCAATCCGCGGGCCATGGACTAGCTGCCACTGGGCAAGGCGGACAGTATGCCACACTTGTAGCCGCATTGCTCTCAATCTCCGTCCGGCACGGCAGCTTCTTGTTGGCTTTCATGAGGCGCAGAAGCCGATCCGCGACTTGTGGACCGGTCGAACAGTCCCAGCTCGTTGCGGGACACAGCCCTAGATTGTGGGCGGCGCGCGTGAAAGAGAAATAGGGATAAGTATTCCAAGATCATCCGAGTTGTCAAGGAGAAGTTTCTCTGATGTTGCAGCGGGAACACGCAGGGCCTGTGGAAGTACTAGACCGTAGGCGAGTAACGTCCTGTCCCGCAACTGAACCATGGCAAGTCAGTGGTACGGGTTGGTTGATGACGAGATCGCACTTAGCAACATCAAGGCTGTTTCCAGCATGATGAGATCCCTCTTCTCGACGGCGACGTCGTGAGGGTTGGCTTCCTATGGTGAAGCGTTGTCGCAACGCGTAATGCGCAGGTTTGGGAAGCGTCTCATGTCTCCTAGCTTTCGCCGTCTACTTCGAGACAATTGACATATCGAGGGAGTAACGCCTAATCCGCGCAGCTTTCTGGAAAGGCGTGAGACCAGCGAATATCTCACTTTGCCGCTTGGACAAGATCCGCCATCACTTGGTCGGTTGCCGCGATGTATGTTCGGTCGATTTCCCAGTAATGCAAGGCGTCAAGCAGTACCAAGTGAAGGTATATGATGATGTCGAGGTTATTGCTCTATACCCCAGAACCCCGATAGCAAAGTTGCCCCTCCACCCCGCCAACATGGAACTTCGGGTAGGAAGCTTGACTGAAAAGTGCAACGAGCTTGACTTCGAGATCTAAAAGCCGCAGTTTCTCAAGAGCTTTAGAGGCCATCTATTGATTCCCCCCCTCCCATTCTCAGTCCCAATTGCAATGATGGCGCTCGATCCGAAAACCCGTAAGTAAACGAAATGCTCAATCCTTGTCTCGCAGCTTATACTGAGTCCCGGCAGCATCGTACGTGACGAGCGACAAGACATCATTCGCCTACATATCTGCCCGAGATCGGTGGCCAGTTATCATCGTGAGCTCTTACACCTTGATCTTGGTCTTTTGATTCCAATTCTGACCGCTGAGCACCCAGACAGGTGCAATCGACGACACGTACCGCTCCGTCATGTCCAGTAATGACACCGCCAAGGAAGAAGAGGGCAAGAAGATTGTCGAGGAACTGGCGCGGCTGAAGTACGAGTTGCAACACGACCGACAGCTCACTCCCCTTCGAGATGATGGACAGCCCGACATAACGCTGTACAACCAGGAGCTTGAGAAGCTGGGAACGCCGACATGGTTCAACCTTCCATGGCTCTTCAGCGAGTGCTACCTCTATAGGTACGCATTGCTTGAGCCAAATAGACGCCAGTACGTCTGACTGATCCGATATAGACGCATGCAGACATCCTTCAGTCTTTCGACTTGCTGGAAGAACTACGATGTTTTCGCGCGGCAAAAGATCAATACTTTCCGATCGTCACGACCCGCTGTCATCGAACTCGCCTCGCGATATCAAGACCTCGTTACACAGATGGCAACAGATAAAAGCAAGACAGGCCCAGAAGCAGAGGAGGCGCAAAAAATTCTATTCTACGAGATGTGCGAAATCTGCTTATGGGGCAATGCCACCGACCTGTCATTGCTGACCAGCTTGACATACGAAGATATACAGAAGCTGCAGGGCTCCGAGGCGCGCAAGAATAGCGAGAAGAACATATTGGTGAACGACCTAGGAGCTGCATATGACGTACTCAAAAAGGCCCGTGACGAGGGTAAGAAGGAGCGTCGAGTCGACATTGTGCTCGACAATGCCGGTTTTGAACTGTACGTGGACCTTATCCTTGCGGGGTACCTGCTCTCGGCCGGCCTGGCAACGACCGTCGTCCTGCATCCCAAGTCAATGCCGTGGTTTGTTTCCGATGTACTGCCAGCCGATTTCGCAGCCCTGCTCTCGGCACTTGCGAGCCCGAAATCCTTCTACGAGACGCCTTCGGAAGACGAGGAACGGCAGAACAAGACGCCTGCGCCGCTATCAGACAAGGAGGCAGAGCAACTGAGCTTCTTGTTCCAGGAGTGGGCACGATTCCATGCAGAGGGGCAACTCATCATGCGCCCGAACCGATTCTGGACGCACGGAGGGAGCTTCTGGAGGTTGCCAGCTGAAGAGAAGGAACTGCTTGAGGATCTGAAATCGAGCGAATTGGTCATTTTCAAGGGTGATCTTAATTATCGCAAGTTGACTGGTGATGTAAGTGTCAACTGCCCATCCCATATCATCCACCCCTCCATTTCTATGAACCGTCAGTCGTAAGTCAGCATTGGAAGACTGACACAGTATATTTCAGGTTGCTTGGGATCCAGCAACACCCTTCACGGAAGCCATTGGACCTCTTGGGCCCGGTTCCGGTGTCAACATCCTTGCACTCCGCACATGCAAGGCGGATGTCGTTGTCGGGCTGGACTCAGGTATAGACGAAAAGCTCCGCGCGATGGAAGGTGGGGGCGGTGCTAGTGGGAAGAGAGAGTGGGCTTGGAGTGGGAAGTGGGCTGTTGTGTCTTTCTCAGGTGGTAAGTAGATTTTGACTCAATCAAAGGCGAGTTTCAATAGATTCATGTGCTCTAGAAACGACGATAGAATATACAGATAAATAGGTTTATAAATACTACAAGCCGGAATGCCAGATGCCAATTGACTCGTTTAGCGCTGGGGATACGCGGGTAATGTAGGCCGACTGCTGAACTAATTAGTCAAATTTATAGAGGACCCGACTGTGTCTAGTACGAAGGTGCAAATGTGGGCAAAGGAGGCGGCAGCCATGCAGTGGTCTATCTGTATGATCAGATATATCGATAGAGCATGTTAAGACCTGCTCCTGAGATACCCCTTGAACTCGAGCGGGCCTTAGTAGAGGAGTCCCCTTGTCCTAACCTCTGTTTACTATCGAGACTCTGATCAGGTTGGACGTCCGAGACAGCGGGGTGGCTCAAGAGTGGTCCCATCTTCCGCGGCCGAGCAAGTCGGATGCCCGGCATTAGCCTGAGTGTTGTGTTCCTGGTGGAAGCTATTAAGACGTTTCATGTATACGTGGTTGTTCCAGGTGTACAAATCCAAATCGTATTTGACGTGTCTGGTGGAAATCCAACCAAGTAAATATTGGATAGTGTGTTCTATTCCGTTCAGCGACTGTAACTGCAAAGTAGTTTGAAATGACCAATGGCGTTTTTATGCAATCAGGGGTATAGCCGGAATCCTTTGAAAAGGTTTGTTCATCAATATCCTAGGCAGGCCTCGCAAGGGATAAGTAGAGGTGGCCCCAAATGGATTTTGATACTGCGAGGAACAGTTTCCCACGGGCGACTTCGAATCAGGGCTTTCTTAGGAATGAAAATAATGCATCGCTCGGCATGTCGACTGTGCTCCAGTCTACTTGATTCCACTGGGGAAAAGAACCAGGTTAGCGATGTACATAGTGTAAACCAGCATGACGGCTTCCTTGGAAAAACGGCCAGCAACGTGTAATCTTTATCCCATTCTCGTTTACAACTTACTCCTGGCTAACATGAACGAGGCCCTCGGGTACGTTCTCAACATGGCTTGGGTGGTCGCCAAGGATGCCAAGGGCCCATCATCGCAGCTGCTGGGCTTTATGCTGACTCAACTCTACGCGCAGTCTGGTTGCCAACACCACAACGCATCGTGTATATATGGAAAGCTGGGATTTGGCCCTTTGTATAAGCCATCAGCTCAACTGGCATCATAGTCGCGAACGGCAGATCCACGGAAGGAGGGTCCGTGAGGACCAATATTTGGGTATGTAAAGTAAAATACAGTCTAACGGTGCCGATTTCAAATTCTTTAGCTGACACAAGATTCCAATGCTAGATCAACTCAAAGTGCAATGCGTGTCGTCTGTGGACGTATTACTTCTGGATCATGTGCTCCATCGGCTTGACCGTGATTCTGTTAACCCTTGTCTTGTACTTACTGCCCTCTGGAGCAATAAAAGATCCTCTTGTCACATGCCGAACCGGCGTGCACGAAATATCGAGGACGGTGCTGCCCCCCAAATCTCGGGATACCAACCAGCGTTCCTTGTGTACCCCGTGGTATACATAGGCTGCACGGCTTCATTGCCTCACTCCAGTGGGAGCATAGCCGGGATGAAGGCCGACACTGGCACTTGTTGCGTCGCGGGGGACATAATAGTCAGCAATGCGTTCAATACGATTCTCTGTCCAGCAGCAGACAGACGACGCAAGACTAGCACCATTCGCCTTCATATGGAGGCCGCTGGTGAATCATAGTAGTATGATATGGATCTGGGAACCGGCGAGCAGGGTCAATGGCACGCAGCAGAAATGTGGGGACGAAGGGTGTGGTGGCAGTCAGGAGTCAAGATATGAGACGGTCGAAAGCAATTGCATTCAGATGGAGTTTGGGGCAGAACAGCTTCATAATAAGAGTTATACTGTCAACGTGACAAACAGACTGGAAGAAAGGGCCATGGAACCGGCAGTGCAGAGCTTGTGAAGCAAACTGTAAAGTTAGGATGTTGACTCGTTTCAGGAGGCGATACTGGCGCTGGAGCCAAGTGTACTTCACAATTTATTCTGTGAAACACTAATCAATGCCAGTAAGATATTGCGGTGATAATCCCACGCAATTTTCGGACTTTTGCGCACCGGAAAATCGCTTAGCATCCAGGCCACAAATCTGAAAGTGAATCTTGGTCGGCTCGCATCACGGATAGGCATCCTACCACGCAACAGGGGGCCTTCGGAAGCTTTGGGGGCCAGCCAGCTCTCCGATCTCGCAATTTTTCCTGAAGCAGAAGATCTGATTGTCGATTTTCGAGGCTTGCATACAATTTGCATGGTTTGCTTCCTGTCTCCCTCTCTTCAATTCTGCTCAGGGCAGCTCAGAGACCATCCAGCCAACCCGAAGTGGTGTACCTTATCCTCGATCCTGCTTCTAGCGGGAGACTCCACAAGGAGTTAAGGAGGTACCAAAGCAGTTGTCCAGCATACGACAAATAACTTGGACTTTCAACGGGCTGCAAGTTTGAAAGCATTTGCACATTTAGACATCAGGGCGTTGGTAATCTTTACTCTCCAGCCATTATAAGTTTTGTTCAATCGCTAGTCTCTGCACCTGGTATCCTCATAACCCATGGAAGTATTAAGGATCACATGAAATATTACCTGTAAACTCAACTCCCTGGTAGTAAACAGAGATGTATAGTGGCCATCATGTATGTCGACAACAAGAGAGATACAGCCGTGGCCATCCTCTATCAATGCGGCCTTCTTGAAGCGGCGCCAAATGTATCAGCTCCATTACCACATATAATTCAATCTCGAACATACACTCGACTCAAGCAGATACTCTTACTAACGGTATTGACAATGAAATACTATGCTTGTGACAGTTCACTTGGCTCGCAAGCGTCATCGATACGAACCATCAGTCCGCAGACTGGACTCTTACATCATCAAAGTTGGTTATCTGGACGCAGACACGTGGCAAATCAAAAAGCGAGATATTGGCATGATCGGCTCGTGGTATTGAAGCACGAGTTCGATGAAGCTTGTCCAAACACTCTTAGGGTTGGAATGACAGAAGCAGTGGGGTTCAGTGGTACGCGTTCTGGGTTGGTCTTACGGTCTTGCTTTGAACCGTGTCCTTTGGCTTGTTACAATCGATCGAAGGTGCAATACAGGTTTTTTAGTTTTGACGCAATCTTGGAACGGGCTGTGGTCAGCTCCAGATAGCAGACGGTGCGAGCAATCACGTATAAGATGGAGCAGGCATTCTCCTAGCACGAAAAATAATGAAACAAGCAAGTCTGAGAGCCACACTGAACACTAAGGAGCTTGGTTCGAATGGTGGCATGCGGTGCCTTCATCATTCTGCCATGCTGCTGGTGTGATATATGGCAATACCCCTAATTATGCGATACCAAGCCCACCATGCACAGCATGCTATGCATATGTTTCGTTGATCCAGCCTCTCACCTTCTCAGCAACAATTTTGCTGTGTTCTGAATCGCATTAGCCACTTGGAAAGGACGGCGACGTTTTCTTGATTGGGGAAGGTACTCACTGATGCAGAAAGCATGAGGGAGATCACCCTCATCAACCATCACCTTGGTGCGATCCACCTGCTTATCCCTCTTCACAATGAACGCATCCCGAAGATGGCTCGCAACCCAATGATCGTTGTTTCCAAAGAAGAAATAAAACTTGGGCGGCGACTTGTGATGAGCGTGAGCCTCATCAGCAATTTCCCAGAGCTCCTCATCCCACGTATCCTCGCCAATGACTTCCATCTCGTCCATCCCCATGTACAGTGCTTGCCACACACCGTCTCTACTCTTCAGGAAGTTGGTGGTCACCGTTGCAGCATGCTGAGGAAAGCCCAGTATCGTGCTGACAAACCAATGAAGAGCCACGTAAGGCCACAAGAAGAGGAAGCCCTTGGCGATGAGATGGGCATTGCGGCCAACGATAGGCGTGCGCTTAAGTAAGTTCAGTCTGGTGCCGCTCGGCGAGTGAGCTATGTGCTCTATGGTGGGAAACAGCATGAATCCGGTCTTGAGGTGTAGATGCGGTGCAGACTCAGGGGCTCTGAGCAGTCTGTGAAACAGCTCCACGGCCATGTACGAGCCTACCGAGTGTCCCATGAGTATAACATCGTCGTAGGGTTCTCCCTTGTTAATGCCCTCTTGGACTCGAACGCTGGACAGGACTCCGAGCAGGTGCTTGATCTGATACTCGACATCACGAGGTGGCCGGCTGGAACTGAAAGGCTTATGGTCAAGATCGTTGAATCCCGCCAGGTCCTGGCCATAGACCTGGAATTGGGTCGACTTTGACGCATCAGACGACTCGAGAAGCAGTGCGAGACTGGACAGGAAAGGCTCATAGTAATCGATGAGGCCTGGGTTACCGGGTATGAGGAAGATGAGGGCCGTTCGGGTGGGGACGTTACCACTGGGTGGCTTCACAAAGTACGAAAGCGAATGTGTGGCCATACTCATGAGGTATCCTTACATAAGTCAGAAAAGAGTACACGCTATTGGACGTATCGGATGCCAACCTCGTGACAGTGTCCTGATTTCCCACTACCACATGAACATTGGGAACCTCGGGTCCGGGACCATGTTCAATCTGAGGAAGCCACTATCGACATCAACTGTTTGACACAGCCACCATGTGGCGCCAACAAGGGTGAAGATAGTTTCAAGATGTCAAACCTACAAACGAAATCAAAGTTTGTTGCTTGCCCGCTGCGTCTACATGCTGTATGGATCCCTAAAGGCAACTCTGCAAGCTCATTATAGATGAGCCTGGAAGATAGCACTTTTTCTATTATTGTCTCAGTTTGTCCTTGTCTTCCAGGGTATGTCTATCCACGGGCTACAAAGTATACGTTACTTAAATGCCGGAAAAGCTTATCTCCACTACTTCCGAAGCTGCCGATCTCCAAGCTAAGCAATTCAAAGCGGATGCCTGTAACATACAATGTACCCCGCGCCCCGACTCGTCGACGTCTGGGAAAGTGGTGCCTGGTGACCCCAGCTTGCATGCCGCCAACGTCAAGACTTCGCACCACGTTTGACCAACCTCCAGTTACCAACCTGTTTGTTATGTCTAGATGACTTCCAACAGATATTTACATGCTTCCTCCCCCCTCCCGCCCATGCCCAGGTTCCCGGTCGCCGCCCATCCAGCTCTACGACCAGGGTCAAGATGAATCTTTAATCCTCTCCAGGTCCTCGAATAATCATCATCGACCATCAGCCGCCTCGTCTAAAGCCACCTAATGCTAAAGGAGCTGGCAGGTCTTATCAGGGTTGCAACTGGCAAGACGCAGCTGGCGAGGTTTCATTGGATATTGCCCATGTGAGCTTTGCGTTCTCTCGGCCACGACCTTACGTGTCCTTGAGGCATGCGACCATTTCTTCGTCTGAACTGACCAGGGCCAGCCATCACGTCGCAGTATACCTACTATCGTCCCATACTTGCAAATTTGCCCGGCCTACCTACCATCTGCCATCCAACCAACAGCACTGGCGACTATACTCTTTGCACTCAATCTTTGCCGGATCATCAACTCCACAAACTAGAAGCAGTTGTCGCACCTGACCACCATGACGAGCGAGCTTCGTCAACGGCCGGTCGCCAACGCCGCGCCCGCGCCCGCTCCGACCCCGAACTTAAGTGCCAATGCCTCCAAGTCCGAAAGGCTTAACATCGAACACCCGTCGGGGAAAGCGAAGCACAGCCAACTCGTAGCATTGCTACGGCTGTTGTCGTTTGTGGCATATTTTGCGACTGGACTTGTAGTGTATGACACGTCGCTGCAGCGGCTGGAGACAAAGACTAATAAGATTTGGTTTGCAGTATTCACATCACCCAATTTCTCGGCGCGCCATTATACTGGATCAACAGGGAGTTCTACTACGCCTACATAGCTCTGACTAAGCAGTCGTTCGGACTCCTCGTTACGGCAATGACACACTGGTGGGCACCGACGGTGATCAGAGTCAGCGGTGATGCGTCCGTAGCCGGCCAGCTCAGCCTGACACCTGATGGGAGAATCGAAGCCAAATTCCCAGAGCGCCTGGTCATGATTGCGAATCATCAGGTACGTGCTGTTTCCGGCCGCTACTAGTTTCTGTGCCCTGTCTTGGAAACTTATACGCCTGGTTGCACAGATCTACACTGATTGGTTATACTTGTGGTGGGTGGGCTATACGAATGTCCCTGCGATGCATGGACATCTCTACATTATCCTAAAGGAGTCGCTGAAGTACATCCCCATCATCGGACCAGGCTGTATGTTCTTCGGGTTTATCTTTCTGTCGCGTAAAATGGCCACCGATCGCCCACGGCTGTCGTATCGACTCGGGAAACTCAAGAAGAAACATGGGGTTCCTGATGATGACAATGACGATGACGAGCAAAGCAAACAATATTACGACCCAATGTGGCTGCTACTCTTTCCGGAGGGCACCAACCTGTCGGACAACGGCAGGGTTAAGTCGGGGAAATGGGCCGAGAAAATGGGTTTGAAGGATATGCAACACATGATGCTGCCCCGCAGCACTGGAACATTTTTCTGTCTCAACGAGCTAAAGGGTACAGTGGACTACGTGTACGACTGCACAGTAGCATACGAGGGAGTACCGTAGGTCTATCTATTTCCCCACGCTGAAACTAGGTGGCTTTAACTAACAAGCCACAGTCGTGGTGGATATGGCGAAGAGTACTTTACTCTTTCCAGCACGTACTTCCACGGCCGACCCCCGAAATCTGTCAACTTCTATTGGCGGCGCTTTGCGTTGGCCGACATGCCACTCCACGACCAGGAGGAGTTCGACAAGTGGTTGCGTGATCGTTGGTATGAGAAAGACGCCCTTATGGAACAATATGTCTCCACTGGTCGCTTTCCTGCCAATGGAGCCGGCATCGAGGGGCATATCGAGACCGAAGTCCGGACACAGTATTGGTGGGAGTTTCTCAAGATCTTCATCATGCTTGGGTCGTTTGTTTTGATCTTTGGGTCCATTCTCAGAGCCCTGCGGAACTTAGCAGGTAAATAGGTATGGGCAGGGTCGCGGTTATGGATGATACCAGGAGGCAACATACATATGGTTGGCGTTTCTGCGCCGTGTAGCTCGGTTTCAAGGCTTGGGAAGGATGCATCAATGGTCGGTTATAAACGGCGTGGGCTGTGTTGGATGTCCCTACTCTGTATGTCTTTTAATACTCATCATAACAATATAATCCCACTCTTCCACGAGGCTATGAAATAGTAGTTTTATCAGCAGCTCAAGCTAAATAAAAGTAAGAATGGCCGCAAGCACTGAAAGAGAGTCTTGCGAATTCATTACTTTGAGCATAGCCTTGATTGAAGTCGACCGCTTGATAACGTTCGGAATTTTCAAACGAAGCCGACCCCTGCCGACTTCGTCGCTTCTGAGAAGCATTAGGCCGTTCCAGAGATTATGTCTCAGCGCCGTATACCATTACATTACATAATCTTAGACACGATCGTATTAATGGACCAGTATAATAATTTAACGCGAAACTTCAAACTAATGTAGAGTACGTAACGAAGGAGAGCAACTTGTAACGAAACCTCTAATAGTCTAGCTGCGTAAACCACTAAAGAGTCTGTAAGGGTTTGTGCTAGTAAGTAAGTCCTGCTGCGGAGTCCTCAAGCAATAATATCGGGGTCTGACGTATGGAGTATAGTGCTTTGGGTAACTGAAGTATTCAAGTAGGGTAGTCGGGAATAGAGTCGTCAAGGCAGTTTGCCTCACCAATGGGTTAGATTGATGCTTAGATTGATGCTTAGATTGATGACTGAAGTAGAGACTATCTATCTATGAAATGCCTGGGAGTCCTGTCCCTTATATATCCATTCCCTCCTTCACTGATAACTGGGGCCATTAGATCCTTCATGGATACTATTGGTCCTAACTGGATATGTTGGATCATTTCATATCCAAATGATTCACCCTTGTAAGTCACGTGACTTGTGATCTTTGCACTAGCTGGTCGTCCTGCAGCTAGCCACTCCTGTGACTTTCCCCTCCTTCTTTGTCCTGTATCCACTGGGCCTGCCATCGGGCCTGTTGCGTTGGTTAGAATCGTAAGATTCGCAACACAACTCTCCCTCCACCCTTCCCTTTTCCTACGTAGTGCATATCTTTGTTAGTATTCCCTATTTAAATAGGTAGATTAGCAATCTGCTATATCATAATTAGGAAACATAAACAAAGGGCGCCTCCTGTTGCCAATGAACGAGTGAATCCTACTAAACGGGTCGACCCGAATTACCAAGAGCGTTATCCTTTACTATCCTTTTTGGGTGTGAAACAGGGATTACTGGAGAAGGGAATATATGCGTCTACATGCGAGACTACATAAGAAAATATAAGATACGTAGTGATATCGTATATACACCATTCGGCTTGTTCTACCGATACTTGATATCCGCTCGCACAGGTCGTTCAATCAACCTAAACCAGTATCACACACATATAATCCTTGTAATGTCCCATTGCAGGGGCCGTTGCATATATAAGTATGCAAGCGGAGTGGGTTCCCCGCTGCCAGATACGTCTTAAGTTCCCATTTTGCAACGCACCCCCATTTACAACGGGTTCCTGTCGAAATAGGGTTACTTCGAACGTTAATACAATAATTGCTCTCCGAACGATAAAGCTAACAATTATACGTTTTACATTAATAGGTATAAAAGGCTATATAAAGGTATGGGAATTATCATTTACTTTGATGTTTATATTGAAACGGGGTCAGGCTGTCAGGGTACGGCTAGGCCGAAGGCAATAGTACAGAGTGATGGGGAGTAACGGGCGTCCCTCCTACGTAGCACCGGGTGGTCACTGGCGGTCTCAGGTAGGGGTGCCCACGGTGATGCATTGATCTCTGCCCTCTCTATCTTCCTCCGTCTCGACTCCTTACTTATAGCCAGCCGAGGTTCTCTCTTGGATTCTGGATGTTTGCTTCCGTATGTCTGTGTTCCTCCGACTTCGGCCAATATCTTGGACAGCGGCTCCTTATCTGCAACCAAGCGATTCCCTATCCGCTGCAAACGGCTTCAACGGCTCTCATTCGCCACAAGCGGCTCTCTAGCCGCCACAAACGGCTTCCTACCTGGTGGAAGCCGGCCCGCCTCGGATGACACTTGTGGCTCTGACAACTCCTTCCCTATCCTACTTCGAGATGGTCCTTATATAGATAGCTAGGCCGCCGCTTGGACCCGGCATAACAGCAGGGTCGGCGATGCCAAGGATCTTGACTCTCGTCATCCCAAAGCTTCACATAGATTGTAATCATGATTCGGGAGTCTTTTGTCCGAAACACCCCTCCGGCGGCCCGCCGGTGTCCTGCGTTCAGTGTCCTGACACCCACTGGTGCCTATGGCATTCTGTTCTCTGACACAGGCGGTCAGTAGGATATACCTACCACCTAACACACTGAACAGACGGCTCCAGTACCAACAGATCGCATCTATTGGTCTGATCAGACGAAGATCGTGGTACTGGTTGCAAGAGCGAAGCTCTTACACGTCTGGTGCGTGAGTTAGTCGGATATGCTTCTGATACTCGTATCGTAATAGTAGGATCTCGAACGTAAAGATAAGCTGAATAACTAAAATAACTAAAATAACTAAATAACTGACTGAAAAGCGAAGGTGAAGATATAGATAAGAAGGAGATGATGATATGAAGATGAGGATGATGATGCGTGAAGATGGAGGACTCGTGTCCTACTCTGCCTCTGTGCCTCTTAAAGAAGAGAAAATAAACTTTCTCCTAGCCCCGTAACCTATTTCCCTGATGTCCGGCCTTATCCAGTTACAATATAACGCTTTAAATACAGAAAATAGCCTTATATGGTTTGTTACATGGGATTCTGATCACCGGGGGCTATATTAGTGCTACGAAGTTGCACAGGGAATTTGTGAAGGTCAACCCTCGCAGACTCACTACAACCAAGTGACGTACAGCTGGAACACCTGCCATGGCAGTGCCAGGTGGGAAGCCAATCATAACCCCTGCAGGAGCCCCGCCAAGCGTGGACGACTTAGTCGCGCCCCCTCAAACCTAAGTTGTCATCTTCTTTCCTTCGCTCCTTAGAGTAGAATCTTGGTCGATAGCACCTAATCGAGGTCTATACCAATGCGATGCAACCCAGGTCGTGACATAATTAATCCTAAGCTAGCCCTGAGGGGTTCTTAAATACTATAATCCGTGCCTACTTACCTCGTACCCCTCTATACCTAAGCTATAGCTTCCTACAATTATACATTAAAACTAGTACTATATTATACCTGTTGGGTAGCTATTATGATGTAGGTTATACTGCTAAAATTAGAAGATAACTACAAAATACCTTGGAGAGAAGACTTATTAGTAAGGTTAAAAATACAATACTCTACAATATGAGATTATTAGAAAGCTAAAATTGAGGTTAAACTTGGTTCATAGTGTATTAAATATGATGATAGAGCTAGTATATTTCGTTTGTATATGTGTGGAATCAGCAGACCAGGGTTAACGTAAAATATACTCAAGGTACTGTAGGGCCCTTTTGCGGCTTTAACCCCTGTCCGTACTTCCCTTCCCTAGCTTCTATTGTTTAATCAAGGTTCGAAGTTACCCTATTTGGTGGGGATCGAGGGACTCGGCCCGCTGTTACTGAACCTGGATAGGGTATTGATCGCTATGCATGCTCTACGCGTTGTGCTACTTAGGTTGGGGTTGAGAGGCCCTGTAAGGTGGTCCTGCTCTCTAAGAGAGGAAGGAAGAGTCCGACCCGCTATCCAAACTAGGAATTGTACCGCTTTCGGCCTAGGACATAACTGTAGCGCCTAATCCCAGAGGAATTCGTTTCAGAAGGGGTCAAGGCCGTACCCATCTTCTTGTCAGCTGTGCCGAATACCACTTCACTTCGACTTGCTCCACGAAAACAGCACATACTTATCAAGATGCCACGCCGCATCGTGGTCACCAACGCCACGATTCTTACACTGGATGATAAGGATTCCTTGTTGTTCCCGGGCACACTCGAGATAAGGGATGATAAGATCCACAGCATTCGCAGCAGCGCTGAGGACAGTGACTTGGGTACGGATGGTTATGCAGGAGCACGGAGGTGATTGATGGCACGGACAAGCTTGTCATGCCCGGATTAGTGGATTTGCATTTCCATACGAGCATAGCTAAGGTTTGTATTCTCCTCTTCAACACTGCCACGAGTGAGGTATGCAAGTTAGTATAAGTGAAAGAGAATATAGACGGACCAGTGGTGAAAATGGAGAATCCACATACCAATATATTCGGCACATGCCATGGAGCATTGGCGTAGGAATATGAGACTTGTCATCGACTTACGTCATAGTAGGGCTATGGAGACGACGCGCCGTTGTGGGAATACCTAGACGAAGTCTGGTACCCAGCAATCCGTGCTCTCACTCCCCAGCGGGCCCGCGTGGCTGCGCTGTACTCCTACGCAACGGCCCTGAAGTCCGGCACCACTACGGTCAACGACATGTACCGGCAACTGAACTCGCTGGCTTCGGCCGCAGAACAGGTCGGTATCCGCGCCGTGCTGTCTAACGATGTCGCACTTGCAGAGCACAAGCTCGACTCTGCAGAAGATAATGTTGCGGCTTTCAAGGCCAATGATGGAGCCGCAGACGGGAGAGTCAAGGTCTGGATGGGCCTTGAGTGGTTGCCGCTTGCAGACGAGTCGCTACTCAGAGACGTGGAAAACGCCATGAAGGATTTGAATACCGGGTTGCACATCCACCTCTGCGAGTCACGAACCGAGGTCAAGAATTCGCTAGACAGATTTGGAGGGAAGCGACCTGTGGAAGTAGCCCACGAAGCCGGCCTGCTGGGTCCTCGGACTGTGGCAGCCCACTGCGTCCATCTTTCGGAAACCGAAGTCGAACTTCTTGCAAAGACGGGGACTAGCGTCTCCATCAACAGCGGCAGCAACGCGAAGCTAGGCAACGGGATCGCAAGGGTGCAGGATTTGGTGAAGGCAGGGGTGAATGTGGGAATAGGGGTTGACGCGTGCGAGTGCCACAACAGCGTGGATATGTTCGAGGAGATGAAGATAACGAGCTATATGCAGAGGGCTCTGCACGAGGATCCTGTCTTAGGGCAGCCGGGACCGATCCTGCGTATGGCGACATTAAACGGAGCGAAGGCACTGGGGCTTGATGCTGGAACCATCGAAGTGGGAAAGAAGGCGGATATTATTTTAATCGATCTGAGGAAGGATATGATGTTCACGCCTTTGCTTAAGGGCCCACTTGAGGGTAGGAGGAAGCAGTTGGACAGCCACCTTGTGTTTGGGTGTAATGGCACTGGTGTTGATACGGTCATTGTGGATGGAAGAATTGTGGTCAGGGATCGGAAGGTGCTGGGAATCAACGAAGAGGTTGTTAGGAAGGAGATGGACGAGATGTTTGCTGCAGTTGTCGACGAGATGCAAAGAAAACAAGAAACAGAGTAGAGGGAGTAAATAGAGAGCCGACCTATGAGCAACCAATTTTTTCCACAACTTATTGATTTGAAAGACTAAAGTACTATGCTAAGTGACTTGGATTGTACTTCTGGTTGTTGATAAATTAAATTCCAAAAAAACAGACCGGAATACGTCTGCTTGCCTTGCTAAGTTCACTTTCGTATTCACGCCCGATTGAAATTGTACCATTCGGGCAACCACGTACTCTCAAGAGGTCGCCAGGCCAATCATACTGTTCGTCCTGTACATCTTAACTGTCAAGAGGCCCGAGGCTTGATGGGGCCCGTCACCGCAAGGCAACAGTGATACATTCATTTTCTGTCTGTAGATATTAGTTTATTGATCCTATCCTTCTTCCAGTACTTCATGATGTCGGTATTTATGGACTGTTCGGCTATAAGCCCAAGCCTATAGGCCACATATCACTGCTGAAAAAAACTGCCTTCCCAATGTCCTCATGGGCTTTTAGTCCCAACATGACGCTGGAAGTAAACCAAACTTTTGTGATACGCCTCGTCCGCCCAAGGTTTGTTCGTGATCACTATACCAGGTCCCATGCGCGACTGCAGATAGGCTGGCCACTCCTTAGCATTCGAACCCCCAAGATCCAGGACTTCCAACCCCAGCAGCGTCCCCAACGCTCGCACTAGGCCCACGTTGACGCCACCACCGAGATTATAGCCAACTTCCCCGTCCCAGAATACTTCGAGCATCTTCAGATTCTTCGCTTTGGCCGCGAGAATTTAGATAATGGAGCACCAAGATGGCGGCTTTGACTTTCGTACCTCGTTCAGTTTCTTGCGTGGCTCGAAGGGGCGTCTTCGTAGCAGCCGTCAGTGAAGAACGACATTTTCTTCACTGAAGAAATGTTGTCGGGGTGCAATGCCTGTATTCATTGTAGTCCTTGCAGCGGATTGTTGATTCGGAACTCGTTGTTGGAGTAGAATTGTGGGATTGATCGCTGTACGAAGAATTCAGGGGGGAGGATATTACGCGGGAGGCCGGCCAAAACAATAATAACCAATAGAAAGGCTTCCTGTTGAAGCTGGCAAGCTAAAACAACAAAATGGTAGAGCTAAGGAGAAAAAGGATGCGCAGGGTCTGGATTAAAGAACCTGGGGCACATGACCTATATCCCAGTCTGGGCAGCTAGATGAGTGGGCATAGTGCGTGATCAGTTGAACCCCTTGCTAAGAGAGTAGATCTACTGTTCGATTCGCCGTATTGATCACTGCTGATCATGGACTCCGGATCTTGTAGAATAATCGATATGGCCAACATGGAGCTTTGCACAGTTCTATGTGGGAATGTTAGGCAGTGAATGCAGGGAAAAGAACGTTCGATATTGCATGAGACAGACAGGTCTTGTTATCCAAATTATCAAACAATCCCTACAAGATATTTTCTCCCCTGACGTGACTCTTCACATACAGCAAATGAAATCAGCACAAAGTCTGATACTGCTTACTTTAGTATACCTTATGTAATTACGAGTGCATCATGAGATGCTTTGATATGGTTGTTATTGTAATAAAATCTCGCCTCTTTTGTGATGCCACGCCATCGAGAACATTAAGGAGGCTGAGTAACTACATAGTCTTCTGCGATGTTGACTGACGTTGAGACCATTCCAAGCTGCATCAGACTTGGGATCGTGTGGCGCCGATGGCGTCGACGTCCTCGAGAAGAAACGATGCAGCGCGAAGGAAGTTCGGCGAACAATATGCTAAGACGACGGTCATTGAAATAGTCAATATCTTACGTTGGTGGAAAGTTGACTCCTTTGCTTCGATGATAGATCTACAAGATGCAGTATCGCTTCCGAACAGCGATCCTGTATCTGTTCCCCAGTCTTCCTCCCGATTCCCGACGTTTTCCGTGCTGGCGTACTCTGTGAGGAGATAGAACCACCCCAGATCACACAAATTATAGGGACGCATTCCAGAGCTAGTTCCACGGAGTGGCAACGGTCATATCAACACTGGCGGGCTTGCCGCCTTTCCATGCGACTACTATATGGACTGTGTTAGGAAAGACATAAATGAAGTCTTGCGAAACCGAAGCGAACAAAGATTACGGAATAAAAATCTTACCTAGAATGCGCGCCCACTAAGGAGCACCAGACACACAGAATGAACGTCTCGGCCTTGACCGGGAACGTCTTGCATGACCACTTTGCGCTCACCAGACATTGATGCTCATATGAATTGTTACAGATTGTCATCATTGTGGTATTTTGTCTGGCTGCGAAGGCAGTTGCATCATACTGAAATGTGTTCATCACGGACCATCAGAGATACCGGAGACCCAAATGGTGATGGAGTTCATATTTCCTTTCACTCCACATCGATATGTATATTTGCCAGTATCGACCGGCAGGAGCCTGGTTTTCCGAAGAGATAGAGTCGATGCACATGATGGAATCATCAAGACCGAATTCATCAGGAATGACATGCAAGACCGCATGGCACGATCTGTGCTTAGACGGGAATGAAGGTACTTGGGATGATTCGATTTTGTTAGGCCTAATCACTACTTGGAATAAGCTTACGACAGCTTTACTTCCCGCCCATTCTTAGCACTCTCCTTCGCAGCTTCGATAATCCTCAACACATCCCTCGCTTGACTGGCCGGCACAGGTATATCCTCCTCCTTCCCACTGTGCAGCGCCTTCGTATACAGCTCGTAAATTTTTCCATATGTCTCCGGCTCAATCGTGGGGCAAGTCTTCTCCTCGATCTTTCCATCATCACCCAACGTCGTGAGAGTTCCATTCCACTCGGACTCCTCATACCCAAACCCAGCATCGTTAACGGTCAGGCCCGCTTTCAGCTGGTCCTCTTGCGGATCCAGTCCCAACTTACGATAACTCCCCTTTGTACCCCGAATCCAGTACCTCAACTGCTTCTTCTCAACGCTTACAATGGCAATCCGAACATGGACCAGCGTACCGTCCTCGTAGAACAGCTGGGCCGTAACACTATCTGGATGAACGTCGTTCCCGTCCTCGGCGATCGCCCCATCGCGCTGATCCACTAGCTTCGCGAACACGCTCCGCGGCATGCCGAATAGAACGTACGCCTGATCAATCAGATGGGTCCCCAAATCGTAGAGCGCGCCTCCTCCCTGGTCCATCCCCAACTCGCCCTTCCACGACGCCGGCTTCTCCAACTTCAGACGATCAAAGTGCGTCTCGAACTCGACGATCCTGCCCAGGGTGCCCTCCGCGATCAATTTGCGCACGGTCAAGAAATCGCTGTCCCAGCGGCGGTTCTGATACACGCAGATCATACGGGACTTCTCCTTGGCCAGCGCGATGAGCTGGTCGGCTTCCTGCGAGGTGGGCACGAACGGCTTCTCGACGAAGACATGTTTCCCCGCCTCGAGGGCTTGCTTGGCGAAGGAGAAGTGCGTTTGTGGCGGGACGGAGAGAACGACGAGGTCGAGGGCAGCGTCGGCGAGGAAGGAGTCGAGGGACGTGTGGTGTTGGATGGAGGGGTAGTCGGCGGGAGCTGAGCCTTGGGCTGTGGGGGTGCGTTGGAGGATCGAGTGGAGGTTGAGCGTGGGCGTGGACTTGATGAAGGGGATGTGGAACACTTTGGCAGACAAGCTATGTAGGCTGTCAGTAAGAGAGGAGCGAGCCTTGGGGTGACTTGTGAAGAGAGTGAGAATAGTCCTTACCCGTAGCCGATTACGCCAACATTCAACTTCTTGGATTCGGCCATGGTGCTTGCTTGTAGTGTCGGTATCTTGAATATTGGCTTGGGCTCTCGAATATGCGAAGAGTAGTTTTGAGGAGAATGAAGGCTCGGATCCAGTGGTCTGGCAAGGAACGGAGTCTTATATAAACACAATATTCCTCACGTCTACTTCTCGTCTCTTGTCGTTCGAGCTTGTCCGCCCCTCAGTGGAGTGTTCTCCGACATCATCGTTGGGGCATCTATGCGGGGAATCGTCGGAGAGACAACCCCGCCAAAGCGAGGGAGGGCCTATTGCAGGAGTTTCACTGACATCAGTGATTGGTAATGAAGAGTTTCGGACCGAATTGTTTCTGTTTGAGGCTATTATCGCGATAGTTAACACGATCGATGGGATCAGATTGATAAAGAAGTCGCTTGGACCTTCCTATGTTTTCAGAGGGGTCGATCCAGCCACAGTGAGGCGGCGGCGCCTCTGTGCCAAGACGCGTATACGGCCACCAGCCTGAATTATGCGTTGCGGACTCGGCTTCCCGACTTCATTATTCATTTATCAACTACATCCGGTCCTAGATATCGTCAACAGAGAGGATCTCGTATATTCAATCTCTTCGCATCTGCTAGTGTTGCGTCACTGAAAATATCTTGCCCCCTATGTTCGTGATCCCGATTCTCCGCCAGACTCTCCTCCGGAATCCATTGGAATATTCAAAACGAGTTGATTGACAAGTGGTATTTGCTAGGACTCCAACTGGCACCAAGAGCCAGGCAGGATAGGTCGAGTAAAGCTTCGTGGTGTTAGTGCCATTTACAGCAAAACATTGGTGTTGCAGGTTGTCCACGGCGTGGCTGACCCCAATACTGACGAAACATGCCAAATCGCCCACCGTTATGGTATGTGGTGGCATCATACTACTGAAAGTTTGGCCTGTCAAGTATATTGAACACCTGGCTGTTTACAGCATTTTGCATGTATGTTAGGTGCAGAATTTCTGTCTGCCGCAAGCCTTGCTGAAGCCGACTATATTGTCTGGTATCCTGTAAAATGGCGTTCCTCGCCGCCGCCTTAAGCATTGAAACGTATAACACTTGACGAAGCCGACAAGAAAACGAGGTGAACGTAGAGTTCCCTCCTGATCCTCCCCCCTCCAAGTGTGCAGCTCAAGCTCAAGCTTGTCCAGGTCCCTCCAATGAGGTTGAGCCCCTACCCAACTACCAACCGTAAAGCCTGCCATGCTACTATCCAATCTCATGAGAATTTCCTTAACATCCGCCTACCACGTGGCTTTCTACAACATCGAATGTATCAACACCACGGTATAAACAAATACACGACGTGTGGGTCATCCAGCGACGAGTTCTCGTCTTCATCGTCACCCTCCTAAACTCTAGGCTAATTACTAACTCTAGTTGTCAACTGCTCTCTTATTTCCAGCGTGGCGACCTCAATATGCCCTATAGTTGTAATTTAGCCCCAGGTTTCTAATGTCCAGGCCCTTCGTCAGAGCGCTGGATGCATGGCACCGGTGGGGAGCCGGTGGGGAGCCGGTGGGTCATAGAACCTGGTGGGAGGTCTTGGAATATCATGGAACCCGAGATCGTGGAACCCGAGGATTCAGGGCATTGTAGTTCGGAATAGGGGGTCTGGGTATCTATATAACGGAAGTGTCTTAGAGGAGGAAGAAGGGAAGGTCTGAGATCAATAAACTATTCTGGGCATACCTACCTGTGACTACCAGTGACCACCCGGTGATCAACAGCAGGAACACCTGGGTCTCTCCTGCACTCTGTATTATTGCCTTGCGGCCTAGCCGTTCCTGACATCCTTAGAGAGAGCGGCTCGCTCCTTGGGCAATGTTCAGTAATTGTTGACGAATGCACTTTTGGACAGAGTGAAGGGGCGGCATGATTGTTCTGAGGTTGCTAGATATATCATTGAAAGGGGGATTTGATGCAGCTTGCCGTTATCAGGGATGATTTCGTTCAACCTGATGTGTATCATACAGGGCCGGTTTGTTAGTATGTGATCCTTTGTGGCACCGAAGCGGAGTGTAGCAGATTACTATACCTGCTTATTGATAGTTATCACTAGCGTGTGATGTCCAAAAAATTGAGTCTGAATCGTCTAACTCTACTGGCGCACGTGGCAATTCATCGAATGTCAAGTTTAGTGAGTATCAGATGCCTCAAGGACCACTATTATTCGTAAGAGAGGAGTGAAGAAATCCATTGGCACAGCCTGCGCCATTATGATTCTTGCACATGTGTATTCCCACAAATCCAACCTCGAAGCTCAAAGGATCACCAGCCATCGATGACCATCTCATGGCACATTTTACCCCCAGGGCTCGTGGCGATGACCAGAAGTTTCGGAAGCCCACCGGACGTGATGGCTCATACCATTTGATAGCCTTCTGTTCTGTTTCTTGGTGTTGCCTTTATCACCGTTCCGGTCCCATTTCCGGTTCCTTCCCTGCTTGAAGGGCGTGTTGGAGGTTTGCGTTTTTGACTCAAGACGAACCCGAGTCCTCTTCGTCCAAGACGGTCTCGACGTAGTAGCGCAGAGGCGACTCCCGAGCCCGCACTTCCACCAACAAGCGCTTCAAATTATCCGTCTTACGGAAAATCTTCGACTTGCGCTTAAGTCCGTCATCTAATCTTCGCTTGTTGCTCTCCACGCACGCCTTCATGAAGATGGCTGCAGGCTTGTAGGCGTGGCATCTGATTCTGTCAGGGTCGATGAACAATCCTTGAAAGCGCTCCAGCTGCTCAAAGTGGGGTTTTCGACGAGTCATCGGCTTCTGCACGAGCTCTGCGGCTTGAGTAGGGTTCCAATTTCTACGGAAGGTTCCACCAAACAGAGTGTTTCCAGTAGGGAAGGTGGCAGTGTCGGCCGAGGCCGTGTTGTCGTTCGTGTTGTCGCCCCAGCTAGTATCGCCCGGGTTGTCATCCCAGAGACTAGGTCCAGGGCCATAGTTGCCACTATGTACCAGCGCTTCCGCTTCCCTGATGCAGAGACGAAGCTGTCCGAGCATCGCCTTACGCTGCTTCTTAGACATGGCGATCGTCTCGAGTCCTGAGGGCCTTGATGACACTCTGTTGGGAGGATATAAGGGAGATAAGCAAAGCTGGTCCGATATGCCTTGTAGAAAATATGGAATGCAGGTGCTTGAAGTCCCTGACTAACGTATTGTTGTGATGTGTTGGCGAAGTCGGATTGAGTTCGCAAGTCAAATAGTTGATTGAAGGCCCGTAGGACTGAACGCGGGTCGAAGTCGGAAAGTTAATTTTACGCGGAATATGAAAAGAGTGGTGACTCTAGTTCTGGTTCAACGTGTAATAATCTTTTAAAATGGGTCTGAAACCACTTGATGGAAGGCCCGCAACGTTGTCAACTAGGAGCAAGTCCGTGAGTGAATGTTGTGCAGGATTGGAAATGATTGCGGTTTCATTCCACAACCCAGAGTATAGTAGTGATGCGTCTGCTGATTCCGGCCTTCTTTGGAAGTCAGTAGATGGAAGCCCTGCAGGATTGCCAACGTAAAATGAACTCTGGGAGTGAATGCGGTACAGATCTTGGAGAGGGTGATATTCCAACCCCGCGGCCAGTGCTTACGGGAAATTTTAGAGAAGGATCGAAAGTGAATTGACGAAGGCTCCACAAGACTATCAACCTGGAGTAAGCTCTTGGAGTGAATATCTGCGAAGAACGGGAAGTTGATAGCCGCAGTCTTCTGTATTTGTGTCGGCGATGGTCCCCAAATCGTAGAAAAGTTTCAGAAGGAGCTGAGAAGAGCG
The DNA here is from genome assembly GCF_002105095.1 of Pseudomassariella vexata. Lineage (NCBI taxonomy): Eukaryota > Fungi > Ascomycota > Sordariomycetes > Amphisphaeriales > Pseudomassariaceae > Pseudomassariella > Pseudomassariella vexata. The sequence continues at coordinate 1,772,036 of NW_024467956.1, read as the reverse complement.
TTTGCAAGACATTCGCTATAAAGTAAGGTCCAGATGATTCTCGGAGAAGGGCAGCCCGCGCTGCCTAGAGTTTTTGTTCACACCAGGGCCGAGCAGCAATGCCCTTAAAGTGCCATGGATATGCGATGTGAATCGTAGACAGCTTTGTCGTTCAATGTGTTCGTGAAACTAAGCGTAGCAGCACCTTCCAGCTTTACAATTGCCGTTTGCGTGATTGGTCAGGGGGTATGTTCAGCGGTTCGTAGTTGCTCAACTCAAGAGCTTCAGTGTTGTTGCTCAGTAAGCTTCAAGTTACAGCGTCGATGATTGAAGACTATGTGTGCGCGCAAGCTGACCAGTTTCTGACGTTGTTCAGATGATATCTGACTGAGGGGTGGCCGAAACTAAGCGACGAGAGTCACGATGTCTCTGATACTGTGTTGATTCACCACGCGTGGGCAGGTTGTCTAACCGCTCCAAGGTTCGCGTGACATACCAGAAGCGGTAATGTCAGGGAAAAGGCCTTTCTGATAAAAATGTAGACCAAAAGTGAATCTCCAGAAGGAGATGGTTTTCAGATAAGAGGAGTTTGCAGGAGATCTAAGAAGAATTTATTGAACACCTGCGTGGTGTGGAGTGCGGTAACTGGCTGTTTGTGGGGCTTTGCCAGGTGCTCTTTCCACTCTTACTGTCATCGGAGTAAGTAGAAGAAGGTGCAGGTCTGTTGCCGAGAAAAATCTTTTCGGAGGAAAGAGCCTTTTCCGTTAGAGTCATATGGTATTGTTGTTAGCTTTGAATGTATTTGAAGGAGGCTTTTGAGGGGTGGCTTTTGCAGATCGAATATTACCCTAGTTTGATTGATGATGACTGTTGGTAGCCGATGGAAGGCTATCACTGCCAACTTGTTTGTGGGTGCAGAGATATTTAACCTTGTCTAGTCTACGATGAGGGCGAAATAAAGGGTCGCGATTTAGTAATTGCCGTCAGACCCCTATATGTTCTGTTCAAATGCCAAAGAACCTTTCATTGTGGTAATTCAATCAACTCCTTGCATTGCGGGCACATATTGTGTCAATCATGATCTGACGCTTGATGAATGGTAGTTTGCTTGCCAAAACTCTGGCAGGGGAAATACGCCTTGGAAACAATGAGAGTGGGACACAACATAACTATTTCGGCTTTGCTCTGATTCCTTCAATAAGAGGAAACGCACAGATGCTCATTGTTTTCTTCTAAGTTTTCGTACAGCAAAGGATTTTGTAGCATAATCCTGCAGAGTCACAATAAGTAAAGCTCCACTATCACCTCTACGCTGTACTGTTGGCCAGCATCTAAGTACCCCTTGCTCATCTCATCCTGATAGCGCTACTCAGCTGCTCGACGAAGCAGAATCCGAAGTGGCCGATTCGATGTGTGAGTGCCCGCAAAAGTGTTGGAAACGTTCTGTCTCTCAAATAGATACCACCTCTTCAAGAAATTCAACATCACAGGGCTGTGACCACATCAACCCGAAGGTTACTGCGCAAGATATAACCTGAACTAGAAATGCTTTGCAGGTTGTTTTTGGAGAGTCCATTTCTATACCGTTACTCAAAGCATTATTGGTATGCCATGCTTTTCTTCGTCGCAAGTAGCTAGCAAGCTCTAAACGCCAAGTTGCTGTCGGTGGAAAGCTGACCAAATGTCCCCAAGGGAACGACCACGAGTCTCTGGCATGCACGCTGCAAGTACAAGTACGGTGCCCAGAGCAAGTCCACCAAACAGAAAGTAAGCGCCAAAGCGGACTTATCCCAAAGAATTGGAGTCAAGATTGCCACGACCCAGTTGGTAAACTAGTAACCTACAGCCAGTATCAAGTGAGATGACATGTAGATGCAGTGTATTACTTACAAAGCCCAGGCCTTGAGCAACACGGTTGGCAGCAGGACGTGTATTGGAAAGCTGAATCTCACTGGCATACATCTTGCGAACAAGACCCGAAGTGGCGCAAGAGGTCATGCCCAAAAAGTAAGGAGCAGCATACGTAAAGAGCCCCGTAGATACCAGAAAGCTGGACCATGCCGAGCAAGAATAGCGCCAGAATAGTCTGCGACCAGTAACTCCTCCTGAAAAGCAAGATGAAGTTCTTCCAGGACGAAAGACTGGGTCTCTGCTCGCCCCCCTGAAGGAAATACCTCTCTGCCTACACCAAAGAGAAGTATGGCCGTTCTAGTGCATGAATTGATTCGGCGCGCTTCCCATACGATATCAACCACCCGGGCGAATCCGGCAGCGGAAGACAGCTTCCAACTAAGGCGAACGTTAGGGAGACCTGCACGACGTACGGCAAATGCTGCACCATGCTCGATGGGATTTCCACCGAGCCGTACGCAGTGAAGTAACCCACACAGACCACGGCAGTAGCTATAAATTGCGGTAAGCAGGCCAGGACACCGCGCGATTTCACGGGGGCGATTTCGGCGATGTAGACACTGACGTTGCTCACATAGAGGCCCTCTCCGAGTCTACTGAGCGCTCGACCAACAAGGAATTGCGCCAGGGTCATAGCGGTGCCGTGGATGGTGGCGCTGATACCAAACATAACGCCACCAATAATCATGGCACGAAGTCGTCCGGTCCGGTCGATGAGATGACCGACGCAGGTCGCGGGGAACGCTCTCGCGAGCATGGTTAGTGAGATGGCGAAATTCACGACCGAAGGCGACAGTTTTCCGAATGTCTTTTCGAACTCGGGCATGACGGTGATAGCACCGATGCCGCCCGCGTCGTAGCCATTCAACAATCCGCCGACAGAGACGGCAATCGACGCAAGAACGTATTTTGGTATCATTTTGGGCACTACGGCTGATTCCATAATGAATATGGCGAAAACATTGAGCGTACACAGTAGAGCTAATAGGGGTGGTGATGTAGAGATCGTTGAACTTGGTGCAACATTAAATATGGCCTGTTACTTTCCCCGCAGCTTAGTTCCAAGTTTACCGGGGTCGTGCTACGTTATATCATAGTGCAATGCCAATAGCATACACTCCGCTTTTCATGATCCTTTCCTGATTCGATATTAATACGATTATGAAGGACTAGCATGGCCTCGCTGATGTCAATCAGCCACTTTTGACTGGTGACTACCGGCGACGTCGGCTTGGCTAGCTTGGTTAGACTATATCAGGAGAAACGGTCAGAGTATACAAAAGCATGATATCATAAAAATGCAATATTTCGTACCAGAAGATAAGTTTCTCGAGAACGGTTTAGAATGCCGACAGGGGCTAGTCTAAACACCTTCAAGCAAATTCTTGAAAACATCTCAGGGTGTCACAGTTAAACACATGGATAGAGACTCACAAACCGGCATGGATGAATACTTTGAATAAATACTTATTTGGGACTTCTCACATTTTCTGCAAACAGATATGTCAAAGTCGAATTAGGGGTAAAATTTTGTATTTGTGGGCCACGAAGAATTGTAGCATTAGTATACATCTGTTGAGTAAACGCATGCTGTACATTATCGAATATAACCCCTAAAATAAGATTTGTGCTACTTTTCTATTGTTGTATTATCCTTTCTGTTTCATAAGCACATTATACGTTCTTTCTTTTAACCTTAGCATTGACATGGATACATTTAATGTCGGTGTATATTCTTGTGTAATTACAGGCGACCTTCCAAATAGAAAGTGGTACAGTATTGTTGTAGTTTGACTAGATACGCGTTCCCTAGTGCGCTGTCCCCATTTTTCATTACACACTGTTTATTGTTATTGTTGATTGTTGAGTGTTTACTCATTAATGAATTGTATTGACTGAATGACCGTCAAAAGACCAGGGACCCGCTCTTTCAGAATGTGGACCTATTGGTAGTTATGAGACCTAACAAATCGCAAGGAGAGCCTATTGTTAGGTGTTAGGCTTTTAAACTAGTCTCATTGTTCTCGCATCAATATATTACCAGCGCCTTGGCATCATTAGCACCATCCACCCGTCATTTATCTCCTCTGCAATCCCTCATGATAGAGTACACTTTGACGTCTTTACGCCGGTTCCAACCCACGAGAGTGACCAGTTTTCACTAAAATCTGCTTAATCTTGCAACCATCGGACTTATTGCAAGCTATGGCAAAGCATGGGATTGAGTATTCTCTGATATCCCCCAGTCCAAAGGAGTGAAAGTGGCCATAAGGGCCTTAAGTATAGAGAAGTGTGCCTTACACCAGAGCAAGTTTGACGAAGAAAAATAAAGTCTGTAAGTCAGCTATCGAGCATGAAAGAACACGAAAGAGCTGGGTAAACGGGTTGGTGCGGTCCGACAGCAATTATCAGCGTGTTGGAAACTCAGGCCGTAGTGAAGTCAATCTTGTAGAATTTTAGATTTGATACTGAAATTTTGGAGAAAACATCATCTCACAGAGATCAGTTGTAAGAAACGAGGATGATGGCATGAGTAGTCCTGCAGCTGATACCGCTGTCTGTGACCTCTCCAGGAACCCTGTCACGTTTTCCAACGTTCAACTGAGAAGATTACCAGCACACAGAAGAGAGGTCACCATGCTGGCATGGCAGAACATTATGAGGCAGTGGCCCTAGCGGTTGCCCCAAATATCACCACATCGGATGGCCGGCCTAACGGCCGGCCGCTCGGCGACGTCCGGATACCAAACTAGCAGGTAGGAGAGATGCTCCGGGGGGTAAAAGATATAATACAAAGCTAGGTAAGGCGTCGATTCCCGTTTCGTACCCGTAATATATACGTATTATTGGTAGGCTAAGGCCGGCCGCTAGGGTAGGTCCTACTATACTAGGCGAGCCTTCCTCCCGGCCCGTAACCGTTTACATAGCTGGTCTATAGAACAGCCTATCTGCTGCTGTTGCAAATTAAGTATCCACATCGCCGACTCCTCGCTACATCGCCTTGCTTGTGCTTGCCTCCTAATCTCAACGATAACCTCGCTCCGTAAAGAGTACCACTGTACCTCGCTCCGGCGGCCAGATCTCCACCGGCTGCCCCAACGCCTGTCTAACTCGGTAACCGACGGCTGGCCACGGATCCCGATCGTCCACTCCCTCCATAGCCCCTCCACTGTACGCGTCGTACGGCACATACTGTGCTTCGGGGGCGCTGGATTTCCTGCCCAGATACACGGCTGCGGACTTAGGGAACTACGCTCAGTAGGTCGCCCGGTAGGTGCTAGGTTCGACCGGTTAGAGGGATTACTACGTAATACTGGTATCTGCCCCTCTGCTATGGCCGGTGCTAATGCTGTTGTCGGTACTGTTGTTACTACTGTTACCTCTGTAGGTAAAGGTACAGGTGCTGTTACTGGAGTAGCCTCAAGGCGAAAGGTAAGGCCGCCGGCCGTGAGTTTCTGGAGCTGCGTAGACTGGGTACGGTCTGAGTGTACGAGCTGATCGAGAGACTGCTGAAGCTTCGCCGTCTGCTGCTGAAGCTCAGCTATCCTTGCCTCGTGGCGTACGTCGATCGACCTCAGGTAGTCAGCTAGCGTCGGCATAGCCTGAGTCAGGAGAGCTAGCTGGCTAGGGCGCTCCTCCTCCTGGGCTGTAGTTCGGACCTGCCGGGCGAATAGCGCGTAAGCCTTATGCTGAAAGACCCGGTGATCCCATATAGGGCTATTAGGGAACTGTTCCTGTAGCAGGGCCGAGTCCTGTAGGATAACCTTCCGGAGGTGGAAGAGTAATTCGACTAGACCCATAGCTGCTAGGTCACTAACTTGGTCCTGGCTAGGGCCGAACCTATCCCTCCAGCTGTCAAGCTCAGGCCAGATCTCCCTAAGCAGGGCCTCCGGGGGCGTGATAGTAGCCCGCCGGACCTCGAAGCATCCCATCTGCGGCGGATGCCCGGCCATTACACGCATAAACTTCCGGGGTAACGAGCTGAGATAACACCCGACCATCTGCTCCTGGTTCCACCGGCCCGCTCGTCGTATCTGTTCCTCGCTTACGCCTTTCAACTCAGCTGTTTTAGCCCCAGCGCTGCGGCCGATATGCGTTTTCTTCTGTGACGTTACCCCGGCGTACTGGAAGGCCTTAGTAACCCAGTCCCGCTGCGCGTTATACGAGAAGGCTGTTGTACGATCCGCCCCGCTCCCCTTGATCAGCCGGATATCGTACCAGGCCGACCGCCGGCTCAGGTCCGGGAAGGGCTCGTCGGTTAGATCCCAGCGGTACAGCAGGTAAAAAGCAAGGCCACCTAGCATACAGATAAGCGGTTTTCTATTGCGGAGTGCCCCTGCGGTCTCAAGTCGTCCATGCTGATTTTGCTTCCCCGCACGGGTAGTTAGGATAACCGGCATACAAGGGGTCGAGCCCTCGCCCTGCAGCTCAAACGTAAACAGGTCCGAGATTTCGGCCGCCCTCCGATCGCCGCCACGAGTAAGCATATAATGGCCGAGAAGGAGGTCAACGAGTGTCCGAAAGTGACATTCGGGCGAGGAGCTGCTATGTGCCCAAAGCTCGTAGCAGATCCGCTCGAACTGCTCCTCGGTATAGCCGTCCAAGATGGTCTCCCGGCCCTTATCCGCGTATAGATCCTTCTCCCGTTGCGCATCCCGCCGCTGGAGAGACCGGACGTACTCACGTACGTGGTCTTCCCGCGGGGAGGGGTGCGTGTTCATCCCTAAAGTCCTCTGGGTCCGATAGAGGTCGGTAATAGCTGTAATATAGCTCCGTACGGAGCGCCACCCGAGCCGCGTCTCCTCCTGCGGGACGCCCTGGTCGGCCTTCCGGCTCCAGGCTCTCAGGGGCCGGTCGGTAACGACCTCAACAAGAAAGAGGAGGAGCTTGTCCTCCGTAACCGTATCGGCATCCTCATACTGCTTCCGCCGGCAGAACTCCTATATATAAAGACGTTAGCTACGTACCGGGCAACCTACGGGGCCGATAGGTAAGCGAACAACATACCTGGAACTCCTTCTGCTTCGGCTTGTACGCTATAACAGTGTTCTTCGGCCTGGACTGGTCGATAAGCGATAGGATCCTCTGTGTGTTAGCCCGTAACTCAGCTCTATTAACGGCATCGGTTCCGAGACGCGCAACGCGCCCCGTCTCCTTCGTCCTCGCCATATACAGACAGACAGACAGACAGACAGACAAATAAGTAGCGAGGCCGGATAGCCGGTAGGAGAGCGGTGAGGCGCCGGGGGGAGAGGAGGGAAAGGGGAGAGCGCGGGGCAACTTACATCGTACATCGTCTTGTGCCGCCCCTGTATTTGTATTCGGTCAGGTTAGCAGTATTAGGCCTATCGTTCCAGCGGCTCTAAACACTGGACGAAGCGCTGTATCGCAGCCGGCCAGGGGAGAGGGGAGGGGGGGAGGGGGGAGGGGGGGGGGTGGGGTCGGAGGGGTCTTAGGGCGCCAGTCAGCGGCACTTGGCCTTGTAGAGGCCTAGCGGTTCAGGGGGCAGGGGGCCTGTAGCCAATAAGCTAGGCGGTCGCCAGCGGGGCCGTCAGCCGCCATGTATGGTGGAAGGAGATAAACGAATATCCACGTTCCCCTAACTAGGGGGACGACGTGGATATCCCCGTATGTGTGTCGGGGGCCCGGGCGTCAGCCAAAGTCATCCCGAGTCAGCGGGACCGCGAATACCAACCAATTACAAAGGCTGTGTATAACCGTGCCAAGTTTGCGGCTTAGACGAATGTAGAAATATCACAATAAGCTATAGTCGAAGGCGATGCGGCCGTCGTGGACGCCAGTAGTCTGTTTGCCTTTTGCAGCACGCACATCTACTTCAACTTAGACGAGACCATAATTCTCCACCGCAACAACTTATCAGTGTGCGTGAGTCCCAATTCGGAAGCATCAAAGCCATGGGGAATACGCCTCCAAGAGTTTCCATCTGAGCGTAGAGCTGGGTTAGGGTTGGTTGCGGCTAAAAATTCGATATAACTCAATGGACATAATGTTAAGCACGGGATCTTCGACTACGTGCTTATATAGTATTTTCCTTGAAATGTGATACACGGCATCTAAGAACAAGAGCATCACGAATGTGGTCCGACCTGCGTGTTCCGTGATCAGACAGATCTGACTCCAAGCTAAGTTGTTTCTCTCCGGGACGAGTTCACACCCCTAAATCCATCTTATAAACCTATCTCTCATGCCATATCATCACGTAAAAACAGCCAGGGTTCACTACTTTCAGTAGACATACAAATGGAAAATGCCGAGGCCGAATTGCGAGTAAGTTCCAGAGACCGGCTGCCGGGTCTCAATTAGCACTCCCATTGAATGCTACCAGGAACGGGGCCGTCTTTTGAAACATAATTTCCGTAAAAGCCAAGCCCAGGTCGTGGAGGACATTCGGAGTGGCCACCTTGCGTTGGCGAGCGAGACGGAACCGGCCGTAGGGATGAAAGAGCTCGAGGAGAAGGTTTATGTGTATAGGGGCTGGATTATGAAGGGCTGGCTGTTGTGTTTAGACCTTGAGAGGAGGGTAAAGGCCATGGTTAGTGATGATATGTTTGCGTTATTGTAGAAAACTATCAGTGGGAGGGAGAGGATTCATTTTGTGACTTGATTCAGTCGATTATCACGAGGCATGCGGATAGTTCTGTATGCCGCGGTGGAGTGCTGAGGTTGATGACTGCCTGGTTGCGGAATGAATCCGATAATTGCATGTTACTTATAGAGCAATAAAACCTGCAAGACTGCCACAGAAGTGAATAGCAACTATTGAATTTAGGTATGTTTAGAACATGATGTTTATATGGAACCTCGGGGTTAATATTTCTATGCAAATACACATCAGTAGATCGTTTTTAAATAGAAACCTGGAATCCTACATACCTTCTTGTATATTTCTTCATTCGTTGTCCTCCTATCAGAAACGATCGCAGGTATTCAGGACTGGATAATGCTAAAAAACCACAAAAGAAAGCTTTCCCTGTAAGGCTTGAACTTACAACCTTCAGATTAACAGTCTGACGCGCTATCCAATTGCGCCAAAGGAAACGCAACTGTTGGGATTGACGGCTTCGCATTTAATTTATCATATGTGGTGTAGAGCTTAAGACCTGGTGGAGATCAAGTTGTGACCGACCCAAGTGTAGCACGTTGATGGCCCAGACTTAATGTGCTAGACAAGCCTCGAACCGCTGGAAACAGTCGGTAGGGGCTGGCTTGTAAATAGACCAGTCTTCGGCTGGAAAGAGTTACACTCATGCAGGTCTACGAAGAGGAAGGCACATATTGAGACGTTAGCCTATGCTATTTGTGGTTCAATGCGTTTTGATTCGAACTTTGCTTCCAGTATACCTGTTTCTAAACCTGTCCAGCCTCCTCGGGCGTGTACCACACAAATTCCCGCTGTGGCTTGATTCGCTTAGGCTCTAACAACCCGGCACGAAGCTTGTTGATCCTGCTGAGCCAAACCTTCTGTTTGTCTTCATTTGCGAAAGTGGTTACGATCTCTTCCACCGCATTATTCATCGGGAACCGTATACGAATACTAGCTGTGAACATCTTAGACACGGCATAGACGAACAAACCAAAGACTAATGTGTGGCGAACCTGGCTTTGCAGTTGGGGAAACTTCTTCCGTGATCTCCATCAAGAAAATTCTCCCTCTCAAGTGCAATATCTTGGGAACTTCTGGTTGAGGCTGGGACGACATTAGTATTTTCAACGTAGACGCCAAGGTTCGATTCTTGGCATATTTCTTGTCTGTCTTCTCCTGGCACATGATGAGGATATTCTCGAACAGGTACGCTCGATACTGCGACGGCGTTAGCACGCTTCTTCTCAATCCTGTTTTGCGACGATATTTTCGACGATATCCATCAAATACAGACCTCTCGCTCGAGTGCATCCTTCCATGGTGGTGTGACCTTGACGATGTCGAACATCAGGAGCTTCCCAAAGTTTTGGACTTGGAGTCCTTTCCAATCCTTCACCCTTGACGCCAGGTCATCAACCAGGCGTCTCGTTTCCTCTAGCTTGAATGCGTGTTCGATTTCAGCGCTGGTTGCATTCAGCAGGTCGATGGCCTTAATGAGATCAGCCTCCCGGTAGCTTCCCAGTTGGCAGTGGTCAAGGATTTCCTACTTATCGTGAGTGACAACCAGTGCGTGGTAGAGTTCAGTTACGTACTTCCAGGAATGTGCCATATTTCGCGAACCGTTGAGATGGAATAGCGAACATCCGAAGAGCCTCTGTGAGAAGAGCTTCCGCCTCACCGTCATCTGGCCAATCTGTTTTTGCGGCTGTGGCTTCGCCTGCGACCTTGTTGCTGACTAGAAACTCTTTGTGGCTCCGAAATATCGACGTATGCACCAAAAAGAGGCTACCCCAATTTCGAGCCTCTGTAGGTTGATTCATCGTCATCTCAGCAGCAACGAGGAAGTGTTGCTGCGCATCAGCAAGACCGGCCGCACTGACAAAGCTCTGGATAATCCAATCAAACCGGAGATTCCCAGCGTTCTCAAGCTTGACTTTTATTTCTAAGAGGTTTTCGAGCTGGGCGGAGTACTCCGTTTCATCCGCGATGAAATCCTCAGAAATCAGCTGAGTAACGGTGCGAAGCTCCCGTCTCCATAATGGCTTGATGATTAATGCCTCATCGTGGGCAGAGATAGTGCTCCCGGGCAGGTGATCATCAAAGACCTTACCGACAAAGCGCACAATCTGGGTAGCTTTTCTTAGCATACGAGGTTCCCCGGTGGTTAAACACTGACACCAGTGCGTCATTTGAGCTCACCTTTCTGAATTCCAATATATCGTCACTCGAAAGGTTGCTGATGACAGCGCAAGCGGCCGGAGGAATCTGGAGCTGGTTGATGCAAAATTTCAGGAACGTATACACCGCCGCTTTGAGATCCCAGTGTGCCTGAAGTGGAACCGGGCCGGTCTGGTTTCGTAGGCTCAAAGTATTGTGTATGAGAAATAACGCGCTACGCAGTCTGAGCCCTGCCCGTAGCGTGCTCACCGGATTCTCATCCGGAAAGTTGCTCGACACGTCAAGAAAAAGGTCTTCGAAGCCTTCAATATTTAGCAGCCGTGCTTTCAGGACAAGACAATCTTGATAGAGAGATTTTCCCCGTGGCGTGGATCTGGCTGGCGAACTGTCTCCTGCCACGCTGGAGCCGAAGTTGTAATGTTGCGGGTTGGATATATCTGCTGCATAGATGGGAAGGGCAATCACTGAAATGATAGAAACATTGCCTACACTAAGCCCCGAAATAGCAGACCAAGCATTTGATCTGGCAACGGAACTTGTAAAGGAAAAGTCGCACGTGTCTCTTTTTGCATTGCGATAGACACGCGACGATTGTAAGTCGGTTTCGAATGTGAATGTGCTGGGTTCGCTCTCCGCAATGGGCTCAAGTGGGCTGATGGTTGATTTGGGTCTTCTTTCAGTGATCGTCCAACCACTTGATGCTGCGCCAGGTGCATTTGACCCATCAGCTTCGTCGTCTGCCTCGGAGGCGAAGGCGCTGTGTCGGCGGGACAGTATGCTTCCGTTGTCGAATGAATTTTCTAGACTAGCCAGCCGACGAGACAGGTCCTTATTACTTTTCAGGAGCGATGTAACACTGACAGAAAGTTCCGATTGTGTCTCTGCAGCTACCGAATCAGATTCGCTACGGTGTCATGATGTGTGAGCTTTGAGGAGAGACTTTCAGGTCATCATCTTGAGATTACTCACCATTGGAAGATGTTAAGTATTAGGGAGACAGACAGTTTGAAACTTTGCAATCGTGCCACGATTACTGTCAGGTCGCCCTCCTTTCTTGCCCATTGAAGACGAGTTATGAGTGGGATCTGAGAGACAGGGGTGCTGAGGGTAGGCGCAAGCGCCTCAAGCTCGGAAAATATTAGTACCCCATCAGTCAAGATGGCAATGAGTTGATCGACGCTGATCAGATCGGTTCTCCGTCGTGACATGGTTGCCAGGTTAGGGATCAGGTTCTGAAGAACTGACAAGATGAGGCGTACGTTGACGACCTCGGAATAGACGGGCGGTGCTAATTTTGGTGTATCTTTTATAGCTGACACCACGGGGGCTAACCACTCCACCACCTGCCCTGCAGCTCCCAGGATGCCGATGATGGAGGCTGCGACACTCAACGGATCTGCCATGGAGTTTGAGCTATGAAGGGACGAAACTAGGAAAAGGATCAGGCTGGATCGTCAGTCGAGTTTCGCGTTTGCCCCGAGACACAGCCTCACTTGTGCATCCAGAAGAAGCGCCTGGCGCTGGTCTTAACCCCTTCTGGAAACGGTGGCTGATTATTCGCAACGCCAAGCCTGACTTGGGCGGCACCCCCTTTCTATTCGCGCTTCACTTTTTTTGGATTTTATATATTATACCGTCCTATGAAAGCCTACGGCTTATGAAGACTAGATACGAAGACCCGAGGTATAGCGGGCTAAACTAGCCATTTCCATACACAAGTATAACCCTGTACTGCGAATTTGCATACTACGTAACCATCGTTTTTCTCTCGCACTATTAGCTTTCTGAACTTAACACGGAGGTTGAGTTTAATATCATTGTAGGGCTGTGGATTCTCTTTAGTAGGGCGCCGCCCGACTCTACTAAATTCTTTCCCCATCACTTTCGCAGTGGGTATGCGTAGTCTATAACCGCCGCCGGACTTGAACCGACTGTCGCGCTTCACTTCCCAGCGTGAAAACTTCCAGTATTCGCAAATGCCCAAGGTAAACTGCAGAATATTGATATGCTCATATGAATATATTGACAATGTTAAATATGCAAATAAGTTTCCCGAAGAACAAGGCGCCTGTTTTCACCACATGCGTTCCCAACACCTCCTTGTAAAGCTCATGTGCGACAGCCGCTCCTTCTCGACTTCTTCAACTCCGCCTAGCTCCCAGTGGCTACACTCCTCGTCGATCTCCTTCTTTCCACTAATCAAGTCGGCATCGATGGCTTTCACCAACTTAGTGTGCTTAAGCACCTTCCAGATGACAAAGGTGAAGAACGCAAAGGCAATGGCAAAGTAGGCCGTGATGAAACTCCTCACGTCAAACGGCGCAAACGCGTCGTATCCAACAAAAAAGAGAACCAAGACGCCCAGGAGGAGTGCAAAGTACGTAGTGTAAGGAGCCCATGGTGCCCGATAGGGGAGCGAGGCAGGGTCCATACCCTGAGCGTTCCGTGCGCGGTAGAAGCCCAGGAATGTGACCAGCATCATAGTGTAAGTCATGATAAGGGCTGTTGTCGTCAGGTCCACAAACCAGAAAAACACCTCCACGGCTGAGTTGCTTGGCGCGGAGACTAAGAAAGTGATACAGGAAATCAGAGAAACCGCGCACACAGCATTAATCGGAACACCAGACTTGGTGCACTTGGCGAAGAATTTGGGTGCTTGGCCATCTGGAACAAATTAGCAACTGCAAATGGAGCTTTTCGGGGTGAAGTAGGTAACGCACCTTTGGCAAGCCCGTAAAGGGTCCTGGAGGATGAGTAGAGGTACGCATTGCCACACGACCAGCCAGAAAGCATGATCATGGCGTTGATCAGATCCGGCAAGCCAGAGATCCCCAGATTCTTGATACCAACAACCCAAGGCGACGCTGCCGCGCCGGGCTCACTGTTCTCGATGGCGCCGAGAAGCATAGGGTCTCTCGAAGAGCAGATGATTCCAACACACAGGACACCCACGACGTAGAAGCCGACGAGACGGTAGAAGATCAGCTTGGCAACACGCGGGATGGTGCGGCGCGGGTTTTGGATCTCGCCAGCTGCAAGTGCAATCATATCGGGTCCTGCGATGGTGAATACGGCATAGATGACGACCTCCCACCAACCGAGGAAACGGCCAATTGATCCCGTAGTGTAGTAGGCATGCATTGCGTTGCCATTGCCCCAGTTGGTGAAACCGTACGCCTCGCCTCGAGGGTTCCCGCCAGACATGGTGATTAGGGTAATCAAACAAAGTCCAAAGAGGAGCAACACCTTCGTAGACGCCATGACGAACTCGGACTCGCCATACCATCTGAACAAGGGTTAAGGTAGTACATAAAGAGGAACCAAGGGGCCATAACTTACTTTACAGCGACCACGTTGAGCAGGAAACAAACGACCATGGCCATGGCAATCCAAACGGCCGGGTTTATGTCCGCATTCCAATACTGCATCACGGTGGCAACAGCAGAGTATTCCGTGCACACCAGCATTACACCAGCGAAGAAGTACGTCCATCCCATAGCGAAACCGAGAGCAGGGTCGACAAAGCGCGAGGCCAACTCGAAAATGGAGCCCCTAATCGGGAGATAGGCGCACATCTCAGCCACGCACAAGTTCAGGGGCCAGATGAAAAGAAGACCCCAGAAGGTGTAGCCCAGGATCAGAGACAGCGGACCGGCTTTGCTCAAGACGCCGCCAATACCGACCTGTATAATGTGTTAGCTCTTGATACAATACATCAAGAGGATTCGCGTACCCAGAGTCCAGTACCAATCGATCCACCAATTGCCATAAGCTGGACATGGCGAGGGCTCAATCCACGTTTCGTTTCTCCGTAGCTGTCAGTGGCGCCGTTGGCGATCTCGCTCGTCTGGGTGGTGCTTCTCAGCACGGGGCTGGAGCCGTCTTTCTCGAAGCCCATGATCGATCGGTTGATTAGTCTTCGGGGGAATTGACGTTGATACAACCTGTCCTACGTGACAACGACCTGCAAGTCGAACATCACGACCCTGACTTATATATCTATCTCAGTATCGTCGTGCTGACAGCGGAGACCGCCAAGGAGTTAAAAGTCAATCCCCAGATGGTGCAGATAAGCACATGGCCCCTTTGCATGATTGATGGCGATTGCTAAGGTTGTGACAGGATCCGTTCCTGGCTTCTCCAACCAGCGGCCGGCACTGCAGTTATCAGCAGAATCTTGGCGGGCTCCAGCGGAACCAACCAGGGCAAGGGTCAGCAAGGGTCAAGCACCCGTTAGACCGGTCACCCCGACGATAACTGTCTTATTGCTTGCGCTTGTCGATAACTTTTCACGGCAATCCCCGGCGAGTCAGTCCAGATTCTCCGGAGGCTAGGAGACTAGTGACGCAAGCTGAGTGTTCGTACCAGGTGTTTGGCCTCGTATGTTTCGCGTGTACTTTCCTGTTCCTGATGAAGCGAGAAGAATGGGAGGAGTCAAGGATGCTCTACTATGGTATCATGGGTAAGTTTTCTATTGCGTGTTTGTACCGTGCCCCACCTAGGCACGCGCCAACTCTTCGCTACCTGGCTTGAAGGGATCTTCATAGCTGTCTGAATATGATTAAGAGAAAACGTTGTAGTAGTGTGAATTTCGGCTTTCGATTTACCACCGTCGAAATATAGGGTTCGAATTCGTTGGCGATCCGCTTCTGTAAGGTGTTTAGTCCCCATTGTAGTTGCTGAATACGCGATAATTAGGACGCGTTAACAGCAAGTTGGAATCAGAGGTGGAAGACCTTTTCGTTACCATGAGTAGGCTAGGCAAGAATCAGTATAGCGTTACCTTGATAGTGATCCACTGGTACTTGTCAAGGGGGTGAAAACTTTGGCCTGATACCGTAGTACAAGATTGCTTGCCTGTTATCCTGATGTGGGGAGGGGCTTACCTAATTGATAGGCCATTCGCAAGTAATGTTACGGCGCAGCGATATCTTTGCCACTCATGAGGAACAGTGTATAAGTCTTCAGCACTCCACCGTTAGAATGCAAGGCACCGATTACACCGCGCTAAATGATAGTGCGATACCTCGAATACGGACTTAGCCAGATACCATGCCATTTGGGATGCCAGCCATAGATATCGATGTTCAAGGTGAAGCAGCCTTGTGCCGTCTCCTCTCCTGAAGTCTGCGTATCAAACTTGAAGTCCATAAATGATAAGCCCTATTTGATTACCCCCTGTTAGTCTCGCTGCATCTACAACATGTCCCAGATACGAAATTACTTTCAAGGAGAAAAGCAGGGTGATTACCCTTGCAATGAAAACCCATCAACTACTTCGCGCCGGCATTAGAATCGCCTGTCGAGACCAGCGCATTGCTTATACTCCGGCATCTATTCGTCAATCCCACATACATATGCTTTCAACGTTAGAGTTCTACTTTTGACGGAACTAGAACCCGCCACTATTCCGATGGTGGATATTCACGGGGTAGCCTTTTTGGAACCTGCAGGATTTGTCAATCCTTATGCACTGCAGAAGCCAGATTGGGATCGCAAGCGGGGAATCGCGTAAAGTCATCCGTCACAATATCCCGACGGGAGCTCGATATGGTCAAGTTCGACGAACAAGCATAGTGCCTGTAAATACAATGAAACGTAGTGTTCGATCCATAGGTTATTCTCTCGTTCGGGGCGCAGCCAGGCACTAGTAAGGCCCTAGTAAGCCAATGGTTTAACCATACACTATTTGCTTGGTTATAGCAGACGTAGGCATTGAACTTGCTTCATTGCCCTCCAAGGCTAAGAAAGGGCAAACTCAAGCACACGGTGTAACTTGTGAGTACTGAAGCAGGGCATAATAGGCATAATAGTGTCATATGCTTGCAGCACGTAGCGTGGCTTTAGTTCCACGCAGCGATGCGCTGTACACAGCTAAGTGGAACAGCATCATCTTCAACAGACCAACCCGACCCACCTACCCCAGAGTAGGCAACTTGTTCTGATCACGGATACAGACACCCTTCAAACAAGAGGTTATACTACTGAGATGTCATTTGATGTCCTGATTTGTGACTTTAAATAGCCCCGAGTTATGAGCTGACAAAACCGGTATTTGTATCCTCAAAATGAAGGTGACTCACGAATCGTACAGCAAAGCAACCGATTAGTAGTGCGTGCCAAGCAGCTAGGCCTTGTGACGTAGCGATATCTCGGCATATTTTTACAAGGCCGATGCCGCTCCGGAACGCTCCAAGAAGTACGCAATCTCGTCCTGAATCAAGTGAACACATTTAAAGCGGCACCATCTGAAACCATCGTTATGGCGGCCTTGCCACACCCTGCGGACGAACTGCCCCCCTATGTTGACTCCCAAGAGCAGGAGGACCCGAACGAACTTCTCCAGCCCATAATACTGGTTCTGGCGAACCAGGTGATCTACTCAGCCGAATCGCCCGACTCATCTCCTCTGTACGAGCTCTTCAGCGATATCCAGTCGGGTAGGTTGAATGATGGCGCCCATACCACGCCATTACGGCGCTGTCAGTATACGGTCAAGACATCTCTAGACGGCACGCCTCGTGTGACCTGTCGAAAGAAGCACATTTACGACCTAAAGCAGCCGCCTGCTGTCACCGCTCCCGCGTTCCCATTTTATCTCGAACGAATCTCCCGGCAAGCAATTGGCAGTCTTGGATTGAAAAAGGTCACCTTCCCTCGAACAGGATACAGGGCACTGAGATTCGACAGTGGATCTTCAACAGTTCCGAAATCTTCCGAGTACTTGTTTGAGGTGAAGAAGAAGGACTCGTGGAATTGGCATGATTCCGACGGCAACCTTATTGCTATGGAAGACCATGGAGACGGCCAGTGCAGAGTCCTCGTAACGCGGCCGTTATCAAGAAGAAAGCTGGACGCCCTTGTGGGCATGTGGTGCTTGCGCCTTTGGAGTGATTCGGTCGAGAGGAACGGCGAACCTGGTTCCTGGAGTTGGGGCGAAGGTAAGTGCCCGTTTTCACACTTTTAGTACATTTATTGACATGCGAGTTGTAGTGAAAAGAATCCTGCAGAGCAGTCGGGCCAATGGATTTCCTAGACAAATTTGAAATGCATACTGGTATTCGATGTCTGTGAGAAAGATCCCTCGTTGCTGAGCCTCTGTCCATGTTTGACTCCGAATGCCACAATAACATATTGGAGCACTTGGAACAGATATGAACCCAAATGGACGTTGAAGCCCATTTACAGAATGATCATCTCCTATAAAGTGTAAGTCCTCAGTCCTGCGATTTGACTGAAAACAGTGCTTATGTGGACCAATGCCTATCCCATCGTATTTCCTTGGGCCAAGGACTCATAGGGACTTTGTTTAATGACAGAATCCCTAATTTTACTGCCTGAAAAGTCATTGAGATATGCAGAAACTAGGCTTTATTTCTCGAGTCCAATGGGATGTTGCTATGAATACTCGTAACAGCAGATATTCCCTAGTCAGATAGAGCAATTAGACACACTTACAAATCTTAGACCTTGCCACATTACAAAAATAATATTAAATACGCCGTAGGTGTTAACCCTCGGTACCTCTACAAGTACTCCCTTAAGGGGCTATAGATGATATAGCGGGCCCTTAAGCCGCGTCGGGCGGTTATACAGGTAAACTTGTAGCCAAATGACTACTAAACCTCCTGTCCCTCCCTAAGTCTGTGCTACAACCCCTGCCTGAACTACCGATAAGTGTGGTAATGTGGCACTTAAATTCGTCCTCAGGGGTGGGATGCTGCTGATGTGCAGAAGATGCTCGACTATTTTTTTGTCGCGACAAGTCGTAGTATCTGCTAATTGGGGTTCTCGTCGAGCGTATACATCTCAACCATACGCTCAAGTGGATAGACCGTAACGTGGTCAGACGCTCGCAAGAATCGCGGCGAGAGGGCGTGCTGCGCGCCTTCTATCGTGAGGGGACGGGTTCGCCGACGAGCGTTATCGGAAAGGCGAGGTCCGATAAGGGGTCGGATTAACGATTCGAATTCTGGACCGGCTGTCGAGTTATATTCCGCCGACGTAGTGCTTGACGGTCGACTGGCTAGGATGCTCGTAATCCTAAACTGCACCAATCTCCCTATTATCGCTAGGTAGGCGAAGTCAACAAGGTGGGCAGCGCGCCGTAAGGGTTGACTAAACCCCCTTGTGTGTCAGCTGCGGGATTCGAACCCGCGACTCGTCACCGACCCAAGTGGGCGAGGCTCAAATCGGGACTTATCTACCAGCGAAGTGACCAACTACACCAGCCGACTGCCACATTACAAAATAGTTGTGGTAACTAGGGCAAGATTTGGTCCTTCTTATTTCCCCTCCCGTTGAAAACGAGCTTCTTCAAAATATCCATTGCAGCCTTGCAACTACTTAAAGAATACCAACTAGACGTAGGTTGAAGCATTGGTCGTATTTATGATTTAACAGAAAACAGGGTCACACCTTTATACAATGGCACTGTAAATCGAACCTGCGCCAGCTCTTAAGATGAGCATCGCCGCCCGTTTGCGGACAGCAGCCCACGGGCATAGCAATCATGTGTAGGACAAACTCGGTCGTGCCGCAAAGTATACAATGCGGAACCGTCGTTCAAGCTGCGGAGCTGAGGAAGGCTCCTGTCGAGATACAACCCAACCCAAATATCAAAAGTCTACCGGCTGTACAGCCTCCTCGGCGTCACCAGTCTTGTCGGGATGGCTTTCAGGCCTCTTCTCAGTCACAGGCCTGCGAACTCCTCCAACTGTGAAACTGAGCTAGCTTAACTTTTTCACGGCGATTTCCAACTCCGTTCGGCACCCGCGCAAAGGCACTTGATACCCATTACGACATTCATGAAAGGAATGCATCACCGCAGTGGTGAACGGGGGCAATGACCCCAGACGCCTCATAGAGTTATCATACTACACGACACCATCTCAGGCGTCATCAGGGGTGAGCATAAAAAGATGCCAGTACCTTTCGAGTTGTCTTCAATCTGTGCTTGTGTACTACCGACACTTGCTCGAATAGCTCCTATTAGCTTTGCTGTGGCAAGGTAGGATTCGGTCCATATTCATTTCCATATACATGTTCAACACGCCCAACGCCATGCATTGATATAATGCGAAACTTTGGCACATTCGACTGCCATACACAACCTATAGGAATTGTTGTTGATACGGATACCAGTCCTTTGTTACGTTCTTGTGTTACTCGCGCCCCAGGTGTCCCAGACCACCATGCCATTGGTATAGCAACAATCAACTCCCGTGCCCTTCCGTCTAATACCCTACTTCCCTTGCGAGTCTTTGCGGAATAGGCGGCGGAGGTTTCTTTGCCCGGCTAGGCGGTGGTGGTGGTGGGCCCTTCTTCATGCTTCCAGACAAGCCGGTATTGCTAGTTGTCCGGCTCAAGGAACCATAGCTAGTTGCCGGGCTTTCGCAGCGATCATATTCAGGGCTGCCGCTGCTGGTATTGGTATCATAATCATCTGCGAAGACATCTTGACTTGTGTTTTGGTTCGAGTAGAGCTTGCTGACAGGTCGTAGGCCATTTCGTAATGCATTTACATTGGGGGGCATGGTCGGTGCCGGTGCTGGCGTCCGCCGAACAACTTCTTGTGGAGGCGGCATTGGGGGTTCTCGGTAGGAGGAGGTGCGGGACGACGGACCCTCAAAAGTCCCACTGCTGTAGGTCGAGGCACGGTTAATGGCCGGTCGTGGCGGAGAAGTTGGAGTGGCAATCCCAGAGTTGCTGTTGAGACGGTTGGACCGAATGGGCATGCGAACAGGTTCGGGTGTCATCTCTTCATCCTCGTAGATGTCCTGCTTGGCTGCTGAAGCCCAGCGCTCGGTACGATCCTCGCCACCATACGACCTGGTAGTGTTGCTACGACTGCGATTCGTTGGGCGACGTCCGAGACCGTAATCGGATTGGCCCCCGCGAGAGTAGGATGCTGGCTGGCTTTGACCAGAGACCCAGTCACGACGCACGCGGCGCAATTCTTCGGCACAACGGTCATAGTAGTCCAACTCGGCGTCGAGGAACTGGGTGAGGTCGGAGACTGAATCGGCTTCGGCTTCCTGTATGTCTTGCATCCGGCGGAGCACATCTTCGGACGACTCTTCGTATTTGGCCTTGGATGTGCGCAGCTCGTCTTCTAGCCGGAAGTCTTCTCGCTTGGCCTTTTGCATCTTTGCCATGCTGGCATCGTAGGCAAGGCGACGGTTCTCGAGCTTCTTGCGGGCAGACTGGGAAATATATTGTTAGCCACTGGAATGGATTGGTGGGCCACAGGGCGATCCGATTTGATTGGCATGATACTGATTTCCACAGACGACTTCGCTCTGTTGAATCAAATCTGTGTAGCCCGATGTAGCTGCTATGTAATGCCATGATGCGTCGTGCATCTACCGCACGAGGCGGCGTCGGAAATAGGCTGTTTGGGAAAATGGAAGAAGCAACACCTACTTGATACTCCTTCATGGTGGCGAGCGAACGCTCCAATGATTCGAGCCAATAATTCGAGGCGTGTGCGACGTACGACTCCTGGATTCCGGCGATTCGCTCGTTGGCCCGACCCATAGCTGCAAGCGTCATACGTCAGCGAACAGAAACCCCTGGATGCAGTGCAACCAAGATAAAGCATACCAATCAAGCTGTTTCCAAACTCAGAATCCGGCTCAAAGTCCTCGCCATGGCTGATCATTGTTCGCCCCAGGTAGCTAACGGGAAGACCCTTCTCTTTGTCGTCGAAAGTTTCGCCTCGACGGGATAACGACTTGATGTAAATGTTCATGGACTTTTGCAGACGTTCCATGCCTGTAAAGTTATTCTTCGTGTTAGCAGACGCAGCTACCCGCCGTCAAGCAGACCAAAGTGTCGGGATAGAAACATACCATCGTGACGTAGGGCCATCTCCGTCTCCAGCATCTTGAATTCCTCTGACATGCCCGTCTTGGACTCTTGTCCCATTTTCTCGCCCGCCCATTGGAAGGCACGGTCGAATTTCTTTGTGATTTTCATGTTGACTGTGGTTTTGGTATGTCGTCTAGGCCAATTGATGCAACAGGTTGGCTAGAAGACGAAGGAATGGTTCTTGTTGAATAAAGAACAGAAAGTGAAAGCTCCTGATGGCTCGACAGGTATTTGACACAATATCTTGCCAGGGTCCTGGGACGATCAATGGAGTGTTATCAGCGTGGCTATGCTCCGGCCGCAACTAGCCAGGGGGTGTGGATTGGCCAGAAACGTAGATCAGCCCAATAAAAAGCTGCCGAAATTGGAGCCCGCGCGGCAAGCGGAATTTGCCAGGGTGGTCGGTGGCTGGCGTTCAAGGTGTTAATCAATGGAGCAGAGCGAATGAAGCGCTGGACTAATAGGTCTTTTGGTCGTGCAACGTATCAGGAGATCATCACATCGGAAGCCTCGCCAGCAATTGTTCGTCCCGTGTACTTGTGGTACTTATGTAGGGGCTTAGAGAGATCGGAAACAGCGAGATGTAAACTCTAAGAAGAATCCCAAGAAACACTGGCCAAGAAAAGGGGGGCAAGTTTATGCAAAGCCAAAGTGGCGAGTCGGCAAAAGAAAACGATTGGAAAAAGCACAACCGAGCAAGAGAGGAAGCAGATGGAGAATGACGGGTTTATCAAGCATTGTTCAGATGGGTTTCGATAATTAAGAGTCAATAATGCCACCAACGGAAGGACCTTATTGTGAGTCGTTTCCTAGAGCTGTCCAGGATTTTCCTTCTTGTGCTGCAAATGGCCAGGGCTAGAAGCAGGGACGATGCAGTGCAGATGGAACTGTTCACTTGTGCGAGCGGGGTCGAGTCGATGATTCGCTGCTGCCGTTAATGGACCCTGGAGTTTGGGGTGTTCAAGGATATGGCGTCGAAATGGCTGGAGAGTGGGATGGCAGATGGATGGGCAGTTTAGCTCGTGAGAAGGAGAACGGTTTGATGGGGGCAATTTGCTAACAGTTATCCGGAAACCAGGAGGGCCCTGAAGCCCAACCTGTTTTCAGTATTGGTGGTTTAACACAGCCAACCATCTGTCCTCTCTGTCCCCTGACTTGTTATCGAGTCCTCGTGTCGTGGCACCATTCAGTCGGACCATTTGATCCCATCATATCATCTCGTCGAATATCCTAGGGCATTCGCGTTGCGCGTTGCGAACTCAGCCTCGATTGGCAGTTTCCAAAAGCGCGCGTCTCTTGGAGTTTCGGGAAAACGTTCCAGAAATTCCTTAGCCCATCCGTTCGCTGGTTCCAGCCAGATTTCAGTGGCTGTCGGTTGTTCTCCACTTGTGCAGGGGTTGTCTCGTGTCGCTTGAATGGTTGGGAATGGTGGAGTTGCATTTGCAACATCGGACTTCTTGGACAGCACGTCGTACTGTCGTCACCATTCTTGTTCGTCCAGACTTTTTTGGGTCGTAGGTCGACGTGTCTTTGGCCGTGGAGTCAACCTGCTGGTGTTTAATTTAAATCCGTGATGACGAATCGTGCAGAGTTTTCCATCCGAAGTTCGTATCGTCATCACGAATCTTCAACTTTGGACGATTTGGATACTTATTTTAATTCCTTCAGTGCATTCAGGACGGTGTTCGAGCAGAATCACCATTTATCCCCGACATTTCATTTGACTACCTCTACAATGATCTGCAAGCCATTAAACGCCACAGACGCACATACCACCTTGACCTGCTTCAGGCGACATAGCCTAAACCCTTACAACCGCCCAGCAGGCTTGGCTGGACAGCCAGTTGTGGGACACACGGTCCGACGGGGTGCAGGTGAAAGCAGTTGTGAACTGCTTATGCTGCAGTAGCTCTAAGGGTGGAGATGCTTCAGTTTCCCAATACTTAGTAATGGCAGGGACGAAGAGATGGAGCGATCGAAGCTGCGAGTCAAGACTGGATGAATGGTAGATGCAACCACCAGATCTGTTGGACCTTCCAAAAGTTCTTGGGGTTACAAGTTGGAGTTGCACCAAATGGAACCCACTACCCTGGATTAATTCGTCGGCTCAGGGACACCGACGCCACGTGCAGCATTGGGTTATTTGCATCAATGATCTCTGACGTCGACAATTCGGATTGGGATTTGACGCTGCTCACCGAACTCTAGCAGGCTGGTGGAAGCGTGACCGCCGACGAAACAGCAAAAAGCATCGCCGCCGCAACTGTTCCTCAACTCGGGATCTTCTGCAGCGATCCCCAAACTGGTTCAGCTTCAAGACAGCCTCACTAATGGGTCGATCACGCACCGCTACTCTGCGTTCCAAAGTCTGTGCACGGTACCTTAGCCGCACATATTGCCGCGAATTCGAGGAAAGGATGCTATCGCTACTTGACTGTGAAGACTTTGTAGGTAACGCCCGGAACTAGGTACACCTATCCCCAGCGTATATATTCTTTTTAATAACCAAATACCAGGAATTTTAGACTGGAGGAAACTTGCGGGGCATAAACCATCATCAACCTGCTTGCCTCGGAAATACCAGGCAGCACACTTGGTATAATGCTTACTTGCATATGTCATACTATGTCATACAACGTTACCCCGTGGAGTGTGGCTCCGATGAGTATGCTTCGACATCCTGTTACGAACCGTTGGCCCTGAACCAACATTACAGGCCGTCGGCAGGCCAGGTGGATACAGACGCTAGGATCACGGGACCCCGCATCGGAGAAAGGAAAGGACCGACAGGTCACGTGACATACAGGGGTGGATATGTTGGCTATATTCGATATGTTGGACAACCAACATACCCAAGTGGGGATCAGTGAAGGAGAGATGGGTATATAAGGGACAGGACCCCCAGGCATTTCATAGATAGACAGTCTCTACTTCAGTGATCAATCTAAGCATCAATCTAACCCATTGGTGAGGCAAACTGCCTTAACGACTCTATTCCCGATTACCCTACTTGAATACTTCAGTTACCCAAAGCACTCTACTCCATACGTCAAACCCCGATATTATTGCTTGAGGACTCCGCAGCAGGACTTACTTACTAGCACAAACCCTTACAGACTCTTTAGCGGTTTACGCAGCTAGACTATTAGAGGTTTCGTTACACATCTCTCGTGGATTTTTTTGATGTGTTATTTTAAAGCATGTGCTTTTGGACATATGGTTAAAAGTGGGACTTGATACGTTGCTAAGAAGGGTTCGGAATCTCAAAGCAACAGAAAGTTCACAACGAAACGTTGCTCAACTGGGCTGGGAGTAAGCTGGAGAAGAGTTAAACCTGCGGTAATCATCTTGATATCTGCCTGCCTAAGCACGTTCTAAGATGACCCAAATCATAGTTATCTGAGAGGTAGTAGTAGAGCGCTGCTTTATGTACACAGGCCCTAAGCCTCCTCTGGTAAACAAGACAACTGTTACGGCTCCCTTAACACGTCATTAGAAGTACGGAGTATGTCAGCGGTATCGTGTCACGCCGTGCCAGGGGTTGCAATCCTTGCCACTACGCCACCGTACCAGGTGTCTTCACCAAAAGAGACCAATATCAAAGTCAGGGACTTTGGTATCTGCAACCACTTATCAATCTGTTCAGACCAGTGTGGGTCAATCACGTGACAACTATCACACATCGAGACATTGAATCATTGAGACTTGGTGCCGATCAAACGCGGAACGTGTAATAGAAGAAGGAGATCATCATTTTGGTCACAATAGAGCAAGAATCTCGGGTTGATTTGAAATACTTGTTACAACCGCTCTCATATCTCGTCATCTCAAGCATTGACACACCGCATCGGGATAATGCTGGCTACTAGGCCTATATATATATATATATATATACTGTTTTGTTTGTCTTCAGACACCAGAAGCTATTCTGTCTGTAATAATGAAGTGGACTACTTTTACCTTGGTTCATTCCTGATTTGCGGATGCCGTAATTATAGGTTCTTCTGCCGATATACCGCTACTATGAAGTTATACGATTTTTAACAGTTCAAAATATGTCATCGTGTCACGCCGTGCTAGGGGTTGCAATCCTTGCCACTACGCCACCGTACCAGATGTCTTCACCAAAAGAGACCAATACCAGAGTCCCTGACTTTGATATCTGCAACCACTTATCAATCTGTTCAGACCAGTGTAGGTCAATCACGTGACAACCGTCACACATCGAGGTTGGTGTTATGTTTCCTATGCACTTGACTGTAACGAAACCTATAATAGTCTAGCTGCGTAAACCGCTAAAGAGTCTGTAAGGGTTTGTGCTAGTAAGTAAGTCCTGCTGCGGAGTCCTCAAGCAATAATATCGGGGTTTGACGTATGGAGTAGAGTGCTTTGGGTAACTGAAGTATTCAAGTAGGGTAATCGGGAATAGAGTCGTTAAGGCAGTTTGCCTCACCAATGGGTTAGATTGATGCTTAGATTGATCACTGAAGTAGAGACTGTCTATCTATGAAATGCCTGGGGGTCCTGTCCCTTATATACCCATCTCTCCTTCACTGATCCCCACTTGGGTATGTTGGTTGTCCAACATATCGAATATAGCCAACATATCCACCCCTGTATGTCACGTGACCTGTCGGTCCTTTCCTTTCTCCGATGCGGGGTCCCGTGATCCTAGCGTCTGTATCCACCTGGCCTGCCGACGGCCTGTAATGTTGGTTCAGGGCCAACGGTTCGTAACATTGACCACTATGCAATCGATGCCAGGTGGAACGACGTCATGGTCCCACATATACATTTTCCAGGCCAGCTCTCCCTTTTCTGGCTCATGACGCACCTTAAAGACTACCTTTATTACCATATTCGATTTCTATGAGTCTTGAATACGTGAATACGTGCTGGACTTGTGTGTTGATTAAGTAGTCTAGAGAAATGCCGTACAAAAAGCTTTACTCGTTAGATCTAAGCCATTCCTGTTTACACCTATCTCGGATCATCATACCTAGCTCTTTATGCAATAAAGAGTTCTCAACTCAGTCTTGGGTATGAATTCATTCGGCAATCATCATCTCCCAAGGCGAAGTACTGCTGCAAATCAAGCCCCGATAAATGCATGTGCTTCAGCTGCCAATCTCTAACCAGTCCGTTCCCTGATTCAACTTTCAAAGTTGCTCAACTCAAGTTCGCCCAATACAACTTCATGATGATGCCACAGCAACGCAACCAAACCATCGGTCATCGGCGGCCAAGATATGACACTGACTCTTGACACCTTGAACTTACTCTTGTCCCACGTGTGGAGGTCATTTCCGCCAGGCTCACCGAAGAACCGGCACGCCGTGTCGAAATCGGAAGCAGGAGCCGACCGGTTTCGATATGCCAAGCGGCCAAGAGGCTAAACAGACGGACCAAGATTACCTGTGTTACCCGTATTGATTTGATTTGCGGTCATGCGGTGGTACAGACTTGGCGACGCGCTGTACCTGGCTCATTGGGTTAAGTGCGCAGCGTATCAATTGACCCAGGGCAGTTGTGTGCTCGTCGGACCTCCAGATATTGGATAGCAACGCGTACCGGCGATTGGGGACATTGATTGGAGCAAGATAGGTTCGCCATTATCATGACGATAAGCATAAGCTTTGCGAGAACACTGGGATCGTCGACTTACTTAAGGGTCGCGACTGCCTAAGCGGTCGAGTGAGAACGGAATTGGACCAGCTGCAGAGACTTACGCATTGGTACGACTAGCTCAGTTGACACGGTGACCGCATCACAATGGCTCGTTCTATGCTCTCGCTCTTATCGCTTGCGACTGCTAGCTTGGTCGGTCTAGCTTCAGCCGAGGATGTGCTCTACAGTCAGCGTATGTCGAAGCGTTTCATCGACGACGAGGGGAATTACAACATTTCCTTCTACCACATCAACGATGTCCACGCGCATCTTGACCAGTTCTCGTCATCCGGCACCGACTGCACGAGTCCCACCGAGGGCTGCTACGGAGGGTATGCCAGGGTGAAGACGGTATTGGACGATACGCGGCCAGAGCACCCCGACAGCCTGCTTCTGAACGTCGGCGACGAATTCCAAGGCACATTGTTCTACAGCTTCTACAGGGGCGAGAAGATCGCCGAAACGCTGAACCAGATAGGTTTCGATGGCATGACCATTGGCAACCACGAGTTTGACGGTGGCGACGACGAGCTGGGCGACTTTCTCAAGAACCTAACCTTTCCCATCATCTCCGCCAACATTGTCTCGGATAACGAAAAACTGAATTCAACCATCAAGCCGTACCATATCTATGATGAGTACGAGCTGGCTGTCATCGGTGTTACGACCGAGACCACCGCCAGTATCAGCAGTCCAGGCTCTGGTACCACGTTCACCGATGCCATTGAGGCCGTCCAGAACACAGTTGACCTGATAAGGAGCACCACCAACATCACCCGCATTGCCGCCATTACTCATATTGGCTATGAAGAGGACATGCGTCTGGCACAGGAGACCACTGGTCTCTACTTTATTATGGGTGGCCATTCGCACACCCTCCTAGGCGACATGGAGGATGCTTCGGGACCTTATCCGACTATTGAGCAGAACAAGGATGGTGATGACGTCTTCATAGTCACCGCCTACCGCTGGGGCGAATACCTGGGATATATTGACGTGACCTACGATGCCGAGGGCAAGGTCCTCGCATACCACGGTGCGCCTATCCATCTGACCAACACCACGGAGCAGGACGAGGATCTGCAAGAGCAGGTCGACGCTTGGAGGGAGCCATTTGAGGAGTTCGCCGCGGAAGAGGTTGGCACGACGAACGTGGTCCTTGATCAGAGCACCTGTCAGGAAGGAGAGTGTCTCCTTGGCGACTTCATCGCAGAGTATGTATTTACTTGAGGTGGCTCGTGATGAACCCCCCTACCCTGCAATGCTAACCGCTGCTACAGTGCCATGCTCCAATACCGCCTCGATGCAGATGCAGATATTGCGTTCGCCGTGACTAACGCGGGTGGCATCCGAGCCACAATCGACGCCGGTCCTATCACCCGTGGCCAAGTTCTCACCGCGTTTCCTTTCGGCAACGCCGTCGTGGAGCTGACGTACACAGGGGAAGAGTTATGGACCGTATTTGAGGGCGTTGTCTCCGGGGTCAATCAGATCAACGGTGAAGAAGTCACGTCTTTTTTCCAGATCAGCAAGGGTATCAAGGTCGAGTACAACCCAGACGGCGAAGTTGGCAGCCGTCTCGAGACTATCACGATTGGCGATTCGCCCATAGACAACTCCACCACGTACACCATTGTCACTATTGATTTCTTGGCCGGTGGTGGTGACAACATCTTCGAGCCTGTGGATGACCTCGTCGTACTTGACACCCTTGACGAGGTTCTCGTCGAGTATATCAAGGCGCAGAGCCCCATCGACATTGAGCTAGACGGCAGAATCTCTACTGTCACTGGTGGGTCTGGTTCTGGCTCGGGGGACGCCACTGGAACAGCAACTGGTACCGCTTCAACGCCATCAGAGACCAGCAACGGTGTGAGTGGTCTTGGACCATGTATTGCTCTGTTTGTATTCACCCTCATGCTAAGTATAGTGGTGCTGTAATTGGTATTGTGATGCCGCCACAGCAGAGCGATTCAAAGCAAAATCAAAATATAATAATTAATATAGAAGACTGTTCATTACACGCTGTCTCTGACAATTCTTGTCACCGAGCTTAAACGCCAAGTCGAAAACCAGATCGATTTGCCAAAAGATTTAGCCCAACCCAATTATACTGGTCACTGCGATGGGAATTACTTCCCCTGAGATGATAGGATCGCTGATATTCGATAGTCGATGCTTCGAAAGCTACACCAAAATAAAGGGGGCATCCAAGCCTTTGGGGTTCAATGCACAGCAGTTCGCTTACATCTTCAAACTCCAATACTGTTCAAAACAATCCAGGATCAAGACCTAGCGATACCAGCTTAGCCACCAAACTCATTCCTCCTTCTATTAAGCCTCAGCTAGAATAGCCACTATGCACTCCTCAAGGCTGTCCTCAGAGGTACCTGATCCTTCATCATTCCACGTTAATTGTTCTTAAGTCACGCGAGGCATAAGAAAAACCCATCGCTCCTGTTCCGCCTGCTCCCTCTTCTCTTCCTGCTTCACCGGCGCACCCCCTCTCGCCCTTGCGCACCAATATCTTCTTCTCTCGACGCTCCCCAGCCCTAGCCTTTCTCGCAGCGTCCTTGGATCCGTCAGGGTCCACATTGCATTTGCTTTTGGATGTCTTCTGTTTTGTGCACAAGGCACACGTGACGCCGGTGCCGTCCTTGAGAACACGGCAGTTGATGCCTCTTTTCTGGCAGGCGACGCAAGGGCCGACCGGGTTGTCCATACCCTCTCCGGCGCCGAGCATGCGGTTCGCGCGACGAATCGTGTTCACTGTCTTCTCGCAAGGACCTTCTTCGGCATTGAGCATGAGGTCTGCGCGACGACGGGAGTTGACCGTCTTTTTGCGGGGAACTTGGGGTGCTTGAGGTACTTGGCGCATTGAGGGGGCGGCTGGGATCGCTGGAGGGATGGTTTGGGCTTGAGGTTGCGTTTGAGGGCAAGACGGTGCGTTCAAGATGGCAACGATACTTTTCGGAGGTGATTGCTGCGTGTTTGGCGTTGGTTCAGGGGTAGGAGTTGGTGTCGGCGCCCACTGGCCGGGGGCCATGATGAGGGGCATCCATCTTTCTGGTGGTGGTGATTGTGTAGGCTTCTGCGATGGTTTAGACGCCATTTGACTAGAATCTGTCGACTTAGATTTTGTTGACTTGGACCCCGTCGCCTTGGAGTCCGTCGAGTTGCTCTCCTTCACCTTTTGACTTTGTTGTTGTTCTTGTTCTTTCTTCTCGCGCTCCTCCCACTCGTGCCAGAGATAGCCGTGTTGCTTCATCGAAATATAGTCGCGATGGTGGGCTGGCTTTTGCCAGCGGATGTCTTGGCCTCGCGTTGCCACCCAAGGTACGCCCTCTGGGAAGTGGAAAGGGCCATTGGGCTCTTGGAAAAGAATATCTGGTAGGAGTTTGCTATAGTCCATTCCATTGTATCCGCTGGCCAGGTACTTTTGCTTCGGAGTTAAATTCATTGCTATGAAGGTCGCTGTCATGAACGGGTGTTTGATAAGGTATTTGGATTTCGTTTTTTCGGGGCCTGGAGGAACTGTCGAGATGGATATTGATTTTTGATTTTCTTCTTCAATATGTATCCAAATTTGCGAGCCTGTCTAAAAGAATGGTTTCTCCGCGGAGTAGTTGGTTGGACCGTCGAACTGGTTCAGGCAAGATTGTGATGGATGGAGTTTGGACATGATGGGAGGGTCAGCATGAGACTCAATAGGTAGTTATCTCCGTGACAGTGGGGTTGCGACGCTGTTTTCAAGTATGGTTTCAACTACTTTCGCTACTATCCAAGGGGGAAGGAGCATCTGAGCATATCGTTCATGGGAAGGCCAAGTAGGATCCATCTGGTTATTGGCGGCTTTATGTGAAAGGGGGAGATAATTTGGCGCAATCTGGTTCTTCCATGGTCATTTTGGAATCCTCTGCGAATAAACCCGTGTGCATGAAAGCATTGAGCTTCTGGCATTGAAATATGTTCCAGCATGCTTGAATGTTGCGTGCAGATGTCCGTAAACACCATGTGTCGCAAAATGCTCATAACATCCACTCTACACTCTTCACTCTTCAGATTCCGAGAACTTCATTATATTGTGGAATTGCATCCAGGGGCTCTATGGGCATTGAACCTCCTAAACCTTAGGAAAGAACAACTAGAACATTACCCCTGTACTCCCTATGTCCCTCGTCTATCTTTCTAAGCTACTGTTTCCAATCAGATCGCAATAAAGTTTGAGTCCAACCTATCAACTTCCCGTTCTCCATCAGCAGCAAATTCTACTAAGTTTTATTGAACGTTGTTACTCGTATTCTCCGAAAGATCGCAACGGTCAACCCTCTTCTAACTGAAACTCGGAGACAGATATAATCTATTATTTAATCCAAGTTCGAAGCCTTTCCACAAATGCCCCAGGTCTCTCTTTGAGTCCTTATTGGGATACGATTGGGAAATTAACAAACGCTGTCGAATAGTCATTCCAAAATATATAATTTCAGATCACAACACCGATCTTACCTGGCTCCCGAGCAACTACAAAGGGGCCACACTGCAGAGGCACAGAAACGGCCGAGAAAGCCTCTCCTGGATTGAGTTCCGATATGGCTGAAAACGGACTTTCTGTGGCTTCTCGATCAGCACAAGTTGGTATGACAACCAGCCCTCAACCCACAACTTCTACAACGCCCCAAAGTGGTATTTCGCCAACCGGCAATACTGAAGGCTCGAGTTCAAAGCGTGGCACGATGCAAACACCATAGTTACTGGGGATGGCTCCTCCCGGATTTGGCGTTGAACCGTCAAGTGAGGAAGACCGCCAACCTTCGACTTCTTCAGATGCAGCTTATCCAGCACCAAACCAAGCATTTAAAAAAAACTTGGAAGAGCACAAAGAACGAAATGGAGCTCGTCATGAGAGTGCGCGGGTCCGAGGGAGTGGCCAACCTCAACGGTCTATGTGGCCTTGCAAGGCCAGGAAAGATGGCTGACCTTGTAGAGTGATGTACGAGTTTAAGTCGGACGGGACACCTAGGTCGAATAGATGAGACCTCTGCGTGGAGCAGAAAAGAAATTTGTTTAGGTCGCAACCCGTTCTAGGGATCGGAACGTTTGGTCGAAAGTTATAAATAAAATCGAGGGTATCGAGAAACATATTGAGTCAGCTAAGAAGGCTACTCTGTTAGAGACCCAACAGGAGAACCTGGTAAATCTAGAGAAAAGCAACTGTTCAAGACGAGAACATGCCGC
This sequence comes from Pseudomassariella vexata, assembly GCF_002105095.1. Lineage (NCBI taxonomy): Eukaryota > Fungi > Ascomycota > Sordariomycetes > Amphisphaeriales > Pseudomassariaceae > Pseudomassariella > Pseudomassariella vexata. Next base: position 1,739,590 of record NW_024467956.1, on the reverse strand, counting down.
TATCCAAAAGAGCTAGGACGGATGATACTTGACTTGGTCGTTGGGGATGTCAGTTCCGTCAAAATTTCGCAGAACATAAGTTTTGTACAAACCAGAAAGGTGTAAGTGGCGAAGTAGTAACTATTTCTGTAGTAAGCAGAACCACGGTATCATCGCTCCTTTTCACAGGTAATATCTTCGTTTTGGCTCATTCGGCTATTTTCGTATGACGAAAGAAATAAGAGAAGCCATGCAGCTACTTTTAGCAGGGTAAAGGACAGAGAAGCGGTGGGTCATGCTTTTGGAAAGTGCAGACTTCAAGGTCGTTAAGATATGGACAGCCGTCCTCGGTGGAGGCCGAAATAGTTCAAGGGCAGATGTTTTGATCGTGGTTTTAGTTTTCTGGGCGAAGCCTTACCTCCTATTATACCTTACGTGTCACTTATGCCGTGATAATCAGCCCCCGTCCCGAATACGATGCCTATGGATGCCTTCGAGAGGTGGTATATACTTGACGAACGAAGTCTTTCTACTAGCAAAACAATCAACTACTTGATCGAAATATAATAGATAAAAACATAGTTTGTTGACAAACCCTAGTAACCCGTATTGTCCTGTACTTATCCCATTAAAAGGTTGAATTTATGCGTGTATTTCATGTGTTTCTTCGGTTGGTATTTGAGTTAAACTCATAATACCTAAAGGTTTCAATAAGACTGACCTAAAATACTGATAACAAGGCCTATCTACTTAACTAATTACGTTACATCATAGTTGTTATACTATCGTGAGTCTCTCGTCTCATTCGTATCTCAGTATGCCAATACAGTCACTCCCCCTCAATTCTTCTGCAGTGTTTATAATTGATGAATTCACTAGCAATTAGGAACATGGCAAAACTCTGAATAGTTTAGGTTACATAGCAAAACTTTCTGAGAGGTTCGGCCTCAGTTGATAGCATTGACATATTGTATGAAAGGACAGCAGAGGTGTCTTCAGATCGCACCTACCGCCACGCAGCACCTTAGGAAGCAAGAATCTCCGAATGCAAAATCAAGCAGAGACCTAACAGGCCGAAGCCTTCGTCATAACCATGGACGAATGACGCCAATACCCACATGCCAGAGGAGATATAAACAAGCCTCGAGTCAACCTAATCAACCTCACCATTCCCTGTCGTTGAGTTGAACAAACGGCTATCCAGATTGGGCTGGGTTGACTAGTTGATAAGGTGGTTACCGTAACTAGCCGGAAATGAGGTTGTCGTTAACCTCACATGCAGGGCGGCGGCTCCGTAGTTGCCTCCTCTGCAGGCTTACCCGGTTCATTTATCTAGTATAAATATGTAGCCGTGTCAGCTGCTATAGCCTATTGTAGAGAGTCAGTCTCCTGAGCTTGCTAAGCCGGCCATATACTAAGTTCGCAGTGCCTGGAATATACCTATGAGGTTAGCGTTAATACTGGGACCTGTCACGACCTGGGTTGCATCGCATTGGTAGAGACCTCGATTAGGTGCTATCGACGAAGATTCTACTCTAAGGAGCGAAGGAAAGAAGATGACAACTTAGGTTTGAGGGAGCGCGACTAAGTCGTCCACGCTTGGCGGGGCTCCTACAGGGGTTATGATTGGCTTCCCATCTGGCACTGCCATGGCAGGTGTTCCAGCTGTAAGTCACCTGGTTGTAGTGAGTCTGCGAGGGTTGACCTTCACAGGACCGCTATGAAATTATTATTATCCTACCGGCAGATGAAAATAACCGCTCGTATTCGGCTAATATAACCTGTACTGTAAGTAAGTCCAATGCTATTGACGAGAGCCGCGGGTACTTGAAATGGCGGTTATACTAGTAGCTAATAGGGTTAAGGTGGTCTGGCCCTCGCTTATAGTTACTAGTATATCAAATAGCGTATTAGCGAGGTGACGATGCTATCGGGGTTAACGCTCTAGTGGTTTTCCAGGAGTCCATAGCATTAGGGAAGCAACTTAAGCGCTAGAGGACCGCCGAGATGACAGCGAAAGTTCCTACAGGGCTAGGAGGGGCCTCTAGCACGTGCAAATAACTAAAAATTGAGAGCCCCTAGCCTTAGCAACTATTTGGTAACCAAGTCACCAATCAAGTCTCCAAATTGATATTGCTTGGCAACCAAAATCTGGAGAATTGGTGGGTCGCGTTGGCTGGTTGACGTCAACCCTTGGCAACCAGGTTGAGGTGGTTGGGTTGTCTTGAGACTTAGATATAAAGCACTTCTCAAGATATATCTTTAACCGATCGGCATGACGATATCCCTTGGAGAACTGTACAATGGAAGGGCGCATGATTCCGCTGGAAAGATGATGATGACAGCCCTTACTGGCGGCTTCTTGGTTTTCATCACTGAAATTTGAGACGGGCAACTCGGACATTATGTCCTGACGCTCAGCAAACATGACCCTCTTATACACTCCAGGCCATCAAACGTTCCATTATAAAACCCATGCCAATGCTGGCCCCCTATCAATCGTGAAGTCGGATCCGGTCGGACGAACCGCAAGCGCTACATTGCAGAGTCCCGGGACCCACGAAGACCCCGACCGATAGCTGCCGGGGAACTTGGTAGCCAAATTCCATGTAGATCCTCCATCTTTAGACCGAACCGCAGTATTATTAGCTTCAGTCGCGACCTCATTGTCACCAACAGAAATCCCCGTATGCACATGCCGGAAGCTCAGCGAGTACACGCCCGCCGACGGCCCCTCAGCAACCTTGCTATTCGCCGCCTCCCACGCGTACCCATCCTCACTCCGGAACACCCGCCCGGGATCCACACGCCCGATCGCATGTAACATATCCCCGCCGCAGCAGCAAGACGAGCCCCATTGGCTGCAAACCCGAACTCCCACGCCAACGCATCCAGCATACCATCCGGATCTACGACGTCCTAATTGTCTCTACCACCTGCCATCTCGATCAGCTGGAACTTCCTATTCACAGGATCGCTCATCGCCATTCCTCGCTCCATCCCTTCGAAAACGAGACAATCACAAAACGCCGCCTCGTCCGCGTTGCTGAAGGCGAATTTCCACGTCCCGCCGCCATCGCTCATAGAATAAACACGCGAATCGGCGCCCTGACCGATATATAGGACGACGGCACGGTCCGCAGACCAGGCCCTCACGTCACAGAACTGGAGCTCGGCGTCAGATGGGAGCAGTGAGGAGCCGACGGAGGCCCAAGTCCAGCCGGCAGCTAGGGTCCGCAGCAAGGTGCCGTTGGTGCCAGCTACCTAGGCGATTTGGTCTGAGACGGGGCGAGACCACGGAATTGCTGGGTGCTGCCTGTGTCTCTTGCGAGAAGGTGGACGCCGAGCGGGGGAGGAGGACCAGGCTGCCGAGGTTTTCCCCGACCAGGTACTTAAAACATAACGCGCTCCGAGGTTCAACATATGTTGAACTTATCCGATAGCGGCACAGAAAGACATACGTAGAGGCTTAAAGTCGTGAGGCTAGTGGTTAGTAATAGGGCCTATAAAGGTTTAAATTATTTATAGTTATATATTGTATTTTATGCCATTTACTTAATTAGGAAAAAAGCCCTGTCTTGAATTCAACATATGTTGAACCTCGGAGCGCATTATGTTTTAAGTACCTGCTGAACTTAGGTTTTGTACCTGGTCAGTTTACGCTCGCGGCCCGTGAGGAAGGCGATTGGGCGTAGGAATGCCACGACGATTAGTACGAAAGATCGGCTTTAGATTAAATGATGTGAAGATTATATCTCCAGGTTCTTTACTTCGGGCCAACACTATTCGAGCTTAAACACTCTGGCATATTGAATTATGTTGTTGCGGCGAATTTGGCACCATCGAATTAGCCGTATCATCATTACTCTCCTAGGCAGGTGCAATGCTAGCAATTCCCAGGCAGCGCTTTATTTCCGCGCAATCAGAAAATAGGCATGCTAGCGTGGTATAGAAACGGAAATCATAACGGTAAAATGGGAAATTGCAACATAATGTGCTTGTTCGCCGAATATTTCCCAGTTGACATAACCCTTACGGGAATGGAAGGATGTGCCTGAACAAGAGATTGCTTCTCCGAGCTTCTCCCAGGCTACGTCAACAACTATTAGAGACTGTCAGCGGCGTTTTACAGTCAATACCAGACCAAGGAGCCCGAAATCAATGGTAGCATTGCAGTTGTCAAATCAATCAAGGAAAGTTCTGACATCCCCAACTCAGAGCGTAACACTTCAAGCGGAGACTGGGACAGGGCCAAAGACGAAAAGTAAGCTTCTAGTGGACTTGTCGAGTTGAAGTTGATGTTGAAGAATGCCTCAGGTCAGATGTTTCTTGTTTGAAGTTTCCTCTTTCGACGGACACATGAAACATGTGTTCGACAGCTGTGAAAACGTAAAGTAAAATTGCAATGAGACGGAATTGCGCACAGATGGTGCTAGTTGATGAGCTGGCAACTTCGTGGAATTTAAGAAATGTTATCAGGCAAGACCCTTGATAGATGCCATCTTATGAGCAAGTTGTGTCATGACAATGATCGATGATGGTGCAAATTGCCTATCTAGATCGGTAGCCTTGACGGGCATCTCGCAACCACCTGACAATAAGATCATGCGCATGTCAGAAACTCAAAACTCGTCTATCTAATTTCAATAATTTCCTCAAATGGCCATAATCTAGAGCCTTTAGGCTCTTGGATCGTCGACATGGATGGAGCGGGAGGCGTTTTGTTTAAACCCCCTGCTAAGGAACTCCTCCAGCTCGAAAACAACGATTTGCTTGATTAGAATAGTGCTTGAAAGTTACGCCGAGCATAAATGTAAGTGATGCATTCCAGCATGGTCCTTGTAAAGCGGCCCCAACACGGACAGTGGGGAGATACGTCAAAATTGTCAGCAACCCTACATAATAAGACTTGAGACACTGTGAGATTGCAGCACTTTTCCTCATACTTCTTATGTAACTGCAATCCGACTAATCGATGCAACATCTGCCATAACATCAGGTTCGTGAATTCGAAAAAATGCTTGTCAATCACAACATGTGGACGTGGTCGGCGGTAGTAGTGGGAAAGCATGTGATGGGCTGGACGGGACTAATATGTTTTTGCTACTTTCTCCTCGCCTTAGAGGTGTTCGGTCTTCCTGGCATATCTCACCCAGTCTCTATAGCTATTGAGTCTTACGGCATGCTAGAGATATTGTGGTATCTCTTCTGGTTTCTCCCGTATAAGTCATACCTGCAGAAACCCGGAATTCGCCTCGAGCCGATGACTAGGGCCCAGCGAAGGGCGATGATCAGATCTCTCCTCAACACTGTGCCAGATATTCTGATCTTCCTGCGGGGATGGTTTGCGAAAGCGCATCTCGACGAGATATATCGGGAAGACGTGATGGACTGGATGTTGTGGGCGTTGTGGGGAACTGAAAGCTTCGAGGGTGTGGACATGGAGGAGATGGATGAGTACATCCAGGAGGCCGAGATCAAGGCAGGTAGCAGATTGCGTCCTGGTCGAGGAGGTGCGAAACCAATTCGCGTCAACATCGACCCCGTCAAGATGGTGCACCGGTCGCTTCTGTTCTACGGGCTGATAGGTTTTCTGGATGTCAATGCAGCCATTTTTATGTTCTTCCAGGGTTTCAGTTTCTGGAGACAACCTCGGTCCAACTTTTTCAAGGTCTTCCCACCGAGACTGCAGACGCTTGCTTCGCTGAATGCGTCAGCTGCCCCGGAATTCAGCTATTTTTACCGGCGCCACAAGTGCAAGAGATATCGACCCATCGTCTTCTGCCACGGGATCGGCATTGGGTTGGCGACTTACATCCCCTGGTTGATGACGATACCTAAAGACATTGGGGTGCTCGCCATCGAGCTACTTCCCGTCTCAGGGCGCATCTGTCCAGAGGCTGCCTCAAGCAGCGTCTTCAAGGAAGGCATGCGTAAGATCCTGTCCCAGCAGGGCATTGACGACTTCGTTTTCGTCGGCCACTCATACGGCACGCTACTTGCGCGCCCATTACTGGAAGACCCCGTTATTGAACCCATGATGAACTCGATGGTCCTCTGCGATCCAGTTGCCATACTGCTCCACCTTCCAGACGTTGCGTATAACATGACTCGACGGGAACCAAAAACAGCACCTGAACTCGAGATCAGCTGGGGCGCGGCGCTCGATCCCCGAATCGCCCACACCATTTGCCGACGTCTGAACTGGCAGGAACATTACCTTCTGCGGGAGCACCTGATCGGAAGGCGTACGACGGCCATCGTGGGTAGCCGTGATTGCGTTATCCACCCTGACGCCGTGGCTAGTTATGTCTACTATGGCGATGTCAACTACACATCAGCTGACGTGGAGGAGTGGAAGAAGACACCAGAAGAGTGGACGGGGCGTGGCGAATTGGAGCTGTACTACCTGTACGACAGAGATCATGGCCAGTCTCTTCTTATACCAAACGAATCTGTTCAGATCACGGAAGTGGTCGAGAAATACTGCCGGATTGACGGGGGACCAGATCCTAAGTTGGGGGCGAAGGACGTGGACACTCCAGAACCACCCCCCAAGCACCCAGCCAGGTCACACTTCAGCGTGCTTACCGATTCAAATATGGTTTAAATTTCATTGAACATTGTACTGCAGTTTGCTTTTAGCGTTTCGGCAGGGCACGGCGGGTTGGGTGGCACTTTGAGGATGCTAGACGATAGGTGGAACTATGGCGAATACTTGACGTTAAGATGACCCAAGCACACCGGCTATATGCTGGGTGTAGTGCTGGAGCCAACTGCCCATAGATGGACCTTCCGTAGCTGCCGGTTCCTAGGGCTTAGTCTCATCGTCTTCACCACCAATACATCATGTATTGCCTAGAAGTAAGCATGGCAAGTGGTAGTAGTAAGTGATGCTAGTGAAAGTTGAAATCGGTTAGTAATCAAGCGAGCCATACCCGTGAAGATGTTGTCATTAATTCAACTATCCTTGATCTAATAAGCTTGTTAATTCACGTAAAAGTTTCGTTATTGTGTAGAAATTCGCCCCATTGTCGGGCGGTTGAGATTGGCCTGTTGGTGCTATTGGTCAGCAGGCAGGAACCCTGGATATAAAGGTGTAAAATAAGAGAAACAACCGACCAATTTCGTATAAACATTACGAATTGTAGAATAAAATGACGTGAATTGAAACATTCTTGACCTGTTATTATTCTGCTACAAGAGTAGCACTGTTCAACTAAGATACTCGGGCCTACAACGAAACCCCAATTCATACCGTCTCGTGCGCCTGCTCTTGACGACTTGCCACCTCTAAATCATCAACGCCTAAGCAGTTCGTCAACCCGACCTCCGGATGACTTGTTATCCGTTTCAAGTTCGAGTGCGCATTTTTCCACTCCATGATTTTGGTACATACAAAATGCCTGCCAATGTGGAACACACTACAGTTTCTGCTTTGTGACTGCTCGTCGGTCCCACTGGTTCTGCATTCGGCGTTGTTGTGTGATATTGATGACGTCTGGAACAATCTATCAAACATGGGCTTCAGAGTCGGCAGGGAGGCGCATGTTATGGCGGCGTTGACCTCAATTCCTGACCACATGGCAGCATCGACTCCACTTACTGTGGCGGGAAGTTAGCAAATTACATCGATTATAACAGAAATGCTGTAGCTTACATGAGGTATCAACCTCATTGTTCGGAACAGAGGCTGGTATTAGTGAGATAAGTCTAATTACAGACGTGACGCAAGCACTGGCTTCCGTGAGCCGCGATACTCCCCGTCGGTACTGGCAAACAATCGATAGCTTGCAGCAAATCAAGCCGAGATTGTACAAGGGGACCGTAGCCCAATAACCCTTATATGAATCAGCTTCGTTGCAGTGTGATATGTATGGATCCAACTTACATGGAAGAACTTCTCAAGATTTTCTGGAGGTATGCTGCCAAATGATGCTCCTAGTCCGTATCTCACCACTGCAACCAGAAGGTTAATTCCGACTAGTCCGGCAGCCCTTCATGGTCGTGACATACAGTAGATAGCGACCACCATGAAACTCATTGATGCACACTGTTCCCATTGTCAAGCCGCACACTCGTGGTATTTGGGAACAAACGTAGCGTACCACAGCTATCGCCATCAGCCAGTCGTCGGCGCCTGGATTCTTGATAACGAGCACCCTAGTGTAGAGCCTTGTGAAAACGACGATGGTAGAGATAGATGTCAGGAGGATGCTGCTGACCAGCAGAGATACGTCGTTATCCGGTACAAACATGGCTGCCAATGGTCCCCCAAGAGGTCTCTCCCTAATAGGAGGCAAGCCGTCACGCCACCCTTTTAGTTCTGCGGAAACGCTCTGGGCGAAAAACAAATGACAAATATGAAGGAGTGGGCATCTAGTCTCAGGTTGATTCGGTCGAGCGCTACATCAGAAGAGACGATTGATGATCTTAGCAATTCAGGATCGACCCCTGAATAGTTTGTTCCAAAAGTGTCGATCTGACGAACCCTAAAGTGTAACAGCCAGGAATCAAAATCTGAAGGGGGGACGGAATTCGCTAGGGGTAACATTGAAACTTAAGAGCAAGACTGACAAGACAGCATGTCCTAACCTTATCTCCCAGCATTCTATGCCCGAAACTTGACAGATTCGAATTTCTAATTATTCCTGATGACTAGAATGGGTATTTGGCAATCATATCGCAGAGTTCATCCCATGCCAAGCACACCCTCATCTTTCCCCACGACGCCAATTGCAAGAGGCCAGATGGTCTCAAGGAATTTGGTTGTTGACATGAAGACGTTTAAATCATAGTCCCGTAACGGGCAAGTTTCAATCGAGGACCTCTATGGGCATGCACAATGTAAGTTCCGGATCTTGTGCCAAATCGTCCCGCGACACAGGGATGAATCCGAAGCCGAACCTACGCAATTTGTGTAACGTACCCCACAGTCCAATTGAACACTTTCGCGCATTTCCGTACAACCTAGGTTTTATCCCTTATTTTCCACCTTCTACAATGGCACGTAATTGGGAAGAAAGCGATATTCAATTAGCGCTTCAAGCGCTTCAAAATAACCCCAAACTAAGCGTACGATCCGTAGCACGGATCTATAATATCCCTCATACAACCTTACGTCACCGATATCGCGGCGGTACTTCACGACAGGATATACGATCACCAACGCAAAAGCTTACCTATTCCGAAGAAGACGCGATCGTACGCTACATAGTCGACCTAGATTCACGATCATTTCCTCCTCGAATAAGTGGTGTTGAAGATATGACGAATCGACTACTCCACCAACGCGACGCAGGACGCGTCGGTATTAACTGGGCTTCGAGCTTCGTACGAGGACAACCAGACCTCCGGACGCGTTTTGATCGAATAATCGACTACCAGAGAGTCCTCTGCGAAGATCCCGACGCGTACCGCGCGTGGTTTTATCTCGTATGGAATACAATTAATAAGTATGGAATTCAAGAGGAGGATATCTATAATTTTGACGAGACTGGGTTTCTTATGGGTCAAATCTCATCCGAGATAGTTGTAACGACCTCTGATCGACGTGGAAGACCTAGAACAGTACAGCAAGGGAATAGGGAATGGGTTACAGTTATCCAGGGCGTCGGATCGGACGGCTATACTATCCCTCCGTATATCATCTTTGCTGGTAAAACTCACCTATCTTCGTGGTACGAAAATAGCCTACTACCAAAGGATTGGGTTATCGCGGTTACGAAAAATGGCTGGACTACAAATGAAAGAGGCGAGGACTGGATTCGACATTTCGATCAACATACAAAGCTTCGTACGAAAGGTGTTTATCGCCTCTTAATTCTCGACGGCCACGAGAGCCACCACTCGACCGCTTTCGAGCTCTACTGTAAAGAGAACTCTATTATCACACTCTGTATGCCTGCTCATTCGTCGCATAAGCTCTAACCTCTCGATATCGGCTGTTTTTGTGCACTGAAAAGAGCGTACGGTAAAGAAATTGAGGATCTTATGCGGGCACATATTACCCATATCTCGAAGGAGGACTTCCTCTTCGCGTTCTTAAAAGCGTTCCAGGCAACTTTTACGATATCAAATATCCAAGGAGGTTTCCGAGGGGCAGGACTCGTACCGTACGATCCGGAATATGTGATTTCACAGTTAGATGTGAAGTTACATACTCCAACACCTCCGGGTACCTCGTCTGGCCTTCCTATTATCTGGGAGTCGAAGACCCCAAATAACCCAATTGAGGCACAATCCCAGACCGAATACGTGAAAACCCGAGTTATACGGCATCAAAATAGCTCTCCGACAGCTACACTTACTGCACTTGACCAGTTTGCGAAGGGTACGACGCAGGTTATGCACCGGCTTGCTCTTTTAGAGGGTGAGAACGCCGCGCTTCGAAAGGCAAATGAGACACTTAGCCGGCGGCGTTATACGAGAAAAAAAACGTTTACAGTATGGAGGATCACTTCGTATACAAGCTGGAGAAGATTTACAGTCTCAGAAGCTAGTTAACGGAGAGTTAGATAATAAATCGCGCTGGAGTCGTAGTCGTACGAGGAGGCCAGAGATACTTCAGCAACGTTGTAGGACGTGCGGAGAGCCCGGTCATAATATGCGTACTTGTCAGAATAGTAAAGAGATATCTGAAGAAGATAGTTCCGAGTAGTTTTAATTATTTTTTTACGTTATAGTTGAATTAACTTATGTCTTATTGTACGAGGTCTTAAGAAGTGTTCAATTGGACCGTGGGGTACGTTACACGATTGTCAAAAGGTACTGCATTGGATACTGGACGAGAACCTTTCCCTCGTTGGCTCTGCATATCACCTTATACATACAAAGGAGTAGCCACTCGCATTGACCACGGAAATAATACGGTACTAATCTAAACTTCCAGCCCGAGGTGTTACAATTTATGTTGAAACCGAACCTAGAGCTGGCGTTCGCCCATTTCAAGGAATATCCTTGCTAGAAGACGAGTACTATCAGGTGACGTTTTGTTGACGGCTTAGCTACCTGTAAGTGTCGTCCCACGATGCTATCCAAGAGGAAGCCAGCTAACCCATTGGGTTTGCGACGAGTAGACCGAATAATATCCGTTATGTTCGGCCAAATAATGAAGCTTATCTCCGTGACTAACTCCAACCCTATGAAAATTGTCAGCGGTAGATCCCGCCAGTGGTCCGGACTTCCCCTGGCGGGGATCCGGTCTTAACAAACTTCATCACGCCCATGTACTGATCCCTCCAGTTAACAACTGCGTGCACTGGACGTAGGGGTTTCAGTATCTTGCAGTCCGAAGTCTTATCCGAAGGCTTATTGACGCTCCACGGTCACCTGCTCTTCAAGTCATGGGACTCAAGGTTATCATCATCGGCGGTGGGATCGCGGGTTTCTCTTGCGCCATTGCACTACGTCGCGCAGGCCATGAGGTGCATATCTACGAGCGATCATCATTCAACAACGAGATAGGCGCCGCTATTCACATACCCCCCAATGCTTCCAGAGCTCTACTACCATGGGGAATGGACCCGGTTAGGTCTAAACTTGTCTTCGCAAAAATTGATTACAGAGCGAGAGGCACAACCCTCGAGAAACTCTACGAGGCCAATCATGAATACGTTACAGAGAAATACGGGGCTCCGTGGTTCTTCGCTCACAGAGTTGACTTACACGACGAATTGAAAAGGCTGGCGACAGAACCAGGGGCAGTTGGGTCGCCTGCCCAGATACACCTCAACTCTGATGCTGTCGAGTTCGTAGGTGGTCTCTGTGGCACCAATGCTAGGCATCGATGCTGACTCTCAAAAGTATCCAGAAAAAGCATCGGTGAGGCTGGCTAATGGAGAGGTCGTAGCAGGGGACTTCATCATCGCGGCGGACGGTATCCATTCTACCGCTGTGAATACTATCCTCGGCTGTGACCACCCGCCGCAGCCTCAGGATAATTACAACTACTGCTTCCGCTTTCTGATTCCGGCTTCCGATATCGAGGAAGATCCTGTCACGAGATGGTGGAATCGGAATGATGATGGCCGGTTCAAAGCCTTCGTGGATCAAAACAAGAGGATTGCGTCGTACCCCTGCCGAAAGTGAGTGGAAGTCACATGGAGTGGAAATAACCCGTGGCTAATTCCTTCTAAGCAATGAGATACACAACTTCGTAGCTATATTTCACACGGACGATGAGGCATCCAGAACAAGGCGAGAAGGTACGACCCCCTTTTCCCCTTTCACGCGTTGCAGCTAACATTTTGAATAGACTGGCAGTCTGAAGTGGAAAAATCCAAGCTTATAGAATGCTTCTCTGATTTCCATTCCGACTTACAGGCCATTCTGAGGTAGGACTTCCAACTCATGCCACTCGCGCATTGACTGACGAATTATAGAAAAGCAACCGACGTGAAACAGTGGGCGCTGCTGTACCGGCCGCCCCTGCCGACTTGGAGAAAAGGGAAGTTGCTTGTTGTTGGCGATGCTGCACATCCTATGCTACCTCGTGAGTACGGCAAAGATGCCTGATCTCGACTGTTAGCCGACTTACTCGCCGTAGATCAAGGACAAGGTGGCGCCCAAGGGATCGAAGATGGCGTCGCCATGGGCATCCTCATGGTCGGTGCCGAGTCCAAAGACGTCCCCCAACGACTTGAGTTATTCGAAAAGTTGCGACACGGCAGGTGCAGTGCGATTCAAATCTTCAGCAATGCTGGCCAAGATGAACCGGAACGCATTGCGGCGGAAGCTTCCAAGTTCATCCCTGTCGACTCCATTCCACGTGAGTACCCTATACCTCGAGGGTCGCATCTGATGCAGATCTGATAGTGTGTTAGGAAACGTGCCCGAGTACTTCGACTTCAACTTTGGCTACGACATCATTCGGGACTCTGTGCTTCATATGGAACAATTAGACTCTGACTTCGAGTTGCCTGGCGACTTCTTCCAAGTTGAACAGATGAGGGGTGTCTACCCTTAGACAGATAAGGACAATTGATCAATTATTGTAGCTTTAAGAAACAGTGGATAACACAAGTCTAGATAGCCCTCAGAGTAATATCAAGTATGCCTGTCTGTGCCCCTTCAGACCAGAAGAAAGCGGCGGTAACAACGCGCTGTTACCACTAAAAATGACCAGAATATGAAACATACGCAGCTCCAAAGCTGTCATATTCATATCACAGTTGCGAGAAGACTAATCCTGAACCAACAAGCTAGCAGCTTGCGACGTTGGGGCCATCCATAACAAGACCACGCACATCTCCAGAGATCATGCACTACTCTGACCCACTTCCTGGGCTCGCCCTTTTCTTATTGTCCAAGCTTTCAAGCTATGTCGGTTCTCTTAACAACATTCCAACGGATGGTTACCTCAATCCTAGTCAAAGGCAAGACTAGCGGCAGACGGGATACATTTCTACTTCTACCCACCAAGCAGCCTTGAGAGGCATTCCCGACTACTCGGCTCGTCGACAGCCTTTCCAAAACCTTTTCTTTCCCAGCATTGCTATCTGGTCATCACATCCTCAACTGCAATTACAGCAAACCAATCCCTACGAACAGGAGGTCTGGCTTTCAATTGTTTGCTCCAGTGAAAGGGCCCGGACTCGGGTGTGATACGACGCTTGGAGAAACCAGCAACCCGAACTAATAATTATCAATCCTTCCCACCACTAACCAAGAGAACCACGCTGGCTATCAGTCAGGTGCTAATTTGACGACAAGTCACAGTGGTACTTTCAACAAACTATTACATCGCCGACTGGAAACCCCAATCAGTCGCAAACTACTTCAGTCTGAGCATCTTTATTTTACAAAATAAATCGAGAAGTATAGCTTATGGGCCGGCAGCTAACCCAAGATCAAACTCGGTACCAACTCGGAGTAAGAACTAGCCAACAGAGGAAGTAGGATCACACAACCTGGAAAGGGTTAATTCCCCGTAGCAAAGCGATATACCAAGAGTTCAAGGCGAACGATCCCAGCTCTGCGTTCACCGAAACGTCAACTTGCAAACACAGGCAAAATGTGCAGAATTATCCAGTGGCAATACAGCTGCCATCACGTCTCCCACACCGGAATGTTGTACTCCTGCGCCAAGGGAACACCCGACGGCAAATTGAACTTGTCGCCCTGCACCGATGTAACGTGGTCCATAGAAGATGCGCCATTCGCGGAGTTGCCCTGCGAGGTCAAGTTCTGCCACTACGATCGCGTCAACCGCCGATGGAATTTCTGATAAAAACGGCGGCTTTTGCCCCAACAAGGGAACGCACTGTATGGGAGAGACTGTGTATGGTACGCCGTGCGTGCGCGATGGTTGCAAGAACTGCAAGGAGACTCTCCTTGTGGGATCGAAGACTCGTAAGTTCTCACAAGTGATATCAAGGTCGACACCCAGTGGGGCCTGGTAGACCAGTACCGCCTCCTGTTGAAGTACTTGCACAAAGAGGCAGTAGCTCAGGAACTCACTATTGGTGATGGAATGTCCCCAGAGTATGCGAACGACACCACGAAGTTATTCTCCAGTTCGTCTGATGGCTACTTCTTCACCCTGCTCGGCGCATTAGAACACCCTTTCCCTCGAGGTTCCGTGCATATCCCATCAAACAACGCATCGGTCCACCCCGTCATTGACCCCCAATATATTTCCCACCCCCTGGACCGGAAGCTACTAGGTATCATCGCTTTGCATCTCCAGAAAATCGCTCAAACTACCCCCTTGAGTGAGTTAGTTGAACAGGTGGGACAGTATACCAGCCCGGATACCACAAACTCGTTGAAGTAAATGTCGAGGAGTGGATCAAGAAGAGCATTCAGAGCGAGTACCATCCAGCAGGGGCTTGCGCGATGTTGCCGAAGGAGAAAGGCGGAGTGATCGATGCCAAGTTGAAGGTAAACGGGACTAGGAACCTGCGCGTGGTGGATCCGAGCATCTTTCCTCTTTTGCCGAGAGCGAACATACAGACGCTGGTGTATGCGGTGGCGGAGAGGGCAGCTAATTGGATCAAGTCGGAGTGCGGTGATGACTGAAGAGATATTTGTGTTGATACGGCTTCAAGGGGCGTGGTAAGGGTAAGACTTTATTCAGCAAGCTAGCGATATCGACCTTTTACCAAAGCAGATGCTGTGGAAAGAAGTGTAAAATGTAGTCAGTCTGAAGAAGCATAACGAGAACCCCTGTTTCTATAGTGGTAGATCAAGGAAGGCTAAGGGGATCAATTTCAGAGGAAATCAACTGTTGTATTTCAGGGGGACGATTATTAATTTTGGCGAGTGACAGCTCAGCTAGCATCAGTTCGTCGTCGTGTGGTTCACAGAGTGATCAGGGTCACGACACAGCTACCTTGGGAATGGCCACAGGTTGTTAGAGGCCAGATAATCTCACAAACTCCATATTCATCCAAAGAAGATGAATCGTGGGACCGCTTAACATGCAACGTGACAGGGCTTCACATGGAAGAGGCAATGACATAAGTCTGTCTACTCGTATCGTCACCTAGGTGATTTATATTCCCCCTTTGCCCCCCGCCCCGGGATGTTTGGACTCACTGTGGTAAAGTGCCGTAGACCGGTGGAAGTTTTAAAGATCTCTTGAAGCTACCAGGTCCACGCTCGTGACTCATCCAGGTATATGAACAGAGGAATTCGGCTACATTAATACCACTGGACGATCAACAAGTGCGTTAGACCTAGGAAAATAACTCTAAAGCCAATTAAAACATTTATGTTTTTGGTTATCGAAGAAATGCTCGGTCATGTGAAATTCAAACAGAGGGTTTGCTGGCAAGCCGTCTAATCAAAGTGTTCGGCGAAAGTTCGGATGACCATGCTCTATCGCTAACTTAGGCACCACTTAATAGCGCAAACTTCAAGTGCAAGTCTTCGTGGCTCAGTTGGTTAGAGCGTTGGTCTCATAAAATGATCCAATCTCAGGTTGGGATATCCAAAGGTCGTGAGTTCGAGTCTCACCGAGGACATGAAACTCAAATTGTTTTTTGCAGTTCTTCTCCATGTTTCAGATAGTGAAAATGGTCGCATTGCTGCCCTCTTTGCCCCTCCTTCTCAATTTTCAGCCCATCTTACTTTTCAAATCCGAGATGGTTACATGGTTTCAGCCATAACAAGTCCGATCATTCATCTGTGTATGCTCTCCATTTGATAAATATATACATTCATTTTGTGGAAAAAAATATTAACACAAAAGCCAAGTGGCCTCTCAAACTGAATCATTTCATGTCCCGTAACTTGCATTTCTTTTTACAGTCCTACCACCAACTTATCAGTTGGCCATTCTCCTCTCCTTGCATGAGGAGGCGGTAGATGAAGCAGTCGCGATAGCAGTAGACAGCGTGGTCGGGGTATCGGCAGCAACAGACGTAGACGCAACAACGGGAGCAGCAGAGCTCGTCATAACGGGTGCCGCACTGGAAGTAGCGACCGAACTCTGAATAGCAGGCACAGAAGAAGCTGCAGCCGACGATGCAGCAGCCTTATTAGCCACAGCACTGGAAGCCCCAGTGGAACCACTGCTGGAACTGGAACCGGAGCAGCTGAAGAGAGCCGGGCCGGGGATGGGGTAGGTCTCCTCGCTCGAGTCCCAGGTGATACCAGCGTCGGTGGGCTGGTAGGCGCCGGGGAAAGAGACAAGGTCACTGGGCACAGTGCTGCCGGTGCCGGTAACTTTCAGCTGGTGGCAGCCCGGGTAGAGCTGGACGCCCGGGTACTCGTTGGCGAGGAAGACGGCGATGATCTCGTGGCGCACCAGGTAGTAGCCCGAGGCGAGGCACTCGGGAATGGTGTAGGTGGCACCCGAGTTGCCGGCCGTCTCGAGGGCCGTTACCGCCCACTCGTTAGTCGCCTTGTCGATGAGGCCGCTTTCGGCGACCTTGAACCAGACGGCACTGTAGGGTTTTGGTTAGTCTTCGTTGTCTGTCGTTCTATGGTTTAGTATGAAAAGGGGTCAACTCACTCGCTCTCAGGCATGTAGTCCTGGCAGCCGGTATCAGGGCATTTCGCCATGTAGGTCACGAGAGCGCCGAAATGCGACTCGGGCCACAGGGTCCAGTGGAGTGTGACTTCGGAGCCCGCAACCGCATCCGCGTGAAGCGCCGCAGGGGAGGAACCGTTGATACCGCCCGCGGAGTAACCTCCACACTGCATGTCTTGGCTGAGAACATCCTGCACGGGGCCGTTGCCCTGGATCGCACGGGCGATGCGCTCCGGGGTGGGGCTCGTGTATGGGTCTTCGTACGGCTTGTAGAAGACGTAGTCTACACCCCCAATGGTGCCGTTCTGGATGTAACCGTGAGCGGCGACAAGTGCCACCGACGACAGGGCTGATAGAGTGGTAACGAACTTCATTTTGCCTATTGGCGGTGATAAAGAATGGACTGGTGGTTATTTAAGGATAAACGATGAGCGGTGGAGACGAAAGTAAAGCGAATGAATACAGCAGAGTGAGTTGTATCGAGTGACTGAGAAGTGTAAAAGAATGGACAGCTCCAGCATCAAAGTCAACCTGGACTTGTTAGTAAGTAAAGGTGAAGAAAGGAAGTGATGAGATAAAATCGTCTCAAGACACAGGCTGAAATACTTGGGATGCGATTGGAGTTATAAGTTATGCGCTGAACTTCAAGGAGTTGCATCGCCAACTACGCATCCCTTGGTAGCAGGGATCGGCTCGACCCGAGGCATCATCCACATACGCAATGTATTTGGACAATTTATTCTCGGTTCCACGGGTTACGGCGCGCTTAGCACCATCTTGGATTCTTGGCCGCGGGATTTGCATCAGATAAACTCAATTGATGAACTGGATAAATGAACTGATTCTCGGTAAGGATCGCGTCGATCCACATACTAAATGTCTTCGTATGATGTAGCGCCGTTTGCTTATCCCTGAAACACTCAGGGGGGTTCCTGATAAAGAGCCGCCGGGGCTCCATGCTGGTTTCATGCAGCCTCAACATCCTTGACTTGATCTCGTGAGGTTTCCAAAAATGGTTATGAGTGAGTGACGAGCCAATTGTATGGCGACTTTTGCATCTGACATCGGAGGATTTCGATGGAGACCTCTATGGGTAACGAATACCGTATATTGCCTCCGGTCTGAGCGACAAATTGAAAATTCATTATATGGGGCCACGACGATGAGTTCGGCTTGTTGCTACCGCGTTGACAAGGTTGCACGACTGTTCGGTTTTGCTAGCTTAAGTTGAAGTTCGTGAGTGAGTAAAGTCGAATCGTTACAAAAGTCTATGTCATCTATAATATTATGGTCGCGATCCATCACTCCACTCAGGGGCGAATTCGACAGTTTGTTAATTCGTAGCCTTAGTTCAATGAGGTTGTTCTTGTCTTTTGCTTTACTCAGGCATTTCGCGTCTTCTGTTCTGTGACTGGGAAGGCTCAGATCAGGGAACTTGCCGCATGTGATGTACTCATGAATGAGCTCTACCGGCTATTGAAACGACGTGTCTTTTCTACTCTGCCTAAAGACTAATGTCTTGAATAGTTTGTGATGTTGAACAACATCGACAATCTTACACTATCCAGATGGTGAATCGGCCTGCATCTTCTCGGAGGAGGGTGGAAACTTGTCGGACTTATTCGTTGCAAAGAAAGCCTTGAATCAAGCTGATATCTGAAGAATCCGAAATATCAAGTTGACTTGGCTATTGAAACGGGGTCAGGCGGTCAGTAGGATATACCTACCACCTAACACACTGAACAGACGGCTCCAGTGCCAACAGATCCCATCTCTTGGTTTGATCAGACGAAGATCGTGGTACTGGTTGTAAGAGCTTCGCTCTTACACGTCTGGTGCGCGAGTTGGTCGGATGTGCCTCTGAGACTCTCGTCGGAATGATACTCAGAACAAGACGTCTGGCTCTGGAAGTCGAATTGAAGCTCTCACTAGCACTAGATTTCTCTGATCAGAGCAAGATACAATCCTCTGTCATTGTCAAGGCTAGGATGAGGGCAGAATAATAGGATTTCGAAAGTAGTGTCTAAGTGCATGTAGGAATGAACCGCATAATTGAAGGGCTAGCTAACTAGAATAGAAAACAAAAGTCAAGTTGATTGAATAAGATGATGAAAAGAGATGATGAAAAAAGATGCGTGAAGATGGGGGACTCGTGTTCTACTCTGCCTCTGTGCCTCTTAAAGAAGAGAAAATAAACTTTCTCCTAGCCCCGTAACCTATTTCCCTGATGTCCGGCCTTACCCCGTTACACTATACGGGGTTTAAATACATCAAAGAATTACCAGTATCTCTGGATTCAGTAGTGATATACATAGTAAATTGGAGACCAGTACATTCCGTCACATATCATCATTAGGGCCAAAAAGGGGGTCAACCGGCCCAACGGCTTGGAAAAGTTGGAAACAAGGAAATAACAGTAAATTGGCTGTAAGGTTCGACAAAAGTAGTAATACTTCGACAATAATGCTATACTACTTCTGCGTTAAAATCTGCCTACGTGTAAGTGTGACGATCGATACTTGTATGCAATTAATGCATTCGTCAACACAGGCTAGCGCGAGCCAAGAGACAGACTTCTATCGGATACAAATAGGATCATTTCCTCTCTTTTCCCGATGGACTTTGCAGTATCTTATTATCTCTCTCAGGTAACAATATCATTCCATGTCTACCTCACAGCCCTTCTCCGCTGCCGAATTGTTCTCGTTGAAAGGCTGGGTTGCAGTCGATACGTGAATCTGCATCAGATGGTACGAAACATGGCTGACAATATGCCGTGAAGTGGCCGGAGGCGGCACAGGAATGGGTCTTCGTGCATCTGTCCCGCCCATTCCGGTGACGAATCAGCTTCTAAAGATATAACCTAGTGACGGCCTAAGCCTACGCCGCAAATGGTGCAAAGGTCTACATCCTCGGGTGCCGCCAGGAGGTTCTCAAGAAGAGTGCTTGAATCCATGGTGTTCCCGAGAAACCTGGATCAAGCGGCAGATCCATCGTGCCCCTGGTCATGGACGTGACTTCGAAGGAAAGCATCAAGCACGCCGTTGCCGAGACACCGAAGAACGAGGAGAACATTAATATGTGATTGCATCCCGGGAACAGGTGTCGATAAAGTATTCGCTGCTCACACTTTGAAATGTCAGACTCGTCAACGCTGTCGGAATCTTTGCGTGCGGCGCTGCTGTCCCCGGCTCTGCTGGCGCTCAAGCTTGCAGCAAAGCGATGTTCGCCGGGGAGATTGACGATGTTTGGCACAAGCGTATGTTACTAATCCCTAGTCACCGTGTGCGCCTTTTGGTAACATACACTCCAGAGTACGCGACCAGTAAATTTGCCCCGTACTTCGTAACGGCGGTGTTTCTCCCCTTCTTGTCAAAGCTGGGGCGAGCCCGAGCGGCAGCCCGGGTAATGTCATCAACATACTAAGAAAAGATGTACTATGAAAATCGTGGATAGACGCCTACATGAAGTTGCCAAGACATGGACTAGTATGGCTTGCAGGCTAACCAAGGGTCTGTTCGCATACAGTGTAAGTGATTCCTCTGTTCCACTTCTCCCTGCGCCGACTTACGTGAGATATTCGTGTTTAGTCTAGCAAAGCCGCCGCATTGCACCTAACGCAAAAGATGGCCTATGAGCTTGGCAAGGACGAGATCGGTGTACGCGTCAACAACATCGCCCCAAGCAAGTCACCCCCATGCCCAAGGCAAAATTCTTCAAGATCTAACACATCATCTTAGTTCCCACTCCGACCGGAATGACCGGCCCTGTCGACGACGAGAACATTGGTTCTACTCAGACGAGGTCTTCGCCATGGTGCACGCAGCAAAGGGTGGCACTTCGAGACGACAGAAAAAACGTCAGGAGATCACCACGGTAAGTGGCCAGGTCCTGTTCCCGCGCGTGCCG
This sequence comes from Pseudomassariella vexata, assembly GCF_002105095.1. Taxonomy (NCBI): domain Eukaryota; kingdom Fungi; phylum Ascomycota; class Sordariomycetes; order Amphisphaeriales; family Pseudomassariaceae; genus Pseudomassariella; species Pseudomassariella vexata. The sequence goes on along the minus strand of NW_024467956.1, from coordinate 1,718,724 downwards.
ATTTTGACGCACTCGTTTTCTATGTCTCAAGGCCATGTGACTCTGGCTGCCGATGGGGCTGTTTTGAGGCCGTCATCCCGACTGATGGAGGGGAATTGATCAGACATCGGTGATTCAAACCAGGAATATAAGGCGGCGTCTTGGTTCTGGAGCTTGGACATCATCATATCAGAAGAGACTGAGTACCCTTGTGTAGTATTCTAGGCCTATTACATCTGTGCAAAAATTCCGCTATTGCAATTAAATTCTCGCCAAATACTCAGGCTTTATAACTAATGTCTAACGTCGTATTCCGGACGACAACATCGGTCTACGAGAATTAAGGAGTTACAAGTGTATACTGACTTCTATGTGCACCGTGTCCGAATATAGCTAGTCTCAGCCAGCAGGACACGTTATAACATGGTTCCCACGCTGCTTCCTACACCCTATATAATCTTTGGAGATACATCATGCCGAGATCACATCCTTGAACTCGGAAGAATAGATAGATAACTTCTGCCACAGCGGTTTTAAATACACATCTGTGTGTTAGAGGATACAAACGCTGATTTCACACGTCCCGAGTCTTTTAGTTCCACATTTAAGCGATACGTTGATTGTCTCCTGTTATTGGGTCAGACGAATACTTGTAGCAGTATGTCGTGTTTCTGAGTGCAGAATATCGCGCATAAATTCGCTGGGTTGGGAACAGTTGCAATTAAGCCTGAAATTGATTTCAAGACCAAGTATTCAGTAGGTGCTTTACTCGCTTCTCATGCCTACTTACTCATCACGGCGCGATTATCCTAGTATTACCCACCCGTCCACCAACCACTCGACGTCAGCAAAAGAGACCCCGTACCATCCATGCTTCCAGGTCATCCGATAAAGAACAAACTAGGCAAACTTGACCCCACCTTGCATTTCTTCATCCTTCTCCTTGTGCACGCCCTCTGTGCCCGCCAAATCCCCCGGCGTTGGCCCTGCCACCTGGCCCAGCACCGTCTCATCCGCACTCTTCCCCTCCGCCGCCCGCAAAACCTCCATCAACTGTTTTGCGCCCGTGGGCCACATCACCACCCCATCCTTACCCGTGGCCAGTGGACCCGAATCCTTCACCTTCCCTTTCAAAATCTGCTCCACCGAAACCTTCTCCCCGTAGAAATCCGCATTCGCGCCGGGCCGCTCTATGATAATCGTCCCGTCCGCCTGGACGCCGGCGTAAAACCCCCGGCTCTTCATGTAGCTCCAAACGGGTTTCCCGCCCTTGAGCGCACCTTCCAGACTAGCGCCTGCTCCGATGGGACCCGCGACGACAGCTACCTCGCCACCAAGGCTGAGGCGCGGCTTGATGAAGGCCTGGACCGCCGCTTCGGTGTTGAGCACGCAGACGCAATCGTAGATATCCAGACCGACCATGAAGCCTGCGCCCAGGGTGTGTACTAAGAAGCCTGAGGGTGGCGACCATGAGCCGTCTGGGAGACGGGCGACGACGATGCCGGAGCCGCCGGCGCCTGAGATGTGCAGACCGGTGCGCAAAGTGGTAAAGATGGCTATGCCTTTGGCTTGCTGCACAGCCTTGGGGGGTATCTTGACCAGCGCTTTGCCCTTTGTGCTAGGGCCAGGGGTTGTTGGATGGCCGGGAGATGGAGGCGGGTAGTTCAAGTTCGAGGTGTAGAAGCCATCCTCTGTTTGAGTTTTGGTTAGTCGAGGTGTACGAGTGTAGAGGGGGGCAATAAGGGAGGTACATACTGCAGAAGGATTTCAGAATTCGTGCGCCCTTATCGCACTCCTTGTCCATAGTCGTCGGCCAAAATGCCTCTGAGCCAAGCTTGTTGGTCACCTTGTTGATAGGCACGCCGGCCTTGACGCCCCATTGGTAAAGTCGCTCGCCGAAACCTTTCTTAGTCTTGCCATCGGCTCCAGCCGAAGGCGCTCCGGCTCCAGCCCCAGTTCCGGCTCCAAGTCCAACACCGGCAGCGGCAGCAGCAGGAACATGGCTTCCGCTCGCTTGTGCCTGATGATCAGTGGGTGGTACAGCGCTGTGACTCCCTGGACCAGGGGCAGGCGCAGGGACATAGGCCGATGACTGCCCTTGACTCGGGCTCCGTCGAGGAGGCAAAGCTGGGGGTTTCGCGTCACTTGGGACGTGAAAACCTGGCGGTGGCGGGGAGTAGCCCGGCGGAGGCGCATCTGTGCTTGCGTCTTCATACGGATGCGACTTGAGCGGATTGGGGTGCGCCTGGCTTTGATTTGGTGGCGGGCCGGGAGGTGGGGGAGGATAAAACTGCTCGGCGTGCTTCTGGTCCGATGGCGGAGGTCCCGGAGGCGGAGGAGGGAAATAGCCCGGTGTCTGCTGGTTTTTTTCGTCCTGTACAGATAATGGGTTATACTCAACTCCATGCTGATCTTCATGGTAATCAGGTGGATTGTCGTCAGCTTGCACCGTGTGCTCGGCGGCATGCGCAGATTTTGGACTGCCCAGGGTCTGAGGCTCTGGTTCTGCAGACCCCAAAATGCTCGCGGCTTGATTTTCTGGGTGTGCAGACCCTGGAAGGTTTCCAGCTTGCCCAGATTGGTGATTTGGGTGCGCTGATGACGGGTTGCTGTGAGCCCGGTGGTATAGAGGTTTAGGATACGCCGACGGATCGTCCTCGGGCTCGTACTGCTTTCCCGGGTCGGCTGAGGGCGGGTAGCTTGACACTTGATGCTGATGGGCTGGGTGCGCAGATGGTGGATTGCTCTGCGGCTGATATTGAGGCTCCTGGTTTGTGTATGTAGGGCCTTGGGTTGGAGCTTGCTGTTGTTGCGACTGTTCTGGCTCGTGGCCAGGAAGCTCGGAGGGATGGGCATTGGCACTCTCGTCATAATAGCTCGAGTCTTGGCCCTGCGCACCAGCTTGGGGCGCATTTGCGCTGGCAGGCGGTGGCATATGGCCTTGTCCAGGTCTAAGTGAAAGGGGAACATCTGCGTTGGCGGAAACGTCTTCCTTGGCGGAAACGTCTTCCTGGGTGGATGTTGGCTTGTGGCCTTGGCCAGGTCTGAGTGAAGCCGGATGTTCGTCCATGGTCGACGGTTGAGAATTGATTGTGTAGATTACGTTTAGAAAGATTTATTCAAGGTTTTTGGATAGAATCGCAGCGCCGAAAGTCAATGTCGAAGACGAGGAACGATAGTTTTAAATGGCATGAACTGCGAGAAAAATAGCTTGGTCAAGGTATATACGGCCCACTCGTGCAGTTGGTCGTACGCGTATCAGGAAGAAGTTGAGTTGGGTTCGTTGCCTTGATTCAGTATTGCGCACATGTACTGTGGCTGGACAACACCAACTGAGTTTGCTCGAGGAGCATCGGCTGCTGGAAACCGTGGAATGAGGCAAATAATGCGTTGATTCACAGCTTGGGACTTGGTACAGCCCACGAGAAATCGCACCAAGCTGGTGGGATGACGCTTGATGTCATCGCCACACTGGGCGCAGCACCATGTCCAGGTCCAGCACTCGGCAATCCCTGCCCAACGCTACTCTGCACTGCAATGTGAGAGGGTCGATGGGGCAAGGGCCAATACGACCGGGTCGACTCCGGATCATTGAACATTATGGCGATTGGCTAACATCGACGGTATTCTTACGCAGAATATGTTACCCATATACATGAGCTACTTGAAATTCGTATACTGGGTGACATGTTGCAAACAATATGAGGAAGGCAAAGTAATGGTATAACGTGGCCGGGCAAGGACGAGCCGAGACGCCCGGTTCGAGTCCACAACTCAATTGTCTTCTCTATCGTAAATGTTCGGCAAGTCCCTTTCACAGCTGGCCCCAGCCATTATCTAGTACAAGTCCCCGCCTACAAGTACAAACCCTCAGGCTCACCTTCCTGCTTGGTCTTCAAGACCCTCTCCCTGGCGGCTCTGAAATCGGCCATTTGGACTCTCATGCGCCGCTCTCTCAGAGCCATCAAGCCAGCTTCGGAGCAAATGGCTTTGATATCGGCACCACTCAAGTCGTCCTTCTGCGAGATGAACTCGTCGAGATCCACATCCTCGTTCAAACTCATCTTAGAAGTGTGCAGGTTGAAGATCTTGCGCTTGGTGTTCTGGTCAGGGTTTTCGAAGAGGATCTTTCGGTCGATACGGCCAGGTCGAATAAGAGCAGGATCAAGCGTCTCAATCTTGTTGGTGGCCATGATGACCTTGACGTCACCACGATCATCGAAACCGTCGAGTTGGTTCAGAAGTTCAAGCATGGTTCGCTGGACCTCACGCTCACCACCCGATGTTGAGTCATATCGCTTCGTACCGATTGCGTCGATTTCATCGATGAAAACGATGGAAGGGGCATTTTCGGCAGCGGCCTGATAGTAGTTAGCATATGTATTAGACAATTCATACTTCGATATGACGCAATCAACAGACCTGGAAGAGTTGCCGGACAAGGCGAGGGCCATCGCCCAAGTACTTCTGGATCAGCTCACTGCCCACGATGCGCAAGAAAGTTGCAGACGTCTGGTTGGCCACAGCCTTCGCGAGAAGTGTCTTTCCTGTACCTGGCGCACCGTAGAGAATGACACCCTTGGGAGGCTTGATGCCCATCTCCTCGTACAACTCGGGATGCAGCAATGGCAACTCGACCGACTCGCGCACCTCCTGGATCTGCTGTTCCAAACCACCAATGTCCGCATATGACTCGGTCGGTGCCTTGTCAAGCTTCATGACATTGACGGCCGGATCCGTATCGTCGGTGAGCACTCCCACTATGGAGACGCTCTTGTGGTGAAGCAACACGGAGGCGCCAGGTTCCAATAGGTCCTTGTCGACGAAACTCATGATGCTGACGTAATACTCAGGACCCGTGGTACTCGAGACGATGGCATGATCATCATCAATCATCTCCTCCAGGGTACCAACCCCCATCGGACTGCCTCGCATGTCGTCCACACGACCACGTTCGTCGGCCATTCTGTCGGCAGATTCGATATCCGTAGGGGCAGGACCCTGGTTGTCTTTGGCGGCCTTGGCTTTGCGTAGACGCTCTTGGTTCTCGACGTATTCCTCTTCGAGCAGCAGGTGGTCGTGGATGCGCTGCATTCGCAGCAGACGCAGCTTACATCGACTCGTTGGGAAGACAGCGGGAAGCTTGGCGGCGGCGGACGTGCCGGCTGCCTTTCTCTTCTTGCGGCCGATACGGGTGGTCGGACGCGGCGGTGGTTCGTACTTAGGCTTCTCCTTCTGTTGACGCCATATCCATTAGTGACTGAATGGGTGGATAGGTGCGATGACGATGTGATATTCGACATGACAGGTTCTTCTGCGCATACCTTCTTATCCTTCTCATCCTTTCCGTCTTGGCCACCTCCGCCCATTCCGGACTGGTTCTGACCCTGGATTCACTGAGTCAGTGCGGTGTCAAGCGCTGGCCCTTGAGAGGCATTGGAGCTCACCATCTTGACGAGCTGATGACCTGACCCGGTCAAACGAAGCAATGCCGGTTGAAAAGCAGGGTTACAGAGGTGGATCTAGCAGAATATTGATTCCGTTGAGGCTCGGACTTTTCCACAGGATCGTAAAGGTGACCGTGGTAAGTAGCGGCGATGGTCGACGTGGTTGTTGATGGATGGATGGAGTGAGGCAGGGACAATCTAAAGCTGCCGACTGTCCAGCATTGCCTCGTCGCTTCCATATCAGGCGCCCAGGGAGACGCGCCAGGCTGAGATCAGATGGTCAGTGCGCTCGCTCTAGGCTCCGTGCTCCGTGCTCTGTGCCTCCAACTGGGAACTTTTTATGGACAACAACAGCAAGCCTTGCCAGCTGAGGCTGTTGCGGCAGCCGCCACCATCTGCATCTAAGTTTTTGGCATTCAGAGGCCCGGCAGCTGGAGGCAAGCTGCAATTCAGAAGTCAACTTGAGCGACTCGCAACTATGACATTTCTTCAGAACATTGAGTATCTTGAGATCCAGGATTTAAGTAGGCAGCAAACCCTTGAACGATAGACCGTTTAATAGATGATATGCTACAGTCGCAATAGGACAACTACAGGAAATACTCCAACAAACAGTTTTGTCCTGGTCTTTGTCCGATGTTCACAACAAGTCGGAATTACCCGGACGGACTGACCCGATGTGCGGAACCCAATGCTGCAACTTGCGCCTGTTGCAGCGAGAAAAACGGCCCGCTTCGAAGCATAAGTTTTGATTGACGTTGCTAGTGCAGGTGATAGGCTTGATTTCCGAACAGCTACTCCAACCTCCAGCCTTGTAAATAACTCGCCTTTGATACCACCATTTCTCGCTCCTCGACCCCTATTTTGCGGCACATACCTTGCAGGTGACTAGCTGCAGCTCCTCCCGGTACTCTTTTTGAGCCATCCCCCAGATCTCAAGATGCAGGCCTTCTCGAGACAGCTTCGCGGTACTGGTGCAGCTTCCCTGCGCCAGCTCTCCCGTCGCACCTACAGCTCGACTTCCTCCCCCTATTCCAAGACCATTGACAACTTGCGCATCAATGGCGACACCAAGGTCATCTACCAGGGCTTCACTGGCAAGCAAGGAACGTGCGTGATAACCCCCCATACCAGCCCACCAAGCTTCTGCGAAAGCTGGCGAGATGCGACGGACCTGCAAAACTGCAATGGAGCTCGATGTACTGACAGCTACATTTTCACAGGTTCCATGCGCAACAAGCTATCGAATATGGTAAATCTCCTCCCCGACGATGAATCCTTCAAACTGTCATCCCTAGCCAACAGACGAGCACATCTGACATGAATAATCGCAACAGGTACCAAGGTTGTAGGAGGCACGAATCCCAAGAAGGCTGGTCAGACACATCTGGGACTTCCTGTCTTTGGCAACGTTGGCGAGGCTGTCAAGGAGACCGGAGCTACTGCTACGGCGATTTTCGTCCCGTAAGCCTGGTCTACAATCCGAGCCTGCAGAAGTTCGCGCTAATGGTTTATAGCCCTCCTTTGGCTGCAGCAGGTATCGAAGAGGCCGTCGCCGCTGAGATTCCCCTGGTTGTCTGTATCACGGAAGGCATTCCCCAACATGGTATGTAGGAAGGTTATCGAAGCTTGCTTCAACTTGCTCCATGGGCTCGCTCGGTTGGCTATATAGGGTGGACTAACGCTCTCTCAGACATGGTTCGCATAACCAGCATGCTCAAGTCCCAATCCAAGACCCGTCTCGTCGGCCCCAACTGCCCTGGTATCATTGCCCCTGGCCTATGCAAGATTGGTATCATGCCCGGCTTCATCCACAAGCGTGGTCGCATCGGTATCGTTTCGCGCTCGGGTACCTTGACGTACGAGGCCGTCAACCAGACGACGCTGGAAGGCCTGGGCCAGTCGCTTGTTGTTGGTATTGGCGGTGACCCCTTCAGCGGCACCAACTTCATCGACTGCCTCAACGTCTTCCTGAAGGACGAGGAGACAGACGGTATCATCATGATCGGAGAGATCGGTGGCTCGGCCGAGGAGGACGCCGCGGATTTCCTGAAGACAAACAACATTGGCGGCACGGACGGCAACGGCAAGCCCGTTGTCAGCTTCATCGCCGGTATCAGCGCCCCGCCAGGCAGACGCATGGGACACGCAGGTGCTATTGTTAGCGGTGGCAAGGGAGGTGCGGATTCTAAGATCAAGGCATTGGAGGCCGCTGGTGTCGTGGTTGAGCTGAGCCCTGCTGGGCTGGGACGGGCAATGCGCGAACAGTTCGTCAAGCGGGACTTGCTGTAAAGTTTTGCAATGAACAAAACGGATAATGACCTGGTTTGGGACGGCTTGCACACGCGGTGACCATCTCAAACTAGGTGTGTACGTTGGACACAGGCTTTTGATCGGACGAATCTGATCGACTCAGCAAACTGCATAATGAGTGTGGATACCTGTTTTCCCTTTTCTCATCCGATGATAGACGGACGCGACGGCAGATGGTGCAATGTATCTTATCTTGTTATTGTTAGTCTTGCCTCTTGCGAGCTGATTCCCCGTATCACAGTTCAACTCGACCGCTTGGGACTTAAAGCTATCCAATTCCCGATTTGTCCTGGCCCTTTGCTATGTGCAGGGCCCCGTTGGCCGGCCGTGGGGCCATCCTCCCCAGAAAGATGTGTGCATGTGCATACAATCATGGTCAGGTGATCCAGCCTAGGAAAATTGCTCACTCAGCCCCGAAAGAAGTCCAAAAGAGCACAACGCAGATCCGTGGGTGGGCCAACCGGTAAGAACGGGAGTTCCCGTTAGAGTCTGATGTCATGTGGAATGTTCATGTGGCTGTCCTATTCATTGATACTTGCCATTGCAGAGCATTGAAGGATTGAGATTCGGGCAAAGCCATATACAGCGCAGACGTTGAATTGTACGTACTTACGATGTGGACATAACTGGTGCACATGCTGTCCCTTCGTTTGCCACAACCTGCTGGAAGGAGTCGAAGTCCCTAAGTTGGAAGTCTGAAATACGAGCAAAACGAGAGAGTGAATTCACGGGGTCATTTCGCTACAAATAATCCGTCGGAGTATCTCCAAGACAACCGGAGCTTCGTCTGAGCGATAGAAGGTAGTTTGCACTTCTGGTGATGTTATACACTCTTTTTCTTGTCCCTTTTCTAGGAATCAAATGGAGACATGGTGATCAACATCTTGAGACTCTGGCAAATTGTTTGCATTGCTCCGCGCCGCATTCATTGTTATTTGCCATACTCTCGAAGCTGAAACACCTAAACACATTCAATCTTACAACTTCCCACAGGCCGAAATTACCTACGCCTTTATTATGCAGGTATCCTGCAGTAGTCATCCTCACTTCTATCGATCGCCCGTCAAGTTTCTGCCTACAGCATGCGAGGAAAGGTGTAATTACTGTGCTTATGAACACGCTGAGTTGGTCGAAGTCAACCTGCTACAAGTCACCATCACATTTCATCGTTCCACGGCTATATCATGTCAGCCGTTATCTGATGAACATATATGACGGGGTTAACTTCCACCGATCCCTCTCTTTATACGATGTTGACAGTTTGAAGTACATTGTTCCATGATAATATTTAATGTGGAAGGGCTGACGGGGTATACGCATCCTTCCCGCTTCACGTACACTTTCCATTAACGCAACGAGGGCAAGCCTAACCATGATGAATTTAGGAAGCATATCGACGCGACTATGACTGAGCCCTATTGGCAGTCAACGTGGACTAAGATCTTGCCTCAACTTTGAAACATGAATCAAAATGTTCGCTCAAATCCGCGTGGGTATATTGGCGCACAAACCCTAAGTGTGTGTAGCTTCACCGAATTTGTCTGATTCTCAAATCTTTTCATACAAGGATTGATTGTTTCCAAATTTTCATCAAATATGGAGTATAATCGAAAGCCGTCTCTCTAGCTCTCATCTCATAATAATAACAACGGTCCGACTGCAAGGTATTTAGACTCCACAACTGTTACGTTTAGTACCACAGGAAGAATAGGATACTATTTCAGCCATCAGCTCTAAATTGATCTTAAGAATGGTAACACTGAAACTTGAGATTATTGAGCATTGTTTACCTTCATTTTTTGTCATAGGCAGCACCTGCAATGTAACTATTTAACTTGAGGATCGGGAGCTGATAGAAATAAATGTTGTCAAGTTCAATTACCAGTCGTTTTTCGAACTTGTTCAACCAAAGAGTAAACCAAACCGCCAAATCAACTTACCACCTGCGACAATGAGGTCTCTTGATTAGCTTCATGGAGTCATCTGAAACAGCCATCTATGACATCACCAAGTTGGCCCACGTCAAATCCCCCTCGCATCCGCGTCCGCATCCTTACGAAAGTTGTCACCTATTGTCCAGACGAATTACTTGTTTCTAGTCCAAATTCTCTCCGATACTTATCTCAGTGCAAACTGAATCTCCAACTACTTAATCATCACACCACGAGGACACCAAAATGTCGAGTCTCAACGGTAAAGCCCACCCATTTTTATAAATCTCAGATTCTACCCTCTAACAGTACTGTAGTCTTCAAAAAGCCACTCAAGCTCTTCTCCACGCAACCCATGACCGGCTTCTACCGCGACGGCTACTGCCGTACTGGCGCCAGTGACCAGGGCAACCACGCCGTAGCCGGCATTGTGACTGAAGAGTTCCTAGACTACTCGGCCTCCCAGGATAACGATCTTCGCACTGTCGGATTGACGGACGGCTGCAAGTGGTGTCTCTGCACGGCTCGATGGCTCGAGGCTTTCAATGCGTACAAGGCTGGGCGCATCAGCCAGAATGGCGTGCCCAAGGTCGACTTGGACGCGACCGAGGACAGTGTGTTGAGTAAGGTGGACTTGGGGACTTTTAAGAAATTTGCTGTTACTTCCGGGTAGAGTCACGGGCAGCGAGGGTGTCTGGAAGTTGGATTTGGGACGGATTTCATTGCAACGACTAATACCAGATTGAAGAGAGTGCATGGATGATTTCATCAACAAAGGGTTGGACCACCCTAGACTGGCTTGATATTCCCATCAGGATTTCTATCGATCATGAATTATATAGCCTTCTTGCTCCATTGGTGGGTCAAAGTCTCGCTTGTCCTCAGCTTCTCTCGATATACCAACTCCGTCAAGTACTTGTACAAGTACGTCAGTGCACCGTTGTGATTGATATTGTGATCGCTGTCAGTGAACGACCTCCATTCCATCTGTATCGGGCTGACGCCGTCACCGACGAGGGTGTCCACCAGAGCGGCCGTGTTCTGGTAATGCACATTATCGTCCCCGAGCCCATGTAAAATGGTGAAACCGCCAGCGATGTCCTTGAATCCCTGAGTCTTCCGGACGGCTGTCTCGTTGTAGCCGGCCTGGTTCATGTCGTACGTCTTCATGTACCGCTCGGTATACATGCTATCGTAGAATCGCCAGTCACTCACTGGCGCGACGATCAACCCGAGACTAAAAATACCGGAGTCGGCTTCGACTACCTTGGCGCTGAGGAAGCCGCCGAAGGACCATCCGAATATGCCAATCTTAGTTGCGTCGATGAATGAGTTTCGTGCAGTCAGTTCCTGGGCTGCCCAGAGCTGATCGTCGGTCTCGAGCTTCCCAAGCTGTAAGGCGACCGCTGATCGGTACTCCCGTCCTCTGTAGCCCGTGCCCCTACCGTCGACTGTGTAGGTGATGAATTCCAACTCGGGGTCGGAGGTGATGTAAGCTTTCCAGTTAAGAGATTGAAACCTCTTCGAGACTTCTTGCGCACCTGGCCCACCGTACGGGATGAACAAAACAGGGTATTTCTTGGTGGGATCGAAGTTGGGTGGGAGACGTTGCATGACGTTCAGACCAAACCCGTCGGGTTTGTCGAGAGTCAAGTAGGTGATGTTGGGGAGAGCATAGTCCTGCAGCTTGGTCCAAAGGGCCTCGTTCGAGGTGATGGTTCTGAGAGGCGTGGTGCTGCTGTTGATGGAGTAGAGTTCTTGGTATGGAACGTCTGGTCCCTGATAGCTTAAGATGTAGTAACCGCCGGCCGAAGAGAAGGAGGCTGACCAGTACGCAGGGACGGTATCATCGACTAGGGCCTGCTTCTCCAGAGTGGCGTAATTCACCGAGTAGAGATGTCTCTCGGTGCTATCGTGCTCCGTCGAAGTGTAGTAGATCAATTGGCGAGCGGTATCGACCTTGAGCACCGAATCCACTTCCCAGTCTCCACTGGTAAGAGGAATACCCTCGTTTCCGTCCATAGAATACAGATACAGATGCTGCCAGCCGGACTCATCGGAAAGGTCAATGTACCAATCTCCAGATGCATTCACCGCGCCGATGTACTTTATAGCCATATTATTATCCAGCCAGCCGTCAGACCCATCGCGCTCCCGAATGACAGTCGACTGCGGCGCGCTGTAGGATGCCTTGTCCACATCAACCCGCACATGCTTCGACTGATCTTGAACCCGGTTGAATACACGGTACACGAAGCTGCTGTGGCCGTCAGTCAACCAAGTGACCTCACCAATGATCAGATCCTCCGCACCAAACGCATCTAGTGCCACCGGTAGCAGGTCACCACTCTGCACGGTCAGGAGAGTCAAGCTCACGGCTGGGTTCGTGCTCCCAACCTTGGGGTACCGCAAATCTAGCTCTCGTGGATAGCTCGGGGCAATGGGCCGCCCATCCATGTAATAGGTCACAGTGAAGGTCTCTACTCCAGTCTCGTTGAAACTTAGGAACGCCAAGGCCTCCCCGTCGGGCGAGAACCACAATGTCTTCCGAGCGCCGAAGATCTCCTCTTCGTACACCCAGTCCGGCACCGCATGAAAGAGATCAGGGCCTCCATCAGTGGTGATATGGCTCACGGTGCCATTGCGGCTCAGGAAGAGGTTGTTACCACGTACAAATGCGATCGCATCCCCCACGGGCGCAAACTCGGCGTACTGGATATCGCCCACTTGATCTTCCACGAGCGGAGTCACTTTTCCCGATGCGACGTCCAGGACCGAGTAATCGGCAAAGTAGGAGTGCCGATACTGCTTCGTGTGATTTGTAGCGAAGAGTACTTTCTCCAGATCGGGTCGAATCCAGTAATCCCACACGTCCGAGGGGATCTTGTCAGCCGACACGAAAGTAGAGTTCTCCCCCGTGAAGAAGTTCTCGAGGACTAGCGCACCCTCGTCGTCTCGGTAGATGACCTGGCCATCCTCGCCGCCCTCAAGCCAATTGACCGATGCAGAGCTTGCGCCGAACGACGAGGACACCGCCGTCTCGTTGAAGGTGAGGAGTCTTGTTCCGTTGCCAAGGGGTTGATGGGGTTGGCGGGGTGGAGATATTGCCAAACCGACACAGAGGAGCGTGGCGCCCGCTAAGAGTACGGTGCTGCTGGATTTCATGGGCGGATCGGTCACCTAACAGCAATAAAAAGTCAAAATCAAACTCCAGCAAGCTGGGCGCCGAGATAGAGGAGAAAGGCGACGGCGCAGCAGAGACGTGAACAGCTTTCGCACGCCTTTATACTGCGCAATAGCATGGCCAAGAGCTTCATGGTTACATGAACAACTTGCGCTTCCTCTTAGCATTTATCCCGCGTTTAGGTTCTTGTCGGCTACGTACACATCCAGCTGCCGCATTGGGGGAATAAGGGACGATGCTATCAAGGTTCCCGGCTTGGCAATGGTACCATCTTCACTTGGCCGCCGCTCTACCCTGCATTGGGTTATCTGCCCCGATTCTGTGTCGCCAAGGCAAGGGATGAGAAATGAGTCCGCGATAACATATACGTGCAAGAAGATTGTCAGGAAATTTATTGGGAATAACGTTCTGGACAACTAGGTTGTAAAAGTTGAAAAGAAATAACAGAGGACTAGTGGCACACAGTCCACTGGCGGAGCCCTAGTTACTCCGTAACAATGTACACTACTTAGATAGGTAACATTCTACCGTTACACCTGACGGAGGTTAACTTGGCTCAATCAACATCACAATCCTCCATGAGAAAACAAAGAAAACCATAATAGAGCTCTGCTCCAGCCAGCCAAGCAACAACAGAGTCAATAGAAGCCACGGAAGCCCAATATAGTCAATCAAGTAAGTAAGTATACAGCCATACCGTGATGATCCTTGTTAAAAAGATATAAACTCCGGTAAATAAATAAGCCCAAAATAAAAATGTTTAAGAAAGAGTCGGAATAAAAGGCAACAAAAAGAAAAGGTGGTTAACCAGCCCACACCACCCGAATTCCGCAACCGTGTCGATATTAGTATTGTGCTGGTGCGCCCGTCTCGTCCAAAATACGATGTTTCGTGAACGATGATGTTGAACAACAACCACGATCCTTCATAGTGATAACTGCGTTATACGCCCATACAGGTAGTTCCCCCCATGTAAAAATAGTGTATATATCAGCTTATTTCATGACATAAATAGTAGATCAATCCAATGCTTGTGTACGAGTCTAAACTCGAGCCGGTTCCTGCGATATGATCGTCCGGTCCTGCATATCTAGATGTGGTGCCCTTGAATGATGCTCACGACGTAACTAACATCGGACCACAAATTATTGGATATTGAGATCATGAAATCACCATAACTCATTATAAAGCAGTATGTCCTCTAACTCAAGCTATTGTTCTAGCAAGCCCGAGGCAATAAGTACCGACAGAGCTCGCACTCTATTATATTTTACAGAAGGCGGAGTTTATTCAAATCAACATGGGAATGTGTTATACCTCTTAAAGCTAGGTTGGGTGAAAATATCTAGGTATTTAGGGTAAAGCATACCAACGACATCCTCGTATGGAATAGTTCCCACCAGATGGTATTTGTTTACGCGGAACAATATTTAGGACTGTTGCCTGCATCGCCCTCAACATGATCAATTGCCGGTGGTTCAACTCCTCTGCATTATACGGCCTTCCGAAAAGTTGGAGCTTCCTGATGCCCCTAGCGCTGCCGCAGTCAAAGCAATGCTCATGCAAGTTGTTGCATATCTCGACTTGGTGTCCTACTGCAATCTACCCCTCCCTGTGCGCAGCCTAGGTAATCCAGGGAAGGTCAAAGTGAGGGCACCACAGACAGGGAAGTAATAAGCTGAAAGGCTCGATCGAGCAAGTCATGAACTTTCGAGTAAAGTCTATTTTTGTGCATGGCAAACCTAACGTTGACAAACACAATGGCCATCATGTCACTAACAACGAAGAAATACCAGTGTCCCGTGGACATCGATTGCCTTGCCTAGATCGTCCATCTCACAGCCAAAACATGCAGTCGCTGCTGCAACAGCACTTTTACGCAACGACTCGGAAGTGATGACATCATTGAGGAGGCCATTCTAGACTGTTACACGCAAAGGTGGTCAAAGATTTGTGAGGTTGTAACAGCATGACGTTCTATGATTGATTGATTGAAATTTAACGTCTCATCACGTGAGACGTGCCGGGCGCAGTGCCGGCATGGTCAATGCTAGTCGAGTCTATGTTACAGGGGACTGTCTTCATCTGACATTCCTGTTCAGTGCGATGGGCAGATCTCAGTAAAGAAATTGGTCTCCTCCGCCCATTGGCAAAACACACGAGCTCCCTTGGCCGTGCCTAGGAGGGAATCTATACTATTCTTGGCCATATGCGCTTTTAGATGACCGGGCGTGGCCTTGCGGCCGCGCTTGCAAAAGTAGAAGTGGACTGGTGTCTTTGTCTTTCCACACCCGCAGTTGAGCAGTGCGTCGCGATGCTGGAGTCTCTCGTGGTAGGTCACGAAATCCCCGTGGTGCGACCTCGCTGCGAGTAATCTGCCTAGGTGTTGCCGGGGCAGGCCAAGTTCGGGGGGTCGCGGGTGGATAGCGATCCCTAGATCTCGATACTGTTGAGGGCAGGTAGTAGCCCATCGATCGTTGAAACTCTTCCAAGTGTAGGATCTCGCGATTCTCTTTATATGTGCGAATGAGGCCGGGTGTTGTGTCTTGGGTGGTTGCTCACAGGCCGCTTTGGCCTGGACATCTGCTTCTTCGTTTCCGGGGATGCCTACGTGTCCTGGGCACCACCAGATATACACTTGTCCCGGGGATGTCCAGGGTTTTCGCTCTCTCTGTGACCAGGTTTTGGACAGCTCTTGGAAGGCGGTGAACTTTGCTTGACTGCTTCCGGGACTTGGACAGATGAGCCTACCCGCAACCGCGAGATTATTGAGGCAGATGTGGACGTTATCTGCCATGCTGTTGGACGGAAGCTTTACAGCCTCCTGAAGCCCCCGTAGTGCTGCGTGGGCTTCCGCATCGTATACCTCTATCTGAGAGCCCAGTAGCTCGGACCCACAGAGTAGTCTTTTACCGGCCTGATAACCAGCCCAGCCTGCTCCAGCTAAAGTCCTGTAGCTATGGGTAGCCAGCGAGCCGTCTGTATAGATTATTATATCGCGCTTTGAAAACTCGTTTATCCTTTGTAGAAACGAGCGGGCAGCCTCCTCCTTTGACTGCCCGGGATATAACCGATCTTGGCGAGGGTGATGGACCATTCGCCAGCCTGCTCCCAGGGCGGTATTTGCAGAGGATCTATATATTCTGCAGTATCTGGGGTTAGGCTCGCCATACGCCTTAACCTCGAATCGGGGCCCGTAGGATGTCTGAGCCTCCTGCGTAAGGGATGGCGGCTATCCAGTTTGTGTAATCTAACAGAAGCCGCATAGAGTTTTGCGTCGAGTGCGATTTCTGCTGGCGGTAGTGCCGCTTCCCGTTGCAGGATTGGTATTGGCGTGGTCCTATATACAGGAAGCATGGCTCTCATTGCGGTATTCTGCGTTCGATCCATTTGGTCAGCTAGGGATTGGACCCGGTTTAAGATAATGCGTCCATTCTTGTTCCGTCTGGCAGACGGCCACCATGCTTCCGAGGCGTAGAATTGCACGGGGAGCACGCACGCGATTACAGCTTGACGGAGTAGTCGTGTTGGGGCCCCTCTGATTGTGTTTCCTAACGACCTGAGTCCGTTAGCAACCTGTAGAGCTTTAGCTGAGACGAATTTGACATGGGCCTTAAAGCTAAGCTTTCTATCGAAGTAGACGCCTAACCACCTGAGTGCAGCACCAATTTTGATGGGTTGAACAGCGTGGATCGTTCCATTCTGTTGCGTAGTGGTAATGGGTGGGTTTGCATCTCTCCCTCTTCTTGTGAAGTGTATTAGCTCAGTCTTGTCGGGGTCGAACGTGATACCCTCAGACATGCTCCAGTCGAGTGCTGCTTTCCACTCTTCGGCCAGTATAGTGCAATTTTCTTCTAGGGAACTAGAGCTTGACAGTATAGCTATGTCGTCCACGTAGCCGAATCGCGAGCGCTTGCGTCCAGGTCGGCAGGTGCCCAGCTTAAATAGGGGCTCGATATATAGAAGGAGGAGGATCGGCGAGACGGGCGATCCTTGCGGAAGTCTATATTCGAGGTCAAAGGTGTCTCCGGTTTCCCCGTCTAGCCGTATTCTCCCCTTTCGCTGCGTGGCAAAGCTATAAACCCAGCGTACCAGGTTTTCCGGCCAGCCTTGTCGGTGGAGGCGCTGTGCCAGTCTGCCTGGTAGGACGGAGTCGAATGCACCTCTGATGTCCATCGTCAGCATAGAGGTAAATTTTCCTTGTTGCCAAGCGGTTTCTATATCATGGATTACAGCTGAAATCAGATCGCTACACGATCGTTGTGGGAGCGCTCCGAATTGTTGGCTATGCAGGACTCGGTGCTTTACTGCGACCCAGGAGAGGCGTTTTGCAATAAGTCTTTCAAGGCCTTTCCCAAGTACGGATAGGAGGGAGTTGGACAATATGGGCCCTGTGGGCCATGTGGGTCCTATACTTGCCACTATCGCCACCTAGAACGGCGACCATCCCCACATACCTCTATTACGAGAAATGTGGCGAGGATAGAACATTCCCTACTTATCTATATGCTTCTACAACTTGTCTGAATTAATCAGCAAGTCTACCATTCATTGACTATATAAGAACCCTTTTGTTTCCATACATAGACCCTCGAAGAGAGGACCAGAGTTAGCTACAATACATACAGGTTAGGCATATGTGCCCTCCTTTTGCTCCTTCAACGGGAACATCAAATCCAAGTGAGGGCAATAGGTCGATATGAGCGTACTGCCGTTTTATCCTTTTTGCCTGGCTTGGCCAGAATAACGAGCGTTGCCTCTTTGAAACATGTAGGATGCCATCCAACTTCGACGCAGGCTCGGAAGAGCGCAACGACTACTTCTTTGATAACTGGCCAAGCAGTTGTTAGGGCTGCAGTTGTAATGCCATCGGTTCCGGGGCTGGTGTTGCCGGCCTGGAGGATAGCCCTTTGGACTTCCTTTGCGGTGACACGGGGGAAAGGGAGCTTCGGATCGGGTCCCGGTGCTCGCAGCTCGCTGGGTATATCGCCGGCCTTGTCCGTGTTTCGGAGGAGTACGCGGGCGAATAATTCTCGCTTTTCGTCTGGCTTGGAGATGAATCGGTCCGAGTTTTCGGGGTCGCGTAATGGCGGGGTATAAAAATTTCCCGTACTTTTATGCCAGCCCGCCATTTCAAAAATTTCTTTACTGGTCGAGGCTGCAGCGATTCTATCTTTCCAATATTTGTCCTTCGCCTTGTGAAGTTTCCGGACGAAGTCCTGCCGTAGCGCTTCAATTTCCTCCAGGTGTTCTGAGCGGGTTATCTCTAGAGCTTGAAGCCTTCTTGTGTCCCTCTTTTTGTTAGTAAATTCTTGATGTTTTCGCTTGCATTCTTCGTTCCAGTATGCACGTCCTTGTCGGAGTCCTTTGGATCGTTTTGTGGAGGCTGTAAGGCTTTCGATGAGGGCGTTTGTCAGTTGTTGCGCTACGCGGTCCAGTGACTCGGCGTCGTCTGCCGTTCTCGCTGTCCCTCTTATTGGTTGTATTTTCCGTTGTAGGGTGCTGAGAAAAAGCTCTTCGTCCATCGCATCCAGCCGAAATTTGCCTAAGGTCGGCTTGGACTTGTCCAGCGCTGGGAGTGGAACCCAGGTAAGCAAGGTTTCGTGGTCCGAGGTTGTGTTAAGGGAGGTTTCGATGCTTGTAGAGACTCCTGGCAACGAGGCTGAAGCCCAGGAAAGGTCTAGGACGTTACCTGCCCTATGTGTCGGTTCACGGATTGGCGATGTAAGTACGAGATCGAAAGATTCTGCCCAGTCGACCAAGTCCTGGGCCTTTGGGGAGGTGTACGTCGTCGTTGGTTGCCAGTTCGGATGATGTAGGTTGAAGTCCCCTGCTAGTATATATCGGTTTGGCGGGGCAAGGTGGTACTGGCCTAGGATATCTTGAATGGCCTTGCCGCCTTGGGAAGCTGCTTGGGGTGCGTTGTATATGTTAATGATTGTTAGTAGGTAGTGGCGGTCACATAGGACCTGAAGGAATAGTAGGTCTGTAGATGGGGCAGATAGTGGTCGGCATTGCTCCCCTCTAAGTCCAGTCCCTTTGCGTATGTAGGTTATCACCCTCGGTCTGCTTTCAATCCAGTCATCTATTGGTGCAAAGGTCTCGTAGGCTGGGTGAGTTCGGGTGAGTCTTCTTTCCTGTGATCGGACGAAAGGCTCCTGTATCAGTATAATGTCGATATGGCCTTCGTAGGCCAGGTTAAGTGCCGTCTCGTGTGCACTCGCCTTCCTGCCTACGTTGGCTTGCATGATCTGTATCTTTTTGGGTTTCTGCTGCGTGGTTCTGTTAGGCATTTACTATGATGCAGTCGTTATTTTCGCTGTTGGCTTGGAGATGCGAGAGGCTGGATGCCGCTTTCCAGGCTCTTTCTCCTTCCGCTCGAATAGCGCGGAGCTGCGCTTGATCCCTTCTCTGGAGCGTACCATGGATCACTTTGGGTCTGGCGGGGCAGGCAGGGTCGTGAGCCGCGTGCGGGCCGTTGCAAGTTGGGCATTTGAGGGGGCAGTCACATCCGTTGAGGCCTTCCGTGCCTCCGCAAGGGGCCCGGTGCTCGTCGGTTGTGTGAGTTGCGGAGCTGCACTTCATGCACCTTCTCTTCCGGGTGCATGTGCGTGCATTGTGGAAGCCACCGCAGCGGTGGCATTCAATTGATTTCTTCTCCTTGGGGAGACGTAGATTGATATATACGTTGGCTCCTAGAAGCCTAGTGCGGAGCGGTATCTGCTTTGCCGCGTCTACCTTGAACCAGGCCGTTACCGTGCCTAGTCTTTCTATCTCGTCCTTTTTGGAAAAGTAGGCCTTTTCCGGGCGCCGTTTCGTGGCAAGTCGGATTTCCTCCTCTAGCTCCCCGTTTGTGATTTCCAATTCCGCGTCGGTAATCAGGCAGTGACGAGTGTACGGGACATTGGGGATATATGCTCGAACCCAGGTATCTCTCTGCTCGACGCTATGGGCTTGCAGTAGGGTGGCTATCTGTTCTCTGTTATTTAGCAGGATCTTAGCGCCTTCTACTGAGGATGGGCAGAGGGCTAGTCCTGTTCGGACGTGGTCGACTCCCTTTAGTGCAGTGCGGGCATTTCCTGGCAGCTTTTCACGGAGAAAAGCGCATATATCGTAGGCTCTCTCCCTGCGGAAATGATTATCTTCATGCATCCGGGCGAAAATCCGTAGGTCTTTCGTGGGCAGTTTCTTTGGTGGCGTCGCGGTGACATTTAGGCTGTGGGCCGGCGTGCTATTCAGTTGCCTTGCAACCGCTGCGTATGTGCGGGCTGGTGTTGATTGTACTGTCGTGTCGACCTCTATTGGGGTTCCGAGAGGCTTTCTAGCAGTTGTGTCTTGGGTTGTTCGAATGGCATCTCGAGATTGTGCGAGTTGTGAGGTGCGGCAGTCTGGTTGCCCACGGTCCTCGCGCATCCTTTTCAGCTCCTGTTCGAGGGATTCTATTTTGGCCTTGTATGCCTCGAGAGTCTTTTGTCTGTCGGCGTCCTTCTGTTGTAGCTCTTTTGCAAGTCTAGCGAACTTTTTGGTGGCTTCGTGGATCACGTCCTTTGCGATATCTCGAGCCACGTCTTCCAAATTTTCGCGAGCTTTAGCGGTGAGTCTCCGGGGTCGCCTCGATAGCCGCGAGGCCACTGAGTCCTCGAGCTCATTGTTATTGAGGTTGAAGTTTATGATTCCTTCCATGCAGTACGTTTTTCTTTTGTTGGATGTTGGTTTAAGGTGTGAAGATGATGGCAACGAATAACAAGATCCTCAACAATGTGACAGTTGTCACGTGATTGACCCACACTGGTCTGAACAGATTAATAAGTGGTTGCAGATACCAAAGTCCCTGACTTTGGTATTGGTCTCTTTTGGTGAAGACATCTGGTACGGTGGCGTAGTGGCAAGGATTGCAACCCCTAGCACGACGTGGCAAACAAGACCTTACTATCCGGGAGGTGGAAAGAAATAACAAGATCAAGAGCTCCTTGCCCTGATCGGAACGACAAGTACCTCAACAGGTACTAATAACTGTAGCCTCAGCAGGCTGGGGAAAAGGAACCTCAACAGGCCCTTGAACAGTCACCTCAACAGGTGAAAGATGGGAACAATGGCCTCAACAGGCACAATCAGATCTATAGGGGAACAGAAATGTAAGGGAATACAGAGCTATAAGCAGGGTTAAGCTCCAATTCTGTCACTAAGTGACAGAATTGCTAGATCTTTTGGTCTATGTGACGTGATAGTCTAGGCTTGCTGTCACCTTACAATAAAGTACCTCAACAGGTACGTCAGACATTGAATGCCTGTCCAAGTAAAGAGAAATTGGTTCAGATTACTGTGGAAAAGGCCGCTTGATTTTCTATCTTTTTCTCAAGAGAGTGACTATGTACATAAGGTCTTAAATACCGTTAAGAACACGCTTACATAATTCGTCTGAATATCGAAAAAGAAAAACGAAAAAAATAACGCCCAAAAAACCCCTAACCCCACGTCAACGGTAAGTCTTATAGCCGATAATATGCGATAGTCTACCATTAAGAGGAAGTTTAGAGCTAGTAGGTGACAGAGTTATCGTACGAAGGACAAGTTAGCCGGAAACAGAAAAATCACTAAGTAGCGTATTAACTAATAATGAGCTTACCTAAGCGTAGTTATTCTTTTAGTGTCTTAGCTTTCAGGTCTATTTAGCTTGTTAATTAGTCTGATATAGGATTTTTGGTAATTGTCAGAGAACAGAATGCCATAGACACCCGTGGGTGTCAGGACACTGAACGCAGGACACCGGCGGGCCGCCGGAGGGGTGTTTCGGACAAAAGACTCCCGAATCATGATTACAATCTATGTGAAGCTTTGGGATGATGAGAGTCAAGATCCTTGGCATCGCCGACCCTGCTGTTATGCCGGGTCCAAGCGGCGGCCTAGCTATCTATATAAGGACCATCTCGAAGTAGGATAGGGAAGGAGTTGTCAGAGCCACAAGTGTCATCCGAGGCGGGCCGGCTTCCACCAGGTAGGAAGTCGTTTGTGGCGAATGAGGAACCGGGAAGCCGTTTGTGGCGGCTAGAGAGCCGCTTGTGGCGAATGAGAGCCGTTGAAGCCGTTTGCAGCGAATGAGAGCCGTTGAAGCCGTTTGCAGCGGATAGGGAATCGCTTGGTTGCAGATAAGGAGCCGCTGTCCAAGATATTGGCCGAAGTCGGGGGAACACAGACATACGGAAGCAAACATCCAGAATCCAAGAGAGAACCTCGGCTGGCTATAAGTAAGGAGTCGAGACGGAGGAAGATAGAGAGGGCAGAGATCAATGCATCACCGTGGGCACCCCTACCTGAGACCGCCAGTGACCACCCGGTATTACGTAGGAGGGACGCCTGTTACTCCCCATCACTCTGTACTATTGCCTTCGGCCTAGCCGTACCCTGACAGTAATAGGGAGGCAATCTAGGCGATTATAGTCTTCTTACGCTAGCGTTGTATTATTAGGAGAGTATTACTTTGATAAGAACATGAGGAAGTTATCTAACGTACCCCACAAGCAAGTTGGCCACTTTTTCTTGGCACCGTATGAATAACTTCAATAACTTAACTAAACTAAAAAATAATAATTCAAACTAACCGGAATCCTCTTCCTCGTACGTATCTTTATCATTCTCACAAGTACGAGCATTATGTCCGGGCTCTCCGCAGATCCTACAGCGCCATCGGCGTGGTTCGGCCGGTCTCGTACGACGACGACTTACACGTATATCATCCTGTAGCTGCTGTTCAATATCCCGTTGAGACTGTAAGTCCTGAGCGTCTCGTAAACTAAGAGATCCTCTATCTTGTAGCTGTCGATTTTTAGTCCTTCGACGACGGCTTAGCTCTTGATTGACCTTCCGAAGTGTAGTAACCTCATCCTCAAGGAAAAGTAACCGATGTATAACAGCCGTCGCACCACGTGAAAATTGGTCAATAGCCGCAAGTATTGTCGTCGGGGAGCTATTCCGATGCTGTACGACTCTGTTTTTAACGTATTCAGACTGGGATTGCGCCTCGGTTGTGTTATTTGGAGTCTTTGATTCCCAGATTAAGGGGGCGCCAGACGAGCTCCCAGGAGGTGTAGGCGTATGTAGCTTAATATCCAGCTGTGAAATCACATATTCCGGGTCGTACGGAATAAGTCCTGTCCCCCTGAAACCTGCCTGGATATTCGACTTAGTTATAGTCGTACGATACGCCCTATAGAATGCCAAAAAGAAATCCTCCTTCGAGATATGGGTTATATACGCCCGTATTAGGTCTTCAATTTCTTTGCCGTAAGACCTTTTCAAAGCCCTAAAACAGCCTACATCGAGAGGCTGGAGCTTATGTGACGAATGAGCAGGCATACTAAGTGTAATAATAGTATGCTCTTTGCAATATAGCTCGAAGTCAGTCGAGTGGTGGCTCTCATGTCCGTCGAGGATAAGAAGACGATAAACACCCTTCGTACGATCCTTCGTATAGCGATCAAAGTGCTGAATCCAGTCTACGCCTCGCTCATTTGTTGTCCAACCGTTTTTGGTTACAGCGATTACCTAATCGGACGGGAATGGGCTATTCTCGTACCAGGATAAGAGGTGGTTTTGACCCGCGACAATAATATACGGCGGGATAGCCCAGCCGGACGAATTAATACCCTGGATTACTGTAGCCCATTCTCGATTGCCTTGTTGGACTGTACGAGGCCTTCCACGTCGTTCGGCACTTGTAACTACCATCTCGGATGATTAAGCCCATCGCGAACCCTGTCTCGTCAAAGTTATAGATATCCGCCTCTTGGATACCATATTTCGCAATTGTATTTCGTACGAGCGTAAACCACGCGCGATACGCGTCAGGATCTTCGCAATAGGCTCGTTGGTGGTCGATTCTTCGATTAAAACGCGTCCGAAGGTCTGGTTGTCGTCGTACGAAGTTCGAGGCCCAGTTGACGCCGACGCGTCCAGCGCCACGGTCACGGAGCAGTCGGTTAGCCATAGCTTCAACACCATGGAGCCGGGGAGGAAATGATCGCGAATCTAGGTCAAGTATATATTGTACGACCGCTAACTCTCCTGATTCCGTAAGCTTATGACTAGATTGTCGAGTATCGCGTCGAGATAGTAGTCCGCGTTTTCGGTTAGCTAGAGTTGTACGAGGGACATTGTAGAGTTGGGCAGCGCGTCGGATGCTTAATTCGGGTTTCGATTGAAGCGCCTGACACGCTAGAATCATGTTGCTTTCTTTCCAATTCGATCCCATCTTGGTATGTGTAAAGATGTTAATTAAAAGGTTGTTCGTACGGTGCCAAGAAAAAGTGGCCAACTTGCTTGTGGGGTACGTTAATCCAATCACTCTATTAACTGTTTTCCATTTTGTGTACCGTCTTATGTAGGCACTTCTCATCTTAGGCTTGTGTGTGGTGTACGGGGTAGTGATGATATTGGTTAGACGTTATAAAGCCGTCTCCTTGACCCGTTCCTAGGTTGCGAGGATTGACCATTCGATTTCTTAGACTCTCGATTTGCTTCATCCACATGTGACAATCCAGCATTGTTGCGTTTCCTGCGATCTCCCACCGCGTAAGCGACTAATAAGCAAGTGACGCAGACAAACCCAAACGCCAAAACTCCCGAAATAATTGACCATCCTCGATGATAATGTGGCAAATCGTCTGATCGAAATAGCTGAGCCCCAACAAGGAGGGAGCCGTTGATCGCCATCGTCAACAGAGCCTACTCCAATGATCAGTAGACGGACGAGTGATAGTTAACGGAATAGATAACTATACTAGTGTGATTGATCTCTCCTGGGCTGATGGTGTATGTATTGACAACCACGACGCATTCACCGAGGCTAGGACTGTTGAGCGCGGGTACATAGCCATTAAATGAGAGGACTCACTCCACCAGTGACAATTAGCCAAAACCATGGTCATTATGCCAAATTTAGTAGCCGCATTGGATCTATCAGGTAAACATCTGAAGGTAATCTTTGGCATCATCAGTATTCGATCTAAATTATACGATATGAATGTTGACTCACTGCAAATACCATCTGCATCATCGCACCGACCAGAACCAGGAGGCCCCGTTTTCCTGTGCGGTCTCTGCTTGCGTTAGGGTGTGATACGGAAGGTGGCTACACTGCATACGTACGCGATGTATCCAGCAGTGAGAGTCAAGACCAAAGATATCCATTGGGCAACCGAGGCCATGGCGTTCGCACCCAGTGCATCGAATCCAAAAGAACCAATGATGGTAGGTCCGTACGCTGCCAAAGCTGAAGTTGGGATTGCATTGCACAAGCTCGCAAGAATATGGAGCCAGGCTTTCCCGTTTGCAAGCTACGTGGGTTATTTTAATATCAAGTTTGCGCCTATAGTACAGTGACGAGAGTGATTCATACCGATTTCATGACTATGCGAAACTTTATCCTCTTGTTATGTTGGTCCTTGCAGCTACCGTCAAGGTGTTTCCTCTGCAACAAGACAAATATTTCGCGTTCCGAGAAATATCGCAACCCAGTCAACGTGGTCGGATGGGATGGCGTTCCTGGAAAGAAACAGCCGAATAAAACGCCCACGAGAACCGTGAAGATTCCCTCAAGCTGCCTCATTAATTAATCCCTCATAGTCACGAGGGAGTCAGTTTACTCACTAGGAACAGCCACTGCCACCCGGCCAAACCTCCAATGCCACGCAAATGAAGTCTGAGACAGTTAACACATCGGTTTTCGCAGATATCAGAAAGTATACTCACATAGCATAGGCAAGCAAGCCACTGACAGCTTGTCCTAAAATAAGGCCAGCATAAAATGTCGCGAAACGCTTGCTCAGTTCGGATTCCGTGTACCATTGCGAGAGCATGTACAGTCCTGCTGGTATGAACCCAGCCTCCAGAATACTAGTGATGATATCAGAAGTCAGCTTAACAAATAGAGTAGTACATCATACCCTAGCAACAGTCTCGTCGCAAGAAATGCTGCCAGTCCTTCTGGCCAGTAATCAGCAATGTCAAGGAATTCCTCATTGATGGAAATTTGGCTGACCAAATTATAATTTGGCATGTGATCCAAATACGTGGTCCTATGCTGTACAGGACCATATTGCTTGGTATCTGTCGTTCATAAGCAACGTCACGTTTGCCGAGGACAAAGACCTCGAGGGACGTACCTCTAGCAGTATCAAACCAGCGGCTAAGAGCTGCTGCCCAACATTCAGCCAGTCTTGCGTGATGCCCACATCATGGAGGAAATTATCTGTTAGAGCATTTCCGCTGCTTTGATCAGATTTGCAAGTGAAGCTGGCGTTGATTGCTCACATGTTGGCACGGTCGAGTTGGAAGGCGAAGAAGGTTGCCATGAGCATGGGAATGACCGTCACGTCGACCCTGGACTACTTAAGCATGGAATTTGTCAACCGAGTTTTTGATGATGAATGGCATACTTTCTTCTAACCGCAGTCTCCTCCGCCGGGGTCCAGGTCGCCGGTGCTGCGTCGAGAGGGGCGCCAAGTTCGGGCTTTGCTGTGACTGCCGACGCAGATATATTATTTACATCGCATGGTCGGGATTCGATATCGTCCATGGCTAAAATTGGGAATAAGGATTCCAATGTGTTCTTCGAGTGATTCTTTCGAGTTCAACGTGCGGAGTTGCAAGACGAAGTGTATATAAATCAGTCTGGAAGATCCGCGAATATGTTGAAACCCGACTGCCGGGAGTTAGTTGAATCAAGCTAGAGACATGGCGCAGTAGATCGACGGGATTTCTCCACGAAGTATTGAGAAACTCTAAATGCCACTAATAATCACGGGCCAGTGACCCCGATTATGCATGTCTCGGAATGGTGGCTGATGCCATTCCCGTTGCATGCGTCTCTGCATCATCCAGATAAGAACTGTTTAGTTCGTTTTCGAATTCTCAGCTCACTTCGAACCGCCCAAACCTCGCGGTTTGAGAAGGGAGAATATTTGCAGTAATATGTCGTATCATACACCTTACAGGAAGATGCTCTAGTGATGGTACATAGTCATATCGACCTTAAGCTGAATTACTTGAATAATTTGATGTTCGCACTGAGCTTGGCTTTGTGATAGTCACTGCAGCGGCTTCTCGATGTCTCAGATGACCTATGGGTACCACCGCACTAAACGAAATAATGTCGTTCTCCAAGACTGTCTTGTACGAATTGCACCACCCACTGAAATACGCAGAGCGGAACAATGGCACAGAAACTTTCACCTGACACTGCGACAATACCGTCCCTAAGAGCAACGTAAGTGTAGAGGCTCTCGTATAGAGTTGCTAGAATAACTGGTCTCGCGGTGTGCAATTGTATAGGTAACTGGAAGCGCCGAAGATATAACGCTAGAGTAATACTAGTAACTCAGCTCTTACTCTCATTACGTGAACCTTCTCCTTAATCACACCCCCTGAGCGTTTTCCTCCTTCATTCCGTGCTTAATTATTAGGAGCTGAAGGCTTGACCTAAGTCTATAAAGTGTTATCGTGCACATTTAGTGTATCGTGACTATCCCTGATTTAATTATCGCATTCTAGGATCTTAGGCTTGATCTGATATTGTCGTTACAGCGCTGGTTTGGGCCTCATTCGGGACTAGTGTCAGCTCGTTTCGTTTGACTGTTATCCCTTACTCTTGCTCCACCTCTTCAGTGTCCCTTATTAATGTTTCTTCCTCGTAGGGGAGCATCTTCTGCTAGTGTATCGTCCTCGAGAGGCTCCACGTCTTACCCGTGCATCACGGCAAATCCAATTTTTACTTTGGTCGTAAGTGGAATCGGGTGGCTTGCTGTCCATTCCTCGAAAATGTTGGCGGTAACTTTCTGGTACGTAATAACCCCGTCTATCACAAGTGCTCGCTTGGTTATGCGAAACTGGACTAACTATGCCACTATAACTGGCTTGACTGCTGTCAAGAGATCATTGATACACGACTTTGCTAGCTCGGTCTCAAAGATCTTCAGTTATTTGCCCTCCGTTATCACTTCCTGCTACTCCTGGATCTATATATCGAACCTCTTAACCAACTTATTTGCTGTCTGAAGGTGCTTCCGATATCCTTGCTAGATGTCTAGCATAAAGCGATCCTTACAGGCCTTCCTAGAGTCGGATAAAGTCTTGTACCACTGCTGTAGGCTCTCTATAGTCCATAGAAATGAGGGGAGGATGGGCTGAGAGACCACGTGAAGGACCTAACCCATTAGTTCCTTCATATGCTTTTGTTGATTCTCATATCGGTTTGTATCGAAAATTTAGATGTTCCAGTCGAACTTTTATGTAGCTCGACCATCGATAATCATCTCTCGAGGGTTCTGTGGTCTTATGTTGTTTTATTCCTGAGGTATCTTCGATAGATTGACTAAGAAGACAGGCCACAACCGTACGCAACATGTTCCACAACGTCATTGGTACCCCATATAGACACTCATGTTGAATTCCGTTCCTCATTGTGAAGCGCGATTCGAGATGATAACACACTGTGGATGACTGCTTGGCGGCTTGTGTTCACGAAAAAAAGTTTGGTTACTACTCCTTGGTTACTGCTCCATGACCTCTGACGGCGGTGAGGCTGGCAGCTTTTGGGAGGTGGAGAAACCTGTCTGCTTACCTGCATTTAACCCCCACGGTACGTCAGCCACTCATCGCGAAAAAGAGTTATTGCTCCCGGAAGTCTTTTAATATAGACAGGCTGGATTAGAGCTGAAAACTGTAGGTAGGGTGATCTGATCCTTTACGTCAGGCTATACAAAGGTTGCAGTTAAACCAGCCACTCTTCGGAACAAAAGAACGTACTTACCAAGGCCCATGCAGAAGTCGGAATCTTTAACCAATAGTCTT
The DNA here is from genome assembly GCF_002105095.1 of Pseudomassariella vexata. Lineage (NCBI taxonomy): Eukaryota > Fungi > Ascomycota > Sordariomycetes > Amphisphaeriales > Pseudomassariaceae > Pseudomassariella > Pseudomassariella vexata. The sequence continues at coordinate 1,690,024 of NW_024467956.1, read as the reverse complement.
GTCCAGTAGTCAGGCTGCATTAAAGCTGAAAGTTGCATTTTGGGTAATCCGATCCTTTACGTGAGGCTGGCAAAGACATGGTTTTAAGGGACCCTAGTGGAGATGATGGTGACGGCGCCGGCGATAACAACGGGAGTAACGTCGAGGTGGATGATAGCCTTATTATGTACTAATAATGTCGACAAAATACCCCCAACCTAACGAGCATGCTCCGTTGATACCACTTCCACCAATCCACTGGCCATTTTGCTTACTAATTTGACCATCAACCCAAAAAGCGGTCATGGTGGTTCATATTGAGTTAGGTCGAGGCTTGCCAGCTATAGCTCTGAAGCAAGGAAGTGAGTACACCTTTCCTGGCACATTTCCACACACCTCAAATTGATGGCTGTTCTATACATGCCACACACCGTCATATCCGTCATTGGCTGTCAAAAAATATATTAGCTTTGTTCTTCGTAGTCACCATGGGTGTCGTTGAAACACTGGCCAATGGGGCTTGACTAAAGGGGATTCATATTTATCTGGAAGTTATAACGTAGTCCACGGTCCAATTGCACACTTCGGCAGATTTTCGTACGCTACCACTTTGACCTGCGGTTTTTCACCACATAACTATGGTTGGTTCTTGGAATGAAAGTGATATGATTCTAGCATTACATGCGCTTCAATCTGATCCAAAATTATTATTATTATTATTAAATACGCCGTAGGCTCGAAGCCCCCGGTACCTCTACCAGTACTCCCGTATGTCAAACCGTGCCCTAATGGCTGGACTAAATACATACGCTGCGTCGTCGGTTCGCCCTATTGGCGACTGCGTTGCGTTCACTACCATACTATGTTGGTTCTCAACCTACCAACAAAGTCCCCCCTGAGAAAATCGATGCTATCTGGGCCTTGAAGCTGTCCGACCCGTCCCTAGCAGAAATGAATATTGATCTATTTCTGGCGGGACTTGAACCCGCGACTTCCAGATGCCTCTGCATACAATTTAATCACATAGGACCAAAGAGTATAAGACTGGCACGCTAACCACTCTAAGAAACGTATGTTAGCCTTTGATTTTTGATTTCACAGGCTGTGACAATAACATACGCGTCACAGGAATTTGTTCCTTAAGTAGATCGGGTTAATCCAAAATTAAGTGTACGTCGCGCTGGTCAGATCTATAACGTACCTTTTAGAACCCTTGCGTATCGACGCGACGGTAAAACCGCTCGAGCGATTACGCGATCGCCAACGAAAAAGTTGACTCCTTCCGAAGAAGAGACAATCGTACGACATATAACCGACCTAGATTCGCGAGCATTTCCTCCCCGATTGAGTGGTGTTGAAGATATGGCCAACCGATTACTTCGAAGTCGCGACGCGGGACGCGTCGGCGTCAACTGGGCCTCGAGCTTCGTAAGACGACAACCAGACCTCCGGACCCGTTTAAATCGAAGGATCAACTATCAGAGAGTTCTCTGCGAAGACCCCGACGCGTGTCGCGCGTGGTTTGACCTGGTACGGAATACAATTGCGAAATACGCGATTCAGGAGGAGGATATCTACAACTTCGACGAGACCGGTTTTGTGATGGGCCAAATCTCGTCCGAAATGGTCGTGACGACTTCTGACCGGCGCGGAAGGCCTAGAGCAGCCCAGAAAGGAAACCGGGAATGGGTTACAGTTGTTCAAGGCGTTGGGTCGTCCGGTTATGCCCTCCCTCCGTACATCATTTTCGCCGGCAAAACCCACCTCTCGTCATGGTACGAAAACAGCCCATTACCGCCTGATTGGGTTATCGCAGTTACTAAAAATGGCTGGACTACGAACGAGAGAGGCGAAGATTGGATAAAACACTTCGATCATCACACCAAGTCTCGTACGAAAGGTACTCATCGCCTATTGATCCTCGACGGTCACGAAAGCCATCACTCGACCGATTTCGAGGTATATTGCAAAGCTAACAATATCGTCACGCTTTGTATGCCTCCTCATTCGTCGCATAAGCTCCAGCCTCTTGATATTGGTTGTTTTCGCGGGTTAAAAAGAGCGTACGGAAAAGAAATCGAAGATCTCATGCGAGCACATATAAGTCATATCTCGAAAGAAGACTTTTTACCGGCGTTTTTAAACGCGTACAACGCAACTTTCACGGTTTCAAATATCCAAGGAGGTTTCCGAGGGGTAGGAATAGTTCCGTACGATGCAGATTATGTCATATCACAGCTCGATGTGAAATTACATACGCCAACACCTCCGGGTAGCTCGGCTGGTCTCCCCGTCCCTTGGGAATCAAAGACTCCGAACAACCCAACCAAAGCCCAATCACAAACCGATTATGTGAAAAATAGGATTGTACGACATCAAAATAGCTCACCAACGTCAATTTTTGCTGGAATAGATCAGATTGCGCGAGGTACAACGAAGGTTATGCGTCGGCTTGCCCTTTTAGAAGGCGTGGTCGAATCACTTCGAAAGGCAAATGAGACCTTAAGTCGACGTTGCCGTGCGAAGAAAAAACAGCTACAGAGTGGAGGGTCACTTCGTATACAAGCTGGACAGCACCTACAGTCTCAACGAGAGGTTGATGGGCAGTTACATGACGAATTTCGTCAAATTGGCGGTCGTACGAGGCGGCGAATTGCGCGTGTACAGCGCTGTAGAATCTGCGGCGAGCCCGGACATAATGCGCGCACTTGTGGAAATGATGTAGAGACGTCTGAAGACAACGATTCTGAGTAGTTTCAATTAATGATAGGCGTTGTGGTTGAATTAACTTATACATTGTCGTATAAGGTCTGCCGAAGTGTGCAATTGGACCGTGGACTACGTTATACTATGACAGATGATTCCCTCGCCGTTGTTAATTCACCAGCCCAAACCTTTAGTTCCCTGACTAGAATTTAGCCGAGGACGCCGCACCTGATCAAAAACCGGAATATCGTCATCAACGAGTGTTTCTTTGCACCCAGCAATGCCTCGACACATGCACTTCATCAAACCAAACAGGACGATACAAGCTGAAATACTGCAGAATAATTCCAAGCCCTAATCGTCAGTCCTAATCGTCCTCTCTACCTCGTGATTAGACTCTTCAACTGGAAGGGTTCCGCCGCGTCGAGAGACCTGCACCGAGGCAGGTTGAGGCCAGCTAGTCGTATCTAGGTTGGCAGTCGAACATGCCTCATGCACTAAATAAAGAATCAGGAGATCCATGACTCAGACGGGAGCTTTTAAAGGTACGAGGAGTGGGCCGAAGGCCCTGCTAATGGGACAGTCGAGGTGAAGTAGGCGTCTGAGCCCGATACTACGGGTGAAGATTTATTGGAAGGCATGGCTCTGCAAGTACTCGCGTACGGTTCAAGCATAGAATTTGGCTGAATGGAGAAAAGCGAAGCCTCTTGTTGGCATTCTTTTCGGCAATGCAGCCATGGCGCTAGCTCGACTTTGCTCGATGCAGCGCATAGTGCAGTCCGAGTTGTGAGATAACTGGGAGTTGCTGGTTATTTTTGGCTCCTAAAGCGATTTGGCAGCCATTCGCATGTCGGTCGTCTTGTCCTAGCACTGTTCGCGGGCTCTTCAGGGGTCTGAAGACGCCTTGTCGAAATCCTCCTCCCAGTCGTCCTGCAGGCTCCGGAGGCAGCCAATGACCCGAGGTCCTATTTTAGCATCAATGACATCCTTCTGGTATCGGGTCATCCTCCTCAGGACATAATTTGCCACGGATTGTTGATCCCGTGCCTCCGGTCTGTCGATGCCAATGGAAATGCGTGACCACCTTGCGCCGGGAAATTCGGCGGGCTTCAGGCTGGCATTGACGCTTTTAACTCCGTTGTGACCCCTATGGCTCGCTTTCCACTTGCGCAACTTGACGGATCCAAAGTCTTCCTCCAGGTCGTCATGCACGAGGACGAGACTCAACTCTGATGGCTTGAGATTGTGCATTTGCAGCTGCTCCCGATACGCCTTCGCTACCCACGGCCCACAAACATTCATTAAGGTCGGGGACTGAATCATTATGTATGAGGGACTGGAGGAGGAAGCAGTGAGGGAGGCCAAGCACTTTTTACCGCCCAGATCTGTATAAGTGAAGGGCAGTTGGGATCCGCGGAGGGCTTTCTGGGCCGAGTTGAGGGCAAAATGGCCAGCTGAGTGGAGGGTTTCGTAGTAGGGCGCCGGGTTGCCCAGGCTGAGGAGGAGGAAACGGGGACGGAACATCGAGTAATTTGGGAGTGAAAGCATAAAACCCGTTTCCACGCAAATTCCGTGCAAGGGACTTCTCCAAATTGCAACTTCAGACCAAGACACAATTGAACTGTGTTGACGCTTGTTGGTGCTCAAGCCTGCTAAGCCACAATTGTGGCTCGTTTTTTGGGCCCCCGTCCTTCTTGCCCAAATCCGATTCGTAGTGCTTGGTTCCTTGCCAATCCTTGCCAACAATAACTTTAATAGCGAGAATGCCGTCAGAGCCGGACTGGAGGCGCAGCGTCGCAATTGACGTTGATTTTCTGATGCCTGCCAAGACCAAGGCACAGCCACAATACCTTCGTCACTGCCGCCAACCGGCCCAATCGCACCACGACAGCAAACAAGAAACTGAACGATCCCTCACTTCCGCGTCCTCAGCAGTAATTAAAACTCTTCGTCGCCCTGGTCCATCGCTCGGCGACTGCTTTCGTAACCCCCCGCGATACCCGATCCACAGATTGCGAAACCCCAACTCGAGGCGACACACAGATACCCCGCCGTCAACATGTCGTGGGCCGGCTTCAAGAAGAATGTCAACCGCGCGACGACGCAGGTGATGATGAAGACGGGGCATGTGGAGAAGACCAACGACCGCGACTATGAAGTAGAAGAGCGTCGCTTTCGTACCATGGAGGCCGCGTCTCTGCGTCTGCAGAAGGAGGCCAAGGGGTATCTCGATTCGCTGCGGGCCATGACGGCCAGCCAGATGCGCATAGCCGAGACCATCGATGCGTTTTATGGAGACGCCGGTGCGAAAGATGGCGTGAGCAGGAGTTACAAGCAGGCCGTGGAAGATCTCGATGCGGAGACCATCAAAGCGCTGGATGGACCATACAGGTAGGCATGGGCCTGGCTTTGGCGGGGTTGTAGGCTCGACCCGACCGAGACGGATGCTAATGTTGTCCACAGAACGACAGTGCTGGAGCCGATATCCAGATTCTGCAATTACTTCCCCGACGTAAACGAATGTGAGCATACCTTCGTCTCCGGCCCTCAGCACTTGCAATACTAACACGGTTAGGCATCAAGAAGCGCGGGCACAAGCTGCTAGACTATGACGCCATGCGAGCTAAAGTGAAAAAGCTGGTTGAGAAGCCCGACAAGGACGTGACCAAGCTGCCCCGCGCCGAGAAGGAAATGGAAATCGCGAGAGCTGCATATGAACAGCTCAACGAGCAGCTCTCGTCCGAGCTACCCCAGCTCATCGACCTCAGAGTCCCGTACCTGGACCCCAGTTTCGAGGCCCTCGTCAAAATCCAATTGCGTTTCTGCGCCGAAGCCTACAGCCGCATGGCGCAGGTGCAACAATACCTCGATGCGGATACGCGAGAACAGTACGCACAGGGCCACCTTGACTCGCGGGTTGAGCAGGTGCTGCAGGAGATAAGGGAACTGAGCATCAGCGGAACTGTGTAGTCCGTGGTCGTGGGCGCGCATACTCGATAATGGTTGGGACAAAAAGGGGTGTGCCGTCAGAAATATGCCACTGGAAATTTGTCCTGTTGGTTCCGCAGGAATAGTAGGTACGGGTATGAGGGCAAAGGGGGTCTTGGAGTTCAATAGGCATATGCATGGTTGTTTGGCTCAGTTGGGCATGTCGTTTTGGTCCTGGAAGGAAGCAGGGCTCCTATGATGTGAGGTCGATGGCTCGTGCTATACATTGTAGATGAGTTTACAGTCATCATACACTTTATCAACAAACCGTCCTTTCATTTTAACCACGGCTATGGAGCGACATTCGAGGTTCTAGTTCTCGTGAACCAACTGGCCAAGCAGTCGAGCAGGAGTTTGCATTGCCGAAGCCACTTGGCTCGTGGAACAACCCACGTGGGCTGTCGCAAGCCCGAACTCAGGATGATGGCCAGTGTAGAATGTACTCAAGTTGGATATAAAATGGCTGAGTAATGACTTCCGATAGTCATGAGAAGAAAAGAAGGACAAAATAAGTTAACAAAGGGGGCAAGTGATCCTAAAAAACGTGGCTTCTATTCGCAGATTCTGGCATGGGACAGAGCGGAAAGTTGGTTATCAACGAAGAAAGGAGATTAAATGCTCTGCCATGGCACAAAAGGCGAAGGGCCTATTCAGGTTTGTCTCAAGATAAAATTGCCAGAAGAATGAGCCCCTCCATCACACTATCAACCGATAGTCTTGATAAGCAACTTCAGACAGCCCTCTGGGCACAAAAGCGATGTTGTGCTTCACACACATGGAAGTACGCTACTACAAGGTGAGCAAATGTTCCAGAGAGCTTTGAATGTGGCGGAACCAACGGTGTTCAGCTGGCTCTTCCACAATTTGAGGTGTGCAGACTTTGGGTAATAGTGAGATACTCCTGGAGGCCAATCGCGGATCGACTACAGTCTAGGCCCTTTGGAGCCTTTGACGGCCGACAGTTCGATTGTGTGTCCCATGTGCCTAACAGACCAGATATAGCTGATGTGTTTCTTCAGGTGACCACTCCACAATATTTCTGGGAAATACTTGTTCATATCTTCTTCGTGGATACAATCCTCGCGAAGCGTACTGATCAGCGTCTCGAGCTCGGTGTTTTGTCTTTTCTGAGCATACCTGAGACGCTAGAGCGTGGGAATATATCCCCATAAAGGAGATATATGTACTTCCCCATGGTGTTGGATGACCGGTGTTTGGCGTAGAGTTTAATCATAGGCTCTTCGATCAACTACATGAGGGTGAAAAGACTCTTGATCTCGACGACGGTGAATCTTCTGCATTCCCAGTGGACATGCTGCAGAACTCCTCGACCGATGCTTTTCCTGTTGCCAGCTCCTTGGAATTGTACCTTGGAGGGGGGGGAAGCATGACTCCAGGACCGAACATCCAGAAATGATCGGCACAGGCCAGTTTGTCCTTGCTGCGACTGTATTCTGGGTCTTCGAAGCCAAGGATCTCTTCCTCGGCCACATTGAACCCTCTATAATCATTGTGCACATCTTGCCGGAGCTTACCGAGGTTATTGGGAATGATACATATGACTGGCTAAGTGTGGGCACACGTCCGCCCCAAGAAGATGGGCTCGGTCATCACGAGGTTCAATGAGTCCTGGTATTAGCTTCTGGCCTTGCACATCCATCGAATTTGGAAAGCAGCCCCGAGGGCGGACATCTGTCAAAACAGCCACGAACGGCTGTGTGAGCGTTGGGAAGGAATTGCGCTTTGCCTCATAATCTGCCGTCCCGACTAATCATCCACCCCTTAAACTCATCAATGCCCATCATGGCCGTCAGCAGAATTTTGCCGAGCGCATCGACATCCTCCGCCATCGCATCATCCACCACACTCCACAGATTCGAAGGTGTGGCTAAAATGTACTTCCTCCCCTGCCACGCTTCAGCGAAGTCAACCGCGTCTTTTGCCTCCCACAAATGAGCCGAGATTGTCAACGAGTGGCACAAGTACAAATTCCCACCACACTGCCCTGCAACTTCGCCCTGAAGCAGTCGGTATGTTTGCAGAAAGAAGAACGTCATGAGGGATGTCCGCCGTGCGGACTCCTGAAATATCCACTCGGCCCAAAACTCACGCGCCATGCTCAGAGGATACAGACTCAGCACCTGCGGCGGCGTGTCTGGATTGGGGAAGTTGATATGCTTGAGGATTTCCACAGCTGAATCCCTTAGTGCCAGTAGATTATGCTCTGCCAATGTACGTGCGTAGATGTCTCCGTCGAAAAGCATCATAATGCTGTAGAGCAGGAGGGCATTGGTACGAGCAAGAAGCTCGGGCGGGCCGGAAGGCATGGGCTGAGATGCCAGTTCAGTGGCTCGAGAGAGAATAGATCGTAGGATCACAGTGGCGTTTATCTCATTCTTCGCCATGTAAAGTGCGCAGCAGGCCTGGGCATCTTCCAAGCTGCGTGGCATGGAGTGGCGGTACAGTAGGGGATGAGACCATGGTGTGCCATTCTCAAGTGCCATACGACGAGGAGCAGCGTTTAATTGGTCGATAGCATATCGGAGGCGGGTCTGCACAGCTATCGACCGGGCTTCCAAGTCCCTAGTGCGAGGTGGGACAAGTGGAAGGGTAATGCCAGTGGCGACAGTATCATTCGAGGGATCACTGGCAGAGGGGGTTTTAAGAGGGGGTATGGTATCTAGGGAGTTTGGAGGCTCAGGTGACATGAAGCCGAGGTTGAAGACATCGTCGTTGGAGAAGTCAGTGAGGGTTAGCGCAAACGCACCAGATGTCGATGTATCGGTGATCGTTGGGATAGCGTCGATCGTGGATGGAACTTCCGGCTGTGGAGATACTTCCAGAATATCAGTTGTTTTGAGGATGTCGGACATGTTGTCTATGGGCCCCGTTCTGCTGTCATCAGATCGTTCTGGTCGTGAATATCGACATGGTATCTTCCGTAACGAGCATCGGGTACACCCGGGCTGTCCTAGGTCGCATCTCCGCTTGGCTTTGATGCATGCCGAACATGCCTTCCGCCTTGGTGGCGGGTTTCCACGTTCAAGGGAGGAGAGTGACTGAGGCATATTGAAATGGAAAGCTACCAGCCCCGAGTCTGCCCTATACGGTATCCCGGCGCTGAGCAGCTCGATGTATTCTCTTCCACGAGAGTAAGAATCAGGATTCTAAGGCTCAGGATTCTAAGGCTCAGATGCGTATGAATGACGTCAGAAGCAGATATGCAAAGGATTGGGACTCCTCGAATGGTATTTGCAATGACAGAATTGAAGTCATTCACGAACTGTCAGCATTTGGTATTCAGCAGCCCCACATGGTGACATTCATTTACCTGCTGCTCTAGAACCTGACTGTACCCAGAATGTCAGGTGTATTTGTGAGGAGGCGAAGTGTATTGACGGAATTGCGCCAGGCCCACAATTCCCGTCCGCATCCTTCTCAGTCACCACCAGCAATGGTCTACCAGGAGCTCAGCTTAGAACCATGTGTCTCCCTATCTACGAAATAATGAAAAATATAAGTCGCTATGTGACAAGGCTTCCAGATCGTGCACAATGGCGGAACCCCTCTAGATACTTGTACACCGAATCATGTGGAAATCCGCAGGGCGACAATCACTGTCTCGACTCCGCCGGACGAAGTGGACCAGACACCACCACATTGAAGAGAGTATATGAATGCTCTATTTACCATTTCAGAAATATCTATCTCACACAAAGCCATCACAAACAACTATCTCGGCTCTGAGTTGGTCAAAAAAAGACACACATAGAAATACGATTGCACCCCAACCTAGGTCCAAGCAGCAAAGTAACTCAACACCTGAGTCCAGACACATTCAGAAATCATTTTGCACCGAACTCAGAAACCAGCATGTCCACCCCAACCATCTTCGTCACCGGTGCCACGGGCGCTCAAGGCGGCGCCGTAGCCCGGCTCGCCTCTAAACTCAATTGGACCGTCCACGCCACCGTTCGGGATCTAGATTCCCCCTCTGCCAAATCCCTTGCCTTACTTGGCGTCGAGCTCACCCGCGGTGACTGGGACGACGAAGCCGCCCTCAAGAAAAGCATCGCCGGTTGTGACTTCCTGTTTCTCAACCTGTTCCCCGACTTCTTCGACCTACTGCACGAGCGCAGACAAGCCCAGGGTATCATTCGCATCGCCAAGGAATCAGGCGTTGAACACATTCTCTACTCGAGCGGCTTCCGGACTCGATATCAGCCGGACCTGCCGGCTCGGCTCAGGGAACAGCTTGAGGACAGCCTAGTGCTGGAGACGCTCGCCTCGAAGAAAGCCATCGAGGACGACACCAAGAAAGCGGGGTTCGATAAATGGACCATCCTCCGCCCCGGCTTCTTCATGGCTAACTTGCTGTTGCCCAATGTCCGCATGTATGGTGATTTTAACGAGACGGGCGTCTGGGCGCAGGGTTTGCTTCCGTCGACGCAGCTGCCGCTGATCGACACGGAAGACATTGCCAGGTTTGCCATTGCCGCTTTTCAGAATCCGGAGAAGTTCAGTGGCAAACAGATCCCGCTGGCGAGCGAGGTGCGCACCCCGAATGAGCTCATGGCCCTGGTTACTGCGGCTTCGGGCAAGAAGGTCAAGGCCAAGTTCTTGTCCGATGAGGAGATGCTGCGCATGCTTGGGGAGAATCCATTTATTATCAGTCACGTGTTGATGCGCGACATGTCTTGGAATGTGGATATTGACGAGGTCAAGTCCTTGGGGATTCCTATGGGCACATTTGAGAACTACTTGAAGAGGGAGAAGAAAGCCGTTGATGAAACGTATAAGAATCTCTGATTTTCAGATAACGGGTCAAGTTGTACCATATGGGAGACAACAATTAGGGGTATCAGTTCGCAACTTTGAAATAATATCGCTGTCGCATTGCCTAAGGTGAACCAGCACGAACACATCGTTGCCACCAGCAAGCGCGCCGTGACCATCGCCTCAAAAGGCGAGCTTGAAAGTGCAGGAGCCGCCTTCTTTCAATGCCAAAAGACCTTCAAGTCCACCATCCGACCAGGTGACCAGCTACCTCCTTCACCATGTCCGATGCGACAGGCAAGCAAGTCCCCTCTCCTCCCTGCTCTCCACAGGCGGTCCCCTGGTCCTCACATTCTACCTCAGCTCCTGGTATCCCTTCCGCAACATCACCGTGAAATTCCTACGGCGTCACCTTGCCGACTTCCCATCCTGGGGCGCGACAACAATTGCCACATCGCCCGAACTGCCCGACCACAGCTTGACACTCACTGAAAAGAACGAGCTCGCATTTCACGTTCTGACAGACGAGGAGGTATGACCGGACCCAGATTATACGAAGTGATTGGATCCTAAGGTTATGCCGCGGTGGATCGATGAGTGCAGAAGTAGCTGTTTGGGGGGCAAAGGGGGCAGATTGGAAACTCTGGCGTGAATTTCATTGAGATCAATTTGAACATGACGTCTTCATATTTCAGGTGGACATTTTTAAGATTTGTATATCACTGAAACGATGGACACCGATCGTTCTTAAGAAGACTACTTCCGAGGACTGGCCTTACTCTGGACGCAAACGCAGATGTAACATATTAGTGGCCTTGTCAGAGCCCGACCATCGAATATTCCTCCGTCAAGTGTACAGATAGATACACACGTTTGATAAAGACGGTTCTTGTTTCTGCTTTGAAACGAAGTCGAACTCGGTAATCTTTCTAGCGTAGTCCAGAATAACTTCCAATGTCCTAAAAATCAGCAGTAAGTTCCTACTACCTGTGTCCAAAGTTATCCAATTATCGATACAACCGATGTGCTTGTCGTTGTCTCGCTTCTTTTTCAGGCCGAAGTGGGTAGGAATGGCTCAAAACTACAATCATTTTCAGATATCGAAAGACCCATACGAGTCAATTCTGCGCGGTTAATTTATAGTTTTCCATGTACTTTTCGGCGGTTTCTAGAACCGGGCTTAACAATGGGGAAGTATAACGAGGTTTGTAGACACCGACAACGGAAAGCACCCGTTTTCTTCCACCAATTCCAAGATGCTCTTGTGACAGGTCAGCGACAGAGTACTTGTAGGGATTGGCTTGCCACCCAGGAAGGTCTTTCCAGAAAGTCGAAAACGACTCATACGATGTCGTCATTGCCGTCACTGCCGTTTTGTTGAGCGCCTGGCATGGTTATATAGATCGTGGCCGTGCTTCAAGTTTTACGCCTGCATGTGGACTGAAGATGAAATTGAGATGATAGCTGTTGGGTTGAAGCCAGAAGTTGAGACGCGCTCCCGAATTGCGAACTGCACAGGCGTGGTGGGACTTGTTCACCCAGATAAGATGTAGGATATTTGCTTGAGACCCGCTGTGGCCGTGCTGAAGAAACTAGAGCTAGGTTCTAGGCAAGCCAATAGTCTTGAGGCCTCCGCCGCATCGTGTGGGTAAGACAGAAGAAGATGATGCGGGGCCTGATGTAGGAGGAGCTGGATGCAACCTATGGCAAACATGTGAACATGCTTCCCAATCGAGCCAGCACAACCGCCTGCTTGTCCGCAGACGCCGTGGTCTTGTCCGATGCATCCCCAACGCTCACTGAAGCATAACAGCCAGCCGTGCCAATAACATCCGACTCATTCGGTAGCCGATCAGTTCCACACGTAGTCACATCTGGAGCAGACAAGAACCCCTGATTGATACGGCTAAGCACCCACTTGTAGTTTTGCGCATTAGCACAAGCCCCCTCTGCCTTAGGGAAATTTACATTCAGCCACACATCCGCCGGTAAGTAAGGCGCACCCCCCTTGACGAGAGCGTTGGTGAACTGCGTGGCCAGCTGGGCGTACACAAGACTGCGCGTAGGCTCAGGCCTCGTGTTCCAAGCCAGCGTGCCGTCCGAAGCACCCGAGAAGGCGATGGAGGGGAGGCCCTTCTCGTGGGCTGCGTAGACGGCGATGCCTACGGTGCCGGAAAATGGGACGGACAGGTAGACGTTGCTGCCGACGTTGGGGCCGGCGACGACAAGCTGCGCCTGTTGACCGTTCCAGATAACGGGACCGAACTGCGTGAGTCCGTAACGGGCGGAAGTCACGGGGAAGGAGTTGACCCAGTTGAGACGGGGATTGGTGGTGTTACTGCCGACGGGGCCGCTATTGGCTGCACAGCTATTGTACTGGCATGCCGAGGAGCGCGGCGAGGGTTCGAGATCCAGCGAGCCTAGGAGTAATGAGTGCTTTGGATTTCGACACTATATGAGAACCAGAAACTTACTTGAACCTGATTTATTCTCGGCTGGCCCGGAAAGGACGACATCGTGCCCCGCCGCATTCAGGGCATCGTTGAAAGAACGAATGTACAGCTCGGCCCATCCATCGTCGTTGGACTGCAAGATGCGGATCCCCTGAGCACCAACAGCCGCTAAGCTCACGAGAACGTTGCGGAGACGCATCGTCAAGCAAAATTGCAAGGTAGAACAAGTCGAAGCTGGATGCTGTTGCACCACAACTCGAGAAAAGAGGTGGCCATCATGTCGGTTTTAATAGCAACGGAGCGCCAAGTGGAAACCTCGTCCGACCTTGTTTAGATCCCCCGTGGCCGATTCTAGTGGTGGTCAACCCCTGAGCGTTCGATTAGTGCGGGCACGCTTGTTATGTGGAGATGGCCAATCACCTATTCACCTGCTGTTCTCGGAACCTTGGCCCGACATCGGTGCAGCCCAATTGACGTTCCGTACCGGATTCGCATGCTTCGCCGAGCTTTTGGCGCCCGTTTCAACTCCAGTTCTGTCCAGGAGTGCCTTGTTTATAGTCTATATCCTGACCCCAAAGGTGATGTTCAAACAGGATTACTGGCAGGGTTATTGATGGTGGGTCTTTGTTGAAAGAAATAGGGGTTGAGAGGTGAATTGAGATGACATCAAAAGCAGGTTGAGCGGGTTTGTCATATGTCTCCTAGATGTGAGTGCATATGGGGGGTAAAGTGTGAGTATGGGGAAAAGCTTGGTAGGCTATGAATCTGACGAGCCGACGGCCCTCTTAGGCTGCCTATCTTATCTATAGCTACAGGGCAACCCTCCTTGTGAGCGAGGCGGGTGTCCCTCAGGTTCACGCAGTCCTTCAAATCAACACATAGTCCTTGCATATGACTGACTAGCTCCCGGGTGCGGCTCTAGCCTAGATGCTATCTTCCACGATATGTTTCATATATGGTAGGGTTGTTAAAGTCCACAAAATGGCAAAAATATACTACACCTGGGATTCGCTGGTGGCCACCCACCTAACTACTACTCTAGCGGTTGAAGGGATTGTCTTCGAGGTACGTGATCCACAAGTCATTTTCGCACACAAGTCACTTTCGCACTTTTCTTGGCACCTTCAAGTAATTCAGTAATATCCTATGCATAACCCGCAGTTTATCCTTTAAATTACTCAAAATCTTCTTCATTATCAGTTTCTACTTCTATTGAACAAGTCCTTGCATTATGTCCAGTCCCTCCGCAAATACCACAGCGCCTTATACCGGTCTGCCGGCGCTTTACAGGACGACTGCTTTCCCCTTCTTCCTCCTCCATAACCTTGATATCACCCCTCAAGGCCCGTAAAACTTGTGCATCACCTATACTAAGTGCTCCTCCATATTGGATTTGCTTATTTTTCGTCGTACGACGCTTACTTAGTATATGGTTCGTCTCACGAAGCTCTTCGTTCTCCCGACGTAATAATGCATTCTCATGCATCATTGCATGCGTAGCCTTCGTAGTCGAGTTAATTGAGTTCAAAATATGCGTCGGCGAGCTGTCTTGATGCCTCTGGACGCTACTTTTAATCAAAGTTGACTGCGATTCGGCTTCGAGGGTGTTGGTAGGCGTCTTAGAAACCCAGACGGAGGGAGGCAATTGGGGGTCGAGTGTCGGTGTTCGTACTACTTTTGCGATATCCAACGTAGATATGACCCTATCCGGGTTAAAAGGAACAATTCCAGCTGCTTCGAATCCTGATCTGATGTTTTTTTCGTGAAAAGCACCAATGAAAGCTTCTAAAAATCCAGCTAAGAAATCCTGCTTCTCAATATGGGTTTGATGCCTTCGCATTAAACCCTCCACGAACGCACCGTACAGCCGTTTCAACACACTAAAAGGTACCAAATACAAAGGCTGGAGCTTGTGGGATGAATGGGAAGGCATACACAATGTAATTACGCCGTGCGCCGCGAGGTAAGTCTCAAAATCCATCGAGTGGTGGCTCTCGTGACCATCCAATATTAAGAGACTTTTCGCACCCTTACGACGGCTAATAATATGTTGAACAAAGTGTTTTGCCCATTCCACACCAATATTATTAGTAGTCCAACCGTTATGGGAAAGGTCGACCTTCCAGTTGGCCGGTAGGTCGTTACCGCGATACCACGAAGCAAGATGAACCTTGCCCGCGAAGATGATGTACGGCGGTACCGCCCAACCTTGCGAATTAATAGCCTGGATCACCGTAACCCATTCCCAACCTCCTTGTGTAGCCTTTCTAGGCCGTCCGTGTCTTTCTGCACTCGTTACAACCATACCGGTTGTGATTATGCCCATTAGGAAGCCCGTCTCGTCAAAGTTGTAGATATCCTCTGGTAGGATACCGTATTTAGCGATTGTGTCCCTAACAAGCTCAAACCAGGCGTAATATGCGATAGGATCTTCGCTAAATACCCTCTGGTAATCAATTCGACGGTTTAAACGCGTTCGGAGGTCTTGTCGGCGGTTAACGAAGTTCGTGGTCCAGTTATTGCCGACGGGGGGCGCGTCGCGTACGCGTCGTAGGATATTCGCCATTTCTTCAACGTATCGAAGCCGAGGAGGAAATGCTCGCGCATCTAGCTCAATTATACGTCGGGCAATCGTATCCTCTTCGGTTTGAGTTAGATTTCGTTTTAACATATTAGCTTCGTGTCGCGTTTGGTCGCCGTCGAATCGATTCTTTAGTGTACGGTCGCAAACGTTGTAGATACGGCCAAGCTTACGCCATGAAATTTCAGGGTTGCGCTTTTTAGCTTGAATAGCTAGCTGAAGATCGGCTTCTTTAGATTTACGAGGAAGAAAGTACAAGCTAAGTTAAAAGGTTGAAATATTTGAAAAAGTGCGAAAGTGACTTGTGTGCGAAAATGACCTGTGGATCACGTTAAACGGTTCCATCAAGCCAATTTCAGCCTGCGCCTCGCCTTTTTACGTTTTTCTTTTGGTGCACTTTTCTGCTTATACCTTGCGTTTGGTAGCAAAATACGGACATAATGAAATATGCTAATCCTATAGCCCATGTGGATAATATAAAAGCATCGTCACATGCTATCGGATGGTATCTGCCTCAAGGCCCCACACATGGACGAGACGAGGTGTTCATATCCAGAATGGCAACGAAAGTGTTTTTCAACCTGCCCAGCTGGCAACATCGGACAAGGAAAAGGGGGTTTTCGGCATTACGGAACAACACACAGTCCAGACAAATTGGTATACTTTCGAAGATCGACCCCTATCCTTGGCATCCTTTATCGATGTTTTTATGAACAGGGTACCAGTTGTGCGTGAACCAGGATTTCTTACTCCGGAAGAACGTAGGAAGATGCTCGAAGTGGTCAGAACGCACAGTTTGTTACTCATACCATGTTAGTGTCTAAGCAATCGTATGCTGATTGAGTTTTGTAGGGGAATACGATACCGAGAATACGTGGCCACGCGTTAGAGTGGCAGGCATTACACAATACGATCACATCAAAGGCATATAATATCGTCTTCAAGTCGCCTAGGTCGCCTGTTGACTTGCTCGTCCTAGATAAAAATCTTTACGTCAAGAGTGTGGAGGAGGCTCGTTTACTGCAGCGTCGCTGGAAGAATGAAGCCGGTGTTGATATTATCCAACACATTGCCGAAAAGTTGCGGCAAACCACCAACATGAAAGTGGAAGTGGCACGAGGAGACGATGAGTATTTCGCGGGGGTGCTACGCGCAGTCGACCGTGGCATTGGAGTCCATGCCGATTATGCACCTTATGTAAGTTTAAACTGGCACCGGTGATCTCCTTCATCACGCCACGAAGTCTATCGAGCCTCCGGCTTTATATACAACGCGGTAGACACCGGCGCGAGGGGTACCAGTGGCACCTATTACGAGTTACGGGTCATCAGTTGTACTTCTATCCGCAGGTGACCCCAAATCACAGTCCTTACCGGTGAAAGTTGTTCCTTTGACGATGGGGAAGCTTCTCAGCTCGACTGATGCACCAAAGATGGGCGGCTGGTTGCCGAAATAGTGGGGGTACCACCAAGTAAGACCAGGATAACCAACGCTCTCGTCGGCAGCTGCCCTGGCTGCGCAAAGTGCCGACCCAACATCCGACTGTGCCAAGCGTTTGCCATCGGGGCAGATAACGTCAGTGACGCCCTTCTTTTTTGCCCGGGTCTCGAGTGCGTCTCTTTCGGATCGGGGGATGGGTTCGGCCAGGGACAAAGCCACCAGGCTGAAGAGGAGTACGCTTTTCAAGTTCATAATCATCTTGTTAGATTGAAACTTCCAGAGAGTAGGAAGAGATACAGGTGAGTAGCAATGAGAATCTTTGTTTATAATCTGATGATCGATGTGTTTTTTTGGATCAGTGTGGTAAAGCCAGCCGTGTAAGAAGGAGACCACCTGGGTTTTATTCCACAGATATGATAGTGATCGACAAAATTTCACCATTCCTTCTTCATGTCACTCAACAAGATAGCGGCTTCAGAAATACAGATCTGGGGGCTACATTACTATGCAAAATGAAGTCAAATGGGAAATGACACTGAGCCTTTGCCATGCAGGCGTCCCCAGAAATCGCAACCCGACCGTGGGTATCAAAGACGCCACAGAACCCGATAGCGGCTCATGCACAGTCTACTTTTTTGAAAAAACGCATCTCCGAGCATCAGAATAGCTCTCAGACGAATATTTTCTCAGCTGTCGACCAGTTTGCGAAGGGAGCAAAAATGATAATGCACGAGCTCGCCCTCGTACGGGCCGAGTGCGCTGAGCTTCGAGAGGCAAATAAGATGCTAAGCCGGCGCCGGGGGACTAAAAAAATGCAATTACGGGAAGGAGAATCACTTATTTTCCAAGAAGTACAGGACCTACGGGACTCTAGAGAGTTGGCGACGCAGATACAGCAAGAAGAGCGCCGAAATGGTGGTCGCGCAAAGCGTGTTGAAACGCGCCCGAGGCGCTGTGGTATTTGCAACGGGACTGGGCATAATGCGCGAACTTGTAACATCGCATTGCCATCTTCTGGAGAGGAAGATTCAGAGTAGTTTCAATTGATTTACCGCGTTGTGGTTTTACTATCGTAAAATTTCTATGCGAGGTTATGTAAGGGTGGCCAGCTCGGTGTACATTCACGTTATATTGTAGCTAACTCTAAAGAAGAAAAGAAGAAAAGAGTGAATCAGTAGTTGGTGTAACCAGAGCGATCCTAATATCCACAAAAGAGTGGCAAACCGACAACGAACTCACCCCAGTCACGTCATTGAAGATCATATACCAAGAAGGGGCATAGGATCCAACTCCCGTGCGCCCAACGACTTTAGTTGCTCAACCAATCGATCAACTCCTGGATAGTTGCACATTCAATGAAAATGGACGCCTTGACATCAATACCCAGCTCTGAATGGATCTTCTCAGACAGCACGAGCGACATCAATGAATCCACGCCCATTTCGGCAAAGGCAGCCTCACCTCTGGACACGTCTTCCAAATCCAGCCCTGTTTCATCTGCAATGAGCTGGAGGCAGGCGGCCACGCGAGGATTTTGATTTTGTTTATTTGCACCCTCTGTGTGCTCTTTCTGGGCGACTGCTGGCGGCGATGCAGCGGGCTCTACCGATTGCACTACAGTAATCTCATCTTGGCGTCGCGACGGGACTGTGGCATAGTTAGGCGGCTTGGAGTTGTCAGACTTGCTGACGTTGCGGTTCGTGCCGTGTGCCTGACGGCGAGGAAACATGACGGGCATCAAGGCGCGCGGAACCCGCTTGAACTTGATACCCGCACACACGCCCACAACCTTTTCGCCGTGGAGCACATATATGTCGCCTGCGAACGCGCCAGGTTCCCCTTCGACAGGAAACATGCGGACGTAGTTACGGTAGCTGATGTCCGGCTCAAGCGGCCCCGCCAGCCGTAAGTGACGCCACCCGGGCGTGATATAGAAGAAGTCGCGAGACGACCCTGTTGTTTCCTTGTCGCCTTGCACTCCGAAGGCATTCATGACGATACCGGCCAGCTGGAAGGCGCTGTCGATCCAGTGAGGAGGCGTATGCCAAGTGCCGTGACGATCGGCGTTCAGCAATATGTCAGCGGTTGCTTCCTGCGCGTCTTCATCCAGTGCTAAGCGCTGCATCCCGCGGTACCGGGCTCCGTATTCCACCACGTTTGCGAAGAGCTGGTACACGGCACTTTGCGAAAGGATGCTCACCCTGCTGTTGTCGATGCTGCCACCATGCCCTCCCGCTGCCGCTTTCCACAGCAAATCGGCACGCGCAGAGACAAGATGTGAAGCAATCTGCCACTCAGCTTGCCACATCTGCGCGTCCTCGTAGCAAACCACGGCTGTGGCAAATGCTCTTTCGGCCTTGCGAGTCCCATCTGCGTTTGCTGCGTATATGCTTACTCGAGCTTTCCTGTATGACATGTCCAAGGCTCCTTCGACTTGGATGAATTGCGCCGGCAATGATGCGCGGGATTCCTCATCGTGCACCACCTGTGCCTCGACCACCTCCATGTTCCTGACGTCCATGTACAACCTGCCAGCGTTGGGTACCATGCGTTTATACAAGTACTCACCAACAGTGAGGGTGATATCTGCCCAGACACTCTGCATAATCTGTGATTAGTAATGGCATCGACCACAACTTTGGTTAGGGGGAGAGGACAAAGTTTGACGTACTCCAGTCACTACACTCCTCCCATTAATTCTATGTCCGTCCGCTGCTCCAAGCAGATCGGGGTGGGCCAAGTTGGAGATGGCTGTCATCCGTCCCACAGACTCGCCGAATTCCTCAAAAATGATTTGTTGGACAGACGAGGTGAAGAAAGGCGGAGTTGCTGTACTGCTGTCGTTGGTCTTGCGTCCAGGATGGGCCTTGTCCAGCGTCCACGTTCCCTCGTACGGAATCCAGTAGTTCTTCTGGTTCCAATGGTATGGGTCGAGGTGAAGCAGGCGATGAGATTTCTCCTGCGGAGAGAAGTATTCATTCCACTGAACAGGCAGGCCCAGACAGTGCAATGCCGCTAGACTTGTGGTCAAGGTAGACAAGTGATCGTCATCTTTCCGCATTGACGCAAAAGTCTGCGTCGCTCCTCTTTCAAAGTGATTACGCGCGAAAGAAGTGCAAACGGGATGGGGACCTATGTCGATCCAAGCAGCCTTTTCATCTACTACGCCTTCTGCCACGGCGCTGTCTAGCGCGGTGACAAAATCTACAGGCTCGCGCGTGGCGCGCTGCAGATACGTCTCGTTGATGATCTGATTCTTGGAAACGCACTTCCCGAGGAGCGGGGAGACGACTGGGATCGCGGGGGCCTTGAATATGACACGCCGAGCAACATTTTCAAAGTCCCCGAGGATAGGCTCCAATTGTGCAGAGTGGAAAGCGAAGGGCACCTCGAGTAGGATGCACTTGAGTCCAGCACCCTGCAGCATGTCACGTAGAGAGACTATATCTGCTCGAAGGCCGCTGACGACGGTATCGGCACGCCCGTTGAGACACGAGACCTCATAATTGTACTCCTCTCCAGCCGTTCGGCACAATTCGGCGATAGCCTCGTCCGAGGCACCACGAACAGACATCATGACATGACTCCCAGGCTCGCAGGTGGCCATCATGAGTTTGGCTCGCTCGCCTACCAGGAATAAGGCATCTGCCACGGACAAGACGTCAGCTGCAACCAATGCGGCATATTCTCCTAGGCTATGTCCGATAACGACGCTGGGTGTAATGCCAAGCAGTCTCCAATACTGTGTCAAAGCGATTTGAAGGGCAACCAGGGCGAGTTGAGTGACGATCGGGCTCTTGCCTGGGGCGTCAGAAGAGTCTGAGCTGGCGCTATCTATTGAGACTACAGCCTCAAAGCTTGTGTCGCCGTCAGTGCTCGAGCCCTTGGGCGAAGGGCTTACAACATCAACATTTGCTGCATCGCCAACTATAGCAGCAAGCACTGAGGGGAGCCCCAGTTGGCGAACGACGCGATCGAGCTCGAGGACCCGGTTGCGGAAGAAAGGTGCTTGTTCGAACAACTGCGCTGCGGCACCTTGGTAAAAACAGCCTTGGCCTGAGAAAGCAAACACGACAGCCCTCTGCGTAGCTGTGGAAACATGTCTCGCATGGACATCGACATCGTCAACAGCAGCCTGCAGGAAGTGCCGAAGCTGCTCAGTGCTGGAAACAGAAGCAGCAATGCGGATGTGATGGTGTATTCGACGAGCACACGTCGTGTAAGCGACGTCGCTGAGTTCCGTCGCTTGGTGGGAATCCAGATAGCGGAGCAAAGCACCGACATTGCCCCGGAGCGAGGCTTTGCTTTTGGCTGAGATGCATACCACTTGACAGGTTGCCGTCCTCGGACGCGAGGTATCATCGTCTTCTTTGATGCGTGGCAATGGCGCATCTTCGAGCAGTAGCGTCGTGTTGCCGCCGTGAGCACCAAAGCTGTTTACAATGGAGTAGCGCTTCAAGCCATTAGACATTGGAAGCCAAGGGCTGTTTTCGGAGAGGACACCAGCATTACGATTGGCCAGATGCTGGGCCACGACAGGATTCATGGTCGTCTTTATGCCGACGTGACGCGGAATCGTGCCGTGGCGGTACATTAACAGCACCTTGATCAAGGATGCGATCCCTGCAGCAGCTTCTCCATGTCCAATATTAGACTTGACGGCACCCAAGTGCAGGCGCTGTTTGGAACGCTGTCGTCGGCCTAATGGCGCGAAGAAGTTGAGCACTGACTCTGACTCGACCGCGTCCCCAACCTGAAGTCAAGAAGTCAGCATGAAGATTCAAGAAAAAAGCCCAGAAAATGAGGATGAGCCGACCTGGGTTCCTGTGCCGTGCAGTTCGACAAAATTGACGTCCAGAGGGCTTACCCCTGCCCGGTCGAGTACTTGGCGGTAGTTTTCTTTCTGCACACCGGCATGTGGTTGAGTAATCGAAACGCTCTCTGCCGAGTGATTCGTAGCACCAGATGCGATAACCGCCAAGACTGTGTCGTTGTCCGTTAAGGCGTCTTCGAGTCGTTTTATTACTACAGAACCAACGCCGTCTCCCCGGCAGTAGCCATCGGCTCCAGCGTCCCACACCTTACACTGGCCGGTTTTGGACAAGAAGTGCCCTTTGCTTAGCATGCAGTAGATATCTGGATTCGTCTTTGGAAGTTCTCATGTCAGCACCAATCCTCGCTTAGTCTAATGATGCAACTTACAATGACGTTAAGACCCCCGGCCACTACAGTGTCAGCCTCACCAGCCCACAGCGCCGAACAGGCAGCATGAACTGCGGCCAGGCCGCTTGAGCACGCCGTGTCGATGTTAAAGCTGGGCCCCTGAAAATTGAAAAAGTAATTAATGCGACCGTTGCCGAAGGCCCGCTCAGTACCAGGAATTCCGTAGGTGCCAACCTTCTGGCTTGCGTTTACCTCGCGGTAGTCGTCGCTGGCCTGGCCGTAGTAGGTCCCAACCCGCGAGATGTGAGAGGAAGGCGTCCGATTGGGCACGAAGCCGGCCATCTCGAGCGCCTCATAGGCAGTGACGAGTGCTAGACGCTGCATAGGGTCTGTCTGTTCAGCCTGTCACAGTCCCATTGTTAGATGGCCAAGCATTTTAGATCAAACGTTGGGGCTTCATTATCTTACCTCGCGTGGTGACATATTGAAGAAGCCGGCATCGAAGTGCCCGGGGTGTGCTATGAAATTACCGAATTTTGTCCCGACAGTGTTCTCTCTTTCGCCATTGGGGTCGAAATGCGCATCGAGATCGAATCTGTCCGAGGGGATGACAGTGTGAGTATCATGGCCGTCCACTAATAATTCCCAGAATCGCTCAGGAGTATCAGCGCCCCCCGGCAGGCGACATGCCATGCCGACAATAGCCAGCTTTGAGTTTTGCGGTAAACTTGGCTTGTCTTGGACTGGAGAAAACGTTGATTCGTCTCTCATAGCCCAGTCAACGAGATCTTGGCGCCTCACACTGGTAAATGAAAGCTTATCCGTGACGGCGGAAATGATGGTGTCCGAGATAAGTGAGGTTCGGTAATGGATTATATTGCATGATGACACCATGGACAGTCCCGGTTCCGAAATTTGCATCACCACACCATCGGCGAGCTTGTCAAAATACAGCGGCTTAGTTAGGGCTTCGGTGCAGATGGCCTCTATTAAGTGGTACGCATCTGTAGCCAGAAAAGGCCCCCCCGTGTATGGCGATAGCAGCGGCAACTGGACGGGACGGGAACCCCATCTCTCCCGGGCTCCAGCTGTCTCGAGGATGGCACGTACGTCATCGGGGTCATACAGATTAGGGACATGGCAGACACCTCCTGAGATAGGCAGCGGGGAGTGTCGTGATGATCCCAATAACTGCGACTGGCGGAAGAGCTCCGCGAGACGAGCCGGGGGACCGGTGACGCCTACCGAAGCATGGTCGATGTGGCTTATGCTGACCTGAGTCAGTGGTGTCGTCTTCTGACCACTCATCAACGACTCGTCTCGACCGTTGAAGTGGTCCAGCTCGGCCTGTACAGCCTCTGCTGGCATGCCAACTATCACTGAAGCCCAACTAACGGACGACGACGCTGCCTCTGCACGAACAGTGTTCTCGAGGAGCTGGGAGATCCGGTTCACATGAAGACAAAAGGCAAAAGCCATCCGCACGCTTTCAGCACCGTAATGAATGAGGTCTGCGAGAGAAGTTGAGACGGCCACTGCTGCAGCTGAGAA
The DNA here is from genome assembly GCF_002105095.1 of Pseudomassariella vexata. Taxonomy (NCBI): domain Eukaryota; kingdom Fungi; phylum Ascomycota; class Sordariomycetes; order Amphisphaeriales; family Pseudomassariaceae; genus Pseudomassariella; species Pseudomassariella vexata. Next base: position 1,666,387 of record NW_024467956.1, on the reverse strand, counting down.
GAGGCCTATGCTTATGCCTGCCAGGCACGTTACTCCCGAATTCCTTCCCGCCTCGTGGAAGTATGGAATATTGTGTGCTTCGTGGTGACTGATGTACTTAGCACAAGACGAAGACGAGAAGAGCTCGTTGGGGAAAAACTGACCCTATCAGCATGGCCATCTCGTAGATGCAGACGAAGGCACCCTCCCAAGTGCCACCTAAGGGACCGTCCTTCAGCTCCTTCCAGTGCGAAGCCAGCGTGATGACATGGTGGAACGGCGGGACGGAATCACGCAGCGGACGTGGAAGCTTCTGGACCTCTTGTCTCAGAACCGAAGTGCACTCGTGCAAGAAATGGGCAAGCAGGGGATGTCGAGGTAGCTTGGAAAATCTATGAAGACGGCGGAACAGGTCCTGAACATCGCCGCTTGGGAACTCATGACTGAACAGGATAAATCGGGTAAGTCGATCGGCACCGTTGGTGACTTCTACGTCTCCTGGCGAGGTGGGCTCAGAACCAGTGATAACGTTGGCGTTGTTCATTGCCATATTTTGTTGGCAGTTGTCTTCATGGAGAGAAATTCCGATTGTACTATCGGCCAAGTTCAAGTAAGCTGCACGACGCGGACGGGCTGGAGCCATAATGGAAGACTGACCGTGCTCAAGATATATTTGATTGTTTACATGTATGAGAACAACTATGCACAGGTACCCAAGTACTTAGGTACATAGAAGAGCGGACCAGTCGCCAGGCCGAGCGTCGTGAAGGAATATAGGCGTAAGCAGCGGAGGAACGCATCGCTGACTGCATATAGTACCCATAGACTCGGAATTCGACCCGGTGGATTATACTGCTGCGCACCGAGATTGCTAGCTCGAGACGGCTCCCGAGAATTTTCTGCATCAACCATTACTCGGGTGTGATCTGAGACCCAAATTAATTCCACCCTATTTGCGCCGCATCAAGTCGGCCGCAAGCCCGCCAAGAACAAGTACCTATCTCATCACTTGCGAACATATACGCATGTTTTTTCCCAGGTGCCTGTCGGCTGCAATTAACATCGCAATTTTGTCTACAATAGACAATCCAACTGCACCGTAAATCAACACTTTTTGAAATGCGCAATTTAAATACACTACATAGATTGGGCTCTCGCAAACCAATGCCTCGTTTTGTCCAGTCCGACCAGCTTGGAGCCTACCTTGCCGTGCTCGGCCAGCATGAATAAGACCTGATTCAGCAGCGGTTTTAAAGCCGATTCAAAGGCTGCGTTGTCCTCGGAGACAGCCCCGTAGAGAACACGGCTGATGTCGGTGGTGGACAGACCCTCGCCCTCGCCACTACTGTTACTTCTGCTGCTGCTGCTACTACTACTATTCTGCAACACGGCAGCATAGATCTGGCGCTCCCGCGCTTCCCGCTGGGCAATGTACATGGCCAGCTTCCGCGGAAGGTCGCGGATCACGACGCCGTGGCCGGGGTAGCCGACTCGGCACTCCAGACGCGCCATGAGCCGCAAGCTCGCCGTGTAGGCGCCCAGATCCTCGGCCACACTATATCCATGACCCAGCACATTGTCACCGGTGAAGAGCGCGCTCTCCTCTTCCAGCACGAAGCATGCATGGTCCGTCGTGTGCCCCGGCGTCAATACCGCCCGCAGCGTCGCGCCCTCCGTCCGGAAGACCTGCCCGTCAGCGATGGCGTGCTGAAACGGGTCGGGCGTGTGTTTGTGAACCGTTGTGCGGGCGTCATAGGCGACGAGGTCGGCCACGCCGCCCGTGTGATCACCGTGCCAGTGTGTGAGAAGCACATGCGAGATTGACAGGTCGTGGTCTTCGAGGTATCGGGTCACCCTCTTGGCCCATTGAGGGAAGCCCTGTTTGCGGGAGGCATCGGTTAGAATTAAACACAGGGTTTGGAAGAGCCAGACTTGCCTCGCCCGTGTCGATGAGTATCCTGGTGCTGCCGGTGCCGACGAGGTACGTGTTGGTCCCCTGGAGCTGCATGTTTCCCGGGTTTCCGCCGAGGAACCGCACGACGCAGCCAGAGATGTCTTCGTCGACGTCGGGCAGAGCAGGGAGTTTGCTGCGCTGCGTTGAGAGGTAGTCGACCCAGAAGCCGGACGAGTAAAAGCCCTGAGGCTTGGCGGTTGGAGAGGCCATTGCAACTACAACTTGTTCACAACGAGCAACTAATTTGCGAGAAATGGTGCACGCACCGATGTTTCATGATGCGCGCAGGTGTGTGTTTCCGCTCGTGAATCGTTTCTGAATGCGAAGGAAGGCCTTAGCCGTGGCGTTGAGGAATTCACATTCTTGCCCCCCACAACTGCGCATCTGCAAGTGACAATCATTTTGAGGCCATATAGGTCAATCCTGCTTCCATACGCGTAAAATCCCCCGGAATCAACACTATTCATCTATTGTCAATGCTGCGTTGCATCTGACATTGGAAAATCGGATCCCGAGGGTAAGCATTGCACTTGGAGTATGCATGCCGTCAGCACCCCGAAAACCTTCCGGCAGGATTCCAGCCCGGAAACAGGGCCAAGCCACGCCCCGAAAATTGAATCCGCGGACTGCAGAGGCATCAGCCGTGAGTTGAAACTGTAGCCAGAGGCGCATATATGAGTGGTAGATTTGTCTAACGACTTGTCCTTCAAGATGCATCCACAAACAGAACACCATCCTGAGAACCATCGCTTTTGAAAAAACCATCATGATAGCCACCATTCCGGAAAAGTGCACCGTGTTGGTGGTGGGCGGCGGGCCGGCAGGGTCCTACGCTGCCTCAGCTCTGGCGCGCGAGGGCATCGATGTTGTCCTCCTCGAGGCAGACAAGTTCCCGAGGTGCGTTCATGACCTCAATGGCATTTGACGCAAGTTTTGTCTTACACGCGCACCAGATACCACATTGGCGAAAGCATGCTGCCCTCCATGCGACACTTTCTCAAGTTCATCGACGCCTACGAGAAGTGGGATGCTTATGGGTTTAACATAAAGGTACCTAGAACACGCTTGATGGATGCCCCTATTGAATTCCTTGAGAGCTGACGCTCGATACATTAACAGAAAGGAGGCGCCTTTCGCCTGAATTGGTCGCGGCCTGAAACATGTGAGTTACTGTGGTGGTGTTGGTGGATTGAGACCCAAAGATTGCACAAGGGTTATACGTGGTTTTAATTTCTTTTCCCTCATTGTCATCCGGTCAGGTTGATGCCTTCGACAACCACCTCAAATCGCCATCACAGCTTCATGACGTGCCGAACAGGAGGAGTGAGGGACAGTCATCTTGTTTCGCGCAGACAATTTGTGCATCTTGGTCATCATGCCCACTTACACCCTTTAACACATATCCAGTCCCTTCCTCACATTCTGATCAGAGAATCGAATGGCATTTCTCCCGAATCTACGAAGTGTTGAGGTCTTGAGAACCCATTTGGGCTCTTGAGTGGCTCAATCTCGTAGTGCTGGTAGCCCAGATCTCCGACTTCAATTCAAACCTTCCCCCCCGCCCCACGCGCTTTATCTTCTTTTCTCCCCCTTTTTCCCCTTTTCTCTCATCTTCTGCGACAAGCCCTCAATAGAAAATGCTGTTTGGAGTGGGGGTCAGTAACTAACACTCGATCTGTAGATACCGACTTCGTCGCAGCTGGTGGCCCTGGGGGCTACGCCTGGAATGTGGTTCGATCTGAAGCAGACGAGCTGTTGTTCAAGCACGCAGCAGAATGCGGCGTCAAGACCTTTGACGAGACCAAGGTGGCCTCGATTGAGTTTGCCGAGCCTGCCTCTTCCGACTCTCAGAACTTTGGCCGTCCCGTATCTGCGACATGGACCCGCAAAGATGGGACCACTGGCACCATCTCGCTTGACTATGTCGTCGACGCATCGGGCCGGGCCGGTCTCATCAGCACCAAGTATCTTAAGAATCGATCCTACAACCAGGGGTCGAAGAACATTGCCAGCTGGGGCTACTGGAAGGGCGGCGGCGTCCACGGAGTCGGAACATTCAAGGAGGGCGCCCCCTATTTCGAAGCGCTCAAGGACGGGAGCGGATGGGTGTGGTTCATCCCACTCCACAACGGCAAACATTCGGTCGGCATCGTGCAGAACCAAGAGATGGCCACCAAGAAGAAGCGAGAGATGGCCGAGCCCTCGTCCGCGGGCTTCTACAAGCAGTCTCTTGAGCTCGTGCCCGGTATCAAGGAACTCCTCGCGAACGCCGAGCTCGTGTCGGACATCAAGTCGGCATCTGATTGGTCCTACAGCGCCTCGAGCTACGCCTTCCCCGGTGTGCGTATTGCTGGCGACGCTGGCTCTTTTATCGATCCCTTTTTCTCCTCGGGCGTCCACTTAGCCCTCTCCGGCGGCCTGTCCTCGGCAACCACCATCGCAGCCGCCATTCGCGGCGACTGCAACGAGGAAAAGGCGGCGTCGTGGCACGATAAGAAGACAGCCGAGAGCTACACGCGCTTTCTCGTCGTCGTGTCCAGCGCTTTGAAGCAGATCCGGTCTCAGGACCAGCCCATCATCAACGACTTTGACGAGCAGAGCTTCGAGCGGGCGTTCGACCTGTTCCGGCCCATCATCCAGGGCCAGGTCGACGCCGACGCGCGGGGCAAGCTGAGCCAGGCCGAGATCTCCAAGACGGTCGAGTTCTGCTTCAAGGCGTTCGCGCACGTCTCGTTCGAGGAGAAGGAAGCGCTCATCGCCAAGCTGAAGCAGCTGGGCCTCGACGGCGACGCCTACGACGAGTCCAACAGAGCCGCGCTCGACGCCATCGAGAAGAAGCTGACGGCCGAGGAGCAGTCCATCCTCAAGACACTCAAGGGCCGCCGCATGGTGCGCCCCGAGGACTCGCTCAACATCGACAACTTCACGCTTGACTCCATCGACGGCCTCGCCCCGCGTCTGGAGCGCGGCCGGCTGGGCTTGCAGGGGGCCAAGAAAGCCCAGGTCAAGTTCACCGCACACGATTCGCTGTCGTTCCTGAACGGCGAGGCTAGAGCGGCGAACAAGCTGCAAAATGGCCATGCGGCCGCTAATGGAACCGGTCATGCGAACGATCATGCGAACGGTCATGCAAGTGATCACGCAAATGGTCACGCAAACGGCCACTCAGATATTCACGGGGTCGAGAAGTCACTAGTAGACCTCGTAATGTCCGAGGAGAGGCTCCCGTCGGCATCCCTTGACGAGTCTAGCAGACACCGGTTGATGTCGTCTTTGCACGAGTCGGCCGAGGAACTTGAGACGCCATACGACACCATGCTGCGCTTTGTCAATGCTGTAAGTAATCGAAGCCATGAATTAACTCCTCGACAATGCTCATCATGCTGTACAGGGCCGACAAGTAGCGCTGATCAAGATCGGCGGCGACCTTGGAATCTTCAAGTCCCTCGCTGACAGCAAGACGCCGTTGTGTTCGACGCAGTTGGCAGAGGGGACCGGGGCCGATCCGACACTCTTCAGTCGCATCATGCGCTACCTGGTCGCCAACCGTCTCGTGGCCGAGGTATCGCCGGACCACTACGTCGCCCGCAAGACCACACACGCCCTGGCGGACCCGCGCATCGAGAGCCCCATGCGCTTCTTTCACGCCGTCAGCAACCCAGCCTTCCAGGCCCTGCCCGACTTCCTCCGGGAGACGGGGTACCAGAACCAAACACAACGCCAGGCCCTCCAGAAGGGGCTCGGCACTGAGCTGGGCCTCTTCCCCTGGCTGAAGCAGCGCCCAGACCTGCTGAGGGACTTCCAGAGCCTCATGGGCGTGCCCAAGGAGGGCAACTGCCTCGACGTGATTCCGCTCGACGACTCGGTCTGCAGCGGGCACAAGGGTCCCGTGTTCGTGGACATTGGCGGCAACACGGGCCAGCAGGCAGGCGGCCTGGTGGCCAAATACCCCGCGCTCGCCGGCCGCGTGGTGGTCCAGGACCGCCAGGAGACGGTCAACAGCGCCACGGGCGTCAAGGGGGTTCAGTTTATGGCGCATGATTTCTTCAGCCCGCAGCCGGTGAAGGGTAAGTCGACTCGTCGTTAGCACCACTCCAGGCAACATCGAACTTTTTGACTGACTGAAACAAACAGGAGCCAAGTACTACTACCTGCGCGCCGTCCTGCACAATTGGGACGACGACAAGGCGGCGCAGATCCTGGCCAATATTGTCCCCGCCATGTCGGCCGACTCGCTGGTGCTGATCGACGAGGTCATCATGCCGGACATGGGCGCGCACGTCTGGCCCGCGGGGCTGGACCTCCAGATGTACACGCTGTTTGGCGCGTCGGAGCGGACGGCAAAGCAGTGGGATGCCCTACTCCAGCGAGCAGGTCTGCAGCCCGTGTCGGTCAAGAAATATGCTCCTGTCATGGGGAGTTCTGTTATCTTTGCTGCACCAAAATGACTCTGTCTGTAGCGTAGGACTACTTTGCGATGTAATGAATTAGGAAATTGCAATATCACAACGTCGCTGTATTGTGTTATGCATTTGTGAACGTCTGTGTTGCCAGCGGGGAGAATTGTTCGTGTATGTGGCTTGTCTTTATCTAGGATAACACAAGGACATACTTTCACATATTACTAATTACGAGAAAAAAGACAGACCGGAAAAATATTGTGCCAGCCAACATGCAGAAGCCATCATCGTCTTTTTGACTTGAGCATTCTGGGATACTCGTTGCGTGACTTTGCATGCGTAAATAACCTGCTCAACAGCATCTGAGAGAGTCGGTTGTTTTTCCCCAGAGCGTCAGGGAGGCGTTTCTCCTGAGCTCCGGGGATTTCAGCACGACCAGAGAAGCCGTGTGCTTAAGTACTAAAGTACGTACGTATTGCTTGCCTTGAGCTGGTGTTTGCGCTGCTCCAAGACAGTGGACCGACGCCATAGATCCTCAACTACTTGCGAACATTATAGCTAGCTTGTATTTATTTTATTTGATGCCCGCCGTTAAAGTCCCCAGTAATCTCATAGAGGATGTTAGGAAATGATATATGCTGAACTAGAGAAGCTACGTCAGACTAGCGACGGAATGCTAGCTTCAAGTCGCACCGGAGAAACTAGGCTCTACCAGTAGAATAGTTTACCACTAGTCCTCTGTGATAATCTAAGGAAGCTGTTTAAGTATATATTTAGGCAGGACAATTTTTGAGACGTAATATAGCGTTACCACATTCAGCTATAATGCCTTTTGGAATATTTACTTTACGCCGCTTTGCTGCCCAGAAATTCGCGCGTAAGGCAGTGACTGAGCCAATATATACACATTGTTCGTCTGCGTCGCTGTCGTCGTCGTTGCACTACTCGATGTAGCTCCTCCGGTGTCACCCAGCGTGGCTGCGGCTGTGGTCTGGCTTCGCATCAGGGCTCTTCGCATCGCCATTTTCTCCCCAACGGTCCGTACGCCCGGAGACGGGTGGAGAGATCAACGTGTCAGGGTACGGCTAGGCCGAAGGCAATAGTACAGAGTGATGGGGAGTAACGGGCGTCCCTCCTACGTAGCACCGGGTGGTCACTGGCGGTCTCAGGTAGGGGTGCCCACGGTGATGCATTGATCTCTGCTCCTTCCCTATCCTACTTCAAGATGGTCCTTATATAGATAGCTAGGCCGCCGCTTGGACCCGGCATAACAGCAGGGTCGGCGATGCCAAGGATCTTGACTCTCGTCATCCCAAAGCTTCACATAGATTGTAATCATGACTCGGGAGTCTTTTGTCCGAAACACCCCTCCGGCGCCCCACCGGTGTCTTGCGTTCAGTGTCCTGACACCCACTGGTGCCTATGGCATTCTGTTCTCTGACAGACCGGTAGCTATTGCTTGAAGAGCTCGATAAATATCATCTTCGGTATATTGACTCATATTAGTGTAAAGAAGACGTACATAAAATTTCGTAACGATTGAATCGATATTAGTAAAGAAAAAAGAGGTTGAAGTTAGAGGCTAGCGGTGTTGATGAGGCATTTTTGGGTGTCCCACATGTGGGGGTGTCCCGGATGTGGATGTGGGACGTTATAAGAAGGCTTCTCAATAAGGCCGTACTTATCCTCAACATAATCTTTCATCCAGTTCCAGCATAACTCAATTGGGTTAGCAGAAAACACTAATAATAAACTAGGTACTAATAATCAGTAACTTATATTATTTAATCTAGGGAATGCCATATCAGGCCCTCCCACCATTAAAGGCATTAAAAAATTTAGATCTGGCGAGTAAGGCGGCCACGAGATCACTTTCACACCGCTCTCTTCGAACTCTTTTAGAGTTGACGTACTCAACAAGCTGAGCTTCCTGCTGTGTACTAAGCTCTCGTGGGCGGCCTGTACGAGGCTTAACGGCAGCGGATTCAGCCCGAATATCATGCTTAACCTGGCCAATAGAGAAGCCCGTTTGCCTCGCAATAGCAGTCGGGCCGAGGCAGTCATCGAAATAGAGCGTCCGGACTCGTAGGCGGTCAGCCTCTGTCAAGTGCTTCGTATAAATATCTCGTGGTCGGCGCTCTATAGTTACGTTAATAATGCTGAAGATAGATTAATGAGGGAAACAATCGTTAGTTAGGTCTGGAAGTGCTCCAATGTAAGCTAAGCTCAATTTAGTATAGCGTGCGTATTGATCTCACACGGAGGTACTTAACAGGGGTGAAAAACATTGGCCTATAGTAGACAAGTTGGTTTTCTAGGAAGCGTAGGGCGGACGAGCCTGCGGTTGCTCTGTTCTAGTAGTGGGCCGCTACTTATGTTGGGAGGGACTAGTTAAGTCACGTCGTGCTGGAGCTCATAAAAACTCAGTACTAGCGCTCATTGAGCTTCTTTTTAATAAACATACCCCTCCATCCCTCGTCACTTGCCCACCTTACACAGATCTCAGATCTACTATGGTATACATGCAATACAACCCAAGGCAACAGCCTCGAGTGCGCAGCTGAGAATTCGCCGCCCGTGCAGAGCAAAGAACGCCTCCTAGAACTACTCTATCAGAGAGATATGGAGGGTCCTATTTGAGACATCCTTCCAGCCGCTCACGTACCAGTACGTTTTTGTGGTGCTGCAGCGTCACAGCCTTATTTTGCCACCCTGACGGGTAAGTCCTCTGAGTCTTTTACGGAAAGGTTTTCCGGTAGAGATTCGCTTTCCTCCACAAATTCGCCCACTTCCCACTCTCCTCTCCTAACCCATTTTTATGACTGCCTCTGGCGCCCTCCTAGGTAGCAGTCCGTGATTTCTCGGTTTCCTGCAGGGTCACAATTCTCTCCAATATAACGCAGCCGAGTTTGAATATATAAGCCTCGCGACGCACAGGAATGTCGCATCCTGGTCCAATGGTACCCAAAAGTGTCATACGTGGCAAAAATGCTCGTTAATATAAGGGTGACAAGCTTTGAGGCGAGCGTTGTGGGTCGCGCCAAAATGCTTAAGCGTGGGCAGTTCTGTTTATTTGCAACGCGCGGAATGCCGATAGTAACACAAGGTATGATTATAGATGCAGTCAGACTGGATGCCCGTTTTGGGGCAGGATGGGTGGGTCCTACGGATATAGAGTAGTATCCGCGCTTACGCCCCCAATCCGTGCTTACGCCCCAATCCGTCTAGGACAACGCAAGCCATCCTGGCCAAATCAAGCAATCTGACTGAAAATCTCTGCACAGTGCCTTATTGCAACCCAAAGTTGGCAGTGCATCTAATTTGATTCACTATCAAAAACTTAATCAACAAACACGCTACTTGTGGTCTAATAACCTTGATGATTGAGCAGTTGCTGCAGTGAGATTTTAGTGCAGTGAGATGCTACTGCAGTGAGATTGTTTCCACGCTAGGGGATATTCGAGGCTGGATTCCGTAGCACCGGCCTGATAAGAGAACACTTTTTAATGCAGGCTTTTGCAAGTCGGTTGCGGGTTGGGATAGTATAAGACATCTCCAAGACCGAGCGCGCTCGTTTAAATACTTCGTGTATCATGGATCGCTGCGTTGGCTATGGATGCCACGGGCGAATTTGAGCGCAGAGTGTCTCTGCAGCTCATGAAAACACCGCAGGATGCATTGATGGATGTCGAAAACTCAGTCCCTGATTTGGGACCATTCAGTTTCGAAGGAAAAGACATACCCCCTGAGTGGCTAGACGACATCTTTCCTATCACAGACAAATGGCCGGCAGACCATGGCTATGATCACTTGAGAGGACAGGAGAACATGGGCACACCCGTGGAACTTCCAGCAGAACGAACATGTCACAATCCTCAAGGTCCTTGTCTCAGCTTGGCAACAGGCCTCCTCAAGTCCATGCACATCAGTTCCCCATCCTGCCTCTTGGGGGGATGCAGCATGAGTAAGCAGGATCAGCAGCAGTGCCCGGTCGATGCGACCCTGTCCACCTGTCAGAGAAGTCTGCGAGTCATGCGCGGCCTCCTCAGGTGCCCCTGCTACTCCAGCCCTCAGCTGCAGCTCCTAGTCACCGTCATCTGCAACGAGACGATAGCCTGGTACTGGCGCATCATCAGCACGTACAACAGCAGCCGCCATCACCCCGGCACGAGAATGGAGCGCGGTACCAGAGGCGAGGCTTCCACACAGGCAGAAGCCCCGCTCCTGAGACGACCCTTCTTCATCGGCGACCACTATTTGGAGGGCCACTTGGAGAAGATGCTGATTGGCCAGGTGATCTCCAGCAGGTTGCAGGAGCTGGAAGGTCTGGCCAGAGAAATGGCCCGGAAGGACAAGAACGGCGGCTGTCCGATGCTACATGGCGTGAACATGAGAAGGGATACTTTCCTCCATGCCCAGCTAAGCGCCATTAGACGCGAGGTAGATAGCCTGCAGGACGAGACACTAGGGGACGATTGATAAAGTTACGTTCTTGTATTCTTAGACTTGACATCTGGACTTGGTGTGGCTAAGTTATTATGTCAGAAGTGGTACCTGCGCAGCGACCACTACTTATTTCCAGACCAACAACACTAGCCTAGCTTTCTTTCCTCACCACAATACATCACTTCTATTGTGTGTCCCTCAACAGGTTATGAGCCCTCACGCTCACGCGCATCACGAATAATTGCATTTCTGAAGCATTATTCGTCATCATCATCATTTCGATCATTTGCACAATTTTCGGCATCTGATTCGACCTTTATTTCGCGAAGTTGGCCTTCGAAGGTCCGCTACGGTAGGTGCACGAATCTGCTGCAACCTGCAGCAGCGTGGTCACTCTCCAACTTCACGGCTTGATCACAACAACAGCATTGAGAATAGTGACTGCACGAGCCTAAATCATTGATTCTGGCCTTGCAGCTCATCACTACACACTTTCCTCGGATTCGTTGATTTCTGCAGTTTTTCCACTTTGTTGGAAGGAACGCGTATCCGACGTCATTACCTTGAAGTGGGTCACGAAAAAAACTTCGTGCCTGCCTCAAGCTTCAACACTACTTAACATCACACAAAATTGCGTCCATCTGATAACGCAGTGACTTCACGATCGCATCATGGCGACCGAAGCATCTGTACGGCTGGCGCCAATTCTTCAGCTGGAAGGCGAGAAGAACCTCAAACTCTGGCAAGTGCAAGTAACTCAACATGCCGAATACTTTGGCCTCGAAGCCTTCCTCGATGGCACATCAACAGCACCACATGAAAGCGCGCCTTCTGAAGAGAAACTCAGATACAAGCAAAAGCAGATCCACACTATGTCATTGCTTACTTCAAGCATCGTCAAGGTTCATGAAAAGCTGGAATCAGCAGGATGGGACATGCTTACTGAAAAAGATCCCTCTGTTCTCTACAGTTTGATTCTCAGAACCATTCCCAAAGAGTCCGAGAACAATGTACCAGCAATGTTCTATGAGCTCGTCGGCCTTATGAAAATTCCTGAAGGCCAGAAGCTCGAGAAATGGTCATCTCGACTCAACTATCTTATCAATCGTCTCACTGCCCTACAATGTGGCATGTCCGACAAAGCTCTGACACTGATCGCGCTCAAAGCATTTCAACAACGTTATCCCTTGGTCCATGGTTTTCTTACCAGATCTTTCCAAGAGGGTAATTTGACGTGGAAGAAAATGCAAGAAGAGATCACTCGCAAGGCAAATGAAGAAGCACACAACCCCGAGATCATGTTACAGATCAAAAATAACCAAGGTAATTCAACTCTAGGCTCACAGGCAAATAAAGAGAAGGAAAACACAAACGACAACCAAGACAAGAAATGCAAGACGGAACACTGCAATACTTGCAAACGCAAACATCCAACCACTTGGCCTCTCTGTAACTATTGCAAGTTGCACCACACCGGCGACTGTTTTCGACAATTCCCAGAAAAGGCATCTGAACAATGGCGCAAACGTAATATGCCAGACTGGAAGCCTTCATCGAATGAAAATGCCTCAAAAGACGCACTTGATGTCAATACGAATCTTGGCCAACTTTGTCTTCAACCAGATTCAGTAGCGAAGCGTCCAACCAATCTGGGTCTCTTCGGCAATCTAATGTGTTTGCCAGCCAACACAATCTCAACTGATGGTGATGGAACAGATTACCTGACTCGTGACAGCTTCATCAATGACTCTGGTGCTGGAGGACACGTAGTCAATGATTTGAAGTGGTTTACCTCACTACGTCAACTTCCTGAACCAATCTACATGGACACAGCTAATGGTGGCGTTGCTGCTGCCACAGCTGTTGGCACCATTAAGATTCATCCTCAAAGAACTGATAGTAAACAGGTTAATTGGACTATCGGTAGTGTTCTCTATAACGAATCTTCCCCAGTTAACATCATCAGCCCTGGCTTACTGAGGGAAGATGGCATCATTGAAGATGGACATACATCAACTCTTCGCATTCGGGTATCGAATGTTGAACTTGGTAAGATCAACTGGCTCAAAAACGTGAAGGTTATTCCTCTCGTCTGCAAGCCAACAGCTCCCGCAGAGCACCTTCCACTCTTCTCAGCAACAATTGACATACAATTGATGCACGAGCGACTTATGCATGCGAACTACAAGACAGTCAAAAAGGCCTGCGAAGCCGCTGGTCTAAAAGTCACAAAACCAATCAAACCCTGCGAGACTTGTATGCTCTCGAAAGCAAAACAAATCATCCACAGAGATCCGGCTATTCAACCGAGTAGACCACTTGAGATCATCTATTTCGACACTATTCATCATCAACCGCTAGGCCTTACTGGCTGGCGTTACAGTGTTCACTTTACAGATGGGTTTACTGACATGCAGTGGACTCGCTTCACTCGCAAATTGGGTGATATACATGCGGAGATCATTGCCTTCGTTACTCAGGTCGAGCTTCAAACTGGTCTGAAAGTCCAAATATTCCACTCGGATAATGGCAAGGAATTTCTTGGCGATGCAAAGCAAATGGACACATTCGTCACCAAGAAGGGCATTCAATGGCATCGATCTCCTGCTAACACTCACGAACCAAATGGAAGAGCAGAGCGCTCAGTCCAGACTCTCATCACACCAGCTCGTAGCGGCATCATCGGCGGTAACTTGCCCAAGTTTCTCTGGCCGTGGGCTGAAGAGACAGCGGATACGATACATAATCTCCTACCAAATGGAAAAGACAGCCTGTCACCTCGCCAGCGTCTTGGATTCTATCTCAACATGACAGCACAGGTCATTAATGGCAATATTTCCAATCTCATCAAATACGGAGCTATAGCTTATGTCCACAAGAAAACACCAGCTGATCTTGCCAAAGCTGACAAGGTGGAGCACAGGGCATGGAAGGGCAAGCTCGTCGGCTATGCTGACCTTCGTACCAAACTCTACAAGATCTGGGTTCCCGAGAAGCACCGCATGATGCGAGTGCGTGACGTTCGTTTTGCGGAGACTTTGGATGATACGCAACAAGATCACGACGCTGACGCTGACTTCATCGTTGAATTCGAAGATGAGAATGCTGACGTTGAATTTTCTGATCTGATAGCTAACCCCGTTGACTACGGAGTCGTCACGCACACAATAACCCAACCATCTACTTTTCCATCCTCTCAACCGGCCGATGATAGGGAAAATCAAGAGACAAAAGGAAATATGCAGCGCGAAGTTGAAAATGATCCACTCTATCCCACACCTGGGCCTGAGCAGATGGCCAGTCCAGCGCCATTGACTCGAACACGCGAAGAATTAAGCTTCGATTCCGATGATACTGATTTAGATGACATCGATGCCGAACATCCCTTAGGTCCCCAGAGTCCTGAGCCGAATCCTGAGCCGAATCCCGAACCGAATCCTAAATCATCGACAACCTCAAATTCACGCCCTCGTCGTGCTGCGGCCAGATCAGTTGCAGATTATCGACATCTCGCTGGCATACGCACATACAACAAGAGAAAGGCAGACCAGTTGTCATTATCTTCGGTCAATTTCTCCAAATCTATCAACAAAACTCGCTATCTTGAGCTCGACGCCAAGATTAGTGATTCCACACATCTATGTCTGTCTGCAATCAAGGTTGAAAAACTCTTGAATCAATCCAAAACCGCATCAGACTTCCCTTCAGCCAAGTCATACAAGGATGCTCGAAAGCAAGAGAAATGGCCGACTTGGAAGTCAGCTTTCGACGATCAGATAAACGAACTGGTATCTCGTAAAGTCTTTGAGCTTTCAGATCTCCCTCCTGGAGCGAAGGCCTTGCCGACGAAGTGGGTAACGGACCAGAAGTTCCATCCAGTTACCAATCAACATTTGAGAAACAGAGCGATGCTTGTAGCTATGGGGAACTTCGAAGACTCAAGCAGCTTTTCGGTCGAAGAAATGTATGCTGCAGTCGCTAGCCTTACATCTCTCAAAGTGTTTCTCGCTCTTATGGCCACTCTAGGTCTACACGCCGAGCACTGTGATGTAGTAACAGCCTTCTTAAATGCTAAGAAGCCTCAGGACACTCCAGACATCTATGTTCGCCAACCAGAAGGATATGATGACGGCAGTGGACGCGTTTGGCGCCTGAAAGCCGCTCTCTACGGTCTCAAGCGAGCACCAATCTGGTGGTTCAATACCCTTGTTACCGCAATGAAGGAGATTGGATATGAACCTGTCGAAGCCGACCTCTGTCTTTTCAAGAATGATAAGACTGGAGTTATGGTACTTGTCTATGTAGATGATCTTCTGCTTGCGGGTCATCACAAGTCAGACATTACGATCGCTAAGCAGAAACTCGCTGCTTATTTCCGCCTCAAGGAGCTGGGAGATGTGCGAGAGTTTCTCGGCATGCAGATTTCAAGAAATCAAGATGAAAACAAGGTTTTTATCTCACAAGAGAAGTATGCGATGAAGATTCTCACCAAATTCGGCAAATTAGACCTCAAACCTTCTGCTGTGCCCTGGCCATCAGATATCAAAATACCAGCTGTATGGCCTAAGATTCAGCTGGATGACCAATCAAACTACCTCAAACAGACGGCCTCGCTCAACTATCTCAGTATTGGCAGCAGACCAGATATGACCAACACCAACAAGGCACTCTCTGAGGCGCAAAGCAAGCCAACCAAGGTTCATATGGACTTGCTTCAACATCTCTGGAGATATCTCAAAGGACAGCCTAATCTCGGTATTGTTCTCGGCGGAAAGTATCCCATTCATGATCTGAAACTCAATGTCTGGGCTGATGCGGCACACGCTGATGACCTGGCTACTCGAGCGTCAACAGGAGCTCATGTTGTATTCCTCTGCGGTGGTCCGATATATTGGAAGTCCAAGAAGCAGACCCTCGTGGTCATTTCAAGCACCGAAGCTGAATTCATCAATCTCACACCAGCTGGTTTATCCGCTGTTTGGATCTTACGCTTACTACAACAACTTGGGTTTCCCCAAGACACTCCAACTCTTCTCATGACTGACAGTCTCAATGCCAAGTCAATCGTACTTGACCCAAACAATGCAGCCAGAACCAGACATATTGACACAAGGTACAAGTGGATCATAGATCGCGTCCAACGAGGAGATTTCGATATTCAATACGCCAGAACAGGAGAGATGATTGCAGACGGTCTCACGAAGCCGTTAACGAAAGAGAATCATCTGAAATTCGTCCGTCAACTCCGTCTGACGCCGTGTCCTTGGTGATTCTGATTGAGGCGGTGTCAGGTGGCAGAAACGCATATAAAATTGGAAGTCAAGTTGATGAAAAACGGATTATTCTGTACGTGTACGTAGCTCTTTTTAGATGACTAGCTCTATTGGCCTGGGGGGGGTGTGTCAGAAGTGGTACCTGCGCAGCGACCACTACTTATTTCCAGACCAACAACACTAGCCTAGCTTTCTTTCCTCACCACAATACATCACTTCTATTGTGTGTCCCTCAACATATTAAGTACACAAATAGGAGTAAGTAGAAAGTACTACCGTCTATTTAACTTAATAGAGACACTATAAGGGTTGGATACTTGCTAAAGGGGCCTCTACTCTAAGCCTTGGCGTAAATAAGGCTTACGTCTTTCAGTAACGTGAATGTACACCGAGCTGGCCACCCTTACATAACCTCGCATAGAAATTTTACGATAGTAAAACCACAACGCGGTAAATCAATTGAAACTACTCTGAATCTTCCTCTCCAGAAGATGGCAATGCGATGTTACAAGTTCGCGCATTATGCCCAGTCCCGTTGCAAATACCACAGCGCCTCGGGCGCGTTTTTACGCGTTTGGAGGGTGCTTCGGGGGACTTGGTACGTTTTTGCCGCTTGTCGGAGACTAAGTTTTTGGTCATTTTTGAGAGCTTGAAGGGCTAGCATTAAGTCTGCTTCGTTGTATGACTTTGCCATAATTGGTTGTTGAGAAAATCAAACATTAAGTTGGCCGGTCGCGTTGGCGCATGAAAGTGGCCAGCTCGGTGTACATTCACGTTAGTATTTTCTTATTAATATTCTAAAGTTTTAGGAAATCTTTATTAGCTCTAAGCTTTAAAAAGAAGTCTTAGGTATATTTTTGGCCATTACTAGGAATACAGGTAGGGGGGTCTAAAGTAGTTTATTAATCTCTATCCTCTTTATTTTCTGTAACGGTATTTACAGCTAGTATGAATCCCTAGGTATGAAGCAAGGTAACACTTATTGGCGTAAGTGTCGTTGTCAATGATGGTCAAGCTCGTATCAGCTTTACCTAAAATCGATAAATGCGCCATCAGGACAAGTTAAAACAGTGGCCGTCTGTTTTCGAGAACACCATTACCCGTGCCACCGAAGCTCTAGAGTCTATGAACCAGCAGCACATGGTGAGCGACTTCCCTTTGCTTCCCAATTTGGATGAAGGAAAGCTTGTCAGTCTTGAACAGAGTCTCGCAGCTGGGGGCATCTCCATGGACAATGTGGAAGATATTTTCCCCTGTGTGCCTCTTCAATAACACATGATTCTCGCCCAAGAGAATCAAGGATGTGGTCTCTGCGAAGTCAACGTCTGCCATCAGATTCTAGCCGGACGGGCAGCGCCATTCAACGGCACTGTTCATCTGGGGCTACTGCAAGAAGCGTGGAAGAAAGTGGTCGACCATCATGCCTTCTTACGCACAGTCTTTGTTCCCAGCTCCTTGAGGGCTGGTCGACATGAAAAAGTAGTCCTCCAGTCGTATTCTGCCGACGTTCCCATCGTCGTCTGTACCGATGAGAACGACCTTGTTGCCACATCCAGAGTCAGAAATCGCTGGACTATTATGTCCACAGCACTTTGGACAACCGACCCCATCATCGCTTCACCCTTTTTACCACGCTCAATGGCCAGAATACCGCCTGAAAGCTTTAGATTAGCCACGCGCTCGTGGACGACATGTCCGTATCGGTCCTGTTTCGAGACCTGGCTAGCGCGTATCGCGGGCGACTCACTACCAAGCAAGATTCGAGACCGTACTTCGGCGACTATGTTGCTTGGCTCACAAGGCAGAATACCTGGGGCTCTGTTAAGTATTGGCGCAAGCTCATCGCCTCCTCTTCTCACTCATTCGCCGCTTCACCTGAGGATGATCGAACCCTCCGGCGTCGTTCCCAGGGTCGAGAACAGAAGTTTCTCAACATCAACCTTGACCCCACCCTCGTCGCAGTGATCCCGTCTTTCTGCCAGCTCCATGGCGTCACGATTGCGACATTCTTCCAGACAGTCTGGGGCCTCATCTTGCTGGTTTGTTCTGTGCATCATTCAAGGCAGGTTGAAGACCCCGATTCCAGGATGAAACCCAGAGAGATCCTTCACCATCTTTGGCTCCCATGCGGCCGTGCCCATGAAGTCTATCTCGTCGATATCAGGCACGTCTCCGAACGCCTCTTGGGGAAAGCTCCAAAACCTAGCTGCTTGCGGAAGAGAAATGCGCTGTGCCTCGTATTCCTCCTGGTCCATCCGTTCTCCCCACACCTGTTGGCCCAGTTTGGCCGTCCAGTCGGCCCAGATCTCGTCGTCCCTCTGCAGTACTTCGACAAAACCTGCATGGCCGAGTATTGCGGACTGGGTGGAAGGCATAGCAGTAAGGATATAACGCACATCTATCTGTCGTCCTACCCCGAAGTTGGCCTTGAAGCGGTTCCATAAGAAAACGTTCCGACGCGGATCCGTACTGACAGCGACTTGTGTCAAATCGGCCTTGATGGGTCGAGGGTTGCGGTCTAAATAGGTAGGACTGTGTACGGGGTAGGGGTTGGCACAGATCTATTGTGATGAAACTGGGCGCGGGGTCAGCTCATGTAGCCCATCATAGAACGAGCCTCCATGTTCGGCGAAATGACTGGGGAAAACGTCTGCAGGCTCGATGAAAGGATTTTCGAGATAGACTGTCGAGCCGGTAGCGGAAGACAACTCGGATCAAGTTCTGCCAATCTGGACTGGTCGTTTAAGGTTGTACCCCCGATGGCTAGGTGAGTGACGCCGATGCCTTTGGGATCACAGGCTACTAAATCGTGGAGAAAAGAGACGAGTAGGATATCGCCGCGACTACTTGAATCGCAGACAGCCCATACGATATCACTCTCCGGATTGATATAAAGTGATTTAATGCTCCCATCGCCTCCTTTGACCGGGAGAGGGATTCTTACCCGGCAAATACGGCGAAATACATTGCTGGCCTCCCGATTGACCCTGGCCAAGGTATCAGGCGACCACTCTTTCGATCCGGCTGCTCGTACACGATAAGGCCAGCCGCTGATAACATTGCCGAGCTCATTTTTGGTAGTATACAGCTCTGGGAACACCTCGACTCTGTCATTATCCAGAAGAACGCGTATGAAACGGCGCGCAGGTATGCATTCGGTCCAGATTTGCGTCCTCAGCTCGGCAGGCAGACGAGGAAACGGCCAGAAGGTGGTATAGTGGCCTGCTGTTGGCTGTGTGCCGAAGGCGTCGTTGAAAATGGCGTATGGCTCCAGCTTCATGTCCATGGCCTTGGAAAAACTGGCGAGTTCGAAGAAATGAAATTGTCGGCTTACGGATGATGAATACCTGATCACTGCTCTCCATAAGGAGTGGAAGAAAAGGATCTATTCAACAAGTCCTTTTGAGATTCATTACTGTTGAATCCCTCGAGTCAGTCAGATGCTGTAGCGCCTCGTGATACGCGGGGTCCCCCCGCTTAAGCGCGGTTGGCACCCAAATACACAGTCAGATGATAGCCTCGCTATTTGAAGTGGACTAGTTTTCATCGGATCCGGATCTATTTAGGGCACATTACTGCAGTTTCATTACTGCAACTTCTCCTGAGGATGTCCCCGGGTCCGATGAGTTGCAGTTGGCGTAGCTACACCTATGCAGCATGTGTGTATTTGAAGTCAGATTCGAATTGAGATGTCCAGAAGTAGTCATGAAACGGCTGAACAACTCTTGGAAATGGAAAACATTGAACCACGAAGAATACCCGGAGACTATGGGCAGCGGTGACGTATGAATTGGTCAAGTCCCTCGTACATTTCGTAGGAGATTCTTATTCAGTCTTGATAAAGTTTTCCCTTGCTGGCTGTTGTAAACTTTAATTTGATATATTTCCATGCTAACTATACTAACCTACACTTGTATGCACAACGAAGACCGGCACACTGCCGAAGGTCGGCTGAGCGCCTGGTTGCATGACGATTCACAGACTTTTTGGATTTCTGGGAAGCCAGGCTCAGGAAAATCAACGCTCATGAAGTACATCGCGGACGCACCAAAGACACATGCAATCTTACGCGAGTGGGCAAAGCCAAGGAAACTCGTCGTTTCTAGCCATTACTTCTGGATATCTGGTACAGACCTACAGAAATCACGAAAAGGTCTACTGTCTATTTCAAAGCCTGATCTTCGATGTCTTCTGCCAACTTCCGGTTCTCATAGACCGCGTTTGTAATACAAATGAGTCCATCGGTTCTGACGTGGGAGAGACAGATATAGACTGGACCTTACCGAGACTCAGTAAACTTATACAGCAGATAGCAGACTAACGGGGTCTACCTGTTGCATTCTGCTTCTTCGTTGACGGCCTTGATAAGTACTACGGAGATCATTTGGAACTCACCCAAGATCTCATAAATATGTCTAGATCGCCGCGAATCAAGGTGAACAAGGTGGGCGAGAGAGCCCCAGGCAAAACTATTGTAATCAATGCCCACAAACGGCCATGTGGTTCTTCTGTCACTGGAAGCACCGCTATAGGAATGACCTCCCGGCCGATCAGATCGAGCAGGCGAGGAATTTCTTCATAGGTAAGTGCGGTGAAGGCTGGAGAAGGTAGATCTGAATGGATAATGGAACAATACTTACCGTTTAGAATCGACACAAAACCTTGTTGCGCATCGTTCTCATTCGCAGTGTCCAAAACACTACAACAAGGAGGCCCCTCTAACAGTCCCCCCATAACTCAATACAACTTGTTCTACCCGACTTGGTAAACAAGCTCTTAATTGACTAAATCACTAACATTTCCCTACGCATCGAGATACCCACGCTGATGTAAGCGAATGGTGCGAATCATATATATATATATGTATATATAGTCGCCGATGGGGCTACGCGGGCAAAACCCCGGGTCTCATAGATCTTTAATACTCTTATTATATGTATTTCTTCAGAGTTACCTAGATCCTTATATCTCATAAAGCTACGCTTACACCAGTTTCTCGTTTCGTATGACCTGTTATCTTCCTCATCACCCCTTTGTGCCTACACAAAACCTCACTAATAACCTCTCAACCCATCCATCCCCGTCTGCAACGGCTACACCGCAGCCCCATCCTTGTCCATCATCTCGATAGAAAATGATCCAGTTCAGAATACACCCCCAGATGCTCTCTCCGACATCCATGACCTGGTTGCAGAGCTGGAAAAATAACATAGGCATGAATTATATCATCTTCATTGTCTTTTCACAAGAAGGTTGACCTGAATATCATGATGAAATTCAAGAACAACATTAGAGATAACTGTACTAGGCCCAAGATTGTAGTACATACCAAAATATAATAGAATAAACGCAATACTCAAGTCAGATAAATACATTATGTTAGTTTACTACAGGGGACGATTCGACGATCTTAGTAGGCTAGTATCATACTATTGATTTGGTACCTTCTAGGTCATGATGTCTTCCGAGGCAATGATTTCCTGCAAGGTCTAGCCCCTGGTAACCCATCGACTTTATTTGCACGTAATGGAATTTGCTGCCTTCTGTATATGGTATACTGCTCATCACGGGGCTTTTCGTTTCGGTCAATTCTCAGTATCCCTTAGCGGTCTCTGATGATGGGAACCAAGAGGTGACATGCTTCGCGATATTGAGCATATTGACGTCTTGTTTGAATAATAATAAGTGTCTACAACAAAAGAACAAAAAGAGAAGGAAAAATAGAAGCAAAGCCTAGTATATCACTTCGACATGCGTAAGGGATCGTGTATTGCGCGAGGTATCTAAAAGGGGAGAAAACTTGAGCCGAATTACTGATTCCCCTTCGCCGAGAACGTGCATACAGGTCTGCTATAACTATGGCTATTCGGTATTGGTTCACTAGGTAGCTCCCCTTCTCGCCGTAACTTACTCCAGCCTATACCTTTCAGCCTTGCAGTAAGGTGAAAAAAGGTGAGGTTAATACCACGGGGGCTTGTATATAGTAGGACTTGGGAGGGTAATGGAAGACTAAGACCGAGAAACCGTATATACTGCTACGCCGTAGATCGTATATCATACCTATATGCCCTAATCGACCCTCGAAAGGCATGCAGAAGTGATATGCAGGCTCGGCTTCCTATTACACGTCACATAATCGTGCTGCCTACTACTAATAATAGCAATATGTGACAGGCTGTGCCTGAAATGGGATCCGGAACTGCAAGAACCTTGCGTCCGGATCCACCAAAGGAACCATCGAGGGCATATAAAAACATGGTTTGTGTTCTCGGAAAACTCACTTATTTTACTTTCCTCCTCAGTTAGATAATTAACAGTATTTGGCCATGTTGAGCTGTATAGTTTCGCAGTGAGCCCGTCACACTATAATAGCTTAAGGCCGCGGGTTTTGATAACGTCCACTTGCCTTGTTTAGACACGATTGTATGTCATCATCAGGGTACTAATAGGCTGGCTGTTGTTACTGTCACGCGTCAGTGGCTAGGCTTTCTACAACGCAGTATGAAAAGAGGCTGAGCCTGCGTGTGCCTCGCGTGCCTTGGGGGCTTAGTCCCATGGACTGTTGGTACGTGCTGTGATATACCCAGGGACAGGGTAGCCATTTGGTTCACTATTGTTATTAGGAACCCGAAGTTAATACCCTGGTCGAAAACCATGCTCCTTAGTTTATAATCCGGTAGAAGTACCAAGTACTCAGAACCTATGTTATCATAACTATAGGGAACAGCGTGCTGCCTATGATAAGTTTCAGGGTCGACCTAAGTCTAGTAGTAGCTACGAACATAACTAGAGGAATACTAAGAGCAGCCATGACGAAGACAATACTTAATATATTTCACGAGAAAGTATTTAGGGTTAAACTAAACCTCGACCACTAAAGACAGAAAATGGAATTCCCCCCTAAAATTATCATCTGCGCCGCTATTCGTTCTTTTATTCTAGCAGAATGTTACGTTCAATAGCTATCTCATCATGGTCTATCCCTGAAGAGGTCAGAGAAATCAGTCCTAATTATATCTTAGCCTGCAGGTTAACATTAGAAGGACCACATCGCATCAACCAACTTGCAGGCCTCGATCTTCTCTTAATAGACTAAAACGGGACGGCTTTATAGTACCTAGATATGTTCATAGCGTTCAGATACTCAATAATACCATCATTAACAACAAAACAGATTGGTATCCCCTCAACCACTTTGCTAATATTGCAGATAAAATCGATACGATATCGTTATTTTTTGCTTTATTTTAGTCCCTCGCCTGACTAGAGCCTGCACTTTGTACGGCTATAATAAAATGTAATTACACTTATATATGATATAGACACTGCCCCTCTACTTACGAGACAAACCCTAGAGGTCGAATATTCTTACGGTCACTTCCAGTACTGCGACTTAAGGTGGTGCCCTAAGTACGAACGGATATACCGAGTGTGTAAATCGAATATCACCGGCGTTCAATTCAAGTAAGCTTCAGAGGATTCTTTCGACGGGGCTCAGGCTGACAAGAGTTTACGCCAAAGGAACGACAAAATTTGTAGTAAGGCAACAGATCCTCGACCAAAACAGACCTTTATTCAGTTAAATAACCATATTTCAGTTAATATTCAGGGATCGGCACAATGCTAATCAAAATAGCGCTCTCTGCCTCATTTAGAGCCATTCAGGCATCTACGAGTTATAAGTCGGCTTCGACCTTTAACTTAGAAGGATTAACACGCAGCTACGGAGGCGGATTAAATTAGAGCCAAAGAATAGACACATAAACTTGACGTTTTCTTCCTCGCCTACTTTAATACCTGGATATCATGTCATTTCGAAAGATGAGTTCAGCGAGTCAGTTAAGGGAGAATAGAGGAAGGATGCAATATTCTACAGGGTTTCAGGTGCTAGAGTACCCCGTATCGATTAATCTTAATATAAAGAAGCGTTAAAGCTGTCCTTTTAACATCATATTACAATAAACCCCTTATACTAGTATGCTGCCTCGCTAGAACTCTTATAATGCTTTCTAGGGGCCCGTACTCTGAAATACAGATGATGCGTGCATCTAGAGGGGAGGATGCTATAATGCAGCAGTGCGCAACGTTATAGTCTCTAATTGAATGGGATTCACCTAACCAGTGGGTCCCCCTACCTTTTCGTATCAACAGAGTTAGATAGTAGATCGTATTTTCAATGTTACGGGTAATAGCCTCTTATATTTCCAGCAAGAACGCTATTATCTTTATATCCATATATGTGGAAAGAACCTACAGTAACTTCCAAAATTTCGATCTCACTATTCTTAGTCGGCGATTTTACCATTGAACTTCGAAGAAAATAAAGGTGTTTGTTCAGCTCTTCTGTTGTTTCTTAGCCAGCATATCGAGACTCAGTCTATGGTCTTGGTTTCATATAATGGATTAAAATATCACACACCACCAATCCCGCTGGTGAAGCTTGGAATTAACAAGTTGCAACTATTACCCACTCCAACCTACTCAAGGAGCCAGTTTTGCTAGCCTTAGAACACGCTTTCTTGTACCACAACTCCGGTCTAATAAAGAAGCTATCTCGACATGGAGCTAGTAAAAGAAAAAGTCGCATAAAGGCACACTCATGTTCTGGCTTACCCTAGTCCAAAATACCAAAGTGCTCATATATCGGACACGGATTCCTTAATCCTTGAGATTACTCTTCAGCCGCACAAAACACGACTTAGGCTTCGCTAACAGCAAATCGTATGCCTCAAACCCATTCATCTCGTCCGGCAAGGGGAGGAATTCAAAGTTCCACGTCAGCAGCGTGATCACAATCCTCAACTCCAGATAAGCAAGCCGTTTACCCCAACAAGCCCTTGGGCCACTACTGAAGCCCAGGAACGGACCAGCCTTGGAGTCAAACGACATCTCGCCCGTCTCGTCACGTTTCTTCAGCCAGCGCTCCGGATGGAACTCGTCAGGCGCGTAGGCACTATCGGCCCAATCTGCAATCCCTTCGTTGTGCTTCTGCGAGCTCTCACTGCGCTCGGCCTCGGGAATCTTGAACCCTGGCTCGGTGGTTGTTGGCCCGGATATGAGGCTCCAGATCACCGTGTCCTTGGGAATGAAGTGGCCCAATAATATCATATCTGCGGTCGCAACGGTTGTTACAACGATGATAGGGGCACTCATCCTGATGACTTCTTCAATGAACGCGTCTAGGTAGGGGACTTGCGTTTTGATAATCTCCTCCGTCGTAGGCGGTCGACCTACCAACTCCAAGCATTAGTGATTGCCACTAGTATCTTATCTCAGAAGGGTGAAGTTGTGTATTTGGGGTTAAGACGGCTGTTTACAGGGTCTATTACCTCTGAGACATGACAAAGAAGTGAAATGAGGACTCTGAGAGTTACTCACCAGCATTGCAAGCTGTGGAATGCATCGATCTCAGGTTGTCTCGAAGGGCCTTCTGTTCATTCTGTCTAGCACCGAGCCACTTTACCAGGAATGTGAGGACGCTGTGGCTTGTGTCTTGGCCTCCAAGGATATACCCGAAGAGTTGGTCGTGCATGCGCAATGAGTTGAGCTCAGGGCTTTGGCCCGCTTTTCTAGCCGCGGTGATCTCACGGGAAACCATCAGATCCACGGCATTCCTGACGTTTATCTCTCCTTTCTCCACGCGTTGAGCCGCGCCATTGATCGCTGTTCGTAGTATCTTGTCCTTTGCCTTATATGCCTTGCGGACTTGGGGCGTGAGGTTGTTGAAAAAATGATAGAGCCGGGGAGATGGCTGCGTGGCGGAACGGCCGACTCCCTCTGTAAGCGTTTTGCTCGTCCACAATGCCTCGGATCCCTGCATGACCGGAAACGGAAAGCAGGCATCCGATGAACAAGGGGGTTTGGGCATGGCCTTTGCACGTAAGCCTGCGAGCTGTTGTGTCGTATCGCTAAGACTGTCATCGAGGCCCAGAGCGGCAGCCAGGATGATATCATTAGTGAGAAAGTTGAGGTCTTCAGCCGCCTCGAAGGGTCTGCCTTCGGCAACGCGGGCTTTGAAATCCCATAATTCGATGAATTTAGACGTTTTGTCGTATATCTCAGGGGCAGAGACCTACGAATGTAAGCGTTAAAACCCCGGCGTCTTGACTCATCATCGGCAGACTGACAGTGTTCAAAAAGGTCGGTGTCATCAAGTCTCTGCCGAGATCTCTCGCCGACTTGTAGCGCGGGTCGGAACTATTCATGGAGATAAAGTGCTCGGGGGCGACCGGACTCCAGATGGAGTTGTTGATGGTGCCGCGTTCGAGGTTCTTGGAACGTCGAAGCAGCAAATCCTGCGCTTCGCGCCAATCTGCCAGCACTACCATGGGCTTGTAAAAAGGTCCCATGAAGAATTGCGTCACCGGCGACTGGAGCCTTTGGGCCAGCTGCGACCAAAATAACCTCGGGCGTATTCCCGCCTTTTCCATCTCTCTGAAGATGGGCATATCGCCCCAGATTCGCTTCGCTGAATCCTCATTGTAAGGGATCCCAGCGAGGGGCTTTGGTAGGGCACGCAGGTATGCCACGTAGAGAAAAGCAAGTAATGTTGCGAGAATGAGGAGCGAGGACGGCGCTAGGAGCGACTGATAGTACGTGGTGGAGTTTTGCGCTGCCATTTCGAGTGCATTGGGGGGTTGCAATTAAGAGGTGCGGGCTCACAAAGAAAGGTGAAAGACTTCACCCTAACGAGGCAACAGAGGCAACAGAAGCAACACTGCGCACTTTTGCATGTGACTGCATGGCACTAATCTTTGGTAGCATGCATAACTGTTTTAAACGAGCAAGACTATAATCGACGGTCGACAGTGTTAATACGCCAAGCTACCGACGCATTGTCGCATGCAGCTGCCTGGTCACTAAATCCTTATCCCATCCTTGTTGTGAGACATGAGCGCCCGCATAAAAAAGGCACCGTCTGCGTAATGCACTGTTTCCATCGTCACCACATTAGTTGGTTGCTTTTATTATCTCGCAAAATCTGGTTATTTGCGAGGATCACTCTAACCAAACCAGCAGGCTTTCCCCAAGCCCCTTCGTAGGGCAAATGCAGCCCCTCATACTCGGCATTCGACAGCTGAGCTGCGGTTTGTCGCCTCTTCCTTGTGCGAGTTCTCGGGGTGCACAAGTAACCAAGCGACTTGATCAATACTATGTAAGAATTATTCGATCTGTGGATTTTGATATTCAAGATAGTCAAGCCTGACTTAGAAGTCTAAATTCTGAGTAACATTACATAAACCACTCACCAAGACAGAGTTGCAGCGATAACCGCAACGAGATACTGCTGCTGTAAACTGACCCGTGGCATTATCGTAGCAATATGTATCCGGCTAGATCTCTAGTTGTACATGAAGATAGTCTTTTTATATCTTGAACTGTTGGTCGGAAAGTAGTACCCACACGTGAAGATGGCTAGATCAATAGATAGAGCCCACATTATGACAAGGGTGAGCTTCGCAGGTTTAAACTGGAGCGCCTCCTGGGCCCTGACCGTTGGAGGTCCTTGCTATCCTCGATAGCAAACGCGGCATTCACGCCTGCCATTGAACAAGTACGTTTGGTGTGGCCGGTCGTGTTGCACGTCGGCCAATGGAAGGTGATGCTTGACGCCCCTGGCAGGAAATTGATGGGGCATATGCTTAGCAACAGTTTACCTTAGGACGGAGACAGCAAAACCACAACAATCCCCCCCTCCGGCAGTCACCGCGGCTCCTGCGACGACATCTTGCCTATCGGACCGGATCCCTGCAGTTTGCTCAGTAAATGTATAGTGCACCACGGCGTCGCACCGATTTCATTAGTTGATGCAGCATCGTATTCAATGGTCCTATGCCTCTGCTGCACACAGGTAAGATGGAGATAGTGATGGGATAATAAGTTAAGCAACCAAATACTCACAGCAAGTTCGAGATTGGGGCGTGATTTTCTGGAAAACAAGGGTCCGGAACACGGTAAGTTATTTACGTGATTGAAAGTGACTGGGTGGTTGCCTAACTTCTAGGCATCTTTCCACTCCACCCAGGAACGGCGGCACGATCGAAGCAGCCCATCCAGGCCGTCTCCATTCTGTGTTCTCTCCGCGACCTGCTAGAGCCGGTACAGCGGGAGGCTAGTCTAGCCTTGCTGGCAGTGCTACTGGGTTAGGTTCTCGGAGAGGACAATTGATTCGTGAGATGTGATCGAGCTCGTGTTTGTTCCTCGCGGTGCATTTGAATCTTGTTTTAGGCAGACACAACTGTTGGTAAGTTCACCTCCTTTTCGCGGAACTTCCTTGTTCCACATGTCCATGTGCTGGTACAATGTAGTTCATTATTCGTTGCCTACCCATATCTGCTTCCTTTACGATTGAAGACACGTTCGATCGCCGCGGAGCAAAAGTGGACAAGATCGAGGCAACGTAACTACAGCTTCTCACACTTTATGACGGCCTCGCAGCCTTCGTTCGTTTCATCAGCATGCCGAATCTTGATTATCTTAAGCCCGGAGGCCTTGATCAACGGGCTCCATCGCGCCTCTGTTCGTTCGTATCCCCCGAGAAGGACCAACATCGTGAAGGCCCACTCTTTCCTGGCTGCACATAATCATAGATCAGCAATGTCGAATATGTCTTCTTCAAGATCTGCACCCCCTCCTCGTCTCCCCAGTTCTGCAAAATCTGCTTGAAGTAGTAGTCTCGCTCCCCTGATGGGCTGCGGTGTAAAGGAGTCGTAAGCCATTTTCTCGAAGCTCAAGTTTTTGAATAATATGAGGTTGGTCCTACACGTCCTTCACTTCAGAGGCCGTTGGTCTTCTCTTTGGCGAGTTTTCGACGCAAATATCCCACGTGGCAGCTCGACGGGTGGTCATGACGTCCTCAAATGCTTAGCCATATTCCCGGTGCTCCATCATGTAAGGGAACATTGGCTTCCCGAAGATGTGCGTATGGGGTTTGGTGTCAGCCAAGACACTCTCTCGGGTCAAAGGGCCCATGTCACCGCAAATTCGCATGACAATGTCGGTGCTGGGGTGCTCAGCATCAATGAAACTCGTGGCAGCCATTTTTTCGACTTGCTAATACTTGACGTCGCCGACGATTCCCTACTTGACGCAGAAATGTGTCGTCTCGTTCGCTACGTACTGGCTTGATTCAGTCTCGTCGGCAAGCCCAACATGGTGACTATTCTGATGATCGGAACTGTATGAATCAGCAGGGGGTTCTAAGAGAGCCATGCTATAACTAACCTATGAGCAGCTCGTCTGTCTTCTTGCTCAACTATTATACACTCATGCGATTGTTCGTCAAAGCTTGGAGAACTCTGTGTTCCTGCAGCTCCTTCAACATCTCGAGCGTCGATATGATGTATGTGGACTGCAACCACTTCCACCAAAATTTTCAATTACCCGGAAACACATAATATGGTCATCCGGTTAAGCCCCGAGCTCGTAAGTATCTAAGAATATGCTTGCGGCATCCGTGCCACCTTCCCGGGATTTCTAATGGTGCACGGGTATACTTCATAGCCGCTGGTGAGTACCCGCATAGATCCCCGGCAAGTACGAAGAGGGTTCTGGCATTAGCGTTGATAATACACCTCGGATTGAATGCTCAAGTCCCTGTATGCTGCAAACAAGTTTTCCCCCCGCGGATGGCTGTTGATCAGTAATAAACGGGCCCGTCACTGTCGAATGCATCAGCAGTAGCTGAATATCGCCACATGGAACACTGGTCTTTACGTCGACGGTTCTGGGCAGTATAAACATGGATCTTTTCCAATGCAGACCTCGAGTGATGCTACACCGTCCAATGTCTGAGACGGTCGCATGTCCATGTGGTAGACGCTAGTAGTAACCAGGCTGCTTCCATGTCGACTGAAGCAGTCTGGTTGACGCGCATGTGACTGTTTCCGTTTTGGGTGCACTGGTCAGCAGAGGGCATTGAGAGAGCAGGGACGACTTGTGGTCAAGTATTCCTGCAAATAGTCCTTTCCAGCAACCGTCGAAGTACCCCAAGAAGTTCAACACGGGTATATATGTTTCTTTTAACGCCGAGTACCCATCCCATAAGCCAATCAAGCAACCTATTACCACCACCTGCGCCAGTAAGCGAACAATCTCTTGGCCCCCTCCTAGCCCGTGGCACCAACCAAGTCTTACGATCAGCAGTATGACCTTGTCGGCGACCTACTCTTTGATCTCGGTGGTCTCGGACTTGACATCGCCGTGATCGGACTCATGGCCGTGGCCATTGACCTGGTCCTCATCCTGGTAGATGGTTTGCTTGCCGTTCGGCAACTGAACCGCCATGTCGTCCCCGCGCGCGTTAACCGGTATCATGTTATAGACCCAGCGTCCGACCAGGAGCGTGGCAACGACCCATAACCACACGAGTACACCGACACTGAAGGTCACGAAGAGGGTCGGAACTAAGACGAGCATAGCGACGCCGATCCAGAAGAGCGAGAAGATGACGGCGGACACGAGGGCGAAAACAACGGTGGAGAGGGCGAAGCAGGTGAAGAGGAGAAGAGGAACGAAGGAGAAGAGGACCTGCGATGCGAGAAAGGCCTTGAAGGCTATATGTTAGCAAAGACATGCGCTATTGAACCCCGTGCCTTTGGGAAAGGGGGCAAACGTACGAATACCACGGGCTTCTCAGTCGCAAAATCAGCGGTAGCACTGTACGCCTTCTGGCGCGTAGAGGGGGCAATGACGCGATCTATTTGCTGCTGCCCGAAAGCAATGACGCCCTTGGCTTGGGACTCGGGTTTTGACATGCTGTTGGTGTTGACGCCCATTATGGTTGCTATCGGTCGTCGTTCCAGGGTAGACTTATAGCTATCAGACTTCCTAGGATGAAACCGCGAGATGACTTTACAATTGGAATGCGTTCTTAAACTTCAGACGCGGCGGCTGACGCATACTTATTGAAGACATAGGTATGTGCGACACTGAAACTGCTTGGACCTTGTGCATCTGGACATCGGTGCTTATTAGCTTCAGCTCGCGCCTTCCTACAATGACGCGCTGCGCATGAATTGAGCAGGCTTCCACGTCTACATGAATTTGTGGCTTGAGCTTTAGCCACGCGTGTTTGACCAGCGAGTGCGCTAAACTAGATTCGGACGAACCTCGATGGTCTCAATCATGGCTGCTATTTTCCCTTTGCTTGGGCAGATTTTGCTGCGCTCATTATGTCGCCCAGCAATCATTACTTAATTGGCAGGTCTCAATATAATTACTTCATCACACCCTATATTGTTAACGGGCAGAACAATTTGTGCGCACTTCGTACTCGCACTCATTCTCAACCGGAATTGGCTGAGCCTTGGCCACCGCTGCCGGTCGAACTGCGGTAGGAACTTCAACCTGTTCGATATCTGACAGGTACTCCTCAACACGGCTAATAGCGACTCGTCCCACCGTCTCAGCCTTTCTGGCTTGACCAGCTTTGCGCAGCACCTTCTCCAATGACCAGAGCTCCCTGATGACGCGCGGGCTCATGTCTCCATGTACCGTCTCCAAAATTCGAATCGCCGAGGTCATACTAGCTTCGGCTGATGCCCAGTCACCTTCATCAAATGCTTGTTGCGCCTTTGCTTTCCTGGCGTATATCTGTACATATGCCTCTGACATCTCGTCCATTGTTGACTGTGTATATGTCGTCGCGGTGCTCCCTTCAGTCGGAGCACAAGTCTGGCCTGCAATCGTGCTCAGGAGTTCTCCCGGCCAGTTCTGCCCAACACTAAAATCCCACATCAAACTCGTGTCTTTGCACATATTGAGATGGGTGCGTGGGAACTTTCCCTCCACCTCTTTGGGCCGTACCTTGTACATCAGGAGTCGCAACACTTCTTTTAGCCGGAAGTGGTCGGTTCCTAACTCGGTATCCATATCCAGAATGCTAGTGTCCCAGGCCCATTGCTCGTACAGCCATTTTTGCTCAAGGCGCGTCCTCCTATTCGCGATATGTCCAAAGCAGAATGTCGTATGCTTCAGTGTGTTGATGAGATTGCCTTCGGACAGTGCCAGATACTGGAAAAACCGAGCCAGCGGGTGTCCACGTGGGAGCATCCTCGAAGATAACTTGGCATAGTGTACCAGAAGCATCCTGATCAGAAGTGTTTGCTTGGATTGGAGCATGTCGAGAATGATATCAACGATGTTTCGTATAATACCTGGGTCGAAGTCTCGAATGTCCTCTACTCGCCGGAACGCCTTGCGCACTGCCATGCCTGCCAAGTGGCCATTGCCGCGTTTCCAGAGCGCGGAGGCAAGCGAAAAATCTCGATAACATCGACTGCTGGGATATATCTGTGGTGGTTTGACGTCCACCACCCCATTGTGCCACTGCGTTCCGGCCAGCTGTGCACTCGTCCATTCGACCAAGCTGGTGATTATGCCTTCTGCCGGGCCGTCCCCGAAAGGTTTGGCTGGGATGTGGATCGGGTGCGCATTGGATCCTCGGGACCTCCTATCCTTCGCAGAAGACACCGAGCTTCTGCTGCCACGTCCCACGCGCTGTTTATCTGATTTCGTTTCTGAGAACTGCCGGTAGTTTTTGTACAAGCTCCAGGCTGTGAACCGCTTCTTGTACATTTGTTTCCTGCACAACTGTTAGCCGTACACCGGCTTGATCTGGTGCCACGCCATTACGCTGCCAGAAACCGCTTCACTCACGTGGCTATGAAACCATGCTTCTGCTCCATGATATCCATGACCTCGCAGAGCCTGCGATGCTCCGTGACGTACAGCCGCTTGATGAGCGGGTACATAGCCTCCCACTCCTCGGCGCTATGCTGTCGTGTATGCCTTACAGGTTCGGCATGAGGCTGTACGACGGGTGCTCGCTCAAGATTATCCCAATGAGACGCATGTGCCGAGTGCAGAGCAAACGGCGAGGGCAACTTCCCAAGTCTTCCGGGCAGATCAGCCATGTGTGTGGACGGATTTGCCGGTATACACAAAGCTGCAGCCGTTCAAGCGGTGTTCAAGCGGAAACGACGTCTACACAAAAGTTTCTCGCATGAAAATCAAACTATCTCTCGTCCAAGGGCTAGAGATTCCCAGCCGTCTGGGTCGCCAGCTGTATTACAGGGAATAACGCTCTTGGCGTCTCGTTGCAGATTCTCCTATTCGCTACAAAATTTCCATGCATCACGAAGTACTTGCCACCCCACTTTTACCGGGGTCAGAGTACTTTGTCGCGACATTTTGCGCATTGAGCGTTGATGAGCGGTCATACGCTCAAGATCACGTTGCTTTCTTCGACCCTGATCGAAGTCTTGCGGTGGGAAACGATACTTAAAAATCATGTGCGCATGTTGCTGTGGCCGCGAGCAGATTTATCGGACCGTACCAGACTTCGAATTCCAACGACGGGGTTTTCCGTTTTACTTTACTACAGCCAATCGACCGATGATGGATAGACCCTTGCGCACCAAGCCCTTGGCAACAGCTAACTGATAGAACTTCAGCGGCGAAACCTCTGGTGTACTAGCAACTGACTCGAGTGTGCAGCCAAAAGGCTCACTTCGTACTTAGGCCCTTTTGGCCACCTTCACTCACTCCTTTGGACTTGGGGAGATCAGCGACGCATCTCAATTCTATACTTTGTCATAGCTTGCAATACGTCCGATGAGGTTGCACCACGCAATCTCATCTTGGCTTATAGCTCCCTGCAGCGCTACACACCCAAAAGTTCCCTTCCAATAGAGGAACAGCTCGGGATTTCCAGATGAACATAGATCCTGATCAGCCTCGATCACACAAGTTCGTAATGAGTTCGTAATGGGTTCCTAGAGTCACGTATGGGCATTGATCATGTCAAAAGTTCCAAGATGTGAGAGTCCATAAGCATATCTGCCACGGTGAGCTTGTATGAGCATTTCTCAAAAGTGCCGAACAGTAGCTTGCACATTTCGTCTCATATCTGAAAGTTGCTCAAGGTGAGCTGCGAATGCCTTCCCATGGCAACAGGTCAGATATAAGAAAAGGTAGTATTGTCTTATTATACCATACATTATTCACGCCGAAACTTTGAGATTGAGTCGCTTCATCACTGACAACTGCTGGTTCGTAAAACCGCCACATCACAGTCTACTTGCTTACCTGTCTCATCATTAACGATTTGAATATCACCTGCCATAATGATACACTCAATAAAACAACACTCTATCAAAGACGTATCATTCTCGACGAAAAATTTCCTAAGTATCCCAAATTATCGTCCCAGACAAGCCTCAAAGCAGCCCCTGATGCCTGACACCGTTACCTTCACTCCGGACAGGCAAAAGAAGCTCGGAAGCTCATCCAAGCACCAAAAAGGGGGCCAAAGTCAAGCACTCAAGTTCAGCCGGCAAATCACGACGGCTGGTGATGCACAATGCATTATAACAAGGATTTGGATGATCGCGTTCATGGCGCTCACTCATGGACCATTTACGCTTGACGGTATCAATTTAATGTGGCAAATCTATTGGGATAACTTGACTGCTTGACCAGGACAAATCTACGGGAACTTTCTGGATTCGGGACGGTGTTGGGGATGGGAAAACACTGAGACAATCTCTTCAAGAGGTTATATCGTCAAGATGAGAAAATGAGAAAAGTGATGTATGAGACACATGAGAAACTTTCACACGGAAAAGCCAATGCCGCAACAGGTATTTAAAAGAATGTTTCTTGATGTGAATAGCCTTTCTACAGGCCTTTCTCGACAACACAACACACGAACACAATCTTCACATACCAAATACACTACTTTGTACTTTTGGCGGAACCAAACCATGGCTGACGGTAATACCGTGTCGTATTCGTCGACTGATCGAAGTAATCCTTCAACTCGCGCAGTCGACCAAATTACTCCAAAGGTTGAGAACCCAACCGACTATAATGTGAGTAGAGTGCATATAAACAAGCTTGAAATACATCATACCGACTCGGTAATGCAGGTTATCTCGTTTTGTTCCCTGTGCGACATGCCCAATGGGTCCCACGCCCCAGGTTGTCCGATCGAGCTTGGTTTCCCCAGCGTGTCATTA
The DNA here is from genome assembly GCF_002105095.1 of Pseudomassariella vexata. NCBI lineage: Eukaryota > Fungi > Ascomycota > Sordariomycetes > Amphisphaeriales > Pseudomassariaceae > Pseudomassariella > Pseudomassariella vexata. The sequence continues at coordinate 1,631,313 of NW_024467956.1, read as the reverse complement.
TGAGCTGCTTGGCGATGAAGCATTCATTGAGGGGTTTCAGAATCAGCTTCGGTATTCTTCTCTGGGGCTGGCAGGGGCAATGTTGTGATTAAGGGGGTCATGGCAAAAAGTGAATTGTTGATCATCCCCTTTAAGTGAAGCCAGGTAATGTAGAAATATCGTGAACTCGACATGAGCATATGTACACCTCCTCCGGTATCTCACACGTTAGCGTCTGCACTGTCCCATGACACTAAGCCTCTTCTCCCAAATTCTACTGTTTTCAACGTACCAAAACCCTTGCACACAGAAATTCAGTATATTTAGTTACATGATTTATTATGTAAGCTTGCCTATATCGATTGTTCCTCGAGGTGGGGCATTTCACAGGCTAACATTGGAGACGGCGGAAAAGGTGTATAAGATTAAGCTATCAAGAAGTGTGGAGACCGGGATCTGGCTGATCTGCCGGCTGGATGCGTCAGGGCGTATCCAACAGTTTCTCTATGGGCTAGATGTGCATTACCAGATCGAGCCTACTACAAGAGAATACTAGCCAGGGCTAACTATCCATGTGTGGAGAGGATCTGGCCTTACATCGAACTGTTTTGACTCGGTACACCTCCAGAGCCATGATTGTTAGCGTGTCAGATGCCCCATGTTCAGAGACTGATCAACATAAACAGATCAACATATACAAATTGTATGAGACTTTACGTAACTTATTTTTAAACCAAGGGATAGTTACCTCCAGAGTCATGAAAATCAAATAAGAGACCAAGTATTGTGGGGGTTATAAGACGCTAAGAATCTGCATACCTGGAGAGGTATATGGGCCGTCTCAGGTTCGGGGCAGGCCTCATCTGGACCACGAGCTGGGTTGTGCAAATAGTCAAGTATTTTACAATATGTACTTCGCATAGTCCCACGCTCACCGGTAATACTAGGCACAAGCTCTTCACCATTATCAGCTAGAGTCTCAGCGCTTGTTATATCGCGCGGCAACGTGATTCTAGACGGATATACGTACATGTACGCCAGAAGTGGGTGTCAAGAAGATCCCATTTGGTTTGTCGACTCTGTCGGGCCTGGAACAACCCCCACCCCACAGGCCCTATGGGCTGTATCCAGTCACAAGCTGTATATATGTGGGTTCAAGTGTGTATGGATCTGGACATCAGGGATTCGAGCCAGGGGCACGAAAACGCAGAAAAGTACATCTCAAGCATCGTGCATGCGTTTTCGAATCACCTACAAAACTTTGCCGGTCGCCACTGGAGGTACACTTAGTAGTTTTATCTTCTATGCTGTGAGTGCAGCTATATAAATATACGTGCACAACTCCTACCTTACATGTACGAAAACTAAGCGGATGTGGTTCTCTACATTAATTATGCTAACGCTACCGTGATGTAGATGAGGTACTTAAAGTATCTCTTGAATATAGGAGGACTGATACGGTGCTCGCGGATGATTATCCATTTTAAGCATCTGATAGGGGTGTTGCCTCATGCATACACACTACCATTTCTGATGCTAAATATCTCCTTTTCTAGTACGGGTATTCCCAAATGTAAGATTGTAAACCGCCAGATTAGTAACCTGGGGTTGTACATTTTGCCCTTTAATTTTTATGCCCCATTCTTGACTTAACAAGAGAGCTATGCGTTTCTCGTTTTCTTTCTTTATTGCAAAGTACCAACAGGATATCGCAGCTCAATGTCAAGGAATAAATAACCCAATCTGCGGCAACTCCAAGCTCGCGGTCTCAATGTTTGCAGACGTACACTAGTTGGCTCAACTGAAATAAGTAAGTCTTGCGTAATTAACCGAACCAGACAGTTCTTATTAAGCATGGCCATGGTTTCCGTGCCCTGAGCACGCTGCTCGTTGCTCGATTTGGATATAGACCGAACTGTGGGTACTTCTGTTGATCTTCACCGGTTGCTCAGGGGCCTTGTGGTGACCGACTCCGCATATTGAATACTCAACAACTTGTCAAGTTGATCACGGTAGCAGGAGATCAAGTTCAAAGTGGTGTTAATCATATATATTTTCCCTTGCTCTATTCTCAAGTTGTCTCGCACCTTCGGAGGGACATCTGTAGTCACCTAGCTGACGGGCAACTGACTCGTCTCCACCTGTCTCACCATCCAGACGCTGATTAATATCTTCGTCTCAACTTGCTTGCACTTTTGTCTCGTCTAGAAACTCAACCTCGTGTCCACGATCATAGTTCACGCAACATCTTTCCCTCCCCTTGTTAACTCAAAATCAAGAAGTCCAAGACCCTCCCTGCGCTGCCTAGAAGCCAGCAACATTAGAAATCAGTGGCCGAAACGAGAAAGAAGTCAATGACGATAGATGATACACAAGCCACACTTCGGTTCGCCGATCGTGTGCCCGCCCTTTCCCCTTACAAATGATAGGGGGTTGATAAGTACGCCCTGCTACGCCGGGGCCTAATCTGTCCAATCCTGTGAACGCCGATAATCCTTTTTCGGAAGCCCGATGGAATGAGTGAATAATAAACAATTTGAACGAAAAGAGAGTTAACAGTCTAGCCGCTTCGAATGGGGCCTGCAGTCGCTGTGACATGTAAGACGACGTATGTCGAGTGGACGAAGGGGTCGAGTCGTCGAGGCCCGATCGTAGATATTGTTGTCACGATATGAACAACATACAAAAGGAACCCGTGGGATACGGATCGTGGTGTTTGGTATGTGGATGAATACAAACGCTCAGTAAAGCTAGGAGAGTCGTAATGTCGTTACAATCTGGCACGTACTGGTTGATCCGCTGCAAACTATGGGATTGCGACAATTGTTGAATCGGAACCGGTGATCACCCTACAGGAACCGCGGTGCTTGCTCCGGCAGTAAGTTGCGATCACATGACGAGGCAGCAACCGCAACCACCTCTCTTAGATTCCTTTTCCCGGGACTCTTGCGGTGGGTCAGGTATCCTGGTGATCTGGCTTGGCATTGTTGGTACATGTGGTGATCTTGGACTAGCGAGCGGACTTGCAACCGGCTTGTCCTGGATCCTAGGCATCGTCGAGTACGAGCTTGTGCCGGGCCGACTTGAAGTGGGACTCTTAGCCTCAGGTCGAAGCGGCCATTCATCGTGCTTCTCCTTGTCGTCTTCAGAGGTAGGGGCAGGCTTCTGCAACTCGGGCGGCCTCAGATAGCCCTCGTCGTTTAGTGGTCTGAATTCCCTGTCGTATATGTTGCCGAATTTGCCCTCCTTCTCCCATTGCTCCTGTTGTAATCGCCTTGCAACAGTGGGGAGTAATTGTTGGTCAGGAGGCAGGCGTGGATCGGGTTTGTATGCAGAGATCATCCAGGGGGGCTCTCCCTCAGGTGCCGACTTTGATATGGGAGATAAATCGCCAGACCTCGTATTCGGGCGTGCACCGTTGGTGCTGCAGCCGGAGTCCCTGCTGGGTCCGGTTCGGGTCCTCGTTGAACCCTGCTTTGCAGCAGCAGATGGCTTGCGTGGCCCATTCGTCGTCGCCTTCTTCTTTGGCGATCCCTCAGTAACGGCACGCTTCGCAGGTTGGACTTTCGTTGCTTCTTCCAGGGCAGGTATGCTGCTGCTACGGGAACGAGCTTTGGGCATTGTAAGCGAGAACCCTTCGTCTGGGACCAAGCCACCCTGCTTCCGTGGCAGTGGGGTATCTCGCTCGAGATGGTCGACCGGGATCGGCACGGGACTGGCCTTGGGGATCGGTATGCGTGAGACTTTGGTTCCAGTAGGCTCCGGCTTTACCCAGTAATCACCAGGGTCCTCCGCAATCTCATCAGGGAGCCGGAAATCCCAGCCGTTTGTCTCCATCTCAGGCGTACTTTCTACCGGCGCAAGTGTTGAGTTCTTGCGAGATCTCGGTAGGGGCTGCCCATCCGAGGCATCTGTTGTTCGTCTGTGGCCGTTCATTTTCTCCGTGCTGCGTTCCCTACGCGGCCGGCTCTGGGCTCTAGGCTTGGGCAGGATGATACCCGCGGCTTGCAGCTCTTCACTCTCTATCCTGGCCAGCTTATCTCGGTGAATCCATTTGCTGTTCTCGTCAGTTGGATCAAGGGGAACAGTGTCGGTGTTCGGCCGCTTGTTTTCCGGGTGGGATGTTTTGCGCACATGGTGCTGCTCTGAGGGACTGTCAGCGAGATGATTCTCCATTTCCATGCTCGAAGGTATCAAGGATGCTTTATGACCGAATCGCAACATGATCAGTTTGACGTTCAGGGAGAGATATCGCACCTTTGGTTGCGGGGAACGGTTCCGTCGCGTCATGTTTTGCAAAGGGGTCGCGGAACGAGTTTCCATCTTGAGTGGTCAGATCCCTTGCGAAGCCATTGGTCTCCTTGTCTGCGTGGTTTCGGTCTTGCATAGAATCCTGCAGGGAGAGCAAACAACCCGCGTTAGCACAGGCGGGACCGCGAGTTTAATGGGGGTTAGATTTATTTGAAGAGGGGTTGGAGGGAGGAATTGAGCGAGGTGCCCGTGAAGAATGCATGGAGCCTGGAGGACGTGCTCACCTCCTGATGGCCCTCCAACGTGTATGATTTCCACCCAGACTGATTTCCGTGTGAACTGCTGGGGGGAGTAATGGCGGTCATACCCGGCGCGGCTGACATGGTTGCCATACCGACCACCGGGGGCAATGCCGCCAATCTATCACACCGGCAGCAAGAATCCAACCGCTGTGTGCCTTGGGAGGTGGATGCGGCTCCCGGAGTGAATCCACGGTGAGGATGGCGTAGTTGGGGTTCGACGGGGGCGTTAGGCGTTGGTCGGATGAGGGAGGAGAAAGATGCGTTGTCGGTGATGAAGGCGGAGAAAAAGGCGACTTTCCGGGGTAAAGCGGTACGGCCAGTAGCTCAGTGGCTGCTAATTATGAAGATGCCTCGGACTGGGGCGTGTGGGCGACGATTTAGGCCGTTTATCTGGAGAATCAATCGTGTCTAATTATAAGTATTGGTGCAAGCGGCCCACGGCAGAGGACCGTCGTCGTTGTGGGAAGCACGCTGCAGAAAGCGGTGCCTTTTCTGGTGCGGGTGCTTATCGTCACTTCGATGGAGGTCCAAGGGGAGGCGCGGCTTCAGAGAGAGACAAGAAAGACAAAGGGAAGAGGCAGGCGGAGCCAACGACTAGAATAGCACGAATAGAACGGTCATCGGATCGGGAGTATCAAAGACCACAGACCAGGACCACAGACCACAAGCTTGCTAAAGGTTAGAAGAAGCAAACGCAAGCCGCCGTGAGCGATGAACGATGGGCAGGTAGTGGCCCATTACCATGTTCGCACCAAGAGAGAGAGTCCGTGTCGTGCTAATTTGTCCGGACGGTGCAGAACGGTGGCAGTTTCGAGGAGCTAATTGGGGCAGAAAAGTCCGCCTAGAGTGCTGCATTCAGCAAAAGCTTGGTCCGTGTGGGTGGGTTTGGCCTGGTTCGCTCGGGTTGGTTCAACCTTTCCCGGCTTCTAGAGTTCCAAGGTTTCCCTCCTCAATTTTAGTGCCTCCATGCACACCAACCGTCAATCAGATCTCATTTTAATTGACCTCTAGTGAAGCTCTAAGGGAGTCTGAGACCCATATTTCCCCTTCTATACCGGCATCGTGGAAACCTCTTCGTTGGTATGGCGTTTGGCATGGCAGTTGTCACTGCTCATAGTAGCAGTTGCGGATAATGGCAAGTGGCAGCGCAAACAAGAGACGGCCTCTTACGATACTTTTACTTGAGAGGGCAGGCCCAGGCTCATTGAGATCGAATTGTGAAATGCCATTTGCAACTCCAACTCTCCTGCGCCGCCTTCCAATCTAAGTCTGAGAACAAAGACTCTAAGCAAGCACAAAGATTTGTAGCTCCGACATCCAATCAACAGCCCTCGATACAAAGTATTTAAAGAGAAGCACGCTCAGACCGTTCCTGAATCATTCGAAGGATCTGTTACTTCTGTGACTGGCCGGATCAGCTGCCAAATGAAGCCCGGACTCAACTTCATACCGGGCCAGCCTCAAGAAAAGGGGGGGACCCAACCTTCTCAGTGGGGCTCGGAGATGAAAATTCACTGTGTTTCGGCTGCTTGATCAACGCCAGCCCCACAGTGTCAAATCAACAATAGGCACTGTACTTCCGTCGAATTTCCCACGATGACCCAACGGAACCCGGACAGCGTCGCGTCTGTGGGCACTCGGCAATCGACAACGACCCTTTCAATGATCTTCGGCGATGCCGAGACCGTGTCCTCAACGACATTCGAAACCGTAGATGGACTTTGCATGGAACGAAGTAGTCCCTAGATGCCAAGATGTTGAATATTACTACCTCCATGTCGCCTTTTCAACATTGAACATTGAAAAATGTATTTCTATACATATGGGCTATCTGGGTTGCATGTTTTCCTTCTCTTTGACAGCTACTTCGTAGTCTCGCTAGTATTCTCGCTGTCTCTGGGCTCCAGCTGGGTGTCAACCTCCTGATGCCACTCGCTGATTCAAACGGTTGTCGATCTATCATACTGCAAAGATGACCAGAGGCTCGGCTTGGTCTGTTATTACCTTTTGGGTGTACTTTGCAATGTTCACGTCCATGACATGCTGCGTCCCTGGTGGCAGGTGCAGATTCTAGTAAGCCTTGTCAGGCGTGCCCATCAACAGCCTATGGACCATGCCTTCTGACTGATTATGAAGGTCGGCGGAAAACACAAATGTATTTGTCTGAGAAACTAGCAGCTCCGATAGCCACTAAATCTAGATCTCAGCCACTGCGAACAGAGTCTCGCAGATGGAATGAAACAAGATATCTGGTGTTACTGGTATGATCCGCTCAGCCCTACGCAAACTATATTATGCTGCAATACCGCCGCACGTCCGCTGTATTTTTGACAGCCTATGTCTTGACAAGTCTTATGAATGAGGGCTCAGTTGTTATTGGCAGGGTCCATCTAGAGGGTACGACTGTGGATCGCCAGCCATGACTTCACTCGTCAAGTTCCTGCTATCTAAGATTGCATTGGATCAGATAGTAATATAACTGACTAGATCCGTTCTCTTCTTGCCATATCAGACCCGAAAACATAATGTGTGACATCCCCTTTCATAACTCTGATTGTACTACATGCTCCATGCTTCAGCCTTACTACTCCTTTCACCACACTGTGGTCTAACGGGTAATCTGTCGTTTGGATTACAATGTACTGGGCATTGGAACTGCAGCAGGGCTTATTGGACTCTGGCACATATCCTCCTAGCATTTCACTTCCTCATGGCAGACGACAGCGCCTTCGACTTGTCGGTGTTCTCATTGTAAGATACTAGTATCAGAGCCTACAATTTAGCGGAGACATCCTCCTCAACCCTAAATAGAGGCGCGATGCCGACTATATCACGCTATTGTTATCCTCGAACGTTCAATTGGACAACCCCTTTTTCATCAGATACAGGTACATTGATAGAATATGCGAAATACTTGCGTGAAACGAAGTTGAATCCACGTTTTCTTCCCTTACTATTTTGGTGGCTTGACTAGCGTGCTATATGGTGACCGGAAAACACAGTGACGCGAAATAACGAACAGACGGAGCTTGGGTAGCAATACAGGCAGCTTACAACCGGCATGTGAGGAAACAACTGCACTTTTCAGACAGTAGACGCACGTGAATTTAAGTAAAACTCGCCATAAATTATGACGTATACCATCAGACCCCAATTGTAAGGCCATGAATATATCAGGGCACATGCGGTCAACATCACTAAGTGATGTGAAGAAGTGTAGGATCTTAGGTTTCTACTCATTTATCTATCTCATCTTGTCCTATCATACGGCTGCAGCGTTCTCGTGGGAAGCCAGCTTGGGGCGGTAATTTCATTCTTCCAGATAACATTCCATCTCGTCCCTCGACAACCATCCCTCTGTTATCCTCAAAGCCTCATCTCAGATAGGCAAGTCCAAATCCACCACAATCGACTTGTTGCGCTGTTGCGAAACCCACGGCTTCGCCATGATCGAACAGTTCGCAATACAAGTCTCCTTGCGTCCCAATCTTCTCTTGAGCGCCGCCTGATCACTCCGAGCCGACTCCGGATTCCCGCTAAGGCCCCTCGTGCCTAGGCCCGGATTCACTCCCGAGCCTTCCTCCGACCACCACGTCCTCGACGCTCCTGGCTGCTTGTCCTCGACCCCGGCGCTGGACCCGTCGTTGAGAAGGGGGTCCGGTCCTGCGGCTGTCAAGTCCACCAAGTCCATCTCGCCCTCCGGGTCGGGGTTTTCCCACTGTCGAGTGCTGGTTTCTGCGTACGGAGCTTTGCTGTCGAGATTCCAGCGCACTCGCTCCACGCCGCGGGCTTCATGGATGTGTCCGCATAGTGCGAGGCGGGGTCGTACTCTCCACATGGCTTGCTGGAGGAGCTCGCAGCCTGCTGCATCTCGACTCATCGTCTCGTCGCGGTGCTTGTGTGCTGGGCCATGAGTGACCAGAATATCCGTGTCCAGAGGGACTTGGCTCCAGATCTTCGAGGCAGCTACGCCGTCGTCCTCTGTGGGTCGGGTGTACATGAAAGCCCATTCGTTTGGCGCAGGGAAGTTGGGTGTGTGCGGCGAACCGAATATTGAGAACTTGGTCCGCGGTCCATTGGGGGAGGAGAGGTGTATAGTGCGAGACTCGTGCTCGAGATACATTAAGGAAGTGGCGTTCAAGATGATGTTTCGGCATTCCTGGGACTTTTGGGCGTTCTGGCCGTGGTGGTACATCCCATATTGGTTGTAGAAAGCCGAGTCGATCGTCAGGTCGTGGTTGCCCGCGACTATGATCTTGACTTCGTACTTGGTGAGTTTGTCGAGCCATCCAATGGTCGTTTCGAGCTCTTTCGCTTTGCCACTGTCCGTGAGATCTCCACAATGGATGAGGACGTCGCCATCTGGCATCTCATCTTCCTTGATCGTGGCGTTGTGCGTATCTGAGATGCAGACGAAACGGGTCCTGCGCGTCTGCTTCAACATCGCGGATGACGAGGTCATTTGCGCCATTGTAGTGATGAATATGTGTTCTTTGGCCTATGCTGGTGCAACTCTTCCTTCTTCAATATGGGCATGGCTTACACGTAGGAGTTTTGGGGCTGACGAGTCAATGTTCAAGGAGGTGGTTGAAGCTGTGTATCCAGCATTATTGCGAGCCTTACTGCTGCCTATTCATGTGCTCACATAGGACAGGCCTCTTTGTTAGATAAAGCTTTCAGGATAAAGATGCTGGTTTGTAAAGTACGTCTTCAAGTTATTGAGCTCAGGGGCGTAATGAGCTCGAGTGCTTTCAAGCCCCGACCTGAACAAACAACCCCGCAGTTCAACTTTTGAGTGCGTTTCGTCATTTCAAACCCAATGGATTTCTAGATCTCGGGTTATGGATTAACAGAACTGCAGCTGTACGGCTAAATAACAGCAGCAATGCAATTTTCGGAATGGCGCGAATTACAGCGCATCTGGGCAATACAGGTTCAGAGGCTAGGCCTTTGCTACGGAGTTGCGAATGCTCCTTCCATCCCTTCCCAGACGATACCATGCGGAAATATCCTCTAGCATCTATTATTGAAGCATTTCTGATACATGTAAAATGATGACCCGAATATATCCTAGGAAGATCTCAGACAAGTCTTCAATGATGTGCCATGTTTAACTTTTGTCCCTCCTAAGCCTTTCGACAGAAAGCTTTGCTGGCAACGCCTTAATAGCGGCCAACCCCGCAATTGGAAGCCATTGATGATCAGTATGGAAACTCTAGGGACTTTCGCTTCTAACCTCGGTTTCCTCCTCTAAGTGAGATTTGGGTCAGCGAAGAGCAACTACTTCGCGTGGACATTGCGCCTGAGCTCGATCTATAACCTGAGTCGGGAGCGCCGTTCTACTCAAACACATCGCCGTCCCGAGTCTTCCGGATTCTGAGCTTGCGCGTACTGCGGCTGTGTACTGCAAGCTCATGAGGACTAAGCTGTACACCAAAGCAGTGTCTGCTCCGAGGCCTGATCCGTTTTCTATGGAAATTTCTATGAAGTACCTGCACGCCTATATAGTCCCGTTTGCTTAGTTCGAGTCATTCTGGGTTGGGAGCATTCGAAAATTTACACGCCACTATTTTGTCGTCACCTTCGCGCTTCGCGAGCCAACGATGCTAGACTAAGAATTAGTGCTCAACGTGATTTTTCCAACGGCTCGATAGCTAATGCCATGCGCTGACCCGCGTGCCAACTTGTATGTAGGCAATAAGGCGCAAGCCGAGGTCTTTGGTGAGTCGACACGCGCATGATCCTTTCCGCCTGAGACATCTCATATGCAAGCACAAGACATTGTCTTCATCACGCCAGTTTTCCACCACGTTCTCATCTCAATGCCTCGAACGTCAGGCTCCAAAGGCCAGCTGGAGATTCCCCAGATCGTCCCAAGTGAAGCTCGTAGCTAGTGAACTTACGTCTGGCCTGCAGCTCTCAATCGTTCATATGCTGGCTTAACAATGCTCACTTGTGTAGCACCAGCGGTAGGGCGGTAGGAGAATTGGTCTTCCATCAACTTCTACCGCAGGTGATTGGCCCAACGTCTGCTACCCTCCACTTGACCTGCAGAAGGTGCGTTTTGTGATGCGGGGAAGACGTGGTCAAGAGACAACATAGCGACTTCGGGTCGCGATATTTCTCGCGTTTCGAGAGCTGCTAATAGCCTCACAAACTCACATCTGCACAAGTGAAACACACAGCCCATATTGTGCCGATTCTCAGATGTCAAGAAGATGACTGTGACGAGTCGGTGCTGGTAGGATACGGCGCTTCGAGGCCAGCAATCTAGCCAATAGAGACTCTGCCCTCGTCTAGAGTGAAAAGGCGGGGGTACCTTCGTGGGACTAGAAGGACGTTTTACTGTCAGTGATTGTGCGGGCTTTTGCAGAATTCAAAGCCTCCTAGTGGATGGCATCCAGTCTGCAGCAGGCCAGGCCAGCAGGCCAGGCAGCGAGTCCGAGAAGTGAAGAGACGGTTGCTTGGTTACGGTGCTAGGCTAGGCGAAAGGCAGATAGGGGAAGCTAGAACCGGAAGAAGGCCCCGGTAGTGCAACCATCTCGTGAGATGTGACTACGATGGTTTACAAAAAGCACCTGTGTAAGTCGGAATCTGTAGACCACATGCTCACCGCCATGCCGTCGCAGTCGATCTCGGAATAATGCGGCCATTGTGGATGGCGCTAGTTGCCGGAATATCCAGATGCACACATGGAGCTCTGGGCAGAGTAGCTTCCTAGTAGAAAAAGACTCCTCCCATCAGAGCTTCTTCAGCTTCTGGAAGCCATAGATTCCTTGCTTGCATCGATAGAAGTACCCATGGTCTGATGAATCCCATCTCATGTTGAAGAGGGGTAATAATCGTGAATGGGCGGGCGGAGGATCTGACTCGGTTGACCCTCGTCCAAAGTCGACACTGGCGTACCTGACAAGAAGGCATCCCCTTGACCATGCAGGTGGCTTATCCGAACGAGTCAGCCCTGAGTCTCTATTTCTTTCTGCCCGTTGTTGAAACCCGTTGTGAGTTTGATGAATGTGCCCCACCCCCACCTCGAGTAAGGTACTACGGTAAGTAACTCGAACGAAAGGAGCATCATCTTGTCTTGCCGATGTGACATTCTCGGTCTACTCCCAAGAGCTCCAACAAGCATATTGCGAAAATATTTCTCGAAACGTGAGAAGTGGTGCCGTCAAGAACGAGGAGTGATCGCCGATTTTGGATTCGCTCACAGAGCTTCCAGAGTACGGTAGAGTGGAATGCCGATGGCCAGTCAGATAGCTTATGCCAATATTTCATTTGTCTCGTCAAGACCCCAGGAAATGCACAAAGCACGCCGTAGCAAGGAAGACCACGAGTCTGTTAGAAGTCAAGTCAACTCTATCAGTGTGCGTGCTAGCCGTGCATCGGTGAAATCTCCTCGAAGCCAGCCAAGCGTGGTTTATAACACCCACTGGCCTATTTTGATTGGCCTGCAGTAAGAGGCAGATCACTTGGCTTCCCCTCCCACAGCCGTTCCATTCGACAACGGGTGATTCTCATCAATCATTCCACCACACCAGTTCCGTTTCGCGGGCCAGAGGGTGAGACCTCGTGCGGCCTGCAGAGATGCTCTTCAAGGTGTAAAGCGGCCTCCAAAATTGTGACTAAAAATTTTGTGTAGCACACCATCCCACCCTCCCTATGCCCTACACAGACTCTCAACGTACGTACCTGCTTCGAGCCCGTCATCGATGACTTCTCATTGGACTGATATGGCTGTATAAATGATCTCATGTATGAGTGTGTATGAGTGTGACGGGGGTCTCAGTCCACGGGGAGCGTGCAGCCAGAGCACCGGTGCGGGCTGACTTGAGGACCCTGACTGACTGGACGCTGGGAGCATTGAAAGGTCAGGTCTGCTGTGCCTATCAGCAGCATCTGAAATCAACACTTGCGATGGTGTCTGTGGATGCCGTTCAAAGGTAGCCGGAGACGAGGATGCAAGTCCTCACATTTCATACTGCTTTGAGCATCACCTGCTGCAAATTGCCAAAAGGGGATAGCATCCCATCCATAGGGTCGAGGCCAAGTTGCACCAATCGACCCGGGTCGTCTGAACTGGTCAGAACTGGTCTGAGGTGACCCGGCTGCCACGACTCATATACAATGATATGATTGACGGATCGCATCTTCGATCGGCCAAATCCATAGGAAAGAGCAGGTAAGGTGCGCCCCAACATGTGAAATAATCGCCAGTGATCTTTTTGATTTTTGGCTGTCAGACGGGGTAACGACCGGACTAAGACAAAGCTGGACATTGGACGCCCCGTCGGCAGTATTGGTGAAGGGGTAGGGCGAAGCATTCCCTAATGAAGACTAAAAAAAATCTCCTCAGAAGGCCTTGCATTTCAGGTAATTTGAACCAGCGGATGTTGTAGTTGCTGCTACCAGCGGAGCTTTGTCGCCCAAGCAGCTAGAGATGGCAGATGGGGTAGCCAGTAGAAGTCGGTATCGCCGAACGCAGGTCATGCAACTAGATACATGGAGCTCGGTCTTTGTGTCCCGGTAGGCTACGTTGTTGGTCGTTGACGGCCATCTATCGCATCCTCGGCCAGATGATATTTGTTTTCAAAGAAATGACTACTGTTATGATTGGAATTCCTTCATAGTAGAGATCACGTTACCGGCCCCTCGGACTCGAGAAATCAGTTACAACTCTAGGATTCTTTGTTTGTCCCACAGTTCGAACTTTGCTTCATTGCACGGGCTGAACACGAGGCATTGCAAGGAGAATTCTTATATCAAAACGACCTCACCGCCAGTATTGAACCTCGAACTCGGAACTGTGTGCCCTTAGACATTACTCCACAAGAGGACTTCCATCTTCAGTCTCATTCCTGATCGTTTCTTATCATTACCCTCGATCATCGCCAAAACAACACTCCAGCATTCATTCCTCACTCATTGGGCATTTGGATACACCAAGGTCTAGGCAGTCCTATAATTCGTCTCCTTGGACAGCCACTGGCGCAGCAATTACCACCACTTCGCCCGCCACCACGTCGGGAAAGCTAAACGGGCGTGCAACAACTCACGTACAATTCGCCCTTGGCCAACTTTTGACCCTGGAAGCTCTTTAACTCCCAAGGACGACGTCAGTCTTCTTTCGCCTCTATTCATTTTCCACAATTGGATCCACGGGCGGCAACAAGATCGACAATCGCAGAGAAGTTGCGAAAGTGGTATTCTATCAACTTCTCTTGCTGGCTTCTGCGAATTTGCAACTTGCCGACGATTATCCTCGGACCCTTTCCTATCCTTACCTTCGCGCCTCTTGTATTCTCTCACCCGCTTTATCAGTGCATTGGCAGGCCATCCCGCACTCACCGACTTGATCATACGTATCACATAAGACTTATTTTTCTCACCTCTGCCCAGGTGCATAACACATATCACCCCAGGTTTCTGGACATCTCCGACGCCGTGCAATCGAGGACCTCGAGACCCTGGTGGAATCGCAGACACCCCTCTCGGCGAAAACGACAATTCAGCGACAACTGGGACTTCTCGCTCAACCCAAGTCACCTACCTAGAGCGCCTTGTCGCAAGTCAACCGGCGCTTTTACAACGCTTTCTCCCACTTGCGCATTCGCAATTGGCAGAAACCCTCCACTGTCCAGGAGTTCCCCGCCAAGTCGAAGCGGCAGGTACTTACTTGATTGAGTACGTATCGAAGTACTTGGTACACTCGAATCGTTTGACCCTTCTTTTTGGCGCACTACGCTGAAGAAAGTCGTCCAATTCGATCCCTGTTCCGCTAAAGTCAGCGCTGCCGACCACACAGCGGAATCGCTCACTGGCAACGTAGCGCTACAGGTACGCTTGGTGTCAGAAAGACGATCCCTCCCCGATTTCTCAGCGCACCGGCCATTCGCCGACCCAGCTTTGAGGTGGTCAAGTGTGGCCCCATCTTTTCCTGGCTTGCGACTTTCGCTCCCAGCCCATTAAGCACACTTGGCTTTGGACTGTCAAGCCTGCAAGCCTCAAAGGCCCTTCTCTCCCACTCTTCTTGGGACGGTCCTCTCGGCTGCCCGACCCCTTTCGTGACCTCATTGCTTCACCAACGTGTTCATCCTCACCACACAAACTAACTCAAATCAACTCTAACGGCTGTGCTGCAACTGTTTTGGACGCTAGCACTTGCAGTGGATAAGTCTTGTGCCGTCATCGACCAGCAGGACATCCTACCCCGGTTTTAGCTTCCACTAAGCTCCTGGGACGGTCCCTTCCCGCCGGTCCTGCCTCGTCAAAAGTCACTTCTTAACTGAATCTGGCTTGCTCCTTTTCGCGTGTGCAGTCAACTACGCCTGCATCATTCCTCGGCTTCGATACTTGACCTCGTCTCGGGTTTCAACGCTGGACTTCTGATCGCCACCACCACGTCACTCATGCGATTTCTTGTTGCCATTGCTGGTTGTTAAGGCGACCTCGATTCATAGGACGCAACCAGAGTTTGTTTACACAAGGACACTTGGCGGCAGTCTCTAGTGCTCGTCATTCACGTCTGCCAACATGTTCACGTTGCCGGAAGATCCTTACAAGATCCTCGGCGTGTCCAAGAATGCACTACTCCCAGAGATCCGGTCGGCGTACCGGAAACTCGTGTTGAAATGCCACCCGGACAAAGTCGCAGACCCAGGATTGAAAGCCGTCAAGCAGGATGAGTTTCAGAAGGTCCAAAAGGCATACGAGATGCTCTCAGACGAGAACGAGCGGCAGAAGTACGATGACATGGTCATGGCGAACAACATGGAGAGAGAAAACGCGCGCAAGCGCGCCGACTACTCCTACGCTAGCCGCACACCACCGCGCCGTGAGGATGGCTATCGCGATTACAAGATCAGGACTGCAAACCCGCCCGAGTTCACGAGATCCTCCTCATTCCCAGCATCCAGTCCTTACACTTATAACACCCCGCCCTCCTCAACCGAAAACCATTCCAGCGACTCCGCTCGGGACCACCGTAGTTCGAAGAAGAAGGATTCTGACAGAGAGCGGGACCATCGATCATCGAGACGAGAAGAGAAGGAGCGGCAGAAGAGAGCAGAGGCCGAGCAGAAGAAAGCACAGGCCGACTGGGACCGCGATCAAGACCGGTCAAGAAAAGCAGAGGAAGAACGACTGCGAAAGGACAAGGAGCATCGAAAGGAAGATAAAAAGAGAACCGAAAAGGATCGCGACAGGGAGCGCAGACGGGATACTGAGGACAAACGCGCACGTCAGAAGCCGTACATGGAGGACGTTCACGAGCACCCACAACCACACGTAATTGACGTTGAGCCGCCCAGGTCGGACAAGAAACCCAAGAGCAGCCGTCCAAAACATGAGAATGAGGCTGAGCCACCCGTCTCGGCTGCGGAAGCCACAGAACGTGAAAAAATGACGGCCGACCGCAAGACCGCCGACAACCTCGAGTTCGCAGCTAATTATCTGGCGAGAAGCAAAGCACCCATGCTCAACAAGACATATGCCTCCCAACCCACGCCCTTTGTCCATACCGTCACGCCTCCGGCTGCTGCGCCCACGCCACCTCCAGTGACTGGCGCCATGCCTCCCCCCCCACCGCCAGTCGGTAGAGACCGGAGAGATAATTACGGGGAGGAAGACCCAAGGAGACCGTCAGCAAAGATGTCGAGCCGACGTGGGTCCATTGATCCTCGAACCAGGGAAAAGGTCTCATCGCACAAGAAGTCGAGCTCATCCAGGCTACCGACCGACGAATATTTTTCGCCACCCAAATTGAAGAAGTCATCCACCATGCCAACTCAGTATGGTGCACCTGTCTCTGGCTCCCCGCCTAGGATCAGTCGGACCAAAACAGATCAGCATTACGCACGTCCTACTCAGCACATGCCGGGTATGATGCGCTCCCATACTTCGTATTCCGAAGATGCCTATGAGCGCAGCCGGTCGAGGCGTGCTTATCACTACACAGACGACGAATCTGAAGATGACCTTCATTATCGAGGCCATATGCGGAGAACTCACTCGCCCGAAGTTGACCCTGTGTTAAAAACCTTCCGCTACGCCGTCAGCGACAACAAAACCATCCCGGTGAGCCACAAAAATTATTACGCATCTGAAGCGAATACTGGGCGTCCTCTGGAACGACGGCCCGCGATGCATTCGCAGGATAGTTACACCAGCCAAGGGAGCCAAATCTTTGGAAAGGTGAAGACTTCGAAGTATGGTGATGTCACTTATGGGGACGTGCCACATGCCCCCTATGATAAGCATTATGGTAGGGGGGATGGCGTGTACTCGTACTGAGTAAATCTCCGGATACTAGGCACATTCTCCGCACGCGCCCTGTCAGAGATATTCGGGCAAGACTGGACAATCTGTTACACTTGAATCTGGAACGTCAAACCTCAAATCATAAAGTCAACATTTGTTATAATCGGCGTTCATTTGGGTGTTAACCAGCGTGCTCTTCTACAACTTTTTCCATCTCCCGATTTTCCTGCGAGTCCTTTTATGATATCATTACAACGATGATGACGTTCTCGGAACACAGTAATGATTTGGCATGTCGATGGGAACTGGGCGGGCAAGCTAGGTAGTTGTCGATGGGCGACTCGTGTCTCAGATGGGCGATTGTGTCGGTTCCAAGTTAGCAAATCGTGCATGGTAAAGCCCGCGCGTCACGCCGTGGGTGATATCACGACCCGCGTGAGCTTGAGACCTTTCTGAGAGCAGAGCGCCGCCAGGGGATCCGGATACCAACTCGGCTACCCTCCAGTTGGCCAACAGAAGTTCAGTTCATTACAGGCGATTCCCTTGTATTTCTTCTGCTTTTTCCTGTTTATTTTCCCTATTCCCCCTTTCCGCAATTTCGAATCGATGCTCGCACCTATACATATACATAAACATTGCATAGGTTGTTTTGGGAATATATGGACTGTAAACGGAGCGGAACGCTTGCATGCTGGTATGGGAGGTCTGCTAGTCTTTTTTTATCTTTATTTTTTTGTGTGGAAATGTAGTTCTGATACACAGCACGTCGTTCACTTACGTGGCATTTGTTTCGGGGACGAATATGTGGGTATACGTTGAAGAGGAATGACAAGACAAGAGATGGGTATGGGCACGCTCTTTTTCGCCTTGTCCGAGAAGAAACTTTAGCGGCTCCCCTGTCCATGATGATGGGAGGCTCTGGGTGAGTTGGATTTTGGAGGGAGACAGAATTAGGAACGACGTGGAATAAGAACTGAGAAAAGTAGTGACAGTGGACCAGGGAGTAAGGCGTGCTATAGATGAAAGATTACGCGCTCCTTCTACGTCTCAGCAGCAGTGACGCCGTATGGTTGAGTGAAATAAGCAGCATGCTCACCTAGGAATGAATGCGTGTCTCGTGTTTGAAACCAATGAGCCGTTGTGAGCCTACCTTGGTTTAGTGTCAAGTGTACTTGAAGGGATGGCCTGATCTTGTACTAAACATCGGATATGTTGATCTAGACACGACACAGCCATCGGTAATGGTAACATCTCAGGCATCAATCTGCTGCTCAACCTGGAACCTACAGTGTTATTGCTAAGCCATGGCACAATGCCAAATAAACCCAGTAGGAAGGGGCTTGCAATTGGTACTATGTAAAGTAAGTGGTTTCAGCCTGGTAACATTTATATGAGTGCTATCACTTACAAGTCTCTCCCGTTGCTTCGTTGCTAGACCTCTCATATTTATATGTAAGCCCCATTAACATTGTTCGTTTCGTGGTAAGGCGCCCGTTAATAGAGCCGCACCTTTGTCTCTTGGCCAGAATGCTCTCTTCTCGCCCCATGCCACATGTCAGAAATATTGTTGCGATGTATATGTGGTTCCGAGGAATCTTCCCTTGAGATCGGTCCCACCCGCATGGGGCAAGTTGTCGAACCCAAGGGATGCCAGGTCGGTGCGCTACGGTCATAGGCCATGCACGTGTGTTATGTCGTTGCGACTCGTGATAATTGTGTACGAAGCAAGCCAGACTCGGGACTGTTGAAATCCTACGGCCATCCAACTCTAATTTTTTGAGGTATGTTAGCGGAACAAATAACGGGCAAAGTGATGCGCAGAATCAGCCCGCAGAAGATGCTATGCGCAAGTAAACCAGAGAGGCAACCGAGTAGGTCATCACGATAGGAGCTGAAACCCCATCAAAAGCAGTAACCGCAAAAGCAAATTGATGTGATGATTCTAGTGACTGGCAAGGTCAACGCTAAGTTGGCCACCTCCGAAGCTTATGGGGTATATATAATGTCTAAAGTATTCCAACGCCTTGCAATGAATGTTGAGTCAATCCCCTTACTCCGAATTCTATGGTGCAGTCTAGTTGAATCGTTCTCTGGAACTACCTCGACATCGCAAGTAGCTTCGATAACAGTAACCATGGCCGTCGCTGGTATCTACAAAGAGACACCAGCGGCGATTGCCATGATTAGTAGCAGAATGGTACCCCATCTTCTGATTCATAAAGAAATGCCCCTCAAAATTCTCAAATAGATGCGTTGTGATTGCTCTTCTAGCAATGGATGTGAGATGAGGTGACGCGAGCGGACGAGCCCTGTCTGTCAAAATCCGCTAGGACTTGATCAGTGGCGATAAAGCAGCCCGTGAAACGAACTAGAGTCACTCTTAGGGTGATGCCTTAAACTAGGACATAGAGTGAACATATCTAGGTCACAATTAGCTTCACTCGTCGGGACTAAATACAGGACTGTTTGTCTGAGACTTACCAAGCTAAGCCCAAGAATCATACTACACCAAAAGCAGACGTTATTCAAGGTCTCCTTGCCCCTGACCAGCCTTGTCCTCTGCAGCATAACGATGGGCAACTGGGACATCTGACAGATAAACCCGTAGCCCCTGAGCTTCTTGGTAATGCACGCCATGACGATCTCGTGGCCCATGGCGCTGATGAGGAAGGTGATGATGGTGGCCATGTTCTTGCCGATGCGTGGCTTGCTCGTAGCGTAGACGTGCCGGCGCAGGAAGCTGTAGACGGGCACGTTCCACTCGCGCGAGAACTCCATCCAGTCGGTGCTGTTCCACCAGTCGGCGTAGAAGTGGCGGTCGGCGAAGTGCGTGATCTCGGCGAATGCGCCGAGCACGTATTCGAAGATGACGAGGAATACCAGGAGGAAGGTCAGCATGAAAGGGAAGAGGAGCCACGAGATGGACTCAAAGAGAATGAGGAGGGTGTCGAAAGCGGACGAAGTGGCCTCGAGGCGAGTGTGGGAGTCTTGGAGGACGGGTAGGATGAACTCCTCGGAGATAATGGTCAGGAGGAAGATGCAGCCGAAGGTGGCAACGATCTTGGCGATCAGGGACGTCCAGTTGATGGCCTTGGTGCGGGGATACTCCATTTCGTAGCATAGGGTTGGGCAGAAGAAATAATCCACGTAGTTAGACCAGGTGAGGTTGTTCGGGTAGGTGATATTGCCGATAGGACTGGTGAGCTCGCGGGCCAGGTCTTCCCGCAATTGTTTCAGTCCTTCATCGTCCGAATCGCCGTCCACCTCCAAGCCGCCGTTGGCAATAGTACCCATCGGGTTCTCCACGCTAGGGTATTGGTAGACGGGGTCCTTGTTGGCGGTGGAAGGGTTGTCGAGCGCTCGTAGCCGCTTTTCAGTCTCCGACAGGTGGCCATTGTAGAATGCGTACGAGTGCATCTTCATGAGCCCAACCATAGTATGCAGCAGGAAGAAAACCTGCGCCGTCCACGTCCAGTTAAGCGCGAAAGGCACGGCAATCCATAAGGACATCCACAGGACCTGGTATGTGCTCTGAATGGCCATTCCGCCCGTCTTCCACGACATGCCACCGTCGCTCTTGCGTGTTAGCATGTGGAGAGGCAAGCTGAAGGCGGTGCTTGCCACCATGAGGAAGTCGGCAATACCCAAATGCCACAGCTTGACGGTGAATAAGGTCCAGATCTGCACCCTTAACGGATACCCCGTGTCTTTAATGTTCCGCAACATCGAGGTGATGGCCATGATGGCCAGACCAATCCAAAACAGGTTGAAGAAGCCATGGAAGTCGCGGTAGTCGGACTCGGGGTCAAAATGCGACACTCGCGATGTGTAGTCGATGGTTGGGAAGAGGCGACGTCGCTGCTCGGCGCGTACTTGTTTTCGTGCGCTCGACAGCGCCTTGGTCGACTGAGGGGCGTCTTCAGGAACGGGGGTTGAGCGGCCACTCGTAAGACCCGACCCAAGACCTTCCGCGGGCGTCTCAAGCAGAGCAGAAGCGCTGCCGTTGGACGAGGTGTTACTATGTTCTCTCGTAAGCTGCATCACCTGGGCGTGCTGTGGTTTTCGCGGTCGCGGTCGCAGGATGTGATCGTGGATGTCGGACCCGTTGCCGTCCATAGCGGACGTCGCGGCGCTCGTTGAAGCCATCTTCCCATCTAGAGTTGCGGGAGATACAGACTTTGGGGCGGGTTTGTGGATGGGCGACACGGGAAACGGCGGGAGCTATATTATGGAAGTTCAAGGATATGACGACAAAGGCTGTTGACGTCGTGGAGATAGGTGTATTCTGCGAGGATAATACCCAAGCAATCTCCGTACACATGAATTAAAAAAGTAAACACCCTGATCCGAAGGACGACGTTGATTTGACTAAGAGAAAGACGATGTTTCGAAGCTACGGGTCTTCATTGCCTCCTTATCAATTACGTTTGTCGCCGTAAGAGGCCATTCAGACCCTCGGCCCGCAAGGATGTACTGGGCAACAGGGGTAGCCTCTTCAGAGCTGCGGTCGCAGAGAGGACAGAGGCGCCGTCTAATTGCAGGCTGACGTCATCTGCACGTGATGCTCAGGGATCGCTGACAGCCTGCCGGCGCGACATGTCTATCCAATTCGTTTGCCTGTCGGCTGCTAATGTCAGCACTGCATCTGGTGGGGGTGGCATGCATGGCCCAATGGCCCAGAGAAGATTGGAGCCTCGGATTCGTCGTGTTTTGGTGTTACGTTCTTGTGAGAGCAGAGATGGTTCCGTTCCGCGGATTCTTGTGCTACAACCGTACGTCGTACTCACGGCGTCTCCTTGAGCAAGGGAAGACCACAGTAATTCGCCTTGCCTTGACTCGCAGATGTCTCCTGTCATCCCGCTGACCTCCAAGTTGGCTTCTCTAAAAGAAAGGCTAGTACCACGCGATTCTTTGCTGCAAGCATCTTGAACAATGTATCTGTTGCTCCTGGGCGATGATGAGTTATTCTGACTCGCAGATATCGATTGATTTCGCGCCCTATAGGGTTTTCCCATGACCATGAAGATAGTCGCACCATTATCTATCTGGCCTTGGTAAGTAAGGTTACAGCAGAGTTGCACCAGCGGCACAGAACACAGCGGTGTAAGCATCCACGCCGCTTCCTGTTAGGCAGCAACGTTTAATGTCGGTCAGACAAGCTCAGCTCAAAAAATTTAGAGTGCTTCCCTCCCCATTCGTCTGCAAGCCGGTCGTGATGCGGTGCTTGTGCCGACCCAGCGCTCCGGTGCGGCGCTTAAGCCGGCATTGCGCCTGAAACACCCGGAACAGCCCCTGTACATCAACCCCTGAACCCTGAAACTAACAAATTGTTGTTGGTTGTCATCTTCACGATGAAATCTTCATCTCATAATTACAGCCTCGTTCTATCCAAAACGTGTTATTTCAGCGCAAAGTCTCAATAATCTCATCTGGGACACTCAAAGGCTACTTTTAGCCCCGCCCCCTTATCCCCTCAAATCTGTGGGACAATTTAGTCTCTCCCCTGACCCTCGCTCCCACCTGTCCGCCACTTGTTCAACAACGAGCATATCTACCCCCAAGCTTTCAACATGCGCATCATCTCCATCCTAATTCTCCTTGCGTTCATGGGGTATACCGTTTGGCTGGCCGACTACAGCAAACGTCCAGAACTTCACCCCGCGGAGACGCACGTACTCGATATGACTGTATACGGCCTGACCGGGGGAATCATCATCAACACCCTCTGCGCCCTTTTCGCCCGCACCATAGACCCAGAAGTTGCCCCTGGAACCGAGATTCTGTCTTGTTCACCTTTCGGGGTTGGCACGGCAGCTATCGTGGCAAGGTCGCAGGTATTTGCCACAGGTGGATGGAGCCGCTTGGAGTGGGCTTATGTCAAGATCATGCCTTCGACGACAACGAAAGCACTCTTGGTGGACTTGAGGGAGCTGAGTGGGATACTAGGGCTGGAGTTGGGAGTCAAGGACGGGGTCGATGATTCGCGAGGGGAGTTATGAGGTGTGTTGGTGTGTTGAGGATCATCTGGGAGTTAGTAAACTACCACGTTAGGAATAAGGGTTGACTATGTTATCATACTGTGTAAAAACCCAGTGTTAATGAAGAGTAGTATTTGTTGATAGTCTATCCCAAGGTCAAGATTCCCGGCGAGACTTATGGTCTCTGAAACTCAGTTGGTTTCACGCGGTAGGTAAACCGCCTGGGAGATCAACACTCCATAGGGCAAAACAAGCACTTGACGATGAACCAATAAATAAATAAAAATGAAATTGTTAAACCAGTGCCCCCGGATAGTTTTTGGTAGACACGTACTATTAGATTGGTCTACCCCTTATATGTTAGGTAAGCGGGACGGTCTTGAACCGTGATAGTAAAGCCATCTTTAACGCTGTATTGTGGTTCATGTGAAATTGGTAGCCTGGGGCCATGGTGAGGTACACATGAGATACTTTAGTGCCCTTGTGCGGCTTGGGACCACGGCCCACCTGTACGTCGCGTCTTCCCTTCGTATTTAGCCGGAATGCTAGTACCAGTGCGATCCCACAGTTCGTAGAATAATTATAGACGTGTTTATTCTATCTTTTATCGGCCGATGTTGATCTATTATACGTTCTCTAAATTAATACTCGAATAAACTCTTCTAATTCTATAATGTAATTAATATCATCATTAATATTTTATATTTAAGCGCGATTTATAACTAGGGATTAGTATTCGTATTACTACGTAACCCGCTATCTATTAAAACATCAGTAGCTATAGTTGGTAGCCTTTCAAACTATGAATAGGCTTGTCCACATATATTCCATCTATAGTAATCTACCAACTCGGTCCTATTTTAGAGGGTTCTTCTAAATATGGAGATAGTATACTCCAAGATATCCCTTTTCTAATTATTATCAGGAACCAGGCTTAAGCTCCTCCTCGTCCCACAGACCTCTATCGGTACGCCATCTGAATGTTTCCAATCATAAATATTTCAAAGTCTCTATAAAGGAGCAGTTCTCAATGTGGCGCAACAGTGCCTTTCTCACCTCGCATCTCTTGGTTGACTTCTACTTCCACTTGGAGTGCAGGATCCCGGTGATCGTGGTAACCAGGGATGAGAGACTCGACGAGTCGTTCCTATTGCGAACGCCATTGAGAATCCACTAGGTTGGCGGGGGCCTTGTGAACCAGATTTGCGGCATCTGACACTTGCCTATACTGTACCCTCTCGATACACGTATTGCAGTTAAGCTTGGATCGCATACCAGGGCCGGCCGTTGTATGTGGGAAATTCTTCCGCATTGCCAGAAGCAGATACAACGAGGCCACGCTTAGAGACCATTCGACGGGCGAGATGGGAAGTGGTCTAAAATATATGTACTTGCAACTCTCACATATCATCTCTCCGCGAATAACGGGCACACGGGTCCCCCGATCAACTGATCCCGCATCTCAAAGACAGTGTTGTAATACTTCAGGCCTTTAAAGTGTCTCTACATCGAAAGAGAATTGCCTCTCCGTGAGATTTTGTTTCTCGTAAAAATCTTCTTTCCTTGATGCCGAACTTCTGGATGCGCACTCCTTCTCTATTGCCTCTTTAGTGGGGAACGAGATGTAGAGCTTTGTCAAGCAAACCATGCATTCGGCGGTCAGAATAGACTCACCTGGTTGCTCCTGCTTCTCTAAAACCTGAAGTATATCTGGAGGCTAGATTGATTCAATGGTATCTGCAACACGTGAGACTCAGACTTGCTGGGAGATTCTGTTCAGAGAAATAAAATAGGCTTGTTCTGCCATGGTTGCGTAGGTAGGTATTGTTCTTGTAAGATTTAGGTGTTTGAGCCAGTCTAGTCTGTCTCTAGAGTGCTTGCAGCAGGCTTTATAACATAAGATCAAGAGTGATTACTTAATAATCCATTCATCCCTCTGTACATACGAACAAAACTATTGTACAGGATAATTGCCTGTCTCTTTGTTTTCCCTTAAACCTTTCCGCGATTGTTCAATAACCATTGGGTGGATCACCGAAACGCTTATATGAATAGCTATATCTCCAGCATACCAGAAAGATAATATGATGTTAGTTCCTTAGCTTCAACAATACTGCTGATACTAATGTCTGGGACAGATGGGGTATCGTTAGTCTCCATCCATCCAACAAGTGAAGGCAACCCAAAGGTCAGAAGAACACGTGTGCTGCCGTATGCAACCCTGTAATACTTGAGAAGTAAGAAGTATATAGGCGCTAGACACAATCATCAGTACCGGTAATAATTGGGAACATGAAAAAGAGCAGGGCCGATCCCTCCTGTTCTTAGTCAAGGTATCATGAAGTCCTCCCATTGTCTCCCAACACAGAAGATTGTAGCTTAACCGAGTCGATACCCTAATCCAATCTGCATCCGAAAACGACCTCAATTTCCTCCTACCACGCTTCTGTTTCTTCGTCTCATTCCCATTTTTCTGCATATGGCGCATTAAAATAGGCTGCCGAGTGAACACCCCACCTGCGGCGTTACACGCCTGGACGGTACAAGGAAACGTGTGGGAAAGAGGATCGGCGGAGAACTTTTTGGCATCTCGGTGTTTCCTGTAGTTCAGGAGTCGCTGAAGGTCTTTATGGGATACAGCGGTGAAGTTGAAAATATTGTGAGCTCAGTAGGTTTTGCGAGTTTCTTGCCTGTACTCTGTCTTTGTGAATATAGTTGGTCGTGTTAAGTATTCAATGGTGACTTATGTAATTTGGGCTGAATGTAAATACTCGAGAAAAGTGCGATACTACCCACTGTGATATGAGCACTCACCAGGCCCCTAGAGATGTCAGCAGTGTGACACTATTATGCCAGGGCCAGGTTTGCACGGCTATATTCTTGCGGGAAGGCATCATCAACATGACCCCCTTCCGCAAGCAATTCAGCCAGAGTAGGCCTACGATACTATCTGACCACGATACCAACGCCTTCTATTTTGCACATGGCGCAGCAGTGTTCTCACAAGATCCATTCTGAAACCTGTTCAAAATGTATGTGCGCGCACTTCGGAACAAGACCTCGGAACCAGTACTTGAACAGTCCTGAAGTAGATATGCCATGATTGGCACATATTCCATTCCTAGCAATACCGTGGCCCAAGATATTACAAGCTATCAGATGTGGCCAGGTTGACACCCAATAGCCTTGATCAAACATAGCAGCAGCACTATGCAGTGATAAACCTACTGTTGATATTTGATGTCATGATTTCATCTTTATCTCAATATTTTCAGGACTTCTCGCCATCTCCTGACGGCTTTTCGCCATCCTTCTTCCCCTTCACCCTCTTTGTCAGAATCTCATCCACAATGCCAATTTCCTTGGCCTCCTCCGCCGTCAAGTACTTATCCCTGTCCATCATATCCTCAATCTCCTTTAGTCCATACCTCTCCGTACCATGCGCCGTATTCAAATGTTTCCGATAGATCTCATTCAGCTGTTCCCTCGTACGCTGGATCTGGTTGGCGTAAATGACAATGTCGGCCGCGGGCCCTTGCATACCGCCCAAGGGCTGGTGGACCATGATGCTGCTGTGGGGCAGGGCGTAGCGCTTCCCCTTCTCGCCGCCGGCGAGCAGCAGCGAGCCCATGGATGCCGCTAGACCAAGACACACAGTAGATACGGGGGAGTTGATGTAGCTCATGGTGTCGTAGATGGAGAGCCCCGCCGTGACGGAGCCGCCGGGCGAGTTGATGTACATGGTGATGGGCTTATCGGGGTTGTCGGACTCGAGCCAGAGGAGCTGGGCTACGATAGAGGCCGAGACGGTGTCGTCGACGGGGCCGTTGAGGCATACTATCCGTTCCTGGGGTGGGGGGTATTAGTTGGGATCTTGAAGTCAGATGGCGCAAGATTAACGCACCTGGAGTAGCTTGGAGAAAATGTCGTCTTGTTAAATGTCAGCTACTCAATTCAACGCCACCGAGGCGAACGATCTACGTACATGTCCTCCAGCCGCCAGACTATCCTGTTAGCATATGCAGAAAGGTGCAATTGGCTCCTATGGGTCTCCAGCTTACTGTGACTTCTGTGATGTATGGCATCGGTATTGATCCACGAGGAGTTTGGGCCTGACTATCTTGACCAGGGAAGCCAGGCATCTGGGAGAAACTCCGACATCGCTGACTGGCAACACATCTTAATGAACGCCATACCGGCCGTTGGAAGTTCATCTCGACGGCAACTGTCGCAAATGGCCAAGTAACTGTCGTCGGGGTAATCTCTCCAATCTTCCCAGGTGAGAGCTCTGACGTCGGTCGCGCATTTGTCTCCGGTCCGTTAGCGCAGCGCAACTCTCGCTAAATTTCGCGCCGAGGCAAGCAGCGTCATCATGCCATTTAGGGATTGACTTTTTTTTATATAGCTTTATGAAGACGGACCAAAGTCGCCCAGAACCGGCTCAGATGCGGTTATGAGACGATGCACAGCACTGTGGGATAGCACTGCTATCATCAGCCAGCTACGCCATTCTCGGGCGCAATGGCGGCCCTACACATCAGATGGCCCCAAAGACAGGCGTGACGCCTCGACGCCCTCGGCGAAAGCGGCGGCGCATCAGCCAGATGACGTCGAATGGTTCAAAATCGACTCGGAAGCAAAGACGTTAGAGACCGCCGTCGGTAATCTCCCACTGTCGCCTATCATGGACCCGTCGTACTGGGAGGCGAAGGAGCAACACAAGACGAAGAAGCCGAAGCCGGGGAAACCCCAGAACTCGGTCGAGAGACAATTCCATGCCAATCCCTTTGGTATGGGACCAGAACTCCCAGTCTCTGTGACGATGTAGTAGTTATTTACAAATGCATAGCTCAGGCGCTTGCGACACCGCTGCGCAACGATCCGTTGACTCGACATCGGCTTCCGCGATTCTTCCTACAGGACTTCGACCTGGTCGCACACCCCGATACGGGCAACCCGTGGTGGGTTCCGCGAAGTCTGACGTCGAGGACGCCGCCTGTATCTAAAGAAGCTGAGCCAAATACGGCGGATGAGGACAAAATACTGGGAGGCGATGAGATTGCGGAGACGGAGGCCAAAATACTTGCTGAAGACGAGGGTTCCGAGACAGACGCCAAATCTAACCAGCCGGACCACGAGCGCGTCGATAACCCGAAGAAGGAAGTGGCGTTTGGACCATCAGCCTATGTGCCAGCGAGGAAAGATCTCTTGGATTCTTTCGCGGTCCCGGGTTCAGGCTACACCCAGGCGTACCGCCGCCTGATGGCAGCAACGACCTCGGCGTACAGACCCCTGAGCGGAAAAGCTGTATGGCGCGAGGACATGGGCGCCTATGTTTTAGACTTGATGCGTCAGCAGATCGTCGACGACTTGCTTTATCTCTCCAAGCTCTGCGCCGAGCAGGGACGGTATTACATCGTCAAGTGTTATGGATGGGACGATGTGCAGTACAAGCACAAAGGTGCCCTGCTGTGGTTTGACGAGCCGTCTCAGGGTATGATTGAGGTAAAGAACCAGCCAGGTCCGTTTGCTACGTTCGATTTTAAGGCCAACGGAGTAAAGACGAGCGTTGCGGTTCACAATATGACCATGCTTCTGGGCAATGAAAATGCCAATCGCGTCAAGAATAAGGCAATTGTGTTCAAGGATGGGGCGATATTCATGGCGGCCGGACGGCGGACGACAGATCTACAGATCAGGCTGTGGAAGCTGCAGGGCTACTTGGCGGATTATAAAGATCTCGAGTAGAACGAAGCGAGGAATGAATACGCGATAAAGTTATCACGGTCTTCTACAGAGAATAGGTCGAGGCGAGCTACCTACAGGGCTCAACAAGCGCACATACCCGCCCCAGACTGATCCTGTCCTTATAGGCAGTCAACGACAAATGCACACTCAAATTTACTGTAAACACCGACTGGGATGGCACAACATGAAAGGTCCTCGTCAGGCACCTGGAATGAACTGCAAAAGATCACGTGGAAGAAGTGGAAGAGGTGGAGAGGTCACTGTCGAAAAGAAGGTTCTCATTGCGAAATCCCGCTATCTTTAATGAATCTCTATTTGGAAAAGGAAAGATCGATCCCAATGCCAATCTGTATTTAGCTGCGCTATGGCACAAGATTTAGAAATGGTTCTTGCCTAACAATGGCGCAGAGCCTTTAACCTCTCGGCAATCTGTACCAATTCCTCCTCTATCTCGTCCCAAAATGCACACGCGGACAACGCCCACACCCATCGTCTCATGAATGTTGACACTCATCCCTTTCTCCACGGTCCACGCAGGCCACAGTCTCATCGTCTGGCCTGCCATACTTCGCCATGACCGTCCACGCCTGATTCATGGCCCCCACAAGCGCCTTCTCCTCTGTCCTAAACCTGCAGTTCCCCTCAGGCGACGGCAGATGATCCGTCATGTTAGACACGAACGGTATCTCAGCTGTATGCGTAGCCCCGAGAAGCGGCATGACAGTCTGAGGAACAGCCTCAAACCACGCGCAGCTCGGGACGTGCTTGAACTCGTAGCTCCAAACCGGTACCTTGTTCTCAACAGCTTTTTTCAAAGCCCGATGCGTCGGACATTTGATTCTCGACTCCATAAGGACGGTCTTCATGGCGGTGTACACTGACCCGAGAATTTGGCGGTCGGGTATGACTCGTTGACCTTGAAGGTTAGGGGACCGTAGTCGTGAGATAGGAAGGTATCGTAGGCGGATTCATTGAGGAAGTCGGAGGCGCCGTAGTAGTTGAGGATGAAGAGGGTGCCTTCGTCGCTGTTGGAGCCAATAATGGAGGGGACTTGGACTCCTGCTGCTGAGGGCGAGATAGGGATGAGCGAGCCGTCAACTAGTGGGCCCCAGGCATCACGGGACCCTTGGAAGGTCAGGAGGGATGAAGTGCCTGGGACTCCGGCTTCAGGCATGGAATTTACGGCGGCTTGGAGGTCGGAAGGAGAGGCAGCGCGGACACATTCAGTCTCATGAGCCGTTAGTTTGCACCTCTTAGAAACAATATTGCAAAAGAAACTCGGGACTCACATGAACAGGAGTGCAATTCAGGGCGCCCAGAAATGTCTCCTGCCAGGCCTGGGCTTCTCCCACAGTCGAAAGATTTCGCCCCGCACCAAATTCCAGCGCCGCTGCCCTCATAAGCCGTGGAGCCGATGGCAGACTCGCTAGTACGAAGGTGTCGGTTGCTCCAGCTGATTCGCCATAAAGGAGGACTTTAGCCTGCGTATTATAGATAGATGTCAGCCCCTATTTCCAACAAGCCTAAATCACAACATCGCTAATACCGGATCACCACCAAACGCGGCAATATTTTCCTGTATCCATTGAAGACCCAGCATCTGATCCATAATACCGACATTCCCGCTTAGTCCCAAACTCTGTAGGGCAAGAAACCCCAAGGACCCATGCGGTAGTTAATGGACACCACTACTGCATCTGCAACTGAGAAGCAGCCCGTGTAAGTCTGGTTGGAGATACCGCCTGCTTCTTTGCTGCCGCCATACAACCATGCCCTCACTGGGAGATTCGAGTCGGGGGTTGCTGAGGTTGGGGTCCAAATGTTCAGGTACAGGCTATCAAGAAATTAGCCAGTACGGTAGAGAGGAGTACGCCATGGTTTGGGAGGGATTTCATTAGGTCTCACCAGTCTTCACTCTGCACATTCGACTCGATGAATGAGGTACCGAACTGGATGCAAGATCGTGCTGCCGTCGTTGCGTTGAGTGTCCTGTTGAACGAGACAGTATAAGATCGCGGTGCTGCATAGCGTAATTTTCGAACCGGTGGTGTAGCATACGGGATAGAGAAGAAGTAGTTGGCGTCTGTCGTGATACACTTGCCGCCTTGGATTGTCCCGTTCAACGTCTGAACTATTTGCACCTCTACAGCTGTAGTCAGACACAGAAGACCTGGTAGTAGAAGAAGGGATGTCCACATGGTGAGAAATCCAGGTGGGTGGGAACTTTAGGCTTGTCCGGCAACGTGATAGTGGCGGATGTGCAGTGGTGGTTAACATGGCAATGCTGCTTGTCGAGATCCTGACATGCTTTATACTTCATTCATTACTAGCAGTCACTGCCGAGAGACCACGGTCATGGTGAGCTAGTGTCTATGCCCGGTCATTTACAGGTCCTAGAGAAATATCATGGCATGGTAGTCGCATACGTTATCGTCGGCTTCGTATAAGCAAGGGATATTCGTACCTGCGCAGCAACTGCGCAACCGCCCGGTTGAAGGGCCGCAAGTGCGGATTATAACTGCGCCCTAGCACTAAACTAATGGCACGTGCTACTTCCTATTTAAGAGCTGGGACTTGACACAAATTAGGTGAGTATAATGAGCCGTTTACAACAATTACACACGGTTTTTCCCCAGCACGATGCATTCTCCGACCCTCAAATACTCACTTGAAAGACTATGTTGTGAATTCGTACTTACCGGTAGTTCCTAGCCAGATGAGCCGCTCTTCTACCTTCTGATGCTTAGCACAGTACAACGAACATACTGAGAGACTGCCTAGCTACGTGCTCGTTCCTCATCGGCAGGGCAGGTGGGTCGTATGCGGGTTCCAAATAGGTATAGTTTGCGAAGCTTGTACTCCGCATTGATCGCCAGAAGAGGTCCACAGCAATTACCGGGCGTGCTATAGCTTGATCCTACACGTTATCATTGGTACGGAAGTGTCAGGTGGAGATGAAAGCGTGGGCCAATGTTCACTTAGATAGATTTTTAAAACTTATAAGACGGCCAGAGAAAGATACAAGGATACACCAGAACCACAAGGCGATAGATGAGTCTGAAATAATAAGTTGATGTGAAAAAATTTCCGCAGCCGCTTGAAACGTCGTCTGCGGTATACTCGTTGATGGAGCGACTGCGAAACCTAGCGCGTAAGCCGCTGGTTTTTTGACTTTGTCTGCCTTTGCAATGGTAATAGACGTAATGGAGGCATCTCACCATTTTGGGGCCCAGTTCTGGCTTCTCAAAGTCATCAAATTCGTCCGTCGTTACGTATCGGGGTTCGTGAGCCTATATACGTAGCAAAAAGTAAGCCAGTTTCATATAAGCCATTCCGAGGTTCTTACAACGATGCCATGGATGCTCTATACAGATGTCAAGTAGTAATAATATGTTCCAGGATGGCCAAATGCTTACTAATCTCTTTGCCCCTTTGCATTCGAAGAAGACGTTATCTTTTCACTTTCCCGAAGGACCGATAAGTACTTCTGTCTATGTCAGAATGAGATGGATATGAGCATTCTTGGGACCCGAAGAACCAATCAATCCTGAAAACGCGTTTCTCGTTTGAGATTACTGGGAAAACGATGATGGATGAGCAGTGGTGCTCCAGCAAGAGTCAAGTTCCAGCGCTGGAACATATCTGGAAGGAACATCAGTGGGCATGGGACGGGCGAAGGTCTCCCTACTCTGGACGGAACAGGGATTGACTCCATTTCTTGCTGCTTGCTCGAAAAACACAAATCCAGGTGCGAGGCAGGATGGTCTTGCGTCCGGCGTGTGCTTGAAGATGGTTGGTTCCCTGAGCACTAAACGAAACTTGCCTGGATGAAGACAACTGCCCGAGCATGCAATGCAATCATATCACATCCCACCGAGCATCGCCAGAACAGGAGGTTAGAACCTACGATGGGTGCCCGAAAAAGAAGGATTATAATGAACGTGTCAAGCGATTCTTTTCAACAATAACATGGCTGAGGCTACTTCCAAGACTTCGTCAAGCACTTCGGCCCGCGCAATGATAAAGGCTCCTTAGCGCGATCACTATAACGGCTATTTTCCAGCTTCAAAACAGTTGATTGCAGGGGTTTGCCTTCGATTATTAGTAAGTTCAATAATGCCTAGATTCGGATGATTATAAGTTGCTGACAAGCTTGTTCGTCCCCAGGATTGTCTCTGATAAGCCTTCTGGGCGCATTCGTGGCCTTCATGTTGGCCACAAAGGTATTGGCCACAAGGTTGGTGAGGACAGATTAGCAGCGATATGAAAAAGCAATATACTCAAAGATCTACTGGAGTGGTTTTTACTCTAGGAATGGTCTGCTCAGAATTGCACTGGAACCAGCCAGTTCCTGCATTATTTCTGGGGAGACTCAAATGCATTAATTGGTTGCGCGAGGTTCTCTAATATCAAACCTGTAGTAGTTTCACCAGGCGGCAGAAAGACTACATCTTTTCACCAAGTCTCTAAATTCCGTAAATACTAGCATGCACGCCTGATAGTATCGTCTGAGGCACTAGTAACATCGCTTGGGACATCCATCTCACGTCAGCCCGTGCAGAGATATTGTTAGCTCCAATGATTGGTGCATTGACAACAACATTTAACGATTGGGGCGTCAACCCCGAAAATGGCAGAGTTATTATGGCTTGAGGCAGACAGAGCTGGCCAGATGATATAGGTTGGTTCTCTCGGTGCAGCATCGCATCGTAGCTTTCACACTAGTCGTGCTCAAAGATTCGTACTCTGCATGAAATATTTGGAATCGGATTGCTAACTGAAAATGGATTGGTCTCCTGTCTGTCAATGGACCTCGGACCGTTCTGGTTACACTGCGGCACAGCTTGGAGGGGCCGCGGTATCAGCAGTATCGGAGTGTCATTGAGGGGTTTCAGGAGAACAAGATCTGTGGAACGTTGAATTGCTCACTGAAATATCCCATCGGTTCTTGTCGCTGATGAGATCTTCCCTTATGTACCGCTCTTCACAATGGCAATAGAAAAGGCTGATCTGGTGATTATCGGTGCTGGTACGCAGCCTGCCCTTACTACCAGGTCATACACATCGACAAAGCTAACATCCCCCCAGGATTATACGGCATTCAGATAGCTAGGACGTATATCCAGCTGCATCCAAGCCAGCACGTCGTCCTCCTCGACGCGGGGGATTCTCTAGGCGGAACATGGTCCAAAGAGCGCGTCTACTCCGGCCTCAAAACTAACAACGTCCTGGGATGGTTCGAGTTCCCAGATATGCCCATCCTTCCGGGAGAGTTTGACGTGCAACCCGGCCAACACATCAAAAGCAAGGTTGTCAACCAGTACCTTGAGGCCTATGCAAAGCGTTTCCACGTATTTGAACGCATCCGGCTTCGCACCAAAGTTAATAGCATCGAGCACGCCGAAAAGGAAGGGTGGTTTATTAACTGGACCAAACGGGAAGGAAGCAGCGAGTCCATAAGCGAAAATGGCACAATCCACACATCCAAGCTGGTCCTCGCAACAGGCCACACCAACGAAGCCCTCCTCCCGCGATTCCAAGGCCAGGAGACATTCCAAAAACCTTTCTTCCATACTAAGGACTGGGCGCAACACCAGGATCTCTTAAAGACTGCTAACGAGGCCGTAATCTTAGGCGGCGGCAAATCCGCCTATGATGCAGCGTACATGTGCGCCGATGCTGGCATTAAAGTCCATATGATCATGCGTGCCTCCGGCCACGGCCCAGCCTGGATGTCGACCAACAAAGCAACCCCCCTAAATCTCGACCTGGAGAGCTTGCCGACGCGGCGCATCGTGGGGCTCTTCAGCCCGTGTATCTTTGCCGATTACAGCCCCTACGGTCTCATCCGCCGCTTCCTGCACCAAACCTGGCTCGGACAGCAGCTCACCCGCGCGTTCTGGAAACTCGTCGAGAACGACACACTGCAAACGAGCGGAATCCTCGGCCACCCAGGGTCCGAGAAGTTAATGCCATGGAGCCCCTTTTTCTGGAGCGGAACAAGCTGCAGCATCCTGAACCACGACAAGGACTTCTACTGCTTCGTGCGAGACGGCACGGTCGAGGTACACATCGCCGACGTCAAGCAACTAGCCAACGGCGACGCCGTTGTGCTCTCCACCGGCGAAACCCTCCGCACCGACGCCATCGTCTGCGCCACAAGCTGGAAAGACCGCCCGACGCTAAACTTCCTCCCCTCCGGCTCGGACGCCAAACTAGGCCTACCGCACTATTCCGGTGACCCGGGCTTCGGCGGCCGATTCGCGCGCGCCGACGAGGAGATCTTCGCTAGAGTCCCACTGCTGCGCGATCAACCCGTTATAAATCGGAACATGGCCAAACTTCCCACCGCGCAGGACGAGCCCTTCGACCCTACGCGTTGCAATATGCCCTACCTGCTATACCGGTTCATGGTCCCGCCCGCGTACCTGCATGAGCGCTCTATCGCGTTCGCGGGGGTGCCGCTGAGTTTCAATCAGGGACAGATGGCGCCAGCTGAGGCGCTCTGGATCAGCGCTTACTTCGACGGGAAGGTCGAGGTTCCGGAGACGGAGGAAGAAGCCATGGACGAGACCGTGTTGCACGCTCGGTACGCGCAGTGGCGGAATCCGGCCGGGTATGGCGCGCGTTTCCCCGATTGGATCTTTGAGACTTTGCCGTGGCTTGATATGGTGTATAATGATATCGGGGTGAATAGGTGGAGGAAGAAGGGGTTGGCTGATCTGTTTTCCCCTTATATGCCTGTCGCCTTTGCGGGCGTTTGGGATGAGTATCAGTGGAAATATCCAAGTGCCACGGGTAGGTAATTCTTCGTACCCTAGGTATTGATGACTTTAGGTAGATATCAAGACTATTGGAGACGATACCATGGTCATGAATAACCTCAAACCGCGCATTGCCGAGCGCAAGCGTGAACAGTAAGAAAACGTGGTCGCGGGCAAATCACCCCACCAGCCCTTATGTCATATCACATCCAATATGTCACATTGCAATAGGAACGGTTGTGTCTAGAACATTTAATTCGTCTACGGAATCATCGTCCGTCCTGTATTGTCATGAACGGCATCAGCTACAGTACATGAGAGGGTATGAGGTATTAAGAGATGCCAGAAACAAGTCGGCCGAAAATCATGGTGAAACCCCCGCAAGCCTGAACTCCAAAGAACTTTTCAATTCCCGTGCCATGCTTCCGAGCATTTAGTCGACCTCCTCCATAGCACTGTCACCGGCCTCGGCGGCTGCAGTCTCGGCAGTCGCCGGCACCTCCTCAACCTCTCCCTCGGGCTCTTCATCCAGGTTCAGGCCCAGGGAGACGAGCTTGTGAATGCGCTCAGCAAAGCCGGCCGGCTCGTCAATCGTGAATCCAGAAACTAGCAGCGACGTCTCGAAAAGAAGTTGGACGATAGACTTGACGGTGCGGTCGTTCTCACCGTCCGTCTCGACCTTCTTCTTCAGCTCCTTAATGATGGCTGACTTGGGCGAGATCTCGAATGTCTTCTTTGAGCTCATATACGAACTCATCGAGGTGTCACGCAGAGCCTGGGCCTTCATGATACGTTCCATGTTGGCAGACCAGCCGAATTGGCCAGTTCGGATAGCGCAAGGTGATCCAACAAGCTTGTGGCTGACGACAACCTTCTCGACCTTCTCGCCGAGGACGTTCTTCAGGGCCTTAGCAAGGTCCTCAAACTCCTTCTCCTCGGCCTCACGCAACTTCTTCTCCTCTTCAGTCTCCTCGAGCTCGAAGTCCTTGGTAATATCAACGAGCTTCTTGCCCTCGAACTCCTTGAGCTGAGTCATGGCGTACTCGTCAATCGGGTCGACAAGGAAAAGAACCTCAAAGTTCTTTTCCTTGAGGGCGTCTAGGAATGGTGACTTCTGAACGGCTTTGAGGGACTCGCCAGTGATGTAGTAAATGTTCTTCTGGTGCTCGGCCATACGGGTCACGTAATCGGTGAGCGAGGTCTGCTCGTCACCAGACTTGGTGGAACTGAAGCGCAGCAGCTTGGCGAGCGTCGCGCGGTTCTGGGAGTCCTCGTGGATACCGAGCTTCAGGTTCTTGGAGAAAGCACTGTAGAACTTGTCGAACTGCTCCTTATCCTCGGCGATCTCGTTGAACAACTCGAGGGCCTTCTTGACGATGTTCTTCTTGATGACCTTCATGATCTTGTTTTGCTGTAGAGTCTCACGGGACAAGTTCAAAGGAAGATCCTCAGAATCGACAACACCCTTGACGAAGCTGAGCCACTCAGGAATGAGATCGGTAGCATCATCGGTAATGAAGACACGGCGGACATAGAGCTTGATGTTGTTCTTCGTCTTCTTGGTCTCGAACAGGTCGAAGGGAGCTCGCTTGGGGACGAATAGGATAGCGCGGAACTCAAGTTGACCCTCGACAGAGAAGTGCTTGACGCCGAGGTGGTCCTCCCAGTCGTTGGACAGCGACTTGTAGAAGGCAGCGTACTCCTCTTGGGAAATGTCTTGAGGATTGCGAGTCCAGATAGGCTTCTGTTTGTTGAGCTCCTCCTCCTCAATGGAGGTCTCCTTGATCTTCTTTGTCTTCTTCTTCTTCTCCTTCTCCTCTTCGTCGTCGTCAACCTCCTCGATCTTGGGCTTCTTGTCGTCACCTTCGGTCTCCTCGACCTCTTCAGCATCCTCATCGGGCACCTCCTTCTCTGTCTCCTTCTGGACGTGGAGGTAAATAGGGTACGAGATGAACTCGGAATGCTTCTTGATGACCTCCTTGATCTTGCTCTCGTTCAGGTACTCCATTTGCTCATCCTTGAGGTGCAGAATCATCTTGGAACCACGGCCAAGTTGCTCGCCCTCGGTGTCGGCCTTAATACTGAAAGTGCCGCCAGCAGACGACTCCCAAATATATTGTTCGTCATCGTTGTGCTTGGAGATGACTTGCACCTGGTCGGCAACAAGGTAGGCAGAGTAGAAACCAACACCGAATTGACCAATCATGGAAATATCAGCGCCAGCGGTTAGGGCCTCCATGAACTGCTTGGTGCCAGACCGGGCAATCGTACCGAGGTTGTTTACGAGGTCCTATCATGTCGCAATTAGCATGATGTGACCATGATGTGGGTGGGGGATGAAAAGTGTGAAACTTACAGCCTTGGTCATACCAATACCGGTATCACGGATGGTAAGGGTCTTGGCCACCTTGTCAGGAATAATGTCGATGCGCAGGTCCTTACCCGAGTCAAGCTTGCTGGGGTCGGAGAGGGCCTCATAGCGAATCTTGTCAAGGGCGTCAGAGGCGTTGGACACCAATTCTCGCAGGAAAATCTCCTTGTTGGAGTAGACGGTGTTGATGATAAGACCGAGGAGCTGAGAAATCTCAGCCTGGAACTCGAAAGTCTCAGACATCTTGGGAATGGTATGGAGGGAATCGGCTTCTAAAAGGCAGGTTGTTAGCTGGGCGCTTGGTTGGGATGGCGGGGTGCTTGTCGAGGATTTTTGGGATCGAAGACGGAAAATGCAAGGTAGGAGGGTATAAAAGTTTCAATGGCAGGAGCACAACAGAGAAGTTCTGCTGACTGGTGTGTTGAGCTCAAGGCACCGCTTATGGGGGATCCAAAGGGTGCCTGCCTCGCAAGGCTATGGAGCGAAGAGCTCTACAACCAGGACCAGAGAGATTGATGGATTACAAGGGGAACTGTAGACTTACCAGTAGTGTGTGGAAATGAAGACGCTAGACTGAAGGTTCTCTGTAGGAGGATTACAAGAAGAGAAGTTGAAGATGTTGTGGAAGATGAAAAAATGAGGATTGTCTGCCCGCAAACAATAATTTAAGAAAACCTGAGGTGCCTTCCACGCAGTTAGCATCTTCTATCAGCTTCCATCGCTCTTTCCAGGGAAACCTCCACGGGAAAGAGCACAGACCATGCTGAAAGGATCTGATTGGCTACTAATGTCCGGGTAGCATTTAGCTTAAGCATTCCGCCTTGTCGAACAGGCTCCCAGCCGTGACTATGTCCTGTGAATCTAATTCGATTTTGAAGCCGAACCGCACACCACTCGGTAAAAGGCACGTCAAACAGAATGCCTCGCGGTTTGAAAGGTCGTTTGAGGCCGCTTGCATCGAACTTCCCAAATGCGACTGCGGCTGCCCCTCCAGCTAGAGAGCATGTGGGTCCCCTCCCCGCCCCCTCTTGACATTTGTGGGGAGGCACATGTGAAAGACATTGGTAGCATAACGCCTCGAGGGAGCACA
The DNA here is from genome assembly GCF_002105095.1 of Pseudomassariella vexata. Taxonomy (NCBI): domain Eukaryota; kingdom Fungi; phylum Ascomycota; class Sordariomycetes; order Amphisphaeriales; family Pseudomassariaceae; genus Pseudomassariella; species Pseudomassariella vexata. The sequence continues at coordinate 1,592,572 of NW_024467956.1, read as the reverse complement.
TACCTTGTCAGTGTCTTCTAGATCATTCTCCTACAACAAGAACACCCAGCTGTGGAACATCGTGGAATGGTTGCCTATGCAATCCCTTTTGGTTGATTATGGGACCTGTTTATGGCACTATGTCTGCTCGGGCTCGAACTTCGAAGTCGTTCTGTGTTCCGTTCCCGCGGTGACGTAGGTACTCTGTACAGGGCTTACTCAAATGATCATGGGCTTGCTTCGTCAAAGGGTACGTAGGTGCAAACGAAGCCCTTCGTATATCACTATCTGGAGCTAAACTAGCTGAAATATAATGTGATGTCTGTATCAGATGTACTTGAAAATTGTAGCAAACTCTTCGTCTCGTCCACAATAATAAAAGGGCAAACTTGCCCACCACTGCCTGCGGGACCCGTACCTCTACAATAGCTCTGGTACACCCATGGAATTTTTACGATATACAGAGAGCCTTGTGACTCGTATGAAAATTGAAATTGTGTACACTGCAACTATCTGGGGCAGAATCTCGAATTCGCACCGGCGTTGAGTGGGGCCGCGTCTCACGAAAGCGCTACGGGAAACGCGTTAGTGTTGATTGACCTTTCAATGCCCAGAAATTACCATACCAGTATGACTTGGTGATCTTCAGCATTGGGTAAATATTGCTTCTACATGGCAAGGGTTAGAAGCCAGGATTAATAGCCTGGAGCTCACCCGTTAGCCGCGGGCGAAATATTGTCCACTGCGACTGAGAAGGTAATTTTCACTCTTGGTGTTCAGCTCTCGGTGTTCATGATCGTAAAATTTGAGCTTCGTGGTGAAGGTACGCCAGAATTCATGTGTTAGATAAAGAGGCAGTTGGAAAAGTCTCGGGACTTACAGAAATGCTATGCAGGCATGCGCATGCATGTTGGTACTACACCGAAGTTGCCATAGGTTTTGACAGAATGATTTATGACGGCTCGAGGCTGGTATTAAATTGAGGCTTCCTATAATCTACTAGCCCATGCCAGCAAGCGAGTATAAGCCATGGTGCGCTGCAATGCGAATTGTCTCATTACATCGATGCAATTGCCTACGTCAAGGTCTGGACATGTCAGAACTTTGTACCTGAGAATGCCCGAATTGCCATAGATTTTGAATATTATAAAAGTCAGTGTGCGAGTTACTTCGTGGTTTTGGTTTGGGCATCGTCGAAAATGCCGCTTCCCCTGATCTCTTGCTATCCACCATAATTCTTAGTACAGTATTGTACATTGATCCCCCTTCATATACAGTCTATATGCATGTACATGCGGCCCCGCGCCTTTATCGTTTTGTGCCATAGTCTATCATTTCCTAGGGTCTTGGAACATTTTTTCCAGCAGCTTATAGAAGTCAGAGTCGTTCATTACCTCGTCGATCTGGCCCAGGCTGTCGATACTGGTCTCCTTCCCGGGTTTCGTGCCAGTCGACTCTTGCTTCCTTTGCTTCTTCTTGATTTTGGCGGCCTTGGCTGAAGGTTCGCCCTCATCTGTATTGCTGCCCATAAAACCCACCATTTTCATCCTTCTGGGCTGGGTTGCCTCGTTTTTATCAAACGTGCCGACGGGATTTGCTGCCGTCCGAAATTCTCGATCCGCATACGCCAGACTTATCTCGTGCGATTTGAGTTCAAACTTCTCGTCGGGCTCGCCTGGTACGAAACCCTCCACGTCGCCGACGACAATGGCATGTTTATTGTCACCTCCTCCGACCTTGAAAATGGTAGGCTTATCCTGGTGTCCTCGCGCTATAGCACATTTGAGCACGTAGAGCACGGGTTGCCCATTTAACACCGGCATCTGGCTTCTGGCAGTTCTGAGCATGGCAATAGGCCTGTATACTGGGTCTAGGGAGTTCAACATGTCCCATTGCCTCACCCACCTCAAGCCGGTAACCCCGACGCCATATTGGCCTAGTCCCTCAAAAACACCCATATCGTGTCCAGAGTTCCCACGGCCTGTGGGAGTGGCATTGCCATGGCTGAAGTGTTGTGCTAGACGTGCACCCATGGCTGAATCGCGAAGCACGTGGATGTTGAAGCGGCCAGAGGAAAGGATGGCATCGAATGTACGGCTGGGCAGCCCGATGTTGAAGATGATCTTCGGAGTAGGATATGGAGACAAGGATGTAAACGACGAGAGCGTCATGGCCCGAGGAATAGGTTTTGATGCTCTCGATATACCGCCTGGATCAACTCCGGCCGCGGCGGCTGATGTCCTATTGATCGCTCCGAGAAGGGAATCGGCATTCAGCCCAGTCTTTCCCTGGGAGACCCATGGATTAGATGAGTGCGCTTCATCCGTACCAGGATCCTCGGGTATCTCATCAACTGGTTCTGGAGATGTCTCCTGGGGATACAATGCGGCTTTCCTCACTGGTGGAAAGTAGACAGAGGTCAAGACGACGACGGGATGGGGAACATGGCGCATGAGTATACGGAACTCTTCGGGGTCTACTGCAAGGAGTTCATTTCGAGTAGCGTATTTTAATTTTTCTGGTGTGTCGGGTGCTCGTGTCTTTCGTATCTGAACCGGCCGTCGGTGATTCTGTTCTTCACGCGCTTGGCTTGAAGGTGACTGTCGTGCAACACGTGGGTTCTCTTCTGCAAGAGGTTCTGTTTCAATATCTGGAAGTCAAAGGATATTAGACGGTCGGTTCATGGCAATTGGGAGCTCTTAGAATACATACTACTGCATGGCGCATCGCTATAACATCGTGTGATGAAGGGCGCAGAAGTTCCGCGACGCGCGCAGAAATCTTGACTGCTGTTGCGAGACCGAGTGGACTTGAGAGCCTGCTTCAAAGAGCAAAATTTCTTCATGGCTTCTGAGCAAGCACATCCGATTGTCCAACTTCTCGTTGTCTGCTAGAAGTGTCATAAATATTATCTGGAAGACATTGAAATGCAATTCAGTCCCAAGACGTCACTCGCAGCTGCAAGGGACGGCATTCAAGCTCCAGAAATTTGGCACCCGCGCGGGGCATCGGCTATTACTGATAACGATAAGACTTAGAGCTGTATTTGAGGTCCACTCCGCAACCATATCTTTTTTCAATACTTCACCCATTGTAGAGAGCTTGCTTCTACGGCAAGCCCACGACAACCCGCTGCCATTCAACGCAGAATCGAGACACGCTCGCCCAACCGTCTTTTATCTGGCCTTCCGCCTATCCAGCAGCTTTCCCAACAGAAACGCAACCATGGCGACCAGAATCCCGCGCCGCCCAACCACCCTCCTCTCCTCCACCTCAGCCCTCACACCTCAAACTACGAGCCGTACGCCCCAAATCCAAACGCAAACCCGAAACGCGACGCTAATTCGCCGCCCACGGCGCCCCTACACCTTCACACAACTAGTGCAGCTGAGCGACGGGTCGACATACACGATGCGCACGAGCTCGCCGCTGGCCATGTACAAGCCGTCCAAGGACAGCCGGAACCACATGCTGTGGAACCCGAGCGAGAAGAGCCTCAAGAACGTTGAGGTAGACGAGGCCGGTAAGCTGGCTGCCTTCAGAGAACGTTTTGGACGCGGGTGGGACGCCAAACAGGAGGACAGCGATGCGGCTTTGGGCGGCGCGCAAGAGAAGCAGCCGCAACAGAAACAGAAGAATGGGCCTGAGGAGGAGTCTTGGGATACGGATGGAAGGCAACCGAAGAGTGTGGATGCACTGGGAGATTTGATATCGGGGTACCATGGCCGGAATGCGTCAGAATACGAGGGACGGACAAAGGGCAAGAAGTAGGCTCTCCAAGCGCATCATGCATTACGGGGACGGGAGTAATTTCCGCATCTATGGGTGCCCAAATTTGTGGCATACGGTGCTCTTGTCGCTCCACAGAGTGGCTTGATACGAATTTGAAGTAGTCAAATGCATGGCAGCTGTACGGTGAGGTGTGGTCTACGAAGTGGAATAGAAGGGCCTCGTTGTTATATCATATGTACAACTCAATATGTATACATACCAATTCAGCATGTCTAAAATGGGGGCTGGTCTCCCTTGGTGCGCAAGGAAATGACTGGTGCGTCCAAGGTTTCCATCGTCGACCAGTTCCTCCTTTTTGAAGCCCACGTCGGTCAATGGCAACCGACTTGAAATACTTGGCCTCAAGATGAGACCGAGACAGGATATTTTTACTACATATGCTTCTGTGAAGTCATCATGCCTTAATCCGAGTCTTCGTGGATCCGGGCCCTGGCCCTATCAACAGCTGTGTCTCCACGACCCTTGTTATCATCAGTCTGAATAACTGGTGGCCGGTAGAATACCGTCTCGTCATCTTCAGCATCCAGTTGCATCAAAAACGTCTCCCATTTCTCGATGAGCTGTTCAAAAGTGTTAGTTCGTACAGTTGCGATTCTAGGAAGCTCTAATTGATACGAACCTCTTTTTGTGCTTCTACAGCGCTCTCCAGAAATGTCTCAACGGCAGACTTGAAGTCTTCTACCTTCTCCCTCTCAAATCGGTCCAACTCAGCCCGCATCAAACGACCCATATCCTCGAACAGAAGCCGGGCTTGGTGGACCTTGCGCTCGGCATCTGCAACCTCTGCGCCAACTTGGTTGAGACGGTCCTGCTGCGACCTGCCTTGGCGAAGTAACTTGTCCTGTGTGGCCTTGCGCTTCTGCATCTCCGACTCGGCGTTGTGCCAAGAATAAAAGGCCTTCTGTCGCTGCTGGAACGCCTGCTTGACGCTACCGATCAGTCGAATGTACTCATCGATTATGATGCCAAATGTAAGCACGTCCTGTTGAGCTTGTCTATCATAGACATCACGAATCGTGAGTTGAAGTTCCGAAAGTGCATCCAGGGGTCCCGAGAGAGCGGGAGACAGCTCGACGGTGGATAGAGCATGCAGGGAGGCAGAGAAATCGCCTGCCGACTCGGCCATGGCCCTGCGCTGGATCACCATTGTGTCCATGGCTTTGAGCAAGGCTTTGAGTTGGTTCTCGAGAGCGTCCAGATAGACACGGCGATCGTGGAACCACTATACCAGTCAGCCGGAAGTACGTCCATGTCGTGGGGGAGGATAGACTCGCATCATCCTGTTCAACAAACTTGCTACTGGTTCCAACGCTGATACCCATCGAACCGAGTATGCCCTTACTCTCACCAGGAATTGGTTCTCTGCGTTCCTTGTGCTTGACGTCAATATTGAAAGACTCGCTCTCGAGGAAGAGTTTCAAATCAGGGTCATGTTGCAACGTGGGGTGGGCTGCGATCTTATTGAGCATCTTCTCCAAAGCGGCGCGGCGGGATTCGACGAAGTTGCTCTCGAATCGGTTTAGAGCTTGCTTCTCGGGAGGCGGCGGCACCACGACACCTGGGTTATTGCCATGCATCGTGGTGTACAGCCATAAGAAGTCCCTATATCTTCGCTTCACCTCAAACTCAGGCTGCCTATATCCCTTCGACGTCGTCTTTGTGCGGACAGAGTAGACAATGTGTGAGCTTGTCAGATCCCCGACCTTGTGTGGGTCTCCCACCGTGATATGGAAGCTCGGCTTAGCAGCCTGCTCAAGACTGATACTGGGCTGGTTGCTGGTTCGAATGGGACTTGCCTGGGCAGCTTGGACCGGGGGCGGCGCGCGAGGACCCGTGGGTCGATCGTACTCATCGTTGTCGACGTTATGGGGATCAGGCGGCCCGGCTCGACGTTGCGCAGATTGAGGCATCGTCGTCCGGATCACCATCTGTTCCTTTTGTGGTGGGACAGGCGGCTCGTCGGCTTGCGCAATTGCTCCAGGTGTAGCATTGTCCCCCAAGGGTCCCAATGGGCCCAAGGGGTCGTCGGCTTGGAGAGTCGTTGGTTGAGCCTGGAGGCGGCGGACTGGCTTTCGCGGGCCACGGGTCGTTGATGACTTCACTGACGTTTGCAATGACTGGGAGGACTCCGCATCTTGCAATTTGAGTACCGAATCTGGACGTCGTCTGTAATTAGCATTTTCCTTTATAGTTCGACCGCGATTGCAGTACCATCTTGCTCAAAGGGAGGTTTTGATGATTGCGAAGGGACATCTGCGATAGGCTTCGTCAGTACGGATGGACCGAGACGACAAAATAATGTCTAGGAAGTGGAACACACCGCCCCAAGGCGAGTCGCCTGCTTCTCCCAAGTCCATATTAAAGGTATGCGGGCTTTAAACAATCCCCAAACGGTGACATGAGCTGTCGTCGTCGAATGTGATGGTTGTAGTGGGAGAGCTTGGGCCTGGTCAGCGGATTGCGGCTGACACTGCCGACTTTAAAACTGCGGCCGGGACTGTATTGATGGTAGCCTAGCGATCCTCCACCATGCACCTGAATGTTTACTTCAACACAGCACATGTTTTTTATACCAAAGCTGTGTCAAAAATCGTTAGATTCTTTATTGCGAATCTGCTGTATTTCTGAATTCGCTTTTGGTCCCTCGTCAATATATGTGTTGTCCATCTGGTTGGTCAACCAGAACAGTCCGAAAAGCAAATATGAGGACTTCTGGCTCAAATGAATCTCCTAGCAAATCCTTACGCAGTAGCACCGCCTAATGCTTCCGTAGTCACAATGCCATATCACAAACATGTCAAGCCTTTTCAACTCCATCATATGATGCCTCGCAACCATACTCTCCCATGAGTTGCAACCCTATATCAGAAGATGTACGTAACGAATTATGCCGTACGCTCTCTGAGCGGGAACCAGATTCACAACAACCAGCGACTTCATTACCAAGAGGATTTTGCGCATACATGGGTAGCATCCAAGTGTCCCTCAGCTATCCTGATGCTTCTCAAGCGTGCTCTTTAAGAAACCCTCGGCCTGCTTCCACAACTCGGCTTCCATCTCCCTCTCAACCTTGTTGCTTCGCGAGTTCAAGTAGCCAGCATCGAGACCTCCAATCTTCCCGTCGCCGTCTGGCTCCAGTCGGGGCTTTCTTTTCGTCTTGGTCGTTTCCTCTTCGTCGTCGCCCTTGCCGAGTTTGATGATGCCCGCTTCCTCAAGACCCCATATCTGTCTCTTGACTCTAACATCAACTGAGTGTAGTGTTCGAAAGAATTCGTTGATCAATTCTTGGCATGCATCCAAAGATTGCGTACTAGAGCCATCCATAGCTGTGTCGCCTTGAGTGTCTTTCGTGCCGATGCTCTGGGCTGACTTCCCAACGATGCGGAGGAGGCTAACGATGCTCTGTTCCTTGATCAGTGGATCACTCGAGACGATTCACGGCACCCGGACGAACGAACCTCGTCGATTTGCCCCAGTTGTTGTATGCGCTCAGCTTTGGTGAATGGCACAAAAGGAGCTTGCTTCCCGTCGCCTTCGGTCGTGTCCATTTTGTGAACCTGTCGGAGAGTTTATCGATTAGGTCGAAGATGGAGTGGAACACAATAAAGTGTCGCCATCAGTTGCTCCTAAATCACACCATCACTTCCTCCACCTTGAGCCATTCGAGCTTGAACAAGGCAAATGTTCGAGTAGGCCGGTTTTGCGTTTGCTCCGTTCTGCTGGAAGCCAACCCTGGCCCGTGCGATACCCCAGCTTCTACACCAGTGGGGATTGGCCAAGCCGCTAGATTAGCGCATTTTTGACCTTGTAACTTATTCAACTCAACTTCAGCCTCAACATCAACAGTTTTATCACGAGAGCATCGCGTCTACTCAATAAACGCCGTGAATTGCTATCAGCGAATTATATTTGGGACTTTTTATTGTCATCCTCCTCCAGACATATTTGGCGCGTTTTTTACCTCCCTGGAAAGAGTGCTGCCGATATGCTGCAGCTTGGCTCGGTGGAGGGTATCGAGTGAGAGTCACTTCAAGACGGCAGAAGTACGGTGATATTGAACACCAGATCACCCCAAATAACATACAGTCTGAGTTTCCGACAGGAAGATGTCAAATGCCGGTCCTCCAAGTGCTGGTGCTGGGCCATCCAGCACCTTCACACCCCAACCGCAACATGCAACTGCCCCTGCGGCGACAGGACCAAGCTCGAGCACAACGAATGCGAATTCATCAAGCAGCAGCAACCAAAATCTGAATCAAATAGTACGTTGTACCTTTTGTTGATAATCAAACGCGTCCTGCCTTAGGGTTTCTTTCAATCCCGAATCCCAGTGGGCTTCCTTCACTACTTCGACAACTTCTCCGCTTGTTCCAATTGGGGGTAGCTGCATTTGTGCACAACCCACCATTCATTCACTACGATGTCCATGGTTCCCGTTGTTTTCTATTCAACTTGAGTCACGATGTCAGCCCCAGTCATCGTGTACGGCGAGTGCATGAATACGTTTGAACGAGTGGACAGTAATCTGGTAGGTATATTGGCGAAATAACAATGGTCAGAATATCTAGCCGCTTTCACTTTACTTCTGGTTGTCTACACGTCTGCCAACTGCAGAGTTGCCTTCCAGACGAAAAGGAATGTCCTGCCGTATGGACAGCAGATGCCGTTGCTCTTAGAGTGCTTGCCCTCCCTAGACTGCTATCAGCGGTTGACCACTTGTCACACTGACTGCCCTCCCTGAATCCTCGTTCTGGATTATATCGGAGCATCAATTCCCTCGGCTCACAAGCGTCATGAGCTAACCCTGAATCCGCAGGTCACAGATTACCTCCTAAAGAGAGGTTATAAACGCACTGAAGAGATCTTCCGCCAAGAGGTTGCCAACCTTGAGACAAACGGCAGTCGAGCTGTTCAGAATGAAAAGTTAGATGGTACAAAGTACAAGCGCGCCTTCCTGCACCTCGAGAAATGGGTGGAGAACTCACTCGACCTTTACAAGGTAAGTTATCATTTTGGCCACAATGAGCGTAGCTAATGCCTTGATCAGTTTGAGCTTGCAAAAGTCCTGTGGCCTGTATTCGTTTACTCTTACCTCGAACTCGTGTTCAAAGGCTACCTCAGAGACAGCAAGCAGTTCATGGATGATCTTCGAGGCCGTTTCGAGAATCTTCATGCCGATGGATTGAAGGAGCTAGCCCTCATCACGCTTCCCGCCCACATCAAGGATAACTATATGGCAACCTTGTACCTCGAGAACAAGTATCGTATCCCCTTGAATCAGTTCGTGACTGGGACCTTATTCAACTTCCTGGAGAGGGACAAGGACCAAGGTGGCGATCTTGTCCAGCAGATACTAAACGACCGTTGTCAGGTGGATGCAGTCGAACGTGGGCCTATTGAACCATTCAGCTTTGAGGCCATCTATCGACGAGCTCGAAACCTCGAGCTAGATGACATCGATGCCCAAGAAGGCATCCCGGGAACAGTCACCAGAACAGGTGTCTCCAATCGAGAAGTACTCGACAACGCTGCAGCCTTAAAACTTGGGCCACTGCCAATTGATCCCGACCTGCGAGCTGATGTTTTGGCAGAGCTTGAAGAGGAGGACAAAATCAACCCAACACGCGACGGAACGCGTACTCTTGTGGACGAGTTCAACGATATACATTCCATTAAGAAGGAATCTGCTGATTCGCCCCAACGAACCGATATACCCTATCCACCTTCACGCGCCAGAGATGTCGTCATGGAGATTCAAAAGGTGCGCGAGAATCGCGACCGCTTCAGAATTGAAGGTCGCACTGGCGGTGTTGGCCCCAGCGTCTCGGTTTGCATGTTCACCATCCACAATGCTCAAGGAAGGTAAGTTTGATCAAGACTACGTGCAAGTTCATATGTCAAGAGCATACACACCACTGTCAAATTGAATATCTTGCTGATATAAGCAGTGTTTCCTGCATGGACTTCTCCAAGGATAACCAACTTGTCGCCGTCGGCACTACTGACTCCTACATCCGCGTCTGGTCTCTCGATGGCAAGCCACTTCAATCTCGATTGCCGGCGGAGAAAGACCTGAAGGTCAATAATCGCAAGCTGATCGGCCACTCTGGTCCTGTCTACAGCGTCGCCTTCTCGGATTCAATCACCAATCTGGATCATAACATCTACGAAGATGGTCCGCAGCCTGAGACAGACGCCAAGCTTCTCATATCCTGCTCGGCTGATGGCCAAGTCCGGCTCTGGTCTCTCGAGGTCTGGTCCTGTCTTTGCATCTATAAGGGCCACGATGGTCCTGTCTTCAACCTTTCCTGGGGCCCCCATGGTCACTACTTTGCGAGCGGCGGTTGGGATAAGACAGTTCGCATCTGGTCGCAAGATCACGCATCAGCGCAGCGTCTCCTCGTCGGACACGATACCTCTATCTCAGCACTGACTTGGCACTCGAACGGCACATATGTCTTCTCGGCTTCTGATGAAGCCGACAAATCAATCCGCATGTGGTCCGTCGCGAGCGGCAAATGTGTTCGTGTTTTCACTGGCCACGTTGACTCGATCACCGCACTTGAGTGCGCCCCCAATGGCAAAATCTTGGCGTCCGCTGATGTAGGCGGCAATATCTTCCTCTGGGACATTGCCAAGGCTGTGCGTATCAAGCGCTGTCGTGGCCATGGCCGCGGTGGCATCTGGTCACTTGGCTTCAGCGTCGAGAGCAACGTTCTTGTCTCCGGCGGTCACGATAACACTGTCCGCGTGTGGGATGTTGAGATGCCAGCCGAGGGTGCAGCCCGTGCTGCTGCACAGGTCGAAGGGGGCGATAGTACAATTGTTGCGGCTGCTACGGGAGCTGGAGGAGCGGACGGAAAGGCTGCAAGTACCGTTGCTCAAGGGGTCACTGGTGGTGCTGGCTCCACCGGAAGTGGCACCGGCAAGAAGAAGGGAAAGGAGGTCATGATCACACCCGACCAAATCAGCGCATTCCCGACCAAACGAACGTCGGTGCTCAAGGTCCAGTTTACAAGAATGAATTTGGTAATGGCTGGTGGCTGTTACGAGCCAGAGCGTTAGACTGCTCTGAGGATTGAGGGAAGTTGCACACTTGTAACGAGTGCCCCCCAAGGCTGCCGTGCAAAACAAGGCTTGGTTTTGCATGGTCATTAGGGTCATAGAGGCGTGGTTTCTCCAGTCATTTGTATGAATACTTAGCTAGGCATGCGACAATTCCGAGATCCATGAGTCTTTCGCGTAATTCTGTGTGACAGCCACCGTAAGGTATCGGTTGTAGCCAATTTTAACCATCTAATTCTGTGTACCATAAATCTCCGCTTCCACCGCTCGCCTCAGCCATGGTTCTCTTAATACCGTATACCGTACAACGATCCTCCCAGTTCCTGAAATTGCTTTATTAGTTCCCCACTATTACTGTGTAATATCCGCCCAGTGTGTCAATGAATCCCCACTAAAGATATCGAAGATTATCAATTGCCCCACAGAAGACTTAGTATCTACGTATATATATATAATTATGGGTCTGATTTTCAACAAGTCATCTCTGGATAGCTCAGTTGGAAGAGCGACGGACTGTAATTGTTACGAAGTTATCCGCAGGCCGTGGGTTCGACTCCCACTCCGGAGAACGTGCAAACATTTTAATTTGATGCTGCATGCAATAGTTCAGTTTTTGGATTTCGTAAGTTTTGTAACTTTTACATGTTTTTCTTTCCGTCACTTTTGGTCTAATATTATGAAATTAGTTGTTTGGTTTATCACACTCATCCATCGTATCTTTGCAACGAAGATAGTGCCGTTCAGTATTTACTGGCTCTAGTTGCATTTGTTCTCTTTATTTCATTCAAGCTACCATTGAAAATTATTTACACTAGGCAACTGCGAGGATAAACTGTTGTTACAACGTAGTTGTGTACATGACTTTTTGGCGCAGGCGCACTGGATGCATTCATTCTTACTTCGACACAGTTTGTGAAATAATCCACATTATGCGACCTTCCCTCTATCTATGAATCTTGAGATATGGGATTTGAACCTTCATATATCCCTTTTGTTGGACCGAACTGGCCTCGGTTCAACCTGGATACCCCCTTTGCGGGCACAAAACGAGATTGCTGGTCTCAAACGTTTGACTGATCTCGATCGGGACGTCTGAGAACTCCCATGGATGGTTTCGCATGCAAAACAATGCGCAAACTAACCTCGCTTAAGAGGTTGGCTTCACTGGTCGGTGGAATCACTCGTATTATAACATCAAGGAGTTCTGCCGGGAGATCCCGTCCCTGCGGCACCTTTTCCAGGACCTCCGCGTCATCTCAACCAAGCAGCCTTCTGGTCTACGTACAACTCCACGGAATTTGGGTATCCCATCTCTGAGCGCGATGAAGAGCCTGAAGACGGTGTATACACGGTGTGTTCGTCTAAGCTTGACGCCGAGAATGCATACTTGCAGGAAGCTGAGAGGACAGGAGAAGAGCCAAATTGGCCTATGTCTGCGCGTGAGGCCATCAAGGCTTTGCGGGAAGAACCTATGGCCCTGATTAAAAGGAAAGTGCATTTCTGATGGAAGTATGTGCTTTCCAAAATGGCACGACGTGATTTTGAAGTCAATGCCTTGTGTATTCGGACTATGTGGGAATGTAATGAGTTTTGGCTATGGATGAACTCCTGGTCTTTGCGAAAAATGCAAGTGATTTCCTTTGAAGCATAGTCCTACATACCATATTAGAAGCTACTATATCAAAGTGAAAAGGATATGAATATGACCGCACCATCTATCGCCTGCAGCACATATTACAACTTAGAGTGTGTAGCGTAGCCCAGCAGTTATCTAAGTGCCTCGGAATTTACAGCTTGATCAGTTCGTAAATGTTTGATTTATTGTAGGTCTTGTCTCTGAGCTCTTTCCTTACAGCTGGCGGAACTTTGACGGAGCACCTACAGTCATTGAGTTGTGTTAAGGGTAAAGAGCGTTTATGTTAAACATCCCTTGCCTCTGTTCACATCTGACTACAGAGTGGATTATTCATACATATAAACCCACATAATACAACGAAATAAGCTCATTGTTTCCGTCAGGACAGGCTGTCTGACAGTTTCTCAACCCAATACCCGATGTCTCGTCCATACATTCCTCAACTTCCCCTGGCAACTCCCCTCCGCTTATTCATCCTGACAGGTCCAGCAGAAATCGCATATCGAATTCCAGGCACCAACAACGGTCTGGTTCCCCTGAACGAACGTGTCTGGATCCAGACTATAAGCTTCGTCAGCAACGGTAGAACAAACCCTTCATTTACGTTGGGTACTTACAGATCATCGTAGCAGGCGCAATGCGATCCGATACGGCTAGCAGGCCCCTCTAAATAGTGCGAAATCAGCTCATGGTACTCACTATGGCTATCAAGTGCAATAATCACCTACCGTAATTCACGAAGAAACTGGAGCCCCGGTATGAATTACACTTGTACTGGCACTTGAACTGGGCATAGGCGAAGCCGGATTCGACGGGGAGTCCGACTCCGTAGGTCTGTTGTGTCTGAATCAGCGGCCCATTGGAAAAGGGGGAACAGGAAACCTACATCAGTCCCCATGACGTGCTTGCTCGCCCACGTTGGGTCGGGCTGGTATGCCTTGCCGTTAAAACTGTCGACGGTAGGCGTCGCTTTAGCGAAGTTGATGGTGTAGCCGGCGGTCACGATACGAGTCCCGGTGGTACAGGCCGTCTTGCTCGAAGTTGCTACGCTGCTTTGTTGTGGAATGGCCAGCGTCGGAGCGAGAAGAAACGCCATGATGGCGACGAAGGTAGAGACCCCCATGTTTTCGATAATCAAGTGAGCAGCTAGGTGTTTAATCAGTTTGTGGTTGGAAACAAGAGTAGTCTACGTGTCAGTAAGTGTGGGTTGATAATTATGATGACTTGAGTGTTAAAAATGAATATGTAAAAGGGTGCTGAACCGGTAGTGGCAGTTTGTTCATGAGGCCGCTTGGCCAAAACATTACCGGACACGAGCTGATGGCATTACGCGGCCGCGGTTGTTTAGCCCCCGTAAGCAGGTTCATTGTTTGACGAATTGTGCTGCAGCATCGCTGTCGCAAGAAAATGATTGAAGGATTGAACCACCATCCTTCAATATTGTGGTACCAAGAAGCATCTGGACCAGGAGCTTCATCGACTTACTGAAGGTTATGATGCGACACTTGAGCACCGGTGATACCCGGTGTTGAACGAGTGTACCAAAGGAATGAATTTTAGCTACTCAATATCTAGGTTGATGTTTTCGGAGTCATAAAAGGACGTAGAGATGGAAATCGAAGTTTGGTTGCTTCAAATTGCCTACCTACTTAACCAAGGCTGGTGACACCACAGTATCGACAACCAGCAAGACCAAATGAAAGGAACTGGAATCATCAACAGCGACGCGGGTATTCCCAATGATATAAGGATTCTTATTTTGGCCTGTTTTCCTCTCTGGGTAGCAGCAGCATTGGTATATGGCATGGGTATATACAGCACCCATTATTTACGTACAGGCAGAATGATATAGGCCTGAATAGTCACAGCATCCGATTTGCAGACCTCGAAAGCTTAAACAGATCTGTCGGTACATGGTTTGCTTTGAGACGACATGCAAAGCACGCGGATCCCGGTTTTGGGTTGCACTGGCACTGCAGCTCAATATAAATGCCGGAGCTCTGCGGAGGCGTCGCCAATTTAGTATCGTTAGATCACACCACAGCCGTCGATGTTGCAGCCTTCTATATTTGACAGGAACTAAAGTCTTCGACAACCACTTAATGCCACTTGGCGTTCAGTTTGAAATGCCGTTGCATATATACTGAAGTTCGCAGCTGAGCTCCCCTGATCCAGTGTGGGCGGAGGAAAGCCACCCCTACCACCACAGGTAAAAGCAGCCAGCAGAAGATGTATGCAATGGGACACGACATGGTCTCCCACGGCATAGGCATTCAAGAACCATTCAGGATTCCCTCCAAATTTGATTGAAGCATCCGACTTCAGCAGCCACGATTGGCCAGATTACTATCTTCGGCAATTGTATCGAGCCGCTCATGAAATCACTCTATAACTAACTGGAAAAGCTTACAACTAGGAATCCACACCAGTTATTGAAGCTACTTCGGATATATCCTGTTCTACTCATTGTCTGCAGGCCGACGTCAGACTGTGAAACAAGCTGTTGAGGCTTCTCAGGGAGAAACTGTGGCTGTGCCTGTGGGTCTGGCCTGGGCAGGAGAAAACTCCTATTTGCCCAATTTAAACTTCAGCTGTTACTGAGCTGTTGCTGACACGTTCAGCAGTCAAATCAACAGTTTTCCTATATTTCAATTCTTGTCATTCCTTCAATCTGTTCTGATACATCCATTTCATTTCAATATGTTTCATCAGTAGGTCGCACGACTGCCTGAGAAGCGCAGCCACGGCGTTGGCTAACCCCTAATCTGGGAGCCAACCAAAACCCGCCATGTCGCAGCCGTTCCACGCCGCAGGGGCGGCATGCCACACCCTTCACGACCCCTGGACTCATGGCCTTGGTGTGATGAGGGCCGTCATCGGCCGCTGGTTGGAACTGGACATCACTCACCTTGGCTCTATTATCACCATCGCAGGCGCTGCCCCTGCAGCCTGGCGATTCGTGCAACACATCGGACGCCACGCTTATGGCTGGATCAGGCGGTTCTTCATCGCCTCCGTGACCATCCCAGGCGGTGACCCTCTGAACCGGAATGTCGTCAATTGGGTCCTGTCCAACGTCATCGAGCCCCAAAATATCAGGTTTCTGACGGCCCGTACCGAAGTTGGACGGAATGGTGCGGATCGCGCGGCCGCACTCAAGAAGACGCGCCGTGCCGTCCAGTACTGCCCTCACTGGAAGACGACGTGGTTCTGGCACCAGGGGAATTTGTTCATGATTACACGAATACTCGATGGCTTCAGTGCCTCCATGGGCGATCCAACTTACGACGGCATTGGCGGAGAGGAGCTGACTATCAGCTGTCTCGGCCGCTCAGTAGAGCCCATTAGGAGGCTAATGACCACTTGCCGCGAGTTTGCAGATAGGCAGACACAATTCTTCGTCATCGTATACTCTCGGGATCGCTATGGCATGTCTTGGAAGCCCAAGTCGCGCAAGCCCATCCGCCTGTTAGAAACGGTCCATTTTGACGAGCAAGTTAAACAAGAGCTCCTTGCCGACATCAAGAATTATCTCGACCCCAAGACGCAGCGGAGATACCAGACTCGCAGTATGCCCTACCGCAGGGGATACTTGTTTTATGGGCCCCCAGGTACGGGCAAGTCTTCCTTATCCACTGCCCTCGCCGGGGAATTCGGACTGGACCTCTACGAGGTAAACATCCCCAGCATCGCGTCCGATGCGGATTTGGAGCAAATGTTCTTGGAAGTGCCCCCACAATGCATCGTCCTTCTCGAGGACATTGACGCTGTCTGGGTAGAGCGCGAAACAGAGAAAAGTGAGCAAAACGGTAATAGGAGGTCCAACTGCACCCTATCTGGTCTTCTCAATGTGCTGGACGGCGTTGGCTCGCAAGAGGGCCGCATCGTAATAATGACGACGAACAGGCCGGAGCAGCTCGACAGCGCATTAGTCCGCCCTGGTCGTGTCGATATGAAGATTTTCCTCAGCTATATTAGCCAGAAATCAGCTGAGCAGATGTTTGTCCGCATGTTTGCAATCGACTTGGACAGCCAACCCCGGTTGCCTAGGAAGAAAAAGGATCTTGCAGGCCAAGAGGTCCCGCGGCAGCTTGATATTCATGAAGTCCGGAGTCTCGCCTCTAAATTCGCAACGGAGATCCCGGAGGACACTTTCACTCCGTCTCAGCTACAGGGTTTCTTCCAATTGCA
The DNA here is from genome assembly GCF_002105095.1 of Pseudomassariella vexata. Lineage (NCBI taxonomy): Eukaryota > Fungi > Ascomycota > Sordariomycetes > Amphisphaeriales > Pseudomassariaceae > Pseudomassariella > Pseudomassariella vexata. The sequence continues at coordinate 1,575,909 of NW_024467956.1, read as the reverse complement.
CCTAGATAGTGCTGTTGATGCAGCGGCTTGTATTTCTTCCTGGGTAGAGAAGGAACTTTCTAGAAAGTCGGATCAGGACTTTGAAATTGTCCGCAATGGCAAGGAGTAATAAGGAACAAAGGAACTTGTAACATAGGGTGTATAACAAATCGGCGGTCAGGAATATAGAATATTAGATACTGTACTATTAATTGTGGTTCTCAGTTCTCGTAGAACTGGTCATCACCTGACCACCGCGACTCGAAAGACCGGAACTGTCTTCTATTCCGCGGACATGACAATCGCTGGCTAAGCAAACTACCGAAGCTTGTCGTACATTATGAGATTCCGTAGAAGGGACATTAAACCGCCAAGTAGGTTAGCAGACTGCGAAAATAGGTAAACAACACTTCCATTGACGCCGAACTGGCGCACCAGGACAATGGCAATGTCGGGACCAACTTTCAGTGTATCCTATGCTAGACCATCAAGGGCATTACGCAGTAGATCATTCTCTCTCTCTCTCTCTCTGAGGCAAAGACCGCGTATCCCAAATCCACCTCTCCTACTCTCACCATGAACGTCAGACATACGTGGCCTCCCAAGAATGAGCCACTCACATTCTGCACATCACAAATGCTCATCACCAAACGCAACGCGGCAAACCATGTCCTCGTGAAGGCCCAAGGTCATGACCGTGTTGCACACCCCCTTGGAGACCCCCTCGCCGTCCTGACTCAATGCACGAGAACTTAGCGGCCAAACTCTGACGACTAGAAGCCCGAGGTCCCATTCGCGACGATCCCACCTGGGTATGAGGGTTTGGCCTATCTGGCCGCTAGCAGTTGAAATAGGATCTTTCGCGGCTATAATACGTCGGTGGCTGAACAGAGACGGTCCATAGCGGGTGAAAAGTACGACCTGGCCCTTTCCCAAGATCGCCGTGCAGTGTTCACCAATTGGTGGAACTGGGGGGACTTGGATGAGGATCTGCGGAAGATGAGATTGGTTCGTAGTGACAATACGAGATCCGATGAAGGAGAAGACAACACTCCGCTGCAGCCGGCGATGATTCCATGTGGAGCCCAGGCAAAGTGGACGGACGATGAAGGTAATGCGTTGGTTCGTATTCTGCTTCACTTGGACAATACCCCTATGCAATCGAGTTTGTCACTCAAAAGCGGGCCTGTTCGGCTTGTTCCTAAGCAACTCAAGTTGGGAACTTGTTCCTTTAAGCTAGGTACCACAACGGCGTTTATTCACACTTGCTCATATCGCATGTTTACTCTGAGCCAATGCTAACCATGATAAGTCAACATAATGTCCAGTTTCTGGGATAACAAGCCCGATGCGCTCAGATGGTTGACGTAGTTTTATTCGTCCATTCTGCTCTTCTTGTTGGCTGCCGCAATGGGAGATCCCGAAACACGTCTCGCCGCCTCCAACCACGATCATAACTTGAATACAAGGCATATGGTGACTAAGTCGAAGTCCAACTGAGACTATATATCATTTAGTTGACAAGTTAGCCGGTTATTAACAATATTATAATCTAACTATATTCAAGGTTGGTATTTCGCCCTGTAACACTTCCTAATTCTTTTTAAAAATTATATATGCTGGAATCGACAACAAAGAGTATACTAGCTCCGGGTAGAACAATCATCAAACACTCTTATATATTGTGCCGAGGAATCAGCGAGTTACTCAAGGCATCGATTTGGGGTTGTCGCTAACTTGGCCCAATCGGAAGATTCGCGACAGGGGCTAATCCTGGGCACCGACATCACCAATGCAAGCAGGCAGTATGTCCACAGATGAACCGTAAGTAAAGTCCTCCACCTGCCATACGGGGCAATGCTATACTGATAGGGATTCAACTAGTCCCTGCCATGGCGTCCTCATCGGTGAACGATCCCACGCTATAAGTCGTTATGAGCCGCTGTTATCATTCCACTTGATGACCGTTACGCAAGTGAACTTCAATTTTCACTACGCCGTGATAACGACCGCATTGGATTCTCCCAGCCTCTGAGAGTAGTCACTGCATAGCTGAGACAAGTTAAGTAGCAGGTTTAGCAGATCATGTTCCGCATCCTAACCCGGTTCTTTCCAGGTGACAATTGGTGATTACTGGTCAGTTGCATCACATCAGGTTGGATTGAAGATTTGGTCGTTGGAGATACGGAGTATAGCCATATGCAAAGCAGGTAGATGAATGCGGTGGGCTGATGTGTAACATCTCGCAAAACTGTTTCTGCGCTTCAAGGTCACCTTCAACGCTCGCCAGGTGCTTGAAAGGGGGACAGCTATTAAGACAGCCTCGCACGAAAGTTGTTGACTTCTACAAAATGCGCTGGGTGGGCGTTGGAATGGGACAAACAGCCAATTCGATGTCATGCGGCCTCCAAACAGCACTTGCTACCCTCAGTTGCCATTAGGTGCTGGCAGCATAGCTGTACTTCTGCGGGTATTGGTTTTCTTCCTCAAAGGATACACTCAAATTAAGGACTCTTAGTAGATGGGTACCGTGAACGAGATGGGATGCCAACAACTTTTGGAAACCGAGGGATGGTGAGGCTGAGTGCAACACGACATCGGACGCGCAGCAAATTCCATTGCAACAGTCGACCCGAGACAAGGCCGGCGACATATCAAATAGAATGGAGCTAAGCGGGATCATATGATGCGCCAAGCAATGTTCTTGGGCGTAGTTAGTCAGACTGTAGCCTTGCGCCACTCAATCTACATGACTCAGCCTTACAGTTTGCCCAAAGAGCAGCAGTGGCAAATCGTGCACTTTGGAAGGAACGACACGATGGATGGATGGGCAATGCAGAGTCACAGTCTACTCGCACATCAGCAGCAAATGACGGCCATGTAACCCCCCACCTCGCACGATCCAATGATGAAAGTGCACATGACGGTCATCGCTCAACTGAAATGTCATACGCAGGCTTGGTGGGGGGCTCTCGACGAGGCTGCATGGTGTCAACATGACGACTTTGTCAATCATGTGGAAGCCATGGACGGTTCGGTACGGGATGGCTGTGACTCTATATCAACCAGCTGGGTCGTCGCTCATCGACATTGGAGATATAAACCCTGACTTAAGATCAATCACAGAAGGGGTGATTGGATTCAAGTTTCGACCCCAATTTCATCAACTCGATACGTAATTCCACCTTCGTCGTTCGAGCTGCGGAGTGAATAATGTGTAGTGTTATCAAAGGGATCTGGCGTGAGCTGCTCGAGCTTTGGGAGGCGCTGCTCATTGGGATTGGATCGCTGGTCTACAAGTGTTGCGGGAAGTGAATGCCCAGAAAAAGCAGCTTCATGATCGAGACGTCCAGGAATGCCATTTGAACGATCGTTATGAAAGCAAGCTCACTGCTGGCGCATGTTCAAGCAACTGATGGTGACGTTGTCGGCTGCGAGATGCAAGACGTGAGTGTCGGTCGGACAGCAGAGACGGAGGGGAGAATGGATGCCACAGGCACGATGATTTGGTTGGCCTGTGCGTACTTGTCCCCGAGACCTGAGACGGCGGACTGGCAACGGAAACGAACTGAGAGGACACTAGGAGTTCCGTCGCTTAGGAAGGACAGGAGACTTCAGGGTTACGGCGGCGATGCCACCTCGACGATACGATAGTCGTGTCGCCGCCACTGGACTCTGCTGATGGCGACGTAAACCATTGCGTTGACGGCTGGTCGTTCTAAGAGGAAACATCGAAAAGTGGATGATACGACCCCAACGTCGCAAACCTTGTCTTGGCGGGGGGAATGAGCATTTGCGGGCATGTTCGTTCCAATGCAGCTCTGTGGGCTACCCGAGCGCAGCGACAGCCTCACCAGCACGGATGGGATGGGATGGGATGGGACGAGACCTGTCAACTGAACTCAACTCTGCTCGTAATGTAGGCTGCAGATGCCACAACTCAATACAGTCGGTGTCTACAGTCTACAGTCATCAATTGAGATGAAAAGAATATGCACTCAACAACACGTGTCGAGGCACTAGAATGAGAAGAACAAGCATGAGAAAAAGGGGCTGTTGATCACGCCAAGTCCGGAACACGAGTGCCAATCTTGGATGATCGCTATCGATGTCCACACTGCCACAGACATATTGCGTCGCCGAGAGAATTCCCAGCTGGCCGAGTTTTCAATCAATCCGCACGACGCGTGGGCTGGCGATGCCAATATCTGATCCCCATCAACTGGCATCTCCAAGTCGATCGATTTAATTCAATTCAATTCAAACTGCATTGCGCTCAGAGTGCGACAAAACACATGGCCACTTGTCAGGAGAGTCAAACTGCACAAAGAGAGCATTGCATCTAATAGGAGATGAGGGTGGATGCGTGGATCTTGTCCACTTCTGCGGTCGGCTCCACTTAAGCTTGTTTCTTGGCGCTATTTCGGATGCAGATTCTGTTACTAAATAGTGGTGCCTGGCCCCCCTGACAGTCCAATCAGCGGTACCATGTTGACTCTGGGTTTAGCATTTACTCCGCCCTATTCCTGTTCCTGCCTGGATCCTGGCCGACTATCGTGATTTGGGATGTCCTGGTCTCTGTCTCTTTTCTACCCTCGCGCCTTCCCAGAATCTCTCATTATTCCACGTTCCAGCTGCTCTCTCCCTTATTCATCGTAATTCGTCTTTTGCAATTACAGGAAGGAGACGTGCCTTTTACTCGACTTCACACTCTCGTTCAGGACTGACTTTGTTCTTTCTCGCACTCTCTACATCTAGATAATTTACTCGTTCTTTGTTTATTGGCCCCCAAAGTACGCATAGAAGGACATCTCCCTCCCCCTCGCAATCAATCGTTAATCCAGAGGTCATTCCAGCATCCAAGGCATCTGGATTTCCTCACGCGCCCGCAAACCAGCATCTCTCGGATAGCTGTGCTTCCCACCGGACCAATTGGGCCAACCACCCTCTGCATAACATCGACACTACACCAACACACCATCATATCGAGACATCATTCTCAATATCATCACAATGGGCTTCCTCAAGACGGCACTGACATCGTCGGTGCTTCTGGCTGGCCATGCCATCGCAGCCGACCTGCCCTCCATCAAGATGAAGGGCAGCAAGTTCTTCTTCGAGAATGGCACCCAGTTCTTCATGAAGGGCGTCGCCTACCAACAAGAAACCGGCGCTGCCGGTGAGACGACGACCAACAAATATATCGACCCTCTCAGTGACGAGGCCATCTGCGAACGTGATGTCCCTCTCCTTGCTGCTCTGGGCACGAACACGATCCGAACCTACGCCATCGACCCTACCGCCGACCACTCAGCCTGCATGGCCTTGCTTCAAGAGAACGGCATCTACGTCGTCTCTGACCTGAGCGAGCCGGCTCTCTCAATTAATCGTGATGATCCCAAGTGGGACACGGAGCTGTTTGCGCGCTACAAGAGCGTCGTCGACGAGATGAGCAAGTACAGCAACGTCATCGGCTTCTTCGCCGGAAACGAGGTCACCAACAGCAAGAACAACACCGAGGCATCTGCTTATGTCAAGGCAGCTGTTCGTGACACCAAGGCCTACATTGCCGACAACATCAATCGTTGGATGGGTGTTGGATACGCCGCCAACGACGACGACGCGATTCGTGCCCACATTGCCCAGTACTTCAACTGTGGCGAGGAGAGCGACTCCATTGACTTCTGGGGTTACAACATCTATTCCTGGTGCGGCTCCGAGAGCAGCATGTCCATCTCTGGTTACGACAAGCAGGTCGAATTCTTCCAGAACTACTCTGTCCCCGTCTTCTTTGCCGAATACGGTTGCAACACTGGCGGTGCCGAGTCTCGCGTCTGGGACGATACCACGGCCCTTTACTCCGACGAAATGACCGATGTCTTCTCCGGCGGCATCGTCTACATGTACTTCCAGGAGGACAACGACTACGGTATCGTCTCCATCTCCAACGACGAGGCCTCTACCATGGATAACTACAAGGCCCTGAAAACCAAGTTGGCATCCGTCAGCCCCTCGTCGACCGCGTATGACTCCTACAGCCCCACCAACAGCGCCCAGGCCTGCCCTTCCATTGTCGACACGTGGAAGGCCTCCGAGAACCTCCCTCCCACGCCTGACAGCGAGCTCTGCGAGTGTATGTTCAACTCGATCTCCTGCGGTCCTGCTTCTGACCTGTCCACCGACGACTATGGTGACATCTTCGCGTACATCTGCGAGAACGACGCTGAGGGTTGCACCGGAATCAATGGCAACGCCACCACTGGTGTCTACGGTCCTTACGTCATGTGCAATGACACCCAGAAGTTGGGTTACGTCCTTGACCACTACTACAAGTCTCTAGACCAGGCCTCCGACGCCTGCGACTTCGAAGGACAGGCTGTTGTCAACAGCGACGTTGCATCCGACTCGGCATGCAGCGACAAGCTCGCCAGCGCCAGCTCTGCCGCCGAGGTTGCGGCCACAGCCACGTCTCCTAGCACTAGCAACAGCACCGGCACTGGTTCTTCTTCCTCCGAGAGCGGCAACCCGGCCAACAACCTCAGAATGAACCGCCTGTTCGCGCTGGGCGATCTTGCCATTGGAGCTTACCTGCTGGTGGCCATGGGTGTTGGTGCCGGCATGGTCCTCTTGTAAGGGGTCTCATATGGTTGACCCCGATCTGAACGGAGGAATAGTATACAAAATGCCAGCGGGGTTGCTTCTATTTACCACGGGCATATTTGCGTTTGCAAGCAAGAGTCTTTTAAATTTCATTGTTTGTATTCGCTCGTCACTCGGCGAAGGTGATTCGGCTCTTGGCAACGCGATGCATTTGTAGGATATATGCCTAGGAACTGGTATAGAGGAATTCATTGACAATATTCTCACAACGACCTTCGTGTCATCATTGCAGTGACCTAAATTATGCGACAAGAAGGCCTCGCGCGTTGTCCCGTCCAGTGCTCGACGTCACATGTGCCAACCTGCGCTACGGCTCCGGGACTTCCCTACGTGTGTCGTTACCCATGATCGCCTTGTGGCCTCCCCGACAACAGAGGGCATCGAAGATGTCAGCAACATTTGAGGCCTCTTCGTACGATCGGTGTAATCGACTTCGTCGTTCGCCCCATGTCCGTGACTGCCACTTCTCAGAACCGCTCCGATGTCACGGCACCGTTGTCCCGTACGTAGGGAACCTGCAGCCCCGGACGTTTACCTGTGGCACAAGCAATACCGTACTATCCTACATGACGTGAAGTCACCCGGGAAAGTCAGCCTCGTTTTCGCGGTATTTCAGTCCTACGCAATCGCCTCACTGCCGTTTCACCCGTAGGCTGCACTGGGTAAGAGGCCAAAAGGGAGAGGCAGTGGCTTCACTTTGCGACAATCCGTCTAGTCGCGCATCGTATTGACGTCTATCTAGCATTCAAGCCCTTCTTGTTCTTCGAAGTCGAGCCGGTGATACAATAGGTAGGCCCAGCCCAACTTTGCCACAGCTGTACCCATCCAAATGTGCTGCTGGTCCATTCCCCGTCGCCGTGGTTCGCCATGCCGTCTGTCCATATCGGAGACGGAACTCCTGCAAATGCTCATAAAATGCCATTAGGAGATCCACAGTGACTTGCACCGAGTTTCAACCCACCAATCATTACATCCTCCTTGATAGATCCGGAGGCTGCTTGGAACAACCCCAGTGGACGTTGAACCATTCCCGCGCCGGGGAGACGGCATTTGGTCGGGCGCCACACACTCGATGCATTCAACGGTATGATGACCCTGCGAAAGTTCAATTTGTCTAGGCAAGAGCCCAGGATAGCTCATCATCTAGCTTAGGCTGAGCTACTCCTAGAAATCGGTGACTGGCTCCACACCAGCTTCACCGGGAAAGTGCCTCATGCTGTGAGAATCACAAAGTCTGCTATGCGTAGGACTGGACACACCATTTCTGGCTGCAACACGCTCACTGGAAGACAGTGACCCGCAAAAGCCTCGATTCCCGGGTTGAGTGCTGAGCATTTGATTCTTGTCACTCTTTCGAGAAAGCAGCAATGCATAGTGGTCGCTACCTGGGTAGCTGCGATGACCTTCTGTACGAAGAGCAACTATACAGTAATCAGGCAGTGCCAGACATGTCAACAGCATGGAAATGCCTAGGGGAGCATGGTGTGGAAACACCACCAGGATAAACCAGTGAAAGAACCTATGATTCATATTACCAAAAAAAACAAAACAAAAAACAAAGCTGATGATTCTACCATGACGATGCAGTCATGCAGGGCGAGAATCGAAGGTCATGATGATGGCATGTAAATGAAAAGTATAGGGGAAGCAAATTTCGACTAAGATATGCGCGTGGAGTTGTGGTGAAGACGCAGAAGGCCAACCGATCCGAGCAAGAAAACATCATCTCATGTTCCGACCATGCCCTCTAGTAATCCAACATCCGTCGAAGTCTCGAAGTCCTGTTCGTTAAAAGTTTGATGAAGAAGCTCGACGCCAAGAGACCAGAATAAGGAAACATCACCTCACGTTCCGATCACACCAATGGTAGTCATCATCGTCCTCTGGCACGAATGCCGCAGTGCCGGCAGTGTACTTTGACTCCTTGTACTCGGGCATGGGGACAATGGGGTACTCGCGGTTGGTGACGCGTTTCGCCGTCTCTCCGAAGGACGACTCCCAAGGCACCCGCATCGAAGTAGGGATTTCCCACGCCAATGCCTCGTTGCGAAGCCACATGCGCACGAGATGACGAGCCGATGTCTCACCATCCTGGTAGGGCTCGCGAGCATGTAGCATGCTCCAATTGTTGATGTAGACAAAGTCACCTGGTTGGCTGTCGATAGGTACCTGGTTTTCATGCGCAGCCATCTGCAAGGCGGCAAGAGCGTCGTGCTGTTCAGTCGTCAGGGAAGGAACTGGACCAGCGCAGGCGGAGGGAGGCGGGCCAACGCGACAAGGATCCACGGAAAGGATCAACTTGTCCTTATGATAGGCGAGAAGTGGTGACAGGACGAAGGAAGCTCCCGTGTGCTTGGGGCTACTGCAGTATTGTTGGTTAGCGGGTGCGTCGCGGATGTGGAGGGCAGGATTGGAAGAGAAACGCACGTTTGGATTGGCCAATCAGGTCTGGCCAATGCATGAACGGCCAATGGATTGGTTTGGGCAAGGTGGTTGTAGATGTCGGCGGATGAGGCCACACACGTCCGACCGCCTGTCTCTGCACACTGCCGAACGTGGAGCGACAGGATGTCGCAGCCCATGTCAGAATGGAATGGCTTGCAGCAGAGTTAGCACGTCACTCACTCATCAGGTATGCCACATCATCCGATTGGTGAACACCCACAAGGCTCTCATTGGTATGAATTCCATGACGCTTCTCGCGAGGCACCGACCAGAGTTTGGATTCGGTCACATGAGCTGAAAAGCATCAGTATCAGTTGGTGGCGTGGGAACCGGAGCTATACATACTTAGCATCGCCCCTTTGGAGTTTTGAAGGCCTCTCTTCCCTCCGATATAGCTGGAAACACCCAAGAAGATCATGATGTTGTCTTCGACGGAGTACCTCCGAGGGTCGAGACCACGGATGATACACAGTCCAGTGCCATCGTGGATTTCCGCAGCGCACCCGTCAAGGCGCTTCTGGAGATTGGGAAGAGGGAATCGCTCTCGAGTCACGTCGTCTCCATCCATTCCGAGCCCTGTCCGATATGAATTCAATGGGTCACACATAGTCTTGTGACCCCACAGTGAAACGTACCTTTGAACGATCGTAGGCCGTTCTCGATCTCGACGACATCTTGGCCGTTCAGGTTGAGAATGTGCACACCACAAAGGTCGCTGTCAGACACAGGGCAAGCAGTTGGACCATTGATGACGGGGGGAAATCCTGCTGGTGATTGGATGGACCAGCTCCTCTGGGCCTCGACACCAGCTCGTATGGACTCATGATCACCATGGACCTGCCAGTGGGTGCCAGCGGAGAGCTGGGAGGGGAGCTGGATTTGAGCTGTCATTTCTGATCGTGTCCAGCAGATGAGATTAAGGGGAATGAGAGATGCCGAGATCTATCTGGATTACTACGCCGAGGGCCGCTTTTAACCTCATGTTAATGCCAGCTCAAGTTCGCATACTTGTTCAACTTGGAGGTGGCAGCAACAATCCATGACCACTCCACATGATTATTCCGGTACATCGCGCTATGACGACTTCAGGCTGGTCGAACTCGGATCGGACCAACAAGGAACGATACAGTTGTGATGGTGTGCGAGGAGACCAGTCCAAGGGCGGCTCAGCGAACGATACGGTCAACGGGGGTACATGGCAGCGGCTCTCAGATGGATGGAGATCTGCTATTTTGTGGGTACCCGAGGCTATTTCCAATATCCGACGTGCTGCACTCCTGAAATACGATGATGGCACGACGAGTCGGCAGGTCTTTGTCTCCTGATATGCTGCTACATGATGATACCCGCAGTGGCGTCGTCACGCTTTCGTCCCGAAGGCTCCTCGGGAACGATTGGCAAGATCGCCGGATAAAGAGAAGGCAGGCCGAAGGATGAGATGAAGCCAGTTTGCGTACTTGCGCAGAGCAACCGACACTATGTTTGAACATGTTTGCATCGCTCAAACACACCCCATGCGGATGCGGTTGGTTGAGTTCTAGAGGAACCAGCAAACATGACCTGATAACGAAGTTGATCATCCCACCGGGCCAAGGGGCTGCCACCTACTACGGGTTGCGCTCTGACCAAAGGTGGCCACTTTCAGGTATAACCAAGCATGTCAGCCATATCGAGCAGATGGCACCCAAGAAGGCGTTTCAGGCATATCAGCATCCCGGTCACCTGGAATTGCTCTAACGCTCAAGTAGGATAACCGGTCAGTGAAAAGCCGGATCCGCGAAAGGTGCGGTCGTCGTGCAACTTGATGGGGTTTCACCGACTAAAACAGCGGAAGGCATTGTGTTCGCCAGGGCTGCTAGTGTAGATCACGACGTTACTACGAAGTTGGGTTGGCTTCGCTTCTAGCCGCCTGCAGGCGCGTGGGCGGAAACAAGCGCCTGCCAGTTGCCCCACTCCACCTGCTGCCCTGCAGTCCCACCCCAGGGCCAGCGCCAGTGCTAAGTGGCCTAAAAGAAACGCGGGGCTTGCTGGGGATTAGCACCAGCACGTGCCCCATTGACTGGGATGACGGGACCATAACGAGAAGCAAGGGATGGATGCTTTTTATCAAATTGACTGGTTAACGCAGCTAGACTAGCAGCTCACCCAGAATCCGTTGGCTGGGAATTTCGTAGGTTAATGTCGGCTTTCCAGACTAATCTCGGACCCCAGCACAAGCCAGGGCTGGAACTGGGGTAGTAACAACCCAGCCCTTTCTAATGGGCAACCACGACGGAAGATCAACGGCCCATTTCCAGCCAGGCCCATCCTCCAATTCAACGAGGCTGCAGTCATCAGATAACTGCATGCGCTGCGCGCACTACAATCATCTCTGCAGCGGAGGGTGCATCTCTCAGAACAGGAAGCCGGCCGAAGCGAGGTGGTCTGGATATCGCAACTGCACCAATTGTGACGATTGCGCTGGAAGGCTGATCGCAGCAACTTGAGGCCGGTCAGGTGATATTTTGGCTCGCTTCGAGACCTGACCCCAGACCCACGACACGCTGCAATCCCGTTGTCGTACGACGGAGCACTTGCACACCGGTTTTAATATTACCACTCAAGACTCACCGGTTGAGCCATCAACGTCCCCTCCAGCCCTCCAAGGCACTCGATGGTCGTCTGCTTTGGGCTACTGAGCACCGCCAACGCCAGAAACGGTATGACGGCTCGTTTGGCGAGCTGAGCAGCAGATATGGATGCCGGTTCTGGTCCTATTGCGGTGGGGACCGCTACTCCCGCGCCAAATCATTATCATGTAAAGCTTTTATCACCTTTCCCCCTTTTTGTTGTATCTGATGTAAGAGCAATGCGAATTAACTGCCCTTCGTGGCAGGCAAGCAAGAGGATTCGGTCGGCATCCTCGCATCCGAGCCCGAGCTCAAGCTGGGCCCCTGATGTTCACCCTCCATTTCCTGTCGCCCGAACAGGACGAGGGGTGCGGACTAGGATGAGAACGACGTCGTCACGCTTTCGTTCAGTGTCCACATCGGCCAACATAGCCTCCTTCAGCTTAGATCAACACGTTTCCACTGCGACTGCGACTGCGACTGCGACTGCGACTGCTACTGCTACTGCAACGGCTGGTGTCGCTGGATTCGTGTCTGCTGCCACGGCTTCAACTGCTGCGCAACAAACAGATGAGACCGGGGCCACCATTGGACATCAGAGCGGATGGGAGCCAACCATCCTCCTAGGTCCAACGGACGTAGCTAATGGGCAGGTTGCTGTTACCACCGGTCCAAATCCCACTTTTGGTTCCGACGACGCCGTCTTCTCTACATCCTTCGCCCCAATTCATGTGCCAGGTGTGCCATCATTCTACCACGACGTGGTTTTCCCATTCTGGACCTCGACACCTTCCGAGTATTGCTACCCATCAGCGTTGCACGAGCCATCGTCTCTCCTTCATGACCATGATAATTCCCCGCAGACTTACAATCAGCCCTACAATACATGTGCTGCGAACCTATCATACTCTGCCTCTTCAGCCTACTACCCTCCGAACAATATGACGTCGCCCGTCGAATACTCCTTTTTTGTGTCTGGCGCCCCCTCCTGGCCACATAGCGAACCCCAACAAGGCGATTCGTCGCAAGACCACCCCTTGGTGTTCTTGGATGAAGCGTATGATACCAACGTACCCAGGGCTAACACGGACCTGTGCTGGACTTGGGTCCAAGCAGAGGAAGACCTCGGATCAATCAGCCAAGAAGAAGCCAGTGGCTCTGTTACTCCAATCAGGAACAATTGGGCTATCGTCCCCGATTGCACTGACATCAAAATCGTAGAGAAAGCCGAGGATGAGGAGTGTCACACAACGTCATCCAAGTTGCCGATTGGCAAGACTAAGCAGCCAGCTAAACCACGGGGCCAACTTTCGCCCGCAAAGCGCATAGAGACGGGCAAGACCCGTCAAATGGTGGCTTGTGTGCGGTGCCAAATGCAACGTATTCGAGTAAGTCGTGGTTGTCTCAGCCCAGGTGACACGTCTGACGCAAATTTAGTGTGTTCCCAATCCTTATGACGAGAAGGAGGACTGTGTGAAGTGCCTCTTAATGGCAAAGGATTCCAAGAAGGTTATCCACAGGATCCCTTGCTATCGGGTTAAGCTGACTTCCTACGTACCTTTCCGAACTGAAGGGTTCAATTTCACGAGGCGATGGGAAGGCACCGCCGTCAAAGACCTCGGACCCGAGGACTGGGATAGTCCAGAGTCAATTGACATTGAGTGGTCTCTGGGCTTATGTGACAAGCCTATCAGGTTCAGGGTCCGGAAATTCAAACCCCTTCCACATGACGTCACAGTTAGAAAGTGGAGGGACAAGCAAGGAAGGATTCGAATAACAGATATTCCCCCTTACGCCTTGACTGATATCTACAAAGCAACCAAGGTATTCAGTCAATACCTTGCCGAGAATGCACATTTGGGAGTGGGACATTTCTGCCGCCATGACGATGCTCATGAGCTTGTCAAGACCACCTTCTTTGCCGCGTAAGTTTTCTTACTGACGTGGGCTGTCTCATATCATTGTACAGGATCGTCAACTGTCTCGTCCCTGGGACTTGTTAGTGTATTGGTTGAGTACTATACTGACCGAAAAACATCAGCTGGAAGCATATGGAGAATGTGGACGTGAGACTGCCATCCTCCCACTCATAACCCACGTGATACTGACCTAGTCCCTAGTACATATCATGTGGTGTCAACGTTCACAAATTTATGGATAACCTCTTTCGACTTTGGTTTGCCATGAGTATGATGCCACTTTAGACCTCTGGCCAACTCGCCACTGACTGGCTCGTAGGGCATCAAACCGGCTCTGCATTTCTCGTGGGCAAAGAGACATTAGGGAAACAGAGGGACGATGACCATCCAGACTATCCATTGGAAAATAAATGCAGCGTCCCGCGCATGGTCAGTGAACAGTTCAACGCCATGAAGATCGAACGGATCTTGAAACCGATGAAAGAAAAGGTCTTCAAGGATCTGTGGACCCTCATGCAAAGCAAAAGCCCCGAGTGCTTCTTTACCATCTACGTCGCCGTCTTCATTCTCCTATACGAGGTCTCGGCCGCGTCGAAAGATCGATATCGTCATGCAAGAGACAACGACGTCAAAGTATACTCCTCATCTTGTTACTACCGGGTGACGGATACTGATCATGTTTGACAGGCCAGGTACAATATGCCCCGCTTCGTGGAGCAACTGCATCAGGGAGCGCAGATGATCCTCATGTTCTGGCATTACTACAAGCGCGGCCTAGAGCCTCTCACCGCGGACTGGGAGGCGAAGAGAAGAAATCGAAGCTCAAAGAATCTGTTTCGAGACATTAGCCGTGCGCAGGAGCATCTAATGAGGGCACTGTCCGATGCGAGGCTCAAGCCATGTGCGTCTTTCCACCACGAGGATACACGAGAATACTCTGTGGCTCTCCTGACACTGCCTCGTGTACCCCCTTACCCCGTTCCTTCCCTTCCCTTTCCTTCCCTTCCCTTTCCTTCACCTCTTCGTGTCTGGCACTAACCCATGCATGGATGGCAGTGGAGACTGAAGCCGAGAAGAACTGGCGTTATACCATTTCAACGTACCCTCTCGAATATGAACGTGACTTGCATTTCGTCTCGCAGATGTTCGAGCCGGACTGGGCGCCCAAGAGGACCTGGATCGAAGAATGAGTTTATTGATACCAAGTAGGGATGAGGGGATATGGATTATGATTGATGCATGTATGGCCATATGAGTGTGTGCTTTTGATGGTCTTTTGGGTAGGGTATACCACACTCTCATTCAAGGATAATAGTGAGCATGTTTAATACCATCGGCATGAGGCTGGGTGTCAAGACCTGCTCCACCATAGTACAAGCTTTGGCTGTTGATGCTTGTCAATCCTGATGTTCACTGACAATACTTCTCTACCGAGAGTTATTAGCTCGCTGTCATGTCATAATCATTGCAGCGTGTCGGGGAGACTGGGAAAGTGAATTCTATTCGCTTTTGGCCCTCTATGTGGCACTATAGTTTCATGATATCGTAGGAGACCAAGACCCTAATCCAAGCTGGCCAAACCAAACTCGAATGTCTTGCCAGTTGTTGCGTACCTCATGGTTTTCTACTCAAGCCTTATGAAAATATAAGTAGCCCCAAAATTTGTACAATCTAGGTGGCAATCAATGTTGTTTAAAACACTCAAATGGGTAACGCCCTAGAAATGATATCGATATCAGGACTCGGTTGAGTTTCTGCCTGCCCCCAGCACTCCTGGAGTGACCACTATCCGCACGGTAGTTACTGCATCCGTACTAGGAGAGCCGTGACCTATGGTCGTACAATAATACTATTCCCAGGACCATATCTACGTATTGCATAGTTATGACCTGAGAGGTAAATTCAACAGATAGAGCATTCTGAAATCAACCTAGTACACGAAACATAACCAGGAGACCATGTCACTTCAGAGAGGTCATAAATATCATGCGACATCTCAACTGTTCGATGTCCACATGCTTCGACCATAGCTATTTAAATACCAATTACCACCACTTCACTCAATATTCTGCTGAAAGCTTGATATGCTTAAGTAGCTGTAGAGAAAACCTCTACGAATACGGCTATATCGCGATGAGAGAGTAAGCAAGGTGGGAATAATATTGGTTCTGACGTAGTAGCTTGCCTGAGAGAATGCCACAAGGGAGGACCAAGCCCCTAGGCTAATAGACCAAAAGATCTAGAATGCCAGTGGATCACTAAAATTTGGTCCTACTAACTGCTATATACAGCACTATGTGGCTCTGTAATCGCCAGCGCTGTGACAAGGATATTCCTACTTAAGGGTATTTTAGCCTAGGAACGACTATACCTGAATCCTCTTACCGGAAAACACGTAGATAAGTCTACCGCGTAAGTATACGAAATATACTCTATCTAAAAACACTACGACGAAGCAGTCGACTTTAATATAAGTACACGGCGTGACTCAGACGTAATAATAACCGTACTATACCTATATTCCCCCTCTTAAATACCTGTCTCGGCTACATTATATTCTTTAGTCGGCTGGTGTAGTTGGTCACTTCGCTGGTAGATAAGTCCCGATTTGAGCCTCGCCCACTTGGGTCGGTGACGAGTCGCGGGTTCGAATCCCGCAGCTGACACACAAGGGGGTTTAGTCAACCCTTACGGCGCGCTGCCCACCTTGTTGACTTCGCCTACCTAGCGATAATAGGGAGATTGGTGCAGTTTAGGATTACGAGCATCCTAGCCAGTCGACCGTCAAGCACTACGTCGGCGGAATATAACTCGACAGCCGGTCCAGAATTCGAATCGTTAATCCGACCCCTTATCGGACCTCGCCTTTCCGATAACGCTCGTCGGCGAACCCGTCCCCTCACGATAGAAGGCGCGCAGCACGCCCTCTCGCCGCGATTCTTGCGAGCGTCTGACCACGTTACGGTCTATCCACTTGAGCGTATGGTTGAGATGTATACGCTCGACGAGAACCCCAATTAGCAGATACTACGACTTGTCGCGACAAAAAAATAGTCGAGCATCTTCTGCACATCAGCAGCATCCCACCCCTGAGGACGAATTTAAGTGCCACATTACCACACTTATCGGTAGTTCAGGCAGGGGTTGTAGCACAGACTTAGGGAGGGACAGGAGGTTTAGTAGTCGTTTGGCTACAAGTTTACCTGTATAACCGCCCGACGCGGCTTAAGGGCCCGCTATATCATCTATAGCCCCTTAAGGGAGTACTTGTAGAGGTACCGAGGGTTAACACCTACGGCGTATTTAATATTATTTTATATTCTTTATCGGGTTGAACACAGTAATTGTTACGTGAGCGTTCGAGGAAGGTATACAAGTCTTAGTTCTCATTTGAATCGGACGCTCTAACCAGGAGAATTTTAAGAGTAAGGTCGGCTATGTAACGTTTACTAGGAACTCATCCGTGTAACAACAGATACAGATTTGGGGGAGGTCAGGCACAATCAACATTTCCTAACACCAGTAGTAATTCGATACAAAGAAAGGAACTTGCCCCTCCAACTTTCCATGGTGCCTTGAGCACTATTTGAAGGGCCCTGATACGAAAAGGTAGGGGGACCCACTGGTTAGGTGAATCCCATTCAATTAGATACTATAACGTTGCGCACTGCTGCATTATAGCATCCTCCCCCCTAGGTGCACGCATCAGGCCCAGAAGGTTTTCCTGAAACGCCCTCGGACCGTCATGATTTCGCCCGCCTATCCAGGGTGACCCTATTTTAGTCTTCCAGGCCGTCCTACTAATAACTTTTGTGACAGTCCGTATAGTTCTTCGTATAGAATCTAGTTTACGAGAGCTTTCTCTTACTTCAAAGGTAATTTTTATTACTCAGAGGCTGCATCGCAGTAGGAACTACCGTAATGAATATGGTAGGATAATATAGTCCTGTTAATACCGTACTAATCGGCTACCGCGGCCTAGAAATAGTGACGACGGGCAGTGAAACCACCCGCAGGTTTAAGGTGTGAAGATGATGGCAACGAATAACAAGATCCTCAACAAGACCTTACTATCCGGGAGGTGGAAAGAAATAACAAGATCAAGAGCTCCTTGCCCTGATCGACAAGTACCTCAACAGGTACTAACAACTGTAGCCTCAGCAGGCTGGGGAAGAAAAGGAACCTCAACAGGCCCTTGAACAATCACCTCAACAGGCGAAAGATGGGAACAATGGCCTCAACAGGCACAATCAGACAATCAGATCTTTAGGGGCAACAAAAGTACCTCAACAGATACGTCAAACATTGAATGCCTGTCCAAGTAAAGAGAAATTGGTTCAGATTACTGTGGAAAAGGCCGCTTGATTTCTATCTTTTTCTCAAGAGAGCGACTATGTACACAAGGTCTTAAATACCCTTCAAGAACGCGCTTACATAATTCATCTGAATGTCCAAAAAAAACGAAAACGAGCACCCAAAAACCCTAACCCCACGTCAATAGCCCCGAAGGATAATGTAAGGAAAGAGCCGTCATGGCGGGCCGGTCTCAGCTGACAAGCTGAGTCGGGCGGGGTTTCGCCCCCCGATCCGGTAGAACCCCGGAACCACCTAGTCACAGAGAACATCTCGAGGCGCTCCCACTTAGCTTAGATTCCTCAAGAATCAGTCTTACAATATACGCACCCATAACCTTGGCGCATCATAGATGCTCTTTGCACTACCTGACTATTCCAGTGAGACGTGTGATATCCTCGTTACACTTGACTTATACAGTATCTATTACGTGAAATCGGTAATAAAGTATTACAGTGCTAGCGATAAGATAGCCACCGAGTGCTGTATACAGTAGTTAGTAGGACTAAATGGTAGTGATCCACTAGTTTTAAGACCTTTTAGTCTATTAGCGAAGGGGCTTAGCACTCCTTCTAATATAAAGAAAGTACTTCAAGGAAACCCGCTTATACGTTTTCTTATATAGTATCTACTACTAGAAACACCTATTTAATCTCAATAATTATTAATTAATAGGTTAGGTATCAACTTCTAAATACCTCTATAATTACATCTCGAGAGCGTTAATGATAAGACGATATATTTGTATACGAATACTTGTCGAATATTGTCAGATAGGGCACCTGGTTCCTAGGTTCAGAAATAATATGGCACTAGAGAAGACTATTGTCACTTAAAGTTCAGAAGGCGAAAGGAACCCCTCTTCTCAAAAGTAACACCAAAGTTACCGACATGTTCTAAAGCATCTATAAAAGGCAGAGCAACGGGAGTTCGCGAGAACAGAAGTGTCAGAGCCACAAGTGTCATCCGAGGCGGGCCGGCTTCCACCAGGAAGGAAGTCGTTTGTGGCGAATGAGGAGCCGGGAGGCCGTTTGTGGCGGCTAGAGAGCCGCTTGTGGCGAATGAGAGCTGTTGAAGCCGTTTGCAGCGGATAGGGAATCGCTTGGTTGCAGATAAAGAGCCGCTATCCAAGATGTTGGCCGAAGTCGGAGGAACACAGACATGCGGAAGCAAACATCCAGAATCCAACAGAGAACCTCGGCTGGCTATAAGTAAGGAGTCGAGACGGAGGAAGATAGAGAGGGGAGAGATCAATAAACTACTGTGGATACCCCTACCTGCCATCACCAAGTGACCACCAGTGAACACCAGGTGACCACCAGGGGGACACGCCTATTTCTCCCCTTCACTCTGTACTATCGCCTTCGGTCCAGGCCGTACCCTGACAAGAAGACAGACAGACAAGAACACACCTCATTTATATACAATCGAGTAGTCAGAAGTGCGTAAGATTGTATATGAATGAGGAGAATTGTTCTCTGTGTTCTGTTCTCGCGAACTCCCGTTGCTCTGCCTTATATAGATTCTTTAGAACATGTCGGCGGTACATTGTTCAGGTGTCTGACCCCTAAGTGGACAGTAACTTTGGTGTTACTTTTGGGAAGAGGGGTTCCTTTCGCCGTCTGAACTTCAAGTGACACTAGTCTTCTCTAGTGCCATATTATTTCTGAACCTAGGAACCAGGTGCCCTATCTGACAATACTCTGGTACTGTCTAGTACTGTAGCCCGAAGATTTAAGGCACATTTAATTAACCTTTTAATTAGCCTTGATTACTTCTAATATAATAGTACTTTATCATTTGTTATTAAGAAAAAAGTGGTTGAAGAGGAAGGTAGCATCGCGTTAGAGGGGTAATTTAGGGAAATTAGTATTGCAAATAGGGGTGCGTTACAATAGGGGGTCAATGCGGTTTGGAACTTGAATGTGGCAGTTCCAATGCTCGATCAAGCAGATTAATAGGCAAGCAAAAAGGAAGTTGCAGTTTATTTTCCTTATTTTGGTCCTGTCTGCTCAATCGGGTCAAGTGTAGGGCTTTTGTATGCCGTTCGGCAGTATCTTCCCAGCTAGTCCCTCTCATACAAAGTGACCGTCCGCCTCATTCTCACCACGTATCCTCATGATAACCCTCACCTTCACGCTTCCGACATTTCTATCTTCAGGTATTTCATCCCGAAAAGCTCATCTTCTGATTTATTCACCCACAACATCGACAGCAGGTAAATTCACCTCCTTGATGCCAGGCTCACAAATACCACGGCCCTAGGCCATCTATAGCCTACGAGAGCCCCGCCTAGTCTAAAAAGTGCTTCTTTCAATGTGACTGTCAATATGGTATGTTCTGAGCGAGGTGGAAGGGCTGACGTACTTGACTTGAGGCACTGGCCTGACGTGACGTCTTAAATAACGGCTGGTTGAGGTGCCCGACATGTTAGCTTGAATTGCTAGCTGGCGTGAAGTGCCCGAGGCCGACGGTGACGACCCTCCGCAGTAGAACAATGCTGCAAAAGACAATTTTGATGTCATGTAGATGAACGAGTGACGAAGTAAGTGAGGTTTGACGGTGATTAATGCCCGAGAAGGCCAGACGATCCTGTCTCCGACGCCATATTCCGAGGCTCAAGCATTAACGATTTTCATTTTTCTTTTCGCCTTTCTTTTGATCCTGTCAGCTCAATCGGGTCAGGTGCGGGGCTTTTGTATGCCGTCCGGCAATACCCTCCCAGCTCAAGCCACCTGCAAGTTGCAACTCATCATTTCCCAGCATTTCAGGCTGCCGTCAGGAACAGCAGTTATTTATTTTGGCCAGCAATACTTGCCACGGCTCACTGTCGCTACGATACCCACCAACTCTTGTCTGAAGCAGCACAACCTAACGGCTGGCCCCTTGCATCGATCGCGACCGATATCCTTCTCTGGCCACGTGCAATTACCGTCGGCGAACCAAACGTATTCACACCCCTCGATACGACACAACCACACACAATGGCCGACGAAGTCTTCGAGGTGCTCCCTCTGGGAATCGACCCTCAATCCAAATCCATAACCTCGACCTCATCCTCCAAAGACCTGCAGACCGAACTCGCAGCCCTCAACACATTGCACCGATCTCTGCTCTCCCTCGAGACGTCCCTCCAGATTCCACCGCCGCCGGTTCCCGTAAACCCCAAGCGATCAGCCAATATCTCGAAGCTGCGCGACAGCGGCAACGACGCCTATCGCAAATCCAAGTACGGCGAAGCGGTCAAGTTCTACAACCTGGGCCTGCAGATGGCACTGACACGCCCCCTGTGGGAGCCGCAGCAGCTGGTGCGCGAGGAAGTGTCGGCACTATTTGCGAACCGCGCGCAGGCCCACATGAGCATGCAGAACTGGCCCGAGGGCGCCGTCGATGCCGAGGCTAGCGTCGAGGCCAAGCGGACGGGCAATGCCAAGGCCTGGTGGAGAAGGGGGAAGTGCCTTGTTGAAATGGGCCGGCTTGAGGAGGCTCGCGAGTGGGTCTCGCGTGGGTTGGAGATGGAGGGCGATGAGGCAGAGCTTGCGGCTTTGCTCAAGGAGATCAATGCGAAGCTGGGGAAGGAGACGGCTTAGAAGACGGCCTCTGGGAGTTTGAAACGGATGCACGCGGTTTTCCTGGAGAAGCTACTCTATCAAGTGAGCGACGGGAGGCTGTGCTAGTTCGGAAAGTGCCCAGAGCGGCACTTACACTCGATGGTTCGTTCTGCAATGTGGCTATGGTGTTTGGCAGAAGGATACTACGGCGTCACAGATACACGATTCTCAGACTTGTTGTATATAGTCTTTACTGGCATTGCCTGGTTGGTCCCCGCAGGATTTCATGGCGACGGATGCGTCGGAGAAATGCATCCTACTTTCACATCATCTCTAAGAGACCCGAGGATGGTGTCAGGGAAATGTCAACGTCCCGTGACGCAGTAAGTGTGCAAGGCCATAATGTAATAATATGATATGGATTGCCGCCCCAAACCCCATGTGCCCTGTTTCCTCGCGGGCGTTTTGTAATTTCGTACAGAAGCCGCTCGACGGCACATTCCTGGAACTTCCCGCCAAGCATGCGGTTTCTCCTCTAATAGAACGTGTTTCACGTCCAGAATCCAGCTTCCTTTCAACATCCGAAGGAGGGGCCTAGTCCTCTCTGCCGCCTATGCCAACATACGAAACAATTATTCCAGTGCGATGAAACACTGATTCCAGTGACGAGACAAAACCCCCAATGACGCGGCTAGCGGACTGTCTGCTCCAAAGATTTCGCCAGGTTTGTTGACCGAACTTGACGGGTAGTATCGACGTGGTATCTCAAAACAAGCCCTGCCAATTCTTCTCCAGATGCTCATACTACCTCAACCCCGGCTTGATCTCACCCCTCGACCGCGCCACACAGCCTGGCCAACAGCAATCTAAGCCTTGACCTTCTCGCTCAGCACCGCGGCGGGCGGCTGCTGTGGCCCCAAGTTTTCCCTCTTCCGTGGCCGCATAACGGCGTCCTGGCCCGACATTCTCCGGTCGAGCGCGCGGTCGAGTTTGGCGCCGAGGGCCAGCTTGCTCATGTTGGCCGTCTTTTCTTCGGACAGCTCCACCCGCTGTTCCGAGAGCGCCTTGTTCTCCATACGCGCGAGTCCGCTCTCAATGTCCCGAATCTCGGCCTGGGCCGAGTCCGTCGTCTGCACCGTTGCCGTCAGCGACGGCGCCATACTATATGTGCTGTAGCGGACCGAGGTTCGGGGGCTTGCAACCTGTTGAACGGGGGAGACGGTGTGTCAGCGAAAGGAATGTCTGTCAACTTGTAGGCTGGCAAAGTTTGAATTTGGTAGAGGGGTATTTGGTACGTAGGGCAGAGAGCAAAGAGCAAACGGCAGGTTCAAGGAATGGCAATGCAGCACGAATATGACAGATAAGCAAATCCCGTTGACTACTGGTCACGAGCAAAGGAAAGATGTGGGAGATTATCCACTGCCTTGGGGAATGAGTACGGATCAACCCGACACCAACACGGACACCTCAATCCAAGGGTTGCATCGCAAACTGAATCAGGTGGAGGGACCCGGTCGAAGTGACGTACAGAGGGGGCCATGATCGGGCGCGCCGAATCCAATGAGGTAGGCATTTTGGTTAAGAATAGTGATCCGGTGGAGAGGCAATACGCAATGGGGTGCGAGAGAACCTTCAAAGGGGTGTTGAGGGCAAGCTTCGTAAGTGCGTCGGGTCGGACAAGGTCGGTTCGACTACAATAGACGAGCGCGCAGCGGTGACAACAGCAAAATAGCCCCTTTCCAGATCTGGTTGACCAGAGTCGCAGTTACAGTGGTCTAGCCGCAATTGCAAAGCTTTGAATTGAGTGAGAGATCGGTGTGCTGTGCCCCAGCCGTGATTCGAATGGGGACTTAGTTGGGTCCAGTGGATCTCAATGCCCTCGAGCCTGCAAAGGTTTCTGGCGGAGTTGGAGTCAGCAGCAGAAGATCGGACGAGGGCACAAAGAGATGGATTGCGTGTTGGTGGAAAAAAGGGTAAATCACGTCGGGAGAATAGAAACAAGAGGGGGACGATGATGATTTCAAATTGGGCGAGCCAGAGAAGTGGACTTCCAAGGTCGTGTTGTGCTGGTCAGATGAAATTGAGTCAAGTAGTGTTGGGTCACAAAAATAAAGGTTCATTTTTAGGCACAATACTTAAGCCGCACATAACTGCCCTCGGAGCTGCTGCACTATGGTGTTGTGCTCGGATCCTCCAATGGCAACCAGGGTCAAACCTCTCCGCCTTGCTGCGGTCAATTCTATCTTTCTCTCTCTCTCTGTCACCGTCACCGTCACCGTCACCGCCACCGTCACATGGCTCCTTATTCTCTCAGCTTCGCGATAGATGATCATTGGATCTTGCTTGAATTAGAATTGCCCAATGGACCTTGGGACGCACAAGCCTTGGAGTCTGCGGCTGTCGCATTGCGTCTTATCTACCCCGTTGCCACGCGATCGAATCGTAATCTTTCACGGCGCATGCAATCTGATCTGTGTATCTACTCCGATTCGTATCCTTGCTTACGCATACATACGATAGAAGATATGAATAAACGCACCCGGAAAACCCCTCTTGTTTCAACGACTATTGCATCTAGCTTGTGTAAGTTCAAACATGGAAACAACGCCAAAACGCCTCGCAAAGGGAGGCGTTCGAATTCCGCCGTTGGCCCACGACCGACGGTTGGGCGGTGCCTGGCGGAGACAGACTATTGCCAAAATGCCGTCTAATTTGATCTCGAATCTGGTTAGCGTGTTTATGCCACATGGGACACATGGATTGAAGGTGGTGCTGCATGGCCATTAGTGGTGGGGACCGGGTACCTCGGTACATGGAAACTAACGCAGTTTCCCAATATGTCTGATGAGGAGGACCACAAATTCCTTACTTAAACGGACCAGGTACAGATCACGATGATCCCGTTCTTCGCGCTTATATGCACTAACGGTTAAGGCAGGCCTCCAATGTGCCTGGAGATGATGGCCAAACCCGGATTGTGGAAGCAGGTAAAAGCAGGTACGAAGGCGAATCGTAAATACGGAGAACTCCACTCAACGACGGGCTAGACACATCCACAGTCTGCCGATTGAACGTGATGAACTGAACCGACCAAACCGACTTCATGCGTCGTTTTGCTTTGCTGATCATGAAGTAATTGTACGGGATTCTCCAGCCTCCGACAACAAGTCGAGAGGACGACGCACGAACTAGGCTGCTCATTTTTGCCTTTCAATGTCGCTGGTCTCCTCAAGCTCTTCACTATCCGCACCTCGTTGTCCATCTCGCACCACATCGTCAGAGAGAAAAGATGAAGGCAGTACCGGCAATATCCACTTCTCTGGTCTCCCTAGATATCGAGATAGGGAAACGGAGGCATTTATCTGCGGGAGCCGGGAGCCACGAGCCACCTTGCGAATTGTTGGGAATAAGGTTCTTCGGGTTCTATTATGTAGATCATATCACCACCACGTGTTGCTTAGGTGAAATCCCTCTAGTCAAACTACCGCACGGTGATCCCGGCACTCATCTCACGTCCATTGGGGGTCAGAGGGACTGATGCGGATTTTCGCTGTGAGCTAATTGGAGCGGCCCAATAGTGTTACCTCCCTAATACTGTAGCCCTCTTGGCCGGCTTCTCCATTGTTCATGTCAGCACAATCAGGTGGGGTAACCGAGCAGATCGCGAGTCAGTCTTGTGTAACCTCACCATTTCCAGGCATGTTGACGTCGAGATCGCTGCTGTATGTCTATCTCAGACGCGCAAAGCCCAGGTTTAGCAGTGTGACGTTTGCCCCTACCATGAATGGAAACAGGGCGGCTGGATGATGATCTCTGCGGGTCTGCACGTGGCAATCTCGCAGGCGTGGGAAGCACAGCCGTCAGAGCGCATCGTTGTTGTGCAAAGTCTTCGAGGTTACGGTGCTGCAAAGTTGTTACAGGGACGACCTGCTTTGCCCAAGTGTCCAAGCTTCAAACTCCTCATTGCAGTTCGTGAACAACCTGAAGTAGAGCTCGAAGAATCTGGAGCTGCTTCTCGGAGACCTCCATATGTTGGATACCGGCATTCCGATATGACTTGACTCAAGTTGCCCGAGGCACGACTGCCGATGCGGCCGTGTTCGGCGTCGTGTTAGGCGACACTGCATTTCCTGGATCACGGTGAACCTCGGGGCTGAAATCATCATGTTGGACGAGCCCCACCGGTCCAGCTCTTCTGTGCGACCGAAAATAACTTCTTTCCAGCTTTCGGCCGTCGGACTCGATTGCGATGTACGGGTGCACATTCGCATCCTTTCATCGCGAGACTTACGGGTTGGTGTCACCCAGTGTATTGACTTCATTCACTGTCTATCTGCTAATGTATAGGCCAGTTCGCAGGAAAGCTGCTGCTGCTGCCGAGGCGTACCCGTAGCTTCGGACTGTCGTTGAGCTACCAGAACTCTGAAGATGGTCCGCGGCCACAGGCGAACTTAATGATAGGCGTCTAGTACGGTCAACCACCGTTCAGTAAAACACATCTAGCTTTTGCGCACTATTGCGGACTTCCTCCTATACAGAAGGAGTGAGCATTCCGGCACCTCGTGTACTCCTATATACCGATTCAGACAGTGCGTCTCCCTAGATACCTAGTGGTGGCTGCGACGTTGTTTTTTCTTAGTGCTGGATGATTTCGCCTTCTTTGAGTGTGAGTAATCCAGGCTCACGTCGAATGTCGGACCCCCTGAGCTCTTCAACCTTCTCGAGCCTCCCGATGCAGTTTGCGTGCCACTGTGCTCGTCACCTTCATGCACAGTGGGGAATGGACTGGGAAGGTCGAACGCAGAAGGACGTTTATGCGCGTTCCGAAACCCAGAAGAAGACTTGCGGGTACCTTTCCCTTTCCGGATTTCTGCGAATGACAGCTCTGGCGACGATCCCCGGGACGATGCTAGCATTGATTAGCAGCTGGCTCTTCATCGGATTACACACAATCCTCTCACCATTTCTGATGCATTGGTGGCAAGCCCCATGGCCACAAGTATCCCAGGCTCGTGGTTCCACTCCCACTGGAGTCCAGCTACCCTTGGACGGGTCGGCCGCTTTTACGCCGTTACACCAGCCTTGAGTGTTGGCGTTGTTTCCGCACACGCAGCAAGTCCAGCAACCTCTCAGTGTCTTGAAGTGGCAATTCTGAAGTGGACAGTCGGCGTTGGAGGGTTGGGGTGTCGAGTATATCGGATTCGAGCACGGAGTCTCGTATCCAGTTTCGAGATCGAAGCTGGCTTCTGGGCAATACAGCCATTTCACTGACGTGTGAGAGCAGGTGTGGTAGTGAGGGTGTCCGTGGCACATCTTGCCAACACTGGGGTCCGCGGTGTCTTTGCTGGCTCCCCAAACGACGCCTTAACTGAAGCTATAAGGCCCGGCTGGTAACGAAAGAGCAGGTTGCAGGTGCTTTTTTTGAGACGAACTTCCTCCGAATCTGCATGCTTCGCCGGATATCCATGGGCTTATATGCCGGCTTGAGAAGGGTTCAGCCCCATTACATCTTGGTTCAGCCTGACTCTCTTGCCTGCAACGTCAACACTCTGGCCTCGACCACCATGTCCTTGATCTGTCATATTCCCCTCTAAGCGATGCAGCCCCCGGGGGATGGACTCAACCACCATGGCCAAATGGGATCTCGCGGAGCACACAGTGCTGCCTGTGTCTCAACACCCCAGGCGGCAAGGATGCATTGCATTGCTTTTTGTATCTGTTCCTTCGGGCGCGGGTGGGTTTTACCAGAGGGTCCAGCAGATTGGTAACATCTCCCGCCCTCTTGTTACGATGGGACTTGGGGCAAGACTGTCGCGGTCAAGTGCATTTGGTGTACGACCTCGAGCCTGCCCAAGCTCGCGCTTAACACAGGGAAATATAGATCTAGTGGCGCGATCTTCACGAATCAGCCATGCGTGATTTAGAAAATGCGACATTGCTTTTCTATAGTTCACCATGGGATTGGAGGATCACCAACGGCAAACCTGCAGGTGGCCGAAAGTTGATCAAGATGCAAGATCGGTATGTGTCCGGTCATCCGCCATTGGTCGATCTCTGTCGCCTGCATCGATCTGGATTCCAGATACCCGGTCAATGACCATGTAGCAGAAAGGACCAACGATCGAGTTACTGAAAGCGGGGTTAGGTCCCATCAGTAATCCATAAATAGAGAGGCCCGTGGAGCTGGAATTGCTTTTTCCTGTGGAAGCTCCGCGTGCCAGCTCGTAGATACGGCCCAAAAACAACCATCGACAACGTGTCAATGGATGTTCGACGGGCCGCACCCTGGAAAGTCTGCATCGTATGGCCCTGGACCTAGGCAAGCCAGCACACCGACACCTGCTTGCCTCGAGTCATACGTCGACGACGCTGTCTCATGATGACGGCAATAATTGGACGCCTCTTTGTTCAACTCGACAGCTGGCACGCCATTTCGTCTGTACTGTAAACCAAACCCGACGACTCAATCTCACGCACATTGAAACCCAAACTTTGGAGCCGACGGAGCACAGTCAGTCCTCCTCATAGTTACTTGTGCGACATAAGTCTATTCACCGCGTTGATACAGATTTTCTAGCTGACACTCGTTCGTCCAGCCCAACTCGAGCTTGCAACTTCCCGGCCACCTCCAAATTAATGCCCAATCTTGAGCAAGGGAATTGCCACCGACCTGTTCGCCTAAGAAGGAGCATAGGCCACACGAGCGACTCTTTCGATGCGACTGTCATCACATCACATCGCATCCCGCCCATTATCAGCCCCATCTGGTTCGTTCTCCACCCACTCTCTGCTCCTGCCCAGGCTACGCACACTTCCACCCCCGCCTACTCCGTTTCATAACTCGACAGCCTGCTCGCACGTCTCGCAGCAAATATGCTCACAACGGTACTCCTGCCGGTCGATAATCATGACACATCTGCAGCGTCCTGTATCATTCCACTCCTTGCCACACCAGCAACAGTTCCACTGCAACGACAGGAGTTAGTAACCATGACAATTGAAATACCTGTCAATGCCTTGGGGATTGGCCCCAAGCTGCACCTTACTTGGGGCAAAGGATCTTGTTCAGCCTTGACCAAGAGTTGCTTGCTCTCGAGCAGACCAATTCAGGGGGTGGAGGAGAATGGTGTATACTTACGTAGCCGCCGCGTTCCTCGAATGGACACGGTGTCAATGGGCACTTGACGTGCTGACCGAACTCCGGCGGTGGTGGGTAGGGGACCGAAGTTCGGGTGAGTTTCTTGCATGGCTTTCTTTGCTTGCGAGATGACGACTTTGAAGGCTTGGGCGCGTCGTTGCAGTATGCCGTCCGTGTGGTGACGTGCTCGCAACGGAGCGTGTAGGTTGTTTCGGTGCACATGGTAAGGTCTGTATCGTCCTTGCGTCTTGTTTGAGCGATTATGCTGAAGTCAAGTGGCTTCTCTCAAGTTGGATTAATCTTGACTTGAAGTATTTCGTTTCGTTGATATTCCTCACGGGAACTACGGATGGCACAGAATCCATTTCAACTTCTGGAGAGAATCCGCGTCCTTTATCTCTTCCATGATTGAACAAGCTTCCTCATCTGCGGCCAGTTATCACCCCCCCCCCTTTTTTTTGTTTTTTTTCTTCCCCTGCGGCCTCGTGTATACGAAGGCAACCTGTTCGCATCGGCGATCTGATGGGCCATCTTTGCGAATTATTGACGAGGCTGCCACGTTTTTCTTGTCGTCGGAAGAGGTTTTCATCATGCTTGCTACCAAACTACAAGCAACATGTCTTTCCATATGCTCAATAGTCAGGCCCACAGGCCTCACTCGTACCTGATCACCGAAAAAGGGGTAGATCTAGCTGCGCGCATGCTGCAGCCCTGGAAGGCTGCGTGTTTCAATCGCAATGCACCGTCCCGAGTAACCATCGTTGAATCAAAGGGCGAATCCATTCCTGTTCTGAAGTCGAGTAACGAACGTCAGGGGAAAATAACAAACTCTATTGGAACCTTCTGGCCATAGCCTCAACATACGTCCTACCCTACTCACGTGTTCTGATCGGCGAACTCGCAAGTCAGGCATGAGATCAGTGACGCTCACGGCAAGGCACGTCAACAAAAACTCCGGTGAAATATATTCCGGTCTCACTCGCATGGTACAAATTGCGCCTCGTTCAGCCTCATCTATCTAATAGCTCGAAGAATTCACATGCGCCTGGTAACCTCCATACTTGCGAGACCTTCGTATATTTGTCCGTAGATTTCTTCTTCTGTCTGCACCAATCCCGCTTTGCCAGACCATCGATTCTTCAAGCCCAAACGCCCCCCACGCTCGTCAGGCAGACAATTTCAAGCCCATTTACTCTCGTGACCTGTCAAGCCATCATCCTTTCAAGACATGATGTCACCTACTCGCACAATGGACCTGTCAATCTTCAAGCCCCTCCAAAGCCCTCCCACATCCGACACATCGGTCTAGACCCTACCTATATCGCACTTCAGCCGTACGCTTCTTCATCCACAGCTCGAATCAGTCCAGCTCTCAGTTAGGCTCTAGCCTAGCTGTCAGCCCAGCAGTTCTGGCACACGACGTGATAGCACAGCGTGTCGGGAACCTTCTTCATCGGATGCGAACACCAGCGGAAGGTGTTGCCGCCGCGGCTGCATTGGCAGCAGACCCACCTGTTGCCCAGGTCCTCGAGCCGGCACCCGCCCGAGCTGCACTGCTGCGAGACGAGGCAGCCTCCAGTCGCGCACGGGTTGTTGTAGTCGATGCCCTCGATGGGGTTGAACTCGGGCGCGTAGGTGAGATCGTCGCACGGCTGTTGCACTAGCTGGTTCTGGGAGTGGGAGGCCATGGTGTTGGATCTGGTTGAGGTGGGCGAAGGTTAGTGATTACTGATACTAGAGACAGGGTACTTCGGGAGCTGAAAGTACACGGCCACTTCTGAAGACTTCAATCGCAAAGGTTGAGGAGGTGGGGGGTTGAGATTTTTAAGACATATCTGAAGAGCCGAGTTGCTCATGCTGAAATAAGGGAAGAAACCAACAGAGAGTGTGATTTGTAATCAAATCCCCCCCTCCCCCCTCTCCCCCCAATCCAGAGTCCGAACATTGTTTGCCCAAGTGAAACCGAGAAAGGGGCTAACATAGATTATAAATGCTTACGTAATGGGGCTCAGGGGACTCATGACGGAACGCTCCGTCGTCGAGTTGGGACAGTATGAGTAATGCACGGCGTAGTCAATGTCTCGCGCGCACGGCGGGAGGTGATGGTAGTGGAGGTAATAGTAGGTGCACATGGCCACGTGGCAGACGGGCCTCTCGGGGTTGGCAATCGGGGACTTGAGCCGGGGAGTATCGCGTGGTTTCGGAGGGCCAAGCACCGAGACAACTATATGCTAAGGTGATCGGGCGGCCGCTGGCTTCGGGCTATGAAGGCGGAGGTGTCCGCTGAGGTTGTATTGTTGTTCGCTCGTCCGCGAACTTTTCTGCGGCGCGGGATATCCAAGATGATGGGCTTCAGGTTCTGCACGGTCTTGGATTCTGCGTGGGACCGAGATGCTGCAGCTGTCAAGGCTCGGGGTGGGTGGGTAGGTGGGAAAGGATTGTTCGGATACTTGCTTGACAGTCTCGTGTGTCGTAGACGGAGATGCTGCTGCTGCTGGACGTTGGTTCTGCTTTGGGGACTAGGGACAAGGAGTTGCTTGAATGGTCTGGGAGTCCCTTGCATGGAGTCCTTCCGGAGTCGTGCCTTTTATATATACGATCCCCATCATCCCCCCCCCCCCTTCGTGCAAGTCTGCGTTGCATTGCGTCCGGATACTCTCCAACCTGGACCCCTCCCCCATCTCTGTTCAATACCCCTTTGCGTAGCATCCACGATCTCCTTTCCCTTTTTTGTCCGCTTTCTCTGGGAAACACACAGAAATTCCTTAGACCACTCCTCACCTTGAATGAGCATCCCAGCAACCCTTTTTGGGCCATGGCCCAATATCCGCTCACCGTTTATGATACGCGTCCCCACGGACGACGGGCTGGCAATTATTGGAAAGCCTCTTTGTCCAACCCATCGGTCAAACCTGCCATGGGGCCAGAACCTTCCCTCAGCGTGGCCTACACGTGGCGCCCGTTACCCTCATGGGAATTGGGTGGCGGCCACTCTGCCGGGGCACCCACTTAAGACAGGATATGAGACATATGGAAAAGCTTGACGAGAAGGAGAAGGAATAGAGGGAGGAAAGGAATGCGTCACACATTCGGGCTATAGCAGAAGCAGAAAGGAACACGAAGAGAAACTGAAAAGGACGGTTATTGGAAGTGTTTTGCGGCTCTTGTCTTTCCCACGCCTGCGCGGACTCAGCAAGCCTTCTGCCGTATTGGTGGACATAATACTCGATGCGTGCGAGGCTTAGCTGGACGAGGTGATCGAAAAGTTCGAATTAGGCCGATCGTTAGCGAGATGTTCACGCTCCACGGATTGCTGGGACGGAACCAAACCTTTGACAAGAGAGGTCGATTATGGGTCGGATGGTACCGAAGTCGGACCCAGAGCCTCGGGAACCACCAAATATTGAGAGCCCGCTTCCCGCGTGGGGAACGGAGAAAAAGAAGGATTGGACGACGGATGGATCAAAGTGGTGCCACTGTTCTGTTTAGAGTTGTGTTCTGGTTTATCAATGTGAAGCTGCAGCTTGTTGTAAGAGATGCAGTTTCGGGCTCATTCTCCGGTCAGAGTCTCGGGTCGTTGGTCATGGTAGATTAAAAACGGTCTCGGACGCCGTTACATCATCGGATGCAGAGTCACCAGACTTTGTTTACCTTAGATTCGAACTCTGGTGTGGCCCTGCAACTGTTTCTCTTGGAAAGCTTGGAATGCGGAGGACACGAGGTTACCTTGAGTTCTCTTTCAAGATCAAAGACCCTAGATCGAAGCTGTACAGGATCAAGTTGCGCGCAGCTGTGACTTTTTCAACAATATGATTTGGTTCAACACCGGTGGGTTGTCATTTTAGGGAAGCCGGCCTTGCTGGAGAAGATAACAGGGGTTTAAGTGCATGCCCTGACCCTTGAACATGTGAAAGTCGTACAATGGTTTCCACTTGTGTTTGACGTGTAACCCTTCGGCTTTGATAGAAAGTTGGAATATATCAAAAGGAAGCACGCCCAGCCCTGGTATGTCTCTGGATCCGACTGCCACAGTTACTTGGCAAACTGTTATTCGATGTATCCTGTCGCCAGTTGACGCTCAGCTCGGAGCCGAATAGATGAAGGATGAGAGTCGTGGCAGATACCGCTGGTGATGCGGGCCGCTGTCCGGGTGATCTGGTTTGAAAATGGGTCGATTTGGAACCTCGAGTGAGATGCGATTGGTCCATGTTTGGTGATCGTTTCCCAATTCTCTGGTTCAGCACTGAGATTCATGGTGTGTGGCATCGAGGTTTATCTGGTTACTGGTGACTGATCACATTACACAAGTATTAGTGAACCTGCATACAATAACATACGGTCGTCGGAAAGTGCACTCTTAAAAAGGTCACAGTACGCATAAGCCCATGTTGCCCGTGTCCTAAAATTCCCTACCATTAGAATTGTCTGTTCTCGAACGTCATGGGTCTGACAGTTTGGGGCGGCAGAACAGGTCAAGATGCAGTTATCCCTGACAGCCGACATACAGATGTGCTTTGACGTTCCCGTGGTCTCGGTATTATAAAAATAATATTAAATACGCCGTAGGTGTTAACCCTCGGTACCTCTACAAGTACTCCCTTAAGGGGCTATAGATGATATAGCGGGCCCTTAAGCCGCGTCGGGCGGTTATACAGGTAAACTTGTAGCCAAACGACTACTAAACCTCCTGTCCCTCCCTAAGTCTGTGCTACAACCCCTGCCTGAACTACCGATAAGTGTGGTAATGTGGCACTTAAATTCGTCCTCAGGGGTGGGATGCTGCTGATGTGCAGAAGATGCTCGACTATTTTTTTGTCGCGACAAGTCGTAGTATCTGCTAATTGGGGTTCTCGTCGAGCGTATACATCTCAACCATACGCTCAAGTGGATAGACCGTAACGTGGTCAGACGCTCGCAAGAATCGCGGCGAGAGGGCGTGCTGCGCGCCTTCTATCGTGAGGGGACGGGTTCGCCGACGAGCGTTATCGGAAAGGCGAGGTCCGATAAGGGGTCGGATTAACGATTCGAATTCTGGACCGGCTGTCGAGTTATATTCCGCCGACGTAGTGCTTGACGGTCGACTGGCTAGGATGCTCGTAATCCTAAACTGCACCAATCTCCCTATTATCGCTAGGTAGGCGAAGTCAACAAGGTGGGCAGCGCGCCGTAAGGGTTGACTAAACCCCCTTGTGTGTCAGCTGCGGGATTCGAACCCGCGACTCGTCACCGACCCAAGTGGGCGAGGCTCAAATCGGGACTTATCTACCAGCGAAGTGACCAACTACACCAGCCGACTCGGTATTATAATATCCCAGAGTATCTGGGCTTGGTGATGGTGATGACGGTGGTGTTGCATGTGGCTCTTTCCCACGTGTGAAGCTGGCGAAACGCCATAAACGCCTCATTCTCCTCCCCCCCAAGGTCTTGGTGACACTTCCGTCGCCACGCCGTGGGAGTTCACAAGCCACACTCTGTCAAGGGATGCGGTGCGACATTGTGCTGAAGAACCATCTTTGAACTTCAACTTCAGCGCACCGCGACTAGATCCTCCTGTTGGCACTTCTTTGGGGAGTTTTTTGTCTATTTTTGCAGAACCTGGCTCATGGCTACTAATGGCGAGCAAATCGAATATCATACCATGTTTCGGGGCCTCCATACATGACTAGCTGCGTGGTGATGGCGCCGCCCATTTGTCCATTCGCACGATAGACGGAAACACACATTGAAGGAAGCGCGGCTCAACCAATAATTCCACCGCCCCCTCATTCTCGAAATGGCCACCTGGTCAGGCTGAGACCTGCATGTATCCGATAACCATTCTTCTGCATGGCAACGACACATGTCGACGTCGGCGAAGATTCGCATGACATGACATTCTGTCGGATATTGGACAGGCTGGGTGCCCTGTGTTACCCCAATCACATAGGCCCAGAGGGGGCGCTTGTGCGAGCCTGTGGATATGCCCCGGGAAACCCATCACCTTGCATAATGCACATTGAATTTGTGAGGTCAAGGTTGCAACCTTGACCTCATTGGTATTTCTCGATTTCTGGGTCCTTCGAGGGGCACCTATGAAGTTCGTCTGCAGATCGGACCACCGTGCATCTACTGACATGCACTCTGTCGGCCTGAATATGGGTATGCCATACAGCACATCGGATGCGCACAACATCGGGGGATAAACATTATGCTTTTCAAATTCAACCTGTCCTTATAGAAGTTCATATCACTTTTACAGCAGGCATGTCTTTCTGGTAGTTGATAACTTCTGTCGAGTGTCTCGTAATGCTTGGTGATAGCTATGCGCATGTCCATTTACTGCTGCAGGCTTGAAGCGTCAAGATGCAGAGCCCTTCTGCGCAAAAATGGAGACATGATCATGGCCAATGAGTTGGGACGCGCATCCTGGGAAAGGATATGGATCGATATTGGTTTAAGAAACCCATCTTCAGTGATCATTAACTCGACGGTCAACCTTGGCCAGTCCACTTCTCTTAATCTGTCCTCCGTCCATCATGCCCACCCATCAAAACCATGTTAATATCGAAGTCACAAAAGTGAAAGCCCCTTTTCCACAAAATGGCCCGAGAACCGGGACGAAGCAATTCATCAGCGACTGACCTCGCATAGTCCGCCGGGCTCATCGGCGAATACCCCTTGTAAGTGTCGTTCGTCTCGATGGACTGCGCCAGAATTTGATGCATACTCCCTCCGGCACAGTTATCAACTGTCTCTTTAGTGGGGTTTTCATTCCACCAAACATGATCGTCACCACACGCACCCCCAACGGCGCAACCTCAAGCCTCATCTAATGTCTCATCGCCGTGCGCGTCGCCTCCCTATCTGCATATATTCCCTGCCAAGGCGGGCACAGCTCCGCCTGAATGCTGCTAGCGTTGGGAAGCAGCCCCTTTCCTCACCCGGCGTACAGGAGTAGAGGCAGGATGAACTGCGTCACGGCAACACGCCAAAGACGTTGGTCTCGAAGACTTGCTGGCATCATCTAGTTGTGCGTCTGCGAGCGGCATGAGGCTGAACATGGCGGCGTTGTTGATGAGTTTGTCTAGACTTCCGCCAGTAGCTTTCTCCACGACTGTATCTGCGTCTTCAATGGAAAAAAGGTGACGTGACATCCAGCTTGGTCGTCGCAACCCCCGGTTTGCCAACAAAGTCCAGTAACGAGATCTCGCTTCGAGTTGTTGCGAAGACTCGATGGCCACGGTCATATAAATCTGTCGCCAAAGCTGCGCCGGCGCTACCCTCGCTGCAGCCTGTGATCCGAAAAGTCTTCTGTGCCATTGAGGGCAGGTCTGCCGTCTGCAAATGCAAGATAGGATTTTTCTTCCTTCCCCAAGTGTAAATTCAGGATTGCGAAGTGAGCGACATTCTGCAGGGCTCAAGAATTAGCAGGAGATGACCGTACCATCGTAGCAAGTACTCAGTGTGGTGAAGGATGAACCCCGGTATCAAGATGTTGAGAGAGACGGCGTAACTATTTATCGGACCACCCCGCTAAAAGGTGAGTGGACCTACACTAGCAAGATGATGTGGTCAGATTATAGTATGAGGCCCGACACTATTCTCGTATCCGGTTATTTTATCTCGGCGCCGAACCAAACACATCAACCGATCCGGTCTGTACTAGCTGAACGGCGCAGTTTTCGTCCACAGCCGCCTATTCTGAGC
Source organism: Pseudomassariella vexata (assembly GCF_002105095.1). Taxonomy (NCBI): domain Eukaryota; kingdom Fungi; phylum Ascomycota; class Sordariomycetes; order Amphisphaeriales; family Pseudomassariaceae; genus Pseudomassariella; species Pseudomassariella vexata. The sequence goes on along the minus strand of NW_024467956.1, from coordinate 1,539,569 downwards.
ACGAGGCAAGCTGGTCGGAATAGCAACACAGAGACGTAAATTCCGAAAAGGGGGTAGTGTTGATTCGTTTTCACTCTAGCACGGAGAAGGTTCAACAAGGTAAGCCACTTAAGCAATGTGACATTATCGGAGCGTTTCGCAGTCTATCCAATCTTTCATGAATACCCTAGGTTATTCCGCCGTTGTCCTACATATCCTTTGCCGGTAGAGTCGCATATCGTGACATAGCCTCCAAGTGCACTTCCCTGGGCAGTCCACCCTTTGCTTCAAGCATCGTAGACAAGAGCTTGAAATAGTTGACATAATGCGCCGGCGTGAAGGTATTGAAAAACTTGGCCTCCTCATCGCCCGCATTCTCAAATGTGTGCGGTGCACACGTTGGCACCACAACATAGTCACCGGCCTTTGCATCAATTGACTTGCCCTCAGGCCCATGGAAACGAATAGTACCGGACGTAACAAGAAAAGTCTCGTCGTGCATTTCGTGCCAATGTGGCGGCGGTCCTGGTGTTTTGGGTGGGACGGTGAACTCGGCGCTGCCGATCCGATTGTCTTTGCCCGGAAGTCAGACATGAGATCCTCCTGCAAACAGAGACTGAGGGAACTTCACCTGTATTCGATCCGTCTTCCATGATGCGACAGACGATGGATCCGATGTGGAGGATATCTCCCGCCGCTGCTGGGACAAAATTGATGGGTCGTTTGGGCATGGCCAATGCCCGCATAGCTGCTTCTTCGTCCATGTCTGAGAGGGACGACCTGTGTTTCTTGTAAATTAACGAGAAGAGGAAACGACGTTATACGATCGTGTTTTCCTAGGTGCTTGCCTCGGGTTTTTCAGGCTTGGACACGAGCACTCCTTTTCAACTTTACAAAAATGGGTTGCGGATGGAACGGGGTTCTGGAGGAATGCGTGTCAGCCATAGCAGAAGAACCTGATGCATAATGACCAATCCTGCTCGCGCCCCCTTTCCCAATCTAGAATGCTAGGCAAGTACCGTATTTCACCCCCATTCCGACACCCTATAAAACAAAACACCACGAATAACACTGCAATTTCAAACAACCACCACAAATTCAATTCTGAGCAACTATACAATCACTTTCGACAGTAGATACATTAGATATTTCTGAATCCGAATCATCAACAAGAGATTCATTAGATACTTCCCTCATCCGCCGTACGTCCTCAATCCTTGCGAATTTCGCGTTTGGACTTATTTGCACCTTCTTTTTTTTCCGTGGCTTCATAAGCTCCAATCGCTGTTTCAAGCCCTCAATTTGTAATTCCGCGCTTACTAATAGATAATCCTTCTCATCAAACCCTTTTTTCATCTTTCTAAATAGCTGGCGTTGTGTAGTCAGGTTAGTTTGTTGGAGTCGATTGAACTCCCTAAACTGGCGCTCTATATCTACGCTCTTCTTTGGCGTTGACCATACAACATTGCCCTCTGAAGGCGTCTGGAGTGTTTTCTGGACTTGCTGGGTTGTAATAAGAATGTCTGGACCTTGGTGACGTGTGCGGTTGCTATTTTCAAGCAGAAGAGGGCTAGTAAGGGGCCTAGCGACATTTAGGGGCCATAGACCACTTGTACGCCAACCAGACTTGATATTTTGAGCCGTTAGGGCCCTCTGGCATGCTCTGGCATAACAGCGCATAAAATTTCGCTTGCCAATAGGTGCTGAATCAGTTAATAGGGTTAAAAACCCGACCTCCTTGTGATATGCCGTTTTCATAGCTGAGAACACCCCAACATCGAGGGGCTGAAGGACATGAGATGAGTGTGGGGGTAAAAATAATAAGTATACGTTGTTTTGATAGCAAAGAGACATAAAAGTATCAGTTGTGTGACTACCGTGACCATCCAAAATAAGTAAACGAGTGTCTGAAGGGTCCTGAGGAAGCGTAAGGGGTATAAAAACGTCTTCAAGCCATTTGATAGCTATCGTATCGTCTGTCCAGCCCTTGGGGGATGCCTTGAAGCGCCAGTCCTTGAAGTCCTGAAGATTTTTATCAGGGAACCACTGCTCTTGGACGTCCTTGCCCTTGAAAATAACCAGGGGGGGTAAGGTATTGCCGAGGGCATCCACACATTCCAAAACTGACGTCCACGCCCTCGAACCAGGCTGTTTCTGGTGTATTGCGCGTAAGGTAGCGCTCCCGACAACTAGCCCAGAGCCCCCTTGACCCTCCATAAGGCCATGCTCATCCATATTATACCTGCATTGCGGCTTAATCGCTTGAATTGCGGGAATACGTAATTTTGAAGCAAACCAGGCTTGGATTACCTCGGTAGACGCGCCATTGATACGCTGAGAGTCGATACGGCGTTGCTTTTTAGTCTTTAGTGCTGGTTGACGCTTTAGAAAGACTTCCAGCCAATTCTTGCCGAGTGGTTGGTGGTCACCTTTGAGGGCTAGGACGCGCTGCGTGTGCGTTGGGGCTAGTCCAAGGGCTTCCTGGACCAAAACCCAGTCTGCTAAGTGTTTTTCTTGCACTGGAGATAGCCTCTGCTGGCTAGCAGAGGCCTCGCGACTTGACTCAGCGCCTTGAAGTCTGTCGATAAGTGTAGTCCTTGGTATACCCCAATCCAGGCCAGCGCGTCGCACAGATTTACCATTTGCGACGTCTAGAACGGCGGCAGCGAGGTCTTCTTCCGTATATGAAGGCATTGATAGCAGATCAGATCGAATACTTGGAATAAAGTCAATTGAAGCAAAAGTGGTTGAGAAATAAAAGGATAATGTAAATAGCGGTGTGGTTATTGTTGGGGTTTACAGGGGTGTCGGAATGGGAGTGAAATACGTTATGCCGCACTCAGAGCTTACCTGCACTCGAGTACGAACAAGGAAATTAACCGCCCTGTGATAATGAATATTATCAACCAGGTAGATTCATTAAGTACGAGAAGTCACATCCTCAGGATACATTACAAAGCGATTGGAATAGATAAAGTCGGGGGTGACTTCAGGAGCAAGTAAAAGACGTCGTAAACGTTCACGTAGTTCTCGAAGAGATATTCCGTGGGATTAAGCACCGCAGTTTTGCCCTAGACCGGAAGCGTTATAGTTACTGTGTAGATAGTGGGCCAGACCCCTCCTTCCGTCCTTCCTTCCCTCCGGAAAGAGAACACCTTGCAGAGCCTCTCAACACCAACCCACGTAGCACAACACGTAGAGCAGGCATAGAGGTCAACACCACATGCACCCAGAGTCATCAACAGGGAGAAGATGCCCTCAATGTAACCCTTGGGGTTCCAGTGGACGACTGAGTTACGGAAGTCAACTTCTGTTAGCGTTGTGTGTTTTGATGTCTGAATCCACCAATATAGCTTGGTCTGTAGTAACTGTCTACTTCTGGTATATCATCATTAGAACCAAGTACAATGCGATTCCAAATTTGAGATAACCAAGGAAGATGCCGGTAGCTAATGTGTTCAGCAACAATCTCTCCACGACTGGCGAGTCCGATTTAGCGTCGGGATAGGTGTCAGGCAATGGATAGAAATCGTGAGAGCCATAGATATGGAAGAAACGCGTAGCAGTGCTCGAAACGAAAGAATATCGGAAGTATGTGATAAAAGGGGGTTTGAGCCAAGCCACACGCCGCATAGCAATTCCACTCTACCTGACATACTAGCTGTCGGACGTCAATGCTTCGTTGTCGAGCGTGTCAATTTTATCATACTTCAAAACTATTTGGAATACTTACGCCGGCCGCAGACGTCACTATCTTGCATGCTACATTGACCCCACATTGATAGACACCCCTGGTCGCAACTCTAATGTACCCATATTGCGTTCTAACGCGATGCTCTCTTTTCCCTTTAACACTTTTTTCTCAAAATAATACAGTTGTCTCCTACTATTTTAAAGTAGCTGGTTTTAAAAGCCGGATTAACCACGCTTAAAATATTAGATATCTAAGCTATAGTACTAAGGTATCGGCGTTAAATACGGTATTTTACTATTAACGCTCTCGAGACGTAATTACAGAGATATTTTATTATTTATAGGGCTTAGTATAAAATATCCGAAAAGGCCTTAACGCTAGAACGTTAAAGCTAGCTTTACTATGTTAGTTTAATCTACGACTACAGGTAAAATTGATGAATTTAAGCCGGATATGCGTTTATAAGAAATACTTTAATAAGGTTTTCGTAAACCTATTCCATATTTAGTACGAAGAGGATAAGCGTAAGAAGCGATTACGGCCTCTAGATATATATAAACAGCTATAACTTTACTCTTCTCATACTAAAGTCAAGAAAACTATCAAGCAACGCAAAGCTACCAAAATAATTGAAATCATTACAGTTTTGCTGCTTCAATTGATCGGGCAATAGTGCTAATGCTTTCGGTCAGTTGTCCGATCTAGTGTTGTATTGGGGATCAATGCGGTTAGCAGTGATTTTTCGCGAGACTAACGGCCGGCGAGACACTCGCCGGTTTTCAAACTTCAACTATTCTACACTGATCATCCCTGCTCAATCGCGTCAATATTTGAGAGCGGATACTTACCCGCATTATCTCAGGTGCATTAGTGAGTAGTTAGTTCGGCATTTAGCAAGGGGAACCATTATTGTTGGCGGCGTATTCGGCCATTATCTCCCCTTGTTTTCTACCAGCAAGTTAACCAGTCGCAACAAAGGAAGCGGATAAACCGCGCTCTAGACGGCTCAAATAAACCTACATCCATCACAAATCTGCCTCGATCACATGCGCATTAGGGCACTCCGAAGAAATCAAGAGTATAGTCTACGTTCTATACTGGGCTTATATAAGCAAGAATAGTTACATGACGCAAATTGGCCACTCTCATGATCGTATCCTGAACCACTATATTTCTTCTGAAAATTGCTTGATGATGTTGTTAGCTGTACTAATTCTAAGTGCAATCACTTTTAAAACCGCGCTACGGCGCTGGACAACCATGACTGGCAGACACCGACAACAGAAGGCAGTCAGTGTGCTGGCAATGCCGACCTATCAATTTGGTTCCCTTTTGACTTCCTGACAGGTTGTTTGTCATGTACAATGCTACACACCCTCGAAAATCATGCCTATGTTGCCCGCAACGGAAATATAATTTACTGTAAATAACGTAACAGTCGTATTCGAAGAATCAGTCAGCTGAGGCTGGGAAGAGGGCTGGCAGAACGGGAACGGCATTATACCTAGGGACTTGGGTAACCCAGATCGATGATCATCCACTAACGAGATGGATCACTATATTTTTCGGTGAGTCCGCTGGCAGGTAAATCATCGTTACAGAGACAGTATAAGGTGCAATTCGGAGGGGTTACACTTGACCAGATATTGCTATCAACAAGAGGACTTGCAGAACATGGTCGACAAGGTCAATGCATATGACTGCTTGCTGTAATCTACAAAGAGGACGAACTACGGTTAAATATATTGAAAACGTGACCTTGAGGACCAAAGTAAGTGCCGTCCAGTAGGTCATTCAACAGACCTAACTTGCCGAGGTCTTCTGAGGTCGATTGCGAAGTTTGGCCCCATAAACATAACCTTGACATTGCTGAAGTCCATGTAACTTATATAAGTCAGTCTGCTTGAGACGAAGATTTAGGTTGCAAGCGTTAGCTAGAGAAAGTAGAGATTCCCGTCTAAAGCCCATGCTCAAATCCTTAATTCCACATTTCTCTTCGTAATACCGTTTGCGTGACCTCAAGCCGCTGCCCAGAACAATCGTCTCGCCTTCGTGTACTGATCGGCCTTCTTTTGTTCTTCGGCCGGTCTTTTCAGCTTATCCATCTCTTTCCTGATTTCATATTCGAAGAACGATTTCAAGGAGCGCAGTGCCGCCTTGCTAGTTTCCTGGCTCAGGCATGTCAATTCGTGATTTCCTACTTCCACTCGTGGCCGCTCGTTAAACCTGGAATACTCGTTAGTCGTGGTTTTTAATTATGCTCTCTGCTAGCAACGTGGCTAACCATAGGCATGCGATACATCCGAGACTAAAGAAGGAGATACCACAGGACACCCAGAGCCTCCAGTAGTCTGCAGCCCCTGGACTGGGATTCTGGTCTCGAGTATTTTTCGAACACTTCTTCTCAACCTCCCTCAAAATGCCCTCCTCCAGGTCTTTCGACACCTTACGCTAGTCAATCTGTGACATGATAGCTTCCACAGCTGGGCGAAAATGGCGGGGCGGCTGGACGGCCGGCCTTGCGGTATAGTCAGAAGCGGATGACTGCGACGGGATGTAGAGGGGTGCGGGCGGATGTGGCACATCGTCTGTGTGTATGCCTACGCGTCGGTCTCCTACACAGCGGTGGAACACGAGAGTTGGCCATGGGGTTGTGAAGGGTCGCAGCGTTGGGCGTGCGCGAGTTGCGTGTGCTAGAGCTCGTAAGAAACTCATTGTTGATGGCCGTAGTAGCTGTATTCTCAGTGTATGCTGTTTGATTTTGCGCGGGGTTTGGTTATGTTGATAGAACGGAGTCTTCGCCTTGTTGAAGAAATTCAAGCTTTTCTAGAGAAGATTTTGGGTTTTCCTCGGTGAAATCGAGTTTTCTTCTCAGCTTCATGGCGCCACGGGACATCAAACCAATCTGTTTCTAACTTTGTGGTGGCCTGTATGGGCCCTGCCTCATACAGGCATATCACTTGCGGATGTCTTCGGGGCTGCATCCAAAGTTTCAAACTTTGCCTACAGACAGACAGACAGACAGACTGACTTAGTTACATTGAGTAAAGACCAAAGATATCTTCTGAAGGCATTGCCAGAAACTAATACAAGCCTTCGCATTTCCAATTCACCGCATCCTCGATCCGCCCGCGGCCGATGTATTTTGCCTGCTTGGGATATACACAGAGAGGCCTCTGGCTCTGAATCCCACAAGTCGTGGTATCATTCACATACTTCGTCGCAATGAGCTGGTTCGGCGCTCGTCCCTCTTCAACCCACCGCATCATGGCCAGAATAATGTCATGATTCGCATCCATGAACCCCGGTACGGAGTGCGTCGTCCCGCTCGGCACCTGGCTGGACGCACCGATGTACCACGGCGCTACGGCAGAGCCAAGGCAATGGCTCATGCCCGGGATGAGGAAGAAGCGGAAGAAGTCGTCAAGGTTGACCCCTTTCGGCGCCAGCGCCTGGTAGACTTGGTTGTAGTAGTAAATGCTACCCCCCGTTGGAACGAGGTTATCTGCAGTGCCGTGGTACATCAGAAGCTTGCCGCCTTGTTGCTTGAATGGAGACAAGTCGAAGTCGTCGGCCGTAGCCTGGCCCGGGTCGAGCTCGTCGGCTTTCTGGACGTCAGCGTAGGAGAACTGGGTGAAGTCCCACTTCGTGTCGTTGTAGATTTGGTACTTGAAGTATTGGTATCCGAATGCGCTGCCCAAACCGGCGAGGAGCAGGGTCGGATCGCCTCCCAGGGAAATGGCGGGGTAGACGAAAGTCTGATTCACGTCGACGTAGTCACTATAGAATTGTTTAATGGTCGTCAGCTGGGCGGGGTTGAGGCATGCGGCACGGCTGGCTGGAGTGCATAGTAAAGACTCGTAGTTGAAGTTGCAGCGGGATGGATCGCTGATGATGCCATCGATGACGCCGTCTTGTGGATCACACTGCTTTGTGATCTCTTTCAGGATTGCGGGGAACAAGTCTATACCAATGTACTTGGAGCTGGAGTTCGGGTAGTTGTACAGTCCCTGTTTCAATGTCATGGGGCTGATATGAGTGGTCCACCAGGCTAGAAGCAAATGTCAGTTGGGATCAGAAGGAGGAACATGTGTTTTAATGATGAAAAGCTTACAGGGAGCTCCAATAACCACTCCGTCAAATGAGTCGGGATATAGTTGGATTTCTTTCATGCCCTGCCGGCCACCCGTGGAACAACTCGCATAATAGGAGTATTTGATGGCACTGAAGTCATCGTAATAAGCGTCAATGACTGACTTGGCCACCATGACAGAGCCATGCATTGCTCGCCAGCCCCAGTCAATGATCGCGTCTGGGGCGTTCAGAGCCCAGGATGAATCAATCACAGTTGAGTTGTGGCCAGTGTCTGTCGACATCGTGGCAAACCCATACTGCGAGAATGTTCCCATATCGGGCCTGTAGCGCGTAATTAGCCTCTCTCTCTTTACACACACAGTCGAGCCCATATGGCTGTTCATACCAGTTGATTCCACCGCCAGAACCGCCATTGCCGGTGGCCAAAAACCTCTCATTCCATGTAGTGTCGGGCAAGAAGAGTCCAAAGCTGAAGGATGAGTTGGCCGAAGATTTGACGCAGATGGTCACCGCACAAAGGGCCGGCAAGTTTGTCGCATTTGCCGGATAGGCAAGCGACGGTATACCGAAGCTTCCTCCCTTAGCTACAGTACCAGCATAGCTGACCGAAGCCGCTTCATTGTGAGCGAGGATATTGGAGAAGACTTCGGGTGTGCATTCAGAGGCTAAAGCAGAAGAGCAGGCCAATAGAAGGAGGAAAACTTCTGGGAGATGCATCTTCGACAACGAGCCGCACGGAAACTTGTCTGTCCGTCATCGACGTGGAATTTTGACGGGGTGCATATCCAATATTTATCTTGGCTTACTCGTGTCCTACCTTACTTGTGGGCGTCAGGGTTGTGATTCCATCTTGTTTTGTTGTTGTTGTTGTCGTTGGGTTAATATGCAGCGACGCACTATGCACTATTCGTGACGGGCTTGCCGGCGTTGTTTGGTTTTCTCGGCCTTTCTACTCGGCCACCATCACCAAGCTGTCACAACATGCAGCCCAAAAATAGCGTAACTGGTCAGCTGCAAAAGTTAAAATGATCACAAGCATATATACAAACGAGACAAGTTCGAAGTCTTGTGTTGCGCGACCTCGAGTCATGTCGCATGACGCTTAGGAGGGTAACATTAGCGTTCTCGGTTCCCCAAACCCGGCGCCTACTCGATTGCACGTGCATCGCTAGAGCGGAATTATATGCATGGTATGCCAGTTGACCTCCCCAAACTCAGTTGTTCCGACGCTGTATACCGCCCACGTCAGAGCCTTGGGTGCAGCGAGGAAATTGAGAGTTGGAAGACAACGCAATGCCCATCTGCGTAGGGCACTCCAGTACTGCTTGCCTGCCTATTTCTGGCGGTCAACAATTCGTTCGCTCTATCGGATGGAGGTATATCCAGTGGAAAGACACGATCTGCGGTTCCAGCGGACACATCCACCTTCAGTCAGCACTCCACGAACGTATAGCTGTCTCTGGAAACCGTTTCTATCCGATTCTTCTTGGTAGACGGAGCAGTGCGTAAGTCAATATGATTGGCATAGAGGGCAGACTGTGAAACAGAATCCAGATCCCCTGAGTTGTTAGAGGACAGTAACTAAGTGGCCGCATTGCATCCCCCACAACCCTTTGGGTAACCTTATTTAAGTGGGCCATATTACACACCTCTCTATCGTGAATATCGGAGGTTTTAAGCTAAACATATTCTTTTATAACTATCTTCTCGCTTAATTATAATAATTTTGCTCTCCTATACGGCTAGTGCGCCTAACTACTAGAGCTAGTATATTTAACTACAAGTTATAGACTTAGGAGCCTTAGATTATGGTAAGGTTGAAACGTGAGCCCAAAGGGAGTCACGCTAGTAGAGAGATAATATGAGATACGATAAGATAGGACTGCAAGGGTGCTAGCTAGCTAAGCTTTGTTAATATATACACTTCATCTCCTATGTGCACACGCATTATATATAAATAGCAAGTATCTATCTATCCACATATCTTAGGTTTTTAATTGAGTGGTGACTTTATAACGATATAAACTAGAGAGATACGTTAGTAAAGTGCACAAGCTATAGCAGTCTAGAATAATGAATCTAGTATAAAATAGGTATTCTTGTCGTGGGGCCATGCGGCCCTTCGGCTACGTTCAAGCTAGCAGCTTCAACTGTGGGCGCCGAACTATAAGTTGCGACCACCCCTACAGTACCCTTAGTAGAGTTCCTTCCTTTCTGCCTTATCGTAGCAATTCAACACACTCTTTGCTCACTATGAATCTACCTTCTTACTGGTCGTCACAATTACAACTTAATCTAGGGTAGATTTTCCAGAATTTATTAATACGGTATTACTTTCTTAATTCCTTTGAACATCGCGCTTTGACAAGATCAATCCAGGTTATTGTTACTGCTCAACCCATTGAATACTGCTCCATCCATGGTCTGGGCAGTTGCCGAGGTCTTTCCTACATGAGGCCTTCACCTCTTCTTAGCAGATAACAATCAATAACCGAGATCACTGGCCGTCTCCATTTCTGCCAATCACTTCTCTTTCTGCTGCCTTGGTAATTATCTCGTGGGGATCCATCACCTTACCTCCTGGCATCTAAGTGATTACTAGTCTCCTGTTACTAAATCCTCTACCGTTCGGCTAGTTGCCGCTCAACTATTGCCTCTTTAACATCTTTGACCATCATATATGTACTCGCTGGCTTATTCTGTCCAGTTCAACAATTTGGGCCGCCGCCGACCTTCTGCCACCCGGTCTTCCATCAAATCGGGAGTCACTGACAGCTTGTGGTGCTTTCTTCTACCAACTAGGGATTCCTAGTCTTTCGGGTTTTTTCCCCAATCATCTCGCTAAAAACTACGAACTGACTAGAAAGCATTAACCAGACAATCACTGGACTGTCCCACTGGCGGATTCACCTACTGAAATTGCCAGCCAGAGCATAACAGATCCCCGATGGGTTTGCCCGGGATCTAGAAATACCATAACGGCTTCCGCGCCTCAATGAAACTGGCACTTCAGATTATGCTGTAATCCAGTCATTTGAGGATGAGTACAAAACAAATGCACGCGGAGACACTGAGAAATATTGTGAGACCCAGACCGAGTCAACCCTCAAGCAACCAGGCGTTGATTAAGCTGCCGAGGAGCATCAACTGTATTTCGTGCATTAATAAGGCTGCTCATGATCTCAAGAACATCTTTGGGTGTGGTCACGGTCATTGTGAGTCTTGCGCGAAGCAGCTGTGCACCACCGCGGTCGAGTCGGAGGCCTCCTTTCCATCTGTTGCTGTGAGCCGATCGTCCCATCACATGGCGGAACACATTGGCGGATGAAACCACATGACGTAAGTACTTCCATCCTTCACAGGCCGAGCACGACTTACCGGCTCTGGTTACTTGTTTCGCTATTGCAGTATTTGCTGACATGTAACCCATGATGTCTTTGAAAGGCTGAGTTTTGCTATAGATGCGGTTTGAGATGACAAATATGAGACCGCCGCGAGTACGACGAAGACGATGAAGAAGAGAAAGAGATACTCCCCCGTCTCATCCCCATCCCTAGAGGAGACGAGGTCCAACCAGATCCCAAGGGAGAAGATGGTGGTCCCTGACGCGCCGCATTCCAGGGTGAGTACATAAACTGGGATGGCTATGACAAGTGGCTCGCCTATAAGGCGCGTAATTCTGATGAAGCTTTAGGGCATTCATGCCAGGTCGCGCAAGAATGCCTATATACGAAAGTATGCTCTCCATATACGGGCCAAAATCTTTTGGTCCCACGTTCCCTGAGCGCTTTGGCGAACATCGATTATTCACAATTACCGAGGCGTTCAGGAATTTCCAGGATCTGGATGCTATCACGCTGCGCAACGACAAAATTCGCTATGGATTGCGTCGCCGTAAGCTTGATTTTCGAAAATTATGTGGCTACTTCAAGAAGAAATACAACAGGAGGCAGCTGAATGAGGCAGAATCGCACAAGAGGCGATAGCACTTGAAGAATTCTATTTAGGAGGTGACGAAGGTAATGATGAGACTTGCGAGGACAATAAAATCGAAAAAAAGAAAAAAAGGCATTTGAGCGAGCAAGAGACGTCGTCGCTCCCACCGTGGACCTCGTGAGCAGGCTCAATAACGCTGTCACATCATCAAATGTACGACTAGGTCGCGAGATAAAGCTCACGCGGCCATGTATCTTGTAGAATATTGGAAGTTCGGCTCTATTCTAATTATTTGCTTACGCTTGGCTTGGATGTGCACATAAGCCGCAGCGATTTAGATCCTCCGATAGACTCTGCAATCAGCTCCCTTTAATCTAAACGGGTCAGTGGTATTTATGAATCTCCTATCAGAAGCTCGTCACTCATGGCCCATTCATGGAATTACGCACATTTCTGAATTATATAAAGACCAACGGATTGTCGAACACAGAGACATGTGGCGTGATGTAAGACATGACAACCATGATCGTCGCTATATTGCCTGGAAAGCGAAGGTGTATTCGAACTCACCCCAACTTGGCCGCTATCTTGTGTGTCCACTGAAGTCTCTTCTATGAGGTGTTATTGCCCCATTTGGAATTTGTCGTACCCTAGGTGAAAATGGCATATGAGGTAGACGAGCCGGCTTTGGGACCTTTATGTAGCTGGTAGGCAAGCGAATCTAGGCCAGAAAGAGTCCCTTGAATGCAAGTAGTGTGCAAGCTTTTCTATGACATAGGCAGAGCTGAGGCGAGGCGAGTGGCACATCTCTCCAGCAAATAAACAAGTGTTATACCCAACAACCTCTACCGAGCACTCGACAGAAGCCCAAAGAGTACAATTCGATGAGACTTAAGAATTTATATTCAATAGTTTCTAGTCCAATGACTGCATTGCAAAAACGCCATCAGGTTTAATCAAGTATTGTTTCATAGAAGCCTCATGCTATTTCGCCCAAGCCAAAACATTCTCTAAGTTTCGACACTGATGCCAAGTGCTGAAATCGGGCACAGCGGCCTCCTTGTCTTCGACCCAGTGAAACGTACCAGGCTTGTATCCGCATAGCACATCAAGACTTTACAGATCATGTCTATACAGTGGTCTAGAAATACTGAGTAATCGCGCAGTGTAATAAGATGGGAAGCACTTCAACCAACGTGGGCACGCAGAGACTTTGGTGAACCAAGGATCTCTGGTGGATAATAATCGGGGTAGGTGTATCTTCTCACTATGTTCTAGCCGTTAAATGCGGTATTATGCAATATGGAAAAATTTATGCTATGCCTCGATAGAGGCGTTCGGTTGCTTACCAGACAGTGAAGTTGATGGAAAATCTCCAAAGTCGCCATGTAACCACCACCATTATTTCCCCCCAGCCTCACCGTCGAGTTGAACCAGCTGTTATCGTCTGTTTTACGCGACCGTTTTATGCCTTCGTTGCTTACACCTAACAAAATAGCACCGCCGTCAAACCCGGGACTTGTTGTTAAGCGATCCCATGCGTCATCAATGCTCTTGCTTGGCGGTCCCCTATAGGGCTCCAGCCATGAGCTTGCCCTGGAACTTCACCCAGCTCGTGCTTATACTGGCAGACAAGTTCGGTGTCCACACAAGACCATGTGGGAATCCAACATCACTGTTAAAGGCGTTATTCCATCCAGTGTGGGCAGAAAATCCTAACAGGAAAGAAACGAGGGCAGTAATGAAAATCAGTGCGCGTCTTGGTTTTCCAACGCGCGAATATGAAGATTCCAATTGCTCAAAGTCATTCCTCATTTCGTTAGGTTCGTTGTACTTGAGAAGTTGCTATGATAGACCTTGAAATGGACGCATTGTGGTAACTGGGGGTATGTGAGTGAAAAGGGCCTGGTGTGTGCTTAGGATTTGACTATACTGCCTGATAAAGGTGAATCAGTAGAGTATTTATCAGCGTCGAATTATTAAGTAGATTGGCTCATTCTCAAATTCTAAGGTCCGAGAGCCGTCATACCGTCTTCAGAGGCATATTTTAGTCATCTCCGGGAATTCGCCTCTGTCCCACATCCCTGCGTTTCGGGGTTGTCGCCACCATGATCTACGTACTTGATGAATACTACTTAGACTAGTCTTTATCTCGTCGTTTTTATTTTGGCCTTGAATTTAATATGCCGGAATTTGTGTATTGGCTGCGGCTTGCAGTCCTTCGGCTAGGATGTGGTCCCCGTGGCTGACCGGTTCGATGGTGTCGCTGACCATGCATCTGACGACAATACTCGGTTTAGGCTCTCCTTCCTGATTCGTAATCCCACTCCTGTGATATCTGAGTGGATCGGTAACTAGTAAATCTTCAAATCGTCATACTTGCCCACTGGTCTTATGACAACTATGATGTCAGTCCGACCTGAACCTAGCCCAACGCGGAAAATGTTTTCGTCACTTTAGAATAGTCCTAGATAGACTTGATTGTGACCGTGTGTTTGAGGTGTCTCATGCACCCAACTAACTTCAAAAACTTACTCGCTCAAGATCATAATTCTTCAGGTCGCTATACTCCATTAAGTTTCTACCTGCTGCAAAATGGATAGCACGGAGGAAAAGCATCACCAGCAGGGCCTTCTTCTGGATGAAGACAGCTTGGAGACCCAATAGTTGATCGAGGAGAGCTTCACCAGAAAACTTAGGCGCCAGCGTGCTCATCTATTTCCTCTCCATGTTTTTAATGGCGCCTGGATATTTGCGCTGGTGTGGTCTCTCACCGACCGACGCCCGAGTCCACGAGGATGTGGTATTTCACAGCGGAATTCAGGAGTGGTCGGCGTACCAACAACAGCCTCCTGACCATGTTGTGAATGAGCGATGGGATCGACTATACAGAAGTAAGTTTGCTTTGCCTTGTCATCGTCCTCAGGGGGAGATGCTAATCGGTGCAGATACTTTCCCGGACAATATTCAACGAAACAGCTGCTGCTCCCGGCGCAGATGGTGAAGGGGCGATCACCCTCGAGGTAAAGCCAAAAATGTTGTCTCTTGACTGTTCATCGCGTCTCGCTGACACCAATAAGAATTTTCATGCTTTGTCTTGAATAACCAGAAGCTCCGTTACCTCCGTTACCGGTGTCGTCGCTTGTGACCCCTGTCTCAATATGGTTCAAGTATAATTCTGCCATTCGTCACCGCCACTTTTCCTGACCCGTTGTTTAAGTCAGCCGTTTGACTCATGCGACCAACCAAAAGACATCGCATCCTCAACGATGAACATGGTGCATTTAAGTCGTTTTCCGGTCCAATTCGGCAGGCGATTGTACTCAGCTCCTGCCAGCGGGGCTATTCCCGCGGCGAAGAAGAAGTATGTTCCAACAAGCGGGACGTATCCCCAAGGCTTCAAAGTCTCGGGCACCGTTGTCGGAGTGAAGCCCAGCAACACCACCAAGCCAGATCTCGCCTTCATAACCTCAGACCGTCCGTGTGCCGCAGCTGCTGTTTTCACCAAGAACAAGTTTCAGGCCGCTCCGGTGACGTTCAGTCGTAACCTACTGCAGCTAAGGAAGAATGCAGGTCTCCAGGGTGTGCTCATCAACTCAGGATGTGCCAATGCGGTGACCGGGAAGGGCGGTCTGGAGGATGCCGAGGCCATGGCTGGCGCCGCCGACAAATCTCTCGGAGCCAACAAGGCCACAATAGTCATGAGCACTGGTGTTATCGGACAAAGGTACGTAACCTTAGCTAGAAACGTACCTACTGCGCACAGCTAACACCCAGCAGGCTACCGATCAAGAAAATTTTGGATAATGTGCCTGCAGCATTCGAGCGACTGGGGGGTTCGCATGATCACTGGATGTCCTGTGCTACAGCCATTTGCACGACAGACACATTCCCCAAGCTCATCTCTAAGAGCTTTGGTCTTCCTTCATCGCCTTCGACGGAGTACCGCATTGCGGGTATGACCAAGGGCGCCGGCATGATTCACCCCAACATGGCAACGCTGCTGGGAGTTATCGCCACAGATGCACCCATTTCATCCACTGTTTTGCCATCTCTTCTCAAGAATGCCGTCAACAAATCATTCAACTCCATCACCATTGACGGCGATACGTCCACCAACGATACGGTAGCCTTGCTGGCTAACGGTGCTGCCGGAGGTGCCGAGATTACATCAGAGAGCTCTGAAGACTACCGAGCATTCCAGGCTGTTCTCTCCGATTTCTCTACGGATCTTGCCAAGCTCGTCGTTCGAGACGGCGAGGGTGCGACCAAATTCGTCACCATTAGGGTCGAGGAATCCTCGAGCGAGGAAGGGGCGCGAAGGATCGCTAGCACTATCGCTAAGTCACCGCTAGTCAAGACTGCTTTGTACGGAAAGGATGCCAACTGGGGCCGCATTCTCTGCGCCACAGGCTACTCTATGATCACCGAGCCAGGCGCCCCTGAGAACGAAGTGACCGAAATCATTCCCGAGAAGACTAACGTCTCTTTCATTCCATCTGACGGTAGCGCTGAGCTGAAGCTGTTGGTTGATGGTGAGCCCGAAACCGTTAACGAAGAAAGAGCAGCCCAGATCCTGGAGCACGAGGACCTGGAGATCCTCGTGCGCCTTGGAACTGGAAAGGAGAAGGCAACATACTGGACTTGTGATTATTCCCATGAGTACATCACTATCAATGGGGATTACCGGACATAAAAAAAAGGGGTAACTAATTAGAAAGGAGGAAGTGGAAGCCATGCAAATGGACATCGATACTCTCTCCAGCTAACAATAGAACATTGGCGCGTTGTGAGATTTAGTAGCTGCATCTGGTGTACTGGTGTACATTGAGATACTCTACGTCGTGGCTCTCTAGACTCCCCTACTCTTTGACTTGTCAAGCGAACACCAAGTGCTACCTCAGGAAGCCGAGCTGGCATACGGGATAGCAGTACGGATTAACCTGCAGAAGCTCGCTTGGAACTTACAATTGCATGTTTCTCACAAGTATGCATTATGTTGTACGTACCAAGTCTCAACAAACTTAATCTCTGTTTCTTACAATGTTACTTTACCACCCTCTCGAAGCAGTCAGGCCGGAGATCAGACTGCTTGATTTTACGGAATACTGTGACACAACGAGACTGCGCCTGACAGTCGTCCCGCTTGATGATGAACCGCAATTCACGGCCCTATCCTACGTCTGGGCGGTCTTATGCATCACCGTCAACGCAGAACAAGTGGCCGCTTCCGCAACGTACAGTAACAGTGGAATGCGCAGTCATTCGGAGTGTGGATTGATGCTCTTTGTTAAACCAGGAGGACTTGGAGAAGCACCATCGGCAGGTTCAGTTGGTTCGGTCGTTTTCATCTAGGGTTGTGCTCGCCATCTATTGGCTAGGGGAAGATAACGCGGATGTCCACTTGGCCCGATCGTAAAGTACAGACTATCTTCAAGGCCACCCCTAAGAACCCCTTTGACCTCATCACTTGGATTAGGGACAAGTCAAGCTTGACGGAAGCTGATGCTGATGCAAGTCACTGGAACGGTAATGAAGGATGGAACAGCCTTACCGTGCTCTTTACTGGCGACGCATCTGGACTGTCCTGGAGACCGTCCTGGCCCGAAACTTACTCTTCGGTTACGTATCTACTGCAATATCATGATCACACCTCCAAGATACCATATCGCCGGTATATCAGATGTAGCAGTAAACCACTGCCAAAGGCGCAGAAGGTGCTGAAACGAAATTGAATGGAACGGACTGGCTACCATGGCATGCGTGGCACCCAATCAGCTCGGCGAAAACAACCGCCTGGGCGTTGAGGCAGATGGACTGGCTACGGGAAAGAGAAAGGAAAGCGAAATGGTCTAGTTGGGAGTGTATTATGGAAAGCTGCAGTGTTCTGGAAATAGGGTATCGCTTCACTGCAACGGACGCCAGGGACCATATTTTCACCCTCTTAGGGTTGGCGACAGTGGATATCAGGCCTTGGTATGATATCTCAGTCGTCGACATTTATGCTGATTATATCCGGGCTTACATTGCCTACGCGACTACGGCGGATTACCCTGAGCAATACGAAATCCGGCTATTGTTCCCGAAACGTGGAGGTCTGCACCTATCTGTAAAGGCCAAATAATTAGTATTGGAGACGGACATGCCATCTTGGGCTCCCCATCCTCCTGTCCTAGCAAGTGGTAAAGCGACTGCAGTTTTCGCATTCTACCACTTTCAGCAACGCATTCCCATCCACGACGCGGGGTCTAACTTGTTCAAACCGCATATCCCATACCCCAGTGGTGCGAGGAAGGTAGCTCGTTGGCAGGTGCTCATGAAAGCATTGCTGCAGACACCATTGAGACTAGAAGTGGGTCGAGCAGGTATCCGGGCATCACTCTCGACTCTGTGAGGTCTGGTGACGTTATTCGTGTGTTATAACGTCCTCCTGTCCCTGTCACCTTGAGGATGGAGGAGGATCAAGCCTATCACTACTTGGTGGGGACCAATCTCGTCATGGGACTTTTGAATGGCGAAATAAAACGGCAGTTGAATACTAGGAAATCGAAGCTTGATGCGTTTGAGATTTGGTGACATTTCTAAGCCCATGGCTGAGGAGCCACTTAACATTGAAACAAAATAACAAAACATCACCTGTCGTTGATACCGAGGCTATTGCTGATCAAGGGTAAAATCACCTCGGTACTGATATTTTAGAGCAGATTCGATCTCGACATACAAAGAACCCGCTTAACCTATATTATAGTTCCAACTACATCAAATCAGATAGGTTAATATGTTCGAAAACTAGCCAGGGTGTGGATATCTCCAGCGTAATTGTGAAATCGACTAGATTACTTAACTAAGCTTAAAAGCTGAAATCCCCAAGTATATTAGAGAACAGTCTCTATAACATACCTCATGACTCTAACCTTTTCTCACTCTATATGAGTTAACGTTTCGCAAATATATCACTTTTGCAGTCTCTTGTTGCGCATATCCCTCTCATCCCTGAAAGTTTTTGTTTTTTTCTGAGTGGACAATACGGCAACCATGAATGCATTTGCTTCCCTGCCAATGAGCCTCAAACTCGGGACCATGGCATACAGAAGGCGTGAGTAAACTTATCAGTTTCGCCTGCAAGTTTGGCCATATTTTGCGAAGAGTCGAAGACATGGGCTATACCCGCCCTATCCACTGGCCCGCGGTTCCAAGACCGCATTGAAGGCCAGGAGTTCGGTAAAATACCATCAATAAGAATGACTTGTCAAAGGAAAGGGATGTGCAGGTTGACAGAGACTCAGGGTGCTTAGGATTTGTTAGGGTGGGCCCCGACTGGGCTTAGCGTATTTCTCCCAAAGACGCGTCGCCAGCTTCCGAACCGCGTTAATTGACTGTCGTTCGTGACGTCCGGCACGTTCGTTCTCTGTTTCCAACGCGACCAGCTATTACACAACCCAACATGCCTTCAGCAGCGAAACCAGAGGTCGGCGAGTCGTCGACTTCAGCAGCGAAGAAGGCTCTGACTGGTGCCACAAATGGCGTGGCTACCTACGAGCTGCCTTGGTAAGTGCGACCCGGTACCCATTGTTGGTATTTGGCTTCAGCTGACACTTGCAACTGCAGGGTAGAGAAGTACCGTCCCGTTTTCCTCGACGACATTGTGGGCAACACCGAGACCGTCGAGCGCCTGAAGATCATCGCGAAAGATGGCAACATGCCGCACGTCATCATATCCGGTATGCCTGGTATCGGAAAGACAACCAGCGTCCTATGTCTGGCGCGACAGCTGCTTGGAGATTTATATAAGGAAGCAGTCTTGGAGCTGAACGCCAGTGATGAGCGAGGCAAGTATTTCATCTGGTCGCATTATACAGCACATCATCTAACCATGCTACTTTGCAGGTATCGACGTAGTCCGCAACCGAATAAAAGGCTTCGCCCAAAAGAAAGTAACCTTGCCCGCTGGCCGACACAAGCTCGTGATCCTCGACGAGGCAGATAGCATGACATCGGGTGCGCAGCAAGCCCTCCGCCGGACAATGGAGATCTACTCCAACACTACGCGGTTCGCATTCGCCTGCAATCAGTCCAACAAGATCATCGAACCGCTGCAGTCGAGATGCGCCATCTTGCGATATGCCCGCCTGACCGATGCGCAAGTCGTCAAGCGTCTCCTGCAGATCATTGAAGCCGAGAAATTGCAATACAGCGACGACGGCTTGGCAGCACTAGTCTTCAGCGCCGAGGGCGACATGCGCCAGGCTATCAACAACCTGCAATCCACATTCGCCGGTTTCGGGTTCGTGAGCGGCGACAACGTTTTCAAGGTGGTAGACTCGCCGCACCCTATCAAGGTGCAGGCCATGCTGAAGGCGTGCTATGAGGGCAATGTGGAGACCGCTCTGGACACCCTGCGGGAGCTGTGGGATCTGGGCTACTCGAGCCATGATATTATCAGTACCATGTTCAAGGTCACCAAGACGATCCCGACGCTCAGCGAGCACAGCAAGCTCGAATTCATCAAGGAGATCGGGTTCACGCACATGAAGATCCTGGAGGGCGTGCAGACGCTGCTGCAGTTGAGTGGGTGTGTGGCGCGGTTATGCAAGATCAATATGGACCCGGCGCGTTTCCAGCAAAAGTAAGCCGAATAAGTAACAGGCTGCGTGCCTCTAAAGTGGTCACGTTGCAGGTAATACGGAAAGCGAATGAATGGGATAGCATTGCAAGGCGTTCACGAGTTTACGGTGGCTGGCTTCGATGGCTGGCTGGCTGGCTGAGGTCCCCTGTTCAGATAGCCCCTGAATATTTACAAGTGCTGTACATGTTCAACTACTACTACCTCACATAAGAGCTTCATCCAGCTCCTGGCAAGCTTTTAATCCCTTGCCCATAGTCCTGATCACCTCAAATGCTTCGGTTTCGGCGGCGGCGGTAGTCCCCCGTCTTCTTCGAACTCCCGCTCAAACGTCTCCCACATCGCCCGATCCCTCGCGACCCGCCTCTGGATTCGCACCTGCTGCTCGTACTGGCGCATCCTCGCATCGGCCTCAATCATGCTGCCCACTATCATGCCCGACATCTGGATGTATCTGCACGCCGCATTAGTCATTCCCACTCAATCTCAAATGACAGCCCGGACATGCAGACGCCCAAACGACCCAGCTGAGGAATGAGGAAGTGTGCGGTGGAAGGCGTGGAAGCAGTGTCGAGCTTACACTTTGAATTGAATCGTCAACCCCCGGTACAGTGGCGAGAACCCGTAGCCTATTCCCCCCAACACAGCAGACATAGCGCCCCATTTCACGGCGCCGAACGCGGCTCCCTTCGCAGCTTCCCATTGCGCTTCCTTGGCATCGTCGCTGTTGAGTGCATCGTGGGGTCTCATGACGCCTCACGGTGTTCGGCTCTGACTACGGCAGGGATGCCAATGAGATTGTGAGCCTCGTTTGGCCGGTGTGGTGAGAAGCCGACCCAGCGGACGTTTGACTGATTGTAATTTGTCCACCGGAGCCAGCTCAGAGCTATCTTTTGCAAGAGGATGACAAGATGGAGTGACGCTGGTTACTATTAGTTAGAAATGTTTGGTTGGTCGGCGACATCTGAGGTGGTTAAATACGGACCGCCCGGGATTTGCGTCATTTGAGCCAACTCCGCACTCGAAGCTCTCAATGGCCGGGCGGAACGTTATTGGGCACCGGGAAGACTTTCGATATGGCTTCATGGTATTTGGGATGGATCTTATCACGGGAACATGTGTTTCTACTAAATTTATGTGGTTTTTTCATGTTTTCAAACTGTTCCGTGCTCCATGGTGTGTAAGTGAGGTGGTCTCAGCGTGTCTCGGACATGACACAATATCTAAACGATTCTTAATGGGGGTCGAAGAGTGGTTCACTTTATGATGAATAACATGCCACCTCTTCCTATTCCAGAATCTGTACAGTGAGCAGCGTAAATATGTGCCACGCTCTCTTAACGCCCCGACGCCTTCTATACCTCTCAAAGACTAGCGGAGTAGGATGTCGTACCCATCTTTGGTAATCCTCACCTCTTCATTTCCCATGCCGTACTTTCTTCTGACCAGCTCAAATATGATCAATCCAGCGCTCGTACTGGGCACCTGTCTAATTGTATTCCACCAGAATCCTCGATACAACCAATGTGTCAGCCCAACACCCTCTGATGCAGCTTGAGCCAACAGGCGAGACCACGTTTCTTGGTAGGCGCGATAGTACGCTCGTAACATCCTCCATTTCCGCCGTGGCTTTTCAGCGTCCGCGGCTGCCGAATCCATAATTCGACCAGCCTTGGCGTCGAGTTCCTCCAAATGGTCCCAGTGTTTTACTTGGATGTACGTTAGTGGGTGAAGGAGAACCTGCTGGGCAAATGAGGCGCTGATTCCCGCAAGGAGGAGAAATATCGGTTCGATGGTGTAGTGTGGCCTTATGATGGCCGGTTTTCCGGTTTCATTGTTGCTTTCGGTTGCATCCACCGCTGTCCGGCGATTCGAAGACCCTTTTCTCGCGAGCAAGTTGACGATATCCTCACTGAGCCCGCCGTAGTACCACGTCACGAATCCATAGTATCCCTGCGCCTTTACAAACTCGAACATGCTGAAGAATATGGCACTTCCGAACCCATCTTTCATGAAGCTGAGGCCCCAGCCGGCGAAGATGCCTCGTGGGCCGATCTCCCGCAGCTTGTCTGCGCTGAAAGCCCACATACTCTTCGGCTTTCCCTTGCCACTCGCCGGCATCAAGTCTCGGTGGTCATACCGCGCCTGAATCGCATCTAGGGGTGCAGCAACAACACTTTGAATGCTCCCTGCCAAGAACCCCGCCGTGAAGGTGTGAGCAGGACCCGGGGGTGGGTACACCCGCTTAGTTGCCCTCCCACTCTCCTCATGAAGCTGACCCAGGATTTGCAGATAGCTCGTGTACAACACAGCACCCACGGTGACGTTGGCGATAAGAGGGGGCAGGATCTGTTGCGGTATCACGCCCCATCCATGCTCCCGAATCGCGCTAGTGAGGAGACCAGGCGTGGTGCCCCGCAGAAGCTGCCATGCCTGTCTCAGCCTAAGGCCTACTCTCGATGCTGTGCGGTCGTTTGATGCAGCCTGCTTCAGAATGTCCATCTGCGCTTGATGCACACTTCGCGCGTACGCCAGGTAGTCCACACGCGTCCGGAAGAAGGCCTTAACGGGAGCACGGAAGTAGAAGGCGATGGCTTGTGACGTTATGGCGCGGACACTAGCCGCCGAGGCAGCCGTGGCCGCATTTGTTCGCGGCTGCTGTTTGTCTCGTGTTGCATCTGGGGCATTGACGGGCAGCACGCCCATGTAGGGGTTTGGCAGATTCGGGAGAATGTCATCGCGCCGAGATGACATTGTCGTCACATTTCCTTCTCATGTCGTTCCGGCTCCTGGGATGAGTTCGCTTTTTCGAAGCTCCTGGGTTAAGGGCGGGTAAGATCGGGCTGGACCCTACAGATGTCCCGGATTTAGGCTCGGCCGATACCAGCTGACGGCTTGAGACTTCAGCACGAGGCCGCTCCAGGGTAGCTTCTTCCAGCTTCAAATTTGGACCACCTCGAATTGCACCTCTTTTTCCGCCACCGTCTAATAGAAGGACTTTCCACGAAGACATTGCTTGTCTTGACCAACGTTGTGTTTGCCAGAAGCCACCAAAAACCTCCGACAGAATGCTGAAGAAATAATGTAAGACGACAATACTTGGCCGTCTAAACGACCCCATAAACACAAATGGCAATTCAATGGTTGGTGAACTATAATTTAGAACCCAGATCAAATGGCTGGATTTTGGCACAGAGTACAGACAAAACACAGGACAGGCATCGTGTTGTCGAGCTAGCCCAGAGAGCCGCGTGCCAACGTATCATACCCCTAAAAGGCAAGCGTGGGGAGGTCATTACCCCCTTATGATCAACGACAACTCCTGGACCTAAGCTCCGTAGAATGAAGTGAAATTTGATAGAGTGTCACCTCAGAGGGTTGTGCTACCCTTACATCTAACTGTGGCATTCTCCCGACGTTAGAAGATGTGATACATGTGGAAGAGATGGAGATTTTGTAACGAGGATACCACACGTCTCACAATATAATAGTCAGGTAGTGCAAAGGAAGTAGGCCAGTGTATGGGTGCGTATATTGCAAGACTGATTCTTGAAGAATCTAAACTAGGTGCGAGCGTCTCGAGTTCTCCTCTTAAGCTGGGCGGTTCCGGGGTTCTACCGGATCGGGGGCGAATCCCTCCCGACTCAGCTTATCAGCTGAGACCGGCCCGCCACAACGGCTCTTTCCTTACAGATTTTTCCAGGGTTCTGGGCAGGAGGTCTGGGAATCTAGGACACTAATAATTGTCCGAGGGACCACGCCAACATTAGTATAAATGGATTACATGCACAACCTCGGGATGACGATTGGAACCTCACTTGTCTGAAAAACACCAATTTTCCATTAAGACCGACTGAAAAGTAAGAACCATCTAATACACTAGAGGCTGTGGAAAAGCAGTTGGCCATGCTGAAGCCTAGAAACGCCTCCACGCTCAGAGCCCTTTGGCGCATTCCACGACGTCATCACAACTGGTCACTACCACGTCTTGCACGACTGCACTTTGAATAGCATAGAACTCAATACACTCTGCCCTAAGGTGCGGCAAGGAAAACTAACAAATTCCATCATTCGCATCCACTGCCCCACGAAAACCCAGTATCGCCTCAAACATGGTATCAGAAACATCGGTTAAGAAGCGCAAGATACCCGCCGACGAGCATTATAACGAGGAGCACCACGCCACGTCAAAAGATGGACTGGCGCACCCAAACAAGGCACACAACACAGTCAGGACCCACGAGGAAGAGGAGAAACTGAAGACCACCGAGGAAGGCTCTTGGAGAAACAACCCGCCGTACCGCACCCACGACGAGAACGAGACATGTGAGAAGAAACACACTGCGCAGTGCAAATGCGGAAGGATCAAGTACTGGCTGTCGCGAGAGAAGCCATTGGCTAGCAAGTTCTGCCATTGCAAGGATTGCCAGTCTCTCCACGGTAGAATTTTCCTCCCCCAATCCACATGGTTCTCCCCCAGCTGACGCTTAAAACCAGGCGCACCGTTCCAGTGGGCCGCTGTCTTCGAGAAGAATGATTTACACTTCGAGAACGGGGCTAAAGGCCTTGCTTTCTATTCTTCAGAGAAGAACCACACGCACCATGATCTGCCTTGCAAAGTCAGCTGTTCATACTGCCACGCCCCTATTCTGGACGAGGGTCGCAACATGGTGTTGATATTCCCGGCCATTATCAAGTTCGTTAGTCCCGAGGCCAAGAAAGCGTTCGACCCGACAATGCATATCTTCTACTCGAGACGTGTAGTCGATATTAAGGACGGCAAGCCGAAGTGGAGTGAACTGGACAAGCAGAGCGAATTGATCAAGGACGTAGACTAGAGCAATATTTGGAGTTACGGTCAAGATTAGATAGGTGAGGGTATCATAAGTTCATACCAGTGCTATGCTTTGTCTACGTGGATATGCGTTGAATTTTGGACCGGGGGTAAAGTCCTCATCATGACATAAGATCTTCGAGGATACCTTCCAGCTCCTCTTTTCGGAATGGTACACTGAGCAACTCGGTGCCGAGAACATCTTTACGACTCGTAATCATTTGGTGGTCGTGGAATCTGTGTTATGTCAGCCTAGGCACGTCAAGTGAATATATGTAGGCGCCTTACTCTTTCAACAATGTCCGAAACGCCATTTCAGAACTGCAGATAAACTCCTCCACCGCCTTGTTGTACAACATACGATACTCGACTCCTGGGTTCTCTCCTGCGGAAAACCCTTCTTCGTCGATGGCCGCCAGCACCTCGCCAACCAGCAGGCGGAACAGATTCTTGGCATTTTCCGGCAGACTGCGCAGAACGTACGTAACCCCTTCCTTTCCACCTACACGCCTAGCTTTGCGGCCCAGGAGCTCGTGGACCTCATCGACAACATCGATCTCTGCAGTGTGCGGAGCAAATGTCGTGCAGTCGTGAAAAAGGAAGTTGAAAGCGGATCGGAGGCTACTGTCCCAGAGCAGCGGGAAGTCTGGGGTGTCCGCTGAGCAAATCAGTTGGATACGTGGATGTGATGCAAGCTGAGCAAGAATGGCTTGCATTCCTGGTTTTCGGAGTGGTGAGGCATCGATAGAGTTGAGGATGATGGTGATATGCACATCATGCGAGGACAGCAAGGTTTTGATACTTTCCAGCATAGCAGAGGGATTCCCAGCGGGTGGCTTGTACAACGGATCTACTGCACTTCCTACAGTTCCCAGGATCTCTCGAATCGCAGTGTTCCGTACATATCCATTGATAATCACAATCTTGTTCGTGGTGTGGTCAGATGCTCTGTCGTACATGTGCCTTGCGAATTTATGCAACAAGGGCCGTTTTGACCCGTACCCATAGAGACAGATACTGAAATCCTGGGACAGTTCAAACACCCATTGTGGAAACGACTCAGCGTGTAACAACTGGAGGAATTCAACATCCTCAATATGCGGGTTCTTGTATTCATGGAGTATAGAGAAGTAGTCTTCATGTGTAAGGAGTTGAAGTGAGGCAAGGTTGTTGTTTGAAGTCTTTGAAGGACCTGGCCGATTTTGAGAGAAGTAGAGTTCATGTGGAGGCAAATCTCGGGGCGGCGTGGGAGACTTCTTTCGCGCCCGTGTTGTGTCGTCTTTTCTGGGCCTTCCACGAGGTCTTTTTGATGGTGTCACTGCAGCACTTTCAGGCGCTCCAGCATTGGGTACCGCCTCGTCTTGGTCTGCCTCTTCCTCATCTTCGTCCTCGCTGGACTCGTAGATCTTCCGTGTAAGCTCGTCATCCTCGTCACTAGCGTTTCCTGTAATGACACGTTCTATGAGAGCCCTGGCGCTCTTCTTCCGCGCAGAACGGTCATTCCGTCGCCATTGTGGTGTCTCCGCTTTGGCTGCCCCAGTTACCTTTGACGGCGTCACTGTGTCTTTGCCTCTTGTTTTTCTTCCCCGAGGTGTGCATACCTCGCCATTGGTTCGAGTGTCCTTGTCAGAGGCCGAGACAGCTGCAGTCCGAGATCCTCGCTTCGTGCGGCCAGTTGCTGTTGGTGCTGAATCGTCCCCTTCTTCCCTTGACAGTGCCACTGAGTCCTCATCAGGAGAAACATAAGTCGGTTTCGGGCCGCTAGCGACACCATTCAGTCGCGATGCGGCACTTGGCCTGCCGCGCTTTCTTCTTGGTGGGGGATCATCCGCTGGCTCTTCGACCGGCTCGCCGCTCTCATGATCTTGAACAGCCGAGCCCGCCTTGAGCTCCTCGTCATCCGAGGGAACATCGTAGGCTGATCGGGTGTTCTTCGCAGCAGCCTTCACGGAAGAAGGGTTGTTGTTCCTTCCAATTCTTCGTTTTGGTGGGCTGTCTTTGGGGGTCTCCTCGGGTTCCTCATGATCGCGGGCTCTTTTCCTCGTTGAACTGCGGGTGCCGGCGCTCGCTGGTTTCGGCTTGGTGGTTTTCGGGCGCGCCATTGTGCGCAAATAAGAAGATTTTAGCTTTTAGAATTCCCTCTTTGTTGACACAAGGTTGGCCGCGCAATTGCGGCTCCAGAAATTGCGTAGTCGTCAAAATGAGGCAGGTTCAAGATCGCCACCTCTAATTTGACAAGCTTGGCCAATACAGGTCGCCCTAAGGACGGGAAATCGCGTACTGCGTACTCCAGAGTCGCGTTACAAGGGTTGAAAGCACAGACCATGCCAAAAGTTGGCTTACAACCATCATATGCTAGCTCACATGCTAGCCTTCGACCTCTTCCACTTGGCATCAGGTGGAAAAACACAGCCAACAAGCAAGTCCCAGGAGTATTGCCCCGAAATTGGGCTGCCATGCTGAACCTCAATCTTTCAGGATTGGTCAATGTATTCAGACTCTTGGCGAAACCCTCGTTATGCTTGCCTCACTCAACAGCCTCGACTTTCAATGACCTGCCAGTGCCATTGAACACGGCGTTTGAGGGGAAGAAGGTGGAAATCAAAGCAGTAGTCCTCGACAAAGACGATTGTTTTGCGTATCCCGAAACCAACCAGATTCATCCCCCTTACCTTGTAAGCAAGTTGCCCTCAATTGGTGTCACATCGCCAAGTTTCTGAATCCGGATCTTATAATTCAAATTCTAATCGGATTATCAGGAACGATTTCGACAACTTCAAAAGGAGTTCCCTGGGCACAAACTTCTGATAGTTTCCAACACAGCCGGTGCCACATCATATGACCGGGATCACAACCTAGCCGCCGAGCTGGAGGGTGCCACCGATGTCTCGGTCCTCCTGCACAAGGTGAAGAAGCCAGGTTGCAAGGATGAAATCATGGCGCATTTCAAGAAGCACCCGGAGACTCAAGTGACGCATCCCAGCCAGATTGCCATTATTGGAGATCGCCTCATGACGGACATGATGCTTGCCAATATGATGGGCAGCTGGGGCATTTGGATCAAGCAGGGCGTCGCACCCCTGAAAGAAAAGAGTATCGTAGGTCAATCCTCCTCGCACCTTCGTCACTCTACTAATAGAACTCAGTTCGCCAGGTTCGACCTCCGTCTTGGTTCTTTCTTGTTGGCCCGTGGTTATAAGCCATCCGACCCTCAGAGCCCTTTCGAGTGAGGCAGAGTGCTGGCTTTGTCTGGAAATGGGCAATATTGTATTACTACAGCCATCAGGTTTTCGGTATTAATGGACCATGATCGTTCGCTACTCATTGCAGGGTTTGGTTTGGAGTGTGATTTGCCTTGTTATTGTGTCCTGGTGGCTAGGACGAGTTACGTGGCAGGGAAACATCGAGCCACCCTCGACTGCGTTCTCCTATGGGTTCTTCTCGCGATTGACCAGCGGGCTCGCGGCTATATTACTGCATCTACAGCTTGCAAGATCTGGGTGACACCCACAAGAAATATATTACGACAAAATGAGGCAACAGCGTAGTCTCCAAGGTTGTACGGAAGGCTGGCATCCTTTTCGCCTAATGTGATTAACAAGATAAGTTAGCAGATATGATAACAGTGTGTTTTCTTAATACTTGCCTGGGTGGGTATCGGAATGAGTAAAAATCACAAGGCGACTTCAATTGAGCTGAACTTCGGAGTTGACAGAGGTACTGCCAGATACCAGCACGTTTGCTTGAAGTGAGCTGGAATTGGGGGTAAAGGAAGGCGATATCGTGCATGGAAGTATGGGTTTCCGCTGACATTAGGAGTATGTGAAGATAACGGCGTATATACAAGGGTGGGTTTAAGTTGAGTTGAGCTTGTGGTAAACGAAGGTGATATCAAAGAGTAAAGTATGGGTTCAACTTGAGTTGGATATAGGATTAACTAAAGGCGGTACCACAGATCCAAGCCTAAACTTAAACTGGGCATAGGAGGGCGCGAAGTTGTGGACACAAGAACAACGTAAAGCATTAAATTATGGGATCTTGACAACATTTCAACGGTTCAATTATTAGTAATGTAGGTTGAACACACTTTTTATACTACAAATAGATATGCTTCAACTGGGGGTTTGATGCGCAAATTGGATCCACATTAGCGGCTCCGACTTCCGTATGGCAAGTTCACTTCACCCATGAATGGCTTTGGAAAGGATTTTCTTGGAAAGGAATTTCCAACACTGAGGTGGCGCATGTAAGAGATACACATAGATCAAGACAAGGCTCTGCTCTAGACAGGTCAAAACAGCAAACTGGTGAATACATTGTACTACCATGCTGGCAAGCTCGCACATTGGCATACTAGGTGTATCATGGTAGTTTGCACAATTACTGATGCTAAGTGATATGGTCAGGGACCCGATACCCTCACCAGCGAGTTTGTAGGTATAATGTGGCAGGGTGCCATTGGTGGTGCTTCTAGCACAGCTCAGTTTTCTGCTAGCATTTGAGACTGACAATTTGAAAGAGGCATTGGCGTTTTAGAACAGATAGGGAGAATTTGACAGGAGACTAGGTAGGAGATAGCAGCGTTGGTTCCAGGTTATATAAGCACAGGACTTCATCATTTCACAGCGCAACAACACTACTTTAACCCGTGGAAACATCATATTAGCCATTTTAATTGCATGAATTCATTCTTGCTCTCAAGGAACTTAATGTCATAAATGCCCTTCGGGGTAGTCCAACATTTCTAAATGCTCATCCCCTCCTATTCTTTCATGGCAAGATTGTACTTTTCCCGATATCTTGACGTACACAAACCCGGTCAGGCGTCAAGTTCCGTCTTTGCAGATAAACCGGTCAAGCCGGGAAGCGTGAGAATGTCAATTTTCCAGCCGGAGCTCCGGTTAGCAACAGATTCTCAATAGTGGCATCCTATCCACTTCATCGATTCTCATCAGGCTGACGCTGTATGCTTACCTGTTGGCTTACCTGTTGGTAGATCTCCAGGCCCGTCGGCATTTGACCTCAGGCGACACTGCGCTAAGCCCACGCCTCCTGACAAGGTCAGAACGATCGATTATCAACATCATACTGTTGGACCGTCAAGACTACTACACCAAGACTACCAGTCTTGGAAGGACATATGGCTACGCACCGTACGTTATGGGCCAATATTACCACCACCCATCGAACCACACAAGTCCTGTCTGTGGGACAGGCATCAGTCATTCCTGTCTATATAAGGCCCTCATGGCCGCCGTTCACTTCGTCCAGGACTCTCCAGAGATCATGACACTTTCAATGCAAGACCATTTTCCCACAATCCAACACATACCATACCTGTATCTGTCTCTGGCAAACTTTTCCAGGCAAGCTCCTCAACTCTAGTCCGGGGCAAAACAATACCGCGTCGTTGTTCATCAAGCATTGCTACCCAAATTTCTTGCGTCCGACTTCCTAAATTCCTGGATACCTATCTTCACTCTGACCTCAAGGATTATTTGCGAAGCACTTCGGCTGGAAGATGTACACTTGTGCTGCTTGGGAATTGGCTGTGTAGATCTCTCTCATGACTGCCCGGGCTATTTCACCCAGCCCGCTTGTTTTAGATATGATGTCCGTCTGGTCTGAACAGGTTATTTCCAAACCCCCGCCGGTCCGGATGCTTTAGCTACGCCCGACTGCTCTAACCCACTCGGAATCTTTCAACGGCGTCGCCTGCACCGAAGATTTCAACTACCCCCGCCTAACCCGATAAGTTTAACCTCTCCCCAGGATATTTTATCTACCCACACCTGCCTTGCATATTTTGATCGCGCCGTTTCCCCAAACAGCAACTCCGTAATCCTCTTTCATTTGTCCAACTTTGCGCAATCAAGTTCAAGTCTCAATATTTTCTCCCATCGTTTGTTGTCATCCACTTGCCCTATTTACGTCCATCCTGCAATGGTGCCAGAAAGCTCAAAGCAGACGTATTTCGACGTATCTTCTCTGCCGGATACATCAATTGCAGAAGTCGACTTCGTTGAGACATCTTTTTTTCATTCTCACGCGCTGGCTTCACCCCAGCTACCAACACCAGCCAACGTCCTCAAAGAGAACCCAGACCTCGAGGAGGGCGTCGCTATTTATAAGAAGCTGAATCTCGCGATCAAATTCGGGGGTCCTTCTTACCTTAGGTTGGAAGAAGCTCAAACAATGAGAGCAGTCAAACGCGCATTCCCAAACAACGAAGTTCCAGTACCCGAAGTTTTCGGATGGAGTAAGTATAGGGACAAATGTTTTTAATATATGAGTCTCATCCCTGGCAAAACACTGCGGGAGGCATAGCCAGCGCTTACTGAGGTGGATAATAAGTTGATATGTAATGATCTTGCACAGATTATAACCGCGCTAAGGCAGGTTTCGCAAGGCTCTGACACTTTCATCGGTACATATTTCATATCTTTCGAATTCCCTTCTACTCTCTCAGTAACTAACCACGTTTATAGGATATATAAGTCGTGGCACTGTGCAAGATAGGTTCTTCCAGAATGATTAAGATGATGGGCTATTCACTACTGTCAAGTCATTTAATGATTGGCTGCTCGCTGCTGATACTCGTTCAAGGCCCGGACAGGAAGGAATCACTGGCCCCTATCGAGACTTGCTGCCGGACATGTGCTATATCTATTTCGCTTATGGAGACCTTACACTCGGGAATATTATCATCTCAGGCGGGGCCAACTCTCAAAGAATCGTGGTAATTGTGGACTGGGAGCAAGCTGGATGGTATCCAGAATACTGGGAGTACTGTAAGCTACTTTACGGGGTGGAGTAGACTCATGAATGGCGTAGCGCTGGATGGGCCGAAAAGGTTACGGAACCGTATGAGACCAAATGGTTTGCTTTCGCAGAGCACTCATTATGGCGGTGTCCATGAGCAACACATCCTACTAAGGATTATATTGTTTCGGCAAAGAGTACGTGTATTATTATAGAGACTTAAGAACTAACAATCTCGTGGGCTCTGCTAGATCTGTGGTTGGCAACTATTATCCACCGATTTACTTCGCGAACGTGGTCATGCGCTCTTTAAGCCCATGGGGTCTGAGTACAGGCGAAGCGCTTGTATTTGTTTGCCCTAAGCGCAGCAGTAGGTGCTGAATCGGGAAAGG
Source organism: Pseudomassariella vexata (assembly GCF_002105095.1). Classification (NCBI taxonomy): domain Eukaryota; kingdom Fungi; phylum Ascomycota; class Sordariomycetes; order Amphisphaeriales; family Pseudomassariaceae; genus Pseudomassariella; species Pseudomassariella vexata. Next base: position 1,507,254 of record NW_024467956.1, on the reverse strand, counting down.
GGGCTAAACCCGCGGCTTCCCTATTACAACGATTTCCAACCACTCCGAAAGATGGCGAGCCATCCAAACACAATTAATCACAGCTTGATAAGAAGCAACTAACACCTCTGGATGAGAAGAGCCCATGGATCTGGATACGAAGAGTCCAACGCAGCTGAGAAGCAATAACCTCAACAATTTCGTACTTTTGCAAAGATAACTTCATTTGAGCAATCCTTGAATGACTCTCAAATAGTTGTTCATTTTACCGCAAGGTCACGAATCCGCACCACAACATCATACTACCTGATCTCTGAGAGAAAAACAAAAATTTGCGTATCGCACGCTGAAAAGCATCACTTTGTCATAGTCTAACGGGCTACAAGATAGTTGCTCATTATACGGAAGGATTACGAAACTACAACACAGCGTCGTGACTGGCAATACCATGAAGAGAGTTTTCAGAGTATCGTGGCCTCGAAAATTATCGCTTCGTCCGAAAGACAATGGACTGACGCTAAACTATTAGTTGCTTGATCCACCGAAAGACCATGAGGCTATGTTGCGAAATCATAATTGATCAAGCTAGGCAGAAAGAAGATCTCGCAGTATGGCACCACGGAAGATTGTCGCTTCTAGAGAATCATCACGGACTTACAATAGCATATTCGACACTAACCACCCCCTCAGAGGATCCACACGTGGAGATTGATCGCCCCTGGGAAAACCAGCGTGTTAGCCGCGTCTTGCACTTACCGAACCCTTTGTCCAGATATGTCTGTATTGACAGCAGAGTTGTTGTAAGTCATCAGGAGAGTTAGTTTCACCTGACTCGAGTCATCATCCCATTTCACCCTACACAAGATCCACAACCGAAGTCGGAAGAGAGGAGCGCCTTCAGTTCAACTTGGTCAATGGTCAGCATCGCAATTTATAACAAAACCTCGGTTCACCGTCGATGAGGAAGAGGGAGGTATACGGTCTGATCTTGTCACCATACCCAGATACTAAAAGAACCCCATGCACTGTGAAAGGGGGGATAGGGTTGTTAGATTCGACCTTGTCACCATCACATTCACAACAAAATCTCCATTCACTGAATCTGGAAGGAGGTCTGCAGTCCGAATTCACTACATGATCTCCGTTACTGTTGACAAGGGAAAAAGGATCTCACATTTAACCTTGTCGCCACACTCAGTCATTACACGATCCCCATTTCCTGTTGCAAAGAGGAAGGAGGCTTTTCGTCCGAAGTGTCTAAACAACTCGAATTCACTCTCAAGGGGGTGAATACTTGAACTCAGCAAATCCACAAGCCGAATTCACCCCATACCTCCTCTTCCATAATCGAAGGAGTGAATTTTGTTCGAAGCATAAAACAAACTCAATCATTCGTTCCTCTTCGTCCCTGAATCTTCCACTTCCACTTCTTTCTCTCGCCAAGCCACGATTAGCAGCATACCCTTTCCGTCTCTCCTAGTTTGATCACACAACCATTCTTCCGTATTCGGCAACCAAAATCCTGTGAGTTTTGATCAAGCATAAAAGCACTAGATCCTTCGGTGCCTCTCTGTACTCAATTATTCCACTTCTCTTCTTCCTCGGGTCAAGCCACCACTAACAGCAACCCCCTTCAGCCTGTACCACATCAACTCCGTAACCCCCTCCCTCGTAATGAGGACCCAAATTCACATGAATTTTGTTCGAAGCACGAAAGCAGCTCGATCCCTCGATGCCTCTCTGTCCCTGAATCTTACAACATCCACCTCTTCCTTTGGCCAAGCCATCACTAACATAAAACGCATTCGGCCTCTGCAGGTCCATCTTGCTTCTTCACTTGTATCACCACTGCCAGCACTGGTATCACCACCGAGAACATCGTGTACGCAGTTGCAGCAATCGATTCACGCACACGTACACACACAAGAGCCAATATGGGTGGCAAAGTCTGGTCAGAGAAGGAGGAGAGATACTTCTGGCGCGTAGCCATGTCGGTCGGGCCCAAGCGAGCCGGCGTTGACCGTGCGAAGCCTGAGCGATCGTGGAATGACCTGGCTGCTGATATGCAGAGAGCCATGGGGGAGGATTCCCGCCGCGAATACAGCGGCGTTCTGATGTGTAAACTAAATTTCCTATTGTCTTTGGTTTTCTGGCATTCAAGGGGCGACTTGCTGGCTGTTATGCAGAGTCAAGGGTTCTGCATCAACTGACTTCTCCCCCATTTTCGGACCTTCCCAAATATCCTCAATCCTCTGGAGACCTCCTGGAGTCACCATCACTGCATCATCTGTCCCTTACAAGCATTGCCTGTCCTGGAGATTGTCGTGCGGTTGGCGGTCAATTGGCTTTCTACCCCTGTCGCGGTCCGAAGTACCTTACTTCTCTTCTACTCCTCCCTAGGTCCTACATTTACTTGCCCATCCCACTCACGCGTTCACAAATTGTTCCCTTCGACCCCTCCATCCTCCTTGAGTCGTATCTTCACTTACGTATGCCACTTTTGCGGTCCCGCGTACTTCCCCTCTGCCCTTCTCGCGGTCCTACGTACTTTCCTTCTACCCCTCGCTGAGTCTTACATGTCACTTACGCGATCCAATATCATTTTATCCTTCAAGACACTTGAGCAGTCCCATCTTTATCGGTTGAGCTCTACTTGGCTTCGAAGCCTAATCAGCACGCTAATTACATAATAGTCGAGCACTACTTCCAAAATATTGAAACTCGCCGTCGCTCACCCAACGCTGCTCAATACGTTCGCGAATATGAGATTAAAGCCGGTACGTTTACTATCTATCTATCTACCTGTCACCCCTTCTCGCCCCATTTACTAATATTCATGGCAAAAACAGGTCGCTACAGAGGCTGTGCTCTTCCCACTCAAAGCAACTCTTCCGCTGGAAGCTCTAAATCCAGCCCCTCAGGCTTTGCCACATGGACTACTTCCAGCTCTAGCTCCAACTTGCTGGGCTCTACGAACAACTCGAGTTCTTCTGGCTCTGTATCAAATCAGGATCAAGACGATCAAGATGATGCGCGAAGAGAGCACAGCGATGATCAGACGACCAACGGGAAGTCTGCGGCTCAATCTGTTGCGGCCCGATTCGCGAAATCGAGACGGCGTCTTCCTCGGCTGCCGAGATCTACACCACACAAATATGCCGCTTCTACTTCTTCGGCGAGTCGCCCTTTCAAGGGTGGTCTATTGGTTGCTGGTTCCGATGCTGCTCGCATCTTGACTCCCGCGACTACGGCACTTGGCTCTTCAGCCTTTCGACCCCCAAAACCCAATGATTTAGGCTCTGTTCCCTCAGGCCCCGGAACTTCCTTGATCCAGTCCATAGGAAAAGAGCCCCAGTGTGACGAGAATTCCAAGCGCCCCCAGACTGGGCTCTTTTACCCTAATACCAACTCGCAGATCTCTGGCTCCGGAGTCACGAGTACTGGACTTTCAACTCTCCAAGGCTCGCTGAGCTATCGGAGTGGCAGCAGTGATAATGACCTCGAGGAGGACAACGTCCGTATGGCCCCGACTGAGCGCACTGTGAGCTTTCGGACTCAATCTGATGGATCCTCGGCTGCTCCCAATACTCCTGCTCGACTTGTTCCTTTTAGTCGCCATAATCCTGGACTCCTCGACCTAATTGCCGGCCCTCTACCTTTTGGCTCATGTAAGACAACTGCTGATGGAACATGGGGCCTTGCAACTTCACCGGCCAGTTCTTCTACAGCTCAAAACGCTGTGAAAGGAGCGATCCCTAGTGCCGCTACTTCAAGTGGAACCGTTGCATTTTCCACGCTGTCTTCAATATTTAACATCACCAGAAACAAATCTAGTGCGATATTGGCTGCTCGGCCTCCAACATCATCTTCTCAGCGCAGCCCTCTGTCCGCTGGATCATCATCGATTAGGACCTTGTCACCATTACCCCCCTTTGCCAGAAGACCTGCTTCCGACATCTGCTGTTCCCGAAGTGCTGCTCAGAAATCTCTTCAAGATTCTAATCTAGAAGCCATTGTCAGAACCCTACCTGGAACACCCTCAAAAACCAGCAGCCCTCCTTCCGGACTTTTCAAACCCCCACGTGCTCCTGCAGGCTCGTCTACTGCTATAAAATCTCCTCCTCTGACCCCTTCTACCAAACGACCTCCTTCCAGAGGCTATACTCGACGTGCTGCTCAAAGATCCTATAATGCCACACAAACGGATTGTGGACCCCCTTTGAGCCGAACCTCGCATATAAGGTCGGCTTCAATTCGAGGCACTCCTCCACGAGAGCCGTACGCGAGACCCGAGAGACGCCAGAACCGAGATTCGAGTCCTGCGACTTCTCTTGAGCCCCCTGGAGGCACTTCGTACTCCAACCGAGCCCCTAGAAGCAACACGGGGCTGACCGAGGAATTCCTTGAAGATGGAGATATCCAGGAAGGCGGTGGACACCAGAGCGATGTCGAGATGACAAGCTAGTTGAGTTTTACGCGTGCAACGAGTAGCTCTATTTCATCAAAAAGCTCTACCGACGTCAACGACTTTTCTAATTCTGGGGCTCGGAAGAACGAAACGAATGAATAAACGTAAATGCATGTATGCCATGGAATGGCGGAATGAAGGGAATACGGGTTACGAAGGCGCATACGGCGTGAATGTCACGTTACCTAAGTTTAGAGGATGCTTGTCTCGGCTGAAGATACCCATCAATCGCGTTGTGGCACGGGCATCGAATTTTACCTGGCGTTCGTTCTGAGAATGAGCCTCTATTCGCGGAGGATATTTAGATTTGCGTTGTTTCTACGTTCTTCAGAATGTCTTTTCTTCGTCTAGTAATCGACAAACTCCACTCTGATTGCGTTCGTTAAAACTGGTGGAATCTGTGTATGATTTCGATTGATTCAATTTGCGGGATTGATAAGGCATAGGCTTCGTGAAAAGGGGCCCCCTGACGGTATTCTGTTGTTGGGATCGAAGACCAAATAGCCACTTCTAACAGTCCCGAAGCAGTTGGAGTGACATCGGAAATTTCTATACATTCACCTAACCTAGTGAGTATTGGCATGCTCGTGTTGGGGAATAAGCTTGATGACTAAGCTAACAGTTTGCAACCCTCCATTCAATTGAGTTCGGAAGCAGGGACTATGCTTCAATCTTGTTGACAACTACGAGACAGATTCTTGGCACACAATCCAGCCAGTAGCCTTTTGATCTCTGTGGCGCGAGACTTATTCGATTCCAAATATTCTCTTTGAAAACTCGTCATAATGCCCATCAATCTCGAAATCCCCATATTCGGCCCCGCTTCAGCCCAGACCGCCGCCCAAGCCGGCGCATCCCGCGTCGAGCTCAATGCTGCCGGCTCCTACCCAGCAGGCGGCCTGACACCATCTCTAGATGACCTCTCCCGGCTCAGCTCTCTCACAATCCCCGTGCGAGTCATGATCCGGCCTCGTGGTCCACCTTCTGACCAGCCGGACTTCGTGTATAGCGACGCCGAGGTGGACAGCATGGAGCTGTCGATCCAGGACTTCAAGACCTCAGGCCTCATGAACCTCGACAGAGGTGACGGGTTTGTGTTCGGGATTTTGCGGCTTGCGGCAGGTCGGGGGTTGGTAATCGATGGGGAGAGGAATGGGAGGCTTGTGGAAGCTGCGCGCCCGTATAAAGTAATTTTCCATCGGGCCTTTGATGCGGTTATTGATTACCAGAAGACTGGGGAAACCAGGCGTGTCGAGGAGGCACTACGGGCGCTGAGTGAGTGTGGGTTTGATGCGGTTCTTACTTCGGCAGGGCCGGGGAATGCGATAGGGAATGTGGACACGCTTGCGAGGGTGGTCGAGCTGGCGGCAAATGGTATCGAGGTTATTGTTGGCGGAGGAGTGAGGAGTAGTAACGTAGAAGCACTGTCGGACAAGCTGAGACTGCGGAAGGGAGGCTCGCGGGTGTGGATGCACTCGTCGTGCTTGGAGGACTCGATGAAGGGGACTATCGATGTCGGAGAGGTCGAAAATATTCTGAAGATACTGGCCTACTGAAAAACGTGAGCGTTTGTTTCGTTGAATACTTCGAGAGAGAAAGGAATGAGGATGGGAATCGTCACAAAAGCCAAGGATAGACAGCAAAGTTCCGCAGACGCTAGCAGCAGATACCTCAAGTCATTTCCAATAACCAAGGAGTTGAGAATGAACCATACGTATGAACCAATTTTAGAAGCATTCCTCCTGACTCTGGGTCCATTAGTTCGCAAAGCAGAAGCATCGGTGTTGCCAGTTAAAGGTCTCTCCCTACAGTCCGGTACCACACGAGCAAGCACAATCTAATGAAAAGCGACCGTCGGTCAGCACCAGTCAGTTTACGTATTGCTCAATCGCTTGCACTTGTGTGTTAGGCTCGCGGGTGCAATCTACAAATACCATCGACATAGGCCATAGCCGTTCTGATCCTCCTGCAGGTCAGATTTCGTGTATTTCCTCGCTTCCGTGATCACGAGTAGATTCGTTTTGTGATTGGCACCCGCCTGATTTCCTATTGCTACCGAGATAACATGTCGAGCGGCAACGTTGAGGCTATGAACTGGAGAGGCTATATCCAGTGTCCTTCCCGCATTGATTACCTGCAGTGATTCGGCGCAAGCGGTCCTCTTGGTCGTGTTTTAGAGCTCGGCTGAACTGTTGCGCAAGTGCAAGACAAATTTGATTGCCGGCAACCTAGTACGAGAGACGGAGACTTCATTGGAAAGTGGTAACCAAACTTGGTAGTTCTTGCAGTTTTCGGACTGCTGCAGGCATTCTGCATCTTGGATATGCCGCTGAACTTGTAATTTATGTTTTACTGTGGGTAGTACAGGAAACAGAGCTATATTGGGGGTGGTGATGATGATGGCACTTAACTCCCAGGAGTCTGCAGCTACGGAAGGGCTATCTACAGACAATTGGCACGAGCGCTACACCCAGTACACATCCGTTGTGCCAGGGGCACACAATAATTACTTTTCTTCGACGGGGATATCTATAATCCAGGGGATAATAGTGTCAAGACGCATGTATTGGTGTGGAGGAAAGGTTAGCTAAGCTGGCAGAGGTGACGTTGGGCTAAGTAGCAGGTGCAGGTAAACGCACAACCAGACACAGCTATAGTCCATCGAAACCCAAGCATCACACTGCCTTGGCTTCACGCAATTGGCACTACGCTAGAGCGCCACAGTAATTCAGATCACGGGCTGCTGGCGATCGACCAATATCAGCGAGTTTCAAGATTACTATTCAGGCCGTCTAAACCGATCTAGAATGTGGCGCACATGCATTATTAAGCGGGTGAAACGGGGGCAGGGAATAATAATATGACGAGTCACCTTTCTCTGAAAACAGCGCACCCTTCGATCAACGACTCATGGGCAACGTCAACTAGTACGAAACGATAGTACGAAACGATAAATCGGTCGGATCTTACATCCAATCACAGAGAAGCCCGGCAGCTATAGTTTCCAAGCAAAACTTCGCGACTTTTTTATCCATTCGTCCAACCGGGCTTGGGTCTTCCAAATATGGACAACAACTGGCAGCCAGATGACTTCTTCTCTGGTGACAACGACTCACCGCGTGTTCCATCAGGGGAGTCCATCATTGAACCCGACTCAGTGACAGGACATGATGGCAGGACGTATCATGGCTACAAGCAGGGCAAGTACTTCTTGCCAAATGATCCCGCAGAACAGGACCGTCTGGACATGCAGCACGCCAATTTGACCTTGTTGCTAGAGGGAAAGTTGGCTTGCGCCCCCGTTTACAACCCCGAATGGATCATGGATGTGGCTACTGGGACGGGTATATGGGCTCTGGATTTTGCGAGACAAAATCCGCATTCGAAAGTCGTCGGTTCGGATCTTAGTAAGATCCAACCCGACCTTGAAACGTACGCATCTCGCACAACCTCGAGTTCTCTGGCGGAAGCACACAATGCTAACCTACCTCATCAGTTCCGTCCCCAACTGCGAGTTCATCAAGGAAGATGCCGAGGAAGAATGGATTTACGATCACAAATTCGACTATGTTCACCTGCGGCTCTGCGTCAGCTGCTTTAACGACCACAGAACTGTTATGAAGCACGCCTTCGATAACCTCAACCCCGGAGGATGGATCGAGTACCAAGACAGCACCGCCGATCCCTACCGCTACCTAGGCACCGCCGAGGGATCCGCCTTCAAGCGCTGGGCCGACTTGTTCCTCTCGAGCGGCGCCGCGCTGGGTCGCGACATGCTCGTGACGAACAAGTACGAAGGCTGGCTCATCGAGACTGGGTTCGTGGACGTAGTAGAGAAGAGGCTTCCGTGGCCTTTGAGTCCATGGCCCGACAATCCGAGGCTGAGAGAGGTCGGCCGGTTCAACCGTACGACCTGGCCATTCATGGCGACACGGAAAATATTGGTTTCTGGTTCGGGGCTTCCGGAACAACAGGTCGATCAAATAATCGCTGACGCCAAGAGGGAGTTGGCGGATGTGAGGAACATGTTCTTCGTGCCCTTCTGGATTGTGTATGGGCGGAAACCCTTCGATTGGGAGGTGAAAAAATTAACAGCAAATATAGAGCATACTGGTGAGAACGAGTCGGGAGGGGAGAGGATAGCGCCAGTCCCAGACAAAAGTCAAGGGAGCTGATGCCCTGGCGGCGAGGCTCAGTCTTTCTCCAGGCTATTCCCACGATTCACTTCGAAGAAAATCGGAATTTCAATAGCGACTCAATTGAACATCCTCGTGAAGCTCAACCAAGACTCTATTGTCAGTTGGACCATTGGTGTTATAGCATATGGCGAGCTAAGGTAGAAAGATACCGACTCCCCAAGAACGCGAGACAACACGAGAAAAGTGGGGGAAATAGTTTCATTCTTGACACTGGAAGTATACAAAGTAACTTACTTGAACTTGCTTGGATTGAAGCATGTCATCCTGACTTTGGATATATTTGAACTACTGAGATACGCATAGAAGTCAACATTTGTGCAAAGAATGAGGCGGGATATATCTCTGGAATCCCAGTAGTACATATGAAATTCTGGGGAACTGTGCATATCTGTAACAAGTACATACAGGCTAGGAAAGCATCGGACAGCGGTTCTTCGGCGTCATACAGGGGAACCTCATGACGCAACAGACAATTGACCGTGGTCACAAGGCCTATGCCAGTTCTTATTCCCAAATAAACTAAGTCCACATCACTATCTAGGATGCCAGTTAGGTTCTTGTATATCTATAGTAACTGAAGTGCATCACTCGGGCCTCCTCGTCTTATTACCCCACGTCAGAGTAGGCTCCTTAGAAAGACATCATAGTCTGCCATCCTACGAAGAACATGAATGAATCGATGCTTACTGGGAGCCTGCGATAGACCGTTCTCGGGAGCACGTGGGCTATTCTACGCCAGGCCCTGTTGGAAAGCTGAATGGAGACATCTCGGCTGTCCATAAGTTGATCTTGTCCAGTAGGGCTTCGTTCGTCAAACATCTTCACCGGACTGCTTTAGACTCCAATATGTAACCTCATGTGTGAAACGTCATGCAATTACTGATGGCATACTTGGAATTGTTTTCCTAGATACCATCAGCCCAGCCATCAGCCCAAACAACGATATTTGGTGGCGGGTCCGCCATGTCGGCGAAAAACCTGCGCACTTCCTCGTCACTGTAGCGCAGGCTGAAATGGGTCAGCACAAAGGTAGTCCTTGGCCACTTTCGGACAATCTTCTCAAGGTCACTCCAAAGCGTGTGCTTCGTCTTGACAGCCTGAGCCCTGTGCTCCTCGTGAAGAAAACTGCACTCGGTAATGACGACCGGTATCCCACCCCGGAGCCAACTCGGCTCTGCAGCAAGTGTAGCGGCCGTCGTATCGCCCAGGAAGGCAAATATCGGGGCCGCATGCGGAGCTGTGATCGAGACGCCCGAGGTGCGGAGAGCCTTCAGCTCCGGTCCCGAGAGCGACCTGTACTCGGGTTTCAGTTTGTGGCTGTTCATGCTGAAGACGTATCCGAGACAGGGGACGGTGTGGTCGCAGGCGAAAGCGGTGGCGGTGATGTCCTTGGTCAGAGGCAGAGACACGACATCCCCGGCCTGCAGGCCATGGGTCTGGTGCGACTGCAGCCATTTCGTGCCAACAGAAAGATTTTCGTCGTCCTGTGCGATGTCTTTGTCTTCATTCAGGCGGAACTCGCCACCCAGGTTGAGCAGCCGTTTGGTCATGACGAATTGGTCGAAAACGGTCTTCATCTCGAGGGGACAATAGACGTCGGGCGGCCCATCGCGCTTGCAGAAGGCCGGGGCGCAAAAGGTGTGATCACTGTGGCCATGCGTGAGGAATATTTGTTTCGGGCGTGAGTTGTTGACTAATAACCCGGCGTCTAGGAGTAGGTTAAGCTGTGGAACAAGGAAGGCCGTATGCCAGGCCGCCCGTGATTTGCCTGTAAGGACGTATTGGTGGTGCGGCTTGGGAAATCTCCACTCGAGCACTTCGGACCGCGTGGACTGCGCCAGCGGTTTTGCAAAGTGGCATGTGGTTTGTGGCATGTTCCCGTAAAATTTGGCGATGTAATGAGAATCGAGTTGACTCAGATGCATCAAAGAAGTCGCAGCCAAGGCGGATCCGCGCTGCAAGCCACACTGTGGCGCAGGTATTTTATAGATGACGAGTGAGAAAACATGTGGACGTGGTACCTAGGTCGTGTTCTCTGATAGCGGAGCCACCTCACGGTAGCAGGCGCTAAAGTAGTCTTCTACCTTTGGAACACACCCAACAGACCAATAGACCAACAGATACCTCGGCATACCCCAACGAGCGATAGGCAAGCGTTTCCCAGCTGTCTGTTTTATCGCCAAGAGGGACTAGTTGTGCGGCATAATGTCAATCCAGAAATCGAATAGTGGATGCCACTGGATGAATACAGAGGGGCGCCTGTCGATGAACTTGTCAGAAGTTTCGGTCATAACATGGCCACTGGATACCTACCTAACATGGCTAGCGAACGGTCGGGACGTTGCATAGTTCCTTGCTCTTAGGGTGTACTGGTTCTAATTTGAACAGTTAGGTTAGCACCTTGCGGTGTATGGCGTCAAAAAAAGACAAGGTGAGGAGTATTGGACATTATGAATGGGGGCCTTCATGTATCATCTGAACAAAAAACAATAGTTAGAGGATAGGCGGCATGAGACAAAGCAGGAAGAGCGGGCAAAGGAGGTTCTAAAGCGGAAGCCATGAAATTTTTCAAACTGTATCAGATGTTGCCGTAGATAAAGGTATCCTCCTATTCTAAGGTGAGTTGTTTCAAGTGGTCTTTACTGCTATGCATCTGGATCAGGTTAAGAAGGCGGTCCTCTCAATGAACGTCCGTTGCAGCTAGGAGCAATCCTTTTCCTATAGGAGAGTTTCTCATGCTGGATTAATATACTCTATCTATAAGGCTAAACGGAGTTTATATTTATATCGTGTTTTTTTAACTTTTATACACAAACGTGTTTCGTGTATTTGATGGTACTGCTACTAGTGGGATGAATCCGTCTTGTATTTAAATATCCTTGATGGGAAGACAGACTGCAATCTTTTCTTAGTGTCTATATAGTCCTTCTAAGAGAGTATACCATTCTATAACCTATGAGTAGCAACGACTGTAAAGTAAGAAATACTAAAGACCACCGTGCAAAAGTGATAGCAGTAAAGACGGACTTAGCTTGCATATGTTATCCCTCAAAATAGGATGGGAGGCGGGCGGTGCTTGTTCATTTTCAAGGGCACCGCATCAGCCGACTCTCCTTCGGTGAGCTTTCCCTCGCCGGTCCCAAAGAGTTTCCGCCGTACGAAATCCATCAGTCGTTTCCAAAGAGAGCAGATCTTCTCCCACAGGCGCGCAAAGATGCCCTTCAGCCAGCCGAAGAGACCCTGCCAGGGCACAAAGTAAATGGCGGCACCGACGCCCATGCTCAGCAAGGCGACTGGCCCCGCAGCCGAGAGCGCATTGATGGCGACTTGTCGCACGCCCGGGGCCGAGGTAATGGCACCGACGATGGGGCCCGCGGCAGAAAGGACACCCGAGACGGCGGTAGCTACCGCGATGCCCTTCTCAACGGTTTGCATGGCCTCCTCACCGAACTGGAACTGCACGTACAGCCCCTTATGCGAGGCCTTGATGCCCGCCGCTGACTTGCCGTCGCCCTTGACAATGCCCAGGATGGCGGCCAGGGGCTCTTTCCACTTGACCCACCAGGGCATATCTTCCCCTACTACTGCGACTGGCCCTGATGGCCCTACTCCAGGTCCTGCGACAATATCCATGTCGTACATACGACTGATGCTCTCGTAAATGGTGGTCTTGTCCGTCTGTGAGATGCGCGCCAGAGGACCAGAGTCGGCCCACGCCGTTCCCGGCGCCATGTCGACGGCGATGCAGATGCCGTCGCCAAGGTACAGCTCGTGCTTTGAGTGCTGCTTTGCGTTCTCCTCACCCTGCCAGCTGTCGAGCCGGACCGACGCAAACGTGGATGAACCCTCGACGAGCAGCACTGAGTGTGCCGCAGGTTTCTGTTTCGTTTTCTGAGTCGTCTCGTACGAGCCACGCAAGATGCTCAGCGTTTGCACGTCCGCAGGGACGTCGAAATGGATGCTGTCTATCCTTTTACTGACGAGAATGCTGAGGTGCGAGCTGGCACTGTGGCGTGCTCTTTTATGCATCATCTCGTCGATTGTTGCTTGCAAGTTGTCCGAGCTGGTCACTCGAACTGGTGTCTTGCCTTTAACGGTATTTATAAGTTAGCCTTCCGTGCCTTGTTGCAACGTTTGTTCAGCAGAAGCTGATGGCGTCTCTTTCTTACCGCGCCAAAACTTCAGCCGGGACGGTCCCGTTCGTTCCTCGAGCTGGGCGATGCTCTCCGGGCGCACTACGGCGATGATGGCCCGCTCCCGGTCTTGCCGGTCTTTCTTGATGATCTTCAACATCCCAAGCACCTCGCGCTCCGCCGTGGACGCACCAGGCCGCGAGTCACTACGTCCTGCGCTAGCGCTCGAAGACATGATGCCGGCGGGTTGGTTGTATGCTGCTGGCTTGAGAAAAGTTAATGGATAATGAATGTGTTCAGCCGAGAAATCGCCTTGGTTAAAAGGCAATTTCAAGGTGAATAAGACAAACAGAAACTTCTGCTTGTAGTGCTTGGCCTGGTGAAGGTAATGAGTAATATGACCTGACCGCTTTTTGTACGCCGTCAGAACGATTTGACCAATGGGAACTCGCCTACAACACGTCGTTTGATTACAAAATTGCCACGTCTATGCTGTGGATCTACAGCGGGTCACCAGCGTACAGTTGCGGAAATCCAAGGATATGCATAGTATGGTCTTGTTTTCAGTCAGGCGACATTGGCTGTTGCCAGGCTTGATACGCAACGCAAGTCTGAAACAAGCTGAAAGCAAGTGACTATGCAGTAGGGTGATTCTGAAAGTCCATAAATAACGGACCCCGTGTGTTTCCCACTTAGGAAAGACGACATGCTGGATTAGGTGCGGGGAATCCCTGTTAACAATATTCCCTTAGCCAAACGGTAAAGAAATACCATTGAGGAAGCCAGGACATAGTTATCACTACTACAGCTTAGCACAGGCCAAGTTTAGGCCGAGGGTGGAGAACACTGCTCAGAAAAGGACCCCTGATTGCGTCGACCGCTTACAGTCTGCCAAGTCAAGCTACGCTGCCCCCGGGATTGCCACTCCCTGCTAAAAGATCAAGGTAGTGGCTGAAATGCGAGATAATAATCCCTACTTTCCCTCGCATGTACGGACCACGCGTTGAAGTCAATTATACCGGCTTTTACTGGCCTCCTCGGCTGTGTAATCCCTGTCGCCTACTCAGCGGATCAGATCCCCATCATGGCCACTGGGAGTGACGAGGGTTCTGCCCGTAATGAGGATCTTGAACGAATCTACGAGGCAGTTTCTGAAAGAACGCAGAAACTCCTTGCAGGCTCCAAATCTCTCCTCGCCGACATCGATGGTGACGATACCGTCTTCGAGGTAACTTATCCCAGAAACCAGAAACTTACACTCACTTGTACCCACTAATACCTCCCCGGTCCTTCGGGCATGCCATGCTCAACAACGACAAACCCGTGCCCGCAATCCCAGACACGCTTTATTATATCGCCTCAATGACCAAATCCTTCACAGCCATCTTCCTCCTTCACACTTTAGACCAAGCTTCCAAGGACCGTGACGAATCCCTGACAAGCACTGCTTAGCTTTCTACCACCCCTTGGCGTTGATTGCGCCCTCCGGGATCCCTAGGCTACTTCCCGCGCCACAATCAAAGACGCGCTCTCGCACCGCCTCGGTCTAGGCCCTATCGTCTCGGACGCCGCGAGGTCTTTGCGCCACCTATCGCAGACGCTTTAGAAATTGTAAAAAGAGACAGGGAGAAGCACGTCCTGGCGCACGGGCACTCATTCGATCTGCTGACCAGCCTGACGGCAAGGCAGGGATGGCTCGACACACCGCTCGTAGGCGGAGGGGGCATCATGTCGTCGGTGCGGCACATAGAGATGTGGTTGCGGTATTTTATCTCTGGTTTAGTAGCGGAGCAACTCACGACGCCATGGACGCTGGAGAGAAGTTCTTCCCCATGGAAGGATAAGGACCCCTTTTTGTACGCTATGGGATGCATGTGTCGTTGTACGGCGGCGAGTGGCTCGTTTTTCAAGCGGCCGGGATTCAGGGGCTCAGCTCGTAGATGACATTCATGCCGAAGCGAAAGTGGCGGTTTTCATGCTGATGAATGGGGATAGTAGCGGGGAACAGGTGATCGCTGCTAGGTTTCGGGGGTTACTGGATGATTATCTGGGTGTGCCGGAGGGGAGAGGGACGATGGAGTGTCGGGGCTAGATGAGAAATTCAAGAACCAGCAGGAGATGTACTTGAAAAGTAGGGAGCTGCGGTACCCTGACACCCCCGAGCCGCCGTTGCCCAGAGCGAGGGAGCTCGAGGTTTAGGATAGGCGTTATTGGGACGACGGGTTTAGGGAACTTGAGTTGCGGGTTGAACGACCCACTGATAGAGTTCCTGTGGGTGACTGGGCGAGAAGACGGGGAAGGTACTGCACAGGGAATGGAAGAGGGAATTCAACGCCACCGTTGATCTAGAAGGGGTTGGTGGTGAGCACTTGTCGCCTGGCTTGAATTGGAGTGACTTGTGCCGCTTTGCGTGGAGGAGCACCGCCAGAGTTCCAGATCGGTGCAGATGGCGAGATGGAAAAGAAGGGCCTAGTAGCCGAACCAACGCGTGTGGGAACCGATCTGGTTCGACAGAATGCATGCCAAGAGAGACCCCAAAGTATAATATAAGAGGGAAAGGAAGTCAGATGACATTTATACCATAAAAGGTTGAGGAAACTCGAGATAACTAGGAAATTCAAGAAATAAGCGTAAATAGAGAAAAAGAAGAAAGAGCGGATGGATCCGCGATTTCAATCCCCGAGATGTCATTTATCTGTCTAAAGAGCCATGCTCATTATTTTTGAAGTGCGCGCCCAACAATATTCGTTACATTATCATATATTGTTTTCAACCAGTCCGTTGAATAAGTTGTGATTGAATTCGGATTATGTTGAATGGGGTTGATCAAAAGCGATGGATCGTGGTTCGTGGATGGTTGGTCGACAACAGTCTTGGCACTGTGGTGACCAGTGTTTGTGCTGTGTCTATTCTTCATTAGAGTACGTAATACCTTGAATACGGGAACCGGTTTCTTTACCTTGGTCTTTGATGGGAGGTGCAAGTGAAGGACAGGACAAAATACTAGTTAATACAGCCTTCAAACCGAACATCATTGAACCTGCAAGAGACTTAGCGCGACGCACTTGTTTTGCTTCGGAGCAGACCGTACTATCACCTAGCCATAGTTTCGCTATTTGACAGTTCCGCAGGAATGAGTGCTATGATAGCCCTCGACGAAAGCCTATGATATATGCATAGGTGTTGGACCAAATTGACCGTCAAAAGACGAGGGACCCACTCGCTTGTAGAATGAGGTATTTTTGGTAGTTTTAAGGTCTGACAATAGGCTTCAAAATCCCCTCCTAGTTTGAGCTTCTATTGCAGATCAATCCGTAAATGAATTAGACCTATGAGCTTCAAAACTTGATGCTCTATGAATACCGTGTGTCCTCGAGTCAACGGGAGCCCTCTTTGAAAGCATCTGTATACTAACAAACCCCAGGTATTCGACCCCAGTTTCAACTAGCCCCCCGGCACCTCAAGAAAATGAGTAGATCCAATACCCGTGGATTTTAAATGATGTCCTCCCATGTCTTATTATTTCGACTGCACATAACTGCTCCATTTGTATTTAACATAAGCTGCAGTCTGCGTTAGTGTTGAAAAAGGGCAAATTGTCTAGATGCGTAGTGCGTGAGAGCTTCATAAGCAGGACTCATCTCGAAGTAAATTAAGATATATGCTGACGCAAAAGACTATGATGAGGTTATTATGCCAGTCCTGCAGATATTTTGATTTCTCAGTTGGGATATCCCGGAATATCATGTGTACTGTGTAGCGATAAGTTGGCATTATCTTATAACAGATTAAGCACGGACTGGTCAGCCCAGTTCGTGAAAAGTCAGTGTGAGTATACAACTACGTGAATATGATGCACTCCCGGGTTCTATCAGAATAGTTACTGGCAGTACACTGCGAAGTGAAATAAGCCTATCTACATAGCAGATCCCACTGGCCAATGCAGCAGAGTGTCCAGGTTATACATCACCATAATACTTGGCCAGAAAGAGCAACCGGGCTACAGGTGACCGGCCGCAACAATCTATTGCATGCTTGCCTTATGCGTCGGGCTTGCTTTCCGACTCTTCAGCTGCCGGAGTTACAACTACCTGTGAGATTGTACTCCACAAGGACAATTTCACTGGGTAGCTCACCAACACATCACAAGGTTTGGAGAAACTTGACAGTGTCCCACCACCCGCTGCTGGGGAAACCTACAGTCAAACTTTCCTCACAGATACGGGCGACTTAGAGGCTTCTTCATTTTCACCTCACACCAGCTGCGATCTTAACCTCTCTACTCCCATTTCTTGATCATAACTTATTCGACGAATTTTGGAGTCATCTGCTTCGTTCTTGCCTTCTCGTGCGCGCAGGAAAGGTGCGCAGAGATTGTGGTTCATTCACCTCGTTGACGATCGCGGACAACTGTGGCTAGTGGTTTCCGCCAAGCTTTGAGAGGCCGATAAGCACAACTCCAGCCACTCCGCCTTGCCCAGACCCTTGTCCGCGTGTATCGCGATCAGAGCATCCATCGAAATCTCCCGAAAGGTGCAGGACGATCCGCTGTGGTGAGCTCAAGCAACCGCCGCTGGCTATCTCTTCTTCTGCTGCTAGCTTGTGCGCTGCTGCTAATCATGGGATTTATTTACCGTCAGAGCAGATCGTCCTGAAGTGAAAGGTGGCGTCAATGACCACGGAAAGTTTAACGCCGACTCCCAAATCCTCGAATGATCAAAAGCGGCCAAACACAACCCGGAGGACGTCAAAGCCCAAGAAGCGGAAATCGAAACGGAAGGTTTCGGGGCAACGCAGCGACTGGTTTGAGATCAACAACATAATCGACGAAAGGGATTACAGGGGAAGGCGCCAGTGCCTGGTCGACTGGAAGGGTACCGATCCGGCTACTGGTAGACCGTACGATGCAACTTGGGTGCGTACCTTTTCTCGACCCTCTCGAGGTTCTCAAGACTAACTGCATCCATAGGAATCAGAGAAGAACGTGACAGAAGACGCGATTTATGCTTGGAGACAGATCAAGAGAGTGCGGAAGAGAGTACGCGCGGTGCTGGACGAGACATCGCCCGAAGTGGATTCTTCCCAGCTCCAGGACGACGAGGCTGCCCAACCAGCCCGCGACCATCGCAGGCGACACTCGCGGAGGGGGAACTCGGACGTGCACGAACAGGAGGACGGTGGGGCGCGCAAAAGAAGACGGTTCTTACGGTCTCGATTTATCGAGCTTGAATCACAAGACATTGGAGGATCAGGAACAAGTGGCGTGCATTCATCGCAAGCTGGCTCAGTCGCCGCACAGAAGGCACCAGAGCATTTGCAGACCAATTTCGTGATTGCGCTGCCGGAAGTTGCTTCCATCGATAGAACCGAGTTCCTCAAGGTATCTCTGTCGCAGAGCAGTCAAGCTACAGGAACGGAAAGGGGTTACCGAGACGACGAGTCCTCAGTTGCCGCCAGGCGTCCTGTCAACCTGAGCCAAAGGACCATTCCTGACTCTCAGGAGCTGTCTGGGAATTCCCTCACGGAGAGCACAAGTAGCGGATCTCGTGTGGACTCAGCGCTGCAAGCGGGAAGTCAAAACTACGGAGGCTTAGTGGAGCCAGACGAGTTGCGCGTTGAGGATCAATCAACTGCTTCTACGCGTAAATTGGCGTCAACTTCAACCGAGATTCCTTCGCATCAGCCAGTGCAGGGTCCAAGTTTACAAGGGCGGCTCAACTCCGGATTTGCAACTGGCCTAGGCTCAACCACCCAATCCGAATCGACTAGCCTACCGCATCCCGAAGCTGACGTGCTTGGTGACCCGTTGTTGGAACGATCTACGAAATCAGCATCTATTTTTGATCATTTCGTATTCCAGTCACAATTACCTTTCGATCTTGACGACGTCACACCAACGAACTCGGATCACTCGCAAGCAGGTAACAACGCGCCCATTGGATCACCAGATTTCGAGGGTCCCGACACGTCTCAGGAAGCAGCACCCAAAGACTTGGTGTATGAGAACGGTGCTGCACCATCGCAGCACTCCTCGCAGGCAGCTCAGATTGTACAAAATCTTCTGTTAAGCCGATCTCAATCGGCCGGAGAATTCTCAGTTTACGACGGCAATAGCGACGACGACGACAACGACATCATCCCAGGAACAGTTTCGCTCCGTCCCGGGGAGGAGGTACAGAATTCGCAAAACTCTAGCCAGGCGCTTAGTGAGTTGGATGGTAACACCAGGAACTCATCGTCTAGCCTTTTGAGTCGCGTACCAGTCTTACAAGTCGACTCCAACGGCATCGCATCACCTGTGCACATCGCGGACCAGTCCACTGGTGAAAGTGAAGTCGAGGGCTGCCAGATTAAGCATTCTGCGTCCTGGTCTCAGCGACCTGCCCAAGACGTACGACAAGTAAACTCGACTAACATGGATGACACATCAACCGCAAGCACGCCAATGTCGGCGCGTGAGAGACTTCGCCGCATCCGTGAGGCCAGTTACCGCCAGATCAACTTTGATGCGACGCGGCTCAATGCTGGCATCGGCACTGCCGATGCCCCGACAGAAGAGGCTTTAAACCTCGAGACTGCCCTGGACCTGGAGCAGCCGGTTGAAGGCAGCCCGGCTCTGGTGTCCCCGTCCACACTGTTGCCTTCTGTGGAGACGGACCAGAATGAGGCTGTATCTCGGGCGTACGAGGCGCTCCCCAATGAACTGTTGCAGTTGGATGCGCCAGTTTTTGACGGCCCCTCTCTTCAGGCTGAACACATTGCAGCTCCAGCAAAGGGCCTGGTCGCCGGGCCAGCAGAAGGCTTCAGTGCAGCCCCAGCTGGGGATTTTAACCCAGGTTCAGCACATGATTTCAATGCAGTTCCGCCGGCGGCCTATGATGCCGCACCGGCTGACCCCCCTACCACGTTGGACCCCTCTGCGCTGTCCCTCTTGGTAGAAGGGAATGCGCCTGCAAGCCCATCAATTCTAAGCGACGACATGATGATGGACTACCCTTATCCTCAAGTGCCTCTTCAGAGCATGTCGAAATCTTCCGAAAATACGGAGTCACAGGAGTATCCCAGCAGCCTGCTTCCACTTATCTCGATCGCGCCGAATGAGTACCTGGTCACTCTACCTCTAGCCAGCAGCATACGTCCTCAGTACACTGAAGTCATCAACGAGGCTAGCCAATACTTCAAGGCTTTCAACGCTGCCTTCACTGTTGTGCCGCATCGAGAGGTCGACGTAGGTTTGGTAGAAAAGATAGACGACGTGTTCATTCGCCTGTTCGACCTGTGTGATTTGCCACCATTTTTGGAAACACTGCCATCGATGTCTCCGGATGCAATCACAAAGCACGTCAAGGGATCAAACAGCAAGTTGGCATTTGTGGGAGAATTTCTCGATAGGCTACGCCACTTAGAGTCTCAGAAAAAGGTTCTCATCTTGACAAGGCCAGGTCAAGTTTTTGATCTTATCAACAATATTGTCCGAACCGGGGGCTACCGCCAAATACGGTCAAATGGCAAAGATGACGCTAGCTCTTCAGGAACCCAACATCCTACTGTTATGGTTTATTCGACAGCCGATGATATGGCCTTGCCTCCAAAGGACTTTGACATCGTCATCGGTTACGACCACACATTCGACCAAGAGCTCCTGCCCGCTAGAGATGATGGCACGCCTCTGAAGGTTTTGACCCTTGTGACAACGGCTAGTATCCAACATATCAACATGCGTATCCGTGCCGAACTGGATCCGCTCAAGCGGAAGCATATCCTATTAGCTGCCTTATGGATGGCGCGAGAGGCTATCGAGGAGCCTGACCATGGGTTCCCGCATGAGTTTCATATGAAGGAGCCGCACGCGGTTGCGGAGCTTTTCGCAAATTATATGGAAACGGCTGATGAAGATGACTTCTACTGGGAGCCACAAGAGCTTCCTGAGGGCATTTTTGATATATATGCAAGCTCCCAGGGAGAACCGACTCAATCAAGTAACGGTGTGGTGGAACAACCACCTGGCCGTAAGCGTTCTCATGTAAGTGAACCAACCATGTTGTGTTTCCTCTCTCACGTGCTCTCTCACAGAGGCCTTCTAATTACAGTACCTGACACTAACAAAAATGAACAGGATGAGGTGGATGTAATGTCATCCAAACGTGCCAAAACGTGT
This sequence comes from Pseudomassariella vexata, assembly GCF_002105095.1. Taxonomy (NCBI): domain Eukaryota; kingdom Fungi; phylum Ascomycota; class Sordariomycetes; order Amphisphaeriales; family Pseudomassariaceae; genus Pseudomassariella; species Pseudomassariella vexata. Next base: position 1,486,317 of record NW_024467956.1, on the reverse strand, counting down.
CAGCCCCCCGTTGTCTCGCAAACATCTCGGATCAAAGACTCTGTGAGGAGCTTGATAGGTGGCACTCTGGTACCAGCAGGTCCGAACCAAGCAGCCGTTATTGTCCCTGTTCAGAAGCTTGAAACACTTTCAACAAGGGTAAGTCTGATCTGGATTATTCCCAGTACGGTCGGTTACTAACAGATAATAGATTTTAAAGTTGGAAGCCGAACTACAGGAGACTAGGGCTCAAAGAGAGAGTTTCCGCGAACTCAGCGACCGTACAAAACAGGAACTTGACAGCTGGGTCACATCCCTCAAGAAAATTCAACCGAAATACATGGTTGCTCTCAAAGACCGCGGCACCTTCCAAGCGGAGCGTGATGCCGCCCGCAAAGAAGCTAATGTTACATCTGCTCGCTTGGAATCCGCCCAGGATGAGATTGATGCTCTCAAAAAGACCAATGCCACACTCGAGAGGAAACTCGGGGAGGCGAACGAATCTCTTTTGACGTCAGCCAACCCCGAGCTCGCCAAAATGGCTCGTCTCCGAAAAGACAACGATAACAATAGCATGAAGATAACAGCGCTGGAAAAGAAAGTCACATTGGCAGAGAACGAGGTGGAGTTCTTCCGGGACCGTTTCCAGCAGGCATCGCAGGGAACGAGGGACCTCATAGACACCAAAGCAGACCTAAAGCGCCAAGTAGAAGAGCTATCGCGCAAGGCATCTGACAACATCGTTAAGGTCAATAAGATCCAAGCGCAGAGTGAAGCCCGCGAACTCACACGGATGCTGAACGAACAAACAGCTATTGTACGCGATCGAGATAATGAGCTCAACCGCGTCAAGGCCGAGTTGCGAAGTGCCAAGAATGGTCGGAGGGAGACGAGACAAAGCAGCGTGCCGCAAAGCCCTCGAATGGGTGGCTTGGGGGTTCTGAGTCCCAGAAATGCTGGGCGCAATACGAGTGCTGCGGTCGGGGCCCCCAGCAGCCGCGGTACCAGCCCAGCAGCGCCGCCAGGCGTATTTGACGGACACGGTGGGCCTCTCTTCGGGCAGCAGCCAGGTAACGGCCGATTTGCACACTTGAGGGACTAGCACCCACACTCTTTGCGCAGAAGCGGCCGAAACGTACTACCGCAGACGTGTAGATCGATGCAGACCAATACCCTGAGGAGGGAGAGTACGGAATGAATAAAAGCGATGCGGTACGGGAGGAGAACCACAGTATAGTCATGTCGCATTCTGCATGAAGGGTGGTTGGCTTTTTTGCCTCCTTTTTTTCCTTGGTCGTTATTGCGCTCTCTTTTCTTTAAGACTTGAATGTCGCAGATGCCCTGGATTGCAGAGTGGGTGCAACTCAGGGTTTGACCTACCCACTTACCTTGCGAATACCCAGGGGGAGAAATAGTCAAGGTGTAGATCATGCTTTCGGAATACCAGTATACTTTTTCTTCATCATCCTACTTTGTTCGCTGACTTGAAATCATTCATACAGGGAGGTTTGAACTAAAGTTGCGGCTTGTTGTCGGCGGAGTATTCCCATCAAAGTTGAGCAGAGCTCAAGCTTGTGCTCCGCTGCCGTTGGGCTGGCTGTAATGTTGGAGGCAATGACGAACAAAGATGCAATACGGCGAGATGAGAAGTCCTTTCGATGTTACATCGTCCAGATTTCCATCAATGGCAAAATATCTTTGTTTTGTCTGTGGCCCGGGACTTATGTCAATCTGCCACATCAAGATCAGTGGTAGAGGCGATAAACATCATTTTTGACAAGTCCGTTAGCATACGTGTGCTCCAAAGCATCTACATGTGCTGGGCCTACATCATGGGCTGTAGTCACACACTCCACCTAAGCGACCTCAAGCCTCCAGCAGCGGACTGAATATGGAGAAAGCAGCAGGTGCAATGTTTGTTGCAATTTAGTCCAGCACAGGCATGGTCATGACCCCGACACCAGAATAATGGTTCTGGTCCCAAATTTGATACTCAGTCTGTACTGCCTGGCAGGTGGGAGAGACGGAGAGCGGTTCCGGGACCGGATGGATGTATATATTCGTGAGTCGTAAATAGGAACATACTATGGGACCTTTTGGACTCCAAAGTCGAAAAATAACTTCGACACATAAGGGATTTGGTGGTTGGATACGCTGCGTTGACTATATGAGCAATAAACGGCCAAAGCCGATGATTGTAACCAGGACTACATATACTCGTTGTGTTACATCATATATTATTTTATCGACGAACCACAGAAGATATTGGAGCATTCTCATTTAATCGTCAATCACCTGGTAGGCGTGGGTTTTCGCCCCTTGTTAGTCTACCTGATGAATATGTTAGAGGCCAGGGTAGCGGCAACTTGGTTCGTACATAGAGGCTTTCCGCAGCCTACAGGCTCTTGTTGAGTAATTCCCTCACGAAGAAGACTTGCAAGTACACGTTAAACCAAATTACATTCGATCAAACGGTATGCGCCGTGGGAACCTGCAAGGTTTGCGGCAACCGTTGTACTTGAACGTCAAAAGACTTGGTCGGAAATTCTCGACTTCAACCGGATCCACGCCACCGTCTCAGTCTAACTAAATGATTTGGGTATAGGAGATACCTGACGATTTCGATAACTTTGAGTCGATTCTTTCTCCAAAGCCTGCCACACGTCGCAAATACAGCGTATAAATACCACACCATGAAGAACAACGTTTCCTCTCTTTGAGGTCTCAGTAGAGTCCGTCGTACGACGTCCACTCCCTTGAGTCTTGACTCGGAGACCAGAAATCTTTCATACGGCCGTTTTAAATCCGAAAACCCCCCTGTCCAATCATAAGAAAAACCAGAAGGCGATATCTAACAATAATGCACGCCTTCTACTCAATCCCTCCCAACGCAGCCAACCGGGAGATTCAGGGGCAAATGGAAACTCCATCATCTTCTTCCGAATCAATGACACCAGAGCCCCACAAATCCGATCTCCATTCAACTCAGTGGACTCAAACACACGGGGGCCATGTCCCCTTTCAACAGGTTGATGTTGAGACGTGGGGACACATCTGGCCCCCTCCCCCCACCAAGCCCCCAACCCTAAGCACTTTCGAGCTCAACGAGAAGCAAGAGAGAAATGAGCAACAGTCACAACTACCACCACCAGCCACCGCTGTCGACGATCAAGGAGCCGCCCCCCACATGCAAGGGGCCTTCCCCCGCCACGAAGCCCTAAAGCGCCAGTATGCCCTCCTGCACACCACCTACGTGGCCAGCGGCCTGACCACACCCACCATCCTCGCCCGTGTGCTCGCCAGCGGGGCCCAGGGCATCGCCATTCACCGGTCCATCCTAACCATGAACGCGTGGCTGAGCGACGCTGAGAAGCGCAGGCTTCAGAAGATTCGCATGGCGGAGCAGAAGATGCAGATCTTCCGGCGTTTGCATGGTCTGCTGGTTGACCTGGAGAGGGTGAGAGGGGAGTTGGAGCCTTTTCGCTTTGTAGAAGAGGTATGGGATGACAAGGCGAGAGAGTTCCTGATCCTTTATGAGGAGAGGATGACGGGGGAGAAGCTGAATGATCTTGTGGAGGGAGAGTTTCGGAAAGGGGAGAAGGTGGAGGATGCTGTGGAAAGGATTTGTGGGGTTTGGATGACGCGGCGGCGGCGGCGTTCGTCGTAAGAACGCCGTTCTTCTTTGATGAGTAGATGAGTAACGTAGGTGACGAGATGGCCTGGTATTTCTGGTCGGATATGAGATGAAGAGTAGAGTAACGTTGAAAACGAAACTTAGATGAATAAGTGTTCAAATCGTGTAACCGCCGGGCTGTCCTGATGAAACCGGTCTTGTATGAGGAAGAAAGGAAAAACTTTACCCTGACGAAACATCCCGCCAATATACGGAGTCCGGGATTGGGTTGTGGTGTATCTATGAGACTGCTGTTGTTACTTCCGCAGGTTTGAATACTTCTGGGTGCATCCAACTCGGTGACGACCTCCTAATTTCTGCGTCAAGACCGTTAATAGATGCAGAAAGTTGAAGAAGCCAATTGTACTCTATTCGTACAACTTAATATATAGTATGCTATATTATAACCGCACCGAGCATAGCCTCATCCCTCTGCCTCGGCTTCGACCATTCAAACAATAGAGATATGTTCACGTCCCTACTTTGACCGAGCCCCCGTTAATGCGAGCCCCTAACCAAGAACTCCCATCACCGCCCGAACAGAATTGCAACAGTCCAGACCAAAATGGTTGGGCGTTGCGGTTAAGCGAAAAAGGTTGGTAGTATCGAACCGGTGGGTGGATGTGCCGAGAGCTCCAAGAGGTGCACTGCCGGCTGTGGTGGGCTCCCCAATAATATCCTTCGCTTATTCCCTGGTTGACAGGACACCGACCCACGAATCGTCGTCTTGGAGCGCCATGGGCTTGCTTATCGCTGCTTTGTGGTTGTAGACATTATGTATCGCCTTCGACGTATTTGATATTGATAGATCAATCCCGCTCCCAGTTTCCACTCCATCATTCCTCCAGCACTATGGGCGGTACTGGCGGCGCTTCGTCATTCGTGGGACTAGTGACAGCAACCTCTGCATCTCCGTCACCGGTTCCTGTACTGCTCGCGACGCTGCCGGCCTTCAACCTCCTCCGCCTCGTCCTCCGTTCTTCGGCGGCGCTTCTTCTCAGGCTGTCCCGCTTATCTCCATCGTCGTCTGCCCCGTCGCCGCCACCGCGCATATCCCTCAGAAGCATTTCTGCCCTGGCTGCCAGTCCATCTTCACTTCCGCCCTCCCCAGCCCCAGGGGACGACAATCCTGGACTAATGGGTTGATCGCCGTTGGGATCTGTGGCGACGGTGCCGTCAGAGCGTAGCCCTGCCTCGGCCTCGGGTACCTCGCTGATCTCGGGAATATTCTGCCCAGAGGCAATGCGCACTTGATGCCTGTCCTTGAGCCGAGCTCTCCGTCGGCGATCGCGTTGATCCCTTGCTTGAGGTGCTGCGGCGCGCAATTTCTCAAGTAAGCTGTCCATCGCCCCGGTACTGGCCGGACTGGCTGGACCGCCCTCGACGACATTGTTGATCTTGAGCTGGGCATGCTTCCGCTTCATGCTCGCCTCGTTGCGTTTTCTCGTCTCCTCGAGTTGAATGTTCTTGTCGCGACTCTTCTTCCATTCATTCAAGAACAAGGCAAGCTTGGCGAAGAAGTCACGTCGGGCGTTCTCGTCGGCCGGGTCCTCGCCGTAAAACACCATGATGTCATTGTACGTGCGCGTCATCTCCTCGAGATACAAGCTCATCTGCTCAGCCTTGCGACGCGCCTCCTTCATACAGCGCTGGACGATCTGGGAGACGCGGTCCTGCGGGTGGAACTTCTTAGGGTCGGACAGGTTGCCATTGTCAAGCGACATCTGCACATTCTTGATGTTGTCGATGTACTTTTTGGCGTCTGTTTGCAGCTGCTCGATGTTGATTTTCTGCACTGACATCACGGTTCCGATGTCCTGCGTGAAGTTCTCCCATTCTGGGTATTGATTGCGCACGATGCGCTCCACGAGGTCAGCCAGCGTAGATTCGTTCTTGTCGTCCTTCACCATGCCAAGACGCGCGAGCGAGCTGAGCTTGAAGCCGCGCGCTTGTTTGTTAGCGTCATTCATGTAGTTACCGATATCCAAGATGAGACCAAGCACGTTCATTAGTGACACCGAGTCTCGGAGGGACTCCGAAACTGTGACAACGAGTCGAATCTTCTCGTTGATTTCGTCGTAGTCAGCTTCGAAGCTTTTCGTCAATGCCAGAGCCCGCATTCTGCTCTTCCAGTAATGCTGTAGCTCGAATGCTGTTTGCAAGTAGAGTTGATCTTGGCGTGTGAGCTCGGATGGATCGAGTTCCCGGGTTCCCCCATCGGGCTCGGGTCCCGTCCAGTCCTTGGCATACGGCGCCATTGTTTTCGAAATATTATCCGATATGTTGCATAGGTCGTCCTTCTGCAAGAAATCCATGACTACAGGGTTGTCAAGCACATCCTTGTCGCAATGAATAATCATCTGCACAACCTTTTCCACAGATAGTTGGGAGAACTTGGCAAGAGCAATTTCTGAAATCTTGTTAGCGGCTATACACGTCTTACAAGAAGAGATTTCAACTGACCGTAAGCTTTCCGCAGATCGCTGGAGATAATCTGCTTCTTGTCATCCTTCTTAGAGCTTCCCGCCCCGATTCGCTTGATCTCCTTGGCCAAGAACAGCTTCTCGACTTCGTCGAGAATACCCTTCTTACTGAGCTCGTAGTACTTTTCTTCCCTTTCTTCCGCGGTGGGAGCATGGGCAGCCCAATGACTGGTTTCAGGGGCATCAACCTTGTCCCAATGCAGAGCCTTGAGCTTCTTCTTGGGTCTGACAACAGGTAGACCAATTGTCGTAGGTGCTATAGTACTTTGAACAGACAAGAAATGACCAGACATAGCGCCAGGCATGGGCGGAGGAGGTGGAGGAGGACCGCCCATTCCTGGCATGGGTGGTGGCGGAGGAGGCGGTGGAGGAGGAGGAGCACCACCACCACCAGGAGTGAGCATTCCAGGCATGGGAGGTGGTGGCGGGGGAGGTGGTGGCGGTGGGGGTGCAGCGCCGGGGATCTGGCCCGGCATTGGCGGCGGGGGTGGCGGCGGCGGAGGAGGTGGTGGAGGAGGAGCGGGCGCCGAGGAGGAAGCACCCGTAATTTCGATTTTCGGCGGCTCATTTTCGCTGGGCGTGATGGGCGATTGCGACTCGAGACTGGGATGTGAAGGACCCGTAGTCACACCATCACCATCCTCCGAATCACTGGCGTCGTATTTCTTGCCCTTGGCTTGGATCTCACTCATCAGGTTGCTTGCCTGTCTTGGATCCATGACGGGCCTCCTAATCTCCACCACTCTTGGCTTCTCATAAACAATGTCATCTCCCCCGTCTTCCCCATCGTCCCCTTCGTCGCCCTCAACAACTGCCTCGTCTTGGGCATTGAGGGGTTTTCTGGCAATCTTGGTCTGCCTGTTTACAGTACCAAACATACCGCTGTTAGTGAAACCGGCAGGCGGAAGCCCAGCACCTTCCGGCGCCGAGAACCCATCCATCTCCTCGCGCAGGGCGCGTAACCGATCTGATGGGCCGACATTGTCGCCCCAGACTCTGCCCTCCAGCTTGTATTGCGTCTTTTGACGCTCGATCTGCATTTGCAGCCTTTCCATGAGCCTTTCGCGATCTAGAATGCCCTGCATACGGGCAGGATCCTCATCAACAAGCTTGGTGTTGCCACTGGTGCCGGCGCTGCTCTTAACAGCCTGCGAAGCTGCCACATCCTGCGCGTCTCTCAACATTAGGTACAACTCGCGCGTTTCAAGCTCGTAGCGCTGAGCCTCCTTGGACCGCACCGTCTGCATGTTTTCGAGCTCAGCTTTCAAGCCGTCAGCTTGACGCTTCTGAGCCTCGATAAACCTCGACTGTTCCTCCAATTGCTTCTGAAGTTTTAATACTAAGCCGTCTGCTCCTAATTCTAGCTGTGCCCTCATATCGTCACGCTCGGCCATAGCGGCGTCGGCGATCTGGCGGCTCTCTAAGGCCTCATCCTGAGCCTGTCGCGCCTCTGAGTCGGTGTGCAGCTTATCTAACAGGCTTTGTACTGTAAAGTTGAGACTCTGCTTGAGGTCCATGTTCGGCAACCGCCGATCCATGGCCACATAACTGAGCATCGAGTCTACAAGCTGGAACATGCGTAACCTTTCCTCTCCGTCGTTGTCGCGGATGAGAAGCAGGTGCTGCAACGCAGAGACGAAGTAGTCTTGGGTCTTTGTGCCTTGCAAGCGTTGCTGAATCGCATCTACGATCTGGGTTGGGTCGTTCAAATCCTTGACCTCGCCCTCGATACTGTCCTTGATACTGCTGTTCTCTTTCTCAAGCATGTCCTCATAATCAATGGCTTCGTTGGTGCGGTATCGTTCGACCTGCTTGTCTATGAGGTCATACTGGAACGCATCCATCTTGGTGAGGATCCGCTTGATCCCACAAGCACCGAACTGCGCCCGGATATGCATACGGAGTGTGAGATCTCTCTCTGGCGCATCGATGATCATGTTGACAAGAATGAGCGTGGCAACGGCGTATTCCATGAGGAGGTTCTCCATGCCTATGCCGCCGCTCCGGACTTCCTCACTGGCTCCGACGAGACTGCCCATCTTTCCACGGCCGTCGACAGTGACCTCGACAAGGCGCATCCAAGCATCGAAACGGCCGTTCTCGTTCTGTTGGGTCTTGACCACATCCATGGCCTGGATGACCTTGAGGTGTCCGTTCCCCTCCTCCCAGTGACACAAGAAAGTCAAAACATCGCTGACGAGCTTTCTTGTTGTCAACCTCGGAGAGATGAGGGACGTCACCAAGGCCACGACGACTTGCTGGTGAGCCAAAGCATCGTCGGCGCCGTATTTGTTGTTTAGCAAAACCTTCAAGCACTTGACAATGTCGTACTCCTTATCGAGATTCTTTTCGCTGCCCTTTGGGTCGGTTGGTTGCGCAGGTCCCATGGCAGTCTTGCGATTAATCTTAAGAAGCACGTTTGTGAGAGCCACCTGACCTTGACATTCGATGAAGCGTTTCACCCAACCTATTTGTTGTGTTCTTAGGTTGACCTCGAGGCTTCCCAATCCCTTCGCATCCAGGCTGTTGTCCATGACCTTGCGCACATACCATTCCGGCGATCCCTCTTCGTCGGAGAAGACAGTGATGTCAACGTTGGAATATTGGCCTATCTTTGCGGTTTGTCTCCTCTTCTGTTCGCCCTGCCATTCGGTAAGGCGGTCTTGGTAAATCAGGGTCCATTTCTTGGAAGGGGGGTATGCCATCATCTGGCGCCGGGCCTGTTCCGGGAGGTTGTGCCATCCTCGCTTCTGCATCAGCTCGTAGAACATCTGCTCGGTGACCCTGTCGTCGTCCGGTCGGGTGAGGTTGAAGCCTTCGGGACCCGTGGCTGCGGGCGAATATCCGCCGCCTGGAAACTTGGTTAAACGGTGCGAAGATCTATCGGATTGGTGGGAGGCAAAGGAGCTCTGCGAAGCGGCACTGGGCAGTGCTGGTAACAGTCTCGATGAGCGCGGTGTGGTGGCAAGGTCAGGGGGTCCTCCATTACCTGAAAATATGCTGGCCTGGTCGCTTTCCCTTGAGGCTCTCCCGAAAGACGGTGCATACGAGTCGTATCTCTGGGGGTATTGAGAATGCGTGGAACTGGCATAACTACCGCGAGGCATCTGCGTGGCCTGCCCCGGTCCCCATTGCTGGAACTGAGTGTTCCTCTGGCCCGTCGACGCCATGGTGATATTGGCCGTGGCTGGCGGAGGAGGGCGTGGTCCCGAGAGGTGAGTACTCGCCATGTTTGCGAGGGCGTTAGCGTCGAAAGAAGGGTACTGGTGATAATCACTGGTAGACTTATTAAGTTGATGCGGTAGAGGGTCCCGCCTCACCGGCATCTGTTCAGCCCGCGGCAGGTATTCAATAGGTATCGGACTTCGTCTATCTGCATGGGTGGCATCGTATGGAATGGCCGTGATGACGCCGGCCGTGTTGTTGACACCCATCTCGGGGGTAGTGGGACGGTCAATCGACACTACCGACGAGTCTCTGGTATGTCTCGAGTGAGAGGGACGCGACTGCGAATGAACGGATGCCGCGTCGTAGTTGTCCTCGTTAGGATTGCGCTTGTCGCCGCTCTTATGCTTGCTTCGGGAGAAAAAGCCTCCTTTGCCGCCAGACGACTGTCTGAATTTGTCGGCAGACGACATGGTGATGGTGTTGGGAGGCGATAAATCGCCAATGCTCCAATGGCTCCTTCCAGTTGCTGCTTGATGTAGTTTATCCAAGCCTTGTAGGTCTTCCGTGCGGGTTTCCCGACGGGTACGGGGGGGGGGGGCAACCTGGGACTCGGTCGAGCGATCGAGCGTCTTCGACAAGCCCTAGATGCAGCCTAGGGCTGGTAGGTCGTCTAGGCAAGGTTGGCTAGGTGGGCGTCGGTATGAGTTAGGTATTGCGTGTGGCTACCTTCAGTCTGCTGGGTCAAGTCTCAGACTCGCGACGAATCGCATGGTGCCTTTCCGGCCGTTAAGAGGTGCTTCTGATGTTGAGTGGGGATCCTGGAGTTGGTCGTTGGAATTAGTCGTCGAGCGTGGGAGACCTGCATGAATGGCGACCGTTCAGCATTGACTCCAGTCCAGTGCCCATAGGATGGAGACGGGACATAAAGAGAACATTGACCGCGACGTTTGCATTGTTCAGCAGAGGAATCGAAGGGTACCCTTGACGTACCTAGAAGGTCGAAGCATCCTACACAAGCACGGTCGTGAGCAACTTTTTTTTAAAAAAATAAAAGCGGCAGTAGAGCCTCCCAGGACCGAAATCGAAGATCGCACCTTGGAGAATATTCCTCGCCGGCTTGTTGTCGAAGGCGACAAGTCTGCCTCTTTTTCTCGCAAAGGGTCCGAAGTCGATGTGCGATTCGAATGTAACCAATTGGACAGTGCCGCTCACAGTGAAATTCGATAAGCGCTACCGGTTCAAGGATTGTCTCAAAACGGCCAGACTCGGAGTCTGCTCAATGGCCAGACCAAAGCGAGCTACCACCAACGCCAATATTGGACGCAACCTGTTTGACCGTCTCGTTGCGCGACCTCTAATTGCAAATGCTCTTACTTTGAGATAAACGCATGATGCTTTACTCATCATCGTCGAAACAATTGCTTCAAGCGAACACTATCCGTAAGAAACATGCCGCTTACTAGATGGAGGCTAATTTGAAACTTCAAGCGGAAACCCCTGGGACAGACTTGACACCTTGGGGGAACAGAGCGCAACACACTAAGACATTGAACCGCACGGGATCCATCAAGAACCGACCTAGTCAATGTAGTTGTCCAAAGCGACGAAGCATGCGGGGATGGCGGCTCTAGAGTATTTTTTAACTGGGGTGGGCCATGCGCCGGAATAGGAGTGCATGGGATATTGCAGGTTTGTCATTTTGGCAGGTGGGAGAGACTATTCAGCCGTTTGCGGCTTACAGTACGACAAACGAAGGGCACGCCGAATTTGATGTAACTCCAGTTGGGCAACTATCGCCTGCAACAACATTGCCCAATCTCTGCAAATCCGTGGATGACATCAGGAACCCCTATTTCTAGTCAGCCAGACTTTGGGCCCAAGCCTGAAAAAAGTTGGACGCTTGACGCGCTGCTTCTAGTTCGTGGAAAAGGGGTCCAGTTTATCCTTACGTGCAGATGTCCATGCGGCTGCGGGTTCAACGGATGATCAGCTGAGGACAGAGGACGCAATAGGTCGCAGAAAGCCTCAAAAGGAGAAGACGCGGAGTCCGGCTGCGGTACAAGCGAGCAGCATGGACTCGGACGGACCAATGAAGCCGTGGCCCGAAGTCATTTTGCACTTTCGACCCCAGCATCCCGGGAATCGCCCTTCTGGAATCCCCCATCGGTGCCACGGGCCAACACTTGCCCAGAGTTCTTCGTCCCGTGAAATCGACTTAATTGTCATGTTGCACGAGCTCGATAATTCAGTCATGACTTGCAGACGCAGCCTCGCCTGCCCTTTGACATGATCTTGCCGACTTGATTTGCGCGACGTTTTCTTGGCCCTCTCAGCCTTGTGTGTACATACTAGTCGCTTATCTGGCGGCTGGACGATAGACGGTACACGAAATCATTCGTCATCTAGTGTTCAGTGTTTGTCGCAAAGAATACTTCGTACCCCCTGCATCATGCCCAGATGCTCTAGACAGATAGCCTACTACTGCAACAAGTAGATCGCCGTCGCGCGCAACTTTGCATCTACCCAAAGCCATGGGCTCCACACTATCAGTTGTGAAGGTACGCTCCATCTTGCTCGAGAAAGAACCCCCGCCTTCCCTCAGTGCATGCTAACAAAACCCGTAGACGTTGATTGTGCCGGCTCTCATCTCGCTAATTCTTTTTCTTGTCTCGACCTACATCCTGATCCCACTGTGGCGCCAATACCGAAGTCGCTACAGTCATTATCTCCCACTCGAGACGATATCAGACCGCACGTCGTCCCTCCGAAGCAGGGTACAAGATGCGATAGCACGATGGATTGTACCGTCGCAGTGGCGCATGGGAATGCGCGAACGTCTGGTGATCGCCGACGGCGATTCTGATGTGGGTTTCAGCTCAGATGAGGGTGAAGAGCTTGATGTGGTGGTGGGCGAGGATCGGAGGAGGGCGCTTTCGCTCGATACACGGACCGAACAAACGGACAGTATGATGAGGTTGAGTCGAGAGTATGTTTGCAATGTTTTCCGGCTTTCCAGGAATTACTCAGCTAATATGTCACTCCAGTCTCGAAGAGGGCTTCATGGACGATAGCGATGACGAAGCGGCTCCACGGCAGAGGGGTCGCTAAGAGAACAGCCGAGGCCAACATTGGCCAGAATATCTTGTTTGATGAGAACTTCATACCAATTGTAGAGACACAAGATTACAGTGTAAATCGGGCGGACACGATAAGACAGATACGACTTACAGAGTCGTATCTGTAGCGGAATGCCCAATAATTCTATCTCTTACACAGCGACTCCTATCATGGGTCAATGTTCTGCTGGTCCGGATGAGGCTTCTTGTCGTTCTTTTCGCCCATCGAGTTTGCTTGCAGACCATCTATAGAATTGCTAATACTGGGTTACCTCGGTGTCGGTATAACAGAACGCCGTTGAACCTGGGTCTTTAACGGGTACGCTATCACAGCCACCGGGCGTAGTGTAACCGGATACTGTTGGACTTATCGTTTAAGAGACAAAGGCGGCTTATAGACCATGCTTCCGATAATCCCAGGAACATCCGCTTGTTGGGTATGAAACATGATCAGTACGGAAGTACACTGTGGTGTATTCACCCACTTTGCCCCTGGTGAGATGTTAATGCCTGTGTTTATTAAAGAGCAAGCCATCAAGGGGCCCGAAAACTGATACAGAGTATCTAAAACTATTCAGTCACAGCAAATTATAGCACATATGGTGTTGCGAATAGTCAATAGGCAAGTGAGGAAAGAGGTAGGGGAATCTGGAATTTGGAGATCTTTGGCCGCGTGCGGAATGGTCCGGCTTCGGCTTGATCTACTGACCACTTGGACAACACGAGATGGCATCCCACCAATTTCAACCACAACCGCGTCCAGAAAAGCTTATCTGCCAGAGGAGATGTCTTGTGGCCTTGCCAGGATGCTATGCAGGAAGTGTTCTCGTGGTACATACCTTCAACTCACATGATGATGATCGCGATAGGTACATCAGATCTGTAAGGCTGAAGTAAGGCCAACTTATAAGGTAGCCATCTACTGCTATTTATTGGATGGTTGCAAGCAGCGTCTTCCACTCGACCACATGCCAGTGCGCACCGCTAATCTTGCGCCAATCTTGACTCGTGCGTCTTGATCATGGTAGGCAAGTAACGCGTGCTTCAGCTCCAAGCTAATCGTCCTGCAAGCCGAAGGACTTTAACCTTGGTGAGCCCACCACCGCGAATCCGTCATACGCCTGCAAACGTCGGGCAAGTCAAAAAACCCGCCTAAGAGCCAATAGTTGCCACGCTCTGAATCATTTTACTTTTGCCCAAGGTGAATACCACCTGCGGAGTTTTATCTCTAGACCTCGACGCCGACAGATAATCGACGTTTCTCGTCCGCGTTCGTTCATTCAATCGCCCCGCGGTTTGCCATCTGGACCTGCAAGTGCTCGCCCGTACATTTGTGCCCCCGCATCAACTTCGCATAGCATCAGACGGAGATCTATCGCGCTCCCCATGGCCAACAACCGACAACACTACAATCAGAGTTACCCTGCACTGCACTAGGGTTTCTTATCCCGATCGCATCCGCAACAGAACCACTGGCTTAGCACGTCAGAACACCCAGCGATAGCTACAAACCGATACCTCACAAGTCATTACCGTTGCAACCCACTGTGGAACAAGCGGAGTATTATTCCACTGAAAACCTTGAAGCAACAGCTTCGCGAGAAGTTGAGATAAACAAGTGGAACTTTAGCCCAGGCACTTGAAGCGGGTTCCAACGTACACGTGGGTCCCAGCTCGAGCATCTCAATCGAGCCTTCCTTCCGTTACCGCCAAACGCTCAACACACATCTTCATTTTCCCACTCAAGCAACCGCAAAAATGCGGGGACTAAGGCTTCTCGGCCTTCCTCTAAGAGCCATCCGCAAACTACTGCCGAAAAGGAGACAACCAACCCTTGAAACTCCTCCGATCGCGACGTCAATTAATGATGCGAATCCCAAAGCCGCCCTCGACGGCCCATCCTCGCCCAACACGGAACATGTCAAGCCCACCAAGAGCACTTCAACCCTAACGTCTCTAGAAGAATGTCCCATCTGTCACGATCCCGTCGGCATTACCAGCCCTGAGGGCATCATAGAGTCGTGGACACAGCTTCACTGCAGTCACCGCTTCGGCAACGTCTGCATCCAGACCTGGCTCCAGGAATCTCTCGACCGTGATGAGAACAACACCCCCAGTTGCCCCATCTGCCGCGACGCCGCGAAACATCCTGGCTGCGGCCACCTTGTTTGCCCTAAAGACTTCGACACGCAATATCTACAGTACCAGATGCGCCTACAGTGGCATGGTCAGGCACGCAATGGCGGAAGACGACAGCGCAGACGACTGCAGCGACGTGACGGGCACCCGCTACGCCCTCCCCCACCGCCTAAGAGAAAGGCGAACACGGTCGGTCACTGCAAGACGTGCGAGGAGAATGCAGCATACGAAGCGCGGATAAAGCAGATGATGGAGGAACGCTTACAGCAGGCTCACCATTCGGCGGCGGCAGGAGAAGGCTCTGGACGAAGTGGCATCAAGTCGTATATCCCATACCAAATGCGCATTCGTAAAGCGGGGACCATGTCTGGCGAGCCTTCCAGCCCTGTTGGCGCAGAGGACAGAGAGAGAGTGCGGAGTGTAATCTGTTTTCGAGAGTCAGTGATGCCGGTCTCGGATCCTCGGCGAAGTGCTTCTCCTGCACCTACAATGAGACCAACGAGTGTTTGAGAGACGCAGGCGCAGCTTTTTGTTTTGTTTGGAGGAGTTACAGGGATGGATCGTCATGGGAAATGACACTACCGGTGTTGGTATTTGGACTGGAAGCATATCGGGCAATCACATACCCCAGCTACGGCTGATTTCCTTTCATATGTAGGGGCAAGGACCAGGGTCAGGGTCAGGGATGGTGTCTGGAGATGTATGAAGCCTATTTAACAGAAGACTGGCAATGAGACATGAACTGCATCTCTGTTCGACGCATGGATGACGGGATAATGGTATTTGAATGGTTTTGGCGGGGTATTTTCACGCTGTCATCCTAGCGGGGGACTTGATGGTTACAGGGAGCTACCCCAAACCATTCCCCGCACTAGGCAAGGATCACAGAGCTTCAATACTACGCTATTTTCTTTGACCGGCGTTTCCAACGCAGCGTTTTGCCTGCCCGTCTCACCGTGTCGCGTTTTTTTTAATAGCTTTACATTGAGGACCCAGTTCGGAAAGCGCGTCTAGTGACGGCAAAACGTCACCGACTGGGTCAAGATGCGATTCAAGACGAATTTGAAGAACGTTCGCACGTTCTCAAGTGAGCTCTAACCAGAAGATATCTCAATTGGCAGATCATGCGGGTCGTTACTGACAAGTCACAGAGCTCGTCGCAGCGCTTTCGACCCTCGAGAAGATTGCGTGGATGCGCCTCGACGATGAAAATGTCCGCTTCACCGTCATTCCAGATACTGGGTCGCAAGTATGGGCGTAAGTGATTCTTACTCAGAACGCGCATGTGCTTGAACGAAACTAACACCTCCGTCGCCCAGCTCCCTCTCAATGGACTTCATCTTCGATTCGTGGCAACTCCAATCCGCCGAAGCCCAGAACACAATCAACCTCGAGCTCCCTCTAGGCCCCCTCCAGCGTGCCCTCAAGTCGGCACTGAACGGCACATCCGCTTCACTGCGTCTGACCAAGAAAGACGGAATCCCCATCCTCTCCATGACCATTACGACAACCACAGCATCCGCCAACACGGGCCGCGACCCTTACTCGCGCTTCTCCGCCCACAACAACCCGCGCGATAACAACGACAGCCATTTCAACGCTGGGGGCGATGGTGACGACGACGACGGTGTTTTCGCCGCCGAGCCCCTCGAGACGCACCTGCACCGCGAGCGCGAAAAGATCATCACGCAGGACATCCCCGTGCGCGTCCTACACCCGGAAACGGTCGAGACCATCATGCAGCCGAAGGTGCGCGAGCCAGATGTCCACATCCAGCTGCCTCCCCTCCTGCAGCTCAAGGCCATCTCAGACCGGTACACCAAGCTCGCCTTGGCCTCGCGTGCCACGTCCTCCACCACCGCGGCCGTCACGGCAAACTTCTCTCCCAAGCTTGAGTTGAGCGCCAATATGCACGGCAGTCTGCGGCTGGCGCTGACTGCGGATACACTTGATATCGCGTCGCAGTGGGATGGTCTGGAAAACCCGGAGTTGGATCCGGGGCAATTAAACTGTCTGCTTGCTGACCATCCTTCGACAAAGTTCAAGGAGGAGGGCCCGGACAAGTGGGCTAGTGTGAGGGTCGATGGCAAGGACTGGAGTAAGGTGCTCAGCGTGGGACGGCTGGAGGGAAGGGTCATTGCGTGTTTTGCCGACGACCATGCCTTGATTCTGTACGTGTATGTGCCGCAGTACGACGATGCCTCGGCGGAGGATAGTGTTGTTACCGTAAGTTTGCCTGCTTTTGCTCCACCTGGATGGGAATGGACTTTGCTGACTGGGAGCAGTATTACGTATCGTCATATAGCTTGTAAAGATACCGCTTTGGCTGGTAGGTGTGCCCTGGATGCGGGATGCAGCATGAGGTGAGATTATACATGAACTGGCTCTGACAGGACGACTTAATGATTGACGCCGAGATGTAACATTGGAAGGCGTAACGGACGCAGCCTATAGGCTTCGCGGCAAGTCTTAGCATATTTGACTCTCATGTCAATTACTCTGGTGGCTGGATATTAGCAGGATAGAACACAGACGCGAGTCACATGACTTTACGACATACTCCTTGTTCGTTGCTTTAATCTGATGCTTCAATAATGGTCAACCGGGGTTTGAGTGTCCAATGTCTGATGAAATGTGGCCAAAACTCACTGGACGCAAACATTGCATGCGTACACTCGATAACAGGACAAAACATGCACCAGTCTGGCGTGCAATTTGAAACCAGCATCAAGCGGTTTCTCAAGCGAAAACAGACGCCGCGTATTACAAAATTGCTATTCTATGATACAATAAACAAATTCCGCATCGATGCGGCACAGGCGCAAAGAACAATACTGCACCACCGCCCCTCTTTCTCCGCACATTCTCCATCTCGTGTCTCGCATGTATTTCATGTTCATCAACGTCTTCGCATTTGCCAACTCCATCATCACTACGACTCACTCGCCAACTAGCAGTCTTCCCTCTCAAGCAGAACTCCTCTATTTAGCCATGACATCCACATACCGTCCACCCTTCCTCCCCTTCCTGGCGCCCGCCTTCCTAGGCCCAGATGCCCCAAGCAAGTCATCGATGCTACTTGCGTTACTGAGACTCGTAGCGGGCCGACTAGGCGGGGCGATAGGCGGCCCCCCGGCATCGCCCCCGCTGCCGCTCATGTTGCTCACGTTGCTCATGTTACTGACACTACGGCCCATCGGCGGGGTCATCGAGCCAATGCTAGGAACCCTCAAGCTTTCGGAGCTGGTTGCATGTACCAGGTTGCTGGTGGCCCTGGCCAACAGGGGACTAGATGATGGTGGGGGTTTACCTAGTCCGCCAGATGGAGGCGGCGCACTGCTCGTAGTTCCAGGCGGAGGCGGCGTACCGTTGCGGGATGCAGCCCGTGGCGGGGGTGGTGTGGCCGTTTTAGTAAGTGTGTTGTCACCGCCGGATTTCTTGTTGACCCATCGTTTCAGCTCAGGGTCGTAGACAAAACTACTTGCTTCACCCAGGTTGGCCTTGACGGGTTTATTGGGGATCTCGGCTGGTTCCTTCTTAGCGGTACCGCCGAACCACCCGCCACCAAACCAGCCTTTCTTCTGTGCCTTCTGAGCTTCGGCACGTTTGGCTGGATTTCATGTTAATTGTGATTCTCGACAACAAGGGCAAGTTAGAATAAACTTACCGTCTTCTTCAGCCACTTTGCGGAACAACTCCGCGTTCTCACGATCCTTCTCAGCTTTAGATTTATCTTCACCTTGGGGCTTCTTCATTGCCGGAATATCGTCGTCATCATCCATGAAGCTCTTCTTCTTTGGCTTCGGTTTGTCCGATTCAGAGTCACCGTCATCTGGACCAGGCTGATAGGATGGCGGTTCGAAACCATAGGGTTGATAAGAAGGTGCTTCATATCCGCCGGCTGGGTAAGTCTCTGCTGGCTGCTCTGATGGTGGCATGAACGAATTTGTCGTAGGTGGTTCATAGCCGTTGGAAGCAGGCTGGTACCCTACATCGGCCGTGGTGCCGTTGGCTAACGCATCTAACTTCAATTCACTAGCCTCGCCGTTCAACGGTTGAAACGAGGTTTGAGGA
The DNA here is from genome assembly GCF_002105095.1 of Pseudomassariella vexata. Taxonomy (NCBI): domain Eukaryota; kingdom Fungi; phylum Ascomycota; class Sordariomycetes; order Amphisphaeriales; family Pseudomassariaceae; genus Pseudomassariella; species Pseudomassariella vexata. Next base: position 1,467,685 of record NW_024467956.1, on the reverse strand, counting down.
GCGTACGGAGAGTGCGTATTGCCCAATGATTGCGACGGGATTGGGATAGGGGCTGAACCTAGCGGGTTTCCTTGTGGAGCAGCTGGGGGAGCGGGTTGATAGCCGTAGGAAGGCACAGAATTGCTCTCCAGTGAATAAGAGCCACCACCGTACGTGGACATTGTTTCTGTGGCAGGTCTCTGCGATTCATATGAGCTACGATGATACTCGCCAGAAGAACGTTCCATTGAGGATCTGGGAAGATCTAGTGAAGACCTTGGAGCAAAGCCGGAGCTTGGTTCATAGGGAGATCCCGGTTGCTGACCTGCCACAGGGGCATAGCGAGATCCCGCTTTAGTAGCGGGTATGACGGGTGAGGGGCCGTTGTTTCCGTACGGCTCAAAGTTCGCCAGAGACGGTGACCGGCTAATGGTTGGTGTGCCACCAGCAATGCGAGAGAACGGCCCGGCTTCCGTGCCAGGTTCTCCTGGTGATCCAGCTCCAGAACCCTCATTCTCGTCACCAGCAACAAACTTGTTGAAACGAGTCCACATCGTATTAGAAACCTGCTCCATTCTTGGCTTTGGAATCCATGAGGACGACTCCTCTCTGGGCGCTTGCTTCACCCTCTTCAGGAGATCGTCGACGGACGACTCAAGCACTACGTTGTAGTAATGGGATCGCTTAGTCTGCGAAGTGCTCGCTGCAATGATTGCCTCGCAGTACTGCAACGCCTTGTCCCTAAATCCATGTTCAGCCAGAGTGATGGCATGTTGTAATTTGTATGCAGCAAGATGAGGACAGCTCTGAGCGAAGGTGGATCCACCAGCCAATGAAAGGCCATACTCGTACACTTCGCTGAGCAGTAGAGCTTCGGTCTCCTTGGCAAACTGGCCAGCTTGGCGGCGATGATCAGCACCAACCAATACGAAGTTGGCATTGGGATCATCCAGCCCACCGAAGACAGCGTGTTGTCGTGCAAAGAGGAAGCAGGTATGGGCAGCTTCGGCTCTGCCGTATCCAGACAGGAGATTACCGAGCGAGGTTAGTGCGCTGACATCACCATTGCTACGGTTGCTTAGAATAAGACCCAAAGTCTCCTGCCATCTGTCCAAACCTGCCAGCGCATCCTTGGATTGGCCAGCCGCGGTAGATGTAGACATCAATTGAAGACCCGCGCGTGCATGAGAGGGCACAAGCTCATCCACAGATTCCTCGTAGTTGCCGGACAGCACACCGTATAAGGCGGCAAGAGATTCATTGCCATGACCAGGCTGGTTCACTTCCTTCTTGACGAATTCTTGCGCAACCTGCTTGTAAAGATCGCCAGAAACCGTGCTAGAGATGAGCATAGCATGGCCCCATAGTCTCTTGTCTACAGCGATCCAGACGGCTTTCTCGCGGTCGCCGAGCAAAAGATGATTCCGTATCTGTTCAACGGCGGAAGAGTCGACAGCGTCTGCTTGCATCCCGGTAAACGTGGATGATGCTCCGGGGAGGCCAACCCCTGTTGCGGTAGTAGATGCAAGGTTCATGTCATTGTCCACGATTTCAGGGGACAAAACTTGTCGAACAGCTTTCTCAACCGCGGGATTGCCCTCAAGAATGCCATCAAACTCAACGAAGACCCGGAGAATTTTCCACAGCAGAACTCTCTCCACCGCCCTCTTGTTTTCGAGCGACAAAAAGTGCTGGAAAGCCCCGTTAGGCAGGGCATTTTCCATACCCTCTATGCCTGCAGTCAACCAGGCAATGGTGTCTTTCTTCTTGGACTTGCCCTTCAATGGCCCCGGGAACTTTGCCAGCCGTTCTTCAAGCGGTAGTACGTCCTTAACGTGCTTCATCTTTACCTCGCCAGGACTGCGAAGAATCATGGGTAAGACTTGGCTCATGCCATAACGCGGGACGTCCTTGGGAAAAGTGGTCACGATGGTATTGCCAGCCCAAGTTATGAGTGGGGCACCTCTCCATCTTTGCAAGGGATCTTTCTCACGACCATCTGTGGGAGCAACTAAATTCAGGGCTTGCGACATGCCACGAGTCCTCGTCTTTGCGGGCGAAAGCGGCCCGTGGGAAACAGACCTTGGCGAAGTCGCGCCATGTACAGAAGAGGGCCTGGGCACCGGGTCCACCGTCTTTGGCATAGATCGGTTGCCATATAATGCCCCTGGAGACTGCGTCTGTGATCGTGGTGGTGGTACAAAGTTGGTTTCTCTTGCCGGAGCTGTTGATTGGGGAAGAGGGACATAACTTGAGGTGGGACGATTTGGCGGGGAGAGCATGCTGGACATAGGAGGGCCCGTTGGTGGCGGCGTGTGCCTAGTTTGCCGAGGGCTGTAATTCGAATCCACTGGTGGCATTGCAACTGGTGGCGATCGCAGCGGCGCAGCTTCTTCCTCCACTTCTTGGGTAGGGGGTAAGGAAGACAACCGGTTAATGCGAGGCTCGTACTGTGACGAGCCGCTCCGGGACGGCTGAAATCCTTCAGCACTCGGACTAGGAAGCTTATGGAACGGCCGTTCATGGGAGGCTTCGAAGTGGGCAAGAGGGCTGGAGGTGCGAGGCAGGTGCGCAAGAACGGGCGGTGGTGCAGATGTGTATCCTCCACTACCTGGCCGGGTATTGGCGGGAGCTGGAGAGTATCGGCTGGAAAAGCCCGAGGTTGGCGGTGCTCCATTGGCTGTCGGCACTTGTGTAGGCGCAGGCGAATAGCGATTGCTTGGTGGCGCGCTCGTCTTAGGTTGTGGATCTGGTTGTAACTGAGCGTATGGGCTCACCCGTTGAGGGGCAACCAATGGAGAAACACCAGGTAAAGAAGCTGCAAGGGGTCCTAGTTGGAGAGCAGGCGAGGCCATTGGCGATGACATTGGGGGAGATGCGCTGGGTGTTGCTTGGGGGTGACCAAGTGGATAAGGTCGAGGAGATGGCAGACTGCCCTGCCGTGAGCCTGGCCGTGGCTTCGTGTGTATGGGCAGGTCCTCAAAGAAACTGCTCGACTTGGCCTTCAATTGAGGCAGAGCTTTCAGCCCTGGAAGTGCCTGTTGGGTCGGATGGACTGCTGCCGGGAGTGATGCCCTCGATGTAGACGCTCCAGGCGGAGCCACAGGCTGGCTGTACATGCTCGTGCTGCGTGGGGATGCCATGGGGGGTGCAAGTGGCATAGAATTTGCCCGTGGGAGCTGTTGCATACTGATCCGCTTCTTTGGTTGCTTCACCACGTCCATGGGCAAGTCGTATGGAGACGAATATCCGCCCTTGGCCTTGTCCGCAAAGCTTTTGAATTTAGGGATCTCAGGCTTGTTTGGGGGGACCGTACCTGACGGGTCGTACAACAGGTCTTGGGTTTGTTGCAGTTGTGGTATCGAAGGCAGAGAATTGTACGTATTGAACGCTGGCGGCGCCTGAGTCTGCGTGGTGTTGGGAGTATATCGATTATTAGTACTTGATGTAGTCATCTCGGGAGCCACACTACCCGCATATTGTTGTGTTGCGGACGATTGTGGCAGCTCATCCCCTGCAGTATCTTCCAGAAAGCCCTCATCATCACTTCCGAAGAAGTCGGCAGGATCGATTTCCTTGGGCTCTAGCGTCGAGTCTTCAAGCAAGAGTTCATCGTCTTCAACATCAGCTAGGGCAGCTGCCCACTGAGCATCGAGATCAATGGTCTCACCTTGCTCAGCATCAAGTCCAGATTCAGGCCAGCTTGTCGAATTCCCGTCGGCGGTTTCATTTGCTGTATCCGTGACGGGGGCTCCTTCTTCAGCAGCAGTGAGCTCGGATATCGCCGCATTCTCCGGTTCGAAAGCGGTCGGTTTTGTTGGGTGTTCTGAGTCTGTGCCAACAAACATGCTGGTATTCTTCCTTTGTAACGAATGGCTCAAGTCACACTCTACTGTTTCGTGGTTTGAGCCACCGTTGGTTTGACTGAAGAAATCATCACCTCCTTTCACTGTCTCATTGCCAAATGGATCGGCGGATTCCGAAACGTTGCTTGGTGGAAATTCCACGGGCTCTTCAGACTCATACTGTGGGATCAGGGGTAAACCTTCCTGAAAACGAGTATCCGACGCGTCCTCCTCGGTCCCAACCATGTCGCGGCCTACGTATTGCTGAACGGCAGAATCAGCTTGTTGACCTCGCTCGACGGCATCGTCGTCGTCAAATACATGGGCGACAAGATCTCCATGTTCTTCGTCCCGCTCCAATTCCTGCAAAATTTCTTGAGCTTGAGTTGGAGCTGGAGGCTGTTCTATCAGTTCTCCTTCGACAGGTTTGGCGGGCGGTACGACGGGGAAAGAGTTTGTCCTCTCGGTCGGGGGCATGAACCGGAAAGGATCGGTCTCAGTACGTTGCAGATTCCAGTCAGCATCTTCGTCGTCGGTCCAATTCACTTCGTGGGAAACAGTGCGCGCGAATGACATCGTGCTACGATGCTTCGGGGCTTTGCTCGTCCCGGTGGTTTGTGGTTCGGTAGCTTCGGACTCTATCGTGCCTTCGTCACCATGCGCAGTTGAGTCATTTGCAGCTTCATAAGCCCAGAGCCCTGCTTCCGGATCATCGTCACCATCGTTGAATTGGTTTTGAAAACCACTAACGTTTGTGGCCTCGGCGGGGTTGGTTGCGTTCTGCTGTATCTCGTGGTTGGATGAGTCTGTGTATTCTTCGGGCTGCGGCCCATCTGCCTCGACACTCGGCTCAGGCCCCGGAGACTTGTCGACATGTGAGCGCGACAGCGCGCTGGCCTCGACAATAGAATTCGGCATCAACGCTGGGTGCCATGATGCGCTGGGGGTTTCCGTCTCCATTGCAAGGGCGAATTAAAGAATTTATCGAAGTCGAAATCCCGTACGATGAAATGGTACTAAATTTGTTTTCGTCAGCATTCGCAGCTGGCACTGGCAATGGTGTCATCATCAACGTGACGGAACGAGCCCGCGCTCCAAGTGAATGCGGCAGACACGCCCGGCTAAAGCTGGCGTGCATCCAATTGTGAAAGCACAAGCCGGACAGTAATAACATACTTATACAGGAACCAGAAAGGTACAAGATTAGTACAGGCCGCGCTCCGACATTGTCATCGGGTAGCAATTCGCGTTGTGTTGAAAACTGAAGAGTTGTTGCAAGCTGGCAGATCGCCACCCGTGACACGAGCTCTCTTAGGCCTAATCCCATCAATGCTTGGAACAGCAACGCCTCCTTTTGGCACCTTGGGCTTGCAGGGTTGATCTCACTGCAAGAAAAAAAGTCACTTTGGCACTAACCCAAAGCTGTAATTGACTGCCGGCGTACAATGAGCTCCGATCCATTATGAACCTCGATTGGTCTTGGCACCATCACATGGAATGTGTCTAGGCTGTGGATCCTTTGCGCAACCATTCCTTGACGCTTGAGTCCTCAAATGCTTAGTAGTTTTCCTTATGCCTATAACTTGAGAACTGTTATGGCTTTTGAAGAGCAGCCTTGTTCCTTTTTGATTTTAAACCTTGCATCTTAGCCTCTTGAACAGTGACTGAGTTCCGGTAGCCGGCAACTACTGTAAGTGGACTTGTATGTGGCTCAAACAATGCGTCTCCCCATTAGCTCTCAAGCATTAATATAACCACAACTCAGCTCTAATGCACGATTACACATCCAGATTGGCGGCAAGAGCTCTACAATTTAATTACTAGTCGCGGTAGTTAATAATTTCATAATGATGTTGACATAGGCCGGGCTAGTTTCACTACGCGGTCCTGTTTCCCCGCTTCGGATACCGGGCACCTAATATTAACGGGAAGCCGGTCCTTGGAGCTGATAATCTCCTGGCCATCTTGACGTTCAATATCCCGTACAATACTGGTGTCCATCTGTTGGAGCGGTAGCGCGTTCACCTAGTTAATTGCTACCAGTTCCTCTACTACACTAGTATACGGCCTACCGAAATTGTATATGCTGAACGGGAAAAGCCCGAGGACGGACGAGATCAAAGGCGTTAAGTTAACCAGTTCTGAGGATGGTAAAGGCACAGAAAGCGATGAAGGCGACAAAGAGGCACAGGACAAAGACACCCTTCTCCTCACAGATTGTTACTACGGGAAACGGCTCGGCGCGTGGGCGTCCTAAGGCCCTGTGCAATAAGGACATACTCATAATAATTGTTTGTTATCTGTAACGGGTCGAGGTATATTAGCAATAGCCGTCAAGTTCGTCCACTTCAAGGGAGCTAGCAATAAGATAAGTCCGTGAGTGTGCGTGGCGCCGCGGTTCTGACCCCTTTCGGTGGTTTCCATGCTAACTATAGGCAGGACTGTCTTCTTCTTCACGCCCGCAAGGAAGCTTATCTTCTGTGCCGTAAGCCCTATCATCGCTAGCGCTCTATGACCAGGCTTTCGACGTAGCGAGCGCAACAGATACGATCTAGGTACTAAACACAAAGGTCCGAGGTGCGGTTCAATCTACGGCTATACTGTGGAAGCAGTTAAGACGCAAGGTTCCAATTTATCGAAAGTTCAGCGGCGCTGAGTTAGCCGTAGACGAGGCCATAGCCTATACCAAGTTAAGAGGCGATATGCGCCGACAGAGCCTTAATACAGGTTTCGAGAAGGCTTGGACACCACGGTTCGTCCGGGGAGGAGTGTCGAATGCAGCAAACGGTAGGTAGAAGCAAAGCAACGGTTACAGAGGACTACCGGTACTAACAACTTCTGCGCTAGGGAATACGCCTGATACCGTCCGTAACTAGGTTAGACGATACGCCACGATCCCAAGTTTGCTACTTTTCACGGCGCGTACCTCAACGAGAACGTCGAGTTCCACCTCCAGAACACATTTCTAGAAGAAGCCAAAGGCTAAATATACAAATTGTTCGCGCATATCAGCCTTACGCGCGATCCCCGCGCAACAAGAGACGTATTCCCCAAGGAGTTCTAGGAGAACCTGTCACCCAATCCGGAAATTATAGAGCTAGAGCAACGACGCCAGAAGTTGAGGGTGGTTAATACCAGGTGCAAGGCATAGAGAACGAAGCCGAGATCCGCAGGCTGACTAAGGAGATAACGAAGCTGCCGTTTATCTAGCCAGTTACGGCCTTATTGTCCCCCGGATTTCTCATCATGCCTACGAAACCCCCTTTAACCCGATACTGTGAGGACTGTAGGGATCAAAACAAAAAGAAGTGCACTGTTAAGAGCATCCGCGGCCATTGGCGCCTACAGAACGAAGCCAACATTCTTAGGCGCTACCAGTCCAAGACTCCGTTCCTTCGCCCTATCATCGATAAGGTCCAATAGCTAGCCGATCCGCCCTTCCATCATTCCAAGGTTTTTAGACAGTGAAATTCTCACGGAATCGAAGCAGAAGTGGCTGTCGCGCCCCTAAATTAAGCACGTAGCCAGGTGCATCCTCAAGGATGGCATGGTTCACACGGGTATGTCATGACGTTCTCATCTTGTCTATGTCCTCTATTCTCACGAGTTTTTTAGATGTGAAATTAGACAGCGTTTTTGCCAACTACGGCCAAAGCGACCAGTGCTTCTCAGATATCCAACTTGGTGACTGTGGAGGCGTTGTCTTTAAAGACTCAGGATTCGCTAGGGAGGGCCACCTTATTGGAGCTGCCCTCACGTGTATCCCGGAAGCCATGTTTCAGCTTTCTTGGCGCACATCGACAAACGTCTGGTCATTTGAAAATGCGGTACGTGTCTCAAAATACGCCTCGCCCTTATTTCCTTCAACTTACCTGTTCCAGATCCTTAGCCTTATGCATGGAGAGGGTCGTCACCACTTCGATCCTGGCTGGGAAGGAATCAAACCAGAAGACCAGGATTATGAAACCACAGTGGTGAAGCGAATTCTTTCGGTCCGTTCCTACCATCGATTGCCGACATCATTGAGTCGGACACCTTCGAGATCATCCACTTCCTTACTCGGCAAGGACCTCCGCAAAGGCCACTTCAACGGTGAACGACGATATAACTTCCTCTTGCCGAAGACAAGTTCATAAGGCGAACCCTGAAACTAGACCTCCGGACAGGCCGACAGTGGAGGAAATTCTTTAGGATGAATGGTTCAGAGGAATCAGACGATACCCGGGAACCCATACCCACGGGTACAAAAACGGTCAGGCGACGAGGCTAACAGCTAGCGCCATGGCTTTTAGCACAACTTATAGACTGCGGATGTCTGGGCCCTTAGTGTGGAATGATCTGAAAGGCCCCAACTCAGACTAGTGAAAATTCGACTACTTCGAGGCGCAGGCTATACCTCCCAGCCATATCACGGTGCAGTGCAGTATTAAATTGTAATCTATTTTACTGTCAGTGAGGATTCGGCATACGATGGGGCTTTCGCGCTGAAAATTGTCTCTTAGCTGTCTCGGAACTCGACCTGCTTTGGATTTTGTTAGGCAGTGACAGATAGGTAGGGGGTCAGTTGGGTGTATTGATGAGTATGCACGTATCCGTCTATCTATATGGTGAGTGGTCGATCCCCTGAACAGTGACAACGTTAGCAAATATAGGCATGTCTGATATGCCTATGCGTGACAATAATGTGACTATCGCTGTAACCAATGTAACTTGTTTCTGTAACGAATATAACGTATCGCTGGGTTAGGCCTGACAGATTGCTTTGTCGTTCAGCCACCGTCCGATTAAAAATTGAAGTCCAACATGAAAGGGTAACAAGCGCTGTGGTCGGGCTTGCTAAGTGTTATTTAATCTATTAGTAAGGTATACTGCCGCCTTAACAACTCTGTTCTACTTGCCTATTATTAATCAGTTACTCCATACACACCCTATGATTTTATTCAACACCTCGTCAGCAGGAATTCACTTACTAGCAAAACCCCTACAGCACGCTTGGACGTTTACGCGGCTAGACCATCAGACGTTCTTTACATCGAGGCTCTAAGAGGAGGAGTATTAGCAATGCAATACTAGTAAGTCCTCGGGGAAGGTCTACTTATATTCTGCGAATCAGGCGATCTAGTATATTAAGTGAATCAGTCCTTTGTTAATGACTCTAGATGGATGTCGTATTGATTACCATGCCTGCTCTACACGCTGCTCTACGTAAGTTGGTGTAACAAGGCTTTGTATCTGCATGTACTCATTTGGACATGATTTACAATCCGACCATGACCATCTTTTAAACTCGGTATCAACAGTTGAGAAAGGTTGGACCCGAGACAATTGCTACGAATTTGCTGGCCGGAGTGGGAATAGGGGCAGCTAACTCTGATTTTAGCTCACAACTCATCATGTACGATTCTTATGTTACATTTCCAATAGCTTTATGCAGCTCTATTTTCACACTGTTGTTCTATCATTTGATCCATAATGATACTGTTCTTGACTATTTAAAAATATACCAGCTTAATATATTGTTGAAGAACGCTGTGTGTTAATAGAATATCCATTCATGTGATTCATCCGGGTTGACTCTCATTGCCACCTTCTCGTCCCTAAAAAAGTTGTCTTGTGGCGTCTCTAATCCACAAATCATAAACAGTATCATCTTGTGGCAGATAATTGGTGTTCAAACGGTCCCATGTTGACTAGATGACACGTCACTAATGGAAAATATTTTGGCCGTCAATGGGATTCCCATTATTTCTACCGTTTCCAAAACCCGTACTTGCAAAGAAAGTCATGACCTAGCAATAGTTAAATCGAGATCTGGTAGGTGATGAGGTAATGGGAATCTCCTATCTTCGTAGGCCATTGTAGTTCGTAGTTCGACATAGGTTCTGACTCTGGGGCGTTGCATTGTGTATATACTTCAATTGTAGTAGATGCATCTTCCTCTTGTTTGTGTGGTGTGATGGCAGAAAAGTGAAGGAGTCAAATGATGTGAACAGGTGTTCCCAGGGCCTGAAGTATCAGCGGCCGGACACTTCAACATTGTCCGGAGTCAGACTGCTAGATAATTGAACGACATGATTAATGTGTCAACACTAGCTCCTTCACAAACGGGGTGAAATTCGAATACTCGAATCACGTTTTCAAAGTCAATCCGCCACTATAAGGTTACGGTCCGTCTTATTTCATCAGAGTGGGAATTCGGTTTTCCAATACCAAATACAGTGCTTCATAAACAAAACCAGAGCGCATATGGTGGATAAAAATTACGCCCTGGTTCAGAGGTTTTCTGCACCGGTAAATGGCAACAAGTCAACTGAATATAAGACCCTAGCGGTCATTCGCCTCAAAATCACGAAATAAGGCCAGGCTTGTTGATAATTATCGCATAATTGCTCTGACCTCAACGAAGGCGAGCTTGTAAGTACGTCAAAACAGATATAGTCAAGCCTCAACATTTGTCCAAGTGACCAGCCCACAACGATAGGATGCAAAATCTTCCTGCCAACAGCTTCACATTTACTTTAACACCCTGTCACCCCCGACTAATCTCATAAAAGGCAGTCTCGCCTCCAATGGAGCAATTTTCCCTCTGGGCCTCTTCAGCTCCGGTAGCAAAGCCATGACTGAAGCCTCCTAATCCTCGGCTGCATGCATCTGAACCACGGCACCTCAGACAGCGAAGCGACCTGGGCGTGCCTCAAATGAGCGGCCGTTGCCAGGAAGCGGTGGGAGGAGCATCATAGGATGGTGAGTAAGATGGTACTTGCGGGACGGTTGCTTGGTTTTCGGCATGGGGATGAGTGGGAGTCAGGTAGGTTTTTCGACAAGCCGGTGCCAAATGTGCTGTTTCCTCAGAGCAACTCGCGTCAGGAATTTGCGGAGGCAACTGAGTTGAAGGGGAGGATAACCAATGTCTGTATTAGGACGTTGGCGTCTTGTTTTGTTCCCTGTTTTTACCTTTATCCTCGACTACTTCGTTGCCATGTCTGCAGTACATCGCCGAAGACTGCTGCCTAGACCTGGCCGATGACAATTTGAGTACATCACTCTATTCCCGACGACTATTATCGCCGCGTTCACCATATGGAAGCATGCGGTCATGAAGTGTTTCATCTACTTCGTTCATGGGCTTGAGAAGCATGTCTAGGTAGTGGTCCCGCAAAATGATATCTCTTGAGTTGTCGTGTACATAGACCATAGGCACATGCGAAAGTTGTACATGTTATGTCGTCTTCGTGCTTATAAGTGAGTCAACTGCAAGAGAGCCGATATTGCTAAAGGAGAGGCAGGAGTTGAGTTGCCAAAGTGACTGTTGACTGTTGATAGTAGTCTAGCACAAGATAAGTGTATCGTAATCACTCTCAACGCAATGTCCCACATACTGACTTCAATGTCATGACGTAGTCTATTGCAGGAACAAATGGTTGGCCAATTGGTTGCAAATAGTGTACTATACATGTTCACCCAGATAAAACATTTTTCGCGCGAGGTATAAGTAAAACGCCGGTCCCGTAATTTCATGGTGTTCGATCGACACCTTTCCCTTTGACGTCCGTTGGAGTCCCCTCGGTTGATTTGAGCAGCTCTCGGAGACTGCCTGCTGCATAACTTTTGGATTTCGTTCTCTTTGTATCCGACGAGGCAACTTCTGTTACAGGTGTACCACGCCACGGTATCCAATGACTGAAACCGGATAACAATCCTGACTGCTCACGAGGCTCTTCAGGATTCGCGATCGCCGCTGCAGCCACAGATTCCAAAATAACAGCTTGCGATGGCTCCCCTGGAGGCTCCTGTGTGAAAGCTTCTGTACCCGGGGCTTCTTGCGATGTCCTGATCTCGAGATGACTTCTCGATGTCTTAGGTTTTGCAGGCTCACCTACTAGTGCAGTTCCCGAATTCCTCGGCGAATTGCTGTCACCTTGGCTCTGATGGCGTGTAGTGTCGATCACGGCCGTTACGAACGAGGTCGACTTGCCTCTGACTACCTGCTTTTGGTCCTCTGCTTGCTCCCCACTCGGTTGCTCTTCACCACTGGGAGAACTTCCACATTCGCTCTTGCGATGCCGTGCAGCCCGGCCACGAACTTCGTTCGAAATTTCTTTTGCTGATTTCTTCTTGCTTTTGTCCTCCTCCGATGACCGGCTCGAGCTCATGATGGTCTCCAATGTGCCATAGGCGGCGCTTCTCCTGCGAGCACCACTTCTGCGCTTTATATGCCTGCTTCCACTCATATGCTCATCATCACTTGACACGGCTTGGAGCGTCGGCCCGCCCGGTACCTGATGCCTGGATGAGGTTCCAGATGGTTGTCCCAGAAACCCAGCTCCAGACCCGTGAGGTGCAACATGAACTTCATACTGATTACTGAGGGAATATCTTGATCTGGCGCATATTTCAGCTATTCGATCCAGATCTGCGCCAATGTCTTGCTGCATATCCGCCATAATGCTCTTGAAGTTGAAAGCTTCGAGCGGCGGTAGCTTGGCATTGTCGCCAAGTGCCGACTTCTTGCTGCCTTTGTGGCGACCCATACTCAATACCATGCCATTCCTGCCTGGCCGCCAATTCGACGCGTTGGACGAGACTGAGACAGAGGACAGGGGTTTCCGACGACCGGCTGGGCGGCTAGCAGCAGATGGAGGTGGGCCCGAGTAAGTTCGTACTATTACAGGATGTGAGTACGTGTCCGTCGTCGTCGTCGTGGTTGTACTAGGCGCTCCTGCACTCTTCGTATAACGGTGACGCGACGACGGCTGCGAGCGATTAAGTTCGCGCAGTGCTGTAGTCCGGCCCGCAGTAGAGGAGTCGTCCAGGGGAATCGGCTTTCCCTCGGCGGTGGAGGGAATCAGGGATGTACTTGAGGCATTCGGTTGGGTATAAGGAAGAAAGGTGAAGAAGGGAAGGGAGTAGCGGCGGGATTTGGAGGACCGCGCGGAAGGGGGCGGAGGAGGATGAGCCGGGTGAGAGAGGGGAGTTTTGGTAGAGGGAGGAGGATGTTGACGTTGAGGGCGTGGTGTATCTGAATTCCGACTCGACATATCTTCGGGTCGCTGCTGGGGCCGAGGGTGGACATATGCCATCTCATATATGCATGGACAACGTATAAGAGTGAAAACAAGTATAGACTCATCAGAGTATGTCGCAGATAATGTAGGCAGGAGTAATCTAAGTGGTATGTAGACGGACAGGTCGTGGGTCTCCGTCCGTATGTCGTATGCCGTGCGTCCCTAGTGTAGAGGTTGAATGCTGCACATTCCAATCGTGGATAGACGAGCGAAGCGAAGCACTGCGCAACCAATGCCCGGGCCGGACCAGACAATCTTGCAGCCGCGTAGGGTGTCGCGGGATTTCAGCAACACATTGTTTTGGACCAGTTGTGAGTAGACACACTTGCTTTCAGACAGAAGGTAAATGTAGCAGTACGCGGAACGGAGAATATATCGATATAGGATCAACGCACGCAACACGGAAACGTGGGTTTTGGTGTGGTGAAGTGGGGGAAGTCAGGACAGCTTCCAGAGCTCCAGACCCCGGACCCAATGCAAGAGAACTAGACTTGAGAGTGATGCTCGTCTCCAAAAAGATCTGAGACCAGGGCCGTTGCACTTTCAAAGCAACCAGGGCAAATGCGTCGCCAATGCAATGCAAATGTGACAACGTCAAAAGGGGGAACGGAGGAATGATTGTCGATTTGAACCGCTCGAAACTGTGGGAGTGCGCGAGAAAGTGGGCGCCAATGGCTATCGACGAGAAAATTTTGGTTTGCCCTTTGCCTTTCTCTGTTGACCGGCAATGCCTCGCGAGCCTCCTGGCCTCTCGTTGACTGGTCGCAGTCAATGATAGTTTCTTTGGTGCGCAAGGGCAAGAAGCAATGCGGGCTGCACGAAGTCGTGGCTGCCGTTCAAAGGGCGGCTTCAAGGCGACTGGCAGGGATCTGGGAGGGGATTGTGGATTTGTCGACCAAAGAACATCGAGGATTCTCTTAGCATGAGGGCAACGCCAGTCGTGCAGTCTAGAAAAGACAACGGCGGTCGGCCCTAGCGGTGACATGACGCTCGCTTGCTTGGCTGGATTTGCTAAATGGGCAAGATGGGGATGCCCAAGTCAACTACATCTCCCGATACGTACCGAGGACCTCCGACGACATCCGATCGACTAAATCAGCATATTCGCTGGAATTGTCCTCATTGGCAGCCCACGTAAGCGTCCTCATTCATCAGACAGCCCGCTTGTCAAAATAAGCCTTGGAGGCTGGAGCTCCCGAAGTCCTACCCCGCTGTCTCTAATATGACGATGCAAGGAGAACCGACTGGCTGCTGCGGATAAATTTGGCTCGAATGGATATGCAGACAGTCTCTACTGCGTTTAATCGCCCCATCATCTGCGCCCGGCTGTCCTCTGCCTTTGTGGACAGCTACAGAGCTAATGGCTTGAACTGCCACGCTCTGCTACGTGTACGTGCATGTTCTACTACGGGCAGGCAGGCCGCCCAGGCTAGCAGCAGGAGTAGCAGATACGGGCCCGCCGTGGATTTCGGCTTATTTTCAACATGACCGGAAATGTGGTCGACACATGCTTCCTTCCGTCTGCACATCAGCCGCCGTCCGAATTGATCGAATGAGCAGCAACCAAGTATCCCTTTTATTTGTCCGTCTCTCGGCTTGGCACCCCGCGGCCAGGGCCGTCTTGAAATACGCAATTCATGGAAGAGATGTTATGCAGCTGCTGTTCCACGAAGTCATGCAGCTCATCGTCCGTGTCGTCAAGCAGCTCCGATCGTGTAGTCTAATCGTGTTCAACTGACAGCAACGCAAGCAAACACGTATTATATGGCTTCGAGGGATGACCATGGTTCCTCGGTTGGACATGCTTGACGTTTTGAGTCGCCGGCGCATCATTATTGATCGTTTTTTGCAGCAACATTTGCCAGATGAAACCGACTCGTTGTTGACAAGTAGATGAACAATAAAGTTGCCTTTTCACTGCAGTCTGGCCATGTTATAAGCAAAACATTCGACCATGAAGCTCCATAAGTTTTACTTCAGGGTTTACAATTGCTTGTCTCGTTCCATAACTCTTGCTTGCTGACCACGTGGGCTGTGTTCCGAATGAACGCATCGAGGCAGATCGTCGAGTCGATTACCACGTAGTTGAGAAAAAGAATCCTAGGTCCAAACGCCTAACCATCTCATGTTCCTCCTGCCTTTAATATATCGTGCCCTCGTGATTCATGCGACTCGATAAAGACGCTTATACTGTAGCCATCTCAGCTCGCGCCATCCACCGGCTGATTATGCGGTAGGCTGAACAATCGTACCGTAGCCGTGGCCACCGCTTTGTACCCGGTCACTGTAAACCCCAGGGGCTCTTCGTGCAGCAAAGCGGCCTTCCCTTGCTTGCTCCCGTCGGTCGTAGTATATGTATTCGAGGTAGAAGGCATGGATGTGACCGGGGATATAACTAAATACACTACGTCAGCTACATCGAGGTTGTAGGGTCAAACAGAGCACACTTACCCTAGCAGAGTCAGGCAGATGTTGATGAAAAGATCAGCACCGCATCCTGCAACTGCCCAAACCCCAACGGGAGGGACTGCACATAGTTAGCGTGCCACACTTGGAAACGGATTACAACTGTACGCTTACAGAAGATAGTGATGAGAATGATGAGGATGGCGGAAGCGGCCATCTTGGTCGTGGTTGATACGAAGGCGTCGATTCTGGTGATGCGTGATGTGGGGTTGGTTTGTTCCGGCACTAAGTGTGATTTCGCGCAATGTGGGACGTTGGATCTGGAGGAGACTCTGGGGAGAGTAGAGGATTTGGTTATCAATATCAACGCCTTTTTATGTGGTATTTTCCAAATTCACGCGTTGCCAACTTCGGTGATGCTTAAACCATGGTGGCGATGGTTGGACGAAGCCTCACTGCATGACGTATGTTCAAACTAATTCGATGCACGTGCCACACCGCAAGCGTCTAGAATCAGGTCAAGCAACTATCGGTTGTTCGGCTTGCGAAGCGTCTCAGTGCATCAAAAATGCTTGGTTAACTTTGAGGTGGGCCAGTGCCTGTGTATGCTCACCAACTCACGATACTAGCCAGATTTAATCCACGGGAAATAGTCATTTCAATGACTTCTAACTGCGAGCAATTTCTCTCAAGGTGGGGGCAACTTGCACATCTGATATCGACACACCCATGCGTGCTCTACCTACCTAAAAGCCTCCTTGCTTGTAAGTCAACAAACCTGTTCCCAGGCTATCTATAAATGGTTGAACAATTCCTATAAATTCAAGAAAGATCACGTAGTCAAACTTCCTGGAGAGTGTAGTCTTTGCGATACTATACCAACTCAAATCCACGTGGCAACTAGAGTCGATGGAAGACCTGTCTGACCCAGCCAACGTTGCAGGAACCGTTGGAAGTTTAAATTTATTCCAGAATGCTTCTGAAACGAGCTAGCTCTTGTCTTTCGGCCTTTCGGGCTAACAAGGTTGCGACATTAAAATAGGCTTGTTCTCACAATTATCATCATCCCAGGGATTTGCTGGCAATTTGTAGGCAGAGTTGAAAGGCAGAGGTCGCCTCTAGGCAAACCCAGGCCAAATTCATCTTCGAGAAGTGACGGACTTAACGCCAGTTGGAGACTTTAAATGACTGCTTGTATAAGCACCGGTAGTCGAAACGGGGATTTGCAAGATCTTTGAAATAAGGAAACAAATGCAACAGCACTGCACCCCGGGATTTCGTTCGGCATAGGGGATCGCACGCTTCCAAGACTGGTGAAATCTATAATGAGCGCACTTCAAGTTACCGAAAGTGACAAGTCGAGGTGATGAGGTGAAGACCCAATGCTGAAGTTTTGATGGCTGCTCCGTACTTCAGTTGCTTCGGTATCGGCAGTTCGAGAAGCTTCAAGACTTCATAAAACTATGTAGTTGCAAGCGCCCTCAGATGACATGCGACGGGGATTCGGGTGTCCGAACCATCCACTGACGTTGGCTTGGTTGACAAGTTCCGACGAAGAATCCAATGCGGTGTAGCCAACCAATGAGCTAGTAGACCTGCAACCCTTTTGCGCTAACACATGCTCTTATGCTCTCATAATAGGACCATAATAACGCTTCGCCTAATAAAGCCGGCAAGACTTGGTGGGCGGTGGACAACCTCAACAATGCTATCCCATTCCCGCAATAATCAGACACGTTGCAGAAGGTCTGTAAACGAACGACATGGAGTGGTGAGACTGCTGTAAACACCCTTCCCCAATGTTGCCGAAAATCGGGATGGCCTAAAAATGGTTCGACCTTCCCAGCTAGGAAGGTATCTTCAGTGTAGGCTTGCGCATGCACATGCCATATGCGCTGTACCCTAAGTGACATAGCCGCCAAGAGAGGCACTAAGTAATGTAGTTGCTGGAGTTTGGAGAACCCCACGGGCAATTCTCGTTGCTGACGAGGATTCATCTCAATGTTTCAGGATTCTCGCTTTGGAACAAGACCCCTTCATCACAGCCGCCAAGCCGACCGTGACAGCAGCCCTGTTCCCCAACACTTCGCTGGCCCATACTGATGCCCCTTAAGATTTGGCTGAAATCTAGATTGATGAACTGGCCTCGTAGGTGTTCGTCAATGGTAAAAAAAAAAGGCGGTGTAACCCATGTTCATTGAGACTGACGATTGGATATCTTTGCTTTGTTCTCCTCAAGCTGCTCACCCGTCGGAAAAGGTGGCACACAATTGAGTTTCAATCAAGAGGTGGCCGATCACGGGTCATTCCGTGTTGATAGTGAAAAGGGGCACAGACTTCCGCTTCAGTGTCCCAAAGTTGATCCAAGCTTCTATGTTGCGCACGTTGATAATTCCCTCCCGAAGTCATAAGGGGCGCAGGCAGTCGTTTCTCAGCCTATGGAATCTGTTTAGTATTCAGGGTTCAGTACAACAACTTGTCTGTTGGCTAGGCTCAGAGAGCGCCATGATAGACCAGGACCAGGCGTCGAACATGGCAACCGTGTTGCGTGCCCACCTCCATAATGGCCCCAGCCCGAAATCTGAATAAGTCAAGTACAACGATAAAATAAGGTACGATGCATGCATTCGTCTCGATCTCGAGGGGACCACCCTGTCAAGGTCAGCCGCCTGCACTATGAACGCACAAGCGTGCTGCGACTGTCCCCAGAAGCAGGTCCTGACTCCTGTGACGAGTCTCGCATAGTGCGTCGACCAAACCCACTGGAGTCCAGCCCCATAACGTCGAGGATATGTATAGTTACCCAGGAGAATTCGCCTCCTAATTACAACGATTAAGTGTGTTATATATTTAAGAATCAACTCTACTTACAGTCTTCATTACTGTATATTAGATCTATATTCTGGCATACTTTATGGACATCCTTTATATAGAAGGTCGCTCAGGTAAGACTAGCTTATCTAAATTATACGAATCTTATATATTCCTAAGTCTTTTTAAGAAACCGATAATACCTATATAACACTTCCAACGTAATTAATAAGCGAGTAGATTAGAAAACAGCTAACGTAATAGGATATTTTTCATTGGAAAACTTTTCCGTATTAAATATAGAATTAACTCTCGAAAAAGGTGAATTGCTCTTTACTATCTAAGCTATTTTAAATAATACGACACAATCTATTCGGTCGGCTAAGCGTATCTATTAAGTATTATACGTTATAATACATACTTGTATTTACAGTTAAGTATCTCAACGTAATACTACCCCGAAATTAAATAGAAGAAACTTACTAATTTCGAAGAATTAACAATTGTTTAGTAAATACTCGACTATAATATGCGCATATATAAACGAAACTATTATAATATAGACCTGACATATATAAATAAGTAATTTTAGTGATTAACTTGGATTCGGGTATAATGTATGATTATAAATTTGTTGCAGTAATAGATAAAGTCCTACTTGTGGTACTTCAATGTGTTCTTGCTTAGTTCCTAAAGGAGTTAGACGATGGCAAGCTTACGGGTACGGTTCGACAAAGAAGGACAACCTCGCACAGTCCAAAACTAACAGTACAGTTCCCGAGCCATCCAACGCAATTGCCAACTTCAGGCCGTCTTTGCCTACTGCCTTCTTAATCTCTCTCCGCCTTATCATCTCCTCACTCGTTTGTCCCTTCAAACTCTAACCCTGATAGGATTGTGAGGGCACCCTGAATAGGATAACGAGCACTGAGGAGAGCAGGAGCTGCTGCTAACAACGCTGTGTCGGCCACGAAAGTACATTGTGTTGTCGGCTTTTTTTGTGCCTACTCGAGGCTCGGTTCTGAAAGTTCCCTCGCCATCCTCCGACCCGCCTCCCCTGACACCTCAACCCAACCTTTCTCAACGGGCAGCCTTCGATTCCTCGAACTCCTCCAAAGCTCAGGCAGCTGACTGCAATACGGGAGAGAAACATCGGAAGTAAAAAAAAAGTCATTGCGTCGGTCAATCACGACAGCTTCATCAACATCTCTCGAACTGGGCATTCGAGCATCCAGCCTACTTCCATCTCGATTTCTGTATCATATTCATATACCACTACACCGTATACATATTCAGGTATCGAAAATGTCGAACCAGCAGACGCCGCCGCCCCATATCGACCGATACGTGGTCATCCACGTTGCCACGACCTGCGACGAGCACGGTGTCTACGTGACAAAAGACTCTGCCGAGGTCATCGAGCTTGGATGGATCCTGTTGGATGCGAAGACACTAGATGAGGTATGGAACGGAGCTCGCCAAGGGACCAGCACGATTGAAACAGTCGAATTTGCTACGTTTAGACGACGATGACGCTGACGAAGCTCTCTTGCGCCCGAACAGGTTACCCGTGAAAGCGTCTTGGTCAAGCCGATCAATACTCCGATTACTCCTCTCTGCAGTAAGTTGCAATTGATTTCTTCTTTGGCCAGCTTCGGCCGCTCCTTTCAGAGCTCTGCAGCCTGCTGCTGTTTGCGCGTCTTTCCCAGCCATAATTGTTTGCCCAAGCCGTTTATGTGGAGCTCACGACGCTGATTCGACCCGTGTACTTGCAGCGAGTCTCACGACCCTGACATGGGAGCATGTGCGAAATGCGGGAACCTTCCGCGACGCAATCAACCGCTTCGACGCCTTTGCATCCGAACACTTGACTTCGCAAAATCTCGATTTTGTCTTTGTCACCCTGGACGCCTGGGATCTGCGAGTCCAGCTGCCGCGTGAAGCTCGCGACAAGGCCGTGGTTTTGCCGCCCTACCTTCAGCACTCGCGCACTTTCGATCTGCGCACCGAGTACCAGCGCTGGCAACAACACCACCCCGAGTCGCTGCCCTTTGGCCCGAGCATGCTATCTAACATCTGTGCTGCCCTTGAGGTCGAACCCGTGCAGTCGAGCGCCCCCATTAAGCATAACTTGCCTTTCCATCTCCAAGCGTTGGCCCCCGCCTCGCCTCGCCGCGCCATGGAAGAAGCTGTGACGCTCGCTCGAGTTCTTAGGGGTCTCATCCGCAAGTCACAGCCGCCTCAGGAGCATCCCGACGTCCTTACGCGACCCATGGATGCCCGAGCCGATGTGAGAGCGTTCCTCTCGGAGCGAAGCAAGGTTTTGCACATGTCTGGCCTCCCTCACGACACAACTCAGTCCGAACTTGAGAGCTGGTTCACCCAGTTTGGCGGCCGCCCTATTGCCTTCTGGACTCTTCGCACCCCCGAGCAACACAAGCCGACTGGCACAGGATTCGCCGTCTTTTCATCCCATGAAGAGGTGAGTCCACCTGAACCTCTCTGCTGCCCGCCCTGCCCCCTGGTTTTTTCTCTTCCCCTCGAATTTCTTCTGGTTTCTGCTACCTGGACGCGAGCTAATGAATGCCACAGGCTGCCGAGAGTCTTTGCATGAATGGACGTGCGCTCAACGAGAAGGCCATTGAGGTGTCGCCTTCTTCGAGCCGTGTGCTGGACCGTGCTGCCGAGATCTTGACACCGTTCCCCCCGAGCAAGAACCGCCCCCGTCCTGGCGACTGGACCTGCCCTTCGTGTGGCTTCTCCAACTTCCAGCGACGAACCGCCTGCTTCCGCTGCTCCTTCCCGGCCGTTGGTGCGAATCCCCAAGGCGGCGACATGGGTGGTGCTGGTCCAGGCTATGGCTACGGTTACGGACCGCCCCAGATGATGCCTCCTGCTCATCACGGTGGACACCACGGCAACATGGGAGGACATGGTGGAGGTCGCATGGGTGGCAGCGGTGTTGTTCCCTTCCGAGCCGGTGATTGGAAATGCGGCAATGAGGCTTGCGGCTACCATAACTTCGCCAAGAACGTCTGCTGTCTGCGCTGTGGCGCGAGCCGAGCTGGCGCTGCAGTCGTCGCTGACTCGGGCTATCCGTCTCCTATGAACAGTGGATCCAACTACGACATGGGTGCTGGTTCCATGGCCGGCACTCCTGGACCTGGTCCCTTTGCCTCGGCTGCTGGTCCGTTCGGTGGAGGTGCTGGTGGCTACGGCGGACACTTCGGTGGCCCTCCTAGTACTTATGCCCTGCCTTCGGGTATCGGCGGCGGTGCTGCTCCTTATCCCTCATTGAACACTCACTTCGGTCCTGCCGCTGGTTCCCACTCTGCTGGTCCCTTCGATAGCCGCGCTGCCGAGGCTGCTTTCCAGTCTGCTGGCAATGGCCCTGCTTCAGCTGGTCCCTCCAACAACTTCTACTCGTCTCAATCCGATAGCGATCCGTTTGCATTTCTCTCGTCCGGCATGGGCGGACTCACCGTTAGTGGTGGAGATGCCCGTCAGAATGGCGCCGGGGCTCCTAGCAAGTCGCCAGCCTAATCGGTATTGGATCTGAGAGCGAACTTCTCATCATTTTTGAGACATACAACGCACATGTCGATAATTCTCGGAGCACATACTTGGACTTATGAGAACGATGGACGGACCATCAGGACGACCTTGGCAATACTTCTCTGGACTCGACGTCTTCGAGGGTGTAGAGCAAGTTTGGGAAGAGCCGTGTGGGGGAGTCAGGTTTTGGCAGGGGGTCAGGCAGGGTGTCACCAAAATTTTACATGTTGAGGAGTGCTGGCAGGAAAGATAAAAGTGCGATTATGTGATACCGGACGCCGGTAGAAATGGGCAATGGTTTTCGACGGGCAGATGTTGGAATTCTTCGCAGGACCTGATGTCTGCCACGGATCTCGACCACTTCGATGGAATATTATCGACAGTCTCGATCTTCTCATCGGACGGACAAACTTGTACATGGAAGGATTTTGTGGCAGGAATGGCAGGGTGGTGCATAGCGCAGGGAGTGTAAGGGTATATCCTGGCCTCTATTTTTCGTGTGCCTAAAGTTGTCATTTTCTTTTCGAGTGTCTAATACTTTTCTCAATTTTTCCCCAAATGTGTGGTGTTCATTTCCCCGTGGCGGGCAAATCAGTCTTCTCCTTTTGATGCCTTTTGGCCTCCTTCCATCCTAGCACTCGTACACATTTCCCTTTATCCTTCCCAAAGTTACCTTTTGTTTGAAAGGAATCCTCAAACGGAATATCGACCCGGCATTTGGCGGCGATGGCGGCAGGCAGACAGGCGACTTTTAAGGGCGGCAGTGAAGTGGTGGAGTCGGGGAGTGTGGTTGGTATACTTGGTGGGCCGGATGGCTGGATTAAATTCAAAGGGAACATAAGGTGGACTATTTGGTCACACACGTTCGTCTTGGGATCTCGAGTCTTGCTTTTGTGCCATTGATGTTGCTGGTCATACAAACCTCTCCCGATGAACTTCAATTGCATTTTCGTTTTCGTTTCTCAATTTGTTTATTGTTATTGTTCATTTTGCGGCACTCGAGGGGATGGAGGGAGGGGTTGGACAGGACAGAGGAGAGTAAGTGAGTAAGGGGTGAATGGATGGTGGCAACGATAGTCGCTGTCATTTCTGTAGATTCGAGTGTGCATATGCGCGTTGTAACTACGATAGTTGAAGGGAAAGGTGTCAAGTGTGTAATGAGGAGGAAAGAGAGAGTAAGCAATCTGATGACCTACTGTCATATGCAGAACTAATAGTGGACACACCCCTTGAAAGAGACATAATGCAGCTCAGTGCATAGATTTGAGAGAAATGGAGAGAGATGCCGCAGGTAAAGGGCCTTTTGTGATGATATTCTGGTTCGGTTGATTCGCTCTTTCGTCTGTTGTCCCATCGTTGCATGTTTTGGGTGCCTGGAGGAAGAGGTGGTGTAATTAGGTTTGGGTTTGAGAAGTGGGAACTAACTTCAAGTGAAGTAATTCTTGATGCGACCATAGTAGCGTTTTAGAACAATAGATGGAAAGCAGAGTTCGTTGCAAGGTTCACAGCTCTGGGTCGGCAAGTGCCATCCAACCTTATCTTCACTTGGGACGACTCACCCTTCAGACCAAAGTCCCTAATAAGAGTTGATCAGCCACCTAGTTGGCTCAAGTTGGGACGGAGCTCTAGGCTCGGATTAAGTGGTTTCATCTTGGCTTTCAGCCTGTGCTGGAGATGATGTCTGATGGCACCTCATAAAGTACAAGGTCCTGGGTGTGGCAAAGCCTTCTCTCGTATATTTGACTAGAGAAGATCCTATGGGCAGAAACAGGAAGGCAAAGGCTTTACTCGCGGGCTGCCCTGCATCTAGCAACACGCTTTTGGGTTTTATGGGGAGTAGATCAATATCTCTATACTAGGCCGATTTACCTATTTTACACGCTCATCCATCCCTGAGTCAAAGGGGACAATGGTGGTCTACTTCTTTTTTCTATAAGCCCGTTCTCTATGCCTCCACGCTGGTGATTATTGCAGATGACGAGAACAGAGAAACAGAAGCGGTCCGGCAAGGGAAACTCGACGGAGTAAAGTTGATTAGGGGTTCTGAAGCCAGTCGATTTCGGTGTTGTCGGGGCGGCGCATGCTAGCAAAGACGCTCTTCTGCATGCGATTCTGTAATTTACCAGGTCAGTAATTTGTTTTATTTTTGCTTGGTCAAGACTGTTTGGGGGGGTACGTACCCAGTACTCAGGATGATCCTCGTCGCTGTCGTAGCCTGGTGAATCCAGGGGCTGCTCCAGAGTGTCATCTTCATTGACGTCAAGGTCGGGCAACTGCTGGTTGTCGTCCTCAGCCTCAGTGCCAGCCAGCACAACATCGTCACTCTCTTCACCCTCAGCATTGCGGTCTTCGCCAAACAGGCCAGACAAGTCACGACAAGGCCGAACAGACATTGTTCCGCTGTCCTGCTCAGGCTCACCCTCATGCTCTTCCATAAGCTTCTGCTCAGCATCCGCAGCCAGGTGTTGCAGGTGGTTCACGAGCTCGTCGTCGACATTGGGCATCTGGAGGATGTCCGTGATGGTGGAGTACGTCGTGTCCAGAAAGGCGGGCGAGATGTTGCCCTCGTTCTGCAACTTGTGTTCGTAGTAGTTGATGTAGAGCTTCAGCGCCGCGTTGCCGCTGATGGGTTGCGTGGACAGTCCGCGGGGGCTAAAGATACGCTGCAGGCCGGTCGGTGTCCAGGGCGAGTTGAGGTTCGTCTCATCTTCGACCAGAGCAGTGGTAACGCTCTCGTCGATCGGCTCGTCGTCGCTGTGGTACACGTTATCATCACCATGGCCCTGGCTCCGAGCCCGACCCATAATCTGATCATACGAATGAGGATACATCTGGGCATACGCCTGAGCCCGAGCTTGCGCCTGGGCTTGCGCCTGGGCTTCCGCCTGGGCATGCACGACAGCGATCAACTCGGTCGTCTTGGGACCAGGAGCATCATCAGGGTGGGTGTTAGCATCGATACGATTCATCCTGCCATCAACCCTTACTCCCAAATTTCTCGGATCCCGTCCCGCCATATTGCTGAGATCCATGCGGAAGTTGTGGCTCTCCCAGGCCTGTTCGATATCGCTATTGTTGGGGTCATCGTACAACCCCAAATCGTGGCGGTTGAGCCGGTCTTCGCGCGCCGTCTGAGCCATGTAGACGCAGTACTTCTCGTCGCGGCTCAAGGCGTGCCAGAGAGCGTTGCGAGCGTGGTACTTGGTGAACTCATTAGTTGTGTCAATACTACGGTTTTTGCGGTCCTCGTCTTTCATGAAAATTTCTTGCTCCGTGGGGCCCAGGTTGTTGCCGGTGCGCAGGTCGACAAAGCCCCAGAGGAACATGTTCAGGATGTGGTCTTCGAGGTGGAGCTGGCGGCGGGCCGACTCGGTGGCGATGAGGGAGGCGGGCCTGACGAGCTTCTTGCCGTCGGTGCCTAGGTATAGCTGGCCCACTTCCCGGGCGGGCACCCCCAGGATTAGGTTTTTGTCGGGGCCCTGCCAGTCGGATCCGTCTGGGAGGTGCCACTTGTGGCCCAGGTCGGTGCGGATCTTGAGCTGCAGAAAGGAGTGGACGGAGTAGTACTTGTGCCCAAAGAGCAGCTCCCAAAGGGGAAGAAGGCTCTTCTGGCTCATGAACAGAGTGACGACGTCGCACGACTCGGGGCCGTAGACGGGGTCGTTGAAGCGGAGCGCTAGCTTGCACAGGAAGTGCTGCATGTTCCACAGGTCGACGTCAGTGAAGATGTTCTTATCCTGGATCAGCAGGTTGCGCTCCTTGGTGGTGCGCAAGTCCAGCAGGCGCCACAGCTTCATGACTGAGATCGATGTGCCCCGGGGGTAGCGCAGACCCTGGCGGGCCAGTGTGGCCAAGATGTCAGAAACGATTTCCTCGCGGAAGCAAATCATCTGGAACCACTTCATGGTGGGAATCATGCGCTTGTGGATCTTCGGTTCCCCGCCCTTCAAGGGGCCTAGCAGAGGCGGGCTCACTTTGGAGCGGAACGACTTGTCCTCTTTGATGAGGTGTCGGTATTGCCAGTGGCGCCAGTCGAAGACAAACATGCCCTTAGGGGCGTGGAGGAGGGACCACCGATAGAAGGAAGACCGCATGCAGTTCTCAATCATGGAGTTGAAGTGTCTCGAGGCGCAGTACAAGTTGAGAAGCTCCGTGGGCGAGAGGTAAGAGCCAATGCGCTGGATAAACTCGGCATGGCCGGCCACATTGGCGAGGATGGATTCGGTAGGCGCCTTTACAGTGCTACTGCCAGTGGTTAAGGCAGCTTTGGCACGATCAACTCGGCTAGCAACGAACTTTTTGCCTTTAGCTTGAGGGCCCTCGGGGTTTTCTGGAATGGACCTGACATAGACTTGACCATTGGCAAACTTGACGGTGACGGGCGTGTTGAAGGGGGCATAGAAGGAGAAGGTCTCTCCGGCGGTATCAGAAGTGACGCCGTAGGAACGGGGCAGCGGTGCGATGAGATGAGCTGTACGTATGAATTCCTCCTTCGCATCCTTGACGCAGATAGGAGTGCTGAGGAGCATGAAGTTTCCCGAGTTGAGTGGCTCGAGTTTGGCGTTGTTGAGATCCTCGCATGCATTGATCTGCTCGGGCGTCAGGATTGTGCCGTAAGGGACGCCAATGAAGTGAGTCGGCACGGGAAGATCGAGGTCTGAGACCTTGGCTGCGGTGGCTCCGGGACGCGACAGGTCCAGCTTCTGGGGAGGTCCCTTGCGGGTGCCAGCAGACAAGCTGAAGCTACGAATACCGGTGGCGGCATTGCTGATCTTTCTCATGCCCGAGCCATTGTTGAAAGGTTCAGTGGCAACAGCAGTCGGGGGCCCAGCAGCAGTAGAAGCAGGTGCCGCCGCTGCAATTGAAGTTCCAGCTTCGTCGAAACCAACAGCTTCAGCGGCCTGAGTAGCAGCAGTCGAAGATCCAGTCATGGAAACCTCAGCGTTAGCAACGGCCTTGCCCTTGTCCTTGGCAATCTCCTGGCACAAGCTAGGATCAGAAAAGCACAGCTT
Source organism: Pseudomassariella vexata (assembly GCF_002105095.1). NCBI lineage: Eukaryota > Fungi > Ascomycota > Sordariomycetes > Amphisphaeriales > Pseudomassariaceae > Pseudomassariella > Pseudomassariella vexata. The sequence goes on along the minus strand of NW_024467956.1, from coordinate 1,441,012 downwards.
CTTGGCCGCACTCTCATCTCCATTGTCAGAGTCATCCTTCATGTCATCAGCCACCGCACGTTTGCCGCTGATAGGACCCTCTCGTCCGTCGTCGTCAAGGCAAGCAGCAGCATTAGAGATCTTGGCATGTGCGTACTTGCGCAGCTCAGCCGCAAAGTCCTTGGAAGTGAATTTTAGCTCCGGGTGTTGCTTGGAGATGTCCGCCAGCAACTCGACCACTTGCTGCTTGGAGGGTCGGTTGTTGTGGCTGGGGCCAGCTCCAGACGAGCCAGAAGCAGAGTCTTTGTTGGAAGCAGGTGGAGCCATGCTGGTATTGTGTTGTTGATTTCGTCACAAGTGTTCTGCCAAGCGATCTGTAGAAAATACGGATTAGTACATGCAGTTAGGACAGTTCAGGTCAGACGGTAGTTGCAGAAAGGCTTTATGAAATTTCAGGGCGGGACCAGAAAGGTTCGACGACATGTGGATATCAGCGGGTATTTCTGGGCAAGCAGGCGCAAGATCCGAAGGAAGATCGAAATCAACCGGTGTCTGCGTCGGGAAGGTGTGAGATTCGACGAAAGATACCAGAAGGTACCGTGATGGGGCATATATAGGAGTTGACGGGAATCTGAGATCAGAGGCACTCTTAGGGGGGAAGGCGCGAGATTCGACGTCAGCACTACCGAGATCAGACAGCACCTGTGTTAGTAACGCGCGAGATACGATGGACTATTGCCATCAGATAGTCGTCGTGGCGCCACGGGGCATATTCTGCAGAGTTGTCATGCTGAAGCAGGGCACAGGAGGGTAATAAAGGCAACCAGAGGCATCAGAGGGAGACGTCAGAGGGAGACGCCAGAGCACAAACAAACCGTTTTCAACCACAGATATGGTGTGAGATATCTGCCAGGGCAATGTTGTTGAATCAGGGGATAGGGAGAGAACAAGAAAATATCAACTTACATATAGTGGTCGAGAATGAAGTTAGGATTTTTCAATCCAGCCGTAGAGGTGGGCAGTGTCGTGAAGGGTGAGGGAAAACGTCAGAAACCAGTAGCCTGGGAATAACGTAAACAGATTCTGCCTTCGACGCCGAGTACAATTTCATAGACAACTGAGTGAAGAATAGGGCAAGCAAAAATGGACGGTGGGTTGTTCGCAAATTTACCTGTCGGGGCCGCAGCCCATTGTCTCGCTCAGTTCACCTGCAAAACTGTTGATTGGCATGCCGCATCACATCAAGTCACACACTTAGAACAATGGGAGTCCAATTTATTTGTTTTGCTCCCTCATGGCAATGGTGGTCGCACAGCCCAACCGGCGATAGACGTCACCGAGTGAGTTATCATGCAGACCATCTTGTACACCGCACATATAATCCCGACAACTTCGCTTCAAACGAGAAGATTCCTAGGAAAGTCCTGATGCAAACGCAAGTGTTGTATTTGTTGCCCTGACATTTCCCTCACCTGCTAGGACTCAAGTCTTCTGCATATTGCCTCAGTATAGTCGGTGCACGGTCCCTCAAGGACTAGAGCTCGCTATAACCCAATCAGCACTCTGATAGTAAACACCAATGTGGAATTATAAGCATCTTAAGTCACAAGAGACCGTGCGCCGGCAATAATACAAGCAACACTGTAGAAGCAAATACGACTGAGGATATGGCCAGCTTTGTGTTATGAAGGATTGTGCACCGGCCATATCACAATGATCACCCCCAAAATAGATGCCATTGTGAAACTCCAGGCTATGAGGGACGGTGGGCTGCACTAATGGCTACTCCTAAAGTCCACATACAATGGTAATGCCATAGATGACATTGAGCCTTGAGGGACTGTGCGTGGGCTATGAGATGGCCAGGCTCCCAATGTCAATACAACTAACTGTACTTCAATCGAGGCCTATGTTTGCCCATGCAATTGGGCTGTACACTTCCCATCTCTCTAATGTCCTCCTCTTTCTACCCCAAATGCCACTACAGCATCAAGCTGCATTGCACAGGTAACCAACACGTGACATATAACAGCAAAAGCCACGTGAGCGGGCATACTGGTCATGGACATGGACAGCATTCCACTCTCAGGGTGTCACCATCCCAATGCTCCCTATCGGCCGAGAGTATCAACAACCTGACAATATGCTCCAGATCAACAATAAGAGAGTGCTGCTCTTGAGTTTTGAACATTGACGTTTATCATGGTCAAGGAGCAAAGACTTGGAATTACGCCCATGCAAATTTGGTGAGTCCACAAACCACCAGGTCTCAACCCGTGGAACACTACATCACACCCGCACAAAGCAATTGATGTGTCAAGTTGACATCTATTTTGTTTCATTCATCATTCGTCGAATACACCTACATCTCCAGGTATAATGTACTCTACAGTTGTAAGTTCATCACCGGCCTCAAAGGGACGCCAGAGAGAAAAGGTTCCGGCGCTGCTGAGAAGGTGTGGTTCGCTCCATGGTCGCACGCCCACAGTAGATATTCATCCAGTTGGGCGACAGAATCGGATGAAGGAGCCCCGGGGAGTACGTTCACCTTTCACCCAGAAGGGGGAGAACCACTGCGTGAGCGTCTCAAGCCGCGCCTTGCTGCGGTCCACCCCGTCCTCGTGGGCCACCTCTACCTCGCCCCCGACCTCTACCTCTACCTCGACCGCGTGTGACATCCAGATTCGTCGGAGGAGGAACAGCACTATAAACGCCTTGCGCTTCGCCATGAACGCCATTCAAAGCAGACCGGAGTTGCGGCTGGACATGGTTGTGGAAGCCACCGCGACCACCGCGTCCACCACGGCCATTGTTGGCAGGAGCGGGTCGATAGACCAGGTTTGCTGGCTGCAGGCTTGGAGGCCCATTGTGACCAGCATGAGCTTGCTGACTGGATCCCGGGGTATTCTGTCCTCCACGGCCACGGTGGCCGTTCAATGCACCCCGCCAGGTGCCGTTCAGTGGCCCTAGAGCAGGAGCGTCGCGGTAGGTCTGCTGCCCATCCCCTCCGCCATATCTTCCTCTACCAGTTAGCGGCATCGTCGTCTGAGGAGGCTGTCTCTCTAAGCTCGTCTTGGAAACCGCGCGGACCTGCCGGTTAGTCGTATTGAGGACAGAGTTGGCTGGGACTGTGCCTCCGCGGAACGGCGAGCAACGCTCGCCTAGCGTGGTGCCGCTCATGAAAGCATTGTCGAAGACAATATCGAGCATGTGGTTGTTACCGACGGTGCTGATGCCAACAACAGTACCCTTCATGGCGATGGGCACCTTGCCGGAATCCTGAATGTATACAATCCGGTCACCCAGACTGAATTTCTGGTTGCCGAGGCGCTGCTCGGCATCCTGCGGTCGCATCAACGCGTTTCGGGGCACGGCGCGCATGGTTTTTGCCACGGCGGTAGGTGCGTTCTGAACCACCTGGTCTGCTGCCCGTTCAACTGCCTTCACAACTTCCGAGTCTAGCTGTTCGGCGTCAAGTGGGACACGCTCAAACTTGCTAGTCTCGACAGACTTAAGCCAGCCGCCAATGTCTTTGACCCTTTTACCGGGCTCCGCGGCGTTGGGGAAGAGGTCTGCCTCGTGATGCTCCTTTCCATGGGGATTCGCTGAGATGGCGGCGAAGAAGTCGGGGAACGCAACCATGTAATCAGCAATGAGCTTAACAGCCACCGGGCTGAACTCCCAGCCGGCAGCTGGTTTCCGCGAGTAGCCAAGCACCTTTTGCTTTCGCGCGTCGAATTTCAAGTTCAATCCGAGATTGACCTTCATGCTGCCCCCAATTGTGTGAACATGGAACGACGAGGTAATCTTGCTGAGGACCAGCGGGTGAAGACCAAGATTCTTGGAGACGGCATACGAGGGTATGTACCGGTTCTGCCTTTCGGCTTGTTGGATGATGGACTTGGCGAAATCCAGCTCCTTCTGCGGCAAAGTAGAAATTCGGATTTCAGCTTGGTTGCCCTTGTGACCAGTAATCTCTAAGGGACGACCGTAGTTGTAATCACCGACGAAGAAGGCCCGCGATCCGATCGGGAATTCTTCCTCGATCGGCAAAGCCACCCTCTCAATGAAGCGTGCATCTTCGCTGACGACTTCATCAACAACCACTTGAGAGGCATAGTCGGTTTCCACGCCAGGGATGTATCCATACTCCTTGACCAACGCACCCTCGTCTGTCTTGATCAGACCCTTTAGCATGTCGACATGGACCATGGACTCGACGGTGCCAATGATGATACCAAGGCGCTTGCTGTAGAACTCTTCGATACGGTCTGCCTTTCGTCTCCACGTGTCGATTTCTTTGCCGACATGCTCGCGAGGAAGTACCTCAGAGCCGTCGGCAGAGAGCGAGTAATCGAAGAGCTCGTCAGAAACTCCAACAACCTTGCCTTCTTGCAAGAAGGGATAGCCAACGTGGCACGTCTGGCCAAGCTTGACCTTGGCCGTCGCGATTCTACAGCGCATTTCGACATCCGACAGTGTGACAACCATGCTTTCATTGCGGCTGTCCTGCTGGAACACATTGACGCCGTGGAAACCGAGAGCTCCATTGTATGGTAAGGTGGCCAAGCTGGGGAAACCGGCCAAGGCCTCGATATTAAGCTTCACTCCGTCGATCAATCCCCTGTAAAGCTCCAGTCCGTCTGCGGTGGGAAGATCGTAGATATTCTCAACACACTTGCAGTGCTGGAGGTCGGGGAACACACCCACCATGGACGACGGGTACGTAAAGTCCGTGTTCGGATCGTAAGTGAACTTCAGTGAGACGCCAAAGTCGTTTCGCGCCTTCTGATCCGGCGAAAGCAGCTCGTTCTTGGGTCCCATGGCAGAGAGCAGCCGCTTCTCGTCAATGAACGGAATTTTGACGACAGCTTCCCATTCCATCTTCTTACCGTTCATATCCAACTCGAAGTCTCGGGGATAGAAGTCAATGATGGGGGACTTTGGGTCCGTCATAAGCTCATGGTAGACGTTGGGCACGATCTTTTTGCTTCGGTCGGGCAAAACACCCATAAGTTGCTCGAATGGTCTGAAGGGCTGGCCAAGCTTGAATTTGAGATCCGCATTGAAGCCTTTAGCAACATCTGGGGAGAGGGTTAGCGAATACAGTCGGTACAATCGGCTTGGCCTCAGTCTTACCAGAAGTCATGGGCGAGTAGTGGTACCCGTAAAACCACGGCCAAGATGCTACACCCCGGTAGTAGTAGAACAGCACCCACTGTAGACCTTGGACGTAGTTCTCGCAGAGGTCCCTCAGCCCGATCTCTTTCTCCTCAGGCTTCCATTCAAATTTCGAGGCGTAGTAGGTCTCCTTCCACTCGAGGAACTTCTCCTCGTACTGAACTTGCATCAAAGCCTGGGCCTCTTCAGCAGATTGGTCCACGACTTGGGCATTGTCATAGCGCTTCATGACACGAAGAAGGGCCAAGTGACCCTCTTCTTCTTCCTCGTCCTCTTCGTCCCCGTCGGCCCTGGGCCTTTCGGGGAAGGCGATAGTGAGATGACGATGTCCATCGTCATCCTCAATTGTGCGCCAGTCGATGTGGAGATTTTCAGCGATATCCTGGACGAACTTGCGATCGGCTGCGATAAGCTCTGTACCCAAATCTAGGTTGTCTGAAGGTCGCTTTTGCACATACTTCCGTATCTTCTTCCAAAGCTCCTTCTGCGATGAAGTCATCGTCATCTTCCCCTTGGTCTTCGCATTTTGAACGCCGTTGGTTTCAGCGAGCCTTTTGCCCCTGAGCCACTTAGCATCTGAAAACTCGTGCTCGAAGTGGCGATATTCCTCCTTGGACAACTGCTCAAGCAGCAAGCCGAGCCTCTGAAAATTGATAACTCCTCCTTCGTTGATGTAGCCGTCGCACTGCGGCAAGATGTCCTTGTAGATCCGGAACATGGTCGCCAAGGCGCCCTCATTGATGTGTAAGTAGGGAAGATTAGGAAGGAAGTCATTGCCGACAAAAAACGCCATGAGAATGAAATCATCTATGACCTTTTCCATGTCAAAAGGAACCTTCAGGGCGCCGTCCTTCTTTAGATCTTGAAATTCCAACTCCAGATACTCCCGAACAATGCAAAGATGCATCAGATAGAAATTTTGATGCTCCAGCTCCGTTGACTTCGTCTTCGATGCGCGGCCGAAGGCAACTTCCTCTCGGAGCAGGCAGAAGTGGGGATCGTGGCTAAGAAGCCCCAGCATGATGAGATCAGCATCAAGGCCGTACAAGCAATGACGGACGTTGGGGTCGTAGTCAGGCTGCGCCTTGGCATTTCTGATGTATTCCATGATCTTGTGTTCTCCTTCGCCGGGAACCTCGTGGCCTGACAGCACCACCTCGCAGCCTTGCCAGTCAGCATCTTCGGAGATCTTCTTGTTGACGAAGTACTTGAGCTGCTGGGTCAATTTGGCCATGAACTCGGTGCCGGGAGTGATGCAATTACTATCAAATGCTTCCTCCTTGGGCATTTCTTGACCCTCGCGAATGGCCTTTTCGCGGGCCTTCTCGACATCGAGAGCAGTTCGGAAACGACGAGCTCTCTGCTGATTCATCTTGGCGCGAGGTGCGACTCCGTCGATGGCCATGAAGAATAACTTCTTGGGCTTGATCTTGCCAAACAGATGTTCAATATAGTTGAAGATACGAATGAACATCTCTTCTTCAGTCATGCGAAACGTCGCATCTGACGAGTCCTTGTGTGTGCAATTGTGTATGATGCCGTTCATGTCCAACTAGCAGGTTCAAGGTCAGCAGGGAGGCGCACAGGCGATGCGAAGGTGGCGGGTGATCGCACGTATAGATTATCGAACTCGGGGATTCGATTCTCAGCGATGAGCTGCGAGATGGCCGGATAACGCTCCGAGAGCCATCTGAAGAACTTGGGAACACTGTGGATGGTTAGCTACCTTGCCGGCGCCAACCATTTGACACTGGAAACGGGACTGACCCCATATTGAAAGAAGCGCTCAGCCAGACTATATTCGCAAAGAGAGTGCTGTCGTTGTTGCGATCAGGCGAATTGATGGCAAGCAGATTGCCAAAGCTCTGGGTTTGCGATTCTTGCGCTGGTTCCAGTGGAAGAGCCGTTTCTCTCCGTGTAGCAGTCGCAAATATCCCAAAGAGATGTCTCGTGTTTGGTCTAATAGCAAATATCGTGTGCCAATGAAACGACAAGACAAAGGCCAGCGGACGAGGAGTCGACCGAAAGGACTTGGACAGTGCTATTGCAAACACGTAAATACCTATGGAATCAGACAAAAAGCCTAAACGAGCAAAAGCTATATGGAATTGAAAGTGACACAGTAGAAATCATGCGGGTCAGGCCCCAGAAAATACATTTGTGGCCAAGGTCCCAGTATATGGCGATGTGTAATATGTGAGGTTGTTGTCGTGATGGTAGGACTAGTATTAAGAACTGCGATGAAGACTCATGGTGATGCGGCTTAAGACAAATCCTGACCACCTCTCACATTCGTTATTGCGCCGGATCAATTGAGGCTTCCCCACAGCCTGATAGCCCGTCATCATTGAAGCCACTGAAGGGCCCGTGCATTGGTGGCTTGGCTATGCAGAATCAGCCGATCATTCCCAGGGCTTAACTCAACTTGAACTGCGTCTCATGTTTGTCTACAACTATGATGCTAGAAAAGCACTCCTTTGGGTAGTGAATCGATGTTACTTGGTTTTGAGGTGGCTGCCTGCTTTTGAACGTTAAAATTACTTAAGCAATTCTGCTGCTGCTTGTCGGGGCTGACAGTGACCCCACCAAGCCCAGGAACCTTCAAGCTCAAGCTTGACCTAAGCTGCTTCCCTGTAGCGGTGCACAGACTTCCAAGCACTTAACGCGACCGCGTTCTGCTTTTTGGAGCTTCAAACACGCCGGCGGGACAAGCTTGCTCACTTCCTCAAGAACCCATCACCTTTGATCCGTTGGAAGCACACCAGCGCTGCTTTGCGTCAAGAAGTTCAATCTAAGTACTTCTTACCCACCCAGTTCGCTTCTTCATTGAATCCTCTTTCACGACTTCCTCATCTGCACCTTCCCTTCATCCTTCATCGATTCCAGGCTGTCCCTCAGCATGGCTCCTGCCCAAGCTGCTGACGACATGGAGAGTCAGTTCTATACACCCACCGTGCCCCCTTGAAACATGCTAACGCACTGCACTCAGTGGAACTTCAAGTAGAGGACGCCGACGAGGAGCAGAGACTCATCAATGAAGGTATGGCCATCTGCCTCGAAGGTCACTTGAAGGCTTTTGCTGACCCGCTGCCAGAGTACAAGACATGGAAGAAGAACTCCCCCTTCCTCTATGACATGATACTGAGGTAGGCACATCTGGTCGGTCAATTAGCATTGCAACTCATGCTTATGGTCTGCTCTTACAGCACTGCTCTGCCCTGGCCCACCTTGACTGTGCAGTGGTTTCCCGACGTGAAGGAGCCCGAGGGCAAGAACTGTCGCATTCACCGAGTCCTCATTGGCACACACACCTCTGATGAGAAGCCCAACTATGTTCAAATTGCCGAAGTTGAGATCCCCACTAAGGTCCGAGCCAACCCCCGCGATTACGACGAGGAGCGGGGAGAGATTGGGGGCCATGGCAAGACCGAAACCTCGGCCATGAAGTTCAATGTCGTCCAGAGAATCGACCATCCTAGCGAGGTGAACAAGGCGCGCTATTGCCCGCAAAACCCAGACCTCATCGCCACTCTTGCGGTAGACGGACGAATCTTGATTTTTGATCGCACCAAACATAGTGTGAACCCCAATGGGAAGGTGGAGCCTCAGATTGAGCTTGTGGGCCACGACCGCGAAGGCTTTGGGCTGAGCTGGAATCCTCATGTGGAAGGATCGCTGGCATCTGGAAGTGAGGACAAGACTGTTTGTCTCTGGTAAGCGGAACTCATTGCCGTTTGCGTGTATGCGCCCTACTAATCAGCAAAACAGGGACCTCAAGTCTCTTGAGGGCGGGAGGACTGTTCTGAATCCATATCGCCGATACACCCACCACACGAACATCGTCAACGATGTCCAATATCATCCGATTTCCAAGAACTTTATCGGAAGTGTATCTGACGACTTGACCCTGCAAATCCTTGACGTGCGACAGGACGTATTCTCCCAGGCGTCACTGGTAGCCAAGCACGGACACAGCGACGCCATCAACGCTCTGGCATTCAATCCCTCAACCGAGGTCATCGTGGCAACCGCATCTGCCGACAAGACCATTGGCATTTGGGATTTACGGAACGTCAAGGAGAAGGTGCACACCTTGGAGGGCCATCAAGATGCTGTCACTTCTATCGCCTGGCATCCCCACGAGGCTGGCATTCTCGGCAGCGCTAGTTATGACCGCAGAATGATTTACTGGGACTTGAGCAGAGTCGGAGATGAGCAACAACCCGAGGACCAAGAAGACGGTCCCCCTGAGCTGTAGGTTTTCACCCGTCGGGAACTCATATATTGCCGAGGCTAATCACTTTCTAGGCTGTTCATGCACGGGGGTCACACCAACCATCTGACTGAGTTCAGCTGGAATCTGAATGATCCCTGGCTCGTTTCCAGCGCCGCTGAGGACAACGTTCTACAAGTGTGGAAGGTTGCCGAATCCATCGTTGGCAGAGATGAAGGAGACATTGCACTCGACGAGATGGGCAGGTAAAGAGGAGGCATCAATTGCTGCTTTAATCCGGCGCATTGTACTGGTTCAAGACTTTACTGACGTTAGCTGATTTTCAGAGTTACTGGACGGGAAAAGACAAAAAGAAGAAGAAGCCGATCAGATTCCTCCGCGAATTGATGAATGAGCGAGAATTTCAGGCCTTTGCCGGTGGCTATGTTCCTGCTCCCAGAGAGGCGCTGGCAGAGCTTCGTCGCCCGAACGTGTAAATAGATACCCTTGTCGCGTTGGATTCCGGTCGAGCTGCAAGTGAGTTCTGGACTGGCTCTTCCTGGGATTGGAAAGACCATGGCATTGGTCTCCCATACCCTACACGTGAGCTGCCTTTGATGACAAATGAGACATACTCTATCTGAGAATAAATTCCTGCATCCATTGTCTGGTTTCACGGACTATCGATGGCCATAACTCGACCCGCTACACTCATGGTGTTAGTGGCTTTGGACAAGGAAACGCGAACGGGTGGTCGCGACGAACTTGACTACCCAGTACTATCCAATTCGGAATTTGATGGGCTCAAGTTTAAACGTTCAGGTGGGTTTTGATACCCATTATAGTTTTGGCTTTCTGCTAGCACTCCGTGACTTCTCTCCCAAGGAACTTGAGTGGCGTTGAGTTGAACATCTCTTTGCAACCGCTTTCCTCCGGCGGGAGCTTACTTACGGGGAGACAGTAGCCTAATAGATGGGCAGTACTGACGGTTTTCAAACCCGAGCCTAGCCCATAACCCCGTCATGAAAACAGCATCTTGCCACGGTTTTACCAGGTCATGGGGGTCCCGGCATGGAGGCAGGCTTTCCATATCCGCGTCCTTATCAATATCTGACGGTCGAAGATGGATCATCTTGTACGCCACTGGCCATGACCGGACATCGCTGAACATATGTGTTTTCTCTTAAGACCCTCTTGATATACATGTCACGTCGTCTTACGTTGCTTATATCTGCCTTAAATGGCACGGGAAATCTCTCAACGCCCTTCGATCTTGCTCTTGCTTAATGCGGCTGATATGATTTTACAGCCTCGATGAAGAGCAAGACCAGCGTTTGGAATAGACAGCTTACTCTGCAATGTCTATTCCCGAGGTTTCAAGCCACTTGCTCCATAAAACCCTTTATCTCCATCCTCGTTTCATATTTTGCTTTCTCTTGGCAATATGAATGTATCTAGTAGAGATGAAAACCCCACGATACTCATGCCTGCAATCATGAAGAGTGTGGCTATGTACCAGAAGTGCATTGATCTATCAACACATACAGTGTACACATACTTTCATACTACATAAAATAGTTAAATCGACGTCGTGACAACTACCAGTCAGTGCTTGGCCCGGCACAACCAGAAAAGAAAAGAAGACCAACCTGTTTCACACTTCAACCGACAAAGGATCTTACATGGTACCCCCGCAAGCCCCAACACATACACTTCTTTCCTCCCGCCTCGCTCCCCTTTTGCAGCATTCCCGTTGAGTGCCCTGCAACTGCATCGAACAGCAAGCGCCAGACTGTGCCCGTCAACTGCCAGCTCACACATGGACTTCCGACACGCACCAAAAGATGGAATGTCCAGTATCCGTCTCCTTTTCGAACACGCAGTTGTAGGTGCTGGTGATATTGAGAACGCATTTGCCCTTCAGCTGATTGTCGACATCGACCATGTCGTAGTTCCTATCTTTATAGATCGCTGAAGACACGGAAAGAGACATCACATCAGCCGTCTACTTGAAATAAACACCGTGGACAGACAGTAAGGCATGATTTACGGGCAAGCACAGAATATGGCGCGAACTCACGAGAAATAGAAAAGCGGGTGGGAGAAGGTTGGAGAAGAACTAAAAGAACTTACTGTAGTGACCCAAGCGTTCGCTGTTAAACTCGACGATGTCCGGGTCCAAGGCACTCCCGGCGAAGCGGACGCCTCGCTTGTCGCCGCTCACGTCTTTCAGATGCTTCAGGCGGTTCGAATACAAAATCTCATCGCAGACGGGGGGCGCGGCGCCCAGGATCATGACTCCTTCCCACCAAGGGTCGCCGCCGGAGTAGCTTATGTATGTGTACATCCAGAAGTCTGCCGCGGTGCCGGAGAGGAGGAGGAGGGCGGCAGGTATGTTGATGATAGCGCGCATAGGTAGGGAGTGTGGAGGTATGAAGGAGGAGGGTGGACAAGAAAGACGAGGATCCTGGTGGTGATTGGGGTGCGATCCAGAGCGGGCTTGGGGCTCCGGGGTCAGGTAGGACCTCCTCTAATCTTATATAACCGTCGCGGAGATGCAAGAGGGGACGCTTTGGATGACCACAATGACAGCTTTGGTCGAGCAAGGCGATAAGGATGACGATAGGTGTAACGCGGCAGTTGGCGAGCTATACACGACAGCGACTGGACTACGCAAACACCCAAAGGATGTCACCACTGGTGCTCACCGTTACGGCATAACGAACAACGTCGGCAAATGTCCTCTGCTTCATATCATATAAGCTGAATCCTCCCAAACCGATCCCCGAACATATCGTTCCATCCAAACAGCAGACACAACTGGAACAAAACCAGATACCCCAGCCCGGCCACTATGTACATAATATCGACGCTAAAGCAGCCGTACACGAACACAAACACCCGCACGAAGCGGCCAAAACCCATGTGCGGCTCCTTGCGCAAGATAATACTCTTCCGCGAGCGGTAGAACTGCGCAATGGACAGAAGCAGCAACACGACGGTCTGCATCCCGACAGAGACGATGCTGAGGGAGCCGCCCGTCCGCAGACGCCCAACCGTCTTCATCTGCTTGATGAACTGGAAGACGACGAGGAAGGCGTCGGCGGCGCAGAGGAGGGCAACCCAGACGGACCAGAAGACGACGTAGAAGGCCCGTCTGGGCTGTTCCTGCTGGAAATAGGGGTGCGCGCTGAAGCAAAGGAGGGCTAGGGACAAGGGCAGAGTTGCGCCGACGTAGGAGGATAGGACGATGACCATCTTTCTAGAAGTCAGCTTGTGCGGGTGTAGCCCGCGGTCTGGGAGCCACCTGGCCTCAATCAGGTCGGATGATGGCTCCGTTGTGCGGTGGCAGATAAATACCACGACGCTAGATAGCGCAAGGATCAGCCACATGATCACCAACCCGATGGGGGCAACTCGAGACAAGAATACAAAGGGGGGAGTGGGTAGTGAGCGGCGTACAGCATGACGGCGCAGAGCCATTGCACGATGACTGCTAAGAAGCCCAAGAATGCCGAGTAGCCCTTCCACCCCTGGAGCTCGCCGCTGACGAGGCAGTTGAACGCCGGGTAGAAGATGCTGTGACTGCAGCGGAGGGCGAGCGTGGTGGTGGAGAAGAGACTATGGTTCAGCACGTAGTAGGGTGAGATGCCCGTCGTCCCACTCCGGCGAATGCGCAGGTACTGCGGGATGTACGCCGCTATGATGGCAATCCATAATATCCTATGTCAAATGAGCAGGTAATGAGCATCGTCGAATTACAAGATGGACTCACGTCTCCAGTACCGTGCGGACGACGGGCTGATACTGTGGCGGCGTGTCGCACGTGGGGGATGCGAAGCTGTCAATCATTTCGATGCATTGTAGATCAGGGTCGAGATGGAGGATCTTTGGGACCTGCACCGGTATATGCAGCCAACCGATATGGTGGAGATGGTCGAGAAGGAGTGCCGGGTCATGACAGTGAGGGGAGATAGATGGAGGAGCCGGTCGGGCTCAGTGGATGCCTGACGCAACGTGGCACACACCGCGGCAAAAGAAATGAGTTTAGACCTCCCCAAGTCCGTTTCGATATTGATGCAGATGCTTCTGATTCAGGAGAATCTATCTTTGTGCTACATCCCTGACTACTTTGGATATTTTTCATCAAACGTATGAAAGCTGCGTCCATGATCAGAATGCATGCCAGTATATTTGCCCTCTTCAACTGCTCTTGCTCAGAATGGATGGCAACCTCCAAGCGTGAAGTCAACAAGTGCGTCTTCGGCGCTTCAGGACCGATCCCACCTCGCAATTCCCTGGCGGTAGTAGAAACTCGGCCGCTCCCGCACCCGCTCCCGTTACCGAATCCCTCTGAACCGTTGGGCCGGCGGCATCTGATGGCTGTGCTTGAAGCTCTCGTCTTGTGCGCTGGTCTCTGCGAGCCCTGGATTGTGTTTATCTCGAGGAAGAGGCAAGTTTCTCCACTGTGTCCCACTCCCTTGTAGTACCTTAGCGGCACAGTTTTCCTGCAGCTAAGGCTCTGGTGTGACTCGACTAGTCAACCCTGAAGCATTACATTGGTCGTCCATGGACTGGCTACCTGGGCCAGCATGATAGGGTTCATCTTTGGCAAATGCCTGTACAACATTCAAACGTAGCTGTTGTGCACGAGTTTAATGACCAGATATTCCGCTTCAGGTACCTATTTGCGGATACTTCTCGTGTTTGGTTCATACCTTGCGCCAAATGATCAGTCTAGGTCACAATACACGTAGACACACCTAACCTAGATTCTTCAGTATACTCTATGATCGATGGAATCTACTGACGCGAGAAGTTGGACGGACGAATTTCATGATCACGCTCGGCAAAAACATGCTTGACAGCCGTGAATGACTAGACGTGTTACTGCTGTAAGTTGTGTATGCATGATAGTTGTCACTACTGAATTCTATACTTGACTTGTCTCCCATGCTGGCTTTAACGGTGACTAGCCTCAAGCTTGTGATCCCATATTGGTATATTCTAGGTATCATGTCATCATGAGAGCTATACGCTCGGGTCTCATGGGGCTAGACCATATGCAATATAGCATCTGGGCAATTTGGCAATCCATGACCTTGATGTCAACTTATACTCGAGTGCCCCCTTCCTTGAACATCATCTCCAACTCTGGAAGTTCAGACTGAGCCGAAGCCGAAAATAACTTTTGGATGATAACATTCTAGTATGTGATGATGATGATGAAGCATCACCGTCTTCGCCAATAACAGTACAGCCTTAGACCACTTGAAGATGTTCATTCGCTAACTGGAGCCTCTGTGTATCTTGGTGATAAATCACAGTTGATGGAATTAGCGTGTCATTCGTACGGTTGTCTGCGCCGACGCAGCCCCTGAATGTGATCATATATATATCATTACTTCCAACAGCACCCAGTCCAAACCCAGCAAACCCAATAATCACTAAAGCATATCTACTGATGTTACATCGAAAACTATTAGCCCAGGCTTCGCAAGTTTATCAAGAAATTGGTTCTTACCGCCCGTTCATGCAACCGCTCGGTTAATTGTACCAAACTCGTCGTCCCCGGCCGTGCTGTATCGCTCTCTCGACATCTTGCGCCAGCTTCCCATCTCAACCGCCGACATGGATACATCTAGCCCTAGCAGAAATAAAGCCTCTGGCGCCAATATCTACTTCGTCCACGACAGCGCTCTGGACTTGGGCACCGGCACATCTGCCCTCGACTGTCCACCTAGCTAACCCCTTTCCACAACCCTTGTAATCCCCAGACTCGAGTACATCCTCTCACTTGACTGCGGGAGGCGCAGGCTGACCGGAATGAGCGGGTGTTTTCCGCGCCACCGTCGAGGGCTTCGGGGACTCGGCGTTGCGATAGCATGCGCTTCCTTTTTCAGCATTATACAGTTTAGGCTAAACCAGTAGGCATCTCGATCCGATGTCTCGGGTCATTGGAAAAGAACTTCACGTCAAGGTCATCTCTTTACCCCTACAATCTGCATAAAATCAACAATATGCTGTCACAGACCAGAGACGTTTCAGTTGTAGGGTAACATGGCCATAGTGAACCATGGGATAGCCTTTCAAGCCAATATCCATCGGTCCTCGATTCATCGTGAGAGTGTTGTACGCTGTCAAACTTATTTCGCTTGTATGATTCCTAACGTAAAAATATCCCCTAACCACATGAAACTTTCAAATGCCTACTCTCACATTCCACATTCGTGTCTCGTGTCCCATCTCCCATCTCCCTGATCCCCTCGTCGGCCTCGGCGTCGAAATTGGCACCGGCATCAGAGGTACTATATAACAAAATGCCTGAATCGACCGCCGTCAAGAGACGTAAGTTGTACTACCGCCACAAATCCCTTTCCGCCTTAGGACCCCCACTGCTCCTCGGCCGCGGCCACTCATCAGTCTGCCCCGTACTCCCCCTCCGTGGACCGCCCGCCCCTTCATTTGGCACGGCCAGGAACCCTCCAGCACCATTTCCAACCATGACACTCTTCCTAGCACCGCCAGGACCTTCTCTCCACCCCGCCCCCGTATCCGCGAGTCCGTAGCTGCTCAGCGGCCGGGTTATGCTAGTGGTACTACCACTGCGTGCATGTCTGCCCGAGCCACCAACACCACGTCCGCCGGCATAGCCGGGACTGTCGTAGGGATCCATCTTGACGATGCCCCAATCTAAGTCATCCTCCCCCTTGGTGAACACCTCGAGCGTCTGATTCAGCGCCAGCATGCTAGGCCCGAGCCCGTTGCCCGAGGCACCGTAGTGACGTGGGGTCGCGAACGGGTTATTGCTGCTGAACCACGGGTTCGCACCACCACCGGTGCTGTTTGGGCCCAGACCTCCGTTGCTACCCATGGAAAACATGCCCATGCTACTGCTGCTGCTCGGCCTGTTCATGTTACCCCCGTAGCCTGGCATAGGTGGTGGCAGGCCCAGGAGCAAGTCGGGAAAATTTTGGTCGCGCACGTAGAGGGCAGTCAGACTTGGAAAGCCACCTCCAAATAGAGACTGGGCTAGGTAAGTATAGTACCCTTGCGTCATGCCGGTGTAGGGATTCGCAGTGTCACTGGCTGTAATCTCGTAGCGAAGCGTCTTCAGCGACGGGTTTGCCAGAGGCTGAATGGGGGATGAGTGTGAATTGAACGCCGAGTTAACTTGCTCAACGATCGACAAAGCCTCCAGCTTGGACGCACCGGCCATGACGGTTTGGAGAGCTTGAGGTTGCACTCCCGTCTCGATCAGGGAGAGCACTTTCAAGCTCTGCCGCGTGTCTGGTCGCGAAAGGTAGGCTGCCAATCCACCCGCTGTGACACGCGGCGTTCCCTTGAGAATCAATTCCTCGAGGGCAGGAAAGGCGGGAAGCATGTCGTTGTTTTTGAATATGTCATCGTCAATGACCTTGCTCTCGGTGACCTTGAGGGCTCTGAGATGTTGAAGTACAGCGAGAACGTGTCGCAAGATGGTAGGGTCTATGTTGATCTTGCTCAGCTCCAGCACCTCGAGATTTGGCCATACGGTGCCCATGGTCAGGGCCTCAAGACTTCGCTCGCTGCCGCCCATGTACGTCATCTTCCTAAGATTGTGACACCGAGCCTCAACCTCAAGCCTGAGAGTACCGTAGCCAGAGTCGTCCATGAACAGTCCCTCGGGTAGATCGACATATCGCAAGTTGGGAAGCACAGCAATGGTGCGCGCGAGTTCGGATGTGTTGGACTCACGCAGCATGTACGGTGTCTTGAGGTATTTGACGAGGGCGCCAAGCCGAGTCGGGTCATCGCGCAAGGTGCGACATAGCAGATGCAGACGTGCGCTCGCTGTGTCTTCGGGAATTCCGTTGCGGTCGAAGCGACTGCGGCGTTTTCGCTTCTCCGACAGGTAAATTTCGCGCTCGCAGTAGTGAACGGCGTCGATGCGTATGCTGTGGTACCTGCGTAGCATCGCAGTGCCTCGGTTAGCGCGGGTTCTCGATGATCCCATTCGGCAGAAAAAAGGGGATCCCAAGTAAAACATACGGCACGACTCGGACAGAGCGGGTACTTACATTATCTTGACGGCGGTCTTCCGCCATCTACCACACACCATGCCGGCATGCGCTAGATCCCGTAGGTCGCAGAGCATGCACGAGTCTTCAATGGCGCTCTGCTCACAAGTTTCGTAGCTCTCGTCCTGGGAATGCGGGCAGACAAAGGCGAATACGCGCTGTAGTAAGGGCGTCGGCAGCTCTAGCCACGGCGCAAACCCACCCTTTCCATAACCCCCCCAGCCATTATAGTCCCCTCGAACGGCATTGTGGGCGGCACCCATGCGCGACGATTTCCCGTTTGGCGGTGCGACAGAGGCATATCGGGCATCGCGGTCGTAGTTGAACGGAGGCTGGGCCTCAGTCTTCTTGTTCTTGCTGCGGCGGAACAGCTTCATGACGGTGAACTTCATAGTCGGAAAGAGGGAGAAGACCCCAAGCCCCGGGAAACGGTGTGCTCGGCCTGGTATTTAAAGGTGGGAGGTGAGTGTGATTCAGTGCTGCAACACAGTGACGCAAGGAGCTACCCGTTGGTCCCGTTGGTGATTGCTACCGGTCCTCGATGCAGTAGCAAGGGTGTGGTCGTGTCGCCGTCGTACACGTCCAAGCAATCAAACTTATGCAGTTGTGGAGGACTCTCCTGCAGCTTGCACGCACGATTGCTGTCACCACCAGTCAAAAGCCAAGATGTCGCAAAAAAACAATTGAGAGGTCGCAATCGAACGAAGCGTTGGGCGACTGGGGGCAGGGATGAAGGGACGGGAGAAAATGATTCCATTCAATCGCGTACGCGCGCCCGTCGCCTCTAAGACGTCAGCCTTAACTTCTTTTTGCGGCTCGTCAAACATACAGACGCATGCAGTCGCTTTTCTCGACCTTGGCAACAGTCGTTTCGTTTCGTTCCGTTTCGATGGACGATCCGGGGGCGTCGGTCTGGTGTTTCGCTCTTTCCTTCTTTTCAGGACGGTCGATTCTGACAGATGCGAGAGGATAAGCGATTTGCGCACCAAGAGAGACGTTGGTTCCTTGTCCACCGGCCCATAACTTGATCACAAGGGAGGACTCGTCTCATTGGGGGCAGGAACCCGACAGATCGTAAACCCCTGAACTGGAACCAACCAACAATAGTCCAATCTCTTGCGATTTACTCTTCGAATGCGCTAGTCGAGGCGACCAACTGGAGATAGTGGAGTCTGTTTCAGCACAGACACATTCTTGCCGCCCACCAGACGCGGGGCAGGGAGATCGCCAAGTTAGCACTCGAGCCTAGAGGACAAGGGCGATCTTCCACTTGGACCAGCACCGGATTTGTACGATGTCGGCCTTCATTAAGTAGCCAGAGGCAAATCATCTCGACATATTACCATTAACATGTGACCACGAAGTAAAATACCTTGTATTACACGTCAATCTGACTTAACATCTTACCAGCTAACATACCGATGTCCTCAGCTGGTAGAGACACCGGGATTTGATACTTGGTCATCACCACAGAATAAAGTCTTGTAGACCCAGATTTAGAAAACATTCCCGCACCAAATAACAGACATTGCTTTTGTTTTTGTAAGCCCGATCTCCTTAATCAAATTGATGCTCCTGTAATGTTACCCATGTTATACAGTAGAAAAGAGAAGTATTGACACTACCAACTGCCGGCGAATGCGATTGCTATGCAACTTGAACCCAGGCAACCACCTTTTGTACATTGCACGTACGGTACCAACGGCCCAATCCGGTTTCTTTGTAGCCGTCTTCATTCGTCCGTCTTCACTTGCGCTTCCCTCTGCCGCCGTCCGTCCTATCGACGGGGGGTTCACGGCAACTCGTCACATACTACTAGTCAGCATGGATAGGACTGGAGCCGGCAAGAATCATCACTTTGTTGCACCCCGTCTAGGATATCAATGCTAAAGGAGAGACTGATGTTTAACAGAATCAAGCCTAAACCAATTCCCAGTCATCCATCATATCTGATAGACATTTTGATTCATTTCCTTTGTCGTCAACCGCGTGGCTGATTCGGGCGTACTAGTTGCCGTTCAACTGGATGCCGTCAAGCGGGCTGGCCGATCCCGAAATTGCTGATTTCTTAGTCCGAAGAGTCAGGGGAAACGGGTACTCGTCGGGATCTTCCTCCTCTCTGCGAATGTGTCAATATTTGTTATACAGCTTCGGGTTGCCATCAAACTTACGGAAGCTTCCAGGCGACATAATCCTCGGTGCTTAGACCCTCTCTACCTTCCTGCAGACTGGCAAAATCTCCAGGGGTCATCATGCCACTTCGATCCCGCGGAGATCCGGGAACAGAGAACGGTCGTGAGATCTTCTGCTCGACGCCAGGAATGAAATCTTCCTCCTCGTCATCACCGCTGAATGATCCCGGGTAGGCACGTCGCAAAGCTAATTGTCGCGCCTTCACGTATTCCATACCCATCCTCTTCCAGTCCAGGAGATCACTAAGCCGCTCAGTCCGGTTTCGCTGGTTGATGCGCTGACGACGGCTCTTCTGGCAGAAGTCGAACATGTGCGAGGTGAGCTGGTTGACCGAGTCATCCACACCCTTGGAACGGCGGTCGACAATATAGATACCGTAGTCACTGGAGTTCTCGATCAGCTCCTCCATATAGCAGCCGAATCCGGAGAGGTTCGTGGTGATGCTGGGAACGCCCATGACGGTACACTCGGCCGGAGTGTAACCCCACGGCTCGTAGTAGGACGCGAAGACGCCCAGATGCGTGCCACGCACGAAGTCGTCATAGTCCAGAGGCAAAACGGGGTTGGCGGAATTCAAGAACTCGGGGTGGAAGATGATCTTGACACGGTCCGTCGGGTGGTTGAAGAGCTGCACGCGGCGGATCTGGTTCAGAACCGGGTCTTCGTGGTCGTTCATCATGTTGTGAGTGACAATCGGGGGAAGCCCATGTCGCTTCATGGCAAAGAGGCGACGACGAAGAAGTACGCGGTCTGCGCTTGTGATGAGCTCCTTCTCATCTGGCAGAGGATCGCCATCATGCCACTTCAGTGAACGCTCGAAGATACGGCGCCCAATGCCACGCTCGATAATATCGACGGTATCGCGGAGAGACTTGATGACGGCTTGACCCTTCAGGGCCTCGACCGTAAGGGAAGTTGTCTGTGCTGGCATGATGATAAAGGCGACTACAGTAGTCTTGCTGCCGGCCGTCTTCAACCGGTGGTTCAGTCGGGCGAGAGACTCGATGAACATATCCACGCCCTTGTTCCGGTACTCGTAACGACCAGCGGTGAAGAGATAGATGGTGTCTTCAGGTTGGAAGTCGTAATGTCCGTAGAAATGACCCCGAACAAAGTCGTGGATCTTCTCCTTGGACTGTTGGTGCAAGTTCTGAAACTCGTGCATGGCCGAGAACTTGGTGACGTTGAGACCGTTTGGCAACACTCCATCCGGCTTGCGCTTCAGCAAGTGCTCACTTTCAAAGGCCGTGATGTGGGAGACAGTGGTGAAGACATCACAAGAATGCGCCGCAGCGCGTTCTATGCAGTATCTGTGATAAATGCCACGCTTGCCAGCTTCGGCATCGACATCGAACCATTGCAGATTGTTGTAGAAGTCCACAGATCCGGCGCATAAGTACCGGCCGAGAAGGGTGGCATGGGTTGTGAAAATAGTCGTGACGTCCATGCGACGCTTCTTGGTTAGAGGAAGCGCTACACCGGCCAGCCATTCGTGGAAATGGGCGATGACCGCCTTGGTCTTCTCGTGGCAGACATACTGTTCAAATCCATGTCAGCGCAGCTCGCCTGGTAGGCGCTTCACTACTCACCTCCCCAAGGAACCATGCGACCAGGTATCCAAAGACAATTGCTTCATTGGTCTCGTCATCTCCGGGAGGGGAGGGGATGCTGGCGACGTTCCACAGATCAGCCTTCCACTCGTCCAGGTACTTGTAAGCCGTCTTGGTATCGATCAGCAGGACTCGTGGAGCGCCCTCAATAAGCCAGCGACCATAGAGAATTCCAATGCCCCGGTTCCTCATAGACTCGATAGTGGCGGCGAGTTCGGGCGTGTTGGGCTCTAACTCTTCAACCTCGACAGCAGCCTACGGTAGAACATCAGCAAGCGACACTCACGCCACAGCGCAAAAGACTCTCGTTACATACCGACTGGTGGTTTAGCGGACCAATCAGCGTGTAGCGGTCGCCATACTCGGCCGTCGTGACAGGAGCCTTGGATTTGAGGACGGAGTAGATGCCGCCAACTACGTGGTTGTTAGTCGTTCAACGCTGGCATTTCACGGTACGACGAAGCTTATGAAGCTTTAGGGAGCTTCGCAAAGATTAAGAACGCACCTCGGTGGGCAACCTCGGTCGCAATCTCAAAGAGGACATGATTCTTCACCTCACGGATTGGTCGATCGCCGTTGTCGCTCATCCTGACGATGCGAGGGTTTCGTCCTTTCGCAATAGGTTTGTGCAGGGAATTGATGGGTAAGGAGGACGAAAGCTGTAGTCGGCCAGCGTTAGTGTGATGTAATACTTCGTACCAAGCAAAGGATGGACTTTTTAGAGTTTGCGCGTCTTAGAAGCTTTGCCCATTTCATGATGAACTGGGCGCCAGAGCATTTCCAGAGCATTTAAAACAATGGCTTGAGAGGAGCTTACCCGAAATGCCACAAAATCCGGACGAGAGCTCCCAAGTTTCAAAGTTGGAGGAAAGCGAAAGGCGAGCTCAAACGAAAACGAAATATGTAACCGAAGGATACAGAAGCGCGTTCCGAAGATGTGTGGATTGAGTCGCTTTCCAAAGATCCCCAGGGTCAATGAAGGAGGAGCTTGGGAAACCTTAGTAAAGCTGGGAAATGTTCGAGGTGGAGAAGACTTGATGGATGGCCTAGAATTCATCGTCCCTGGTGATGGTTGGACAATGGACAATGGCATGGGGTTCTCGCGCTAGCTGATCCTTGCTATGTCGCTACTTCCCAGGTACTTCGGTCCTTCATCTCTGTTGGAGAGTTTTGGTGGACACAACCCGGGTGCTTGCTAAGAATGTACTGTAGTAGCGCGAATGTGAGGAGCTGATCTGCTAACAATCATTCGATGCAGCATCCCACGCAACCCTCGTTCGCTACGGCCAAGCCCAGCATGAAAGATCCTCTGGTCCCTGCTGCACAGGCAGACGGTCCGCTATACCTTGCACCAATCTTCTACTTCTTATACCCTACTACCAAAGGTGGTTTACCAGAGATTTTGACCGACAAGATGAGAAGGTCCCTTTGTTGAGGTCTGGCGTTCATACCGCTCGCTGTCTGGTCCAGCATTTTTGGAGTAGCCTCGGCCAGCTTGTCTAGTCACGATAGTGGAGCAGTTCTTGAAGAATTCCGCTCCAACCTGTCGCCTGCTCCCCCAGATAACGAGGAAGTCCTGCCAAAATCGGTGATCGCAACGGCTATCGTGGTTCATCCCCCCTCCCGAGATCGTCCACATCATGAGAGCTTCAAGTCACCAGACAGCGGGCGAGGCTTAAGTCGGCCACACCAGTCCTGCCCACTGTCATCTGCATTTGCATCTGATCAGGCTATTCATCCCCACTTGGGAATTGATCAGCATTAGAGTCGGTACTAAGTACACTGAGAGTATTTTGCGGTGCCCCGCGAATGAATATGGCACGGTGGAGAATGGATGCGGAACAGACACGATCGCGGCTTTTTTGGAGAGGAGCCCAAGGGGGAAGCTCTGACCAATGGCGACAGGCGGAACAGCCGAGGCCATAGGCCGTGAGCAGCGTTGCGGGGGAGTACGTCATTTCGCTTTCCCGCAATTCAATCAAACCCCTTGAACGCCTCTCCACACCCACCATCACTGGCTCACTGCCCTACACAACACCTGGGCATGCAGAGGGTCGGTAGGGCGGTAGGGCGGTAGGGCGGTATCGTGATACAGCCATCTAGGCTAGCTTGAGCGTGAGCGCTACCAAGCCTGACTCGCCATTTGGCGTTCTGTCATTCGTCCTAGTGCCACTAAAATTATTCTGAACTATATCAGAGCACCGAGTCGGCATGTGGCTAGTATATAAGCAGCCAAAGCGCATTTTGAAGTACGAAGTTGTACACATCGGTCATTGCAACTCATATAACCGCGTCTTTACTATCGTGATTTTTCAGGCAGGACAAGCGCTAAAAATTTGCGAACAGAGAACATTGATCCATCAGAGTTGGACAAGCCGTCTAGGGTATTCCAAAAGCACTGGGCCCTGGATCGCCAGAATGCGATGCCGAAAGGGAGAAAAAACTGACGATCTAAGTATTTACAACGTCAACCCGTTTACGCCGACCCAATGCTCCCGTGGCTCCCAACCCATGCATTTAAAGTTTTGTGGTAAGTCGGAGGCGAACATACATCAGATCCCCTGAACCTTTCTGTACGACGGCGGTTTCATTGTCCTCCTAATCAATTTGCCCGCATACGGTGGTATCAGCGAGATTGCTCCGATGGCAAGAACACGCCAGGCGAATCCCCTTGAGTACCATTAGTTATATAGTTCACCCGACCAAGAGACAAATAGAGCATTGACTTACCAGGTCAGCATGAAATCAAGGTCAAAGTACCCTCCGAGGAAAGGTATGGAGCCAATGTACATGAGGAATGTGCCCACAATGCTTATGATCATGACCGGATGCCAAGTTGTGATTTCGATTGCTACCATGAGAAGCTCGTTGAGCACAAGAACAGTGTAGCTGACCGCTACCATTCTGGGCCCGTCGACTTCAGTCAAGATCTGCGACAGACCTTGAATCATTCCACCTTGGTAGATGGAAACGAAGACCCAGACGAAGAAGGTTCGGTAAGAGAGTGAACGGCCGGATGTGAGTTCCTTGTAGAGCTCGGGATACAGATTTGCCAAATTCTCATCAACGTCCTTGTCAAGGACCAGGGACAGGACAGGTGCTGCCGTGTAAACGGTGGCATATCCGACAAGAAGCCAGTCCTGCTGCTCGTTAGTAGAGAACCTCCCAGGATACAAGTGTATCGACTTACCAAGTAGAGTCCTTCGGGTTCGAACTTAATGGCAATACTGTACATTGTCTGACAAACGGCCACGATTAGGCCACGGTGGATGACGAATTGGGCGAGTTTGGCGCTTCTCTTGTAACTGTTACGACCATGCCACACCAGCAGCTTCGTGAGGTGGCAAAATTGCTCTATAGAGAAATCCGCTGCGAGACTGGCTTGTCGACCCTCCTTTCCTACAATACCCACGCCCACATCAGCTGCTTGGATCATGGAAACGTCGTTGCCACCGTCACCAATGCAGCACACCCGCTTCTTGGTGTATTCTCTGATGAGTTTCGCGACTTCGGCTTTCTGCGTAGGGGAGCAGCGACATGCCACAACTGTAGGAAGGAGGACGGCGACAGAGATGAACTCGGTTCTGAAGTGCGTCAAGAACAGTGCCAGACTCTCTCCGTCAATGAGTAAGCAGGAATCTGTCTTGCTCCTCATGAAATCAAGGTGGTCTTGGGCATTGTCCTTCCTCTTAAGCTTAGCGACGGTGTAAATGTATTGACCTCGAGCCACAAGTTTCGAACTGACAGCGACACATCTTGCCGTCTCAACCTTGTCACCAGTCAACATCCAGATTTTGATGCCGGCATTACGCAAGAGCTCCAGAGATGGTTTCACATCTCTCTGCAGCTTGTCTTCAACGCCCGTCACTCCCAAGAGTTCCAGGTCGCGTTCGAGGTAATGCGCCACCACCTGTTGTAGACCGGCATCCCGCCCATTGATCGCCATTGAGGCTTCTTGATGACTGGTAGAAAACTCGCGGTATTGCTCAAGAGATAGCTTCTTTCGACCAACTACGAGGGTTCTTAGTCCTTCACGCGCCATGTTTGCAGTCTCCTCGTCGAGCCAATCGTTGGCGGCGACAATGGTACTCATCACCGTGTCGGCGCCTTTCTGGTAGAACCATATTTCCCCAGCGTCGAAGGTCGGTGGGGTTGTTTGTGCATGTTCATAGAACTGGACAATAATGCCCATGCGTTTGCCTTCGGAAGTAAACGGGAAAACCTCGAGAATTCTGACTTGGACTACGACTTTGCCAGTCTCCGTAGACTCCAGAGCCATGCTCCTTCGGTCTCGGTTGACCAGCCGAAGGCCAACAGACTCTGTCCAACGAACGATAGCTATTTCATCAGGCGAGGAGGCTTGGTACGCTGTTACTGTCTGGCCGTCTACCTCTTCCGCAGTTGGCGTCACGTTGTGACATAAGGCTAAAGCGAGAACCACGTCGCGGACTCGGGACCCGATTTCTCGGCGGGTACGCGTCGCAGTAACCCCCGAGGTCGTATTGTATGTTGATGACGGCGTTACCAGTGAGCTGTCACTCGGTGGATGAGCAAAGCCATGCTTGACGTAAGCTGTCACTTCATCCATGGCATCATTGGCGTAAGAGACTGTTCCAACGTGTATCTTCTTCATCTCCATCTCGTTCTGCGTCAATGTTCCCGTTTTGTCGCTGAGTAGGTACTCAATTCTGCCCAAGTCCTCGGGGATGGTACTGGTGCGGACCACAGCTCCAGGAATGCCCGGGTCGCGTTGAATGAACCAGGAATATACACTCTTGCCCATGTCCAAATTGACACGGAGACTGATCGGGACGATTGTCGAGAACAAAACGAGGAATCGCATGATCTTTACGTACCATATGTTCCCCTCCGTATTGCTGAAGCCCTCAAGGGCGACCAGAATAATGGACAGAGCTAGAGTCAAAGCGCATAGGATTTTCGTAAGTGAGTTGATCTCGTACTCTAACAACCCGGTTTTGGATCGTGACGGCGCTGTGGATAGGGCAGACCGGGTCTGTGGCCCCGTGTAAACGATGACAGCCAATGTGATGGCCTGTGACGCGATAACGGTGTTGGCCCAGGCTGTGTTGTCGATGGACAATGGGGCAGACTGGTTCCTGTCTCCTTCGTCACCTTCACCCGCACCGTTATGGCTTAACGCGTGCTGCTTGGAGGGCATGAGCTCCACGGTGCCAATGAATTCATTCACCTTCTTGTCAGGTTTGCCTCCAGTGACTCGCAGGCGCACGAACTCTTCGAGTGGCAAGTTTTGCGTCAAAGCAGATGCCAAGCGAAGTTTCCAGTCCGTCTCGCCGTCAAGCTGATCAGTTCTGATGAAGGCCTCACCACTGGAGCCGCCCTCACTGGCTGCCTTGGTTGGTTCCGCTTCTTTTCCCTTGGCCGACTTGGAGTCGCTCGGCGCATCGGCCAATAACGACTCTTCTTCTATACTTTCGAGACCCTGGGTCTGATTTGTTGAACCTTCTGGGGCTAGACACTTAAGTATGACAACGTCGGCAGGTACGCGCTGGCCCTTTCCAAGCTTCAGCACATCTCCCACTCGAAGGTCACGGGACTTTTTGCTGATTTCTTGAACGTAAGACGATGGCTGACCCAGCCCTTGACCTTGTGCTTGTTCTTCCTCCTCTTGGATATCTGACAATCTGTCCCGCGGGTTCAAGGATCGGCGCTGGGTTTTGCGATGGGAAGACTTGAGCTTTCGCCGGGGTCGTGAGACCTGGTGACTGGGTTGGTCCGGTTCATCAAAGTAGAGACAGGCATAGGCCTCGGCGTTGGCCTCGTTGTCCCTCCGTCTTCGTTCAATATCGTCGTACGCCTCCTTGCCCATGGTAATCATGAGGACGAATGCCAGAGGAGCAATGTAGGTGCTGAGATAGCCTATCCTCAAAGCTGGTATGGCCTGTGACAGGGCGACCAGCAAGAAGTACATGTTGAAGAAGAAGGAGAACTCGTTATACAGCGTCACCGGGAGGAAACTGAAGGCGGTGTACTTGGCATTCGAGACAATGTTGGGTGGAAAGCGGGTCAACTGGGTCGAGCCAACGGCAACGGCCCTCGACGCCGAAGGATCGTTTTCCTCTTGTTCGGCAGCATCGTCTTCGTCCTCTTGCCGGCTTGCGCTAGTGCTTGACATGAAACTAGGTAGTCGAAGAGAGGCGCCTAGGTTGGCTAGATTCTGTATCCGGTCGCCAGCAAAGGATCGTCTGGGACGTGACCCGTGTTCTTTGAGGAGGGGAGCATCATCATCTGCGGTACCACTTCCGTCCGAGTACCGCTGCGGTTGGTCATCTCCATCATCTAGCAGACCCATGGCGTCCTCATCCCCATCCCTGTTGTGACCGAGTTCTCCATAACCCCGTGTTCGTTTACCAGTCCGCCTCAGGCCACCCATGCGGAGATTCCGTAGCGCGATCCGCGGTCCTCTCTGCTCCTCGCTAGATTTAGATCCCAGAAGTTTAGAGCTCTGGGCGTGGGAGGACGTGGTTGGATCTAGCTCCTGGAGATCTAGATCGGCATCTGAGTCGGAATCATGGACGGGGGAATCTGGCGGTTCGGTCGGTCGGTAGGGCGTTGAAGGCGGCATTCCCACATCGGGGTGATGCCCCACGACTTCGTTCGGGTCGACAACTGCAAGTCTTGTTCAGGCGCAAGAATCCAAGTTTGGGAGTCTCGTGTGGAAGGTTCGATACGGCAAGCGCAAGCGGCCAGTACGTAAGCTGGTCTGCTTCTTTAAGCATGCAATAAACCTGGTTGAAGATGATCTGTAATTGGCACAGCCTAAGAAGGCCTTGCGAGGAACAATGAAACCATTCAATCGAAAACGTAATTTGTCTTTATGGACGGTGCCAATACCTTTAGGCAGTGACTTAAACCTTGGATGCATGTAAGGCCACCGGTCAGATTGACGAAGCCAAGCCAAGGGTCAGTTGCATGCACAGCAGGGGGCTTAGACGAAACAGGTTCTAGTTGTTATTGTCGGTAGGATCATCAGTCGGGCACTAGCGCTAAAATGTGGGTCTACACTAACAAAAGGGACTTCAACTCGGACAGTTTGGGCCAGGGCGTCACCACGAGTTGCAATCGGCCCCTTCCGCCTTCAAATATTGACGGCCGCGTCTCAGTTCCACCATCTCCAGGATCTAGTATTACGAAATGACACAATAAACTAATCTAGCGCTGCGTCATTCTTCGTACGTCTATGTGAGCAACATGTAGTTGCCGATCGACCCTACGTCCAATTTTGTTCGGGGATTTGTCGAATTGTTTCGCGATATCTTTACTATCAAATGCATCTCAAGCTTCAAAAATCATGATTGGAGATTGCCAAGGACAGTCAACACAGTCGTCGATTATGGCGCGTGTTGGTCTCTCGGGAGACTCGAAGATCTACTATGTCTAATCCATGAGTCTGTACGAAGCAATGAGCCGCGCCCTATATTCAAGTGCTCTGATTCTTCTAACTGCCAGCACTTATCCAATTCCCGCCTCAAATCTCCAACAGCCGCAGGCCGGCATCGGGACATGTCTACAACTCCAGATGGTTCACACCTTTGATTGCCGGCCGGCATGGCTCCGTGTGTTCCAGTTTGAGAGCATACAAGGTGATCACCGTCTCCATCCCATCTATTCAAAACTACAGCCATAGTCTCAAGATCTCGGGAAAGCTGAGCTACTTGCAACCACAACAGCTTACGCATTTCCCTCATCATATCGCATACAGTCCAAACTTTTCATTGTTCCGGTCCTCATCGGTTTGCCCACTTTCTTTATTTGCTGCTTTGCCACATCAGGCACTGTGAACCTAGGTGATGCAACTTTTATGTCTCATACATATAGCTGCATTGCGCGGAACGAAAATGGAACCATAGGCTTGTTCAGGTCAGCTCAGAATATGCTCTGGGATTTTTATTGTGAATCGAATTCTTTGAGTATTACTTGTTTTTGGTCTTCTTCAACCTCCAGACAGTGTATCCAAGCCACATGATTTGGTAAAGACATTGCTGTACCGACCAGAATACACACGTCAGATATTTTATCACTGTATTCAATATAGACGGTTGCACTAAAGCAATTCCGTATGTATATCAGATTACATTCCGCTGGCCCCCATTCCCCTTTCCCCAATGCTAACTACTTGTCAACCACCCTATTGAGGTGCGTCGAAGCGGATGGTATGAGCATTCACATAGGTAGCCCTATTGTCACAACCAAACTGGACTGAATCACGCTCTTCAATGAAGACGCCTGAAGAAGCAAGTCATGTCATGCCGGTGAAAACTCGCTCAACTCAGCCGTACATCACAAGAAAACAAATATGAATAGATTTCATTAGGCCAACCGGACACTGACGACGACTACTGAACTTGTGAAGCACTTGAAACCTGCTGATGGAGCATACGTAAATTCGCAACCAGTTTCATTACAGTGATAGCATGATACAGAATCTGCAAGCTATTCACGGTTTAGCAGTTGCTTCGATATGGACGCTCAAAAGTCAAGTTTGAGATTGAACACACCGCAGCTCAACTGGGCGATCATTAAAATACATATGCATGCAGCTTTTCCATGCAATAATGCCTGCCACCAGCCTGTCTTCCGCCCAACTGAGAATAACCATAGCCATACAACCACTTGATCGAATACATCTCATTATCGTGAAGTTACCGAAAGAACGCCATACCATCCATCCGTCGCGAACTCTCTCAATCTGGACGTAAATACATGCTGTATGGGAATGAAATGTTACAAGTACGGCATCCACAGTGCATCGCATTGGGCCAGACTCATTGGGTTCACCGCCTTGGCAATGAGGTCAATGACTGTCTGGTTCGCAGGGAGATTACCAACGGGGCTAGCCGCCAGGCTCACGGCCCGCTTGACAATCATGTCGCAATTTGTCTGCACCGTATCACGGAGTTGGTTCTCGTTGAGGTGAATCTGCCTATGACTGCTTGTAAACCAGAATATCATCTCGTCACGTACGAAAAGCGTGAGAGCGTGCTCCAGCTCAAATTCGGGCTCGGTGAGACAGCGGGCGATGGCCATGAGCGCGCAACTGAAGATGCCCTCGGTCGCCAGTGGACCCATCAAAGTCTGGAGGTTGGGCG
This sequence comes from Pseudomassariella vexata, assembly GCF_002105095.1. Lineage (NCBI taxonomy): Eukaryota > Fungi > Ascomycota > Sordariomycetes > Amphisphaeriales > Pseudomassariaceae > Pseudomassariella > Pseudomassariella vexata. The sequence goes on along the minus strand of NW_024467956.1, from coordinate 1,410,648 downwards.
TAAGACGGAAAGGAACCGGCTCAGGGTTGTGGAAGAAGGGTTTTTGTGTGGCCATGTAAGCCATCAATTCAGAGCCCCAGATCTTGCCGGAGCCGCGTGCAATGTTGATCTTGTGGGGATAACGATTAGTCATGTATAAAATGTATGTCATGAAGGTCAACGCTGATAACTGGTAGGAGAAGCGGCGCCGGAACAACCAGAATTCCGAGAACTCGGGATATGTGGCCTGGAAGTACTCCAATGCCACCGTGTGAGGGACCCATTTGTCTTGGATGGCAGAGAACACTTCGAGCCTAGCGTTCAGTTTCTGCTCAGCTTGGTTCTGGCCCGAAGTGTCAGTACTTGCAACCATGCTTTTTTCGTCCTTGGCACTTACGAGACCCTTAGGCTCAACCAGCAAGCCCCTGAGCTTATCCATAGTAAAGAGCACGGGCTCATCCTTCTGCATGCCGTTTCGCCGACAATGATCTTCATAAATGCCTTGCAAAGTGATGTAAGAGGTATCCTCCTGCACGATCCTTATATGCGGAGCGAGGGGAACCATGAGTGGAAGAGTGAACTGCAAGTCTCGGCGCCGACTTTCCTTCTTCTTAGCAAGGGTCTGGTTCAGGTGCCGAAACAGTTGCAGGATCCGCTCCTCCCTGCGACAGTGCCTTGCCGCCGGGTGTTGTATAGCGAAGGCGTGGATACTGCCGTCATGTCCACGAATCTTGATTCGCCTATGCGAAACACCAATAGTTCTGACAAGGTCAACATTGGGCAAGAAGCGCTCGATTCGAATGAAGTCCTGGTTTTTGTCCTTGTGCTGCAGGTACTGTCCCGGAATCTCCACGTCGTCAAACTTCTGGTATCTGAACTCGCTGAGATGTCGCGAGTATCGTTCGAGTGTGTCTCTGGGGCTTCGGCGATCGAGCTTCTCCTCGAACTTGTCGCGCCACTTGCGGAGCTTGTGGATGTATTCGTACATTGTGGGCTTAACACGGACAAAGTCTGCTTCAAATGATTTCTTGATATGGGCAGGCAGGATGGTTTCTGCGAAACGGGTGATGTTCGTTTCGGTTGCGGTGGGCAGTTTCACGTCCTTTGCGTAAGATGGCGGCATTCTACTCACATACGCAAGACCGTCATTGAGTAGTGCTACAATCAAGCGATACGCATCCTCGTCAGGCGGGCACTTGAAGTGCTTCTGGATCTGGTCCACCATCGTCTCCATCGACAAGGCTAATAACGGGAATGCTGTTTTCAGAACAGACATGATCTCTTCAGTGAGTTCCCATGGCGGTTTCTTCTGGCCAGCGGCTGAGGCAGCGCCTGCGTCAGCAGGTTTCTGTTCGCCTACCGCAGCCAGAGTAGTAGATGCCGCCTTATCGTCAGACGGTTCTGCCTTGGGCTGCGCGGCGCCTTCGCCATTCGCCGTCTGGGGACGGGATGATGACTCGGACTTGGCTTGTGGGTTGTCCTGTTTTGCTTGCAATGGCGAGCTGGTTGGCTTTCCGTTGGTAGCAGCGGATTGCGCCCTCTCCTTGTGTTGGCGAGCCCTCTCCTTTGCTTCTTGGTTTTTCTTGATGGCCAGCATGTCTTCGCGGTTAGTTCGCAGCTGGAAATACAGCGACTGAGGATATGACTTCGCAATTTTGTGCAGAATAGCATGACATTTTGGTCCCTCCTTGTGTCCCAAACCAGTGAGAAGCTGCGGAATGAAGGTTATCCAGTACCACACAGGAGTCTCACCCTTATAGTCGTCAAAGCCGGACGCGATGGTGCCGTTCGCATCATCCAGACTCAGAAGCCACAGGATGCGTGCAATCAGCTTGCGAGCCCTGCCGTTCTTATAACTGCCGATAGCTTGGAGATAAGACGTCAATGCCTGCTTCGCCGAGTTGGTGTCTGTCGGATCTTCCTTGAACTTGCGATCGTTGAAGTAGCCCCACTCAGCCCAGGCCTTCGCCTTTCCAATGTCGTAGTACAACGCAGTACCGTAAGCAGCATCTGCTTCATCCTTTTGCTTCAACTTCTCCAAAAACATTCCCTTGAGAGTATAAAACTCGGCCTTTTGCTGATTGTTAAAGTAGTTCAAGTTGGTATTGTTAATCACATCCAATCCGCTCGTCAGCTCCTCCGGGTTCTCATAGTGGCATTTGGCTTGCTCCCTCAGCTTCAGAAAAGCTTCTTGGATCTCGATGTTGGGTAGAGTATATATCCGGCTGAGTTGGGCGATGCAAACATCAGGAAGGTTGTGCTTGCGGGCGACATGGGCAAAACGATTAATGATCCACGCTGTCTCATGGTACCCCCGATAAGCAAAGGATGCACCGTTCGCATTTTGACCTTGCTGAGGCAATAACTGCAGGTATGTGCTGTTGATTAGACCAAATATATGTTGTCGCCACGTGACAAGGTCTTGCCAGTCGGTGATATCGTCCCAGACGTTGGGGAGCCGGTCACGCCACGAACCTAGCAGCAATTTGAGCTCACCGGACTTGACATCGAGGTTGCTCGAATTAGTATTGGCCAAGCTCTGGCATATGACACTGGCATCATGTAGTTCCACGAGCTGCTGGAAGTTGTGAAGCATGGGAATATGGGCGGCGGTCAAGCGCTTCGGCAATTGATGCCACTTGCGAATTGACAGCTGAATGGCTTCGTCGCAGACCCGGTTGAACTCAGGTTGGGACTCTGGCGTCTTGTTGTTGTGAAGCTTGAGCAGATACATGAAACCCTGAAAGAAGGCTCGCCGAGCAGTGGGGGCATCCATGACACCCTTTATGAGATGATCCAAGCTGTCGCGATGTTCCTGGGTCTGCCACATCTCAATGTTACGCCATGCGCACTCCAGTAATAGGTCTTGCAGGTTTTCATGCTTGGCGAAGTCCTGCAGGATCTCCCATTGCTGAAGCTTTTCGGCACAAAGAACCCAGTGATCCTCCCAGAGCATGTACTCTCCTTGAGAGAATGGAATGACACCAGTGCGCGCCTTGATCTGAGCTGCCTCGTACATCTTCTGCGCCTTGTCCCACATGCCGTTTTGTTCATATGAAAGGGCCGCATTTGTCTCGACAAACTGACAACGCCGACGCCACGTGCCGTAGAACAAGTCATCCTCCTTGAGATTGGCGTACAATTCAACCAAGGCATCGAGGTTGCTCTCGCGAACGTTTGGTGATTCAACATCTGGCCTGATCGCCGCATTCTCCAGCTGAACCAAGGCTGTGTACCATGCGTCATATGTCTTCGCTTCGAACTTCAACACATGGGGTGGTATTTTGCACTCCGGCCAAGACTTAGCCGCACCGGCGAGGAGGGACTGAACCACATTTGGTCTCTTATCGATTTGACGGGAATGGAAGTCTTTCGTCAACAGCATAACCATGCCCTTCTCGAGATCTGCCTTCTCATCCTTCATTGTGGCAGACCAGTACATCGGAAAGAGGGCCACCCACAGCTCATGGGCCAAATTGGTGTCAATATGTTGAAGCTGAGTGATAGGTTCAACGATGTCACGGACTTTGACATCCCCAAGTTCATCGACGAAGTGCCGGTGATTGGCCATGAACGTTTCGTACTTGTCATCAATCATGATTGTCGGTTCTCTGACATCGTTGGCATACGTCTTAAATAGCATAGACGTAGGCATCGTGCGGAAGTCGTCTTTATGAAGTTGGACTGGGTTGTGGGCTTCAACAGCACCAAGAAGGAGTTGAGAGGCCTGAGCAAGCCAGAAGGAGTCTGCTAGAGTGTCCCAATTTTGCGAAGTAATCACGTACGCCAACCGCGCCGTTGCGGCCTTCGAAAGACTCTTGTCGAAGATGGCCATGAATCTGTTTCGCATGTCGACATCCTGGGCTCTGGTCCCTATCAAGAATGCATGCTCCATGCGGACTGTCAGCTCTGTTCGAGTGATTTTGGGATCTTCATAGATGCGGATGACCAGCTCTAGGAACTTGGTCAACATTGTGGGATCATTACGGTGTTCGAAGGATAGCATCTTGTGCAAAACTGCAGTTTTCTCCTTGAGAGTTGGCCAAGTTCCTTCAGATCGGAAAACCCAATCCTCAACCATCTCAAGGATCTTCTGGCACAGAGGAATATGGAGTGATTTTTCAACAAGTGTGGCCAATACACTAAGAAACGGGCGCCGGTTGTCGCCGAGAATTTCCATTCGCATAGCCGTTACCTCGATAGCTTTGATCATTAAGTTCGTCTGAATCTCGAGATCATATGCAGATAACTCTCCCTGAGAATTTGGGTCTGCAGCTCTCAGCTGAGCCATGTTCATCTGGTGGGCCGTAACACTCGTATAATGTTGCACATGCTCTCTAGCAAGCTTCTGTTGCAGGGCTTTCATCAATGATATGATATGCTGGTCAATGACTGTCGGCTTGCGTTGGCCCAAAGACCAGAGGATTGTAACACCAGACACGTAGTTGGCTGCGTTGAGAGTTTCCGTCGCAATGTTGGAAAGAAAGGCGATAAACTCCGATGTTGGGGCCTCTGGTTCTCCCTCAGCGTCGGCGTCCTCCATGGGCACATCCTCGGGCACGGCATCAAGAACACGCTGAATAGTAGCCTTCATCACCCGCCCATCATCATACTTCTTATCCGCGAAGTGCAGACAATCTTGTAGCTCGGGATTTTCCGATTTCAGACACTTCTCAAGGATCTTCTGAATGGATGGCATGTTTTTGACGATCCATTCGTCTTTCTTGAAGTTGAGGATGATTCGGACAACCTGCAGTGTGTTGATGATGTTTGTGATGAACTTTTCGTCGTAGTTCTCCTTGTCTGTTGGGTCGGCGTTCAATATCTTCGTCGTCTTTTCGCTGGCAAGTACCACTTCCGTTACATTGGGAAACAAATCGACGTCGAGATCTCCCCAGTATTGTGGTTGAAGGAGGTTGTATAGGAGGGACATTGCCTTCTTGCACAACTCCGTAGACAAAGGCAGCACCGGTCCAACATGATTTGCTGCATCTCGTGGCTTCACGGAGGGGAGTTGGTATCGCTCGCTCAGCTGCGCGATGAACTCCACGAGGTACTTGACCATTTTAATGCGATATCCATCGGGAATCTGAAATTCTTTGACCGGAGCAACCTGCCTGGCCGCTGGTGGGGAAGACATTGGGTGGTCGCTGTCAAGCCGCCGCTTCTTGGAGTTGGGCGATTCAGATAAAGACCGAGAGAGGCTCCCACGTTTCCCTTCAACGCGCCTTTGCTCCCATTCCCAGATCAGCCACATCATGTTCAATGCCAGTTTCTTGTTCTCGTTCGAAGAAGTCTGCGGTGCAGAGACCTTTCGAAGGGAAGTAATGATGAGCAATGCAAACTTGTCGCGAGACTCGTAGAACAAGTTTGGATGCCGAACGAGGAAGTGGAAGATGCTCGTCATCTGCTGCACGTTTTGACCCTCCTCGGCCAGTATACGGCGCGGTGCCATTGCCCAGACGGCGTTGCGATCACTCGGCAAGGCATTGCACCGCTTGGGTAAAACAGGGGCCATCAACTCCAAGGCCTGGGTGACCAAAGCACGACCCTCATTCTGATTTGTCCTCAGGAGTGAGTAGTACACCTGGGTGACGATTTTCGCGGGTGTCTCATAGTGTGCGATGAAATACCCAATGACGACGTATGCAGCATGCTTGTTGATTACATCATCCAGTCGGATATACGTCCATCCAAATTTGATGATGTCTTTTCTCGCGTCCTGGAGGATGGCATGATGATATTTGACCAGCATGGCCGACAATTGAAGAACTTCCATACGCGTGTGGTCAATGCCCGGCTGGGCCAAATCCTCCTGAGGATCCCCAAGGTTGACTTTCCAGATCTTCGCATTGATAGACTCAATCACAGAACGATCCATTAATCGTTTGGCCTTGAATTGGTCGTGATTCCAGTTCCTCATTACATCCATGGCCACGATGGGGTTGACGATGTTGCGAAGTAAGAAGCACTTTGTCTTCTGAGTTGCCTGCCTGCCAGCATAGATATCCAGGCACCTCAGGATGACAGATTTCCAATAGTCGATTGAGTCGTTGCAGATGACGTTTTGATAGATATACAAGAACAGTGATGGTGTTGCTCGAAAGGCATCTGAGGTGACCAATTCGACAAGGCCGAAAAGCGAATCCAAGTCTTTGGAATTGGCTGAGAGCGCTTTTGTGAACATTGCCATCAGTTGCTCAGCTGCTTGATCGGCAGGCAGTCTTAGGTTTTGAGGCAATTGGTTGGTCCGAAGATGGCGCTCCAAGTCTCTGCCAACTTGCTTCAACCAGTTGATGGTCTCCTTTCGTTCCATCCAGCCCTGCGTGCTAGGGAACTTGCCAAGGGAGTCTAGAATGTTGACCGTGTTCACAACGGCCAAGAACCTCGTATCCTTGTTTGCACTAACAACGTCGTTGCAGGTCTTAATCAGCATCTCAACATTGGCGGCAGCGTGGTCTCTGAGCGCCTGGCTGTCAGGGTCCAATAACACCTGAGCTAGGAAGCGACCATATTTGATGTCCTCCAGCTTGGCTAACAGGAAACCCCAAATTTCTTGGGGATACCGGTTGAGGTACTTATACAAGGGAGGTCGGAAAGGACTGTACTGCGTTCTCCTCAACTTCTCTTCCAGCTCCAACACTGTATCGATGAGTCTCTCTTTGAACTGCTCGGCTGCCGGAGGCAGAAGGTGGAAAATATTGAACACAGCGGCGATAACCTTCATCTGAGTGTGCTGTTCGAAGAACGTGAATGAAATCTGGGTCAACAGGTTCGTGTCTGCAAGCACCTTGATGTGGTCCAGCAGTCGTGCTCCAATCTCAACCTTGAAGTATGTAGTCAAAAGGCGCAGAAGACGTGCCAGGTTCTCGAGGCCGTGTGTTGTCAACCTCTTAGGATCCTGAAGATTGGCCAGAACTGGCCTCAGCCCTTGTTGGAGAAGGTCTTTGGGCAGCTTACTTGTGTGCGTCAGCACGGCTTTAAGGCTCTCGTTGGCAGCCTCTATTGTCGGTTTTGATTCCGAATAGAGACATTTGAAGAAGACGGAAACGATCTTGGTCCTCGTAGGGTTGTTTTGGCCCTGTGAGAAGGCATCGAAGCCCATGGCCTTACTCAATATTTTGATACAAGCAACCCGAAGATTAACGATAGATTCATGTGTCCGAAATTCCGCAGGCTTGCCAGCTAAAGATTCATCTGTCGCATCAGCCAAAGCCAGCGATTCCATGAGCAGCCGGTTGAGATGGTCATCGAAGGACACGAAATCATTTTTCAAACCCATGTAGTAGCCCACGGCATCGATGTAGCCAATCTGGGTGGAAAATGGCAACGCCCGCAAGGGTTTTGCATAGATCGGTGACAACAGACGTTCCTTATGTGGTTCCAAAATTTCCCATATCTCCGCATTCGTCGCCTGCGCAATGATCTCCAGTGACCGTCTAGCAGTTCCTCGCACGTGTTTGTTCATGTGGGATAGCTCATCGTTGAATAAAGTGCAGATCTGTGCCAGGCGAGATGTGGTCTTAGGCTGCAATTGTCCAGCTTGAGCTGCGGATGGAATCGCGTCTTCTTTCTTGACATTCTTGGTGATTCGTTTCAGAAGCAACTCCAAAGTTTCTTGCGCTGAGTTTCTGGTCTTTTCGGGAAGATCTTGCGGCATATCCTTCACGACATACAGCAAAGCGCGAATGAAGTCCATCTGCTTTGCAGCAACCCAGGCATCGCCAAGATTAATTTCCGTCAAGAGAAACTTAATACCAAGTGTGCCACCGGTTTTGGTGAACCACTCTTCCTCATGGCAGCCATGGCAAAAAGTATTGCTGAGATGGCCGAAAAAGGAGAGTCTTCCGACATGGCTCTCGGAGCCGAAAACCGTCGCCGTTGAGTCGTATACAGCACGCACAGCACGAAATGCGGCATCACGAACTTCGGACAAGTCTGACGCAAGCGACTCAGCGATGGCGTCACATAAAATGCGTGTGTCGATGAACAAAAGACCCTCGCCGGCCTTCACGTCGAACGCACTACTAGCTCGCTTAAATTCAACAAGCCCGCGGCCGACCTCAATGATGGCGAAGTGGCGACACAAGTTCATGAGTAACAAGTCGGCTTCATCTCGGAATTCGGGCAATGACTCGGCGAACATGATGGCCTTCATAAGTCGTTTCACGATCTCATCTTGCTCGTCTTTCTTGACAACAGATTTCCCTCGGTCCGATACGTCAAAAGTCGAAAGATCTACATCACATTTACGAGAGAGGAAGTCTTGAGCATGGAGTCGAACGAGCCGTGGCAGATCCTCAGGCAAAGAATCCTTGGGATCATCCCCAATCCGAAGTTTCAACTGATTTTTGATCAATTGGAAGGATTGCCTCTTGTAGAATGCGTCAGACTGCTTGGCAGATGCGCTCTTGGGGGGCTTCGGCGTCTCCATCAACTTGCGAATCGCAAAATCGATGCCCATATCGGCACGAAAGGCTCTGTCCCTCTTGGATCCTATCAATCGCACGTTGAAACTGGCCGGATCATCGGCGTACTTCTGAAAGTTGACTGGCAGGGCTTCTGTCATGAACTTTCTGTTTCTGCCCCCGAGTTTCCCCAGAATGCGCATGGTTGTGTGTGCGTGGAAATGGCTGTAAGGATGAGGCTTTAGGTGCTCAAAAAGGGCGTTCATGAGTTCTTCGATCACAGGTGCCATGATGGGATCGAGGTAATCGGCGGTGAGGTTGTCGACGCAGAGCTCCAGTGTCCGCAGCCCTTGACCAACAAGATCAGTTCCGGCTCGTAGTGCTACAACCAGAGGTCTCATTAAGAAACTCAGATGAGGAAGCAGGTTACTCAAACGAGCTGGAACTGTGAGACACAATTCTACGTACAGATCTCGCTCTGCTGGTTTGCGGGCCGCCATGAGGAGATTGTTGAGAACGTCGAGCAACATTTCGAGTAAAGGAAGAATCTGCTTGTAGAGGTGTTCGAATTTTCCTCCGCCGATGCTTCTGAATAATGATCGGAGCAGCAAAAAATAGTTCATAGGCTCTTCGGCCTTGGTCGACAGCTCTATTGACTTTGTAACAATATCGACGACATGGGGCAACAAGACTTGCTCATTCTGATTTGCGAAAAGAGTGACGGCCATGAAGGCAAGCTTGAAAAGACGCAGGAGAATGGACGATTTCTTGACATCAGCCGATCCCACCTGGTCGATGCGTTCCATCAAGAACTTCAATAACATCCCGCAGAAGCTCGGAGATGTCGCTTCACTTGCAAGAAAGAATTGGGGAATATGCAATAAAGCTGTGTGCTCAAAGATCATCTCATAAAGTCGTGGAATTTCCTGTTGGAATACTTCATGAAAGGTAGCTGGGTCGATGCAATGGAATACCGTTGCAAACGTCTCCAGAAGATCTTTCTCTTCCTTGCTGCTCGATACCATGTAGAAGTTGGCCATGTATTCCACAGGGGAAGCGAATTGTGATTCAGCCGCTGGCTTTTCGATCTCGTAGTAGCGGAAGACGTAAGCTCCCTCTCGGAACAGCTTGACTACCACCTTGACTTCCTCGGCGGAGAAGCCATAAGAGACATCTTGCCAGTATTGTGGTGCATTTTGAGGATCGATAGGCATTGCAACATTGCACACTTTCAGCTGGTAGAAAGTATTCTTCAGGCCATTCATGAGGTTCTTGAACAGAAACTTGTTGTCCACGACGGGATCAGCACCCCGATCTCGCGAGTTCGACATCCTAATGGGCATGGCAGTGAATATATCAGTCTCGTCCCATTCAGGACGATGCTCTTTATCCGCCAGGTATGTGTCTGGCACCTGATCGGCCGCCTGCTGCGCATATAGCTTGGACAGCTTTACTGCATTCGGGTATTGTCTGTTCATGGCCGCAAACTTGTCCCCGATTGCATTCAGAATCATGACGAGATAGTGCCGGGCATCCACTTTGTTCTGCATCTTAGCAATGCACTCTGCCATATTAAGAAGCAGTTTTGCGCTCATGGTCTGAAAACTGGTGCCGGGGAAATTGTCAAGCAAGTTCTTCGTATAAACCTCCACTGTCTTGCGAATCTGCTCCGGAGACAGAGAATCTCGAACGTGATGGATCAGATCAGCCAGCATACTGTATGCTAGGGGTCTCATTGTGTCATATACCGTCAGTCCATCGCCTATTAAGGTCTTCTCCTCCAGCAATTCGTCAATCTTGGGCAAGAAAATCTTGCGGAAGTTGAAGTTGATGATGTGTCGAATTGCCACGAGGAGTTCCTTGCGGGCTGCCGACTTCTCTCTTGGGCAGTCCTTCAGAAGTCGGACGACAATTTCTGGCAATGTTGGCAAGAAATCGGTCAACTGGCTCGAGTATTGGCGAAGGAGGTAAGCCAAAAAGCTCATCGTCTTGACCTGAGCTGTAATGAATTCTCCGAAGGCCGCTCGATTCTTGATACTGGCGCTCACGCCAGCAAACGTAGTTCCCCTTACTCTGGCCTCATTGTGTGCTTGTTCCTGCGCCTTGGCCTGAAGGCATAGTACCGACTTAATAAGGGGTACAAATAGCTTCACATTATGCGGGATGATGTTTCGGTAGGTTTGGAAGACTGACACCACTATTATTGGGCACTCGGAAAGAACCTTGAATGACTGCATTCCCTTCAACAATGGTCGACTCTGCTGTGATAAATCTTGGCCGAGGTCTGTCACAGAGGCAACCGGCGAGCCAGGCCGTGGCGACTGAAAGTTTGTCTGTGTGCTACCAGGCGTGGAAGGTGCGCCTGAGGTGCCTGATAGGACAGCACTGCTATCCAGCTGTTCCCTAACCACTCTGTCCATCTGCTCGAACAACTCTTGAATCAAGCTCAAGAAGGGTTGAACTTTGCCTTGCAGGACTTTGGGTTGGTGCCGCATGATATCGGAGATGATCTTGACACAGAGAGTCGCGTTCTCTTCATTGTCGTTCTTCACAAGTTGCATGAGAAGCTCGACAACGTCTTCTGCGTATGGCTCGAAGGGCTCGGGTGATGTTTGATGCGTAGGGAGTCGGTGGAGGATCTCTAGTACGCAGTTGCGGAGTTTCTAGAGGATCGTGTAAGCGCATGCTCACAAGACACCAATACAAAATGTTCGCGGGTATTACCTGTTCCGGAGATGTGCTTTGGAAGAGACAGGGTCCTTTGAGGATATGTATGAACAGCGGCATCACCCGCCCGAGGAATTGCGCATAGCCGGGGCCATTGGTATGATGGTCAAGCGTGTCGCGCAACGTAGTTGCAGCATCAAGCTTGCTCTTTGGTTCTACACATCATTGATCAGTATATGATGGTTTGACATTGAAACGCGATACGGCAGAGTGTCGCCTCGTCCGGTTCGTGAGATAACGCCGCCTTACCGAATTCAGATGTAGCCAATCTCTTGACTATATCTTCGAACGCTTGATTCGCCATGGCGACGGCTACTGCGTGCGCGCAGTGAACACGCACTTTTCGCTCATAAGACTACGGTGCGACAGTTCGAGTTGCAAGTCGACATAAGTCCTTGAAGTAAGTGGTTATGCCGAAAATTTGGGTGACTGGTGAACTCTCGCGAAGTGGTGGAAGAGCCTCGACGAGGCGTACGAGTCGGAGAGGCAGGCAGATAATACAAGTCCGAGTAGACTGGTTTCCTGAGTGGGAATTGACCATACAATCACTCAAAAATCCGAACAGAGGCTGAGATAGAAGTGAAAAGTTAGGCCTCGCAGCATTGAGAAACGAAAATTTGGGGGTATCAGAAGCGCCTGAGCAGAAGCTCTCTAGAGAACAATTTGAAGTCGAACAAGGCTGGCCGGGGCGCTGAACTTCGAAGCTCAAAAACTAGAGGGGGATCGCGACGCCAAATACAATAAAGCTAAGGCCATTCTTGGCTTAGCGTCAAGAGCGTCAAGAGCTTCTCCAGCTGGCAGCCACGGTCCACGGCATCGGGAACCCACTTTGGCCGAAAGCCGTCTACACGTGTAACATCTCAAGATGTTGGCCGGTATTGGTCGGCTCCGGCCAACATTGTCAAATTACTTTGATAAAGAAATACTTAAACCCCACTGAGACTAATGTCTTTTGATAAACACTTCTTAAGAAATAATACATTGCTGCTGGGCTGAAACCCCCTTTGCTCTTCAGTTCATTAGAATAATTGCCTTGTTCCTGCCTCGTAGGTAGGCAAGTGCATCCTAACAAAGGGCCTCTGCATCAGGTGCGTCTATTTACATAGGCATTGGGAAAAGAAGCTTCTCCATATAACGGAGAAAGGTTCCAGAGTTCCAGATTATTATATTCAGCCCCTTGCCCCACAGATGAACATTTTAGTACAAGACAGACTGCCCTATTCATTCTTATCATTCAGGCATTTTTTAGGAAAACGACATAATTCCGACACACTATCGCTGCCTTTGGGGTCATTCTTGACATAGATCAAGCGCGCAAACAACCAACGCCTACCATGTCATCTCAATCGCCGTCGGAGACTGGTGACTCCAACCGACACACCGCATTCTTCTATGGTTAGTTTAGTCCGATGTACTGTTCTGATTTCTCGAGTTATAACTAACGTTGGTGGCAGGCACTCTGGTATATGACACTATGGCTAACTGATGAAATGTGAATGCATAGCTTACAGTTCGACAGATGGCCCCTGAGGTATTCTTCACAGTCTGCTACAGATCCTCAACCACAGATGTGAAGACTCTCAAAAGTCTGCACGAATTCAAGCCCGCAATCCTACACGGCTACTGCCGACGTCGCGTTAAGGACGCCGACTACCCTGGCATCGTCAAGGAGGACAACCATCAAGTTCGCGGCATGTATGTGAATGGCCTGACGGATGCCAACATGTTCCATCTTGATGCGTTTGAAGGCTCAGAGTACGAGCGCGTGACAGTCAAGGTGCGACTGCTAGAGAAAGTCGGCGACGATAAGGAAGAGGGCAATGTGGAAGGCGACGAAGTCGACTGCAGTGTCTATGTTTTCGTGTGTCCCAACGAGCTGGAGGACCGCGAGTGGGATTTTGAGGAGTTCCGCACGCAGAAGATGAAGCGCTGGACCCGAGAGGATTACGGTTTTGAGGATGCCGAACACTTCAGCACTAAACAGGTCGATGAGGGCGAGAAGGAAGCAGCCGTCTGTGAGTTTGCTGGAGCCTTGACAATGAGTGATTAATTACTGAAGATTAAAACAGAACCATGAGATTCGGCGCTGAATTCCGGACGCAATCAGCAGATTTGGAGCCTCATGTATGAGGGGCCCCCAAAGCAATCTGCAACGTTACACAGACGGTCCTTGTATGCCATGACTTGGGATGAGGTTGACGGATTCGTGGACAAACCCTTCAATTTGCCAAAGTTGCCAGATCTAGGGAGATTACTTCAGTAGTAAAGCGAAGACTTCATTAGCATTTTGCAGATCCTACAGGGAGCAATATGTACGAATAGATTGCACTGGCTTCCCATAGGAATCAGCGTACGAAATAGAATTGCGATGCTGGTACCATGTAACTGCATTGAACACCATTTGTATGGCCCCCCATTTTGCAGGGTTCGATGGGACTGACACTAGTGTTACGAACCGTTGGTTCTAACCTGGCCAAAACCAACCCGACAGGCCCTACAATAGGCCATGACGGAACCCCGCAGGAACAAAGCCCCATAAGGACGGAAAGGAACAACTAGGCCCCCGACTAAAAGAAAAGGTCACGTGATAATGATCACGCTTGGCAGAGTGATCCCCTACTTGGGATCACCAGGAGCGACGTGATCCAAGTGATCCTCTCGAGCCTGGCTCGAACTGGATCTATCTCGATCCAATATATCCAGGTACCGAGGTACTTAGTCACGTGATCTTCGTTCCGTCGTTCTTCCGATGCGGGGTCCCGTGATCCTAGCGAGCGTGTCCACTCTGGCCTGCCAACAGGCCTTCTTTGTTGGTCCAGGTTTAATGGTTCGTAACAGTAGATAGGTACACCACGTTGGGTATATAAATAATACTACAACTAGGAGTACTACGACGAAGCGTCCGGCTTTATTAGACGTTCGTTCGGGTCTTTTCCAAGTTGAATGCTCCAACTCGGCTAGCATCTACTACGCGTCTAATTAATTACGTATCAACGGATAGCGACTAACGAAGTGACCTAGTGTTAGCCCACTATATTAAATAATATTAAATACGCCGTAGGTGTTAACCCTCGGTACCTCTACAAGTACTCCCTTAAGGGGCTATAGATGATATAGCGGGCCCTTAAGCCGCGTCGGGCGGTTATACAGGTAAACTTGTAGCCAAACGACTACTAAACCTCCTGTCCCTCCCTAAGTCTGTGCTACAACCCCTGCCTGAACTACCGATAAGCGTGGTAATGTGGCACTTAAATTCGTCCTCAGGGGTGGGATGCTGCTGATGTGCAGAAGATGCTCGACTATTTTTTTGTCGCGACAAGTCGTAGTATCTGCTAATTGGGGTTCTCGTCGAGCGTATACATCTCAACCATACGCTCAAGTGGATAGACCGTAACGTGGTCTAGACGCTCGCAAGAATCGCGGCGAGGGGGCGTGCTGCGCGCCTTCTATCGTGAGGGGACGGGTTCGCCGACGAGCGTTATCGGATAGGCGAGGTCCGATAAGGGGTCGGATTAACGATTCGAATTCTGGACCGGCTGTCGAGTTATATTCCGCCGACGTAGTGCTTGACGGTCGACTGGCTAGGATGCTCGTAATCCTAAACTGCACCAATCTCCCTATTATCGCTAGGTAGGCGAAGTCAACAAGGTGGGCAGCGCGCCGTAAGGGTTGACTAAACCCCCTTGTGTGTCAGCTGCGGGATTCGAACCCGCGACTCGTCACCAACCCAAGTGGGCGAGGCTCAAATCGGGACTTATCTACCAGCGAAGTGACCAACTACACCAGCCGACTGGGATGTACAGGGATGACTTCCCACTATATTATTATCCCCGGGTAAGGAGATTCTTGACGTAAATTCGGCTACACAACGCTTACTGGAGCCTATCCGTAGAGTTCTTTGTGTAGAATCTAGTTCACGATAACTTTATCTTCGATGTCTGCTCTTGTTACCTAATACACGGCGGCTACGTCGCGTTACGAATTGCCGTTACGAATATGGTAGGACAATGCGATCTCTTCTATACCGTACCGGAGGGCTGCCGCGGCTGGGGAATAGCCCTGACGGATGAACTCTTTAGATCGCTCGATTAGTTACTCGAACTTGTCGCGATGGTATTCCACTAGATCAGCCATTTGGTGTGGAGTTGTAAAATAATTGCGTTCTTGTTGTGGTCACATAATTTTCCTGCAAAATGGGGGTGCAGACCAAAAGTTGGTCAATGCGGTTACATGTTGTGCTTGTAATATCCCATTGACTCAAGGTCACTTGTATACTGCTGGACGAACTGCACGACGAGGAATGCTGTTGACGCTCCTTGACAGCAAAGCACTACAAGGCACTGGGCCAAGATGAGCGTCGTCGTAGTTCTTTAGCAGAAGTCATAGTGATAGGGGTGGCTGGTCAGGATGTCCCGTGTACAGCTCGACATGGATAAAGATGACGAAAACTACGCACACACGCCCCATAGAGGTTATGCGTTGCCACCATCACGAGTTGTGTAAGGCAGAATGACACTAGTGCATGACAATGGAAACCGACCAAAGGTTGTCGGTGCAAGCTCTTCAATTTCGTGATTCTTTTTCGCCTCGGTTATTGAGTTCCCGGGAATACGAGGATATCGAGAGGCAGCCATCCCATAGTCCATGCGGGCTGGATAGTGGATAACCTTGAATGGGGCGAGAGCTGAATAGAAGCTGATCAAGGATAGGTACGCTCAGTGCTCATATTCGTATCCATATACGGAAGGACGGCCGCCTCGAAAAGATTGTCGTATAGACAAGCCATCGCGTGCACGTCATCAGGACCGCTTCGAGTCGCCGCCAACTGAAGCAGCCCCTGGCAGACATCTCTCTCGGCACTTCAGCATCAATCTAAAACCCTGTCTGGACAAGGGCATCGTAGATCATCCGGACCCCAACTCCCCGAACAGGCCATGCCCGTGCCAAAGATTGTGCTCTGCGCCAGCTCTGCGCCACGCACTTGCGCTCCCGAGGTCCTCTTCATTCATGCCTACGGTTTCGCATCCTGTCATCGCAATCGCGCATGCCCAGTCTTCTCAGGTGGTTTGCCAGCCATTGTCATCGGTAGGTAAGTGGCGGGGCTCGCGCCACCAAGCGGATATCTGCTTGCTTGGAGCCAACTGACAGAGATTGAGCCTTGACTCGCTAGCGATAGGTGGCCTAAGGCCGGTCTATTCGGTGTTGTTATATAACATGACCTACACCCTGGTTGATCACCCGACCATGTAGCCAAATCGAGATGGTGTTGTGGATCCACCAAGCACTGATGGGTCGCACTAAATATACTAGCGCTGGTCATGTAATTCTAATGCTTCCACGCAAGTCCGAAAACTCTTCTCTTTCCTTCAACGACTTTTTTCAATTGACTGAAGAGACATCCCTGCACTACTACTCAATCGTAATTCGATCGCTACTCGATTACCAATGGATTCAACAACTGCCCTACGTGCTGTCGCTGCTAACATCGACCAACCCTGGGATCACCATGTGTATGACGTAAGATCTCACGAACAGGCAACTATCGACGATGCTGTAGCAGTCTTTGAAAGTATTCTCGAACCTTTGCAGGACTTGGAAAGCGACGAGGTATCTGTAAGTGTTTATCACTTGATTGCGAATTGATCGGTAATTGATCGCTAATCGAGTATACATAGAATGGATCCGACCTAGCCGCTGCAGAGGGGGAGATTAGTCAACTAACGTTGATTTCATCGGAGCGTAATAACAATAAGGAGACGTTATTAACTGCTGAAACCTTTATTTGGGTACCCCAAATGCCTGAATATCCTATGACTAGCGAAACTGGGGTCTGTTACGTTATTTCGGCTCGAGGGCAAACGAAAGAACAAGCGAGAAGCCATATCAACGAGGTATCTAATCTAGGTGCTCTGCTACTAACGTACACTGCTCGAGCACTAATCGATTATAGATCCAATTCTGCCATGGCCATAAGACTTCTTGGCGTCAAACTACCTGTGCATTTTTAGATAATGCGATCTGTAACCGCGTTACTTATAAATGTACAGGAGTAAAAGCATGTGAATACCTATCTCCAGCTTTGCGAAATCGGTCTTACACAGAGGTTTCGGAAAATGAATGGGATTTAGTAGCAACAGCTAAACAAGAAGCTGAACGGGCAATTAACGACCAAGTCCATTATCAAGCGCTCTGGTAAGCCTTATCGATTCCTACTCAATTAGTACTTGAATAATAATTAATAGCTTTCTTTATGCCGAGATTAAGCTTTTTGAGGATGGCAAGCTTTGTAAGCCTTATGAAAATACTTGCAAGCTTGAGATTATTCAGGATGGAAAGGTACGTACATAGTTCTAAGCGAGTACTAATCGATTAACACTTGATAGACTATTTCCGGGGTTCCTCGCCATACATTACGTTGTATCCATTCACGCCCTCACTCAGAAACGCCCTCGCATGTGCGGCATCATTGGAAGCCGATTCCACGAGAATATAATCCAGCAATTATATTATTCCAAGCAGTTCTGAATAACACTCTAGTCGACCAAATTCAACCGGGGCCTTGCTATCATATAGCTCAAAATAAAAAACTTGCAAAACTATGCCGTAAGTAATTAGCAATAGATTAATACTTGAGTACTAATCGAGTACATCTAGCTATCGTACATCCGCAAGGAAAAGGGAAGATCATCGAGTTATCTTGCCAATGCGAATACGACTTTTATATACCTCTGGATTTAGACCTACATCCATACGTATTATGCGTTTGCCACGGAACTCATCGACATCCAATTCCTCCACCATCAAAATTAGGCTCAAAGCTTTATACTGAGACTTGGGACTTAATTCAGAGAATAGCAGATCCAAGGCTAAGATGTAGTATGTCGAGTACTAATCGATTACCGGTCGATTACTAACACTAGTAGCACTCTTTCTCAAAAACCCAATTGTACAAACTTGGATTCGAAGTAAAGGGGCTACATCACTTGTAGACCTTCATCCAGCTTTAATCAATTCGGAATTAATTGGTTATATTATTCGAAAGCATAGGATGATTCACTTTGCAGCAGGCTCGGGCTTAATGGCAGTCCAACGGGCCTTCGAACGCGAAAATGGCAAACCAGGCCAAGTAAGTACTCCAGTATCTTTCGAGTTGGAATCGATTACTAATTAAGTTCAGTACATCCAAGAGGTGTTTCAAAACTCGACTAACTTTATGGTTATTTGTTTTAATAACGAACAGTTTCATCTATTCAAGTCATTACGAACTTGTACTATAGATATGAACTATAAGCATTTAATTGACCGCGAAGATCGAGAGGTTATTTGGGCTGTCTATGATGAGGGAATCTGTAGGAGTAAGTTAATCGATTTTTACTCGAGTACTAATCGTGTACTAATCAAGTATCTAGATGTTGCTCTAGTTCGAGTTATAACAAACTCTGATTCGATTAAGATGTATCATTTTATGTTTCATCAGGTTTTTCGAATTATGAGGGAGAAGTTTAACTACGAGGTTTCTTGGGCATTCGATCAAACGCTAGGATCCGCTGAAAATCCATTTATTGGGTTTACAACTGACCAGGACTATAAATTAATTATTGGTACGTAAGGCTTCTATATACAGTCGATTGATAGTCGACCGCTAATCAAATAGGTCTCGGAATGTATCTTTATGATAAATTCCAACAGGGAAGTTGGCTTTATTATGTGAAGAGTACAATTCGCTATTGCAAGGTGCACTTCCAACGAGGGGTTGAAAAGATTACTGGTGTAGCGGTATGCTTATTCTAATGGAGTACAAGTGCAGTATGACTCGATTGCTAATCGATTATAGAACCGTGGACCTGATTCCGACTTCTCTCGAATGATGGAGCTTCTTCATATGCAATCTGAAGAGGATTATAATGAGCTTTGTCGGCTCTTATCTAGTAAGCTCCTGCAGGCATCATTGATTAAGAATCGAATACTAATGGAGTACTACTTGAGTACAGCTAATTCCACAAATCCTAAGTTACGGGCATGGGCTTTACACAAAGTTCGACCAGCTATTAAGTGTGGAGTTAATCAGCATTTTTCTTGGATTTCTTCTAGCGATTGGGATAAAATGGCGCCTTCAACAAATCCGGCTGAAGTCCAGCATCAACGAAGCTATCATTATGGGGGCCGCTATCAATATGTAGCAGATTGCGTAGAGAAGTAAGTAATAACCCTAACTCAATTACTACTTGATAGCTAATCGATTTCTAGCAATCGTCAACTAGACGAAAAGGACTTCGAATCAGCAGCAATTTATAAGAAGTTCAACATTCCGTACGCTTATCGACCAGCGTCGATCCAAGATCGATATGCAAGGTCTACTATGCGAGAAAGTATGTGCACTCCTACTATCTAAATACAGATCGATTAATAATCAAGTAGTTACTACTATCCAAAAGCGACGTCGCGAGACCGAGAGCTTCAGCGATTTTCCCATCCCTAGCCCAAGTCCAACATTTGATTATGCCTCGAGTAGTAATCAACTAGGTATCCCTAGTTCAGCTGTCTCTGAAGCCCGCGAATTATCACAGTATAGTTCATCTGGATCGGCTCGATCGGGATCTTTACCTAGTAGATCGAAGTTCAAGAGGCATAAAAGGTACTCGAGTTTGATTCGATACGTAATCGATTGCTAACCAATTGTAGTCTCAATCCACATCGAACGCAAAACACTTCTGGTCACGCACAGGACAGTCTGGAAGCTCGATTCCAAGCTGTTGATATACTTAGACGAGAAGAAGAAGCGCGCGCTCTGAAGCTTCAAAACGATGAAAAGGAGCTAGAACTTGAAGAAAGGCGGAGACGACTAAACGGATAAGCTTTACTAGTAATGCTATCACTAATCGATTAACAATCGACTATGCCTTATGCTAATTATGAATTCTGTCAACGCCCGGCGATGTAAAGCAACGTAGCCCCTATTAAGCCTCGTCCTGATCTTCCTCCTCCAGATCGATTACTGCCGGAGTCTTGAACTTCGGCCAAACCACGCAGACGCCATCGGGCTTGGCTGGGGGGCACTCTAGTATTAATTGATTAGTACTTGATTGTATCGTATTAATAAAATAGCGGCACCAACCTGCAGCCTTTCTCTTCAGGCCGATACACCCGTCACAGGCTCGTCCGGAGAAGCCAACTGACTTGCGCATATAGACACCGTGAATTATTCCATCCTAGTCGATTAGTACTCGATCTATGATTCAGCGGTCGGTAACCTGCCTTTTTGCGAGGGATCGGCAGCTTCTCATCCTTCGCGGACGCGTTACTACCACGACGCGAGGACTCGCTTAGAGTCGGCTTGGTTTTGCTAGGGGTTGCTACTGGGCTAATTCACTGTAAATCAAATAGTAGTTAGAGTAAGTAGTAGAGTTAACTTACCCAGACTCAGTATTAGTGATCTCAGTAGTACCGGCAGCCTCAGTAATACGCTGGTTCATAGTCTGGTAGAAGCCTAGTTAATCGATTAGTAGTAATATAGTAGTAGATTACGAAATAACTTACGGTCGATCTTCTTCGCATCGACAACGTTGGCCTTACCCGGCGGGAGGTCCAATAAGGTGTACTTATGAGTTGTCTTCAGGTGGTGGCGGAGGTTCGACGGCTGCCACTGCTTTCTCTATTAATCGATTAGCACTCGAAAGGCAATTGAGTCGCTGTTTGCGATTACTCACGTCATTTGGGCAGATAGCGTTTTCCTCATCGTAGGCACGGCAATAGAGCTCGCCGGGAGCCACCTTGTAGAATCCATTCTTAATCGATTAGCACTCGACTCGCAATCAAGTTAATCAGGAAGAATCACCTCGTCCACCTCATATGGAGGCAGCCCATCGGGGCGAACAGAGTGAGAGGAGTATGCCTGATACGCCGGCTGGGCAAATATCAGTGAAATATTAGCCAAAATGGACGGGGAAAAGAGTATTGAATCGTAATAATTAGATTTGGATGGTTATAGACTGTAATCGATGGGTAATCGATCGCGCTCACCTGTTTCTTCCAATCGAAAAGGCCGGCCATCTTGATGTCGCGTTGTGTGGGTTACGTCAGACCAGAACTCGTGAAAATTTGCGTCATTTGGCGACCATCAGAGTGGACCCCATACCTTCCTACTTCGGTTTAGTGCCCCACCATCTGGTCGCCTAATTAGCCGGGGGGTTGGTCATGTTATCCGATCCCTCGTCTAATTCGCGGTGCATGATCTCGTTGACAGCTGCCAGTGTCCGTTTGATCAAGAAGCGGTGTGCTTGGCATTAACAAATGGTGATCGCCTGCGCTTTGTTATCCTTCATCAGCGTTTGTTACGCGCTACATCAAACAAGTGGTGGCGGTTTGTCAGTTGACAGCGCATAAGGTACTGAATAGCATAAGGCGCCAGTACAAAATATTTCGTTTGCGGCGCACGCGCGAGCGTAACGGGCATCTGGCACATGACAAAAGTTTGCAAGGTTGGTAACATCCAGTAGACTGGATGAACCTCGCTGGAATGCTGGTTCAGGCGGTGATAGAACACATATCACCATGCGTTGTTTGGTCGTTCTTGAAGTAAAAGTTAACAAAAAGCAGTTGATAGGCCGAAAAGGCTGAATACCAGCGGAGTGCTGAAACCGATGTCGTTTCACCGTTGGATGGAGGGCTCCATTGGGCTGGAATAGCTTTCAACCCCACACGCCCCCAGTTATCAGCTGGCAAAAAGGCCCCTGCCATCCAGACCTTGTCAGGGGTTACCTGCACGAGGGGATCAGCCCACCCCCTGCAGGAACTCATCGACACATTTTTGGATTCCGCTTTTGGAGGACTGGCACTCACCACTGGAAGAAAAAAAAACCAAGATCCATGCGCTGAATTGTGTATCCTGGAGTCCGCGCCTTGCGAGTGGTCGGCAAAGGTATCCTTGCTCAACGCCCCTGACCTTCCCGCACCCGGCCCAGACTTTGGTGGGCATTTCCCTGCGAGAATTCCACGTCGTGCGGGCTTTGCGTCCCGTAGGGGCAAAAGGCGTTACGTGACCCTTAGCAAAGTATGCATATGTACGGGAGGGGTTGGGAGGGACCTTGGTGTCTATTTTGCCATCCATGGGTGTATTTCCCGCGAGCCTGCGCCGCAGGTCGTCTGATTTACAGAATTCGAGTGGCCACCAGGGCCGCAGCCCAGGACACAAGGATTTGTTACCGAGGTCAGGCTTGAACTGTACTCATTGGTTCCCAATCATAACCGTATTGGGCAAGTGCCTGACTGCAAACCGGCCACGCATCCAATCCTGCCGTGCAGGACGATATTAGTTCCAACTAGAAGTCAAAGTGAAGAGGAAAAGGGGAGAGAACAGGAGGAAGTGGCACTATGGGAATCTAGGCTTTCGGCTGAGGTTGCCGTTACATTCGTCTGTTTTCTCGTGAGAATTAGATTGATTTTTGTTCGCGTTTGATGGTATTGTTGGAATGCAATTGTTCCTTCAGTTGCCTGTGAGGCTCAAATTCGACAACCCCTCCCTCATCACTTGCATGAACTGTTTTTAGCCTAGTCAGGCCTAGTCAGGGGATTTCTGCGCATGCGGTTTTTGCGCCCAGCGAAAGCTGCAAACGATTCTCGGCCTCTCGTTCTTTTTCCTTACTCACCATATGTGCCAAGCCGAGACAAGCCCTACAAGCTTCAGTAAGCCTATCAAAACCTGCCATCGACCTTCGTTTTGCCACCCCTGCTCTTCAACGGCTTGCCCCTGCAACCCTCCACGGCCCCACAGTGCTTCGAAACCATAGCCAACGATCAGGATGGCTGAGGACTACTGGCTGAGCATCGCCGAACCCCTATGTCTTTTCTTGCCTTTTCTGGTGGAGTCGTGGTGTTCCACGCTCAGCGGGACTTCGATTGGGTGGGTACCATGGGAGGGAGCCGTGTTCTACCCTGTTGCACTTATATCCAATCACTCCCAAATCACAACTTGTTCCTGCAGCACACTCCTTCGTGACTCCTACATTCCATCATTT
The DNA here is from genome assembly GCF_002105095.1 of Pseudomassariella vexata. Lineage (NCBI taxonomy): Eukaryota > Fungi > Ascomycota > Sordariomycetes > Amphisphaeriales > Pseudomassariaceae > Pseudomassariella > Pseudomassariella vexata. The sequence goes on along the minus strand of NW_024467956.1, from coordinate 1,387,520 downwards.
TGCATGATTAGCTCTGCTGCTTTCCATTCTTTTGAACATTCAAATATATAAGACGGTCGTTCTTGTTTCACCAAACATCTTTCGGTTCCCTCGTCTCTCTTCAGCAGCAGTTCTCACGACGACATCTTTGCAAGACCAGTCCTTCACTCCTTCAAGGCTTAGGTCCTTTTTCCGAGTTTGTTCTTTGTTTCCCCACTCGCCTGGAGCACTACCTTCCTTTGAGTCTACTCGGACTACACGACCAGATCTCCGATCCATCTCGCTCATTCTTTGTGACCTAACCTTTCTCACTCGTGCGATTTTGGAAGTTCAGAGCACGCCACCTTGGTGAGTTGACGCTGACCCTTTGAACGACCTTTGCCCGGGGCCGACGATATCTTGTTGGTTCGAAATTCCCAACGCACTGTCAGTTCCCACGAAAGGAGTTGACTAGAAGTGACATTTGCCCACGTGAGGGTCCTTGAGCTTGCCTCCAGCAAAGAGTCGGAATCTGTGGAATACAAAGTCAAGCCCCTGTAACTCGGCTAACACTCGCTTCTTTAGACATCAACCAAATCAACCAGAAGCACTCTAAACGATTACTTCTAAACACCCCTTCATATTTGAAATCATCGACTGGTTCGACTTCAAATACCAATATCAATCAAGATGAGTTTCGCCAAGATTCTCGCATCTGCGGCCTTCATCGCTCTCGCCAAGGGGCATGTCATCATGGCGAACCCGGCCCCGTTCACCTCGCCGGCTGTCGACAACAGCCCACTGGACGATAGCAACTTCCCGTGCAAGGCGACGACGGGTGCCACTTACTCGGGTACTGCGACCCAGATGGCACTCGGGTCGAATCAGAGCCTGAGCTTCATCGGCTCGGCTGTGCACGGCGGTGGCTCCTGCCAGGTGTCCATCTCGTACGATACGGCCCCGACCAAGCAGAGCGACTGGAAGGTGATCCATAGTATTCAGGGGGGTTGCCCGGCTCGCGGTCAGGATGGCAACTTCGCTGAGGACCCGAATTTCCAGAACCCCAACGAGTACGAGTTCACGATTCCGTCTGACTTGCCCGCTGGAAAGGCTACTTTGGCCTGGACGTGGTTGAATGTCATAGGGTCAGTATTATTTTCTTTTGTAAATTCTGGTATTTCCCCCCTTGCCGTCTTTTTGTTGTCTGTCTCGGCAGTAAAGGATTCATAATGAAGTTGGGTTATGAGTATTTACTCTAGAGACATGACCCCCCCACCCATTCCCTGACTCCCCAGCTCGTTGCTTCATTCCCTCGAAGTACCAAATGTTGACTAACGTTATTTATAGTAACCGCGAGTTCTACATGAACTGTGCGCCTATTGAGATCACCGGGTCGGGTGGTGACCAGTCTGCGTACGAGAAACTTCCTAACATGTTCGTTGCCAACTTGCCCAGCATCAACCAGTGCGCCACCACGGAGAAGGAGAATCCCCTCTTCCCCGACCCTGGTACTTCGGTCGAGAACAATGAGGGCACGTACCCCCTCGTCGAACTTGACTGCGACGGTGGCGTTGGTTACGGAAGCGGTAGCTCGGGCGGGTCTGACTCTGGCTCCGGCAGTGGTTCTGATGCTGGTACATCGAGCGCTGTCGCCAGTGCCCCCGCCTCGACCGCCTCGGTCCCTGGTGGTGTCTTCATCACCGTCACCGGGGTTGCCGGCTCCGCCACTGCCGCCCCCACTACGGCCGTTGCCTCTTCTCCTGCCACTTCACCTGCCACTTCACCTACCGCAACTGCATCCGCCAGTGCTGGCTCGGGGACAGGATCGGGTTCGAGCGCAGTTGCTCAGACGGGTGCTTGTACCGTGGAGGGTGAGTACAACTGCCTAAACTCCTCGTTCCAGCAGTGTGCCTCGGGTCAGTGGTCTGTCGTCATGCCCATGGCTGCCGGCACTGTTTGCACGCCCGGTCAGTCGGCCACCTTGGACATGAAAGCCAGCAAGGTCAAGCGATCCATCCGGGCTCGCGCTTTCAACGCTTAAGCTGGTCTCGGCTTTCTGGTGCAGCCGCGCATGGAATCAACAGTTAACGAAATCATTGGGTATGAGGGTAAGGCGTCTAGGGAGATATTGTAGGAAAACAGTTCAATATTCAACCTGTACATATTACAATTTGTCATCATGGGTAGTTTTATACTACACTTGTTACACATGTGTAACCATTACTTCAGCACTTGGTCTTTATACAATCCTTCGCAGTGAACAAAGCGTGTAATTAAGGCAAGTATACAGTCAGCGCTTGCCTGGTGAATTGCTAGGCTGGGGCTTCAATATGTAGACTTAATGACCCTTTTCAGTAACAAGTGTGTGATCGGGCGAAGAACACAGTCGTACTACTCTTTACTAAAAGTACATGTATGAACACTATGTGGGCAAAACTTCGCTGGCGACATTCGGAATACCAAGAGTATGTCTAGATGTTTGGAATACCCTTTTCAAATCTTTAGCACCCTTTACATTATCTTTAAGCTTACAATATACTTATATTTACTTCTTATTTTCTCTGTTTATTTTCCTATATTTTATTGTTTTATGTCTTCTTTCTGCTATATATTAGCGAACAAATAGTCTTGGAGATACATAGTATATACTGTGGGACTCTGATCTGCTGACATTCTGGCTACATCGCTGTTTCGGTTGCACAAAGTATTAAATCGGCCTGAGGGGACACCACTAAATACATGCGTGTGCCTGCTCCAAATGCACTGGGCATCTGAGGCCACCAGAGTCCTTCCTACACTGGCTTCTCAAATAAGACCATAGGGCAGTATACGTACTACATATATTTATTCCCTATATGTACCTATTGTATGTAATTTTGCGGTATTTATACACAGTGTTATAAAAACTGTATTCTCCATCTAGTAGTACAGTAATAGGGTAGGGCATGCTAGAACTTAGTAGCCCTCGCACGTATCGCTGAGCGCCTCGCATGGTTCCAAAGTCTAGTGGGAATGTGAACACCCTGGAGGCGCCCCCCTCCCCGCCCCCCGGGCAATGCGCAGCGTTTTTGAATCCGGGCAGCGTCTTACCGGAGCTAAGCAGCCGCTGCTGGACCTGGGCATGCGGGTCGTGCTCTCACCGTCCCAGTGGCACAACCGTAGCGCGCGCAACCGCCGCACTCGAGATTCGGAAGAGAAGCAGATGTAGCACGGCCTCAGCGCCCGCATTTCTCAGATCATCACCCACGCCATCGAGGGCCCCTTGCAAGCGCCTTTTGAACGCAGCAGACAAGCTAAGCCGAGGCCTCGCGGCTTCCAGTGCACTACGCAGGAGGAGTACAGAAATGCCCGCTGTGCTCAGGTCGACGGCCTTGACCAGCGCCGCCAGGTCTGCACTCTTGGCGAGGCTGTCGGGGAGTGTGGCCAAGGTGGTAGGGGCCTTAGTGCTCAATCTTCTGATTTTCTGCCTGCCTCAGGTACTTTTTGTGCAGGCTGGACTGAATTGACTGGAATCTCTCCACAACGGATCATGCAAGTGAGGTTGAGCATGCCAAAGCCAGCGAGCATCTGCTGAGCCTCTTCAATATTTAGGTGGCCACCACCCCACCTGCTCATATGACGTCGTCCTACCACAGCGGCTTCTTTTTGGGTGACTGCAACACATGTGAGTTTAATACACCTTGATGTAATCTGTAAGGTACCACCAGCCCCTGACAGGGTGCCGAACCGCTGCATCCAGTGGGCTCCGCATTATAGTGAGTATTGCATAGGTAGCGTACCAAAATACTTCGGTTGACATGACTTCCATAAGCGCCAAGAGCCTTTCTCTGATATGCTGCTTGGTTCCAACAGCCCTGATAGCTGAACCTTACCGGTCCCGATATAGTGTGTCCATTCCAACATATAAGATTATAATTGCCCCAGTGCAGGGCGTGGATACTGTCCAGTCAGTCAAGAGTGAAAGTCCCCATGTTTGCAGCACTATAATGAAAGGTACATCTAATCATGAAGATTGAATGGTTTCCAATTTGATTAAACCTCGCTGTCTTTACACCATACTGTAGCCCCGCAAGCAGGGTTCCATAGCTTCATAATGATAACTGGTCGTGAACTCGGTAAGCCGGGTCGAGAGCGGCAGCTCCCACAGGATCCTGACATTAATACTGCAATGGCTGCGGCGAAGTGCACAGAACCTTACGCCTGTCCTTTTGTAATCTCGATGTAGAAGGAAATTCCCCATCGAAGGAAACCCCCGGGTTACAATCCCCTCCTTTGAAGCAGGGAGACCATTTTCCAGACATACTCATGTACGCAGAACAGGACGGTGAAGCCGAGTATATTAGCCGTAGCCCAGATGGCTTATAGCATAGAATGATTCGTCCCATCTTAGCAATATAGTTGTGAGAAGAAAAGACTTCGTCCGCTAGATAACAATTCTCCATATACCCCTTAGCCTCTACTTCCGTATTCGTTATAAGAAAAGAAACTAGTTAGATGGCAAGATGAAGCTATCCATCGCTTCCTATCTCGCTGCCTAGGCCGGCCTCTGCTCCGCCCAAACCAGCACAATGAACGGCCGTCTCAACCAACACTCCGGGCATACCTACCATGAGCTATAACTGCGCCAAGATACCCGGGCCCGGAAACCGACCAGCCGCTCGTAGTGCCTGGTCCTTTCAACCGCGGTTGCGGCGGGCATCTTCACTATCCGCTTTTTCACCGACTCCGGTGATGACGATGCGGCCTGGGCGACGAGGACACACTATTACGTCGAGTTAGGCGAGGCCGGGTTCATCTATGGCGTCGATGAAATGGCGCAGCGGCGCAGATCCACCCCCTCTCTATCTGGCATGGTTCTGGTCAGCGAGTGCGCCTATGCCAATGGCACCGTATTTCAACTCTCCAAGCGCGTCTATCAAGACTACGGCCTTGCCAAAGCCGCCCTATTGTCATCCCGAGATAACGCCAAGTTTGACGAGTTCGCCAAGCGAGACGGCGTACCCGTCGCGACCAGGACGGTCTTCGATGGTCTACCAGCTAAACGCGCCGTTTACATAGAGCACCGTGGAGGACCCGACCGATCCCGCCCTGTCGACTGCAATCGCTTCCACTTTTACGACAATTGTTGCCACCTCCCGCGCACCCCCGACCAGCGCACTGCCCATTAGCAACTCTACCAGAGCATCATAATGATTATATGGGACCCCCTTATGGCGATTAGTTGTGGACTCTTTCTTCGATATTGAGGATGCCGAATTGTTAGTTAGGAGGGGATGATTGGGATGGTGTCGGTCCTATATGTTTGGTAATTGCGCGGGTAAGTTTATTAATGCGAGTTCGCGTGAGTTTTTGTTGGCTAATAGTACACCCCCCTTTACAGGCAAGACATACGAGAATACGTGCAAATATTGAAGAGCAAGTGGATCCATCTGTTGATATATACGGGTAGTATTAGCTTTAACTTTCTTACAATTGTATGGTAGAAGGTTAGGGCGGATATCTCAGCTAGTTTCATAATGGGTCTATTAGTACACCTGTCATAGGGCTAGAGCCATCGCGGGGTAGTGTAGCCAGGGGTTTGTCGCACGAGTTAGAGCTGCAGATAGAAGGTTCTTCAATACATGACTTGTTGGAATGAAGCGACGGTCGTCTGTTCGTCGTAGTCACCTACCTGACACTCAGCCTTGCATAACCTTCCAGAGTGGCATAAGATAAGCGTAAGAAGCAAATAAAGCTGATATCGCACTAGGATAGCCAGAAATCAACGTTTTTAAAGGGAACCCGCTGTCTAAAGAAGAGCTCGTACAAGCCTAGTGAAGAAATTGGAATTCTAATTAGGCGTATTTTACTTATTAAAATTAAGAAAAAGGTCATAGCATCATTACTAAGATATCTTGAGAATAGAGGTGTACTGAAAATATTAGGGAATACAACAGGGGGTATAAGGGTAGGTTCCTTATGTGTAGCCGCATTTACGTGGCGTAGGTAATTTCTATGATGAAGAGAGAAAGAGAAGAGTAGGAAAGTTAGTCTAGGGATACGAGTATCTTAAAAGTATAGTACTCCGGTTAGGACCGCTAGGCTTGAATATAGCCTCTATTACATTACCTATAATGGCTCGAGCTCTATAATAAACCCCAGGTTTCTTTTATTGTCTAGTCTACAATCTAGCTGCGCAATAATAAGGCCGATATAGTTGAGGAAGTCTTATGTAAGGGGAACCAGAACACTCCTCGCCGAAGAGTAACCTTTAAAGTCGTGCCTTGGCACACTAGGAAAAGGCCGCTTCTGTTCTCTAAGTGTTGCGGAAGATATCTATAGCAAATAATACCTAATTGCAGTGCGCGATAATAACGGTATCGATTTTGCAGTGCCCAAGAAAGTGTGACAATAAGCCTAGGAACCTCTTTATGTAAGATAACGCTCAAATATATAAGTCTATCTTAACCAAGGGGCAGCTAGAGGAGCACGGTATTTGGACAATCGAATAGCCGTCCCAGTCTGGGTTTGAACCCTATAGAGCACGTCTAGCAAGCTCTCGAGAAGATTCATGAAATTGAGTCTAAGGTTGCCGGGTTGAAGAAAAACAACCCCAAGAAGCGGAGGCTAGAGAGGTAATCCACATAGCGTGGGTAGAGTTGGATTCAGGCCTGGCGTTGAAGTTGACGCCATCTATCCTCTATAGAATCGTCGCAGTGCGTGAGGCCCGTGGCTAGTGCACCTGTTACTCGAGTATACGCCATAAGGAAACTCTTATAGCAATGCCCACGTTACTTGAGTGTGAATCGGCGAGGAATAGTCCACTACAATCTGAAGGTTTGTTGTGTGAAGTGGGCGCTAGGGGGGGGGAGAAATCTGTCCATAGATTGGTTATGTTCGTATCATCGTAATCATGTTATGCTATTTCATCACCTGTCTCAGCTTTGAGACCTTCGTCTTAGGTGTCTCCTGACTAAACGGGGTGCGAGGTGTTTGGCCTTCACTGCCTCCGATCTTGCTCCAAAGTCGCTGCGCCGCTGGTGTCAATCCTCCAGTCACCCGTGGGCTGCTTGGGAACTTCGGCACTGGTGTCTTGTCAACTTTCCCCGTCATTCCAACCTGCGCTGACGTCCTCCTGGACTGGGAGATCTTGTCTACCATGCGGTGGTGAAGCGCTTCTCTCTGGCTTTTCTCCTTGATGGTGAACGGATTTGGTGTCGCGTCTCCTGGGCCCAAGTCAATGATAGGAGCAGGTGGTACCTCATATTGCGGTTCTTCATCATCCACAAACGCATAGCCGTTGACCCGAGGCGTTTCGCTGCCGAGTATAGTTGAACCTGCATCACTGGCTGACCGTCTTCCTGCAATGGCATCTCGTATTGCTGTAAGCGATGGTGATGACGGCGCCGACTCCTCATCGTTGATTGTCGGCTGCGGTAGTCTTGTGTTCGTGTAGTTGACTGCCTTTGGTGCCGCTCGGCATTCCGCCTCGGATTTCTGCGCTACTGTCTCCATCAAATCTTCTACGCCGCCTGGACCAAACATCAGGGCGTTGTTTGGTATCGACTTCCAAGTCTCCGGCTGAGCAATCCGGTCATCGCGATCCTTGATGGCTAACCTGTCCTTCTTAAAGCCGTCATCCGTCAGGCTGCGTGTTTCCGCCAACTTGGCTTCTATTTCTTTCTGCTTTAGCATCATGTTGGACGGTAGCTTGTTGCCTGACCAGAGCCATGCGTATTTCTCCACCCTCTTAGCATTTTGCTTATCCAGCAGCTTGTAAAAGCTTTCGTTGTCCTCGCTCGTGTATTTTGATTGGAACGAGCCTAGGCTCATATTGGTATCGACCACATGGCGTTCTTTCGCGATGGAAAGTGTTGACTCAGCTGAAGTCGAGACCGGAGTGTCGCCGACGTATTCTCGGGGTGTTTGGGCGCCTTGTGGCAATGATGTGCCTCTCTTGACTCCTTGTCGTCCCGGTGTCATAACCTGATGTAAGCGTCGACGAGCACTGGATATCCATTCCGCGTCTTTTGATTCTAGTGCGTCCAGATATTCTTGTTGGGTCTCGCTTTCCAGCAAGCCAGGGAAGAAGTCGCGTGCGATGATGTGGGACAAGGCGTCAGTATATGTATCTTCGTCTAGCGTCTTCTTTGGTCGTTTGATGCGTTTCGGGGGCGGCGGTGGAGGCATAAGATCTAGCTCGGTTCTTTTGCGAACGAGGGCTGTTGACGGAGTATCTTGAGACGCCATGATTGGAATGGGTGACCTCCAGGTATGATTGTAGGTTGCTCAAATTGTACCAGATGGAGGCAGCAACTGTCGCCGTCCGCAACGAACAATTGAAATCCTTGACTCCACTTATTTTAAGCAGCCACCTGCAGAGTTGCACTGACCAGGGACCCCCATTCCCCATTATCAAGGCAGGTGTGCCAAGCCTAGTAAGTGGACCAGACCTCGTGGATTTTTTTTTAATTCCTTTTTATTTTACTGTCCTCTGTAAGCCTACGGCTTTATGAAGACAGTGACCTAATACTCCTTCAATCTATGAAATATAATCCTCAATAACTAAACTCGAGGAAGTCATCTTGTACGGATAGCTTCTTGCTTACATATCATTTTAAGGCCAGCCAGATAGCTACCTAACCAAGCTTCCCCAATACAACTATTCACACCCCATATGCATTCGCATCAATGTTTCAAAGTTTTAATTGTCCTTGTTCTTTTTAAGTCCTTAGTTGATTATATCACAGGTAACTATCATTGTAGATGCCACTTCGTTATTTTAATTCCTGTAATATCTAGGTTGTTGAGAATAGCTTTTCTATCTAGGTTATGTCACGACCTGGGTTGCATCGCATTGGTAGAGACCTCGATTAGGTGCTATCGACGAAGATTCTACTCTAAGGAGCGAAGGAAAGAAGATCAGAACTTAGGTTTGAGGGAGCGCGACTAAGTCGTCCACGCTTGGCGGGGCTCCTACAGGGGTTATGATTGGCTTCCCATCTGGCACTGCCATGGCATGTGTTCCAGCTGTAAGTCACCTGGTTGTAGTGAGTCTGCGAGGGTTGACCTTCACAGGTTAGTGGTAATCCCTTTAGATCTTCTTTAAGCGTATCTCTTTCTCTATTATAGAGCTTATAGTAGAGAAGTAAGTACGCTATAGTCTAGTTCAAATTAAACCTACAGCTATAACCTCTATTGTCTCTCTACCCTCTACGCTTTTAGTAGGGCTTTAGGTACTCTATAGTAGTTTTTAGTTATACATGGTGAGACAAACGTCTAAATAGTCTAGCTACTAAACTAGGAAGATATCATAGAAATAGCCTCTCATAGGCGTGGCTCATTATGGTGTTCCCTGTAGAGTCGGAACCTGGTGTAGATACCTTATACGTAGAATGATACGTGACCCCATGGGGGGTTGCCCTATAGCTAGAGATAAGATAGATAAGAGCTATAAAAGAGCTCTGCCAGGCCAGAATAGCTGACCTGGCCATCGTTTCCCAATACAACAATTCACACCCCATATGCACTCGCATCAAATGGTAGCATCTCTTCCGTTGTTTGGTCAAACGGTAGCATGGTCGATTTGGTAGGGTTTAGGACTCATGGCCACCAAGTCCGCACCGCATCCGGCGAATGGCTGTCGCGCCCTGACGAACAGACCACTATAGGGGTAGTACCGGGTTCAATTCCCGGCGGAAGCACCAAACCACTTGGGGAGGATTACGGACCTACTCTGGCAATAAGACCTGTGAGCGATAAGCCCATTGAGGACAATGGTTTCAATTGACCAGACCCCGGCACTTGATGCGTGCACCTAGGGGGGAGGATGCTATAATGCAGCAGTGCGCAACGTTATAGTATCTAATTGAATGGGATTCACCTAACCAGTGGGTCCCCCTACCTTTTCGTATCATAGAACGAACAGCACGTTCTAGACTAGATCTTGTTACTTTCATATCGAGATCTAGAAAGAAACGTCAAAGTATAAAACTTAACAGCTCTCTTTTTACTTATAGGGTGGAAATTTCACATTAGAAATCTCCTATTGACACTTGATCGACCCTGCTTGAGGTGACTATAAAAGCCTGTCGACTGATAGAAATCAACCCCACGCCTCTATCCCACGGATATCCCCTAATATTGTCCTTCCAAACACCGCTCATAGCTCCTAATAGCAGCTCGTGGACGCTTCAAACGTACTTAAAATGCATAGGTCTGACTAGTTTTGTTACAGTTATTAGCATCTTGATTTATTTCCATCTTTTCTCCATAGGAGTCACCCTAATAGCACACAAAATATGTGACACCTTTCGTTAGTGCACTGTACGTCACCAAGCAATATCTCCAGGATTAAAACCCGGGTTTATATAGAAAACACGTACCGGGTTGAGGAATAAAGGGCTCATATGATAGATACAGCATATACAACCATTGTTACGCTAAGTAGAAAGGACAAGCTCAAGTATACATGACAGAAATCTCCAGCTACTCTCGTTTAATATATGGATCAGACGTATCAAATGTCGGTTGTAATGCAGCCTCCTGATGTAGGTATTCCCAGTAAATCAATTGCAGCTTGGCATAGAAAATGCAACTATGGAGTTACTCAATCAAGTGAATACCTAGTTGGGCGATTCCTCAACTATACCATGGCCGAGGTCATGTCAGTGTAGTATGCGTTCAAGTCTCCAAGGCCCAAATTGCAGGATATGGTGTATATATGTCCTAATCCCATATTAAAGCCATGCAAAATCCAATCCGTCATGACTTCGTTTTATAAGCATCATACCTTATCGCCTCAACCTCCTATATGATATATATCAAATGCCGTTTGGTCTCGGAATCCCAAGCCTGCATTGGCCGCGTAATATCACTATTAAAAGAATCTGTGATATGCAGCCTCCCCTCCTTATTCCCCCCATGGTGACAACTTGCTCAGTCCGATACGACGGAACGTCCCGGGCCCCAGCCGACGACCCTTGACCTCCTGCAGCAGGAGACAGATCAAGTACCTCGATTCTCTAGTCGCGGCTCTTTCCCCTTCCGCAGCTGGTATGCACCAGATGTCGTTCGAGTCAAAGATTCCGCCGCGGCGGCTGCGGTCATCCCGGTCGTGACCCTCGACAGCAAGACCACCGTCTTGCTCCGGGCAATCCAGATACACGTTCGTATGCTCCTCCTTGTCGACATCCTCGCCCATCCCGTGCAGCCTCCAGCCGTACCGACCATTTAATTCTCCTTTTTCATTTATTTTCTCAAATAAATCAATCTTCCTCAATTTGCCCCAGATTTTCAAATGTGCGTCCTTGATCAACCCAAACGGGTTTTCAGGATTCGTGGTCGTCACATGTACGCCCGCAATCTCAATAAATAGATCCTGATCCGTCACCTCTCCGTAGATGATACCGCTCCCGTTATCGGCGTCCACGGATGCCCAGGAGAAAGTCGGGGCACGGTACAAGGACGGTCGCTGGGATGGGTTGGAAAAGCTGCGGTTGTGGGATTGGAAGACGGACACGACACGCCAGAGTAGCTGGCTGGCCAGGTGTTCCCTCCACAAACCGGCGACATAGTCCGATTTCATGAAGCCCGACATCCATTTGGCAACACCAGCCAGCGCGATCAGCTTGTCGTTCGAGTTTATTATGGCCGTGTTGGAGTATACCTCCACAATGCGCGCCCAGAGCTCGAACGTGTATATGCCTGGGACCAGGTGCTTATCGGGTTCCTTGGCTGCCTGTAGCCGTTGCAGTCGGAGTCGTTTACCATCCACCTCGGGGTCCAGGCCCTTCAGCCTGTTCTCCGAGACGATATTGTCGAAGTGGAGTTGAAAGTTGGATATTCCCCTGGGACGAGTCTCTGCGGCGTCAAACTCGCGGCACTCCGAGGCAATCTGATCTTTACAAAAGTGTAGGATCCTTGGTGCCATGAGCCTCTCCTGCAGCACCCATCCCCTCTTGTTAACCGAGGCCTGATGGACAAGCGTATCCCAGAACGCCACGTCGATCAGCGTACATCTGCGTATACTCCCATAGTTGATAACCGGTTCGGATAGGCTCGAGGTGTTCTTGATCAGGCGCGGCGGGGCCCGTACTTGGGATTGGATGGGCCCGGGTGCTGGTTTTCTCCAGAATAAGCCGGTAAACGAGGACATGAAATTACACAACTCCTTGTTCTCGGACACCTTGTCATACACCTCTTCAGGCCCCGTTGCCGACATTTTGACGCGGCTTTTAGAACCAGGAAGGCCTTGGATATTGGCTGTGACCTTGTCTTCCCATAGTGCGGCAGGCTCACGCTTGAAGAACAGGCCTCCATCGCTGTTCTAGGCTGCGGTTGCAGAGATGTTAAGAAACGACTCATTGTAAACGCGGTGCATGACTGCCGATTGCGATTGCCAGTCGTTGATGTTGTCCTGTATGATACACATGGAATCAATCCAGATGTATCCCACATTGGGAATGCGGGCTGCAAACGCAGTTGCCTCCCTGAACGACTTGGGTAGCTGCCCCAACTTCAAGCCGTTTTCGAACTCGGCGATGTCTCCTGGGTTAGCATGACAGGCTGTGCCGAGCCCCAGCGATGACTGAGGGTAGCATAGTGCATGCTCTCGGCAGGCGGTGGGTATTTACTCCAGGTTTCAGTGTCAACAACCTTGATCTCAGTAGCATCCACCTCATGGACACCACCGCGGCGTCTCGACTCCAGTCTTTTGGCTAGGTAGCCCTGTGCTTTGATCTTGGACAGATCAAGCAAGCGTCTGGGATATCATGCTGGCGGCTTGCTCTTATCCACGCATTGGCATTCTTGCATCCATTGGCTCGCCAGAGCGAAGCATTCATCAGAGCCTGTGTTATCGGATATTGGTGTTATGAAACGAGGAGCCTTAACACCTACTCATGGTCAAGACAGTTGGACTCCCGCACTTCTTTTGCACTGATCGGCATCCTCACCAGATTCTTCTAACACAAATATTTTTTCCCTCTGACCTCACCACTTTGGAGCTTGAAAGCCTGTACATGCCCTCACTAGGTGCATCGTGTAGGCCATACAGAGACGCAGTGATGTTGAGGGGCGCATCCCCAGCCAATTTGTCTGAGCCCACGCGACTAGAGAGCTCTTGTTTGAGTAGTCCGCAAATACTGCAGCCCGTGACCACGGATTTTTCGAGGGCCATGAGGCTCTTGTGGTGCTGGAAATGCAAATCATAGGTTCCTCGCCATTGTCGACCGTCCTGCCCTCGTAAGACGCGCCAGCACACATTACACAGCATCGTGAAAATTGATATGACAATGCCAGGTTTCATTCAGTTGCTAGGATGGAGAGGGGATCTCAAAGACTCCAGTTTTGCGCCTGAATTTCGCTGAGTCTCAATCATGTACATGCTACAAGTCAGCATACTCCTAAACCAATCACGAAGCTGCACAAGCTGCGCCGCTAATTGAGTCCACATATTTGCTTACTTCAATGTACCAGGAGTCGGACTGCCAATGGCACACAACAGTCATGGTGGGCATCCTCGATGTGCTGGCAGCCCGCATGGAGCCGCCTGGAATTAACGGCGTTCTCATGCAAGATTGTGGGTTTCAGCCTTGAATGTAAGTCGACGGCGCTTGTGCACCTCGGCTGTCTGGCATTCTTTTTCTCTCGTCTGCCTCTAAAGAGTATCATTTAGGAGTCACTGTCCTCCTTGCGATCCGACCCATATATTCTTTGCGATGACAGCACCTCATGTCGGGACCTTCAACCTCGAAGGATTTGCTAAGTCGATCCCGGTCACTTTGACCTGAAATATCTCTGCACAAGACCTGCGTGACTTCCCCGCCTTCAAAACATGGAAGACGACGCTGCAAGAGAACCTCAAACTCCAATGGAAAGACGAAAACCATGCCTTCCATAAGCACCCCTTCACCCTGCAATCAATCGAGATCCAGTCCGTCGACTGGTTCGGCCGGAAAATCGGCTTCATTAAGTTGAAGGCCATCATCAAGAACGACGAGGCTGAGCCTAAGGAACTGCCAGGCGTCGCCTTCCTGCGCGGCGGCAGTGTGGCCATGCTGATGATCCTGCGGCCCAAGGACTCGCGAGATGAGAGATTAGTCGTCATGACGGAGCAGCCACGCATCCCCGCGGGAAGCCTATCGTTCCTCGAGATTCCAGCGGGCATGATCGACGACGGGCCCAACTTCAAAGGCAAGGCGGCTGACGAGATCCTCGAGGAGACGGGATTCAATATTCCTGTGTCGGAGCTCATCGACATGACCAAGTTGGCCCTTAGTGAGGCCAGCGGTAAGGAAACCAATCACCAACAAGGGATGTATCCTAGTCCGGGAGGGTCCGACGAGTTCATACACATCTTCCTATGGGAAAAGGAGATTGACCGCCAGGAAGTTGAGGACCTGCGCGGGAAGTTGACGGGCCAGAAGTGGCAGGGCGAAATGATTACACTGCGTGTGTGCGACAACGAGGATCTATGGAGGGAGTGCGCCAGGGACGCGAAAACGTTGGCGGCTTGGGCCTTGTACGAGGGTTTGAACAGGGCTGGCATCATTCCCGAGATACTACGGGAGCGCAGGGAAAGGGGCACGTCACCAGAGCCAGATGGGAGAGAGGCCAAACGACAAAAAAAGGAGATAGGCAGACAGTAAACATATTGTGTCCGGGACGCTTGATACAACCAACTCCTTCAAATCACCTCATAGATCTCAAGTCGTTGCGCCCCTTTGATGAGACGTCGTCCCCAAACATAACTCTCGTCACACCGATCGCGTGGTTCGAGTTTGATGTCATGACTCCGACCATGCGACTCGAATGAGGCCTTCGCCAGCGCCATTTCTCCTCCGTACGTAGTACAGTATCACCTGGTCTTGGTCGTAGTCGACTTTCTCCATCATGTATTGTATTTTGCCCTCGTCCTTTGGCTTCAGCGGCGCCAGAGAGTACAGCCAACTAGTCGGGATGTCCCAGATGGTCAATTTCCACGTGTGCTCCATGGCAGCTTCGATCTGGCTGGCCAGCTCCGTCTCGTTGTAGCTGTACTTGATGATGGAGAACCCGTTGGTCATCTGCCAGCCGTCGCGGAATTTGAAGTGTTGCAGCACGCACGCCTGGCCGCACACGCTGCTAACAGCGGAGACGGTGGGCATGTCGTGGTGGTGCCACGTCTTCCAGTGGTGCACGCTTATTGGCTGGGGACGCACGGCCTCGTAGAAGCCTGTAACATCGATGTGGAGGTCCAGCTGGTACAGCCCATACTCCAGCGATACTTTCGTCGTGGTGTAAGTGAAGATGCAGTGGGCAAGTCGAACGTCGCCAGCCCCTCCGGGCAAGTAGCTTTCGCATTCCTCCCGATGAGCCGCTAGCTGGCGTAGCAGTGGTACCGTCATGAAAACGCCAGCGCCGCCGATGGCGAAGATGCCACCATCATCGACGTTCCACTTGTTCTCTGATGTCTGGCCCACGTAAAAGGACCGGTCGGGGTCGTATTTCTCCAGTCGAGCTAGCAGTGTCTCCATGCGGAAGAAGAAGGTGTCGTCGTCGATGAAGGATACCCACTTCGTCTTGTTCGGTTCAACGTGGTCGTGCAGCACACCGATCAATTCGACGTAGCGTTCGAGAAAGTCCTTGGCAGACTCGACCAACGTGAGGTTGGGTATACCGGCCTTAGCGTACATGTCTTTGGCCTCAGCGATGCTGGGCTCCTTGGGGTGTTTCTCGCGATCCGGCAGCTCAACGATGATGACGAAGTGGACGTTCGTATGGGCAGCCCAGTGCTTGAAATTTAGCAAGGCCTCGGGCAGGCGTGATAGGCTCGTCGCGACGCCAATGGTCAGATGCGACGCATCGGGCTGGGAGCCCTGCTTCGCGACATTGACTTGGACCGTTTCCCTCACAGCGGTGTTGAGCACATGGTGCTCAATGGGGTTCGACTGGTTGTACTTGGGATTGTCGAGGTGAAAATACGAGAAGCTCGGCAGAGCGATGGACAGTTGTTGGTTGAGCGGCAGTGATGCCTCGTCAACCTCGTTGGCGCGGATGTCGAGCGTTGTCACTTCGACTCCTGCCTTGAAGCCGCCAATGCCAAACAGCTCATATCGAGGCTCTGGTGGTGGCGGCAACGGTTTGGCAAGCTCGTGTACAGGTGCACGGAATCGCAATAGGCTAACCCACAGAATAAAGGTTGTGGAGATGAGCACGATAGCGACTCCGACCCGCTTAGTCAACTTGGACCACAATATCGCAGACGGCAGTATCATGCTTCTTCTCTTCCTTTTCGTATTGTCTGCTCCTTTCCTACACATTTCCTGCGCGACGAGAAAGAAGAGAGAAAATCTGGCGAGAACAGATTGTGCAAACCAGACAAGGCAGGCGCAGGAGACCGACGAGCGCAGTAAGGGGGTCCTGCTGACTTTGTAGCACTTTCGCCCATTTCCTATCGCAGTTCACTGCGCGGATTTGTTTGGCCTTTCTCCTCCATGGTTACATTTGTGACTCTGTGGTTTGACGAGATTAGTCGTCCAAATCAAGACAAGATACATTTACTTCTCTTGGCAAATGCGAAGCTAAGGAAACTTCTATTATGGGTTGCCATGTCTATTCAGGGATCCAAATCCCTCGGCTTGCCTAACTCCCAAAGGTTCTCCTAAAAAGGTTCCCCCTTCATCACTCGGGTTCGTGTCTTGTATGGTCGCAATTAAACGAGCACTTCCTATGTTTATTTTCAATCTGGCTGTGTGTGCATGAGACATATTGCGGCCATCAACTGAGCCGTATTCTCGCGGGCGGGCACCAATGGCTCCATGTCTGTCATATTGATGCAGCATTTTGCCGTGCGGTGGTACACTCCCACCAGAAGATTGCTTGTCGAGCACTCTTCGTCGCAACATGAAAATGCTCACTGAGCTTACGCTCCAATGGGCGCTTCCTTCCTTTTTTTATTTTTAACATTTGTATCTCGTTGCTACCGCAAGTAATGAGAAGAAAGACATATGCGGCCTTAACGAACAATTGGCAAAGAATATAACTAGATCTTCCATCGTCGTTGATTTAAAATAGGTAAGTACTCGAGTACATTACTTAAGAATGTGGAGCTTGGAAAGCTGTACGAAGTACGTACTCGGTAGCGTAAAGTGGCGCACTGCCAAGCAATTGACGGATGTAGGAGCTTCTGAGCATTGGCGAACTTCTGCCTTGCGAGAGTCGTGACAGACAGATTGCGATTTCCTCAGACAACAAGTATAATGTCTAAAAGACTAGCATCTGAAGCCTTGGATGAGCCATTTGGAATCGACTCGCCAGCCTCGAAGAAATCGCGATACGATGATGGGCCCACTGAGCTCGCATTAGGCCAGCCAAAGGAGAATGGCACTTCACTAGAAGAACGCGACGGGGCTGAAGGCGACGACGATTTCGAAGATGAAGAACCGTTAAGAATTCCGATACGACAAGCCGCACCGACCGAGGGCTACGACGACTTATATCTCGATACCATAAACCGCAACGTGCTCGACTTCGATTTCGAGAAGCTCTGCTCCATTAGCCTCTCCAACATCAATGTCTATGCCTGCCTAGTCTGCGGGTGCTACTTCCAAGGACGAGGACCGAAGTCCCACGCATATTTCCACGCGCTTGACGAGGAACATCATGTCTTCATCAACATGGAGATGCAGAAGGTCTACGTTCTGCCAGAGGGCTACGAAGTCAAGAGCAAGTCACTTGACGACATCAAATACGTCTCGGACCCGCGGTATACAAAACAGGAGGTGATAGAGCTGGATCACAAGCCACGGAGCGCCTGGACCCTCGATGGAAAGGAATACACTCCAGGATATGTGGGGATGAACAACATCAAAGAGAACGATTACCTCAATGTTGTGGTTCAGGCGCTGTCGCATGTATCACCGCTGCGCAACTTCTTCCTCCTCGAAGACCTCTCAGCACGACCAGAACTGGTCAAGCGATGTGCGATCCTGTTCCGGAAGATTTGGAACCCGCGCGCATTCAAAAACCATGTGTCGCCTCACGAACTGCTGCAGGAAATCTCTCTGCGGTCCAACAAGCGATTTACTCTCACAGCCCAGTCAGATCCTGTGGAGTTTCTATCTTGGTTTTTGAACAACATTCACATGGGATTGGGCGGAAGCAAAACGAAACCAGGGAGCAGCATAGTACAGCGAATCTTTCAAGGCAAGCTGAAGGTGGAGTCCCAGGAGATCACAGCAAAAGCCGATGCTGGTGATCGCCTAAGATTCGAAGAGGTAGCAGAAGTCAAGGCTGATATCAACCGCTTCCTTCTCTTGACCCTCGACTTGCCGGCAGCGCCCCTATTCCAGGATGAGCTGGAGAAAAACATCATTCCTCAAGTACCCCTCACAACTATCCTGTCTAAATACGACGGCATGAAGGCCCAGGAGCATTTGAAGCAGCGCAAACGCTACCGGCTCGTACACCCACTGCCCCCTTATCTCATCTTCCACATTAAGCGCTTCTCGGTCAACAAATTTGTATCGGAGCGCAATCCTACCATCGTCACATTCGAGGCACGGAACCTAGACGTGGCGCCCTACACCGAGCCAAGTCCAGCAGACCACCCGCCGGGAGAGCCGATATGGTACGACTTGGTAGCCAACGTGATACATGAAGCAGTGAGAGCAAAAGAGGACGTGGCTGACTCAGGCGAGGAGAGGAAGACTTGGAAGGTGCAACTGAGAGACAAGGGACGGGATGAGTGGGTTACTGTCCAGGACTTGTTTGTGGAAAAGACGCCAAAGGAATTGTTGGACTTGGGAGAATCGTACCTGCAGGTTTGGGAAAGACGGCGTGACCCGAAAGGAAAAGGAAAATCATAGGGACAAGGTGCATGGTAGTTTGTAGCCATGAATGTAAAGATAGGAGTCTATGTGGTAGATCGGAGGTGGATGCTACTGGCTACTTAGAGACCTGAGAGTGAGAGTCAACAACAATGGTTATAGAGATAAGAACCCGAAATCTATGAAAGTAATAACCAATGAAATGTGACTTGAATGCCTATTGACATAGTTATGCATGTCATCGCCACTTCTGCGAAATTGACATGAGGCTTGCGGGTAATGACGCTTAGACTCTCGATCCCACTTTTGAAACCAAACCTGCATGATAGCCACTGCTCCCTGGACTGTGAGGAAATCGTCACAACAATCAGGGGATGGTAGTTTTACCATCTTCGACTTCAATTCAACGGACAACCAAAACAAATCGTTTACTCAAAGCACATAGTCTATATACCACATAACCCCATTCCAACTATGAGCATGGGTAAGCAATCAACTCGCCCCTATGGTTCCACAAATCCCCACGCTTCACTAACACGCAACACGAGACTACGTCCTCGACTCGGGCCTGCTCCCCCACGCCGTGATCCGCATCGGGATCCGGCGACAGCTGGCCCAGCGGCTGCAGGAGATCCAGTCAGCCAGCCTGGCGGCGGCCATGGACCGCA
This sequence comes from Pseudomassariella vexata, assembly GCF_002105095.1. Classification (NCBI taxonomy): domain Eukaryota; kingdom Fungi; phylum Ascomycota; class Sordariomycetes; order Amphisphaeriales; family Pseudomassariaceae; genus Pseudomassariella; species Pseudomassariella vexata. The sequence continues at coordinate 1,368,103 of NW_024467956.1, read as the reverse complement.
AGATGAGCTTCATCGAGGCACTGCGCACACGGCCCATTGCCATCGAGACCGCGACGGCTAACAAGCAGCACTACGAGGTTGGCACCGGGGTTTTGGTCGCTTGTCTGGGCCCCCGTATGAAGTATAGCTCTTGCTTGTATCCCAAGGGCGGAGAGACGCTGGCCCAGGCTGAGGTGGCTATGTTGAGGACTTATGTTGAAAAGGCCGGGTTGGAGGATGGGATGAGTGTGCTGGATCTTGGGTGGGTTCTCTCGCCGGATCGGGGCTGAGATGTGGCAGACTTGAGCGGAAAGCTAACGTGATGTTATGTATAGGTGTGGTTGGGGTTCCGGAGCATTGTTCTTCGCCGAGGTCCTTCCCAAATCGAAGATCACTGCCTTCTCCAATTCGAAGACGCAGAAGGAGTACATTGACGGCAAGGCCAAGGAGAAGGGCCTGACCAATCTGACAGTTATTACTGGGAATGTGGTCGACTACGAGTTCGAGAAGGAAAATTTTGACAGAGTTGTCTCCATTGAGGTAATGAGTTACTCTCGTTCACATCGAAAATCTTGAGCACTAATCAATACCCACAAGTTGTTTGAACATATGAAAAACTATGAGCTGCTGATGGCCAAGGTGGCCAGGGCTCTGAAGCCGGGCGGCAAGCTGTTCGTTCATATCTTCGCCCACAAGACCACTCCCTACGACTATGAGGAGGGTTGGATGACGACACATTTCTTCACGGGTGGCACGATGCCCTCGGCTGATTTGCTCTTGTACTTTCAGAGAGACCTCAAGATCGAGAAGCAGTGGTGGGTCAACGGCAACCACTATTCGAAGACTTGCGAGGTATGTTTGCGGCAGCTGCTTTCCATACGCCCTGACCTGAAACACCCGTTAACATTTGCACATAGCACTGGCTATCCAGCATGCTGGCCAACAAGAAGCAGATCTGGCCGCATTTGGTCGAGACGTATGGCGAAGCGGACGCGGGTACTTGGTACAACAGGTGGCAAGTCTTTTACATGGCATGCTCGGAACTGTTTGCATATGAAGGCGGGGATACTTGGGGGGTTTCCCACTATCTCTTCGAGAAGCCGACACCATAACAAAAATGCCGTAATATGTGACATGACATAGATGTATAGACAGAAGCACCGAAGGCCTGGACTGTAATCCCAAACCGATTCTACCATACCCACTTGCGTCCGCCCTTCCCAACTTTGTGCCGGATTCAGGGACACAAGTGTCAGACTTGCTAACCATACTGCCGCCAGTGGGATAATTGATGCGTTGAATTTGGTTGGCTTAGTCCGATGTATGATGCTGTGTGTATCACACCGGCAGTCTGGCTGGCATGTCTTCGCACCATTCAGTCGCTTCCTTCGTCCCCGTTCCTCCACTAGTGGTCCCAAGGGTGCTTCCAGCCAAGCAATACTGGGCCTGCGAATCGTGTCAGTCAAAGCCGCAAGTGTGGACTTCAATCGGGAACAGTACCGTCCTTCTTCGCGCGGTACATCAGCTACGATATTGGTTAGCTTTCATTTTATCGTTTGAGCGGAATCGAGGTAGCCGTACAAAGAACCACATGCTAGCACCCAGAGCGGTTGCCGTGAATCGGTAGATGCCCGGGACGTGAGGCCTGATCGGACCACCTGGACCACCAGCCATTGTGTTCGATTCTGGTAACGGCTTAGTGGGCCGTTCCAGTGCTATGCTTGAGGGATTGAGAGGCCGTACTTGCGTGGGTATCGCAGGTAAAATCGGGGGTTGGTGTTCGGAGTAATGGCTCACCAATTGAATGACGATGAATGAGGTTGATTGATTGGAAATGGACCTGAAGCTGCTCGCTGCTTCGGTTGTTTCGTGCAGGGACCATTCTGTACAACTGCAGGGTAGCCTGGCGCTTCAGGCCGGCAGATTAAGGTCCACACCTCCGGTGGATTCCATCTTCACCTGCCAGCGTTTTGGAGGGCAAATTTTGGGACAACCGGATTTGTTGCTCGTTGTTCACCCGTCTATCACAACTGGATCGGTTTCCCCAAACCAACATTACTTTCGGCACGTAACCAACATCTTTTCCTTCAACACTGATGTTGGCCTTTCATTCCGAAATGCCAGCTTCCCAAGTTGATTCTTGAGTTGTCTGATCCGATACTGCGTAGTAGCGACCAGCCCGATCCATTCCGGTCGCAAACGCGTCACGACATTCACGACCTTCACGACCTTCACAACATCGACATGGCCGCAGCGTACAGCAGCGGGAATGGCGCCGCTTCACCGCGCTCCTTCGCGATCCAACATCAACGACCGCGAGACAGCTACATGGGATGCTCTAGGATATCAGACTACGAGCTGTTGGGCAAGCTCGGCGAGGGTACCTTTGGGTTAGTGGGTCCATCTGCGTTTGCAACTCCAATAAGCTTGAGTGCAAGGCTGAGACATCACCTCACAGCGAGGTTCACAAAGCGAAGTCCAAGAAAGTTGGAAATCTTGTCGCGCTCAAGAAGATCATTATGTACAATGAGAAAGACGGAGTTTGTGACAGGCATTCTAGTCCCATCTTATGTTCGCTGACCACATGCCCAGTTTCCCATCACGGCGCTTCGCGAGATCAAGCTACTCAAGATGCTGGATCACCGGAACGTACTACGCTTAGAGGACATGGCGGTGGAACATCATTCCAAGAGCAGTGAGTGAACCTCGATTGCTGCATGGGAACAGTGTCAGCTAATAATTATTACCTCTACAGCTGACAAGAGAAAGCGGCCCATTATGTACATGGTGACCCCATACATGGACCACGATTTGTCTGGATTACTTGACAATCCCTCTATTCAGCTCACTGTGCCCATCATCAAGTGCTATCTCTATCAATTGCTCGAAGGCCTACGGTACCTGCACGATACCAAGATCTTGCATCGGGATATGAAGGCTGCCAACTTGCTCATCAACAACAAGGGCATTCTGCAGATTGGTGATTTCGGTCTGGCGAGGACCTACGATGGACCTATACCCAGAGCTGGTGGAGGGGGTGGCGAAGGTAAGCGAGACTACACAGCTCTGGTCGTCACAAGGTGGTATCGGCCCCCAGAGCTGCTGCTACAATTGCGCAAGTATACTAGTGCAATAGACATGTGGGGTGTCGGGTATGTACATTCCAGTCTTCTCCAAAATTACCATATCTATTACTGACCTGTCCTACAGCTGTGTCTTTGGGGAGATGCTGATTGGAAAGCCAATCCTGTCTGGCGATAGTGATACGCACCAACTTGAGCTCATCTTCGACCTAGTCGGATCACCAACTGAACAGACAATGCCAGGGTGGAAAAAGCTCCCTGGCGGCGAATCACTCACTCCTCGATCAAGACCTGGAAATCTTCAGCAACGCTTCCGAGAACACGGTCCAGTGGCTATATTGTTGTTGAAGGAGCTTCTGAAGCTAGATTGGCGGGCTCGCATCAACGCAATCGACGCACTCGAGCATCCTTATTTCAATACAGCCCCGTACCCAGCAAAGCCTGGAGATATCCCGACATTCGAAGCCAGCCACGAGCTTGACCGCAGGAAGTTTCATGATCGCAAGGCTGCGCTGCCACCTGCACCAAAGGGCGTCCCTGTTGGTGTTGGCGCTTTCGAGCAAGGGTTTAACAGTGGCGAAGGATACGGACCGCGAAATGGTGGAAGGCACCTAAATCAGCATGGCGGCCACCGCAATGGTGATGACAACCGAAGACCTGCATGGGTCGCCAGAGATCGACCTCACGATCACAGGCTACCGCCCCGACCACCCCCGCCTGAGAACGGGTTCGACAACGCCATTGATTATCACGAGTACAGAGATCGCCCACCCCGAAACCGTGGAGGAGATCGTGGCGACCGCGGAGATCGTGTTAGCGTGGGTGCCAGACCGGATATTGATACCTATATTCCGAGTTATCGAGGCGGAAGGGATGAGAGACCACCGAGAGACGACCGACTTCCACGTAGACGTGACGACCGGGATGATCGGCGCCATGACTACGACCGTGTTGATCGTGTGAGAGACTACGACGACCGTAGTCGTGCGAGCGGGACGCGAAGTCGAAGCAGGTCGCCAATTCGAGACCATGAACGAGATCGAGACAATTATCGCAGATAGCATCGTGAATCAGCTCCATCTCGAGACCGTGGACGTGAGAACCAAGTTGGGGCAATGGGAAGGACCCCTTCTCAATCGGTTCCCGGACTTGATTACCAGCATGGATCACACCCCCGTGGAAATCAGGCGACAGCAACAATAGTACCACTAGAAACAGCGGAACCTGGAAGATTAACGGAAACAGGAGCATCGAAATTACCGCCTTGGAGAAGAGCCACGCAATTACCGCCATGGAGAGCCGTTGCGCCAATGCCACCAAACCCTTCTGTCACTTGACCATGGTCAGTCAATGCTACAGAAGCTCTTCTACACAAATACAACAAGGAGCTTACAACCCTTAGGTTTTGGCGCATACGGTTGTCTATGCTGTCATTTCTCCAACTCCGCAATACACGCCACATGAACACAAGTTCAACAATCATGTTGCTTAAGATGGCGGGCATCATTGCCAGAATTTATCGCCAAGCATCACGCTCCCCAGAAGTTGAACATGCATATAGCAAGGTACATGACGGAATTGAGGAAGGCGTTCGATAGGATTGCATGGCGTTGTGGCATTACCCTTTGACCCTCGGGATGAGGTCGAGAATGAATTCTACCGAGTCCGGGCAATATGCCACTTGCCCATAGCGAGATAAAATCTAGCATTTTAATTTGATTTGAGTCTAGTCAGTGTCGTGCAAGCCGTCATCTTATCAATCCAGCTACAGCGACTCACTCTCACTACTTTCCTCATGAATCGTCTGCGCTAGGAGACCCCTAAACTTCCTTCGTGGCTTGATGGGTGGTATGGGTGGCGCCCTGCTGCTGCCCGATTGTCGCCACTTGTTTTCATACAGAGCGTCGCGTTCGCGTTCAGTCATATCGTGGCGATAAGCATCCTTGCCTTTCCTACGAAACGAGGGCGACTCGCTCGATATTAGGCCGGAACTGTCAGCTCCACTGTAGGCTCCCGACTCCTGCTCGGTCGAGGGTTCCTCCTGCGGCGGCGCTGGGGGAGGTGGTTGCGTTGCGGGTTTCTGTGAAGGGTGCACGCCCAGCAGAATAAATAGCATAGACGTGCTGCCGTGGAGCATGGCCCCGGCGCAGATGCCGATAACGGCCGCACAGGCGAACTGGTGGATGGGGGCTGTCAGTGGCGCTCTCAAGAACATGTCTGCAGAAGCAGGATACTGAGGGACCGGTCATTCTCACGTAAATATAGAGGTACTTAAATAAAGAGTCAGTCTTCCTATCACATGCTCAACGAATACAGATAGTGCATACCTTGAGTCTAGCGATCAGATTGGCGACAAAAAGCCCTGCTCCCAGGAATAGTTGGGCCATGTACCATATCGGGGAAAACAGGAAAACGACGAAGGCGAACGTATAATAAATAGGATAATGGATTGGGATGGTGGCCAAGTACAGCAGGTAGACGATAAATTTGAGGGAAGCCCAGGTCCAGTCTGCGATGTATGCGGCGCCGCTTTCGATGGGGGCCAGCCGGTCCATAGCAACAACTGCGTCCTACACAGCCGTTGCGAGTTCCAGTGACATCAGTGCTGCTCTTCGGTGGTTATTGTTGGTATGTTGAAATAGGATTAAGCACTTCTAAGCTGGAGAGAAAGCGAGACAGAGCAGTTGAGTGAGTAGCCTGTGTACTTCTTCTCAGCTCGTTGACGCGAAGCAGGCTAAAGTAGTTCGAGTTCGGCCAAGTTGTAATTTTACTTCATATTGTATGGCTTGTTCATGTGTCTTGGCGCGAGATGGTCTGAGATGAGATGCAAGTTCATGCAACAAATGCTGGAGCAAGGGTTACTGAACCCCAGATCCAATGTGGATGGACCTGGGGGAACAGGGTGCTCCAGGGCTGTGTCAAGAGCTGCAAGCGGGAGTGGAAATAAGGTTGCACACGCCAGCCGTCGGCCAGCTGAAGCGGGGGATACTCACTGGACGATCAGCAGCTCTGTAGGACTCTATTAGCGGCAACCTGGGCCGAACCACCTCAAAACTGGATTGCTGGAGCTGCCTTCGTCAATGTGTTGTACTTACTAGTTTTAGTGCACGTCCTATCTTGTGACCTGAGCTATCATCTATCGCAGATGATGCCCCTCAACGCCAATCGATCTTTCCAAGTTGATTTCGACTTTCTGGCATAACAGTAGCTTGCGACCAACACCGTTACCGCAGTTTCTGGTCTGGTGACCACCACGCTGACATCCCGCCTTCCGTCTCCTGCCTAAAGCTGACGTCGCTCACCAAAGGAACCCGCGCTGTCGTCGTTCCTTCCCTGCTTGGCCCCGACCCTGACCCGGGGTCCCGACTTCCCCGCGCATTGAAGCATACGAAGACTCTGGTCTCATGACTACAACGCTGAGCCTTGTGCCACCATCTTGATTCGCTCACCTGCAATGGGTCTCGAAAATTCAAAGCCGGTGACCCCCACGCCTCCTTCTGGTGGTCACCATGCGAATGACTCCCCACGGGCCAGCAAAAAGGAGTCAAAGAACCTGATAACGGCGCAACTTCACCATCACAGATCCACAGCCTCCTCCCCCGAGGCAAGCGTGGTCCAGGCACAGGGCTCCACGATTGGCCCCGGGAAGTCGCACTCGAGACCACTCTCCATACTCAACAGCTCCTCGTCGCCCTCGTCAAGTTCCCAACACTCCGCAACACAAAAACCTCCCGCAACCAAGCCAAGGCCCATCGAGCCCAAAGATGAGCCGTCTAAGCCCGTAGCTGTTCCCATCGCTCCTACTGAGACCTCATCAGCGCGCTCGTCGCAGTACGACGATCCCAGTCTGACACCTGGTCCCGCATCCAGCAGCATCCAGGATATGTCGTATCATCTGTCGCGGCCGCCACGGCTGCCTTTGCCCATAGAGGAGGAGGTACACACGCCTGGGTCGCCGATAATTGCGCCTGCGGATATTGGCGAGCCCATCGACGATGTGGAGGGCTTGGACACCAAAGACGACCAGGGCAACCTGCCCCGGAGGTCGTCCGGTCTGAGCAATGCGACAGACGAGGAGGACTCCGAAGAGCTCCGAGTTGACAAGACGAGACCCACTGTGCTAACAAGAGTGGAATGGCTACAGGGCGGCCAGAAGGTCTATGTCACAGGAACGCCGTTCGGGTGGGCTCGCAAGCAACGACTCACTCCTGCGTGAGTACTCATCACCCGTGTCTATACTAATTCATCAGGAACATGGATTCAGAAGTCTGACATGCAGTCTATTGCTTTTCAAAGTGGATAAGCGGGGGTGCAACGTGTTGCCATACACGCCATGCTTCTTTCATTGTACATGTTTCAAGCTGACTAAATTGAATCATAGCAAAGGACGAGAGGGTGTGTTGGAAGCAACCATTCCAGTATATCCTGGGACCCACCACATCAAATTCCTGGTCGATGGCGCGATGGAGACCTCGCGGGATCTGCCCACTACCGTTGATTTTGGCAACAATTTGGTGAACTATATCGAAGTGAGCGGGCCGGACGCGACAACCGGCAACATCACCCTTGGTGCCACGCCGCCAAAGTCTGCCAAGGATGCTGAGGCTCTACCATCGCGGCGGAATTCACAGACACCACTTGACGACCAACCGAAACCTCCGCAGAAAAAGATTATTGACCCGGCCGAGACCTTCACAGGCCACGTCCCCAAGTACCTGGCTGACTTCGATCAACCGGAGGATGCGAAGTCCTACCAGCTAGCCGTGACTGCATTAGACAAACTTCCTACCCCTCCAAGTTTACCTAGTTTCTTGGGCAAGCCTATCATGAACAACACCACTCTCATCAAGGACGACAATAGCGTCTTGAATATGCCTAACCATACCGTTCTGAACCACCTTGCTACGAGTAGTATCAAGAATAATGTTCTTGCCGTCTCAGCAACAACGAGGTACAGGGGCAAGGTAAGATCTGCTGTTCCAAACTCAATGCGCTTTGCCAAGTACTGACCTTGAATAGTACGTAACCACCATCATATACAAGCCGACATCGGAAGATAGTTAGTCGCATCCTTGCCAAATGATCACGGAAGAAGGCGCAGACGCCCAAGAGTACGGAGTGACTCTGACTTCTGCCCTGTCTGCGACGAAGGAAGAAATCAGAACGGACAAACATGATTCTTGAAGTAGATTCAGCAGGTCCTGCTCCATAATTAATGAAGAATAACGACTGAAGAATCGGGATGAACACAATCGAAATCAACACCATCGTGCCTGATCGCCATCAGACCCTGGCATCCATAGTTGCGTGAGGATACTTCTCGGTAGTTGACCCAAGGCCGGACAACTGGCACTTTTTTGGTAAAAGGGACTGGAATCAGTCGAGGGCAGGCTAGGATCACATGGATGATGGAGTATTAATCAGGGCATATTGACCTGTATGTCTGCCCAAGATTAAGGAGCGACCATGCCATTCTGAGGGCATTTAAAGCTGTCTGACGCTTCATGCTATGCTTGTGCTGGGCCTTGTTTAGTCATTTGAACCTATAGACCGACTTTTTCAACTCGATGAAATAACCTGGGTTAGCGTTTGAGTTGTCAGGGGTCAGCTCTCATGCTACCTACTTGAGTTACGGTGGAATGTGTACTGTATATCTCATGAGCCACCACGTAAATCACTAATTAATTGCGATGGACCGCCTTCAGGCCATTCATGAGATTGGCCCCCTCCCATTTTCTCACTAATAAGTTCACAATCGGATTATACAGACTAATCATCTCTCCATTTGATATGAACCTCATCCGTCCTGAACCGCTGCGTACATGTGCTATCCTCCAACGGCGTCCTAAACCCCGTCTCGTACGCCAACAGCCCCGCCAAGGCGATCATGATGCCGTTGTCGATGCAAAACCTCTCATCGGTAGAATACACGCTCCCACCCCTATCCTTGGCCATGGACCCCATCATCTCCTGCAGCCGCTCATTGCATCCCACGCCGCCGACGACCAACACCTGCTTGCTGCCAACATGTGCCATGGCGCGCTCTGTGATCTCGACCAGCATGGCGTACACCGTCTCCTGCAGTGTAAAACACAGATCCTCGGGCGTGATGCGCACCTCGCCCTCCTTCAGCTTCCCTCCCTCGGCCGATAAGATCCTATCTTGCTCCCGCATCTGCGCCGCCAGTAGATCGGCAGCGGCCAGAATCCCGCTGAAACTGCAATCCATGCCCTTAACCGCGTACGGTAGATCCAACAACACACTCCCACCCTTCTTAGCCAACTGCTCGACGTTGTACCCAGGGAACGGGTCGTTGGGAATTCCGAGCGTGCGCGCGAACCGATCGATACAGTTCCCGACCGCAATATCTAACGTCTCGCCAAAGATGCGGTACCGCTGCTCCGCGTAGGCGATGACTTGCGTATTGCCGCCCGACACGTACAGCACGACCGGGTTATCGGCGCCCGTGATGACGCGCCCCATTTCGATGTGGCCTACGCAGTGGTTCACACCCACGAGGGGCTTGTCCCAGAGCAGGGAGAGAGTACGCGCGGCGATGGCCACGGAGCTTAGGGGCGCGCCCATGCCGGGCCCCCTCGTGTAGCAGATGCAGGAGAGGTCGGAGGGGGAGATGCCGGCGGTGGAGAGAGCCTCGTGCGCGATGCGGGTGAAGAAGGTGCGGTGGTGTTTGGCTGTGTCTTTTGGGAGGAAGCCGGTGCCTGGCGGCGAGTTGAAGGTGTGCCGCACGTTGGAGAGGATCGTGGTTTTGTTCGTCGTTGGGTCGTGTGAGACTACCCCGAGGCCCAGCTTGTTGGCGCTACCTTCACAGCCGAGCGCTAGGAGGGGTTTCGGCATCGTGGTGTTGTCGTGATCGGAACGTGAGAGAGTAGGAGAGGGGTTATGCGCTGGCTTGCCCAGGTTGGAGCTCCAAGACTAGGATCTCACTGGCCCCGCTTGATTTTGTGCTCTTCAGTCCCAAATTGGTATGTTGCAGGATACGAGGTTTCTGGCTCGTGAAGAGAGGGGCCGGTTTTAAAACGTATTGTCCGCTTGAAGATAGAAGTTGCGCCCTGTTCGTCTATACTTGTTTGACGAAATCGACCCAGCACCGCTGCGTAATGCGTCTATTTTCATTCAGACGTATGGTATCAGTTACCCATCTTCCTGAAATTATGTGTCTTCAGTATTTCAAATTATTTGCAAGTAGTTGAGTTATTGTTCTGGCAGGCGCACGACGGCCAGGCTTTCGAAAATGCGGTCATGGCGGGGTGGTCAAAATGCGATCAACTACTTGTCGCCAAGATGCGATGCGCCGCCGTTGGAGAGAGTCGGAAATGGAGAGGATTCGTGGATGGGCAGGGCGGCGGTACCTCCAAGGTCGTTCGACAGCCAATGGACCAGCAAAGAGATGCAGACTCTACGGCTAAACGACTTGCGGTATACAATGCAGGTACTCCCATGTTGGACTTGGTCCGAGGCCTGTCTAATCCCCACTTCACCGTTCCGAGAGCCAGAGAGCGAAAGAGTGTGGGTCCACACTGGCAGGAAACTCTCGACTAACAATGAGAATATCCATCTGCCCGCTACACAATTCCCATTTTCTTCCCAACCACGCCGACTTCTTCGCAGTTTTTCTCTTTTTCAGGCCTGTCAATTGTCCTTCTCAGCGAATGCCACCCTTTTCCCACTCCTCCCATAAGCAAGAACAAGAGGCTGCGGCAGGACCTTAAAAGTTCCCTGCGGCAGATTTGCCGAGTTGATCTTCCACCTCAGCTCCGAGCTCAGCTTTTCGCTGACTACATCCCGTTGCAGATTTCAGCCGCCCGCCTTCTTGCTGCTCACAATCGAATCGGTCGTTCCTCTTATTGAGACGCTCTACTCTAACACTCCCTATCGCTCCCTCAACATTATCCCGCAAGATGCGCAACTCCTCTCGAGGTTGGGCAAGGCGGCTCCTCCGTCGACGCTGATTCAGATCATCGCGGAAAAAGGCGCTCTTGGATCTCTACCCATGTCCACCATGTGCTTGGGTGCCATCGACATACAAGTCTACCCACATAAATATTCGCAATGAAGCTCTTAACTTCACGCTTTTTCCCTTGCCAAAACCAGCTTCTGTCTGGGAAGAGATGGGGCGCACTCAGGATCTGCCTACGCCACGAGAGCGCGGAGCGGGACTTCACACGGATCCACCATGGGCTTTCCATTTCAAAGATACATGGGTGTGCACCTGAATTATCATCTCCCTATCGCATACTCAAAAGATCATGCGTCGCATCTTCTTTCTCCTGTTGTTGATTACGATGAGACTGTTTTGACTCTTCGAGCCCTGGGAATCAAGGTGCCGAACCTAGTCCGACAAAATCCTTCACCCCCGTTCTCATGGGATCAACAAGACACGGGCATCAAGAAAGGTAGTCCTGGCCGCGGTCGTCAGGTCGAAATTTTCGGCTTCAGCTACCTATCGCAACAAAACTCACGATTACCAAGTCGAGAACTTCTTTGTACCGCCCAAAGACCACAAGCATGCCAACGCTACAATAATTGGAGCCTTTTCTTACTGCGAGGCACAGCGAAAACCAACCCTGCGTTCTCGAACCATCATCACCATTGTCAAAGCTTGCAACTCCGCTTGGTGGTGTCGACCAGATGTACTATATTTCTCCAGGGACAAGTTAGGACGGCCGGACGAGGTCGACTATTCGGGTTCCTCTCTGGCGGCGGGAACCTGGCCTGGTATCTACGCGTGAAATATTCAAGAGTCCGACGTCATGATAGCAACGGAGCAGCAAACACGGAACAGACGAACTTATCGATATTTCATTGTCTTCAAAGTGAATTCGACTATTTCCACCAACTCCACCGGCTATGCATTAGCTCCAGGGTACATCTTACAACAACAAAAAAAGCAACAACCCAACGCCTCGCCCGCCTGTCATTTCGCATAGCCCTTATGTGCCGCGACGTAGCCACTCTTATATACATCTACGTCGGCTCTCATCAACGACACGTTTAGCCGCGTCCGGTGGGGGGAATTTGGGTATCAATACTAGCTCTGATGGGTGCTGAGGAAAGGTATCCATGGAGTGTTTCGTGCCAGACCGCTGTGTGGGAACTCATTCACGATTCTTCTTAGGTTGGTTGAGGTTGTGGCTGCGGTTGGGCATGGTTCGAAGGTTGCGGGGGTGCTGGTGCAGGTACGGGTGGAAGAGCTGGCCGGCTAACTGCGACGGGATGAGCAGGTGCATTAGCATCTGCAACATGCCCGCGAGGGTATCGGTGACCCGGTGCAGGGATTGTGGTTCGGAATCTCATTGCTGAGGTGCTGTACTGGTCGATGTGGTAGACGGCTTGTTCGTCTTCGCTATCGTCTTGATCATACTTGCACTGGTCACTTTGAGGAGGCGTCTCAGTGTCACTGGGGGGACTAGCCAGTCGACAATGGCGACGATCGATCCACAGCCGCCCATTCCTGCCCACACGGCGCCGGTAAGTGGGCGTGGATTCCGACTCATCGGCCCCATTGAAGACGAAAGGCGAGGGAGCGCGCTTAGGCGCCATCACAGTACTGACGGGTTCATCATCCAGCTCCATGGATTCGGATGCGGATGCTGGAGGCGTCGGCAGAAACACAGCTTTCGCTGGTCTGAAGTTCTGGTGTTGCTCTTCCTTGACGGGAGACAGAGGTCGTTCGGTCAGATCGATATGACCATTGTTCCAGTGCCGATGGTGTTGTGCCTTGGATTCAATATCCCGGAAGAACTCCGCATACTGTTCCTTCTGCTTATCCGATAGTTGGACAAGGTCCTGTTCCACAGCGCGGCTTTCTCGAGGAACCGGCAAAGAAAGGCGTTGATGGGGCGCGCCTCGGACTGGATGTTGGACTTCGCTGATTTTGCGCTTTTGAGGCTTGGTGTTATACAATAAGTCCTCGTCATCAGCCTTGATACCAAGTCGAACCTTCCTTTCTTTGAGTTTGGCACGATGCTCGAAGAGAAATCTCTCTGTGTTTAACAATTCCTTCTTCAGCACTTCACGTTGGTGTGATAGAAGGACGAGCTGACGACCGTCTTCTAGTTCTCTCCGCAGCTTCTTCAGCTTGTCGGCGATTTGCACGTCGCGTGCTCTGGTCTTCCTTGTCTGGCGGACTTCACGCCTTCGGAAACAGACATAGGGGTCCAAGTCATCATGCTCCTGATGGGTTTCGAACTTGAGAGATGGATGCAGCGGCTTGTTCGCATTGTCCTGCCGTCGAGTTTTCCAGTACTCATAAACTTGTTTGGTATGAGTCTGTAACTTGACAACAGGAGAATGCGCCATGTGCTGGACCATAACCTCGTACGGAACTATCGTGTTGTCCACTGCAGCGTAAGGAGTTTGCTCTGACGCAGTCATCTCGAATAGCTCCATGATGCGTTCAAAGTCATCGTCGGACAGTTTGGACGCCCTCTTGGCATTGTAGGTTTTGAGATACTCTTCATCCTCAGTTGTCATGTCATAAAGACTACCCAAAGTCTCCTCCACGGTATCTGAGAACCTGATGTAATTGCGAGGCTCTATGTACGGAGTTGAGTATAACTCGTCATAGCTGACATCGCTCTCCTGAGGCGGAGGCACAGGAATCTCATTGTCGGTACTTGCTCCTGCTCCCTTGAGCACCGCCTGCAAATGAATTTCCTGCGGCGAGATTAGTATGCACGTTTGCTATGCTTCGGGGCGTTATGCAGGCCAGCTGTTTGCAGCTGCAGAAAAGTGGGGATATATTGGAAAAGCCAAACTCACCTGTTCTTCATTTGATTCAACGCCTGTAGCAATTTGAGCATCTGTTGTAAGTGAATCATATTCGTTGCGGTCTATTTGGTCTTCCCGTAGGACCTGTAGGGCCGTCTTTGTGTTGAGCTTGCGGATCCTGACGGGTTTGCGAGTCGACATGGTGACTCCGCCGGTCGCGCCTCCGCCGGAAGACGAAGGTGCGAAACTTGGCCAAATGAGCCCGACAAAATTCGGGGCCGTACTTCTCAGGTCATCAAATAATGATATCCCAGTTCAAATGGATGGAAAAGAGTGATTTGTGCTGTTTATTGAGATGATCTTTTTCGCCAGGCTCATGAGGACAGTCGTATGTCGTCGGATTTGGCGCGAAGATTTTTCACCAGAATGCCGAGACCGTTTGGTCATTGGTTGTTACCGCGAGGAAGTGGGGTCGGTACCGTCGTACCCAAAAACAAAGGGGCAGCCACCACCCGGGCTTGAAGTTGCCACTTCGTAGTTCATACTCGAGTGAATGACACAACCGCAATCGTTATATGTATTGAATTATGTTCAACCAGTGTTGCTTCTATAGGTCTTTCCGTCAAGTATCTGTGACTTAAAATTATTGCGATGTTATTTTCTGTTGGCCTGTATCCGAGTGAGGTACAAAGAGTACTTAGGTACTTGATAACATTCGAGCTCATACTAAGTCATAATCGGGAAAATCTTATACCCGAATCCGATCTTTGAGCTTCGATAATCCCTGAAGCCAGGCCCCGCATTCTTTAGTACCCCATTCAGCGACACTTTCCTCAGCCTTGCGAACTTCGATCTTTCCAGTAATTACAACCCGAGTCAGTCCAACGTCTGCACTTTGCTCCTTTCTTTAACCCCAGAATATACTTGGTCTTGCGGTAGCTATCTTGACGGACCTAGGCTCAAATAACCTGCATCACGGCGGAACCCCAGTTCACCAACGTCAATCGGCTCCCTCTAGGGGCAGCACAGCCAAGATGGGCAACACACCGAGTGTAGTGTTGGACAACATAGTTCAAGGGTCGAACTGTACGAAACGAAGAAGCCAACGAGCCGGTATGATTAGCTAATAGACGATAACAGTCGATCGGGATGAGGTGGACAGGCTACGAAAGAGGTTCATGAAACTTGACAAGGTACCAACGGACATTTGCGCTTGATGCACCCGCATCTCATGAGGGAAGGATTGGGGAAATACTGACACGGTGCAACTCGTCAGGACAATTCGGGCACCATCGAGCGCGACGAATTCCTCAGCCTACCGCAGATCTCGTCCAACCCCCTCGCGACACGCATGATCGCAATCTTCGACGAGGACGGCGGCGGCGACGTCGATTTCCAAGAGTTCGTCTCGGGCTTGTCGGCCTTTAGCAGCAAGGGCAATAAAGAGGAGAAATTGCGCTTCGCCTTCCGGGTCTACGACATCGACCGCGACGGGTACATTAGCAACGGCGAGCTTTTTATTGTCTTGAAGATGATGGTAGGCAGCAACCTTAAGGATCAGCAGCTGCAGCAGATCGTCGACAAGACCATTATGGAGGCGGACCTTGATAATGATGGCAAGATCAGCTTTCAGGAGTTCACTAAGATGGTCGAGAATACGGATATTAGTATGAGCATGACTTTGGGTAAGTTGGAAGCATCCCTCACCTGCTATATACATTCCGGCCTGGTGACCTAATATACTTCAACAGATCAGTTTTAGAACCTGGACGCACACAAACGGAGAGAGACTGCTATAACAGCAATGATTACATGAGATTCCAGGCCTTCACAGTGACGCAAGTGCATGAAGGGCCCTGCCATAGCGGGTTGAACGAGGAGAAGTCCCTACTTTGGCGGGGTGTTCAATCCTGGCATGATACTCGAGTATGTACAGCGCGGATTGTGGTGTCTGTTCATACATGTCATCACTATCAAGAGGGTATACCGGTATTATGAGTGAGCTCTTACAGTTGATTGATCGCACGATATTGCTCCTGTTCTCAGTAACAATATGGGCCATTTTATATTGTTTGGCTCAATAGACTGCAGACCAAGATGACTTGGATTTCACGGAACATGATGTCCGTTCACATTTGATAAGCCATGAAAACACTGCATTCAGAAGGAGATAGAGCTGCCCGTTGGTTAAACTTAGTTTGGTGTTGGGTGGACACCTGTCTGACCAAGGAGGAAATGGCCATTGGTGCTCCCCAAGAATGACACTATTCACGGTACTTAAGTATCTATTTACCGGGGTTCCACTTTAAACAATCGACACCGTAGGGGGTTCAAAAGTGGCCCGTGCGCAATCGCAGGTGAGGCTCTGCTGGTCAATTCATATAAAGAGGCCCGCCTCTTCCACCATGGTCAAACATCGTCACTCTATGTCGTCTCAGCCCCGCGCCTGGTCCACGTCTTCTCTTCGCACCCCACACTCTCTTCACGCCTTTGGATGCCAGCAACCATTGTGAAGTGAGACTTTTTACGTATTATTTTTTCCCTCCCTAGTCCTGACCAAGCGCGCTCCCTGGTTGTTCATTCGCTTGAAGCGCCGAGTGCTGCGGTTTGTTCTGGTTCCTACTCTGTCCCTGCTCCCGAAACCGCAACAGCTTTGCGTTGAAGGCTCGTCTACCGGTGCGAGAAGACATCAATATCGACTTCGAAACATTGCCTCTCTGCGAGACCTGGCATACCCTAATACGACTAGTTAGTGCCGCGACATCGAGACGTGGTGCATCACCTCTCCCGACTAACTGCCATCACGAAATCCGATCTAAAGTCCCATCAATCCGACTCGAGACGCGCGCAAACATTGAGCAGGCCTGATTCACCGAACGTTCCCGTCTCGAACCGCCCAGCCCATCATGGCCAACTTCGCACCACCGCCCTCCTCGACGGAGTCGCTCATCCCGCAAACTACCTCGATGGATTCTCTTAACTCTCACCCGGCTACTGCTGCCCAGGCCAAGGCTTTCACCGATCCTTCGTCGCTTTCCTTCCCGGGTGGCACTGTCAACATGGTATCAGGCTCCGAGGATGGACGAAGTGTCAACGGCAATGCGGTAGTTCCTCAGACTCCTTCTGCGGCTTCAGCGGCTGCGGCTGCGGCTGCAACAGGCGGGAGTGGTTTGACGCCTACGTTACAGTAAGTACTCCGTTCTTGCCGTTTTGTCAAACTGGGAGACAATATTCATATGTTCCCTTCATCAAGGAACATCGTCGCTACAGTGAATCTGGATTGCCGTACGTATTCCCGCCTGGCTCCTCGGTGCCTCCTTAGGCCACCAGGAAAGCAGGAAATTGCTAAGAGACTAAACTTGCACAGGCCTGGATTTGAAGACGATCGCACTGCATGCTCGCAACGCTGAATACAACCCCAAGCGATTTGCGGCGGTCATCATGCGCATTCGAGATCCGAAGACCACAGCCCTGATCTTCGCATCGTGAGTCGTTATACCTCTTGCTGTTGGAATTACTTCTTACATACCGCAGGGGCAAAATGGTCGTGACTGGAGCAAAATCTGAGGATGACTCGAAACTTGCGTCTCGCAAGTACGCGCGTATCATCCAAAAGCTTGGCTTTAATGCCAAGTTCACCGACTTCAAGATCCAGAGTACATACAGCCATGTTCTCACCCGCAATCTACAATCAATGCTAATTGTAGCTGCGCAGACATTGTGGGCAGTTGCGATATCAAGTTTCCCATTCGCCTGGAAGGCTTGGCGTCGCGTCATCACAATTTCAGTTCTTACGAACCTGGTATGTTCAGTTTGAACCAGATAACTGAGGTGTCCAAGGCCGGTTCGATGCTGACAATGTGGAACAGAACTCTTCCCCGGCTTGATCTACAGAATGGTATTCCAGAAATATCTTTATTTCCTGGAAAACACAAATGCTGACTGTATTCAAAGATCAAACCAAAGATCGTCCTCTTGATCTTCGTCAGCGGTTTGTTTGCCCAGTCTTTTCACTCTGCAGGGGTGGAATGACTTCAAATACTAACTCAGCACAGGAAAGATTGTGTTGACTGGAGCCAAAGTCCGCGAGGAGATCTACCAGGCCTTTGAAATGATCTACCCCGTTCTACAAGGTAAGCATCGCCTAGACTTGCGTATGCTTTTGTTCGTTGTGCTGATGTGGCGAAGACTTCCGCAAGATTTAAAG
Organism: Pseudomassariella vexata; assembly: GCF_002105095.1. Classification (NCBI taxonomy): domain Eukaryota; kingdom Fungi; phylum Ascomycota; class Sordariomycetes; order Amphisphaeriales; family Pseudomassariaceae; genus Pseudomassariella; species Pseudomassariella vexata. Next base: position 1,350,103 of record NW_024467956.1, on the reverse strand, counting down.
CGGCTGGCGACCCTGTTGCGCATGAGCAACAGTGTACCATCGTTCCATCAAGGTTGGTTTTTCACGACGAAGATAACAGGCAAATCTTGGTCTAGCAGTTCAATGGAGACATTGCAGAGTGGTGATAGTTCTGCATAGTCTCCTTGCTCTGGGCCGCCTAAAAACCTAGAAGTAAGGTCGGAAATGGATAGTACTAATCACTCCCAAGTGCTCTAAATGTAGAATTATAGCGTTAAGTATGAGTCCTTTTCAATGGACAATTCAGAGGTGACATGGAGTAATGGTCTCACAGCCAATGCCTGTTGCCATCGTGTTAGTCAGTAGGCCAAGTGATCAATGAATGAATAGCTCAAAGCCAATCGAAGTATGAAATCAGGGTGGAAAATCAAATTGAGCGATATCTCCTTCCCCAAGACATGACACTGGTGACGTGTTTCGGACCATATGCTAACATACGCGCAAGGACATGTATGGAACTGCGCCAAGGATAGGGAAAGGCATCTAGAGTTGAACATAGGATGGAGTTTGATACTACGCTGTACTTCATCATTTTGACCTGCATTGGCAACAATAGCTTGCTAATTCCAAGCAACAGAGCTGTTTTTGTACTGCGTCGAGAGATGCCGCCATCGTCGTAAGCCAATCAGCGTGCATCCCATAGTTAGTTTTACCAGGCCGAGCGATCTCCCTCGTGGACCAGAGAAATCCTTCGATATGTGATATGAAATCTCATTGACAGATTGCGGCTTTCGATATGAGACAAAATGTTATGAAATCGGCATGAAAGTACAAGTTTTGATGAATGTGAAAACAACCGGAGCTTTCTCAATCACAGCAAAGACACATAAGTTGGCCGTCTCGAACACACTATGCATAACATGTTGGGCTCAACAGGAGTAAGTAGCTGAGAAACTGAAATTGTTAGTACATGTCGTATAAGTCGCACATCAGGAAGCAATGAATGGCTCGTGTACTGGCCATCCCCTCGTGGGGGACATTGTTTCCCTTCCTTGGTATTCCCATCAAATTCAGTGGTAGCATAGAGTTCGTAACCAGCGTTGACGATAGCCCAGGAGGAAACACTGAAATGGCCAAGCCTCGAACGAGGGGACCCCCGCGTACAGAGACTCACGTCTCGGCCACTGTTGTGATCGTATCAACATACGTCTACTCGCCCATGGCGTTTTGTTACATTTACATCGTAGGTATACATACTTTCTGTTCCAGTATTCTGAATTGATGGCGCTCCCGCTAAGGGTTGAACGGTCTCGAATACTTCCAGATGACCAAGGATTCGAGCCTCACGGCGTGACTTCATCTCCCACCTTCTGCCCCCCTCTCTACAGTCCGCGGCTATCTACAACTCACTCTCCTGGTGCCCTGGAGAGAAGATACCAGCCTTCCCACCGAACGCCGTGGGTTCTCAAAGACGAGGGAGTCGAAGTAGTAAATTCCCGTTCCAGCTCAACAATATCTACTCAATAAAACCTGCAAATTCTTGGTCGAAGTGGGTTATGGTTGCTACGAAGCATGAGTGGGCTCTCGAACCAATCCCGTGTTTCTAGGGGCGAGAAGGAGTTATTCACTCGACTCCCCGATTCCCCAAGGCAGAAACTTTGGAAGCAACCGGTCTGTCGTACTGTCGGCATGTATGCTAAATCCACTTGTGTATGGCCTAAGTTGAATCCTACTGGTGCTTGCTTCATTATGTGTATTTCTCTCGGTACTCAGCTAGGCTTCCTTTCTTATCAAGTAGATCTCAAAGGTTTCCAGGCCGCCCGGGTGCTCTCAGCTCATCAACAGGTAAGATGTCCAACTGGAAGGGGCAAGAACCAGATGATGCAAACAGGCCGAGCCAGCGGCTCCAGAAGTGAGTGGGATCTAGTCCAATAAATTTTGTAGGAAGTCAAAGTAAGCTTTCAGCACGAAGATGAGGATATGTACATTGAGATTAACTCGCATTAAAGGCCTTGATCCACACAGGATATCGCGCTGTCTGACTAAGTCAGTCCACTGCATTGCATAGCCGAATGCAGCCTCAAAGTGAGCATCTACTCCAAGCATCCTGACCTGTAGATGCTACCTTGTCTTCTCAACTCAGCCTCGAGATACGCAGACAGCCATACCCATTGACCCACAAGAGATGTCACACTGGGTTATACTACCCATCACGTGCATCAGTTACTCTTGGTCACAAGACTTCACAAAGCAAATAAAACACACATGGCTAGTCATCAACGTGAATTGTGACGATTGGTGCCGAGTTCTATTGCTCTACACCATATATCGTCCAAGTACCGGGGTTCCCATGTCATCCGCCATTTGTTTAACCATAACATCATCAGTACGTGATCGTCACCTGCCGTATCATCTCATTAACCAGCACATGTCTATTTGTAGACGAACCCCCGGTCATGGGCGTACTCCTTGCCTTCTTTAACAATGGGCTTGTCCCACTTCCACATGGACTCGACGAACGCCTTGTCCTCCGGCTTGGTGGGGTCGAGCTTCTCGACGTCGAAGCTGTCCAAGTCGGGAGCAACGTCAAGCGCGGGTATGGCGTCTTGTCCGCGAAGGATGACGGCGCCCTGAATGACAGAATCCCCGCTGACACCGTATACGGACGCAGCGCCGAAGACATACTTGCGCGAAGCCTCTAGACGAGTGAAGAAGCCACTAACAAGGTTGGCCGACTGGAAAGTCAACTTCAATTCCGAGTTGTACTTGTACTCAATCTTCCAGATCGAGTACTCCTCGAAATTGACGTTCTCCCAGAACCACTTCATGGAGTCATCGACACTGTTGTTGGAGTACTGTCGCTTCCACTCATCAAGGGGGAAAGTGGCACGGGGCAGAAGATCCAAGGGATGCTTGGCTTTGGTCTCCTTCGGCGGCTCATCCTCCTCCTCATCGTCGACAGGCTTGGCCTCTTTCTTGGCAGCGGGCTTCTTAGGCTCCTTCTTGGGCTGCTCGGGCTTCTTGGGAGCCACGTTGGCCAGGGCGGGTGTGTCCAGAAGCTCGAAGGGCGCAGCGACGTCCTGGTAGATGGCCTGGTGGTACACAGTCTCGTACCATCGCGAGACGTTGGGGTTGGCAGAACGCCATGCCTTGTCGTAGAAGAACTGGAAACCTCGCGAGATGATGCTCACGGCGAACAGGTCGGCAAGGGTGATTCGCTCGCCGACAAGGAAGGTGTTGTGCAGAAGGTGCTCCTCAACGATGGAAACGGCCTTGACAGCGCCCTTCTGGGCCTCATCGACATTCTTCTTGTTGTACGGGTCCCATCCGAGCAAAGGGCGGTACCAGGCACCAAGCCTAGGCAGCACCTCAGTGTTGAAGAAGGACATCCACTTCAGGATAGAAGCATAGCTACAAGGTATTAGCACCTGTGACTCATCGCAGTGCGCAGTACTGGGAGTTGTGGGGTCACTTACTCTTGCTTGGTCTTTCCGAGTAGAGTAGTCTTCTCGTTTTGGGAGGTGACTACAAAGCGCTGGTTAACAAGATGCGGTGCGACTAGGTCTGGGAAAGTAGCGGAATGGAAATTCAAGATCAGAAGTTAGAAACGATATCAACAAATGTGTTTTCAGATAGGGATAACTGTTAGAATAGAGTCTAGGTCATCATAGTATGATTGGGAGAGGAGCAGCAGCAAGTTCGTCCTCACACGAGGCGCAAGCAAGGGGAAATATCTTACTGTAGATGGCGATGGCCATGCACTCAGTGAGCACGTAGCCATCAGAGCCAACGAAGGTAGGAACCCGCGAGAGGGGGTTGTACTTCAAGAACTCCTCGGTCGGCTTGGTGGTGTCGACCTCGACGCGCTCGATCTCGAGGCCATTCGCCTTGGCGACAGCGAGAATAGCCGTCGTGCGAGGGTTCTTCTCCTTGGTGAAGATCTTTCCAAAGGGCGCCATGATTGCTGGTAATCGTGGTGCGATTGAATCCAGATCAATGGGTTGAGGGAGAAATAAGGTGGGATGTTGGGTTATTTTTTCTCTAATTTTCCTACCATGGGAAATTTGCAAGGCGGGGCAATAGAACAACTTTGCATTCATGGCGGGGGCCGGAGAATACTTGGCCCGACCCGAAAAATAATTTGAAAGAGCGCATCCAAGCATCAACAGCAGCGTGTGATACGATCCGCTCCGCTCCATGGTCATGACGAGGATACAATAGAACACAATGTCAGCTCTAAGGCACAGTTTTCGATGTCTTAGGGAGTTTCGACCGGCTTCTGGGCCCCAGTGGCCTTCTGCGACCACCGCCCTCGCTTACAGGACGAGGACGAGTTCCCCCAGCACCTCCAGGTATCTATCAACCACCACACCAAGACCCGCCATTCTAGGTGACGATATCCACGCAGATAAAGACATCGCAATCGTACCAGCGAGCCGAGATACTCCAGGAAAAAATGAACACAGCAGCAGCGGCGGTAATGGCGCCATCCAAATCGCCTACGCTCGTGCCGTACCGCACTCGCCCTCCTACTTCTCTCGGCAGCCCATTTTCAATGACAGCTTCGTAGTGATCCAAGATCTCGCCCGGAAATACGGACGCCTCCCTATTCTACCTAAGGACAAGGTGGCACTCACAGCTTGGAAGACAAAGGAGCAGTACCGTCTGGCCGCCGGAGAGCACGTCAAAGGAAGGGACTACGCGACGTGCATGACGCTGGCCAAGCGCCTAAACCAAATTCACCCGGACCTGAAGCCCGATGAAGTCAAGGAGGGCCTCGCGCCCTTCATGCGCGACATCAACTACCACAAGAACCGCCCTAAGATCGTCCCCGTCGACCGATTTGGCCGATCGCACGGCGTCGGAAGGAGGAAGTCTTCTGTGGCACGAGCCTGGGTTGTCGAGGGAAACGGCGAGGTCCTTGTCAACGGCAAACCGCTAAGCGAGGCGTTTGGCCGCATCCACGACCGCGAGAGTGCTGTTTGGGCCCTGAAATCAACCGATCGTTTAGATAAGTACAATGTGTGGGGACTGGTCGAGGGCGGCGGCACCACCGGCCAAGCTGAGGCTATGGCACTTGCTGTCGCAAAGGCTCTCTGCACTCACGAGCCCGCGCTGAAGAATCCGCTGAGAAGAGGTAAGTGGGAAATTCTGCGGATTGGTTGACCTTCCAACATGCCACAATTTTTAATTCCGGAAATATTCTAATTTGTCACAACAGCTGGCTGCATCACGCGCGATCCTAGACGGGTGGAGAGAAAGAAGCACGGTCACGTCAAGGCCCGGAAGATGCCCACATGGGTCAAGAGATAGGCGAGGAATTTCCGGCTGCAAACATATTCCGGGAAGGAGGTTTGTTCTACGTGATGGCCAACCTTCACTTATTTACATTCAGCCTTGTTGGTCTGGTCTCGGCTTGCGATTCCTCGGGTTTGGGCAGGGGTTCAGTGGGTTATCATCGAAGACGAGGCATGTGTACTATGTTGTGTAGGCTAAGTAACTCTTTGTATCAAGAAGATGAGCTCGGAATGGAAGGTACAAGTGGCGGGTGTTAGCGGACAAACTAGCCAAGATGGAAGGGTTCCCATGAACCCCAAGCAGGTCGGCATGCCCGTCCTACGGTGGCAGTGCGCCATTGTGTAATCATAACTGACAGCAATAGTATACGAGTAGTCCATGCTTGAGCAGCAGCGCGGAAACCAACACGACACTGCGGTAATTAATAACAACCCACAGCGTTGGCAACGTAATTTATACGTCAAAGGAAATCGTGTATGGAGTGGCCATATATTTGAAGAACCACAACCACGCATTCTTCGTTGAGGCTGGGATGAAGAACTGATTTGTACACACGTGTGGCAGCATTGTGCCAAGGTAACAACAGCCCTTCTAGGTATTCCGTTGCGCTTGCCGCTGTGATGTAGGATCATGGATGAGATTCCTCAATTCCATGGCATTGGAGGTGCCTATCAGAGCTTGGTTTGTGGGAACTAGATATAGTGGTCCAAGACGAGGCTGCCGCAAGGCTTTTCGATACCAATTTACTATGTGCTCGAAAGTGGTTGCTGTGCTCAGTAGCGGCAAGGGAGTTGGCAGCCCTTACTTCTTGTTTCATCTTCAATTGCTGTCAAAGGCGATGACAGCGAAAACGCACAGACTTTGGCACAAATCAGTGCGGCGGACGCTCCAGTTTAGATTGGCGATGGCTACACACCCTTTCTAGAAGCATACCTATCTAGTCGCTTCGTGCATGTCGGTGTAATGGTGAAGAACGCTTCGCATGCTGTCTGAGGTCTCGGCAAGCATGGCCAACCATTTGCGTCAGGTTCTCGTGTCTGCCGTAACAGTTGAGGATAGGACATCCGTTGGTGATAATGAATGGAGGTTGGATTTGACTGGTTCTCGGTGACGCTAGCGTCCTCCTATTCAGAATGGGGCATGAAGCACGATGAAATGGCACCCAAGTCCGGCGAGGAGCCAAATTCGGGGCGAGATTTCGAAAATAGGAAGATGTTCGTCATCAAGAGATCAGTCCAAAACACGGCAGCGCATCCAAGCGTGTGGTCCGCGATTCGAAGGACTCGGAATTCCCTTAAACCGAACAGACCGCAGTCATGTTCTAGGCTACGAATCCGATAGGCTAACAGGCCACTCGAAATGGCCCTGCGGTGGAAATACTCACCTCCTTCCAACCCGATCAAATGATAGAAGATATATGCCGTTGCCTGATGAAGATTATGAGCTTGCTTACAAATGTGGAGACATTGCGCAGTCTAATCGAAGTGATCGACATTGCGCAGCCTTGACAAGGCTGAGATCTAGCACGTGTCCTCAGCCAATGATTACTCTAGATAATTGGTGAACTGGTATCTTTGAGCAGCTTGCTTGTTGGGATGGGGAATTGCCGTGCAATGCGACACCTGCAGCCTTGGAATTCTGCAATTGATAGTCATCACATCCTTACTCTTTCAACTCCAACAAGGCAAGATCCCACTTGTAGGGGAAATTTGCTGGATTGTTGTCCACCCATTAGCCAGTCCAGCAGTACAGCATTTCCGATGCCAGCGTCAATCAGGATATTTTCATTCCGCTAGCCTTTCACGGTGAGGAAATCTTCTTCAACTACGGCAACGAAAACCTTGACGGTGGAATGTCCAGCTTGGCAGGGAGGTTACAGCGACCTGCAGTTTGCCTGTCACAAGCTGATAAGTTTGCGACCACGGCACTCAAGAAGTTACTGGATTCTCGAATGTTGGTTGGTGTGCGACTCGTCCGACTGTATTTTTTCTCAAGTTCATAACAATTTGGCCAACTCATTATTGGTCAATCCAACACTGATTCCGAATTTCCTGCTTCTGGCTAGAAGTAGCGACGCACAAACATTCTGGGTAACAATCATGAGCTTACAGGTGACGGTGTCGTTTGCAAGGGCATTATGTACCTCTGCTAGAACGCGGTCTGGTCTGTTTACGATGATTTGATGCAAGTAAATTTGTAATTGCAAGTCGGTATTGTGATCAACTCTGCCCAAATCGTTTGCGAATCCACAATACTATGGGGTGACTTTCACTCCGCGACGAAGGAGAGCTGCGTTGCCCGGCATCCGCGATGTTCCTATGCGGGGATAAGGCCTGGGCAAGTTCGTTGAGGTGCCGAACCACACAGCGAAGAACCTTGGTAGAGTCCGCGGCTCTAAGGGTCTAACAGTTCTGCGGCCTCGAAATCTTCTTCGCAACAACTATTCGCTTGCCCATGACGGTGTACCATATCTAAAGGAGAGATTGGCCAAGCCTGCAGGCAACATCAATAGTTCACGGATTAACACAGGCCGTGTTGTGACTGTGATGCCGGATTAATGTCTTGAAGATGTGATGGCTGGTATTGATTTCGTGCATGTAACCTGAACGAAGGCCGGCAATGAAAATCCAGTCAAGTTCGAGTGGATGAGAATCGATCCAGTGCCCCGGTTGGCGCCGGGACAAGGTTCAGACGCACCCTTGCACGATATTGACGACATCTCGTGGTTACCCCTGACAGCTCTGAGGTCTGTTTTAACGACATGGTTCAAGGATCTTATTTTTAACAACCAACATTTGCACCATCCTTTAGCAGTCCCTTTCACACCGAGTACTTGTGCTTCTGTCGCTACTGACTGTGGCCAGATGTACCTCAACTGTCGCGTGCACGCCGGTAGGCTTGGGGCATGAAAAATTTCGCCGACGCTCAGATCGCACTTGGGGGAGGTAAAAAGTAAGGCCGCCAAGCGGATTAGTTGGGCACCAGTCATTACATTTCAACATTGAGGCCAGTCATCAGGCGGTGGTGATAGGCCAGGAAGAAACCGTGGTAAATGATGTTTTGCTGAGTTCACTGCGAAAAGCTTGCGTCGACGCAGAAACTGATATGACTGGACCCGAGCAAGTTCTGCAACGGGGATGACGGGGATGACGAGGGTTACTTTGACTCTGAGACCTTCCGTCCTGAAATGGCGCACTACTGGCTGCTGAAGTAAGGAGCACAAGCCCTTGTCGGTCATTTTGGTCCATTTAGGTGCGACATCCGAGTCTTCATGCATGTATCTGAATATTCTAGCCAAGCTCGAGTCAGGACTTCTGGCGATCATGCTGGGCTGCCACCGGTCTTCAAATGGCCAAATCAATGTGTGGATCGCTCGATGAGGATCATGAAGTCAAAACCTGGAGATCCTCGTCAGCACGACGCAAGATAGCTTTCCAGCCGGATTCGTCTATGTTCACCCTATAGGGCGCACAGAATGCGAAATCCTTTAATAAGCCAGATTCGAAACTTCTTCGCCATTGCTAGTTGGAGGACATCCCTGCGCAAGCTTGTTATTGAGTCTGCGACAAAGTGTTTCTTTCGGGAAAGGAATTGGTTTGCAGAATGCCGGCGAATTTGCCACAAGGCGACTAACATAGAGTCAACCCTAAAAAGACATGTCAGACTCACAGACAGGACGGATAGCACAGCGTCCGCGCGGAGAAGCGCACCGGTCTACCCAGACTTGGTTGGTATCAAGGTGCGTGGCAATGCTCGTAGCTCTCCTCTGCTAGGTTGGGACTAAAAAGCCAGCACGACCGTTGTGTTTTAAGCTTTGGCGCTCCGTTGAAGACGATAACGACTCCCGTTTCGAGCGCTTGAGTACCGAACATTCGAACCAATGTCGTTCTGGAGGCCAGTGGTGCGACTTCGAGCTGCGGCGCATAATAATGGTATACAGGAGAGAAGGGAAAAGAGAGAGAGCTGCTAAAGTTAAGCGAAAGACGGCCAACCGGAGGACAGACTCAAATAGAAAAACTTGCTGTTGAGCCTCTATACACTATCACCTGTTCCTGCCGTCTTTGGTGACTTCCTTCGTCGTCCATTACAACCTGGGAAAGCTCGACCGTATCGCAGCAAAATGGTACTGGGAATCGCTGGATTTCAGCAACTCCTGTCGCAACCACCTCCCGGGTTTTGGCAGGTGCGTCGTATAGCAACAGCCTACTTTTGATATTGAAGAATCCTTATTGGAAACCCAAACCGCCGATCCCAGAGATATTGACAGTTTTCTTTTCCTTTTCCTCCAATCCTCGACTTGAGTCGAAGGCCCTATCGAAGATCTCCCACAGCCTCCCGCCTGCCAAAAGAAGACATCCTGCCAACCCTTGTCATGCACCACACCTAAAGTAGGTGATAGTCGCCTAAGGGCACCACCCGGGCGTGCCTCAGGGACACGGCCAGGACCCCATCCACAACGGCCTGTGCGCAATGCGAAGCAGATCCCACACCCATCTCGCTCACCCCGTCGACCTATTTGCCCAGTTTGTCTACACTGGGTTTCTTTTTTGGCGCAAGGCAGTCAGTCATTTATTCATGCTAGGGAAGATTGTCATTCCAACACAGTCCCATGTACTACACACATCTGCTTCAAGGTACGTGCGAAAGACCAACAAACCGCCATGTTCCGATATATTGGAAATATAGTCCTCCTGTGTCTCCCAGGCCGATCCACTACCTTTCCTCAATGGCTCAACCCGGCATATGACTCGCCGATATGCGCCAAACACACTTACGTGATCGAGGTACCTTGTCTTCCGTTGCCTGCACTACCGATTACATACATAGCTTCTTCTGACCCCATACATCTGATCTGGCTCAAGTGCTTTTGTACGTGGAAGGAAAATCCCCGATGAACTTCAAAACTTCCGACCCCAACCCATTCTCCATTTTATATACACGCACCTTGAGTAGCGCATGCCTGATCCCCTTTGTCGCCTTTAGGTTTCCAATCCTCACGCATCTCGGTTCGATTTTGGATTGCAAACCACGCGTCCTTTCCTCTTATTGAATCCCCTTATTGATATCATCCAATTATATTCTATTCAAACCAAGAATTCGGTCGAGTTTTCATTCATCAGCCCTCAACTCACTGACGGGACCTCATACGTGGCCTGAGAGATAGACGGGTCAGGTAAAATTCAGTTGGAATTTCCAGCAGCCGGCAGACGAATCGGAGCTGTGTAACGGGCATTCGGAGGCATCTGCTTGTTCATAAGACCCTAGTGCGGCTTGTCTTCCGAGACGCCTCGCAAGGTCACTGCTTGTTGTGTATCGGCACCAATGCAGAGAAACCCGGGATCCTCCCAGTACACGTGGTGACAATCGTTAACAGGCCAGATACTACCTCTACCCACTCGAGTCCTTTTTGTTTACGAGTCCGGGCTAGAGAGGGCTAGAGACCAAAAGCACGAGGCCCAAAATTTGAGCCCAGCGAGGAGGCATCGTCACCCCTACTTGGGCGTCCAAGGCATGATTTTGAGCTTATTAGCCGTTGGTGTTTGCATCGAGGACGACTCAGACCAAACTTTCACCGTCTACTTACATAGTCCGCCATTCCTTGGTCAAGCAAGACGGTCTTTGTGCCGTCTTCCCTACCGTTAAAAAGGACTTCTTTCTGGACAAACACCAGCTATAGTCCAGTGCCTGCATCTTATAATACCACCCACCCTCAAAAATTCTTCCGGACACCTTCGTCCCATCCCGATCGACGGCTTCGCTACCAAGTCCGCCCTTCCCTACCCTTCTCAGCTTGTCCAGGAGATCCCAACGAGCCATTTCACCCGGCCGTAGCCCCGCGCTCTTTCCTGCGACGTGTTTGGCACGACACAACCATATCTATCGCCAGCGTACCCGGTTCCCTGGGCGCAACCTGCTGCACCTTTTTGGGGTGGCAGAGACTGATCGCGCAAGGCCGGTCGCGTGACCGACTGGCGGAAAACAAGCTGGCACTCCTCTATCCCACGCCAGTTCCGCTGCCGAAGGCGCATCGGCTGGACTCGCCCCTCCAGGCACCTGGCGACACGCTTCACCACCGTGGCATGGACGACAACGCGCGACGGAGGAGGCAGAATGAACCGCCAGCCAACACCAGGTACCCGGTTCACGATGCCAACAATGCGCAGCAACAGCAACAACAGCAACAACAGCAGAGGAGGTCATACGGAGCGGGTGCAGGCGCGGGCGCGGGCGCGTCTGACAGGTACCGCCCTGCGCCACTCAACACATCCCCATCGGCGGCACGAGGCATGGGTACGACGGCTGCCTACAGTGGCTACTATCAGGAGCCGGCCACGGCATTCTCTACCGCCATGCCGCAGAACACAATGCCATACCAGTCCGAATATGGACAGGATACACGACAAACGCAGAACTTTGGTGCCTACAACCCGCCCATGATGTACAACGTTCCGCAAGCAGGCGCCCAGAACGCCGTTTACGATACGAGTCAACAGTTCCCATCACGGCAGCCTGCAGCGCTGCAGATGATGCCCACAGATGTGGCCGCCCCTTATTTCCCGAACGAGCCAACCAACACGGCCGCTGGCTCAGGTCTGCAACCCCAGGCGGCGTCCTCGACCACTCCGGCAGTATATCAACAAAACCAGACAGACCAGCGAGCCATGCTCCAGAACTACCCCAGTGCAGGGATGGCGTCAATGAGCGGAATGGCACAGTCCGCCCCAGACCAGGTCATGGAGGAGCAGGAGTACTCGGCCTCGGCAGAGATGGGCGAGGCCTACGAGCAGTATCAGTCTGCCCTCAAGGAGATTTTCCAGAACGTTCGCAACGGCGTGTTGCTTGCAGCGAGCGAGTCCCTGCTGAACGTATCCGACTGGCTGCTTTCCAAAGTTGCAGAACTGGGTAAGCCGTCTATCTCTCTTGTCTCATCACCACACGGCGGTGTACTAAAGCTGGAGCCTACAGGTCTCGCTGGTGACAATCCCAACCTTCACAGCGACCGCATCAAACTATGGCACGATTTCAACCACGCGTGGCTTGCCTTATTTCAGAAGCAGAAGGACATGATGGAGTCGGGACTTCCGCTCCAGAGAGGACAAACATTGATAACCGAAGAGGGCCTGAAGAAGATGGGTAAAGAGATCATTCGGCTCTGTGACGGCATTGAGCGTCATGGTCTTGTCGACTACGAGTACGGGGTCTGGGAAGAGCCCATTGTGGCGAGTGAGTGACCCCGGCCCTGGCGTGTGCAAGTCGTTCCTGTTGCAGTCTACTGACCTCTGTTGCAGTTATCGAAGAATGTCTGGATCTCTACGAAAACGTTCACGGTGCGAGTGCTAGTGGTTCGGCTCTTGCGAATCCGGCCGGGTCGAGCCAGCATGCCACCAGATAGCGCTGGGCACCATCTACTGCCTTTTGGCCCAGAGATGTGAGTTTCATGCGGTAACCTAGCGCCAAAAATCAATATTTTACGGGTGTGGCACATCTCCACACTCCGGTTGTTGGGTGCTGGACTGAATGATCTTCATTTGAACCAGACGAGGGTTCGTATGCTTTCTTCGATGGATGGAGGGCAGGACATGGCAGCCTGGGTTGATTCAGCTGGCACACGGTCAGGGATGTGAGGGATTCTGAGGGATCAGGCGGCATTGTCGTGTGGCATTCCGCTTGGGAGTTACGTTGCATGGGTGGGTATGAGGCATCAATATGCATTTGGGTTCATATTTGGGGCTGAATGTCACGACGAACATGGAGGAAGTTGGTACCTGAGAATGAAGGAACGAGCAGGGCTGGTCTGACGCCAGCACAGGATTGTCAGGCAGGACAAGGAAAAGCAACCTAGGACAAGGGGCGTACGGCTGTATGATGTTTGGACGGATACCCTGGACGCCCGACGCGAGTCAATGGCCGAAGAGAACATAGACGGCAGGAGACGAAGTGCTCTCACGAGCTGTTATCTTTACTCAACGGTGTCACGGTGTCGAATTGATTGACGAATTTCATGGTACATAGGAAAGCCTCATGGGCTAGAGGAGTTCACACCTGGACAGCCAGGGTTGTACATGTACACTTTGCCACTTTGCGCATATAATGAATCATATGTTGCTTTTTCACCACAGATAATCTCAACTTGTAGCACACTTTCACACAGCAGCAGGTAATAATCATCAAATTCATAGTGCAAGTGCGGCAATGATTCTCAGTGCTGCTACGAAGGGTGGCGCTTATTGGGCACTATTTGTGCCCAATTGGCGAATGAAGAGGATCGACAGCACAAACTGCCTATTTCTTACCGGGGTAGCTCCCTCTCTGGACCCTAGGTGCATCCGAGGCGCATCTAGACTATCAATATTTGAGTACCTGGACGTTTTCTGCAGAATCTGGTCAGCCTGTGACAACTGGTTGGGCAGCAAAACCCTAAAGTTGTAAACCTTCAAACGCCTCATCATAGAGCCCCTGGACTTCCGCGCATTGTCTGATGTCGATCAAGTCTCTGCAGCTAACTGATTATGCACATGTAACCCCATCGGCCGAGGCCTAGCTCCCAGACTGCAGTACAGAAATGACTTGCACTGGCGTCCAACATTTCCAAGGTTATCTAAATGCCAACAGCCTCATCATCGATGAACCTAAACAGCGGAGACTGCACTGCACGACTTTGACTTGGGATCACCACGTTCAATAGACACGGCTCGTAAAAAGTCAGCAACAGTGACTCAAACAGTCATGAGTAGTATCCGACAACTTAAATGAAGCGAAATTGTTAATCTAATTATTCCCGTCATACAACCGGACACCCCGCACTCCGGCCAGGGAAGGCACACCTCCTGCACTCCAGCAATTATTTACCTCACTTAACACTATTCAAATATGAAGAATAAGCACCGTTCAAGAGCAGGCCAGACATCTTGAACTGCTCGACTGTCAGCCGCAGCCTCTACGAATGGGTTCGCACCATCTCCTGGTGTAGCACCACCACGGTTTCCATATACCTGCCTAGAGATATGCTTTTTCACCATTTATCAGGGGAATAGTTAGAGAACGCCACAGAAAACATTTCACAGTCGTTAACTCTAAACATTTCCCTTTGCGGTCGACACCAGGTATTGATTGGCTCAAGACCAGCAGCAAGCGCAGGGCAGGCGAGCGGGCTTGCTGCGCTGCACAATGTATGCGCAATATAGAGGGGTGTCGTGTTGGGTATCATTGATCGGACCCAGCGCCATGGTTGAGATCGAAAACCCATCGCCCCGTTTCCGCGCAGTGCTACCCAAGGCTTGCCCAGGTAGGCAAGAGGCTGGCATGCTAGGTAGGGGGGGAGGGAAATGAAAGAGACGTGTGCTTTTGGGAGGAAGGGTAGATGGAGCTGAGAGGATGTATTTCAAGGGTCGTGGGTGATGGGTGGCGAGATTGGTCAGCCTTCTTTCCATTTGTTCGAATGAAATGTGCTGGCTCCGTACGACATGTCACATTTTATGGCAACCCCACTGCTCTCTTGATGGCCCGCTAACCCGCTAGAAGCGACGCTGGACATGGGGCGCTTGGGGGTGATGGTGATCAAGTCGACATGGCTGCAGATGCCACAAATAGGTGGATCGCCGACGTGGGTGTGTGTGTGCCTCCTGCTTCGTCTGTGTAAAAGGACAGATGGTGCTGCTGCTGAAGACAAACCACCCGGTTCACGCCATCGATGTCTTCAGGGTCTTCGATCTCGCATAACTGCAATCGCGAGCTGAAACATTGAATATTCCCGGACTGGGGGGCAATCCCGTACAACCCGTCTCGTCTCACATCAACCAGCTTTCTCTCAAGCCCCGATTATCGGCAATGACGGGCCCGGTCTGCTCTGTTCGGCCGCAATTCCACGAGTCGGGTTTGATGGGCATCTCACTGTGATTATCTACGTAGCTCCTTTGCGTGCCCATGCGTGCCGCTGGTGGTGCCCGCCTCCCCGGCTGCATTATTGGAAATAGCGGGTCACTTTGTACTTTGGACATACTAGCCGCCGAGACACATTGACTCAATCGACCAACAGCCTCATCGGGCAACCTCCCGGGCCTGATACAGTTGACGAGCGGTCAATATTTCTCGGCTCCTATCGCTGAACTGCGCCAGACCTACAATCACCCAAAAGGGGATGAGTTGCAAGCGTCGCCCCGGTCTGGTTACTCCGCGCACCATTTCGCCGGATGCCGGCAAGGTCGTCATATCTTCTGATTTCTGACAGGGGCCGTTTGCTTTTCACAGATCTGGGTAGGAAAGATTACTCGACCATTCATACCTCTAATGCACTTGCCTGCACCGCATATCCCAGCCGCAGACCGCCACCCACGGGTGTTCACATGTCCGGGTCATAGCGGCTGCAGCCCCTGTTCTCAAGGTCAACCTGGCTCCGTCACCTTGCGCCGAGTTCCCATGTCGATCTTGCAGATATTGCATGCGAACACCCTCGAGATCTCATCGATTCATTTGCGGATTCGAGCATCTGCACTAGGTTACTCCCGCAGTGTCTCATTCTTTCCAAGGCATCCCCGTCACTCGATGACCTGACTAGCGGGTGGGCCGGTGAAAGCCAGACACAACAATGGGGTTTCACTTTAACCGCGCTCCTTAGGACTTCGAGCAATAATCTAATTCAGAATCAGTGGCATACCGTAAAAACACGTTGCTGCCTTTCCATGGCTGTATAGCCCAGTTATGGGCTGGGTTCATGTCCTAGGCTTGACTCCTAAAACATACTTCTCCGGCACCAAGAATGTGCATCAGACAGATGCTCATGATACGTCGTATTACCGCTTCATGGCTTGCTCTTCGTGAAACTACCATCTCTTCTCACCTGTGAGCGGCATCACCAGCCCAATGGCGAAAGGCGAAATGAGGTGCGGCGGGACCGGTCGACAGGCCCAGAAGGCTCAGAAGGCCCACGGGCTATGTGCCGAATCTTTTCATTCATACTTGTCTCCAGGTGAGGAAGGTCTTTTGGAGATCTGTGCGGGCTTCGAGTTGTCAGATCCTTCACATTTTTTCCCGAGTCATGTTGTACGACTTGAATTTATTCCCCGTGCTGGAATACGGTTGTCCAATTACATACTTCATGATGATGATAACGAGTTGTCTTAAGAATTATTCTCGGTACCGGTGAACGATTTGATAAGTATTATATTCCTAGATACTCGGGTAGTCACGCGGCCTGCGGCGAATTTCGAAGAACTTCGTAGCAATAATCCACGTCTGAGTTGCTTCTACAGACACAGGCTTTCAGTCGTCGTCGTCGAAAAAATAGAATCATGTTGACCCATACCCATATGCAGGCATTCCGTGGACGCCTGAAGGATATGAATGATCGCCTTTCCCGGAATGATACCTAGGGCGTGCCCGTGACTGGCCAGCGTGGTACGAAGCGTACTTCCCTTTCGGGACTGCAACATTCCTTGACGAGTGGCTCTACGACGAGTCTGTATGTACCTCACTTTGAGCATGGAGAAGGGTGTGTCATGTGATCAGGGCGGGCGTGGACAGGCCTGTGTAAGCATGGCTTTCTTAGAACTCGTTGATGATTAGCTGGTGGCGTGGTGGCGTAGTTTCGTATACGCTGCTCGTTGTTACTTTCCCCAAGGGAACACATTAGTGCAGAGAGATTAAAGGATCTATTTCGACAAGATCTATCGTGTGTCTATAAACCCAACACAGCATACGTCAGTTGCTGCATTGAAACGAACACAGGTAATGTTTCCCTCGAAGTGCTGAATACTGCATCGAGACTGTAAGCATCCGGTCACGGTCTGCTACGTTTTCATGGCACTGACAGTCATCAAGATTCAACTCTATCGCCTACTGACCCGCTGTTGAAGAATACCAATACTGATGAATGATCGTAGTAATTCAATGACTCTGATAACGTTTATGGTGCCTTCGTTTTCCTATAAAATATTGCTATTCTTCGATAGCTGAGTGTGTCGACCAGTAAGACGCAGCCGTGACGGCGGTATACAACCCAAAGGGACGAGCTATCATGAAGGCTACAGCTGTCATCTGGAGCTATAGACCTGTGGCATCAGTACACACTCTTCATAATGCCAATTTTGAAGCTGTATACTTCCTTCGGGAGTTATACGGTGATTCCAGTTACGTATACCCATCAGACAACCGCCCGCTTAAGCATCTAGATCACCCTAACTCTCCCTTCCGGCGACCAATCCCTCCAACTACCCACCCTACCCCTACTCTCTCGTGAACCCCTCTACAACCCCCCTCAACCTCCCCATACCCTCAAGAAAAGCCTTATTCTCACCCCTGACCACCTGCATATACTCATCCGTATCGTCTGTCCACCGTCTCACATACACAGTCCTCATCCCCACCTTCCTCGCCGCCCTTAGGTCGTACGCATGCGCCGCGACCATGACGCTCTCCTCCGCCTGGACGCCCACCAATCCCAGCGCCTTCACGTACGCCTCGGGCGCTGGCTTGTACACCCCCAAGAGCTCACTCGAGAAGAGCATCGAGAATATCCCATTCCGTCCTAGGCCCGACGACCGGACGAGGTCAAGCTGGAGGCGTGTTGTGCCATTGGCGAGCACGAAAAGCTCGATTGGGGTTTCTGTTCCTGTTCCTGGACTAGAAACCACCTTCTTCAATGTAGCCATACCCGGTGACACATCCGGCCAAGCTTGCATTTGATGCCAGGATTCCACCGCTCTTGCCACAGTTTCCTCCTTCTCCTTGCCAAAAAGTGGCTTGCATGCCGTCGCCCACGGCTCCGCGTCCAAAAGACGCAACAGCGTGCGCCTATGCGTGAGGTCGATGTCCTCTGACGGCAGACTCAGGGCCTGCCGGGCGTGGTTCTCGGCGAAGAAGGCTTCGCGCCAGACGAGGGCGAGCTTGGAGCGCGTTTCCGCTGGGATGGAAGAGGGGAGGGAGGAGACGACGGTGGTGTGCCAGTCGAGGCAGGTGCCCATGAAATCGAAGAAGATGGCTCTTATGGGGGGCATCTTCTTCTAGTGTATAATGAGTAGGAATAGGACTGGTGGAGAATGAGGGTAGAAAGTGTTGGGTCATAATAGCTGTGGTAGTTAGATGGACACTGAATGATGCAATGCTAACAAGTCATTACAATTTGAGGGACAAAATTTGCTGACAGAAATCGAACCCCCCTTAAAGGACTTCTGAGTTGGTGCATGTGACTGTTCAATATGCGAAGATGCTGGCGGGGTCAACTTACGAAGGGTGATGAAATATAAATTCATGTTGATGAGCGTCCAGCAAAGTATCCCAAATCGCATGAAATATCGCAAACGGGAAGCCATCACACCCTTCGTCGATTGAAGGATTCGTGACTTACATGTAGCTTCTCGCAGCGAAATCAAAAAACGGATTTGGTGGTTAACTTATGAACAATGCAGTCTTAATGCTATACTTCTATATCTATAATGCTATTCCTGCTATTTCATGTCTATATGGATCCAACAATGTACTTTCTCCTGCGATAATCCTGCAACAACAGCTTCAAAACTTCCCTAGTAACCGAATGATATCTATGCAGGACTGTGTTTTGAGCCAGGCCAGTACCGCCACCTCCACTCTCTGTAGTGATATTTTTCTTCATTCCCCGACTCTTGCGAAATCGAATTGCTGTCATCTACAGTTCTGCTCTTTAGTGAATATGTTGCTATGCAAGGCGCAGAAGTGACGTATTCGATTTCTTTTTTAGTCACTTCCTAGGCATCCGGTTCGGCGGTGGATTTGGTGATTAAAACTCTGGTTTAACAGAAAAAACGATACCGCAGATTTGTGATCTCGTGGCAGCCGATGCCGATTGCGTGATCCTCCTTTTGCGAGTGGAGTGAGCCAATCCACGGCAGCACAAACTGGTCATACACGACGGTCTTCAATTCATCTCCATCAAATTCTGTTTGACCAAAGTTGATCACTCCTCTTCATATCGGCGGCGGCTCCAGCGAAAATCCTTCCCGGAGCACAAACGGATTCGACCGTATGTAACAGCTTACATCCCTCTGCTTAGTGCATTCGTTCAAGAAGTCGTGAACCTGAGGCAACACATGACCGTACTCAGCCTCGTTACCCTTAAACTCCGGAAGTCCAATGAGGTTGAATGGCTGACTTCGTGCTTTCTCAACTGAGTCGTCCACGAGAACTGTATTCGTCTGATCCCATTTCCTTCCTAAAGCAGCCTCGGGGTGGCTTGCACTGATGGCTGGATCCTGCCAGAGCTTCTCCAGGCGCTTGTAGACCTGCACGCGCGCACTGTAATCGGCTGGAGTCAAGCCGAGGGTATCTCGCGCCCATACGGCCACCACCTGCTCTCGCTGTTCGGGCGTGAGCAATTGCAGCAACATCTTATGGACATTGGGCGGACGAGCGGACGACCAAATCGCGACCTTGAATGTCCGTATGCAATAGTCCAGGAATGTGCGCGCGTGGGGTCTTTCGGTAAATTTGGATGGGGTTTTCAGGTTGGGGCGATACAGTAGTGTGCCGTTCAAATCAATGACGACCAAGATCCTGCGCGCCTCTGGTAGCTGCGTGGGCGACAGGGAGGCTTGCTGTATATATTCGGAGGTCGGGTTGGGAACGCCGCCTGAGGCCGGCGACGGAGCTGTCCTTATGTCCCTCTTCCATTTGTTGGGTTTTGCCTTGGTGTTTTGGGAACCCTGCTTAAGTTGAATGCCTCGTGGTAGAGCCGTGACGGACGAGGAAGGGTCGTGTGGAATTGGGTTGGGAACATTCGAGCCGCTCAGAGCACCAACGGATGATGGGCGGCCAGTGGATTCTTCGGGCTCGAAGGGAATGTACTCGGGTGTGTTTCCAGTACTAGGGGGTGTTGGGACTCTGCGAGCGTCGTTCTGGGATGATGATCCATCGAAGTAGGTAACTGGTTGTGAGACGTTATACGCAGGCGGTGTTGGGTAATCAGTTATGGGCCGCGTCTCAAACGGCGCCGCTGCGCCATTGAGACTCGCATTCCTCGCGCGCATTTTGTAACGCCTGTTGTGCTCTTGAGAAGGCATGATCTGGATAGGTTTCGTCGTCAGACCGTCATGTTCTGGGCCGATTCTGGTGGTCCCAACTGCGGCGGCAGTCGAGCTTGGTCGAAAGAGGGTCTTTTGGCGCCAAATCTGGACACCGAAAGACCTGACAAGGGCGCGACGGCCAGTAATAGTACACTGCATGGGCAACTCTAAGACTGCTATCTGTGCCGATGAGTCTCGGCAGTCGCGAAATGTCACCAATATCTATGGAGACCCGCCTCTGCTTGCGATCATCCGTGCAGCATGACGCTTCCAGTCATTGCGTAGGCGAGATCTGAAGACGTGTGCGGCTTTGATCAGCTCTTGCTGCTTCTCCATGGCGCCTTGCTTATCGATTAGGTCGATAAGAAAAATATAGTTTATCTCCTGGACCACCGCCACTCTTCCTCAAATTCCGAGTCGATACTCAACCGTGCTAATCCTTGATCATACTCAAAATCCAATAATGGGGCCTTCCAAGTCCTCAAAGCGCAAACTACCCTTCTCGGGCCTCCAACGCCGTGTGCGCGCACGCAAGGAAGAGCCCGAACCTGAAGAAATCATCGAATCCTCCGAAGGAAGCGAAGACGAGGACGAAGACGCCAGCGATAACGAAGACGAGTCGCAGTCCGACGCGTCCTCAGACGAGGACGAATACAAGGAAGATGCAGAGCCAACTCTAGACCCTTCACAAATATCCTTTGGTGAACTAGCCAAAGTCCAAGCCTCCCTCCCGCCGCGAAAAGGCCGCCGCAAAACCGCCCCCTCCGACTCTGGCTCTGGCTCTGGCTCCGAGTCCGGCGCAGACGCAGACGAAGCAGAAGCCACAACCACGTACGGCTATGATCCCAAGCGTACCTTCAAGCCTGTACAAGGCCGCAGCTCCAAACATGCCCCTGCCGAGCAAACCTCCAAACGCGCCGTGACGCGCAAGCGCGAAGTAGTGCCCGTCCACAAGCCCACAGCGCGAGACCCGCGTTTCGGCCCCCTAGGAGCCCATGGCCCTCCCAGCGAAGACGCCGTGCGGAAAAACTACTCTTTCCTGTCCGAGTACCGAGACGCGGAAATAGCGACGCTGCGGGCGACCATCAAGAAAACGAAGGACCCGCGGGCGAAGGAGGAACTGCAAAGGGCGCTGATCTCGATGCAGAGCAAGAAGCTTGCGCAGCAGCGGAAGGACGAGGCGCGGGCGGTGCTCGAGGAGCATCGGAAGCAGGAGAAGGAGGCGGTAAAGCAGGGGAAGAAGCCATTCTACCTCAAGAAGGCGGAACAGAAGAAGCAGGTGCTTGTTAAGCGGTTCGAGGGGCTTAAGAAGAGAGATGTAGATAAGGCGATTGAGAGGAAGAGGAAGAAGATTGTTTCTAAGGAGAAGAAGGACTTGCCTTGGGTGAGACGGGAGAGGTGATTTGATGTGACACAGCACGAAGCCAACGGTCGTGGTGATGGTAGTTGTCTAGTAGAGGAGTAGTTTACATGACACCACCATGGGCATCGTTTGTTGAAGGCCCTCCCCGTTGCGCAATGTAATACTGAAGCCAATATGAGCACGATTACTATACACTTGCCCCTGTTGTACACTCTATACTTTGACATTCAACTCCGTCTTCTTCAGCGCCTCCTCAAACATCTCCCTGCACCGCACCTTACTCCCCAACTTGGCGCACAGCAAAAACGCCCCGCTGAGCTTGCGATGCAGACTATACGTCTCCTCGGGCGGTGGCGCCAACCTCTCCCGGATCATGACGGGAATGAGCCCCTTGACCCTCTCAGTAATCGTCTGGTCACTGAAATCATAAATCTCCGGCGCACTCTGCAAGAACGGCTCCGCCAGCGTCAACACACTGGCCGTATGCGCGTCGAGCATGGTCCTGCTCTCATGGCCCGTCAGATAGCCCAGACTCTCAGACAGCTCCTTCACAGCCAGGCGATCGGACCTTGCGGCCGCGGCGAGCAAACTGACATACTGGGCAACAAACCGGTCAGGGAACTCGCGCGAGGCGCCGAAGTCGAGCAGCTCGAGCTTCTGCGTGGACGTATTGTACAGAAAGTTGGTCCAGTTAGGATCCGTCTGCATGAACTTGAATTCTGTGATCTCGCGGAGGCAGAGGCGCAGGATTTGTGTGCCAATCCAGTCGCGTTGGTCCTGCGTGAAGGACTTGACCCGCGTCACGCCCACGCCTTCCATGAATTCCATGGTGAGGACCTGTTTGCCCGAGGCCTCGGGGTATATCTTGGGGACGACGAAAACGTCGGGTTCGCTGGCGAGGAGTTCGCGGTAGCGTTGGCCGCATTGCGCTTCGCGCTCGTAGTCGCATTCCCAGCCGAGTTCGGTGCGGGCGTTGTCGATGGACTTGTTGAGGTACAGGCCCTTGGGTAGCATTTTGGAGGCGGTGAGGAGCATGGATAGGTTGTCGAGGTCGGAGTTGATGGAGTCGGCAACCCCCGGGAACTGGATCTTGACGGCTACCTTCTCTCCAGTTGACTTCAGCGTGGCTCGGTGAACTTGCCCGATAGAAGCAGCCGCTATAGGCGTCTCCTCAAACTCGTCGTATAGCTCACGCCATTCAGGCCCAAGGCTTGCCGTCAAGACTCGGTCTCTTTGCCAAGCAGGCATGTAGTCGGCCCGATCTTGGACTCGCTGCAACACTTCTTGGATGGGCGGAGGGAGCATTTTTGCGTCCTGGAAGCTCATCATCTGCCCCATCTTGAGAGCAGCACCTCTCATTCGAGACAACTTGGCTACGAGTCGCTCCATGTTGCCAGGACTGAGCAGCACGGAGCCTTGACTACCTCCGCCAAAGCCCCTGCTGAAGCCTTCAGTAATAGCTCCGCCGAGCATACCGGCGGCCAGACCTCCGTAGTTCCATATCCTACTGAGTCGAGTGGCCGGCACTTTAGACTCACGGAGAATATAGGCTGGTTTAGCAGGTTCTTCGGATGGCGCAGTTGTAGGCGACACGGCTTCCGAACAGACGTCTTGGAGCAGCTCAGCACTCTTAGTAGTATCCTTTTCGCCTGTTTGAATCGCTGGCGGATTGACCTCTGTCAAAACCGTCTCCTTCGCTTCTGTCACCGCACTGGTCACCGAAGTCAGGGCAACGCCCTTTGCAGTCGGTTCTTCAGGGCTAATTGAACTGATCACCGAATCATCTGACTTCGACTCGGCCCTTCCGTGACCGAATTCTTTAAACCAACTGGGCTTTGGCGGAGGCGAAACCGGTCGTTTCTTGCCAATGAAATCATCCTTGCCGTCCAAAAGGTGGGATCCGCGGCTTGTGTGAAAGACGTTGATGTCCACCTCGGGTGGAAGATCGTCCTCCTGAGGTTCGGTCTCAGTCGCATCTCTTACTGCCCTGGTGTGTTCGGAACATGGGTTCAACAAAGAATCTTTTGCCGTCTCATCAAGTTGCTGCTTTTGAATTCCGCCTTTTGGGTGCGAGGAGAGAGCTTGTCTCAGCGGGCTTGATAAGGGCGGTTGGGTGTTGATTGCCCCATTTTCAGGAACGGGGCGCACGAGGTTCTTGTATTTGTCCTGTTGTTCGAAAACGGAAGATCCAAGGTTCCGTTTCAGGTCCGTATGCGATATCCCAGGGGATGATGTCATGCCAACAATATCTGGCCCCGGTCGTGAAGACTTGGCTTCAGCTTGAACAGTCGCATCTGACCCCGATTCTGTTGGCGATGTCCTGTTCCCCGCGGCTTCCGATCTTTGTTGAGGGTAGCTGTTTTGCAGCTCCCTTACAGAACGCAGTATACTGGAGGTTTTCCCATAACGATCTAATTGCTGGGCCCGAAGCTCTAGATGCTTGGATGCAACGGATCTAGAGGCTCTGACGACAGCGGCCAAATCGACGAGAATATCGGCGTACCTCATCGGGACGGGAGATGCACGGGAATTTCGTGAATCATCTCATGACTTATGCGGCCATATACTCTCGGGTTTGAGAATTGTCTCTTTGGATTTCGAGTTCGCCGAGTGCAGTATCACTTGTCTTGGAGATCCTCAGTCGTCGTTGTCATCGCTTTGTAGAAATTGAGATGTCAACGAGCTAGCTACATTTGGCTAGTGGCTATTGACGCCAGCCGAGACTGGGATAGGAATACTAAGCTTACACACGTTCCCGTTGTCATATTTTACTGCAGTTGTTTCTTGATGTATATTTTTGCGGTGCTAGTATCTACATGTAGTCGCCTTTATGAAGCCATAACAATGTCCCCATCAATGCTATCGAGACTGATCTCAGCTAATGGCGGGGCCAAGCTCTCCATCTCCTGCAGGGTATATTCCACCAGATAACTCTCGTCGACCAGCTCTTCCATGCGCTTGTAATGCCTCTCCGTGTAGACTTTCAGCCCATTCAACACCTCTTTCAGACTCTTTTGGCCTCGGGCCCCTTTCACCGAAAGGTTCGAGATTCGTGATGCCGGATAGCTCCGAACCAGAGCCCATAATATGCGCTGTGCCATGGGTGCCGTCCTGGCGTTCGTGTTCCAGTCCCGTAACCTCAGCAATAGTAGGAACAGCTGCTCATCTGAAAGATTGGCTAAAACCTGGTCCACGGCCTTCAACCCCGACAAGCTACCCTCGTCGGGGGTATTCGAAGACACGACTTTCGTGAAAAGTGAAAGAAGCCTGCCGGGATGGTTGAGCTGCAATGCCAGCGTGATCGCTTCTCGGTAGGATCCAGTGCGCACGTGGTTTTCTAATTCTTGCTCTTGTTGTATCAACATCTCCTGAGCTTCGTTCGAAGCAGCTTGAGTCTCTGACGATGTATCCTTCCAGAAAGTGACGGTTGAATCGCCGCTGCCAGATACAATCATGTTTGTCTCAGGGTGCACAGTTAGTGCCCACACTCGATCCTCGTGGTTGTCAAGGGTGCACTCAGGTTCATCACGGTTGACGTCCCACACCTTGACTAGCCCATCACCGCCAGCACTGGAGAAAAGAACAGGCTTCTTGTTGCGATCCTCACTAGCAGGTATTTTGAGCCAGGCAACCTTCAAAACATTGTCTGTGTGGCCTTCAAATGTGCGCAGGCAAGAGTAGTCTGATAAGCTCCACAGCTTGATGGTTTTATCGCCACTTCCAGTGATGACTACACCCTTTCCTGCAACAGGACCCTGCTCACCCTGGATAACTGGCGTGTTTGAGGGGGCAAAACTGACTGACCATACTCCGCGGCGATGTCCACGGAGAATGCCCTGTACCTCTCCTTCTTCAACTGACCAGATCTTGACAGTCCGATCTTGCGAAGCTGAAGCAAACATCTGGGATGAATAATTGACATCAATGGCGTTGATGTCTTTGTCGTGGGCCTTGCGGGTGAATGCCGATCGAAGAGACTTGTTGCTATCTTGAGACATCCTTGGGATCTCCCACCTTTTGATGGTCTGATCCTTGGAACCGGTGATGAGGAAGGGGGGAGGGTGGCTCAGTGGGTCGGTGAATGCTTTGGAACCTTCCACAGGCCGCGCTCTAGGTAGCGCAACCGCGCCTATGGACTCGGCATGGCCTGAAAACGTCGTATAACACGTGTAGGAATTGTTCGCAGGATCTATTCGCCAGAGACGGGCAGTATTATCCGTCGCTCCAGTAGCTACCCAGTGACCTGACCAGTCCACGTCAAGTGAAATAATGATTTGGTCGTGCCCTTTCAGAAGAGCAATATCTTGACCAAAGTAATTACTCGACACCAACCCACTTGCCCCATCCGATGGTTTGGTCACTGAAATCAATCGAATATCTTCCGAGTTTGTTGCCAGTGCCAACATCGAGGAGTCAGGCAATAGGTAGCGTAAGTCGATAATTTGGTCGTGCGTTCCTGATATCCGACGGAATGCAATGGGTGCCTCTGAGGAGCTCTTTTGTATCGGATGATGGTAGAGAGCCAGGGTATGGTCCAGTTGAACACAGATAATGAATGGTAGTTCTGGTCTTGACACGGCCCCAATAATGGATTCTTCGTTGCTCTTTGGTTCTTGCTGCTTGGTGAGCCTCTTGCCAGTCTCAGTATCCCAAACAGACACCCAACCAGCTGAGCCCGCAGTGTACGTCAAGCGACCGTCCCCAGTGAACCCCACAGCCTCGACCTCCTCAAAGCAAGGAACAACTTTCCGAACTTTCCAAGACTTCGAATCCCACCAGGTAATCGTCTTGTCTCTGCCGGTTGTCACCAAAGTGTTCTGGTCGGGCGAGTAGTCCAAGCCGCGGACATCGGAAACGTGGGATTCCAGATTCGCTACGACGCTGCGCTTGTGTAAGTCCCAAACGCGGACCTTTCCATCTTGGCTGCCAGATGCCAGACGGAAACGCGCCGTAGCAGTGAGGTCTTCTTCGGGCTCGTCGTCGGCGGTCTTGGACTTTCTCCTCTTCTTCTTGTCGTCTTTCTTGGCGTCTACATCGTGTCCCTTCACAGAGCCCGCTGCGACTTCAAAAAAATGCAAGGCAGACACCAGCACACTTGGTCCGCGGAAGGTATGCGTGACATATCCACCGACAATATCCCACACCTTGATCGAGCCATCTGTACCACCAGTCGCCAGGAGGGTGCCAGTTCGGTCAACCGCGAGGACTATCACGGGAGTCCCATGGGGTTTTACGGTTCGAAGAAGTTGCGGCGTGATGGTATCTTTCGATTGGGGCGATTTCAAAGCGTATATTCGCATGGACAAGGACCGAGAGCACACAACAAGGTGGGAGCCAGACGGTGTCACTACATGTTGGTCAGAGCGATTGCTGTAGGGTAGATTGGCGGCATTACTCACATGTCAAGGTGGAAATCCCCTCCCCATCGCCTTCGATTTGAGCAATGTGTTTTCCTGTCGCCGGGTTGGTGAGGACGACATCTTCGCCGAGGGTCGTTGCAAGAATTTGGGCGCCATTGTCTAAGGCAACCGCACCCCCCGTAAATATCGGTCGGATGACCTCGGTCACCTCGAAAGTCGTCTTGAAAGGCGCCTTGTTCGCCATCTTTGAAATAATGACAAGAACGCGGCGTGAATCGACTTTCAGATGGTCGAGGGCAGCTCGAGGTGGGATATTCTCAGATTTTTTCCCTTTGATAACGATAACACTGTATCGGGGGTTCAGCTGCAGGATCGACCGCCTCGTTGCTGGTCATTGCTTCGGGTCAAGTCAGGGGTCCGTTCACCAGGCCTCATCTCAGTAGCCCATCATTCATGTCGCATGGTAATCTCGAATCCAGATTGATTCATGATACACATACAACGATAGCCTTTATTAATGAGGTGGCCTTTTTCTTTCGATACCCCATAGCGACAGCCGATCACTTCTTCAGAAATATGGAAGTCGGTCGTATTGATTAATCCTTTGCGACTCCCCTGTGTTGTCACCGTCCCATCCTATCAGCTTCGAGTCGCAAACCCAAATAAGCCACGATGGGAAGGCTTGGACCGTTGACCTCCCAGGCTCTGGTAAAGGAAATTCCAGTCAGAATACAATTAACACTTTATTCTGACAAAATTTCTAGGGCAGATCGCCTTATGACGATGTTGTGGAAGGCGAAGGAGAAGCAAACCCTCGTGAGCCTGAGCCGCAGTACGATGAAAAGGGTCGCATTGTCAACCATGAGACCAAGACAATCATCAAAAGCCTCATTCGAGCGCACAACGAAGTAATGCAAGTTATTGGTGTAGCCGAGCCTGAGAACGGGGGCATCAATGAGTCAGAGCTTGCTCTTGCCAAAGAACATCAGGCGTATGAGAGCGAGACAGGAAGATGGTTACTGCATGTTGGACACACGCTGGTAACATTTGGAACATGGGGAGTGCACGGCGTGCGACAACGCATTCTTGTATGCCCCCTGCCAGCTTTACAAGATCATATTACTGACCAGCCTGCAGCTATACAAGTCCTACTCTCACGTGCAATACTCCAAATTGATACCTTATGAGCGCACCCGGCATTCCTATGGAAAACTTCTCCTGGCCGGTCTGTCATCTTACGTCGTCATGGAAGGTTTGGGCACGAGTTCGCTAGTTTTTGGCAGGACGAAGAAACGATGGTATGTTCAAATTTGAGAACCGCTGCGGGAGGGATCAATCATCTAAATCGACCTAGGTTGGAATATGGTATGGGTTGGATACGACTCCATTTGCATCTCTTCTTGACTATGCAACAAGTAGACTTGATACCGGCTTCTCGCTGGATCCCAGATATCATGTTCTTTATCCCCTTTTCCAGCTCCTCTCCTTTTCCTGCCCCACCTGCCATCGAATCTCTCAACGCCTCATCCATCGGTGGCTGGCTCGCCAGGTTGGTCGCCAACGCATTCCCCTATGCCGTGTTCTACTTCGGTGGCCGTGCGTATGAGTACACGACCTACTTAATCAAACCTCACATCCACAAGCGCCTTCCGCAGCCATCGAGAAACAAGCACTTGGCACAAATATGGGAACGAGCACAAGCCGCAGCCGCTCAAACATCGCAAACGATTGCCGAATCCCCAACTCTGGGACCAGCTGACCGCGAGATACGGCATACACCACATTCAAGTCAGGATATGCACATACCGACGCTGAATGCACTCGAAGGCCAACCCAATGGCGCCGAGCCTGGAATACCTATCGGGGCCATCCGACGACAGAGCACATTCTCGAACCGCGGCGGCGACCCGGACTACGGCACCGATGAAGAGGATGCCGAGATTCTGGGTAATACGCTCATCAGCTTCGACGTGGATACAAGTGATTCGACAGAAGAACAACGGGCCGGGGTATGGTCGGCAGAACTGCGCCCCAGCTACGGTGGTGATGGCCGCCCCTCGCCCAAGGAAGAGCCGATATACGTGGTGAATCCACTCACGAGTCTGCCATCCCTATTTGCTGCCGACATACTTACGACATTCGTCACGCGCGTTATTTGTGCCCCTGGCGAAGCGTTGGCCCTCCGAATGGTTGCGAAAGCATTTTCTCTCCGGAGAGGACTGCCGACGGGTCATATGTTCCCGCCGCGCTTCCTGCACACCATATCGTGCCGCAGCTTCGTCAACGTATTCGGCCTCGAACTGTTGCGGCTGCTCATGTCTGGTGAGGTCTGGGCTCTCACCACGGTGTTGTCCCAGTGGCTGCACGTGACGGAGGAGGAGTGGAAGGAGATTCATAAGGAGGAGCAGGAAGCGGAACAGGCGGCACAACAAGCGGCCGACCGAGCATCGTAGTGGGTGAGTAGCCGGATGTGGGTTTCGCTCGTTAGCTCGTCTATGTGAGACTTTTATTCCCAATATTTATACAGGACTATCATTTTCCTGGAAGAACTAGCGTTGTTGTGAACGGTTTGCACTAAGTGGGTGGACACAGTATATGAAGGAAATACTTGCTGGCTCCCCGGGCTGGCTGGCTGACCATACAAAAGCAGTCGCTACAACCGCTTCTTCGACCGTCTGGAGTCTGTCAAGTGATCTGTGAATCCTTTGTAAGTATGTTGGTATCTCAGACGGGTTTGGCTTATCTCTGGCGTTCTCAAATCGGCGCTACTCTTAAATGGTGAATTCTCCTGGAGACTTCTGAGTCGTGATTTGTACGTGCTCGAAGTTGCCCTCAAGCATTAAGGTATTCTAGAGCTGCGACAAGTTTTTTTTTTCGTATGACTAATAACAATAGCCCACCTGAATTACTGATATATTTCAGGAACAAGACATTGAGATATGCAGGCATACAGTCCAAGTCGAGGGTACAACAAGCATGAATCTACCTCAATCCGGAGCCTTACTCGCGTACATAAGAGTTAAGCGCAAGAGGTTAGTTGGTTGCCCTGGCGTGGAAATGGTTACCTACAATTTGCGTCAACAAAAATCTGCAAACCGTCAATATATAGGATATACTGAGTAGGGAAAGTCGGTAGAGCATGAAATATCCTATTGGCAGAACGAAGGAAGTCTGTCGATCACTTCACTAGTTTTGCCAGTCCGACTGGCCTATACACACAGTAAGGGCTACTAGTACAGAAGGCTGATTCGTCTTGAGGACATCGGGTTCCCGAGATACATATTCGTGGATAAGTACTTCCTTTTTGCAGACTAGTTTCATGAATATACTATCAACCGGGATTGTTCGGAAGTATGTACGCGCCATCCTGGTAAATCCAGTTACATACTGGTTGGCAACATTGTCTTGGTCATATTGTGACATCTATCCTATCATGCTAGAAATGATGATGCGTACTCGTCATTGACAAGCATGACTGCGGCCAACGCGCATGATTAACTCATGCTGTCGCTGGGAACCGGCAAGCTGGACGGGGTTCGACCGAATGGAACACCAGCAACCCCTCCGACGCGCTCGGAGGCCGGCCGGATAGACACCGAGTCCTGATCGGAGCTTCCTCAGCGGTGATTGAAAATTTCTAGTTAGCAGGTACTTAACAACATAACATGTAATGTAGAGAATATACATCGGCCTCTAGGGAGTGGTGAATCTGATGCTATCGATCCTTTGCAGGCAGTTGAAATCAGATTAAATGAAATCCTACTCATACGATGTTGATGCGTGATACGCGGCCGGGAGGGTCTGGAGGTACTCGTTGTATGGAGGACAATCGGCCAAGAAATACTGACACTCAAAAGTGTGGGAGCCCCAGGATTTCGGTTGATTCCAACGATCTACCCAGCCGTCACAATGAGGGGTTGGGGGACGGGGGTCCAAGCGGACTACAACAAAACTGGAGAAGAAGGAAGTAGCGAGGTGCCAGTGGGGCCGTTCTTGCCGTTCTTGCCGTGCAAAATCCATGATATTTTAATATGGCCGGCAAACAAGGGTGAAGGGCCAGATATTCTGTCATGATGGTTCATTTCATAAATAAGTACGAAGTAGCCGCCTTCTGCAGTATTTGACGGCAGATTTGTTCCTTCTTTTTTTAATACCGCAGCAGAAATAGCCAGTGAGCAGTCTGGACCATCTCGGATTCCACCCTCGCAGCCTTGCATTACATACTCGTAGTAAGAACCCAACCTGGGCAATTCCGCTCCTCCGAACAATGCCCCAATCGACCCACTCACATCTCGTAACTTAACTTGTAAGTAGTCCATTACCTCGTCAGTTGTCTCCGTTACCATCCACCCTTGTGTCCGAATGATGGCGTTGCATCTGTGCAACCGGTTTTGCCCGCCCAAAGTGCCCTTAATCAACAGGCATTGCTGGCACCATTTCCAATATTCGACAGCTCATAGGATTGAGGTCCACTACAACTCACGATAGGACCCGTAAACCATCCAGGCATCCAAAAGATTTAACTGGTGCGTCCCGAAATTCGCCGTCGACGACAAGGGTCTAGCAACAACCATTCGCGCATGCTGCCTCGTGGTTTGTAACTTTTTCGTTTGATGACCGGTCTCATCTCAAAGTATCTGGGGCAGCGCCTTCGGTGGGGCGGAGAATTGCCCAAAAAGACAATAGCATGCCAATGAGGAAGACTCCTCACTTCTGCTCCTTCACCTTCAAGGCTGTCCGGAGCTGCATCGGCATGCAAGTCTGCAGCAAAGAACTTCTCAATACACCGTCGTTACGAAGTACAAGGCGATTATCTGGCTTATCGTTGGAATGCCTAGCATTCTTTGCTTGGGACTTGGGCTGGGCGCACAATGTCATATTGTGATAATGGCGGTGTTGTATCTTGACTAGAGGTCGACGGTCACAAACTCTGTGGACGCTACTGCCGCCTTTTTCCTGACTCGTCGTCTGAAATGGTCTAGTGATGGCTAGGCCATGTTCACGAGGAGTCGCCCAGCGCCGCCCGCAAGGTGAGCAAAAGCAGCGGCGTGTTAGCTAACGAGTAGAACGAGGTGATTGGCCGCTCCACAATACCCATTGCGGAGGGGTTCGACGAGTGTGGACATGACATACTCTGTACTTCATCAAGTCCTGGAGGTGGAGCTGTCCACCAAGTTGGCTCGCGTCTCGCGTATCATGAACCGGGGTACCGGCAAACGTCCGGAAAAGAACATTGAAGAAGATGAACCACCCACCAGCCCGCAAGCGGATTGTTGGTTCACAATCTACGTTTTTGACTGTCACGAGGCGGGCTCTTACGGGCTTCAAGTGAGCATGTGAGAAGCTCCCACAAAGTCTCACCAGGAAAGCCCTTGTCTAAGCGCAATGACAAGCATTTCAGCATCTAACTGCTTGAACAAGTTGTGGGGTATTATAATGCGACTACTAAACGCTAGACACATCTCTGAGGGCGCCATGCCAGGTACCTAGCTCCCTTTCAAGACGTGTATCTGATCGCGTGGGAAATCTACATGAAATATATTATTCCTTGGACCCCCGCCTGTCCGCCCCGCGCCCCGGCCACTTTCATCCTTTTCCACACCCCGGACTCTTTTTTGACATTTCGATGTTGTCAAGACTCAAACTTCCAATCTGTACATCCTGCGACGCTGAAATCGAAGCTCGTGAGACAATACCCCGAAAACGAAGAGAGAAGGTTTCTCCTCTGCCGAACCATCGCCGCTGACATCGTCGACCTGACGCAGCTTGCAAGTAGCGTCAAAAACACGCTCGACTAATAGGTTCTCGAACCGCCTGGCAACTTTATTCCCGCTGCAGCTCGACAGGATAACTCGCATATCTTCCACTGTTCTTTGGGTAGCCCGCGATTTATTTGCCTTTGTTTGGACGGTTGGACACTTTCGCAACGAGCCTATAAATGAGAGACTTACATGATGACCCCTGAAACCGCAAATGTAGCTCGCAGCTCGCCCGAGCAGCCGCACACCGGGAACTCGACAACGGCCACACCAGACGTTACTACGGATATGAAGCCCGACGGAACGAGCACCACCTCACCGACGAAAAAGCGATCAGCTTCCCAGTCGGATCCCAACGGCGCACCGAAGATTACCAAGAGACGAGCCGCCAAGGCAAGATTCATGATACCCAATTTCCAGACTCGCGGCTAACGTCGTCTCAAAGGCTTGCGTCTCGTGCCGCGCTCGCAAAGTGAGGTGCGACGTCGTTGAAGGTGCACCGTGTGGCAATTGCCGATGGGACAATGTGGAATGCATCGTCCAGGAGAGCCGCCGTCGAAAGTAAGTGCTGGCCTGCCCGTTTCGTTTCGTGCCTTTCTCTATAATCCTTTTTTCTTAGTTGCGCCACTTGTCTCGAGAAGCATATCTCGCCCCAACCGCTCCAAACGCTCCAATCTCCTGGGCGCAAGACTGACACCCTGGTCAATTGCAGGAAGAATATTTTCGATCATGCGTCGCAAAACGCCGAAGCACTCAAGGCTAAGATACCAACCAATCCGGTCAGCATCAGCCCGGCTGGCGAAGTTCGCCGTCCCAGCGTAGTGTCTCTGGCATCGACGAGCATGGATGTGACGAGTGCGCCTGCGGGTCAGCAATGTGCGAGTCAGCCGGGCTTCTTGAAGTTGGATGGCGGCTTGGAGGGTCACGTTCCGCATCTCATCTGTAAGTTGGCGATCCTCGCCTGTCATTGGTCCCGCCAGTTTTCACATGCCAGAACCTCACCAACCCTCTGATCTGTCGAATAAAATAACGTTTCTGACCACGCGACTCGCGTGTGCGACAGATCAACAACGATCAGGGCTGCAACCGGACCCATTGCTGCTGGCCGCCCAAATGCATACTGGGAACAACGCGTCCAGGTACCCCAGTATATGGCCGAATCCGCGTTCAAGTCAGACCGCCGTCGATGATGCCAAAACGGCTCAGTTCCTAAATTCCCTCGAGGAGCCTGATGCAGCATCGCAGCTGCCGGCATTCATCCGTCCACTGCCAGGCAAGATTGCTGCTGAGGATGTGAACTACTTACACGTGAAGGGAGCTCTCACACTTCCCAGTCTCCCGCTACAGAATGCGCTCTTACGCGCCTATGTGGAGTTTGTCCATCCTTACATGCCCTTAATAGAGTTACACGATTTTCTCAGTGCCATCAACTCGGTGGACGGACTATACGGCCAAATCAGCTTATTCTTGTATCATGCCGTCATGTTTGCGGGGACGGCTTACATCGATGTCAAGTATTTGAAGGAAGCGGGCTACGCCAACAGAAAAGCTGCCCGCAAGGTTTTCTTTCAGAAGGCGAGAGTATGAATGCATCCTCATAGCCACGTGTTGAGTCCGTCAGCTAACGGTCCTAGTTACTGTACGATTTCGATTATGAGAGCGACCGACTCATACTCGTTCAAAGCTTGTTGCTCATGACATATTGGTATGAAACGCCAGACGACCAGAAAGACACCTGGCACTGGATGGGCGTTGCCATCTCACTAGCTCACACCATTGGCCTTCATCGAAACCCTGCCAATACCAATATGTCTCTTCGCAAACAGAAGCTCTGGAAGAGAATATGGTGGTCTTGCTTCATGCGGGATCGCTTGATTGCGCTGGGTATGCGTCGACCCATGAGGATTCAGGACGAGGATTTCGATGTGCCCATGTTAGAAGAGAGCGACTTTGAGATTGGGCCTCTAGCAGATGACGTGCAGGTGATCAATCATGACTGCACACTGGTCCGTGACGTTTTGATGCAGCAAGAACTTGCCTTGATGTGCATAGCAAAAGCCAAACTCTGCATGTGCATCAGTCAGTAAGTACAGCGGGTGTTTCCGCCAACCTGCGAAGAGTCAGACTAACCAGTTTCAAGGATGTTGACAGCGCAATACTCGGTCCTCGTCCGCGATAGATCGAGACCGAATGCGACCAACAGCACCATGATGCTCCACCCCAAAAAGCAACTTGACAACGTCGAAAACGTCACGGCGTGTGATTTGTCGCTCGGGGCCTGGATTGAATCTCTGCCACCGTGTTGTCAGTACCGAGCACTTACGCCGCTCGACAACAAAGACGGTGCTAAAACTATAGCTGTTCAGAGGAATTTGCTACACATGGTCTATTACACCACCATCTCGGCTCTCCACCGCCCCCAGTTCTTACATTCCTCCCCCGTGCAGGCCCCGACAGCGTCGAGACAGGCCCAGGAGCTGTCACGCATGAAAGTGCGAGACGCCGCCATGAACATCACCCGTATGGTATCAGAACTACACCATCTCCATCTCCACAGATACCTTCCAACCACCGGGGTGACTGTGATTTTACCGGCCATGATCATTCATCTGCTTGAGATGAAAAACCCGGTTCCGCAAGCCCGGGATAACGCCGTCCGGGGGTTCCGGCAGTGCATGAAGGTGATGGAGAAACTGCGCGACATTTACGCTGCAGCTGATTATGCTGTCGCATTCCTCGACGCGGCACTTCGGAAAGCCGCCATTGACCTGCATGCTGCTCAGAGTGCGACAGCTGGAGCATCTGGGGCAGATAAGGCAATGTCCCTCTTCCCAGCTTCTGTGATGGTCAACTCCACACCGCCGCCGGAGAATGCGCCTTACATGACTCAGCCCGAGGCCGAGTTGGTCACCGGTAGCCATGTGTATGTGCCGCCGACTGATTTGGTGGCGGGCAACTCGCCGCCTCAAACCGACAAGGATGGCGTGACGCCAAGTGCGAGCGGTTCAAGCGATACAGCACCTGGAGCCATCGATCTGGACATGGACTTCAATGGTGACGATCAAGACGAATTTGACTGGAACGCGCTAACTGGTACCAATATTGATTTTGACCAGTGGCTGCATTTTCCTCCAGGCGAAGCTGGCGGCGCGAAGAACACGGACGTGACAGAGCCGACATTCTTGGGTATATTAGGCGACGGGACTATGGCACAACCCGTGCAGTCATGATCCAGTGCGATTGCCATGCTTTGAACGGTCCTTGGGTATACAACCATAATCTGGTGTTGGAAGAGATGGAAGACCTGCGAACAGGCGGCTCAGGTGTTGAGGATACGTTAAAAGTTTTGGAAGAATAATGAGACCACGGCCAAGCGCTCAACTACATATACCCCGATGAGATTGAAGAGGGCGAGGCTAGACAGGTGGCCAGTATAGATATAATCATGTAGGCGAACGAGTCGAAATAAATGTGAATATGCCAAACCATGACCATGATCAAGAATATGCGGAATGAACGAGTTAAATGTGTGCATGGTTCGTTCTCGGCGCGGGCCACTGCCAGTCCACGGTCAGGCGACTCCGTCACACACAGCGCGTACACGCTGAACATGCTTCCGGCTGGTACGAGAGACTCTCGGACGGACGACGCAGCGGCAAGGACGGCAGTTCCATAATTTCGTGGGTGTCTCGGCACGCATAGGGTCTATGCGGTTAGTTCTCTCAATCCGCTGAGTGAATGTGTCCAGAAGCGGTGATGGATGACCCCCAAAGCCAGATTCGTCAGATCCAAGCTCAAGCTCGAGCGGCTGGTCGTGCGCTGCATCTTGACAGCTTCCCGCGGCAAATGACGTTAGACCGTCCACATGGGATCGGCACAAGCAGCCTTGCTCGGAGCTTTTGCCACTAGCCACTCGCTATTGGGACTCCATTAGTGCATCGTTATTGATCGTAGACAGATAGTGCAGTAGTAATGAAGGGTGTTGAGTTGAGCATTGTGTTCCCATGGCAATGCAGATCATAAATCAGGACAGCACAGCATTTACGGCGAGTCATCATCACGGTTCTCGAGAGCCGAACCTCGACTGATTTCGATTTAAGATGACTGCTCCACGCGTTGCTGTAGACGCGGTTTATATTGATGCGACGATGCCGAATGGGTCAGTTAAGCGGCGGAACGGCCCCTGTCATCCCTGTTTTTGACTACCTGATTCGCTGGCAGTGTTACTCTGGTCAGATCTGGGGTGGCGCATGAAATAAGGGACACAGGCCATCCCGACCCGAATTTACGTTCAGAAGCTTGCCCAAGCTGTATTATCCCATCCTGTGTTCCCTGCGGCTGTACGTATTTCGCATTCTCATACATCCTACACTTTTCGAGGCAGTTTGACAGTCGTGAGCAACGGGTTTGAGAAGGGATCGGGCTTGTTGTCTGCCAGCGCTGAGATCCATAATCTCGTCCACGCTACATGTCCAATGCAGGTCCATCGCTGATCCATCACCCACCAGGGAACCAACCACGAAGGGACAGCACTGCTCGGAGAGGCACCACCCGCCGACTGACGTGTATTCCGGCATCCATGGTCTTCGGTTGAAACAACAGTCCCTCTTTCAGCTTGGCTGCTCGTCCACTCGTTTTTACTTGCAAGTTTGCATCCCACTATCATTACCCAATACTACTACTCTCTTTTTTGTGCCATTGGCGCATATCCCCACCGCTCTCTTCACACCGAATTGCGTCTGTCGCACAACGAACAAAGACGGCACTCCTTCCGTATATTGCCCCTTCGACATTTCTAGAGACCTCCCAGCTGGCGCATCACATTCAAGACTTTCTTTATATTTACGAGACATACTCAGAACTAGACGGTCGCGTTGGTGTTTGCTGCTTACGTGTCACGACTTCCTGATCGCCAGGGACGGCGCCGCGGGAAGGAGGGAAGGAGACCACCTCGTTCGGGGAGATGAAGTTGGCAAACGTCAAACCGTATAGCACTTACCTTCCATCGCCGAGGATGGAAATCCACAACTAGATTGTCGCCATCAACAATCCGTCCAGAGGGCCGCGGGCCATGTCTCATATCGATGTGTAACGACAATCCGCGAGCAAACACGCTTTACTAAAGCCCAGCAAAAAGCATGGCGGACCCCATACCCATCGCGACCCGTGGGACGAGCCCGTCTAGATCACGAACAACTATGCGCCGGCCACATCAATCCACCTCACAATCCCCATCTCGACACCGGGTCAGCGATGAGCTCCTCTCGCGCCTTTCGCCGCCATCAGCGGTGGAAGCTCTCAGAGTTCCCTCTGGACCTCTAAAAGCTTGTCTCAGCAACGCCTCAGCTTTCGAGCAGTCCTTCGCCATGAAGACAGCTGTCGCTTCAAAGTCAATACATGATTGGGTTGACGAACTTTCCGGCTGGCCGTGGCCTGCCGGTGGCGGATCGGCTGGCTTCGAGATGCCGCCAACTCCGCGCAGGAAGCTGTCCGGACCTTCCGACACGCCAAGGGAAGATAACCCGAGTCAAGATGAGGGGCCCGGCGCCGAACCTGAGACGGAATACCTAGGCAGTCTGCCAGCGGAGGACGTTGACCAGTACGACAAGAGAATCGACCAAATACAGAAAGAGATGGATGACTTGGATTTGGAGGATATCAAGACGCAGGTGCTGCAGAACCACATTTTGCCTCTATCCCGGCCAGGCACTCCATTTTCGGACAGCGGACACTCGGTGGCATCGACGTCCTTTGTCAAGATGGAAGACTTGACGGCAGTTATTACCGCCATCACAGTGCAAGCCCTGCCAAATCTATCGAGACTTTCAAGATTACTCAATATCTGGAGTGTCCGGTTGGCCGTTCTTCGTAAGGTTCCGACGTTGCTGTCAAGGGTGACAGAAGCCGAGGTTGCTCTCAAATCAGGCTGGAATGCGATTCAAATGCAGCTCAAGGCCGGAAAAGATGCCCCTGCGGATACCAGAGGCTCGGGGGATGGTGTTTCTGCCCTTACGAGAAAGGAATTCGAAAGTATAAAAGCGGCATTACAGCAATTAGTAGCAAACCCAGGACGCGACGCTGACTACATGCTGGATGCCTTGGAAGGAATGGCAGACATCTTGCCAGACGAGTGGCTGGACCGCCTTGAGGCTGTGGAGAGAAGCTATGCTGAATGGGTTGTTACGGCCGACCGCCAGGTCCGAGAGGGCGAGTGGTCAAATATGCAAGCTGCAGCTTCACTTTCGGCGTCAGTGGGACCTAGGGCACCTCAACCCGAGATCCATATCCAGGTCGCAAGCCCAACTCAGGAGGAATTCGATGTTTCCGGAAGCACGGGTCCTTCGCCGCCGACCCTCTTTGATCATTCATCTATTGCAGGGGAGATGAGTCGTGGACGCACTCTGAGCAAACGTGGCCCGTCGACGGATCTCGAGAACGACCTAAAAGTCACGGCTACTGTGCCAAGCAAAGAAAGTTCACGATCGGGCTCACAGGTGCCAGACCTGGGCGAAAATGGAGCTCATCAACGCGATGTCGACTCGGATGCGACTACCAAGAACCGTAGCCTCGATTACGATGGCGTTCATGAGCAACGGCCAACAATATCGCTAGCCAGCAAGGAAACCACAGGCCAGGAAGGGAAAACTGCAGGCAACTCGTCTCGGGCGCACGGCGCGCGAAGTCATGATGGAGCTGACGATGGTGCACTCGACGGCATCAACCAAACCGGCCCAGTAATGTCAGAGACGGACAAAAGTATTGGTCGCCTCCAACCTTCCGCCATGATTCGACCAGGCCTGGACCTGTCCAAGGGCATTCCCGACCTCGAAGCGGAATATTCTTTTCTAGAATCGGTAGTGGAGGAATCGGAAGAGGAAGAAGAGGAGCTGGAACTGCCTCCACCCCGATTTCAGACACGAAGAGAAAGCCAGGGATCACTTGCTTCTTTGCTTGCATGTAACGACTCGGACGAAGGTCGTGCTGGCGAAGAGTCACCCGAACTTGAGTTGCCCCGCTTGCCAGACCCAGACAGGCCGTTGTCAAGCGATGCAATCAGCCCGTCTAGCTCGCCACCCCTGCGCTATAAACCTCGTTCCGCTTCAGTGACTTTTAAAGAACTTCCTGAAATAGCCCCTATGCCCGAACCCGACGACACCCCCCCTAGAACCCCGCTGGAGCATGCTGATGTCTTTGATGCTGACACGACATTTGAATTCGAAAGTCGGTTCAGCACATCGGGGCGAACGAGTGTTATGGGCGACACCGACCAGCTGCACAAACAGATTCACCACGTACTCAGTGGGCTTCCGGCTAAGATCCGGCTGACCACGAGACCTTCCGCAATCAACCTCAACCCCCCCGATCTTGTGCTCCCCACGCGGTCGAGGCAAAAAACTCCAGAGCCTTTCCGCCGCAGTGGCTCCGCTGTGTCTACCATGTCGTCTCGAGCAGGGACGCCTTCCTGGTTGATGGCACCGGCCAAGACACCGCGACCGCGATCAAAAAACAGTCAAGAAGCCAGACACTACTACCTCTCACGGTCGGCTGGCGAGGCGCCTCTGAAGCTACTGATTCGCTGCGTGGGAGAGAACGGCGAACGAGTCATGGTCCGAGTAGGCGGTGGATGGGCCGATCTCGGCGAGTATCTCAAGGAGTACGCCGTTCATCACGGCCGAAGATCCCAGGGCGAAGGCAAGATAGAGGTTAGAGATGTGCCAGCAGCCGCGTCCAGCAGAGCTGGATCAAGTCCGCCAAGCCGCCCGGTGTCTGCTCTTGACTCCCCAAAGTCACCCCTGCACGTCCGGAAGACTAGAAAGAGTCTGGGCGAAGAGGGTGCGACAAGGATGAGGCCCAAGACACCGCTGGCCATGAACACGCAGAGGGCCGTCACGCCTTCTTCGGCGAACTCGGCGAACTCGGCACATTCGTCAAGTTCGAGATCTCGGACCCCTTCGCGCGCGGGATACGAGGACGAGAGCAGCGTCTTGGGTATGTCGGGGCCGCGCCCCAACTACGAGGAGAAACTGAGCGAGGAAGGCAAGGCCTGGGTCGAGGATGTCCAGAGCAAGGTCCGTTCTGCTAGCGGCGGGCGAGCCACGTTTGAGCACCTCAAGGCGGAAGGGAAACTTGGCGAACTGGGCAAGGTCGGTGGGACCAAGAGGGTGTTCAGGAAGAACTTGGGCTAAGAAGCATGGCAGTCGGTCAGTCCACTGCATGGGGGAATTTTGGTTCAGGCACAAAACAAAGCTCGGAGTCTATACAGGAGGAGGACTTCAAAGGGGCATGGTCATGAATAGGTTCCTGCATTACTTTTTTTGTTTTTTCTTTTTTCGCCACTGCTGTTTAGATGTCGAGGCAACTGTCTTGCCCTGCATTAGCATTGTTCAACTACGAATACCCCAGTTTCCTATTATGTTGCTTAGTCGCCCTGGTGGAGGGTGGGATGTTTATACTCAACCGAAAATGAGTATAATTCACATACAAACCAGAACTGCCTTTGGCGATATTCGTGGCTTTCAGCTGCGGTATTATGCCTAGACCCTTTGAATTGCTAGACACTCGGGAGCAATGTGATGCTGGCCGACAGGACGTCCCTGTACAATCCAATCCACCTAGCACCCAATCCAAACCTATCGATCTCCGCAAATGCAGCAGAATCGATAAGTCGCCCCTGGATATGCATGCTGTCGCTCGAGGAGTGGAGGTATTACGCCGTAGGCGGGAGACTAACGGCACACATGAGGGACCTACGAGAGATCCCATGGGTTCCCTGGGCGGTGCGGCCAAGGACAGGCAGGGTGCTTAAGTGAGTTGGCAAGAGTCCGTGTAAAGGGTCTAGCCATGCTTTGATGACAAATATATCGTCAATAAATAGGGTAATGGAACGGTCTTAGCACTTCCCGAGTTCATCGCAACAAGAATGGATACATGCTGAAGGTGGGAGGGACCAATCCCAAGTTGGCCCAAGCAGACCCTGAATACTGCAATCCGTGCCTGCCTGCCTCGTATCTTTCCATACCTGAGGCCACAGCTTCCCACACATAGGACGCAGCCAAATGCGTTCCTTTGTTGAGATGAGCGACTGGTTGCTTATTCATATCTTGTCCGCCCAAGCATGATTCGTCAGGGGGGTAATGCAACAACAACAACAACAACAAAAACGCCGAAATCTACGAACACCTTCAGTGCCAAGTTCAGCTTATATATTGGTCTATAGCCTTTTCTGTCCTCGTAGGGTATTTGGAGGGGACCATATGAGAAGGGTGTGTGCATCGTTATAGTAAGACAGCAAACCGCAAAGCACTGATACCGAGCAGAACCGAGTGATATCTGTCCACCAGCAGTTCAGTCAGACAATTCTAATGGAAGTAAGTCATAGAAACATCACCCGGTTAACAGAAGAATAGGAATAGCCAGGGGTTCCCCTCACGGCCTACAGTTGTACGCACCCAACCCGCAAAGCCAAAACCGTGAACCTGCTACCGCGTTATAAGTTGGATGGCTGACTGTCTGACTACCGAATGACTATAAGCAGTACTAGTGTGGAATCATTTCAATTCGGGACTATGTTGCACATTTTCGGCCCGACATATAGTATTAGCTCTCGCCACTGAATGAGATAACTGACCCCTGTGAAGTCGGGCCGCAATAAGAGGGCCCGGTCATACGTTCGTTTGATAGATGGATATTGAAAGATGCGGGAAGGAGTGGAGTGCGGTAAATGCCGCCCGGGAATATAATATACTAGCTGATGTACATGTGCGACTGGATGTGGTGACGTGCAAGTCATACAAGACCAACGCACTCTATGAATAACTAGGGAATTACGAGTCCCATCGAGAACGATTCTTGGCAAATCACTTAACCATGTGTACGATGCATCAATGTCAGTCAACAACAAAAGTAGTAAACAACGCGACCGTTCTATTAATTCGTCCAGAGACTCTTGATCTAGACCCAGCGACAAGCTAATGGGATATCTCGTAAAACCAACCGAAGCCAACCACTTTAGTTGACTACGAAGCAAAACCTGTCGACCCTACAGGTGAAAGCAACTCTTCTGTACCACATAGCACCCAAACGCCGACCAATGCTCCATCATGTGCCTTCCCAGTCGTGTGACTAAGTCAGTAGTTCTCTTTACTTGAAAGGGTCATAGACGTGAGACTTGATGAAGTTCGTCAGCGCGACGTCACCCCATTCTTCCCACTCGATCCATTGCGATTCGGGCAGAGCGCTGACACCTTCCCTGCGCGCAGCTTTCATCACCTCGCGGGCGACGACGACGCTGGCGTCGCGGACTCTCTCGATGCGGGGATAAATCAGCCCCTTGTGGATCTCGTCAGCGTTGAGCGACTCAGACAGAGCGGCAGCCGCAATGTAGATCATCTCATCGGTGACCCTGGTCGCCTTGGCCAGAATGGCTCCCAGTCCAATACCGGGGAACACGTAGACGTTGTTGCCCTGGTTGGGGTGGTATGTCATGGTGCCATCGCTCGTCTTCACGTTAACAGGGGCGAACGGAGAACCAGATGCGAAGATGGCGGTGCCCTCAGTCCAGGTGATAGCTTGTTCGAACGTGCACTCTGCCTTAGTAAGGGGGTTGCTCAGGGGAAGAGGATGGGTCGCCGACCCATACCTCCCGAATCCACTGAGGCCTTGAGAGCCCGCACAACCGACTCAGTAAAGACGCCGAAAGTCGCCGTAAGACCAACGAGCGCCGAAGGCCGGACATACTCGATGACCTCCTCGAGGGTTCGGAATTGGTGGCCACTGTTGTCTGTGCGTGCGAAGTACTTCTTGTGCTCAGCGAGCTTGTCACCGCGATCCTTAGTCACGAGGCCCTTGGTATCCACCAGGTAGAATTTGTCTTTCGCAGCTTGTTCCGTCAGGCCGCGGCGAGTGTAGTACTCGACCATCTGCTTGGCGACACCGACACCGGCGGATCCAGCTCCCATAAAGACGAGACGCTGCTCCTCCAGAGGCACTCCGGACAAGTTGACAGCACCAATGTATCTGCATGAGGTTAATTCGTGTCCAGCCGAGTCAACGAAGGAAGCATCGTGTACTCACCCAGCCAAGACGACGGCTC
This sequence comes from Pseudomassariella vexata, assembly GCF_002105095.1. Classification (NCBI taxonomy): domain Eukaryota; kingdom Fungi; phylum Ascomycota; class Sordariomycetes; order Amphisphaeriales; family Pseudomassariaceae; genus Pseudomassariella; species Pseudomassariella vexata. The sequence goes on along the minus strand of NW_024467956.1, from coordinate 1,306,241 downwards.
CCGTACCCTGAATGTCGTCATTGAAACACTTGTACTGGTTTCGGTAACGAGTGAGGTACGCGAACGCCTTTTCGGTGTCGAAGTCTTCGAATTGAACTACCATGTTGGGGTAGACCTCGGTGACCGCCTCCATGAACTCGTCCATGAACTCCTGGGCAACCGCAGCAGAGGGACGTTTGGCTCGGAGACCGAGATAGAATTCATCTTTCAGGTTGTCCTCGTTGTTGGTACCGACATCCAGGACAATGGGAAGGGTATTTTGAGGGTGGATGCCTGCAGCTCCCGTGTATAGGGCCAATTTGCCGATCTGGGGTCGTGTAAGTTAGAAACTAGGACATTTTCAGTTACTCGAATAGAAAACTTGACTTACGGAAATGCCCACGCCGTTGACGCCAAGATCGCCCAGGCCAAGAATTCGAGATCCATCCGTCACAACGCAAATCTCGGGATTGGGATACGGCCAGTTCTGGAGGATCGTTCTTATGGATTTTCGTTGCTTAATGGAGATGTAGAGTGCCTCGGGGCGAGTGTACAAAGTCGAGTATTGCAGGCAGACGTCGCCAATAGTCGGGGTATACACCAAAGGCATAAGCTCACGAACGTTATCGATGAGGACCCGGTAGAATAGGTCCATGTTCTGGTCTTTGAGGGCCGAGAGGTACAGGTATTTGTCGATGCCAGTCTGCCTCGAGTTGATCATCTTCATGCACCGGCGGACTTGCGTGTCGACGGTCTCCATGGTGTGGGGGATCAGACCAGTCAAGTTCTTGGAGACGCGTTCTTCTGCTGTGAAGGATAGACCTGTTTGGTAACTCAAGTCAGCCCAATGGCATTGGGTGGAAAAGCAATAGCAAGTGTAAGGAAGACTTTTGTCAAGTCACATACCCTTGTTCCACAGAGGCTCGCGCAGGACTTGGTAACCACAAGCGGACGACTTAGGCACGTATTCGGTCTTGCGATACTGTTGCACCTCCCCGTAGTGATTTTGGGCGTAACCGCGGAGGCCGTCGAGGGAGGCCATTTTCATCTGTTGTTCGATAGCGGCGATGTCTACAGACGACATGGGGTTGAAGGCAGATATGCGGCGGGAGGAGATGGAGGTGCGCTTGGTTGAAGATGACCGGACAGAAAAAGATGTCGAAGGAGAGGCAGAACGAGGGGTTGATATGTCTGAACTAGCAGTGCTGTATGTATTGAAAGCCATTGGGCTGGGGGCGGTCGGCCGATGGGGGATAGAAAATAAATGGGAAGCTTGGGCAAGACTAGCAGGGCTGACCGAACAAGGTTCCAGTTGCCGGTAGTGAATGGGATGATCCGAACTCGCGCTGCGGTTGAAAGTGGTGGTAATGGGACGACAACTCGCAGCTACTCCGGTGCGATGCAACCGTCTTAATAACAGCATTTTGCCTCGGGGCGACACCCTGGCAGGCGATGCCCATGTACTGAGACTTGCCATCCGAGGTGACTGGGGCGCGCCGCAGTTTCGGGTGCGTTTCAACGGCCAGGTTGAGATGTGAAAATTTGTCTGAACAGAACGCTTACACGGCAACTTACGGGACCACCAGAACCCGCCAGGGCGCTGGAGTGAGTTGGGACGACCTTATGAACAAAGTACAGGTACCGGTGTCGGGCCATGTACGGGGTACCTGACTTGATGTCGGGCTTCCGAAAAGAAGAGGGCTTGGTGGATCAATCGGGGGAATAGCACGCAAAGGCACGCAAAGGAGGATCAAGTTGTAATTTGAGCAGGGTCATTTTGCACGTTGTTTCCTCGTTTGGGCCTCCGGGTTTTCCTCTTCGATAATCAGTACTACTTTGGTTTTTCTTGAGCCCGAACATGGGGGTGGGCAATGGGGGGGTTTCAAGGTTGCCAAAGTTGCCGACAGCTGCAAGAATGCTATGCACTCACTCTACGCGGTACGAATCTGCAAGGTGCAAAAAGCTTACACGCTGTTGCAATAATGAGTTCCCGTCGGTTGGGTCTCAACAGCCTGCAGCTGCATGTACGCTGCTGGCTACACGAAGACAACTCTCAAGAGGAAAGCTTGTCATTCCAGGATTCACCGACTCTAATTGTGTACTTCGTATGCCCGTGTCGGCTGTGGCTAGGTTGCGACGGCGAATGTCTGCCAGTGGGGATTCCGTAGTGAGGTCCGGGGACGCAGCTTCGCTGCTGCATTTGACCCTCCCATCGGGACCCATCCAGCTCTCCCGCCATTGACCAGAGGATAGAAAGCAATGAAGTCGCGCCGAGTGGTCTATTAAGCACGGGATCACCCGATGTTCTAGAATGATGAGCAGATGCGCACGCAGTTATAACTGGATCGTTCCACCGCCGAAGCAGATAGATGCTCCACGCGTTCGGTCTGTTGCGTTGACAGTTGCTTGTGTGCTCGTGTTGCCGGTAAACGGCAAGCAGACATCGAAATCTAACGCTACGAAGGTGCCTTGTATAGGTACCTCACCGCCGTACAGGACACGATAGTACGGCTCGCCAATTAGTTGCCACAACCCCTTTTAACACATTCCGTGTTCTGCTCGTGGTCGGCTTCCTGACTTGCGAAACTAAACTTTTTCCAAGCTTTTTTTTTGCGATAGGGGAGGTTAAATCTCGTAGGAGCAAGGATCTTGGACTAGCGAGCAGGCAAACTGCGTGGGATCGGAAGGGCCCCTGTCAGTGCATTAAAAGTCCGTGAGTTTGGTCCAGTAGGAAGCACCCGATGTTCCCAATCCGTGCCTGCGTAAGGAAGCTCCGGTCAGAGAGCTCGTCCCGACCCCAGCAAGCACGTCGGGAAATGGCCCTTTGCGACACCAGCGGCAGTGAGAAGAAAGGCTTCCAGACAGTTAAGTCAAGCGGAGCAAAATAATATCAACAAACGTCAGTCCATCTGCTACCTTCGTAAGTTCGGCTCATCCGAAATAGGGTGTTACTCAAAATATCCCTACCTTGCAGCTGCCCACCTTCCACATGGCTTTCCCACAAAAGTTTCCACCAGGAATTCGGATGATGCGGGCAAAGAACGCGACCCAGCTCCGGTCCCCCCCGATTGATTACCAGATGCCGTTTCGCCCGACTTCTTCCGATTTCTGTTTCAAGGCCGCGGCCGCGTCAATTAGCTGGCCTTGGTTCCAGGTCTGCCGCTCGCAGACAAGTGCAGCATCATCCCTGTTGAAAATGTTCCATTCCGGGTTTGACACCAGGAATCCCGAATGCAGGAGATACTCCACCGTCTTCAAACGGTGACCGAGCTTCACCTGGCTCTTCAGTATCATGGCAATCCAGCCATAGCAACGAGCTGAAGGTGGTTTTCTTCAGAGCGCCCTCGGTTCATAAGTCGGGAAGGTCATTGACTTCTCGCTCGAGTTATCATAGAGTGTGTTATCATGTCCCATCTAGACATCTGGGCAATCAATATTTCTCACGATGCTAGTATTGGCCCTTTTCGCCCAGGTTATGATGGCGTGCAAATTGTTTCAAGACTATGATCATGCAACTTGGTCGTCTTAGATCTGAACCGCCTAGAATGCTGGAAACCATCCCACCATGGAGAAATGCCGAGACGTTGCAACGGACGTGTTTATGCTTATCGTCTTTCTCTCGAACCCCGAAGGTCGATCATGGCAAGTGCTCCAGGCGATCCTTCTCATCCGATTGTCCATCATCTACATATCAGACACTCTGGCAGCGATGAGTTGCTTGGCGGTGGGTTTGGATGACCATAACACCAGCATAGGGCACACGGTGCAAGTGGCGTTCTTGGGTCTGAGGGTTCTGGCTCTACGACCAAAAACCCAAAAGCACTTTCAATGCGGCCTGTCGACGAATCAAAGTTGGTCAACGAGAGCATGTACATAGACAGCCTCAGAAAACAGGGAGAAGCTCTGTCTCAATGGCAGCCCACAAGGCGCTGAATGCAAGAGGACGAGGAGCGGGACGCATGCTTCGGACAATATCTGGTCGTTTACTGACCCGTAGGTGTGGAGTGTGCATATTTCCTATTTCCACGGCTATTGTACGTTTCCTTGGCGGATAGTTCTAGAAGGGATGCAAGCAGCTCGGTTTCTGTGTTAAAAATGTGGCCCGAAATGATAAACATACATTGCCAAGTTGCTGACTGCATTAAGTGTATACCTGAGGCTATGGGATAACCGGGCTACGAGTGTAATACGCCTTCCTACTTATCGTTATGGCTCCTTCAATCTGGTGTTGCATTGAAGATAATGTAGTTGGGACGGACACTCAACTCTAAGTCACCAATTCCAGAAGCCACATACCGTCAGGGTTCTTCTTCCAACCTTGACTTTGTTGAGAAACCCTAGTCTGGGCTGGATCCAGTAACAATACTCGGCTTAATCTGACAACTGGTGAAGGATCTCTTGGCGGTTGCCATGCGTTAGGCATACGCGGAAGTTCACTGGAACAGACTGCATGACTTCTCGGGGCAACCAGCTAACCATCAGCATCCCCGAGCCAAACAATGCGCACTGGCAAGTTTGTCCTAAGTCTCGCGTGTACAAGCACTCGGGTCAGCTGTGCATAGATGTCGATAGACTGTGACCGAATTCCGACTGAGCCCCTCTACGAAATAAGCACACGGCAAACACACATTATTACTTCGTGGCCGGATTGAAACCAAAGTTACACAAGCACTAAGTTGCGGTGTAGCAGGAAAACATGGGCAGTTACCAGATGGATTAAATGGTTCATATAGTTAGTACATTCGAAGTTCGCAGCTGTGTCTATCTAGTGCCATTATCCAAAACCGTAAGACGGAAAACGGTGACACAGAGCGAGTGTGTGTATGAGGGCGCTGCCCGGGGGGTTGAAGTCCAGTAGTCCTGTTATCGATATCCGAAACACTGATCGGGTAGTACAGCTATCCCCCACGCCCATAATCCCCGTACCCCATGTTGAGGAGTGCTATCTCCGCACAGCTCCCCAACCCCCTTAGCTTATCAAGACAACAAATGAATTGGCAGCATGATGTCCGAGAAAAACATTTGGCGGGAACCCGCTTCGACCGAATGACCACTCCGCCCCCTTGATGATTATTTTACATGGCCGCTTATGTCTGAATCCATTCGACCCATACAAGGACAAGACGGCATCCGTTTCCTTTTCGAAGTCCGTGAGTCGCAAAGTGCGATATATACGCCTCCATCCCACTGACTCGCGGAAATTCCTGAAACCCATCATGTGTCGACAGTAATCTACGTATTCATGATATCTACAGCTACATGTTCAGCTGTTTCATGAACCTAGTATCATGCCGCCTAACAACCCCTAACCTCATCAGCAAAAGGATGAGGACATACGTAAGCGTGACCATCTCCGTGATCCTTGGTATCTCATAGATTCCAGTAACGCGCTTCCTATCGTGCAATGAAAGAGAAAGGAGCCCAGCATCCAGAGTGATGTAGAAAACCATTATCATTATCACCCATAGCATACATGTCCCAAACTCATTCCTAAATACGACCCCTCTTGGTGCGGCTCCCATCCGACTTGTAAAGCCCACTTACACAACTCTTGTGATCCCTTCGAACTAGAATACTCTAACTGGAGTGATGAGCTGATGGATAATTACTCTGAATCGTCCTAAGCGAATGATCTTGCTGAGATCTTAGACTGATATACATAATATCTCCCCGCCGCATCCAATAGCACGGTGGGTGATTTATACCCAACAATCCTGGGAGCTTACTATGTATCACAGTCTTGACAGTAGAGAACGCCCATTGAGCTTCTGATCATCGCCACAATTACGTCCCGGAAGTATCGTCATTACTGATGTAAAGGCTGTATGATAAAGTGTAGTGACGTCTTATACGCACATTCCTGAAAGCACTGTGAAGTGAAGCCAAAACTTGGCGTCCAGAATAGTTCGAGGAACGCCTCACAGAGACACTCATCTAAATAGGCTCGCCACTGCACCTACCGGCTTTTGTTCTGACCCCGACTACCCCAGGTTTTCATTTATATTCAATCAACGTTGGCTCACCTCAAATTAGCCGAGTGGTCCCTTACTCCTCCGCATCTGGGGAATGGGCTCCGACTTCCATATACAGTAAATATTTATCTTGCGCTCCAATGAGAGCACCCCATCCTCGAGATGTCCAAACCGGTGCATTCGAGACCGGATCGGTGACATGGTCTGAATAGGACCAGATATTTATAGTCGGCGGAAGACCAATTCATCACCAAGAAAGGTATACCAGTCGATTTGTATAACAAGACTCTCGTTGAACCTCCACCTAGGCAGTTCCTAGCAAGTCCACAACATGCTTGCCTCACTCCTCATCCCCCTCCTTTTCAGCGCCCCAGCAGCTTATGCCGCCCTCAACGTAACCGGTAGCACCTGCACGGTAACCCCCCTCCCCTCAACCGGTACCACGGACCCAGACGATACACCCCAGATCCTCCAAGCCTTCACCCAATGTGGCAAGAACGGCAAAATCATCCTCGCCGAAGGTCTCTTCCACATCGGCCAAATCATGCGTACAACCGAGTTCTCCAACGTCGACATCGAAATCCACGGGACGCTCAAATGGTCCTCGGACATCCAATACTGGCTGCGCAGCAGCATCTCAGTGACCTACGCGGGGCGCTCAACAGCGTGGCTGCTGGGCGGGACCGACATTCGACTGCGGGGGTTTGGCAAAGCCTTGTTCGACGGCAATGGACAGCTTTGGTACGACCAGAACCGGAACCAGGGGAACCAGAACGGGCGGCCGATCAGTTTGACGCTGTGGAATGCGCGGAATGTGCTCGTGGACGGGATTACGTGGCGGCAGAGTCAGTTCTGGCATACGTTTGTGGCGCATAGCGAGAATGTGACCATGACGAATCTGGATATGAACTCGACGAGCAATTCGCAGTGGAGCACGGTGAACACGGACGGGGTGGATACGTGGAATTCGAAGGATGTTGTGATTGCGAACTGGACGGTTACTTGTGGTGATGTGAGTCGAAAGTCCATTCCTGCATCCCCGGAGATACTGAGCAGAGATACCCTGGAGGACACCCCCGACTATATTTTCATTCTGGTCTTCCTTCCTATTCCCATATCCTCTAAATACTAACCCCCACCCCCAGGACTGCATCTCCATGAAAGGCAACAGTACCAACATCTCCGTCTCCAATGTCTCATGCCACGAATCTGGGTGCGCCTGCATCGGCTCCCTGGGCTCGCAAGCCTCACAACCCGACTACGTCGAAAACGTCTCTTTCAACAACATCTCCTGCACACATAGCAGCAACGCGGCCTGGATCAAGACCTATTCCGGCACGGGCCGCGTTCGTAACATCACCTTTGCCAATTTTCAGTTGGACAACGTCAACCAGCCCGTGTACATCACGCCCTGTATTTATACCGGCCAGGGATGCGACACGAGCCGGTTGCCCATTGAGGATGTGCGCTGGGTCAATATTACGGGGACTAGTAGGTATAATGTTGCGGGCGGGATACATTGTAGTGCGAGTAACCCGTGTAAGAATCTGACTATGGAGAATGTGAATATCAAGCCGATGAGTGGTGGGACGACCAAGTGGCTGTGCTCCAATATTCAGAATCAGGCGTCGTCGGGGATTCCTTGCACGGAAAGCTGTCCAGCGAACTGGCCGCAGCAGTTGAGTGGAAATCGATAGTGCGGCATAACATTGACAATCATGTTGATCCTAAGTAGTTTTTATTTTCGCTTCAAGGCCCAGATAGCATCGATCTTCTCAGGGGGGACTTTGTTGGTAGGTTGAGAACCAACGTAGTATGGTAGTGGACGCAACGCAGTCGCCAATAGGGCGAACCGACGACGCAGCGTATGTATTTAGTCCAGCCATTAGGGCACGGTTTGACATACGGGAGTACTAGCAGAGGTACCGGGGGCTTCGAGCCTACGGCGTATTTAATAATAATATATTTTCTCTGCTAGCCTCCCCGTGAACACCATCGTAGCCATTATCTCGTTATTCGTATCACCGTCTGATCGTCTTCTGTCTACATGTCATAATGTCGTGTTAGATGACTGTCTGCCTAACTATTCCCACTTGCGCCACTCCTTTTGGATTCGTTCGATCTCCTCATCCACCCACTCTGCGCCTAAGACCTCTCTATCGAGTCCGGAAAGCCGCATGGAGACTTCATGCTCCTTGGCCCTCCGCTCTTGAATCCTACTCTCAAAGTATCGTAAATCGTTCCGCCTTGAAGCTCTATAAAACACGTCGCGCATCCTTTGCGAGTACAATTGACAAGCTGCTATTGGCAGGTGTTGAGGTTCGTGATAAAAATTGCCGGGCACGCCAGAATCGCAACGTTGCAGCAGCGGGTACACCACCTCGAAAAAGCATTCCTCGCAGACAGTGACGTCGGGCAGAGACCTCATCATGTACCAACGACCATCGCGCACCGGACGGGCGTTCCAGCATTCACGAATCGCGGATCGGCCACGTATCTTCTCAGCTAGGGCGGTGATATCAGGCGCCGAATTGGTGGACAGAGCATTATCTGATATAGTCTCCATGTCATCAAAATAACGGACAAATCTTTTCCGTGCTCCTCCACCGTGTCCCTCTTGATGCATATCGCAAATGCCCCTTGTGGATTCCGCCGGGGAGTCTAGAGGCACAAAGACTCCTGACAAGTTTGGGAGTAATACCTCAATGGTTTTGGCGCAATGGTGACAGATATTGAAGTTTCGAACGGGTCGCTGCGACACGGGGTCCCGAATTGTGTACCATATGCGGTATGCTTCCCGTGGACCCGTACAAGGCTGGTTCGCCGCACTCACATTGGCAATTCCCAGAAGCAAACGTAGGTCGGGTTGGTTGTATTTATGTGTCAACAACCATGCTATGTGATACCACTGCGATGTGCCGAAATCGCACTTGAGCGGTCGCTCGCGCGGTCGGAATGGTGCCGGCACGAAGTGATGTTTGAACTTGGTGTTTTGGAACGCAGACTGGTAACAGGATGGGCATATGTTGAAGTTATTGCAGCGAGGCAGAGTAAGCCAGTCGACATGGCCGGCTTCTTCTCTGGTTCTCGGACAGTCTGGAAGATCCGGCAGTTCCCCCTTGTTGGCGTCTTCGGAATACCTTCTGTAAGATGTTATGGGCTGCTCGAAGCGACTCGCAGCCTCGACAAGATCGAACCGCGACGGTTGCCACTCCACGATTGGAGGCGTTGACGAGTGTGTTGACGTCGGCGACCGTGAGTCGGACCGCGAAATAGCGGTTGGACGCCCCTTGGGAGGTGGTGGTACATTTGACCGACGACAATCAACAGTGTTATTACCGTCTGTCGCGACAGTAGAAGCGGCGGCAGCAGCTACAGAAGCCGCCGCCGCCGCCGCAGTAATGACAGGAAACGACATGGAAGCCGGAGTGTTAATGGCCGACCTGGCAGTAGATGCACGAGACAAATGCCGCTCGTGGGTCTCCTCGTCAGAGTTTGGGTATCGCATAGACTCTTTGTTGGGTGGAAATGTAGCGCTGCGTGGACTTGGTGCAAAGTCTCTTTCCCATAAGCCACTTTGTGACACTCTGGGCGATTCGAGGGGAGATGACGTCTTGGATCTTCGTCCTCCGTCTGGCCTAGATTCTGTCGGTGTTGCCAGGTAGCCATTGTGTTTATCATGAATAACAGACTTGCGTCGTCGACGAATATCACCTCGTTGCTGTGGTTCTTCTCCACTCGAGTATCGATTGTCATCATAGGGCGGTGAATCCCGTTTGCTTCGGAAACTCGACGAGCGTGGCCGCATTGATTCTCGCTCTAAGCGAGGATAGGGCGGGGATGAGGGCTTGCCATCCCGCCTGGACGAAGGCATATCGACGTACGGGCGTCCGTTTTCATAACCTTCGTTCGAAGTTCGTCGCGTGTTCCTGGGTACTGGTACTTCATAAGCAGAATGCCTCTTGGTCATTACTGGACTCGTAGAAGGCTGTTGTTGTTCCCTTTCAGCTGCTCTCCGCTGATTTGGCAGACTCCTATGATCGTACTGTGGTTCTTCTCGACTTGCCCGGGTTCGACCCGGGGAAACCGGCATGGACGCGCCATTGTAATCCCAATACGCCCGGTCGCGCCCTTTAGTCGAGTGTTTGATGACGTCTGGGGATAGCAGCGACTCGTCGCCTAGGTTTCTGGTGCCGCGGCGAGGCGAGAAGTAGTCGTCTTTGGACTGCCTAGTGCCGGTGGCAGATTCAGCCCGCTGGATATCTCGTGGTCTATCGTTCTGTCGGTCGTCGGGACCAAGATTCGTGATAATGGTGGGTAGTTCTTCCAGCCTGCTCCGTCGTCTCTCCCGCTCTCGACCTGGTCGCTTCTCCCGAGCATTGAGGTCACGCTTGCGCTTCTCCTCCTCCTCCTCGGGTGTTAGTATTACATATTTGCGGCACGTGTTGGCCTCATACGACGACCTCCGTTCAAGACTGGGTTCCCTGTCGGTTGAGGTCTTCTTGGTGCTCTGCTTATCAACCTTCCTCCCCGTATCCGCTGATTCATCCGAGGAGTCGGACGAATTGTGCACAAGAACAAAGCGGCGTTCGGGGTTATGCTCGTGGACCTCTAGAATCACGGGATTCTGATCGATATCCCCGCGGTTCTGTGGCTGTTCTTCAGATAAAACCGAGACGACCGACCCATGCTCCTTCGCCAGAGACTCGACTTCGTCCTCCACCATTGGCGGCGGGAGGTGAATTCGGGGCCTGGTTCCATAGTGAAAAGGTTTGGACGAGGTCCTGGGAATGATCCTGTCGTTGTACGAATAGGATGATGTGGCTATCGGGGAGTTGAAGCTATATTGCACGCATGTCTCAGCAAACGAACAGGCTGATTACCCCACTGGCTCTTGGAGTGGGGGAAGATGGTGAGCGAAATAAGCAACTTACAACCTGGAATCGGGACTCTTGGCCCTCCAGTACCCATTTTGCAATAGAGTGTCGATGCTGGACGTTTCAACCATATTCGCGGCTATTGTTCAAAAACAACGGCTTCTTAGGACATCGTATCTGGGCATAGACGATCTGCGGGCGGTGCAGTTTCCAAGGCCCAGTGCGGCACAGCCTTGCTCCCGTAGCCGAATCTCCTCGGCTTCCGCTTCACCACTTTCGTAGTGGTAATAGATAGTGTCGTGCCGATGAGGGATAGTACACGACGAAGTTGCAGGGTGACTGTACAAGTCAATGAGAGTGATCGACGTGGTTTGATTGTTCTGGGCAACCTTTGTCGTTGGGGTCCACTGGAGGCCGGAGACCTTTTGGCTTTGGAGGATGGTGGGATTGACCTGGGAGGCCTTTGAGAGAAGTTGCCCAGCTGAGGAGGATTCAGCCCCGAGGCTATGAGCTTAATATGTGACAACTAAAAGCTCACCTTCGGTCACAAAACCAGCAACCTCTCAAAACTCTTGTTGACTGGTCGGACTGGCTGGCAGACCGGCGCCCAGAGATGGGCCACACCAAAATGCACTTGCGTGTACGTCGAGCTGCAGGCCAGTCGGCGCTAACCACGCCTGATGATGAGAAAGGCGAAAAAAGGTCGTGTGTCTGAGGGGCAACCATGCAGGCGGCGGCCCAGGATCAACGGTTCACCAAGTGGAATAATATGGGATAGCGTGAAATCCGGTGCAATAAGCAAGGATTAATATGGGCATAGCCGAATTTCACTTCATAGTACGCTTAGTTCGGCGGCGTATTTAGACAAGTGCGAGTGGAGTCGCGCAAATCGAGGACATGGGTAGTCTGGCAATTCATGGTCAATTGTCTGTTAATCTGTCTCGACTTCAACCGAGTTTGTTATTATAGAGAAATTGGAACAACGCAAAACAACCCAACCTGCGTTGCAATCAACAACGCTCTCTTCCTGCCGATGCCTCCTTCTGTACGCCTTGAGCGGCCACATCCGGGCGTCCCAAGGACAGGGGCATCAGCCGCCGCTGTGGTCTCATGAACATGCCAGAATATTCCAGATGTCTTCAGAGATGGTGGCTGGAGTTAATCTGGATAGGACGGTCGGTTACGGGTAGCTACAGCTTTCTACTGCTACAACATGAGACCGACTGCTAGTCGATGAGGCGTTTGCCAAGTTGCCTTGACAAGTCCGCCTACTTGAGACGTGATCAGCCCGGCCAGCCAAATAGAACAAAATACCGAAAAGGGCGGTGGCTCGCATTTGATGAGCGTTGCGCCGTTCCCCAGGCTTGTGCTAGCTGGGGGTAGGGGCGACCGTTGTAGCGCCGCATGCGAAACCACGTATCGAACCTGTGTCATCGAATGAAATGTCTGTCATAGTATATCTGCACAACGTCTTCACTGGATCGACTACAATTACCGGTAACAGCTACTTGCAGGTGTTGCCATCTGCGGCTTGAAGTCATGTCAATGCCTGGCGAGAACTAAACCGCGGCTTACAGAAACGCAAGGCACCCAGAAGCCTCCCTTGCGGCGGAACTTATTGTATTGCGTGTAATCTAACTACATTGACTGCGCCATGCTTTTCTTGAACACCCATATTCCTGGTTTCTTGGGTACGCGGGGGAGAGGCGCGTCAAATCCTTTCGCCTACAGAAGCCGGGTGTCACAGGTACGACCCATCCTAAGTATAGCGGCCTGTAGCGTGCTTCCTCGTGGCCGCCGCAGTTTTTTTGGTACCCAAAGTTGTACAAGCCTAACGAACGCATAGCAGCGGCCGCGGATGCGTTCCCGCAGCGGCTGCAAATGAGATGACCGAATGCTAGAAGATCGTCAGCGCAACGCCGTGCATATGTGAAGAATATCGCGACTTCCATATTCGTTGAGATGCCTTTGCGGCCTTCGGAAGCTCCCCAAGGCTGAAAAGATAGATCCCCAATATACAATAAGATGATGATGGCATGATTTTGTTGCGTCCTGACATGAGCTATCCGCTGGGGAAACACTAGGCATCCGAGGATGTCGTCGGAAGATAACTCGCAGCAGCGCCACCGCCCCACGGCGAGTGCGAGGCATGAGAAATAAGACCCGTCAGATCGGGGATGACCTCTCAAAGCCGCGTAACCCAAACCTCGAGGCGAAGACGGCCAATCCAGCCAGGCCAACGGCCAAAATACCCAGACCCTGAAGGGGCTGGGCAATGACTCCCCTGAGAATCAAGACCCCACTGACAGCGGCAAAGATGATCGGATTTCCTATCCACGTGTTGTGCCGGAACCTCGTTCCGTTCGGCTGATGCTTGTCGGCTCGGCGTAGGACGAGTATGCCTAGGACGGACATGAGGAAGAAGAAATACTCCGCCATCCCTAAATTGTTCATTTCATTAGCGCGCGGTGTAGAAGGCAACCAGAAGGCGTTCAGGGGATGTGCCACCTATGAATGTAACCAGCCCGTTGAACGAGCCTACCATGACATAGACGGAGGCCATGAGGCCGTTAAGAAGCAGGGCGAAGCTGAAGGTGTCGCGTGAGTCAGACGAGATCTGGCGTTACTTTGTAGATCGAGGGACATAGGCCGAGGACATAAGTCTTTTTTTCCCACGCGGAACTCACATTGGCACTGACCGCTGCCAGCGTAATGTCTGAGTCATCTGCGCCAGCGCTGCAACGGGAACTCGAAACAACCACGGCAGGTTCTGGTCCAAGTACGCGGCCTCCTCGTGGGCGGTACTGCAATGTAAGTTTGCGAGAATGGCGGGAAAGTAGTTCCTGTGAGAAGCCGCGACTAACAGCTTTGCGGTAGCAAACACGTTGGAATTGAGAGACCCCATTGCGCTTAAAGATACCACGATGGAGAAAACCAGTCCGCCCCATTCTGTCGAGCAAATTGGTAGGTTAGAAAGTGCGTCTCGAGATTCCACCAGGAGTCAAACGCAACGTCACTCACGGCCAATAGTTCGTCTCCCGAAATCCTATATATCTCAGTCAGCTGTCCTCATTCTTTGCAGATCATGTGTCCATGACCGAAACAACTCACCACAGCTACGGTTGTACTTTCCCTCATGACTTCCAAGGGCAAGCAAATATAGAAAGCGGCATTCATCAAAAAGAAACCAAAGATGACGATGGCCATAGAACCATTTATCACCTATAGAGTTTAGTGTTAGTCTTCTGACCCTTGCGAGCTATACTGCAAAGTTCCAAGACACTGCCAATAACTAAAAGGGGCAGTTCCGTCTCTCTAAGGTGTTCACTCACAGGCCCGAGATCCTTTTCAGGATCTTTCATATCCCCAAGTACGAAGCCTAGCCCGTGAAGAAGACGGTCAGCAACCATTCCGTAATCACCCGCTCTGTAACAAAGCACAAGAGGGAACCCATGACTTTGGACTTTGGTGACAGCATACCCACAGTCTCCCACCCGCCATAGCAAAACAGCGCTCCAAACAGCGCCGTGCCAAAATTGCCCATCCATTGCCACGCGTCCCACTCTGGCTGCTCAGGCTGTGCTCCGAACCATCCACTGTCCGAAGCAGGAACACCTTCTCCGTAGCCAGCCGTGTACACGATCAAGCCCAGAAGTACGATAGCTCCCAGCGCACTCAGCTTGAGCAACAAGAACACATTAGCAACCTTAGCGCCCGCCGTAGCCCCCATGCAGTTGACCAACGTCAGCGTAACAATGCAACCCACCGCAACGCACTTCAACAGCCACGGCGCCGCAGGCTCAGAAGGCCAGACAGCCTGCATTAGGTACTGGGCAAAAATTGTAGAAATCACCGCGTTAGCAGCAGGCTTCGCGATAGCCACCCAAGTCCACGTGAATAAGAACCCCATGAAGTTTCCGTAGCAGATACGCAGGTACTCCTGGATGCCGCCGTTAGAGGGAATACGCAGTCCCAGCTCGATGAAGGAACTTGCTCCTGTCCAGACGAGCAGTCCGCCTATGATCCAGACCAACAGGCCGAAGCCTGGAGTCATGACGTGCTGGCTTATCTGCGTGGGGACTGAGAAGATGCCGCTTCCGATCTGGAGGCTAATGACGAGGGCTAGGCCGTTCAGCCGGGTGAGGCTAGGGCCAGAGCCGGGGCCTCTGCTGCGCCCTTCGTTGAGCTGGTGATGGTGGTCGGCGCCGCCGTCCTCCGAGCCTCGGGCGGACACCAAGTTGTCATCATCTGAGCCGAGGAGGAGTGAGTCAGTGTCCAATGGCAGGAAGTCGTGCGGGCGCTTGGGGGCTGGAAGTCCGGGGCTAGCGGGCATCGGAACGGTCCGCTACAGGGTAGAC
The DNA here is from genome assembly GCF_002105095.1 of Pseudomassariella vexata. Taxonomy (NCBI): domain Eukaryota; kingdom Fungi; phylum Ascomycota; class Sordariomycetes; order Amphisphaeriales; family Pseudomassariaceae; genus Pseudomassariella; species Pseudomassariella vexata. The sequence goes on along the minus strand of NW_024467956.1, from coordinate 1,291,055 downwards.
GGTAAGTTGGATGCACAGCAAACACGTACGATGACTTGTTTCCCAATCAGGATGAAGGTTTTGTGTGGCTTTGAAATACACATCTGTCGTCTTCACATGGAAAAGGGGCCTTATCCGAACGAGGGTCGGTGTCCATGTCCATCCATCCCTGGCAGCTGGGATTTACTGGGATCAGAGTCATTTTTCGTGGTCCCATGTTCGGGCGTCACGGCAACGGGGCAAGTGTTGATGCATGGCAATTCCAACATGGTTTTCAATATGGTTGCTTCGTATGAAGAAGCTGTGCAATGACCGACATACCAGGCTAAATGATCTGATCAAGGTGTTTCTATCCCTTCATCACAGTGGAATTCACCGTGACCTGTGCTACATCCGCGGGAAACGCCGCTCATTTTGTCCTCGGCTTGGGCTCAGGTTTTATTTCGGGTGTGTTGGGAGAAGATTGCCCATCTTCCAATAGACAAATGGGCAGACCAGCGCATCATGCATACCGTATGCAAGGGATGTCAAGCTGTTATTTGCTCGTTTGCTGAAGTTCTAGACTGCGTTCTTGAATACCTTGCTTCGAAGTCCCGGTAACAAAGGTATCAATCCAGACAAGTTGTGACATGTACTCGAGTCAGTGCATATCTTGAGTATTTCGTACATATGGTGATTCTGTGAGTTACACCTGTTTTTTTTTATCGCAAAGAGCCGTATCAAAGGGTATCCAGTCTCTTTAATTGACCCAGTGTTACCCTCAACCAACCAAGTACTGCTCAATGTCCTTGTCCTCCTCGTCTTCTTGAAGATCTGCCAATCTCTGTTCCTCGGCGTCAAGCAGCTTCTTCACGAACTGACGTTGCCGTTTCCGCGCCTTTCCACCCCAATTCGTGGCCGTCGCTGCCCCTTCTGCAACCTCTTCGTCGTCGCTATCTTCGGGTATGTCGATCTGGCCACGCAGATGATTTGGTTGAATCTCGGCTCGCGCTGCCTCGTCTGCTTCGTGTTCCTTCTCGAGTTGCGCCTGTTGCCGCGTTGTGGCATGCTTCAGAACGTAAGGGCGGATGAGCAAATCTGCAGGCGTCCAAGTTAGAATCCAAAGCGTACGACATAGCCTAAGCTCTCTCAGCCGGGATTTTGCTCTCGAGGCAGGCCGCGACCAGCATAACGACTCGGGGTTGCTCACAGGCGCCGACCACAGTCACAAGACGAATCCACTGTTTTAGCGACACCGATGAGAAAGACTCGCCGAGATTATTGGTAAATCGCGAGCCAGCCATAGTCAAAAGGCCGAAAAGTTGCTGAAGCGAGTCCCCCAGATGGGACAACAAGTCCATTAATTCAGCCATTGCGACGAAGTTATGTTCAAACGCGCTATTGCTACAGGACGGACGAGTAAAAAGGTGTCGTCGGACAGGTGCGGAGGACCAAGGGTTGTTGAAGTATGAAGTACTGTTCTCGTGTTTAGCAATGCGCTGTTTGTTAGGCCGAAGAAAGCGAATGTCACTCAGATTGCTCAGAAGTCGAACTTTTGCGCAGTGACAAGAGAGAATTCAGAACTTTTCGATAGCTCCTGCTGCGCGTTAATCGTGAACGTTGTCCTAGCCAAGATAGGCTCGCGCAAAAAGACGCACAGGGGTCCTAGACTACTGCCGAGTGCCCCACTTTCAGTCAACACGACCAGACGCGCTCGGATTGATGCGCGCTTGTAAGTTGCCAACTCAACCTCAAGTGCCTTCTTACGCAACATATGGTTCGCCATCAGCCATGGCAGACGAACCTGATGAGGATGTGCGCGAGGTCAGTCAAGCAAAAATGAACAAACCAGCAACAAAGTCCTAAAATTCATCACAGCGTCTCAGGGCTGCACTTTGGTTCGCAGTCGGCAAGATGGTTGACGAAGAGTCTCTGAGAAGAAACAGAAATGTTACTCCCCAGTTCATTGGCGCATTGATGGAAATGGTGTGGACACATATAGGTATGGATATTGTGCCATGATGAGGACTTGAGTTGTACTCAAGCACTAACCACCTCTAGAGAGCGTCGCAATGGACCTCGAGAGCTTCAGTCGCCACGCTGGACGGTCGACAATAACCACCGATGATGTCTTGCTCCTCGCAAGACGAAACCAAGATTTACATGGTATTATCAAGGACTTTGTCGACAAGGAGAAAGCGGCCAAGGCGAAGGGGAAGTCAAAGAAATGAGTCGCCGAAACGCATTCTCGCTAAGAATGAACGACCATCTTCAAGTCATCTACCTGTTTTTTTCTTCATCTCTGGGGCATGCTAAGGTAATTCATCGCCACCCTCAAAGCTCACAGCCCGGGCATTCACAACCAACTCCACTGGCCCTTCCGACCAAATCGGAAGAGTAACCTTTCTATGGGGTTTTCCGGATTACGTAGCCGAAACGACACCTTTTCTCATCAAAGACCCCAGCTTTACGACGAGTTCTGATCTTGGCGACATACTGTCATCGGTTCAGTTAGAAATTTATCGTCTTGGGATGCGCGGTGCGGAGTGGAATGAGTGTGACCTGACAATGAGTTGTGATGCGACCACCCTTTCCATGATGACCGGAGGCGGCATGAGTGAATTCAGTGAATTCGACATGAGTTATGAGATATGATCAATGAGATGATGGATCGATGCACGGAAGACTGGACTGTTAGCCACTGTCTTGAATTAGGGGTTCAAGGAGGGGTGTACCGCTGAGCCACTAAAGGTGGTGGTTGTCTTGTCTGAGCGTCTTGAAGAGCTGATATATCAGAGGGCAGCAGTCTGTACTACATATTAACAGATTAACAGATCAATCAGCTTCAGACGACCGCATACAGCTGAGTTATTTTGTTAGACACTACCAGACAGGGGGATGAAAGCTGTCTGAGCTAGCATTAGGAAGAGGATTTCATGTACAGGAATGCCTTGCGTAGATCTTGGATCATGAACTCCCGCCAGGTACGGAGCTAGACCGCACAATTTCATCCCGGCTAATCCGAGGTTGAAGTCAAACGGTGCCATTCCCACGAACGATGCGATCGACAGCTTGGCCTGCTTGTTCGATCGATCAATAATTGAGCTCTGACGCGGTAACACCGCTACACCCGTCCAGGCATGCAGATGGTTAGCGGATAAGATACCCCATATTAAGAGACTCCAAATTGTGTGACAAATCTGAGTGCTCAAGCACCGTTGCACTCAAAGGTGTCATTCTCCTTCCCAGCATTGAGTGGAAGACTAGGTATTACAGGGATTGTAGTGTAATACGCTAACAATTTGCATGGCCGAGAGAGGTAGTGTATTCAGCTGCACAACTGTGGCTGCCACATGAAGAGGCCCACTATAGTAGCCTTAATCCCTGGCACTGAGGTCATCAGAGGTCGAAGCAAGGACCCCTAGAGGGGCAACTGGGGCTGTGGAGGGGCGATCTACTTGTGCCGGGCAACCGACATTCGTCATAGGCACGAATTGGTATGCGACTTTCCCAGGGCCAGACCCAGAAAGCGAGCTAAATCCGGAAGTCGACGTCAAATCATCGATGTATGCTTTGCTAAAGCTCAGACCTGGATCTCCCGATCATTCGATCAGCACTCTTTTCGGTTCCCCCAAAAACGCTGCTACGCATCAACAACATCAACATCATCAACATCTCATCGTTCTTGCTCATCCAAGAACCTCGTCTCTTCATCGAACCCATCAAATCATACGCTTTCGACCCATAACAATTGAATGGCCAGAATGGGTTCCAAGTCCGGCATCGCTCTGAAGCTCCTCCAATGGTTTATCCGTGGCGTACAGTTCTGCTGCGCGGCTGTGGTCCTCGCCCTCTTCAGCTACTTTCTGGCCACGCTGCACAACCATGAACTCAGCATCCCAACGTGGATCCGTGCAGTTGAAGGTATCTCTGGCGTGGCGGTCGTATACACCCTTACCGGTCTCCTCCTGCTGTGCTGTTTGGCCGGCCATCCATTTACTTCGTTTGTGGCCATAGTCCTCGACATCGCCTTCGCCGGTGCTTTCATCTACGTCGCCATTGCCAACAAGGGAGGTGCTGGCTCTTGCAAGGGCACTGTCACTACTCCTTTTGGAACCGGTGATGCGAATGAAGCGCCCACGGGATCAGATGGCTTCACACAGCTGCCGAGCTATAGACAAGCTTGCCAGCTAGAGACCGCCTGCTTTGCCGTTTCTCTCATCGCAATGTGAGCTGTCCTCGCGCCGAATTCTTATTTCGGGACTAATGTGGTACCAGTTTTTTCTTCTTCTTCTCCATCCTCGTAGAAATCGTACTAGTCCGCCACCGCCGCAAGGAAGCAAGATTCGGCCCCAGTCCTGCCAACAACTACACGTCTGGCTATGGCGGCCGCAAAGGCAAGTTTCTAGGCCTATTTAAGCGTCGTGGTACAACAGCCACCGAGAACCCTAACGCCCTGCCGTTGCACACCACCCCCGACCAAGTCCGCCCCAGCTACGGCACCGAGACGACGGCTGTGGGTCCTGAGCCCACCACGTACAACAAGTACGGAGATACTGGTTTCCAGCATAATGGCTCAACGGCATATCCCGAGACTGCTCTCACTGGCAACACATACACAGCTGCCGGCGGACGCTACTAGGTCTACTCCACTCAGCCGCCGCTGTACGACATATGATCAAGGACTTAATTAGGGGGCAAAAAGAAGGAAGATACCACTCGCATGGCGCAAGATGTAAATGGATTTTACACAAATCGAGAATCACGCATCAAACAACACACACAAATATTATATGGCAACGTGTTTATAAATAATTGTAATCAACCTACATAATAACTACAACAGGTGCATTCCTGACTACATCACATACCGGCGCTGATTTTAGTCACCGTCGATATAGCAACTAGAGACTCGTGTCACTCGCATAGCGAATGTAACGTATGGATAAACTGCAAGCCGTGCCCGTTGGTGTTACGTAAGAACGATCATCTGCGGTGTGTTCGTGGTGGTTAATGGGCTCACTTGACTAGTCTGCAGCCGTGTTAGAGAGATTGGGCCAATGTTTGTATTTCTGCATGCGGTTTAGGTTTTGTGAGGTTGTCAATGTGGTAATAACCACCCTACTAAGGCACGTCTTGCATATTTTGGTCATGTTCAACCGTTATTTCCAGATTTGTATAGAATAACCACGTTCTTGGATGGAATGGAGTTAGCGTCACACAAGATAGTGTCGGGATATTTGTTTCGCGTGTATCATTCTTACTACTCAGGGGATAACATGTGATGCGCGAAGATTGATATACGTTTCCTAGACGCTACAACCGGGTACTATTAGAACTCAATCAACACTCGCCACTGCTTTAGAGTTGTCCAAATTGTTGAACCTTGTACCTGCAGTGAGAATTTTGGACTTCCTGCCAAGTTCACTTAGTTGAAGCTTCAGTAATAACCGGGTACGTTGCTCTTCACTACAGGAATATCTGCTTTCCCCAAATCTCAAGCCTATGTATCAATCGACAGGATATATGACCCTACTCAACTTTATAAATTTAGTCTAAGCATGTCGCTAAAGGGAACAACCCTAGGTTTGATCCGGAGCACATCGTGCAATATCTGAGCTCTTATTTTGGTTCTGTAGAACCCGTGCAACGATGTCGAGACGATTGTTCAGTAGTTTGAGTCTTCCTGGCTGCCTGTCAAAAAGATGACCGATTTCCGTTCATGTTACTGCCAGGTTGCTGCCATGTACAAAACGAGAGAACCTAGCCCTTACGATTTCCTGGGTTCGAGCTCTTCATGCGATGTCATGTCAGGTTCCGACGCAGGGCTCATACGCAGACTTGATGCGTATCTCGACCTCACGCAACTGGCCATTTTAGACTAGCCACTTTAACGAAGCCTCCTGATCTATACACTCAACGTGCCCTTCGTACTGGGGACTTCACCCTCTTTACCTTCTACTCTGCTCGTAGCTAAGCGAATGGCTATAGCGAGCGCCTTGAACGCGCTCTCGGCACGATGATGGTCATTAAACCCACGAATGCAGTCGACATGCATTGTGACGCGCGACGCCTGCGCAAACGATTGCATGCAGTGAGGGATCATCTCACAGCTAAGATCGCCAACCTTTTCTCGCTTAAGCCCAAGCTCAATCACGCTATAAGGCCTGTTCGAGAGGTCGACCACGGCGCGGCTAAGGGCCTCGTCGAGCGGGGCGTATGCGGATCCGAAGCGGGCGAGACCCGTTGCAGAGCCCAGGGCTTGCGCGAAGGCATAGCCGAGGGCTATACAGCAATCCTCGGCGGTGTGATGGTCATCGACTGCGAGTGTTCGTTAGCCGTGACGTTGTTGCTTGCTTGCTGAGGTGTGGTGGGGGTATACTGTGAAGGTCGCCTTTGCATGCTAATGCCAGACTCCAGCCTGCGTGTTTTGCAAGTGCGTGCAGCATATGGTCAAGGAATCCGATCCCCGTATTGACGCTTATGGATTGCGATTTGCTCGCCTGGCTTGCGTGTGCTTCAACATGGGAAATCAAGCGAGGATCTGTCTCCGGGGGGAACTTGCCGCCGTCGAGGTTTATGGCCAGTTGGATCTTAGTTTCATTGGTGTCGCGGGCGAAGGCTGCCCAGCGCGGGCTAACTGTGTCGGAACCCATGATCGATTGTGAAAGTGACAATTGGGGCAATCGAGCTCGCTGCTGTTTGAAAATTTGGGGACTCGGTAAATTATTCAGCTTCGAATTTGAAGATTGTGATGTTTAGAAAGAAATATCAAGTTACCGCCGATTGGAGGCTTTGGAGGAGGGGGCGCTAATGAAAAGCTGCAGGGGATAACCCCACCTGTGTCTGCAACTGCTGCTCAAGGTCCCGTATCGATAAGAAAAGAGAACCCAAAAATTTCATAACAGAGCAATTGGTTCATTTTCTAATCTCGACGCCAATCATTCGAACTACGACAAAACAAAATGGCGCCCTCAAGGACTAGCACGGTGAAGAACAAGCATGCGGCAAACAAGTCTGGTATCAAAGGTAGCAAGCTGTCAAAAGCGGGACCTCAGGATGGAATCGTCCAAAAGAAGCGAAAGGGCCCTCCGCCAACGGCGAAGGGGACCCGGCCAGCTGGCGTGCTGAAGAAGAAAAAGAAGAAGGTCTACTCAGAGAAAGAATTGGGCATTCCGCAACTGAATATGGTCACACCCGTTGGTGTAGAGAAACCAAAGGGGAAGAAGAAGGGCAAGGTGTTTGTGGACGACCGAGTAAGCATTGCTCCAAATCTGCGCGCATCTTCCTTGATGTTGGAACTGACGCTGAACCTATCCGTAGGAGAGTATGAACACAATTCTTGCCATCGTACAAGCCGACAAGGAGGGTGAAATTGAGTCCAAGATGATTAAAGCACGCCAGATGGAGGAGATTCGAGAAGCGAGGCGGGTCGAGGCTGAAGCAAAGGACCAGGAGAGGAAGGCAAAGTTCGACGACACGAAGGACTCCCTACGGAAAAAGCGCAGCCGCAGTCGATTGCCCGGAGTAGAGGTTGACGGTGTTAAGGACGAGGTCGCAACGGGGTCCAATGCATTGAAAGCGAAGAAGAAGCGCGTCTCGTTCGCCTAAGGGAGACCGCGTGAGTTGTCAAAAGCATTGGGAGGAGTTTGGCGTTACTCGTTTTCGAGATTCTAGGAACCTGAGAGACCTTGCGTGTACTCGAGCCTGCTACATTCGGCGGCTTGACTATGGAGATACCCTGCAAGATACATCGCTGGTTTTCACTCGGGACTTGTCTTGTTTGACTTGAAGTCTCCAGTGCTGATTAGGACTCTTTCCGAAGTACCAGTCAAGCTGGAATGGTGGGAACTTGCCTAATGGGAACTTGCCTAATGGGAACTTGCCTAATGGGAACCATAGCATCATTACCGATAGCCTCATAGGCTGGAAGCAAAACCACAGCCGCCTTACATTATAACTGGCGTGTGAGCAAACCCTACAACATACCTTGAGATGCGTTGGGGTTGGAGGATTGATATCTTGTCGAAGCTTGGTATTTGACTAATACAATAAAATGAAACTTGTCAAACGATGAAGGCTCGTGTCAAAAACTTTTCCACTGTGCCAACTCTCTCTGTGTTGCAAGTTGTAGCCACTCTTATTACCAACTAATTTCTGCGGTACCCATGCTACTTGAAACTGGGTACCATTTCATGCATGAATTGAACCTCGACCGATTTAATAAGTGCAGAGCTCAGGTCAATCCAGACTAGTTACAACGGGGCTGCGAGTAGTCTTCTCAAGGCTAAGCGGCACCGCAGCGATAATATGCTGTAAATTCCAAAGAACCCCAAGCTGGCGACTAACAGAGGGTAATGAGAGTATTTATAGGATATTCTGCACATTAATTGTTAGCGCGGGCCGTAGACGAGCGTCGGAAGACATCCGGTAGTAGGATCGTAAATAGATTAACATGGGGAGTAAATTGGTCGGCCAGCGACTAAGCGCCTCGCGACCCCAAATAAGGTCGATTATTGCCGATGTTTTTGGCAACAACTACAATTCTAAAAGGTCAACTCTTGGAATGAGGGGTGAGGTCACATCTTGAGGCAATGGCCACTCAGAGCTGATCTGAGTTCATCAAATGCATCTCATTTCGTCGCTGATCATGACGCACATCTGAAAAGATTCGGTGATATTCGCAATGCCAATTCGGGCGATATCCAACGGGAGACATGCCAGCCGTAAATGAGGAGCAGCGATCGTGGCCCACTTGCGCCGAGCTTGGCCTTATAAGTTGTCGTCTTCACGAGCACCCATGCCGAGATGACCATGTTGCGGTGCCAGATGCCAGCCAAAGTGGGAAACGTAAGCAATGCAGGCATGGGTTGAGCATGGGTTGATGGCATTCCATCTTGGACATCGCATGTTGGCAGCAAACGAATTTTCCAATTTTTCCTTCTACAAGTCCGTGTCTGCTGCAGTAGTCAAACTTGAGACGCAGGCCGTAGATGAAGAATACGAACTTCCAAATCGCAACAGCCAGCAAACAGCCGCGATGCCACTTGACCCAGGCTGAACCAGACCACGGAGGAGCGAACCGTCAGCCCACAGCCACCATGCGACTATCCTGTCCGTACGAGTACCTATTACATCTCCTCCACCAAGTTGTTATGACCTTATCGTCTGAATCTTGGCTTTTCTTCCGCTTCCATCAACGACGATGCTAGTATAAGTAGGTCTTGCAGGAATGAATGGCATGACTTGTTTTTTTCCTTTTTTTTCCCCCAAGGATCGCCATTGAAAAGGAATAGGATGGCAGAGTGACCGTGCCCTTGCTGCCATCTCAAATATCCGGCGCTGTAACGCCAAACCGGGCCAAACAAGGTCGTTTGCTCAGATGCACCCTTGGTTGGCGGCCAAGGGCGGTTGGTCAGGGTTGGTTGGGTCCAAGGATTGGACTGGGAGCCCCTGTGAGGTTAAGCATCATTGGCCAAAGCGTGAGAGGAAGCGAGATTGTTTCCTCGTTGCGCTGCGTAAGTTGGCAACCCTCGTTGTGGTGGATGGCGGGCTGTTCCACAGTCAGAGGGTGCTCATTTTAATTAAATTCGGGATCGCTCGTCCACATATTATCAACCCGGTCGCGCGCTCTGCAGCTCGCAAGAGCTTTTGATTTCCCCATTCTCTCTTCTCGACGACCGTGGATGATTTGTGAGGTGGATTTCCCGGTTCTCCGCGCCCCTACAATGAAGGCCCGATGAGAGAGAGAGTGAGAGAAAGACAAGACCGACCCGACAACGACGATACAACAGAACAAGCCCAGCGCAGCACAACACGCGAGCGAGAGAGAGGAGTCTAGTACCCTTTTAATGATAATGGAATTATCCGAACGATCGACAAAAACCACCTAGCGTCATTCATTCATTTATTCATTCACTCCTCCAGGGAGTTTTAGTTTCCACGCCGCGTTGGCAGCGATCCAGTACACTCATTACAGCACTCTCGTATCCATCTTTCACCGCCACGCGCGATGACCCAATCAGTCTTGGGGTCTTCACTCCTTCAGACCCAGGACGTCCACTCTCCCAATTATTCACACGGTCGCAGCAGTGAAGACAGTCACCACCACAATCACCACAATCACCACAATCACATTCGTTCTCACAACAAATTCCACAACAGGCGGCATGACGAGTATGATTCTTCCGTGGTCCAGGTGATTCAGACCATTTCCATCGTACAGGTTATCGATTCTTCCGGTGCCACTGTCGATGTCCACACACTTTCGCAACCAACAACCACGGCCCTCGCTGATACCGCAGTAGTCGATGTCTCAATTTTGAACGAGCTGGGCACTACTGCAGGAACCAGCGACGATGTCACCAGCCTGTATTCCGCACTACTCCCAACGACAGCATCATCGCCAGTAGAGTCTGTACCGCTCTCTATGTCGTCTTCAACTCCCAGTGTGGCCACTTCTGCTATAGTTACTCCTGCGCCTTCTTCACCTGATCCATCCGTTTTCCCTTCAGTGGGTAGTGGTATCAGCAATTCAACACAAGGTTCGTTAGTATCAGGCCTTTTGATGCCGCAATATCAAGCTAAATGGTTACAGTTACACCTTCGTCACTCCTTAGCAACGGCACAGTTATTTCATCTACGACATCTTCAACTGCGAACCTGACAACATCTGTACTTCCTAATTCGTCTGGTACAGTTATATTCAACTCCACATTTACAACAACCCTTGAGCCGTCTGGGTCTTTATCTTCAACTATCACAGCATCATCGTCATTGCCGACTACATTTTTCTCTGGGACAGCAACTTCTACAGGAGGTAACGATGGCGGGTTTGCAGGTGGTGCAACTGACGGCGCGACGGGAACGGTCTCCCCCTCCAGCACTTCCACTGCCGGCAGCGGCTCAGGGTCTTCATCTAGTGATACCTCGACGGCCACCATTGCCGGAAGCGTTTTGGGTGCGGTGGCTGGTGTCGCCTTTATTCTTGTCCTTGCTCTCATGGCTTTGAGGTGGAAGAAGCGTCAGAACGCGTTGAGACTCAGCAGTGGCGAGAATAGCGCGCGTGGTGGCTTCCTCAGTGGTACAGGGGGGGCGGCAGCGGCAGCAGCAGCGGCAGCGGGAAGGCCATCTACGGCAAGGTCTCGTGGTATGAGCGGTACCATGGTCGAACGACGGTCAGTCCCATTTGCTGTTCCCGCAGCTCTGGCCACTTTAACGGCCGGCTACAAACGATTCTCGGGCCGAACCACGGCATCTTCAATCGAAGGGAATGAGAAGGGCTTCCAGAAGGTTGCTGGAAGGAAACTCCCGTCCGTTCTGCAACACGGTGGTGATGGCTACTCGGAACCGTCGCCACCCCCACACGACAGCATTTCGAGTGAGCAGTCATTTTATAGGGATTCCCAAGGCTTCTTTGGCGGTCCCGAAATGCCAAGACTAGCTGTGGGCTCTCCGATGCGACCGGAAAGCGGCGTTCCCATCTTTCACCCGGGACCGGCCAAGACGCCCGTCACAGAGCAGGCACGTTTCAGCCCAACGTTATCGCCTCCTCAGCGGGACCCTCTTGGCCGCTCCCGCCCTTCTATGGACGGATCCAGTCGATCTCACGGCTCTGGTTCGAGATTTACTGAAGAGATATGATGAGCGACTTGGATCTCATTTATATATCTGTTTTTCTATTTTTACATTTTCATGATACCGCTTGGCACCTTGTATGAGATGTCAATATGCCCCAGCATCGGATTGGCGTTTAATGTTTGAATAAGGAGGGAAGCGTCATGAGAAAAGGGGAAGAAGAGAAGGCTGAGACGAGGCTGGCTCGGCCTCATTGTCATCTGAAATAGGTGAAAGATTCTTGTACATAGGATTCGCACCCTCGGCGCCTGATGGTAACAGTCGGACTTCGAGAATCAACGGGGCGAGGGGCTCTTGATTGCCCGAATTGCTTCTAATGAAAGCATAATTAACTGTCGGATCATCCGCCTTTATTTCGGGTTCGCCATCTGTGAACCACTGGCTTGCGAAGTACATATCCCGCAGTCTTGGAAGGACCGACTTGTTGGATGCATTATTGAATGCCTGTGGGCGGGAAAGCCTCTCAGTAGTATGTGACCAGTACCCAGTGATTTAAAGATACCAAATAACGTACAACCCCACCTTTCCGGCCACCTAATCTGCCAACTACAACACCCTTCGGCACAACAGATTATCGTCGGTATTGGCTATTATTATACAATGCCTTGATATTCAGAAAATTCGATTCAAGGCGCTCTCAACGATATCAATCAAGGGATATCCCAGCGCCAGGCTTCCCTCCGATGGGGCGTTCCACGCTCTACCCTCCAATTACGACTCGGCGATGGCCTCAGCCATTCTGACGCATCAATCGCGTCGATGAAGCTATCTAGGGATCAGGAAGACGCGCTGATTGGATGGATCCTCGAAATGGATCGCGAGAGTCGTAGCCCGTCGGCGCTATTCATCGTTAATATGGCGTTGATTCTGTTACCTCAGGATCGTCGATCAGAGGGCCTCGGTCGCCATTGGGTTCATCGCTTTATTCAACGCCATCCAGAGGTCGGAAGTATCCAATCTCGACGCCTCGACCGTCAGCGATTTGATGGCCTATCGACGCAGAATATTGACGATTTCTTCGAGACGTACGAAGCCTTGATGTCAGCTCACGACTACTTTCCACATAACGTCTGGAATATGGACGAAACAGGTATCACAATTGGCGAAGGGATCGAGGGTATAGTGTACGGATCGTCAGAGAAACATACAACATTCGTTCGGAGTGACGAAAGCCGCGAATGGGTCACTATATTACATGCTATATAGGCGATGGGTAACTCGTTGACCCCAGCAGTAATATATACTGGCAAGAGCCTCCAAGCCCAATGGTTTAACGATTGCGACGATATACCTGATTGGCAATATACTTATTCGTCTAACGGTTGGATCAGTACAGATATCGCCGTTCGATGGCTTCGTGATATCTTTATACCTCGCACACAACCAGTTGATCCCGACGAGCAGCGGCTCTTGATATTAGATGGTCATATCGCTCACGACAACGTCGAGTTTATGTGGTTAGCCTATTGTAACAAGATCTCGTTACTATTTTTGCTAGCACACTGTTCTCACGGGCTCCAACCTGTCGACGTCGCCGTATTTGCTCCATTAAAGCGGTACTATCGCTCGTTAGCGACCTCTCTCTCGATCGAGTACTGTTCTATTCCATTTAAAAAGTCGACGTTACTCTCGCTATACATCGAGGCGTATACGAAGTCGTTCACGATCAGTAATATATAATCAGGCTTCTCTGCAACTGGAATATACCCATTGGATCCATCGCGACCTCAGCCGACGATAGCCCCCCTATCAGAACGACCAACTACACCACCAACAGCTGGTAATTGGCTTGATCCGACAATAATAGCGACGCCAGTGACTATCTTAGTAGCTAGGGAGAGTCTGGCAGCGATTACGCCATTGCGATCGTCGCAACGGCTATTGTTTCGGAAGCTGACTCGTCGGCTAGATGTACAGAGCGTCGAGGTCGCTACTTTGACCCAACGTGTATACGCATTAGAAGCCGAGATAACTTCGTTACGCCCCAAACCACGTAAGAAGGTACGATTAGGGCCTAATGAACGATTTGGTAACATTGTACAGATTAAGGAAGCGATGGATCGAGCCCTTGAAGTAGAACGGTAACGAGACCAGGTACAACGTCGGAATCAGGTAATACTGGACCTAGCTAAGGCGTCAGAATCTATCAGATCTATACCTCAGGAAGCCCTAGAGCACAGCTTTCTATTAGAGCTGGTTGTACCTGAATAGCTATAATAGTACGTTGAATACACTGTTTCGAATACCTTCAATTGGATTGCAATATGTGGCCAGAAAGGTGGGTGGCCAGAAAGGTGGAGTTGTACGTTACCGTTCACTCCGATTGGAACCCCAGGTGAAGCTCCAGCAATTTGTGCAAGTCTATTGGTTGGATCATTCCTCTATGCAGTCGATAAGCAATGAGATGTGGGTTCGAGACGGACGTGAAACATCATGGGGCCGTCGCTTTGGCCCGCGTTATGACAAATATTCTGGCAACCCGCAAGGAACCTGAAGCAAGATAAACGTTGGCGGTCTTAGTTGACGGTCATAGTTGACGATCAGTATCCTCTCTTTCGTCCGAACATTCATGGTTCTCGCTCATCGGACGTTTATCGTCGTCAGTTGGTGTTGTATGAACATAACAAGGCACGACTTGTCATCGTATCACACGCCCGGCCGGTCGTGACTCGCTAGTAAGGAATACTTGACGTGAAGATGACCTTAATTTTCCCTTTTTCAGGATCAGTTTTATCTTCAAAAATATCCCGTCCTACCCAAATGAATCGGTGGCGATCTGGCAGAATAGCAGTTGGACCACATAAACCTTGATGAGACGGCATGCAGACAACTAAACTTTCAATGGCGATATGGAAACATCGTCATACACTAGAAGCCAGTGGCTACAATTAATCTCAGGGCAGTATGGGGTCCGGGTGGTTTGACTTGGCCTTTTAAATCATTTGATGAATGAAAAGGTAGTTCCGCCGCTGGCCCCGCCGCTGGTCCCTTGATTGTAGGCGTTGTCAATACCTGTAAGATGCTACGCTAGTACCACGACGCACTAATTTAAAGACTCGCCCGCCGGATAGTATGATAATTCGGAGTTGTTCCTAGCTCCGTGCGGCCGCGACTATGTCGTACGGGGCCTGTTCGGAGATATTCATGCAGAGCACTAAGACTTCGATAGAAGAAGCCTAATATGCAGGCAAGGAAGTAGGATTTTATAAGTTACGCCGTCTGCCGCCATGGTGTGACGGTCGATTTCGTCACTTGGTCACCTTGGGTGTGACCCCTCCCTACTGGCGTCATCCACAGAATTATTACTCTAGTCACCAGTATCCTAGAACATGATGACGGCTCGACCTTGGGGACGAGCACAGTTGTTGGATGTGATATGATGTGATGTGAGGGGAACGAGTGGTCCAGATATTAGTCTCGAGACCCTTGTCTATCCCCGTCCGGAGGCTCTCGTGGACGTCTCCACCCAGGGGTTGAGCTCGCGGCGCAAAGGTCGCATCCTAACTGTACCCGAAGAAGTGATGAGACTGAGAACTCGGGGAAACCCAAGGAAAACCAAGCAATGCCACGATCAGAACAAAATACTTCGTACACGGCTCACAGCCTGAAACCAGAGTAACAGGATGAATTCCTTATTTCAGGCCTGAAAAAACGGCATCATTACTGGCATACCTTAACCAGCTTGCCCTATGCAATAGGAAGAGTGCAACTCTAGGTATTCGTTTGTCCCCTTCCTACTCTCAATGGCCACTGAGTGCATGTTATCTAAATACTCGAAGACATTTCTCAAATAAGCACACAGACCTTTCGGGGCAAGCAGTTGTTGAACGTCCCGAGCGGCGAGCGGAGCATCGGTGCTTACCAACAATGGTAAACGGGAAGCGGCGGTGCCCTTTGACCTTGTCTTCTTCAATTTTCAAAGTTGCAAGTGTTGAAGGACTTCGTGTTGCATGACTCTTGCTCCTCATGCTGGCCATACCCATAGCCTCCCCAAGCTATGTGATACAACACCTCTGCGCCAACCAGCCGCACCTGGGAAGAATACAGTCTACATCGTTGAACAGGGTCCCACGCTTCCCACATCTGCCCACGTCTCCAAGTCCGGCGTTAAGGCAGGCTTGCTCAGCCCCCCTCCCCTCCCCCGTTACCGAGCGAATCGCATGTTGCTGCTTGTTTTAAGTGTTGCAATAATAATTAAGGACAGCCCAAATTTTCTCTCATAGTGAATGATTTCAAATTTACACTACTGCATTTCATTGACTCGGGCGCTATTGCCATTGCATCACCCCGCCACCAACGTCTCCCGTCCCCCCTTGAGCTGAACCGGAAACCACAATCACCACCCGTTGACGACGGCAAAAACGACAACGACGACAACCACCACCACCACCAGCGCAGCGAACGAGTCAGCGACGATGGACCACCTTCGAGTTGATCCCGGGGGCTTCCAGCTCCCCGGGATGCCTCCTCCGCAATTAACGAATCCGCCGCCGCAGATATTCGGCGCCTACATGCACGATGGCATGTCTGTCCTACCACCAGACCTGCAGATGGGTTTTGACCCGAGTGCACTCCTCGGCGACGACAGCGAGGCCAAGAGGAGGAGAATAGCAAGGGTGAGTGCTGCAATCAACACGCATCTTCAATAGATGGGGAAGGCATAACCAAAGAGGCTGACAAGACATGTAAAAGGCTTGCGATATGTGTAGAAAGAAAAAAATCAAGTGCGACGGAAAGCTGCCGGCGTGCACCCACTGCATCAACTACAAAACGGACTGTGTCTTCACCCAGGTTGAGAAGAAAAGGAATCCACCCAAAGGGTATGACATGAGAATCAATTTCCAAAACGAGCTATTGGAATAGGCGCATTAACCGGTTTCCGTGTACAGCGCAAAATACATTGAAGGTCTCGAGAATCGGCTTGGGCGCATGGAAAGTCTGCTGAGACTGTCTGGTATGTATTCTATGTATGGCGTGGCGCATGCTCGCTCCCCCTCTGCTGGTCCCAGTCGCCTTGCGAGGTTGGTCTATTTTGCTGACAAACACCGCACAAAGGTCTACTGGGAGAAGATGATGGCGCAACTGACCTCGGCACATTGGAGAGGCGTCTGGCGGAGAAGGCTCAGCAATCTAGACAAGCTTCGCAGGCTGTATCAAATCCCACTTCGCCGTCGCAAGCAACATCCGGGCAAAACGGCGCTGCATCAACTCCACGCAGCACATTCGCATCACCCGAACCAGCAAGGGATGAGGAAAGGAAGAGAAACTCCGTGTCGACACCGGCAGAGACCAAAAAGGACGAGGAAGGCGAAGTCGAGGCTCTGTCAGAAATGATGTGCTCGCTGGTCACCAACCAATCTGGTGAGACGAGGTACATTGGTGCGTATTACCGGCAGATCCTCCGGTATGTGTTTGTTAAGCGAAATCTGACTTGCATCAGGATCATCCTCGGGGTTTTCCATCTTTTCACCCAAAGGCATCCAATGGGTTAACGAGAAAACGGGAGATACCTCGTTTCAGGATATGATATCCGAGGTTTCCATTGATGATCACAAGTGGACGCGCTGGAAGCCCGAGATCTTCGCTGATCTCTTCAGCCGGCCTATATACATTCAACTACCGTCTAAAACGGAGGCGTTGTCTTTGCTCACGGATTATTTTGAGAACTTCAACTGCATGTTTCCGTTGTTTCACCAGCCTACTTTCATGCATCTCGTGGAAAGGCAGTACTCAAACGAGCCATACCAAGGCTCGGGATGGTGGGCCAGTTTGAATGTGGCGCTGGCAACTGCTCATCGTCTGCGGGTGATGAGCAAACTCGTGCCCCAAGAAGAGGACGACAAAGCTTGGGCATATATGAAAAATGCCATGGGAGTGTTTTCAGAACTAACAATGCGTAGCACTGATCTGCTCAGCGTGCAAGCTTTACTCGGCATGGCTCTCTTCATGCAGGGGACGCCGAACCCGCAGCCCTCGATCCTGCTCATTTCTGCCGCCATCAGGTTGTCCCACAATATCGGTCTGCACAAGCGAGGTAGCGGGTTCAACTTGAACCCCATCGAGATTGAGCAGAGAAAACGAGTCTTCTGGATTGCTTATATGCTGGACAAAGATCTCTGCCTTCGCTCTGGCCGACCACCCGCACAGGACGATGATGATATGAACGTCGAGCTGCCGGATGCCGATCCGGCTGACAACATTGGCAACATTCCTTTGGCCGATGGAAAGGGGAAGATGAATTTGTTCCGAGCAATGTGTGAGATGACTATCATTGAGAGCCGAGTGTACAAACGACTGTATTCGGTCAAGGCCACGAAGCTCTCTGAGGGCGAACTGCTCCAGACTATTGGCGAACTGGACAAGGAACTTGAAGACTGGAAGGACAGCGTTCCCATCGACTTCCGCCCTGAGCATGAGATTAAAGCTTCGCATACGCCGCTGATTCTGCATATTGTCATGTTGCACTTCTCATACTATAACTGTTTAACTACCATTCACCGGATGTCCGTTCACCGGGGTTACTGGACGAGTCGTTTGTCGAACTTCGCTATTCAAGGTTTGAACGCCAAACCCCTGAACCCCAGAATTTTCTCCTCGGCGGCCTTATGCGCCTCAGCGGCCAGGGCCACTATTTCATTGCTGAAGTATATCCCACAAGGGGATTGTCAAGTGGTTTGGTAAGTGGATCACTTAATGAAGACATCATATTATAATTACATGCTAACTTGGTCAGGCTTGCTCTATACTTCCCGGTATCTGCCCTGGTCACCCTATTTGGCAACATCCTCCAAAATCCGACGGATCCCAGGGCGAGGTCAGATACCAAACTTATGAGCCTCGTCGTGACCTTTTTGTCTACACTAGGTGAAGAGGTAGAGACCGGCGGCGTCCACAGAACGCTTGGCGTCTGCGCAGAATTTGAGCGGATAGCCAAGATGATTATTGAGAAGACAGAGAAAGACGGGTCAAAACGCAAGAGAAAGACTCACGACCCTCCCAGACCCGCGCCATCGCAGAACACGAACTCATCTCGCCCGGGCTCTTCGGTTACCACACCTACTCCTCACTTCAATCCTCAGTCGCAATCCTCTCCCAGCATGCGATCAAACCAAGCGAATGGAAACGGTTACAGCCCAATGAATACGGCTTCCTCATCCAATGGTCAAGCGCCGCGGGATGGGCAAGGGGGGTGGCCACAAGATTACCCTGTTACTCATGACACCCCAGACTTTACCAACTTTGCCGATTTGACCGGTTTCGGCCAGCCTCTACGGTCACCTCCAATGGCGAACCCGAGCGTGACGGGCTACCAACCATTGCTGCCTCAAGACTTGTGGCAACTCCCCATGACGCTCGACTGGGACTGGGCCGAAATTAGTGGTGGTGCCTACCCGAGCTTCGAGAATGGTAATATTAACCCTAACGGTCAATGATTGTTTTTTTTCTTTGGCATGGTAAAGTTCCTTGCGTCTTCGCGCACATTTGCTGGCAAGACAGGGCTGAAATCTTCATCAACCAGCATAATTGGGAGGGAACGTCGACGAGAGGCACAGAAACAGAGGATGGACGGAGAAAGCATCATGGTGTACGAGAATGATTCATGAGGAGCAAAATATATTGAGTTGGGGTCCGGGATCTTCTATCTACCTTACCCATAACACATTTTCTTTGAAACGGCCATTGGCGAAAAAGAGGCGTTGTTTGCAAAGTTTTGAATCTATCAACTTGGTCGATCCATCATTTACTTCAGTCCTTTAGGACGCCCGTAGAACCATTGAAAAATGGGGGGTACAACGAATTGGCGGGAGGTTCTCTGTTGTTACTTTTCCTTTGTTACGGATTTGGTGGTGGCGGGTGTCATGTTTATATAGTAAAGCGTTACTGTGGTCGTGGTGCTAGATGTGTCGAGTTAATGTACGAGTACTGTTCAAACTATATACTGTATTCAGTCAATCTGATGCATGTAATATATGGGGAATGGGAAAGTCTTCCAGATTTAACTTGACAATAAGTACCTCTAGCGATTGTGTGCAATTCGTGTGGTGGTCTGTGAATATTTGCCCGGGTTGGGCTGTTGTGATGCGGTGAGTGAGATTTAGGACCTACACATGGTATGGTACCTCTCATCTCTTTACTACCCGAAGATTATACTAGGGTATTACTCAAACAGCGGCTTTGAGATGATATTCCTGTTCATGTAAATTATGCGTCCCTTGACTGAGATGGTTTTCTTCTAGATCCGCGACTTGGCATTGATATTTCCCTGACTAATTAAGACATGGGGTTGTATATGCTCTACGTAGATAAGCGGCTAAATGGGCATCTCTGCGCTCTTAGATATGCAATTATATCAGACCAGTTCTGACCATTGGTGCCTCTGCCGTTGGAATCCGTAGTACCTTAACATAGATTACAGGATGATAGAGACCTCGGTTGAACATGATGCGTTCATACACAGCGTAGGAGTCTGAGGGGCTAGGTTTCTATAAATTTTGATGATGATAATGCTGCCTTCAATAATACGGATCTTAATTGTCTTTCCTACTAAGATTAGCTTCACGCAGGGCCCGGTGTTCATTAATGTATACAATTGGTGCTGTATTGCGCTTGATCTTATTGAGATAAGTGACGTGGGAATATAAATAACGGGTTTGGCATCAATCTGTTGACCACTTTAATCATAGTAGCTTCGTGGTAGATATTCATCGTCACATTCTTCAAGGTCTTCAAGACTTTCTTGACATCCCTTCCAGCATTTCTACGCATTTCTACGCATTTTCAAGTCTTGGGCATTTCCGATCTTTCTACTCATTACAGTATGCCAAGTCTATTCCCAGATGCCTTCAAGTATTCGGGGGTGAAACTGGATGTTGCCAAGCCTGGTACGCAATCCATGCCTGATATGAACTCACTGCTAGAGAACAGAGAACATATACCCAGTATGACTGCGAAGATGACACCGATCAGAGTCGCTATCATCATATACCTCGCTCCACTTTTTCGTTCCATCTGCCTTTCCAGCCACCCTCGTGGGCGTGGATTCCATAATTCCTCGTGCAGCTACGACAACCGATCGGTAAGGAACACGGGGGTTGGATGAACCAGTGTTGACTGAAGACTCTAGGAGTCTTCTTGGCTTTGAGTCGTTGAGCGGGAATAAGATCCCCTGGATCGAACCCAAAGTTTCGAGAAGTAGTTGACGGGGCAGAGCGCCTTCAAAGAAATCAATATCATTCAATTCAGGATTTTGAGGTAGAATTGGGGCAACGTACAACTTGATTGACGTAGATAACTTTGAACTGTCCACAATTCCCTTCGTCATTTTCAACTGCTCTTTGAGAAAGGCAGTATAGCGGAATCTTTCCGCTTCATTCTGCCTCCGATCCCGCCTTAGATGATTCCGAAGGTCAGGTCGTTGTCGCCATGACTGAGAACGGGATGGTTCTGGATAGGGAATAACAAATATTTGCTGAAAGCGACGTCGTCTTTCAGTGCACCATGGATATGCCATTTTCAAGCCTATCAAAGGAATATTACAAGGCAGAACAGTACCGTCATCCTCAAGACTCTCGCCGCCAAGTTGATCGCCTTTTGCAACTCGTCAAAATCGTGGGGGGGGGAAGCATATATCTGCGCCGATGTTGTGGATCTTCCGATCAAGGGAATGATTTCATACCAGCAGTCCTTGCGGCATCACAATGTCAAATTGGAACAACCAACCACCCACTCAGAAGCAGGCAGTCAGAAGCCGGCGGACCCTAAACAGCCGCTCGATGAGACGGGGCTTATACAGCAGCGCCAGATCTGTCTGCAACGAGCCCGTGCTTTATCCACCGGCGCAATTGGGCGTTGAACTTCAAGACCTCGAGGATTTCCTCATCAACCATCCGGACCCCGCTGTAGACAAAGACAAAGAAAGATTGCGTGACAAGGTCAAGCGGGTTTTCTTCACGCCTAGGGCAGCCAGGACGACCGAGACCACCAAGATGATTCCGGGTTTACGGCGTAGCATTCTACCTCTGGCGAAGCCCCGACTTCCACTCACCCATTCCGATAAAGTGTCAACTTCTCACATACCGGTCGATTGTCCATTCTTCCTGAGATGAACCAGATTTATGACCCGCATGCCGAATTGTTGCTCGAATCGCTCGACTGACTGAGCTTAATTCCCAGCGAGCCGACATTGACTATGAAAGTGAAATGTTAAAAACTAAGTGCCTAGCAACAATTACGATACTTGGCCGTTTAGTTTCATGTGAGAATAGCTCACCACGGACAGCAGTGCTGGATCAGTGACCTCTCTAAATAGATCGCCGGAATGTCTTGAAGCCCGGAAGTAAGGTGGGCTTAAGCCGTTATCTAGGACAGATGCTGACTAGCGGTATCATATCCCTGCTTACATCTTCTCTCTATTTCTTTCTTCGCCGCTGTCCATTTGTAAGCGACGAAACAGATCATGATGATTTCGACTTTCAGCAAGTAGGTAGTGGGCAGATCACGTGTCAAGTACCCGAACTCCGACCTAACTACAGGCTATCCCTGTTATGGACTAGCTGGGTTCAGTTGGATGATCGACTCATCACCACATCTACTCTAGCAAAAGAACTCTGAATTGACATTGGAGCTTTAAAACTCCGGCACAAGTCGCCTACCCGACACCAAACCATCTCTAACCCTCGCCAGACAAGAAGAGTTGCCTCCAATGAGATAATACAAAGTCGGACAACGCTCGCCTTTTCCGACCTCCAACCTCCAGCCCCGCCCGATCCGGAGTGAGGCGCCGGCGACACTGCCCGACATGTCAAGCTTCTTATTGCGGCGGTCGACGACGAGCCTTGCACGCACCTCCGCTTTGTCCATACGCGCTTCAACCCGCTCTAGCTTACGCATATCACGCCAGTCGTCTATCCCGCCCTCCGTCTGGGCTGCGCAACGCCAACGAGGTCGATATTACTCTGACAAGAAGGAGCTCGGTAACGAAAATGGCGCCGACAAGAAATCGCCTCCGGAGATAAAGAGTTCTTCCTCGCCGGGACCGACCGATGGCGAAGCACCCAAGCCCCCCGAATCTGGGAAGGAGGACAAGCCGCCTCTGCCCGAAGGATGGGTTTACTTAAGCGAAAGCGAATTCAACATTCTGAAGACCATGATCGAGGAGGGGCCAAGCCTTCCCAACATTCTTGGAGGCAAGGAAACAGATCTTCGCGCCATAGAAAGAATGAGGAAGAATGGAGTGCCCAAGGAACTGCAAGAAATCATCGCGAAGAAGCAGACCGGTTCTTTTACCTTATCCGATGCCGGCAAAGCCTTGAAGGCTATCAACAAGCTGGCCAGCAGAGACGCTAATGAAGATGCCTCCAATTTCAATAGCAAGTGGTTCAACGGGAACTCTCCTCAGGAAGGTCAAGATCACGACGGCAAGAAAGGACCTAATGAGCAGAAAGCATCCGAGGACACGAGCAAGGAGGATGCTCAGACCAAAAAGTCAGAGTCCCAAAAAACACCCCCGCCACCACCTCCACCAGGCGGGGGCAAGGAAAGCGACTGGATAACAACCGTCGTTGGATCGGCCATAGCTTACTGGATTTACACGTCGATATTTGACGAAGGCTCGCGAGAGATTACTTGGCAGGAATTGCGCACCAACTTCCTAGACAAGGGCTTAGTCGACAAGTTGGTTGTCATCGGCCGCCGCGTGAGAGTAGACTTGAACCGCGAAGCCACCCAGTCCATGTACCCTGACAACGTTGCCGCCAAAGCCGGGTTCCACTACTATTTTTCTATTGGCTCCGTTGAGGCCTTTGAAAAGCGCCTAGACGAAGCCCAGCAGGAACTGGGCATCCCACCGTCAGAGAGAATACCCGTCAGCTATCAAGGCGAGAGTTCTTTCATGAGCTTGCTCATCGGTTTCGGACCCACCCTGCTCCTCGTCGGTCTGCTATTCTGGATGTCGAAACGTGGACCTGGGGGTGGTGGCGGCAGTGGCATGTTTGGCTTTGGCAAGAGCAAGGCGAAGCGCTTCAGCCACGAGTCGGCCGTCAAAACCAAGTTTTCTGATGTGGCAGGCATGGATGAGGCCAAGGTCGAGATCATGGAGTTTGTGAGCTTCCTGCAGAAGCCCGAACGGTTTCAGAGACTGGGCGCAAAGATTCCACGCGGTGCTATTCTTTCCGGACCCCCGGGAACGGGCAAGACACTTCTGGCTAAGGCAACTGCCGGTGAATCCGGGGTTCCTTTCTTCAGCGTAAGCGGTTCCGAGTTCGTGGAGATGTTCGTTGGTGTAGGTGCTTCCCGAGTTCGAGACCTCTTCGCCACGGCGCGAAAGAGCGCTCCCTGTATTATTTTCATCGATGAAATCGATGCTATCGGCAAAAAGCGTGACGGCGCCGGCAGATTTAGCGGCAACGACGAACGCGAAGCGACGCTCAACCAGATCCTTACGGAGATGGACGGCTTCAACACCAGCGAGCAAGTCATTGTCCTTGCGGGCACCAATAGACCAGATACATTAGACCAGGCCTTGATGCGTCCAGGCCGTTTCGATAGGCACATCAATATCGATCGGCCTACCATGTCGGGCAGACAGGATATCTTCAAGGTATACTTGAAGCGCGTTGTGACGAACGAGGATATGGAGTACTTGAGTGGCAGATTGGCAGCTTTGACACCTGGCTTCGCAGGCGCTGACATTGCCAATTGCGTCAATGAAGCTGCATTAGTCGGTAAGTTTTCCTAACTACACATATTGCACTTCACGTTACTCATATCTCGTAGCCGCCCGCGCAAATGCTGCTACCATTGAGTTGATCCACTTCGAGCAAGCCATCGAGCGTGTCATTGGTGGCCTGGAGCGCAAGTCGCTTGTGCTTAGCCCGGAGGAGAAGAAGACGGTAGCCTACCACGAAGCCGGCCATGCCATCTGCGGCTGGTTTTTCCAATGGGCCGATCCTCTTCTGAAGGTTTCCATCATTCCCCGTGGGCAGGGCGCTCTTGGATATGCGCAGTATGCACCGGGTGATGTCTATCTTATGACATACAGACAACTCCTGGATCGTATGGCCATGACTCTGGGTGGTCGCATTTCCGAAGAACTTCACTTTCCCACCGTCACCACCGGCGCTAGTGACGATTTCAAGAAGGTAACTCGAATGGCGACAGCCATGGTAACGGAATGGGGCATGTCAGAAAAGATGGGCCCTCTGCACTTCCAAAAAGACGACAACCAGATCGTCAAGCCGTTTGCCGAGGCGACCGGGCAGATGATTGACGCAGAAGTGCGACGGATTATCGACCAAGCGTACAAGCAGTGCAAAGACCTCCTCATAGAGAAGAAGAAGGAAGTGGGCCTCGTAGCGGAAGAACTATTGACCAAAGAGGTCTTGACTCGAGACGACTTGGTCCGCATACTCGGCCCTAGACCGTTCGACGACAAGGAGTCGTTCTCCAAGTACTTTAGCGGTGAAAACGCCGCGCCCGGTGAGTCGAGCGACCCTCCTCCGCCGGCGTCGCCATCCGGCGGCCTTGACCAACCTCCGATTCCTCCACAGCCTGCGATTTTCCGCGAGGTCAAGGGTGACTCGTTGAGGTGATGAAGGGTTTTGTTTCTGGGTCAGTCAAATAAGTTGTGTTGCAGCGTGTACATATATGGATTGGGGCGGCGCAAGGCTTCGTGCATTGAGCTGATCAAGGGACCGGTCGGGGCGAATGCGTACTTACGCCCTAACACAGCGACCAAAGCTCTCAACTCAAACTTGCTGTGTAATCTATTACTCCTCTGTTTTTCAAAATGACATCAATCCGTGTAGTTGGGGTTCTGTACAGATACTAGAGAAGTAGACATTCTACGCAAGGGCGTGGACGGATGGATTGAACGCTGAAGAAACAGATTCGAGCATCTTGAGATTATGTGTACTACTGTATGTACAAATCTGGGAATGGACTTGCGTGCTTGAGCCTCGTCGGTCATCTACTACGCCCACATGATTCGTGATGGTCGTCTCTACTCTACCAAGCTGGTGATTTGAACCCAACGCTAACCTACCTGTCGGATTCATATGTGCCTGTTGGAGTTCAGCTAAGACCACACTTCCGTCATCAGAGATACCTAAACTGCTTCAGGTGGCATTACCGATGCCGCGAATAGCGTCTCGAATGCTCCGATCAGCCTTAGTTTCTCATGCCAGTCGGCATTCCACCCCACATTTGTGGCGAGCCTAATATAGCCGGCCTCAATATTCACACATCCAATCGATTGATTCCCACCTTTCCCCGGAACCAATGTGCATACCTTAACACTCGCTGTAGACGTTGCGTCGGTGCTTCGTCCTGACTCGACGGAGTTTGTTGGGGATTTGGTCCGGTGGAGCAAAGATAACGTCGACCTACAATGTCTACTTCGTATCGTTTCTCTACTTGCTTTTCCCGCTAGTTTCCGTCGTCATTCGAGCCCTACGAACTACTCGGCTCTTCCCGAGGCACCTTACAACCAGTTGCATCAAAAGCACTTCTGAAGCATAGATCGGGAAGAATTTTTTTCCTTTATTTTTTTTCCCACAATGGCGGCCCAAACGGCGACGGCCGACTCTCTCACCCTGCCCACGGCTCTACACTCGGGCAGTGGGGCCGAGTCCGCTGGTGCTGCTTCGTCGCAGAAACCGTCGGTGGTCAAGCAGTTTCGGGGTTGGGCCGGCAACTTCACTAGGTCCGGCCGTACGACACCGGGGATTGGTGTGGCCAAAGACGCGGCGCCCAAGTGGTGGAAGGTTCACTTGTTTCGGGGTATGGTCAATGACATCCGCCGGAGAGCACCGTATTACTGGAGTGATTGGCGCGATGCTTGGGATTATCGGGTTGTGCCGGCGACGGTGTACATGTATTTTGCCAAGTATGTGTCTCTCTCCCCTGTGTTTTGCTCCTTTTGTTTTCTCGGAAAGCCTGGTCTTGGCTAAGGCATTGCAGCTGACCTGGTTTACTAACGGCCTTGTGTAGCATCATGCCGGCGTTGGCTTTCTCGCTGGACATGTTCACCAAGACGGGCATGCAGTATGGAGTGAATGAAGTGTTACTGGCATCTGTCCTGGGTGCCGTTGTCTTTGCGATTCTTGCGTGTCAGCCGTTGGTCATAGTGGGAGTTACAGGTCCCATCACTGTCTTCAACTAGTAAGTGTTACCTAAATCCACGTCCTCGATTCATATCACCCACTCACACGCACACAGCACCGTTTACGACATCATGCTTCCAACAGGGACCAATTACCTAGCATTCATGTGCTGGATCGGTCTATGGTCCCTCGTATTCCACTGGATCCTAGCCATTACCAACGCCTGCAACTGGCTAAAATACGTGACACGCTTCCCCTGCGACATCTTCGGCTTTTACGTCGCCTTCATCTACCTGCAAAAGGGGGTCCAGGTGCTCGAGCGTTTCGGCAACGACTCGCCCTTCTACCTCTCCGTCATGGTGGCGCTGCTGGTCTTCATGATCGCCTACGCTTGCGGTGAGCTCGGCAGCAGCCCGCTATTCCGGCACCCAGTCCGAGTCTTCTTGAAGGATTACGGCACGCCGCTGACCGTCATCTTCTTCACTGGATTTGTGCATCTCGGGAGGATGAAAGTCATAGAGCTGGAAAAGCTGCCCACAAGTGCGGCTTTCTTCCCCACTGCGGATAGGGGCTGGTTCGTCCACTTTTGGGAAATCAGTGTTGGTGAGGTGTTTGTGGCTATTCCGTTTGCCATACTGCTTACGGTGCTGTTTTATTTCGATCATAATGGTAAGTTATTTGATCATCATGGTCAGGTTTCAATCGGACACTGACAACCAACAGTCTCGTCCCTCATCGCCCAAGGTACCGAGTTCCCCCTACGCAAACCCGCCGGGTTCCACTGGGACCTATTCCTCCTGGGCCTCACAACTGGCGTAGCCGGCCTCCTAGGCCTCCCCTTCCCCAACGGCCTGATCCCTCAAGCCCCCTTCCACACCGAGTCCCTCTGCGTCACGAAAGTCGAAGCCGACACGGAAGAAAACGGCGAGGCAAAGGGCCATTACACGTGGAAGCGCACCCACGTCGTCGAGCAGCGCCTCTCTAACCTAGCCCAGGGGCTTCTAACCCTAGGCACCATGACGGGCCCCCTACTCGTCGTCTTGCATCTTATTCCCCAGGCCGTCCTCGCAGGTCTCTTCTTCATTATGGGGTACCAGGCGCTCGAGGGGAATGGCATCACAGCCAAGGTCTTGTACTTGTGTCGGGATAGGGCACTTACACCCGGTGGGCACCCCCTGAATGCGATACGCAGGCGTGGTGCTGTGTGGGGCTTTGTCGCGCTTGAGATTCTGGGGTTTGGGGCTACATTTGCTATCACCCAGACCGTGGCTGCGGTGGGGTTTCCGGTGTTTATCCTGGCGCTTATTCCGGTCAGGGCGCTGTTATTGCCGAGGTGGTTCACGCCACAGGAGTTGAACGTATTGGATGCGCCGACTGCGAGTCCGTTTACCATGGAGAGTGTGGGGGGGAGTTATGGGGGCGCGCAGGGGCACGGGTATGATGGTCAGGCCCGTGGTGAGGGTGAGGTGGAGGGCTTTGCGGGAACGACTGCTAATGGAGAGGATGCGAAGGGGGTTATGCTGCATGGGTTGCTGCTGGGGAGGAAGAGTGAGGAGGAGCTGGCGGAGTTGGGTGAGCATAGAGGGAAGGCAAGGATTCAAGGGGATGTTGGGGCTAGTGGGGATAATATTGAGATGGGAAGGGTGGGTGTTAGCAGGCGGGGGACGTCGAGTCGGAGGGGCGGTCTTGAGTAGACCGCTGCTTTTGTGTCGTGGTGTAATTTAGTCTGGGTGAGTGTGCTTGGGATATTGTTGGCGGCAAGTTCGAATGCTGAAAATCCCTTGGGAAAGGGGTTCGACAGGCTTGATCCTGTGGCTTGTAGGACAGACCCAGGCAGAAGCACAAAGACAAGCCATGTATACTGGTTACTATAGAACGGGTTTTCGATAGTATTCTACTACAAGTACAACGCCACAGTATGTTGCTTTTATGGATGAAACAGGGACCATCAAGGGTGCTACTTCAGGGAACTTTGACTGCCTAACCAGCGATTTGATCAAAGGAGACTATATTGGCTAAGCCGTTGGGATCAACGCAATGTGAACAATCTTGGAATCAAGTAGATAATAGATAAGAGGTCCGAAAGCTCTGCTTCACCAAGGTTTGATCACGGTTCATGGCCGGCCTTCAGATTTAGAAAACAAATAAGCCAGGCTCAGATGTATTTACTGCTTTAAGTCTCTAGAACTCTTCAAGAAAAGCCTTGTCACGGTGGCCGCTCAATTGAACAGTTCAGAGTTACCTCGAGTGTCCTTATGCCACACCCATGGGCTAGTAATGCTTTATCGTTTGACTCTTCGACCCCGCAGGACAATGGGCATGGACTATAGAAACTACGAGTCATATGTTCGTAGCTGGATTCCAAGGAGAAAATGTGTGTCCATTTCTGGAACATGTGAGAATAGTTGGTAGCAATTAATTTTGCTACAACTCCTTTGACAAGCCAATGTTTAATTGTGTCGGATATGGCCTTGGAGTTACTTCAAGTTTACTTGAACAGAGGATTGCTAACGTCATAGCCACTTTAGGATTCACTGGTACTACTTACTTGACTATGGTAATTATCAGGGTATTCAGTAAATAACTACGCTTGCTCTGGACAAATGACCACGTCAAGGCTTGAGATTACGGCTTGAACATGGGTTTTAAGAACGCCCATAGGTAGTGGAACCGTGAAGCCTTCGATGATCCCACTGCCTTCTTGGGTAAGGCTTTAGCTACATGGACTTCTTTAACCTTTTTCTCGATGGTAACCCGCTGCCATAATAGTCACCGCCCAGGTAGCACTGGAGTCTCCCTTACCATGACCCTTCGTTCCTATGGCCGGACCCGGAAATTCCTCCCTCTTTCCTCCCCCTTGGAGAAATCAAATTGACGACTTGTCATAGATTGAGAGTCGAGATGCTAGGCATGTCCTTTCCAGTAACTGAGTTTCAGACGCCGTACCCTACCATTAAACAAGGAGAGCGTTAGTATCGAGAGTCGCTCGCCGGGGAAAGACGTAGACACCAAAATACAATCAAACTTGCTCGAGGCTCTTGGCCTGGCCTTTACAAGGCGTCCCCACAGTGGAAATCGAAGTATAGGGCCGATTGGGCATCCTTGACTTACATCCCCCAGGAGTATACACTAGGGTCATCGATATACCAAAAAGAAAGAAAGAAAAGAAGTAGAGCAAACAGATTAACGAAAGAGCCCCAGGTATTTTCTGCCGCGGGGAACTCCACCGTGTCTCGATGACGAGGCAAACAAAATAACGTACCGGATTAACGACAACCGACGAAACGCAGAGACGACTAGGCTCAAACACGCTTCGCCGCAGACAGCAAACTCGGATTCCCACCATTGGGTATGTCATCAATCGATTTATGCCTCATAGTCATAACGGCGCCTCCAAGCTATAATTCACGGTATTTCTTGTACGCATTCGAGACTTATAGCCAGGTGGGTCTGACGTACTGACGAAAGATGCTATAGAAGATACTCGACCGTTTCGGATCTAAATGTGACGAATAGCTTCATCGCTAATCCGTTTTCGAGACGGTCTGTACGGATGGATTTGAGGTTCCTAGCACACCCTTGGGGGTAGAGGGTGAAGCTAGTGATATTGATTCATCTAAGTGAGCAAGCTGTTAAACCGACTGTCCACCTGGACGACGGCGAGTCGAAGGCGATGATGGCCAATGTCCAGGGCTTGATTATGCGAGGAGTACGGAGATCCTTCTACTTGATTAATTCGTTTTTGTGTCACAGTTACTATAAGGGATCATATGTGCAGCTTCTCCGCAAACCCCATGGGCATCCCTCCTTCCGGCATTGTCGCCTTCGCACATGGACCAGGGACGGAATCGCCTCCCGTGAAGCGCGCAAAGCAACAACGACAAATAGCTACGTACATGGTGACTGGGCGAGTACCGAGGAAACGCGGTACCCGGTCGGTGAAGGGGGCCGGGGATTCAGATACCAGACAACAAGATTGGGGAAGAAATCTTGCTTTTGAGGTCTTCTCGACAGTCTTTGGTGAAGGGCCGATCTTCTTCTGTTATTGAGAGTTTCAAAGGCCTTATTAGCCGACGGGACGGGAGACTGACCTTGTCACGCGTCTGTCTGTAGCTGCTGACTCTGTGGCAAAAAGATGACATGGAAGCGCTGGGACAGTTTGAGATCCAGAGGGAAGGGTAGCTGGCTTGGGATCAGGTAGCTCAGTGGGCATGGGTTTGCAACATTTGATACCACTGTAAATGCGCTGCTAGAATCGCAAAAGTACATGACTGGAAGCTGGACATTACCGGCCGGAGATAGTGTCTCAACTAAACGACGAACAGCGTATTCTATGTTTCGCAGCTCGCTGCAACACCCGGCATAAGTGACATCAGTGATCATCATGCGAGGAGGCTAAGACGAACCCTTTCTGGTAAAAGCTTCGAACTTTGGTAGTAGCTAGCTCTGTGGGTAGTAAACCCTAGATTTCCAACATGAACGATATCAGCTTACATGCAGCTGCTGCCACTGGATGATTTTGGTGTACCACTCGGGCCATATGAGATCTCATCATTGGGTTGAACATGCTATTGTTCCGGGTTACCATTTGCATTCACCCAGGAACTTAGTTGGTGACGTCTTGTGCACCGTACCCCGAAACGCGATCTCATCTGTAACGTAGAAGAGGTAGGGGTGCGGCAGACTGTTGAAGATTGGGATCTTTACAGCCAAGCTGGGGTAGCCACCAAGCGTGCCTCACTTGTGGCAAGCCTGTAGTGATACATCCAGCCACCAATAATGCAAGTTCGTCGCGGTAGAGACATCCCACTCCAAGTCGAACACAAAGTGATGGTGTTGCATGCTCAGATCGGCACGTTTGTGCCAACGACATTTCTCACCTGGTTTGGCCCCTTTGTAGCCTGACAGCTCCCAAGATCTTCGTATGTCAGTGGCCAGTTCCACTTGTGCATATGGTTACACCATGCTGGTCTCGGAAAGAGGTGGCTGATAGACCTGAGATCTGCATCGACCTACTACTGAAAGGATCACTGAACATGTGCCGTGAACCCAAAGGCCAGATATTGAAGAAAGACTGTGTGTGCGCGCACGCATGCATTCCAAGAGGAAGCTGAGCCACCCAGTTCCCCTTGAAGGAATACATCGAAAGTCCTTCCTTGTAACACAGTGCTTGGAAGGATGTGAAATAACGATGCCGAACCGACGAATAGGAGTCGCCATGGCGAGGGAGTAGCGAGTCAACGATGAGATCAAGTCCATACGTGTCTTAATATTGGGTGCGAGGCTTCTCGATCCTGTCCAGACACAGGAACGAGCCCACTCTCAACCAGTTCCCTGTCCAAAGACCTCTCTGTCCGACGATGACTACGACGACGACAGGGCACCCCAAATGTGATTGTACAGCATTCGGTGGAATGCGCAATTACTATATTGAGGCACTGTCACGGCAGGCCAAACAGGCTCGCCGGACAGTTTAGCCGCGGCGTGAATGCTTTCATGTCAAGCGATGCAGGCAGACGGGAGGGCCTGCACCTGCATTTCGTGTCGACAGATGAAGCTATCAGCAACCGTCAGCGCGCCCCCAACAAAATCCTTCCTGGCAGGCAGAATCGAGACTGGCACTCTGCGCCGGTTGAGCGCAGCAGCGGCGCATAAGGAGGAATATTGGAAATTGGATTTTATTTTGTCGTGTGTTCGTCAACACATTCATCCAGCCCAGTCCGGCCCAGCCCAACCCGGTCGTTGACGGTGTGTTGTCAGGCCGGCTTGCCTCGTGAACCGCAGTTACAATGCATGGCATCTGGGCAACTAAGAAGTTTCGGTACTTACATGTTTCTGGTTCGTGATGCCGCCTCCAAACCCCGAACCTCAGCCGGATGGTTCAAACGCAAGACACATAGTGCCGTCACCGAAATACAGGTAGTAGGGACTGCATCGGGCCTGGGTGGGGTCACGACCTCGTGGACTTAGTACTAAACTAACGGCGTGTGTCGTCAGGTACGCGGCGAGTTCGACTTGGCTGATGACCGAGAAAATATGTAATCGATGAACCCCGTTTACGAAAGCGAGTTCGCATAAAGTGCTGCTTGGGGAAAGACGCAAAAGCAGCGCTGAAGGGTTGATCCTTGCACTGCCGTAGTGGCAGTGGCAGGGGTGGTTCCAGGTCGTGGGCGATGATTTCCCGACAAGCGAGATTCCTCCATCGACGCTACTCCTGATTGGTATAGGTGAGATCTGGCTACTTCATCGTCTTTTTCTTTTTCTTATTCGCTTTTTTTTTGTCAGGGCCGCCTCGGGTCGACCAGCGACAGGCTAAGCTACCCGAGGCTGTTTGAGCGTTATGCGCTCACGATCGTCATCGTCACTTGCGAATTTCGGTATCCATGTTTTTGCAGTTTGACGTTTGGCGCAAGTAGATGGCTCGACATCCACAAGGTAGAGTTCCGAGCACATTCGAGACCATGTCTGTTCAGTGCAAGGGAGTCCATGAACTGACATTTCCGGCGGACTGGTTTGAGCTGTGCTTTTGCGCTTTGTTGTGCCAGGGAGGGCTATAGGGGAGAGGATAACCCAGTAAAATCGGACGATGACCAGACGTTGCGTATTTTTCCATCAGTCGTCAGCTCGCGATGTGCTGGCGGGGTGGGGTGATGGGATGGGGAATGGGAATGCAAATGGGATTGAAGGACCGCCCTGAACTGTATGCCCAGTCTGCTGGATAGACACCGCAAGCAGCCGCCCGTGCTCCGACCCTTGCCAGGGCACCGTGGTAATCGTCCTGGATCGCAACCCTCTTCCCGCTCTCATTATCTCGGGCAACTTCCTGCCCACATATCCTACCCACCGTCCACCACCGTCCCCCCGCCCACTGAATCCCCTCCTCTCGGCGCGGATTCCTGCAGTTTGTTTGGATTCGCAAGTCTCCAATTATTTGACCTTTTTTTTGTGGTCTGGTCTGCTTGTCGTACGAATGCGGAGGCTGCTGTCCAAGGTTGTAGCAGGTCCAGACCGAACCACGCAGGCATTATAGCGTGCAGCGGTCCTGGGGCTCTATTAAGTACGGGTTTTGTTTGAAGCCGCGAAGTTTCTTGGCGGTCATCTCGATGGGTCGAGCTTGCGTGTTCAGTTGATTCAGGACAACTCTTCCATCCATTCCGAGCGTTGTCTTGCTTTCTCACCGCAAATCCTATCCATGGAGCCCCCTTTTCCTCATTGCTCATTTGCACTTGCGCATGTTCAACGAACTGATATGCCATACAAATCGCGAAACCATTGCCGAGTAATGAACGGCGAATAAGGAATGAATAAGATCAGCAGAAATGATCGTCCTCATTTCGCATCTTCAAACGATCCGGGCGCCGGCCAAACGAACATCGTCTCATGAGCCATGTGAAGTCAGCCCTACGGCCATGGTAAATGCTACTGTAATCTACCAAGATAGACGTGATGACACGACACCATGGCAGTTTTGAGAAGCTTTCCCGCAGGGTAGTGAGCGCCGAGTCCCTGACTCGAATTTATGTCTGCGACAAGAATGCATTGGTGGCATTATTATTATTATTCGGAAGACATTCCTCCTGTGCATCGCCGAATACTCCCAGGGTGCTTGTTCACTCTGCTTCGCATGTTGCCAACCTGCATCTGTTCGATTGAATAATTCAAGTCATCAACAAGATGTTTGATGGCTATCCCCCTGCTTCGACAAGCCAAGCTTCGGCCGCTGATGATGGCATTGACGATATCGCTCGGGATCATGTTAGAGCCGTCGCGGCAGTCGTAGAGAGACAGCTGCATTTCATTTGGAATCCCATATTGGATACCCAATAACTAAGTGGCGCGCCCTGCCATTCACTTTACGGCGCGCTTTCCGAGCGGCAGCAAAGTCAGACGCAGTGGAGTGTATCCTGCATGTCCCCGAAGCTTTACAATTTGGTGTCCTGCTTGCAATCTATCTTTATCTTCGATCGGTTGCCTCATTTGGCAGATGTAAAGTGAATGCTAACGTCGGCGCGGCGCCTATTTTCTTAGTCGGCGGGTTCATCCCGCGTCCGTATATTCACAGTAATAAAATAGTGTTGCGGCTCAGTACCGAAATATCATTGTCGTAAAAACAGTGGACCACGATAATGACTTAGTATTTCCGATCGGGGGTTTTGACATTGCCACAACAGCCAGAACTCTATCCTCTCCAATGCCACATAACGAAGCCGTTAAGATGATGTCCTGTTGTTTTGAACGCCCAAAGTCAGTGCCGTCCGCCAATCCTTGCATCAGATCTCAGGGCGGTCGGGTCGAACCCTTAGAGCGATTACGCAAAACTGCCTGGCAACCGCGGCTGTGGGGTCATGGCATTAATTCATGGTGCTCCCCCGCGGATAACACACCTGAGCTATGGCGATGGGTCGTGACGGCCTGTTTGTGGGAGGGTTCTGCTGGTCTCGTGAGTCGTGAAAAACTCTTCTGTCGGCTTCGAGAAGACGAACTCCAGCCACCTGGCGGTGGATATTGCCTGTTGGCGATGCTACCGTGAAATGAGAATAGCACGTAGCGGGTCTTTAGAGTGGGTAGGGTGAAGGCTGAACGCCGGGATTCCCGAGTATCTGGTTGTTTAAGAGTTCTGACGAAGTCGTTAAGGCAGTGGCTATTCTGGGATGTTTCAAACATGATCGCTGTGGGCTCACACCAGAACAGGGCGACGTCGTGGTCTGCAACGTTCTAAATTCGGTACCTCTACCAGGCTCAAACCTTGAGTGCGCAGTGCCGACGGTGTCAAGATGTGGTATGGAAATAGGAGTTGCTCCGTTGGCTGCATTTCTCAATTGCAACTTCCTCGATTGCCTCGATTCCCTCGATTTGAGCGATGCGAGCGATTCGACGTCGATGACTGGGCCACGGGGTTGCTGGGTTTCCCAGGTCCTGGGAGTGTCGTGGGTCTCTGCACTTCACCAATTTCCCAGTTACGA
The DNA here is from genome assembly GCF_002105095.1 of Pseudomassariella vexata. Classification (NCBI taxonomy): domain Eukaryota; kingdom Fungi; phylum Ascomycota; class Sordariomycetes; order Amphisphaeriales; family Pseudomassariaceae; genus Pseudomassariella; species Pseudomassariella vexata. The sequence goes on along the minus strand of NW_024467956.1, from coordinate 1,255,396 downwards.
GAAATTATAGAACTGACTGGAACATCTGGTCCAGCCTCATCCACTATTATGTCCGAGGTTGATGACATTGTATCCTCGTATACCGAGGCGCAAAAATGAGACTGGCTTGCGAATTGATGTGAGTGAACTGAACTGGCAGGAATTGACAGCCGTCGAAAAGGGCAACCATGTCGTCCGTCTGGTCCTTCTCTGTGACACCACTGGAGTGGACACAGTATCACAGCTACACAGCATGTGACTCTATTCACAGGTTGACGGCACGCTGCTTCGGGTTACATGGACTCAAGCTTACCAGATATCCTTTTATAGCCCTGTCTGGCCCGGCGACGGCAAAGGGTACGTACATATCAATTCCTGCCCCAGGGGGAAGGGAGGACCTAGAACCGATGCGCTGTTTGATGCTGGGTGCCCGAGGCCAGCCCATTTCCGAGCATTGCGGCTACTTGCTTCTTGCCGACATACAGTTTCTATAGAATGGCGACAGACGACTCTTTTTGGTTGTTGATGCCTCCCAGGTCGTTGACGGATGTCGGTCGAACAACTAAAAAAAAGCCACAAATCGTCAACGGGCCACGGAAAACTGTTTGGCCACAATGCATGCATACACAAGCGGCCGGATGGCTCCTACGACTAATTTCCCATACCAGGCGTGCTTGCATCGACGATAGTTCCAAATGTTTTATGTTAACTTGGCCCCGCCCTCTGATGACGGCAGCGGCATCAACAATCGGCCGCTAAAATGGCCGACTTCTTCAAATTTCGGCCTGACTTCTAAGTCCAGCAGACCGCGTCCAACACACCGTCATGGTTGATTCTGGGAGATGTACCGCTGCTGTAAGGGTCATCATGCGTGCGGCGGGTGCGTAACCGTTGTCTCAGCTTTGGGGAGACAGGGAACTGCTTGGTTTTGTACGCTTCGTCAACCGTCGAGCCACGAAACGCGATTTCAGATTTCAAGATGGGAAATCGGGCACCATGTTGCTGGATCTCGCTAACCGCATTGACCACCTTTTTGCATGCACCCCCATTTTGCAGGGTCTAACTGAATCAACCTAAATACTTCGTCCATATTATTTATGTACAGAACATACTTAATTTAAGTGTCTGAAGACTTAGATATATTCTTTCGAGCCCTCTTTTTAGGAGGGACCCTTCCTTCGAGAAAAGTCTCATTTTCTAACTGCTTATCCGGTAAAATAGGCCATATTCGCTTATTTCGCTTGTCCTGGGCTGTTCGGATCGCTGATAAGTTAACGAATACAATTGCGCACAATCGTGCTATCAATTACCACCATACCATCATGCCATCGTACCATGAACCATTAGTGCACCACCGGCCCTGACAATTGTGTCAAGTTCAGCCACCCGCGCTGCGAGACATTTTCTGACATAATTTTGGTCAGATACCTTATCGAGTCTAGCAGTAAAAGGCAGACTGGTGATTGGCGCCGCGGCACCTTGATATGCAGGTACGTCTCTCTACTATTATTAAATTGCACTTGCAGGTCGCGTTCCGCTTTCTTCAATGTTCAACTGGGCCGAGGTGCCCAGGTGAGTTAAAATGATTGGCAGCCTGTGCGCGAGCCGCAACAAGGCCCCAAAGGTGCCCCAAACAATTTAGGGGCAAAAAAGTGGCATCACACTTGTAACGGTGCCGAAGACCGATAATGCTCAATTCTTCATTCGTACTTCCCGTCAGTGGACAAGCTGTCATCCCAATTATGCATTGTCTCTGTGCGCTGAGCGAAACCCCAACTGCCATGCATACAGCAGCAGCATGACCCGAGGATGACTCGTGGTCGCCAAAGGGGAGATTGTCTTGCGTCGAAGGACTCGAACGGTATCCACAGAGCCATAGCTGCGAGAAATGCACACCTGCGATCCTCCAAATCTTGTATCCTGCGCCCCCGAGGCACAGCTGCAGGATTGGCGGGCAGACCGGTGCGTAGGGCGTCTGGGACGTTTATCCTTGGAGTCATCATCAACTGACTGGGTACCCCGGCGCCCCGTTCAGGGCTGTTCCCCTGATGAAACCATAGCAACTGTTGACATCCCTGCTGCAGAAGGCTGGTATGGGTATGGAGCAGCTTGGAGCACAGACTCTGGACGTTCCGTTCTGTTCTCCAAGCGACGAAGCCCTCAATCATCCCGACCCCACCGGGGCCTTCTAGTTTGTCTTCGAATCATTGTTCCACCGTCCTGGATCTTGCTACGGTTGCATTATACACGTGCACCGCGTACCGTCGCTACGGACCGTCTACGGACACTGACCAGATACCAGGCACCACACGTTGCGGGCCTGCCTTAGCCACGGCACTACTTACGACATTGCGACCTCGCTACCTCGCATTCCTTACAGTCGCACCAGCCCCACCAAGGCTAAGGAGGTAACACATCATATCAGCCTACGGCTCGTTCGGCGCAGATTCCCCTCGGCCCATCAGCCTGGGGTTGCTTCAGGACAACCAAACGCCGCTACATGTTTATCCATCTCCATCATCATGACCGTCCCTCATCCCAGGGCCGGCACGAAAGAGCGGTTTGACCGCACCAAGTAGCGCATGACACGACGTCACTGCCGCCTGCGCTGTTTTGGCAAGCCGGCCTTGTGCAATCTAACTGCGAAATGATCGCTGTCGAGCCTGGCCCATGAAGCGACATTCGACATGTGGCATGACGGAGAATGAGAGTGTGAGCGAGCGAGCGAGTGAGTGAGTGAGTATCTAATAACCTTGGTTGGCGAGCATGAGCCAAGCGAGCCAAAAGTGACTACTACAAGCAAAGTGCTACTACACTACAGCCGGCCGCCACACGCGTGCGTGTGGACGACAGTGTGCGGAGCTGTTCGCATACTACGCAGTACGCGCCCCCATCACATTATCGACGACTCGTCAGAATGGGTACGTACGTTGTACCGGTCGTCGGCAGGGAAGATCTTTGTGATCTTCCCTATTATTCCCTGTCGCCACTGGCCAGGGGTTTCCCCTTGCTCACCACTTGATTCACACCACTTGCGGGTCTGCCTCGCTACCAAATTCATAGATATGCTTTCCCTCACACGTAATGTCCACCCCGCAGAACAGCAGGACCACACCCATCTGCACGCGTTGATCTTCCTATTGGACTTTCCCACTACAACGGTCATGCGTTCATCCGCAGCATCCACGCCGGACTAGCGTAATGAAGGACCAATGGGCACCTTCTCAGATGGCCCAGCCGAGATGTTGCCCTCAACCTTGTCAACTCTCTGCTCCGAACTTGCTCTTGCTGGCCGTCCCCCTTCGGTATGCTGCGGGCTATGGCAAGTTGAAGGATGAATGCGCTCAACGCCATGGCGAGTCAGCGACGTTTGGTCTGTCAAGGAGATGTCGGATGAACAGGTTTGCTCTTTCATGCTTTTCTTCTACTTTTAGATGTGTCTGTCATGAAAGCTTAATGCTTCGTACCTGGCGTGGCATCAATGGGCTAAGGGGCTTGTCTCTTGAGCCGTCATATCAATGCATCTCAACTCTGAGATTCGCTCCGTCTTTCTCTCTGATACCGGGGCCCGTAACAGCAAGGGTGTTGGCTTTTGGTGTTGGTTCTCTATGGCAGACCACCATGACACGGCATTAGCCATTCAGCCGAGGACCCCAAAAGTCAATGGCCCGCTCGATATACAACGCTTTACTGCCCTTATCCATGGCCAAAGAGGGCAGTGTGGCTCAGCAAGTCAAAAAGACGTTTACGGCATTCTCCTTTGAATTGTCTCGCTATCACAGCTGGCACCCGCTAAAATGCGGCTTTTGTCATGACGAAGGGCCTAAAACGTGCATCGGTACCCTTCTCAATATCTAGACCGTATCTGGTCAGGCACACCGTACAGGAAGGAACCCCCCCTTTCCCCCCCCCCCCCCCCCCCGGCTCCCCCCACCCAAGGCCATGAGCAGGTCGCCCACCGCCCGTGCGGGCCCTGTCGTGGGTTCGGGTCCAGCCTGGACATTTCTCCGTCAAGACATGCGGTACTGTTCGGTATTAATTCCACCTCTGTCGTCCATAAGAACAGGGGTTTTCCTCCCAGGGCCTTGTTACGACCACGGATAACCTTCACACTGCAATACATACCTGGGCCTGTCAATACAAGGGCCTCTGAGGCGATCAACCCCACTGGAGCATCGGTCGACCCTCTTCAAATTTATACAGATCTGGTCCCCAATCAAAGGAGGCTCAAATGTTGGAAAGCGACTACTTCATCTTCGCTTATTACCTCGCCGCTATTTGACAAAGTCGACTCGCATGTCTTACTTTCACCTTCGTTCTTCATATTAGTCGACAGCACCTGAACTTGACGTCACCTTTTGTCCAGTACAGTATTCACAAGTCTGATCTTCGTTTCGAAGGGCTGGTCTCGATCTTTATAGGACTCTTCCTCTTCCACCGGCAGGCCTCATCACTCTCGTCCCCGTCTTCAACACAGGTCCCTCTCGCATACGTTTTGACAGGAGAATATCTGCTTTAATACGCGGAGAGCTTCTAGAACCGACAGCTGGACGACTCAAGGACTCATTCATTCACTTCACGTTAGGGTCCATATACCAATTTTCTGCTGCAGTATCTGTTGAGCAGAGATCGATTCGAACCCGTTCAGGATTGACACTACTACACCACCAAGTTCCTTCGTTACCTCTCCACACACACATTCGTACCTAAAAGGCCTCCATAACAAGTCCAGAGTCTAAGCACTTCGACATTCGTTAAGAAAGGAGCAGTTTCTAGCCAACAGCGCCTTGTTCAAAGCAGCTGTTACCTCCCGCCATCGGATCTTACCAACTCCCGAGAAATCCCCAATATATACATTCCAATGCTCGTTTCCAGGCAGTTTGACTCGGAGAACCACTGGTCCAGCAAATACGAGACCGTTTTCCACAAGCCTACAAGCCCACGCATGTCGAACTTCGAGGGTCCGTTGTCAACACAGCCTGAGTGGCAGGGGCACTACTCGTTCCTTCCTCCTGGGGAAAACAACCTGTTTGCACAACCATTCGACCAAGTGTCTGGCTCCAGCAACAACAATAGCAACAGTAACAGCAATGATGCCTCAGCACAACGGCGCCCAACAAGCGCTCCGAACAATGCTCTAGAGAACCCCAACCAGCCTGGTGGACAGTCACCCATGGTACAGAACCGTGCCCTGGACCCCCTGGGGCTACGGGCCCCCAAGGCAGAGTCTCCTACACGGGAACAGACTGCGGCACGAAGGGGTTCGTATGGAGTCAAGGCCGAGTCTACGCACGAAGACTCGCTCGCTTCCACAGTTACTCCACCAATGTCGCTGGCTTCTAACCCGCTGAGTTCTGTTTCTTCAGCAGGACAGACGGACATGACAGCAAGTCAGAGTGGCAACGAAGAAACCATGGTGGAGAAAGACGAGGATGACGATGTGTTGGACGACGACGAGATGCTCGAAGGAGATGGCGAGTCGACACAGCCCCAAACGGCAGCAGAGCGAACAGCTGCGAGACGGAAGATGAAACGGTTTAGGTGGGTGCCACAAGCAGCTTGCGAAAAAGAAAAAGATGCGCGATTGCTAACGTTTGGCAGACTTACGCACCAGCAAACTCGGTTCCTCATGAGTGAATTCGCGAAGCAGCCTCATCCAGATGCTGCACATCGCGAGCGACTTTCGAGGGAGATCCCTGGTCTGAGCCCAAGGCAGGTCCAGGTATGGTTTCAGAACCGGTAAGGATACTACAACCCCACATCCCATTATAGTAACAATGTGATACTAACAAGGATGATATAGCCGTGCGAAGATCAAGCGGCTCACAGCCGACGATCGTGATCGCATGATCAAGATGCGCGCCGTCCCTGACGACTTTGACAACGTGCAGGCTCTTCACTCCCCCTATGGCGCCGTTCACGCGTTGGGCACACCCATCAGCTCGGCTGTGGATTTTGGAAATGCCTCGTACGCCGAGCACATGATGCGTCCAATGATGGTGGATCCGATGCGGAGAGAAGGCGAAGATCATATGTCCCCATCAGCGTTAAGCCCCGCATTCGGGTCCATTGGTTTCGCGGCGCCCGGCAGCATGGGCACTCCGGATATCCTATCGCCCATGTCGCCTCCAGGAAACGAGCGGGGGTACTACTCTAGCCACGTTAACAACCCCTTAGGCAGCGGTCCACGGACCTCGAACCCCTTTGCGCGCCAGGGCGGCAGCATGGACACGGGGATGCAGATGCACAGCCACTCGCGTCAACAACCGATGCGTCCTCTGCAGCCGCTTCAGCTCAGGGAGACTATGTCAAGGTCGAGATCGGACCAGCTACAGTCGCCCTTACGATCCAGCATGTCGTGGAAGGGCGATGCCATCAACTACAACTATCAGGCAGGAAGTGGCAGCCCGGGAGTAGGAGGCCGTCAACAATCTCTGTACCAACCAGAGATGACCAGTACGCCGACCAGCATGAGCTATGAACCTGGTTCTTACTCTAGTAAGCCAATGCATTTCTCATGCCGCTTAAGTACAACATGCTTATAAGTCCACAGCCACCGGTGTCCAGTCACCCCAAAGCCACATGAGCTACTCCACGCTGCAGCAGCCTCCACGAAACAACAACTCGCGGTTGCGAGCCGCCTCGGCTACGTTGCCCCTCGGCCTGGATCTGCGGACTCAGTTCCGATCCGTTTCCTCAGGTCATAACCTCCAGCCGCCAGCTCACTCATCGATCCCTAGGGCAGCCTCTACTGCTCCTTACTCGTCCGCCTATACATCAAGCTACCCTTCGGCGCCCTTGACTGCGCCCGTCGAATTCTCCCTTCCGCGGACGCCAGGCGTGAGACACGATTACTCAATGCCCCAGATGAGCGCCCCGATTGCGCCCTCCCAAGACTTCTCTCAGGCCCTCCACGGGAACATGGGCCAGAGCATAAGAACCCCTATGCGAGATGCCTTCGGCGGTGGACCTCTGACGACTCAGAGCCAGGGGTCTGGTGAAAGGAGTGAGGATTACTTCCACCAGGATGGTTCAGCACTGGAACGGAAGCGCAGCTTCAGCGTCTCTCAAGGCGGCCCTTCTCCCCCGGGACCTTCCCCTTACCACTCCACATAAACCCAACCGACATACGAGAATTGTTAAGAGTTTTTACACTTATACGCATACGCATTTGGGCCGGCATCTTCGGTTCGCGATTTCTTCGATTCTCTCCTCGAAACAATGCCCATTTAGTAGTCTTTTTTTTGGGCACTCTGTTACCCTGTGTTACTGTATACTTTCTACGCCACAAGTTCTTCTTGGATTGGTATTTTTTAGGTTTTGTTTTTACAGATGCATATTACGGTGCGAGCGTGTCAAATGGGTTCTGGAAAGGGCTGGCTGGTTTCTCTATGAATTGATCGGAACCGGCGGCGTGTCTGCAGAAAACTGACAGACTGATAAAACTGTCGAATATGTCTGGAAGTATACTTTTGAGAAGCTCATACGAATGACGCGACATGGAAAGAAACAAGTTAAAACGGGGGCCGTGTTGGCTACTATTGCATATAGCTCCACGACTGGAGTGGGAGATTCTCCATCGGCGCCAATCTCTTTGGGTTGCGCTTTTCAGAGCGCTGGGAGGCTGATGAGAGATACTCAACTCCTCCCACCATGTACAAAGTCTTCATTTCACTACTTTCTCTCTTGAGCACACAACATACATAACATAGCATAGTGGTGCTGATGGGATTGCACATTATTATAACTTACACACTGCTCGGTTCCCCCGTATTGGTGATAGTTAAGACTTGAGCTTTGAGCACGCAGTATTCTACCCACAGGATCGTAGAGGTTGACCAATAACAACCGATGGCTAGGTTCCAAAGTTTGACTGCGCCTGCTATCGAACTCGACGTCAAATTAGGCGTCACCTGCCATCTCCGCAGAACCAGTCCCACAACCCAGTTCGACGCGGGATCGTAACTAACCTCTCTGTGTTACGGTATGTCAAATCTCTCCGAACCGCGTCTTCCTCTCTTGTGTCTGGTTTCTACTTACTAACCAATATCTGGTCACGGGCATTTTTCCTTCTGTCCTTTTCTTGCTTCTACATACATACACCTTCACAGTTCGGAATGCAACGCCGATAGATGGGGAGCAATATACTCTGGAGATCTCTTCACCCGACCAGGGAAGAAATGTCCGATGGCCGAACACGCTTTTGGCTCTCTCCCAATACGACGGTCTGCGTCTAGCTTTTCTAGCGTCCTACAGTCTCAGACAGATACCTGTACAGCCACGTCATGAGAGCAAGTCTGTCTAGCCTGTCGGCCAGCCAGCGGCTCATGGCCGTCGCCGAGCGTAGAAGCGAAGGGGTGGCCTCGGATTAGGTCACAGGTCTAACCGGCAGGCCGACAATACTGTTGCTACCGCTACGACCTACTGCCGCTTCCTGGCCCATAACCCGTGCAGCCCAGAGAGTTATCCTAGGGCATCGACGCCAGTAACTTATGTAATTGGGAATTCCCTGTATTGGAGTGCATATATACTATGCATCGTGGGGTCAACGCAGTGTGTACCTAGACACACAAGAAAGGGGTGGGGAGAGGGGGAATTGATGACTGCATTGGGTCGCACAAAGGCCGACCACCACCAGCAGCCGCAAGACCACAGAGCAGAGACCAGAGACCAGAGAAGTTTCACAGCGCGCTGCGTTGTGTGTTACTTACACTACTGTCATCAGTCATCAGTCTAGCTAGGAAAATCCCTGACCCCGGGCCTTGCGATGAAGAAGACATGGACACAAACGCCCAATTGCTCGCGCCCAGATCACAGAGATGCATTATTTGGCCATGTACCCGCGGTAACAAACACATTTGCAGAAAAGATCAGAGAAAGAAAGGCTGCTTTCGCCACTGCCGTCTGGTTCTCCCTAGGCCGACAGACGAACGAACAATGAAAACCCAAATTCAAGCCCCGTTGCTTGGCTTTCCAGGATTTCCGGCCGAAGCATCTTACCTCGCACACTGCCTGACAGATGCACTACGACGCTGAGGGATCTAACGGGCATTTTGGCTACAATTAGGACATATTACGGGAGTACAGCAATACTAGTCCAAACAGCCAGCTAGCCTACTATCCCCCCCTTGCGAACGGTATAATGGTGAGCGGCCGGCTGATGATGATGGGTTGGTTCATCAGTGGGTGGGTGAGTGGGCTGTTACCTACATCATAGTTGGACCACCTGCCGCTCTTACCTCCTCCTTCATAGGAAATGGGGTGGTGGGCAGCATGTCAACGCAGGTCAGAGTTGCATTCCCCACGAGGTTTTGACATTGAAGACACCACTACGACTCGACCAAGATATTGGATTGTCTGCCATGCAGACATCACCAGCACCGTCCGCATGGGCTACCTGATAGGCACTTGGCTCTGTTGAGGGTCGCCAAGCAAGGTCTCAACAACGTCCGTCATGATGAGCCCGGATACAAGCAAATCGATGTATAGCCAAACAGAGACAGAGAGTATCTGGGCCACCGGATCGTATTAATACCAGTTTCTTCAACGGCAATTCCACACGGCTCGGCCCCCGGAGGCCCGTCAAGGCACAAACAGGGGAGCATTGTACGATTCGTTTGCCTTTTTGCAATTTTACCATGAAACTGACGGACCTGGCAGATGTGGGCGCGTGTATGAGCGAGCCACGCTGCCACGGATCCGATTGAAACAAAGTTTGGTTCGTGTTATGCAACTGGCCGTACAAGCCGAAAAGGGGAATTAGGAGGGGCACGGGGAAGGCTATAACATGTCCTTTTAAGACACAAGTACAGCGAAACCCGGGCCCACCATCACCTTTCTACGGTACCATTCCTTTCCTCCAGCTGAAAAAGAATCCCAGGGAACGGTTATTCTCCTTGCTTTGGAGATGTTTCGCTCCAAGCTTTGGCTCATACCACGGTGTTATACGGGGACGTATTTGTCTGTGTGTCCGTAGATATATGCTCGCTCGGCCACGCTGAGATTATTTGCAATCCCTGACACTACAATACCTACCCGATGATGACACTGGCCGTGCCCTTGCCGGTCTTTGCCATCCTTTGCCGATTGCTGGGCCCGATTGCTGGGCTGCCTATCAGTGCTACCCGATCACATCACAACTGGGGTTGGTCATGGGCGTGCCGTTGCATTGATGGAGGCCCAGCCAGTCAGCCCAGCCTAGCGCGTAGCCAGCCTGCTGCGATCCGCCCTGGGGGCGAACGGGGCGGTCCACGGAAAATGTTGGACTCAGGTATCATCAACAATAAACAAGTTGCCGTTGACACAAACTCGTGCTGTGCGCAGTTACCAGCCAGACACCTTCGACCCTTAGGTAACGCGCACAAGAAACGCCACCCGCTTCTTCCGCTGCCATGTGGTCTTATTAGACTAAGACACAGACACAGACAAAGCCACCGGAAACGTGACGCGACGCCAGCCCAGCCAGCCACCGCGAAGCCGGAGATGAACGTCCTGGCTTGAAGCTTTGCATTGAGAACAAGCAGTTGGGGAAAAAACACAAAGCAGAAAAAAAGTGCCGAGATGTGGCTGACAGTTATTACTAACGGACACCCACCCCCCTGATCCCTGCTCTTCTGCCAGGGATTCTTTATTCATTTCTAACGCTTTAAACTAACTAGGCTCTAGGCTCTGAGGGAGCGCGATCCGGTACTAAGCCCACTAATATCTCTAACACTAACTGTCTTGGGCGGGCTCGGGAGTGTGGTTCCTTGATGGCGGCAAACACACAGAGATCCATACCAGAAAAGCGAAAGAATTACGACGAGAGAACCGCCGGGTTCCTGGCTCACTCCTTCCCACGGCCTCATTTTTCTGTTCACTTTCCCCCACATGCAGTTTAGTACTAGCCCGAGTATGAGCCAGATACGGTAGTAATCCGTGAAACTCCCATCTTGGTTCTCGCAGTCATGTCATCCTGTCATCTTATTAGCCTTTTGCCTAAATAAATCATTTCCATGTCCCTCGCCTCCCCCAGCCGCCCGGCTGACCCCCAGTGTTATGCTGGACAGGGGCTCTCTTCACCAAATGACCTGTATTTTCCTGGGCTGACCATGCCGCGAAATGATATCAGCGTTGTCGTCATAACTTTCTTTGCGGTAATCATATACATAAACATACATACCTCCAAGTGGCGGCGCCTTCACGGCTGCGAACCCCAGGCCCCGACTAACTGCATGGACGAACGGCGCAATTTGCAGGCTTGTGCAGATTTCCTCTGGCTAGCTTCCGGGTTCTAGTCAAATTGTCGGGATTTATCGACGAACAATCCGCCGCATATGTGCTGGGGGATATACGTGGGGAAAAGCTTAATTTCGCACTGTGCTTGTGATTAGTTCTGTATAAGTTACCATTTAATTTATAAAATCCAGATTCGTGCGCGCATGAAAGGAAAAGCTCAAGGAAAAGCTCCTTGATTATTCGTAATGATTTAAGCGTAAGCCACTGTTCAGTTCACCGGTGAAGTTATCCGATGGTATATGGTGTATACTTTAGCGGTGGTGTTCTTATTCGTAGTTTTCTCGTCCATGTGAACGTCCACTACTCCCAAAAGAAAGACAAAAACTCGCCATGCTCTGCGGATTGAATGGAAAAAGGCAAGAAAAATGTCAGGAGGCTAATAATAGTGGCTGTACATGCAAGTCATCGATGATTTCTCCCCGAGCCCGCCTGTCGACAAGCAGGTATCTATCTCCGTTCGTCCAGAAGGCCCTTTTTTCGGGCCTCAATTACCTGACGGCTAACTAGACGATGGCGTGTCAGAACGGGAGGGGAGTCTCCACGCAGTAGCAGCAGCCACTGCATAGGCCCGATCTGAGGGGGAAGTGTTCCATTGGGGGCAGGCCTAGTAAACAAAGTTTGGTAAGACGGAAATTTGGTTGGGGCCGGTGGGCTTCGAGACTAGACCTGCTGCCCTGAGGCCATCATCATCGCCGTGGCCTGGACGTCTTGGATAGCAGCGCCTCTTGGCTGCTGAAGATTTCTGGATGCGGACCGACACGGCAGTTGGGAGATACCACCCAGGAATACTAGTAGAAGACAGTCGGGTAGAAGACGAGACGGAGACGAAACGGTAGCGTTGAGTCTCTATGGTTCTTTAACCGTTCGTGATGTGTGACTTGCCGTGACCGTCTCCAAGGAGCTACGCGAGGGCGGGAGAATACCTCTCCTGGCCAAGCGTACAGCTTCTTCCATTCTACAACTTCAGATAAGCCCGACACGTAAACAAATGCTCCCTTCTCTACAAAAGCTCCTCGTAGGGGAGAAGGGCATGGAGAAACCCCAAGTTGTCGTTAAAGCCTCTGATCTATCGTTGTTAAATGAGTAAATGCTTGTAATTCATCTAATCTGGAGTTCTGAGATGTTGGATGGAGCCCCTTAATGAAGCGATATTGAGACTTCATTTCAACCACGCGATGTGAATATGAACATGTTCAAAAGTCGTATGGGTAAAGCTGGAGAGCACATGGCCAAGCGGTGACTTTCATAAGACAAGCAGTCAAATCCAAATTGATACTAGTAATTAAGAGCCTTGAATACTTCTCAATGTGAAATCCGTACTCTGGCATTCCTGGCTCTTCGGTTCGCGTCGCCGTAAGACTGGACTCGCGCTATCGGACGGCTCCCCGGAGCACAGGAAGGAGCTGCGAATAGCCTCAGTTCGAAGCACTACTTGCGGGCTCGGTCAGTCAGCCCTATGATTTTTTTCTCAATCGCTACACTGCACGATTTCACACCAAGGCATATCGCTCTCGAGCATCACAGACATATCAACAGCTTTAGATAGCCTTGAATCGCTCGATACACCCCTTCGTCGCCCCCTAAATTCCATAGCATATGAACGACACCACCAAACATTGCGATGGCTTCACAGGCATAGTATGATCAGTGAGTCTTTCACCTTGCAGGTTACCTCATTATCTTTATCTATCACTTCTCTCTTCTGTCTTGGCCAATGCATACCATCCTCCTCGCCACTTGCATCCTCCATGCGGTTTCGTGCTTCCGTTTCGCTGCGACTGCCAGGAACCTAAGGAAATATACAGTTGTTGTCTTCAGGCTTCGGGCCGTGGTAATTTAAGCTTGACCGTGCGACTGCAGGCTGTATACACTCTAGTAGTTGGACAAGCTCAAGTTAACTTCTCTGAGGCCGTCGCAGATGACATTTCCCGGTGTACAATGCTACACCTCCTGACTAAGGTATACCACAGCTGCGTCTATACCCTTCGATCACGCCGTAGCGCTTTCGACGACCGATATGGCCTTGGTTATCCCTTCTCAGGAGGCGTATAGGAGGCGTATAATACAACTCGATCGACGTTTTTGCGGCGTCTCAAAGATTTCCGAGCTCGACCTACCTTCTAATCGATCGATTCGACACCATCGTAATATAGAGTGTAACCCATGGAGGCAACATCGATTATGAAACGCCCTCTGACGTTTCGTACAGTCGATGCCGCACGCTCGCGTGTAAAACACGATGCGTTTGGAGGGCAGCTTTTCACGGACCTCTATGCGCCCAGTTAGCCTTGCTGTGGGTGTCATGGCTTGAGCATAGCCGCTGGGTTTCCTTTGTATCACTATGCGCCGTTGAGACACCTTTCCAGAGCTCTCTTTTGAAGCTTGTCTACATCAACACCCTTACATTGAAGAGAGCTCCAGTGAACGTGCTGCCTATCTCCTAGCCGAGAACCTGACTCGCGGCAGGGAGGGCTCAATCCACGAAGTCTTGTGCGAGATCAAGACGAGCATCAGGTTGTTTGAATAGAGGCATTGTGGTCGGTTGCTTCATGTTATGCTGGCTACTGTCATACTTGACACCAACTGGGTTGCTACGAATACACCGATAGAATACCACCTTTCATGAACTTCTTTCGAGTTAACGTTTTGGGCAAACACATCTCCCACCTGTTAAAAGCAACATGGGGGAGTCTGTGTTGTATCGGCAGATCTAAGCAGTGATCTGAGCAGTAACACACCACCCATCAACTGAATATGGGCCTCGGCCTGGTAATATTACATGTCTTTGGCTTGCTTTGGTTTGAATGGCTCAACCCCGAGTCCCAACTGGCAGCGGTTTTCGACGACTCAACCACCGTATCCCTTTGTGGATTTAAACCGTCAATGCCCCTACAAGAATTGAATCCTTTAGGTTCAAAGCGGTGATGAACAATGTTTCGGTCTGACCGTCGATTACAGCTAAACACACCATACCGTTACAGTCTAATAGTCGTAGAAGCCCTTGCCACTCTTCTTCCCAAACCAACCCGCATCAACCATCTTTCCCAACAGGATACTCGGTCGGTACTTTGAATCGCCTGTTTCCTGGTACAAGACCTTCATGATGGCCAAGCAGGTGTCCAAGCCAATAAAGTCAGCCAGCTGGAGGGGTCCCATGGGAACATTGGTGCCATTCTTCATCATGGCATCAATGTCATCCCGCGTGCCAACCCCAGTCTCGAGACAGATGATCGCCTCATTGATATACGGCATCAGAATCCGATTAGCAATAAATCCTGGCGAGTCCGCAGACACGGAGGGAATCTTCCCCATTGCCTTGCAGAACTCGACCGCGGTGTCGACAGTCTCCTTGCTCGTCTGAAGCCCGCTGATGATCTCGACACCCTTCTGCACAGGCACCGGGTTCATGAAGTGAGTCGACACCACACGCGAGCTTGCAGACAGATCCGTGGGGTCCTTGGTCGTGGAGGCTGCTATCTTGGTGATGGAAATCGAAGACGTATTGGTCGCCAAAATGGTATGCTTGGGGCACACCTTGGCCAGCTTGGCGAATATGTCGAACTTTAGGCTGGAAATCTCAGGAACAGCCTCGATGACGAAATCAACACCGGAAAGATCCTCAATGGCGGTACTGGGAGACAACAAAGATCGGGCCTTGTCGGCCTGGTCCTGGGTGAGACGTGATTTGGACACGTCCTTGGCTAAGAGTTTCTCTAGACGAACAGGTCAGTATGTTGCTCGACAAACAGCCCACCGGGTTAGAGACAGGATGACCAACCTGCAAACCCCAATCCTTTGTCCAGAGCAGCCTGAGACTGGTCGATAAGTGTGACAGGTATTCCAGCTTTCTGTGCGGCCACAAGAGCTATCCCCAGGCCCTGGATGGGTGTAAGCCTTCTTGATGTGTGGTGGTGATCACATGGAAATCCACTTACCATCTGTCCCGCCCCAATGACACCCAGGCTCTTAACTTGGGCTGCATTTCGGGCAGCACTTGAGCTGAAGAGCCTGGCCTGAGTTGCAAGCTTGAAGGCTTGTCTTCTTCCAATCGCACTCGCCATCTTAGTTGGAAATACCGAGTTTCTGGCAATGTCACTGTTGTAATGAAGTCACGAGGAATCAAGGGAGATGCTGGTCTAGTTCTCCGGCTAACCTCGGCCCCGCATAACTGTTCTAGGCCAGCTGCAAGCTCCTATCGATAAGGTACTTGGAGCTTGGAGTCCTAGTCTACTTCATGCAGATGACCTTTGGGTTTCTCAGTTCTTGTGGCAGTCCAAGTCTCTAACTCGATATACTTCGTTGTGATCTTGAATTAATCCATGGATTGTAATGACCCAGAGAGTCTACAAGCAAGAACAGGCCAATCATGGTGGTCAATTGGTTGCTTTAGGTGCTTCAAGCAGAAGGATGCAATAAACGGGGCAACCATTAGACGGTGGGGATGGGGCATGGTGATATCGCTAAACGCGTCGCGAGTCCTTAAATGGGTGAGCTCTCAAGCGGAACGCGCTCGACGCGTCTCCATCCAAATTTCTGAGTCACCCGTATCTTCAACTCGCCAAACCTCGCAGTCCATGTCAGCGAATTGAGTCGCAAACCGCCCCTGGCTTACCAGAGAGAGCCTCTCTCACCCAAGATGGAGTCCTCAGAGGGTACCTCGGACATCGTGCACCCCGAAGTTCGGGCGCATATCAACAGTCTCGTCTCTGCTGTAAGTGAAGTGCGGGTTGCTGACGTGGTTCTCTCGTGTACTGATGCTGCCATTTAGCTCGGTGGTTTCAGCGCCGAAGATGACGGACGATATGTTATGGGCGACTCGGCCCTCGAGGTCCTCCGAGATATCAAGAAATGGATCCGATTTTACGATGAGAAGACGAACCGAATGGACGTTGCACGATGCTTAGCCGACGCGAACTTGGTGGACGGCGACTTGTTGCATATTCTGGCTTCCTGGCCACAGAACGCGACCGATAACAGGTTCAAGGCTCGGGCTGCTTTGGCTTGCTTCGAAATCATGGTACCGTTGACATGGCCACTCGAGCGCAACCACGAAGAGATGACCGTCAACCACCACCGGCACATGCCGGTCCTGCAGCTTGCTCAAGTGGCCTACAAGCGCTCCATCATCAATTTCGACGCCGCCCAGATTTTGCATACCGCTGTTCGAGTCGCACTTCCGTCAATGGCCTTGCCACGCAACAATCGAACCCCCCGAGACGAAGGCATCATCAAACTAGTTCTGCTATTCCTTCGCAATATGGCCATGATCTCGCCTCCTCCCAATGTTCAATACGATGGCGACGAGTCGCACATTTCAAGATCCGCCTTGATCGACGCTTTCTCGTTCCAGGATATACTGTTGACTATTTTGACGCTGGCTTCGAATATGGGTGAGGACTTCAATCATGAAGGTGTTATAGTCATGGAGATCATCTTCCATCTTGTGAAGCGTGTCGATGTCTCGAAGCTCTTCATGGACGAAAAGCAGCTCGGCAAGACAAATGCGAATGAACTCACGTCCTTGATGAACAAGGAAGCTGCAATGCACCGACCCCACAACAGGAAAGCCCCAACGAGACACAACCGCTTTGGCGCCATGGTATGGGTACAGCGTGGAGATGGTAAAATGTCCACCATATCTGGTCAGGACGCCCTGTTGGACGCTGCGACGCGGAAGCAAAAGATGGACGACAGCAAGACCTATCGCCCACCAAGAAGAGCCAGGAAGGACATGGAACCGAAAGATCTAGGACCAGTGGTGTCTTTGAACGCAAGAGCACGCCAGCAATTACGGGGCTTCGTGGAAGAGTTCTTGGACTCGGGCTTCAATCCCCTTTTCCTGAACGTCCGAAAGAAGTTGGACGATGGGAAGGAGTACGTTTTCGGGTACCATTACCAGCAATTCTTTTACCTTGTAGCGTGGTTTCTTGAAGCTCAGAGAGCACGCACAAAGGCTACAAAAAGCAGTCAAGTCGCAGGTGGTGACGATGTCGGGAGCTACAACCTTGTGGCTACTGTTCTGAACCAGGAGATGTTCATTACCCTCAACCGATCCATGTCCACCTCGCTGGAAGGCAAGAACTGGCAAGAGCTTTGCGCCGCCATGAGATGCTTCACCCAAATTCTCCTTACCGTCCAAGATATGTCAGAGTCGGGAAATGAGGATGACGAAGAGATCGCCGAAAACATCTTGAGCAGAATTTTCTACGAAGAGGAGACGCACGACCGCGTGGCAAACATTGCCAGAAATTACAAGGACCAAGGATTCGAGTATCTCGATAGCTGTACCGAACTCGCGCATACGTATCTTCGCATCCTGGAAGCATATGCCAAGCAGAATGTGGACATGCAAGTCCGATCTCGTCGGAGGATCAGAAGGAAGAAGGCAGCGAAAGCGGCGGTTGCAGACGATGCGAACCCAGCCGCCGACGATGAATCAGAAAACGACCAGGCAAGCGCAGAACGAACAACGAAGGAGCGCAAGTTTGATTTCAGTCGCTTTGCAGCTCGTTTCATCCCTCAAGGTGTCATAGATACATTTGTGAAGTTCACTAAATATTATCAGGATCTGAACGATGCTCAACTCAAGCGAGCCCACCGGTTCTTCTACCGAGTGGCTTTCAAACAGAACATGAGTGTCATGCTCTACAGAGCTGACATCATCCACTTATTCTACAGCATGATTAAAGGTCAACAACCGCTGGACAAGGGCTGCGGGATGTATAAGGAATGGGAGGAGCTGGTGAAACAAGTGCTGAAGAAGTGCATTCGCAAAGTCGAAGAGCGACCAGCTCTGATTATCGAAATGCTCTTCTCCAAAATCAACGCAACGGCCCATTATTTGGAGTATGGATATGAGAAACAGACGATTGCCAAATCCACGCCTAAGCCAGCTGCCGAGCTAGAATTTCGGACTATTGTCGAGCGCGACCAGCAGATTGCAGTTGCAGTTGGGGCGCTGCTGGACAAGAACCTGGCTCATCATATCACATGGGTCAAGGATCAGTTATCGTCGGCAGAGACCGAACGGCGAGCGTGGGAGGCGGCCGAGAAGGCGATGCCATCCGTCGAAATAACCGGCGACGAAGGTGTGGATCAATCTATGGAGGCTAACATGACCAAGGAAATGCCCTTGATCAGTGAGTTTATCATTCAGTTCCTGTCGTCAGTGAAGCTATACTAACCAACAAAGCCGTGCGTCCCGATGATGATGTGCGCCGGACGGCCATGTTCAAGAACTCACACCTCCGACTTCTCATGAAGTTGGTTGGGTTCGAGCGTCTAGCACCTACGCTTGATGAGACACCCGAATCGGCGTGGATAATTCCGTCATCTCTCAACGCAGACCATCTTCAAGAATCTTTGGACTTCATCAAGAGGGCAGAGTTTGACCCTCCAACCTTCGACGATGGCAGGTTAGCCGAGGATCAGCTGAGAAGGAAGACGGCGCCGCGGAAGACCGCAGTATTTGACGATGATGACGGAGAAGACGAGGACGAGGAACTGTTCCCCGCCAATGTACCTTCAACCCATAAAGCTGCAGCAAAGCCATCGGACAAACCTAAGAAAACAAGGCGTCGCCGCCGCCAAGACCAAGATGCAGAACTCCTAACGGAAGACCAGTTAGAAGAGCGCGCCAGGAAACGCCGCGATCACGAGAAGGAGAAGGCTCGCCGATTCAAGAGTGAGCTCTACATCAACTCCGATGATGATCTCACGGATGAAGAGCGAGACCGTGAATTCTTCGAAAGCGAGGAGAGACTTCGCCAGAAACAGAGAGCAGCGATACTCGGCATCAAGCCCCCGTCACCAAAGCTCCTAACGGCTAAGCGGAAAGCCATTGTGCTTGCCGATAGCGATAGCAACGATGACGATGATATGGTCTTGACACAAGAATCGAAGTCGAGCCGGGCGAATGTTGCGGAGAAGGATGGAGATACATCCGGCACAGACGACACACCACCTTCTTCCAGTCCACATGCGGACTCGGCAAGCGGGGCAAAAAGGAGGAGAGTATCGAAGGAGCCGAGCCCCGCTCAAGTTGATGGTGAGCCCACAAGTGCCGACGTTGATATGGATGATGCGGATGACGAGGATACACCGGCAGCGAAGCCGGCACGGGGACGGCCAAGAGCCAAGGCTGGTTTTATCATTGACAGCGATGATGAGGAATAATGATGGAATTTGGCCTCACGAGAAGGCGTTTAGGTTGGATTATACGGGTTACTGTACGTTTCTGCAACATGAGGGTCAGAATAACCCTATAGTCCAGTTGAATTTTCAAAGTTGAGTTGATGCAGCATGTATACTCTGGAAGTGGGCCTGGTACCGAAGTTTGTATACCTATGGCTACCTGAACCGAGCACTGGTGAGTTCTCAAAGCCCCCTGAACCAACGAGGGCCCATCTCCTGACTATGCGATTAAGATTGACCTATCGAAACGGAGTGAACCACTACCAGTTTCGCAACAAAACCGATATCCCACTCGCACAGTATACCGAAGACGTTTATCTTGACCCTCAACAAGCCCGAGACGCACGAAGTGCTTAAAGATGGCGTGGGCTACACAGGCAAGAGAGCTGTGTTGATGATGGTAATGAGGATGGGACTAAACCCCAGGAGTCGTCTGCAGCTACCGAAGGGCTATCTATGGGCAGTTGGCCCGAGCACTACATCCAGTACACGTCCGGTGTGTCTGGGATGCGCAACAGGTGGAAAAGAAGAGTACAAGCGAATGCTCATTATCTCGACATTGATTATCATATCTGTCTCAACCCCTGAAGCCACCCAATCCAGCCCAGCTGTCTATCCCGACGACAACATACCTAACTGCCGATTACCATTCTACTTGATTTACAGACTCGAGAATACAAGCCCGACAAGCGAAGCCGCCAGCAAGACACAGTTCATTCTCCCGGATGACGCGCCCGATACCGCCACGGGAGCCTGGCTCGCCTGAACACCAGTTCCAGTTCCAGTTCCAGCTCCAGTTCCAGCGCCAGTTCCAGCGCCAGTTCCAGCTCCAGTTCCAGCGCCAGTTCCAGCTCCAGTTCCAGCGCCAGTTCCAGCGCCAGTTCCAGCTCCAGCCCCGGCTCCAGGCCCAGCTCCAGCCCCGGCTCCAGCTTCGGTTCCAGTTCCGGTTCCGGCCCCAGTTCCAGCTCCGGCCCCAGTTCCAGCATTAGTCCCCGTCGCCGAGTCCCTTGCCGGACCTGGATTCGTCACGACAAAGAAATTCCCAGCCATGACCTTGTCCTGCAACCCGGCCTGGGTCAAGACCTGCTGGGCATTAAATCCCTGCCGATTCTGCGCCGCTTCCATCATGGAGTTCATGTTCTCCTGCGTAGCGGTCGACGTGTCGATAACGACCTGCGTGTATCGATGCGCGAGCGGGGTGCGCGCCGGCGGCGCAGGGCCAAAGTACGGGGCGGCCGCTTGCACAGCGCCCGGCATCTCGAGCAGGAATACGTTCTGCGTGCCTGCCGTTGTGTTCATGACGGCGGCCGTCTGGCTTTGCGTCATGCCAGTCTGCATCCAGTGCAGGAGCGTGTTGGTTTGCGGGGGGCTGTTGGTTGGAATGTCCAAGTCGATCATCATGACTGCGAAGGAGGAGCCGGCCATTTTTTCCATGGTGCCTAATTGGGGTGCTTGTGCTGACACTGTGACGAACGTGGTGTCAGAACTCGCGGCTTACGGTATAGGGGTAGCAACGTTGTCCGCTCACCTTCTTTGGCGATTTGCTTCCCGCCAGTCGCGTCCATCGCGTTGAAAGATACCATCAAGGAGTTCTGAGTCGTAGGCTCAAAACCAGAAGGCGTGGCCGCCAGCGACACTGTCGCCGCCGCCAGGACGGTAAGGTATGGAAAAATCATGTTGGTTGATTAATCCAGTTGACTTATTATAATGACAGACAACGGTGCACTAGAAACCAGCAGTGCGACAATAATATGTATTCAACTGTATAAGTATAGTTAACAACTCCCTGGACTTCTCTGAATATCAAAGAATACACCCTCTTTTTGTTTAAATCTTCTTGATGGCAAGTCGCAGACTGGAAACCGAAATCATCAGATGAAACTGGGTCGTGATAGCTGCTACATGCCGAGCATCATGCATGGACCGTTTCACCTCTCACCAAAGTCGTCATTGGCTTGAATCTCGAATCACTTCAAGTGGTTGACGTGTGCTTCACCTGCAAAAGCCCAAGTGTACGTTCTGTTTGCATGAGGTTTGCTGGCGTGCCTTCATCGTCTTGGCAGGAACCAAACATCCGCAGATGTTTTGGCGGGGAATGGGACTTCTGCGGCGTGGCAACCGACCGGCCAAGCGGCTTCGGTTTCTGAGCTTCTCAGCTTCCGGGCAAGACAAGGCATGGCAAGGGTCCTCACGACGAGATGTGCCTGTCCTTCAAGTATAATTCGTGGTGAACATCTGGTCTTCAGAATCAGGTGTATGCCACGATGTCGCCCGCCATGAGGTGGAGGTCACGGCGGTGACGCTCAACACTGCAACCACGCATGAGCGTGCAGTACGACACTGGTATGCATATCGTCAGGAGCTAACGCGAACGTTGTCAACTTCAGGGTGCGGCTCACGAACTAGGTTAAGGTTGACTAGCTCCATGGTGGATACATACAACCTTAGATCTTCCAGTCGTAGCAGGTGGGATGACAGCAATGCGGGGAAGTGGTTGCCTCCTGTAGGCAATCTAGCCGGGGCCGCCTTTGTGTGTCGTGCAGTACTCCATGTACGTGGTACTTCGTCTCTGAGAGGTGCGCGATATTTGACAAGCTCCCTGCCTCTCAACTCACGCTTGGAAAGCTTGGGGTTCCGGAAGCTCGGGAAGGGCCGAGTTCCGTTTCAATCCAGCTTGATGTTTCAAAACCTCTACTGGTTGATCTCTGGACCTGCTAGAGTCGGTTGGTCGGTCGCCTTGGGAACCGCGCTCGGTTCTCTCTGTAATTGCCACAGAAAAGAGAAACCGCGAAGGGACGATGGCAAACACATTTGCTAGAACATGCCAAAGGCATGGTCATTTGGGGTGGCACCGAGTCGTCGAAGCTTTCTTCGTGGTCTTGGTTGTACGAAGTCGAGTCTGGGCCATAAATAGCCCCTGAACAATTGAATATCTGACGACGTGGATGGTCATGACCCGACTTCGACATTAGGTGAACCAGTCTCGACTTACTTATATCAACTGGCGGACTAATACAATGATCTCATCACAAGTTGGCCTGGCCACTTTGTGGCTGAAGTTCCAGAATATAAAACCACGTAGACGGCTTAGAGGACGTGCTCGAACCACTTTACCAGCAGTGGCACACCAACGTGGCAGATCGGGAAATGAACAACATCACTATCAAAAGCATCAGTCTCATCGATTTTATATCAAATCAAACCACAGCTAAGCCTGTTGTTCCCGGCTGCCCTAGTGTACGGAGGATATGAGGATAGTGAGGATTATACAATTCACGGAAACCGACCACCGGGGTCAGGTGTCGATGCATGCTTTAGTATGATTCTTAACAATAGTCGGGGAAATCTCACACGAGTTACACGTTGCCCAGTGCAACGGGAGATGATGGCTTGGTGCCGTTCGGGATTTCTGCTCTCCCATGTGCATCTTTTCCCCATAACAGGCATCGCCTATCGATAGCCTAGCATTACCCATTGTAGATACCGAGATATCCCCAACCCGCTCCCTCCCGGATCTCACCTACCAACAACCTGACCGTAAGGACAGGAACTTCTCTGCTTGTCTTGGGTTGGGGAGGAAGAGAATGCCATGGCAGTTAGGTCTGTCCGAGCCCAGCTAGACTAGCGGATCGCCATCACTCGTTGTATACTGGGGACGAAGAACAGTATACCCCACTCTGGCATATTAGTGCGAGCTCGAGCTGTTAACGTATGACGCGAAGTCCAGTATTGGCCATGTGCAGTTCGGAAGTGACCTCGGGATGCTACATTAAAGCGTTAAAGTCCTGAGCGCCAACACGAGCAGCATTCAATAGCAGAGAGACGCTGTTTGATTATCTCCATCTATTATACTGCAGCAGACCGTTACCAAACTGCCGGTTCGCCCCTCGAATCCATCAATCTTCCTTACGAATCACCCATGGTGGATCGGCGTCAACGCACAGTGGAATTTGGCAATTTCCTGTTCACAAGATCGATCCGCTTATTGTCGTCATCGTTGATGCCATGCGTTGCCAATGTGTGCGGACGGATAGCGTAACTGTTCCCCGCAAAATTGTGAGCCCAGTATTAGTAGTATCAGATCAGACTGAACCAACCCAGCCACCGCAGCTGCCCAGCTCTTGAGATGCAGATAGCCGGAAAGACGACACTCGGGGCAGTTTATTTCGATCAATTACGACTGATTGAAATGACGTCTCAACTCGCTTGCAATCCACATATAGCCAGACGAAAATTACAGATGCGCCCAGGTGCTGCATGATCTAGACCCAATATTCATGGTGAGGCAGAATGGGTCCCGCAGCCCGCTACAGCTCAATCAAGCTTCGCCAAGCTCAAATAGTCGCAAGGCGGGGCCGAGGGGTCCGACTCCGAATCATCCCCGAGTGGACTCCGGCGAGATGCCGAACCCACTCTCCCGAGCATGCTCCAGATGAAGTAACTGCCTTGGTCTTGGAACCAATAGAGGGCCGCCGCAAGCCGAATAGCGGATTGCGGGGTGTTCCATGAAGTCACGTTGACAACATGTCGGGTCAAGCGTGTTTTTGGCATACTTTCTTTACCGTCCAGGCCGGACGACCTTAGCCAAGAAGGGACGCGCCATCTATCGAAGTGCGGGGCTGGCTGTGTGTGTAGCTACGGCTCCTCAAGCTTCTACTACTACGCGACATCACCAAAGCCGCCTTCGAGCTTGCCATTGTGTAACAGGAATGAGGTTGAATGGCGGAATGGCTGGATGGATGGATGGATGAATGCAGGTCCTCCCAGACATCGGGCCATTAGATCATGGAGACGCAGCAACAACGCACGCCAGAGCGCCAGAGGTTCCATTGAAGACGCTTGCATCTGCTATGCGGGTTTTATTATACCACCACAGACCGCATCTCTCTCCATCTACCCATAGAGACCCCCGCCGTAACAACCCTTTCGGCCAAAGTACCCTTACTTGCCCTCCTCGCAGGCTGTGTGTGATCCATGATTCCCTGGCCCCTTCACCCTGACCACATCGTATAAAGACCGTCACGGGTTCCGAGTCTGATTCAGCCTACCTGCCAACCTCGGAAACCTTGCCTGCTCTTTACAAATACCTTTCTACGCCAGTGCCTCGAAACGGCGTCTCCTCTCGACTCCGCGTATTCATCATCAACAACAACAACAACAACAGCAACAAACCTGTTCAACGCACCACTCGAAAGCCTACTGCTTCTGTGTTCAACTCTTAATTCATAAAACCGTCAAGATGGTACGCTTATTATTATCCCATTCTCTCCGGCCTGTGACACGTTGTCCCGTGGCATCCAAACGGGGGTTTTCTTCAACTTCATCTTCTCTTATCACCAGCACCCGAGCCTCCTCGTCGTCGTCGTCGCCGCTGCGGGCTAGTGTGACGTTACGCCCAGCTCTGGCATCCAAGGCCACGACGAGCTGCTCGCCCCTCTCGCGGTCGCCATTGGCATTGGGAGGAGGAGGAGGAGGTCCGTCATCGATTCGCTTGCTGACTGGTCAACGTGAAAAGGTCAAGGTTCTGCTCGTCCTGTATGACGGTGGCACGCACGCCGAAGAGGTACGTAAGACACTTACTTCCAACCCGCTCTCCCATCCATCCAATCATGCGCTCGCAACCGTCAACCACCAACATTTGCCCCTCCGCACCTCGTTGCTGCTGCTGCACGGTTGCGGCCCAATGGCGGGGGTTCGGAAAGTTGCATATTGGAGAAAAGCAGTTAGAATTGAATGACGGCAGATGCGTGCGCTGACGTGTGGGGTAAATTGACTCTAGGTCCCCGAGTTGCTGGGCACCACTGAGAACGAGCTTGGCATCCGCAAATGGCTCGAAGACCAAGGCCACACGCTCGTCACCACATCGGACAAGGAGGGCGAGAACTCGACCTTTGACCGGGAGCTGGTGGACGCCGAGGTCATCATCACAACGCCGTAAGCATTTACCCTTCGCTGGTTCCATGACCACAACACGCTCGACGAACCCCCCACCCCGGACTAACGTGCTATTGAATTGAACAGCTTCCACCCGGGGTACCTCACAGCCGAGCGTCTGGCCAAGGCTAAGAAGCTCAAGCTGGCCATCACGGCTGGTATCGGATCAGACCATGTTGACCTCAACGCAGCCAACGTAACTAACGGCGGCATCACCGTGGCCGAGGTGACGGGCTCCAACGTGGTGTCGGTGGCAGAGCATGTCGTCATGACGATCCTGATCCTGGTGCGCAACTTCGTGCCCGCGCACGAGCAGATCGAGGCCGGCGACTGGAACGTGGCGGCAGCGGCCAAGAACGAGTTCGACCTCGAGGGCAAAGTGGTGGGCACCGTGGCGGTGGGCCGGATCGGTGAGCGCGTGCTGCGCCGCCTCAAGCCCTTCGACTGCAAGGAGCTCCTCTACTACGACTACCAACCGCTCAAGCCCGAGATCGAGAAGGAGATCGGTTGCCGCCGCGTCGAAGACCTCGAAGACATGCTCTCCCAGTGCGACGTCGTCACCATCAACTGCCCCCTGCATGAGAAGACCCGCGGTCTCTTCAACAAGGACCTCATCTCCAAGATGAAGCCCGGCTCCTGGCTCGTCAACACGGCCCGCGGTGCCATCGTCGTCAAGGAGGACGTTGCTGAGGCACTCAAGTCGGGTCACCTCCGCGGCTACGGAGGTGACGTCTGGTTCCCCCAGCCCGCGCCCCGCGAGCACGTCCTCCGCACCGCCAAGAACCCCTTCGGCGGCGGCAACGCCATGGTCCCCCACATGTCGGGCACCTCGCTCGACGCCCAGAAGCGTTACGCCGACGGCACCAAGTCCATCCTCCAAAGCTACCTGTCGGGTAAGCACGACTACCGCCCCGAGGACCTCATCGTCACGGCTGGTGACTACGCCACTAAGGCGTACGGCCAACGTACCAACAAGAAATAAGGGGTCAGCAATGATGAGGACGGTGTTGAAATGCTAATGACTTGGACAAAGCGGGATCGAGGGAATGTCTGTCACTAAGGCATCCCTCTTGGGCTTTTATCCCTCGCGTGTGCGCATTGCAACGGGCGTCGTGACGGGAACGAGATGAACTTTCAAGTATCCAGCACCCCCGGGTTTAGCGCTGTGGCGAACTGTATGACAGATAGCTTAGCAATCAGATGTTTCCAACAGAAATCAAACCACATCTTTGATATGGGGTGGACGCCAAATCAGTTGATCCTACTTGTGAATAGAGGAAGGAGATGTCTGACTGACACGCCAGTTTAACCCTAGTTATTTTAGCTTAGCCGCCGGCCTCGCACGTACTACGTCGTCTCGCCCTTCCCTTCTAGGGGCCTCCTACATTTTGATCTCGGCTCGCCCTACCTTCAACGCTTTCTTCACCGTCCCGAGATATATCACTCAACTAGCAATGTCCGTTCCGCGATGTCGGAGTGTGACCACGGTCCGGAATCATCGCCCACAAAGTATACCCACTTATACCAGAAGCGGTACAGTCACACCATTAGAAATCCAACTCGGAGACTTTCTATTACCCGTGCCACACCCCACTTATTTCGGATTCGCTTGAGCTCACCAACTTGGCCAGTTTTTCGACGGATTTCAACCTTCAATTAGAATCTACGTAATAACCGCCAACCAAGGCCTGTCTCGAAGACATCTGTAGGCTGTAATTGGCCTGTCAATCGACGTCTTCTAGCTTCTTTTGCGGCATCAGAAAAGCTCTTTTTGGCTACTCTACGTAGTCCTTCATGATACTTGGCGAGAACTCTCTGTGCTTTAGCTACCTCATCTTCAACCTTCCTCTTCACCATCTCTCTACCTTCTGCAACGGATAAAGCTCCACCAGATTGAAGATGATAGTTCTTCGTAGCGCGCCGTTGTTTTGATATACGTTCGGCGTACTTTGTACGACTAAGATCGCGCTTAGTCTGTATAAGCTCGGTCGCATTAACGAGGGACCCTTTAACAAAGCGACTAAGTCGATAGGCTAGATCTGGACTAATACCAAGCTCTGGATCAGTAAGACAGTTCGTAATCTTGCTAACTACTTTATTAATTTGTCACTTCGCTGGTAGATAAGTCCCGATTTGAGCCTCGCCCACTTGCGTCGGTGACGAGTCGCGGGTTCGAATCCTGCAGCTGACACACAAGGGGGTTTAGTCAACCCTTATGGCGCGCTGCCCACCTTGTTGACTTCGCCTACCTAGCGATAATAGGGAGATTGGTGCAGTTTAGGATTACGAGCATCCTAGCCAGTCGACCGTCAAGCACTACGTCGGCGGAATATAACTCGACAGCCGGTCCAGAATTCGAATCGTTAATCCGGCCCCTTATCGGACCTCGCCTATCCGATAACGCTCGTCGGCGAACCCGTCCCCTCACGATAGAAGGCGCGCAGCACGCCCTCTCGCCGCGATTCTTGCGAGCGTCTAGACCACGTTACGGTCTATCCACTTGAGCGTATGGTTGAGATGTATACGCTCGACGAGAACCCCAATTAGCAGATACTACGACTTGTCGCGACAAAAAAAATAGTCGAGCATCTTCTGCACATCAGCAGCATCCCACCCCTGAGGACGAATTTAAGTGCCACGTTACCACACTTATCGGTAGTTCAGGCAGGGGTTGTAGCACAGACTTAGGGAGGGACAGGAGGTTTAGTAGTCGTTTGGCTACAAGTTTACCTGTATAACCGCCCGACGCGGCTTAAGGGCCCGCTATATCATCTATAGCCCCTTAAGGGAGTACTTGTAGAGGTACCGAGGGTTAACACCTACGGCGTATTTAATATTATTTTTTTATTAATTTGTCGAAAAGTAGTAGGTGTGCCTTCATATGACGAAGATGAAGGGGCTGGTGATGGTGATGGCGTCTTTGGTATACGTTCTTCAATCTCTTGTAGTATTGGATGAGGGTAAAATGGATATATACCGGTTTTCTTGAAGGCTGACTGAATAGTACTCGCTTTGAAGGTCTTTTTGCGTACATCTTCGATAATTGAGAGGAACTCTAGCTTGGTTATATTGATACATCCATCCCGTACTAGCTGATCGAGGGACTTCGCATGCCAGTGCTTATATGGCTGAAAAACAACCACATCTAGTGGCTGTAAGAGATGAGTAAGATGGGGGGGCAAGCCGAAGGGTATAATATCGTGGTCGTTGCAGTACTGGATAAACTGCTTCGTATGGTGGCTGCCGTGGCCGTCTAAGATCAATAGTCGCTTTTGACCTTTCTGCGTTTTCTTAGAGTGTTGTTCGAAGTGCATAAGCCACTCGAGAGAGATCTCGTCATTCGAATAGCCTGTATCGACCGGCCGTAGCTTCGTATCTGGATGAAGGTCTTGCGCGTACCACTGAGCCGAGTGGATAGTCCCCGTGAGTATGAGGAAAGCTGGTATTACGTCGCCAGCAGCAGAGATAGCTTCAATAGCTGTCGCTGTGTCTCTATTTTCTGGTAGGCCGAAGTAATGGGCCCTCTTGCGCTTAGTGATGATAAGTTGATCCTTACCAACACCAATCCGGAAGCCAGTCTCGTCCATATTCCAGAGATCAGAGGGATCGATTCCTTCTTCCCGGAGGACTCTCTCAAGCCGTGTAAAATACTCCCGTATAGTGTCGAGATTTTCAGCAGTCTGGCGGTTTGAATGGAGCTTCCGCTGGGAAGCGTGGAAGTAGCTATGGCGCTTGAGGAAACGTGTAGTCCAGTTTGATCCGACTGTTGTTGGTGGCTGATTTGGTAGAACCTTGACTCTCTCACGTAATATCGTATTTGCAGCGTCGGTAACGAATTCTACGCGAACCGCAAGATTGATCCTATCAAGGCGGTCGATGTAATTACAGAGGGCCTTTTCTTCGGCTTCAGATAGTAGTTTGTTGAGTCCTCCGTGGTTCTTAGTCTTCCCAGCTTGCTTGACGCGGTATCGGAGGGTCTCGCGTTTTACGCCGCTTTCTCGCGCAATCTTGGCAATTTTGGCTTGAGGATGCTCTTGCATGTAGAGGACGGCTTCCTGTAGCTGTGAGTCCATTGCGATTGGAAAAATCTAATGAATTGACGAAGATAGGATAGGTTGAAGTTGAAAGTGTCGAAAAACTGGCCAAGTTGGTGGTGAGCACCAACTTAGGTTGGTGAGCTCAAGCAAATCCGAAATAAGTGGGGTGTGGCACGGGTACTGCAGGCCTCAGAGTCGCGCAAACACTAAGAAGCTAAACCCGCCATGACCTTTCTAGTCCGAGGTTGCTCTGTAAGCGAGGTCGAGGTTTGATATTCTTTTTTGTGCGTTTCTTTTCTTTGCTTTGTAATTGAGGTCGAGGCTTGGAATTATCCTGTCTTATCTCTCTGCGTTGCATGTTAATACTTAAGTCTTGAAGAATATGGCTAACAAGACGAAAATGCATCTCCATCATCCACATCAACATTGCATGGAACCAATACCAGGCTCTCACGAAAGTACATTCGAAAACGCTTCGGTCCTAGTCAACCAAGCAGCATTGTGAAAAGGGAGAAAAAAACTTGTCATAAGCAGCCTCGCCTCACTTGATATCAAACATCTACACTACTACTCCTGAACCCCCTTGATCTTCTGATCCAGCCACAACCATGACAAAAACCGTCGTAGTCCTAGGTGCTGGACTGGCCGGGTTACCAGTCGCCCACTACCTCCTTAGCCAAACATCCAAAACCGTCCCCGACCTGCGCGTAATCCTCGTGTCCCCCAACGACGAGTTTTACTGGAACGTAGCTAGCGTCCGCTTCACCATACCCGGCCTGATACCAGACTCCAAGTACCTCTTCTCCATCCCCGAGAACTTCGCCAAGTACCCATCCTCCAAGTTCGAATTCCTCGCCGGCAAGGCCGAACGCCTCGACCCGGGCAACAACTCCGTCGTGGTCGCTTTGAACGACGGCTCACAACGTGCTCTCGGGTACCACACCGTCGTCGTGGCGACCGGATCCGACGCCAAGGACGACATGCCCTGGAAGAACGTCGGCACTAGCCAGCAGACCCGTGCCGCCATTGCACAGCTCCAGGAGGGTATCAAGAACGCTGAATCCATCGTCGTCGGCGGCGCAGGAGCAACGGGCGTTGAATTTGCCGGGGAGCTGGGATCCGAGTATGCCAAATTCGGCAAGAAGAGCGTAACGATCATCTCAAGCGAGTCTCTCCCGCTCGAGTTGCGCCTCAAAGACGGGGTGCGCGAGGCCGCCAAGAAGGAGCTCGAGAAGATGAAGATCAAGGTCATCACCGATGCCAAAGTCACGCACGTCTCCGAGTTCGGGCCCGACGGACAGAAGATACTGGAGCTTACTGCGAAGGACGGCAGCAAGACAACGCTCAAGACGGATTTGTATGTCCCCACGCACGGGGCCACGTATAATACCCAATTCGCCCCCGTCAGCATGCAAGATGCCAACAAACGCCTGCACCAAAATACATTTCTGCGCGCGCCAGGGTACGAGAATGTATTCGTGCTAGGCGACGCAGGGAATCTCGAGGTTGCGCAGGCCACTGCGTCCGAGGCGCAACTCAGGCATCTCGTCAAGCAGTTCGGGACGTACTTCGAGTCGGGCAAGGTGGAAGAGTACAAGCCCAAGGATGGAATCATGATGGGCGTCACGGTTGGACGGGACCGAGCCACCGGGCAAATGGGGAATTGGAGGGTCTTGAGTCTGATGATTTGGTGGTTTAAGGGACGGTATTTGGGGACGGATTACGCTGTGAATTATGCGGCAGGGTTGAGGACTGCCATAGGCGAGTGGGAGTAGAGTAAGGGTTGCCCAAGGCAACAGGGGCGGTGATGACGATAAAGGCCGGGATGGCAGCATTCCTCGAAGGGGGTTTCAAGGGGGGTGTATGTTTGATTTGCTTAGATTTGCTTGCACCAATTCCGCGCGTTCATATTGTTTTTGCTTTGACTTTGACTACTAGTTCTGCTTGTGCAGTATATACCAATTTCTTGTTACTCATTGCCAAAGAAACTTGGACTTATGCTAGCAACGTGCTACCTGTACCACGGCGTCTCGAACTACCTTAGCTAGGAAACAAGACACTCGTATACAACATAGTTCCGTCATGGTAGACCCAGGACAAATGTAGTGACAGAATGCCGGCATGATTACACGACAGATCACAGAAAAGAAGAAGGGAAAAAGGAAGTGAGCCACACTAAGTTTGCCTGCATGTCACTTCTCTCCTCTCTTTTGTCAACTCACTCATGCTCTTTCCAACAATAGCATATGTGAAGTTCATGAAAAGATAAGTCGGGTTGGCAATGGCTCGATCAATTCCATTATCGCTATGCGCGTCGCTATTTTCGGATGAACTCAAAACTTAGTATCTATCCTTAGCCCCGCTCCCACAGTCTCATACCCCCTTTTCAGCAGGGGCCTTGTGGCCATGCACCCGTAGGCCCCGGCCCCCATTCTCCCTCTATACTCTCGACTACGCCAGCATCCGGCCAGTTCACTTCCAATTTCTCGAGCTCGCGCTTGAAGAAATCCTGTTCCTCCTGCAGCGCCTCTCTCACATCGGCAGCCATCTTCTCGGGGTATCTCTGCACATTGCACCAGTGCGTCAGACTGCGGAGCGCTTGCTCCAACGGCAGCGCCTCCTCCACCTCGGCATCGACGTCGCTGCCGGCCAGCCACTCGTCACGCAGTTCGGGGCGGCAGTGGAGGTATACCGCCGTGATGACGCGCATGTTGCTCTGTCGCCACTTCCGGCCACAGTAGGGAACCTGGTTCTTAAATAGCTTCAAGGTGTACAGACGCAGTTCATCCTGGGGCACTTTGAGCGATTTCCGGATGATGTTGGAGGATTTGTACTGCACGAGCAGAAGATTCCGATGCGCTTTGTTTTTGCAGATCTTCTGCAGGATTCGGAGGTAGTTGATGAGGGAGAAGAAATTGCGTCGGGAAAAGTCAGTGATGGGTTCTTTTGGAAGTGGGTTAACGGGATATCCAAGCTCGTCAACTTCCGGACGAAGTGGTGCCTGGGCGTCTGGGTTTGACCCCGGCTCACTACCCTGGGCTGTGGCAGGCGTGGGCCTCGGGGGCGATTTCCGGCGTTTGATAGGTGGCGGCATGGCATCATCCTCACTTTCATCATCTGGCCCGTCTATTTCTGTTGGTTCGACGGGCTTATGGTTTGGAAGAGCCCGGAGATTGCAAAATTGAAAAAAACTGTCTTGTATTAGCAAAGAAGTCGCTGGAATGGGGACCAGCACTGCACCTGTGTTCCAATCGATCGGTCTTGCTGTCCACCACCTGCTGAACGTCTTGATGCGCAAACAGCTTGAGAACCAGAGGCAGGTAGTTAGAGTCCAGTAATAGCTGGGTCAAGTATTCGAACTTCAAGATGTCTAGGGGCTGCTGTTAGTAAGGTGCATTGAACAGGGGCATTGAATAGGGATCGGCCACTACTTACGTGAAATTTTGAACCACTTCAACAGGAGAAGAAGGGTCCCCGTCAGTGCCTTTCCCTCGATCTCACGTGCTCTCGCCTGATCGAGTTCCTCCAACGACATATCAGCAGTGTCTGTAGGGCCCAAACCGTTTGTCCCGGCAGGAGCGTCCTGGCCTCTGAACATAGGTTGCCCGCCTTGGCCCATGCGAGCATTGTTGCCCATACCGTCAGGCATGCGACCCTGCGGCATGGTAATGCATGCAGTAACATTGTAGAGAACGGCCTTCATAAGGACCATGACTACAGACTGCAGTTGGGGCAGAGCATTATCCTGCTCGATGCGTTAGCACATACTACTGCCATCCGGCTCTACAAAACGACTTACGTAAAACTTTTCGACAGCCTGAAGACGCCATTTGATAGTCTTATCGAGATTCTCGTTCGGACCGTAGTCTATATCAGGCTCTTGCGACTTCTCTGTCCTTTTCTCGATCACAGCAAGAAGCTTGTCGTCATCTACGTCATCATCGTTACCAACTGACAGAGCATCAAGATCAAGACTGTCAAGGTCGTCATCAGACGGGTCCCAGCCCCTTTCAAACTTTAGAAACCGTTCTCGTTCTTCCCAAAGTTGTCGGATGGCTCTAGTCATTCGTACTCGTTTGGAGAATAGTTCTCCGGCCTCTTTGATCGAAGTAGGGATATCGCTCCCTTCCCACTTACGACCAACCAGAAAGTCTTGCAAGCCCGCACCGCCCTTGCCACCTGCGCTGTTACTTGTGGCATCTAGAGGCGGATACATAAACGGAAAATTTTGGTTTGTTTGGTAATTCTGCTTCTTGCCACCCTTTCCGCCTACATTCGGTGATGGTGGCGGAGACGGTGCAGGGGTGGCAATATGTACTGGCTGATGCAGGATAGAAGCTCCGCCGCTTTGTGAGTTCGGCGGCGCAGGCAAAATACCGTTGGAGCCATTGTTGCGCGTGGGATGATTGGGCAACGGGGGCAAGAGCGAGGTTTTATCTGCTTCTAGTGGTAAGGGCAGCTGTGGTGGAACATACGCTGGGTATTTCGAAGATATTTCCTGTCGGAAGACATGATAGTCTAACGGAGATGCAGTGATGATGTCGTTGTCTTTATCATCAGCCGAAGTCTCACTAAGCGCCTTCTTGGTTTCTGCGATCTCTTCGGTTCCTCCAAATACCACGAGAATGCATTTCCAGAGCAATAGCAGGGACTGGCGGGCATCAGTAAACTCAGCCCCTCGATAGTTGGTAGATGTACTTACCTGAGTCATAGGTATCAAAGTACCGTCCATCCACCTCATTTTAGCCACGACATCCAACATGTAAGACGCAATGTTGGGGTTCAATTCTACTAGTACACGTTAACCGGGGCCGGACTGTGATGGATTACGATACTCACGTAATTTTTCCCGCACCCAAGCCATACCCTTTCGATCATTCAATACCTCCTGTATGGTCATATACATGATAGTCATTAAGTTCATCAATTCGTCCTGGGTTTCCTGGATATTATCGGGCGGCGATCTCGGCGACTCTACAGCCCTGTTATAATTGTCAGCATATCAGACGAGAAAAGGGGCCGGTAGTAGCATACCACAATACGTCGAGAGCATTCTGCATAGCCGTCCACACAACGGGCAGGCCGTCTAGTTGGGCAACCAACTTGATGCCAGCCTTCATTGCCGCCAGCTGGTCGGGGGCAGCAGCGCTCCGAAGCTTCGACTTGTCACCGTAAGGTGGGGTGCCGGCGGTATCACTCCATCGTCCCAAGACAATATACATGATCCTGCCCACCGCAGCTGCGCGGGGGGCATTCTGGTTCGTCTTGATTTGCTCGAGAGCGCTGCGCACGAAGGTGGATCTAATGTCGTCGGTTGCCTCATCCCATTCCATGTATTCGTGCTTAGATCCGACATCCTGCTCCCATTGAGCTTCAAAGCCTCGTTGCGCCGTGTTAAGTCGCACCCATTGCCAGAACTGATAGACGAACCACTCGTCGATCTCTTCAGCATGCGGCCCCGTGTCGGAATAGACGAAGTCGTATGCCACTGCCTCGGTGCGGGGGAATTCTGAGACAATGAGGCGGAGCTGGGCCAGAGACAGAGAATCGGGCAGCTGGTTTCCCTGCGGAGGTTGGGGCGGCGGGATGGACATGGAATTCCTCTGTAGGCCCGGTCGAACTGGCGGTTGGCCTGAGGTTGGATGGGTCGGTCCGGATGTACCTTCGGCGGCGACTCCTGTATCCGCTACATCCACAGGCCCTTTAGACCCATCGGGCATGTCGCTGCCGGCTTTCGATGTCCACAGCGAATTCATTGTACCGATACCGGGTGGTGGGCAGCTAGCTGGTACGACTTGAAGGGTGCATTTTAGCGTCTGTAACTGTACAACCTCTCCGTATGCTGTTCAAAGCTTCTCGGTAGGTATTGCGCGATGCGATGCCGTGTTGCGAATTATAAGGAAGCTTTCGGACTACCATGCCAATCAATTGTTGGTGGGATGAATGTCCACGCCCGACGCGCAACAGCTCTCACCTAATCGATAAGTCGGTCCGGTCCAATTGGCGCCGCCCAAGCTACCTACGAGTGCATGTGCACAGACCAGGAGAGCTTACGCCCGCCCAACAGATCCGTACGTGTAAAGCAAGGAAGGTGCCAGCTAGCCGGGGGGTGTTTTTCTATTTAGATTGTCTAGTCATCTCAAGCATTCATGGACAGACACACTTCATTGGCCCAAGGCATGAGTATTACAAAGGAGCCACCGTTAAATTTCGAAGGGTTCTCACTTTAACTCAGTCTCTCTTCGTCTCCACGCAGGGGTGGTTTCCCGACTGCTACCTGCCTCCGACACCGCCTCACCTCTGGCCAGCTTCTTCTCCCTTTCCTTCGCTCTGCGCTTGAGTTTCTTCTGCCGATTCAGCCTCTTCTTCTTATCCTTCAAGTGCTCCTCCTTGACCGCTAATTTCAGCTTGACAGCTTCCTCTTTCTCCTTCCATTCCTTCTCGCGAGTCCGCAGAATTATCCTCCGTTTCTTTCCCGGCCTCTTCCTCTTCTCATCCGTTGCCCCGTCATCGCCGTTCTTGGATTTTGAAATGGGCCTTTGGCTACGATCATCCTTGAGAGTGATGCTCGTGACCCTCCACGGCTTCTCCA
Source organism: Pseudomassariella vexata (assembly GCF_002105095.1). NCBI lineage: Eukaryota > Fungi > Ascomycota > Sordariomycetes > Amphisphaeriales > Pseudomassariaceae > Pseudomassariella > Pseudomassariella vexata. Next base: position 1,219,384 of record NW_024467956.1, on the reverse strand, counting down.
GCCCCCATCGCCTCCGCTTGGCGTCCTGCAAAATGTAGTCCGCACTCACAGAGGTCACCCTGAACCTCCTCGCGGCCTCGTCATCCGGTCCGTCGGAGATGTAGTATGATTGCGGTCGCCTGGGAACGACAAACCCGCCGTCTGCGCCGTCTTCGCCTGGCACATTTCGACGCTTGAGCAGCACGGTCTGACCAGGTTCCTGGTTACGAAAGAGACGAAATTCAAATATCGTTTCAGGCTCTTCAGCATATGCCCTCTTGCCTTCTGTATCTTCTGCGGGAGCCTCAGTCTCTGCAGGTGCGATTTCTTCAGATGGTGAAAAGTCAAAATCCATCAAGCCCACCAACTGCGCGTTTAATTGCGCTCGCAGGTCTGCTTCGGCCTGTTCGTCTTGACTGATATCATCTTCGGATGCCGAATCGTATAGATCCTCACGGCGAACCCTGTTCCTGGTCAGTTGAGGTCTTGTTCATGAGTTGGTCGCGGGGACTCACCGTTTCGCATCAGACACCACCTCAAACATGATTGAGTGCGGAACAGGTATCACCAATGATATATCATGTAATCTTCTAGAAGGGAAAATTAGGAGCTTTACGCTGTTCAATGTGCAGCGAAACACCAAACGTATTTGGTTTGTGCGACGTTGTGAGATGGAAAACTGACCGGCTAATCGTCGTAAGAGGTAGGTTCCACTCGAGCTGAAGTACAGTTCGCAGGCAAGCGCGAGCGACTGCAAAGGACGTTGCCAGCTGTTTGGCAGGCCATTACCGGCCGCGCCGGCCAGCCAGTATGAATTTCAGCTCATAGCTCCTCGCACTCACTGCTTGCATGAATGAAGGAAGTGGCCGCAGCTGAGCTGTGCCGTCTTGCGTGACCCGAAGAACGTTTGATTGTTTCAGTCTTATGAAGAGCCATTATCTTCGTACACTTTTTTCCATTTCAAAACATATGCTCAGCAGAACTCGGTAAAAGTTGCCTTGTGATCGGATCGCGGCACGAAGATTCATTCATTCCACCACCTCGACATGGGACCCGAACTAGTCGGCTGCGGCTGATACTTGGATGGGACAGTATTCGGATTATATATGTCAGATAATTTCCTCTTCTCGTGCTATGCACATCCGCATTCGTTCATGCAAGCCATCCATCCTCCATCTCACCGCGTCGAAATACCACACTCCCTCTCAACAACTTTACCGCCGTCAACCTTTCTTCACAGAGCGCCATGAGAGAATTCCGGTGAACATCTCACGACGACAAAAAAAACACAATCAAAGCATAAGCGGAAAATCAGCTTGCGCTGGGTATCTTACAACTGGATGTTGCACTCTCCGAATGATACAACTCTTCCAAACGTCAATCCCAAGAAGGCAAAGAAGGGGGCTACCAAAACAGCAAAGTGCAGGTGAAAATCATAATTTCGAAGGATTCGTTCGGGATTTACCCAACAGACACACAATAGCTGCTCTTCTGGACTACTACACTTGTCTCGCTTTTTCTTTTACAACAACGAAACAACGAAACCTTTTCTCTCCCCGCAAAACAAAATCCAATACAGATCAGACACCGCCGCCGCCACCCAAGCGCACACTAAACCACACGGTATTTGTGACTTTCAGTCAGAATTGACATAATTGGGGGATATCAGAGACAATGATGCTTTCAACCAAACGACACAAAATACAAAAACAAAAAAAAAACAAAAAAAAGGAAGAAAAACGAGCCTCCTAACTCCACCTTTGACGCCGAGCTCCTAGGACACTGCTGCTGTTGCTGTGGTCATCAGCCATGCTTGCTCCTCTCACGCTGATCCCAACAGAATCGTTGTGGTTACAGAGAAACACAACAGGTGACAGGGGGGTAATGGATGGCAACAAAACAAAAACAAAAAAATTACAAAAAAGCAGATGTCCTCCCTCCTCTCTTGATCCCCTATAAGCGACCCATGGTACCCATATTTGCAGTTTCTCCTCCCAAATTTGTTCCTTTGTTCTTTCCTCGTCTTCTTCCGGCCACAGAAACTCGTTTATTGACGGTATTTCTCTTTGGACTCTTCTGCGGTATCGTGGTGGTTGGTGAATTGGTCAATATTATACAGCGACCAGACAATATTAGACTAGTCGACGGCGTGGTCCTATCGCGGTTTCGAGACGATGCTCGTTTAGTATCTTCGTGTCGCATTTGACAGTCGAGGAACGGTTTCTGTCTCCTCTTCATGTCGGGTTCCAGTTGTAATGGTTCAATGTGTTGGCGTAACCCCCTGCAGCTTGCGAGTGCTCGCCTTTCAGGGGAGGCATGCTGTGGCTGGACTTGTATTGCTCGGGATAGCCGTACGGCCTGCTTTCTGAGCTGTGGTACGTGGCACCCGGCTCGCCGGCGGTGGTAGTCCATGAGTTGGTCGGCGGGTAGTAGTCGCGAGGGGGCGGAGGTTGCGAATGTGCGGCTGAGCCGCTGTCGGCCCCGCTGTAGGTTGAGGAGCTCATCTCGTTGTGGTTATTACTATTAACAGGGACGTACGACGTCCCGTAGCGGTATTCGGAGGTGTCATTATTCGTCACCGAGCTGCTGCTGTGCACAGACGGGTGGCTGTTATGTCGAGGGCTTTTCGACGGCCTTGGGTTGCTGTCCACGTATCGCGGCACGTTCAAATTGTGGTCGGATCCGCTGCCGACTGAGGTGGCAGATACCGACATCTGCGGTGGAGCGGACGTGCCTTGGACGTAGGCATACTGCGTTCGTATCGCCGGTTGCTGCTCGTTGCCCACCAAGGAGAGTTGTACCGATGGCATGGAAGTTGGAATCGGCATCTCTTGGGGCTCGGCCGTGTAGTTGGAGTTTCCTGAAAGTGGCATTTTCTGGTAAGAATCTGCGGCCATGCTCGACGTCGGGTAGCTTGTTGTTGTGGACGTCGACATCTGCGACATGGGAAGCTGACCAGGTGGGCTCCAATTCGGGTAAGAACTGACAGGCTGTCAGTTAGGCTTCTCGGCCATGGGAGGAAAGGGAAGTAACGTTGGGTGGCTCTAGGAGAAAACATACGTGGACCTCATCGCCATCGGACTGCCCGGTAACTTGGAGGCGTTGAAAGTGAAAGCCGTTCGTGGGAGCTCGAGGTTCAACCCCCTCAGCTTGGAGTCTTGGGGCTTGACCGCCAACGGTCCAGCGACAATTCCGAGTCCTGTTTCCACGAGAGCTTGCCCTCTTGATCCCGCGCTTGAGCCCAGCAGGGGGATTTCCTTGCGCGCTTGGAAGTTCCTAGGACTCCGACCCCGAACCACAATCGGTGCGGTTTGGGCTTCCGTCAACACCACTTTGGATCCGTTTGCCAATGTCCCGACAACCTTCAAGTGAAGTACAAAGTGCTGCTGAAGTTCCTTTCGTCGGCCATTGTTGGCGGTCGCACTGGACTATGATTAGCGTCGTTTCACACGCAAGTCGAGATTAGCCACATACATTCTGAACTGCAGCCGCCGCCAGCCGATGGGGTACACGGCATATTCGCCTTCTGCCTCGGCTCCGTCGTCCTGGAAGGGGATTAGGGGTAGTGAAGGCGGCTCTTGGTCTGGGCTTTGGGGCATTTCTGGGGAGTTTGGCGGTGGCGTTTTCCACGGAATCACGATGAGTCGCACAGGGTGTCCGTCAACCGACTCGATTGCCGAAATGGTTACTTCGGTGCTGCTCACTGGCACCGTCTCTCCCGTCTCGGCCAGCACAACCGACAGCTGCCCTCGGGGCGTTATCAGGGAGCCACTAATTTGAAACAGGTTGCGCCGGTAGCAGGTAAGCTCTGGTTGCAGGATGGACCCATCGTTGCCGCTCGAGGGCATCTCGGAGAGGAAGAACATGCCGTGAAGTTGCGCCGAAAGCTCCAGCTGGTGCACACGGCTGTGCTGGTCGACGATGGTGTGCTTGTCCTGGACCCTTCGGAAGGAAAGCAGCTTGTGGTCATGGTTGACTGTGAGCTTGGAGCCATCGTCTCGGAGGTCCTGGACGATCTCCTGGTACGGAGGGTGGTCGTTTTGTTGGTACGGCCGCTTTAGGTTGGGGAAACTGTGGTGTTGTGTCAAGGACGAATGCGGGTGTCTATCGAAAGCATCGGGTTCCTCCTGGGCATATCTCTGGTATGGATGCTGGTGTTCTACGGCTGGGTGGCTACTACTCCTCCGGTCTTGATAATGTTGCTGTTGCGATGACGCGGCCGACGAGTGCGGCATGGCGGATTCCATAGTGTTGGGAAAGCGAGTTGGCAACGGCATTGTTGGACCGCCATAGTTGGGCCAGATACTAGTATGCGCTGGCTCCGGCTTCAACTCTGCCATGGTCGCCGTTAAAGTCGCGGTGGTTGACATGGGAACATAGCTCTCCAGGTTCGGCCCCCAGTATCAAAAAAAGAAGAGAACCAAGACCAGCAAGCTAGCAATCAAGCGAATACTCCTCTGATGACAAGCCGTTGGGTTGGTGTATTTGATGGATGTGACGGCGGCAGAGGAACAACCCAAGACTTAATTCCCTCCCGTGTGAGTTATGCCGTGTTATTAGAGAATGAAAGGTGGTGGCGGGAAACAAATGATGGAATAGAGTGAGCATAAGAATAGCTAACGTTGCAGGGCAGAGTGTACTTGTATGTGGGATGATAGGCTCCGGTAGATGGCCAATCGGAGGAGAGTCTTCGTGCAATCCGCGGCACTGAAAACTAACATTGAGGGGCCTTGTTAAAGGCGGACGGGTCGACAGGCCAGGGGGTGCAGGCAAAGAGACCAAGCCAAGGCCCAAGTGCTAAGAGAAGCGACTTGGGGGTCTGGCACAGACTCTGGTCGACTGGAGTGACTTGAGTGACTTGAGTGACTTGAGTACCTTCTGCAAGTTAGAGTACAGTGCATGCAACCCGAACTGGGAAGGAGACGGAGGCAATGGCGATCTGGCAGGGGACGTGGTCCAGATAGTTTTCGGTAGCCTGCCAGGGAGTGTGAGTGACGGACCACACTTTCAGGACCTTCGATATCGCCTAGGTACACGGTCGACGATCGTTTTTCCTGGTCGGTTGGAACGCGAACTTGAGACCAGCAGCCCGTAGCAGATGACAGAGGTGCTCGAGAGTAGAGGTCTCGATATTATGCAAAAGATGAATGGGCAGATCAGGAACCTCAAGCGGCTATCATGTGTTTATTTGACTTTTTTAAGGCAAGAGAGGATACGGGGGGGGGGGGTTTGCAACTCCACGTGAACGGAATATCTCTCCACGGTAGAACCCACCACCATCGAGTTATCGTCCTCTCACGGACGAAAGTACAGCAGTACCTGCTTACCTCTTCCAGCACGATTACAGCCAGGGCCCCAGTACCAGTGTGTGAAGCACTTTCAAGTGACGGGCAATATGTGGAGTGGTGAGAGAAAGGAACATGCCTAGAGAAAGGGCATGGCATGGATCATCTAGAGACCACCCCCAGCAGCAGCTTTACCTAGCTTCTCGCTGCTAGTCAAGATTTGGCCCGCAAGACCCCTTGCCCACCCTCGGCAGCTTCTGTTTTTTGCACTAAGCCAATGCCTGTCTGCCTGCCCTGGCCCCCAACAGGGTGCTCTGATTAGTTGGCAAATCCTCCGACGGCTTTGCCAGCGTCCAGGCCCGCAAATTTGTAGAACAGCCGTTGGACAGACGCGCCCGCTCCAGAGTGCAAAGGGAATGGTGTGTGGGCAGGGGAGCAGGGCATGGGAGCCTGGCCGCAAAAAATCGGTTCACGAGATTGCCATTGACTAGGGTCAGGGGTGTTTTGGCGGGGATCCAGTAAGCTCGCTTCGAGAGAGTGAAGAGCAGAGGAGAGCACAGCAATTTGTACCGAGCCGATAGAAATAAAATAAGACAGACAGAAAGACGGAGAGATGCTTAAACTCAACCCCGTAACGAAAGAAAGCCGCGAATTACTATCATGTAATTTTCTCTTTTTCCTGCTTGGTTGATTATTCAATCTCAATCTCCCTTGACTATTAGGCTTTGCTAAGTGATATGACCATTGTCGGCTCTACGAACCCAAACTGGGAACAAAAAGGCTTTGCGAATCTCGCTTGGCCTGCTAATGGTGCGCCTAGGCCTAAGGGCAAATAATTCAACACCATTATACCTGCCGTAACGATCAAGAGTCGCGCGCGAGCTTGTCGCACGTGTGGAGTTGTAAGTGACCGTCACTGACTCAATGCTGAATGACCAAAAAAAACCAAATGGCATGATAGTTGCATGCCATGTTTGGTGGAGCAAGGGGGAATTGCGAACAGTCAAAGCAACAAGGCACGTATTGCCGTTACGAACATGATATCCTCAAGTAGATTTTGAGAAAGACGTATTTCTTTAGGAGTAATGACGAAAGCCGGCTATCCATCCAGACGGAACATGGCATAGGGCTGACTGCAACTCAACCACGCAGCATTGAAGACGACATTCCCAACTTTGTTTTCCGTCGTCGTAGTAATGGTACCTATGAGATCAGATCCCGTCTTTGGTGGTAGTCGAAACGAAATCCGCCCGCCACTTTTGTGAGCTCACATAAAAGCTTGGGTGGGAGGGGGTCGGGAGAAGAACACCACGTATCAACAACCATGGCGGGCCCACGAACAATTCACTGTGTGGAAATCTACTGCATAGGGAAGAGAGACAAATCATGCAAATGTAGCATACAAGTAGCCGCAACGGGCGAGACAGAACCACATCGCATGGAACATATAACTGCACAGCATGCATGGTTATGATTGTGAGAAGGGGTACTCGACGGTTCGACTGACTACTTGCTATGTAAGCTTGCATCCCGGCACCACCTAGCCAGTGTAGCTTACAGACTGAAGGACTTAGCTACTTGTACTTGAATAGCAGGCACACCAATCGACCGCTCATCTTTTCAGCAGGATGAAACGCGAAACTCGTTCATCATCACATTGTTGTTCTGACTGCAGGCTGACGCATATAAAAGAGCTCTCGAGCGGCCTTCAGGAATTCAAGGTAGGAATTTGTTTCTAAAAACAACCCTGTCTTCGCGTGGTATGATGCAACCAGAAGAGTGTTGGCTGTGGCCATCATCGTGGGTTGTGCAATGGCCGGCCGCAGCCGGAAGGAGCCCCGCCCATGTCCCTCGGTCTGTCTGCAAAAATACAAGGCTCCGTGGAGGTACTCCGTACATACCAAACAAACTCCCCTTTCCCGGCCGAGTCGCTGGCCCAAGGTCCACGGAGCTATGGTTATTGATGAATCAGGCATGTGTCAAGACTGTGTCAACATGGTAGGGTTACTACAAAGAGCGAGATGCGAAATGAGAATCGGTTATCGACGTTGCTTCGCACTCCACAAGATGCCCGAGAGGGTACCGCCGTACGTATCACAGGGGCCTTGTCAGGGGCATGGGCCGGACATTTTCTTTCCTTTCGAGCAGATCTCCCTGGAGCACCGTTGCAGTCTACAACGCCTGGTGGATTCGCAACGGCAGTCGCGATCCACCAACCCTATAGGCTCACGCCGCAAAGGGCCAGAGGTGCCATCGGCCGATTGGCCCGTAACGGGCAGGATCAAACCAAAAGCCCCTAGCCGTCCGATGTTTGGTTCGTCGTATCGTCCAGTTTCAACGACATGCCTCCCTTCTTGTTAACGACAAACAAAAAGCCCCGTCAACCTCCGAATAATCATCTGGTATATGGGTTGGGATGCCCAAACCGCAGGCCTCTCAAGACGAGGCACATGGACGGCAAGTGAAGAGCTAGCGTTTGGCAAAAGCTGCAAAACTGGCATACGCGCACAAAAAGCCACATTGGCTCTCATGGACCGCACTCGTACTCGGTCGACACAACTTACTCCGTCACAGAAAGTCCACCGGCCGCAAATGAAGTGGTGGTGGCTCTGCGTGCTTGCTTAAAAATCAAGGTGGATGTGTGATATGGGATTGAATCTGCCCAGTCTCGCAAAGCTTCGCGCGAGTAATGCAAGCCGAAATTATCCCCAGCTCTGCCATGGTCATAACGGTTCTATGGCTATATGTGGTTTAAATATAGTTGAGCCAGAGCAGTACCCCTGTCAATAGGAAGCTTGCTCAATGCCCATCACGACTCGACAAAGTTGCCGTGAACGAAACGCCCTCAGTGACAGATCATGCCATGACGACCTTGACAGGTAAAGTGGCTCTCGGCCGTGTGGTGTAATCGAGCTTGAACGTGACTCAGAACACATACATTGCTGTCGCTGCCGCGCTCTGACAATCGGCACAGGCTTTGCTAATAAGGCGCGTCCGACAGACGGCATGTTGATAGTGTGTAGGTATATGCGAAGAAATGGATCGAATCTTGCTTCCCTAGCGTATCCCGCACGTCTTGCCGTCATGGACAAAATTAGCGTCCGCGTGCGATTTTCCGTCTTCTCATGTTACTCTGGCACATTCCGAAGCGGCCCGAGGCGTGGAGACCAAGGACGAGCACGCAGACGACCTTGGAGCGCCTCTCCATATTCGTCAATAGACTCGACTGTCTGGTAATCACAAGGTTCTGGACCCCATGGCAGTCTGGCCTGGTGACGTTGGAAGACGGTTGGGATCAACAGGTAAAACGAGTTGGGGAGGGCTCCTAGACGTAGCCTAGTCCATAGGTCATCTCAGATCACGGCAGATAGAAAACGACCGGTTCGGGAAGGGGGGAGGGGGAGGGAGTCAAACAAATGAGACACACGAAACGAACAAGACTCGATGGATGGTGACAGAAACATGTTGCCATGCTGAATCCCAGTTTGTCATGGGCACCGTCGATAGTCGACAATATGAATTCTGGTTCCCTTTTGCCGATATACCCTTGACCAATCTTGTCCTCACAAGCGCTGCTGTTCGACGCCATCAGCAGCGTGTTTGGACAATAGCCTGCATACCTCCACCTGACCTAGCCCGTTTCGAGCCAGCACGACCGGCCGGAAGACTCCATTCGAGCGAAGATCCCCGGCTCTGCGGGCTGAGCGTGACTAGATGGAGAAATAGCTGCGATTGTGCAATGCCCAAAGAGAAACGCACATCTCAATCGCGTCTGCTCCTTATATTACCCGTGGTCGATACGCGGGTCCTTCGGCGTATCGAATCACATGCGAAGCCAATGCGCCATTTACAGAAATCACACCGCATAGCATGGGCAGCATGTCATTGCAGTCGACCAGAGCAAACACTGGGCGTGCCGTCCACTACGGGTATTAGCATGGTGTAGACTCAACTCAGGTACGGATGCACGAGTGGACAGCTCGTCCTTGTTCCGAGTTCGCTAGAGACCAGGTACAGTAGTACCTCGCAGTAATCCAGGTCTCGAGAAGAGGTGATGGAATCTCCGGTGCGAACTGTAACGCTAGGCACAAGATGTTCCGCAGCGCTTGTTCAGGGATCAAGGATAATTGTAGCCGGGCCTAGTCATACCTCCGTAGACGACAAGGCTTAGACACATACAGGCCGGGAATGGGGGCCACATTGGTGAAGCGAGCAACCGAGCATGACGAGCTTTCAGGCGCGCGCTCCTCGCCAGCTCGCCGGGGTCACCGTATCATCGTGGACCGGCGAGCATTCCGAGATACAGATTCGATCATCTCGGTGGGATGGGTGGGAGTGGTACCTTCTTCGTATCTGGGACCGAGGCGCAAGCAGAATGTAGCTTTGCAGCATCAAGTGCCGTCAGTCGCACAAGACATGCAGCAGCAAGCAGATCATCAATATTCCTGCACAATAATCCTGCCGCTGAATAATACCCTCAATTTTCTGCATTGCATCGAGAATAGGGGGGGCTACGGGGCCATCCGCTTTGGAACAGACAGCTCGACAAGATGCAGCTCTAAGAGAGAAGTCGGCTCAATATACGGCGGCCGGTGTAGCCGTCAAAGAAAGAGGGACAAAAAGGCCTGCAATACAAGAAACAATGCGGGGCACTGGCAGGGCAGGGCTTCACAGTCGGTTCCCGCGTATTGCCAAGGCAGTCCAATGGTTCAAGGGAACCGACTGGGTATTGACCAGGGTAAGCCCGCCTGTGTACTCCGTATGTCCATACTGGTACTTCATACGTCTGATATTTGACGCACCTTACCAGGGCCAACTAGGATGAGGCTGTTATCCACCCCGTAAAGGTATGGAAGGTGCGCGCGATCGCGAACAACTTCACAATACGGAAGGTGTTTGTTGATAATGAATCAGACATGATGTGTGCGTTGCCAGTTGTCGTCGTTCGTGGGTCAACTTTGGGCTGCACAATATGCAACAACGATACCAAGTGGTTGAATATCAAGCGACGATAGGAGGAATAGAGTTCAGACGAAACCACATCGAGCAACTTGCACACGAGGCCCCCAACTAGAGTTTAGTCTCCTGTCGTTATTCGGTGCAGGGTCCCAACAAGGCAGTTGCCAGGCAGCAAACGCCTACTAGCGCGCCAGCTAGTGTGCCCCAAGGCTGCTCCCGTGTCACTTACCTCATTACTGTGTACGCACATAATCACTTCCTCTTCATTAGTTCAATGCAACGGCTAAGAACCACGACCCAAGCGGGAGCGCCCCTGATTACGTGAGGAATATCTCCGAACACGACCTCGAGAGCAGATATGGTCAGTACAGGAAGAGGCAGGAGGCACAGGTCGGCAATCCATCCATTCCCCAACGCATCCGAGAAGGAGGGAATGCCAGGCAATGGAATAACCATCCGAATAGTATCCAGTATGAGAAGCTGGTCGTGTTATCACAGTCCGTCTGAGATCAATGTTGTCCTCGTGCCAAGCTCGGCAAACAGGCGAGCCGTTCTACCCGCTGCCCAAGTTGCATTCCCTCAGCCGTCGAACACCACCATCTCGAACTGCGCTTATTCTAAATATGGAAAGAAGTCATACTGAAGAAAGGGTTGGATCGTCCCGTCTCTGGCTGACGCGACCCTATTCGGCTCCCCAGATTCTTCCAATTCTCTGGGAACCGTTTCCGCGTTTCGCCCAATTTGATGTAATCTAGGTAGAGTATCCCAACCCAAGAAACTCGACCTCGGAACCGTCATTACTGAAGAATTTTCCATGTAAGATCTATATCCGACATTAAGTGTCCTCTTCTAGGACACGCCGAGTTGCGGTGAAATGCTCATGGCCACCATTCAATGCAACAAGAACGGCCCCCAAAGATTGCGCAAGCGAGGTCGTAGCTTCAAATGGTAAGTGCATGTAATCAATTGTCCAGCCGCCCGTCGTGCATTGCATCTGATGGCTGCATATTTGCTGGGCGCTGGTATGGAACTACTAGGCACAATCTTGGGACCAAGTTCATAACCTCCAGCGGACTGATTTACATGCCTTGCCTTCGACTTTAACCTCAATCTCCATCTTGTTTCTGCCAGTCACAGATGCCGGCGGGACCGAAAAGTCGCCCGTTACTTACCCCGCAAGGTACCCAAACCTACAGTAGCCTGTCGCTCTCGTCAATTTCGCCGTACCAAACTTTCCCCCATCTTCATCTTTTCATCACCCACCCGCCACAATAAGACATTCATCCCCTCCCCCTCGCCCCGCCCCCAAAAATATCGATATTTTTGCATTGAACACGCATTTCGCACTGCCCACTTGCGCCAAAAGGCCTGCCGAGATGAGTGAATCTAACCCTGTAGGACGAACCTGATAAGTATATATGCAGGCTCAATTTTAGCCTGGAAGGCCCGATTCGCACGTCGATTCTGTTTAACCTGGCCAATCTCCACCGCCAATTGAGCCTTCATTCGTGGGAAACAAGTTGCGGCTTGCGCTGATCGCTTTTGGCACGAGCGAGGCACGCATGCACACATAATATCCATAGGCCAACCCATACACGTTCTTTCTTCTCACAACCATTTGCTATATGCCCATGGTACTAACCGTTACCCGCCGGCGCAGCCGCTCTGGCGATCGATACCTTATGCATAGTGATGATGGTCATTATAGTGGTGTTGGTGGTGTGGGTGTCCTTTGCCGCATGCTGCTAGCTACTGAAGAATGGGCGGCCACGAGGCCGGGCTCCAATCTCGATATTGTCGGTCCCCAACGAAGCCACTACAGAGTTGCACTCTCAATAAATTTCTTGCAGAATCCTGTCTAATTATACCCACGGGCACAGCACCCATTGGTGAAAAGCCTCCACGTGTACTATAGTATGTACTTGCGTAGAGAAAGAAAGGACGACGTCGATCGTGTGGTATGCGCCCTTCGACAAAAAAAACCCCCCACATTATTCATTCCCTCCCCATCACACAACGAATAATGATGATTACTACCTCCCTGTTGCTGCTGATGCGGGCTCGGCCCTCTCTCAGACAGTCATACATGGCAAGTCTTTTTGCGTGTAACCTCAAGAACATTTGCCACCAGTCTGACCAAACGGCCCCTTTACACATGTCAGGCAGACACCTGGAGTTTGCAAGGCATTTATTTACTGCGCAGTACTTGCTCATTCGGCTCACCGACTATCCGCAAGGACACGGACTGATATCTCCTACTTTTTTTTCTGTCAGAATTTGGTGATTTTACAAACTTCCTGAAGCCTAGGGTCACGCACATGAGGGGGCCGCATCCAAATTTGATGGTCGGCGATGTTGATGCGCGCCCCCTTGTCGTTCTTGTCGTGTTCATGTGCTCTAGTAACTCGATGGTACGGCAAATATTTTTTTTCAGGCTTTGCTGGATAAAAACCCCCATGGTCCGAGAGCCACACCCAAGGGAATGCGAATGGCGAAATGGGGTGAGGCAATCGAGGGTCTGGCCAATGCAAATCATCATCAACGCGTTCTTGGGAGGAGGGGTCACGCCAAATGTTTCAAGGGCCGCTAGCAAAACACATTATGAAGACATGACTGTAGTCCGTGTTATTGAAGTTTGTGGGTTCAGGCTGCCTCGTTTCCTGGCTATGATCTCCCGTGACCCTGTGCTAATCAAGGGGTTGGTCTGGGTATTGTTCTCCTGGATGGGATGTTTCCAAGGTTTCCATTTGGGGTCGGCGAGATCTACCTGTCTCGTATGTCATGCAACGGGGCTTGTCTAGGATGGGGGGTATTGTCCGCGCGCTCAAATGTAATCACAGTTAGACTACTGCCGTGAGCCGTGAAGAATGCAACCCCACCCATGTTGCTACCAAAGAAGTCTCCGTTCTGGTCTGCCCCTTTTCGGAAGTTAAGTAGTGGATTGTCTGATATGGTCGAAATTGGTGTCTACTGGTGTTAATGCCGTTGCCATATTGGGAAGCTCGACTACTGCATTGGACCGATTCGAGCTATCGTGCCATGTAGGGTCCACCACTCAGTCCTCATCGCTATCCATCTCCACCAGATGCTCCTGGTCGTTCAGGGCAAGCCGTACGAAGTGGCGAACCCATGCCTCGTCGTTGTCATTCAACCTGCCATCCTCGCGCGGGCCGTCATTCTGCACGCGCTGGCCATTCCTGTTCACTTGCCGGTTCTGTCCTGGCATCCGGCCATGGTTTTGCTGGTGTGCCCCTGGCCGTCCCTGACCTCTAACACCACGTCCTCCTCGTTGGCCTCCGTTGACCACTTGTGGACGACCACGACCAGCTGCGGGACGATACTGCTGACCTCTGGCTTCAGCCGGCAACCCCTCGATCCGTAGCACGAGCGGGCCTTCGCGAGCGACAGCAAATCTGGCGTTGTTAGCCTGTTGATCTTGTTGGCCCGGTTGACCTGGTTGCGCCTGAACAACTCGTTGCCGCCGTTGCTGCTGAGGGACGGCGCCGCGAGCTTCTTCTCCGAATGCCACTTCAAGTTCGGCGGCTTGCGCCTCTTCGCGACGATGCTGAGCACCTCGACCAACCTCGATGTCATGACCGTCGCCGTCTTCTAACTCCCAAAGCCTCATGAAACAAGCACTGCGTTTCCCCGTGGAATCGGTATTGAAATGCTTATAAGGATTCTCGGGGTCTAACCAAGAAGAACATAAATAGCAGAAGTGTGTTTGGCAGCGGAAGCACCTCATGTGATTGCAACCATGGCTCTTCTGACAAGGAGCATCACATGTTGGGCAAGGCGAGGAATGTAACCGGAGGTACTCCATCGAAGCCTTCTCTTCCTCGGAGATCTCTTCCTTGCGCTCCTGAGGTACGCAGTACTGAAACTCGCCATGCCACGACTTGCGACAACGTGTGCAGAATGCGAAACTGCAGTCCTCGCAGATGGCGAGTAGATCCAGGGGTGCGACTTTTTTATCGGTACCCTCGCCGTCTTCGCCGCCCTCGCCATCTTCGCCGCCCTCGCCATCCTCGCCGTCCGACTCTTCCTCCGCATCCGCAGCAAATTCAACTCCTTGGGGCTTTTTGTATTTTTTAGATCGAGCGGCACCTTGACAAGATTCGCGGGGACAGTAGACTGTATTTTTGTCGGATTCAAGCTCAGCCTTGTACTTGAGCATCACGTAACGTTTGACGACGTCGTGGCCAAGCGGGATCTGTAACAGCTCGCTGGGGTTTACGAGGGTCTTAGGCTTCCGTCGCTTGCTTCCAGAAGCTTTTCGTGCGGCAGCATCCCTTTTCTCGGCGCAGCCCGGCTCCAGGCATCGAACCGTAGAAATATCACCCTCACTGATGGCATTGTTGTAGAAGTCCTGTAAACACCGGACACAGAATACGTGACCACAGTCGAGCATTCGGTGGCAGACTGAGCCCTTCTTTGGATCTGTACAGAAGCTATGAATTACGATTGGAGAGCATTGGCGGGCGCACGGTATAACTTACCTAAACAGATATTGCAGTCGAATGTTCCCTTGTCGAAGGCCGTCTGTTTCGCCTTGATATCGTAGTCTAGAAGCGCTATTTTATGCTCTGGTCCGACCTCTAGGGTACCTTGCTCATTGACCAAGCCAAAGATAGTGTCTGCGGACTGTCGAACATCATCTATGTAGGTGAATATGACCTGGTCACGGCCGATGTCCTCCCATAACCTTTGTGCATCGCTCTCAAGCTTCTCGAGGATCTTGGGTGACAGCCACGGTGGTGATGTGGATAAGGCGACCTTGGGTGGCTTCTCCGTCGGGTAGCCCTCTGGCAACTCAATGTGGATACTCAGAGCTGGAAAGTTTGAAAGCTGCTGTGATTCTACAGCATTGACTGTTGGCAGTCGAGCCTCAGGAAGCTGTCCAGAAGGGGCCGCATTAGAGGAAGCCGGGAACTTGACTACCACAGGCTTGCTCAAACTGATTGGAAGCTCGATAGTGAAGGCATACGGGTCCTGTTCGTCAATGCAGAGCTCCTCTGGGTATATAGCAGCTATGGTCGAGAGCTCGACTTCGCGAAAGTCCTCCTCCATAATCAGCAAAGGTCATCGATGCTCATGGAGCTTAATCCGTTCGGCGATGATTTGCGGAACTGTTTTCATATCCTCGTTCACTTCAATAGTCATATAATTGCCAAACCCACAGTCAAGATATCTCCAGTTGATGCTCCGGAGTTGTTGTCGGAGATACGATATAGTCGTACCTTTCGTCGGTCAGTAAGATGAGCAACCAACCCAGAAAGAAATCAACAAACCCGATTAGTGTGCGAATAATGATTGCTCATAGAACTGCCGCAATCTTCCCTGGGACGGCCGCTTAGAGACGTTGTCTCTAATCAATACCAGCTTATCTTGAGCCCACATACACGAGGCGAGGGTTATCGCCACAATGGAACCGAATCGTTGAGCATATGGAAGTGTATTTGACCTGTCAAGATTCCGTTGGATAACCAGATTAACGTCCAAACCCCTAGCTGGCAATGGTCGACAATCTATTATAAGATCGTAAGAACGGGACGTAGCCAATGCTGACAATGCAATGTCGCAGGCCAAGTTCGCCACTTCAGAGCAACGAGGGGCATTGGAATGATGACTCTCTCGGCGTCAAGCGACCATACGGGGAGAAAACGCCACAGCCCACCTCGGTAGCAGCCCCACCTTGCCCACGACTAATGAAGGAACGTCGCTGCCCAATTGGATTGCACTGGATGAGGGTGAAATGGTGGGGAACGCCACAAAAACAGCGGGGACGCACATGCTCCAACCAGCCACTTCGTTGGGTCCGGCTTTTGGAGTATTTCCAACGACGTTGCTTCTCGAGGCGACTGTGATACGTTGTACGTCCAACAAGGGGCCCTTCTCTGTCAAGTGTAAATGTGAGGCCCATATATCTGCCAATCTGGCTCCCAGCTATCATCGATTCATGCAACCCTGCAACACATCTGCATCTGCAATCCTGACAAAAACGCCCTAAGGCCATGCATCTGCAATAGGAACAGCGCAACCTCACTGCATCAGCAGCCAAGCACGCTTATAAACAAGCTCACCTAAACAAGCTCACCATGTCCACTGCGGACGACCCGATGCCATTGGCGTCTCTCTCCCTCACCCACGTCCACTATGTGAGTTTCCAATGCGTCCCAACCAACCAACCATCATCCACCGTCCCGAACCCTGCACTAAATCACTATGGCTCCCACAGGACCCAAGAGACAATATCTCGTACCTATGCGCCTGGCTAGCCCTGATCCCGCAGGGCCTCTGCGTCGTCTACGCAACCCTGATCTGGTCGACCCGCGAAATCGAGATCGCGCTTCTCTTCGCCGGCCAGCTCGCCTGCGAGGCCCTCAACTTCGCGCTCAAGCGCTTCATCAAGGAGGAACGCCCTCCTCTCATGAACGGCAAGGGTTACGGTATGCCCAGTAGCCATGCCCAGTTCGTCTCCTACTTCGCCGTGTCCATGGCGCTGTTCCTACTCTTCCGCCACCAGCCTGAGAACGCTGGCGTCAAGCGACGCAACCACAAACCCATGACGATGCTGGAGCGTGCCGTATGGAGTGTGCTGGGATTAGGAATGGCCGCCACCGTCGCTTGGAGTAGGATATATCTCAATTACCATACCGAAAAGCAGGTTCTAGTTGGTTGTATGGCGGGGACGGCGAGTGCGGTCGCGTGGTTCCTCTTCACGACTGCTATCCGCAGGACGGGATGGCTGACATGGGCGGTCGACCACCCAGTCGCTCGCTTTCTGCGTGTCAGAGACCTGGTTGTGGAGGAAGATCTATGCCAAGCCGGTTGGGAGAAATGGGATGACAGAATGATGGCTCTGAAGGGACGGGAAGAGAAGAAAGTTCACTGAGGTGTCTTGATCGACTACTGAAGGAGGTTTCCGCGACCTGTTGTGTACCTTGCATTGAGTTGGAGTTGGTGTGGGTTGGAAGCATGAAGCATGGTTCTACTGCATTAAATTAGGTTTTGATTTCACACTATGTTTTTGGTAGTCTGCAATTAGCCTGAAAACCTGTAGGATAGTTCGACACGTGCCCTACTACTGGGTCTGTTAGTGAATTCAAATCCATGCCAACGAAATTTGGCTACTACTAGTGGCGTGTTCTATGTCTACTCTCATGCAAGTGTCGAAGACATACATCCTTGAGTAGTGAATTCGACGCCCTTATTAGAACCTGGGTCCACAGCCTTGTCCAAATACGGGGCCAGGACTGCTCAGTAATCAAATATCAACACTAGGTCCCGCTTCTTGCCAACTACAAACAACCGGTATTCTCAATTTCAGGTCAGAAATACTTGTACCATTGCCCGCACGATGTAGATTGACATTACGTAGAAACTCTGCTCTGTTTTTCGGTCATGTCGGCCGGCATACGAATACATAAATGCATAACATTCAGCTTCCAGGGAACACAACCCTGTCTCTGCACCTGTTCAAAACATTGTTTCAAGATGGTACCGGAGGTGTTATACCCCAAGGGAACGCAGCTCAAATTCCGGGACGAGGCTTTACACCTACAGGTTCTTATTAAGTATATCTATTACTGTAGGAGAACATAACGAAAAACAAGATCTAAGAAATATCAGTAAAAACTGACAAAACTCGAGCACTTGAAAACATATGATAAGAGCAAAGGGCCACACGCGTTTTCTAGAAGGCTGTAGTCAGGCTCGTTCAGATACCCACCCCTTTGAAGGCAAACCCCACGCTCAACAGGAGTGGCGCCATTCGACTTCCGCTCGAGTTTGCTGCATTTTTCCTTAGTTGGATCTCTGGTTAACGATGCTAGCGACGTACCTACGACAGCCTGGCACTGGCGTGAATGACTGAGATGTAGGCAAACCCATTGGCTAGTTGCCATACTCGTGCCATCCACTCATTCACAACACCTATTAAATTTGACCTGCGTCGAACCGATCATTTGGTCCCTAAATGGTCCCAAGTATTGCAATCTCCACCTCGACCTCCTCTAGAGTCTTAATCTCGCCGCGTCACTTGTGAGCCACGTGGAGCTCGTCCTTGATGCAGGTCCACATCTCGGTCTCGGGGGGGACGGGCCACTGCCAACACGACATGACATGCGGTTACATTGATGAACCGGTTTCTCGTTGAGTACAGGGATTCTTTCGCATTCTTCAGTCAACTGACTCATATCTGTAGTCTAGTCAAAGTGAAGAAGGAAATGTCCGGGCTGAATAACCAAAAGATTCAGGGGCTTATAGCAAAGAACCCTGTCCACAACCGAGTTTGGATTCGAGTTCGGAACTCACCTTGACACCTAGAATCCGGGTGGGACAATGGATACCATTGCCTTCAGGCCATGTATCCTCTACCCAGGACACCGTGGTTGCTCTCTTCAGTTGTTAATGTTGACGATAGTTCCACATTCAACATGGAGCCATCTCAGTTCGTGTTTGTGTGATGATTGTGAATTTCTTAGCTATAACAACAACCACTACAACAGAAGCAGAGGGCCTCTCGGCTCTGACATCTCCCACACCTCATCCGCACATGGGCGTCTATCCTGCCCGCACTCCGCAACAGCCTTTTGTCCCATCGAGGTCATTAACCTCGTCCCACATCCACGTCCTCGCATAAGATTGACGTAGCAGACATGATAATTTTCCACCCCTCCTCTCTTCCCAATGTACAAATGCCTGGCTAGCTGCCCACCGACTTCATCTTCCCATCCATACACACACACGCACACAGCAGGTGTTGCTCGTAAGGACCTGATCCATCATATAAACACATAACTAATAAGAGAGAACAGCCGAAAGTCAAAGTGTATGCAACAGTAGCTTGGTTTACCACTCTCAACTCCTCGAAATGGAAAGGGGAAAAAACATAAAAAAAACAGCCGTCTTGTTCAGGTATCATAAAGGTTTCCCGTACAACGCCGCTGGAAGAAATGTAGTGAAGAGCAAATGACCGACAAAGAGAACCCGACCCCGACTCTTTTGTAATCGTACAGGGATCCCCTTGAGAGGATAGATATATAAGGAAGTTGAGGTGTTTTGGCTGTAGTAAGAATACTGGACGATGATGATGGCGTATTTGGTTATCTATAGGAGAAAAGTGAGACAGACTGAGGTAGTCATGTGAAAATGGATGATGCAGGATGTGTAGGATTTCTGTTTGGTATTCGACCCTAGCTCCTCGGATTTTCAGCTGCGGTCAAAGTTCAAAAGCTCAGATCCAGTCACTCCTGAATCGTTGGGCATCAGAGTTTCCCCTGTTCCTAGGTGGCGGTGGTGTGCCATCGGGCTGTACAGGTGTAGTGTTGGCACGCTTCAAGACGTTAAACCCAACACCCTTTGGACTCGGTAGCTTGGCCTTCTGAGGGCTATGGGGGCTGTACACAGCGGGACTGAGTGTCTCCTCTCCAGTGGAGGCTTGGCTCTGGACGGTTTTGATGGCGTGAGGCACAGGCGGAAGTGTCTTCATCCTCACGTCTCTGCTAGGCTCTTCTGTGCAGGAACAGCAGTTTGAATGGCTGATGTTTTCTGAAGGAGACGTCGGCTGGTCTGCAACGCCCAATTTGAACAGCGGATTAGGCCGGATGGGAGCAAGATTAGGGCAACCAAGGTTGTGAACCCTGTCATCGTTATTGATTATCGTGCTAGTCGTTCGCGGCATGTCTTGGACATTCGATAAACGAAGTCCTATCTGGACCGTGGCTGTGGAAGACATGGATGAATCACGCTTGTGACGGCCATTGACTTTTATCGAAGGGGGTGGCTTGATGTCATCGAGGTTGAATGTGAATTCATTCATATTTGAATTAGGCGAGTATGTGGTTGAAGGTAAAAAGGCTACTGAATTAGTGCTGGCATTGTCCTTGCTGGGAAACAACGAGTAAGACGCAGAAGCTTTTCGGGTATGTGACGATGCGGAGGATAGTTGTGCCCTGTCAGGATTCCTTGGTATTGCGATTGGAGACGTCACAGCATTTGACCTCAACGGGTTCGGAGACTTCGACTCAAACCGCGGGATGTTGTAATAAGTTGAGGATGGACTTTCTATCGCAGCTTCTTCTTCTTTCTCGTAGCGGACGAGTGTTTCCTCGCTATCTTTCCTTCGTAGGGACCGGTTGTTGACCGTTTGCATCATGTGAGCGGGCTCGTCGAGGTCGTTGGGGCTCTGCATGCGAATATTGTACTTGAGCTTTTGCCTTTCGTACTCGGCCAGTTTGTCTCTCGGGCCAATGGTAGAGATTGTGTTGGATCGAAGAAAAAGGTGAAGGCCACCTGTCATCAGACCAGATACATTCGCAACAACCGTCGCAATCATGGCTAGCGTTAGGCTCGTAGTCTTGCCCGTCTCCACAATGTCATTAAATGTGAGAAACCCAAAGAAGGGTATCATCAACAACTATTCAATGTTAGTCGTGATCCCACACCAAGATAGGGGGATGGACCTACGGTTGAGATGATGGCCAAAGCCAGGTAGTAGACCATTCTGGAAGCGAGGACTCGCTCAGATGTTTCAATATCGGCGTTCCTCGTCAACTTGATAAAAATGGTCACGGCGCAAATCGTCAGGAGGACAGCAATGACCAGCAGAAGCACAAATCCTCCTTCTGCCCAGCGGGCGACGAAAAAGAATAGAGATGCGAAACAAAAATCGGGGGCCCGGATGAAGAAAGCGACCAGGCCAGTGATCATAAGCACGATCTTCAAACCTGCTAAGCATATCGCAACTGTCCACTTGCTTCTCTGTGGGAACGGTTTGCTTCGAAGGCCTCGTAAGGCGACCTCGAGGCCAAAGATGAGTTGTATGTAAGGCACAATAAATATGGCTGTAGAGTTAGTTAGCGAGGCTCGCTCATCAACACCACGACCATATCGACTTACCTGTCCACATAAACTGAGAGATGATGGAGCAGCCTCGTTCAAACAGTCCCTCCAGGCCTCTAGATTGTGAAACAGCAAAGATGATGCCTTGTATTGTGATGCCCAGAGACAGAACGAAGGGAAATGTCTCGGGTCCTTTGACACAGGTGAGCTTGTTGACTCTGGATCACGGTTAGCCTCAGCGTCCGCTCATTGGTACTGACGAAGCCAACTCACTTCTTCCCCACCGGACAATTCCTCTTAGCAGTGGAGTAGCAATCATAGTAAATGCCGGCGGCGGTTGCAGCGGCCGATATCGTGTTGAAGGTGGCGAGAACGATAGTGGATGTCCGTATTGACCTGGCAGCGAGGAATTTGAACTGATTGATGACCATGTAAGTCGAGTTGTCAGCGGATGCTGCTTGCGCGAAGCCAGTCGAGGTGACCCCGAAACTTGAATTCCTCGACCAGTCCACCGCCGCATTCAAGCTGCCACTGCCGACGTCATGATACCCAGACATCGTGAAGGCCGATCACTCTTAGGCGGTGGCGATGAAGCCGGAAATTTACTTGTGGTCGTGATCAACTCATCTAATCCATAGATGTCGCCGGCGTCGTGATCGATGGTAGAGATGACGAAGCAAACAGAAATGGGAAAGGAAAGTATATTACGAGAGAATGAGATGAAAGAGACGAGGGATTGGCGGCACTCCAGGGAACCGGTCCACACACCAGACGAAACAATGCCTGAACCAGCAGATGGCAAAAAAAGGCTTGAGTAGAAACGAACGACGGCAGCAACCACAGGGAGGGGAGCTGGGGATTAGCGGGTGAAGGAGACACACACCAGGCCGCAGTCATCCTACGAAACAGAAGAGACGAGCAGGAAGTGGCGGAAGGGCGCATGAAAAGACTATGGCACCCACATATCAGATCCCAAGATCCCCCTCAAGGGTACTGCTATTCATGGCCTCCACGCGGGCCCGACAGGTCCGGCCTCGCGCTATGGACTAAGTTCTGCATGCCATTCAAGGGTGCCACTATCTCGAGAGCCAAGCGGAGTGATGAAGACGTGGGAATATTCAAGTTCTGGGACCTCTGCGACCTTGCGATTGGCTGCAGATTTCAAGACAGACGAAAACTGCCCATTGCGGTGAAGCCATTCGTCATGGCCCATCATAGGATGCGAGTCGGGGAGGTGCTTTTCTGACAAGATCTCACCCATTGCCTGGGTACCCGTCCACAGCTTCGACCATCTTTGATCTCTGTGTGGTCCATTCTGCCGGTGGGGCAGTCTCAGGCCCGCATCTCAGAAGTAGCATTGCGGTGCTTCTCACGGCATGCCTGCACAAAATCGGACTAGAGCATTATGTGGCGATGGGCTTGAGGCAATGATGGAACACGATCTGGTTTCGTCGTCGCGCTAGGTTACCAGAATAAGGTTGTGAGTTGAGCCCCAAGTCTGACCAAGGGTCTTGGGCCTTACTGTAAATGGTTTAGCTTCAGGTGCTTTGCCAGGTAAATGCCCGTGCTGGGCGAGGATCAAACCCGTCCCGCATGTGTCCAAACAGACCCCTGCACCTATAAAATCCGCGTCTGGAGAAAAGATGCGATGTACCTTGCGTCGTGCAGCATCTACTAGCTTCTACCCTTCTCAAATCTAAGAAATTTTGGGCTTGGCAACCATGTAGCCAACGGCCAGCGCGCAAGCCGGACGCAGCGACGTCAGCGACCTGTCATCTGCGCGGAAGGAGTAGATGAGCCACGCTGCTTGTAAGTGGCTGACGAATGGCCTGGCTTTTCGAATAACCTCAACATATGGCGGCGGGACTCTGTGCGATGTGGATATAACGGGATAATGCGAACAGACTGATGAAGTCGACCTACCTGGAAGCTCGTGGTCGTGGTAGCCAAATTGCCAAGCTCTTGCTTGCTCGCATGTTGCTGGACCACGCCACGGCGTACTCAAATGCTCAAAACAAGTGACGTGCTGATATGCCGTGCGGGGGGCACCGGGAGTTGGGAGTGGTGTGTCCATCCATACATCCCATTTTAGTATGCAAGGTGGAACTACTCTGTCAACCTCCAGACATTCGATGACCTGGATAGAATGCGACTACTACACAAAAAGGTGTTAATGCCAGATCAATTGAGTCGATCTTCGTGACAAAACAAACATCGAAGTGACATTTGACAGGCCAAGAGCCAATCGTATCGAGTACACTCGTCCCTGAGGTCACTCAGCCTCGATTGTGAGCGATTGGTTCGTCTGGTCCACAATGGGTGTAGCCTCCTTGAATCATACCTCGTGTCAAGACTCGAGCGCTCGGCTCGGACGACAGGGCCATCTGGGCATTTCGACCCCAGTGAGCAGCGAGTCGTAGATCTTTCACCCGAACAAATGTTAGGACGAGTGTAAATAGATGGCCTCCATCAATGATCAGCGAAGGAGCCTTCCAAACTTATGTTCATAGCCCCGTAAGGCGTTGGGGCCGTATTGCCGCGGTTTCTTGTCCTGATAGGCAATGTGGTATTCGACCAGTCGATCCCGACATTCCTCGTGGAGTATATACGGATGACTTTGCGGCTGTACAGAGATGGTCACTGCCAACTTGCACATGAACTAACTTGTCAGCTTGCCTGCCCTAGGTGCGCTGGTCCCGAGCCATTTTCTGAGAATTCAGGACATGACGAGTGAAGCACATCCCCCAGTCCGGCCCCCCCCTCTTGCCCATCAGACACCCAATGACAGGTTTCCAAGATGGCAGGAGATTTGTCGATCCGAAATGATGAGGACCTGGAATCACGGTCACCATGAGAGACGGGAGAAAGGCATGGATGTGTGGGGTCAACCCTCTCCATCGCGAACAATGCGACTTCTAGTACTGTGGCGTCGCATCCTCTTCTCATATTCTCATCTTCCGAGTTCGTCCGTCGCAAGACATTGTGAGGAATATCTTCCAAGGCAGGTAAGATGATGTGGTGAAGCCACTGAATCGCGAGTACGCGTTAGGTTTTCATCCTGGTCCGAGGTAATCCTCTCGCGACTTCGACAAAGCTATCCCTAGTCACGGATTCGAACACTTGCTCTGACTGGTGTTGCAGGAATCAAGGAGCCACTAGCCCATACGCGAGTCTACTTCTTGAAGAATGGTTCCAAGAACTTATCACCCTACACAAACCAGATTTTGACTCGGGTTAAGCGAAGGGGAGCTAGCGTACACGGCAGCTTGTCAAGTCTTGTATTTCGTCGTCATTGTACTTCCGCTGGCAGTTATTGTCCGGAGACATCCTCTGTAGTGAGTGACAGGTGGGACTTCATATAAGATCCCTGTGTTACAGGATGCCAAGATAAAGTCGACGCATACGTAGTGTATTCGCTCTCAGGTGAAGACAACCGTGGAATGCAGGGCAGCCGGATGAAGTAACGAGTAAGTCAACCGGCGCTCTCCGTTGTGGTTAGGAGCTTTTCAAGTGTGGCTTTTCAAGTGTGGTGTCTTTGGCGCACGGTCCAGCTTCGCCGCCCGGTGTTTGGCAGCCTTCTATCTGCAAATATCCAAATTACGTTCAGTTGTTGACTGTTGGTCGGTCGCTGACTACATTCCCCCAAGTCAATTTGCAATTGCTCACCGTCACCTTGGAGGATGTCCCGACAACACCATCATAAAGTTATTACTTGGAGCTGTAGCGCCCTCTGTTCAAGCATTATCTCAATGACCAGCTGCATTTATTTCTCCCATCAATGCAAACGGCTAGACGGGGGATGAGCGGATGCCAGATGTTAAGGATCACTCGCAGCTCTAGTTGCGGCTTGTCGATGCCTCGTCCTCAACCCCGCTCCTTCCTTTGCAACACATCGCATGGGCAGCTTTATTTGAACTCGACATTATCATCATATTTCTGCTATGTCAAACAATAGCACTTCGTTGCCACGACATTGGCATCCCGAACCCTCCCACAAAATTACCGGAAATGCCCATTCAAAACTGTACAAACCGGAGCCGCTGCGCAGAAGCATCTTGGGATGACCCTTTCGTAGCGCATAGTTTCGAACGGGAGACCAGACGCAAGAGAATGCATCGACGATGTTCATGATATCCGACGATTCCGGGAATATACAGACTGCAGATGGCAAACTGGTACAGTGGAGATGGTGCATATGGGGATGCACGAATTTCCAAGAGATGCCCCGGTTGATTTCAAACCGTGAGGATGTCGAGAGGCATATCAGCTTCATCATTGCGATATATCGCTATGCTTACTGGTGGTGAAGCTGCGGGTTCACGCTCAGGTGCCATGCATCTCGCAGTGTCAAATATTGCGGGATGGAGCATTTCAGCCCACTGTGTTCCTTTCTACGAATTCCCCCAATCACCATTGTCTCAAAGCCCACACACCTGGTTTGACAGTAAAGCAATCAGTTTAACAGTTCGGCGGTCTCAAATGGTCTAGGGGAATGTTTTATCGGATTGTCATGGAGTCTAAGATAGCTTGACCGATGGCTCTGTCGCCAACGTCATTCTGAGGACACTAACCGGCTGGAGGAGTGTTCTTGGATCTATGATTTCATGACGGCACAACCTGGCATTACGTCAGTCATGTTACAACTGCGATGTGCATGAGGCCTCATGAGATAAACGACCAGGATGAACCTGATCCTCCATCGATGCCGTGGGATTTGACGCCATTCTCGACATCAACGAATACAACAGATTCTCCACAACGGCAGGGTATGTAAAGCAATCCTAATCAGCAGGCTCGTGACAGACAACACACCGCACTGTTGTCACTGAAAGGACAAGTGGCTGGGAAATATTCTGATATACGAGATATTCGCTGCTTCGAGAGGAGCACCGCCCTGGTCGGGGTATAAAGTACGAATAATTGGAACGGAGCATGAAGCATGACTTGGAACTGGAATTGCGATTCACGGGGGCTATTTACAAATTCTTTGCCTTTAGAAGCAGAGCATCAAAGTCGGTCGATGCCATTGGCTCGTGGGGGCGCGTGAAGGGATGGGTAATTGCCTAAAACATCTCGTAGATAGTCTCCTTGTCGCCATCTGCCTCAGGTCTCTCCGCCCTTTGGGTTCGAGGGACGTTTGAAAGTCTGGGGAGTGGCTGTGATTGCATTCTCCGCTCGAGTACCGCAGAAGGACGGAGGGATATTCTGATACCAACAGACAGCTGGACATACAAGTTGGCTTTTTTGAGATGGGCTGCAAGTTCAACGCACCCCTCAGCCAAGTCAGGTCGATTTCCGACCCCTCTGTCCACACGCAGCCTTGACCAAGGCTGTGTGCACAGCCAATTGCCAGCACCGCTTCAGCGCTCGCGACCTCTGCAATCTCCAGCGACTGGGATTTTGGGAGGCAAAACAACAACAGTCACTACCCCCATAACTACTCGGTCGTAGAAGGTTTGCGATCGTTTCCAGCATCTCCCTGCAACATCCCTCATCTTTTTTTTATTTATTCCGTTTTTCCTCCGCGAGGTTGTCAATGAGGATCTGGGTCACGTCGCAGTTTGCCACACGTTACCAAGCACAGAGCATACTGCCCGCCTTGGGCACTGGAGGCAAAAGCACTTGACTTTTGCGGCTACTGGATCCCTGTCGCTCGGTTAAGTTCGCTGCCACTAAAATCCGACTCCCGCCCAGCATGGACGAATACTATAGCGACCCATCCGGCCGCCGCCGGGGGCATCGTTCATCATCGCCATATGCTGGATACCATCCCGCACCCAAATATTGGCCAGGTTATCCTCGAGATGTTGCAATGAACCGCGACCGGAGCAGCCACGGCGACGACCGCAGAGACCGAGGAAGATCGGAACGAGGATCTCGAAGACCACCATCAGATTTTCAACCCCCCAGATCCCGATCGCCGTCGCCATTTCCTCGACGGCCCCAAGGTTTTCGAGACCGGGACTACCAACGCGACGAACGATTCCACGAAACGCAACACAAGCGGCATCGCGACATCTCTCGAGATTTTGGTCCCAGTCGAGACCATATACGGGGCGGCGAAGAACCATCAGGCTGGGACAGACGCGCGAAGGAACCCGATTACGACAAGGCTCTGCATCCCCATTACGAAGGTGAGCCTCGAAACAGGGAAAGTGCATCAAGAGTGCCGCGTGTCCGCTCTCGCTCCCCTTCTGCACTTGGAAAAAGACGGAGAAGTCTCAGTCCGTTACCATTCCCCCCGTTGAATCCCAGCAAGAAGTCTAGACGCGAACGAAGCCGCAATCGTGCAGAAAAGAGACGGTCAAAAAAGTCTGGACATTCAAGGCACCCTCGCGAGTCTTCTCCATACCGTAGACGTTCACCATCCCCCTACCAGGACCGACCTCGTCGTCCAATTAAGCCACGTTCGGAGCGGCCAGATCTGTTCGAAAATCACCAGCTACGAGTACGAGGTCGGTCTCCATCTCCTCGCGAAGCCGACGTCGAACGAGGACCGCCTGTGCTCCGGCAGCATCCCCAAACCCATCCCCCTTCACACGCCGATCAGGACTCGCATCTGAGAAATCCGAGCCGGTCTCCGCTACCGATTTCACGACGATCCTCGTATTCACGAGCACACTCACCGAGTCTACCATCCCGAACCCGCCTTGCACCATCAGAGGCTGGTTCGATCTCCCGCAGATCAAGCCCGACGTTTGAACCCCCTCGACATAACCAGCCCCCACGGTCACCTAGAGGAGATCACCCACCAGCCGCACCGTCTGGCCTCCGAAAGAAGGGTAAGCGCCGCGACGACGCACGCTTCAGCAAACGAGTGGAGCCCTCATCTGGTGCCAACAGCATAGAAGTCAACATGTCTCGAAGGGACAATTTCAGGAGTAGCTTTGGTGCCCAGATGCCTCCGGCATATCCTGCTAAGCACTTCAATGACCCTCGATACAACCAGTCTCCGCCCCACGTGACCCCCGGCTCGTCGTACCATGGATCACCTGCACAGTCTCCATACGGTGCAAATGGCCGCGGCGGTTGGAATGGTTCGCATCAATATTCACCACACGGCCAGTATCCCCCACAGCATTCCCAAGGCACCTTCGCGCCACCTACCGGGCCACAGGCCCAATTCCACCAAAACCAGTCACCCCCTTTACCCCCAACCGGTCCTGCAAACCCGCAAGGTCGCGGCTTTTCGAGAGGGGGCTTTCGAGGCGGCAATATCAACCCGGCCCGTGGTGGCTCCCGTGGAGGTTCCAACCTCAAGAGCTCGCCATTTGGTGCACCCACCGGTCCAGCTGCGAGTCGAAGTCACCTCAACCACTCTGGCGAAAGCACCCCTCAGCATGCCAGTCCTCACCATACAGCTTCGAACCATTCAGAACCGGCTTCTGTGAAGGAAGGATCTGGAGGCGATGAGAACCCGTTCAGGCCATCGAAAGACCTTCAGGTAGAGGATTCCACACCCGAAAAGAAGGATGACGAACAAATGCCACCGCCTACTACCCGGGCTCCCCCTACCGGCCCGGCGGCAGGCACGTCGGGTTCCAAATTCAGTTTTGCGTTCAAGGCTACGTCGAAAGCTCCAGTTGCAGCCCCTAAGCCGGAGATCTCGCAGAAGTTTAGCGCAGCTCCTCCCAGAAGAGATCCGCAGCCTGTCGATGATCGAAGCAACCGAGATCGAGACCTGCCACGAGGTGTACCGACCGAGCCCGCATCGTCTAGAGCACGGTCCGAGCAGCAACACAACAGGCATCACCTACCCGAGACCCCTAGAACAAGAAAGGTCAAGAAGATAGAAAGGCGGCTGAAGCCTAAGCCCCAACTGCCACCCGATCTAGCCACATCCGACTCCGTGTTCTTCAGGAAACCCGGCAACGAATCGGTGGTTGGCTCTGGAACATACGGCAAGGTTTTCAAAGGGTTGCACGTGTACACCAAGAGGCTGGTTGCTCTGAAGAAAATTCGCATGGAAGGGGAAAGAGATGGGTTCCCCGTTACTGCTGTCCGTGAGATAAAGCTGCTTCAATCACTCAAGCATCTCAACATCGTAAACCTCCAAGAAGTCATGGTGGAGAAGAACGACTGCTTCATGGTGTTTGAATATCTCTCTCACGATCTCACGGGATTACTGAATCATCCGTCCTTCAAGCTCGATGCTGGTCAGAAGAAGCACCTGGCAAAGCAGCTCTTTGAAGGCCTGGACTATTTACACGGCAGGGGCGTTCTACATCGCGACATCAAAGCAGCAAATATTCTCGTCAGCAGTGACGGAATACTCAAGATTGCAGACTTTGGTCTGGCCCGCTTCTATGCGAAACGGCATCAGCTCGACTACACGAACCGTGTCATTACCATTTGGTACAGGTCTCCGGAGCTGCTCTTGGGCGAGACGCAATATACGGCTGCCGTTGATGTGTGGAGCGCCGCTTGTGTGCTGGTTGAAATCTTTACGCGTCATGCCATCTTCCCGGGCGACGGGACTGAGATGAGCCAATTGGAGAGAATCTATGCCATCCTAGGTACACCAAACAAGGCCGAATGGCCAGATGTGGTTAAGATGGAGTGGTTTGAGCTACTGAGACCCGGCTATCGCAAGCCGAACGTCTTTGCCGAAAAGTACAAGGAGCGAGTACCTGCTTCTGCTTTCGAGCTTCTTGCCTCCATGTTTCATTATGACCCAGCGAAGCGACCCTCTGCCGCTGAGGTGTTGGGACACGCATACTTCACGACGGAGCAGCCGCCTCCTCGCCAGGCTATTGAGTAAGCAGATATTGCTCCCGTGTGTGGGAATATTTCACTAATCACTTCTTTCCACAGACTCGCTGATATCCAGGGTGACTGGCATGAGTTCGAGTCGAAGGCGTTGCGTCGTGAAAAGGAAAAGCAGGACCGAGAAGCCCGCAAGGCGGCAGGAGCGAAAGATAGTGGCCATCGTGACCGTGAGAGGGACAAGAAACGCTCTAATTCCTCCCACGAAGCCCAGCGCGAACCTAAGAGGCCGCATATCGAGTCTCGAGCCGCATCTTCGAACAAACCATCGGCCTCTGCCGCGGCTCAATCTGGCAGCGGTGCTAGTGGCGCAGTAGTCAACTAGTGGAAATCATTTCCCATTTGCTTCTAATCCTTAATTCCGGATAACAAGGGTTCGCGAGGTTACAACTCTGATAACAGGAAAGGGTAACTTACGAGCGAGGCACCGTCTCCATTTGGTCCCTTCCAAGCTGCAGAGGGGCATGCTTCTTCCAGATAGTCGGTGAATGGAGTGAATGCAACGTGTATTGTACGACTAGACCAGCCTTCTGACTGTGGTGTCGAGGGACACCAGGCGAGCTACACACAAAAGAGGCAGGTCGCGGGAGCTGTTCAGTCCAAGCAATGGTGATGTTGCTATCCCCATAGAGTCATGGGAAATCGGTGGTATGGATAATGGCATATCGTGACTCACCGGGATATTATAGGGTTTGACTGGTGGTGATCTAGCGTTAGCAGTTGTAGATTAGAACAAGGCGATGAACGATCAATGGAGAGAAGCCGCGTTTCGAGTACAACTCTGTTTTGATAAATATCATCCGAGCCACATGTGAGACGATGATAAAGCTGTCAGGTACGAGGGTCTCCGACCGGACAAAAGCACTCCTACTTATGAATATGATATAATGTTTAAATCAGTTAAAGCATTCAGAACGCAGCGTAATCATCGAGTGCCGCCTGCTGGCTACTGTCCATGTGGTTTCTGGCCAACGCTGGTACACACAATACTCGCAAAAGGAGACCTGACTCCTAGTGTTCAGACCTAGAGTGGTTGTCCGCTTGTGTTTCATAGGTTCTGGCTGATTTGGTAATATCGTTCGTGCTAGTCCATCCACGCACAATGTTGCCTACATAATTCCCAAATAAGGCGAGCGGGCGACTTTTCGCAGGCCGGGTTGCGGTTACAATTCGTGCAACAGATAGCCTAAAAGCACTCGCCAGTCTCATGAACAGACAGACTACTTGCAGAATTCTTCTTTGATGGGATCATCACTTGTTGTCTCAGGAAGTTCGATGCCTACCACCAGAATCAATGTTGAGGCGTGATATGGAGGAATCACATGCGTAACATGGTTACTATTCATCCAGTTAACGAGGAGCTCAACCCCTAGTAGTGATTCTGTCAGGCTCTCCCAGGAAACTGCTTTCTTCGTTTCATAAAGGGTTAAATGAACATCGCTGTGATCATGGGAGGTTACATCCCACGCGATGAAAGGGCTTGGATATTGAAGAGGGAGAGCTAAGCTTACTTTCTGAGATGTTCAATAGCAGCGTCCTGGTTTCTGATCTTGGCATCTTGGTAGCTACCACATCAGATTGCATCTGCGAGGAATTGGGATAACAGGTATTCATCCTCAGACCATGCGTTGTTGCTTTATCCAGTATCCGGACCCAGAACTAGTCGAATCCCAAGTCATCTGGGGAGTGGAGACTATAGAAACAGTGGCGGAAGATGACGGCGAAAGTGAATGCCTCGCCTCGCCTTCCATCAAGTAGACCTTCACTCATGTAGAGAATTACTAAGATCGGGAGCAACACCAGTATCCATTATGGCGGGATGGTGGGATGGTTACTATTCTGTGAACTTTTGTAATGTAAGGGATTTCGATCGTCGTAAGACTGGTGTATACTTGGAGTTACTCGTTGCCCTTTCAAGTAGACCTCTCACACACCATCTGCTGGCCAAGCTATCGTGTCGTATATACCACTAGAGTGGTGTTGTCTGCTTCACAGAGGCGTTTGGTAATTAAAACGTCACCAGGTGGAAACGGGATGCTTTTATTGCTTGGTTGCATTCGTTCAAATCTTTGCGCCTTCTAATGCTTCACATCTTCACTTGTATTTGCTCTCTAGTTAAATTTTACTGCAGTCCAGTGGATGTATCATAAGGAATCCATACGCACGGCTCCTTATTTTTGGTACGTTCCCATTCAGAGAAAATGAACTTGCTCAAGGCTCGTCGAGGTGTTGTCGAAGCCAGACACCGAATACCCATCCAGGAACAGTCTTTATTGCAATTTTCGATATCCATGGAAATATGTTGGCGCTCCTTTAGACCGTTCATGTAATTGTCCACACTGAGCTAGAAAGACCGAAGTGATAGGTTGTGGGTGATACAACTGGTTAGCAAGCATACACCGTATTTGAGATCAGGACAAGGACGATCTTCTGATCAACCGCTCAGACTCCTCATTTGCGATATGTGCGTAATCAAACCATCGTGGAATCAGAGCATTTGGAATGTAGGTCATCTGTGATCAAAGTGACAACGACAAGCCCATTAATCCCGAGCCTACAAATCATACTCGCTCCTTCCCGTGACCTTGCTCTCCTGCGACACTGAAAGGTCGCTAGTCAATTCCCTCTTTCAAGTGTGTTTAGAGTATATCATCGAGCAAAACTTAGCACGGCTTGGGCGGCCACCTTGTTCAGCATAGGCGTCAGACATAAGTTGGACATCTCGAGATAAGTACTGCCGTGGGTACCTGCATCACCTGGGTTATTCTTGCAAGCTTCATTGACAAGGCAAGAATATTGATGTGTAGCAAGTAGATCAAACCCCCACCTCAACAGATATTGATACGCAAAAGTAACACTTTGGAGATTCCAAGTAGCGGAATCCTAAATTAGGAGCTGTCTGTTCTGTTGAAAGCTAAGATGAAAGTTTTGGTGCTAGGTTTCATTATGTTAGTCATCTTCAAGGACACAGTATATGAATACAACACTATTATTGAGCGGTTCCTGTAGGACTTGTATGTCGTCTACAGCTTGTATGACTTCAACTTCTGTCAATAACATAGAAAAAAGCTTTTACCTAGTCCGCATGGGTGATAATGAACCTCTCTAGATATACTTCAAATATATGTGCAAGGCCAACTTTGAGTTATAATAATCTTAAATATCCCAATTATGCTTACTCACTGATAGTCTTAAGCCTTCGAATTCATATTGAATATATTAGGCCCATTGTTTTAACCTGAATCCCAAATACCAGGGTAATATCAGCATTTCGGACTTCCTAGAGTTGTTACATAGAGCGCCACCAGTTTCTGCGACCTAAGCGAGGCAACTGCCAACTGCCTCGGAAGCCAGCTAAGTACCCAGGTAGGATTACTAAAATAGCATATAATCAGCTGTACAAACAAGATGAACAGACAGATTATGAGAACCACAACCCGAAACGTCCAAAGCGTTGCGGTAAAGTCGGGTTGAATATGTCACCGGGTAAGATTTGGCCACAGCTCAGAACTCAGGGTGGACCATAGGGGGGAATGTTGGAAATACCCGTATAGTCCCAACCCTTTATCCAGGTAGAGCTAGCGCGACGATGGGAAGGGACGACAGATTACGCAGACATCGAGAATGAAAATATGCTCATCTTAACTGGACGAGAAACAGCCACTATACCTAAACCCTTGGCCAACCACTTGGATTGGCTGAACATGCTTACCCACAAGTGGCTGTAGAGTAGTGATCTGGGCTTGGTACAAGACACTCTCGACCTGCCTCACATGACATTGCTCATGGACACCCGAACGCTAGAGGAGAAATCAAGAGCACCAGCATAAACTTGGAGAGACCGTCTATTGCTGATTCCTCTATGAAAGCCAGTTGCAACATATCTACAAAAGCAGAGGGCGGCAAGGCAGAACACAGCAACAGTCAAAATTTGTACTCCTGTTTCTCCATGGCTTGGACGCCAACCCCCCCTCCTTTCGCAAATCAAGACGTCACCGCCCAAGGCAAACCGAGAAGAACGACATAAAGATGTGCCTGCCTCCTCCGAGGCCAAGCCGGGGTATCTTCTATGCAACTTGACGGATTCCGGTTTCCCTTAAAAGGTATTGTCTATTCCTACACAGAACGCCAGAAACAAAACGGAGTTTCTTTTACACAGATTGCCAACTTGCCTCTTTCCTGAATGATGCTGCCGAAAATGCTCGTTACTTATCCACTTCCACATTACAACGCCAATTTTTTTTAATTCTGTTTTGCGAGAGGGGTAATAGTCGTTAGAATATCCCGTGGCTCGTATGAATCCCATCCTTTCCGACCATCCTAAGATGGGCTCGGTGTGTCGTATAAGAGGCGGCTTGTCTTGACTTTGCTCATTCTCTGACCAAAAGAGGCCTCAAGACCTCGAGCGCCTTCATAGACTGCTCGCACGACAAGATAACAGCACCCGCTCGGGCCGTCGAAAGGTAAGAGAGCTCCCCACTGACGCCAGTCTCTGCCATGCGCATCTCTGATACGAGTTTCCCCGCGATACCGCAGACGATGCCTGTTGCCTCGAGCGGAAGGTTCTCAAGATCCAGAAATATGGGCACGAGGTCGCCGTCCGTGTCTCCGACTAGTGAGTCACCAAATACCGAGAGGTGGGATTTGTCCAGAAGCAGGGAAGGTGGATCCTCGTGCGCGAGCGTCATGGAGAGAAATCTAGGGTATGGGTACGTGACGAGGACGGCAATAAGACTGGTGTACAGTTTTGTGTCGACGTTGTCGAGCCAGCTGCGACGATGACCGTTGCTGTTTGTGCCGCGCCTGCTGGTTGCGGGTCGCAGGCCGAAGTCGCTCATTTGCGTCGCGTCCACATCCCTTCCAGAGCAGTTCACAAGAATGAGGCCGTCTGCGACGTGGGGAACCACATCGCGCTTCTTGAGGAGCTCAAAAGTCCGTACTTGCAACTCGGCCACATTGGAAGGGGGCGGTGTCGAGGGAGGCTGGGTGGTAACACTCGGGCCTCTGGCATGTGCCTGCGGCGATACGAAGACCGATTCTTCCTCGGAGAACTCGAAGCCGCGGGCTAGGAGTGCCTGTACCACAGTCTGCCGATCTTTTGTGGGAACCAAGATGAAGTCCGAATAGTATGTCGTGATGAAGAAAATGGGGATTCCAGCCAGCGCAAGGGGCGATGTCAGCTCCATGACTCGGCTCCCCGCATCCATCCCAGCACTGATAACCGACAGAATCAGGTATGAGTCTTTGGAGATGGCGACCGTCTTAGACACATCCCGCGGGAGGTTTCTGATGACCGGTTCGAACACTTTCTTGGCCCAGTTATTGTGGCACACCACCGAGCACTCCACAGGGGTTATACTGATGTTGAGGAACCCATGCTTGTTGTCTATACTTAATCCCTCCACATATTCATCCGCGTTGTCCGTGCCGCCTTGGGGTAGCAGAACCTGAAGAATTGGTTGCAGGAATATCGGGTATAGCCCGAGAGGAATGTGAACGAGGCTGAAAGTTCCCTCCTATCGTCGGTTGGTCAGTGTGTGTCTGACTGTCGCATCGAGTCGCATGCCCAGGAGGTGCCCCGCCAATATATATAACTCGAGAGCCGAGTCGCAATATGGACGATGTCAGACAGTCATGGAGTCGAGCACTCCGAGACGGCAAAAGCGGATTGAGGATCAATTGACTTACAAGAAACGATATTTGACTCGGAGAATTCATTTTCACCGTACTTTGCTCTTATGTCCGAGGGAGCGCAACCTCGCGACTTCTTCATCCGACCTCGCTGAAGTAGTTAGGGGTGGGGTGATGGACCCCTAAAAGTGCACGGATGGCGGCCCTGACACCAAAAAGATTCTCGAGTCGTGATTGGCGTCGCGGAGGTTTATTGTCTGGTAAGGTGCAATTGATGGTTCGGTTTCCAGGTCTCAGACGTTGAAGTAGTGTGTACGCACAAGGACACCACTGGAATTAGAAGGCACAGACGAGAAAAAGAGAAAAAGAGAAAATAAAAATTTATGTAAGCTTCGGTCAAAGTGACGCAGCTGGACAAAGGGAAACTGTAGTATGGTGTCAAGAGATAGGGTCCACGATAAGACTTGAGTCGCAGATTTTGAGGGAACTAGGCTAGACCCTCGTCACAGCGACAAAGGACGCTTTGTTTCTCTCGGTGAATGTGGGCATCGAAAACGGCTCAAACTCTGACAGAGATCCAAAATAGCGCCGCCGTATAACACCGCACTGCAGGATGTGGGGTCGGGTGACGGGCTCTTCTCTGGTTGTTGGTGTTGCTGTCAAGGCGCCAGCCAGCCTGCCTCGATAGATAAATGCGTGGGTTGATCGAACGAAGGGCCGGGCGGGTACGATGCGATATGCGCGATGCGATGCACCCGCAGCGAGCCCCCAAAATCACCAGGGGAATCTCCGGCTTGACGACGACGTCAGGCGACGTAAATGACAATACCCTAACTTACGTACGTACATGACCGACCGGTGAGGCGAGGGGTAAGTGCTTGGAATGTATATATATATGTGTAGACGGCCTACTGCACGTAGCTAGCTTCCTCGTCAGGTTGCGAAGTAGCTATGCTGCTTAGCTGTTCCTGGGGGAAGGCGGCTAACGATATCATGGCTGATATTTCCCAGAAGGGTATGCCGCTGGCGTGCGGCAGTCCCCCTCCATGAATGATACCATAAGCGCCAGTTGGGCGCGTGGTCGATGGTCCCAGGGCGAGAAGCGACGGACTAGAGGGGTTTGGGACGGCATTGCAGCAATGCCCTTGAGTTTGTAAAATGATATGTTACCGGGCTGCAACTGCTGCATCCTCCCTTGTCTTGTCCGTAACCCAAGAACGTGGGGGCTGCAATCACTGCATATCTGCACGATGATGTCTCAGCCCAGTTCGCCAGCGCGGGGTTGGCGTCAGGACCAGGCTCTCAATTCGTCTGGCAGTGCTTAAGTAACATGATGATGAACCAGCTGGTCTTCATAATCACATCATTGAAGATTGAGTGGTTGAAAGCCCTATAATCGCTACGCCCTGCTGCGGGTATGCAAGCTGGGGAATAAATATGCAACGGTGACGGAGTTCTGGCCGGTGCTACTTTCGATAAGGGAACTGGATATTGCCCCGCACTTTTCCAGCAACGTGCATTGGGCTACCTGCGACAGAAGGCGTCATTTGTTGCTCAAGTGAGTGAGTGAGTGCAGGAAGGTTCCTGGATATGTTCTGCCTTGGTTGCACGGATAGCAGACTCAATCGAGTGGGCTCCTTTTTGAAAACTGACTTTACATACTACTGAGGACATTCCTGTGTTGCGAAAGGCGAATCACCAGATTTCCAAAGCCGTACCTTTCTTTCAGAAAAGCCTCAAACATCCCGCGAAGATACTTGTATTGATTCGACCTCATGTCGCTTTCTCATGCCATGTAGGATCACCCGCAGAGGGCCACGCTGACAGTCGCTGTGGTCATATTGATAGCATATGTCTACTATGTAGTATGATCCTGTCATAGTGTCTGAGTGCTCGGGATACTGACTCGGTTGAAACACACCAAGAACATGCGGCCTTATGTGGTTGAGCGTGCTAAGGTGCATGTCGGACTATTGCCGTGTCATTGCTATGCAGCGTCAATCTATTCCCCGATACCTATCAAGGGTCCTGTACCGACCGCGATATCACGCCGCGGATCCTATCGAACATTCCCGCTTCTGTCATCAGATGAAGTCATGTCACCGATAAGGAACATTGCCAAAGATCCATCGATGCGTCCACGGCAGATACGGACATCTAACAATGTGTCGCCGACAAGAACTGCAGCATCGATATCAGCAACCAGCCGCGAGTTTCATCGGAGCAATCGAGCCCCATACATATTGGCTCGGGTTCGTGCAGGGTCAAGGTTCGATCAGTTGGCTATCAGATCTTCCCCTGTCAACCTGCCGCGAGCTAGGCCTAAAGCCAATTAGAAGGCTTCAGCTCCTCGGTATGCTGTATCGGGGCTTCTGGTAACAACACACCCTAGCAACTGAATCTGGGCCAATCTGGCAGTGGGATGAGTGCCCTTGGAATCCGAGTTCATGCATGACATCAATCTGCTTCGGAGTGCCCAGAATGAGTATGCACGAATCGAGTCGAATTAAAGTGCCCAGCGACGTATCGCGTCCGACCCAATCTTGAGCCAACGTCCGTTGCGGGACCGCGATAGGAAAACGGAGCTACGTCGTGGTTTGCTGATACAACAGCGGTGGCCCGACAAGAAGCGATACGAGAAGTTTTCGGTGACCACGTTGTCGTGGGCACCCAGCAGTCTTGGAGGGTGGACGTTGGTCTCAATACTTAGAGAATCGAAGCACTCTCAGCTCCTTCACAACCAGCTTCCAGATCAGTCCCGTCGTGAGGCATGTACCCCTACTCCAGTGACATTGACACACCCACTCGTGGTCATTGGGCCTCTTCACCGGCGATGCAACGAACCAGATGGGAGGTACGTTTTTTCATGCCGACCACAACGAGGTTTCGAGGGCTTTCTCGATAGTCGAAGACCGTTTCAACCCAACACTTGTCCACAATATCGGAGTGTTGCTTCAAGAAGAGCCAACGATCAGTTACGATCATAGACTCAACCACCCCCGCGCTAAAAGCCATCAAACTCCAAATCGCGCTTAATTCCCTCTTACGGGGTTTGTAGATTTCTTCATATATGGCAATCTCCTCGTCCGTGATGTCGCCCATTTTCTCTTGGACAACGTCACAGTACTCGCGATAGTCCGACTGTGTTGTAAGCTTGGCCACAGCCCCTCTCACATATGAATGAAGCGACTTGTAGCAACTCTTTCGCAGAGATCCAATGATGACGGGATTTGTGCTGGTGTTGAAGGGGCTTTCCTCTGCGCTCTGCTCATCCGGATGGTGGCGTATCTTTGAAATGACTCCCTTATCTAGGAATATCTTCTGAAGAACAGCACGAAAGAAGTGACGGGTGAAGAAGTCGTCACTATCCTGTTCGCCCCAGTTATGAGGCGCTTGGCACGCCATCATCCGAGCAGTGATGTTGAAGCCGATGCCGGCTTCTTTGTACTTGCGGAGTCGCTCACTCATAGGAAATCCCTGGGGGTCCTGTTTCGCCGACTCCCTGATAACTCGTCCATTGAGAGGCTGAAGACTCGGACGCATGCCAGCGAGTTTGTAGGTCTGAGGGCCCAACTTTTCGGTCATCAGATTGTAGCAACATCCAACAATAGCTACTGCTCGAACGTTTGCGTTCAAGATAAGAGATCGGATCCCCATATGGGAAAGGTTGCCACATGAATGTATCGAGACCGCCATCAGCCGTGGTCCGCTCGACTCTTGTTGTTCCGCGTCTGCATTTCCTTTCAAGTGACTCATGACGTCTGACAAATCTCCCGATTCGAGCTGTCCGGATATGTATCGTATGAAACCTTTGCCATCCTCTGGAACGTATGTCGCCTGTAATTCTCTTGTGGGTCTGAAATCAACCACGTATTTCTCCAGCGTTTCCTTTGTAGGTTTTGCTGCTCTTTTGAGCACCCTTTCGTCGATATCTTCCCCCGATCTCATGCTGTCCAGTTTTTGTTGCCACAGCTTCTTATTGCGCATGACTTTCTCTTTTCCAGCAATACCAGCGTGCATATCCAATTCCTTCGCCCCCTTGATATTATGCTCTCGACCTTCAACCGCAACAATGTGCTTGTTGTATGGCGAACTAGCCAGAGCTCTTCCCAGGTAGTTCTGACCACTGCCAAAATCAACGAAATGGCTTATTTCCTCGCCCGATATAGCAGCAATGTCCCCAGCAAGTTTGTCCACATAATTTGCAAAGTGGCTCACTTCGTGCACCTTCTTTGGCTTCATGCCCACGGCTACTTGCCGCGACAATTTTGGCATTTTCTCCTGCGCCGTCTTGTGGGACCTGACCAGCGAAAACCTCCTGATGTCTTTGATGTATTGTAGGAGGCTCGCTGGTGGTTGGGGATCTGAGAGTGAGTTCAGATCATCTCTCATTAGCACATCCAGTAGAGTCATGGAACCACATTGTAGAAGGTATTTCTGCCAATCCGGCGGTACAATGAGTTGGAACAACTCGGGTTCGTGCGTGAAGAAATCCAGAATGTGCACACCACCGCATAGTGTCTGGAATATTGCAGAGGTAGTTGCGAACTCGAGAAGATTGTCAACATATTCGTCAGTACTTTCCCAGCAATCTGGGTGTGGAAGTGGCTTTTTGGGTATCATGATGATGTTTATCCGCACGGGATCTTGAGATGCTGTAATATGACTTGGTTCGTATTTATCTTGCCGCGCATGTCTTGAAGTTGTGTTGTTTGAAGAAAAATATTCGAATTCTTCTCTTGCTGGTCCGGTGCCTAAAATTGACTATTTCCACCAGACTGCCCATGTACGAAGTACGTACCTCCACTATGAGATACACTGATCCCTGCGCATCTCCCGACATCTTTCCGAACAATGAGTTCAGGGACACGCAGCGTCATCCTCCACGAACACCTAGCTTCAGCGTCGCGTCTCATTTGTCAACCTGACCTTATGGGCCGCAAAACGTTTGATTCATAACTGCACGCAGATGTAGACAGTCAATGCTTTTTCGCGCGTTAAACCCGGCAGGATGATGTCCTTGACGAACGAGGAGGATCCTTTCCTCCAGGTCCAACAGTGCGCGTTCCAAAAAGAAAACCACCTTGAAAACACCACTCGTGAATGCTAACAAAATCCCACCAGAGATGTCCTCTCCCAACTCCAATCCACTCGGCCCCTATTCGCCTCCTACCTGCGCATCCGCTCCCTGTCCACGACCACCATATCACCCGAGCTAAGCTCCGTGCGTGCCGACCTCGAATCAGCCCTCGCATCCCTGAGCGAAGACCTCGCTGACCTGACTGAGTCCGTCAAAGCCGTCGAGTCGGACCCCGTTCAATATGGCGTATCGATGTCAGAGCTTAAGCGGCGGCAGCGGCTAGTGAAAGAAGTCGGGGGCGAGATCGAGGACATGCGAGAGGAACTGAGCAAAAAGGTCGACAGCTCAGCAGCGGCGCGGGCAGCTAGACAAGCGGCTAACAACGAGCTTCCTGACCCGAATGCCTTCGCCATCGGCGATGGCGATGAGGGTGACAACTACACCGAGTTCGAGCATCGGCAGCAGACGCTGATGATGCGGGACCAGGACGAGACACTCGACGGGGTGGCCATGACGGTGGGGAATCTGAGGCGGCAGGCTGATGATATGGGTCGGGAGCTCGAGGAGCAGCGCGAGATGCTTGAGGTCGTGGATAACGCGGCTGATCGCGTCGGCAGTAGACTGGCAACCGGGGTGGCAAAACTAAATCACATTGTGCGGCAGAACGAGGATAGGTGGAGCGGGTGCTGTATAGGTGTTTTGATTATGGTGTTGATTATACTGCTGGTCCTGCTCTTGATACTATGACGGACCTGGTGCTGGGAAATGGCACTGACGTACCGTGACTAATTGGGATGGTTTATCTTTCGTCATTTGGTCACAGAGTAATCATTGCACCGAAGGGCTGCAATG
The DNA here is from genome assembly GCF_002105095.1 of Pseudomassariella vexata. Classification (NCBI taxonomy): domain Eukaryota; kingdom Fungi; phylum Ascomycota; class Sordariomycetes; order Amphisphaeriales; family Pseudomassariaceae; genus Pseudomassariella; species Pseudomassariella vexata. The sequence goes on along the minus strand of NW_024467956.1, from coordinate 1,177,987 downwards.
GCACATGTCCATTTTGCTCATTCATGGATACGTCTGTCTTGTATATTCAAAATACCGTGCTTGGGTACGCAGACGAAACAAGAGCACGCATATAACTTCGCTACAATGCGCTACATGGGATACCTTTCGTTGGGACCGTCGGCACCAATCCCTTAACGTAAGGGAGGCCATAACTTTGGCTTGCACGCGTTCGTGCTCCAATACCGAGTATCATACATCATTGATATGCCCTTTAGTTGAGATCTAAGCCAAGATCCCTTTTATACATCTGGGCTACGACCTGAAGTCCACCCACTCCAGGTGTGTTGTTTGGTGCTTTCCCTGGAAACTCGACCAGAGCCCTTCGTAACGCCACAATGGCCGCGCTGCCGTAGAGATGGATAAACTTCTCCTCATACAGCTGAATCATGGATTTTAGGACCACACATTGAGTATTGGATATTTCCGCCGGCGGGGTATTGACAATACTTGCCATGGTTGTCCAGTATCGGGAGGGTGGCCAAGGGTTCGTGTTAGGCGACCTAGAGAAATCCCGCAAAGCCAGGGATGCATAACCAACTCCTAGACCCGTCATGCGGTCAATATGTTGTTGCTCTGTGATCCAGGCCCCGCCCTCCTTCTTCCATCCGAGGCGTGCTCGACCCTGTTCTGTCTTCTCGCTTCCCCTATAGCCGAAGACGACGGGGCATACAATACGAAATTTTGCCATCAGAATATCAATCAGCGATTTTCCACGCCAATGGAAATCCTTCATCGAAAACATCTGAGCGGCTATGACGCCGACCGGGTCCGCATTCCTAGGGGCAGCACCGCACTCGTTAATGAATTGGTTGATGATACCCTTGGCTAGGGCATTGAGAAGGTACAAGAACAGTGATGGCAACTGGGGCGCATTATGCACCGCGCCCTCAACTGGCTCCCGCTTGTCGACAGTATAATCAGAAGGGTCAACCAGGGCACTGGGTACCTGACCGCTTAGAGCTTCCGACAAGAGGCCTTTTATTCTTTCAAGCTGGATCTGTGTCAGCTGGATCTACGTATTGCAAGCAACATGCTTACCTGTTGTTTGTTGGCACCCTTCCCGCCCGTAAGCTGGCCTAAGCTCTTTCGAATCTCTCGTCGCATATCTCCCATGCGTGTCTTCAGTGCCATGTTTGATTTCGTCTGCTCCAACAGGTATGCTCGTAACTGCTTGAGATTCTTATGAATCTCAGCATATCGATCTCCTTGTGCGACCAGTGGTTGTATTGGTGCAGAAGGTATAGCTGGCTTGACTTCTTGTGCTGGTGCCGCTGTAGTCGACCCATTAACTGCTGGTCCTGGTGTCAGCTGCGTAAAGGGGTTTGAGACAGCGCTTGTAGACTTGGAAAATGGTGAGGGTGCTGTCGGTGTTAGCCCCGGTGCTGTTTCGGTAACCTTTGAAGCATGACCATTCACCTGGGGCGCGGATGGTGTAGGCAAAGGTGCGAACGGTACCGCTGTCGAAGCGATTCCCGGATGCTCAACAGCTGTAGCAGGCTTCGGCACAGGGCCGGCGCCATTGACGATTGGTTGAGGTGCTGCAGCTTCTTGTAGAGGCGGCCGGGGCGGTTTTGGGGGTAGCTTCGGGATGCTCTGGGCTTCAAGATCTCGTAATCGCTGCTCCTCATCTCGAAGCTTTTTCTCGCGCAGTAGACGCTCTTCTTCTTTTCGCTGGGCAGCGAGAACATGTAATTCCTGTTCTCGAAGTCGCTGCAGTTCTAGCTGGTGCTCGTGGAGTCGAATGACCCTGACAGCTTCGTCTCGGACGCGATCATGTTCGGCTCGTGCCTTCGCAAGAGCTTCTTTGTGATTCAGCTCACTGTTTCGATCGTCCGACAGGAAATCCGAGAACCTAGTCTGGTCGGGACTCGACCATTGCGCGCTGCGTCGCGGCGCGGGCGAAGAATCCGCCATGTTTATTCCTTTACAGCTGTAACCTCATCGTAAAACGTCGCGAAATAAACCAAGAGAGGGAGAGTGGCTTTCGTGGATGGGGTGGCAGGCCACGAGATGATGCTCTAGGACGAGGAATTTCACTTGCCGGCTTGGACGCGGTGCAATTCACGAACAACGGCAAGCTTTTGGCGGAAGACGTGGAGGAGCATTGAATCGATTACATGAGGTAGCACACAAGGCGTTGATTGGCTGAATTCAAAGTTGGGTGGTTTTCTGGGTGATTTTCTGCCGAATTGCATTTTGCTCAAAACGGATATTTGGGGTCAGGGCGGTGAAAGGCTCTGGCTCCCTGGTCCTCACCTTCCACTACGATTCTTGAACCAATCTACCAATCCACTTGAGGTTGGTGGTGTTTCTGGTCGCCTTCTTATGGCCCCCATTTGTCGATTGAGGCTGGCAATCCCCCAGGATAGCTCACTTTTCGGGGAAACGATCGACGCTTTCCATGCGTTATGTGGTCATCTTTGGAAAATGAATACGAAGGCTTCAATATGACTATGGTGTCATGATGACTACGTTCATCAGAACAACAATGATCAGTGCTAGTAGCAACACGCCACAGTGCGCGGTAGCACTAGCATCCTCGAAGTTGTGTCAAGTAAAGAGGAGGCACTTGCGTGTTCAGGATCGGCCCCATTCAAGCAATGATATCTTGTTTTGCAGTGTTGCGCAAAACCTCGTAGCGTTGCTTCAGGGAATCAAAGCCATCCGCACTTGAGGCATCAAACATGGGGCTTTTGCCCCTTGAAGTACGTGTACAGGTAGCAGTCCCTTCTCACTAGGTCCAGCATGGAGAAACACGATAATGGGCAAGTCTCTCAAGGTTGTTCTAAAGCATTCTAATGTCCAGTTGACAACTGACTAGCGTAGTGGTGTAGCATAAATTCACGGACGAAAATGGCTTGAAGGTTGAAGTGGCCAATGCTGCTTGAAATAGCTCGAGCTTCAAGAGAATCCCCAACTGGTGCTTATGGAGCCGCCCGGTTTTCCGATCAGTTAGGAATTGGCCAAATGCCTTAGACTTAGAGAAGATAGAGAGCCAACAATGAATTGGGATGTTCACTATTGTCAGTCTGTCCGTACCTATTAGGCACAGTCGGCTTTGTGGGAAAGTGTCGTCACTGCTCTAACCTGCGAAAAAGGACACCTTGGGCAGGTGTTCAGCAGCGGGAACCCGCAAACTTTACAAGGCCACCCGGGCAGCGACTGACGACGCTAAAATACAAACAACCCCAAAATGCCCCAAGCCACGCCTGAGATGAGTGGGTGCTCAACCAAGGTCTCCGCAGCTGCCACAAAAAGCCAATTAACAGACTGAGCGAGTTCTAGGCGACCTTATGTCGGGCTGGGCCTGTTCTAGGTAAAGCCTGCCTCACATCTAATCCTTGACCTTTCCTGCTTGCTTCCCGTCTGGCGGCGCTGGCCTTGAGCATCCTCCACACATTTCTCCTCCCTCCATCGTCGTCACCATCTTTCCGATCCCCCATCTTCCTACCTCAGGATTCTTGACACTCCTTCTTACCACCCACCAGCTTTCACTGATAGTCACCAGCAACAAGCAACTTCATCCTCTCATTCAACCCTCCTTTTGTTTAGTCGCAAAAGTCCACGCAATAACGAGCAGTTAGACAACACGTCTTCGCTAGCTACCAACACCTTATCTGTCCATCGACAAATATCCACACAAGCTCCAGCCAACATCAGATTCACCCCTGACATCAACTTATTACACTCGCCCGACCACCATTGACCTCTACTTGCACCCGACGTGCCATTTGGCTGCTTGCCCGCCATGGAGCAGCAGAACCAGCAGCCTCCCACGGGAGGCGTCCCTGGCCCGACTGGCCGTCGCTTGCACATTGCCCATCGCCGCAGCCCCTCTGAGCTGACCCCCTTGATGAGCATGTTTGCGAACCCTGGAAGTGAGTTTACATATTTGTCAAATACTAATATTGTCTCTCCATGTAACCCTTTTTTGGTTGAGCTACGGACCTCGAGTTAACGTCTTCCGTCTGCAGTGGAGCAGCTTGCTATCCAGCAGCAGATTGAGCTGTTGCAGCAACAGCAGCAGCAGATCCAGGCCACGCACCAACAGTACATGAATATGGGCATGATGCCACCGGGTCAGCCATTCAACCCGCTGCAGCCGATGGCCAATATGTCGCCGCAGTCAGCGTTCCAGTTTCCCAATCAGCTTCCACAGCAGCAGAACGTCGCAATGGGCGCTCCTAGCCAGCCCATGTCACACCGCCGTAATCAGTCGGCATTGCCCAATATGGGCATGGGACCTCCTCCCGCTCCTTCTGCCGGAGCGTCCGGTTCTACCTTCGGTCAGTTTGACAATTCGCAGGCCCAAGGCCGGGAGAACGCGCCTCGAGGAGGGCGAGGTGGCGGTTCGGGAGGCGGTCACCAGCGAAGACACTCTCTGGCGCTCGCAGATGCCAAAAAGGCCGCGGAACTTGCTCAGCAAAAGCGCACCACTTCTGGATTTCAGTTCCCGGGGCCCGGCGCTTCCGAGGGAGCCCCTGCGGAGGAAGCGAAACCTACAGTCACTGATACCCCTATTGCGCAAGGTTCATCTACCCGTGGTGGTCGTGGTGGAGGCCACGGACGAAGCCAGAGCATGGCGGTTGGTGCGAATGGCCGAGGAGGGCGCGGCGGGGCAGCAAACTTCAACAACAATAACAATAACGAGGGTGCTGCTACTCAGCAAGGAAACGAGTTCCGACGGGGCGGCGGCTCTGGCGGTCATGCTCGATCGTCGTCGCGGAACTTTGAAGGCAACTGGCGTAACAACCAAGCCCAGAATCAGGGACAGGACCAGGGAGGTCAAGGACAGCAACCTTTCCAGCCAGGCCACCGAAGCCGCGGCTCCATCAATCAGTCTGTCTCTTCAATTGGTGCATTCCAGTATCCCGGCCAACCCCAATTGGTGCAAATGCCCGGTCAGATGCCCATGATGCAGATGTATCCCAACCAGCAGCTCAACCCCATGCAGCTGAACCAGCTCCAAGCTCTCCAAGCTGCCCAGATGAACGGCCAGCATCTTGTTGGTTTGCAGGGCAGTCAACATGCGCCTCAGTTGGGTGGCCAGAATCAGCAACAACAGAGGAAGACGCTTTTCACTCCTTATCTTCCTCAAGCAACCCTGCCTGCGCTGCTCGGCGATGGGCAGCTCGTGTCGGGTATCCTTCGAGTAAACAAGAAGAATCGTAGCGATGCTTACGTTTCGACTAGCGATGGTCTGCTCGACGCAGATATCTTCATCTGCGGAAGCAAAGATCGTAACAGAGCATTGGAAGGTGATCTTGTTGCCGTCGAGCTGTTGGATGTTGATGAAGTGTGGGGCCAGAAGCGCGAGAAAGAAGAGAAGAAGAAGCGAAAGGATATCACAGATACGCGGTCGGGATCTACCAACGGCAATTCTCAGTCGCACTCTGGTAACGGTGACGATGCTAACATAGGCGAAGGTGGCATCCGCCGTCGCGGCAGTCTGCGTCAACGACCTACCCAGAAGAAAAATGATGACGTTGAAGTTGAAGGCCAGAGCCTGCTGCTTGTGGAGGAAGAAGAGATCAACGACGAGTCCAAGCCTCTTTACGCTGGACACATTGTTGCAGTCATTGAGCGCGTTGCTGGGCAGATGTTCTCCGGCACATTGGGACTGCTGCGTCCTAGTAGCCAGGCTACTAAGGAGAAGCAGGAGGCTGAGCGGGCTGCCAGGGATGGCGGTCGGCAGCAAGACAGCCGCCAGCAGGACAAGCCCAAGATTGTCTGGTTCAAGCCTACGGACAAGCGTGTGCCCCTCATTGCCATCCCCACGGAGCAAGCCCCGAGAGATTTCGTAGAGAAGCATCAGGATTACGCGGATCGCATCTTCGTTGCGTGCATTAAGCGCTGGCCCATCACTTCCTTGCATCCTTTCGGCACCCTTGTCGAACAGCTAGGCAGGATGGGTGATCTGAAGGTCGAGACCGACGCTCTTCTACGCGACAACAACTTTTCGTCAGACGAGTTCTCGGATGCTGTCCTGCGAAGTGTTGGACTCCAGGATTGGTCAATTGCTAAGGAAGACGAGACTGCTATTAGTGCCCGTCGCGACTTCCGAGGCGAGACGACCTTCACCCTCGACTTGGCGGGCACCGAAGAACTTGGAGATGCGATTCACGTGAAGACGGAATCGGATGGAAAGATCGAGATTGGCATCCACGTCCCCGACATTGCCCATTTCGTCAAGGCCAATTCTCTTGTTGATCGCGAAGCTAAGAAACGCGGCACAGCGGTCCACTTGGTCAACCGCGTCTGCGCCTTACTTCCGCCCAAGATTGCCTCAGAGGTGTGCTCTTTGACGCCCAACGAGGATAGACTCACTGTCAGTGTGGTATTTCGCGTGAACCCGCAGACTGGTGTCGTCGCTGAGGGTGACACTTGGGTCGGCAAGAGTATCATCAAGAGTTCTGGCAAGCTTTCGCTTAAGCATATTGACGATGCTCTCGCGAATCAAGCCGCGTTCAAGCACGAGAGTGTCGAAGTCAAGGACGTTCAGATCCTCAATGTGAGTAACTTATACTACACTGCGTGATGAATGTGACTAACATGATGTAGGCTGTTGCGCACAAATTCCGAGAGGCTCGCTTGGGGTCTGAGGAGGAACCCATCTCTCCTCTCAGGTTACTCCATCAATTGGATGACGAAAATATTCCTATTCAGCACAACATCTTTGACGCCACATCCGGCACCGAAATGGTGGAGGAGCTGCTTCACAGGGCAAACGCGCATGTTGCACAGCAGCTTGCCCAGGGTCTTCCTGAGAAAGCCATTTTGCGCCGCCAAGCCGCACCCAACGCCCGCCGACTGCAGACATTCGTTGAGCGCATGCGTGCCCTTGGCCACGACATCGATACCACCAGCAGCGGAACTGTGCAGAATAGCCTGTTCAAGGTCGACGACGGCGAAATCCGCAAGGGCATGGAGACGCTGCTGTTGAAGACGATGCAGCATGCGAAGTATTTCGTTGCCGGCAAGACGAATAAGTTGATCTGGCCTCACTATGCTCTTAACTTGCCTGTGTACACTCATTTCACTGGTCCGACACGGCGCTATGCCGACATCATCGTCCACCGTCAGCTGGAGGCAGTGCTTTCCGAGGGCAAGATTGAGTACAATGAGGACATCGAGAATTTGGTCAAGACTATCGAATATTGTAACACCAAAAAGGAGTCTGCCCAGAATGCTCAGGAGCAGAGTATTCACATCGAGTCCTGCAGGATCATGGACAAGAAGCGCCAAGAAGTAAATGGCGATCTGATCAGCGAAGGCATTGTTATCTGCGTTTACGAGTCTGCGTTTGACGTTCTGATTCCCGAATGGGGCTTTGAGAAGCGAGTGCATTGCGATCAGCTGCCGTTGAAGAAGGCTGAATTCAGAAAGGAAAAGAGGGTGTTAGAGCTGTACTGGGAGAAGGGGGTTCCTAGCTCCGCTTACGTGCCTGAAGATGAGCGACCCAAGGCAGCTCAATCCCAGAGGATGTCGAACGCCATGGCAGCCGCCAGGCATGCAGAGGAGGCCGAACGAGCCAAGAAGGAACGCGAAGAGGCAGCACGCAAGCAGACGGAGACAGGCACAATTTCTACGGATGATGTGGATGCCCTGTTTGACGATGACGACGATAACGCGTCGGACATCACGGAAGCCATGGCTGGTGCTTCTCTCGCAGAGCGACCCACTCAAAGTGTGCCCGGGTCGCCAACTCGATCTACATCGAATGCTGGCATCCTTCACCGCACTCGGTCTGACTCGAAGGTACCGATGGCGGAGGCTGTTGAAACTCGATTGACCAATAAGGAGAAGTACCTCAAGCTGTTTGCGCTTAGAGAAGAGGGCGGTGACTACATCCAAGATGTCACTGAAATGACCAGAGTGCCCGTGATTCTCAAGACGGATCTGACGAAGAGCCCACCGTAAGTCACACCTGTTTGTTTCACGAATCGTAACCTAACAATAACAGTTGCCTCACGATCCGCTCGCTGAACCCATACGCACTATAATTGCCATGGCGGGAGACGAGGGTGGACGGAAGTCGGTAGGCTTATCGGTTGAGCAGTGTCTATGATAGTAAGCGGGGATGGGCGACGAAAATTAGGGTAGATTGATAGGCCATAGTATAAGCCAACCCGGATGGTATATCTCTTATGTGTCGATAAAACGTTGGTTGGGACGGGCAGATAGACGTAGTGGCTGCCGTAGTTGAAAAGAACGCAAGTGTCACAACTGCCAGTGTGTTCCTAAATGGTATCAAGTGATGTTAGGGAGGACGGTAGACAACAAAGGATATGTCGACGGCGAACACAGTGGACTCGATGCTGGCATTTGAGCATAAGCCGGGGCACACCCTGCCATCCATATACCTCAGGCACGAGGTCTGTCGTTGGTTACACGAAACATGTTGAGGTAAACGAACATCTTGAACTGGCGGGCCGTCTAACTGCGGGCCGCTCTCCAGGTCCACGGACTGAGTGGTCCAGAGCTGGGCCTGCGGTCGATCTTTGGAACAATGCCGGCAGGTTTGCTACTCGGCATGCATATCATCCATTGGCCGGATAGTGCCTGGCTGCCGGGAGCCGTGTTTGCAGCCAGCCTATGGACGCGAAGATCCCGGGAGAGTGTATGAGTGCTATGGTCGCTATGGTCACCATGGGCAGCAGTAGGCGTGGGTGGTGGCCCGTTGGACACATGCAACATCGATGATGCAGACGAATCTGCAGAACGGCCCGGCTTTTGTTTAGAGCTTAGTACGACGGAATTCGATGAAATGCTTGGATATGGTGCCCATCATTCAAACCCGTCACCGGTAGGAAAGCATTGGTTTCGGCGTTTCTGTAGCTACAGGGGGGACCTCTTGGTGGACGATCTCTTCATTGGAGATAAAAAAGCTTGTGTGGCATTATCTACTGCGACTACTGCAGTTCCGATACCCGATGACTCGGGCGTTTTCAGTGAGCCACCAAGTATAGTAAAGTTGACAGTGACAGGACCTGATACTCGTCTGTCTGCGGCTCTAGACCCTTAATGCTAGCGCGGCCCCTCTATTCCAGATCAAGCTTAAAACTGACTGTAAACCTCTCAGTGGTTCTTCACGTGCAAAATGCACCCCGTGTCTCGAAAACCCCCACCCGGCAGATGGCCTGCCGTTGAGCCTCCGTTACGTTGACGTGTCCCTCAGATCTCAGATGCGTCGTCCGGCCCATCTTTTATTGTTTCTAATGGGATTCATCGGATGGTTCGTCTTCCACCCGTCATACTTGTTTCCGCGCGGCTCAACGGATAGAACGGCTCTGAGAGGCTTCTTTCCACTCTTTTCCATCGCCCACACAGGGAACTAGGCCCACGGAAGGTGCGAGCTGAAGTCGACACTGGTGAGCCAACTTCTGAAGTTTCAACTACTTCAGGTGGCTTCAACTGGTCTTTCAAACGGCTGCACGAGATGCGGCCTAGATCATTCACCTCATTCCATTCGCCAAGAATAACTCCTTACTCGAATTTGGAGCCCCGTAGTTGAGGTAGCAATCGTTTCTACTTCGTATCTTGGATCGATGCGGAGATAGATCCTCAATACAGCGCACGTGAGCCATGGCGCCAGGCGTGACGGCCGACCCATGCTACCTCGCAGCTACTGTAGTGCACAACAACTGACAAGCTGCATGCAATGCAATGCAGCCTCCATGGTCATGGTGAAGCCGTAGCTCGGATTTCTAGCTCGAATCCCACCAGCCTGTCCGCGTCTGTCAAACCCCTCGCAATCTCAACTCAACGGAGGAAAAAGAACTGGGAAAAAGAAATTCATCTCCCACTGAAGCGAGCGATCAAGCCTTGGCGCCTCTTCGACAATCTTCTTCCAGCGCGTCTGAGCCACGGCAAAGTCACATCCTTCTCCAAAGACGGCTAAAGGAAAACTTGGTAGTGCCCGGCATAGTGGCTCTTCGGTTTCAGAACTCGGTCGACCTGTAGCCCGTGCTCGCTTATGCGCCGGCACCAGGTCGATGAAACGGCATCTGAGGCAGGTAGCCCCTCGACGACGGCACACCCTTGACTCGCTGCTGACCCTAGCGCCCCTGATATCAGCCTAGCCTTATCCGAATTATACCTACGAGCTTAATCCTCATGAAGGGTTCCCATTGGCTCATGAGAAGCTTGTCGCCATGACGTTTGGTTTCTCGACAATGGCAAAGGTCCCCTGATAGGCCAGCGCCCCATTGACCTCCCGATTGGCTTGCCGCAAATGCCATCCCATCTCCCCTTGTGGCCCCTTGGACGCCCGGGTCTCGGGAGCTGGTAGAAAAATTGGATGCATTGCGACTATGAAGCTCGTCGGTTCAAGCATTTCCAGGAGGGCCTTGAGGAGCACTGAGGAGCCGTGCTGGGGACGCCTGCTCCATGGCCGGCCTGCTCTCTATCCGTGCCGCATATTTCGGCACGCCCTCGACACGCCGCTACCAGAGCTCATAATGATCGACTCTTGGCAGACGCCTTTAATGAGTCGCCATTTCCCACCCGATCACTGTAGCTTCTTCTTCCCTTCCTCATCCCATTCCAACTCTCTCCCGTCAACTACTAAACAAAAAGCGCTGGTCTGCTTCCTGGGATCACCGACTTTCATTACTCTCATTAACGAGCTTCGGTCTCTTTATCTATAATATTCTTTAATATCTGGTGCGATTTATAGAACAGCCAGGCTGGTCTTGCTTCAACTTACATCAACCATTCTCTGTATACTCGCTCCATCGCAACCATTCCCTGAAGATCTCGACGATTAAGAAGGAAACAAACAAAACATACTCTTCAACCAGACGAAATGCCTTCCATCATGAAGACCATCGGTGTTGTGGCCGCACTGGCGGCCGTTACGTGTGCTGCGCCGGCTCAGCCAAGATTCACCAAGAGACAAGAAGAAATCTACAGCCTCGCAAGACGACAGACCGCCGCCGAACAGGCACTTGGGCTCACAGACGTTGACGTGCTTCAATTGTGTGTAAAAGTCCCATCTCACGACGCAGGCTCGCTTACTAATATTCCCACAGTGCCCTTACCCTAGAATGGCTCGAGGCAACCTTCTACCAGCAGGGATTCGCCATGTTCCCCGATGACCAGTTTACCGCTCTCGGCCTGAACGCGCAACAGGTCACAGATCTGAAGTCGGTCGGCCAGACTGAACAGGCGCATGTCCAGTTCCTCCAGAGCGCCATTGCACAAGCTGGCGTCCAGCCCGTCCAGCCCTGCCAGTACAACTTCGGCTTCACGGATGCCAAGGGCATGGTTGGCACCGCCGCCGTGCTCGAGAACGTTGGTGTCTCGGCCTATCTGGGTGCTGCCCCCATCCTGTCCGATGCCAAGATCCTGGCCGCCGCTGGATCCATCCTGACCATCGAGTCTCGCCACCAGTCCTTCATCCGCGTCGCTTCCGGAGTCGCGGCTGTCCCCTCGCCCTTCGACACCCCGCTGGGCCCCAAGGCTGTCTTCTCCCTGGCCGCTCCGTTCATCACCTCGTGCCCAGCCGGGTCCAACTTGGCCCTGACGGCTTTCCCCACCTTGACCATGAGCTCGCCTGCCGCCGGATCACCTGAAGCCGCCGCCCTTACTGCTGGCACCAACCTGGTACTCGCCAGCGACGCCGCCGCCGGGGCCACCTTCTGTGGTTTCACCAACGCTGGCCAGGTCGGCGGCACCGCATTCACCCCCTTCACCGCCGCCGGTGGATGTGCTGTTCCCCAGAACCTCGCCGGTATCACCTACCTGACCCTCACAAGCGCCGGTCCCGCCGATGGTGTCATCACCGACGCAATCACTCTCGCCGGTCCCATGGTCCTCCAGATCTCTTGATTCAGCAACCCGACTTCCGCCTCGCAGCCCGCAGCCCACTTCTACAGCAGCTGAGACGTTCAATAATTCAGGGGACGGGAACGAGACAACTGCAGTAATCGTGTCATGGCGTGACTACCATCCATCCCAAGCAAGTTTCTTGGGGTCAGGTGGAATCAACCTTACGGCTCTGTCTGACGAGATAAAAGAGAAAAAAAAAAGGGTGGGGGAGCAAGTATTGCAGACAACAGCGACAGGGAAACGAGAACAGAAAAAACAGTGGTCGGTAGCTCGATTTAGTACCACCAATATATTTTCACTGGGCGTTGTCCGCATTACTACAGCATGTCGTTGCCGTCTTCATTTCTTTCGGCGAGGGGTAATATTGTTCATATTTAACCTTGTATGTATTTATTACATTACTACTTTTTATACATCGATCATGATTGCGAGGATATCCTGGGGCGGGGGGCTTGGGAAAGGATAAAGGAGGAGGGAGTGGTTGGCGGAAAAGGGAAGATAGATGGTCATTGCATGACATAGGATCTATCCTGAGAGGCACTCGTGGGGGTGGTTTTTCATTGAGTTTTTAGCAGAGATCGGAGTGGCAACAGGGCAAGAAGAAATAGCATGCTGATGCAGATACAGCATCGGTTTTGTTGATACCCCCCGAGCGACAACGACGACAAACAGGCAGAAACTAGATGCGATCTCGAGCCTTAAATCAAGAAGTTTATGTTCTAAATCCAGTGTATCCAAGTGTGTGAAACGTGATATCTACATGTGACATCCGCTGCCCTGTAACGAGTGAGAAAAACGAAGCTGAGGGAGTAGTTGAGCAGCTCCCCTCTGATGCATTAACAGGCTATCCCATATGATGCCAGTGCCGGCAAGACGTTCAATCTGTCCGCTGCTTGAATCCAAGTACCGACACCTACATCGAGGAACAGAACACGCATACATGTTACCAAAATAGTGAGAATTCTGATTTCAATTCAAACACCCGCACAACACTAATCAGACTATTAAAACACTTGCTTATGCCAGGAATAGTCCGTGATGAAACAACTACAAAGACTATATACCCCGGCATCGTTGCTTGCACCTCCATTCCTATCAATGCAGTCCATGATATAGCATATCTACTCGTCCATGACAGCGGCAAATTTATCCAGTAACTCCTGCTGAATTGCCTCGTACTTCTTGGAGACAGCCTCCTCTCCTTCCGAAGGCTCTTCGAACTTCAGGCTTCGAAGTTTTGCTTGGAGCTCACTGGTAGCTTCCCGTACCTTGGCCCAGTTTTGACCTTGCGCGATGGCCTTTTGCGCTTCGTCGTGGTAGCCCATCATAAGCTTCATCATCCACTCCGTCTTCCAAATGGGACAGAATTGATCATAATTGGAGTATCCGTTCTGCTGCAGGAAGTCTTCCTTGAGCAGAGTGGCCATGTCTAGGGTAATCTTGTCGGGATCGGACAGAGCCGACTTGCCAACCAACTGTACGACCTGATCAAGCTCCTCTGAGTCGGAGAGCAGCGTCTTGATGCGGTCACGCAGGCGCGGGAAGTCGGGGTAGTCCTTTTCGTACCACTTGTCGAGGATGTTAGTATACTTGCTGTAGGACACGGCCGTGTTGATGGAGGGGAAATGCTTTCGCTGAGCAAGCTTCTTGTCGAGACCCCAGAACACCTGTACGATACCGAGGGTAGAGCTGGTGACGGGATCTGAAAAATCGCCACCGGGAGGGCTCACGGCCCCGACGATGCTGACACTGCCTTCACGCTCGGGGGAACCGAGAGTCTGAACCTTGCCCGCACGTTCGTAGAAACTGGCGAGCTTGGCACCCAGGTATGCGGGGAAACCCTGGTCAGCAGGCATTTCACCAAGACGACCTGAAATCTCACGAAGTGCCTCAGCCCAGCGCGACGACGAGTCAGCCATCATGGCGACGTTCATGCCTTGGTCACGGAAGTACTCGGCGACAGTGATACCAGTGTAAATGGAGGCCTCTCGGGCGGCTACAGGCATGTTGGATGTGTTGGCAATGAGGGTGGTTCGTTTCATGATGGGCTCCTTTCGCCCCTCGACCTCGATAGACAGCTCGGGGAAGTCCTTCAAAACCTCAGCCATCTCGTTACCTCGCTCGCCGCATCCAACATAAACAATGACGTCGCTGTTGGAGAACTTGGAGACAGATTGCGAGATGACAGTCTTGCCGCAGCCGAAAGCACCAGGGATGGCGACGGTACCACCCTGGACACATGGGAACAAGGCATCCAGGACTCTCTGGCCGACGATGAAGGGCTTGTCGGCCGAGAGCTTCTCCGTGGTCGGCCTCGGGACACGGACGGGCCAGGTGTGCATCATGCCGTGCTCCGTCTTAGTGCCGTTGAATTCGATCTCGAGGATCTTCTCGTCAACAGTGTACTCGCCCTTGGGTGCAATCTTGGTGATGGTGCCACGTGCACGCGGCGGCAGGAGGACCTTGTGCACCTTGATGAAGGAGTTTTCGAAAACGGTTCCCCAGACATCGCCGCCAGAGATGTGATCGCCAACCTTCAGTGTAGGGGTGAACTCCCACTTCTTCTCTCGGTCGAGGGCAGGGGCGGCGACACCGCGGGGAATGTAGATGCTGTTGGCCTGCTGCGAGATCTTCTCCAGAGGTCGCTGGATTCCATCGTAAATGTTATGTAACAGGCCGGGGCCAAGCTCGACGGAGAGGGGCTTTCCAGTTCGCTGGACAGGGTCACCGACAGTAACACCAGCTATTCTCTCCGTCAGTTCTCCGATTGTCAAGCTGTGTATCGGATGGTAATGAACGCACCTGTCTCTTCATAGACCTGGATGGTGGCTTGGTCGCCGCTGATGCGAATAACCTCGCCCACCAGGTTTTCGTGGCCGACTTTCACAAGTTCGTACATGGCCACACCGATCATATCCTCGGCGACGACGACGGGTCCTGAGACCGAGTAGATCTTGCCGCTGTTGAGGCCATCTTTATCGCCGTTGGTCTGGGGCGGAATGTCGTCAGTACTTTGAAGCTTCTTGGCGGGGCAGCTTGAACGTCACAGCATTGGACGACAACAATGGGGAGCTTACCGCCATCTTGGGAGTCTTGACGAGAGCTTCGCAAAGCTCGGTAGCTTCTGCAGGTGATATAGAAATCGTAGGAGTAGGTAGCTGGGATGAGCTAGGTGATGCGGATTTATGGCTGGAAGCGAGCTCCTGGTTGGTGGTGGTAGTTGTGGAACTTGGAGGAGATGCAGGTGTCGGCAGCGGTAAGTTTGAAGCTTCCAAAGCTTCTTCAGCGCGGCTAGGGGAGCAAGACCGGCTCCTGGCGTTAGCAATTAGATCCACTAGCGAAGGTCGTACCCTCAACCGCGGTCGCAGACCCAGCTGCATGCATGCACTTGTCTTCTGTCAGAAACGGAATGAGAAGGCACAATTGCCACCGCGGGATTCAATGTCTCTTCGTTTTGTTCGTTGCTGCCGTTGTTGATTTCCCAGGATTGCGTAATGCGGCCATGGGCGGCGTCCTCAGCTTTCTATTTACGCTCAAGGCCAGCTGGCTCTTTCCCGAGATCCGCCCAAAAGTAGTACTACTTACGACCTGCAACCCAGAGCCTCAAACTGCACCCATCCAGTGCACTACTCCGTGACTTAGGTAAACTAGAAGTTGCAAGCCTTGAAAATGACATGGCAACCTTTTCCCCTGTCTTGTGTGTCACTAGATTGCATTGAGTTTTTCTTTTCAAGGGCAAAGACGGGTTCGCGGGAATTGAAAGTACCCATAACTCGTGTGTGAAGCATGGCCCAGTTCAATGGCCAACGTGGATATTAGGAAAGCATTCGACATGTGGTCTAAACAAAAGCCGTGGCATATTAATGCATGGCTTGCATAGTCGGGCTATATAGATGAATCCTGGCGGCGGAAGCCTTTATCGCAATGATGTGCCTTGTGATCATGTACAGAGTGAGGTACAGGCGGATGCAGGAAGTAAGGAAGGGGCGTCATATGCTGCTCACCTCAGAATGCGGTTTGAAGTGCCCATCTTATAACCATACTCAAGTTATGTCAAGGCGTCAGTATAACGATCAACACTCCCAATAATGCAATGACGTATTTTTCGTTCGAAGTAGGCCGTTGAACTCATATACACTGGCATGCAGAAACCCATACTAGAAAACCCGATGTCGACAATAACAACGCAAACGACTGGATTCGTTCTACATTATCTATCATCTATCATAGCGTCATTATCATTATTATCCAATCCCATCGTCCAAAGACCACATTAACCCAGACATCGTTCAAACACTCGGACCCAAAATCGGTTTGGATCCCAGTGCCGAGTATACCCCCAACCCAAGCCCTGCTATCTCAACAGATCCTCCTCGAGTTGGGGCCTCTTCCACAATGAGGGCGACTACAGGCCATTAACCAATGCCCCGCCTACGAGATCTTGCATCCCCTTTCGACTCCGGGATTGGAATGTTCTCTTCGCACCGACCGTTCATATGCTGGTGCGTAAGCAATATACATTACATGTCGACCATGTGTGTCGGCATTTGGAGTAGCAATGAGCAATGTAATATGGTGTGAGTTGCCTTTTTTTAAGGCACGCTGTCTTTATTAATGCTCTGGAAGCTGGGTTCAAAAGAGGCGCCGTCGGCTGGTGGGGAGAGGCTCTTTTCCCATTCTTTGATGAAATCCGAGGAGAATCTCTTTATCTTGCTCGGCGTAAGAGTGTTGAGAATGGCTGAAGGTAGCTCCCCAAGCTTGGCTTGGACTCCTGGGGATGGCGATCGAAGTTCACTTCGACTTCGCTTTCTTCTGCTGTTGGAGGCTGTTAGAGTCATGGGTTTTGTAGGCTTGAAGTGTTCTCGCAGTTGCCTTGCATTCTGCCAAACAGATGGTTGAGCGTGTATGTGCTGAAGTCTTCTTACAGTGTGCCCTCATTCTCGTCGACCTTCTCTGGAATGGCTGGGATGATGTCGCCATTGACCGTACTTCCGCTCCATCGAGACGTTTTGACAGTCGGCGAATCCCAGTTGGACCAGTCGTCGTCGCCAAAATCATCAAAGGTGAGAGGTGTCCAGGAAAAATGCTTTCTGACCTTTGGCTCAGGCCCTGACCGCCCCTGCTGGGCTCGATCTTGGAAACTACCCGATGACGTCCTGCTTGGCGTACCCTCGCCCGGTTCCGACGCTGTATCGAATGGGATACGCCCACGGGTTGTCGTGGAAGCGCGAATCGTTTCTTGGTCGGAGTTGGCCCTGTTCATTCTCGGCGGGAAATCACTGGTTCGATTTGATGTAGCCGATATACCTTCATCTCCAACGGTGGCCTGGCGCAGGTCTTCGACAAATGTCCATAGGCCCTGCTTGAAATCCTGAGCGATCTGCTTAACTGCGTGTGGTGATTGGGTTTGTCGTGGTGCCCAAGTGGCACGTTTGCTTAGCAATGCAGTATTGCTGGTTGGGAACGGTCTGGCGAGCGAGTTGGGCGAACGCAGACCATTCTTGTCCTCATGAACTGTAAACCCACTTTCTGGCTTGGTGGGCGAGAGCAAAGACAGCGCACGCGTGTGCCCGCCACGTATGATCTTTCTTCTACTATACTCTCTTGGGTTTCCCTGGCCCAGCAACAGCGCTTTCTTCCTCTCCATGTCCAGGCTGCGCCGGACTGCAGGATTGTCTTCCTGGACACTTGGACCTTCTGAAGTAGGTGCCATGCTTCGAGGAGGCTCGTTCTTCCTGACCGAAGCTCTGATCTTCTGCGATTCGGAAGAATTCCATCGAGTTTTCAGTCTCTTGAGCACATCCTCTGCCCGGCTGAGCTCTTCGCGTATTTCCAGGACGCGGCGTTCTTGGGCAGCGATGGCAATGATGAGGTCATTCGGATCAGCAGGCGAGTTCAATTCTGATGCCACAGACTCGGATGACGGAGTGGGAGGAACTGAAGAACTTGGCGCTTGTCTCGAGGGCACGCTGTTTGGAAGCGCAATTGGCAGCGTCAACGAGAGTCTATTTGCGTTTCGAGAAATTGAGCCAGACCGCGTTGAGCGCGTGTCGAATGTCTCACTTGTTGATGAAAGGGGAGGTCCTGAACTTGTCCGCGGCTGCAGAACGAAATCCGCTGGTCGCTCCTCTTCAGAGTTGTCAGTCTGGAGAGTATGAGGCGCTGGGTTGGGAGCAAGAGCTTGTGCTGGCTGCCCACCAGAGGCGGTGTTTTCCTCGGTGTAGGAGCTGGGTGCAGCTAATGCAGCGTCGAGCGAAGTAGTCGCATCGACGAAACCACTTTGTTGAAGCTGCATTGAAGCCATAATTACGCAAACGAATGGCTGAGGAAACTGCTGCGGCGCACAGCGGTTATGGACGGAGAGGTGCTGGGTGACTGGGACCCTTCGTCGCCGGAAAGGAGTGGAGGGAGCGTTGGCACGCCGGGGCCTAGGTCTCCAGGTATGGGGTCTCGTTACGTAGCGAGCTCTGACTACGCGACTGAGCCTGTGGTGGTTAAAGAGAGTGTTGGAACAAGAAGAAATAATCAAACAAATTTGCAGAAGCAGAACAGAGCTCATGGATGGAAGGTTTATGGGAACCACCGCCACATTATCAACCACCAGCAGCAAGGCAGATGGTGATACTCGGGGCGGGCGAGAGTCCAGGCGGGAAATTGAGCCGATTGTTTATTTCGTGGCAACCTTGCCCGGTGGGGGAGGGCGATGCCACTGGACCAAACTGGACCACTAACAGCCAAGGGAACTGCTTTCTCCAGCAGGGCGACGACTGACGACAGGGACAGGTTGCAGTGGTGAGGGCCAATGGATCTCATTTCGAGACAGACATGGGGTGGGAGGGACTCGATCGAGGTCAAAGACACGGCCTTGGTTGGAGAGATATAGAAGGACTTCCAGGGTTCTTCGCGCAGCTCAACAACGCTTTAAGGGCGGTCTGATGACTCTCATTTCGTCGCTTTATTTTGGTCAATGTTCCTTATTCAGCACCCCGCCAACAACAAGGAAACAGGACGATGATCCACAAAAGCAAACAATTCTCAGGGGTAAAGCATGGGCAACTGGGCAAGCTTGTCGGGTGCATGTACTTGTATTTCGCTTCTTGAATGGCTTCGGTGGGCAGAGCTGACGGGGACTGCGGGTGTAACTGCAAATTGGGGAATTGCGTAGCTGCAAGGGACATCCGGCAGGGTGGCAACGTGGCCCCTGTTTGTCAATGGAAACGCTAGAATCCTTAATTTCGGTGGATCGTTCTTCCTTTTCCAGTAAACAGACTTCATCACGTGATAGCGTGTCGGATCCGGGTCAGGACAAGGATGGTGACGATCAAAGTCTCCGCGACTCAAGTGGCTCAAGTGCCTGCCTCAATTGAACTTTCGGCTAATACACGCTCCACTTGCACGCGATGCCACCCTCTGTTGAAAGTCGAAACCCCATGAGGAACAAAGTGTATAAGGCATCATCATGAGCTGAGCATTCCTTTGAAAAGTACTCACAACGTCCTTTTTTTTCCCACCGACTTTCCTCTCATCTAGGGCCAATTTTTAGAATATTCCTTCTTCAATGCCATTTCCATACAGATATATATGCAACCTACTTCAACAGCTGGACGATGCAATCCATTCCACCAGACAACAGAAGGCATCCAGCGATGCATTGATAAAAAACTGGTTTCGCGACCATCGCATACCGCTCGACGCACCAAATGTTAATGCCACGGCAGTTCTTCACACGTTCTTGCCTGAACGGAGGACTGATCGCGTGTATGGCATCCAAGCTGCGAGACTCCAAAGTATTATTGGGTCTGCGTTGGTTCTGGGACATTCACGTGTGAAGGAGCTGCGCCGATGGCTGACCCCGGGGCTTGGCATCGACCTCGGGGATTGTGTTGAGAGCATCCTCAAAAGCACCGTAAGTTATTTACAACCAAATCCTCAGGAAATAGTCTGATATATCACTGACAAGAACTGCCAGCCCAATCCCAAACGCACTGGTGATGAAGTCACTGTTGAAGAAATTGACAAAATCTTGGGGAGCATTGCCGCGGCTTGCAGGTTCAGCTCTCCTAAGGTCAGGGCTACAAACCAAGCTGTGAGTTCAAAGCACGCGGATCATGGCTTAGGTTCGATATACTGCCGTCTCACTGCCCGTGATGCGAAATGGTTCACTCGTTTGATCCTGAAGAACTACCAACCCATCGTCTTGGTAGAGAG
Source organism: Pseudomassariella vexata (assembly GCF_002105095.1). Classification (NCBI taxonomy): domain Eukaryota; kingdom Fungi; phylum Ascomycota; class Sordariomycetes; order Amphisphaeriales; family Pseudomassariaceae; genus Pseudomassariella; species Pseudomassariella vexata. The sequence goes on along the minus strand of NW_024467956.1, from coordinate 1,157,926 downwards.
GGTCGTTCTCCGCAATTATCACGTCCTTTTGCCTCAGATGATGAAAGTTCGGGACGATCTTGAGGTAGCCATCGCTCTCCTGCGTCGTGGTAGTCAGGTGTCAGATGAAACTAATGCTTTAGCCGGCATGCTGAAGCCTGTTCTTGGGACCAAAGTCGGAAGACAGCCTTGGTTCAAGAGCAGGAGCATCAAACACTGTTTTGATATGGTAGGGCAACGAAATGTAAGCTGTGAGCAGAAAATTGATGGCGAATACTGTCAAATTCACATCGATCTCCGGAAACACGCCAATCCAGTCCAAATCTTCTCGAAAAGTGGAAAGGACAGCACGCAGGATCGCCAGGGGTTGCATAGGTGGGCCATGTCGCCATTCTCTATTGTCATGGTCCTGCTGATTTGCGAAAGTGCTATCCGAGAATCTTTGCAGCTTGGGGAAAGGGACTGCCCTTTCAAGTTTGGCTGTATACTTGAGGGCGAGTTGGTGGTGTATAGTGATGAAGTAAGTCAGACTCCGTATCGTATATTAGATTCTAGCGACTGACACCGGAATAGGAACGGAAGATCCTCCCTTTTCACAAGATCCGGAAACACGTTTCTAGATCTGGCGCTTTTCTGGGAACTATGGAAGATTCTCAGTCAATCCTGTCTTTTCCCTCGAAAACAACTCATGACTAATATCATATAGGGCCCATGACCATGAACACTTGATGATTATATACTACGATGTACTAATGATTGACAATGAATCTCTTTTGGGTGTCCGACAATCCGAACGGTTCCGCCGTTTAGAGCGACTTGTTACCTCTAGGACAGGCCACGCAGAACTCGTCCGCCGGCGAATGATATCATTTTCCCGTCCAAATGCTGCATCGTTGTTGCGAGATGATTTTGCGGAGTGTATTGTCTCTCGAGGCGAAGGTCTGGTCCTGAAACCGGACGAACCGTATTTCAACTTCAGCATTCAACGGCGGCTATACTCCTCCTGTAGTATCAAACTGAAAAAGGAGTACATCCTAGGTTGGGGCGACGTTGGGGATTTTGCAGTGATTGGCGCCTTTTACGATGCTGCAAAAGCGAGGGTGTGTAAAATTCCGAACCTCCGCTGGACTCACTTTTTCATAGGGTGTCTTCAAAACAGAGAAAGCGCGCGGGCCAGAGCCGAGAAACCACGTTTCATGGTGACCAATATTGTCGAGCTATCGGAAACGCTTCTGTCGACGGTACGCTTTCATTGCAACCCTGTTTGCGTGCCTTTTGACCAGAATGAGTCTCTTGAACTTGACTTCAGAGGGATCGGCAACACCAAACAGCCAACTGAGGTCTTTTTGGAACCCCTCGTGTTTGATATGAGGTGTTTTTCGTTCGATAAAGGACCGAACTCGAGATGGTGGAGTATGAGGTTTCCGATAGTCAACAGGATCCATTTTGACCGAACCTATCTTGATACAATGAGCTTTGGTGAGCTTCAGGAAGCGGCCCGGGTAGCGATGGAGGCTCCAGAATTGGAGGACAGCCAGGAGATACGTCAATGGGTATCGCGACTAGAAAAGGCCGACCCTCGAGGGATAGCCGTAGACGCCGTCAGCCAGGAAACGGTTTCAACTAAAATGACTCCATCACCGGAAAGACGTCGGGACAATGGAGACCAGCGTCTCCCCAGCCTTGGGGTAATTCATAGAGACCTTACAAGAATGTCTGCCGTTGGGGATGCTCAGCAGCATGCGGCGATGACACCACCATGGCCCTCCACAGTCGAGGCCTCAAGAATACGCACCGAGAACAATTCATCTACAGTGGAAGGAGGACCAGCAAGTCCGAAGCGATCTAGAGAAGTATCGGAAGACACCGCAAGTGCGAAGAAGCAGCGGGGGCTTTCGAGATCTGCGTCGTCAGCTACTGCTTCAACGAAGTCATCTTTTGGTAGTTCTTCCCAGAATCGGAAACGGCGACCGCTGGGGGCAATCGATGCAAACATTTCCTCTATGGAGCCAAGGTCTTGGGCCCAAACATCTGAGCCATCTAGATTATTAGAATTATGCCCACCTGTCCAGGAAAGTGCGCCACCACCTCCCGCCGAAGTAGTCATTCCATCTTCAGTAGCTGGTTCTTTCCACGCAGCCGCTGAACTACCCTCATCTCCTCCGTGCGTTAGTCCAATTCGCGAGCATGTGGAACCACGTGATGGGACAACCACTCGCAACTCTACAGAAGCGCAGCAAACCACGGCTTGCGTTCATCTTGGACCCAAGTGTGCGCTCGCAAACTCGGCATTTTTACTGGCTCCATGCATCAAGAATTACCCATGGATTACGGAAAACTTGCTACGTGGGCATGGCATTGTCGAACTTGCTACTGAACCTGAGAGCTGGGCTGCTATGCTGCGAGCGAGGCGGTCGCCAAGAAAAAGTTGCCCATCTTCTTCAGATGGCGAACAGTCTCCCAGGAGTATCAAGACTCTGCGGACCCGGAAGATATGCCTGGTGGAGACAAGACAACCGTCGGCCATCCAGGCCTTCCTGGAGAGGATCGAGAATGCCGGGCTGAAACGGCGAAACGGTCAGCGCGATTGGGTGGCGGTATACGATTGGCGAATACTAGAGGACATTGCTGCACTTGAAGCTGGGATGCCTCTAAAGGATTCGGATCCGTGGCGGAGCCGGTATTTCGGGATTGCTTGAAGATGGATTTGGTTTATTTGGGTCTGGTGTTTTAGCATTGCATTGCGTTGGTGTGGTACACCCATAAGGGAGGCATTAATGACTTACATTTTCAGGAGCATATAGGTAGGGAACAATGAATTCATGATTCTTACTATGGGTCTCTTTTAATCTTACCTGTCGTCGGTTGTCTGGTCGCCCGTGAGCCAAGTTAACCCCCCTATTTCTTCTCATACAACTCCAAATAACTCGCTTGCAAGCGCATCTGCAGGTGCTCATCAGCGGTCATCACCTTCCTTTCCGCATACGGATTTTCCTCTTTCGCATCCTCCAGCCCGCCCTTAAATCCCCTCACCCTCTCGCTCGGCACCGCAGTCAACTTAGTCTCATTCGCCGGATGGCAGAAATACGCTATCGAGTACCTAGGCTCGCGATTCGACTCGCCCTCCACCGCCGCTCCGTCAAAAGTCACACGGTGCACCGTGCTCCGCAGCAGCCCGTTGGTCCAGTACGAGAGCAGATCGCCGATATTGACGAGGATTGGCGGGGCGGGGTCGTCCTCTGTTCCTGGAGGACACACGGGGACCGGCTTCCACGCACCGGAGCCAGTGAGCAGTTCCAATCCCGCTTGGCCGCGGAGGCGGAAGAGAAGGGTCACGGAGCCGTAGTCGGAGTGGGCTCCGGCGCGGACGTCGTTTGCCTGCGGTGCTGTGAAGGAGGTGCTTCCGCTGCTGCTACTGCTGTCCGGGGATGGGTAGTACAGAAAGCGGAGGATGGAGCCCGAGGGGAGGGAGGGTGAGTGCGCTGTTTTGAAGAAATCCGGGGGTGAGACGCCTAGGCCGATGCCGAAGAGGTGCAGAAGCTTGCGGCAGAAGTCGTTGCAGGATGTGCGGAAGGCGGCGATGGAGGGCTGATAGGGGATTATGGCGGTGGGGATGGGCTGGTTTGCTTGGTTGTTGGTGAAGGGGCCGAAGTTGAAGGCTCTGAGTGCATCGTTAGAAAGGGTTTGGACGTGTGGGTACTGGGGGTGGTGAAGATGAGGAGGATGCGCTTACTCTTTGAAATCGCCTACTCGTTGGGACTTGGGGTCGAGGGTTTCGGTGCCCATTCCTGACCAGCCCTGGTTATTCGTCTGGATCGAACAATTTTGCTTCTCCTCGATTGGGGAGCTGAAGAGGGTTCGGGACTATGGGTGCGGTGTTAGCGGTGTTCTCATTGACCATATAGTCTGAGATAGGGAGTAGCAGATCATAAGTAGAGTATGTTACCATCTCAAAAGCCCTCTCGATTTGTTCCAACGTGATGTCCTTCCCCGTATTCTTGATGTAGACAAACCCATGCTCCGCAGCTGCGTCGACCAGCGCCTTTGCAACTTCAGCTTGGTCTCCCCCCTCAGTAGAGATATCGATGATCGGGATAGCAGCGGCCTCCGCCATGACTAAATTCTATACACACGCACACTCGTAGCTGGATTTCGGGGCATTACTTGACAAACAGGCGGAGTTGATGAATTAGATGGTGACGAATATCAATGCGACCTTAATGCTTTATGTGCTCAGTCGAGCGTTGTTTGAGTTAACTGCTCGGCGGATTCCGAGATAGCTGGTGAATTTGGGGCATTTGCGCCCGTCAGATCCTTGTGTAAGTAACAGAGAAACACACCTGATTGCCCAACTCACCCGGCTTCAGATAAATGATGGTCAGCTGCCTAATTGAGTGGACACGGCTTGTAGGAGCAATGCTGCTGTACAATGCATGCTTTTGTTTATTTAACGTATCAAAATATAGATATTCGAGTAAATATCCTGTGTGTTGGGCACCGAGACAAGGCCAGCGATGGGTCATTCTAGGAAACTTGATATTTCGAATTAATAGACTACTTATATATTGATTAAGCTCACGCTAATTTAATAGAAAATCGACCAGCTCCCCTGATATCCTCTGCAACCTCGAAGCAGTCAGTAATGTGAAGTACCTAAGGTGAAGGTAGGTTGGCGCACCTCACTTTCGGGTCATGCACCGGCCATCAGAAGCGGGAAGTGTTTTAGCGTGAGCTCCATCAAGCCGCATTGGATGGAGCTTGTCCGTTGTGGCCCACCAAACATCCGGAGTCCAAACTTCCCAAGCAGCTCGATAAATCGGGGTTCATTGTTGGTTGTCGCAAAGGTGAGGCGCGACCTCTCTCTCACCTTTCCCTCACTTTCCCATTCCGCCTCACCTCGTCAGTCGCTCCTTTCTTGACGCCCCTTTTCGGATTTCTTCGCCGTTCAAAGACTGCAGGTACCCATACCATCACCACCGCACTGCTCCAACTTTCCACCTTCGAACACCACGTCACCCCATCAGCCTCCTTCGTCGAGCTCGCAGCTTCACCAAGCTGGCAACAGCTCCCACGATGCCGCGTAAGTCTCTTTATATTAACTTCTGCTTCGATTCTGCCACGTTGGATATGCGCGACGAGACCGTTGGTCAACGCAACCCGCCGACAATCGAACGACCACCACTCAGAAACCACCCTCTTTCGTACGACCCTTCTGGCTGGCGATCCAAAGTGCGAGAGAACACGCGCGTTTGAGGCAATGGTGTCATAGAGGTGGGCATGCGACGACGAGCTGGCGCAGACAACATCCCACTTGGCCCCGGTGATGGCAGGAATACTCGACGTGACCAATACGAAGAACCGGCCCCTACGAAACAAAATCTAGTTCGCAACAGCGGCTGCACCAGAAGCTGCCCGTCACTTTCAGTGCATTCTTCACTCGTTCTTCTTGCTGACTTGTTCGTCTAGCCTTGCATGAAGATAGCTGGGTCAACGAGCAAGCCCAGACGGCCGAGTTATCGCAGCTGGAGGACACTGCCATCGCCGTCGATGCTTCGTACTACATCCAGCTCTTCCTCGACAACCCCCCTTACCATGAGCCGCTGCTCCCCGCGCTCGGCGGCTTGACGGGTATCGAGTCTCACATCGAGAGCGATCTCGACAGCTGGCAAGCCAACAAGACGACCCCCTTCTTCATATTCAACGGCCAATCCGTCGTCGGCCAGGATGATGTTTCGATCCAGCGAGGCAAGCGGGCTATCGTCAAGACGGACGAAGCTTGGGATCTCTATTTTCGAAGTGAGGCCACTGCCGCCGTGACAGCTTTCGGCTCCAACCGAGGAGCCTACCCCGTCCAGCACCTCTTCCCACTGCTCCAACGCATCTTGAAGAAGCGAAATCTGCACTATCTGGTGCCACCGTACAATGCTTCCGCTCAGCTGGCATATTTCGATATGGTCGACTCGGAACAATGTTCGGCAATCATGGGAGGGCAAGAGCTGCTCTTGTATCCCATCAGAGATCATGTCATCAGATTCATTGATTGGGACACCGGAGTATTTAGGGCCATCTCCAAGAAGGGTCTCATCCGAACTCTCAACGTTAGCGAACCCATGTTCATCGACGCGTTGCTGATGACGGGCAATTCTTTCCTGCCTTCGTTCCCACCGTTGCAAGACACGACGATTAATCCTCGTCAGCCCTTCACGGTTATGGATGCCGTCAACATGTTGCGCACCAGCGAGAAGGCGGTTGCCACTGCCTGTAACTCTTTCAGCGACATTCTGCAACAGAAGGACCCAAACTGGCTGCAGAAGTATCGCAAGGCTCGCATGACAATCGATCACTTTATCTACATCAGCGAGACCGGTGAGATCAAAGTTCACAACTTTGATACACTGACCCATGATAACTATGAATATCTTGGTTACCAACTGCCTGCAGAGCTATTCCACTATCTGAATTCGGGCCTGATCGGACCTCGTACACCTGCCTGGATAACTCACGGACAGATTGTGGTCGGCCCTACCTTGGATGGTGTCAATTCGGACGAGTACAAGAAGCTGGTCACAACCCAGCTGATGCCTCTCAGAGAGCAGGCCTTGGCACTTCTGCTTCCGCGTTTACACAGAGCAATCCAGTTTAAGCCAGTCCACGTCAAGGTGTGGTACGACGACAAGTATTTGCACACGATCGAGTACCGCGCTGGAGGAAACAGGGCTCCCGAGCAAGCGCACACGTGGGACGTCAAAGAGAGCACCATCAACCAATACTTCCCCGATGCAAAGCACGGCTCTGTCGTCTTTGAGGTTACCGCTTTGAAGAACGTCGACTTCGCAAAAGCCACAATATCCAAAGAAAAGATCAAGGGCGTCGACTCGGCGGACTTGATCTCCTCTGTGACAATCTGGCGCTTCCTCCACCTGCGAGGCTACGTCGATGATAGCCATCGCTTGACTGTTTGGGGAGAAGCTCTTGCAACATCACTGGAGGAGATCGAACCCGTGGCGCGCGCCAACCCTGACTCCAGCCCAGCTGAGTCTGTGCTTCTCGCATACGAGCTTCTTCGGTTCGACTTGTTGCACACCCGTAACCAGCATCCGGAACTCAGTGGTCTCCCTATGAACGGTAGCGACGAGGACAAGGCGAGCTTATTGTTGATCAGTCGCTGTGCTATCCTGCTGAAGCTCCACCATGAAGCCAACGGATACACAGGTCCACTGAGCAAAAACTTCCTGTGCTTCCGGTCCCTGAGCTCGTCTATACGAGAAGCCAACCGCGATCTGATCGAGGCGCTGGTGGCTTCAATGCTACTCCATGCCCAAGGGAAGAAGGAGCGGGAGGATTACTCGGATATTGGTCAAAGGTAAGATAACGATTCGGATTCCAGCTGCTCACATGACGCTAATCTGATTCGCCTGCACAAACAGACTTCCTTTCCTCGCGGATACGGATGTTGCCCTCGGCATTGCAGTTAAAACACTCCTGGACGATATCCACCCCACAGACACGCCGGAGCAGAAGCAGACCAAGCGCGCCGAGTTCCCTGGTAAATACGTACCATACGCGACCAGCTTTTTCAAGGATCTCAATGTCGCATTTGACTTCTTCGGTGCCTTGCACGCTGGAGTGAAGCAGCTAGGTGATGAGCAGGTCCCAGCTGCGGATCGTAAGGTCTGGGACCGAGCCGCGGAGTACTTGAAGGCTCGGCAATAAGGCAGCGTCGATCGGCACAAGAGTACGATTGCCGCCAGTGATTCCTCAGTCTTCTTCGAGAGAACGAGAGGGGGAAGGATCTATACAACTGGTTGGAAGTCTCGCACCGAATGCCTGAATAAGCACTCTGAGCGAAAAATGGAGTATTGTCAACAATACAAAGCGTGGATCTTTGATTTGCCAGAAGAACGCAACCCCAGGGTCAAAAACATATTCATGCGTGTTTGCGGATTTGAGTATCAGGCGTCTGAGAGAGAAGGAAATGCAAACACTGAAATACTCAGAATCGTGACCCTGGAGGTCAGGGGCATTTATCATCATGTTTTGACTAGGCTTATTTAGCAAGCTTAGTTGTACCGAGAGACTCGAGAGATGCACAGCACGCTCATCATAGGAATAGATAAGAATAAAGGGTTAGCCAAGAGAAGTGCACTCGCGTACCTGTCAGCTGATGACTGGAGAGGTGACTTGATTCGTTTCTCTCAGTCTTGAGTACTGTAGCTTAAGGTCATGGCGAATCTGTGGATGCGAGATTTCTTAGCTCTGGTACATACGGCAGTATGACCTGAACTCAAGGCTAGAGTAGACGTGCGGGATGTGGAGGAGATTCATCGTCGAATACAGACATGTCAACGCGCGCATGCTAACACACAGTTGACTACCAGAGCAATTGATAATTCAAAGACATTGTGTCTCTGCCTGCCAGGAATTTAGGTTTACAGGCAGTGTGTAGCAGGCTACGTAAGCCTATGCCTTGCTATCTATCTAGCTAGACCTTTATTTACAGTATTTGCATCTATTCCGAAGTTGCTCATGGAACCTCGTTGCGCTTCATGATAATCTTTATGGGCTCGAAAACCAAACGCGAAGCCGAATTCCAAAGGCTCTCTCTGCGCTCGCTTAACGCCGTAAGACCGTGGATGTCAATGCTGTATGTAGTAGGGCATCATTCCATAAAATGACCAAAACGTCGAAAATCAGCCTCCAACACCCAAGGGGTCATCTATCATTATCGAAAAGGCCGTGATGCAACACCTTAACCCATAACTGACCGAGAGACCAGACATCGGACTGAAACCAAGTCGCTAGTGTGAGAAGACTAGACGAGCAAAGTCCGCTTGATCGGCGGAGGCGCTTGCGCTCCGTTGAGCAATTCTTCGGATTTCTGTATCGAAGTCGCTTTGCGGATCTTATCGAGGAGATGACTATGGTTCGATGTTAGATGGCGGTTTGGGCTCAGGGGGTTGTGCAGCGGAAGAAGGATGATTTTTTAGTGAATGTAGGGTGTTGTTGCGCCAGCGTCGACTTGCACGCCCTGCACGAGTAGAACGAGAAGGAACTCGAAGCGAAGATGTGAAACGTAACGACTTCAAGTCCTGGGACTTTAGATCCTGCGAATCCCCGAGTGTCGCGCCGTAGCTTAGGATTTGGGGCTTCGCAGGTAGTGCAACTTGATAAGAAAAGGGGGAAAGTAAGCATACTTGATAGGCATGTGTCCTCGACTCTCCTGCATTGCGAGGTTGATCTTGCTCAGTTGTCGTTTCTTGGCTTCGTCGCTCGCCTCCTTCTCGTGTTGCTCAAAGTGAAGGCGGATCAAGTCCTGGCCATCTTTCTCGTTGGCAGCTCGGACAACATATCCACAGTCGGGCTCTTCGCATGTCCAAGTGTGATTTGGTCCTTTAGCTGTTGTAGAGGGTACATTTTCGGTGCGAATGACAATCTTTGTCAACGACCCTAATTTCAGAGTTTGGTCTTCCTCTTCCGATGAACTTGCGTCCGCCACCTGTCCGCCATCCTCTTCATCAGTGAAGTATTGTGATATCTTGGCTGTTTTTCTACGTGGCAGGCCGTCGTCAATATCCATATCATCTTCGTCATACACATCACGTAAGCGTTTCTTGCCTCCGAGAGACGGACGCAGTCCAGCTGCTTTGCCGCCTGTTCGTGGTGTTTTCCCAATGTGCTCAGACTGCGGTCTTCCTTTCTCGCCGAGGGTTTTTTCCTCACGCTTAGTAGTCTGTGGCATCTTCTGGCGTCGTGTAAGGCCAAGAATTCCCTGCTCGGAAATATGCTCAAACGTAGGTTTTTTTTTGGCATGCTGTTTGGCCCAATCGTACAACTCGCTCTCATGCCACTCGGGTCCAAGTTGACAGACTAGATCAGACGCAAAGTATTGGAAGATTTCCGCCTTAGCGGCATATTCCTTCATACTGCAAGCCATATAGACCTTGGTTTGCCAACTACTCGCCGTGATCCTGTCAGGGTGTTTCTTGTGCTTGCCTTCACTGTATTCAGCCATGGCCTTTGTACGTTCGTCATTCAGGACATGGAGGACAACGGCCAGCCCAGGCTCAGGTTCAGCAGCTGAAGCAGAAGGTCCAGTAGTTGAAGCACCTGCCACAGGAGGGTTTTGGGATGGAAGCGAGGATGCTGCCTCTTGCGCAAAGTCACGCATATCCACGTCAGTATCTTCCATCGACTCATTTTTAGTGGCAGATGGCGAAACTCGCTTGCTCCTGGGCTTTGCTCGCTCCTTACACAAGCCATCAACAGAAAGAGTAGCTGCTTTGTATTCAGCCTGTTCACTACTTCGGGTGCTTCGCTGAGAAGAGCCTCTATGAGCTGCTTTACGTTTTCCTTTGGCATTGCCAGTTTCGATGGGGACAGATTCCTGGAGCATAAATTGGATGGGCTCAGTACTTGGAGTAGTCAATGTTCCTTTCCTTTCGATTTTTTGCGCCAAGTCCTGTAATATCAGTTGTGTATGAATTTATAAGCAAGAGGAATGAACTTACAGGATACTGATCGCCGATCCATCTGGCAAAATCGGTCCCCTTGGGAAAGTGTGAGATGAGGAATGGAGCGTGATCTTTGCATCTTTGAACAACTTCGTCCTGTGTAGAACCATCACCGGCTCGAATGGCGTACATTAGGAGTAGTTCATCTATGGGTATATGCACGTCTTGCAGGTTGATCTTGCGCCTCTGTTTCTTGGGCTTCGCCTTTTCCAGACGCTTTAGGGTATCCATTTCGCCCTCTAACCGAGCTAGCAGGCCGTAATGCAACGAGATGCCCTGGGCCAGAAACTTGTACATTTCGGCATACTGGATCGAGGGAACTATTTCAAACCAGCCCGACTCGCCTAATGCCCATGTGATGGGGATTTGTTCGTCATTTTCGCCAATCGAGAATTGCGTCGCATAGTAGACTTCGATCCAGGCCGACGTAGATTTGGAATGACCCTTGACTACAGTGTCATCTGTAAGCTTATGTCAAGAAATGCATAGTGCTTTCAACTTACGAAGATGTTTCTGATCCTCGTCTAGTTCAAGCATGCCGCGAATGATGAATGGTCCTTCCAGGTCCATGTTCAAAAGGTTCGCAACTGTGCCATCCCTTCTGTACACTGTTGCATCATTCAGTACTAGGGACGGCCAATCATCTGGATGAAGTGAAGGGTTGACGGGCTTGAGCACAGCGGATTCCTTCTGGTACCGAATTGCATTTTGGTTTACAGTGGCAACGGTCGATATCGAAGCCGCCCGCGCCCGCCTCCGTCCAGCCATGGCGATGATTAATGGAAGTGGGGTCCAATGAGTGTCGCATGCGGAGAGGCCTGTTCTTAACGATGAGTCGTGGTTGGGAGGTCGGTTGTCAATATGGTCAAAGTATGAGCTATTTCGTATGTTTGAAATTCATGGGAGCGCGTAGACAAATGATGTTGCTAAGGTTGCCTGGTACGAGAACGCGAACTGCGAACGGAATTGAGGCGACGGGTTGGTGCAGCGGAACCGCGTTTAGAGACGCCAACTTATAATCAAGTATCGGTACTTGGCTTGTCAATGAATAAGCTCTCATGGGCCGTATTTATGCTGAAAACCCCACAGTCAGATGTACCGGAACTGATGACGATGGGCTGCTAATCGATACGTGGATTTCAATTTGGGTACATCAATGCTTCCTGCCAGCCCTCCACCCTGCGCTTTTGGTGGGTCTGAAATTTTTCTGGGCCTTCAGATCGTCGTCCTATGAATTTTGCGAAAGCGCAACCTCGTAATTGCGCCTCGTTGCGTCTGCAACGTCAATTATATGCATTTGAAAGCGCCGCCTCCCACATTGTACCTTTTACGTAGACATATCAGAGCGATTGTCCTTCGATAAGAAACAGAGCTGACTGCATGAGCATAAACCCGTGCCTGGAACTCCCCGCCTCCGAATGAAAGCCGCCAGTCTGCTCAAGATGGCGGGTTCTGTCCTAGACGGCGTGTTCGGTTTGTTCACTTCACCTTTTAATTTATCTTCGCCATTTCCAGATCTGGAGCTAACTAGTTATCTTCCCATAGCCATTAATAAGCCGTTGGGCATGAGTTCTGCGCAAGTCATTCGCGACTGCCAACAACATCTCAACCCATCCGCATTGTTCAAGCCCATGATTGACCAAGAGAGGGCTGCCAGATCGCAAGAGTCAAATAATAAGAAAAAGAGACGGGGATTCGGCAAGAATGATCTCCGAGTCAAGATGGGCCATGGAGGCACGCTGGATCCTCTCGCAACTGGTGTGCTTATTCTCGGGGTGGGCAAAGGCACAAAGTCACTCCAGTCATTCCTGGACTGCACCAAGACATACGAAACAGTTGTACTTTTTGGCGCAAGTACCGACACCTATGACAGAGTTGGGAAGGTCCTGAAGAAGACTGCGTATGATCACATTACGCGTCCAATGGTCGAGGAGGCTCTCAATTCGTTTCGAGGGAAGTTACAGCAGATGCCTCCGCTATATTCAGCACTGAAGATGCAGGGGAAACCCCTTTATGAATACGCACGTGAAGGAAAGCCCATTCCTCGAGAGATTGCAACCAGAGAAGTTGACGTGGTCGAGTTGGAGATGCTTGATTACTACGAGCCCGGCACGCACAATCATCGCTGGCCAGCTGAGGATGCAACCACCTTTGAGCGCAACTTTGCAGAACAAGTTTGGAAAATCGAGAAGGATCAGACGAAGAACAAGAAGCCTACCCCCGAAGAAGAGGAAGAAGAGACCAAGGCGTTGGAAGAGCACGAGAAGTTCAAGCGGAAGGCAGATGCAACAGTCGATGCTCTCGTGTACGACAAGGTTAACAAACGAAGAAAGACATCTGATAATCCTGCCCTGATGTCTGGAGCTCTAGGAGAAGTTCCGCCTAAAAAAGCTGGCAAGGGGTCGAACCTCATCCCCCCGCCTCATGACCCAAACACCCCCCCACCATGGGACGACAAAGGCCCTCCCGCCGCTAGAATTCGAATGACAGTCACATCAGGCTTCTATGTTCGAAGTTTCTGCCACGATCTCGGAGTTAAAGTCGGTTCTGCAGCTATGATGGCTGAGCTTTGCAGAAGCCGCCAAGGAGACTTCGTGGTAGGAAGCTCAAACTGCTTAGAATACGATGATCTCGCAAAGGGAGAGGAGATATGGGCTCCTAAATTAGAGAGCATGTTGGCTCGCTGGAACGAAAAGTCGCACGCAGCTCCCTCTTCTGCGCCAACTCGGGCAAAACTGAGTGACTCTCCAAATCAGCCTCAAGAGTCTATTGAAATGTCTCCGAGAAAGCGAAAGGTATCGGAAGAGTTTGGACAAGAGCAGGCGTCTTCTAGTAAGACTAAATTGCGACCATCCGTGCGAGATGAGAAGGCCGCTTCGTCCAAACCCACATCACCTTCGAAAACAAAGTCGGAAGACGAGTGGAACGGCTTTGACGATGCGACCTCTTCCAAGGAGCAGTGATACCGGAATATGTTGCAACTTTTCATCAACAACTCCATGGTCGAAGGATGCGGCGTCTCGACATAATGAGCGCAAGCTAATCCCAATTTTAGCCTACGAAGGCGCCCATCATGGTCTGTGATGAATGCGATTGTAGATCAGCCTTGACCAATTTCTCGATAGACAGCATCTCTTATTGCATAGGCCTGGCGTTAGACTAATTGGTATTTTGCCGGAAATAGGTGAATCAGATTCCGCTTGCAGCAAGCTTGCAGCGAGGGTAGTTGGTGGGAATAAAAATCGAAGGGTGTCGCGGCCGAATGCACCCAAAATTGCTTAGACCAACCACTCGTGACTAACTTTAGAGTTTACAAGTCCAAGAACTACCTGTCTCTTATTTTTGTTGCATTCCTGACGACTTTATGATTTACTGTGCATAGTTTCGTATGATGTTAAGGGACAGTTGCGCGACGGGCGACACCGCAGTAACATCCCGCGGCCCTAGGACCGCAAATATCGTTACAGCAATTATACGTGATATAAGCACTGCTTTCACAGCCCCTTTTGGATGGTTTACAAGGCCAAGCGATGCTTATATTGACGACGGGCAGGAACACTCCCAGGTTAGGGTGATGAAGATGGCGACGGACAACAGCATCCTCCATAAGATCTACTGTCCGGGCGGATAACAACAAGATCAAGAGCCTCGTCGCTCTGATCGGATCAACAGAAGGACCTCAATACGCACGAATGGTCAAATCACCATGAACAGCTTCAATATCAAAGAATTTTCCTCGCTCGGGTCTAGTCCGCTCTCTCGTCTCTTCTTCTGTCATCTTCTTCTCAAGAGTGCGTCTTTGGACTTCAACAGATCCTTGCAGAAGCAGACTTATTACATATATCACACCCCCGTCTCTATGTCAAGTGTCGGCTGGTGTAGTTGGTCACTTCGCTGGTAGATAAGTCCCGATTTGAGCCTCGCCCACTTGGGTCGGTGACGAGTCGCGGGTTCGAATCCCGCAGCTGACACACAAGGGGGTTTAGTCAACCCTTACGGCGCGCTGCCCACCTTGATGACTTCGCCTACCTAGCGATAATAGGGAGATTGGTGCAGTTTAGGATTACGAGCATCCTAGCCAGTCGACCGTCAAGCACTACGTCGGCGGAATATAACTCGACAGCCGGTCCAGAATTCGAATCGTTAATCCGGCCCCTTATCGGACCTCGCCTATCCGATAACGCTCGTCGGCGAACCCGTCCCCTCACGATAGAAGGCGCGCAGCACGCCCCCTCGCCGCGATTCTTGCGAGCGTCTAGACCACGTTACGGTCTATCCACTTGAGCGTATGGTTGAGATGTATACGCTCGACGAGAACCCCAATTAGCAGATACTACGACTTGTCGCGACAAAAAATAGTCGAGCATCTTCTGCACATCAGCAGCATCCCACCCCTGAGGACGAATTTAAGTGCCACATTACCACGCTTATCGGTAGTTCAGGCAGGGGTTGTAGCACAGACTTAGGGAGGGACAGGAGGTTTAGTAGTCGTTTGGCTACAAGTTTACCTGTATAACCGCCCGACGCGGCTTAAGGGCCCGCTATATCATCTATAGCCCCTTAAGGGAGTACTTGTAGAGGTACCGAGGGTTAACACCTACGGCGTATTTAATATTATTTATTATTCATATATCATCCGAAATTACCCTTCAAAAACCCCCGTCTCTATGTCAATATAGGCACTGCTCCACATTCCAGAAGAAACTCGACCTCCCTGGGTGTTCCCGTGCCCAGGTCTCCTTAAAACTTGCCCACCAGCAAGTTGCCCACGATCTGGCGTCCCGTAACCCAAGTGGTGCGCCACAACGTCTGGACATCGAGGGTACTGCTCAGCCCGTCGGCGAAGCCAAAGAACAGCATGGGCGGGATCCAGCCGCGCGCGTACTCCAACGCGAAGCAGCCCTCAGGCATCTTGTACTGCTTGACGGTGCCGCGGTGCAGGTGATGCACGCTCCCGGGCGGGTAGATCTCGGGCTCGTAATCGCCGGGGGCGTAGGCCCACTGCTCGCCTGTCAGGATGTGGAAGTAGTCGTCGGCTGTGTGGCGGCCTGTGTGGCCCTCGGTGCCGATGGTGGTGCCGAAGATGATGAGGTATTCGGTAACACCTATATATGCGGTTAGAATACACAATTCAAGTAGTGGGGGACGTGCTTAGTGAAAAGTAGATAGATAGCTTACTGGCGTGAATGATGTACATGGCGCCCATGGCGCCTCCGGCGTTGTTGAAAATGAACTCCTCGTCCAGGTTGACATTGGCCGGGTACCTCTCGTGGAGCTCACTGGTGATGTAGTGAACGATACTACGGGTGTCATTGCCGTGCGCCGCGATTCCGCGCTTGGCCAAGTCGTGCAGGTGGTCCTTGTCGAAGATATAGAAGAATTCTAGATTACGCTCCAGCAAGTAAACGACCGGAGAGAACAGGGTCACCCAGAAACCGACGGTGAGCAGAAGCCTCGTCAGGCCGCTGAATCGAGAGAAATCAGGCCCCATGATGAAGGACAATCCGCAAAAGATGGGTACAGATTTTCAAGACACTATGTTTAATCAACTGAGGTGAGCATTCATATTTCATAGTAAAGGAGACGGGAAGTAATTAAAGAAATGATATTTTTTTGCCAAGGTATCCGCGGATCCCCGGAGAGCGGCATCGTATCCCTATTAGTGGATCCTAACCGAACCGTGAAGTCGGAATTTGACAGCAGGAAAACCCCGATGCTTGGCGCATGTTCTTTTCTGCGAGGCTGCAGGAGCTACAAAAGGCGAAGTGCTAAAGCTAGCATCTAAGCAACCAAACGATCTTCATTTATTCATTTCGCAAATTGTCGACAGACAATATGGCGCAAACCGTCGCAGTCCCCGGCCAGCTCCTCGGCCCCTCGAACAAATACGTCGCGGGCGCCGGCACGCACACCCACAACTCGAATCTCTACTCTTCGCTGCTGGGCTCCATCACCATCGAACACTCGAAAGCGTCAGGTCCCGCCAAGCGACTCAACAGACTCACAGCCCCGGCACCAAGCTCCCTCCCCACAATCAGCGTCTCCCGATCCGGCATATCAGAAAAGCGTGAGGTGCTCCCAGAGGTGGGAAATGTGGTGCTGTGTCGCGTGACGCGGATACAGCCGCGCCAGGCGACGGTTGCAATCCTTGTGGTTGGGGAGACGGTGCTGGTGGCCGAGTGGCAGGGAGTCATACGCGTGCAGGATGTCAGAGCGACCGAGAAGGATCGCGTCAAGATTTACGAGAGTTTCAGGCCTGGCGACATTGTTAGAGCAGAAGTAGTAAGTTTAGGAGGATTCTTTGCGCATTGGTTATGTGTCACGGAAATGCTAATGGCAATTCCTCCAGATATCACTGGGTGACCAGGCCAACTACTACCTATCGACGGCGAGTAACGAGCTGGGTGTCATTATGGCAACGAGCGAGGCTGGGAACACCATGTATCCGGTCAGCTGGAAGGATATGAAAGATCCGGAGACTGACGTCAGCGAGAGTCGCAAGGTCGCGAAGCCATTCTGAGCGTTACTTGACTGTAGACATAGATGACATATTCATCGCAGCCATCAGTTGTTCAGCTCTAGGCGTTGTGCTCAGTTTGGCTCACCACGGACTCTGGACATGCATTGGAGACGCACGAGCCGTCAGCCTCAATAATGACGACACTGGGCAGCCGCTATTGATAAACCCGACACATGGCCATGTTGCATCTACCGATAAAATGGCATGAATCAGGACATTGATCGACCCAACAGTCACACGATGGCTTCTCCGGCACGTACACACAGAATCGGTCCACTACGAAGGCTTATCTTGTTGGCTGGAACTTCGTGGCCCGAGCTGAGGTTTCTTATTCCGGCACAGTTAGTTCAGCCTTTGGACGGCAGTTGCAACTTAAATGGATAATCTAGATCCTCAAAGCCAAATTGCTGAGTATCTGGAAGCACGTCTGCAAATGCGACAACAATTGGAGAAAGACGCAATTAGAGATGTAATTGCCTAGTTGTTCCTCACATTGAAAGTATAACCCAAATCGCAATTGAATAAAGGACGCTGTCCGTCTTCATTATACTCCTTTGTAGATGTTATTGTCGGTCATCTGTCGTCGATATTTGAGGTCTGGCATGACACTCCTTGCAGACGCTCCTTGCAAGGCCAAGACCCAAAGCCCACTCCCCCGCCCCCCAAGACCCAAAAAGCTCCTTGCAATTGCGCATTCGTTGCTGGTTCGAGACTGAAGTTTTGACTGCGCCTCGTCATTCAGGGTTCCATTCGGGCCCCCGCCACCACAAATAGCACCTCGTCAACATCCTACATAGCCGCGTCGCTAGGTTAGTGACAGGATATTGCGTGTAGTGCATGGCGGGACGAGGCAATAAGAATGTAACACATCCCAGCCTCTGAATTTGAAGGTCTTTCAGCTTCACTAACGACAACTGCGAACTTCGAATTGCGGGAATTGGAGGAAATTCAACAAGGCGAAATTTAAACGGCTAGCATCCAATTCACAACACCTAAAGTACTATTACGCATCCGCCCCGTGCATTTCCACATTCGAGCCATGTCAGCAACTATGACGATGACCCTCCCACCAACAATATCAACGACTACGTCAACGTGCTGTCCAAGCTGTGGCTTCTCCCTCCAATCTCTCTCCACCACCGACCCGCACGCCGCCCTCCTCCAAGCGCAAAAGCAAATAGAAGACTTGCAGGCGCAAGTCGGACTCCTGAGCCAAAAGGCCACCGCCGCCGTCGACCGCTGGGCCGACTACGAGGACGAACTCTCCCGTTTGCGCGCCGCTTCCACTACCTCGGTCGCGACGACCACGACATCGCAACACACCCCCCACAACTCGACCCCCAGTCTCCCCACCTCGAGCCCACGATCCTCCTTCCTCGGCAACAGCGCCAGCGCCGCCGCTGGTGCAGCCGCGAGTCGCATATCGCAACTCCTGTCGCCGCGCAAATCCGTGCCCAACATCGGGACGTCGTCGAATCGCGCGTCGTTGTCGAGTCCGCAGCTGACACTACCTCTCGGCGGTGGATCTGGCGCAAATAGCAACGATGACCTGGTCGAGGCGCTGAATCGAGAACAGAGGTTACGGAAAGCGGCGGAGGGGAAGCTGAACGATACGAGTCGGGAGGTGGAGGAGCTGAGCGCGACGTTGTTCGAGCAGGCCAACGAGATGGTAGCTAGCGAGCGGAGAGCGAGGGCGAAGCTCGAGGAGAGGGTGGGGATTCTGGAGCGGAGGGATGAGGAGAAGAGGGCAAGATTGGATCGGTTGGAAGGGGCGATGGGGAGGATTGAGAGGGTGAGGGGGTTGTTGAATGAGACGAAGGGGACGGCAAGAGAGACGGACGACCAACATGAGGCATGATGCTTTGAAGTGGACCTCGGGCGCAATCAAAAACTGGTTCCTGCTCGTTTGGATGTAAAATGCGAGTCAACACGATGATTGGACGAGTTATCAAGGCTGTGACGCGGAGTTTTGGCATGTTTGCCACACGGCACTTGGGGTTAAGGATATACCTTTCTGGTTTGGAGGATGGTATAGACGGTCTTGTCATTCATTAGACATACGGAACTAGGAGCATTAGAATTGGTGGACTGGAGACTTGGTCATGATTAACGAGGTTTTTGGTTCGGAAACATGTCACAGGATAAGGCAAAGTCCGACGTCACTTGGATGTGGGTGGGCATAATGAATCACGTCAAATTAGATATACATGTAACATCAATCAAATCAATCACATCATGGCTTCATCTCTGGCCGGCTTGTGACAGAGTAAGGAGGGACTCGCAAATGGGTACAACGTGGGTAGGTCCCCTAGATATTGATTTCCAGGCCTAATCCAAGATAGAGGGGTTGCAACGGATGGAACATGTCTTTGAGGCCTCACGAATGATGAGTGATCTCGTCAGTTCGAAGAGTGTGAGGAAGCGACGCTTACCCGACGTGAAGACGGCTGCGCAGGGAAATTCGTAAAACCTCATGAACTCAATACCGATGAGAAGATGTCCAGAATTATACGGCTACAAGGACCGGTTTCGCGATTTCTTGCTAACTATGGTACGTAACCTATATGCATAGTACTACCAGAGGCGTGGCAGAGTCGTAAGAGAGGCTATAATTAGTAGAAGCGGATAACATGTACTAGCGATGGTTTGATGAAATACGCAAGGGGGCAGCGGAGGGCGTTGTAGACCTCAGTATATTTGCGGGGGCAAGAGTCAAGAAGATGGATGAAGACCATCCTTTCACATGCAACTAGCTTAGTATTTGAGTCTGGAAATGACTTATTGCTCTACAGAGATAACTCAATTCATATGTGTAAACCCTTTCTGGCGTGAAAGAATAGAGTAAGCTTCGGCAGACCTTAATATGAACGATAGAACTCTCAAAATATTCCAACAGGTGTAGACAGTATTCCTCCTATCTACACATTTGATGATATACAGAGCTAGATTCTGGACTGTAAGTATAGAAAACAATGGAATTTGAGAGCCCAGTACTGGAGAAAAATAACAGACGAGTTCTAAGCATGCCCAGGCAGTTGACCCCCAATGGAAAATGTCTATTGATTCCCATGTACTTCTCATGCCGAATCTGACGTTACGACTGAGACCATAGTTAGCAATGTCCCTTTTTGCGTACTGCAGCTCGAACTTACCCTTCATCACTGTTTGTGCTCTATACGCAGTTACGGATCTTTTAAGATTGAATCGATGGAAATACGCTAAAGTCGCAAAGAAAATGTGAATAAAGGCATTCACCGGTTTCAAGAACATCTTCGTATATCATGAATTGAAATATGCATAACGTAGTCCACAAGCGAACGGGTCACCCAACCGAACGGGTCACGCCAACTAGCAAAACATGGAATTTAACACGATTTCGCAACCACAACGCCGTAAATCAATTAAAACTACTCAGAATACTCTTGCCCAGATGATTCTATCTCTACCTGACAGGTTCGCACATTCTGCCCGGTCTTCCCGCATACGCCACAGCGCCGTTGCCGTGGCTGGCCACGATTTGATCCAGCGCTATTTCCACGCATTTCCTGCTGTACTTGCTGCGCAACGTCCTTTTGATCTTGAAGATCTTGTACGTCTTGTGAATTAAGTGATCCTCCAAGCCGTACTCGTGTTCTTTTGGCCCTGCGCCGCTTGCTAATTAGAGCATTTGCCTCTCGAAGTTCGGCGACCTCAGCTTGGAGTAAAGCCATCTTATGCATAATACTCCGCGCTCCTTTCGAAAACTGATCGATAGCATCGTAAATTGACGTCGGGGAGCTATTTTGATGCCTATCAATTCGAGATTTAATAAATTCGGATTGCGAAGTAGCCTCGGTTGGGTTGTTTGGCGTCCGAGAAGCCTAAGGAAGGGTTTCCCGCGTAGGGGGCCGGGAGGACGTTGGAGTCTGTAATTTCACATCCAGCTTCTCAATAACAATATCTGGGCTTAAAGGCACAAGCCCAGCCCCTTGAAAGCCTGCACGAATATTGCTTTCGGTCAGGCTCTTCTTGAACGCGTCGCAAAATGCCGGAAGAAAGTCCTCCTTTGTGATATGCGAGTCGCGTAGCAGTCGGTTTGCCATATCTTCAACAGCACTTAGCCGGGGAGGAAATGCTTGCGAATCTAGCTCAATTATCCTTTGAATAATCGTATTTTCTTCTAGTTTTGTTAAATTCCGACCGTTGGCTTCGATATTGCGACGTGATTGACGTTTTTGAAGACGCGCCTGGAGAGTAGTATTCGAGACTTTGTAGATTGTTGCAGCACGTCGGATACTAAGTGTTGAGTCATTTCTGATAGCCTGAGTTGCAAGGAGTAATTGAGATTCTTTTTGAGCAGAATCCATCGAGAATTAGTTGCGTGGTAAAGTTAGGAAGTTTAGTTCGATTTTTTGCTATGGGTGTGACCCGTTCGGTTGGGTGACCCGTTCGCTTGTGGACTACGTTATATGAATTCTATAATAGTATATGGCATATTAGGAGTTCAACAGTGTTGCTGATTCATAGAGCGTTATGAGGCATGAGCCAATCCGTTTCCAGCGACCAAATCCAGTCCTTGTAAGCTTGTTCTCTCCGAGAGGAAATTATAAGCCGAACAAAAGGAGACAAAAATAAAAAGTTACCCCAATTAGAATTGGTTGACATTTAAATGTCGACAATGGCAGGACTCGAACCTACGCGGCCGAAGCCATTTGATATCTGAAATATTATTCGAGTCAAACCCAGTAACCACTTTGGTACATTGCCTGATTCATTCGATGGCTTAAATTGGTTCTATTAGACATCTATACCCTACAGCAAAATAGGGCTAAGCCCGAAAGGTCAAAGTTACCTCGGTTGCGAGAACGGAACACCATCTGGAGAGAGTGGCTTTTCAGCCGAATCTCCCGGCTGCTCTTGGAATGCGGAGCATAATATTGACTGGGATATCAATATGTCCATTTGAGAGCGGCTTACGTCACTGGATTGTGATTAGTCCGTAAATAGCAGTATAGATCACATGTGAAATAGATTCATTGCTCGTTTGAGTGAGATGTATAAACTAGCTAATTCGGGAGGCCAGTTGCAAAAATAAACCTCAAACACCAGTACTGAGATTGATTTGCAAACGTCGTCCGCTCCAGGGGATAAGGCAATGTCATATTCACTAACGCGCAGCTTCACTTTGCAGAGGGAGAGGGAGAGAGAGAGAGAGAGAGCAAGGAGATCTTGTCGATGGCTCGATATCGTTTGATTCGGTTCCGAGGAGGAAACATCAAAATGCAATTATTGGGGTCGTAGTTCATTGTTGGTTGCGCAACCATGGGTGTCTCGGCAAGGGATGCGTTTCCCCGTGTTTGTCCCTTCCCAGTGCTCAGCAACAATCACCAGAACCAGATCGCACGCATCATCCACTTTGTAAGTTTTACATCCGAGCATGCCTTAGTTTGCCTTTAGTTTACGACGCATTCCCAATACTTCAGGTGGTATGCTAACAAGTAGCTGGGCACCTCATTCAGAACTGAGCTAGAATGCTGAAATACGACTCGGCTCGGCACGCCTTAGAACTCTACCAAGAGTGACGTGAGATGAAACGGCCGAAAGGCAGGCCAATCCATGATCGTAGTTCCTTGATCGACCCGCATTCCTGTGATCTCACAACGTTGGGTAGCCTATCTTGCACCGATGCGCGTCTTGCGCTCTCAAATAGGTCTCCACTTTGACGGCTGGCCAACTAGTCCTTGCCGTGGCGCCGGCACATGGCCATACATACTAAATGTCCAGAATAGTCATTCACTTCACACGGAGGGGAGAACTTAATCTGCCAATTTTGGAGCGTTGGACCTCTGCACTTCTCCAGTCTTCAGTAGCTCATTTGTAGAGGAGAAAACAGGTAGAGATGGGCAGCTTGCGTGCATGCAGGTGCCATGACACAGCATGATGCCATCGTGCGACATTTGCAAACTTGTGCAGCGGGGCGTACGTGACCAGTTGCACCGGTTTACACGGATTAGTGAATCTGATGGGCCTGTCAAACGATTGACGCCGACTACTGTACTAGACAGCCATTAAACGCAACGTGCCACGCAAACCCACATGGCATCCGAAATACGATGTGGATATAGCAAGAGTGCCGCAGGTCTCAAACAGTGACTATCCGTCCACCAAACGGTGTGGCAGTCGGCTCAGAATGGCAAGTGGTGGTGTTGACCTTTTCCTCTAGCAAAGGCTCGCAGAACTGCAGACCATGAGCAGCTTAGGCCAAGCCGGAAAATCAACACGAAGCCATTCTTAGTCAGACGAAACCCAGTCCCATTCGAGACAAGGGCATCAGCGAAGACCAGTCAAAGGCCTCGTCACAGATCGATGTGGTGAGCGTGGGGGATTCCAGAATGTCGAAAAGGGCCGAAATATGACCTTTCCATGATGCGAGCCGTGAGGGTTACCGGTGTTTTGAGTTTCCAATCTCATGTTGTGCACCGTTGTAAGAGCCAGAGTCGTAATGTTGATCCTGAAGGATTGCGGGTAGGGAGAAGCATCCCTGTATGATGGTGAAATTTGCCTACCGATAGCCTGGGTTGAATGACGCCCAAGTCAAATGTTCCGATGCGTCCTGCTGACCTGCTTGGGATCGGTAGCAGGCGTAAAGGTTCATGCTGTTATGATGTGGTCGGGCTGATGAGGCCCAGTCGTGTGGCTACACTTTGGCAATTTCTCAGTCCTATGCCAGAAATTATTTTGCCTTGCACAACTTCGGATATCGATCTTGAAAGAAGGTATGAACTGTTGCTCAGACTCGGTAGTTCCTGGCAAAAGACGTCACATGAATCGAGCTCTTCGCAGCGATGGCGGTCAAGCAAGAGCAGTGAGTCCAATGGGGAATAATTTAGCCTGTTGTCAACGAGACGTGGTTAGCAAATGGAAACTCACTTGCTGGTCCTGACATTGTCAACTGGACCGGACTTGGCAGGTCCGCAGCAGCGATTTGATCTCACGGAAGTTGACCACTAAAAGAGACACAAGCTTCGAGATTCAAGAGCGCTAAACCCGTTTGCCCCGTCGGTGATGGTGGCGCCTCCATTTTGGCCGACGGCAACTATATGGGGCCTGGTGGCTTGTCGTAGATAATAACTCCAGACAATTGCCGGGTTCGTCCCAGCTAATCAGCGTCGATGAGGGAACATTATTTGTGCCCTATAAACCTCGAGAGTACCATCATGGCACCGCCAGTGGCGACAGCACACCATAAACCAAAAAGTCCCGGTGGGGGCGGCATCACTTAATGGGACTGACTACCTTTCCTCAGATTAGATATTCATGTTGGCAAATCAGACGGTACGGACAGGGTTGCACTGTAGGGCTGACATTTCTCAAAAATGACGAGCTCTGCCTGGGGGTATGCTCAATTGGCCATCAATAAGGTAGGTGATGGGCTGCAGATGATATGAGTCTTTTTTCATGCATCATTGGGATTCGATGCGGGAACGATGCGTTGCTGCGGAGTAGATTATTGGATGTGGTGAGATGATGGCCGCGTAGGGCTGAGCATGTGGGTTCTGAACCTAGATTCGAGCCTGGAGCGAGTCAAGCGTATCTCGCTTCAAAAATGAAGCCTTGTATGGAGTTAGTTTTGAGGCGGTCTGCCGTGAAGGTTAACCGCAGACCCCATTTTTCTTCAAGGGTTCTGATTCAGGCCTCCAATCTGACATGTTGGACTTCCCAATGACATTTGTGACGGAGGGTAAAAGACGCCAGAGTCGCTAGCAGATTGGAGAAAAGGCTTCCAGAACGTAGCGGGATCTGACAGCATGACGCCCTATCGTCTGATAATTTGAAAGCTGCTGTCAAGAATATGTAGACATCCCATAAATATCCTTAGGCTGAACCTCGGCGCCATGTAAAGTCGGAGTAGCCAATCAGAGACAATAGAAGCTGTTGCGAATAAGAGTTTCGGCTATCTCCCGGCGATTCCTTGACATTCGCAGGCTGTCATGCCGGCTAACACTTGCACCGTCTGATGTGATGTGATGAACTCAAAAATCAGATATCATCAGCTAAAGGCCAAGTTCAAACTCAAATCATTCGCCTATTCTGACAGCACCCTATTTTCCTAGCAACATGAGACGACTGCCCAAAGCTAAAGCTTGAAACAACCCAACTGCCGTACCTCTCGCTGTACAACCCGTTGCAACCACCAACAGTCGTACATCGCACTTAGCACATCGCAGGGCGGCCACCCAGGCAAGCACAACGGACTCTTCTCCTTCACCGCACCCCGCCATCCGCAAGTGTCTGCAACATGAATGCCGCCAGGTGCCCAATTTGGACCCTGATACTCAGGCAGCCGCCATTAAAGCCTAGCTAACCTAGGAAGGGAAAATGGTGGGAACGATCAAGTTGGCGCCACGAATTCAGCCTATCTTCACTCCGATAACCCTTCCCCTGCAATAATGCTTTATTGTTTTGTTTGTTTCTCGCGTGGCAGGGCGTCTTCAGAGCCAACACGGTTCCACATCGTTCTCGAGCCACAGATCCTGTATGAAAGGTAGGCGGAATTGAGGACTTGAGACAGCGCGTCGAGATTTATAATCTCCCGATTTTGAGTTCACAATACATACATCATTTCTTTCAACAACCCCGTGTTTCTCAGCGAATCCAAGGCTTCACAGTGGTACGGCCCTTTTCTACATGGGCGGCAGTCGACTATTACAGTCACTCCAAGTACTTTGTACCCAGGTATTCAACCCCCCTTATGATCACATCTGCATTTACACTGGTCCAGGGATAGCCACCTTGACGCGCCGCGCATCCTGATTGAGCACGCAGGGAGTGGCCATCTGCATACATGTGGGCATGGGTGACCCCAAATACCTGTAGACCCTGGAGTTGAGGAAATCGATTTATATACCAGGCCATCCCCATTCTGAGCCCCCCATTTTTTTCAGATACCACTCCTCCCACTCGCTAATCGGCAACACACCTCCACCATTACCCTACGCTGCTCTCTGCCATCAGGAGAGCGCACTTCTTGTCCTTTTGTGTTTCTGAGGATTGTGACTAATTGGCCTTGGAACCGCCTCGACGACGACGGAATCACTCATTCATTCCCCTAATACCGATGCATTCATGATTCATCGCCATCCAGTTGCCATGAAGCCGGACTCTTGCGCATCTGATAATACTACCACACCAGAAGCTTGCCACCTCCAGACAACAACCACAACAAGGCGCAGGAAATTCGGGTTGGCATCTGTCCCAGGGCAAGCCGCTTGACTCTCAAAAATACTCGCGAGGATAGAAGTGTCATGAACCTAGCTACTTACCATCATCTCCATCATCTTAGTTTGACTCTTTCATCATGACGGGCGATGCCACGCTCCCCGCAGCACGGTCGACATCTGGCGACAGCGCGCAACGCTCGCGAAGGGCGAGGACAAGCAAGCCCAAGGTCAAGACGGGTTGCAACAATTGCAAGTACGTAATACGTCCAGCCTCCAGATTCTGTCAAATGCGCGCCGTGCTGATTGCCCATGTGGCTTCAGGCAGAGAAGAATCAAGTGTGACGAGAAGGTAAGCCCAGCCCCATCCCAAGATTCAACACAGCCATGCCGGCATAGTGAATTACTCTCGACACTAACATGGAGAAGCGGCCTGCTTGCACTCAATGCGTTCGGTCCAAAAAGACCTGCACGGGCTACCCGCCGCCACCTCGGACCAAGATCTTCGAAGAGGTCAAGATAGCACCCAGACCCAGCGCAAGTGCCAGTTTCCATCCCATATCACCGTTGACTTCCGCCATACGGTCATCTGCGCGGCGGCCAGTTGACGTGCAAGTGCGAGCAAGGTCGGCGGCGCGACGACTGACTCCACCCCAGACGCCCACGGCCACAACAAGTTCCCTTACTGTCCACCGTCCCAGCGTCAATCTGCCCTTCGATCCTCAAGAGGGCCTGTACTTCCAGTTGTTTCGTGAGCACACGGCGAGCGAGTTATCTGGTTTCTTTGATTCCTCCTTCTGGAGTCGCAGCGTCTTGCAAGAATGTCACTCGGAAAAAGCCATTCGGCATTCAGTCGTCGCCCTGGGCGCGCTCTACAAGACGCTGGAGAAGATGTCTGAATCGCCTCCGTCGACGCCAGGTGATAACTGCGACCCTTCCGACCACGCGATACGACACTGGGAAGTTGCTTTCCGTCAATATTCCTTCGCAATCAAGGCCATGGTTTCATCAACATCCCAGGACCAATCCTCCCAGCGAACTAGCCTCATGGCAACCGTACTGTTGGCCTGCTTTGATTCTTTTATTGGTGATCATAAACAGGCCATTGTTCAAATCCAAAATGGTCTGGGTCTTTTGGAAAAGCTTCGTGCTGAACGTCGGAGGGCATTCATGCCGGGCCCTGAGGAGCCGGTCGAGCAGGATCTCATTCAAATGTTCACCCGTCTCGCCATCCAAGCGAAATCCTACGACATGGCCTTCCATTTCCCCAAGCCCTTCGTCATCCGTCTGACGCCTCAGAAGAACGACCCTACATCGCCATCATCGGAAGGCGGGTCTCCGGTTTCGACGAACCAGTCTCCCATACCACCCACGTTCCATTCACTTCATGACGCTCGTCTCGCTTGGGATTCACTCTGCGAGAAGATATTGCGCTTCACCGAAACCATGTTTCAGTATACAAACACCACAAGCCCAATGGGTGTCCTTCCGACCTCGCTCAAGCAATTCGGCATGGGGTTTAAAGCCGAGATAGAAGCGTGGTCTAATGCATTCGAGAATATTCTCACATCCAGGACGTCTCCGGGGAAAAGTAGCCAGGAAAAGGCTGCCATTTCGGTACTGAAAATGTTCCAGATTATGGGGGAGATACTGTTCTTCATGACATTTAGCGATAGCGAGTTACAGTTTGACGCATTCTTGCCACAATTCAAAGGAATCGTCAATCTAGCCATAGAGGTGGTTGGAGACGAGGAGCGGAGGGCTGCCGCCAAGAGGTGCCCAGATCCTCAATTCTGCCAACACCGTTCTCATCACCAGGATATGTTCGGAGGCGAGTATACGGCGCGGCACATCAAGCCCAGTTTCAGCGCCGATCTAGGCATTGTTCCACCCCTTTTCGTTGTGGCCACCAAGTGCCGGGAACCCGTGACAAGGAGGCAAGCAATAGAGCTGCTGAGAAGCAGCTCCCGCAGAGAAGGCATGTGGGACAGTGAACTTACCGCCCGTATCGGCCAGTGGATCACTCAAATCGAAGAGGAAGATGGACTGGTAGAAGAGGCTTCTGGCCCTCTGTCTAGTTCACAAGGCATATTTTCTATGGGAAGCCCTGCTGCGAGATCCAATGGATCTATGTATTTTGGCGATGACGTACCATTGGGGCCTGGAGGCAATGCCCGTTGGGGCAGCCGACGTGAAAGTGTGCCACTCAGCGCGTTCAACCCGACGGAGAAGACCATCCCAGAGGAGAAGCGAGTCATGGTGCGGGCTGTCGAATTCGATTTGAGAGAGCGGTTCGCGACGCTTCAGTGTGGCGCTCGCAATCTTGCACCAGGAATGCCTGACATGAAGACTCGGGCAGCGAGGATTACGTGGTGAAGATGCGAGAGGATCGGATGAGGAAACACAATGTGACGACTCCGACTGCGAGGACAGCAGACCAGGGACTTTTCGAGCATCCCAGCGGGGATTCTATTCGACATGGATAGTCGAACCTGTTGGTGAGACCATTTCATACCTGACGCAAAGCGATCATTTACGAGAAAACGGCGGCATTGCATGCGGAGTTTGGACAAGTGAAAACCATATAATGTCTTTCGGAAAGTGTACAGCATTGCGCAAGCACCATTGGCTGTAAACGATTATTGGCCTTGCTTTAGCTGTATCATCTTGACAACGATGCTATTACGAGTTTACATTCCCTCGAGTATTGTATACTTAGGCAAATATCTTTGGTTATCAGAATGCGGTGTTTGGATGGCAATCACAATACGCATAAGAAGCAATGAATTTTAACTCAATGCTGCTTATGAGTGAAGTCATGTTTGCCGTAAACGCAGGACTATCTCACCAACCTGAAGTCAGGTTCTCGAAGTGAAGAGAAAGATAAGCTGCTTATGCTGGTATCTCTAACAGGGTGCTCTCGGACGTTACCGAGGTAATTATAGCGTGATTTGCACAGTACACGACAAGGCCCATAAACTGTCTTTGAGCGGCGGCGGCAATCTTCAACCACGGCACAGCTGAAAGCTTCAGCCAGCCGTTCAGCATCTTGAGAGTCGGCAGCATCCACCCAACGTACCCATCTTTAGATACGTGTGACTTTACTAAAAGCTTCATCACGTCGGGCGCGTATAAGCTGCCGAGGAGCGTTGACTTGGCTTGGCTTCGGTCGTCATTTGTGAGATTCGAACTGGCAACGATACCTAAACCCCGGATTTACGGACACGCCTCTCGAGTCAGTCTGAACGTCCATTCCTAGATCTCCGTAAACTAATATTTCCGACCTGGACTCATATTGTCCTGCGGTCAGCAAAACGGCTCCTTCTCGGCCAACAAGGGGGACGACATGGACGAGAGCGGAGCCGGACCCGGCAACGGCAACGGAAACGGAGGGCCGCACGTCAAGCGGACCCGCATCCTCCTCTCCTGCTCCGTATGCCGCAACTCCAAGCTGAAATGCGACCGTGCCCAGCCCTGCGGCCAGTGTCTCAAGAAGTGCAAACCTTCGGCGTGCGAGTACGCTCCAAAGCCTGAGAAGCACAAGAAGCAGGCCAAGGGCATGGCAGCGAGGCTAAAGCGACTCGAGGGCATGGTCAAGGGCATGATTGACAGCGAGAGCTTGACGCGACCAGCCGATGCGCCGGATGAGCCCACGGCGGCCGGGGGTCAGGTCATCAGGGGCGATCGGGCGACTAGTTATGTTGGCGGGACGCATTTTATGGCTATATTAGAAGATGTGAGTAACATATTATGACTGTGAGTCATGAACGAGAGATGGGGGGTGACTAAGCTGTTTACGGCAGATTGATGAGCTGAAGAGCTATTTTGAGGTGCCCGAGGACGAGGAGACTGAGGACCTGGATGCTTATGAGGAGGCTGCAGGATCGCCGGAACTGCTTCTGTTCTCTAGGAGTGCACCTCGTAATAGGGATGAATTATTGGCCCTATTGCCGGAGAAGAGCGTGATTGATCGGTTGATGATGCGCTATTTCAACTCCAACAGTCCTTCACAGCGTAAGTTTTCTATTGCTCCTGAGCTAAGTGTCTGAACACCGACGAGTCCTACTGCTAATATAAGTAAAACTAACACTTGAAACCAAGATATCCTCCACAAGCCCACCTTCTCCAAAGAGTACCAACAATTCTGGCAAGATCCGTCCAAGACGTCGTATCACTGGCTTGCCTGTCTCTTCATGGTCATAAGCCTCGGCGTCTTCTTTTCCTCCTTCCAAGCTCCCCACGAGCTCGACGCCGACTCCTCCTCCTCCTCACCCACCGGTGCGGGCACGGCTCCGTCGGCCATGGACCGTTTCCGACAGTACCGCAACGCCGGGGGCACCGCCCTCGTCTGGGGCAAGTACTCCCGCCCGAACAACATGACCCTGCAAGCCTTCCTCCTCTACGTCGAAGGCGACTTTATGGTAAACCGCGATACCCAAATGAACTGCTACCTCCTCTCCTCGGTTCTTATCCGTCTCATGCTCAAAATGGGCCTCCACCGCGACCCTTCCAAACTTCCCAACATCTCGCCCTACGATGGGGAAATGCGGCGTCGCTACTGGAACCTTGCCATCCAGATCGATCTGCTGGTCTCTTTTCATCTAGGCTTACCGAGCATGATCCATGGCATCGAAAGCGATACCCTGCTCCCCCGTAATTTGATCGACGAGGATTTTGATGAGGAGAGTAGGAAGTTGCCACTTGCGAGGCCGGCGGCCGATTATACGCCGTTGACGTACCCGATTAATAAGGCAGCACTGTGTAGGGTATTCGGGCTCGTGGCGAGGCAGGCGCATGCGCTTACCGTGCCAGGCTATGCGGAGGTGATGAGGGTGGATGGGGTTCTTGAGTGTACGTGGAGCCAGGTGCCGGGGTTTATGAAGGTTAAGCCGATGGAGGAGAGTGTGATGGATCCGCCTCGTACGTATCAGTTTTGGCTTTTCCTCTTCTGGTTTGTCTCAGGGGCAAACACTACCTCAAGGAGGCTGGTTTTGGAGAGCATTGTTCTTGAGGCAAAACTCCATGGCTCTAAATTACTGGTATGATCACGTCGAGAGTGGTATACACTAACTACAGTTGTTACAGTGCAAGTCGTCCAACGGTTCGGCCTCGCGTCTATTTACCAGAAGTCCCGGTGTGTGCTGCACCGCCGATACCTCACAGAGGCGAACCCCAAGAGAGAGCACGCATATTCGCGGAAGACGTGTCTCGAGGCTGCGCTTGCGCTGCTGGATTATCAGAGTATTATCTATGGGGCTTGTAAGCCGGGGGCGATGTTGAGTCATATGGGATGGTTCATGTCGTCGTTGGCTATCAATGACTTTTTGTTGGCGGATATGATTGTGTCGCTGGTGTTACAGAGTGAAAATTATCCCGAGTTTGGAGGAGATTCTGATTTGATGATGCAGGTTAGTATTCTGGGTTCTGATTCCTAACAAAGTGTGGTTGTTGAAGGCAGGTCAGGGAGATCGAGTGGTCATTTTGCCATGTACTTAGCCTGTCTGGGACAAGCAACTTCTGAGACACACTCCTATTCTGAGAATTCTTTCAACTGATGTTTACCGACCCCCTTTTCTTAGGGAGCACAGGGCCCCAGCAGAGACGAACTCCTCCAGCATCTGAGGAGATCATTGTTCATATGGAAACAAATGGCCCTACGCGTCCCTGACAGCAAGAAGGCAGCCGAAGTCGTCGAAACAGTCCTCAGGAGAGTCGAGATGCAGATGGGCATCACGCCGACCACATTACAGACCAACGAGGAGTTACCATCACAAACGAATGATGGGACCGGGTCCGTGGCAGGCCTAACCATCGATGGGGACTTCTCCCTCATGCCGCCGCCGCAAGGTGCTAGTGAAACACATACCGATTTCCAGGCGTACGATGTCTTTTTGAATCCTCAGGGGTCCCAGGCGGATGCTGCTGCGCAGATGAGAAATAACAGTACTTCCTGGATGGGCGAATCGACGGGATTTTACTGGGTGAGCGACCACTAAATTATTTTCACGGGTGGCTTGCTTGATTGCTTTCACTGACACCCGTAATTACAGAGTCAATTCGATGCCTTAACTCGCAGTGGCGAGGATGCCGTACAGCCGACGTTTCAGATGCAGAATCAGGACTGGCTTGATAGGGATCCGCTGGACGACTTGGATTTCATTACATCCACCATGTCGTGGCAGCCGTCAACATCGCAGGGCTGAGTTTTACGGAGGCGGTTTCAATGAATGCGGCATGATTTTGCCCTTGGAAGAGATCGTAGGGGATAGAATTCAGGGTAGCTTGGGACTTGCGTCTGGCTAGAGATACAGTTTTCAAGGTGGTGACTGAGTTGAGGAACTGATAGCGCGAGCACATCAGTTTCTGTACATTTTGAGGGCTTCTAGAAAGGTACCACCAAGAGTTTTGACTCCGATACTCAGAATGATGAATATCTTGTCCTTATGAGCTACTTGCTTCTGCTCCGACGATTTATTTGCGAAGTTGCCAAAATAATATTAGTCAGAACTTGGTTAAGCTGAGTTTATGACAGTTAACGAACGCTTATGCATACTGAAAAGGCGTACCTGTAACTTTCCTTGCAGCCAGGAATGATTATCTTCTCATGAAGGGTTGTGTACGTACTTGAATAGAAAGGCAAGGGTTCCATGCCACGATAAGACGAATATATGCCTTGTTGTTCGCTGCTTGGAGCTGCCTTTATGACGTTAGGCCAGTTAGCCCATATTCAAAATTGCAATACCTAATTCTGAACTAACGTATTTCACCTATAAGCGGCAAGCAAAATTAAAGCCATGAAAAACGCTATTTCGAAATAAATACTGACGACGGGCAGTGAAACCACCCGCAGGTTCAAGGTGTGATGAGGATGGCAACGGACAACAAGATCCTCAACAAGACCTTACTATCCGGGAGGTGGAAAGAAATAACAAGATCAAAAGCTCTTTGCCCTGATCGGAACGACAAGTACCTCAACAGGTACTAACAACTGGAGCCTCAGCAGGCTGGGGAAGAAAAGGAACCTCAACAGGCCCTTGAACAATCACCTCAACAGGCACAATCAGATCTATAGGGGAACAGAAAGTACCTCAACAGGTACGTCAGACATTGAATGCCTGTCCAAGTAAAGAGAAATTGGTTCAGATTACTGTGGAAAAGGCCGCTTGATTTCTTATCTTTTTCTCAAGAGAGCGACTATGTACAGAAGGTCTTAAATACCCTTCAAGAACTGTCACAAGAGGAGGACCAAGCCCCTAGGCCAATAGACCAAAAGATCTAGAAATGTCAGTGTTACTGACATTTGGTCCCACTAACTGCTCTATACAGCACTATGTGGCTCTGTAATCGCCAGCGCTGTGACAAGGAAGCCCAGCTTGTTACGTACGTCACCTGTTTAAAAGAGGGCCGTCGGGCCATATTCCTCTAGCTCTCTTGTCTATTATTTAACGCGGTGTTTAGAGTATACGTAATCCGATCCGCCCTCCGTCGCCTCGGATTCAAGCGACACGTCGCCCAAAGGAAACCACCTATCTCCGAAGAGAACCGACAACGGCGTCTTGCCCAGGCTCAAGAGTATGCCAACTGGACGATCGAGCAGTAGAGGATAATACTCTGGACGGACGAGACTTAGATTACAGGCGGGCATCACCGGAAACAGTACGTAACGCGCCGGCGGGGCGAAGAATAGGTATTTTAGGGATGCTTCTTAGGTAGCCGGAAGGGGCTTAACGTACTGTAGGAGAAGGAATAGGGTATAATAACGGCTGATACATATTAACAACGGACGATACCTATTATTAACGGTTAGATTCGTCTATACCGCCAATAATATAGGGATAACCTTGTCCTTATATAAAACGGCGCTTCAAGTCACTCCGCTGTAGCAACTCTAAAAGAGTTCGAAGAGAGGGGTGTGAAAGTGATCTCGTAGCCGCCTTACTCGCCAGATCTAAACCTAATTAAGTTATACTAGAACTAGATGAAGGCTTATATTAAGGATAAGTACGGCCTTATTAAGAAGCCTTCTTATAACTAACTACAGGTATAGGTAAACGAGGCTTAGGACGCTTTACCAGATAACTATTTATACGAGTTACTAGCCTCAATACTAGAGCGCTGTAAGGTCGTAATTGAGGCGGCTAACGGGATGCATACAAAATATTAGATTAATAGAGGAATATGCGGAAAATGATGCAGTCTGCTTATATCAGCTACGAATGCCAAGAAGGGGGATGAAAAACTTACCCATCACACCATAGTAGCATAATTAATGGTGGTGCCCACAAAGCGACGCCGGTTCGCCACCTGGAAGCAGAAGCAGCAATCCCGCCACTAGACCTCTATCTTAGTGCCCGGGCTGCTAAGTTTGAAGAACGGCTACGGCTTAGCGGGAAGAGAAATCTGCTTCGCAGCGCGAGCGCTAAAGCGTCACATATACTCCGGCAGGATAGGCCGGCGAAGAGGAAGCAGGCGTCGCAGCTACTCCGACCGGCAGGGTACACTATGGAGAAGGAGGCCCGGGGCTCCGAGTGGATGAGTGAGGAAAAGGAGGTCCCGGCTGCCCTCCTCGACCACTGGAGGAAGAGATGGCTCACCGGAGCAGAGCATCACGATCGCCAGCGACGCGCTATCGCTGAGGAACCGGAGGGCCCTTCGATGCAGATACCGAAAGGGGGCAAGTATTTCGGCCTGAACCGACTGGAGGCGTCTACGCTGTGCCAGATCAGGACGGAAAAAATAGGACTAGCAGCCTTCTTATTCAAGACAGGGGCTTTTGGCGTGTACTCGCCGCTATGCCGCTGTGGCGATGCCCCTGAGACGGCAGAGCACGTAATCCTCTTTTGCGGGCTGTTGGAAGGACCGAGGGAACGATTACGGGCCGCCATCGCACCACGGCCACTATACTCTCGCAGAGACCTCGCAACGGCAACAGGAGAACCAGTAGTTAGTGGGACTATTGTAAGATGGCTGCTAGGGACGGGTCGGACAGCTTCAAGGCCCAGATAGCATCGATCTTCTCAGGGGGGACTTTGTTGGTAGGTTGAGAACCAACGTAGTATGGTAGTGAACGCAACGCAGTCGCCAATAGGGCGAACCGACGACGCAGCGTATGTATTTAGTCCAGCCATTAGGGCACGGTTTGACATACGGGAGTACTAGTAGAGGTACCGGGGGCTTCGAGCCTACGGCGTATTTAATAATAATAAAATAATTAATGGAAGCTCGCTCTCGGTTTGAACGAACATATGGCGGGAAGCTGTGGCTTCGGGTACAGAGGTACAAGACAGGCACGGATTGTACTATGGTATCATGGGTAAGTTTTCAATTGTGTGTTTGTACCGTGCTCCACCTAGGCACGAGCCAACTCTTAGCTACGTGGCTTGAAGCGACCTTAACAGCTGTCTTAGTCAGGTTAAAAGAAAACGTTGTAGTAGTTTGAATTTCGGCTTTCGATTTACCACCGTCGAAATGGAGGGTTCGAATTCGTTAGCGATCTGCTTCTGTAAGGTGTTTAGTCCCCTATTGTAGTTGCTACATACGCGATAATTAGGACGCGTTAACAGCAAGTTGGAATCAGAGGTGGAAGTACCTTTTCGTTAGTATGAATAGGCTAGGTAAGAATCGGTAAGAATCAGTATAGCGTTACCTTGGCAGTGGTCCACTGGTACTTGTCAGGGGGTGAAAACTTTGGCCTGATACCGTAGTAGTATTTACGGACCCCCTGGGGGCCAACTTGGGATTAGTCTCCCGCGCACGTACCAATTTCAGCCACCAATACTCGGAATCCGAAACATACTAGGTTAGGTACTAGGTTCCAGACTCGCAAAACGTGTCAAAATAGATTTATTTCATGTTCCTTTGGGACAGACGACTTCAAAGTGGAATATTCCATACCATCTACCATCAAGGGGTTACTCCATTATAAGATGAGTGTCCTAGAAATGTCTCAACGTTCGCTCTTGGATCGCGGGGTACCCCGCAGATCCTCGCATGTTGCAAGTATGTATTTTCCTTTACCATTTTTTCATTTCATTTTTTTTTCTTTTGGGGTGAGGGGCAAGGCAGGCTCGAACTGGTGGATGGAGGAGGCGTGAAATATTCTCATGAATCGCGTTGTGCAAGCTATCAAGAGACATCAGACCACACCAAATACCCACCGAAGTACCTAGGTCACGGGCTGTGGGATCCGCGGAAATGCTTGAATCTCTTGGCACGAACTCAGTTGAGACAGATGCTGGCCGTTGACAGCCGCATCCAAAGAAGGAATCGCTTTGGTGATTTGTACGTAATAGTCCGCGTCTGAGTTGTGCTGCTAGTCTACTCGTAGTGTAGTAGAGACCTCATTTGGCTGTAGCATTGAGAAGGGACAACCACAGCCATGGTGATGATGACGACGAGAATAAGCCAGCGCGACCACGGATGAGATGAGATTTCCATGACTAGCGGCAAATGCCCATGCCTAGCCATATTCTGGATAGTACGGGTCGATACTGTACTGATCTGACAAGCAGCTAACGAAGCGACTGTCGCAGTCATGCATCATTACATCGGTAATGAACCCTATCCAATGTGACGGGTCGGGTCGAAAAGTTATGAAAGCGTTTACACCGAGATGCCAAGGCCGAAGCAACTGAATGCAGGCAGCACGCGGATGCACGCCCCGGACTCCATCGCATACTTGCTCCCTATCGGCCTCGATGAATAAACCGGGGTTTGTTCTGAGATCCATACACCGGTGTAGGAAGGTAGAAGCGATAAGTTCCCTACCGGTTGGCCCCATCTCTTCTGATTGGCTGTTGTAGCACAAAGCGGCTCTTGGTTTGCGGCAGAGATCTTTAAGAACTGTTCCTCAATCTTACCGAATGCAATCGGTTGCATCATCAAAACATTAAAACGCACCACAATCCCATGTTGCCTGCCTATTTGCGACCTTACCTAGCTGCCCCAACGTTCTACAGTTGTAACCACGGCTGCATATCGTCTGGAGTATTGTCGGGAGCCTGGTCTTGAACTCTATTACCCCATGCCTAGGATCCATGGCCGCGGATGATCGCCCACCTTGCCAACTTCGTGTTAGTCGTTGACGACGTTAAAGTTATCGAGTAATATCTTGTACATGTTTTTTCCTTGGCTGGCAATTAGGCAGAACCAATTACCTGCATGGTCCAGGCCATCGTCCAAAAATACTGAAATTACTATGTATAAGTGATGAAACTACACCTCGCAATTTCTCCACGTCGAATAGAGGCGTTGTGCAACCCAAACTTGGGCGTTGGCAGTCTTCATGCCTCATTTACAAGTGAACGTGGCAGTCAACAAACTAGATACAGCATGATGACGGTCGACTCCACCTGCTCCGAGGAAATTGACACTATCGACCGCGATAATAAAGAATACAACAAACGTCGCTGGATTTGGTGCCGCGTAGAATGGATGAGAGGCGACACGTGTTGCCGACACTGCGACCCAAGGGCCAAAGAATGGGCAGAGAAGCGTCTTCATTTGGGAGGCAGACTCCGCTTCATGAGGCAGTTGAAGTAAAATTTTGAGGAACAGACCCAGCCTGAAGCACGCTCAGCCAACTGTTCCAAATTATTTTACCTAATCCGAACTTGGGCTCAAACTGACGAAAGCGCGAATGAACATTTCATCATGCCGGCAGCAGCAATTGTGTGGTCCTATCCCTGAAATAGACCGTCGAGAGAGCAATCGATTAGATAAAACCAGACAAAGCCACCGACTAGAGGAAAAATCGAACTCAATTAAAAGTGTCGTCCGCGATGGAGCCCATCGTAGGCTGTTGCCGTCCACTTCATACTTTTGCCGTGTCGCAAGTTCCTGACGGTGCTTCTCATTCCCAAGATATTACTTCTTTTATTTTTATGTGAAGCTGCGAGTGGTGGTCGAGACCGCAACCTTCGTAACGAGCAAGTCGCTGCGTCATCGCTAAACGTCTCCGACTTCGCTAACAAGCACAGCGAGACACGTCGCAAGCAAGGGAGCACAGCAACTCGCCCAACCGCGCAAATAGAGTTCTGGTAGACTGGTCGAAAAAAAGAAACAGAGGGAAAGCCCATGTAACAAGCCCAATCGTTGGTCTACGGTATTCATCCTCACCGCCCCAGGGCCTGCGTTTCGCGCATCTTTTGGCACCTCCCGACTTGACTGAAGAGCGTGCCCAAGTATCCAACGAGACGCCGACCTGCACACTGCTCACCCACAATCCCCATCGCGACGTGCACTGAAAGCCCCCCCCAATTGGACCGTTTGTAGCCTGGGGGAGCTACGGTGGGTACGTATCACATCAGCCTTCTGGCTCAGTCAGGCCTGATACGGCACCAAAAAAGGTAGAAATATGCTTCATCTCCTCCCAAAACTCCATCTTACTTGATCGTGGGGCATTCGTCAACTGTTACGCCGTTTCCCCAAATACAAGGTGGATCGTATCCGCGTTTTCAAACATTCCCCGCCGCTGAAATTTTCTCTCGACCAGGTCCACCAACATACGAGTCGTGTTAGACAAAGAATCAACTATTACCAGCAACGCTTGTCATTTGACTACTACCCAGCTGTCCCGACAGTGTGCCGGCTTTGCGGCAGCGGGAATAGGGCTGTCCCTCAAGGTACATCTGAATATTGCAATATTGGTCAAATTGATATAAGGCGCCAAGAGAAAAGCAGACAACCGCCGGCGAGCTTGTGTTTGCGCCGTATCGTCTCATTTCGATAGGTCCGGGTCATTCTTTTTGGAGAAAACTCACTGTCAAAGTTCAAGTAACGGCTAACTTGATTGGCTCTCAGCAACCGTTCGAGGCCTGATTCGGCGTGTGCTTCCGGCTCGTATTTCGCCATATCATCCAGACCTCAACTGCCGTCAAGAGAGTATTATTCGAATTACTCAGATTCATATCTTTTCGCACCCCCTATCTCCCCTTTCCTCTTCGACAACGAGGTTTCCCCCGTTTCTCCTTTCCACCCAGACCTGGCATTTTTCGATGTCCGCCACAAAACCCATTCCCATCCGGACTGACCTGGCCATCAGGCCAGCGCCGTCGACGGAGCACCACAACTACAACAGCGCTTCACCCAGGACGGCAGTAAATCAGAGCAGGCACAAACATACGCGATCTTCCTACTCGGAAAGCTCGCCTCTGGTCTCGAGAAACAACTCGCTGAGTTTCCGGCCTTTGAAGCGCTCAATGCCCTCGCCAGATAAGACGATTGCGGTTATCAACGCGAGTGGCCGCCAAGCTGCGTCCCTAATCCGGATAGCCACCGCGGTTGGCTACAAAGTACGGGCGCAATTGCGTAATCTCGAGGGCGTGATGGCAACCGAAGTGTCCACCAACCCTAATGTCACCGTGTTTGTGGGCGAGCTCTACATTCGCAAAAAGCCCGACGACCACAGGGACGTCACGGCTAATGCTCACATCCCGGGAATTCTCGTAAACCAGGACCTTATCACCCAACTTTTCAGGGGAACCCACCTGGCCTTTATCAACACCACCTTCTACGGCAATGAACTCCAAATTGGCGAGGCCATTGTAGATGCTGCCAAAAAGGTCGGCGTTCAACATTTTGTCTATTCGTCCATGCCCGATCATGCCGCCTACAATCCTGACTGGCCCTCCCTACCCCTGTGGGCAGCCAAGCATAAGGTGGAGGATTACATCCGCAAAATTGGACTCCCTGCCACATTTGTCTATACGGGCATTTACAATAACAACTTCACGTCCCTCCCGTATCCCTTATTTTGCATGGAGTTGCAGCCCGATGGTTCGTTCGTTTGGCAGGCTCCGTTCCATCCCAAGGCCAAACTTCCCTGGTTGGATGCCGAACACGATGTTGGACCGGCCATTCTGCAAGTATTCAAGGACGGGCCATCCAAATGGAATGGCAAACGCGTCGCCCTGGCCTACGAGTACTTGTCGCCGTTGGAAGCGTGCAAGGCGTTTGAGACAGGCCTTGGCAGGCGTGTGCGGTATAAGAGAGGACCTATTGAGGTCAAGGTCAAGATCCCTGAAGGCTACCGAGAACATCTTCAGGCCCTCGAGAAATTGTTCTCGTTGGAAAATGACGAACCTAAGAAACAACCGCCCTATTTTGGAGACCCGGAGCTTGATCAGAGTTGTCCCGACAGTGCGCTGGCATTATGGGAGGGACCTAGAGGCCTCGAAGAATACGCCAATGAAATATTTCCGTTGGAAGAAGAAGCAAATGGGCTGACTTGGATGTTTGACAACGAGGAAGTGCAAACCAACGGAGTCGAAAACGTGGATGGGAGACCGCCTGACGAAGAAGCCGAAAATAGCGATGACGAATCTCTTGATGAGGGTCTGGTGATGAGGGGACTCAAGAGAGATGAGGAAGAATGGCTTGCATAATCCCATGTTTCGCCGACGACAATAAATACTGCTCTTTCCACCTTTTCTCTGCCCGGCCTGGATGGATTCACCGTCTTGGCCGCACAATTACAAAAGCACACGTTCAGGTGCTTAAGTGGTTCGCTCCACCATCCCGGCTAAGGCTACTTCATTCGACCTTTCGAGCATCCATTTTATCTTGCAAGGTCTACGGGACAGCGTCACATACACTTGGCGTTACACATGTTGCAAATAACCGGCCATCCAATGCCCAGGCCTTTCAACATTCCGACCTTTCTACAACAGCGTCCATCTTTTTCTTCAATGTCTCCGGTGGGGAGATAGCATTGGCTGGCACAGCATTTTCACGCGGAAGGGTACGAGTGATATATCAATCATGCTTGGCAGCGCGATACACAGGCAGCGCTTTGGCCCAAACGGTCCGTCGAGCAAATTTGGCGTTCATACAGAGCTACGATGGGCAATGATTATGATGACTAATGTTGTTGTGTGGATAATGGGTGACAACGGCAAAATATGGTTGTGCAGGGACGGACGGTGGTGCTTTGTGATTCCCCCCCACCCCCAAATATGACCAATGGTAGACTAAAAAGCAAGAAACATGAAGACATGTGCTTGAGCACCGCAGACGCAACACTTTTGTAAGCTACAGATTCAATGTGAACATAGCAGAGGTGTACATTTTGGGGCGATACTGGGCATCTTGTAGCAAATGAGCAACGGGATTGGCCTTGATCAAGACCAACTCTGTGGACCAACTCTGTGGCCCACATACATTTTCAACTCTAAAGTAACCGCGAGCAATGAACCATAGCAACATGCAGTTCTCAGAGAACAATGAAGCTGCGGCCAGCAATACAGCTGGGTAGTACGGACCAACAAATTATTTGAGGGTCATTTATGTCAAGCCGGCAAGGCTGTGAAGGAAACAGTCAGTACCTAGATACATTCATTAGTAGCATCCATCAAGGCAGGTAGTCAATGATCCGCAGAGCAGTCGAAGAAGTTTAGGTTCCCTGCAGCGGGCTGGATCGACCCCAGCGAGGAACTTCAAGTGCACGGATCTGGTGGGGTCTGCAGATCCTAGCTATCGCGATAAGATAACATAGTGGTGGCTGGCAATTCTTTTTTTTGACCGGCGAAGCTTCACCTCCAAACCCGTTTGATCGGACGGGGCTTTCTACAATGTCAGGCAGTACAGTTATACTACACAGCTAATCGAGAAATTGTTCTCCCGCATTGCCGCTCCACAGTTTTGCATCACCGTCATCTCACTGCTCCGAAACCTGCTCATTCCATCATGGCGAAAGATCGAGCACATAAGCCGCACAAGGAGAAGCGCGAGAAAAAGGTGTCGGAGGACAAGGTGAGGAAGCCGAAGAAGGAGCAGAAGGCAAAGCCCATCGTCAAAGATGCGTCGGATGAAGACTCCGACAGCTCTTCTGGTGGTGCGCCTGTGGCCGACCCGATGGTAAGAAGACCTCCAATTTGCATGCAATCTGTCAGCTCGTGACCGAAGACTCACAACTTATAGGAATTGGACTCTCCCAATGAGAAGATAGAGAAGAAGGCCAAGAAGGATAACAGGGAGAAAAAGAAGGCGGTCGCGGTCGAATCGGAAGACAACAGCAGCAGTAGTGATTCGGAAGCCGACAAGAAGGCCAAGAAGCAAAGGAAGAAGGAGAAAAAGGCAGCGAAGGAGCCTGTCGTTGAGCCCAACTCTTTCTTCACTATTGATACCAAGCCGATGCCCGTT
The DNA here is from genome assembly GCF_002105095.1 of Pseudomassariella vexata. Taxonomy (NCBI): domain Eukaryota; kingdom Fungi; phylum Ascomycota; class Sordariomycetes; order Amphisphaeriales; family Pseudomassariaceae; genus Pseudomassariella; species Pseudomassariella vexata. The sequence continues at coordinate 1,115,579 of NW_024467956.1, read as the reverse complement.
GAACCCAAAGCTGCCGCCCCCCCCAGTTCCGACTCCGACTCGAGCTCCAGCTCTGATTCCGATTCTGATTCGGACGATGGCCAGAAGGAGCCCTCAGAGGCCAAGGCATCCAAGGCCAAGGCCCGTAAAGAGAAGGGAGATGGATACACGCCTGCGCCAACGGGAATGAACCGAACTGAGCGCCGCCGACTGATGCTGATTGGCCGCCAACGCGAAACCCTGCGCAAGCAACTGGGCATTGAGCCCGGCACCAAGGACGACGAGAAAGAGGCCGATCTGGAAAAGCAGCTTGCGAAGTGGACTGAAGAGTTCGACGGCAAACTGGCCATCCGCACGGAGAAGAAGCGCATACGCATGGAGAAGGACGCTGCGAAGCTGCGAAACAAAAGAGGCAAGCTTCTTACGGGCCGCAAGTTGAAGGAGCGCACGAAGCAAATCATGAAAATGGAAAAGAAGGCTACCAAGAAGGCTCGCAAGGAAGGCAGTTCTTCGAGCTGAGTGACGTGAAGGCTGTTTTTGGCGGGAGGTGGAGGGGGTGTGTTGCTCTGCTTTGCTTTGCTTGGCGTTGATGGTACGGTTACAAAATGCAACTGGATTCGTAGATATTACATTGTTATGCCTGAGGCGTCCCAATGAGGAAACCTGCTGTTTCCTGACCAAATATATACATATGATACCTCTTTGATAATCTTTGAAAGTGTGACAATATATTGTAGCAGAGATCGATTCGCACCGTAAGCCAGCGCCCCGACCCCAATACAACGATTATGCAGCCCGTCCATACGTATTATACACATACTATACCACACCTATGACTGTCCCGTCCTCTAAGACTTCTTCGGCTCCTCATTTGTCCCTTCCCCGTTCGTCTTATCCCCCTTCCCCCGATCCCTCACATCCGAAATCTGCTCCATTATCAACCCCCAGTACCCCTTCCCGCCCTCCTTCAACGCCTCCCGTTCTCTCTGATCCCGCTTCTCCTTCCAATCCTCGTCCGCATCCCCCATCCAAATCGCTTTCAGAGTACTCCGCTCCTTCCTCTCCCTTTCCCTTCTCTGCTCCGCGATCTTCCTCGCATCCTCCTCGCTCATCCCCTCCCGCGCAGCCGCTAGTTCCAACCGCCGTTTCTTCTCTTCTTTTATCTGCGCTTGCACTTGCTGTGCTCGTTCGGAAGGCATCCCGTTGTATTTATCGGAGAAGAACCCACCGCCGCCGCCGCTGCTGCCACCGAAGGATGGGAAGCGCTGGAGGAAGGTCTTGCCGGTGTAGTCGTACCGCAGTTGGTTGATGCCCCAGATGGAACATCCGCCTAGGATGAGCATGCGGAAGTCGAGCCGCCGGGGCGGGAGGAACATGGCGCCCAGGGCGACGGGGGTTACGCCGAGGGCGACGTTATGGAGCATGCGGTTTTCGAAGGTCTTTCCGGTAGTGGCGGCGGCATCATCTGGCGTAGTGGGTAGTTTGGGTGCGCTGGGGGTGGCGGGCGCTGGAGGAGGAGTGGGTGAGGATGCCATTTTGGGGGATGGCTGGTGGGTAGATCTCGAATTGACTGTTCCGTCGGTGGCTCTCGTTGGGGCTGGTCTCAATTCTTATCAAGGTGGTTGCGCTCCTTCTTTGAAGATGGAGCTTGGAGCTGCTATCCCTGTCACTGACGTTTTGAAGCTTGCAACTTTTTGGCAGGGGTTCGAATTTTGACCAGTCTGGGGCGTCCGAAACCCGATGGGGATAGAACTGCTCTGGAAGGGTCTCTCAAATCGTACTTTGTACAACATCACGACAGAACCACATATAGAAATATATTGTTGACATAAGGAAGGAGTCTTTTGTCTGGCTTTGGGTCGTCATCGCATTGGATTCATCATGCCCAAACTGGCATTCAGTCAATGCCAGAAGTCATCAGGGATTCGAAGAAGTGTGCCAGGCACCAGTTCTCTTCGATTTGAAAAAGTTGGCATTTCTCTTTCCTCTTTCTGCTATTCTTTGCTCCCATTTGGACTTGACTGGAAATATCATCGAATGAAAATAATGTTGAGCCAGACTATGTGCAAGATGGGGGGAGGAATTATGTTACTATGCACCTGCTTATGACACTGCCCGTAGCAGCCGTACCCACGACCGCATCCCTTACTCAATACCCCGGTCAACTTTTAGCTAGTCTGTTTGGAGTTGCTGCATCCACGACCAATCTACAACTTCATCTCAGGTTGCAATTATTTCGATGTTATTGACACTTATTGTTGTTGCTATTTCTGTGCTCGCTGGTGAACCTTCTGCTTCAAGTCTGTTGATTTGATGATAACAGTTGGGTGACCAAGCCTTAACACTTTGATCCTTTATTCCCCTATTTACTTCTCTTGAAGCTTATCAGTAATGAAGGCGAGTTTGGTGTGCCCCCGATAATATAGCTTATATCGTACCTTAGGGGCTGTGACTTCCTGTCCCTAAGCCGCACCACCTTACCTTTCACCTCCTTCCCCTTTACCCCCTCCCTAGCCTTAATCTAAAGAAACACAGGTGTACCCTATTTCCCATGGTTGGCATCTATAGGCCCCTCTTTTTTCAGATCTATAGATTCCAATCGTATTCGACTAGTACTTGCTTATCCTTCCTATGAGCATTTTCAAGTTTGCGTACCTCTACGCAAGCCTTTGTGCACAGTGGAACTTCTCCATACTTCTTCCTCCCAATTACTTGAACTTGGCAGAAAGATCGCAACAAAATCGCTGCCAACTCACTCGCGATAGCTGAATTTATATTCACATCCATGGCAAAACTGGACCGTTCCTCAATGTGGATACCAGCATGAGTCGACTAACACCTAGGCTGCTTCGCATCATCACAAGTCCAGTTACTGCTCTTCTCTGTTCTTCTCATCTCTCTACCCCCACTTGACCTGATCTCTTTATTGGCCTTGCATTCCGTAAGCAAAGGAGCTTATTCATATTCCGAAATCAGGTAAGTCATCGGTTTTCCTTTTTCTGTAGACATATGTTTCTCTGATCACACATATTCACTGTGAAGTACTGGATAGCACAGCTGCTTATGTTGGTGCTGTTGATCCGGTCATCCAGTACCTTCCTGACTTCGATCCCAGCTACTTAAAATATGGATAGGGTGGGTTTGCTTTTTCTCGGCACGGCAAACGAATGACAGGAGTGGAATTCGAGCACAGGGTGGAACTCTTTCACTCACCTGGGCAGATTCTCTCCTTGTGTTGGATTGGTTCGCATCCGATAGGAACACCTCATTAACTCGTTGCCGATTTCATAGTATTCATAGCATAGTCTGAGAGATGGGCATAATAGACATCGCTGATTCTGACACCCCCGAACATGAGTCTCATCCCCTTCATCGCCATGCCTTCTTAAGATCTGAGACGTTGTTTCACATGACTCAATGGCTCGACGATGAAATCTATGGATTCTAAAATTGCGATGACACCGAACGTTTTCTGGGTAGGTGCTATAGCTCGACGGTAGCATCCACAGATTCCAATATCTTGAGAATACCGAAGGGTTTACCCCCTTTTCACCTCTAATGAAACACCAGTCGTCCAACTAGCACATAAGCTCTTATTCCTCCGAGACTAGAATGCACATGAACACTTCAAGCATATTTCGTTGGGTAAGTACGTTATCCATGATATTAAGACTTATCTCATATTGCAGCAATCTTCACCTTGGTCACCTCCAACGTCTCCGAATCGACCAACACCAGCTCCTTTGTAGCCGAAAACGACGGGATGGCAATGAGTCTCACAGTCTGGCCTTCCGGACCGAAAATCTTCTTGGTTCCAAACTCGGGCTGGCAGCCTACGAAAAAGAGATGCGGGCTGGTCTTCATGACGAACGGGTCGTCGTCCTGAAACGGATAGCTCCCTGTTTCTTATTAGCCGAGTTTGCCTATAGGTTAGGGTGAAACCCTTACACAATGTGTCAGGTGCCGTTGGCGCACAGCACCTCCACCGGCACATGGCCTCCATCATTCCCAGCCGGTCCTCGCTGTCGACGTACTTGAAAATATCGTCAACGTTCTGTCCGCCCGTGCCCAGCACTCGCCACCCGTCCACCTCGCCCTCCCATGGATTCGTCACATTGTCAAACCAGCTGGTTTCCTTTGATCCTGGCGCGGCCGTGTAGGCTCTGGAGTTAGGAAACATGGCACCGTGAACGGGCTGCTGCGGATAACTAGCGTTGGCTGGATCTTGCGCACCAGGGAGCATGGTTATGGGCATGGTCGGGAGCAGCGTCGAGAGGAACTCGTCGAGGAGCTGCGACGGGAGAGGGTTGTACGCGCTAGCGTCGTAGCCGTATTTCTTGTTCGTCTTCTTTTCCGTCTGTTCCTCGTCGACTGGTCTTTGATCCTCCAGTGATATTGAGTTGCCGGCTATGATAAGACGGCTGATCTGAGACAATTCTTGTTGCGTAGAGGGGTCTAGCGCTTCGCCTAGGAGGTATTCCAGTAGTAAACTGAGCTCAATGGCGTGGGATGCATCTGAGCCAGAGAATCCAAGGCCGGAAACAATAGCGATCTTGCCTCCGCTCCCCTTGCTGTAGGCGTCTGTCATTTCCTCGTCTACGTCCTTGATTTTCTTGCCCCGGCTTGCGCCATTTGCAGCGGGTGGTGATGAAAGAGCCCATCGATCTGGTTGGGGAGCCAAGTCTGGAAACTTCAGGTCAATGACTTCCAGCTCACCATTGACGTTTTCCGTGCCCATCACAGCTATGATGCACCCTGTCACTAGTACAACCGACTTGAGCACATTGCCAACAAGACGGATTCGACCTGATTCATCTTCCAGCGTCACGGCGTCTGAGCCATCTTCCGACCAGTACTTCTGACTCGACGTAGGCGCGGAGATCCATCTCTGCATTCAGTCAGCTCGTGAAGCCCGTCCAGTCTCAGGCACCACTTACGTCCTTAGAGACATCCTCCAGAATGTTGGGTTTCAGGGGCATATCCATGTAGACAGTCCCCGTTACCCAGCATAGCTCACCCTGCCGAATATCCAGCACCCGTTCGACTTTTTTCGCCGGCTCGTCTCCAATGATGGTGCCGGACCACGTATCGACTGCCACCTGCTCAACCGCGGGCTTGATTTTGGTCAACCGCAAGAAGTACATGTCTGCAAACTGCTGCTGATATGACTTGTCTTTCTCCAGACTGAAGGAGTTTATGGGCTTGTAGGTGGACGCCTTCCTCTCCAGCTCCTCTTCTGCCTCGCCCCTGGATAGCGGTCAGTATCTTATTTACGCAGATCCATTCAACGTATTTAAATTCAGACTTACGTAGGCTTCTGGAGCATATTTCCCGGAAGATTATCCAGGGCGGCCATTTTTGGGAGCTACTTTTCAACTCTCACGCTGTCATCTTTTGGGATGAGTTGAAAGGGTGAGACGCGTCGGGCCTTGCTGGACGCGAATTTTGGCGTAAATTGACTTGTGGCTCAGTTGTGGCTGAACGGTACAGCCCAGCCTCTGAGAAGGTACCTAGACACCGAGTTTGGCCGCGTTTGAGTAATTGCAAGCTGGCGCCAACAGAGAGAGAAAGGCAAATGATTGACTCAAATGATTGAGTCTTTCTTAAGATCTACCCAATGATATGATACTTAAAACCATTCTGCGAGTGCGTGAACTAGGGGTCGGTTTGTAGGGGTTAAGGTGTCGGCCCGGGATGCAGCATAGCGGGGTCGTCCATATTTTGATTGGTTAATCTTTTAGCGCGGGGTAAGGCTGCATGCAAGGCTACGAAAGGTCCAAAAATTTTATTTTCCCAGTGCTGATCTTCACGTAGCAGCTTTCTTGCTGAAGCTACATTCACCCTACTCCGCTCTTCACCACATGAATATGGCCGGAATGGAGAGCCAGAATTTGGCCACTGAGGCTCAGCAGGTTAGGGTCAACTTTACTTCATCAGAGCCAGACTTGCAATTGCCTGAAGGAAAGAGCCAATTGCTGGTTCCAGGAGGTTAGTTCAAAGGCGATCGAGCAACACTGAAGCGCAATGCTAATTGCACTAGATATCAAACGATATGGCTTGTCCAGGGTCCTGAACTCCGGTTCTATGCTCAATACTTCTTCACCTGTTCCTCTCGATTTCCTCGTCAACGGCACTTTCCTAAGGGGTTCGTTGGAGGACTACCTCAAGGAGAACGGTCTTTCGTTCGAAACGACAGTAACGCTGCAATACGTACGGAGTTTGATACCGCCGGTTTACCAAGGAAGTTTCGAACATGATGATTGGATTACGGGGATTGATGTGTTATCTGGAGGCAAACAACGCCTCCTCACGTCCTCCTACGACGGTCTCTTCCGAGTATGGAACGCTTCCAACCAGATAATTGCTACTTCGCCGTCAAGCAGCAATGGTGGCCACAGCGCCCCGGTAAAGGCAGCCAACTTCTTGAGCTCCTCTCAAATTGCATCGGCTGGCATGGACCGCACAATCCGGTTATGGAAATATACCGAATCGGATGATTTCACGGGCCAACTGAAGCCAACTCTCGAGCTGTACGGTCACAAGGGTAGTATCGAGTCGATGGACATCCACACATCTTCTGGGAGGATAGTGACCGCCTCGAGTGATGGCGGAATCGGTCTGTGGTCTACATCGAAGTCTTCAGCGCCAGAAGCACCGGCGAGTCTACTTCCCGGGGCTGGCGTAAACGTGTCAAAAAAGCGCAAAATCGCTTCATCAGCTCCTCAACGAGGGCCTCTATCCATAATGCAGATCCACTCATCGCCGGCATCAGCAGCGATATTCCATCCTGCGGACTCGACTGTCGCATACTCCGCATCCGAGGACCACACAATCAGAACGATGGATTTGACTACGTCGCTGGTCGTAAGCACCCTCACTACCGCGCATCCGCTCATGTCGTTGTGCTCGTTACCTGGGATAAGCAGTGCGCTCCTGGCAGCCGGAACAACAGCGAGGCATATCACGCTGGTGGACCCCCGCGCATCGGCAACGAAGACGTCCGTCATGACATTGCGAGGACACAAGAACACCGTTACCTCGATTTCTGCGTCGCCGGAAAATAACTATTCCCTTGTCTCCGGCTCGTACGACGGCACCTGCCGTATTTGGGACTTGAGAAGCGTGCGCGCAGGATCCAAGGCAGAGGGCGGTGGTAGCGTGAGCGATGCAGTGTACGTAATTGAGAGAGAGAGCCAAAGAGGCAAGAAAAGGGGCGATGTGCCCGGCCGTGGCTGCAAAGTCTTCGGTGTCGTCTGGGATAAGCAATGGGGTATTGTGAGTGGAGGTGAGGACAAACAGGTGCAGATCAACCGGGGAAGTGGTTTGCTTGCAAACTAATGCGATGGCGCGGCGAGACGAGTAGAATGGAATGCGAGTAACCCAAGGTGGAGGCTTTCTGTGTTTGCTTCATACGTCACTTCGATACCCAATGGATAGCATTTATGGAATGACCCTGAGTATTATCTTGTCTTGCCGGTGAAAACTCTGATCCCATAATCTATCACCTGAGTGGAAGAAGCAATGCTATCACCGCACCCCATATGTACTAAATGCTGCTATAATGCTACTCGAAGTCTGGTTTACCCTGCTTTAAGGGGGTTGGCTCAAAACTCATGTAAGCATTCATGATCATGGTATTCTAGCCTTTCAAACGGGCAACCGAGTGGTCATAGTTACAAACTCGTGACATATATTGCCGTTCTCGTAATTTTTCATACGGCAAACAGCAAAATAGAACGGCGGCCCTACCAATGTAAATATGCATCTCTCCACTCCTTCCCAGACCATTCCTTCTCACGCGTCTTATCCTCTATTCCTCATCCCCTTTCTCGACTTTCATCACAAACTAACGGTAACCGTCATGTTATTACTCAGCACCAACAACACGGGCGGCAACTCATGACACAAGACCTCAATATCACTCAAATACCTCAACGCATCCTCCTCCTTCTTACTCGTTCCCTCTTCCGGAATCGGCAGGGTAGTCAACAACACCACCGCCTCGCCGCTGTGCTGCCGCATGAGCTCATTCAAGATCAGATGTTGCGCCCGGCTTGGTATATCGTTGAAGGATAGCGGGAGAGACTGGGTAGAGTAATTAGACCGGAGTTCTGTATTTGCGTCCTCGTCTTTGTGACGAGCGTAGGGGGAGGAGGAGGAGGAGTACTGGTCGAATTCGTACGATTCAAGCAGCTTGGGGATATTGAGTTGGGGGGTTTGCGGTGATGATGATGATATGCCCTGGGATAAAGAGTTCCGCTGCGAACGAGTGAAGGAAGGAGGCTCGGTGGGCTCAGCAAAGGTGAGGCGGGGTCCCGAACCGTCCTCGCTGTCAATTTTCTTCATCTTGGGGGTTGGGCGGCTTGAGAATCTTGCTGTGGAAGAGTTGCGTGATAGGGGAGGTCGGTCCAGCTTGGGAGTGTTTGAACCACCGGGATCTCTGAATGTGATGCTAGGCCCGAAGCCACCCTCTTCGAAGTTGATCTTGGTGTCGGGGGTTGGGCGGCTGGAGAACCTGGAGGCAGATGACTGTCGGGAAAAGGCGGGTCTGGTTGGTATTGGACTGGCCTTGGATGGTGATTCGATGCCTTCAGTCCCGCTCCTAAATTCTACGACTGGACTCATCACAGGAGTTGGAGCCCTATCTTGTTGTTTAAAGGAGTGTGTGCGTGTTGTGCTCCCGATGGTGCCATAGCTGCGACCCGGCGTACTACCCCCGCTGCGGCCCTGAGCTGCTTGAGAGTTTCGTGATACATCTGCCTTCTTAGGAGGATCATGTCCTTTGAGTAGGTTGCCATGGCTTCTTCGTCGACCTGAGAACAATAGAGGTTGGCATGATTGAGCAGTTTCATCGAGGTCTCCATCACTCATGACACTTGCAACGTCATTGAACTCTCCCTCAGACAAGGACGAAGAATCGTCTTCGTCATCAGTGGAAGAGTCGTAGTCTTTCCTGTTTTCCGACTGGTCTCCGAACATTTGGGAGTCAAGTTGGTGTGTATGGATACCAAAGCTGACGCCTAGCTTGGATATCTTGGCAACATTTGCCCTCTTGGGCAGTTCTAACAGGCTCTGCATGCTCAGTCTCCGCCGAGAAGCGTCATCTTCATGACCACCAGCACTTGGACTGGAGCCACGACGCCTCTTGACCTCGAGCATCTCTCTTGAAGACGAAGGCTCTTCAGACCGGGACATGTTGTAATCCCCTTTCCGCAGCCGCTGAAGCGCTTGCCACCACTCGTCGTCTTTAAGCAAGTTATCGATGATCCGCTCGTTTTCTTTGTTGCTGGGTATGCCGTTGATAATGCTTTCGTACCCGCCCAGTTGCCCAGAAGCCAGCCAGAAGACATTGATCTCGGCGTCAATTCTCAGTTTCTCCAAGAGGGTCTGGAGTCTCCCTTGCTCCGCTTTGACCTCGCTCTCGTACTCTACAAACACCAGGACTCGGAGACGGAATGCATTCTTCCAGATGGGGACACTGAGCAGAATGTATCCGAGCTGAAGTATCAATGTATCTAGAGTAGTGTTAGCGTTTTGGCTTTCTTGTTATTTTGATGTGCCAGACAGTGTCCTATAAGATGACGGCGGATCGAAGTGTCTGGCCCAAACGTACATGTATCAAAATTAGTGGTCAAAACACTCTTTCCTTGGGATGTGATTTCAGCCGACATCTGAATGGGCCAAAGATCAATGTACTTCTTGGTGTTTTTTCCATCTCTCCGTGGAGCTTCCAGGGCCTGAAACCCTTTTCCAATGGCGACATTGAGACGATGCTTGAGCGCAAGATCCTCAAGTATCGTCAGGTAACTCGTGGGAGACATCATACCTTCCGTACGTATATCGTCGGTCGGTAGGAAACCCTCCAAGAGGCGAGCCGATGTGTCTCCACGCCCTCGCCGTTTTCCTTCCGTCTTCGGTGGTATCTTTGCCTTGCTGGGAGACACCGACGCCTCCGGGCCGCTGGCGAAAGGTCGCGATCTCCGCAGTTCATCCATGTTGTAGAAGCCGAGCACGGCTATGTTGGGCCGCATGCCACCGAGCCCGGCGGAGAGGATGAGATTCCGGATGCCCCATTCGATGGTGGGGGACATGGTAAGCTGAACGAAGGCCTTGATCCTCGAGTACTCGGTGATGTATCTCGTCCATGCGGATTGCTGTAACTTTGCTTCGTGGATGCCCGTGCTGAAGTCGTCAGTGACAATGACGTGTCCCAGGATGTACAAAGCCCCTTTCTTCATTGAGTTGCAGAACTGGATGAGCCGGGTATGGTGTCTAGGATCGTTGACGAGCAGAATGATTTGGGGTCTCCAAAACTTGATGTGCTCTGGCTTCAGGCGCAGCAAGTACTTCCGTACTTGATGGTAGATCAAGTTCTGCGACACATCGCCCCAGTGCTTTGGTGGGCTCAAGTAATGAATAAGCAGGAACAAGGCAATTAGAACGCAGATAGCCGCAGCTGCAACTGTTTCGTCGATGAAGAACATTGCAGCTGCTGAGAGTATACTGCCTAAGAATGCCGTCTGCCAGCTGAAGAATTTAAAGGCCGGCCTGAAATTAGGGGCTGATCCTATCTTCAGCAAAAAGCAAGCCAGATTCATGACGAAAAATGTCATCTGTCGCAGATCAGTCTTGGTAGATCGACGCCAATGTGGATGAAGCGCTCACCTGGTATCCTATGGATATAAATGTCGCTATTTGGTTCAAATCAGCAAACAGGGCGATCTGTGCAATAGCAAACGTGATGAGTACAGCGTAAATGGCATCATCCCCACGTATCGTTCCTTGCCCAAATACTCCCAAGCCAGGAAGGAGTTTATCCCGAGCCAAAGCTTGAAGAAGTTTGGCAGCGCCTATGATGCCCATCAAGACGGAGAAGAATGTTGTCGCACACTCTCCTGCTAGGACTAGGGGCGACCATAGACTCGTGATAGATACAACGTTCGTCTGGTGGAGCAGGGTGCTACGTGTTATACTAGCTGCCATCGATATGATGACGAGCAAGTAAAGAACAAAGGTTGAAAGCATTGCCCACAAAGTACCCTTTGGTATAGCATGACTGGGATTTATCAGATCCCCCGACATCGACGCCCCCGCGAAGATGCCAGACGTGGCCGGGAACAGTATCCCAAACAACTCTCTGAAAGTCTCGAATCCCGAGTAATGTCGACTTCGGACATGAGGATACAAATTGGATACCAGAGTCTGAGCGCTCAGCCCAGTGAACTCAACGTCGAGGCTCCTGTCCTTGAATGGACTCTTCACAATGGCCGAAATTGGTATGCTCAATGTTGATATGACCAGAATGACCAGGAGTAAATTGCTGGCCTTGGAAAATACGGAGCTTCCAGCAAGGCATAGGACAGTGCAAAGAGCAAGAGCACAGGTCTCCATGAGGTAGTTTTCCCAGTAGCCGCTGGGGACAAACCCCTCCAGGTTGAGCTCCAAGCAGTTGATGAGGCCGACTACATTGAGAGCAGTGTTGAGAACCTGAGACAGGTAGAACAGCACTCCGATCGAGCCACCAAATTCAGGACCCAATGACCTGGAGATCAAGTAGTAGGCGCCGCCTCCTCTGACTTCCCCGTTGGATGCGATGGCAGACAACGATAACGTGGTGACGAGGTCCACGAAGTATGCAATGACCAACAAAGCTATAAACTGATTTCAATATCATGACACTGGCCTCGATATGTAGTAGAAACATACCTAGAATACCCAGTAGGCCGATGCGTCCAAGGATAGAGCCAAATCGTAGAAACATGAGGATGCTGATAACACTCAACACCACTGGAATGTAGACACCGGACACTACACCCAATTTTGTCTTCTTGCTCTGTGGCAAAGACTGCATCATATCGGTCTCACCACCACGAGATTCTGGAGGCATTGTCGCTATTTAAATATGTTGCTGGCTGGGAGACGTTGGTTTGTTTGGAGTTGCTATAACGAGCTTGGAGGAACGCGAAATATCTGTGGATGCTATCTTGGTTTGGAATAACGGCTCCGAGAACCACAATATGGCCTTTACTTCAGACAAGTTTTGAGCTTAATCCCAAGGACCATAATATGTCCTTCACTTCAGACAAGTTTTGAGCTTGAAACCCAAGGACTAATCGATTAATCCAAGTCTTTAATCCTGAACTCCTACATATTTTCAATTAATGAATTGGAGTATACTCTCTCGTCCGCCTGACGTCGTGCCCCTCCAAAACCCCGCGTGCGTATCCAGCCAAACTCAGACAGACGCATAGACGATCTTCTCAAGTCGAGCAAGTCCAGCTTGCAGTAGTTCCCCTCCACATGGCGTTTTGTGGTTTGACTGCCGTCCGATGAGCCGGTAAGAGGAGAGACACGAATGCTCACCAGGCGAAGTTAACTGGTGATTCTAAGACAGTAGGTTCCAGGGCTTACCAGTCAGGCCTTTGGCGAGGTCCGAGAGAATTAAGTGCGAGCTGTGGGTATACGTCATTTAGCTCCCTGGAAAATTTGAGCATCTGAAGGTTCCACGTTCAGATGCAAGCATGCGTGCAGGTCACATATTTCGGTAAAGCTTCAGTGGCTACGGCGGCATGCGAATTTTGAGCCCATGTCGGCCGACATTCGCTGATTTCAGCTCAGTGAATCGCTGCAATTCGTTAGCTTGTGTACTGGCGCCAGCGGATCCAGCCGTCCGTCTGAAATGATTCAACAGTCTTCGGACGAGAGTCTTTGTAGTTGGATCATAAGTCCGTTGACCGCATATATCGGGACGGGGCTTGCCCAGGAGACCCCTCAGGCATCCAACAGGACAAAAGTAGCGACAACAATGTCGCCGCTGGCCTCTGTCGAATCCCGATGTTGACAGCATTGTTATGATTACTCAAACGATACTCCGCAGCACAGATATTTCCACATGCTCGCACTGTAGTGGCTTCAAGGGTAACCTGACGGTTGCTTTGTACCCTGTAACACCCTGTAACGGTAGTATTCAGCGGCTCTGCATCAACCCTGCCGATAGATCCATCTGGGGGCGGCACACATGTGCATCCGGAGGGATTTAATGACAATGCAGTTCATAATCGAATCCATAACTTTATGCGTTTTCTCTTTGTCAGGCAGCTGGCTCTATTGTATACCTGCTATTGGCGGTTTTTTGACAGTGTCCGAGTGGCTGCGGTGAGAGACTATCTTGGCATACAGCGGGCCGGCAGGCAAATAGAGACCAAGATCACCTGCCTGACTCGGCCTCAAGCACTAACACCACGAGGGCTTCCTGCAGACTTCCCTGACAGACTGTGCAGTTTTTTTGACAGATGACCAAGTCCACATCACAGGCCTCGTAGTGTCGGCTTTTTGTGAGTATATACCTGCGTTCTGGTCTCTTATCGCGCCTTCTTCAGCTTATCCCTTGTTCTTTCGGTACGAGCATCCTGTCCTTCAAAGCTTCCGTTGATCGCTGACTTCTTTGCGATCCTACCTAGTCTCACGCAGTGGGTCAAGACAACGCACACCTTACCCTATCGTCCCTAATATCCTCAAAACGTGATACGAGCTAGAAATATTATACGGAGACAAGTTTTGGGCATTCTTTCCAGGGAACCGTAACCTCGGACAGCACAATGGCTACTCCGGATCGAGGCCGAAGCTCGACACCCGGTCCCTTTGGGCAACAAATGTCGACGTCCCCAGGCTCGCTGCGCAGTCGCAACTATAGCACTTCCATACCTCGAGCTGACGCGACCGCCCGCTTGGCCTCGCCCGTTCCGTCCCAGTCGTTCGGCACTCCTGCTCAGCAATCATCTACGTCGGGCCGTGGGGAAGATGGCGGTTCGGGGAGCTTGACACCTCTCCCAGGACCAGGACAGAGCTTCGCCGGCCCGGGCGTCTCTGCGCTCGCTGCAGCCTTGTCCAACTCATTCGACGGGTCACCACCGAGGTTCGGCACTCCGCCAGTGCGTTCCGCATCGCCAGCTGCAGCAGGACCTCAATTCCAGAACTCGGCAACACCGACGAACTACGGTTCCTTCGATGCGAGGGCGAGATACGTGCAAAGCGGCGGCGCGGGTGCATATGAAGACCCTGAAATCGTCAAGCGGCATCTGGTTCAGCCATCAGACACGTCGGATTCGCCCATGGGACAACAGAACAGCGACGCTGCGAAGGGCAAGCAGCCTGGGAATAAGACAGAGCCCGACTTTGATGAAGACGACGAGTTCTCTAGCTTGAAGCTCCAGGGAGGTGATATCACCCGCCCAATCTACAAATGGACCGAGGAAGCTGAAGGGCGCAACCGAACCCAGCGCAGCAAAAGCTTCAGCGTCCACCGACCCGACCCGGAGAACGAGGTGCTGGATATCAATAACATCAAGATTCCCGGAGGGTTCCGACGCAATTACCTACGGAGAGCCGCTAGGAGTCCCTCGGTAACCCCGGCGGATGGCGGAGAGAGCGGTTCCCGTAACCAACCCCAGCTGTTTACCAATAGTTTTCTTGAATTTCTATCCATTTACGGACACTTCGCCGGCGAGGAACTTGAAGAAGATGACGAGGTCCTTCGTCCTGGGGAGTACTTCTCGTCGGGTGAAGATGATGAATATGATTCTGACGAAGGGAGCGAGGACGACAGAGAGCCCATGGAAGACAGTGCTTTGTTGACACCATCCCGACGCAAGAGGCGGCGTAAGGTACGAGGTGGTAGTGGGAACAACAGTCCTTTCAACGCCGCCCTGCTTCTCCTCAAATCCTTCGTGGGAACCGGAGTTCTGTTTCTACCGCGTGCCTACTTCAATGGTGGCATGGTCTTCAGCAATCTGGTTCTATTGTTTGTGGCCGCGCTTAGTTACTACTGCTTCGTCCTTCTGGTTACTACCCGTTTAAAGGTCGAGGGATCTTTCGGCGACATTGGTGGTGTTCTCTATGGAAAGTGGATGCGGACATTGATCTTGTGTTCCATCGTTATCAGTCAAATAGGCTTCGTTGCGGCCTACATCGTGTTCACAGCCGAAAACCTGCAGGCCTTCATCCTCGCGGTGACCAATTGCGACAAGTATATCCCAGTGACCTGGTTGATCTTGATGCAAATGGTCATCTTTCTACCCTTCGCCCTCTTCCGAGATATTGGCAAGTTGGGTTTCACAGCCCTGGTGGCAGATGCTTTCATTGTCCTCGGGCTAGCCTATCTTCTCTACTATGACCTCCTTACCCTGAGCGCCAACGGCATCGCTGACATTATCCTGTTCAACGACAAGGACTGGACATTGTTCATTGGTACCGCCATCTTTACGTTTGAGGGCATAGGCCTCATCATACCTATCCAGGAGTCGATGAAATCGCCGGCCAAGTTCCCCAAGGTCATGTTTGTTGTCATGATCATCATTACGACTCTGTTCATTGGGATGGGCGCTGTGTCCTACGCCGCCTACGGGTCCAAGACTGAAACGGTGGTTCTGCTCAACCTGCCGCAGGATAACAAACTTGTGAACGGTGTTCAACTGCTCTACTCGCTTGCCATTTTGCTCTCGACACCGCTCCAGATCTTCCCGGCCATCAAGATCGCAGAAAATGCCTTCTTCACAAGGAGTGGCAAGTACAACCCATACATCAAATGGCAGAAGAACTTGTTCCGCTTCTTCGTGGTTTTTACTTGCGCTTTCATCGCTTGGGGAGGCGCCGACGACCTGGACAAATTCGTGGCCCTTGTGGGTAATTTCGCCTGTATCCCGCTGGTCTACATTTACCCGGTAAGCTCAAACAAGTCTACATGCAGTGTTCCCCGAAACCTATCACTGACATTGAACAGCCACTCCTCCACTACAAAGGCGTCGCCAGAAGCAAGCTTTGGAGAGCTTCGGACATCGCTCTGTGCATCTTTGGGTTTATTGCCATGGCCTACACTACCAGCTTGACCGTGATCAGCTGGGCCAGTGGACCCTCTGGACCAAGTCTTCCAAAGTACTGCGATGACAAGCATCTTTGAGCTCGAGAGACGTCGTGATGGCCCCCATTTTCCCTCTCCCCCCGATTTCGTTGAATGTGCTTTACTCGTTGTAGCGGCCGCATTGGGATTGAGAATAGAGTGTCGTCTATTCATGAATTAAGCGTAATGTGTACAGTACCAAGATAGATTGCACGAGACTCAGTGGCTTAAGCCCTGGGTCTTTCCAGACTGGATACTCCATATAGCATGAAAAATAACTAGACTATCAAACACAATCCAAATTGACAATACCTCGAATATTTGCTTCCATAAGTCCTCTGAGGCCATTTGGCTTGACTTGACTTGACAGTGTTGAAAGGGAGGCTTTGGACGAGCGCCGAAGTTTTGCCGGCGCATCTTCCACTCGCTATCCATTCCTCGGACTCTGAGGAACAACACTTAATTCGCTTCGGACCGTCCATCCTCTTCGCTTTCAATAAAATCGACTTGCTTTGTCCTCCCCTAGCTCCATCACTTGCTCAAAACTCCAAAACTTTTTTCGGCCCATCTATCATCTACTCATTCGATACCCGTGGTGCTGTGCTCCCTCATTACTGGGATTACTGTTTGCTTGTTGAGTACTCGGAGGATTTACGGACACCACAATGAACGCGCCAGACAGGTCGGTAACCCCATCTATTCCTTGAGTTCCAAATGTTGTTATCTTTTCGAAAGCAGGAGGTGGACTTGGAAGCAGGGAATTGGAGATGGTCGAGAGTTATCTGGATTTAGTGCTGGGTTGTGGCCAAGCGGCCTGTAGAATCAATGCCTTGTCGGCGTGGTATACCAAGGGCTTGAACGCAGAACCCGTCGAGTTGATGAGATTCGGTTTGGGTATAAGGGTTGGCTTATTCCCAACTTGTACCTCAGATTTAGTTACTCTAGAGACAAGTGGTCTCGAAGTTTTCCACGTTGGGTAGGCCCCAATATCGCACCTTCCCTCCCGGTGATCGAACGCGTTTCCTGCCCAGTTCTCATACATCTGTACCCTCGCCCGCCTCTAAAATCATCCTAAACGAATCCGATCACCAAACGAACCGCCAAGATGAAGAGTGACAACGTTCCCTTCCCGTTCGAGTCACTTGCCTCTTGTCGATCAAGCAGACGCGCTGACCAGATACCAGGTTCGAGCTCTTTCTCGTCGATGAGTCTTCGGGAGAGAAGAAGATCACGGAGAAGCCCTTTGCCGGTGAGTCTTTCTAGTCCCTCTATGCTATCGATCGATAGGGAGACTGCTGACTACCCCAGGCATGTCCAACTGCTCCGACTTTGTCTTGCTGAAGGAGGACCACACGCTTGGCAATCTTCTCAGCGAGTACCTCAAGCAGTCCCCTCATGTCATGATGGCCGGCTATAAACGTGAGATCCCACGGTCAGCGCACGTTCGATGATTACTAATGATGTCCAGTGGCCCATCCCAATGTTCCCGAGGTCTTTATTCGTGTACAGACGGACGGCAGCGTCACCCCACGCGAGGTTATGATCGATGTGTGCAAACAGCTTGTCGCTGCGTATGGGCAGCTGGGTCGTGAGTTCACGCGAGAGTACGAGCTCCGCCGCATGGTCGCGGCTGGAAACCAGGACCAGACCAACGGTATGTGAGGATTGCGGGAAGTTTCATGGTATGTGGACTACACAGGACGGCGTAAGGGAAATGGTCTGGGATTTGAGCATAGGGTCAAAATTTGCATGTCATTGAGGCGCTATCATTTGATATTCAACGTGGTATACATGTCCCACGAAGGAAGCGGTCCGTTTGGCCTATTTGTAACCCCTATCATATCGTGCGCTGGCGGTTTCCAAGATACCTCTGATAAATACCCAGAGTCCGTCGAGGGATCTGCACAAAGACCCTTCCACGGGTAAACCTGATTGGCAAGTCCTTACGCATCTTGCCAACAGAATGGACCGCCATGGTGATTGTTAGACAGTTGGATCTGCATAATTCCTTGCTTCGCCGACGACAGCAGACCCAGTGGTTATACTGCTCGATCGCCGCCTGCAGACCGCAGTTCGTGTCTCATCGATCTCTCCGCGTCCACGCTCCCAATCATGATGCCGCGACAGGTCCTTCTCCTCCAGGTATCAGCTGTTCGACATCAAATTAGCTTATATCAAACCAAACAAAGCGTTGCTCTTGCGCCTTACCATGCAAATATTGTTGCCATTCAGAAGGATCTTAGCAAGCTTGGTGTGGTTTCCGGAGTAGTCAAACTCGGTCACGTCCTCAAGCACCATGTCTAGGCAGGAAAATCAGTTTTGAAGGAGCTTGATGATGTGTCTTGATTCGATAATACTCACTGACATAGTCATCGAAGCCTAACAACGTTCCGCTGAATTCTGCAGATGTCTGTGAGTCGTGGAACATAGCCATGAGAAGTTGGGGACCATACCCTTGTCTCCCTTCATGACTACCCATATTTTCGAGCCGACACACTTGTCGATGAGCTCTGTATCATGTTAGCGGGGGATCTGCTTCTAGTGGTCTAGGTAGAGATGAGACTGTACCGAGAGGGAGCAGGGAAGACGCGGTAGGCGCAGCAGCCGCCATTTTTGCGCTCCTGTATCGACGTGAGTGACTGTCCAAAAGAGTCAATTTGACACTTGGGTTTGATGCCGCCGGTCTGTATCGTCTCGCGGTGATAAGTCAAAAGCAAGGTTATTTGCATGTGGGTGCGAACAGCAACAACTTTCGGTCACCTGTTTTCGTGATGGAGTCGGGATTTAAAGCGGGACCGCCAGGTTCGTCCCCTGCCAAGTCGACAAACACCCCGCGCCGTCCGCTGAAATTACCCTAACCGTGCAATCGCATGATACCCTGATACGCATCGCGACTTGATTCGCCCTGTCCCTCAATCTGTCATTACTTCATCGGCGTGTCTGTCTGCCTAGACTTCATTCCCTTCTAGTGATATTGCGCCGAGGTTCCCTGGTAATTATGGAGCGTGCGTGCACGCCCATTTCGTTTTTATGTCTATGATACCCCACGGCATCTTGGAGGGTGCTGGCAGTGCCTTGAGATCCTCGGCCGCATTGCGACAACCGCGTATTTCGAGGTTTGGATTCCCGCCTGTGGGACATTCGCGAAGCGTGCGCTGCTAACAGTATCGCAGACTACACAGAGCGATCAGAATGACTGCGAGTCCACCAAGTCATCAATTGTGGCATCCGAGTCGCGGGATTTGTTTCTCCCCGAGTCCGCAGAGGACGCCGTTGGAATCACCAAGATCCTTTAGCAATGCTGCTGCAACGGAATCAGAGGAGCAGGCCACGGCACTCGAATCAAAACAAGGTGAGGGTTTGCTAGGGCAACATATCGGTGAGCCGGTTACCGACCCGACGTTACCTACCAGTGACGCGGTATTAGCTGCGCCAGACAACGAAGTTGCAGCAGGCGGGAACATCGCTGTCGAGGTGATCGAGCCGGAGAACGCCATAGCAGAGAGCCCCGCCACCTCCAACGATATACCGTATCCTGCGTTGGATTGGAAAGTATCAGAGGAACTCTTCCGTGCCGCGAAGAATGCAGCCCCGGAGACTCCCGAGTCCTACTGGTCATATAGACTCTACCGTGGGCCAAACGCGGAAGGCCCGGACGAGAAAGTCAAGGTCCATTACTGCAGGAGCAAGCATACAGCCGAACGAGTCTGTCAGGAGTATTTTGTGAATGAGAAAGTACTCGGATTCGATCTCGAATGGGTGGCGGACGCAACAAAGTGGCAGGGAGTCAAACGCAATGTCTCCCTGATCCAAATTGCCAGTCCAAGCCGCATTGCCCTGTTCCACGTGGCTCTGTTCCCAAAATCGGACGACTACGTGGCTCCGTCTTTCAAAAAGATAATGGAAGACTCGAAGATTACCAAAGTGGGTGTTTGGATCAAGGGCGACGCGACGAAGTTACGCACTTACATGGGTATTGAATCTAAGGGTTTGATGGAACTTAGCCATATGTACAGGCTGGTGACATACTCCAAGACGGGGCAATTCAAGGCCATCAACAAAAAGTTGATACCATTGGCAACTCAGGTGCAAGATTACCTGCATTTGCCCATGTTTAAAGGTCAAAATGTTCGGTCGAGTGACTGGTCGCAGCCTCTTGGAATGGATCAAATCAAATGTCAGTCAAAGTTTTCGGTTTATTGGATTTTATTGCATAGGGCTAACTCGTGAGTAGACTCTGCATCTGATGCGTATGCTGGCGTCCAGCTCTACGCGGCACTCGAGCGTGAAAGAAAGCAGCTTGACCCATGTCCACCAAGGCCGCATCACCTGGAGCGGGAACTGCCCATTCGCCTTACCGATGGTATGGATTTAGAGACAGAGTCTGAGAAAGACTTGGATGAGCCAGTCGATGAATGCCTCAGCCCCGGATTTATCTTATCGCCAGCGCAAAGGAGGCGACAACTACGTGTCCACCTCAGATCCGTGAGAGACCATCCGTGATGCCAAACAGATCCTGACCAATGTTGACGAGACCATAAAAGCAAACCAAAGACAACGTAAAGGACCCTCGGATCATCGCCGCTGAGGCGTGGGCCAAGGCCTTTAAAGCCGAGAACCATGCTTCGGACAGCTCAGCCAGGAGAGGAATATATGCCACCACTGCTGAGCTGCGGGCCTACCGTGTCTGGCATACAAGCGAGAACCTGGACGCTGCTGCGGTGGCCCGACTGCTACGGGACCCACCCCTCAAGACATGCACGGTCGTCGGGTACATCCACAGAGCGGTCAGCAAGGAAAAGTTGCCGGTGGATCGCCTGAGATATATGAAGGAAATCTTCGAGTGCATACCGGAATACCAGATGAAGGCACAGCCACCGTACCTTGATCCGAGGAGGCAGCAAAAGCTGTGTTGCCCTCCCTTGCCGCAAGATCAATGAAGGCATTGGGAAAGGGTGCACATAAATCGGAGCGTATTGTTTTGCGAGCAGGCTATACCCATCCGAGTAAGTTTCCTTGAACGCAATACATCCGATTTCCACACTGTTCATCAACCGAATGTCCACAATGCAGAAATGACCTGTCCCAAGGCTCATCCCGGATGCTATGGATGGGTAACCAGCCTCGTCTGATGTACCGGACGGAGCTGCAAGCAACACACTGACACACCAAGTCTGGTAGCTCTATCCCCGGCAGAATCAAAGGCTCAAGGCCGATTCTGCTGGCCATTGTCGTCTTTTCGTGGTCTCTCGTTGACCATGCTGCATGCAATACTTACATCCTTCGATCAGCAGACTACTTATAACAGAGGCTAAGCAGAAAGCAGCAGCATACTTGACAAAAGCTTGAAATAGCTGAAAACTGTCTTGAGTCAAGTGCAATGAACCCGACGAAGCTTGCCGTCGCATTACATGCCAATCTGCCGAGGCGACCATCGCCAGCAACCACAATGTCATTCACAAAAGCTTACACACCGAATGTTCCGGTTGCTTCCTCGACGTGCACGGTTTTTTGAAGAGAATTCCAGAACAATCGGCGTGTGGAGAGCGATACCGTGACAATATAGCGATGCTTAATTCTGTTCGCAAGTAGAGTTCAGACATCAAACTTGGGGTACCCAGGCCCAAAGCATCATGAATTGCCTTTCTGCCGAAGGGTGTACGCAGTAGAAAGAATATCGAACGAAAGCCAGACCAACTCAACTTGTCATCCGATGTGCTCATTGAGTAGATAAGAAACCAACAGAACAGCTCACTTTCATTATTTTGGTGATATCATGTTGGTTCCTCGAAGCATTCGATGGGAACAAAGAAACCTTTTTACGACCTCGGTTACAATGCAACGTTGGATCGTATCGTCAAACGCTTCTTTATATTTGGAATTGAGCTTTTATCACGCAGAAATAGGCACCGTGCCGCCACCTGTTGTGCTGGGAAAGTCCTACTTCGGTTGATTCGATTTATTTGCTATATTCAGTCACTATACGACCACTTATGATCTACTTTTATCTATCTTTAGGAACTCACAAGATACAGCACTTGACACTTTCGCCATCTCATTCTATCTTCCCCTTTTGCCTATATCCCATTTTAGTCTCCCATCTACAACCTTCGCCACGGATTGCATGTTGCACAGAAACAAGACCAGTAGACGCAGCAGCTGCGGTCACGCTCACACCCGCTTGAGCAAAGGACTTTTTAGCGTCTTCTCGGGCTTCACGAGTAGCAGCAACAACAGAACCAGTGCCGCTACCACTACCACTAGCACAACCCGGCGCGAGAAAGTTGCAAAAAAGATTCTGCGTGGCAGGACCCAACGCCAGCGACAACATTCGCTGGATGGTTTCCGGCAGGGCCACTACCCTGCCCCGCCCCCCCGGGACAAAGCCCCAATGTCCATCGGCATCCTGCAAAAGGAGACGCCCGCCTCCATGATGGAGCGCCCCGTCCACTTGCACGGGCGGCGCGGCCTGCCGAGTCTGAACACCAAGATGCCACCCCTGAAGGGTGTACCTAACTTCTCGCGCAAGAGCCCGACACCGAGCCCTGTGCGAACCAAACGGCCCATGTTCAGCGAATCGGCACTCACGACGAACTCGTCTGCGTCCTGCGAGGTGTTTGTTTGGCTCAACGATAACGGGTCCATGCCAGTTGTGCGGACGCCGAGTATATCGTACTATCATGGCGCGTCACTTGACCACCGCAACAGCAGCAACACGAGCAACAATATTAGGAGTAGCCACAATGACACCTACGTCCTCCAGCCTCGCACGTATGGTGAGAGTCCCCAGAAAACGAGGAACACAGCAAGCTGCCAGCCCCAAGAAGACGGCCTTTCCACCATCCACGAAGCGCCGACTGAATCACAACCCGACGTAGCTTGGACAACGATCCCCTCAGCACGGGGCTACTCTTCCCCCACAACGCCGCCAGTTCCCGAATTAGAGGATGGGGACATATCACCAGACATGTGTTCGCTGGGCGGCCCAACTCCGCCCACGCCCAAGGACACCGACGCGTTAGATCTGGGGCGCCGGAAACCGACCAAGAGCATCACTGAAGAATGTGAGGACATCCTTGACAACTTCAACAGAGCGGCCACGCGAGTCGAGAAGCAGAACACGAAGAAGAGGAGAGATACGGCCAAGGGCGTCCCCATCGTAGTCCCCCATGCACCTAGCATGGCGACATACCTCCGCGGTAGCATGGCGCAGTTTGCGCATGGAAATCACTATGCCCATGAGCCTCTTTTTGGTCCGCAGGCCGAGACACCGCTGCCCACCACCAATCTCTCTGACGGCGTCCGGGAGAAAGTCGGTGGGCACATCGACAAGAGGGTCCCCAGCATCCCTCCTATTAGCCCTCCGAAGGAGGATATCTCGACGAAAGGACCCGCGGAGCCGGACAGGGGCCGAGATCCTGATATTCCCTGTGCAGACCAAAGCCCGCCTCCTACCTCGTCTGTTGAGAACGTGAAGGTGGACGAGCCTACAAGGTCCCCAATGGGTGAACGGGGTGGTCGTCCTGATCGAGAAAGTACTGCGATGGGGAAGGCCGCAGGCGACCTCGATTCGCCGGTCGTTAATGACGCACCGTATGCCTCGCGGCACGTACCCAAAAGCAAATATCAGTGGCAGCTTATAGAAGAGGCTACAAGAAAGGCCAAAGAAGCCACCAAAGATGTCAGGGAGTCAAAAGATACCATACATGCCAGAAAAGCCGCTAAAAACATCAAGAAGTTCAACGAGATCAGGGAGTCTAAAGGTACCAAACGGCCTGTCATTCTTGATGCTAAGCGTGCCAACGCGCCCAACGACAGGTTCAGTCTGGGCCCCACGTCCGACAGCCCCCTTGCCGTCCAGAGACGCCGTGGCAGGACGCATTGCCCCTGCCAGAAACAAGCTCCATACGTGCACAGTTCTGACCTGCCGCATTCAGCCTCGGTGGGTACGTATGCTATGTCAGAGATGCCGGCGGACGCCGCTTCAGAGGTAATTTCCAAGGTGTCGCCTCCATTGGGCGACCGCGACGATCGAGCCAGCATCACCATAAAAAATGTTAATCAAGACATCGACGACATCTTGGCCTTCTATAGCGACCTCTGGGACTCCGAGCGGGAGGAGTTGAAGAAGTGGAAGAAGCAGCTGGAGGAGGCGGAGGAGGCGGAGAAAGAACAGGCGGAGAAGAAGGAATTTGTTCCTGTACGGAAACAGCTGGAGAAGGAGCGGGAGGAGGCGGATAAGCGGGGCGATATCGCCGCCTTCAACAACTGCGAGAGGCAACTGAAGTTGCTTGACGGTATGATCTAGACATCACCAAGCCCGATCCTGCCGTACCAAAGGTGAGAGAAGAGAGGCCTGTGTGTATGTTCGTGCATAAATGACAGATCACCGTCATAGAAAGTGCAGGGGTGCAAGGGTATAGCCATCTTTCAGGAAGTAAAAGATAAATGCATTCATAAACTCATCTTTGGAGAGAATAACCAAGTCCGCCAGGACGCCCCTCAACATGATTATTCTGTGAAAACGCCTTCCATATGCCCAACGCTATGCCAACCGTCCGTTTTGCGTAGACGCTTTTGTCAACTTCTGATAACCTCGGCCTCGGATCTCGACCGTCCTTATGGGGTATCATTCGCTCCTCTTATTCGGTTTCCACAGCACTTCCGTCACGCCTGCCGGATCGCCATTAGTACTCGTTCGCCCACCCAATCTTTCGTGCCCTGCCGCTTCTCTCCCGTCAGGACTGATCCTCAAAGAAAATACTCACGGAATATAAGTAATCCTAAACTCTTCCTCCATAGTAGCCTTAACTTCATCAGGCAGCTGCCCGGAGACCTTTATCGCATAGACGCCCTGGACGTAGCCATCCAAACGCTGCCACTTGGCGACCCAGGAACGGGCCGGATTGGCGAGGGTGATTAGGCCCTCAAAGACCTGGCTCGTGCAGCTCTCGATAGCCTCGGTGTCCTTTCGCAGACGCAGGAAGTCATCGCAGTTGGGGCACCCGTCGTCCCGGAATTTCGACTGCAGCATCACGATGGAGCATACCATGCAGGCGCGCAGGCGGCTGTGCTGGTTGGGGGGCACGAAGCTCGGGGCGTTGTTGGTGGATGACATTGTGGATAGTGCCGTATTCTGTGTTGGGAGGCTTTCGTCCTTGTTCTCCGGAGGTAATGCGGTGAGAGAGAAATTCTTCGGCTCGAAAGATTAATAGAAGTGTTGTTGGGTAGTCCAGTTTGGCGCGCCGTTTTGTGGTGCTGGAAACATTCGAAGTTCGGGAAGCTGTACGCGAGGTACAACTGCAGAAGCAATTAATGTATGCACGCGTTCGGAGTATGCCCTAAGCCAATATGCAAGAAAACAGATATTGTAGTAAAGCGGGTCAAAGGCACTCACCCGCTCACTCACTCGATCGAACTTTAAAATCTGCAACCAGAAGACCGGAACAGTACAATTAAAGAAAATCGAACCGAAAATACACAATGGCAGATGCAGGAGATCGCACGATGTCAAGTATAGCCAGTATAGCCAAAGCCCAAAAATCCCGCGATCTTGTCACCTGCACCATCCGGGCACCGCGCTTCTCTTACGTGCATCTGGAGAACCTCACGCAACGCTCTGAGCCAGCCGCGTTGGACCCGATCCAGATCCGCTCCTATTGCACAGCAGCTTTGAAGCAATTTCTCGGAATTACAGGGACTTCGATATCTCTCGACTTCCTAAAGGTTGATGGCGCCGAATGCTGGCTGAGACTGCCCCGAGACGACCTTAGTGCCTTCTCAGCTGCCATTACGGCATGGCAAGGTACTTATGAGAATGGAGTACATGCTACGCTACATGTCAAAGGATGTTCGAACTGGCTTGGGACTCTGATTGATCGGAATGACGAAGACAGGCTTTGGAAGGGTTGAAAGTAGACCAGCTCAAATTCAGGGAGCAAGTCAAAATGAGCAAGCAGTCCTCCGCGCACATCATGAACCGAAGATGCAGCTGTGGTATATACATCTTTTTAGCCCCTTTATCCCCAGAACGCCATTGCTTCTCATGATGCAGCGTCATATATGCAGAAATGCTATGTGATCATCCCATGTCAATGTAGCCTCCCGAGATCGAAATCGGACCTACTTCTACATCATTGACGTTAGGGAACTATTGGCGTACGCCTTGAAATCCGGTTAGCTAACGTGTTTACTCAGAGATTAAATCGTGTAACATACCATTGGCTTGATATCCGGATGGGGCACAGCGTCGAACTGATGGAACGCCAACTTGTAATCAGGGCCGATATTGATGTATGCGCCTCGGTTCTCCGTTTGGTCACAGTACTTCGGTGCCGAGAAGACTAGGAAACGGTTAGCCATAATTCCAGGTGGTTCATGACGATGTGGGGCGTCCTACCTGTAATGCACTTTCCATCGTGCTCTTCCTCGTAACCATCCATGCGAACCTCGTGACTTCGGATGATAGCTTCCAGTCCATTCTTATCGCAGAAGCGTTTTGTCACGTCCGGTCCAAACTGCATACCAACACCCCTCTTGCTTGGACCTCGGCCCGGTGCTGTTTGAGGGTCTGTCCAGAGCATCTCCATCATCAGTCCGGCTTGGCCCGGTTGTCTTTGGTTGTGGCGGTTCAACTTTCGGATGTCGTCAAGCGTCACGTTGTCATCTGAGAACAAACCTCCGTGCAGGACCAGATACTTCTCCCCGATAAGTGTAGCTAGAGGCAACGCCGAGAAACTCTCAGAGAAGAGCTTGAAGACACTATTGTGCGTTATTAACGTGTTCGAAACTTCCGACTTCAGCGCAACGCTGGCTTACCGTTCATTGTACTTGGCCTTGCATTCTCCCTCGAATCCATAAACCTTGTTCATGTCATCCGTCTCATGGTTGCCTCGGTTGAGGTACAAGCCATGAGGCCGAAGCCACTTGTAGGCATATAATAGCAGGGCAATCTCAGACGACCATGAGCCTCGATCCACAAAGTCTCCATTGAACAGATACCAGTGCTTCTCTGTGGGACGGCCATTTAATCTGAAGAGTTCCAGCAAGTCAAAATACTGGCCTATATACCATGTCAGCACTGCTGCGAGTGTGCGGTAACAAGATATGGTTCATACCGTGTGTATCTCCACAGACCGTCAGCTTAACGTCATCGGGTATCTTCATCTCGACCATGGTTGCCTCTTCGTAGACAATCTTCTTGACGGCGATGACGATTTGGTAAACATATTTCTTGTGAATCTTCTTGCCGTTCTTGAAACGCTCAATCATGTCATCAATGAATTCTTGCGTCATCCCGTCCTTCAGCGCGACACCGTCGTAGTTTTCTTCGATAGCGATGGACTCGATGTCCAGTCCCTCGGCTGCGGACGGCTCATCCCCAATCTCGATGGCAGCGAAGAAATTTTGCTGACGCACAATCTTCTGGCACTCGGCGAGCTTGAGCTTCGCATCTTTGCTGTTAGGGTCGAGCTTAACGCACTCCTTGAAATCTTGTACAGCGTCCTTGGGCTTCAGGATGGCAGCGTAGGCCAAGGCACGCCGGTAGTACGCCTTCACGAGCTTTGGGTTCAGTTCGATCGCCTTGGTCGCATCGGCAATAGCATAGCCATATGCTTCAGATTTGATATTGGCCTGGAGAGGTGGTTGTCAGCCACGCGAGCGACTCTCATTGAGCAAGGCATATTGGGTAAACAACGAACCTGAGCTCTGTTGGTGTAGTATGTGGGCTCCTTGTCGTTCAGTTCGATCGCCTTGGTGTAGAGCTCAATAGCTTTCGGCCAGTCGTGCGCTGCAAATGCCTTGTTGCCATCGTTCTTGAAGGCAGTGGCCTGCTCGACGGCGGAAGCCATGTTTGGAGGGGTAGTGGGAGAAGATGCAGCAGGACGCGGTTGGAGGGAATCGCTGACGACTAAAACTGGTCTTAAGTTTCACTAAGTGCAGTGAGAGTAGCTGCTCGAAGTAATTCTACTTCTTGGATCGAATTCGAAATCGGCGACGGGGAAAAATAAGCAAGACTCGATTATTGCGACTCGGCGAAGAGTAGGCAAATATCTAAATTCGAATGGGCTAGACTATCGGAGCCCGTAATCGCACATCGGCGCACGGAATGATAGGCGGGGTTCCCTAGATTTAGAGGCCTGGAGCTCGAGCTAGGTACGATAAAGTTAGCCCGGTCCCGGGTAAGCCAATCTGATAACGCCGTGGTTGGTCCCGGCCTCCAAATCTTTGAACAATTCCATCTGTGCCTAAAATGTTATGCGCTG
This sequence comes from Pseudomassariella vexata, assembly GCF_002105095.1. Taxonomy (NCBI): domain Eukaryota; kingdom Fungi; phylum Ascomycota; class Sordariomycetes; order Amphisphaeriales; family Pseudomassariaceae; genus Pseudomassariella; species Pseudomassariella vexata. The sequence continues at coordinate 1,087,439 of NW_024467956.1, read as the reverse complement.
GCTCATACAGCTCCAATACGTACGACATATTCCATTTTGCTCTTTGTGGAGCTTCACTTCGAATCATAGAGACGCGAGATTTATTGTTTCCGGTCCAGGCGCATTTGGTGACATTCATCGCTTTGGACTTCACTTTGGGCTTGGCGAAAGCGCAATGTCAGAGGAACTTAAGGACGAAGTTGAGGCCATCAACTCCATCTATGGTGATGGATGCTTGGTGCAATCAAGCGATGATACCAACGTCTACATCTTGACACCCCCTGGAGAATCTGCTTCTCTTCGAATTCAATTTCCTCCCGCTTATCCTGCTGAGCCTCCAATGGTCATCGGTACTAACAGCACCGGCGAGCATGGAAAGAAAGGAGATGCTGTGCGCGAGCTCTCGATCCTTCGGGAAGCCGTTGGAACTGTCTTCGAACCCGGAATGGTCTGTGTGTTCGATGCGATTGAAGAGCTCACAAGACGGCTAGAAGAGTCCATGGATTTCGATCAGGTGGAAGAAGACGAGGTAACGCTTAACGAGCCTCAAGAAGACAGCCAGGCAAATCCGAACGTTGTGGACTTTTCGAACATGCCAGAACCGCCGTGGATCATATCTGACCCGGTTATTGAGTTGAAGTCCACTTTCATTGCTCGCTGCGCAGCTGTGTCCTCTACCTCGGAAGCGGAAGCCTTCGTACAGCACTTGTTGTCTACTGACAAGAAAGTCCGGGTCGCAACACACAATATCACAGCGTGGAGGATTAAGGGGCCGAACAACACAAGTTTCCAGGACTGCAACGATGATGGAGAGACTGCAGCTGGCGGGCGTCTTCTTCATCTTATGCAGCTTATGGATGTCTGGGATGCCATGGTTATCGTGACGAGATGGTACGGTGGACATAAGCTGGGACCACGTCGTTTTGCTCTCATTAACCAGGCCGCGAGAGATGCTTTCATCAAGGCTGGTTTAGTCGAAGAGAACTCGGCAAACAAGAAGAAATCAAAGAACTGATTGTGCAATGTTCAACAGCCCGAAATGGCAAGCGTTGACACAGCCACACACTGTGTAAGCTTCAATGTACACCCCCGCATTCATCGCCAACGGCCCCGGTACATGGATGACAGAGCCTCGGTTCCCCACGCAATTCAAGACGCCCGAGCGCTGCCCGTGGCTATCATCATGACCAGACCACAGTGGCCATATATAGCCTTGTTTTTGCTTCAGTGCCGGCACTATCTTCACCACGTAACTCATTGTTTCACCACATCATTGTTGGTGCAATATCAAGATGGTCGGTCCACCGCCACTTCAGGGTATTAAAGTACTCGAGTTTGCCGGTCTTGCGCCTGGTAAGCATTGATCCATTCCATCCCAGGAAAGTAAATACTTACACAACACAAGGTCCCTTTGCCGGTTTGCTACTGTCTGACGCCGGCGCCAACGTCCTGCGCATAGACCGAGCCATCCCGGGTAGGACGCACACTCCGGGCGTCAAGGTCAATCCCACTGAGGACCTGCTAACTCGGCGTAAATCCTCAATAGTGGTGGACTTGAAGTCACCGCGAGGCATTGCACTTATCAAGGATCTTGCCAAAACCACCGACGTCATCATTGATCCTTTCCGGCCTGGCGTGCTAGAACGGCTGGGGCTCGGCCCCGATGTCCTGACCGCCATCAACCCCCGGCTTATATACGGCCGCATGACAGGATTCCGTCGTGACGGCAAGTACGCTGCCATGGCCGGTCATGATATCAACTACCTAGCTGTATCTGGTGTTTTGTCATTGCTTGGAAGGAGCGGCGAGAAGCCACACCCACCGTGGAATATCCTGGCTGATTTTGCTGGTGGTGGAGCTACTCTATTCCAAGGTATCCTACTGGCAATGATTGCACGCCAGAAGACGCAAAGGGGGCAGGTTGTCGAGGCGAATATGGTAGACGGGGCGAGCTATTTAACCACCTTCCCACGACAAACTCTCAAAACACCACTGGGATCCGAACCGCGTGGCGAGAACATCTTGGATGGAGGATGCCCATATTACGACACATATGAAACGAAGGATGGTAAGTACATGTCAGTAGGAGCATTGGAGCCACAATTCTACACCATCTTGGTGCAGGGCCTAGGACTGGGAGACCAGGGTTGGGAAAAGAAACGGTATGACCGCACAAATTGGCCCGAGATGAGACAGCAGTTCGAGACAGCATTCAAGGCAAAAACACGTTCAGAATGGGAGAGGGTTTTTGACGGAACCGATGCTTGCTGTGCTCCAGTGCTGGAGTATGCCGAGCTGGAAACAGTAGCGGGCCGTGAGGGCGACCAGAGACCACCTGTCACCTTACGCGAGAATCCAATGTTAGCTGTCAGTCAGAATGTGACGAATCCAAGTGCGCAGGGACAAGGAAATGGCTACTCTGGAAATGGGTATCAAGGGCACCCACTTTATCCTGGTGAAGGCGGCGAGGCCGCTCTCACCGAGTGGTTTGGGCTCACCAAGGGGCGGGAATTCGATGTTGAGGAGGGCGGCTTGGTATTGAAGCAAAAATCGAAGTTGTAAGGCCCCTGAGGTCATACAGGTCCATGCTGAATGTAAAACCACATACTGATTTATGAACTCCCTACCTCACAACCCTTTGTCCCCGGATTAACTCCTCGAGCTGGCATATCCCACACATGCACCCTCGACTCGATGACTTTTCCAGAACCTGTCCAGCTCTGCAGGTCCTCGAGGCTTGGATTAACTGCGAGTGCGCCTTGATGCTCGAGTATTTTTTTCGAATGACTCGATCGCTGGAGGTTGCGCCTGACAAGGTCCACCAACGCCAGGAGTCAGCAAGCCTGTCCTGAAACAGCCCATTGCCGTACGCACCACCTACCTTCACTGTACTTCTCTGCTTAGCCACGACAACGAGATATGTCGCGAGGGACTCGGCGGAGGGGTTGGAGGCAGCGACGGTGGGTCACCGTCTGCTGATCGCTCGATCATGAAGATCCATTTCGCAACGAGAGCCATGATTACGGTGGCCGGGAGATCGTTGCGTCGAAAAATATGAATCAAACGACTTAGCGCATCGACTTAGGGGTGAATCGGCTTTATTGAGCTTATAATTGCTTGTTCGCGTTGTATAGGTATTGACAAACACAATGGTTGGTATAGTGAACGATAGCAAGGTAATCCAGTGCATTAGATGGAAATAATTTAGTTATTTCACCTGGGGTGCGCCGTTTATTCTATCCTCGACTTGCACACCACCATTCGCTCACCAATGGCCGAGCTGTACCCTACCTAATAACCCAGTCTATAAAGCCTGCAATCTGGACACCTCACGGCTTGAAAAAGCCTGACATCCAATGGATTCTCTCTCCCAGAGGCGTTGGGTCTCGTCAGCCTCTCAACTCTTTCCAGACTTTTGAGAGCGCCTCAACCGGGTTTCCCACATACGAGGCACTCGACAGGACAGGTTACAGGCCCTTGGGCGTGGGATGAGGCGGGCAAAGGAAAAAGGCAATGTGCTGTTGGTCAAACCCAGGGACTTGGAAAGGGATTTGCTTTATTCTATAAATCCTCATACAAAGTCTAGATACAAAACCAATAAGCACCTACATCCCATAGCTCTAGCTCAGCTGCTATATGCTACCCTATTTTACATACACACCCAGTGCCCCTAAGCCCGGGTCTAACCAGCATTGTCCCGCCATACACAGAAAACAGTAGTATGTGGAGATGGGTACCGCGCTACGAGGAATGCTGCCCAGTCAACCACTGACAGACTTGTCGGATCCGAGACGTTGCGTCGTGTCCAAATGAGCAAACGTCACCATGTCGTCAGGTTCCGTCACAGAGACACAAGGCACAAATCAAGACCGGAGTGCTAAGAAACAAAATATAATTTCTACTGGTCGATCTGACCGCCCGCTGATTTACAAGCTCCAGTGAGGTGTCACTAATGTAAAAGACGCGGTTCATTGGCGTGCACATTATAAATCACCATACTGCTGCTAACATCTATCGTTTCCCAACAAGCCGGCCCTCAGGCAGATAATCCCCAAGGTTTGGATTAGCCCCGTCTCAGGCAAGTAGGATATCATCTAGCCACGGCTATATCATCCTTTCCAAAACCGGTAACATTTAGTTACTGCCCTCCTAGTGAATACATCACAGCAAGTAACATCGTCACCATCACATTCAACCCAGTGACATTCTTGCGTACTGCATCATGTACTCGTTGTCTACCAACTACCAACAATCGTCTAAGTGTGATGTGACCAGGGGGTTTCTCAAACAAAAAGTCGTGGAGGGGGTTAAACAGTAGGGGAAGTAAAAACACAGGACCTCGACCTCCGCCTTCCATTCTCCTCGATCTCGCACATTGCCGCCATACGATCAATTTCTCCTTGATCTTCTAGAAACCCCAAGCCAGCCCCAGAACAGCCCATGCCCACCAGGCTGGAACTCCTAGAGAGACACTTCGTGATGACCAACCAATCATAATCGGGGCCCCGGGCGAACCTTCTACAATTTCTTTACAGAAGCTGCGGGGCCGAGAACCACCTTTCCCCCATATTTCGTGGTATCGAAAAAGAAAAAGGCTATAATTTGACGCTACCTCCAGCATTGCTTTTCCGAACGGGCCCACTTTGACGAGTCCTTGCATTTCTGCCCTGCAATCTACGCACGCCACTGGTGGCGTGTTGTTACTAATGATGGGGAACCAGGCCCGCTTACTGGACCTGGCTGACGATCTCGCTGGCCTTGCTCAGCGACTCGACCATCTGTTGACACTCCTTTCGTCGTCGAATGGTGTAGTCGGATTCCTTGAGTAGATCGTCTAGAGTGTCTTGCCGGTACATATTCTCCAGCAACTCTCGTTGCATCTCATCCTTGGTGAATCTGTTCCATGTTAGTAATATATCGTACAGTGCGATGGGGTGCTAGGACTTACTGGACGAGAGTGAGCATAATAGCCTTGGGAACCATGTCTATCATGGTTCTCTTGACAATATTGAAATATGAAGCAATAAGCAGTTTGATTACCTCGACCTCAATGTTCTCACGTTCTGAGAGAGTACCCGAGGCCTTAAGCGATGGGGGAGGGGCCTCCATTGCCGCGGCCTTCTTCTTGTTCTTTGCGGCGAAAAAACTGCCGAAGAAGCCACCGTTGGTCTGGTCCATGCCCTCTATCGAAGGGCTGCCAGCACGAGCCGGTGTAGCTGATGATGGCAAAGGTTTACCGGTCTTAGGGTCAACCTGAACGGGCTTTGCACCGGTGTGCCGCTCGTTGACGATAGCCATAGCTCGGTGACCGTTAATGAAGTCGGGATGGCCAGTATTTACGTAGCAAGCTTCCATTGCCACGAGATCCTTGACAAGCTTGTTGGTGGGTTCCATAGCCTTCTTGAAGAAACCAACGACTACACCGTGGACAGTCTCCTTGAGCTGAGGGTACCTTCGGTAAAGCGCCTTGGTGAGCAGCTGGGTAAGGATACGAACGAGTTCGTCGTATACGAGAGACACACACTTCAAGCTGGGCTCCTCAAGTCGCTTGATCTGCTGCTTGACAATGAGCTCGAAGGCAGTTGTGCCGACAAACAGTGCTGGGGAGGAGCCGGACGAGTTGTACAGGATGGTTCGGATATCGATATCCTTGACCATATCAAAGGGATCGACTGCCTTCACACCGTTGGAGTACAGTTCATGGAACACGAAGCTGATTCTGGCACCACCAGACAGCTCTGTGCTCGACAACTCGCCGTTGTTTCCATCCAATACAGTCCGCCACTCGTTTGTGAATTCCGTAATGATGTTGAGGACGATATTTGAGCTGTTTCCCAGCATGGACGGGCCCAGACTATCCAGCTCAGCGCTGTACTTTTGCAGAGAGCTTGAAATCCTCGCCTTGATGTCTGGCAAGGTTTGCTTGATGTGCATCATGAGGATCAGGTTGAGCTTTCTCGCCAGGTACGGTGTGCCGCAGTAGGAACTCTTGTTACGGTAGGCCTTGTGGTTCTCGAAAAAGTTCTTCTCTGCCTCGAGAGATGCCATGATAGGTTTCTTGTTGTCGATGTCTCTCTGCCCTCTGTTGACTACAGGGACATATCCAAGTCGCAGGGGGATGATACGGCCGGCCAAGATGTCGACAACATCGGTACCCTCGTCCATCAGATCAACCTTTGTCAGAACACCAATGGTCCTCTGTCCCTCCGGGTCGACCTCTCGAGCAAGCTTCAGACCATCCGAGTTGGCCAAATCTTGATTAGCCGCAGTGACGGCGAGGATGATGGCATTGGACTTTCCAATGTACTTCATAACCATATCTCGAATCTGTCGCTCGATGTCGCGCGGCTGGTCTCCGACAGGCACCTTGGTCAGACCAGGGAGATCGACCAAGGTCAAGGTGAGAACGTTCGGGGAGTAAACTCGCAGGTTGATGGGAGAGGGTGATATGCCGGCATTGCGACCGACTTTGGCCTCTGTCTCCCTGCTGATCTCGTCGCGGATTTTATTAAAGTCGTAAAACTTCTGGCCAGGAATGTGCAGGAATTCGCCCCACTCGTCTTGGTTGGCCGCCTTGTCTGTTGAGTTGGAGACCTCCTCGTTGACGCCGTTCGCTTGCCCCGTCCCAGGTCGGTTGATGAGCTGTAGTACCAACGGTCGTCTCGTCACGATTCCAGAGCCTCGAGGCAAGCTGTAGTATTGATGTCAGTGGCCTGCGTGACCGCAAGGGGGGTATCGTTGCATACAAATCTCTCCCAACAATGTTCTCCAGCACGGAACTCTTGCCGCTCGACTGACTGCCGACAACGGCGATCTGGGGCAGATCGATGGGGTTGTTGACACCGACTGTTGCGAACACATCTTGAAGCTTGTTGACGAGTCTGTGGGCGGAGGAGTGTTAGCAGGCGACCAGTACGAATCAGGGATGGGAGCGATGCGTCGCAAAGGGGCCATGTACTTGATGAGGGCCGGGTCCGAAATGCCACCAGGCGTGGCCAAGCTATCCGCCATGTTGGGTCTTTTTGTATTGTCTTGAGGCTGCCCAGAAATACTATTGAGGGTAGCGGTCTGCAGGTTCTAGGTGCTGTTGTTCTTCGGTTGGTATGTTGCAGCTCTTTGGGTAACGGGTCGGTCGCCGCCTAAATCAGCTGGTGGGGCTTCCTCTTCGAGGTTGACAAGATCCTTTGTATCTCCTTTCTTGTCGATATCAAGTGAGCATCTGTAAGGTGGTGACAACTAATGAATCGTTTTCACGAGGATGAAAGATGGTGTGGGCAAATAAAAGCAGAATGTGACGTTTATCTTGGTACAAGTATGCATTTGATGACTTAGGACGGGACAGGTGCCAGCCAACGCTAGGATCAACCAGAGTTATGGGTGACGCGCGCTTGAGTGTGGCTCCCTGGTCAGTGCCCTCATGGTCAGTGCCCTGGCCCATTTGCTCTATCTGCAAGTGATACAAGCACATTCCCTACCATATCTCGCGGAGATAGAGCTTCCAGCCTGGAAGAGAGGGAGTGTGCTGTGTGCAATCACCTGTTATCCGTGCTTGTCATATCCTACTTTGGAATACCTTCCTTGTATATATGGTATACGAATGGGGTGAGATGCGTCCTCGACAACCCCGAAGTCTGTGATACGCAGAAGTCGAATAATTATCACTGTTCGTGCAAAGTGTTATGCAGGTAGGTATTCTCGAAAGAGGCGGATGGTCCAGATTCAAAGTAGGCTGCAATGATGTTGTGAGAGTTGTGTTGATTGACATCTGAACTACGGGGTCAGCCGAGAGTTATTCTAAGTTTGCTCTCTCAGACAAGCATGCGGTACCCAATAATGCCGCACCATTACAAACGGGCAACGTCTCATCCTACTATTTCCCGTTCTTCGCCCTAGATGGGAGGGAACCAAGGCAACCATCCTGGCCAATGCATCGCGACCAAGATTTCTTCACCCCTGATCTGTATAAAACTATGATTACCTACCTCGGGTAGCAGGTGAAGAATAAGCAGCTGAATCAAGTCCCCGACTATACAACGCCCAAAGGGCTTCTAATATCGTATGACAGCGCATAAATCGCCCCAAAAGAAATCCGCTCCCCTGTCATGTCGTAGTACCCTACCTCCATGATGGAGGATGCCTGGCCCAATTATACGCCATGCCAATGGATGGAAGACGGGGTAACAACATGTCGAAGAGGTACGCCCTGAGGTATCGACTCTCAAGCAAGAGGCCACAGTAGCCGACACATAAGGGGATGTCGCCATAATCAACCGAATTCGCCGAACCATGCTGGTGGTGTATCATCAAAATGCAAAGTCCAAAGGCCGTGAAAAGAGATGGTGCATATTGTGAAGGATCTCCTAAGCCTCCCCCATCTCTCCACGCCAACCGTTCGAGCTTCGGCCAGTCTCATGATTATGGTGTGTAGCTTCGTTGTGAGATCGCCGCCATTCGTTATTGGACCATCTTGAAGGATAGTTAGCACACGACACTAGCACAATTCTTGGAGTCAAGTGGGGATCGTACATCTTTATCTTCCCGTCATCGCCGCAAGACGCGAATAAACAGGGGTCAGTGGGGCTCCAAGTAACGGCGTTACATCTGGGATGGTGGCCGTTCAACTTCTCGATGGGCACGGCACTGGCCTTATGCCAAATGTTGATCAAGCCATCTATGTTTTGCAGTCAGATAAGCGTCAAACCCTAGCGGTGCAGAATATCTTACCTTCACTACCGCTTATAACGAAGCTCTCGTTGGCTCCCCCAAATGCAGTTCGAATCAGGTAGTCTCCTCCAGTATGTCCTGAGTAGGTCTGTACAGGTTCTCGGTTCACGAGATCAATTAGGCGCGCAACACCATTTGTGTGGTTCACCAAAAGATATCTCGAGTCTTGACTGATACTTATGGAAGTCAGTCGGACTTGAAGGTCCATTTTGTATGCAAGTTCGCGAGTAACAAAGTTGTAGACGTGGATGTGGTGCCGGTCGTCCATGGCTACCAGCCAGTGCCCATCTGGCGATACTGCCAAGTCCTCGACCCTGTGGGCGTTGGCCCAGTCGAAAACTTTGTCGCCGTTAAGGTTCCATTGGCAAATACTGCGCGTCTTGTCTAACGCGCCAGTGATGAATGTGTGGCCGTCTGCAGCCCAGATACAACTGCTGACAGGCTCGGCAAAGCGTTCCAGCTTCCTGATCAGGTTTCCGGTCTGCCACATAACATCAGCTCTCAAGTTTGTGAATGTGATGGCAGACACTTTACTCACGTGAGGGTCCCATAATCTCGCATGTCGATCTTGACAACATGTTACGAGCATGGAGTCATCCCAACTCCAGGCGACATTACCGACTCCGGCATCGTGGTCTTTGAGATAGTGCACCGCTTTGAACGACGGGACGTCCCAAATGATGACTTGTTTGTCGCCACCGCAGCTGGCTAGTTTGGTCCCGTCATGAGAAAAGACCACTTGCCAGACCTCCCCGGTGTGGTCATCGAGCTCTATGATGTTTTCTGACGGGAACTGCCGCCGGTCACAGTTGTGATCCGCGTACAGAGATGGCGAGTCGGAACTGGAATGGTACATGCACATGCCGATTTGGCTCTGCTTGACTTGATGCAGGAGAACGGCCAAGCGATGCTCTGGGAGCATGACTGACGCCGATATGCATTCTGCGACAAAATCAGCTACACCCGAGCGAGTACAATGGGATATTTTATGGCCGGGTTCCCACTTACTGGAGAGTTCGGATAACAATATCTGACGGGACTGTCCATAAGCCCCATCCCACTCCGATTTCGACTTGAGGTCATCCGGGGACTGACACATGAGAAGGCTAGAAAGAAAGTGGAGTTTGTGAGTATCTTGATACAGGGGCGTCAGTTCAGTCCGGAGTACCGTCAAGGCCCTGCTAGTTTCCCTCTGCTCCAGCAGCTCCAGGAACTTTTGCTGTCGTATCCAGAAGCGCATTACGTTTCTGTCTGTGCCAGGTGCCAGCACTAGGCCATTCCCATTTTGATTTGACCTGTCTTCAGGGGTTGCGGCACCAAATAGCAGCTCCTCAGCTTCATCCCATGCTCCTTCTAGCACCGCATTTCTGAAAGCTGCGACCGTTGGGCTCTCAAGTTCGTAACCACTGTCCCGACTGACGCTCTGCGCAGCCGAGTGGTAGCCCATGTCCGACAAAGCTTGTATGAGTATCCTGGTCACCTCCTCGCGGTCATGGCCGAGGTACGTGTCTGGCGGTCGGGATTTCGAGGACCCGTTGGTGGAAACAACGGGTTTGTGAGTTCCATTCGCGCTTGCTGCCGGTACTGTCCGATGATGCGACTTCCCATTGGCATATGCTCGTTCAGTGCCGTTCGATGCCGCCTGGCCATCACTGTCTGCTAACATGGTGTCCTCGGCCCGTCTGCGTTTGGTCCGGTGGTGATTCGGAGGGGAGTTTCGAGAAGCCGAGGCTTCAGCAATCTCGTCCGTCGAGTCTTGAACAACGGACTCGTCGTCTGAGGCTCGTCGCCTCCTACCCAGAACTTGGTGACGTGCTGAATGTGTACCGAATGCTGGCGGAGACTCGACTGGGAAATTCGGTGTAAGTGAGGATTGACTCGGGGTACTATCGACGGATTCGGTCGTATTAGGAGCAGAGAGGACTGTGTTGGTAGGAAGAGGAGGGATCTGCGGAGTGATTGGGTCGTCGGACGTGGATGGGGTGAATATGGGAGGCTGCTGGGCAGCCACTTCGACGACTGCGGGAAGTTGACTCCCGCAGCGAACAAGGTTTGGAGAGGGTTATGACGGCCGGGTTGGACAGATAGGTTGGTGTATAGGCCGTTGGTTTTTGCCCGTAAAACCAAACTAGGGTAGTAGAAACAATAGGTAGGCGAGGCAGCTATGGCAGGTTGCCAGCGACGATGTGAAATGAGCACTGAACAATGGCTGACCTCATGTCAAGGTGGACCGTGAACCTAAAGCCAAGGAAAGGTAGAAAGGCAACTAAATATCCAGTGTTGCTCGTAGTTGCCGAGAGAGAGGATTCGAGATGACAGTAAGTGCGTAAATCGGATCTGGACCATGAGGTTGCTGGCTTCTGTCTAGCACGTTCTCGAGGTTTACGTGTCGGATGCTTTGGAGATGTTCGGAGGCTATGGTGGTATGGAAGGTGCTCAGGTGCTATTGCTTGAATGACAGGCCCTGGTTAGTACAGCACAGCACAGCACCCTGCCCAGGAGGGATGCTGGGGGAGAATAAAGTACCTAGGTACTGATGGGGCACAGGGCGTTGACAGATCCGGCGCGCTCTTGCCCTTGCTGATTGGTTATCAGAGTGGGTGCCGTAATGCCTGTGGCTTGGGGCGAGCGGACTCCTTGACTCCTTCCCGCGAGTGCCGTTCAATGTTTGCAACGATCTTGTTACACCCGCAAGTTCAGTTTGTGTGGTTCAGTTTGTGTGTATTCTCCCGATTTAGTCTTGCTTGATCTGGATGTTAAATTTGCGCCTACTCGCTTTATCGAAGGCGAAGTACTTTTCAAGTTGGACATTTGAGTTGGTAGATGTCCTAAACTATTGCTTCCGTTAGGTGAACTCAACAATGGCTCCGACATCCCTAGCTCGCCGAGGGGTAACTCTTGCGATAACGATAACCAGAATCTCCACACCCGGATTGCAACTTGTGACCACTCAGTCCCCAGCTAGCAACCGACCTTGGACAGTCAGGCGCCCTATGCGTTACGTATCACTCACGAACTTGATTGCCTGTGCCGTCCAAGTACTCACCTGCTTAGGTAGGCATGCTACTTGGAGTAGCTGATACGGTTATCATCAGAGATCGGTGTGTTGCAAAGGCACAAGGCACAACAGGTCTAACGAGTTCCTGTGGAAGGCAATGGCGCAACCATGATGGATGGGTTCGATGATCTCTCGAGGTCTACATAGCTCTCCTGCCGAGGACGATGATGGGCGGTTGCTTTCGCTGTACCATACTGAAGAGCTGACATATCACATGTTAGGCTATCTCATATATCGAATGAGACACCATGTCAAGTCCCTTGCTTATCGAAGCCGCAGCAAGCTACTTAACTACAGTTCGAAGTCGGATAAGGACGGTCAATATGCAATGCATCTACATAAAGCAATTCCTAGTTGTCAGCTCTCCTTGAGTTTATTAATCAACTGCAGTATGCAGGTATAAGGGCAGTAATCCGAACGCATTTTTACTTGACACTCAATCAACCACTGGCATTTCTTGGTCAAACTCGGGCACTCTGATAAGGGTACTCACTCGTTGTTCCCCGTGATCGGAACCAGTGGTTTCATCCTTCAATCCGTTGTCCGATGGCTTCGTCAAAGGCTTCTTCTCCCATCTTCTTTCGGCACTCGAACCTAGCGGTTCTTCCTCATAATAGGTAAAAGCACAATCTGCACGGTAGGTCTAGTATCAGTCAGGCATGTAGGATGCAAGTGGGGCCGTGAGCCTATCGAGTGGCAGGATCGGGCGTGGCGGTTGATAGAACGTAAGGAGCAGTTGAAGACGGATGACTGGGCTCATGGGGATGGCAGTGGCCGATCTGACTGCGTCGTCGTCTGCGGTAGTGAGAAAGTCGTCGGGCTAAGTGGGAACGGGAAGTTTCGTTGGTACGTAATGGGTGTGAACGACGGGTGGTTTGCCAGGAAGAGGGAAAGAAACTCGGTTGAAAGTTTGTTCTGAAATGGTGGTTTTGCTAATTGTACTTACTTCCTAGCATTTTTAATGATTACTGTCTCGAGACTCGAGGGAGAATCACCGTGGGAAACGATGGACTAAACGGCTTGGGTGACATATCGACCCGATAAACACCTCTCATCAGTTATATCGGCTTGCAAACGAATTATACGATGTCTACCTCCTCAGCCTCGCTTACATCTACTGATCCCATTCACAGTTTCTCCTTGCCAGCACTTAAAACCTCATCTTTCGCAAACTGGTAGTAGTAATCCAAACTTTGTGGATTCAACAGCGTGCCACTGGGCTTGATGATATGCCCTGACACAATCTGCTTGACCGGAAGCTCGACCTTCTTCAGGTTGACCGTCGTCTATCACATCGCGTCAGAAAACAGTAATTTTTCCCCGCACAATGCAGCAAATTCAACTTACAGGGATCTCCGGCGTCTCGAACACATATTTCGGAACATGCCTTTTCGACAAATCCCTCTTGATAGCCTCCTTAATCTCATACACCAGCTGCTTGTTGAATCTTTGCCCCGGCCTCATCAGACAGAACAGCATCACACTCTCGTCGTTATCCTGCGGCCTCCGTTGACCCACGCAAATCGAGTCCACCAACCGGTCCGGGAAGTGCCTCTCCAAAACGGAATATATCTCGGCCGAACCAAAGCGCACTCCCGAAGGATTGAGCACGCCGTCTGCACGACCCAAGAATGTCATGTTCTTTGTCACGGGGTGGATGACGACAAAGTCCCCGTGAGCCCAGACGTGATCGAACCTGGCAAAGTACGACGAGTGAAGCTTTGTCCCCGGGGCGCCAGGGGGATGCTTGTCCCCCCACAAGAAGGCCGGAACACTGGGGAATGCGGCGGTGGCAACTAGCTCTCCTGGCGTTCCATCCGGAACCTCTTTTCCTGGTCCATTCGGCAGCAGTGAATCGTACACGGCGATGGCCGTTCCTAGGCTCGGCCCCTGAATGCCACCCTGGTACACGGGTGTCAGTTGATTTCCAATGGCAAAGCACCCAGCCTAAACAGATAGTTAGCATCGTCTCAGGAGCAAAGGGGTTAATGGAGTTGCAGACATACAATATCAGTTCCGCCTGACATATTGGCCAGATGAGTATGAGCAGGAAATCCTTTCTCATAGAACCACTTAAACAACTGCTCAGACAAAACCATGCCAGTACATGTGACGACCTGCAGCTTGGAGAGGTCGGTAATCTCTCTCGGCAAGATGCCAGCTTTGGCAACTTCGTGCATCCACCGGGGACTAATACCCAACCTCGTGACTTTCTGGTCCCCAATAAGCTTGATGAAGGTCTGAAGGTCTGGCTGGAAGGGCGAGCCGTCGTAGAAGACGGCCCTTGCACCAGAGAGGAGCTGCCCAACGTTGGCTAGGTACATGATCCATCCTGTCGTCGTGTACTGCAGCGAAACCGTATCCTTGTTCACACCTTCGTGTATCACGCCCTCTTTCGTGTGGTTGATGAGGATACCTCCCACGGTGTGCACAATGGCTTTGGGGATGCCAGTAGTTCCAGACGAGAAGCAGAGGAGGGAGGGCTCGTGAAATCCAATCCGTTCAATGGGTGGGATGGGCCCACTATTATCAATGAACTTGAGCAGTGTCTGTGTTCTTGGAATGTTGCTGATGTCTAGTTCGTATTGAAAGCGGCGGATGGAGACGAGTCCTTGAAATTGATCGCAGTCTTTCATCCCGTCCATGATCTCAACCATCTTCTGCCGCAAGTCGACGCGTTTGCCGTTGTACAGTGTTGCATCATCCATGAAAATATACTAGTCGCTGTCAGTATTTATGCGTAGTGCTGCCGTCGAAGCGATCATCTACGCCGTACGTACCCGTGGGTTGATTTGTACCGTCCTTTGCAGGATTCCCGGAGTTCCCATGTCGGTTGAGCCAGAGCTGAATATGGCGCCCAGCCAACTCGTCGCAGTAAAGAGAATCAGAGTCTCGATACTGTTTGCAGCAATTACCACAACTCGGTCACCCTTCCTTACTCCTCCCTTGTACATTGCAGCGGCATATTTGGCGGTCAGACTGCGGTACATGACCCATGTAAGCTGGCGTGTCTCGCTCACACCCTCTCTTACTTCGGTTACAGCAATTTTGCGGTCTTCCTTGCCGACATTGCCATGGTGATCAATGGGATCGTCAACGGAACGGCTCCAAAGCAAATTCTCGGCGAAACTGACTTGCAGCCCCTCGAACCATCGGGGAACGCTGTCAATGGGCTTCGTCTCGTCCACCGCCTGTTTGAACGATCCAGTGTGGATCAGAGGCACGAAGTTGAATACTTCGGAGTGGAATTCCGAACGCTTGGTTATGGAATATTGGTACAAGTCCCAGAAGGTCTGCGGTTTCATGAGTCTCCTGGCCAACTCGCCCCGCAAAGTAGTTCTACTTACTTTCAAGTCAAGACTGTGTTTCTTGTTGACGTTCTGCATGAACCGATACATCTCTGTTTCCTTGGGGTTGGGATGCTCCCAAAGCTTTTTTGGTATTGGCATTGCCATGCTGGGCTAGCTACGATGGAATGCCGGTTCACGGGCACAAACAGTGTCTGACGGCTATTATATAAGAATATAGTTGTTTCAAGGCCAGATGGCAGCGTCTCGATCCGTCCGTAAGATGGTGACATTCGGTCCTGGAGATCTTGAATCAGCGTAATCCGGAGCTCTTCACACTGCTTTCGGCTCTGTCCGGCGAGGTCATTAGACGGGAACTAACTGCCTAGTAGTAGCAAGGCTGGCTATTCAAAGCAAGCCGAATGAAAGCATGATGCTTTGAATGAGGGCGATTTCGGGCCACGGGTATTATCCCCGTCGCTTACATGGTGTCAGGTTCTCCAATTATCCTCCCCGCACTACCCCAGACGAACTCCGCATACTTTTTTAATCCAGCGCGAGCAGTCATCGGTAGTTCTGGCCACACCGGAACCCCATACATACGTCAATAAACCCACAGAGCCTCCGAAAAGCTTATTCGTAACATGGTGCAAAAAAACCGTGCCTCCTCTGCAACTTGTTCGTGCTTTCACATCCCCCCCGGTTAAGTTGTGCAAGCAAAGCCATTCAGCCGTTTTGTCTCAATAACATTGCCGTCTCTGTCTAGACCGTTTGTAATATCACGTACGTATTGATCCGCCTCGTTCTGATGCTCAGACTCCGTTATGTTAGCACAAACGTCAGTATGTGACGTGAACTTGACAATTGGGACCAGTGTGATATACTTCGTGGTAATTCGAGTTGCATCTGACTGCAAAAAGCGATATTGACCGCCACGACCTCAACGACGGGATCTCATTGGATTGGCACGGCTTCGTGTGGAATGCGGATACCAGTGAGCGAGAATGAGCGACCAGGCTTTAGTAACGAATAGAGATGGGAGCTAGTTCCACAGTTATCGTAGCGATTTTGGATACAGGGTGAAGAAGTAAGTAGATTCATAAGACATTCGCTGCTATCATACACCTTAAGAGTGTCACGGCTCTCATCCGCTCTGGGTGAGGCCCACTGAGTGATAAGATACGCCGACTTTTTAGGCCGCCCCTGCACACGTACTTGTACATAGCTACATGATCGGACAGGACCTCTGCCCTTCTTTACGGTACAACAAAATATAATAGTTGATGAGGGATTCAACCCTCAGATGATGACTCTGTACAGATCCTGTATTGGTTACGATGCTCAATGCGCAGTGTGATGTGTGTATTGACTGCTCGGAGTGCTATGTAAAAAGTTACATCTAAGGTAGGTAGGTAGGCAGGTGCCGACCTTTTTATCTACACAAGCGATTTCACTGCCTTAGGCACCACCTCAGGCACCACCTCAGGCACACATATGGCGCTCAAACCCACAGTTGACCCATAAATATTTCCCGCTAGATCCGGTAGTTATCTCGTACGAAGACACAGCACTTATAATATAGTAATCCGTTCTCCTAGCGCTAGGTGCTTAGTACGTCGTTTACTTCAGTATTATTCTTCAGTCACTGCTATCTAATACCTCGACCTTAAGTTATGCGACTTGCCAACTGCAGGCTCCTGAAATTTGTTTTAGCTATCGAACGCTACTATGATGGTCCTAGAGACAGACATGCATTAAAAACATCGTCTTACTACCTACCTCACTAGTTAACTGTACCAATTACTCGCAAAGACTACCTTTTATCTCTCGTCAAACAAGATAAGTAAATGAATGAATCATTTATTATTTTAGGCAATGCCTTAGTCCTCATCCTCGGCCAGCTCAATTATCTTTTGCGAACAGTTATACACTAGGTCAGGTTGTCATAGGAGGGCTCGCTTCTCCTCGTCAATATTCTCCCTCCAGTTGAACATAAATGTATCATCCGTCGGATAATTCATAGCTCGATATATAATCTCTAGGGGTCGCCAGGAGTGAAGTAAAGGGGTTGGACGTGGCCCTCGTCCTCACTGTCCGACTCGCCCAGTTCATAATCCTCACATTGAATAACGATTACCAGCCAGAGTAAGAGACCACCTCAAGCCGAGGATCCCTTTCTTCTGACTAGCTGTAGGTCCCACAAGCACACTAAACGAACGACGTTAGCTTGCGAAGTCATGAGCCGAGAAGATATCCAAGGGTACACGGATTTCGCTTTCGATAAATCAGGATATGATGTCGATATGGGACAACTTCACTAATGAGATCATACCTGGAAGGAAATATCTTTTCAAAAGTGAATTACAAGAAGCAATGGCCATCGTGCATAAGAGGTAGAATATCTCTATAAGTGAAATTGTAAGAGCCTCGTATGCTGTCGGTATTAGGTATAATGTCCAACGCAATCGCCTGTGCGTATGCAGGTCGCATCCTGGTTGTGGCCATGTATATCTCTTTGTTTTGCAGGTTCGTTTGAGGCCTGAGCTGAACTTATTCATGTGCCGGCCTCAGACTGCTTAAGAACTAGGGATGTCGATTTGAAATCAGATGATGAAGCTTTGCTTACTTCGAGACCGTGGGACAGGATGTTGCATCGGCTTGCAAACCAACCACCGCGTTCCCATTCTCCTTTGACATAGAGGCAATTGCTACGTGTGTCATCGTCAAACATTCCGGTTAGCAAGACGTTCAGTCTCTTGAAGTTGATTGGCTTCAATATCCAGCCGTCAAAACCAGCATTTATGTAGACTGCTTTCTCCGACTCTGCGAGAGATGCCGATACAGCAATGATTGGCACCCTACCTTGGTGTTGTGCTAAGGATGACAGACCGAAGCACTCCTCCGACTTTTCGAACGCCCTTATTATTTTAGTACTTTTCAAGCCATCTACGATGGGCATCTGTAAGGTCGAGTCAGCACATAGTTTACTACCACTTCTACTCCACATTTTAATAGAGCCCGAGACGAACCTGTATATCCATCAAGATCACATCGAAATCTTGGGGCTTGTCGATGTATACCCTCGCACAATCCTCACCATTGGCGGTAGCTGAAACCGCATGTCCGGCTGTTTCTAAGCGTTTTCGAATGATCATCATGTTGATGGGATCGTCCTCGGCAACGAGAACGTGTAATTTGCCACCAGTTGACGTAGATGCCGAAGCGTTGGTGTAGCTACTGGTTACTGTCGATGGAAGCAAAGTTGGCTTGTCGTGATACTTGTGAGGCGCTCTGACATATCCCATCGGGGTTTGCGTATCCGTTGGTGATTTTGTTGTACATCGCCCGGACTGGGAATGCTTACTTCCAGTGCTGAACGGACGTCTATCACTATTCTCAGGCTGCGGTACGTTGCTGGTGATAGACTCTCCACACAAGAGCGACTTGGAGGAGGTTTTCGGGACTTGGCGTTGCTGTCTTATCTCTTGAAACATCGGGTCTCCAACAGGGTAAGAATTTTGAATTGCATCAAGCAGGCGTTCACCATCGGTATCCTTCCTAACACCACAAACAGGACTGCCGATTATACTAGTCCCATTTGGCATAGCGAGAGCGTGGTCCAAATTGGCATTAGTCATCATAATAGGACTTCGACGGTCAACGAGTGTCACCTCGCCAGACTCCTTAGGGTGTGGAGTGTTCGTGGTCGTGGCTGCACTTGGTTGTGCTCCAAGGATGATATCGTTAGTACTAGCGTTGTCATTGGCAGCATTGTTGACTAGACCTAACGGCAGCTGTAAGACGAATCGTGACCCCTTGCCTTCTTTCGATTTCACTCGAAGCTGGCCACCCATGTTTTGAATGATTCTTGCTACGATGGCCAAACCAAGGCCCATAGTGCGATTATCCCCAGACTTTCCTACTTTATCTCCGTTGCTAGACTCGTCCGCATGCAAAGACACCTGTTCAAAGTCTCGGAAAAGCGCATCGAGTTGTTGGTAGCTCATGCCGCGCCCGGTATCTTGGACTGCAACCTCGAACTTAACCCTGAAATTGATGATTTCTGCAGCATAGCACTCTACTTTGATGCGCCCCTGAGAAGTAAACTGGAAGGCGTTCTCTACCAAATTGGTAATTATCTGACGTACTCTGCGTTGGTCGCCGCGGACAAGACGGGGTAAGCTCGGGTGCTCGATTATTTCGTAGTCGATGGTCTTTCTCTTCGCAACATCCGTGAAGGGCTCCGTGGCTTCCTTGATGCACGCCATCAGGTTGAAGATTTCGTCCTTGATAAGCTCTTGTCCTTCCTCCGTCTTGGTTAAGTCCAGCAAGTCATTGATGACACAGATTAGTGACTTAGACGCCGAACGAGACTTTACAATATTGTCCCTGGTCTCCTCGTCAAGATTGTCTTCCAGCGCGATTTCGAGACAATTGATAATAGCGTTCAGGGGCGTTCGGAGTTCATGCGCTGAATTTGCCAACAGCAGTTGAGTTTGCCGACTGAGTCTGACCGCGGTCTCTTTTTGTTTCCAAATCTCCAAGAATTTGCCTATATCGCGTCAGCGGTTGCAGACAACATCATATTCACCACATAGAGTAATCCTAAGTTATTAAGGAGATATATGAGGCAACATACCATAGACTAGGCAGAGAACTGCCGCAGTTTCGATTTGTTCACTGGACCATTCTTTGCATTTGGAACTGTCCACCTCGTGCCACACTTCGAAACTTGGTCGCGGCTCGAGGAGCTTAGAAGTTCCTTCGTTAATAACGTTTTTATAAGGGTTTCCTGCCCACTTAACCTCTACAACCTGCCCTTTGCGTAAGAACACAATGAAGTCCTGCCCGTCTGAGCTGAGAGGCACATACAGAAGACCAGCGACGGTGGAGAAGCCTGGGGGGTATCGCAGTTCGGGGAAGTCGTTTCCAATATTTTGCGTCGTTATCACCGACGTGAACTTTTTGATACGAAGGTACTCGAGCACTGCAAGAACTTCTTGGGAATCTTCGGGTTGTCCCATAATGCTTGTCTCCCCGAGTACATACAACATGCCACTGTTAGCATCAAACAGTTTTAACAGTTCTTTCGAAGAGGATATAATGTTTCCGGTCGGATTGTTGTCGTTAGGTATAGTGTTGATCAAATTCCTTGCCTCCAAACGTGAAACGTAGGATAGCCGCTCGAGGTTCCTTGAGGCTATATCTCCAACGAGTCTACATATCTTCCGGATTGGAAACGCAACTCTCATCCCATGAGGTCCGTATGTGTGGCAGGTTATCAAGCCCCAAAGCTCATTGGAAGCAGTGATAGAGATGGAGAGGGACGCTCGCACCGCCATGTTGGTGACATATTTCCGATGAAATGGCGACAAGGCACGGAGGTAGGAATGAGTTAGATCCAGAGGCTGTTTTGCATCTTCCACCGACCGGTATACAAGTCTGGCGGATTCCAAATCTCTGTTGTACAAAAGACGAACTTTGTTGATCTTGTACAGTTCCCGCGCCTGCTTTGGGATATCGGAAGCTGGGAAACACAGACCCTTGTACAGATTTTGAGAGTAAGCCAGATCAGCAACCTCAGTAATGACCTTCCCGTTCAAGGAAGAATCGAACTGATATATCATGACTCTATGAAAGCCCGTTAGTTCCTTAACGATGTCAACGACAATCTCCAGGAACACGTCCAAATTGGGGGCCGACCCCAACGACTGCTCTATCTGGGACACGAGATCGATAGTATCCATGGCGTCTATTTCTTTCCGTGGGTTTCGCAGATCTATAAGATGCTGTCGAAGTACCTCGATCTCCTTGTTGGATTCCTGAACGGCCAGGTCTTGGTTTGGAGTGTTCTTTGGCGGAGATGGTTTCATTTCATCCGAGGGCCGGAGAGGATGATCGCAGTCATCCTGTAACTCAAACTCGCAAATAATCAGATTGGAGTGACTGGAGGCAATATATATAGCACACCAGAGCTTGATGCTTTTGTCTCTTGGTTGCTGCATGGATATGCTAAACACAGCGGGCTCATTCGTGACGGGATTGCTATCCTCGTTGCGTATTGAGCGGATTCGATAGCGTATTTTATCAGCTTCCTCTTCCTTAAAGACGTCTAGGAAACTGTTCAGGGAGAACAGTTCTTGAGGAGAATAACGGACGATGCGCCCCGAGTTCTCGCTGGCAACACGAACCGAGAAGCGGCCATCGAACTCTTCCCTTAGCCCAACTAGGAGTCCAAATCCCTGAATAGCTCCTGGAGTATGGATGGGCTCATCCTCACATCGATGGAGCTCAAGGTCCCTGCCAGTGATGACAGCATGGCCCTCGTCAGAAATGGCGTATGTGATCCGCGCCGAACCCAAGTTCTCACCGAAACTTGAAGGCGAAGCGATGCCCGAGCTGTCAAGCTGGATGTCAGGCTGTATTCCTGTGGCTTTCGAAAAGCGATTGTCCCCAGTCCTGTCAGACGCACTTGCACTCAAGGAAGCATTCTCAAAGACAAATAGGTTGGGATTGTGTCCTTCGCCCTGCAACACTGAACTGCACAATAAGTCGGATAATATGCCGTTCCTTTTACCTTTTGCAGCTACATCTCTCTTCTCCAGTGAAGATTCCATACTTGACGAGACCGGTGGTTCCGATTTAGTACGCCTCACTTTGGCAGGTGATTTAGGGTCGATCCGTGGATTGCTAGGCCAAGGACGGCCATCCGGTGTACTCTCATTGCAAGAGGAATATCTATGTTCTCGTAGAGTTGGCGGCAGAACGCAGAGCATTGGCTGCTTCTGGTTGACGGTGACAATAGATCGAATGGGAAAGACACGGTCTGCGGAATTGGAGATACTGTTGATGCTTTCAAAGCCTAACTGGAGGTCGGAATTGTGACTCCACAATAATAGCGCAGCCGAAGATGGAGCCACAAGCCTGTCAATATTAATCATGAGGGTGGGAGTGCAATCAACAGCATCGGCTGGTAGCGAAGTGGGCTCGCCAGAGAAAAGATTATCATGGTCGGAGTCTTGGTCGCGGCTGTTGAATTTTTCAACTTCTGTAACGCTGTCTCTTCCGTCCACTCTCTGCACAAAGTTAAATGAACTTTATCGCCGATGGCAGTATGAGGTTTCTTACTGGTTTGGGTGTCGTTGATTGGGGAAGATGAATCTGCAGTGAGGGTTCAAGCGAACCTGGTAGTTGTTGCTCTTGAAGTCGATCGTCAACCGGGTTCCGCTTGGACTCCATATTGGCTTCGGAGCCCACTTGAACAAAGTATGATAGTCTCCGATTCGTTATTAGTTCAGAAGTCCACTTGGCAATGCCTGTAAGGGCGTATGACCAGTAAGTAGTCGAACAGCTGATCATTGAATATGAATTATTACAGCGCTGACGGCGATGACGTACATTCCTCCACCTGATTTGATAAGCACGGCCTAAGCCTAAGCCTCTCGTACCTCCTTCCCTACATTACTTGGTGGGAGACTAATTTGGGACAGACGCGATTAACAGAAAATCCGCGTTGTACCGACAAAACACTATATTTGCAAATATCTTCAACACCTGTATTTTTCTCAACTACTTTGATAATAACCAAAAATATTTATAGGTAGATGATTAAATTCCCTAAAGGCGGTTAAAACCGATATTGCGCAGAACGCCTTGCATAACTATCAGTTTTGAGGTTGATTGCCATATCAGATATCACAACCGATCCGTGACCTCAAGGAAGGTTACCCTGTACCTGTAAATGCGATAAGATAGCCAACCCAATGTATCCTGCTGACTGGTGACTCCTTTCCCGGCAACTCCAGAATCATCGGCCCGCGATCTCAAATGTTTTTTGTAATACCCGGCTCGACACCTTCCAAAATACCAAGCAGTTCATCGTAAGCCCTTTTCTGAACCCTCTTGCCCTCCTCACTGCGCACAAAGCGACTCGGCTCCATCATCCTGCAGTCACCAAGGTACTTGCCATGCGTCTCCTCCCCAGCCAGTGCAGCCGAAACCAGGGTTCGCGATCCCATTTCGGACGTGCGCGCAAGCAGCAAGAACCCAATTGCTATAATCCACGATATAGGCCACGTAATGTGCCGGAAAAGTTTGGACTTGCAGAGTCCTGGATGCACCAAGTTGAGGGCGACTCGTGGCTTCTTGGGTGATGACTCCATTTCCGTTGCTAGTTCGCGGACGACGAGGACCTCGAGCAGTTTGGAGTTGCTGTAGCGTCCACTCATACCCGCTGAGCCTCGGAGGGCTTCGAAGATTGAGGGGGCATTTCGTGCTCTTGTCAATGAGGTATATGCGTGGGCGTCCGAGGTAACGATAACCAGGCTCGGCACAACGTTGAATCGAGTCGCGGTGCGTCGGAGACTTGGCAGTATCAAAAGAGCCATCAGGAAGGTTGATATCACGTTGACCGTGATTTGTTGTTCGTAGCCCTCGTACTGGACGAAGTCGCCCGTTGCGACCCCTGCATTCTCAACGACTACATCGAGACGATGCAGTTTCTCGGCGCGCTGACAGAACTCCTTGACGCTGTCAAAGGAAGTGAGATCGAGTTGCCACACTTCGGCCACTCCGGTCCTGTTTGTTGATGTCTCGATGTCAGTCTTGGCCTGACTCCCTTTTTCGACGTTTCGGCAACCTAGAATGACCTTTGCGGCATTCAAGCGAACGAAGTGTCTTGCGGCCTCTAATCCGAGGCCCACATTGGCTCCAGTGACAATGATGGTCTTTCCCGAGCAATCCGTCTCGGGATATGGCAATGGTTTGAGTTGGTTAATTATTCCTTGGATGGGCGACCTTGTGAATGTCAATTAATTGCCTGGGAGGTTAGCTCAAGCGAAGCTATGCTGCTTACCTCTCGAGCCAAGACATATTCAAGATTGGTTATTGAGAGCTTGATTTCGTACTGAGGGATCTTCTAATGTGGGAAGATGTCAAGGGGAAGACTTGCAGAGCTTTCGAGGGAATTCGTGACGCGGGAAATCATATGAGCGTTCATGCACCTGCGAAACATGCACATTCTTCAGATGATTCACTTGACGTTTAGCTATTGAGACGTACCTATAGCTGTTAAGCTGTCAAATATTGCGCATTGGTTTCATCACATCTTCCAATTTTCACATACTTATCTAAAGATGAAACCGGCTCTTTCGATTATCCCGAGGTTAAGCTGAACACTCAGATATCCAATCCCAAAAGGAACGTGCTGAAAGTGTTCATAACGGATCGGGGATCTCGGAGCCGGACTGCAACTATGGCCGTATGATCTTCTGGGCAACACTCCAGGACACCGCGATCATAACTCCGTCAATCCGATCTGCTAATCCTTCAACTCTTAAAACACTCCGAACTTACTCCATAAATCGGCCAAGTCGGCAAAAACACCGAGTTGCATCAATTGGCGGATGAACTCCCTGTCGACATTAGCCGCCATTGGGCACCCCACGTTAACCCCAAGTGCTTCCCCTCGTCATTGTCCCGAGATGTGAGGTTAATTAGGGTCCATCAGCTCATCATGCCACCTCCACGTAGGCGGGACGAAGCGTGGCAATAAGGGTCTTGAAGACATGCTAGCCTGAAAAGTCTGGGAACCTCTCAGAAGCCGACCTTGGTATTTCCTCTTATCTCATATTCCTCGAAACTCCATACCTTCGTATTCTGATTGTCAGGTTTTTATCATCACACAATGGAGCCCAAGACCGGTCTCGTCCTCGGGTATAATGGAGTGCATCCATTCTCCAAGGTCAAGATCACAGACCGGGGCTCGGTCCAGGAGCTGCTTCGAACGCTGTTGGACCCCCTCGAGCCCTTTTTCTCGCCATTAAAGTCCCGTGTCAAATGCCCAGGCGCAACTGCTGTCCGGTTCGACCAGTCTGCCTCTGAAGTTGAAGGCATATGCCGACCACTTTGGGGCTTGGCTTGCCTATTGGCGGGTAATGGAGAGTACCACGGCACTAAATGGTGGGTTCAAGGGCTCAAGGCAGGAACTGATCCCGAGAGTCCCGAATACTGGGGATATCCACGCGATAATGACCAGCGCATGGTCGAGATGTGCCCTCTTGGTAAGCAAGTGTTTCTAAAAAGAGGGGATACTCTTGGCTAACACGGGCCAGGCTTCGCCTTGGCTGTGGCACCTGTATTCTGGCAGAACTTGAATGAGAAGGAGCGCGGTAATGTTGAGGCTTGGCTGGGAAACTCTGTAAATGAGAAGAAGTAGGTCGTTTGGCAGACTGTCCGTTGTGTGGGTAGCCAGCATATCTAACACCCATCAGCATGCCCAACACCAACTGGCTCTGGTTTCGGGTCTTTGCCAACCTCGGACTCAAGAAAAACGGCGGCAAGTTTTCTCAGGGGAGACTGGATAGCGATATCAAGCACCTCGATACGTTCTATCGGGGCGATGGCTGGTCCAATGATGGACCTGAAGGAATCCACCGTAAGTCTTTGCCATACGTTCTCAATGGGGACAGACGCTGATTGTGCGACTGGTGCAGAGATGGATTACTATTCGTCGAGTTTTGCAATTCACTTCCTCCAGCTCCTTTACGCCAAGTTAGCTGGCGACGAGGAACCAGAGCGAGCCAAAGAATTCAAAAAGCGTGCCCAAATGGCTGCACTCGATCTCGTCCACTATTATGACAATGAAGGTAAACTTACGTGTTGAAGGCCCTCTGATACCATGTTGACGAGTACACCAGGCAGATCCATTCCTTTCGGCCGCAGTGTAGGATACCGTTTTGCTATGGTCTCATTCTGGGGCGCGTTGGCGTATGCTGGGGTCGAATTACCGGCACCTCTGACGTGGGGAATGGTGAAAGGCATCGTTCTGAGACATCTGCGCTGGTGGCAAACACAGCCTGATATCTGGAGTCCGAGTGGTACACTAACAATTGGGTACTCATACCCAAATATGTATGTGAGTAACGAGTGCCGTAATGCTCCCAATGCAGATTCTGGCTGACCAGGATGCAGATGGCCGAGAACTACAACAGCCCCGGCAGCCCGGTAAGACTTTTCCTTGATCTCATGTAGGTTCCACTGGCTGACCAAATACTTATTAGTACTGGGCGTGTCTGGCCTTCATTTGCCTAGCGGTGCCTCCTGAACACCATTTCTGGACCTCTGAGGAGGAACTGCCGGGAGACAGTATTCCCAAGGTCAAAGCCCTGAAACATCCGGGGCATATCATGAGGTCAGAGACTTGTTATTGACTATCCGTCAACACCTGCTAACACCGAACATCCAGCTATCTTGGAGATCACTGCATGCTGCTTTCATCTGGTCAGGCCTGCAGTTACCCAATGAAGGGCACACACGCCAAATACGGAGCCTTCGCGTACAGCAGTGCATACGGTTATTCTGTGCCACCAGGTCTGTTTACTCTGGAACAGTACGCCCTGGCGTCTCAGCTCGGTCTCTCGGACGACGGTGGAGAATTCTGGAAGACGCGGAGAAAGTCTGAATACGCCAGGCTCGAGACACGAGACGACAAGCCAGTTCTCGTGTCCATTTGGAAGCCATTTCCCGACGTCACAGTGAAAACCATCCTGGTGCCGCCGGAGGAATCAACTCCAAATTGGCATCTGAGAATCCACAAGATTGAGGCCGGCCGCGAGGTCATGACAGCGGATGGCTCATTTGCGATATGCAACGAAAGAGCCGTCGACGGGCGCTACCTGGACCCGTACGACGCAGACAAGGGCGAGGGCACTTACCCCAAGATTATCGGGAATTACGACCTGAACACCCCCGAGGGCTGGGCCACGGGGAAGCAGGGGGCCTTTGCCGTCTCCAAAGGAGCCGTGGGCATCAAGGCGCTCGAGGATAGTGGTAACGAGGGTGAGCGCAACGCCATGCTGGTGAACGCGGACCCCAACTCCAACCTTGTCGAGAGCAGGACCGTCATCCCCACGCTGCAGCACACAGTCAAGGCAGGCGGCGTGGCTTGGTACGTCTCGGCAATCTACGCCAAACCGTCCGGGAAGGGCATCGCGCGGGGGAGTTACCTCGATGGATGGGAGAAGGTGCCTGAGGTTCCGTGGTGGGCGAGGGAGGAGAAGGGGGCGCAGATTTAATCAATCAGGCAGCCAACAAGCCTTATTCCTGCAGCACAGTTTCTTGACGTCTCAGAATTAACTGCAGCCAAGGAAATTCTCCGATATCTTGCGTGACGAACTTGATGTCTCTCTACCTTGGTCGGCGACATGTGTTTGTGTCCGACTGTGAATGCCAGACCCTCTTCTCCCCCTGATTCTATACCTAGTCAGTCAGTTCCGAAACAGGGCTTTTTGAGGTCTGGCTCGTAGCCCTCTCGGTGCCTTCGGGTCATATGATTGGAAGTAACTGGGGGAGCGGCACGCCCATGTGTGTGTACTTAAAAATTGCGGATAGCTGCAGAGAAGCAGTATGTGCCCTCGGGAACGATTGGAGGAGTCTTGGTGAAATGCGTAGGATCTACTCTAAAATCTCTAATTCGATGTCGACTAGCCTAGCCTTTTTCCACATTAGATAATTTGGCCACCGCGGCAGGAAGCGTGCGGCGAATTGATAATCTTCATGACTATCATGGCTTCATGCCCATTTCCGTTTTTATCCTGCCATCTATTGCCACGGACACGCCACAACGGCACAGTAGTTGGAAGCACATTGGAACAGGGCGTCCTGGTTCGTGACAGTTGCCCCATTGAGGACTGGGAAACCCAACCACCAAAAATTATCCCACGATGTTTTCTTCCAACAGGGAGGAGGAGTCGGCTAAACCCTCCATACCTTCCTTCGCAACGGTTAAAGGAGGAGGGTTAATCAATTTATCAACCCACTGTGACGACAACAATGTAGGTTGGCTGGATCTTATCACCACAAAAGCTTTCCGTCTTGTTTCTGACACCAATCACTGACTATGAATCAAAAGAATCCAAGAAGTTGGAAAATCGAGGTACAGTAGCAAGCATGACAAAGAGCTGACCCAACCCCGGCGTGCAGCTCCGAACCTGCATTGCATAGACGCAGGAGACGCGCATTAGAGCAATGACAACGTCTTATGTCAGTTGGTAATTCCCCAATTATCGACGACGGGAATCTAATACCTGTGTTTGTAACACCTCGGGGAGAGGCTATCAGAATAGGAGCACAGACAACCGCAACACCATTTCTGCTATGGAACGGTCGTCCGTTGCATTTCGCTTTTGTCGTGGAATTGCACTATGTGTCCCCTTCCCCCACAACCCTGGTTCAAAACTGCCTGGGTAGGTTGCTACCATGGTAGGCAAACAATCTGGCATTTTATAAACCTGCTAGAGTCCCAAGTAATGCTGTCACATTATTGATGGGAATCCGGGAGGGTATAAAAATGGTCGATTTAGCTTTGAAACGAGTATGGCTTTTTCTTCCCGACTTAAACCCCCAGCTGGTGGTCTTATCAAACCCCGGCTGCCAACATGGAAACTCCGCATTGCAGTTGAACGACAACCCAGTCGCCCAGGTCATGGTACTAGCTTCATATGCAGGTCGGCGCATGGTTGGAGACAACACGCGTCCTCCAATACAGCCCTACTGACAACCCCCCTCTGCCTCGCGCGCGCTTCCGCCGCCCCTGATTGGCGTCCGTGTGCATGGCAGTGTGCCGAATATACGGACATGGATATAATACAGGTACGTCGGTGTGTGGCCGGAGGAATGCTTCTGTTGCTATTGTTGTGAGGGAGCTCATCGGCCTGCCAGCCAACCTACCTTGCTTCTTTCTACCAAGTCTAAAGTCTGCGTTGCTGGACTCACCGTGGTGGCTAACGGTTGTGCGCCCTACATACCTAACTGTCATATTCTCTCTATTGTCTCTGCTTGCATATACTTCCGAGTCCCTTTTCTTCCTGCCTACTCCTGTGGTTGGTCCTTTTATCTTCCCTCTTTTTCTTTGTTTTTCCTAACTGAAGGCTTGCTGCGCACGTTAGTCGAGTGAGCCTCAAACTGGCTCTTGCTTTGGCCCCCATTTTATTTTGACACAGTCCATACAGCTGTCATCAAAATTTGAGTTATTCTATTGTGCTGTACAGTACTGTAGCAGCCATGGGGAAGTCCTTCGTCAAGTTTCTGCGGCTTGTGGTGAGGAACGATGCTATGCGAGATGAGTATGTCGAGTTTGTATTCTCGAAGAGAAGCGCAGACGTTGCGATTATAATGTGAATATGGTTGATGGCTGATGAGTTGAAGCCCACCTCAAATATATGGATGGAGAGTCTTCGCGTTAGTGTGCGCATGTAAGTGAAGCCCAGCCAAGCAAGTTGAGCAGCTGTTATTTGTACAATACTGACAAGCTGACCAACCGCAGCATGGTAAGAAATCTTTTACATGAGATGAAAGATTCGCTCGACTAAATCGAATTACGAACAATAGCTTCGGTGGCATGCTCTTCGGATGGGAGTAAGTGATTTTCAATCACACCAACGTAATATCGTCGATGCTTATCCTATTCAGTATCGGTGCCATTGGCGGAATTCTCATCATGGATCCCTTCATGCGGTGAGTTGTTCGAGATATTTCGAACATTTGGCCCACGGGCTTACCGACCAAGGGATTACGGTGTAGACGAGAGCGAGAAGGACATTTTGTCTGAGAACAGTATTTGCAACCTAACCCTATTTCTCTTCACATACACAAAACTAATGTTGCAAAGTTGTCTCAACGCTCCAAGTAGGCTGCTTCGTGGCGTCACTCGTGGTAAGTCGCTCTTAGTCAGACTTCTGTAGCGACATGGCATCGGCTTATTATTCCGCTGTCTACAGGCTAGTCCCTGTGCCGACAAATTCGGGCGACGATGGTCATTGATAGTATCGGCGAGCATCACCTGCGTTGGCGTTGCACTACAGGCCATACCGACTCGCAGCCTTCCATTTATGTACACCGGACGGCTGGTCGCCGGGTTTGGAGTTGGGGCCGCCTCGATGTTGACCCCCTTATATGTCTCCGAGTGTGCGCCAAGAGCGATTCGAGGAGCCTTGACTGGGTTCTACCAGCTGTTCATCGTAAATGGGGGTATGCTCTCATTTTGGTATGAACTACATACTCCCTTCTTGGAGAATCGTGGATAGTGTTTGATGCGTTACAGGGTCAACTTCGCTAGTGGATATCATTGGCAAGACAGATACGCGTACATCATTCCACTTAGCCTCCAGGCAGTCCCTGCCATGTGAGTGACCACACATCATATGTCTTCGAAATGCTAACTGCGACGATAGCTTGATGGTTACTGGTATGCTTTGGTGTCCAGAAAGGCAAGCTCGTCGTCTCATCGCTTGTGAAGCATCCGAACTATCTAACATGTTCCAGTCCACGATGGACGGCAAGACAAAATGACTGGGAGAGAACAAGTGACATATTGTGTACCATCACTAGGTATGCATTTGTATCCCGTTATGAATATCATTCTTGACTAACAGTCATCAAGTTTGCCCCCGGATCACGACTACGTCGAGAACGAACTCCACGAAATGGCCGAACAACTTGAGATCGAGCGCCGTCTCGTCGGTGATGCCACTGCATGGACTCTAATGAAGGAAATGTGGTTCATCCCTGGCAACCGCAAGCGAGCGCTGATCTCCATCGGGCTCATGATCTGCCAGCAGATGACGGGCACCAATGCTATTGTTAGTCGGCCCTGTCATCCATGAATCATGAAAATCGAAACCCCTTAAACACTTGCTGACGGAAGTGCGGTGGCAACCAGAACTACTACGCACCTCAGATCTTCCAGGCAATGGGAATCGGCGGCACCGATAACCCCCTCTTCGCCACGGGCGTCTACGGCATCGTCAAGGTGGTGGCTTGCCTAGCGTTCCTAATATTTGCCGCCGACTCGCTGGGGAGAAGAAAGAGCTTGTTATGGACGAGCATTGCGCAGGCGATATGCATGTTTATTATTGGCGTATATGTCTACAAGAATCCTCCCACTGAAGATGCACCGGCATGTTTGTTGATCGTTCGTTAGCCAAGTGTTTATCTAACCCGTCCCAGATCCCCCCTTTTGGATACGTTGCGCTTGTTTGTATATTTTTGTTTGCGGCGTAAGTTGGATATCATAGGCGAAAAAGGTGACTCTCGGCTGATAGAATTGGCAGCTTCTTCCAGTTCGGTTGGGGGCCTTGCTGTTGGATATACGTGAGGTGAGTGTCTACAACACAATGCTGGAGTGGAAGTGTCTGTCACTAATACAGAAAAGCGAGATCCCCAGTGCAAGATTGCGAGCAATGAATGTTGCGCAAGCCGCCGCAACCCAATGGTTGTTCAACTTTGTGGTAGCAAGAAGTAAGTTCACGCATACTTCCTCCCTGGAAACACTGGCACTAAGAATCTGTCAAGCCGTACCGACAATGATGAGGAACATGGGCTACGCAGGCTACGTAGGTTTTTATCCCCTCTAATCTCATGTTGTCTCTTCGAACACAGTTCTCTGAATTTAAATTAACCTGGTGTCCATCCCTAGGGTACCTATTTCCTCTTCGGCTCCTTCTGCGCCGCCATGTTCTTCTTCGCCTTCTTCCTCGTCCCAGAGACCAAAGGTATGAGTCTAGAAAAAATGGACGAGCTGTTCGGCATCACGGATATGCTGAGGGTGCTCAACGACATGGAGCGCAGGCAGCCGTACGACCACCGCGAGACGCGCGAGTTGGATGACGCGGACGTGGAGAAAAAGTGGGAGAGGTTTTCTGGCTAACGATCGGGCGGAGGCTTTACATTGTTTTGGTTCTATTGGTGCATGTTCCATATCTGGCGTATACAAGTGGGGGTTTGTGATCTGGGTCTGGGGAAAAGCCAAGGAGCGGCTAGTAGGTGACGTAGTCTGTGTTGTTCCCACTTTTGGGTAGAAGAACTCGAAATACATGATTCTGAGAAAGAATGTGCTCGGTATGTGAAAATATGACTCGAGACATTTCTTAGTCGCCAGCAAAGAGCAAGGTGAGATAGCTGAGCATAACCCCCTGAGTGACTCACTTCCCGGGATAGAGTGTGCAATCGATAACTGCTCTACATACACCGGCCTCATGTAGTTGATTGCTGGGCATCAGTAACAACCACTACGAGAAGCTAGTGCGATGTAACAAATGGGTCAAAACATGCAGATTCTACTCATGTAACATAATCTACCACGAGCCAGAAAAAAAGACGGAACCACCCAACCGACGAGCAAATGCAAATGGAACCCCCGCCACAGTGTCAGTATTTTAGTGCACCCTAGACCCAATCCTTCACCCATGAATACTGAAAGCCTACCTATACAGTGTGGCCATCGCCCCTTTTTAATGCCCTTCAGTCTTTAATCCAAATTTTCCATTTACTTTTTTATTGAAATACTCTGGCAACGACCACTTAGTAGACCTGTCTGATATATCTCTGCTTATGCCTTGCCAAACTCATCGAGGAACTTCACTAGTCTTTCGGCTCCCTCGAGCGGTATAGAGTTGTAGTTGCTAACACGAATGCCGCCAACGCTTCTATGGCCTTTCAGACCCTCAAGACCAAGCTTCTTTGACGCATCTAAGAATGACTTTTCAGAAGCATCAGTGTCGTCTCCCTAAAGCTTAGTTAGTGAAGTTCCGGTCGCGGAAATATGTCAATGTAACGATGGGATGGGAAACCACCGTTCCCCGAAGTTATTTCACCAAAAGAAACAATTCATTACTCTTGGCGTCGGGGACGGGGGACACTGTAACTTGACAGTGATCATCCGAAATCCACACATATTCCCTTTCTTCAGAGACACTTACCACAGTTACACGGAAACAGATGTTCATCCTTGACCGTACGGTCTTGTCAGGGACGATTCTGTAGACATCAGGCCTCTTCTCGAGTGCGCCATATATCAAGGCTGCTTTCTTGTCCGCCACGGCTTGTTGGCCATCGACCCTGTCCGGATACGTTGCGAGAAGTTTCTTGAGAACTTGGCCAGCGACGTAGACACTATATACACGAGTCAGATCTACTTTACCTTCCATGATGTTGTGATTTCAAGGCAGGGAGACAACAAGGAGAAGACTCTACTATTGCGGGTGGGAAAGCAATGCGATAGAGTAAGGGATGAAATTAGGAAGATCACCAGTCAGACGCGATTCATAGAAGAAGGAACGTACTCGAAGATGCTAAGCGTGTTGTACAAACTGTTATTCTTGGCGATGGTCTCATAAGACAGGACAATGGGTCCAATTGGCAACCCGAGCTGCCTCAACAATGCCGGCGCAGGCTGAGGACAGGAGGGTGGCAGCAGAGTCTTCTTGACGACGGCGACCGTGATACCCGTCACACCGAGGTTCTTCTGAGCCCCGAAGAAGATGGCCGAGTAGTTCTTGACAGGCACCTTTCTGGAGAGGATGTTGGAGGACATGTCTGCAATGACAATGGGGCCGCTCCCGTCGGCGGCGGGCGCCAGCACATCGGGGAACTTGGGGAACTCGACGCCATCTACGGTCTCATTGTCACAGTAGTAGACCATGGCCGGGTTCTTGGACAGCTTCCACGTGCTCTCCCCGGGGATTTTCCCAAACTTTCCCTCGTTGATGGTTCGGGCGTCGGTTGCCAGGTTGACATGTTCGGAACCCAGCAGTCGGCAGGCCTCTTGGTAGGCCTTCAAAGACCAACTTCCCGTCACCAAATAATCGACCTTCAGCTCCTCGGCCACCAGCTTCCTAAGAGCCTCTTCATCGGCACCAGCCTGCTGCTTCCTTGTCACCCACGCTCCGACAAGGTTGTACACGGTGGCTGAGAACTCGCCGCTGCCACCACCCTGCATGAAGATGATTTCATAGTCGTCGGGGATGTCAAGGTATGTAGACAAATCGGCCTTGGTTTCTTCGATGATCTTGGCGGCAAGCGCTGAGCGATGAGAGTGCTCTGCGATGCCCAAGCCGGTGCCCTCGTAGTCGACCAGAGCCTGAGCAGCCTTTTCCAGTATGTCGGTGGGCATGGCCGCCGGGCCAGCACCAAAGTATGTGATTTCTGATCTTGTAGGCATTTTGGCTGATCACAAAGTCGCAGTTTGTGGTGAGTGACTATGCAGTTGCCGAATTAGGCACGGAGTGAACAGATTTAGATACTTTCAGTGCTCCACAATGTATCCCTTAGTGGAATGATACCGCACTCGTAAGGTTGTGATGGTCGTTTCTCCAGTGGTAATTCGTGGCAGGCAAGTGACGACCAACGCTGTAGTGATGATTGCTAATACTGAACCCCGCAATACATAGCGAAGTACGACTGCATCTGCCAAAATTTCGAGTCACCAATGACCCCTCCTTCCCCGACATCGGACTAGCTCTGGGCCGTACCTGAAGAAAGGAAGCTTTCCCCAGACTTGACATAATCAAAGCACCCGCAGCTTTCCATATCACTGAAATGCAGCGTGGGGGACGGTGTAGCGTAGCATTGCATTTGGGCAACAACAGTCAACAGCTCAATCAACCACTCTCATCACCCAAGACTCCAAAAATGGCCCGACCCAAGTGGAACAATATGGAACAGCTTCTGTCGCTTGACAATTGATTCGACGAATCCAATTGATTATCAGATGATTATTCTACACACCCCACCCCCTCGAGAGTTCGTGAGGAAGACTTGGATTGGTCGAGGGGATGTCCCGCCATTGCTGCCTCAGTTTAGCTTATAGTTCGATTTCCCCCTGTCCTGCCAGGACATCAGGAACGTGGCAACCTGGCAGTAAGCTGCGATTGCGACTGCGGCTGCTGTCTTTTATCCGCTGCTCCAGGTTCCGTTTTGACGACGGGTGTTCGGGCTCTTCTAGGTGCAGGTGCCAGGCAGGATGGTGCATGTTCTACACGAAGGTCTACTGGTCCCGGTGATATTCCAAGCATGATTTTTCTCCAACCACCAGGTCAACTCAGCTCGGCGTTCGACAGCGGGTCAAGCAAGAACCTGCAGCACACCACTGCAGCACACCACTGCAGGATAAACTTTCGAACGGTGAAAATCGAGGGGAGCCAGCTCGAATCGTCCTAGTCGGGGCAGCTCGCGGTGTAAAAGCACCAACTGCCGGGCGAAGTACAACACCACAGCACCTATTTAAGATGGAGGTTACCCAAGAGGGACAAACGAGTGACTTCGTGGTCGAACAATACCAGAGGATGTTATTACTCGTAACACTGGTATTAATTTTTCATGGTTCTTCAAACAGAAATCTTATTGTGCCCTCCTGTCCATGTTGTTGCAAAGTCCGTTCTCTCTCTCTTCTGCGTTAATTAAGCGCAGAAAAAAGGAGTGCAGTTGAAATCTGGTGGTCTGCCATGAGTTGTTGCCGCAGGAAGTAGTGTTAATTGTCCGTGGCTTGCAAAGCGCCGTCAGCAGAGGAAAAATGTCCGACAAAAAGAACCCTGAACGACATACTCATTCCGTCCCTGCGGCTTCGTTTCGTACGTCACCGCCCCTGTTTCTTGTCACTCCTCAATCCACGACTTTCATCAGCAAAATCCCCTAAATTTATACGACAGCACGAGCGCTGGGCCGCTGCCCCTCAAATCATCTTATGAGAGCTCGGCCGTTTGGTTGCTTTAAAACGCTGAAGGCCCAACTAATGCAGAGCGCAGCGACACACAATTCCCCGCGTACATGGCTCCTGACATCCTCGTTCTCCCCGCTTATCATCCGACTCATACGCCTCCTGCTAGCCCACGGAGACTACGTCGTAGCGTGCTACTCGCCGCACGAGATCACCCATGATGATCGGAGCGCTGAGTTTCGCGAGTTGATTAGCGACTGCAAGGGTAATCGCAAAGACCGCGAGGGCTGGAGCACCCGTTTGCGGCCCGTCAAATGTGACGGCCGGGACAAGGCGCAGTGCGGCGCTGCCGTGGCCGAAGCCAAGGATGCGTTTGGGAGAGTAGACATCCTTCTGTGTTGTACTTCTGAAGGTATGCATGGCCGTGGACTCTATTCCCGTCTTCACTTCTTGAGCTTGTGCGGATTACTTACATTGAAGCCCCGCAGCTATTGTTGGCACCGTCGAAGAACTCTCAACTTCGTCTGCGACCCAGAATCTTGTACGGGACCAATTTGAAACCATATTCTTCTCTCAGGTGAATTTCATAAAAGCTGCGCTGCCTATACTACGGGCACAGCATACTGGTCACGTTATGATACTCTCGAGTATTGGGGGCCACATTGGAACCCCTGGAATGTCGATATACACGGCAGCAACTTGGGCCTTGGAAGGATTTTGCGACTCCCTGGCATACGAGATTGCCCCTTTCAACATTAAATTAACCATAGTGCAGCCTCACAAGGAGATCCAGTCGCTGACGAACAAAATTGTCTTCTCGCCGCAAGTACCACATTACGACCGGGAGAACAGCCCGGCACCAAGTGTCCGGGACATGCTCGGCAATGTCCTCAACCTCAACCCGGACACGGCCGTGGAGCCTTCAGAAACCGACATTATATCTAGGTACCCGAAGCTGCCTGCCTCCTCAGTAGACAAGTTAGTGATGGAGACAATCCACGCGTTGACTGCGATTGGGGGTCATGAGAACCCTCCCGCGCGGCATATTGTGGGCTTCGAAGGGGCGGAGGCCGTGAAGGAGAAGCTCAAGACGGTGACGGAAGAATTGGAGGATTTCGTAGACGCAAGTCTGGCCGTAGATATCTTCGACAGCGAGCTGCAAGCCGAAGCGCGGCAAGGTCAAATAACGTCGGGAGAGGCTCCGGGTGGGAGTTCATCAATGCAGTCTTGAACGAGATCTAGAGCTAGAGCGTACTGGAACGAAGCAATTCTACGTCAAGATTTCCATCGTACGATTGTGAAGGCGACTAAGTACTCGAGAAGGGTTATTCCTTGTTTGTTGAGAAATAGTAGTTTTGTATAGCCCGGTCTGAGAGGTTAAGGTTCATTGAGATAGGCTACCCTGTAGCGAACGTCGATTTTGATGTTTATTAGGAGAGCGGGCGGGCATGTTCCCCACCTGCCGGCCCCCAGGCCCTTGCAGAAACTTGATTTCTTATTGGTTGAGTGTTCAAGCCTCCTGAGAAGCTCTAACATGTTCACAAGGCAAACACTTGCAGGCAGCATCTGAACAACCTTGTTCTCCGTGCATGCTGAAAGCTGCTCGAATTCTCCGTACAACAATCATACCTCAAGTTACATCCGTGACATTAAATAGTACTTTATTTGCACGCGACCGATGCGTCTGATGGAATAAGCTTCCCGTTCCCGCCCACACCGCCGCCGCTCGCCCTTCGTCTGCTATGTTTCGCGCCAAGTAGGCAATGCTGGCGCTCTCTAAGGTCGGCACCACACTGAGACCAATGTCAGGATGAGCCTGGAGTCTGTATTACCCATCGCTCCGGCGAGGGTAAGAGCATTGGTCGTACCCGTCGGCCATATCAAGCGAGAGCGATTCGCGTCATTTGTCCAGAGGCTCAACCAGGAACATGTCGTTCATCTGCGGGACATCAGCGCCGACGGGCGGCCGCATCGAAGTCAGTCGCATTGCGCATTTAGAAACTTGTGGTTAAGGAAGCTGATTCTGTGAATTCCAGACATGTTCTCGCCGTTGGCCTTCCCCGATGGAGCCATGTTCTACGACCTCATCACTCATGTCCCGCCCCCGTCGCACCTTGCGTTGTCCCCCTTCGACCTATATCGAGAGCCTCTTGCGGTCATTGCCATCGCCGACGGTGGCGAACTCGAGAACGGTACCTTTAGCAAGAGAGAATCTGCAAATGGCCATGCGCCGACTTTGACGGAGAGCAATATCCGGACGCTGTATCAAGAGCTGGAGAACCTACGAGACTCGTACCCGAAAGCGCTAACGCACCACGTCTTGATATTCGACTACAAGCCACCGCCAGAATACGAAGCGCCCATACCCGAAGGCATAAAGACGATACCGCCCGTCGAGGTCTGCAAGCGAACAACGATGAAGACCATCATGTGTGATATCTCCTCTTTATTACTGGCCGAGATGACCACTCTGGCCAGATCTATCGAGGCCATGACGGCGATCGATTCCCCCGGCCACACTACTCGTCCACAGTCGAACGGTGCATCCTGGACGGTCGACGAGCCAACCACGACCTCTAGGCGCAATTCGCAGTTTTCACTACCATCCGTGACAAGGTCTGCATCAGCGGGCGGGGCTGTTGATAAAAACCACGCCCGCATGTCGATGCCAGTTCCGTTCAAAGGTCTTCCTTTTGGATCAAGCAGCTCCACCCCTACTGGCCGCCCTTCTACTCCCGTGCGAAGCGGATTGTCGAATCCTCCCACTTCATTTGAAGATATGGCCAATGGAGGTGGCTCGGGACCGACAAGTCCGGAACAGAAGGAACAGAGGCCATTATCTACACGCCCGGGAACAGCTGAGGGTGCAAAGTCGCCAGGGCAGGACAAAGTCTCGGTGCAGGGCTTTGGTCCAGGTGGACTTAATGAACGGTGGCGCAACAAGGGCAGAGGCCGAGCCACCATTGTCATCGGATCCTTACATCTTCAGGCTGGCCGTTGGAGTGATGCCTTGAGGGAGTTGGCCGACGGCGCAACTGTCGCAAAGTCTCTCAATGACCATTTATGGCACGGCAAAGCGCTCGAGTTGATCACATTGTGCCTCATCCTCCTAGGCTGGGCTAAACTCGAGTTCCAAATTCCCATGATATGCCAACCCGAGAAGTCTTCGAGCAGCTCCATAAAGGCATTAAATGATGAGGAAGCCGACATAACTCAGCCAAAATGCTTGCGACACTTGCAGTACATTCTGCCGGAACTTTTAGAGCGGATCATCGGATTATATTCCCGGATATCTGGCGAACAGCTTCCCCCGTTGCCTTTATCGGAAACCGTCATTAGGTTCTGTAACTTGTTGACAGCTCTTCACATCTGCGAAGGGAAGCTGGACAAGAAGGCTCTAGATATATTGGTTAGTGGCAAACTACCCGGCAAACCGTTGACTACATCACCTCGACTCAGGATAACGCCAACGCGGACGCAAATTACAACTTTGTTGTTCAAAGCGTTTCCTTCCTCTGCGCCCGAGTTGCTCACCACGGTAGATCGCGCTATTATTTTTAGTGGCATCGCATCAGTCCTGGGAACTCTGGGGTACCACAGGAAAAAAGCAATGGTAACCAGAGAGCTGGTGTCGGTTCTGATTGGAGGTCTCGTTGAGGCTCGCACTAGAGGTGCGGCTGAAGTTGGCATCCACCCAGCAGCAGGCTTAGTAGGTTTGAATGCGGTCAACGGTCATGGTAATGGCGCAGGTGCTCTTGAACTCGGTGAGGGAGACATAGAGCATGGCGTCGACGCATTCTTGGGACTGTTATGCAAGACGTACGGGGTGGTTGGCTTGGATGGCGTTTCAAAAGCAGGGCCACGCGAGGGAAATCGCGATGACGATAGTGACAGCAAAGTCATTGAGAGGATCCAGAATCAGGCCGCCGCTAGGCATTTTGGGATCCAAAATGTCAAGCTCAACATCCTGAGAGCTTGTATCAACTTCTCCGAGGCACTTCCCGACTTTGATGGCGTCCTGAAATTCTCGAGCGACTTGCTACGTACAGCAGGAAGCGGTGTTGCACCAGGGCCGCGTCGGGAGGATGCAGCTCCCATAATCACACGAGATGAACAGGTACGACTCGCCACTAATATCTCCAAGACTGCGAATCTGTCCAAACGGTTGGGCTTGGAAAATCTGGCTGCTGAGTACTGGGACGAGTTCTTAATACGTGGAATATTGATGGATCCGCTGGCGCCGACAAGGACACCGGTACCACACGCTAAAAGCGTCCTACCAGGAGCAAACACGGCGCGCACCTCGCAAGATGTCAACCCATTTATTTACAACCCCTTCTTGAGAGCGCCTGACAACGTAGCGATTGCAAAAACCCTTGTAACAGGCGAACCCGCCAACTTCAGAATTACCCTCCAAAATCCTTACGAAATCGACGTGGACATAGAAAGCATTAAGTTGGATACTGAAGGGGCGGAATTTGAATCATCTGCAGAGAGCACGGTTATTGGGCCTTATCGAACACAAATCCTCAAGATATCTGGTACGCCGAGAGCAGCCGGAGACCTCAAAATCACAGGAGCCCTTGTGCGGGTGACAGGATGTCGGGAAAGGAGGTTTCCGATCTTCCCTCAACCATGGGCGGCAGACACCGAGATCAAGGTCAAGGGCATCGGACTTTCTTCGATTGAAAACAACAAGGCATTGCCAGCCCCGGGACCGGCCTTGAAGACATACAGTATTGGGTTGGGGGTAATCCCTGCGCAGCCTGTTTTGGTTGTGAAGTCGACAACTCTCGCCCAAGCTGCGGTTATGATCCTAGAAGGAGAGCGACAGGTGTTTTCAGTGACTTTACAAAACCTCTCGACGGCAGTCCCTGCAGACCTACTACTCTTCTCCTTTCAAGACTCGACTCAAGGGCCTCTGCAGAGTGCGCTGACAAATAGAGATGCCACGCCCGCCGAGCTCTATGAGTACGAACTCGTTCTGGCAAAGAAACAGGCATTGCGTTTGAGAAAAATCAACGACTCCAAAAGATACATCGCTCCTGGTGGCACGGGCACCTTCGAATTCGAGGTTCTAGGGAAGCCAGGTTTGACGAATGGAACGATCCAAGTCGACTATGCCCACCTCGGCGTGCCCCAGGACCAAATCGCCGATCAGTTCCATACACGCCAGGTCTGTGTGGACTTGACGGTAACTGTCAACGCCAGCGTTGAGCTAGCCAGGATGGACATACTGCCCATCCAAGGCGATGTCCCTGAACCGCTCTGGAAACAGCTAGGGTCTGTGGGGACGGAGCACGACATATCCGAATCGGAGAAATATTGTCTTCTAATGATGGACCTCCGGAATGCCTGGCCGAGCAACATGCAAATACACCTCGAAACCGACAAGGGACTAACCATCGAGGAGCAAATACTGCCCGGCAACACGAACAGAGTTATGTTCCCGGTGCCGAGGGTGTACCTTGAAGACCCCCACGCATCTATCCCTGCTCTCAACCCGTCTAGGCAGCGGCAATTCGTCGTCAGCAGCAGCAAAATCACGCCCGACATAGAACGAGCCAACCGAGAGGGTTTCTGGTTCCGCGAGAAGATCCTCGACTCCCTGAAAGGCTCCTGGAAGACCCTTTCGGGGCCCTCACGGGAAGGCAGCATCGAGCTCCGCGGCCTCCGACTCACTCCCCGTATGATCGAAGCCGTCAAGATTGACGAAGTCGACATTGCCATCTCGGTAGAAAGCTCTGACAGCGGCAACCAAAGCACCATCTTCGTAGACGATTTTGCGACCATCAAAGTGGTCATCACCAACTGCACCGCCCAGCCCATCTACCCCACCGTTCGGCTCATGCCCGCGCTCTGCCATCGGCCCCTTAACGTGGCGCTCGACTTCACGCGCAAGTTCGCCTGGAACGGCACCCTGCAGCAGTCCCTGCCCCTGCTTGACGCGCACGCGAGTACGGAGGTCAGCATTGGTGCTACGGCGCTATGTAGGGGTGAGTTTGAGATTACGGCTAGTGTGGAGGAGACGCAGTTGTGGACGCTGCCGCTGCCGCCTGGGACAGAAATGGGAACGGGCACGGATGGTGCTGGGGCTGGAGCGGAGGCTGTCGTGGGAAGGCAGAGGTCGGACACGCAGGCTATGTTGGATGCGGTGCTGGGGGCGAAAGAGAGGCGGATTTGGCATGTGAGGCATCCGTGTTTAGTCAGGGTTGTGGATCGGGATGATGATTAGAGGTTAGAGGTATGAGATAAGTAGAATATTTGTGTGAATGTTATGGAAGAATACCCTGCCTGTCTCTATTGAAAGGCATGGTCTGAGCGAGACGTTCAGCTGCGCTTACGCACAAGTCCTGGGCGAATGATCTTGCAGCATATCGACGCAGTCACTTGGCGTGTTCACTGTAGCTGGCAGGACTACCTGGACTCGTAGTATCGACGGTTCTATATTACAGCAACCGGCTGTCACTTCTCATCAACCGTCACGGGAACTTGTACTATGGGAACTTAGCAGCGGTCATCAGTGTGCCTATCCATACCCATCTCACGTGTCATACAAATAGGGGTATCCATTTCCCAGGTCCTTGAGCTTCACAAGCAAGAGTGAGATAGAGCTAATCACGAAAAGGTTTCGTCACAGCATGTTAATGGCTGCTATTGTACATCTAGAAATCGCTGCTGTTTGGACTTGTTTATCCGCACTGCTGGCAAGATCAACGTCTATTTTTGGTAGTCCCAATTGGTTCCTCACCCTACGCCAGGAGCGTGAAACAGCCGTAAGTCATACTGCGCTAGCGGAACCCATCAGACGGCGGTCGAGAAACTCTATGGTCGATTTCGTGGCAGACTTGGTCGTTGTCAGAAGCGGCAACCCTTACTCGTCAACTTGCATACCCTCAGCCGCCGCCCCGCCCTCCTCCGCCGCCGTCTCACCACCCGCATCAGCATCCTCCTCAACGCTGTTAATCCACTCCTTCACCTCCGCCCCGTCATGCACTTTGAAGAACTCCAGCGCCTTCTTCCCGGTCTCCTTGAATCCTACCACGCCCACACTCGTATTATCGACCGTCAGCTCACGGTCCTGCACCAGCGTCTCCTTGAGCGCGCGCAAGCCATGCCTAATGAGCTCCTCGCGGCCGCAGTCGTTGAAGTTGTCGGCATTCTTTTCGAGGTACGTCCGGGCCATCTGGGAGCGGGCCCCGATGGCGCACGCCACCATCTCCTGGGTCATGCCGCTGGGCTGGAATTCGAAGAGGTGAGGGCCCGTCTCGTCGACGCCCGCGATCAGCAAGCCGACGCCGTAGGGCCGCTTGCCGTAGTGCTGCGTATTGAGCTGGGCTTTGTCGCCGATCATGGACACGAGCGTCTCGATGGGCATGGGCCGATCGTAGGTTAGCCGTTGCGAGAGGCATTGCTGCTTCATGAAGTTGGAGAGGACGCGGGCGTCTGAGGTGAGGCCTGCGATGGCTAGGCCGACATGCTCGTCTACTTCGAACAGTTTCTTTTGGTAGGAGGAGAGTTCTTCGGCATTGCGCTGAGAGTGGGAGGCGAATTAGTTAGTTGGGTGACTTTCTTGTGATGGTGGGATACGAGGTGGTTGAACGGGCTGAATTTGGGGCAGCGTACCTTGATGGCGACCAAAACGGCATGTGTCTTGCTTGTCAATCCCACAACGACGGAACCTTGCTTCACGGCCTCGGCGGCATATTCGACCTGGAATATTCTGCCCTGCGGAGAGCTATATGCTGTTAGGAAACTAAGATCTTGGAGTTGGTAGGGACGCAATCGGGGGCAGCTTACAATGTGACGGAATCGTTGTCGTAATTGTTGCGAAACATCGTGGCTGCGTTTCCGATGTACCGAGGGTTGTGGAAAGAGTATGCGCGCTTTCAGAAGGTGTATGGAGGTGGATTAGTGGTTTTGGTATTCGTCGTTTGGTCGTGAGGATTGATGGAGATGCAAGGCTGCAGCTATGAATGTTGAAGGTCGCCGCCAGCTCTCCAGGCAGGCCAGCCTGACGAAGCTCAATTACTCTTTTTCGGGTTTAGCTTTAACTAGGTGGTGCAGGGGTATCCATTAGTAGCTGCAACCTTTTGGAGTGTGGCTCAAGCTCCCTCAGATCCGGGCTGAGACGACTGACGACGCCCGAATCACCAAGTTTCCAATCCGGCTGGCGCTCACTTCGCTACCTAGTAGACCTACAACTCGACAACTTCCATTCCGTCCCAGCCAAACCGTACCCACGCATTCGCTTCTTAAACTCCCTTCCCCTCCCCTGCAACGTAAATCTGCGATAGCTTTTGCGCAAGCCCATCCGCCCGCATCGCCAACCAACCTCACCATGCCGACCGCGGGGCTAAAAACCATCATCGCCCTCTCCTTCGTGCTCGCCGTCGGCTTCCTGCTCGTCATCCTATCGTGCGCACTATGGAAGGTCTACTATCCGCTGCTCGTCGTTGCCAGCTACGTGCTGGCCCCCTTGCCCAACTGGATCTGCAGCCGTTGCTCCAACCCAGATGATTTCGTCGAGAGTTCGGGAAATGCGATTTTGGACCTTGGGCGCTTCTGCACGGGTTTCTTGGTGATTATGGGTATTGGTACGTTTTGGGAAACTTTGCTACGCTACTCCGGCCCAGGAGCATGGTCTCTAGGTCGCAAATCGGTTCAGCGCGAACGAATGGGGCAGCTTTTGCTAACTGCCTTTTTCTCTTACAGCCTTGCCGGTTGTTCTTGCACACTCCCACTTGATCGATGTCGGCGCTATGGTCATGTGCATTATTGGTGGACTGCTGATTTACGGGACCATCGTTAGTTTCGGTATGTTCTTCCAGGAGGAGCAGGAGTTCTAAAGGGTCAGACGGGGTGGGAGAAGGAGCAGCGAGTAGGCAGTCTGTACTATAAGCCATCAGCCAGCATGCGGGACAACGGCGAACATTGGGTCAGGTTAGCATCTTCAGAGGGTTCAGATCGA
This sequence comes from Pseudomassariella vexata, assembly GCF_002105095.1. Taxonomy (NCBI): domain Eukaryota; kingdom Fungi; phylum Ascomycota; class Sordariomycetes; order Amphisphaeriales; family Pseudomassariaceae; genus Pseudomassariella; species Pseudomassariella vexata. The sequence continues at coordinate 1,042,929 of NW_024467956.1, read as the reverse complement.
TTAACTTGCTATTTTTGGGAGGACACGAGCCATCTAACAATCCATATTGTATTGAGCTGTAGGAGTTTCCACGCTGAATCGCATACACCAGTCCGGCTATTACTTCAAGTCTGAGGCCTGTTATCGGTTTTCCCACTCTAGGTTGTATCTGTTTTGCGATACCTTGTAGTGACGCAGTGCTTTCACTGCACCCTCGGCGTCAGTTGCAGTAACAAGAATATCTGCATTGGCGCCCCGCACAAAATCCTCATCTACAGCTTTCTTGACCCAGTCTAGTAGGCCATTGTAGAAACCGTCAATATTCAATATGCACACGCCCTTGCTGTGGATGCCCAGTTGATTCCACGTCGCAGTCTCGAGCAGCTCCTCCATGGTGCCATAACCGCCGCTAAGAGCGATGAAGCCGCTGCCCGGGCCACCCTCAAGTACCTCTTGGGCCATCATCTGCTTGCGGGTGTGCATGTCCCTGACGACCGTAGTCTTGCCATAGATTTGCTCCTCGGGAATAGACAAACCGTCGGTACCCTGCTTCGACGTATATGTCGAATCCCGCTCGTACTTGACAAGAGCCTCAGGGATGATGCCATGGACAGCGTCAGGGCTGGACAGGGCTACTACCGTCTTGGCAACCTCACCCATCAGACCAACTGTTCCGCCTCCGTAGACTTGTCGAGTACGTTAGACGTATGCGTTGTTCAACCATAGGAAGATTTTATACTAACCCAATCCGATGTTGTTCTCGGCCATGATCTTGCCCAGATCTCGGGCCGCTTGCATGTGTGCTGCGCTCTTGCCCTTGGAAGAGCCGCAGTACACGCAGATCTTGGTCTTGCGCGGTGTATTGGGGTCGAGTTTAGACATGGGAGTGGCCGCCCGCGACGCCGGGAATGAGGGCATCGGGGAGACGCTGCCGGACTCCATCGTTCGTGTCTAGGTGATGAGTTATCTGTTTTGGCTTATTTCTGCTACTAGATGACATATGCTGGGACACGGTTGAGACTCAACAAAGTGCCAAATGGCTCCGTATATATAAGGTGACCTTCCTTCGTGACTGCCGTTCTTATAAGTGGGATATGCAAGGTTTGGGCAGCAAATTGGGAAGGAACTGATGTGTCTCTTAACCAATCGGAACGAAAGCATACTTAAGTCCATGTGGGAAAATCGGCAGGCCCGGTGATACAGGGCGAGTATGTAGTCGCCACCAATCATGCAATATATAGTGGATATGTTTCATAACAGTTGGAGGCAGTGAAGTCGGAGGACAAGAAATTGTGAGCACGATGAATATATTGTTTCATTCATTTACTGACTGAGCTGCGACTGACCGCTTCTTCTTCTTCTTCTTCTTCTTCTTCTTCTTCTTCTTCTTCTTCTTCTGCTTCTTCTTTTCTTCTTCTTATGATAAGGTGAGAGCATTGAAGAGTAGTCACGAGTAATTTTGTTGTGCCCACCAATTATGGAAGGCGGGATGAGAACAGCAGTCAGTAAGGTAAGCTTGTTTGATTGGTTGGGATTGTTTCTGTCTAGTGCCTTCACGTTGTACTATGTACTTACTTCACGAAAAACTGTGAGAGCAACGCCAACTGCAAGCTTGATACAGTTAAGTGCACGAGCGTAAATCTCACAAGAGAATATGCACACTTATCATCATTATTTTTGCTCCAATATCGAGTGTCAGTAGTGTTTCCGGCCTTTTGGCTGTGGTTTCGAATTCTCCTACCATGACCCTATGAGATGTATAATTTCACCCACTTGAATTCAAGGGCGGTCATGAAAGTACAGCCGGTTTGCCTGCCATGCATAGAAGTAAATAAACATAACCGAGATGGCTCCAGCGACTATATTCGCCTTGTCCAACGCATGTGTCCGTTTCCAAGCTGTAAACAAGCCAACCCAAGATAGCCAACATACTGTTCAAGGCCTTTTGATCAGACAACTTCAATTTATGGGAACTGTTGTCTCCTCTGTAAGTACTCAGGGTGTCGGTAGTCAACTAAAGGCGTTAATCAAGACTGGAAGTGGTAGTACCGGGTTTATTCTCCTGGTTTAATCGGTCTCCTATGAGAACGTTTCCGCATTATAAAGCATGGTTTGGCTCGAAAGTTGATTGACTTCTGAAAGTTTGTGACTTTGAAGACCAAATTAATCAATTTACTCGCTGAGAACACAGTTTTTCAGCTGCGTAGAGATGGACAAAATGGATCATCGTAGCGGTCGGGAAAAGAGGACGTTGGTTGACAATACCCATTCTTGAAGCCGAGGCTGTGACGTCAACCACCGACACCAGGGTTTCGTTGGCTGAGTGGTTTATGGTTTGTGCTACACAACCGGAGGAAGGAGTCGATGTTGGGGGATGTTTCGACTTAGAAGAGTTCATTGCTTGAATGCTTGATCTATTGACACCTTGACGCAACCCTTCAATTCTCTACAAGAAGCAGGTTATCTTAGAATCGCGTTGAATCGGGCATGAGATAAACTGAGCGTATCGTCGCTAGCATAGTCTTGACTCTGAAAGTGGGAGATCTGACTTGTAGTTAGAATTAATGGCGGTGATTTGAGCTATATTCGCATATCGACTTATCATATCTACCTTCTTGCTGAAGGACAGGTGCCTGTCTGCGTGAAGAGGTAGTTAGTTGGGCGGAATTCAACCCTGCCAGTTGCTTGCATTTACAAGTACCACCCCCACGTTTGCAGCTACCCTAGATCGGAGCGGGCAGATAACTGCGGTCGCATGTCGGCATCTGATTTGCCGATGGCCACTCGGAAAACCATCTCTCCAACTCGGTGCTTCCTTACCAATCTATCTTTTCCACGGTGTACTCCTGCAGCCAGCTCGCAAAGAAAACCAAGGCTGCGACGGTGACAGAAACCCAAATTCGAGTTTTATCACTTCTCAATCAAACCACCCACCATCTTGAGAATCAGTCAAGCTTACAAGATGCCCGAGCCAATTGCGGCCGGAGGGCCAGCTCAGGAAGAACAAGGTGGTGGCGTAAGTCCCGCGTCCCATCAGGATTCGAGTATTGGACCCAAAACTGACACAATTGCCTCTCTATAGCAGTCGATGATGTATAAAATAATCCAGGGTGTTGTAATGTGGTACGGTATTCAGCTGGTCATGAAACAGTTCACGGGAACCAAGCCGCAGACGACCGAGGTTCAGGATTCGACTGGGAATATTGTCAAGGTCCCCGCCAACAATGCAGAGATTCCAGCGTACCAGCTCCGTCCGAAGTCTCTCGACGAAGGTGCAACATATGATCCGATTCCCCAGCGCATTGCGCCTATCTGGCCTTCCAACAGCGCTATCGACATCGTCGTGACTCTGTCGCAGACCTTCGTGCCCATCCCCATCGCAAAAACCGAGGAGCAATACCTTGTCCTTTCTGAGAAGAACTTCACCGTGGGTAACTACAGTGACAAGCGGGCCATTGAGACCACCTTCGATGTCCCTCGAGCTGTCCAGAATAACGGCACTCTGTGGGGGCACTTTTACATTGGCTTGACTGGCGCCAACCTCGATCCCAAAGAGCCGGGCTTCGATCCTGCCACAGCTGTACACTTCGCATACCCCTTGACTCACTATATCCCTAAGAAAAAGGAAGCCAAGACCCGCAATCTCTTAGAAGGCAAGGTCGACCCTGACGAAGAAGAGATCGAAGAGGAGAAACCTACTGGACCCATTATCGCAAGCTATTATCACCCAAACACAAGCTTAGCCTTTATTCCCGAGACCGGCGTCATGAACTTCCCGACCACGCCCCCGGCTGTGCGTCAGTTTCTGAACCTCGAGCGAACCGGTGCTCGCGACGGAACTGGGCAGAATGGCTGGTACTACCCTATCCTATACGTGAACACCTTCTGGCAGTTGAAGAGCCACATGACTTTGCTCAATGATACTGTCAAGACGCTTCCGCTCAGACTCGACCTTGGCAACATGAAAAGCTGGCAGTTCAATACCATGGCTTCCATTGACCTCTCATCCAAGGAGCAAGCTCGTCAGGCTGCATTCGGTGGCCCCATGGCGGGTGGTAGCGACGGGAGCGAAATTGACCTTATTAAGGAAATTTTCATGGATACTAACCCCTATCTCTTAGGCGTCACAGCTGTTGTGAGCGTCGCCCACATTCTGCTAGAGATGCTTGCATTTGGATCCGACATTGCGCATTACCGCAAGAAGAAGGACAACGTTGGTATCTCTGTGCGGTCGATTCTAGCCAATGTCTTCATGCAAGCTGTTATCTTCCTCTATTTGGTTGATAACTCCCAGAACACCAGCTGGATGATCCTGGGTTCTCAGGGTATCGGCATTTTGATCGAGTTCTGGAAGATCACAACGGTAGTCAATGTGCGAGTGCGACCAACCGCCCCTGGCTCGTGGATCCCTTACTGGGTCACATTCGAGGACAAGTACAAGCTGAGCGAAACCGAGGAGAAGACCAAAGAGTACGATGAAATTGCTTTCAAGTACATGTACATTGCAGGGGTCCCGCTTCTGATCGCCTATGCCATCTACTCTTTGGTTTACGATTCTCACAAGTCATGGTACTCATACATCATCACTACCCTTGTCGGGTCCGTCTACGCGTACGGTTTCCTGATGATGGTCCCGTCTCTTTACATCAACTACCGCCTCAAGAGCATCGCGCACATGCCTGGTAAGGCGATGCTGTACAAGTTCTTGAACACCTTCATCGACGATTTGTTTGCCTTCACCATCAAGATGCCATTCTTGCATCGCATGGCTACTTTCCGAGATGACATCATCTTCTTCATCTACTTGTACCAACGCTGGGCGTACAAGGTTGACTACACGCGTGTCAATGAATTCGGCCAGGGCGGTGATGATGAGCCGGCGGAAGAGCTCAAGGTAGAGCCCAAATCATTGCCTAAACTGGATGCCGAAACCGTGAAGAAGATCGGTGGTGGCCCAAAGACTACTGGGGCTAATACCGGAAAGGCGACCAAGAGGAAGTGAGGCCTTGAAACCTCTGTTTTGGTTACAGATCTTGGAAACTCTTGAATTCGCAGTTTCAACTTGGAAGGGGCCCGATGTTAAGCTTCTTACTAACTGGAGTTAATGGAGTGTGCTTGACGTACTCCCCTAGCGGCCTATGTATATTATAGATGACTATAGCTAGGGTACGCGAGTCAAGCAGGATTGTGACGAATGCACCCCAAAATGGCCTCCGGTTTCAATCGATAACCAATACGACGTAAACACGTTTCCCAGCATCAGATCAAACCTGTATAGGTCCAAAAGAGGTGGTCTAGGATTCTGACTGACATCTGATGTAAATATTCAGCCCTATGGAAGCAGAAATAGACTATGCATTTCACATGCTGTGAACCCAGAGAGCCGTCAGCGGCTAGCGGCATACAAGGGCCCCGTACCTTCTCCAATCAGCCCCAGAAGTCTGCATAACAATTAGCCAATCATCGTCAACGTTCGACCCCTTCCAAGTTCTGGAGCTCTTCTCAGCTTGTCAAGGTTGCAGGCCTCCCACGTTCCATCTTCAACCCAACTGACGGGGATTTTTCGTCAAGCTGGTCGTCGTACTGGACGATATAATTCAAAATTGAGATCCGTCCGTCCTTGAAGAATCGTGATACGTGGCCAGCGTTTACGTGATCGGCCATAGCAGTAGGACCAATGGACCGGTGACGACACCCTCGGCACATAGCGTCGCATTGATCACTGTTCTCTTGGGACTTTACGAGATATTGACCGATAAAGCACACACCACGCTGCTGCTGCTGCTGCTGCTTATCGCAGAGCCAGCTAGCTACATTTACACATCGACGCCTCCTTACCCCTCGCCATCTCAATCGACTCGACTTGCACGCGCTGCCGGAGCTCCTTCGTTTTGAGCCCCACCAAGATATGAACAACGAGACGGTCGGCTCGCTCCTGGCCGTCATTGCGAACTCACTCAACGATGGATTGCGCATCATGATGTTCGCCGACAAGCAGGGGTGGTCGTCGGACGAATTCGATCAGTTGAAGCTGCTGGAGGAGACGCTCGATGAGGCGAAGCGGGACTTTCAGGAGCTGCCCGCGTTGGTGCATGGTCAGGTTTATTATGAGCATGACCGGAAATGTAGGTTCTCCGTTTTTCTCGTTCTTTCTGTTTGTTCCCGTTTCTGGATATGTACTTGGGCACTTGGGGCCAAGTGGTGATTTGCTCGCAACCGGCTGGAGCATCAAGACACGTGCAATGTAAGAGAAAGCTGAAAGAGAAAGTTGACCCTAATAAGTGCCCTCTTCCCTCTAGCCGAATCCCTCGAAGATCTCCGACTCCTCTGCACCCGCTTCGAACTACACATGCAAAACTTCAAAGACTGGGCCCGCACCGGCGGGCCCATCAACCCAGTCTGGGCGCGCGAAACGATCGAGCTGCGCCGGGAACTCCACCGCGCCCAATGCCGCGCAGCAAGGCGCATCTTTAACGCGGAGCAAGAAACTACGACGCGGTGTCTGGGGGCCTTCCAGGTCTTCCGCGTGCAGCGGTCGCCGGAAAAAGCGCAGCAGCGCAACCTCGAGGAACTCATGATGAGCAACAAGGTGGGCAAGTTCGAGCGCTTTGGCGAGCACGGCATCGCCTTTGTGTGCGACTTCTGCGACGGGTATATGGTCTGGGATGACCTGCGCGAGATGCCGTCGCACCGCAAACCGACGACGACGCCCGACGGGCTCGAGCCCATGAGCGGGACGAGCACAACGCCCGCAACGCAGGATACCTGGCAGGCTACGGGGTTTAGCGCATCTGACGGGACCGAAAAGCCTATCGTTTTCGCGCCCGTCGTCATTGCGAATCACATGCCACCCGTGCCCGGGGAGTGGCAGGCGAGGATATTGTGTCCGTATTGTGACGAGTACTACGAGTATGAGCAGGGCGACGACGAGATGGAGCGCGTGAAATGGAACCAGGACGAAGACGGGTTCGAGGACATGGCTGCTTTTAAGGAACACCTCGAATGGAGCCACGTCGGCATAGTACCCAGCACCACCAATTGCTCCGTTATGTGAGCAGCGCACAAGAGGAACGTCGTCGAAGAAAAGAACAATCAATGCATTGGATCCCGCTCGTGGATCGGCGTTCACGGGAAATCAAGGAGTGGAGGCGTAACTAGACATCGACCACAGGACAGACAGAGTAAGCATTGGCGTTCCGGATGAGTTGCGAAACGGTCCTATCCATTTCAGGAGATATAGATTGGTTGGGTTGCTTGGGGCAGCACACCAGAGGATGGAGCATTTTGGGGGCACATTTTATATCAGCGCCAGGTTTGTCTGGGGAAAGGACGTTTGCACTGCCTATAACCCCCCCTTCCCCCCTTCCCCCTAGACATTTCGAGATGATTGCCGGTCTTGGTCGTTACGTATTCAAATAATACAATTGCAAGCCACTTGGAGTGAGCACACGTATGCTGGCTTTGTTGTTCCGAGTCCGCCTCGCCAGGTCGCTAGATTCTGCTGGCGTCGCCCATCTACCCTCTGGATCTCCATCGCTTCTATGTTGCACGTTGAAGGCGGGTCTCACGCCAATTGCGGTGCAAGAAGGGCCAAGCTGGCTGCTAGCCAAGTAGCCACTATCCCATCCTTCCCAGAGTGCAAGGCGAAAGGCCCCGAGCCTGTCTCCAAAGTTCCCTCCTCGTCGTGCTTTGCATGTCCACGTAGACCCCTTCAAAAGAACCGCAAATAAATAAACAGCAACACAATCAACCCAAACACTGCAAAGGGTCCGTACTGCTTGAGCATCAAATCCCAATTAATCTTGACAGCCGCCTTACGGTATTTCTTCGAATCGTCGCGCAGCCTCGAGCTAATCTCCCCCATCCTCTCGAGACTATCCCCACGATACAGCAAATCCTCAATATTTTTTGTCATGACCTTTGTCACGTCCCTCAACTCATCATTCAGCTTATCCAGATTCTGCGTCGCCCGCGCGTCCGCATACGTGGCTTTCGTCCGCGCGATGAACGTGTCGAATTCCATGAATGCGTAGGGGCGCAGCGTGGGGCTGGACAGCTGAGTTGCGGAGTACGAGTTGCTAAATTCGGCCGACAGGTCCGAAAGGTAGGTGAAAGAGAGCTTGCGCGGGTAGGAACGCTCGCAGATGCAGAGGAAGACGATTTGCGATTGCGACTGCTCTGAGATTAGGTAGTGCAGGGTGTAAGGGCCGGACTCGATCGAAGCTTGGGGTTCCGAGTTGCGGTTTAGGCGCCGCAGGATCAGTTTTACTTGGGACTTGATCTCGGCGAGAGAGGACTCGGTGGCTTCGTCGTCGACCGAGGCGCAGAGCATCAGGCCTGGAGATGGAGGACGGGGTTAGTGGGTGTTGCGAGGCTGCTGGGCGGAGGGAGAGAGCGCACCATCGCCCAGACGGGCTATTTGTGTTGACCTGATCATATTCGCTGGGTTTGACGTGTCGCACTTGATGGGCGAACAGGAAGGGTTTCAGGAGTCAAGTGTCGGAGGAACAGAGCCGAGTTTATGGCCTATGTGGCTTTATCCGGCCTGCAACCTCGGAGATTCTAGGTTGCCAATTATTGAAGGCGATCGTGTCTTACACTGTTGGTTTTCTTGAATCCCGGCCCTGGGCGATTCTCCGTGTTGGTCTTACTGAGGTGGAACAATATCTGCAGTCTCAAGTTACTGGGATGGATGATGGAGGTCAATGTCCTTGGATCCGAGCAAAGCACGAGCTTCTCGTCAATCGACGTCAGGGGTCTGGGCCTGGTCCGTCCCTGCCAGATTGCAGCTCAAACCCGACCAATCAAGATTTAGTGGATTACAGACAGCTAGGGACATATTGTCAACTTGTCGTATATCAGTTCAAGAATTACAAGATGGCATTCTGATTGGGTGAAGTACTCAGAGTTTCTCACTGGAAAAAGACAGAGCAGTCTGTATTTGAGCATCTCAGACGCAGGTATTCCCTTGGAACGATGCCAGGGTTGTCCTGCTCGCATCGGAGCGGGCAGGCGCGCTTGTAGCGTCAGTACTGGCAAGGCACTAGTGAGCGTGCATGACAGACTGACCAGTTGGCGTTGAGGCATACAGCCGGTAAGCGCAATAAGCGCAATGAATGCAATAAGGAGCCGTGCACAAGACGCTAGTAACAACTTCGCTTAGCAGCCAACTCTTGTCAACATAATGACTTACACAGTGGCCAAAGCAAGTCTTGAAGGTGTTGAACCGAGGAATCGCAATTGTACAAATCGTATTTCGAAGAGTTGGAAAAACTGGGTTCTATTATAAAGATGCTAGCACCTAAATAAGCGCCGAAAAAGGACCCCGATGCTGGTCCTCGACTTCCCTACTTCATCTTTGTCTCAGTCAAGTGAGCCTCCACCGTCAAGGTCCTGATTCATCACACCATCAATTGCATTGGAAAATTTCCGAAATGGCTGTCCCTCGGGGAATGAACGGCGAGCATGGGCAGTCCCGTAAACACCAAATTTCGGAATCGGAACCGGGAGCCGAAATCGAAATGATCATTTCTGCCAGCAAGAAGGCTGAGATTCTTGATAGCGAGGACGAGATGGAGGATGAAGTCGATGAGGACACGCCCAAAGGAAAGACAGTGGGAAGGGGGAGGGCAAAGCCCCCCACCACGACCAGAGGCAGACGCAAGGCACCCAGAGAAACATCCGCAGAGGCCACGAAGAGCACCGGTCGCTCGCAGAAGCCCTCAGGTCCAGCTGAAGCTCCCGCCATTTCCCAGCCAATTAATAGCGGTGCCTCGTCTTCCCTCTCGTCCGTGCCTGATTCCGAAGCACCTGATCTAATGAACCTTGACGAAGTCCCTCTTGACCCCGGACTGGACCACAACAACATAGACACCTCCTCTCATCCCACAAATAATGCAAATACTAGCAACGATCTCATTGCCATGGCAGCCGGCAGCCCCACGGTCAGCGATCGATCTTTCGGTAAGCGCAAGGCGCCGAAGAAGAATTCTGGGGACTCGCCCACCAACGCCCCCAAGCACATGCTCGACGATCCTGTTGAAGCTACTACCAATCCTAAGTCAGCTGTCGGTAGGGCGAATCTTCGCGTAGGTCAATCTCTCAAATACATTTGACCACGGTCACGTTCGAGCCATGTTTTTAAACGGCTCATTGAGCCCGCTGCAAACAGATTCCCATCCTTCCTTTATTCTTGCTAACCAACAATCAGGACGTCCTCCTCAGTTCACAAGCGTGGAACTGCCTTACTGCCTCGGATAAAAAGATGCTACTGGATCTCATGCCTGACGACAAGGAAATCAAGAACAAGGACACCGATGAGTGTGAGTTGGATATTGAAAAGCTGCGAAACAATGACGACTTTCGCTTTGACATTGCCAGATACCAGGAGAATCTGCGCGAGGGCAAGCACGACCCCTTTTGGATCTCGCAGGCTGTTGGGGCGCACGAGAAGCGCTGTCAAGGCGAATACACACAGTTCGAGGCCGAAAAGTTCGCGAGGGATTGGGGTATGGGCATGCATGATGCCCCTGCCGAAACGGCAGAGAAACCTCCCGAGGCCGTCGACGCTACACTGAAGGACGACATGGAGGAGGTGGACGAGAGGCTTGGCAAGACTACCGTCACTGAACGCCATGCTGAGGTGCAGAAGGGAGCGGATCCTAACAGGGTAGTCGGGGCTGATGAGCACCACGAGGCCCACAAGGGCTTTGTGGCTGATAAGCAAGGCGAGCCTAGGGCAGCACACGCAGAGGAGCAATCCCAAGCTCGGCAGACTACTACACGGGTTGAGCATAATTCTGAAAATGGCGCGGTCGCAACGAACACCGAGCTGAAATAGATCGAACACCACGATCAAAACTAGTATGAATAGTTTCCGCAGAAATTTGTCTAGGGAATTCCCAATAAGGCCATGATGTAGCATAGAATTCATATACCCCTAACCAATGAGCTTGTAAACACACCTGGCTTCCTTTAGTTCAATGTACTGATGTGGCCTCTCTGGCAAGTAATCGCGGCAAAGTATTCACTATCCGAGTTTTTCTTCTACAACCACCTTCCAGTAGGGTTGGCTCTTCCCCTTCGACGAAGGCAAGAAGTATTATACAGACTGGAATAAAGAGATTCTTTTTTTCTTAATTCGATCAAATAAAAAGACAATCAGAAAAACAGACTAGCACAGCTCAAGGCGCGAATCGAACAATCGCATCCCGTATCATGCTGCGGCTCTCCAGGCAAACAGGCAACTTGTCCCTTGGATGCGTAACTGCTGCAGCAGTACGCTCTTATGTTGCCAAAATGCTTCTTCCACCTCTCGATATTCCAATATGTCAAGAATATACAAGATACACAATGACACAAGGTGCTCCCCAAGTGAACGTGTTCGACCCTCCCACGTAAGTCCTCTCCTACTCGTAGAAGACAACCGATCTGTTCCTTTCCTGATAAGTACTGTACTAACTGTTGTCATCTAGCCCCCCCAAACGGATAGGATGCTCACATCGGGGCATGATATGGACCAGGACCTTCCTGTGAGGGATCTCTACTCAGATAGCATCTGTATTGACGAGCTCGCCAAAAGTCGCTTCTCTTACGCTTCTCACGTGTAGCATACGTATGGCCCTTAGCCGATGTGGTCAAATCGGACAATGACTATCCACTGTATTGGGTTTGAGGCGTTTGAACAGGAGTCTATATCTCATCCTCTTCATCATCAAAGTCGTCCTCGCGACCCATTTCATACAAGATACGACCGCCTTCTCCAGCTCCGATATCTGTCTGTGCGTCGAAGTACGGCAAGACAATGCCTTCCCTGTCCTTTCTTTGCTTTTCCGTCAATCCCAGATTGAAAGTCGTGCCGCCCTCATCGCCGCCCCCTCCACCAACATCTTCGCCTGCATCGCTCGAATCCCTGAATAGCGGATGATCAGACAAGAGCATTAATTTTGCCAACTCTGTCTTCCCCGCCTTCTCCGGCGACGAGACCAAGACAAATTTTTCTGCCACCGAGCGACCGCTCCGCCTTCTAATCTCCATCTCCAAGACGAGGCCATTTTCAGTTCTTGTCGTGCCTTTGCTTCTCAGTCCGATCAAGACGCCCTCCCGACCTTCCTTTAGACCCCATTCGGGCTCCTGCAAGCTTCGATTTCGCGCCTGCCTGCATTCGACAGCCTGATACAAGCTCGACACGCGAAGAATTGCTGTGGCAAGATGAGATAGCACCGTCAGGGGATGCGGCTCGTACTCATTGAAGGTCCTGGGAAGAACCAGCGGTACGTCCGTGTGGTAGACTCCTACCAACGAGACGGCAGGGGTGATGAGGCTGGATAGAAAATGCGCCAGCTGCGACGGAGCGGAGGACGCGATGGGGTTGAGGGCATCCACGATCACCAAGACTTCTGTGGTGGGAAAGCATCAGCAAAGATGCTTCGGAAACGTAGGATTTGAGAAGGAAGAAGCCTTACTGAGGGCGTGGCCCGAAGCCGAAAGGGGGTAATGCGAGACGATCTCAGAGCGGAGCGCCTCGGCGGATTTGCCCCGCGCTTTCACGAGGATATCTGCCTCTGCCGGCTTTCCCAAGGCGGCGAAAGACACGAATATGATCCTGCTCTTCGATACCTACCGAGCGATCAACCCTAGGTCAGCAATATACCGGGTGTCACGATCTGGGTGCGGAGAAGCAAGAAGCCTAATACTTGGACATGTACGGGTAGGCATGAGGGGTGTGGAAGTCCGCCATGATAAAACAACTACCGACCTTGGCTCTGGTAATGAAATCGCGGATCACTGGCCTAGCACTTTGTTCCAGAGTGTCGAGAACCAATGTCAGCGGGCTGGCGCTATCCCGCAAATTGAGTAATTTCTGGAGAAGCAGTAACGCATGAGACCGCGAATGCGATTGCGCCGGCGGCGCCATGTCGATTAAATTGCTTCTCGTTTGGAGATTCGCTGCCGGACAGATGGGGTTGCTGTCGGTCTGCAGGTAGAAGGCCTGGAAGTATACAACAAGATGCTGTGTGCCAGGTCAAAATTCGGGTCAACTTGGAAGTGCCGGATTGACAAGGGACATATGCAACTGCCCCGTAAATCGATGACTTTTTGTGTAATGAGCCAGTAGGGTTAGTCGGTTTGTTGCATATCCGGGGAAGCCTGTTCATTTAGCACATAAGTAACCAATGAGGCTTCTTCCCTAAACACCTTCTCAGCCCGATAACAAGCAATTGCAACGACATCTACCGGCTTGAGATACATAAAATGTTACGAATCGAAATGCGTTATCACGAGGTCTTCTGGGTAAATTGGCTGGCCGTATCTCAGAACCAATCTAGGGCGGGAAGATCTTCATCTGAGGAACGCTCCCTCCCGTCCAGCTCCAATATGCTCAGACAGCATGCCTTTCCCTGAAATGGAGTAATGTGCCCGTCGTATCTTTTTGCCCAGCGTCCGGCTGAATACCTCGTCGTGCAGCACAGCGTCTCGGTATGATTGCTTCGAGAGTATATGATTCTTGGCGTCGTATATCATCGCGGCAGTCTTGCAGATGTCTTGGGTCTCTTGGAACGCGACACACATATAGGTATCATGTGTTCCTTTCTGGGAATTGCGGGGGTTTCAAAGAAGGTCTCTTTTGCCCATCTCTAGAGAATACGTCTCGTTGTTCTCCTCTCTCTTGCGGATCTCGTCGCGTCGCCTTGGCTTTGAGCTTAGAGTGGCATTGTTATGGCCAATTACCTGTTCCAAGGGCTGGTTGGCAGCCTTGCCCTGATGCTTGGAGCAGCAGCAGCTCCCGTGCGCGATGGCATAGAGCCTCGCAACTTCCTTGCAGAGGCGGGTTTGTCGGTCACAGACGCCTACCACCCTCTCATCAGGAACTCGGTTGATCGAGAGGCACTCAGAAATCCGCCGTTCCCAACCTTGAGGCAAGATGGACTCAATTTGCGACAGACTAGTCCAGGAACCGACCATATCAAGGCGATACCGTCTCAAACGCAGTACCTAATGTCTGTCGGAATCGGTAATGGGACTTGGTTGATGATACCAGATACCGGAAGCAGCGACACGTGGTTGATGTCCTCCAGTTTCAAGTGTCTCGATCGTGCACACAACCCGCAGGAGCAGGCTTACTGCAAGTTTGGTCCCTCGTACAACGGAGACTTCTCTGGAGGCAAGATTACCGACCAGCATATGAACATCACATACGGCGGCGGGGACTCTCTAAATGGTGACATGGGCTATGCCGAGTATGTATTGGCTGGATGTTCTCCTCTTGGAGAACCTCTAACTCCGAACCCTGCACGTCTTACTGAATTTCCAATAGCGTCACGGTAGCTAGCATCACAGTTCCCAGGCAGGAAATGTCTCTAGTAACCACAGCTAGCATTCGTGGCAACGGCTTGTTCTCGGGAATCCTGGGGTTGGGCTTGCGCGGCCTTACCACCGCCTATCAGGGAACAGATCCGTCTAAAGATAATGAAAACACCACGACGAGATATGCCCCCATCATTGAAACCATGTCCCTGGACGACGCCATCGAGCCGGTCTTCAGCATTGCAATGTCACGAGACGATGATCGCTCGTACGTCTCATTCGGCGGCGTTCCTCCTAATGTGCAGACCGGGGAGTTCGCCAGCACACCGATTCTACAGGTGAGTCCAGAAAACTCGAAAACAAGGCAAACAATCCCGGATACCATTGGAACTAACATGCTACCAGATGGGATATAATGGCGGGCCCAAGGACTATTTGTACTACGCCATGCGCCCGGAAGTACTCAAGTGGAACAGCAGCACATATAGTCAGAACTGGACCAAACCAGACGGCATGATCGTTGACACAGGCACGACGCTAAACTACTTTCCCAGCGATATCGCCTTCTCCATCAACTCACTCTTCAGCCCTCCAGCCGAGTACAACGGCGGCACATTTGCTGTATTGTGCGATGCCACTCCACCGACAGTCGAAATCGGCATTGGTGGTAAGCTGTTCCAGATCGCCCCGAGCAGTCTGATCCTGCCAGAAACGAAGCAGAGCAACATTGATGGCGACTATTGCTTGACTGGGATCGCCACTGGGAGCAACGTTTTGATTCTCGGAGATGTTTTCCTGCAGGAGATGTTGGCCGTTTTTGACGTCTCTGATAAGAAGGAATTGAAGTTTGCCATGCGCACCGACAAACCTACCTGAGTCGCGGCGATGCTTTTGGGAATTTGATCTGGAAGAAGCAGTGATGAGCAAAGTATGCAAGGAACAATGTCAGGCTTAGACATCACGGGGCTGTCAACGATTTTACGTTTGTGATTTAGTATGGAAACGTTGCTCTTCAGATGAAGGCAATATTGAATCGAAAAGTATATGACTCAAAGAGCCTTTCTGCACATGATCGAGTTCCCGCGACAGGAAACTATGAAGGCTCATAGTCGAATGCAATCAACGCCGTAGCTGAGTAGCTCCTCAACTCTGTCTGGAGGACAACCAAAGCCCTATATGTACCCTGTGTTGTGATCAAAACTAGCTCTCAGTCAAATGTCAATCCTGTCGTGTCCAGTCTTGCAGCAGTCACTTTCATCGCTTAGACAAAGCAAAGGAACATCGTACTTCAACTAACACCGTCTGGGTTGAGACATCGGGCAAGTTTTCCAGTACATTGAGAACAGGACCGAGAAACAAGGATGAATGCAGATAATTTGCTGCTTGCCTATACCAGTAATGGTGATTACTTGCTATTAATCAAGAATTTAATCCAATATGTACGTGCCGATAGGCCTTCACAACTGAGACGTGCACTCTGGTGCCCAGAAGTTCGGATTAACGGTCGTAACCTTGTCAGAGAGATGTCAGACCATGGGAGGTTTCAAAGTCTCCTTGACATGCCGTTCTACCGTCGTCTAAGCGCGTTAAGGTTGAGGCGGGCATAGACGAACAAAACCGGGGGTTTTCGGGTGACTGACTACTCTGGTCCTTACAAACTCCAGTCAGAACTGACGCAGATGGGACGAATGGACGAACATGTTGATTGGCTTACAAAAATAGCCAAGCACAATAGAGACTCGGAATGACAGCGAGTTATTATTTCAGTCCATCCCGTGACGTCTGGCAGAACCCCGATAGGCATGGTCCAGTTTGTTGCTTGCCTTGAAGAACTCTATTAGGGGGCAAAGATATCTAAGCATCCAAGGACGGGATGATTCCAGTGATGTTTTGCGTATTGTAGCCTTGGGAATCGGCGTCCAATCTCCATATATAACAGGTGTTTTGATGTATGTGACAGTCTATGGAGAATCACATCGCTACTGGTCAACCAAACTGGCCGAAACTCCTTTCTTAGTAAGCCCGGTGTCGACGGCCGTTATTCTACATCGCCGGCAACATGAAGGCAGAGCAGAGCCCCGTGCCCGTCAGTAGGCAGGCATACCTCAACTTAATTTCAAGGTCAAAGTACGGCTGAATTCATGCAGACGCGTTCGGTACCACGGCACGTAGCTATATATCTACACATCACTTATCCTTCTATCACATCTGGCGGCACTGCACCTTCATACAATTCACACATTGATCATTACGCCCCAATATCTCCTCCAAAATGTCCAAACCCACCCACGCCGGCCTCCCCTCCAACCGGTCCAAACTCCTCCAAACCGCCCTCTCCGTCATAGACGGCTACAATTCCTGGTCCCTCTCCGAAATCGCCTCCCCACGCACCAAAGACTGCACGCAGCAATGCCACCCCATGTCCCTCAAAGGACCTCTGTACACCAGTCCCGAAGAGTACTGCGAGTACTACAAGACCATGATCCCTTTGTTTCGCAACTTCAAAATGGAGGTTATAGGCTACGCCGAGGACCAGACGCAGAATAAGGTGATTTTCCATGCGATGGCTACGGCGGAAACGGATGTCGGGCCGTATGAGAACGAGTTTGTGTGGATGATCCAGACGACGCAGGATCAGGACAAGGTGTGTGGTATTAGGGAGTTCCTTGATAGTGCGTATACGGTGGACTTTTTGAAGAAGATGTGGGAGAGAATGCAGGAGGAGGGGAAGACGACTTGGGGGTGATTCTGATTTTCAGGGTCTTCATTGAGATGGAATGGTAGAGGAGCCGATCAGAGATATACGGGATAGCCCTGTCCTTTGCTGCCTGGGGTAGCGGATATTCGCTTGTCTTTCGAACTGGGTATATTGACGAGATAGTGGGAAAACTTGATTCTTTTGTCCGCGAAGAAATCTTGCGCCTAATTTGTGTCAATAATGAACACTTGGTGAAACACTTCATTCCGACCGACGGGAGACCATTCCCAGAAGGCTTGAAGACGCGGGACAGAAAACCCGCATATATACCTACATATTGTCGATGAACAGAGATTAAACAGCTGTGCAAAGAGAATAATATGATGCCAAGGGAATAACATTCATGGTTGTGTACTCTACTAATATTACATACCCAGTATCTCAAAGAAGTCTGATAGAAACTCCGGTTAGAACGAGATATTTTGTTCATACGTTTATCTGATCAATAGTTGAGTAATTATCATGTTCTAGTGGAGTCAAAGGACAGAAGAAATTGGTTTCAAGAACATGTATACTGTGAAAATTCTCATTAATTAGTACCATTTTATCTAAGACAAGCCTATAATGAAGCAATGACGTAATTTTCAGACATGAGTCTTGGGTATCAGTTGAGTTGCTGACATGTTACGTAATCCAAATGCTTTGAGGGGTGTACTCCGGCGGTGCAGGCAGCCACAGCAACTTCAACAATTAACATCAATACAACCGATGACTACACAATAGAACAAAACAAAAGAGATGGAAATGGCTGAACTACCCACAACAGCGGTGCGCGTGAATCGTCACAGACAGGAAGATCAACCAGAGCCCCTCGCCATCCCCGCCACCGCCACCACCGCCACCACCGCCAGTCCAGTAAACAATGACAATGGTACAGACGAGGACACGGCGCCGAAATTGTCAAGCACTTCCATCGCCCTCATCATGTCCCCCCTCTGCCTCTCGGTCTTCCTCTCCTCCCTCGACCTTACCATCCTCACCCCGGCCATTCCCTCCATCGTGTCGTCCTTCTCCTCGGCGACGGGGTACGTCTGGATCGGCAGCGCCTTCGTGCTCACCCACACGGCCGTGACCCCCGTCTGGGGCTCCGTCGCCGATATTTGGGGCCGCAAACCCGTGATCCTCACTGCCCTGGCGATCTTCCTGGGAGGCAGTTTGTTCTGTGCGTTGGCCCCCACGATGGAGGGCTTGATCGCGGGGCGTGCGATCCAGGGCGTGGGAGCGTCGGGCATGGGGACTATGGTGACTGTGATTATTTGTGATACGTTCTCCATGAGGGATAGAGGGCTGTATTCGGCGGTTACGTCGGTGGTTTGGGCGGTGGGGAGTGCGGTTGGACCTGTTATCGGGGGGATCCTTACCACCAAGTCGGAGCAAGTTTGACAAGCTTCATGCTCCAGGTTATTTTGGTTCTAATGAGGGAGCAGCTGGAGATGGTGTTTTTGGATCAACTGTGAGTGAGGGGATACGTCCCCGCGTAGATGTCCATTTAGAAGCTTACAGTGCTTGTAGTACCCATTGGCGCCGTCGTCTTCGTTGTGTTGCTCTTATTCCTGAAGGTTCCCACACCGAATACGCCCGTCCTTGCGGGACTGAAGGCCATTGACTGGGCTGGCAGCTTGCTCATAGTCGGTGCCGCGCTGATGATCCTGCTCGGCCTCGACTTTGGAGACGTCACGTACCCCTGGTCCTCCGCTACCGTTATCTGCCTCATCGCTTTCGGCTCTGCCGTTGTCGGCATTTTCATCCTTAATGAATGGAAATTTGCCCCCAACCCCCTTATTCCGTTGCGCTTATTTTCCAATAGATCTTCAGTCGCTGCCTACGGCGTCTTCGCCTGTAACTTCTACGTCCTTATCGGTCTCTCCTACTATCTACCCCTGTACTCCCAGTCGGCGCTTGGCGCTAATGCCTTGAACTCGGGTCTTCATCTCCTGCCTCTCATCGTTTCGAGCTCCCTGGCGGCCGCCTGCGCTGGAGTGTTCATTCAGCAAACCGGCATATACCTCCCTGTTATGTACGTCGCCCAGGTCATGCTAACCCTCGGCACCGGGCTCTTCATAAATCTCGAGCTTCAGGAAAGCCTGGCAAAGCTCTTTATCTTTGAGATTATTACCGGGATAGGCATCGGCATGAATATGGAACCTCCGCCCCTCGCCGCCATGGCCGCCACGACGGTGCTGGATACAGCTGCTGTCGTCACATCCATGGCCTTTGTGCGTTCGCTCGCGACTGCCATCGCTATTGTACTCGGTGGCGTCATTTTTCAGAATCGGAGTACGTTCAAGAGTTATTTATTACCCTATCTGGTCTGTCTTAGAAAGGTGCCAGATTGAGTAATCTTGGGAGTTTTGCTCTTGAGAAATGACTTAGGAATCCTAAATCATCCCTGAGATCATTATAAGTGGGAAATACTGACTCAAGTTTTTGCAGTGGACGCAACTAACGATGATCTGGTCGACCAGCTTGGTCAACAACTCGCCGGAAACTTCACCGGAGGTCAGGCATCGACAAATATTGAACTCATCACATCGCTGCCGACCGACCAGCAGGTCCTGGTTAGACGGACATCCTTTGGAGCACTAAGAACGGTCTGGATCATGGTATGTTTCGCTTGTTTTGCGCAATGTAGATAACTTGCTGGTATACTAACGCGCCGCTCATAGTACGTGGTCGTCGCGGGCTTGTCATTAATTTCGAACTTCTTCGTCCGCGCCCACCATCTGAGTGACGAAATCAAGGCGTTACGGCTTGGAGTTGGCAGGACGAGGCGGGACGAACCACAACACGATCAAGTTGCGAATGCAAATCCTATCGAATTGGACGAACTTGGCGAGAATGGAACGCGTTGATGATGATAGTTGTGGGAGTCTTGACGGAATGCCCGACTCTAGCAAGCTTCAGTACATCAGCAGGAGCTGCCTGGCTTTGATGAATAAGAACACGATGTCTAACTTACGGATAATCCAAAGAGCGTTCGTCTTCTCATTCGCTTTCCCCAAGAGTAACTATTCGTGGTTGGGTAAGTCTGTTTAGGACCCTTGAACGACATCCATATAATTGATCGACGGAATCTGATGAATTCTCTCCATCCACCGAAACTGGGCCAAGATGGGGAGTACGTAGCGAACTGGCACATCGTTCACGGGATGATGCATGTTCGGTCTCATCGGAACGTTCAATTCTCACAAGCAAATAATCACTTTAAGCTTTTGTAACTATGATTGGTGTGATACGCATCCTAACGCAGGGGCCGCAGCCATCCGTTTTATGTTGCTGGGGAAAAAGAGAAACAAACGGCCTTCAGTGTGACTTATCAAGTCATCATTAGAAGTCGTCGGGTACCAAAGAAACGAGTTGCATACGTTAGTTAGATTGGATGAGCATGGATATGGAGTTTAGGATACAGGTGAGGTAGGAAATAAGTGAATATCTGATCTAGACCAGGTCGACATGAGCAATCTACGGATCGGTAAGTGAGTGAGCACGCTCTCAGCATGTCCGTAACTGAGAAGATCATCCTGTTGAGCCGTTCACCAAACTCGGCTCACCAAAAGCAATCAGCATCGCATCGCAGGGCGGGTCAAGGGTACAGCATTACCGCACAGTCCCTGTAGCCGATCCCGTGTTCTACACCTCCTCCTGCATCTCATCTCCCAGATTAGCGTCTGCACTGTCCCATAATACTAGCCTCTACTCCCAAGTTCTACGGTTTTCGACGTACCGAAACCCGTGCACACAGAAATTCTATGTATTTAGTTCCATGATATCTCATATACGTTTACCTGTGTCCGTTGTGCCTCGACGTGGGGCATTCCCCAGGGTAATATCGGAGATGCCGGAAGGGGTGTACGGTGCTCTAGCACAAAAACACCCATGAACTTGCCGTTACAATTAGTCAACGACGCCAATTCCTCGATCAGTTCGATCCCTCGATCAGTTGGGGTCAATCGTAATGCCGCACAACCCCATCTGCCAGTGACAACGACCAAGATCAGTAGGGTGAAATCCCTGCACTTCAATAGCGCCATAGACTTAATAAAGCCAGAGTTTGAGCCCACCATATTATCCACTTAGAATCAAGGATGTACTAAGTAGACTTGACATCTCCTTTGGTGGTATTATGTTGTTCCGATTACGGAATACGCGAGCTGTTATTCACTGTCGTCCGTGCCCCACAGGACCTGTTCTCGAACCAACTCACACCAACTCACTACTTGCTGTCATCCAGACAGCTTAACAGGGTCGGGTTGCCAAATGCAGATCGTTCAGATTAACCACCCGCTAGGATCGGATTATGCGACGAGTGGTCAATTTTGGCTCCATATCATCACATATCATATTTTGATCTAGCGCTCCGGATCTATCTTCCATTCTATCCAATAGTGGCAGAGATGCGGATTGCCCCAGGATTTTGCGTCAGGGGTAGATGCTGGACGTGAGCCTCAATTTGGGGTTGCTCGTTCCCTGCATTGTCATTTTCACTAGCTTCGTGGAAAACCTTTTGGTCGCGCTAGCCAAAAGCTGGTAGCTAACGAATGCAACGGTAAGGGAAGCGTGGCAGTCCACGAGGCACGTCGGTGTCTGTCGGCAACAAGATGACTTGTCCTCAGAGGCGCCTTTCCTCTTCTAGACCTGAATGGGCAATGATTGCGACGCAAACCTGAAGCCGTACATGGCTCCATCTCTCCCAACATGATGCTGCCCACGCGATCAACCCAGCTTGCTCGCATGTGCCATGCAACGCTTGTCCCTAGCGGGCTTTTGGCGGCAGCTCAGCTCTCAGCCCGGGTGGGTGCATGTTCGGGTTTATAGTTCGGCGAAGGAGTTCACCAAGGGAATTAGGTTCCCACATGGCAACCCCTCTTGCGCGTGTCGTTTGCTGAAAGCGAACAAGCACGACTCGAACTGGCATACGGTTTAGACCTTTCACACAGCATGGCGGAGACCATGGCGTGTAGATCCAGCGAGCGATCCAACCTGTTGGGAGCTGTTCCGGATGTAAGTCTTCATTTCACCGTCCATGGCTGCGTCCGGTCAACGTGCCGCCAAGGAGAACAAGGCCCCCTAAAGCGCCATGGCCAAGATGATGATGGGCTTCGCTACCGCCCTTCAACAACCGACCCTCAGTCCGCCCGATCGTCAGACAACCGAAGTTCACCATGCATCGAACGGCGGACATCGGAATCGAAGAACCAAGGTTAGTAGCCAAAGACCAGAACGTCTACGGCCGTGGCCGGGACGTTGATGTGGTGCTTTCATCAGGTTGATGACATGGCATGGTGTTCGTACGTTGTTGGGTCTATCGAGCTACTACCTCCTGTTGCCAGTAGTTGCCATGACATCAGGCTGCTTGTTACGCAACGGCTCGCTTGAAAGGCCATCATCCAGTCGGTCACGTTCCCGTCTGCATTAGGCCGCATGCACATCGTCTGCCACTCCTTCCACTCCTTCCCAACTCCCTGTAGCGGGGAACGGAACCCATGCGGTCTGTTCTCCAGTCCTACGAATCTCATTGTTGACTGCGCTGATCCACTTGTGGCATATTAGAGATGAGTGTCTCCATTATCAACCGCTTGCGCCTATCCACTCACGCTAGCTGTTGTGGTGCTGTCGGGAGGGCACATCCAGCCTACATAGGCCGCCACACTAGTTAGACGCCTCTCCGTTTCTCATGATGAAACCTCGCGCACGTATATAACATGAGCGGCTGTCTCCTTTCGTACTTCGGCAAGAGGTGCTCAACCTGAAACGTGGAAATTTGTTTTGCCATAATTTCGTTGCATGGCTATTTCCTTCTTCGCGAACCTCTGCTGTCCCCCAGGGACCGACCAATGATGTGGTGAAGTCACAATCAAAAAGAACGTTCAACACGCCATGTGAAATTGGCTCCATCCCCCTCGAACCTTTTACGAGGCTTTTACCTACCATTCCACTCTCTTGATATCACGATAGATACTGTTACGTCGTGGGTTCTTTGTTTTCTCGAATTATCGAGCACCTACAGCGACGTCCCCGATAAAAGCAAGTCAACAGTTCGAGAAAGTGCTTAAGCAGTACGGCCTGACTCCGACATAACAATCATACACGTCATGCCTCAAGGTATTCTGAATCTCAGGCGTGGTTCAGGACAACAATTATCTCCGCCAGACAGCGCAGGAAGGCGAAGCTCTTTGAGTGTTCACTCTGTCAAGGCTTACGACGAGGACGATGAAGGAGGTGCTGATATCCCCGATATACCACTGAGGAAGTCAAGCAGCCCTTCGAGTCAACCATCTTCTATCTTTGACTACATTTCTACCGCTGGTTCTTTGAAAAACATTCGCACGGGTAAGTTTAGAGAGGAGTTGGACGTCCCATCCAGGAGTCCAAATCGACGGCCCATAAACCCAAATTCGCTGTCCCCGAAACACCCCACGAGGCAAGTGAAACTAGATCTTCTCACATAACCTGCGTGGCTGATATATATTTAGCATGCATAGCAACTTTGAGCCAGAGGCGTGGGACTGTGTAGTGACATCTGAACCCGAGGATGTGTACGTGGATTCGGCGACTCGTTCGCCTTCAACGGATCCAAAAAGTATTCTCTCGCAGTCTTCGCACTCACGGCACAACAGCTCAGAATCGTCCAACTTTCCGGGACCGGGACACAACAGCTCCTTGCCAGCGCTGCA
This sequence comes from Pseudomassariella vexata, assembly GCF_002105095.1. NCBI lineage: Eukaryota > Fungi > Ascomycota > Sordariomycetes > Amphisphaeriales > Pseudomassariaceae > Pseudomassariella > Pseudomassariella vexata. The sequence goes on along the minus strand of NW_024467956.1, from coordinate 1,019,211 downwards.
AATCAAGGGTGGTGCTGACTACGATGGTCTCGAGCCGTTGGCCGAGGAAGAGATTGACCCGGCGTCTTTTGACTTGGTAGTACCGGCACACGCGCTCGGCAAACAATATTCTCTGGAGACTCAGTCGGAGCTCCTGTTCTCGGTGAAGCATCTTGGTGTCATATTCGAAGACCCGCTCCTGCTGCAACGATTCACCAACTTCCTCTACTCATCACGCCCTCGTTCCGTGCCCTTGCTGGTGTACTATTTGGACGCGTTAAAGGCCCTTAAAGCCATTAATTATGCCAACGCCGTTACGGCGGCGCTGAATCCTATCGAGGGTTTAGATTATACCGAGAGCTCCATCCTCTCGACGGTCAACAACCCATTGCAGGAGAGGGCCGACAAGGCTTTTGAGACACTCGCAAATCATGACTTGCCGGCGTATATCACTCACACTTACGTCCAAACTGTGAGCTTGACCATCAAAAGGAGGATTTCCGACACTCTGCCTCTTCACTTGAGAGACATGTCGGAAGGACTGGCCGAAGTGTTTTGCTTGACGGATCCATCAAGACCAGACAGTCCCATCGTCTTTGCTAGTGAAGGTAGGCCATTCGTCTTTTCCGGAACTTATGGGACATCGACTAACCTCTTCAGAATTCCATAAGACGACTCAATACGGCATGAACTACGTCTTAGGCCGGAATTGCCGATTTTTACAAGGTCCAAAGACAAACCCCTTTAGTGTGCGCCGTATCCGCGAGAAACTCGACGCTGGCCAGGAACACTGCGAAACGTTTCTCAACTACCGTCGTGACGGGTCCCCATTTATGAACCTTCTCATGATTGCCCCCTTGTACGACAGCCGCGGCATAGTGCGCTACCACATTGGCGCCCAGGTCGACGTTTCGGGTCTTGTAAAAGAGTGTTCTGGCCTAGAATCGCTCGAGCGTCTCATGGCACGGGAAATGCCACAGTCGTCACACCCCGCAGACATTGCCGTCAAGACGAACGGCGAGGACGAACAAGGCAAGAAGGACGAGTTCCGGGAGTTGACCGAGATGTTTAGCCTGCAAGAACTGAAGACGGTGCGTGAAGCGGGTGGCAGTCTGCATCGTGTCCACCAGCAAGAGATCCATCAAACCGAGGGAGTGCTCAACTGGCACAAACCACGCCTGCTCATCCGGGACGATGCTACGATTGGAAGGAAGACGTCAGATCCTATGCTTGACGTTTCCGCCAACATAGTCAATGGCGGCCGTCTTAGTGGCGTCTACGAACACTACCTACTTGTTCGCCCTCATCCGAGCCTGCGCATCCTATTTGCCTCACCGTCATTACGTGTCCCTGGCATGCTACAGAGCAGCTTCATGTCGCGCATCGGCGGCAGTGGTTTAGTGCGTGACGCACTCGGCCAGGCCTTCGCCGACGGCCACGGTGTCACCGCCAAGGTGCGCTGGCTGTCCAGGAGCAGCCAGTCCGTCTCCAACGGCCGCAGTCGCTGGATCCATTGCACACCACTTCTCGGCAGTAATGGCGCCGTAGGGGTCTGGATGGTGGTGCTCATCGATGATGAAGAGTCATCATCCAAACGAACGGCGAGGGATGCGCCCCCTGTTAAGCCCACGAAGCGTATCCAGAGGCAGTTTGACGACGGGCAAAGCACTGATGGGGACAATATGAGTTTGTCGAGCTTTGCGGCTGCCCATCGAGCCGTTGATGAGGTTGGTGGTTTCTGCGAGCTGAGGTCCGAGCCGGAGTCAGGGGCAGGGCGTGGTGAAGTCGAGGGCGGTCATGGTGGCTATGGTGATGTGAAGACGCCTTCGCGGACGCGGAAGTCGCCTGCACCGCAGGTTCATTTTGCTGAGAGGCCGAACGGGTTCGGCGTCGCCACCAGCGAGGTTTGACTCCCCTTGAGTGTTGCTCAGGTATATTACTGAAGAAATGGATGGGGTGGTGCATACGAAAGCGCCAGATGCTCCATCATTGGTATTGTCCGCCATGGGCGGCACAATTCTTGGTGTTCGGGATAGTTTAAGCGATGATTTTGATGGATGGTTGGGTGACTCATCTGTCAGCCTTCGGTATACCCGGTTTCCTTGGTCATTCTCGATGTCGGAATACTATGGACTCGACATATACGGATCGACACTTAAATACTACAATAGAGGTGACTGGAAAGTAGAACGGTTTCACCTCACATGCTATATATGTAACAATACAACCAAAGAATATTGAACTGATACACAATTGTGTCTGCTTATACTTGCAAGATACTATATTCTGTCCGTCCATCATAACCAATGTCATTTCATCTAGCTGCTATGCTACTAGGTCATCACATGCATACATAATGATGCTTTGTGTCGGGCGTCTGTCTTTCTATTCCAGTGACATCCCCAAACCTTGTAATCTTAACCAACGCCTCGTTCTGCTTCATATGTATGTGTAGTATCCGCCTTTTTTCTCATATCGCAACACAGCTCAAGACAAACACGGCGTTGTCGTCGCTGTTCTGATGGTCAGACCCGATCATTTCTACCGTTGTGTTGATGTTCATGGCATATATCCACGGGCTGATTGGTTATCGGGGCCGCAGGAACGTCTCAGTTGTCGGACATGCGGCATCATGATACTGCTGAGGCAGTCTGTTAGCCAACAGACTTGACAGTCATGGGCGGGAAGCATTGGCACTAACGTCTGGTACGCATCGTGACCACCCTTAGGCGGCCAATAGATGGAGCCTTCCTGTTAGAATTCTCAGATGAAGACAGAGTTACTTCTTTCGAACTCATATCAGCCGTCCTGGTCCTCATGCCGACTCCGCCTGCGCCAACAGCCTCGCCCGCCACCCATTACACACCTCCTCAAACCCGCCTACGACATCCCTACACACACTCGCACACTCGCGATTCTTCAACCTCTCGCCCCAATTGCCCCTCGAAAGCCACTGCTCCCCCTCCTCCTTGAGCTCCTCCTCCCGCTTCATCTCGGCCACCATATCCTTAGCGCTCCTCAGCCTCCGCGTAGCTGTCGTCGTCGTCTGCCTCGACATGTGCAGCGTATCGGAGAGATAATTCAGCGTCTGCACGAGATCATTCGTCACCGAGTGCAGCGCCGCTAGCGAGTTGTACGCCGATGTCGCCGGGCGCGGCATGTTCTCTGATAGGGAAACCAGGACGGGCAAAAGGTCGTCGATGGTCTCTGCGTCCGGGGGCGCGACGAGCGGCGACAGCAACGGGAAGGTGAGGTTGTGCAGCTGCCGCGTCTGGTGCGCGACGTGGGTCGCGAGCGCTGAATGCGCTGTTATCAGCCTCGTTGTGCTCCCTTCCACGCCCGACTGCGAGCCCAGATCTTTCAACCCCTCTGTGACGCGCTGGAACACGCTGTCGGCTGGCCCGCTTTCGGTGCCTCTCCTCGCAAGCGACTCGACGGCGTCGATTCGGGCTACGAGGCTGGGTGGCATTAGGCCGGGCGACTCGAGGTCGGATTCGGAGCCGTACTCGCTTCCGTCGTAGTCGCTTGCTTTCCTGCGATGGCCGCGAGCCTGTGGGGAGGGCAGACTGAGGTTTGTGACCTTGAGTCGGGTGGGCAGCGCGCCGGGGTCGCCAACGTGGCTCTCGACGTCGACGCCGCTGTCTCGGATACCGTCGAAGCCATCCCGGCCGTCACCCTCGGGTAGGTCGAAGTTGATATCGGGTGCTCTTCCAAACTCCTCGTCGTCTTCTTCTTCCTCCCCCCCCTCCACGTCCTCATCCTCGTCCGACTCTGACAAAGCGTCTGCGAGCTCGTCGGCCAAGTTGCCTAGTCCGTTGTCCTGGATGCCGCTGTTGCCGAAGCCGCTGAGTTCCCCTTGCAGCGGCGTCATCGGGTCGCCTTGGAACGAGGATTTGGATTGCCGGCGGGCGATGGGCGACGAGCCGGCGCTGGAGATGGGATAGCCGTCCATGGCGGACGAGTGCCGCGAGTGCCGTGGTGTGAGCGGTGAAGAGGGCATTGTGATTGATGGGTGAGTGACGGTGACCCTGAGAGGCGTGGACCGCTCGAGGTGTTGGCAACCACTGTCTATTCTCTTCGGCCGAGTTGGCGTTGGAGGTCGGTGTTGGTGGGTTGGTCAGTCACCGTAGCCAGTCGGTCAAAAAAGATTGATTGCTGCTACTCCTTGCTTGTCTCCGTAATCACAAAAAGGTTTCGCTTACGAAGGTGCGTAGGGTGGATCGTGGCGTTTGGTGTCGGTCGAAGCAGTAGCAGCATGGATAAAGGCTGCCTCGGGGAGAGTTTGATTGTTTCAACGACGACGATGTGGCTCTCGAGTCTCGGGCTGCCTAAGTGGATTGTTTTGCTTTGGTTTCTTTATAAATTGTCGGTGGTCGTTGCGGCCGAGTGGGGAGACCGGGGCCACTGGCGAAATGGCCGGCAGGGGAGATTTGGGAGACGGTAATATGACAATGTACATCAGAATACTTCAGTCTCTATCAGAAATACTGCACATGTGAGGCTCAGAAGCCACCACATCTTCTTCACTGCGAGACAGTTCTCGAAGGTTGGGAAAGCAGGCACTTGAGGGAGTTTAACTGAATGACCAAGTCTGTCGATTGCCCACTTGGACCCCCTTCATGTTGTCGGTTCAAATTGTTATCACCTCCACAAAAGTGACCAACGCGTAGGTAATTTTAGGTTATGCAATGCGCTGAGTCCAATGTGACTTTCGGCACGTTGAGGCGCTTTTGCTTTGACGGCAGGCAGCGTGCCTGGATGACCCTGGCAGTTGTGCCTGAGCTGTCAATCTTATGCGTTAATCCCTCGGCAGAAGAGTATGCCTCTCAGAAGCAATATGGCGTCCCCTGTGCGTTGCACTAGTCGAAGTCTCCAAATCAAAATGTCAATCTCACCTCTAGTCTTGTTATTCCCAACCTCACTAACAATGTTAATTGAGATTACTAGCTGCAGGGTGGGTTCTGACATGAGGTTAGATAACTGCATTTACAACTAGCATATTCCCATTTTTTTGTGCTTCCGCCTCGGATCCCTATCTTTCTGGGTTTGCTTATCTTCATTTTCCCAGCTGCTCTTTCGCTGCTTGTTGCTTTTACCTCTTCTAAGCAACACTATTCTCATATCCGGCTCTGCTCACTGGAAGCATCTGATGAACTTTCCGCCCTCCCTTCTCAGAGTTTGCATTCGAAGCCGCCACGGGCACCACAGACGCCTCGGACTCGTGGCTCCCCGAGCCCTCGCTGCCGACATATGTTTCCAGCATCGTCTACTTCTCCGAGGGCACCACCTGGTCTTCTAGGCGAGCGTTCTCCTGACTCGCGTCGAGGCAGCTACTGCCTTCACTAGGAATAACCTCGGTGACATGCCAGCCTAGCTGGCAACATGCCCATCTCTTCGCAGCCTCAGGCGTAGCAGCAGTCATTCACTACATAAACCCACTTTCTTTCGAGTTAGAAAAAGAACGCCAAGTTTCCCTCCCTAATCAATTAAACGCACCCGACCTTGCTCTCGATTCTCAACCCGAGCTCTCGCAGAAGCAGGTCGCCTCCCTCGAAGTCGTCCACGGCCACTATCCCCGCGAAGTCGTGATATTAGTCGCTAGTAGTGTCCCGGGGTTTGTTGGTCATGAGATTGATCAAAGTCACCTTGAGCACAAAAGCCTCGCCCTGCCGGCGCGTCTCGAAGGTGATGTAGCCCAGTTTCTCGACTTATGCTACTTTCTGGAAATTGGTAAGTAACCCGGGGTCTACCAGGCTGGAAAAGAAACGGGCCAGCTCTGTGCTTGCCCCGAAGGCGCTGTATCTCAGTCGTATTAGCTGGCGTAGCACCTGTGCTTTGTCAAGAATCCGGAAGTAGATTTCGGCCTGCTTGGCAAACCAGTCGATCCAGTGTAGACCGTGTCTCATCATACCTGAGATGGGCATGGGTTGCAAGGTGCTGAAGGTCTCATGGACTTCGCTACCTCGTTTTCCATCCCCCTGCTCAGTGATGACGTGCCCCGCCTTATCCAGAACCACGATGATATCCGTACCTTTGATGTGATAAAATACTCCGTGATACACTGCGTACCATTCCTTTGCGCCCGGTGGTACGGTTTGGAGCTTTTCCGAAGAATCATCTCTCGTACAACATCAAGCATTTTCGCAAAGGCAGGGTCGTTAGCCTGTGCACCTCTTTGAATTTCCTGTCATCGTACCTTGTCCTCGACATCCGGGTTCACGTAGGGTTGCTGCAGGGCCAGATGCCGTGCTTGCATTTGCTGTATGGTGCTCCTGCCCCGAAGATATCCGCATCTTCGACGTTGACTATTGCCACAGCACGACCGCGTTGCTTGAATGCTTGAATGAAGCGACCTGCTTCAACGTGTCGTTTGACTGCTCTATCATTCGCGATCTCACTGGTAGGTTTTGTTCTGATGTCGATGATATCCTGAGATAGTTCACGCACACTGGTGCTTGGGATGTCAATGCGTGTATCCTCAAAATCGTCCATTGCCAGCAATTTGTCATGGGGGAACCTGATATTACTCCAGGAATACTGCGTAGGCCCCGGAACAGGGCCCCTCCTCTTTGGCCACCGCCCGGTTCCGTTGTAATGGACCTCAGTGGCAGCATCACATCAGGTTTGGGACCGTAGATAATCTTCTCTTCCTCCTTCCCATCCTTTTTAGCCGCATACTCGACTGCTTTCTCTATCTTCGCCTCGGGTGTCTTCTTCTCTTCCCATGTGGGCAACGACTCGTCGTGGTTCCCCTCACAGCTGCCTGGGATACGACGCTTTATGGCGGCATCAAATGCTAGAAAGGCCATCTTGAGTGTTGTTGCAACGCTCTCTGGCGTCCTGTCCTGTAGCGGCTGTTCAGTCGGGTAGCGAGGCGGACGTGGCTTGTTTGCCTTGCTAGCTGGTTGCGGGAGTGACAAGATGGGGCTTTCTGGCGTTCAAGGCCAACTGCTTGAGATTAGTCTGGCTCGGGCTTTGGGCAATTCTCCAGTGGAATGAATATTGTCGTGAGGCCATGTATGCATGTGCAAACGAACCCCTCTGGGGTTTGATGCAGTTCAAAGCCTAGGACTCCCACAGAGAGAATAGCAACTTTGTGACTTCATAGCTGTAGCCAAACTTCCAAAACCAATGGTGAATCACTGTTAGAAGAAGCTAAGTTGTTCTTTTTTTGGTCATCTCATGTGCCTCCCTGTAAAGAGGTCGTTTGCGCTATTAACTGCATTTGCCCATAACAGAGAAAAGGTATGCTAATCCCATCTCGTATCATCAATTCCGCTTCTTTGTATTTCGTGATAGCATAAAATTCAGGTACTTGACAATATTCCCCTCTAGCGGGAACTTGCAGCTATTCACAGTATTACATAGACATCCTTTTGGTCACAACACTTCTTTCTCTCTCCATTGTCAGAGAATAACCATTTATTTAACACAGTGGATCTTGTAAATTGGGTGGTCCAGAGTTACACAATAAGTGGACATTATATGACATGTTCCATACATAGCAGGAGAAATAACATCAACTAATTTAGACTTGCTCAAGGAACTACTTGACATACTTGCTTATGGATTAAAGAGCCCCTCGGATCAAGTTGAGGCGCCGATCGAACCTGGCCTGGAATGGTAGATGTGGGAAGAAAGTTGGATTACGAGTCTCCGATGTTGATCGTGTCGTAAATTTCAACCTCGTTGTAGGCTATGCTGCAAAGTTTTGGCATAAATGAAGCCTTGTGGAGGTTTTCACATTCTTTAAGCCTTGCAAGTACTCTAGTTCAAGCCCATTGAGCAGGATGGCCATGGCCGGAAACTTCTACGCCGTAATAAAGACATCCTTGCCATTTGATTCCACCATTGCGTTGATACTATAACGATTCTTATCCATGCCCACCCATCCTTAACCCCCCGGCTATGGCGCGATACGCTGCAGCCAAGGGCTGCTCAAATCCGTATAGAAACTCGCCCCCTTAACCTTCGTAGGCGCTCCCTCAATAGTCACATTACAATTGGTAATCCAATCACCCTGCGCCTCATACTTCGTCTGAACATACTGGACATAATCGCTCAGCAGACACGACGAGCCCGGCCCGTTCTTACAAGAGGGCACCGGGTATACAGCGTCGTTCAGGCGGATACGGATGTAAGTGGCGTTCGAAGACTGGCGGCGGTCAAGGATGGCAGATGTAGGGGCGGGAGTTGGGAAGACGCGGATTGTTGATGCTGTGGCTAGAGCTGAGGTCGACAGGGTCGTTGGGGCGGTTGAGGGTCCCGCAGATGCGGTGGCGTTGGGGTATTGGATGGTGCTTGTTTCATCGCCTCCAGAGATGATGCAGTTGAGTCGTTCAAAAGCGATAGTGCCTCGCATCGATACATATCGAGACCCTACCCATAATCGGTCATCATCTTTCTCCGTTGGTGACAGAAGGGCTTGTTCGTCAAAAACACCACTAGCGGTGACAAGTTCAGTCAGTTGTCCGTCGTTCAAAAACGACATGAGCAGCTTAGGCAGCTCGAAGGTCGACCCATCAGCGTCGGTACCGGTGATCCCCGGCCCTTGCTCGAAGAGATCGATAAGCGCGTTGAGGTATGGCGTCATCATCTTCTGCGGGAGGTCGGTCCCAGGGCCTATGCCATAGTAATAGCGGAGATCGTTGGAGTACTCGTACTGCTTCAGCTCCTCGTCGGTAAAGACGTCACACCATGGGGATAGTCGTCCGGTGATGTGGCTCTCGAATCCGCACAAGTACGGGATCTGAGCTATATCGCTGGCTGTTAGGGTGAGGTTGCCGTCAATGAGCGCTTGCAGGCGCTCCTGAACGGGGGGAATCCAGATATTGTCCCATATGGTTTTGTTGTCTCCACCCGAAGCATCTTCGAAGTTTGGGCACATGTCTGACGGAGCCAAGGAGTCGCCAATGCCGGCTGCGAAGCCTTTCGATGTCACTGAGACGACGCTGCCGTTTGCCGGGGCTGAAAATCCGAGGAAGCCACGGACGAACATTTGAGCCGTTTGGAGGACCCGGGTGTAGTTGTTGGCCCAGACCATGAATTCATCCCCATCTTGATACAGGTCCGGGTATCTACAACAGTCAGGCTTTGGCCGTAGAAACAGACGTGGAAGACTCGCCTTGTTCGAAGTGTATAGCCCAGGTCATGTGCTTCTTTCGCCCCAGTGGGGTTCTCCATGGCGATTTGGAGTGGCGGGTTGGTTAGGACCGTCTTCCACTCTGGCAGGAAAGACAGACTCCCACTTGCAGTGTAGTTCCCTGCGTAAAACTAATGTTGATCAGCCGGGTCAACCTAGTCTGCGCAAGTATCAAGGACGAACCCTTGACTGCATCTCTACCCATCCATCATAAGCGCCAGCATCGGGATACCTCGAACCATGACGAAGAACATAGGCGGCCTGGTCCACATAGCAGTTCTCGGGGACTTCAGGCGAAATGTCATTGACATTGGGGCCTAGCGTCATCTGATTAGTATCGCTCAAATGCAGCAATAAGAAGATACTTACCGGCATACCAAGGACCATTGGCCCCGAGCCATTTCAGAGGATCGATGGCACTGCCGCTTGACGGGTAGTTGATGTCTTGCGTAGGAGCCAAAATTTGACCCGCGGCAGACACACCGACTGCAGCCAGAGATGCCCCAAGAAGAAGCGAGGAGGCCATGATAGGGGGTCGGAGACAAGAGTGGACGCACGCAACGAAAGCAAGAATCACATCACGTACATAGTAGGGAGACAAGAACTACTTATATGGAGCCATTGACCCGCATATAAGGGAATGGTAATCCATCCTGGTCTATGAAGTCAATTCATGGTGACATCGGCACGACCTTGAGGTTCAACGGTATCCCAGAGCTTCCTCCCACGTGGGCATCGGGTAAGCACCCGACTGTATGGGAAGCATGCCTAGATGATCATACGAAGGAGTTGTTTACTAGTGATTAAAATTGGGTTGCCCAATCCTCGCCCTATCGCACCTCGCAAGACACGTAATGTGGATTGATCGACAGCACGTGTGAGAAGAGCAGGCAAGTTGTGGTTTGAACGGAGGTTGTCTCGTCTTTTAGTTCGGAGATTGAACTCCAGAAACGGAGAAACGGTTACAATTGATTGTGGAGACCCACTGCAATCCGGGGTGTTCGATCCTTGTAGCTTTGGACTTGCCGTACTCCGAATTACATAAGGAAAGTCAGCTGAGAGTCAGAAGAGCTATGGCTTGGATGAATTTTCAAATGCCCATGTTTGGTATATTTGGTAAAGCTGAAATCAATAGTTATGACAAGGCTCTTCTATGAGTTTGGCAAGCGGCAAACGGACCCCGGGTGCCGGGCGGTCCGGAACACCTTCCGAAAATACAAAGTGTCGTCACTTCTCGCCGGGCTTCACCGTGAAAACCACAACCAACGGCAAACTGTTATTCTCGTTGCGACTCGGAACCCTGCGCACAATAACTCGTGGTAAACCCACCTGAATAATCCCACTAAATTTTGATCTTCACCAACGCAACACGATATTATTTCACCAGAACAAGTCATAACAACCACTTCCACCCACCTCTCCAAAATGCCCACCCGGATCCCCCAACCGGAGGACTTCGCCCCCCTCTCCCCCGCCCTCAACTTTACCCTAACCTACCCCGAAGTCCCCGAGACCACCACCGCCATCCTACTCATCTTCCACGGGCTCGGCGACTCAGAAGTCTCCTTCACCACCTTCGCCAAGAGCATCGCGCTTCCCGGGGTGCTAGCCATCACCGTCCGGGGCGTATCCCCTTTGCCGCCGGCACTCCTAGGCATGACAGACGAAGAGGCCGCTACGAGTCCGACGAAGCATTTCCACTGGGGTGATGATTTGACGCTGGCACCCGATACGGGGGAGCTGGATCCCGACCCTGGATTCGCCAAGGCGGAGGAGTTGGTACTGGGGAGGTTGGTGCGGGAGACTTTGATAACCAAGTGTGGGTGGGATGTGAGGGATATTTTGCTGTTTGGGTTTGGGCAGGGGGGCACGCTGGCGTTGGGCTTGGCCTCGAGGTTGAGGGGTGGGGAGAGGGTGGTGGACGTTACGGAGGGAGAAGGGGCGCAAGAAGGGAAGGTGTTTAAAGGGACTGTGTCGATCGGGGGGCCGTTACCGGCTAGTATGGTTCCGACTGTGAGTGCTAGAGATAAGTCGCGGACCCCGGCCCTGGTCTGCCATGGGAGGTCGAGTGAGGCGGTTGATGACGAAGCGATGGAGGTGTTGAAGAAGGAGTTTGTGGATGTCAGGGAAGTGAAGTGGGGGAAAGGCAATGATGGCATGCCGATGAACAGGGACGAGATGCTGCCAATTATGCAGTTCTTTGCGGAGAGACTGCAGGGTGGATGGTGAAGACGATGGTTATCTTTTACTCGAGCACATTTCCACGGTTCCAACCATCTTGCTCCAGATACCTACAAAGTCAACTATGGCCAAATGAGCCATAGTCAACGACAAATGACTCACATCAAGGGCGAGATACGCAAATTTGATGTTGATAATCGCAGCTCGTATACACTCCAGGGGCTCCATCTGAGTGTTTTTGTGATGCACGTCTTGTTTGGACCTAGGGATAAGCTGAATTTGTCCCATGACATTTACGGGTTTATTAAAACGCATACTGGCTGACCTACATTGTGGGCATTTAGTGCGTAGCTCTTGTTAAAGAAGAGTACTCCGGTGGAGACGGAATACTCGACAGCACAAGTTGGAAAAAGTGAAATTCTTCTCGGCTTTAGCCAAGTTTTTGTGGTTGCAGTATCCGAGCCCAAATCCAGTCACTATTAGCCGGCATGAAGCAGCAAAAGTCACATTTGACATGGGAATTGGAATCGAAGCATTCCTGTCATCTTCTCAGAACATGCTTGATAACAGCTCATAAATCAACCTCCATTACTTGTCTTCAACCCATACCAACGGACCTGCGTGTCTGGTTTGACTCGGATCTCACCGGAAGCCCTCAATTTGTTGACATAGCCAATCTCAACCTCTATACAGTGTTTCACATGTCTAGTATATGGATACTAGTCATACTTGTCATGGGTACAGTGTTCGGAGTCTACCAACAGGTGCAATCAACGCACCCCTCACCTGCTCATGCCTTGACTTTCCCCACACCAGCCTGTACTAACATCCTCACATACCACTTATGCAAGAAAGTAATCTTGGGCGGAATACCATGCACCGCACCCTCAGGATACGTGCCGGCGCTATCGAACAAAGCCGACTTGAGACTAAATTCAGCAACCTCCTTCTCCCGATTTATGCGAGCGCTGATGAGAACCAGACCATCCGAGTTTCTCAACCCGGGGTTGAGCGGCGATCCTCCACACCGGACGGTAATTTCATTGCCCTGGTTTTCGACTACCTCAAAATGGTTCGAGAACTTCAGGCCCTTCTCGTACTTGGCTACGGCCAAGTCCGCAATCTCCCACGTCTGCTGCTCTGTACCGGGAGGCGCATCGTAGCGCTTCTGGAACTTGCTCTGCGGCCAGTATGCTGGAATCCAATCTTAGACATTTGATTTCCGCTGTGGTTATGTTGTCAATGGAAAGTTAACGTACCCCACCCACTCCAGATGCCGCGACAAAACTCGAGCGTAAGGGCTTTCTCGTCGTCCCGCAACTCCGGTCTAATCTTACGCAAAGGTATGCGCGACGTACAGTCGTCCTGAAGGGCAGGATTGCCCTTAGGGTTGTACTTGGTGTACGTCTTCGTCTTGTTCCACGGGTCGCTGTGTGCAATGCTCACAATCGACGTGCCAGCCGCCAAGTAAGCCATTCCGGCGCCTACGCTTGCTACACCTCCTGTGACGCCTAAAAGGCCCGCCGTGAACACTGTTCTCATTATCCCCATCGTGGCTGGCGAAGATTGTATCTCTTGCAACAATATTTGCGGGAGAAGAGTTCTGAGCAGGCGACACTGAAAACGAGAGGAGGTCGGTAATGAAATGTGGGTTTATTGGTTAGAAATAGCTTTGATTTCGGGCACAAACATAACCCCGCCCGCAGTGTGCTTGCAACTGTTAGGGAATAACTCTCCCCACTCAAGCTGTCACGGTATGTTTATTCAAGGCGCGATAGTGACGATAAGCATACTTGATGTCATGCTTGAACAGAGAATCGTTGAGCCAATATCAACAAACTCGACAAGTATAGGCTATATGAACGATCAGCAGATAATCCGAAACCGACGCTGAATAACATGCCAGAATTAATTGCATCAGCTCATCGCGAATCCCAAACGGTAGGCTCCAAACTGCATGTTAGCAGGTGAGATGGTCGCTCTGCGCATTTAGTCTGTGCATATCGCGTAGATTGTTCATCAGCGGGAGAGCACATGACCTATGACCGAATCGTGAAGAATTTGACCTCGCGATTTGTGCCAACCGAGAATGTTATCATATCTACGAGGTCATGGAAACATCGTATTCACCACAGGTAGCATTGGTGACGAAAGTGCCAACATAAACAAGACGAGTTGGCATTGCTCCGAGCACATGCCATGTCCTTCACAGAGGGACTATTTTCGCTCGTTCGTACGCTCGTGCGCGACCAGCTTGTAGGAGCACCCCCGCTATGTGATCATTATGTAACCGATGGGACGAGTTGCTCTGACACAACAACGGACCCAAGATCGACAGGTCCAATGCCATTCCTGGTCTCAACTTTTGAGCTTACACTGCTTGACCTAGAATCCAAACCTTCTAATTGACGATTTTAGGTTCAGTCCCCAAGGTCTGGAACTGGCTAATTCTTTATCAGCGTCAAACGTGGGTGTGGCTTGCCATTGATACCGTTTCTAAATTGACCGCCGTCGTATGTTCCACTACTATTGGGTTGCTCTACGCAACAACAAGAACTCGCGCACCAGCTCCGATTAAGCGATGCTTCCCGTTCAGTGTAGGCGCCAACGCCACCACCCCTTGTCAGAGGCGTGGCTTGTGGCTACTATGCTGCACATGGCGTCCGTTGGAGTTGGAACCTTCCCCAACAAGGTCGAGATTATTGTCATGCTTTTGACACGGCCGCCACTGTTCAAGATTACGTACAATGACACCGAACGACGTCATTTCTCAGGAACAATTTGAAGCTGGTGTCAGGCTGCAAAATTTGCGCATCACGAAGTAGTCAAATCCGAAACGTCCGCAACTGCCACGTTGAAGCATGAGTAACCAGCAACTATGTCATTTCCTTCGGACAGGATGCTCCGGCGGCACGGGCAAGTCCGTATGCCGTATGGGGGCTTATTGTTCGAGACTGCGTCGCTCTGTCAACTGACCAGAGCAGGCAATCCGCAGGAGGCAACTAAAATTAGACAATTACTGCAAGAGCAAAACGCGATCTCGATCGTTTGGGGTGCTTAACCTTAACAATTCGTCCTTTACAGCCAGACGGCTTTGCATTTATCGTTAGCTTCATCGGTAGGATGTATATGGCATTCTTATGAAGTTCATATATTCGCAAGCAGAATGGGAAGCAGAGAGATGACGACATTCAACCAAGTAGTGCTCAACCTGGCAGGCATAATCCCCGGCTAGTCAAGGCGTCATAGTCCGTTTCTAGCCAATTGGCAGCCCCACAGGCTGCGGGAAGGCATTTATTTATTTAACCTTGCAGGCAATCATGATTTGACGTTCGGACCTAGCGTTCCCATGAGCCAATCAAATGGATTCGATAGCTCTGAAAGAGCTCCGGTGGGAATAGTAACATTGGCAGGAGCTTATAAAGGCTATCAAGCTTGTCACTCCGCGATTGCGCGTCTACAGCGAACAATGTGACAAGAAAATTGAAGTAGGATATTGAGCCTCGGCCCAGTGTCGGCTTCCGTAGCTTGGATTAATGATTGTAGGCAGTTTCTCTGGGAAAAGGCAAATAATATAGGTGCGAAAGGACCGGGAAGCTTGCCTTCATGTGACGTCAGATGCCAGCAAGGTCCCATTCCTCCACGAAACTGGAACTGGCACATGGAAGAGCAAAAAGGAGGGGCACGCATCCTTCCTGGATACCCCTCCATTGCACGGGCAACGGGCAAGCTCTAGGTACAATGATACACAGCATATGCTCGGACGAAGTGGGCTATGACGCAACCATGCTCTCACATGCCTGTTCTTTTTGACAGCAACTGACTGAGTGACTGACTGTCTTGTAGAGTGACAAGTGAATCAAGCAATAGCGAATGGTGAGGCAAGCACGCAAACAGGCACAAGTCACTCTTACTGAGGCAGGTACGGGTGGTAAATGTGAGCCAGCCAGTCGTTCTTCCAACTACTTAAACCTCCAAACCTCCCACTCCGGTCTAATCTTTTTTTCTCTCATCCCCAACTCACCAACTCACCAACTCAAGCTATTTCAAGATCCTCAAAGATTCTCAACACCAATAAGCCACATATCCTCGAGCCTTCTCAAGAAGCAAATCATCACCATGGACAAGATCAACAACGCCGCTAACTACGTATGCCTTTTTGCGCTCCATTCTACACTTCCAAACGTACTTCGCCTGCTGACTTTGTATGGCTAGGTCTCTGACACCGTCAAGGGTGCCGTTTCCACTGGCTCCAAGGAGGCTAACAAGGAAGTTGCCAAGGACAACAATGCCAGCGTTGGCACACGGTGATTAGTCCTGTTGCCTTGAACATAGTCAATTTTTTACTGATGGTCAATAATTTAGCGCCTCCGCTGCCAAGGATGCCCTTGGTGATAAGATCGACGAGTCGAAGCACAACACTTCTGCTGATGTGAACAAGGAGGCTGCTAAGCACTAGACCGTATTTCTCTCTGTGTGTTGCGACATGGGAATATTTTGGCGTCTGTCACATGGGTTGACAATGGAAGTATGGAAAGCAGAGGGGACGTTACGACGAGGCACACATCAATACCCTCTATGATAATACCTTAGAATTCAGGTGCCTCCCATCCTCAAGAAATCTGGTAAATATGCTGATAATTATGTCTGTGATGCGAATGTCTATTTTCTTACGAAAGTATTTGCGATCAACACGTGTATGGCATGTGGCATAATTTAATGCTGATTTTGGGACTAATAGTATTCAGGTTGGCTGTAGAGATACATAGCTACTGATCTTGATTTGCGCACGGTCCACAATCGATTCAATGTGAGTACCTCTAGAACTGATACGTTACAACCCCAATTTGTACCACCAATCCACATCACGAAATCTGTCAAAACTACCACCCACTGTCCGAACCGACCAAACAAAATTTATGCTGTCCATAACGGCTTCAATCATGGATTCCCTCCCACCCGACCTCTTCGACCGAACTACTCTAGTCTCGCTCACCTCCACGCTAGCCATCCTGGGAGTGGCGTATCTGGCCTCTCTAAATGCTCTGCCCTCATCCACGTCGGGCAGTCTGAGAGGGTTGTTCATTTGGCATGCTTTCGACGCCCTAATTCACTTCTTTCTGGAGGGCAGCTTCCTCTACCACTGCTTCTTCAGTTATATCCCGCTCACGCAGGTTAAGAACCGGCTTGCTCTCGCTCCCACCGCGCATAATTTCTTGGGACACAACGATCGCGCTTATGGCCCGCAAGCGGGCGGAAGTAATCCGCTCGCGCAGCTTTGGATGGTTTATGCGAAGGCGGATCGGAGGTGGGCGGGGGCGGATTTGGTAAGTTCGATGATCGATTCCCTTTCTAGATGATGAGGCACCTCGTTGGGAGGACCAGAAAGAATCAGAATTATAGGTGGAAGCAAAAAGTTAACATGAATTTTTTTCCAGTCTGTCATCAGTCTCGAACTCTTAACCGTCTTCATCGCGGGTCCGCTTGCATGTCTCGTCTGCTACGGCATCGCCAAGAAAGACCCCCGAACCAATATCCTCATGATTGTCGTGGCGACCATGGAGCTGTACGGTGGGTTCATCACATTTTGCCCCGAGTGGCTGACGCAGAATTATAACCTGGACGCGAGCAACTTCATGTACAAGTGGGTGTATCTTGTGTTCTTCAATATGCTGTGGGTTTTCATCCCGTTGTATGCAGTTTGGGTCTCTGTTCAGGATATCAATGATGCGCTTGCGATGCGGGCCAGGTTGGAGAAGGGGTTGGAGAAGTCGCAGAAGAGTTTGCAGAAGGTCAGGAAGTCGAAGTGACGGATACTCCGGTCTTGATCGACTGCAAGCTTGGCTCGGGGAGGGGTTGGTTGTCACGGTTTTGAAAAGTATTGTGAAGGGGGACGCATTCATGGTTCAGGAACGCGGACTGTACAAAGCAGGGACGCAATCAGTTGACTCTGTGAAGACTTGCTGGCAGGCGTTTGAATATATGTATGCATCCTCTTCCCAAATGGGGTACTCATTGTACAGTCAGAAACGAACATGTATATACAGCCTTGCTGATATATGCTGGTTTTCCAAGGTGTCTTACTTCTATCTACCAAAATCCGGGACTTTGAAGTTTGGGCTGGATTCCCCCAACCGTCTCTGCGCCTGATTGTCGCTGTGACCACAGGACACGAGAGCATGACATTCAATGCGAGCTAGTTAGTGCTATGGTACATTCTACTGTTAAGGTATGTTCTATCCACTCTATATGAAATTGCCAGTATTTTCTTCACTAGTATTCTGGAAGACATCATGAGAGTAAACGGAATAATTATATATTACTGTCGATGTGAAACAACAAACCCCAGGTCCAGACTGGGGACCAATCTTTCAACAGCTCACTTGGGAGTTATCACATGGCCATCGGTCACTGGGCGGCATCAAGTCCGTAATTGCTCTGCAGCTCCTGGTTGAAGGGGTGTCGCTGCACCGCTACCATCGTCTCGACCAGTACTCCGACCACTTCCTCCAGCCCATGCTGCTGCTGCATCAGACCCTGGCACAGCTGGTGCAGTTGCTCGCCTGCCGTCCCCAGTCGGTACTGCATGTGGTCTCGCCGTTTGTGCCATTGTTGTTGTTGTTGTTATTCCACTGATTCCTCGGGTCATATATATGGTTGTTCTGGTTGTTATTTTGGCTCCATAGACGGTCGCGGCCGTTATTATCATTTTTTATGGCTTCCTCGGTGATTGTTGCGGCCGTTATGGCCACCATGACGAGTGCGATGTCTAACCATATTCAGGGAAAGTCTTCAGGAATTAGAGAATATATAAAGAGGAGCCTAGAGAAAAAGAAAGTTACTTGCAAACATCTAACTGAATAATGTAGAGGGCAGGGCCGGGGCAATTAGAAGATTATTTTTCCATGGGGTTTATGTGTATATGATATATGTATGTATGTATGTTAGATCTTTGCGGATTTGGGGGTAAAGCTTCATGGTTCTTATGGATAGGTCGTTCTTTCTCTCATGGCCATATTTCCCCGGCTGCCACCTGTCTATTTTACGATTACAATACTTTTTCCAGTGCGGCTGATCTTTGTTCTCATGTGTGGTACAAATATGTCAAATTGTTGGCCTTCGTCCTGCACAGAAGCTCGTTTGGTCATGCAAGTTGGACATGTGACTGATTCTGTCACCAGATTAGTGAAAAAACACGAATTTATGGACACTTGTTCATGATTCACCGGACTCTACTCTGCTCTTTGGCATAGTGTATCCCCAGAGTCATTACCAAGTTGCAGTCTGGGGGAAACTCAGTTCCGATCTGATTGAATTGCAGCCATAGCCAAGGCTACTATTTATTCATCGCTTCATGGCATAATTATGACCTCTGCGGCAAGAGTGATCCCAACATCTGTTCATCCAAACTCAGGCTTCATGTTCGCGTGATGTAGAGTTGTGGTGAGTTTAGAGCATTGGAAGTCATCAGAGAAAGAAAAGAGAGATGTGCTCAAGCAATAAACTTGCCATCTTATGCTTCTCAGCAACGCAGATAGTTGACACAGATATATAACTTCAATGCTGTACAAAATCAAGGGAAATAAAGCATGATCATAGCGGCATATCGCACAGCCTCGCCCTATTAGGTATATTTGTAATAACCAAGACACGAATGTAGACTATAATCTTGTGGAGCTGCAGTACTATAAAGCGAGACCATCGCTGTGCTCTAGAATCTTCATATTCGCTACAACACTAGAGACTACTGATATATTAATAAGGTGCTAAAAATACGAAAGTAGTGGCAGTCGACACTTCAGATCCTAAAACAGTCGAGAATAAATGAGATTCGCTCTCTATTTAGCGAAATAAGACCTCGGAGACCTGGACCTACCCGTTAACATTCAAGTTCACCTACTCATTCTAGCAGTCTGTCATAAAATGGCGAGTGGATCTCTTAAAAGATCGAGTGTCACACGTCCATCTCCCCATACCTGACTAGAAACCCCTTACCCGCCAACTCTTCCTTACGATGGCCCCGCAAAGCTCCCCGTTTCCCCATCGTCCCAACAATCGCAATTAGTCTCGCCTAGCAGCTCATCATGCATAAAAGCCGTCTGTTTCGCTTTGCTAAAGTTAAGAAGGATGCTGCACCCCGCAGATTAGCAAACGCTATCTGACCTACCCCAACAAGGCGCCCGCCCAGTACGCAACGGGTATAAATCCAGGCATGGCGTATCATTACATCCAACAACTGCTAACTCAAGCAGCCCCATTGGATGGATCGTACATGCTAGCGATCCCGCTACTGTCCCGCTACTGCGTGCTGAGGCCGGCAAGCTGGCAATCCATACTATGCCATGGCATTGTCAGGGTTTTAATTTTTTGATTGTGGCAATTTGGGATACTGCATCGAAGCTAATGCGGTATATAAATAGGCGTTCATTTCTACCAGATTGTATATTTGGGATTCTCGATGGCCCTTGATCACCAGAAACCTTCTTTGAATGATGTACTCTGGTTAGTAAATTAGCGGTCTTTTGTCGGTCTGATCTTGCCTAACTAAGTTATACGGTTGCTGATTCAGTTTCGCAGCCCTCGAGATATGGAAGGCTATACCCTATTGCAACTGAGTCCATTTCGATGCCAAGTTGGGTCACTCGAAGTCATAATCACGTAATGCTCGGATCCGTTAAGATATCTGCATTGTCAGGAGAATTTCCCTCAAGCGATGGCAAGTCCGTGAGTACCAGAACGAACACATGTAAAGTGACTAAGGCGGTGGGAAATGAAATTCTTCGATGTCAAGGTATCATATGTATAGAACAGGCCTCTTGACCTCATAATTCCAAATTGAGTTGAGACATCGGTACCTAAGAGTCGCGTAGACGTTTTGGGGTCGCTGTAAACGCTAACTTATCTCAAATAGGCATTCGCATCACCGGGGTATTTCAAGAATTCAGGATCCAGATTTTGAGATGAAAGACTCTGACGAGAACACTCTTAGTTTAGGGAGGGAGAGTTTGTAAAGATCGTTCGCTCTTGCTATAATACGTCAAATAGGCCATGTGGGTTAGGAGTTGGTACATGTGACTAATTGGTATCAATACCGGGAGGTGCCCCTTTAAAAACAAGAAGTTCGACATATTGCATGATTTCTGCTCTGATGCCCATACACTATTTAGCCTTGAAACTGTCTACTTATCTAATATATACAATTCTAATGATGATTGATTCTCCTCTCTAGCATGTGGCGTTGAATGCACTGATCCACTATAAACTCTAGTAATGCAAGTTGCAAGCAGGCCACACCCCTATTCGATTGGATGAATTGTCTTTTCAGCCGAGTTACAAGTCCAGCTATGGCCAGCAGGAGGTGCTATACGACTTTTTAACGCGATGACCAACGTAAGCTTACCATGTGATTCTGCTACGCAATAGAAAGTCCTTATACTACTACTGGCCGTCCCACAAGATGAGTTATGGATATAGAGATTGTGATTGCCCTCAAACTCTCCATTTGTACCCTGCGTACCTTTCTTCCGTTTATTCACATCCCTAAGGACCTATGCTCCCCCTTCCCCCATCCCTCTATGTCCTCCTCCCCCAACGCCACCCAAGCACTCAACGGATCTGCCCAAATATGCCAGTTCCCCAATTTCCCCTGCTCATCCCAACCCCCTAGAACATACGAGAACTGCTCCTCCCAACTTCGTCCCGTGCTCACGCTTTCAAACCTCCCCTTCCCCACAACACACACCTCGTTCTTCTCTGCGTCCACCACAAAGCCGTCTACGCTTGGGAAGCTGCCCTTGCTTAATTTCATCTTCAGCGTCTCGGACAGAACAGTGAAGTACTTCTCGCACTCATCTACTCCAATGAACTCGCGGCCTAGGAACGGCAGCCGCGAGGTTGCCCAGGAGGGGCCGTGCTCGAAGATTGTGGGTTTTCTGTCTTTGGAATCGGGGATGAAGTGCTGGGAGAGCAGCTCGCGTGGTGGAGGGGCCGAGAGGAGGGATTGGCAGAAGGCATGGGCGTGGGTGCGTAGGAGGGTGGTGCGGGCTGCGCCGGTTTCGTGGTTGACTTTTTGGACTGAGGTTGAGATCATTGTGGTGACGGATTACTGAAGTGAGTTGTTCAGTCGCGGCTCGAGTCTTGTCTTCTATGTTCCAGGGTACCAGGGATGATGCCCCGAGTTCAACGGTTTTGAAGCAAACCAAAAGCGAGTGCGGACTGACGCAAAAACTGATTCACTATGACATCACTGAATTGGAGATCAATGTAACAGCAAACTACATCCACTGTTTTAAAGACTTAAGGCGGCTTCAGAATAAAGACTGATAACATTTGGGTTGAGATTCCACACGTAAAGTAGCTGAGGTTACATCAGTATGGCTGACGACTTCAACGTGGAAAGACCGCCCTGGCATTGCTAGAGCATCATGCAGTTGACGGGGCAGTTGCTGCTCCATTTCAACAATAGAAGCCTCGATCTTGCGGTTTAAAGCTCTGCAGAAATATTGCGGAACAATGGGATTGGACTGCCAAACACGGATTGTACTGAGTCCACCTGAGCCGTCGCTTCCGTATTATTAGCCATGTGGAGGACAACTTTATGTCCGAGGTTCTTAAGTGTATTTCATCAGAGAAGTGACCCTTGAGCTACCCGGAAGCGGTAGGGAACCTACCCTGTAGCTTCAACTTCGACTAACGTTGTTTGAGCCGAGCCCCTCTTCGCCTTACGATCATGCATATTAGGCAAGCGGTAAGGGCTCACCCCACCATGGATGCGATTTTGCCATGTCGACTGTCCCGCTATTTGAACTTTTGAATTGCGACTCTAAAGTCTAGGATTAATCCATCAACCCAGCCTGTAAAGGCTCGTAGACTAGTTGCACTTCCTTTATCCCTGTGATCGCGGCGAGTTGAGTCGCCAAAGTCGCCGAGATGGTGAACATTACGGAGAAAATCAAGGAGTGAGAAGTCTTTCCATTTTTCAAGCGTTTGGAGACTCACACTGTGACAGGATTGAGGATGAGATGAGGAGGACGCAGAGTGAGATCTATGTAATCAATGCAATATGAGAGAACACGAGGTTCTGACACGGCTTCAAAATTTCAGAGAACAAGGCCACAGGTAAGCAGAAATGAACCAGGGCGTTTTTGCAACCTCGCATGTTGACAAACCTCTAGAATACCACCTTGGTCTGTTGAAAGGGTACAGTCTCCCCCACTGTCGGAACTGCGCCGGGGATAACGTTCCTAACATCTCGCCAGAAAGCTCGCCCGACTTCGCGCACAACTCCTCGAACCCGGCCCCGGAGCCGGCGGCGGTGGCGGCTCCGGCTTCGACGTCAGCAAAAGCGGTGATGCCCGAATAGCCCTCGTCGGGTTTCCGTCCGTGGGAAAATCGACGTTCTTGTCTAAAGTAACCAAGACGAAGTCGGAAGTTGCTTCGTACTCTTTCACAACCCTGACGGCAATCCCGGGTGTACTCGAATACGGTGGCGCCGAAATCCAGCTGCTTGATCTACCCGGTATCATTGAAGGAGCTTCGGAAGGTAAGGGGCGTGGGCGACAGGTCATCTCGGCAGCCAAGACGAGCGATTTGATTCTGATGGTGCTCGACGCGACCAAGAAGGCCGAGCAGCGGGCGCTTCTGGAGGCTGAGTTGGAGGCAGTGGGGATCCGGTTGAACAGAGAGCCGCCGTAAGTCAAGTCAAGCTAAGTTGTCGGTGGAAAGAAAGCTCATGTTCTGCAGCAACATCTACCTCAAGCCGAAGAAAGCGGGCGGCATGAAGATCACCTTTCAATCGCCGCCGAAGAACCTCGACGAGAAGATGCTGTACAACATCCTTCGGGACTACAAGATGCTGAACTGCGAGGTGCTGGTGCGGGACGAGGACGCGACGGTGGACGACCTGATCGACGTCATCATGAAGGACCACCGCAAGTACATCAAGTGCCTGTACGTGTACAACAAGATCGACAGCGTGTCGCTCGACTTCCTCGACAAGCTGGCCCGTGAGCCCCAGACCGTCGTCATGAGCTGCGAGCTCGACCTCGGCATCCAGGATGTCGTCGAGCGGTGCTGGGACGAGCTCAAGCTGATTCGCATCTACACTAAACGGAAAGGTATTGACCCAGACTTTAGTGAGGCGCTTATTGTGAGGAGCAACAGCACCATCGAGGATGTATGTGATCGCATCCATAGGACGCTGAAGGATACGTACAAGTACGCCTTGGTGTGGGGGGCAAGCGCGAGACATGTCCCCCAGAGGGTTGGGCTGTCGCATCCGGTGGCAGATCAAGACGTCGTCTACATAGTTAGTGGTTATAAGGCGTAGGTTTGTCTGCTTGGGCACCAAATACAGCAAACAATGTTGATGTCACAAGAAAGCAGCACTCGCATTCAGTCGTAATTCCGCATCTATTGTGTCATATCATATCGTGATGGACCTGTTCATCCGGTCGAGAGGTGTAAACCTACAACGTCCTCTCCTCTAAAAACGCCTAGTGCTCGTAAGACGCCTGTCCCTGTATGATACAACGAGAGCAAAGCAAAGCAAAACAAAGCAAAACCTTCCTTCCCTATGCTCTTCTTCTCTGGTTATGAAGAGAGAGAGAGAGCCTATGTCATGAGAAATCTGTCAAGTAACCGTTCCATTATCCGTCCACCCCTAAGCAAGCGAATCGCCCAATGTCCAAAGCAAAAACCGGCTTCTGCCACAAAGCGGAAAGGGATTGCGCGTGTCCGTTTACGATGAATACGGAGAAGACGGCTTGGTGTTCTTGGCACCGAGGACGTTCTCGCCTTCAAACTTCTTGGACGATGCTTGGGCGAAGAGGGACTTCGGCTTGGCTCTGTGGAAAGAATCAGGGTTAGCAGCCGTCTCTAGCGGTGGTTGTACATTAGCGCGTGTAGAGGTGTGCTTACTTGCTAACTTGCTTGTTGCGATAGGCATTCAGCTTTGCGGTGCAAGGGCTCATGATGGTGTCGGAAGGCGAGACGTAAGTCTTTCCGTTCCTGTTGGAAGCCAATCGGGTTAGTATGGCGGGTTTCTTGGGATGCGATGATGTTGCATCGTTAGACTTACTTCTCCTCCTCAATCTTGGCCTGAAGGGCCTGGCGATGGTATTCCATGCTCTTAACATCGCCCTTGGCAGAGCCGTCCTGAGAGGTCATGTTGGCGTTAACGTCCTTGCTTGCGAGTACGTTGGACGACATTGTAATTGTTTGATTCTGGTATCAGCGAGAGCAAAGACACAAAGCTGAATTGGCTCGCTGAGCTTTGATAGATGGATGGATGCAGATGGCGGCGCAATAGTGGTTGGTGATGGTGCGAGTGAGAATGATCTTCTGGAAATGCAGATTGATTGTCCGGATGCAAGTGTGATTGACTGATGTGTTTTATCGGGCACCGGCAGTCTGGGTCTATTGACAGGAAGATCGAGACTTTCAATACTCAATATAGTTGTGGAGCTCCTTCAGAAACTGTCGACTCTGGGACTGCCGGAGGGCGGAAAGTCAACAGTTGCGGGGCCTGCTGGCATGCTGACCGGGCAACCGCAGGGGTTGCCAACTACGTAAGAGGCAGGCCCATTCTGAGCTCTAGGGCCCCGTCCACCATCAAGACCCGCTGTATCGAAGAACAGAACATGTTGTCCTACCAACGAGAAATCATTCTGTCATGCGACACCATAACTACCGTGCGAAGTTTACACTGACTCACTCATGGAGATCAATATTGGATTGCCTTAATTTGGCAACACAGGTCATTAATGCATGCATGGTCAGAGGGAATACAGGGGTGACCTCGAGCCGGCCACTCCGCAACTGCTGCAGCCATGAATGTGAAGAATCGTGAATTTTCAAGCTGAGGATACATGCGTATATCATACAATGATCATCACAGGCGGTGCTTAATGTTGGTACCGGGCTGTAGCGTCTGCACACCATACTGCTTCAACAACTGCTCCGTTTTCTCTTTCTGCCCGAGAATCTTCTGAGTCACTGCCATGCCCCTTTTGTTTTCGTTTCGGCCCATCTGCTGGAGGTGAACCTCGTCTGGCCCATCTGCCAAACGGAGAGTCCTGATCTGCGCCCACATGTTGGCCAGAGGTGTATCTTGACTGACGCCAGCCCCTCCAAATGCCTGGACTGCGCGATCGATGACCGTCAGGGCCGTCTGCGGTACAAGTACCTTGGCCTCCGCGATCTCCTTCAATGTCGCCTTCGGTCCCAGGTCGTCCATCTTGACCGCAGCGTTGAGCACGATCAAGCGCGCGGCATCGATCTCGATACGTGACTTGGCAACCCATTCGAGGATAACGCCGTGTTCCTTCAGCTGCTTCTTGAAGGGCGTCTTCTTCGGATCGTTGATCCTCATCAACATCCACTCGAGGGCTCGCTCCGCAGCACCAATGGATCGCATGGCGTGGTGTATACGGCCTGGTCCGAGACGACCCTGGATGATTTCAAAACCACAACCTTCGCCGAGCACCATGTTGGTTGCTGGCACTCTGACATCCTTGAAGGTGATGTGGCCGTGTCCATGCGGCGCGTCGTCGTATCCGTACACGTTCAACATGCGATGGATTGCGATGCCCTTGGCGCCGGCCGGCACGAGGATAACAGATTGTTGCTTGTAAGGGTCCTTATTGTTGGGATCTGACTTGCCCATGACAATGTAGATCTTGCATCGGGGATCACCAGCTCCACTTGACCACCATTTCTAAAGGCCATTAGCTAATGCAGCGTGGATGGTGCGTCGGAGTAAATCTTACCGCGCCGTTCAGAACGTAATCGTTGCCGTCCTTCACGATTTTCAATTCGATGTTCGTAGCATCCGAAGACGCAATATCAGGCTCTGTCATAAGGAAAGCTGACCGGATCTGTCCCTCCATCAGAGGCTTCAGCCACTGAGCCTTCTGTGCGTCATTGCCATACTTAGCCAAAACCTCCATGTTTCCTGTGTCAGGAGCAGCGCAGTTGGTAGCCTCGGAGGCGACCCGAGACTTGCCCAGCCATTCTGCCATCAATCCATATTCCAGGTTGGTGTACCCAGGCGACTCCTTGTAGTGTCCCTTGGGCAAGAACATGTTCCACAAGCCCAACTTCTTTGCCTTTGCCTTCAGGTCTTCAACGATGGCTGGGTGTTGCTCCCATCGCGAAGCGCCCTCGCCGATTTGGGCCTCGAGCACGGGGTCGGCGGGGATGCATTCTTCCTCGACAAACTTGGCTACAATATCTAATGTCCTCTTCGCTTTGTCGCTGACGCGATTTACGACCTGGCGGTGGCTGGCTGTCAGTACTGGAGCTCGAGCTAGCGTTTCTGGGAGGTCATCATACCAAGGCGGGAATCTGGGCTGACATGACTGTTAAACGGCGTTGACAATTAGATCACACACTAAACCACGACGATAATGGAAGCAGCCTCAGTTGTAAAGGAACAATGAATCCATTGAACTATATAGAGAGGTCGGATTGGCGCCGAGGCGTTGTCAAACGGCGGGACCGGCAGTGTCGAAACTTGGCCGAGGTTAGGTCCACCTTGATGAGGAGGGGGGAGCTTGTGTGGGTTAAGGTGACACTAGCAGGACAGGGTTACCACCAGCCGGGGGGACAAAAGCTGGGGAAACGCTCAGAGTGCATATTGCGGGAAGGCCTGGAGAACTTGAGAACCGTACGATGTCGGACGACTACAAGTTGCTTAGCTGGTGTGTTAAGTTATAACTTTGTAAGTTTATTCAACTGCCAGTACTTTGTACGAGGTCACAAGTTTGGTGTTGGAGTATCGTACTGGAGTTGCTAAAGGTAGCTAGTCGTTTATGCAGAGAAAATTTTATATATGCATATTCTGAAGTTTGTAGCAATAAGGACTCATTGATTTGTACAGGCGCCGCCATTTTGAAGGCACCGCTATTTTCATTAGATCTCAGTAAGCAATGCCACAACTTCGTTTTCAGTTGTAATAACCAACACACGCTTAATTAGGATCACGGTTTCTTCGTGCCACTTGTAAAAGGCCTCCTTGTAGAAAACTATAGCTCTTCCTCGGGCGATATTAACCCTATTCGCTTCTCTCACTTATCTTATACCTTTCTAATCGCTACTAAGTTAGTAAATACTTTATTCGAGTTAGGCTCAGCGGCCTAGCGAGCGTGAAGGGCGCTTTCATCGTGTTCTTTGCTTACATCTTCGGCTTTAACATGCTACTAGGCTACAGTTAAAGCGCTAGTAGGAACAGTTTTACTTGTAACGAGAATAGACACAACGAGAACGAATCGAGGTGTGGATTTCGTATTGATTGCTGTGTCTTCTCTACGCGCTGTTGCTATCTGTCACGACCTGGGTTGCATCGCATTGGTAGAGACCTCGATTAGGTGCTATCGACGAAGATTCTACTCTAAGGAGCGAAGGAAAGAAGATGACAACTTAGGTTTGAGGGAGCGCGACTAAGTCGTCCACGCTTGGCGGGGCTCCTGCAGGGGTTATGATTGGCTTCCCATCTGGCACTGCCATGGCAGGTGTTCCAGCTGTAAGTCACCTGGTTGTAGTGAGTCTGCGAGGGTTGACCTTCACACTATCTATGTTTAAGGAAGAAAGGAAGATAGCTACACCACCTTCGGCCTAGGGCATAACTGTGGTGCTCAATCCCACAAATACCATATAATCTCTATACTGAACTAAAGAAGAGAGAGAAAGGATCACAAGTAAAGGTGCCCTGTGCGGGAATACGGAGCTTATGGTGGTTAATGCGGTTACTGGGTTTAGACTTGTTGTTTAGTTGTGTAAATCGAACTGTGTAGCTCATTGCGAATAGACTGCCTTACGAGAACTGATAATTCGCAAACCGAGGTGGATATGCGTTTCTGGGCTTGTCTCACTGGCAAATCCCGATGTGCCCTACAAGTACAAAGCAAGTATCCAACCTTCTGCGTAACCATACTGTTTACCTTCAACTTAGAGCTGCTTCTTCGAGACTTTGAGAACGATTTCTTCACTTCCTGATTTGACATATTGCAAGAAAAGGAAGGAGGAGATGGTGGCTACAGGCACCTCACTGAGATAGTAGACTAACGATACCTCTACCCCAGATCAGAGCAGTAGAGAAACATTTCATGTCCGTATAATTCCAAAGAGAAATGTTCCCTGATGCTGCTGTGTGTACAGCCTTGCATGTCTGAAGTTGTGAAGTGGTTGATTGTAAAGAGTGGATACAGTTGTGAGATAGAAAGTGGCCGAAATCAAAATTCGGACATCCTGAATTGGCCACGAACCTCACGTCTCAAAGCTTCGCGTCCTAACAGACCCAGAGCATATAAATAACCAGCGACCTGATCTACGCCTACAAGCCGTCACAAACCCTGGCAGTTACGCAATAAAATTTCCATTCCAGCTGCTTCAACAAAAATTTTTGCAACCATGGCAGAAGAAAATGACCAGGCGCTCGTCGCGCAATCGAGCGAAGTCGCCGCACCA
The DNA here is from genome assembly GCF_002105095.1 of Pseudomassariella vexata. NCBI lineage: Eukaryota > Fungi > Ascomycota > Sordariomycetes > Amphisphaeriales > Pseudomassariaceae > Pseudomassariella > Pseudomassariella vexata. The sequence goes on along the minus strand of NW_024467956.1, from coordinate 990,443 downwards.
GCACCCAAAAAAGTCAAGAAGATCATTCGCAAGAAACGCCCAGCGCGTCCCCAAGTCGATAGCTCTTTTATCACCTCAGAGCCTCCTCCTCAAACTGTATGTCGCGACTTCCGCTCCTTCTTATTTTTCTTCCTTTTTCTCGACAGGATTGTCATACTGACCACCGTTTCTGCAGGGTAACATCTTCAATATATGGTACAACAAGTGGTCTGGCGGCGATCGCGACGATAAGGCCTCGAGCCAAACTGCTGCAAAGGGCAGATGCATCGTTGCGAAGGACAGCGGATACACCAAGGCTGACAAGATCCCCGGATCCTACTTCTGCCTCTTCTTCGCACGCGGCATCTGCCCCAAGGGCCAGGACTGCGAATACCTGCACCGCTTACCCGGGATCCATGATATGTTCAATCCGAACATCGATTGTTTCGGCCGCGACAAGCACTCGGACTACCGCGACGACATGGGAGGCGTCGGTAGCTTCATGCGCCAGAACCGGACTATATACGTCGGACGGATACACGTGACGGATGACATCGAGGAGGTGGTCGCGCGACACTTTGCAGAATGGGGACAGGTAGAGCGCATCCGGGTTCTTAACACGCGCGGCGTGGCCTTCATCACATACTCGAACGAGGCGAATGCGCAGTTCGCCAAGGAGGCGATGGCGCACCAGTCGCTCGACCACAGCGAAATTCTGAATGTGCGGTGGGCGACGGCGGATCCAAATCCGATGGCACAGGCAAGAGAGGCGCGGCGGGTCGAGGAGCAGGCTGCGGAGGCTATACGAAGGGCGCTGCCGGAGGCATTTATTGCCGAGATTGAGGGCCGGGATCCGGAGGCGCGGAAACGGAGGAAAATTGAGAGTAGCTTCGGTCTGGATGGGTACGAGGCACCGGATGATGTTTACTTCGCCAGGGGATCACAGGCCGTAAATCCGGTGGGGAGAGCAGGCTACGAGTTAGAGCACGAGCAACGGCTCATGAATCAGAACGGAGAGGTGGACGGAAACGGCGATAGAGGTGCGCTGCCGGCTATTGAAGAGAGGAAAGAAGACGGTGGTATATTCTCCAGTAGCACGCTGGCTGTGTTGAAGACGGCGAACGTCTCGGCAGCACCGAAGAAGGCGCCAGCCGCATCTTCAGGGCCCTTAGTGGCATATGACAGCGATGACGATGACGAGTAGACGGCCATATTCCATCACAGAATGTTCAGAGGAGTCCCTGAAATTGTGCATGTCAGAACATCACTTGCAATATGATACCAGCATGGCCCACCATATCTTCGCATCCGCGTCCATCTCTCCATCACCTTCGCCTAACTATTGAAAATTCTCGAATAAAGCATCTCATGCCTCCCAATCCACAAATCCATAACCGGCACGCTCTGCCCGGCCTCCTCGATCCTAGTCTCCCACTCCCTCTCCACCAACGCCGTGATCATGGCCTGTACCTCCATCCCCGCCAACACCTTCTGCGCCTGGTACGGTCCGAACACGCTCGCCCGCACCGCGGCGGAGATGAGCGCCTTGACGTGGCTCAGCAGGAACACGTACGCCGTCTGCTGCAGCGTCAAGCCTAGCACTTTGGAGATGGCGCCAAAGAGGGGGGCGAGGTGGGCTGATACGGGTGGTATATCCGTGTCCGCATTTGACGAGGACCATGACTTCGAAATTGTTGCCGCTGAAGAAGAGGAAGAAGACCTCAAACGCCGGGCAAATTTCCTCAACACCTGGTCCCCTTTCTCGTCCTTCTCATTCCCTACTCCTCCCGCCCCGACCCCAGCATCCCCCCTAACAAACGACCTCTCCCAAATCGACAACAACGCCCGCCCCTGCGCAACACTTGCCCGACGTCCAACGGTACAGATAATAGCTGCATCGAGCTGATCGTCCAATTCCGCAACAGCGACGGGATCGCGATGCGCGGCCAGTACAAAGGGAAGGGTGGTGGATGCGTATGAAGAGAGGGAGAGCAGCAAGAAAGTAGAGAAGGATGAAACGCCCCTGTTGTGCGCTAGGTAGGATTCGAGGCCGGAGCTGAAGGCGAAGGAGCCTAGCGGGAGGGCGGAGTCGGAGAGGAGGAGGAGATAGTGGTGTGAGGAGGTGGAATCAGGGGCATATAGGCCAGGCGGTGGTTGGGTGAGGAGAGCGTTTGAGTTGGCGTTGCCATTTTGTTCACGTTGAGGGAATGTGGAGGCGAGGCGTTGTTTGGCTGTCCGCAGCCGGGCCTCTAGCTCCGCGATTTCATTTTCGAGATCTTCAAGAGTCTCCGTGTTTGGTGCGAGGCTCATGTTGTGAAGGGTAAGTACGAGTACGTCACAGGTGCAACTTGAAATGAACGACGTGCGAGTACTTGGCAGATACGACGTACTCGCTTAATTCATATCCCCGCTAAACGCCAACTCCGTAACATCCATGAACGTCGGTGCAACAACACAACTAACTATCTTTGAGGTATCAACAATCAACTCCTACCCATGCCCATCACTCGTTACAGTCCCATGGCCTGCTCATGGTCGAAAATTCTCCTTGTCATTCAATCGACTGCCGACATCCCGCCTCGATCGTCGCTTCTGTTCCAGACGTGCCCTCGCAGCAGCCTGACGTTCCGCAGGAAGAGTGCAGCGGGATGTATTTGCCGTCATGACCGAATTGTTCAAATCTAGACCGCCAAGTCTTGCAAAACGGTCTCGCACAAGATCGATACCTGGTGCTTCTATGGTGGGGGAAAGTGGTCGGCTGAACCTCGACGATGGCTTGCCAGAGGTAATCCTGTCCAGAGCACCGTGCATCATATCATCTTTATTCGTACTGGAGGTGGAGGTAATGCGGTCATTTCTCCTCCGATGCGAGTCCTTAGGCGATGACACGTTTGACTTGTCGAATAAGACATCTGTTGCGCTCCTTCGAGACCCATGCGCTGGTTGGGAAGGATTCGGTGATGGAGCCTCTTTCGCCTGATTGCCTGTTCGTCCAAAATCGAACTCATCGGTGAACAGCTCTCGGTCACGCTTCAGGGATTCCATCTGCTGCTTCTTATCTCGCTTTAGCTGCTCGTCAATATCGAACATGCTGTCAGTGAAATCGATGGAAGAACGGCGTGACAGCCCGGTTTCCATGGGTCTCGGATAAGTGTCGTCATTGAGAAATGATCGCTGGGTCATGTCGAGAGTAAAATCCTCAACTGAAGCCGATCGCTTGGGCGGATGCCTGGACGCGAATTTGGCGGCGTTAGTAGGCTTGTTCAAGCACTCGATGTCCGACCTCAGGCCTCGAGCGATTTTCTTGTGTTCCTCGAGACTTGCACTGAGACTCCTTGGTTGACTGGCTGCGTCATCCCTCGCCTTGAAATTCTTGATCTCCTTTTCTAGCTCCGCAATCTTGTCATTCTTTTCTTGAAGGACTTGTATGGCTTGGCTATGTGATGCCTTCGCATTGCCCTTAAATGTATCAAAGTCTTTCCTCAACTTCTTGAGCTCGTCATCCTTCTGCTGCGACTGGTCCTTAGCCTCTCGCAGTTGCTTTTCCAATTTCTTGGCTCGGGAAGGTTCAAATGCCTCATCGGCAAGTCTCCTGTTTTCCTCCCCTAGTTTAGTTGCTCGTTGTTGCGAATATAGCAAGTCCGACTTGAGTCGTTCCACCTCCCGCCGTAGGCTATTCATTTCTTTCAGCTCAGACTTGACTTTCTTAAGCTCTCGGTTTGCGTCGTAAATGGCCTGCTCAGTTCGAGGCGAGGCATCCATACGGCGGTGGTTCGCATTGGATAACTCCTGGATTTTGAGCGATTTCTCTAGGTCCTTGACCTGCTCTCGGTATTCGACGGCCAACGCAGTCTTTTCGGCCAGTTTCTTCATCAGAGAAGCGGTGTCCGTATCGACGCCGCGTTTTCGCTGGTCAACCACCTGTGCTGCCAGATCCGAGATCTTCTTCTCCATCTTGACTATCTTTTGCTGTTCCTCCTTGAGCTTCTGGTTGAGGTTGACCGCCTCGGCGTCTTTCTTCTCGGCATAGAGCTTGGCTAGATGCTTGTACTTGACCAGCTTCGCCATCTCGATGCGTGCATCCTCGGAGTACTTCGTGAACTCAGACTTCCAGTACTTGCCCGACCTGGAGTGGGGCTCGTTAAGATCCACTGTCACGTCGTGGTTGCAGATTTCGTCTTCCCACTCGCCTTCAGAATGCTCCTCGTCCGATTCAGCAAGTCTGGCTCGAGCTCTGCCCTCGTCCTTCGCTGGACGTTTCCCTTCAGTCGTACCATGGGAGCCACGCGCGAGCTTCTTCGCCTTCGTGCTGCGAGAGTTCTCTAAAGTTTGCTGGAGTGTTGTCTTCTTGCGAGTCTGACCTGTGCCATCTGCGCCTGCTGCCAACGCATCCGGATCGCCATGAGTCGTGGTTTTGACATCATGACCAAAAGATACACGTTTCCGACGCACCGTTCCAGTTCCAGGAGTCAGCAGAATGCCTGATGGCCGCATTGGCGACTTTATGTCCTTGGAGGTTGCGTCCGTGGTGGCGGTAGTTTTGGTCGTCGTTGTGGGTTCGGCGCGTTTGGCTTCTACGGGCACATCTCGTGGCTGGACTGGAGTCCCGAATAGGGCATACTTGATAGCGCGCGCTGCAAATACTGGTGCAGGGGTATCTGGAGCCTCAAACTGAGCTGTATCGTCTGCTTACTGTCAATACGAACCCATGATTGTGCGTTTGCTCTAAAGCCATACCTGTCCCAACAGCCGCGTCTGTTGGGCCGGTCGCGCCTTGGAAGCCCTTTTTAATGGCCCACCCAAGCATCTTGCCCAAATCCTGGGGCAAAGAGCCATCAATTGGTACTAGTCATAAGGAGAAAGCAGGATGCAGCAAGTGCCATGCGTTGTTGGGGGCGAAGTCGTTGACTTGAGGTAGTCTGAGTACAAAGATTGTTTATTTGTAGTCCTATTTGGGACGAAACAAGTTCAAGCTGAGCCGCTGTACAACCATCAACGATAGGACGGCCCCACTAAAAACCGGCGCTGCAGTTAGGCGTAATAGGCGGGCGGCAAGGGCGCCACTTCTAGCTCAAGAACCTTGAACTAGGACCCCACTATTCATTGATGGTCGGTCTAGGTGTTCTTGAACCTCTCTTCCTTATACCATAACTATTGATAATACCACTTTAAATCTGCAATATGGTAGATTCCCGGTAAATGATCCACGGCTTTGGCTGTGGTCTTCATTCGTTCGCCTTTACTCCTTTCGAACGACACTAAACCGTCAAGATGCCGCCGTGGAAAAGCCCAGGTCCCTTGAAGGCACCTTTGCAGCACACAAGGAGCAATGATGAGTCAAGTTATTTTGGGCTGAACAAGCCCACCAGCTCGGAGGCGATTTCCAAGACGCAGTATACCGACATCCAGCAAGAAGAGATTATGGTGTTGCAAGCCATATATGGCGATGATTTCCATGAGCATAAGGCAGCAAATACGGCCTGGCAGCGGTCTGAACCTTCTTTTGACATACGCATCAAATCTCTACCTGACGAAGATTTGAGCATTACTCTTGGGGTGGTCTTTACGGCGACTTATCCAAAGTCAGCCCCGCTTCTGAGTCTTAAAGATGACGGCAACCTGGGTGAATCAACCTTATTCAAGGTGAAGAAGTTCATTGAGACCAAGCCCAAGGTTCTCGCTGCGCAGCAGGACGTCGAGCCCATGATACACGAACTAGCCTTGGGAATTCAAGAAATCCTGGATGCGGCTGCTCAAGCTAAGGCGCAAGGTTTGGTATTGCCGTCTCTGGCTGAAGAACAAGCGCTTCATGAAGCAGAGTTGGCCAGGCAAGTTGAGCAACAGCAGGCTGAGACTGAGCGAAAGAAAATGGAGGCAACCGAAGAGGAGGAACGGCTCATGCAGAACATGATCCAGGAAGAGCTGAAACGACAGCGCACCAAGGAAAAGGAGTCGAGGAAAAAGACCAAACAACAAACAATGGCCAAGCAATACTTAGAAGACTCGCAGGAGTCCGAGGTCAGCAAGGTCTTCTTTGATCAACCATGCCGCATCACGGACTCCGCAGGGAACGATCTTTTCTTCAATACGGTTGTGGGCAAAACAGAGTATCGTCAAGGATTAGTCGCGACAACATTCACGGTGCGACCAATTCTGATGAATAGCCAAGACTGTCCAACGCTGGCACTCAAGGAGTTTGAGTTGCGCTTCGATCTGAACCCATCTTCGCAATTCAAGAAGCAATTGGTGTCTCTGGAAACCAAGCTCAACTCGGTCAAGAAGCTCGCGCACCGGAATATTCTTGAGTTGCTCGACTTTCGCATTGATCGAGACACTCGAGATAATGAGGCGTCGCCGGATCGCATCGTACGAGTGCTCACACCCCTAGCTGACAAAGGCCCACTTGACGAACTCCTGGACCTCACTGGCCAAATAGCCATTGGTAAAGTCCGCTCGTGGACCACAGATCTTCTTTCTGCGTTGGGATATTTACATAGCCAAGGCCTAATCCACGAAGACATTCACCCCGGTAATATTCTTCTGTTTAGAGAAGGATCAGGACATGTCGTACCCAAGCTGGCTGATGCATCATACCAACGGGAGTTGCACGCAATATGCCGTAAATCCCGAACCATTTCATCCTTGAACTCGGCAAGGTCTGCTTATTGGCTCCCACCCGAGGTTGCCAACAACTCTGGCCCAGTCAATCAAAAGACAGACATTTGGGACTTTGGTGTTGTTTTCCTGCAAATGATCTTTGGGCTGGATGTCTTTGAAAAGTATCAGTCGCCTGCAGCGCTCATGGAGACACTATCCCTATCTAGCTCTTTGCAGGAGCTCGTCGCGAAGTTCTTCAAGGCGGATGCAAGTCGTCGGCCTCGAGCCCTGGACTTGCGATCAAGCGAGTTCCTGGCTACCGATGCACCTGTCCTCGCGGAAGACTCTTTCGACACATTGTCTCCCTCTCATTCTATGAGTTCCCTCCTTCATACATTCAGAAGACGGCTAGATTCTACTACTCTAGCGTCATCTTATTCTAGATTTAGGAATGAGTTTTACGAAGAAGGTCGCCTGGGCAAAGGTGGCTTCGGCGAAGTAGTCAAGGTCCGTAAGAAGATCGATGGTCAGACTTATGCAATCAAGAAGATCACCCAGCGCGCCTCGAAAAGTCTCACCACGATTCTGAAAGAAGTCTTGACACTATCACAACTCAGCCATCCTGCTATCGTTCGATATTATGATGCCTGGACAGAGAGAGTTTCTGATGTATCTGATACCGACGGTGAAACATCCACCGAGGGGATCATCACTGAGGAGTCCGAAACAGGCTCCGAAGGAATCGTCCAGTTTGGCACTAGTACTGGAGGCTTGGATTTCATGTCGTCGGCGAACGCTGGTATCGAGTTTGGATACGAGGAGTCCGACGACGACGACGACGACGACGACGAGGAGGAGGAGGAAGAGGAGGAGGATGACGACGAAGAAGAAGATGAGGACGATGAAAATGAGTCCGAGGACGAAGAAGGTGGTTCCAGCCTCTCAATTGACTCCGTTGTGAGACAGCAGTTGCCTGCGGCGCCGAAACGCTTGCGAGGCCACACACAAAGCAGTTTTAGGAACGTATTGTATATCCTCATGGAATACTGCGAGAAGAGGGTATGTTTTCCGTCCGATTTCGTGTTACTACAAGGGCATGAAGCTTTGAAGGGCGATGGCTTGGTCTTGAAAGAGGCACCAGCCATTGCCGCTTGTGTCGACGTTTCCGCTGATATACATTAGTCGCTTGTGTCCCCATTAATCTGTTGCTGTATACCCATTGCTAATATCGAAACTGCAGACTCTGCGGGACCTTATCTTGCAAAACTTGTACGAGAACACAGACGAAATTTGGCGTTTGTTTCGGGAGATCCTAGAAGGGTTGGTTCACATTCATGGCCTGAACAACGTCGTCCACCGAGATCTCAAACCCGAAAACATATTCATCAGTCGCGGTACGGATGGAGTGGCGCATGCCAAGATAGGCGACTTTGGACTGGCAACGAGCGGCTACATCACCACGGTCAATGGCGTACCAGCGCCTCCCGAGTCAAATGAACTGAGTAACGTGGGGACTGCAACTTATCTCGCCCCTGAGCTGGAGCAACCTGGTAGCCTGGACGATGCCCGCAAAGTCGATGTAAGTCTCTCAAGATTTGGCTAACCAACTCGGAAGTTTTTGGCTGACAATAATCGAGATGTATGCTCTTGGAATCATTTTCTTCGAGATGTCCTACAAGCCCATGCTGGGGCACGAGCGGTTCAATGTCCTGAAAGATCTCCGAGGAAAGCCACCCCGTCTTCCAGCCGACTTCAAGCCTCACGATAAGGTACAAGTAGATATTGTGATGTCACTAGTCACACATAATCCCAAGGATCGTCCTTCGAGTTCAGAATTGCTGCGCGGCGACAAGTTACCCATACTCATGGAGAGCGAAAGTATACAGCGGGCCCTTGCAGACATTTCCGATCCTTCTTCTCCGCACTACTCCAAACTAGTGGCATCTATGTTCTCGAAAAGAATAGACAAGTCGAAGGACTACGCGTGGGACATGTCAGCACCAAATCCAACGCCGACTGAACTCCTGTACCAAGGGGTTGTCAAGGACGAACTCATAACCATCTTTCGCCGCCACGGTGCCGTCGAAGCAAACAGGAATCCTCTATACCCGCTATCCTCGCACTATACTCAGAATGTCGTTCAGTTGTTAGACCGAAATGGCGGGATCGTGCAGCTGCCGTACGACCTTATGCTTGGCCATGCCAGAATCCTGGCGAAACAATCTGGCTCATCCGTTGTCACAAAATCTTTCACATTCGGCAGCATCTATCGAGACCGACAAAATGGTAGTCAACCTCTGATGTTTGGCGAAGTCGGCTTCGATATAGTCTCTACGGACACTTTGGACCTTGCATTGAAGGAAGCCGAGGTGATTAAAGTCCTGGACGAAATAGTCGATGCTTTCCCCTCTCTCACCCAAATGTGCTTTCACGTTGGCCACTCCGACCTTCTACAGCTTATATTCGATCTTTGTGATGTGGACCTCAGTCTGCGGAAACAAGCAGCCGATATCCTTAGCAAACTCAACATCCATCACTGGGGCTGGCAGAAGATTCGAGCCGAGCTGCGGCTTATGGGGCTGTCAGTCACAAGCATCGATGAACTGCAGAGGTTTGATTTTAGAGGTACGTTGAAAACCACACAAGAACATCTGCTTGATCTGTCCACAGAAGCTCACTGTGCCTGGCAGATCTCCCCACGAAGGCCTTCTTGAGACTGAAATCCTTGTTCGAGGGGAGCCGCGTGTACGAGAAGGCACAATCCACGCTCGCCCACCTCAAGGAGGTCATCACCTTTACGAAGCGTTTTGGAGTGCACAGCAAGATTTATATAAACCCTCTCAGTAGCTTCAGAGAAGACTTCTTCCTTGGTGGAATCCTTTTTCAGTGTGTCTACGATAAGAAGTTCAGAGATGTCTTCGCTGCCGGAGGCCGATACGACAACTTGATCAGAGAGCATCGGCCTAAGATTGGCAGTCAGTCTGAACAACGCCATGCTGTAGGGTTCAGTCTATCCTGGGAGAAGCTTGCCAGGATACCAAAGACTACCGGAAAGGCGTTTCTGAAGAAATCTGAAGAAGTCCATAATATGTTTAACGCCAAGAGGGTAGGGTTCCTGTTTCCCACAAACCGCTTCATGTTTGATTTACTGATTTTATTCCAGTGCGATATCCTTGTTGCGAGCTTTGATACGGGAATGCTCCGTAGTGCCGGGGTGGAAATCCTCCAGACGCTGTGGTTGCATGATATCCGTGCAGAGTTAGCTCGCGACTCGCGGTCGCCTGATGATTTGATGACGAGGAACCGAGACGAATCATATTCATGGATCATTATTGTCAAACAAGACGGAGTCTTGAAAATCAAGACCATGGGTCGCAAAGACGTGGCAGATGTCGAGGTGCCTACCACGCAACTCATCTCTTGGTTGCGCGCTGAACTGCGCGAACGTGACCGCCAACTCACAGTGCGGCAAACGGACGCAAGCAGCACTGCAGCGGCTCTAGAGAAAGGCGTAATCCCGCCTAACCCAGAACAAGAGGTCCGGATCCTAGTCGGAAATACACGGTCTAAAAAGTTCAACCGTCATATAGTGGTGGAACAGGCTCAAGTCAACGCGGCAGCTCTGTTGCAGAGCTTCCGCTATGGACCCATCGCTGCTGTGGAGGCATCAGACATTGTGCTGGATCTCATTGACGCCACAGCCTTGTCGGATGCCGAGAGCTGGCGCAAGGCGGAGCAGTCGGTCAACATGACGGAGCGCAAGTACATGGGCGAGATCCACGATATGTTGTTGACGTGGCGAAACATGTCAGAGACGAAAGGTGGCAGCAGATATGCGTTTGTCTATAACTTCAGGACGACTAAATGCATATCCTATGACCTGGGAGCTTGATGATAACGATGATGGTTCATTGGTAGATAATGGTCGGGGAAGCTGGAGTTTTTGTGTATGGCTTGCTACGTGAATATGAGAATAATACGAGACACGTTTCTGGGAGCACTGTTGATCAAGGAGTCGGCGCTATAACGAGGACTAACGAGGTTTTAGATATTGCTCAATACTTATTGCAGGCCACTTGAAATCGTTGGAATACTAAGCACATCGTTCGACCACCCCAGGAGCATGCCCCAGGTTGAAGTCTGGAGCTTCCGATTGGCGTATAGCATCGGGGCTTCTGGGATAAGCAATGGGTGGCAATATGGACCCAATGATACGACTGCATGGCCTGGGTTTCTCTGATCCTTTCTCAAATAGTTCAATGAGGCAGGGTGGTACCGCAGGCTGCAGCACACAGCGGCGATGCGCGTTGATGGGGATATGATCGCCGAGGCTTGAATCCCATCGGTATATTTAAGTAAGACGCAATCTTTCCGCTTCCGCTGACGTGGCATCAGCTTTCCGTCCCCTTCGCCAAGTCAGAATAAGCCGCAAGCTACCTACGATGCTATTTGCCATACTAGCAGTTCTCCTTGTCATTCTCATCCTTAGCGTTGTCCTTCGCGTCCTCGTTGTCCCAAAACCCCTCCCAGGCATTCCCTACAACACATTAGCCTTATGGCAGCCGTGGGGAGATTTCCAAGATGTAGGAATGCACAATACTCTAACAGGAGAGGTGTTCGACTGGCTTTCACTACAATGCGTCAAGCACTGCTCCCCCGTCGTGCAGGTCTTCATCCCATCCTTCTCGATCAAGAAACCTGTCGTCATCGTGGCGGACATAAAGGAAATCGAAAGTATTACCACCCGGCGTCTGCGGGAGATTGATCGGGCGAGCATGATGCGGGATTTCTTCAATGTTATTCCCAAGGCTACGATCGGCATGCGCACCGACTCGGTCTTCAGACAGCAGCGTAGGCTTTGGAATAGTATTTTATCGCCTAGGTTTCTGACGGAGGTGGCTGCGCCGCATTTTCATGCGGTTATGTGCCAGCTCGTGCAGCTGTGGGATGTGAAAAGGGGTTTGGCGCCCGGGTTGGCATTTGAGGCGGCTGAGGATGTGAGGCAGACTACCCTGGATGCCATGGGGGCTATGGCCATGGGGATGAACCTGGGGCTTCTGGACGCGCAGATTAGGGGTTTGCAGACGTTTACCCGCAGCGGTAAGCCTGCGCACAAAAATAAGAAGGGTGCGGTGGCATCGTTCGGTCGGGTGACGTACCCACCTTCCTACCGTGCCTTCAGAACGATCCTGGCGAGCCAGGACTGGATCATGCAGGGCGTGAGTCCGCGTCTGAATATCTGGATCTCCAACTACACGCCCGCGTACACAAAAGCACGAAGCGTACTCAGCAAGCACCTCACCAACGCCATTTCTCAAGCGCGCCAGCGCCAGCAGCAGCTCAATGACACCCCTTCATCCAAATCTCACTGCGGCCTCGACCAAGTCCTTCATCAGGAACACCTCAAGGAAGCGCCACCCGGCCACACAGATGAAGCCCTCCACGACGAGCTCTTAGAGCTCTTGATCACAGGGCATGAAACTACAGCATCTAGTATAGGCTGGGCGCTGAAGTATCTCGCCGACAACCAAGAAGCGCAGACACGGCTTCGCGCCGCGCTCAGGAGGGCTTTCCCGGGATGCTCCATGGAGAACCTCCCCTCAGCGAAGGACATTACCACAACGCAGCTCCCCTACTTGGAAGCAACCATCGCCGAAGTCCTCCGTATTTCGCGCTCGGGGCCTATCTCGTTCCGTGAGGCCGTCATGGATACGGAGATCCTGGGCCATCGCGTCCCGGCGGGAACGCCCATCTTGCTAGTTACGGCAGGTCCGTCGTATGAGTCCCCCGAAATACGGGAGGTGGCTGAAAAGGCGCGGGTGCGGAGTGGTCGCAAGACGATTTTTCAACTCGAAGATGAGCGGAAGTGGGAGTGGGATCCTGCGATGCCGCAGAATGTGTTCTCTCCTGAGCGGTGGCTGGATGAAGATGGGGAGTTTGATCCTGAGGCTGGGCCGAGTTTGCCTTTCTCGGCGGGGCCGAGGGGCTGTTTTGGGAAGAAGATTGCGTTGCTGGAGTTGAGGATCATTTTGGCGGTGTTGGTGGTTAGTTTTCGGTTTCCGAAGTTGGAGGAGAGGTTGAGTCGGTACGCGTCTTTCGATGGGTTGACGAGGAAGCCTACTTGTTGTTATGTTATGCCAGAGTTCTTGTCATGAGGGGGATTGGGTTCTGAGCCGAGGGTGGGCTACTGAGAGAATGATTTATGAGGTTTCTGGGTTCTCAATCATTTCAGGGGCACGCGCTGTCATTCTACTACGGTTCAGTTATTTTTCTTGAGCAATACTGAAGCTACATCTTCACACAACAACAGCCGGGCCACCTCCAGCTGGCCCCTCTTTCCTTTTCACTTCTGTACCGGCAATGCCACATTTTGCAAGTGCGTAAGAAGCATCCACCAATATTGCATTATGAACTGAGCCTTTGCCTCCGGCCAAACCTCCCCCCATTTTTTCACCGTGTCTGCGTACAGATGCAAGTAAGCAGCCTTATTATCACCAAGGTCCACCGCGCCTTCCTCAAAGTTCCTGTGCTTGTCTTTGCTGATGAAGTGGAGAACCTGTAACGAGGTTTTGGTTAGTGCGTGGTGATCGGAGCCAGGAGATGGAACTTTGTGCTCATCGCGGTATCTCAGAACCGCGGGGATGCACATGCAGTAGACTCGGTGCATCTCCATGTGCTACGCGTAGCTCCTATTCGACAAGGGCAAGAGGTCAGCAACTGTGTCTGGTATGCAGTATACAATGGCGGCGGCAGACATCTAAAATCTACTGATTCCCACCATCAACGACCCCTCCCGTTCCACCCACCCAGACAAGCCCCTGAATGTCTCCTCGTCCGGTGTGAGAACCACAATACCGATGTTGACACAGTCCGTATCGTCTTGGTTCTGGTCTCAAAACTTCCAGCAGAATATCTGGGACCGATTATATGCTGCAATGCTTTATGTACAAGGTAAGTAAGTGGACTGAAGCAGTGTCTCAAACCGTGTCTGGTAGATACAAACGGCTTGAGTAGAGTTCAGGACAAATACCACAACAGAACTATGGCGCTGCATGTTCACGAAGGAGTGAAAAATACCTATTACAAACAATATTTGATAACTAGAGGATTGGGCATGGGTAGATTGGCCCTATTGCCGTCCTCGGAACTCACTAGGAAAGGCTGTATTATTCGTGCTATTGCAGGTGGCTTATCATCAGGACCTATTGGGACCTGTTTATCGGATAATTTGCGTCATCATACCAGCGACAGGGTTGAACGATTTCATCACATTCAGCGGATAGAGGAGGCTTGGTACTTGATACTGACCACCGTGATGCGGCCACCCGCTTCGCCGGAGACTTGCATGGGCAATCTCACACGTGAGAAAATGAAGTGATTTGTCCAATCTCTACCGGTAAATTACTAGTTATGGTCTGAATACGTGTTGTCACATGCAACAGGGAATAATGTAAAGTTTGACTACGCGAGAGAATAGAAAGTATGCCCCGAAGTCGCCCTGCTCCCATTGCTGAAAACAGGGTAGTGGGAGATTGACTACAGACTGTAACTTCACATGGTGCGTATGGTCATGGTGTACCTGATGGGTGTCAAAAGCTGCTAGGTACCAGATTAATTCACCAGTCTAAGTCAGCCTCAAAGCATGTGAAAATATAGGAAATGCGGACCAGGTTGGATTACAACCAAAGCTACGAACTCCGCCTTGCCTCCCTTGTTACGCGTTGCTATTAAAAGTCAGCGGGTATACTGTCGACCTGAAGTCGCAATGAAGATGTAGAAGAACTTGACTTTCACCAATACTTTGATTATTATTTGCAATATACCTAAGCTAGGTAGTAAGGTACCACATCCGAACCAGTTTCGCTTTGTATTCCAGATTGGCACCTTTTCACAGCTTAAAGTCACTCGCTCTCGCTTTGACAACAGACACACAAAAATACCTGTTACAACTCGTGAGGTGTATACGCTCGTATACGCGCAACTGAAGTACTCGCCCCGCCATGGTCATCCTTACATGGGTTCAGCAGTTGTCTGCAGGGGCTACTGCAGGAGTTACCGTGCTGTAAGCACCTCTATATATAAATATCTACGACCTTTTGAATTTATATTTGGGGACTCACCGGAGATGTTCTCAGGATGTCTTGTCTTTGTACCGTTTTGAGGTGTACTCGTAAAAGAAGAGATGAACGTGTTATGGGACTTCTCTTGAAAATTAATGCTGGGAAATAGAGAGCCTTTTTGGTTTACCAATTAGGGACGGGTGCGGGCAAGTTTGTCTTTTCAAACGTATTTATGAATCTATCTCAGCAACCCCTCCACCCGGCCGGGTGCCCCCTACGCATGGCTTCCTTCAAACTTCTGTGGTATACGACCCTGAAAAGTTCCAAGCACGCAGGCTTGATTGCGAGCAATGATGCCAGTCAAGCAGCCCAGCTTTGTGCATACACCACCAGTGCCTCTCCCAACAAGGCATACTCAGTTTCTTTCACTCCTAGCCAAATTCGAATGCAGGGTATGCTGCTTCATCAAACTGACAAAAACCAGCCCCAGAAGCACAAGACCCAGCATAGTAAACCACACGCTGCGGAAAGCCTCCATGAAAGCCGCAATGACCTCGGCGACGTCCCACCCCACCGGCAAGTGCTTCAGCTCATCCAAATCATCCCTAATCCTGCCAATCTCCTCCGCCGCCCCGGGCAAATCGCCAAATCGCTCCCACAGCTCCGTCTTAAGCACGTTCTGGTACACAGCGGATGCGATGGTTATCCCAACCGTCCCGCCTACAGACCGGAATGCGTATGTAGCCGAGGTGATCGGCGCCTGTTGCGAGTGGTCGACGGCCGAGAGGCAAGCGATCAGCGTAATGGTGAGCATGGAGCCGTAGCCGGCACCGAGCAAGAAGAAGGAGAGCCTCAGTTTCCATGGCGGGCTCGTCTCGTCCAGCGTCGTGAGAATGATTACGGATGCGAGCTGGAGCAGCAGGGCGAGTATGCCGAGACCGACGTAGCGGCCTGTCTTCTTCATCAGGTAGCCGCTCCCGATGGAGCAGATAGACACGCCGATCGGGGCGAAGAGGATAACGAGGCCGGCTTGTGTGGCGGTGCCTCCGCGGACCTGGAGATAGATGGGAACGTAGAAGAGGGTCATCATGTTGGCCTGGAGGATAGGGGGTCAGTACAACGGCACATTAAGAGAACTTGGGGATGATAAGCATGTCCAAAATCAAGGGGTTCGCAGAAGATTGTAAGTCTACGCTTGTGGCTACTTGGATGAAAGAAAGGGTCATATAGTGGCTCGAGTTACATACCATGGTACAAAAGAGGTTAGTAAAGCATGATGTGAAGACAGTCCGGTGCGTAAGGAGTCGCACAGGAATGACGGGCTGCGCCGCTCTAGCTTCCCACAGGACGAATCCAACCAACGCAACGATAGATAACGGAATCGTCGTAAGCGGGAGGGGATGAACCCAGGGAACCAAGTTCCCGCCAGCATTCAAACCCAATAGTAGAAATACGAGGAAGACGATGATCAAGAAGGCGCCCACAAAATCGATGCGTGCGAGATAGGACTTCTGCGAGATCTTGGGCGGGATCCTGACCAGATAGGCGACGAGACACGCAGAGACGAGAACCGGAGGGACCTGGATCAGAAACGCGAGCCGCCATCCGTGGCTGGTGTAATCGTTTATCAGTCCTCCAAAAACACCGCCCAGCATGGCTCCGGAGCCGTAGCAGATGTTTCCAATGCCCTGAATAATGCCTCGTTTGCGCAGCGGCACCAAGTCCGTACCTAGAAATGTCGTGATGCTCATGAGGCCGCCGCCGCCGATACCCGCGATCACCCTCCCGAATATCATGACTCTCTCGCTCTGAGCGAGGCCGCAGATAAGATTACCGGCAGCGAAGAATATGTTGCTGAAAACGAGACCCGGCCCTCGACCGAATATGTCGGTCAGTCGCCCGGATATCGGCTGGCACGCAGCGTTTGCTATCAGGTAGGCAGTCGCCAGCCATGATACGAGACTCAAAGACTTGAACTCGCTGGATATCGGGGCCGAGAGGGTTGCGATGATGGAGGCATCGATGGCGCCGAGAAAGACTCCCACCCAGCCAGTAAACAAGATGAGCCACAGCTTAGCTCCTACAACCTCCTCGACAATGACCGTCTGCTCATCGTCGTTGCCTCCCGTCTCAGGTCGCTCGGCTGGGATCACATTCTTGTTCTGGCCCTGCAATAGCGGCGTTGACTCGTTAAGCACGTTTTGGTTTCCGGCCACCAGCACCTCTCGTTCCCGCGCTGTAGAAGTGGAGCCGTCCGAAGAATCGTCCATTGTCATTTTGACCCCAGTGTTGCTTCCGGAGCAACAGAACGGCGTAGATGCCTTCACACACAAATTCCCGACCAAAGCTGACTTTGAAGGTTCCCACGCCTACCGTCTGTCCAGCTCAACAATGCCTCAAACTGGTTCTGCAGCAAACAATTGGAATGAACCCCCGATCACTATGATCGGACTCAGGGCACTCCAACGAACAGTTCGACTGGGAGAAACCAAAAAAGCGAAGGGTGATATTTCTAGGTGAAAGACGAAGGGAGATAAGTGGCGTCTCGATTTGTATGATTCGTGATTCACAGCGATACATAGCATGATTACGAGATCAATTGCACTAACCCGTAAAAAGGTGCCTCCCTTTCCCTGGCGGATGATGACATCTGCAAGCCGCAGCCAATGACCGGCCTCCAACTTGATCTACGAATCGGGTCCGATGATGGACGGACATGGCCGGCGTATCTTTGAGATCCGTGAAACTCAATTGAGCCACTTGGTCAAGTCAGGTTGGGCGGAGTTTGCAGCGCTTGTTCCTTACTGCGCAGGATGGTATCTGTGATGGATGGCAGAGTGCTCGCTTTAACAACTTCAGGTTCGCTGTCAGGTTTGGCAGGTTGGCACGAATCCAGATCGGATGCAGCTCTGGCAGCGGATGCGGTGTACGTCAACTTGTGGACCGGTAACGCAACTCGACACACACCAGACGGTCCGAGTTCTGGCCGGGGTCCTCCATTGTCGTCGTGTTTTGGTTGCCATGACGAACGGCACATATATCATCTGGCAAGCGCACTGAAGCTGGCAAGCTGAACTCATCGGCAGGCCAATCGCTTGGAAAAGAACAACAATCAGAGGGATGTGGATATTGGGTATAGGCGGGGCGGGTTTTGGCCATCCTTGAAACAGAACGCAGGATAAAATTGTCCGGCATTGTCCCAAGATGGCACTACACTTGGAGGATTTGGAGCTTTGGACGGTCTACAAATCGCCTTCAGCCACGGCAGATTCCAGAGTTGCTCTCGCCTCAGCTGCTGGCTCTCAGCGTCGTCTGACTGGCCAGCGCAGTTAGGTCCAAGCCATGCTCAAGCGCTGCGCCACTATATTGCCCTGCGAAACGTCTCCAAGAGCATGGCTGAGCCTAAAAAAACACTGGAGCGGGCTCTTACGCGTGTTTGGAGCGATTCAGCCAACCATCTAAGCCTTGATTCATGAAATTTCTCGGACTCCTTGGCCCCCTGCCTCAAGTATCTACCTGTATTATGTTGATTGCATAGCGCCCAAATATATCAATCCATTGGCTTTCTAGTTTTTCTCTTCCTCTGCTCTTGATTTTGACCTCTTTTTGGCGTCGCAAACCTTTCACCACTTCCACCTTGCACGGGAACAGCTGCATCGAACGCGATCGGCGTTCAGCCTTCTATTGAAAACTGTCCCGTTGTCACCTGTGCTATCTGGGCACCCGACGTCAGCCCCCTAACGAGACTCGCCTGTGCCGGAGAACAACCATCAACATTGTCTGGCATCTCTGCCACTTTAGCAAGGAAAATAACTCTTACTTTCCGGATCGCACACTGAGAACAAACCCCTCAAAGCCGACGAGATGGGGCTTTTGGATAAGGAATGGGACGTCGACTACGTCCCTGGCGTCAAGCTCGGCCTCCACATAATGCAGATCATATGTGGCTTCGTGATATTTATCCTCGAGATCATACTATTCAAGTCGGAAAACGCAAAGATAAACAGCAACAATGGCTGGACATTTGGGCTGGTAAGTGGGCGACAACTTGTACAAGGAATGTGCTTTTCTGTTCGCAAATTGCTGACCACGGTTCATCTGAACAGTGCTTCCTGTCCGTACCTGCCTGGATCTTCCTAGTCATGACCCCCCGATTCGAGCGAACACGAAGGCTTGCTCAACCCCACGCCATGGCGGTAGTTGACGTCGTTTTCGCCATCTTCTGGCTCTCAGGCTTTGCCAGCCAAGCAGCATACAACACGGCTAACTCCTGCGGCAAGGGCTGCAAGGTATCCAAGGCCATCGTCGGCACAGCGTTCTTCCAGATCGTCTTTTGGGCCGGCACTTCCTTCCTCAGCCTCTACACGGTGAAGTACTACCAGTTCAACGGAAGCCTCCCGGGCTACGACAAGCTTGGCGCGGGCAAGCCGCACGAGAACATCGACCCAGATAAGGCAGCGTTTTCGATGGCGCCCCACGACGAGGAGTCGTACGCCCGAATCAACGTAGATGACCACGATCCCGACGATCACGACACCCCCTACAATGCTGATGCGTACGGCTCTCAGAGCTCGCGCCCCATGTTCGACAGCGAGACCGAGTATCGGCCACACAGCGTGTCGCCGGCTCCTCCCTCGGAAACCCCGTTCGACGGCAGCTACCGCGCGCACGGTACCCCGTCGCCGCTCAATGACCCGTACAGCTCTGGCTACGGCTCCGCACCTGATGCCGCTCCTCAACTCTACGCGCCACCTGCTACTGGGCCGGAGTACAGTGATAGTCCGGCGCACTTCCCGGTTGCCAACTATGACCGAACACTGCACTAAAACATGCTTCTATACTGTAGTATGTTGGTTCATTGGAGCAGATGGCCAGACCGCTTGAAAAGGGGTACCCCACAGAGGCCCTACGATGAGTATGAATAGCCTGCTTTTAAAAGACTATACTGAAGTGTGGGTTTGGGATTGGGCGATCCAGATCTAGGGGGGAAAGCTACTTGCGATTTAGGCCATGAGGGTTGGGGAGCGTAGGACCGGCTGAAGCTATACAGGCTATGAGGATCCAGGATGGCTCTACCAAACATACAGCTTGTAACGTTATTGGAGACTGGCGTTCCGGATATTTTTGCTTCCCACGAGAATATGCCAGATTTAAATACGATGTAGCATCATAGTGTTCATGACAACTGGAATATCAACGGAATATAACGTTCTTCTAGTGGCGTGTCCAGGTGATGGTGGATGGTGAGATAGGGAGGTGATACTATTGTGGCATAAACATTGTGTAATGTTGGGCTAACAAGCAGTACATTGCACAGGTATTGTAGTATGCAAAGCGTTGGTAACTGAGATATCAAGGTCGCTCGATGCCAAGGCATCTTGAAGGCCCAGATTTATATGGGAAGCAGGCGACAGTCATGCGTTTAGTCGATTTTTCTCCATCAGTATGTTGTTAACTTTAAATCTAGAAGACCACTAAGACATAGTCATAGGAAGGATCGTGCCTTGTCATCATTGCCACAAAGGCAGTCCACACTTTTGAATAGTGAGGTTATACGACGATGAAGGATTACCAGGGAACAGAAGGAAGCCCTCTATTCTACCTGGAATTTAGAGGATAGACAAGAGTAACAAATTCTATCTTAATAAAGAAACTGGCTTTCACTATAATAAAAGAACCAAACTGACAAAGAACCTATATCTATCAGTAAAGGGCCTAATTCCCCTCTACATAGACTTTGGGAAAATATGTACACTATTACAATACACAAAAATAACCAACTACTACATTCTATTACTCTTTCACCTAGCGAACCTACCTTGTAGCTACTCTGTAGCTGCGCAGTAGCAATCCACAAATATCCGCTGTATGCTCGTAACCTTCAAACGGTGGCGACACGGTATGATGAGCAGTCTCTGGGGTTCGTATGATAGGCGACACAGGTTTCTTGGCCGCCTTAACTTGTGGCTGCTGAAAGGAACAGTATCTTGGGTTTGCCCTCCCGCCCTGACATGACACAGCACGCAATTGTTGAAAATTTTTGCATTCGCAGAGCTCCTTCAGCGACAAGGTTCGCAGCGAGTAGAGCGACACCAGGGCTTTTCCTAGTGTATGTGAGGGCAAATGTGGCCCCAGGAATAGAGGAGTACCCGGCATCCAGGCACGAACTAGTGTATCTAGGAATCCCCGGGGCGCAATGCGGCGGTTCTTCCCCACGCATCTTCGTAGTACGAATATAGCTCCCAATACTCGGGACCCGACAGTCTGTACCGAAACAGTGAGCATGGCTTATACAGCCCGTCTAGTGGCCTTGACAGCTAGCCAATATATTGACTAACGCACATTGTATCAAATAAATTCCCAACGCCATCTCATGCATCAGTAGGCCCACTGGACTTGTCATTCGCAGACATCCAGCCACGCCAGCCGACTCCATCATGACCCACCCTTCAACTTTCTAATCCTCCTCGCAATATCCGCCTCAGTCTGCTGCATGGGATTCAGCCTCCTATCCCTAAACATAGCCCTCGTATCCTCGCCGTGCCTCTCAATCAAGCTCTCCAACCACTCCTTCTCCCTTGCACTCAACCCTCTCACCTTCCTCTCCACGGGCCGATTCGCCTCCGCCTCGAGCGCCTTCACCACCTCCGTCGTCTCTTCGCCCTCGCCATCAATTCCACCCCACGTCTCCCCGTCATCGTTCATCTCATCCTCGGGATCCGTATCCAAATCGTTTAACGGATCATTCAGTGGATTTGGCTTCGGTTCTTTTCTTCCGAAATCAATCACTCTAACGATCTTCCCCTCCTCATCCCGCTCCACCCGCGCCTCGCGGAATAGGGTCTCGGCCCCCGCGGGCTTAATGGCGAACGGGTCCACGGGCTTGGTGCTCGTGCTCATGCCCTGACCTTTGCCCTTGGTCTTCTGTGTGGCGCCGTGGATGCGCAGGCCTGGTTCGATGCCGCCCGTGGGCGCTTTCAGGTGCGAGATGAGGCCTAGACGCCGGTAGTTCTGCGCTGTTGTGAGGTTCTTGTCCCAGTTACGTGCGATTATGTCGTTACCGAGCGGGTTGGGGATGCGTTTGGGGCGGTTCGAGGAGGGTTGTTTGGTTGTCGGGCGCGAGGAGCGCGCTTTGCGCTTTTGGAGGTCGCGGCCCATTGTGTATTGTCGTGCTTGTGGACTTCTGAGAATGTTGGTTTGTATGAGGACTTGTCGCAAATTGCCCAACTTTCTCAGTTCGGCAATTGGTATTTGGGGGAGTTTTGTGGATTGTTCTTGTAAAGAGACTGTTGGTTGATTGGACTGTCCCAGTTCATATGAAGCTCTCAAGCGCCTGTCCAAAATTTCTAAATTTCCGCCCGCTCTGATTAGATAAGATTAGAGCTGCTTATCATAATCAGCACGTGTGTGCCGGGACCCGCTATATCGATGTAATATCAGGATAGTCAATCAATAGCAGTCACGTGCTCATAGGCTCCGCTAATATAGAGACGCCAAGCTCACAATCGACAATCGACAATCTCAATCCCCCCGACGATAACCTTCGGAGTACGTGACCACTCTACGCTCCCTGTCCATACACCCCGGTGGGTTTGAGAGGTTCACAATGCTCAAAGCAACAGCTCGCCTTGCAAGCCCCAGGAGCTCATCACCAGTATCCATACCATCCATACCACCATCATACCCTGTGCCTGCAGCAGTTGGTAGGTACTTAAGGTACACACATAGCGGGGCGGGACTCTACCCAGGATCCTGCAGCAGCAGCCTTTTCTTTCCTCAAGTATGCAAGTACTCCGCGCTATATATGCATCTGCTGGCGAACTGAGGAAGTGTAATCCGAACAAACGGGGCAGAAAAGTAACCTGCCTGTCGTTGATAACCCCCGGAGTGCCAGCGGCTTCTCGTGGCCGTCTTTAGCTTCTTCGCCCGCCTCGGCATCCCTTGCTTTTTCGTCTCGGTGTCTCGGTGTCCGCAGCATCGTCATCTAAAGACGACAGCTGTTCTAGAAGCGCTGCAGAAAGCAATATCGCAGGAAAGAGGTGTGATGGTGTTAGTGTGAATGTGAGTGTGTGCATGCGTGTGTGGCGCAGGATGATCACTACAACACATCCAACCGACGATTTGGCCGGACGCAAAAAAAGGAACGAAGCTCAGGTAAGGTATTTGTGATCTGGAAAAGCCTATGCATGAAATTAAGGTGTTATTGCATGGACCGGACATATTTTTATCAACAGTTCTCCATCTACGCATCGGAGTCGCCTGCCTGAACGACGTATAATGTCTTCGCAATGGCAGCAGTAGGCGTGTCTAGGTCGTTCTGGAGCTCCTCAACGACGATCGTTCGGAGAGTGACCCGAACTAATCCATACCAAAGCCCCACCGGTTTTCTCAACTTAAGTCTTAACCGTTGCCGGGGGCGGGCATGTTCCGATTGTGCATAGTGGGTGGAGTCCTTAGCCTTGTTACGTTCTTGTGAATGTAACTATTTTATACTTTTTATACAAATATCCGCTTCCTGCCAGAGCTTTACTACACTAGACTGAAGGGGTCGGTGTTGTAGCGAGATTAGCGCAGAAGGCTTGTTATTAGTTAGAGGAAAAACCCAGGTGTTTGGTGTACCGCGGCGTCAAGGGAAACCAAGTCAAACCTTAGATGGTCGTGCTGCAGAATGTCCGACAATGATGCAGGTGCTTCCTCCTGCTGCTGCTGCTGCTGCAATCCTTCATTTCCCCACGTCAGCTGGGGTTGGTGAGAAGGAAGGGTGGTGAGGTCTGCCCCGTTGATGCTGCTGCTGACCAGCGGCACGGGTAATGCGGATGTCAGATTTGGCATCCCTCGTTCATGCAGACGAATGAGATGGAATTGTTTGGTTATTATTCCCATCTGGTGCTTGTCCTGTCCACTTGTCGATGATGTGCTATCTGCTAGGGCATCAGGGCATCAGGGATCGTATGCATTTGCAGGAACCGGGAGTAAGTGGATGCTCTCCCTAACATCTACTCGAACCTCGAGAGATATCCCTTCTGAATATTACGTTACCTAGGCAATAATACAGATTTAAAGGTGGCGATCGACAACGGCGTGTTTGTCACGCTGACGAAGAGTTCGCTTCTGCGTGCTGGGGGGAAGCAATCCCTGTTGGGGAAGGGGCGGGGGGTTTAGCGAGAAGGATGAAGAGAAAGTGAGGTCAGTAACAATATACTTGAACAATACCTGGTGGTGGGGTCTCGTGCAGTTTAAGCGTTATCGATTGTTATCGGTCATGGACAAGGCAAGGATTCTAGTAGGGGTGAAGGAAGGTCTGTGGTTCGCTCGTCTATTTCCTGTCCTCTTGTGATTCTGCGTCAGACGGCGTCTCGGTAGAGTGGATCAACGGACTTCCGTATACAAGTGACGTGCAAGCGGGTCGTTCTGAATCCTGCTGGTCTTGATGACGCTTCTTCTAACCCAGCTCCTGTGCTTGAAGGATGAGAATGGATCACTTTAGATACGGCGACAAATTTGCTAGAAAGGCTCTGCAAGCGTGATATTCAGTCCGGCTGTGTTGTCCGTACGTGACTTTATTGCTGAAGCTCTGCCATATATGCTCGATTGAACCCAGAGGATCCAGCTCCTCGTGTTGCAAGCCTAGAATGACCTCTAAACAGAGATTCCCGATCGCCGTCATACCCATCATCCGTAACCCGTAGAAACACATGCCGTAAGAAAGATATATAAGTACAAATGGCAAGAAAGAAAAAAAGGGAGCCCGATGACTCCGTTCCTATGCCCGAAAGCCGTTTTTATACCTGTGCGTGTCCGTGTATAAGTACGTGGGGCCTGGGTATTGAAATATTACATTCAAATATCAAAACATGATCCACTCCACATCAATGCCAGGCCCTCCAATACATTTCGTCCAGTTGAATGGGCCTCGCCGCAGACTCAGCTTGCTGCCGGGGCTCATCTCGAAACTGTCGCGGTACTCGCCAGCCCACAGGCGCTCAAGCACTTCAATGGCCGATAAGTTGTTCATGTAACCGGACCTGGACATAATCTCGTGGCATTTGTTGCGCACAATGTTCTGTTGCAGCTCGTTCACACACTCGCTCCCGGCAACGAACAACGGCCACAGGAGAAATTTCTCGGCGCTGCTGCCAGCTTCAAGTGAAGTGGCGTAGTAGACTACCTGGCTCACCAGGTTGCGGAAATTGTTGTGATTCGAGGAGACATTGGGTGATGCGAGACGTTCCGTGTACAGCAGTGCTGCGTAACGAAACGCCTCTGAGAGAGATCCGAGGTCACGGATCTCATTGGACGTGGAGTTGGTGGGCAATGACGCCAGCAGCCGTTGAGGCTCAAATTCCCAGTTCTGTAGGGCCATCCGGGCGTCTTTCCATTCCCGCCAAAACGTTGAGCGGTGATCATCGTAAGACGGCGAGGAGCAAAGCCCAGAGGAAAACATCTCTTCTTCATCCAGCTGTGTCGCGAAACCATTGCCATCGAACCGATGCGCCATGCTGAAGAAATCACCAAGCCGCGAGTTCGGTTGGAACGAATTTGCCAACGGCGACTTCAGCGGGGATGATGAGGGTGGAGTTCCGACTCGCCCAGCGGGAGTGGGTACGGCGCTCTGCACCGGCCGAAGCTGAGAGAGAAGGTTCAAGCGCCCAAGTTTGGTAATTGTCTTGAATAATTCTCTGTCGCATCCGATCCAGTTCTCAGCCCCTGGCGGAAGCAGGTGTGCATCACCCGATACGCCGTAGAATGAGTGGTTCAACTGAGCTTCTCGATCATTGATGCTAGCTGATATTGCGTCAAAGTAGGTGAAAATGGCTTCCATCCACGAAGACTCGCTGGAAGCTTGATACGGAGCGGAATCCCGCATGGCAAGAATTTTCTTGACGCCGGCAAACTGAGTCTGGAATTTGGCAACTCCAGACTCAACCATGCGGTAGTGAGACAGGAGAAGTATGGTGGCCAAGACTGAGTCGTGGCAGGATTTGGCGGGGTCGTTGAGTTGCTGGTTCAGGAGGTGAACAGCAAGGTTGCGGTGCTGATACTCTTCCGATAGGGGAAGATCGTCGGGCTGAGCTTCCGCCTGCTCAGACTTGAAAATTTCGGGTGAATCTCTGTTGTGTTGCCCGAGGCTCAGTCTTCTTTTCATCCTCAAATTACAGGCGGACAGGGCGCAGATGGCATGCTGCAGACTGCGACTACTGGAGGCCAGTCGCAGGATGTGATCCCTGAAAGGATTGTTGGGACCGTCGATGA
Source organism: Pseudomassariella vexata (assembly GCF_002105095.1). Taxonomy (NCBI): domain Eukaryota; kingdom Fungi; phylum Ascomycota; class Sordariomycetes; order Amphisphaeriales; family Pseudomassariaceae; genus Pseudomassariella; species Pseudomassariella vexata. Next base: position 964,554 of record NW_024467956.1, on the reverse strand, counting down.
GAACCATGGACGGACACATGATGTTCTCGTAGTAGTCCATAAAGAAGGGCATCTTAGCAATGAGATCGGAGCTAACTTGTAATGAGTGCCCTTCATAAGGCGCAGACGGCGCGCTTGCAGCTTGATCCAGCACATGCGGGGTGGCGTCGTCGTCTCTCGGGACGGAAGGCATCCAGTAGGGGCTGGTGGAGTTCGGGCTCGTGCTGTACGAGTCGCCATCCGGCACACCTGGATTTCAAGGTAAGCCGGATTCAACACGTGGTGACGAGCGGGAAGGCTCACTGAGAGTGTCGCAGTCTGCAAGCAGCCTAGGCCCAGGAATCTGAGATTCGAAGACATCTTGGCGAGAGCTGAGGCTCGAGCCATGCTCTGACGGCGCATATATCAGGCCGGGACATGACGTCGGCGCTCGCTGGTCGATCATGATGGCAGACGCAGGACTTTGCGGGACAGGGGAGTTGTGGCCAGTATAGCTTTCATACATGAGACTCGGGCTGTGCATAAAAGGGAGGTCCTCCCTGGGAAAGGAATGGGTCATGGGCGACAATGTATACTCGACGTCACTAAGCGAGTCGACCGAGGAGGAGAGCGCATCCCCAAGCACAGGAAAGTGGCCCAAGGACGTGTTGAGTCTGTGTATTTTCGGGGGATGGTCATGATGGGCCGACAAGCTTGTGCCATACGGATTCCACCGTGTCGACGTCGCTGCCGGTGTCATCTCGCCCTGGGAAAACCGAGGGAACTCGTTGTATGTCGCGAATGGTGTCGTCGGGACAGAGTGAATCTCGACATCGTCCCGGTGACCCCGCCGAGACCCCTCATCGTGATCGCCCCAGTGGGATATGGCGCTCGAATTTGCTTTTGATCGAGAGACCGTCTTCTTGCCAACGGGAGCAACAGCAACGGGTGGTGACTTTGCTATGGGTAGGGAGAGACCACGAAGCTTGCCGCGACTCGCAACACCCACTCCCCACGTCAACTGCGTCTTGTAGCCCGAGCACTCGTTCCCGACCTCGAGGCACTGGGAGCAGTACGGCCGCCGCCGATCGCACTTTGCGTTCCTCTTGATGCAGGCGAAGCAGTCGTCTGCAGCTCCTCCAGCAGGTGCCCGTCTGCGACGTTTGCGGGCAGCCTGCGTATCCTTGGGTTGTGGTGGTACGTTGACCGTCATGTTTCAAGTATGGACTATAGTAGCTACAGTAGCGGAGGCTCTGATGCGATGCTCTTTCGAGGAAGGCGCGCACACACAGGACGAAGTTCGTATTCTAAGCACGACACGGTCTGAGACCTCTAGCCATCAAAGAGACAACCTTTGACTGGCGTGGGTAAATGGGATTAATATGGAAAAGCTGGAATGCCAAAGCAAGAGGTCGTTGGCGTACAAGCGGAGCAGATGACGGAGAACGAATGAAGACGAGGTGGATATAAGTCGAGACGTGCTCTATTAAGAGGGGCCCTCTCCAAGCGACGCCATCCCGCCAGCTCCTATGAAGGGTACATGGTGGGTGTATGATGTACAACCCAAGTACATCGGACGAGCAAGGGCCATTTCCTGCTCAAGGTCTGCCGCCTTTGGTTCGCAAGGACAGGGAGGCGATAGCATTTGCTGGGGGGTAGGGACAGCCAGTGCAATAGCAGACGGGAGAGGTGCGCGATGGGGGATCATGGTCCATCATGGAGGGGAGCGACTTCGACGAGTAAGTGGAACAACACCTTAGAGATCAGCGGGATATACCCTAGCACGCTAGCTCGGCCGGGGCCAAGTAGGGGGTGCTAGACCAACGACGGTCACCTGCAGGGAAGGGGAGCAGGTACATAGACGTGGTATTGAGAACAGAACTAGGTTGAGCAGGGTCATGGATGACACTGAGAAAGTAGCGGGGCCTTGTCTGGGGCGGTCACTCGATGAAGATGCACTGGCACACAACCGCCGTCGCCTATTGCTGGCATCTGGTTCATGCCGCCACGGGGGAGGCTCGGGTTGAGGTTTTTTTTTTTTTTTTTTTTTTTTTTTTTGGGGGGTGGGGGGGGGGTCTCGGAGCCGTGCGGGTGTAACAGGGTGCTTTGATTCGCGAACAGAGGTCCGGCGAGTGGCTTGACGATTTGAATTGGTCAGATCAAATGGGATGTGCCAAGGCTCGAGCTCACCTGTCGAAGTGAGGTCGGGCCATCAGAAATTGCGTGAACTTTTGAGCAGTCCGGCCTCATCTGGGGGACGCCTTGGGAGCGCGGTGGTATGTCGTCACCCGAGCATTCTCAATGGCGGATTTATTTGCACTTCGTGCGGTTCGGTTGAAAAAGTCGAAGAAGCAAGCGCCTGGCTCCATCGCGAGGAGACGACTTAAACCAGCAAGTTGAGCTTTTGAACTTGGCAGGGGACGAGGGACGTTATTAGCGGGGGAAAGAGCAGAGCGCTATCAAGGATACTCTGTGCCAAGCTAGCGCGCTTCTGGGATTGTCACTGTCTGGAGCTCAAGTGTGCAAACCGCTAACCATGGGTTCTAGGGCCGCTATCCATCGTATTTTTTCGGGGCATGAAACCTTTCACATTTGGTATTATTATCCGTGTTCGTTCAGCGTTGTGCACTCATGTGCAAGAATTTCATGACTCCAGGTTTAGAATAGCCTGTTCTCCGTCTTATTAGAGTTCAGGCTTCCGAAAGCACAAGTAGGATGCTGGGATATGGTTGGCCTGTGTTGAAGCGGCGCCAAATTTGCCAATATTTAATTGGAATCAACCACCGATCATGACATGAGTAATGGAGTACCTATATCATTTAAATCTCTATTAGTCAACGTTAGTACTATATAGCAAAATGAAAGAGGAAATCGGGTCACACGGCTATTGAGGAACGTTGGGTGCCATTACTCCATTACTTGCATCAACGAACGGACTTCAAGGCTTGATACATCGGCAGGCCTGTCCATAATAGCGGTACGTTATGTCAATACGGGCACTGGACCCGCCTATTCAGTGTTCCCTGGATTCTGGTATCGGACATTCCAGGGTCAAAAAAACTGTATTGCATTGGTCTGAAGTGGGTTCATGAGCACGGAGGACAGTCCCAGGACGCTGGGCAGCCAAGTTCATACGAAGAAAAGCAACTCAACTGAGTCGTTAGGCTGCCCCGTTTCGGTGAAACCTGAGCTTGTTGGCATGGGCACAGCGCACTTCAGCATGTGAGAATGGATCTTGTCCCAAAAGTCCATCGTATGCCGGCGGCGAAGAGTTGACAACTTGCAACTAGCTTCCGAAGCTATTTCTGGTTCATCTGACCCCGACCGCATTTAGATGTATACCGGCAAGGATGGGCTTGGCTTTTTGCGTGGAGATACCATTGCAACCCTACCAAATTAGCAAAAATACTACTTCGGCGCACGAAATATTGGGTGGGTTCTGACTGCAGCCTATGTGATGGCGAGCCTCGAGGCAGACGCAGGCGTGATCCTGGACTATATGCTGTCATCGTGGATGGAAGGAGGGGGCCTACTTCATTCAGCCTTGTACGACAGCTACTGCCAAGATCCATTGGAGGAGGTCGCCCTAATCTCAACGCATAACGAGAAATGCCGAGCAAATGCAGAGCCTCGATCACAATCACAGCTGGCCATCATGTCTCAAATTTGCAGCGGTGGACATGTTATTTTTTGGCATTATCCAGCAACTGGTCATTGGCCCTCTTATCTGGCTTGTCCACAGTCGATTCCGAATAACGGGCGAAGGATGGGATTAGACTGGCCCAAGAAAGCAGGTTTCCCGACTCGTTGAGAAGCCCTGGGGCCAAGGCTCACCGAGAAGCCCGAAGACGTGATTTAAGTAACGCATCTTGCAGTCTGCTGCAGGTCGAGGAGCTGTGACGCATCCAACGTCGGCTGGCGCATATGCACGGCACAGTGATATGAGGCCTTCCATTGTCCTTCTATCGAGATTCCACCCATTATCTCTGACCCCCGCCAATGTCTTCTGTGCAGCTCCCCCATTCGGGCTGGCCTGAAGCCATTTCTTGGTGAGCCGTTCGGGGGAGCCAGTAACATCGGTTGGAAAGGAGCCGGCTGCAATTGCTCTTGGAGTCAAGTGTCAATGAAGAGAGAGCATTGGCTTGAAATGCTGCAACTTCAACCAACCGCGGGGAAAACATGAGATCATCGGGTTGAGAACCATCGGCCGTTTTGCCGGGACAGTGCACCAGCCTCTGCCCGCAATTAATTGGCATCGGAGACGTGATGCTTGAATCCATGTTATGCCTCTAACGCTTTGTATGTCCAAGTCGCTTGGGAAGAGAAAGACAGAGGATAATGATAGCAGCGCATAATTGTAATCTGCCAGTCGGGCAGTTGCACAATATTCGGCCTAACTTTACCCATCGTGGGTCCCACGATGCTGCATGCCAATTATAGGAAAAGGTGGGATTCCAAGTGTACTTTGCCGTCGTGTGCAATCCCAAAAACGACTTCTGTTGTGGTGCAGGATGGATCAAATCTTATCCACCGTGGCGATCCCTTTCGCCGCTCTCTTCAGCTCGGACTGCCGCCGCCCCGCCGATGGGCCGATGGCTCATGCACAAGAAGAAGAATCTCACTTGCAGAAATGCTGCCGTCTACTCCTGTCATGGGGAGTTGCGATCTTACTTTGGTTCCACATTTCGAGCCTCGGTTGCCAGAGAAGCTTTGATCTGCCTGCCTTCCCGCCTGCCCACAGCTATGCTTGAAAAGACCCGATTCTCGGCAGCGCCTATCTTCACGGTGCAATATGGGCCACTCACCCATTCAGCAATACGGCCGACTTCTGTCTCAACGCCAATGCTCTAGGCTATGCAATCTCATGAACATACCTACCCAAACGGTAATTACCATTGCTGCCATGCGCACTACTAACTTCGGCCTTGCATTGGTGCCTCGCTTTGTGCCTTGCTGCTTTCAAGTCGTTGCAACTCCAAAATTACGAGCAGGCGCTAACAAGTGGTCGCCGACTCAGTCCGAACCGTTCCAAGATTGATCAAACCTGCCGATGCACCTCGCTCCATAGCGACTCTTGGCGATGCTGCTGTTCTGTCGACCTCGTTAGCTATGCCGCAGGTCAAGCATTATCAAGAAGCCAAGTGGCTCGCATGCATGCGACTCTGCTTGGCTCAGAGAATCCGTCTCGCAGGGCTACCACTATTCGGAGGAGGTCAGTTGAGGACCCCGAGGATTTTGTCCGGCCTTCTCGTCTGTCGCTCTATTCAAATCATGGGGCTTGTTAGTCAGTCGGGCTTGGCAAGTCATTCTGGATGGTCTGTCCTGTCAATACCGACAATCCCCCTCTTAAGAGGGTGTTTTAATTCGCGTAAGACCCATCTCATTGGGGGTTGGCAGGCAATTCATTGGAAACTGCCGTGAGCCCCATGCTGACGTCCATGCATTCAAGATTCTCGCAAGTCCATAACTTGATGGTGGCACTTCTCAATGCTTATTGGAATTCCCAAGAGCTGGTCATAATCCATGACCTGAGTATGTGCTGTTACTGCTGTGACCACCACTTGGCCGTGGCCCAATGATCGCGCGATTCTTCAATGCTGCCTCGGCCCATACGGAAGATCGCCCAATTTCCCTTATCTTCGTCAGTTCGAGACGTATCTGCTTGACCGCATCGTTAGATCCGGTCGCAAGTCACGATGACCGCCAAATCTATCTCCGGTGGACATGATCGAAACAGGAGGGGTAAAAAACAGAAAACGTCTCTGATTATTTTCCACGAACGACATGTGGCTGGCCCACGCACAGGACGATACAGACCTGGACCTGGATCTGGACGCTAGAAGGACCGAAGAACTTGCATAGAAGAAGCTTCGTCGCGAACGAAGCCAACGGTCGAGTTGAAGAGCAACGCCGCTCGCGTCCGTCTGTTCCGCTCTGTTCGATTCGCTGAAAGTCGACCTAGGCTCTCAATGAACAAGCCTGCATGCAGCACGCCCAAAAGTGTAAGTATTCGGTTCGTTCAGCCACCCGACCGCTGCCGCTAAGTTCGACCCCTGACCAACTCTATCGACACGGACAATTTTCATTGGCCGACCGCTACCACGCCGTCTCCGGGTTGTTAATCACCGAGTCCCCCCCCCATGCTTTGCAAGCGCAAGTCATGATGAATACGCGACGATCGTGCAAGCTGCCACGATTTGGTGGGATAACGAACGGATCTACAACCTAGGTGTGTCATACAAGTCCACATACTCGGCGAAGATTATCACTGATCAACGTGAGAAATGGGGAAAGCATCGTTATTTCGAATCGCTTGTTGCCCAGTATTGTTCCTCGGCTTGGATCTGGTACTCAGGGTAGAAGCCACATTGAAACACAACAAGGGGCGCTCTAGCTTGCTGACACAAGCAGAAACGAGCGGCTGGGACGCCAGCTGCCCCTGACGAGGCTTATCACGACAGCTGCACCGATTCTCAAATCATTTTGCCAGCACGCAAAGGGGTATCCAGATCGAAGGAGCATCTAAAGACTGTCTACCGCCGCTAGCGAACAAGTCTATGTCAAGTACCTCCTCATGTGAGGTTAGGACTGGGTTTTCTCAACGCCGCTTCGGCCTGCGCCCTTCTCCGAGCACGAGGAATTATTGGCTTGACGGCTATCAAGGACAACCATCTCGAAGATCAACAGTGCTAGCGGAGGAGCTGAACACTGGTGCGATCTGATATCTGAATTTCGACAACTGCTTTGAAGTCATCGATAGTAATCTGTACGTTTCCTGTACTATGTCTGACGGGGGCTTATTATGCCACCTGCGAAGTCTGTCGCACTAAGACGCCATAATTTGAACAGCTAGAAGATACCTCTGTGGATCTATACTGGGCTGTGCAGGTCCTGATAGCGGTGCTTCAAATTCGACGGCCTGCAACCACAATACTCGCAGAGGTCGAAAACGTAATGGTCAACCCAGTCCAATGTCTGCTCTGGGAGATCCACAGACAGGCTGGCCAGCCTGTGTGATTGGCCACTAGTTGCGCATGCAACGTTGCAATCGCATCAAGCATCCGCGCTTGTCCACTTGTCAGGATCTTGACGCGAGATGGAGTGCTCATTAAAAAGGACAATCCCATGCACAGATGGAATTGAGTTGTTCTGAAGGCCGTCGACGACTTGTGCAACGAGACTACGCTGCTGCACCATGGCGCTATACACCGTATATGCAGACGAAATCTTATTCGTCACCAGACATGGGAGGGGGGCTTTCGTGCTTCTCCAGCTGACTGCTTACGACCAATGCTCAAGGCCGGGGTTATACGACAATTACGACAGCCATCTTTGGGTTATTGCCACGACGTCTAGTACATCAACTCTGGCCGATGGGGGCCAGAAGATACCAAAACACATGACTTCGATTCCAAGGCTTATGATTGACATACTACATATAGGTGAGGCTAACAACTCTAACATGCAGTGCTACTATTTGTACCTCCACAAGGTTGGCTATCTATTCTATTCTCCGGTGTTCACATGACAGTCATCCTACATCTTGATAGATGAGATCTCACCTGTAGTCCTGGGTCTTTGGAGGTCGCACCGCATTCAATAGCGTTTTGCGGGCAACGTCATACATGATTTTTCTTTCCAAGAGGGGTCAGCAATACTTTGCAAGTTGAAATCATCCCTTCAAAGGCGGCGGAAGACCTTCCTTCCGCTGAATAGCTGTCCACGGGTTTCTGGGAGATCCTAGCAATCATCTCAGCGTCAATCCCTGCTGCCGTAGGCCCTGCCGTCAAGTTCAACCAGCTCCCCTTTCAGAATGGACCAATCTTACAACATTGAACATTGATATAAGCTCCCTCTGGTGCAGGAAGCTTGAGCCACCACCCCAGCCAAATTACACGAAAGCTTCTTGCGGTTGGTGTTTCGTCAAGCGCTTGCAGTCCCAACCCTCGCATCGGCAAAATATGCGTGGGGGCGCGTTCCACGACGACGGCTTACACATAGGAGAGTGAGCAAAAGCTCTCTCATGTGACAGCAGCACGAACTATTCCTTCCTCTGCCGCAGCACCTTGAATACTAGGCACACCGGACAAGGTCTGTCCCGTCTGTCAACGATGGAATGTCCGAGATTACGGCCGCTCTGGATGCGGCGCATACCCAACTCCGTTTTATCTACATGTGATTATCCCCGGATTCTAAATATTTGGATAGTTTTCCGAAAGTATGTATGTCTCATTTTCCTCGAGTTGCACTACACTCGAGTGGCTTCTGCATCCGCCTACTAGCATGCCTGCGGAGTTGGGTCGGTCGAGCCAATTGTTGGTTCCAGGATGTCATCCACCATCGTGTGGTGGCGAAGCCTGGGCTTGTTGGTCCTCTGTCTGATAATGGGCACATCATTTCTTGTGTGGATCACCGAGAAGAATGTTGTTTGTCGTTGGTTTTGGGTTGAGTTCTCAAATACCGGACTTCCCGCTCCATCCCTTGCTGCACCGAGAGACCGAGAGGCGGCGTTGTACAACGTCGGCTTGTCCGGCTCGCCTGTTGACTACGCCTGCCCTGGTCTGGCCATTGGCCTGGGAGGTTGCTTTCATATATGGCATACCTGATCATGGTCGCGTTTTGTTTTAATGGCAAATTTCATGTAAATAATATGTAAACCAAAGCGTTGGGCCATCACTACGTTGCGCTTCTGAGACAGAGGAGGCGACATTCAGATTTGTGTCTCCTGTTGGCCTAAAGAGCTTGCATCTTGTCCGACGGTGTATACTTTCAATACCTGATTGCCCATGGTGGTTGTAAGAAAGGGAAGAGCGCATAGCTTAAAGGTTATATAAGTTTCCCCCGTTAGTCGTATTGTTTGTGTGCAATATATTGATGAGCCATGACCTCCTGGTCTGTTTGAGTTGGCTAGGTGAGCTTGCAAGATGTCAACATGATGAGGTTTAATCACGGTCATAGTATATCGAGGCTAGATAGAGCACGTACAATGATTTAATTCCACTGTCCGACTCTGTCATTAGCGAGTCGGCCACAATCCACGACTCAGACAACAATCGCTAAAAGACATGGCATCTTGACCTTGACCTATCCTTGCGTAACTTGTGTAGGCTTTAATCGTCGAATTTGAAATGAGCATCACACGGTAGAACAGTAAAAAGACAAGCAAGTGAGAAATTTATGCAAATCATTCCCTAGACTCTAGTTGGACGACCAACGGGTACTTTGGTTCATGTATGCAGTGTTCCATCCATACAGCTTGAGGTTCCATTGCTGAAGGCAGTCAAGAGCTTTATAAAAGACCAGCTGTAGTGTCGTATTTGCCTATCGCGTGGTGATCAATGTGTAGTCCTAGTATGTCGTGTGATTGGGAACTAGACACGTGGGATCATAGTCTGAGAATCTCCAGATGCCTTGCGACTGGGAACCTAGGGACTGGCTTTACTTGATTAAAATGAGGGTATGATGTTTTGAAAACGGAAGTTTTCTTATTTGACAACTCTACTTAAACCCCGTGGTTTTCTCCTATTGCTGGTCTGGCGGCCATGCTTGATATGAGGGTTTCAAGCGCTGTCGCTTGGCCATTATAATATCATCACAATATGTCACCACGAATTTCTTAGATTCTTGCCTTGTTCCCGATGATGAAACTATAGAAAGAAACCAATACTGGAATCCAGTGAAGGTGGTTCTGTCAAGGTGTTCGCAAGCGGCACCTGATCCCGTCTCTCGGATCCTGCCACAAAAGACAGTTTTACATCGATGCTCAATTTTTCGAGGCAAAACAGTCTAATAGCGCCACTTAACTTAATATCATATATATTATGGGTTTATTAAAGCTATCATCATGGCAAGGAGTTCTCCTCGAACCTGCATCGAACAAGAGTGTATCACTGCAACGCCGTATGCTACGCATTTTAAGGGATACAATGTAAATGGTCAATAACATTGTTTCCCTCTGTTCCCAATTATGATTGATTATCGATATATAGCTCGATCCGGCTTGCAGAGTACCATGTCGACCTACATTCTGGCGAGCATGGAGCGGAGTATGCACTGAATCGATAATGTATTGGCCACGGATGTAAACTATTTGGTTCGACAACGGTATTCAACGTATCCAACCATAGAAGCTATATAGCCGAGCCTGATGAATGAATATTAGTTGACGCAGGATGCCAAGTGTTGAAAACGAGCATAGATGTGACGCTTCTGTTACATTGGACTGCAACAGGATTGCAGTTTGGTAACCGAAAGGATTGAGGCAATTTTAAGGCAGACTTGCCTCTTCGTCATTCCAACTTTGCCACAGAAATTAAGATTCATCTCTGTATCTTTGGGACACTATGACGTTTGAGGAAGTTATGTCTAAGCTTGATGGGATGCGTGAGTACCAGAGTAAGATATCATCATGATTGCTCATTAATCAGATCTCATCAGTTTCAACACTATTAGCACCCTTGATCATGTAGATGTAAATAAACATGCTTGGCAAAGATACGCTTCTTCGAGAGTCCTGATTCCCGTCGGAATACGTCTGACTTAACGTCTAATGCAGCAGTTTATCTCTACTGAGATGAATGCATCCCATGGACGTCTCATCTCGTACCCAGAAGCCGTACATTCAAGGTTTGTTTTTTGGCATCTCTAGTGTCAGAAACTCCTTAGCCTTGTCAGCAAATCAGACAGAGCCGCGAGACATCCCAGTCCCAGCCGGGGTGTAGGAACCCTGCTCTCTGCCCCTGTCTATCATCTAGACTATCACAAGCCAAGATGCCAACTGGTTCAGGTGAAGCGTATAGATGCATTCGGCAATTATTTAATTTATCACTTTCCCCATTGAGTGGGCTAGACGGCAGCTACCGCGACTTAGAGGCTCTGTACACGGCGAACTCCTGAGCTATGATAATAAGTAGAGTTGCATTAGGTGCAAATAATTCATCGGGTAGAGGCTTGGAGATAAGTTGGACATAAACCTCCACGAAATATCGACGAGTGGACATGTAGTCACGACATCTTTTCATTAGATTCGGCCAGCCCAACCGGTCCTGTCCGTCTCCTTCCAGAACTGGCACGATTATTCCTCGGCGAGGCTAGTCGTAGCATCGAAGCTGCAATCTATACCGCAAGCAGGAAGTAGGCCTCCAGAAGTTTTTCACTGTAGGCCACTCGACTCCATAGTTCTAGTATCCACCGACTATAACCGGCAGTCATCATGATCAACACACCAGAGAGGCTGATCCTCTCCTTCCTGTTTCGGTAATCTGAGCCTTATCAGCAGGGGTCCAAACTCCGCACCGAGGGTCACCTCGTCTTCTAGAACCCTTCTGCTGCAGTACTGCGCCCTGCACTGCAGGCAGGCCAAGATAAAGTGATAGACTTGCAGGCCTTAAAACAAACACTATTACATATTAGTACCGGCATGCGTCGTGCTACCTGGAGAGATGGGATGGGAGGTTTGTTGGTCCAGCGGTGCGCTGGCCGGCAAACAGGGGTTAGGGAGAGGAGAGGAAACTGAGAAGCGCAGCGGCGCTTGCATATGCCCCAAATCTACTCTTTAATCATGCTGCAATGGCTCCCAACCATCCACCCTCCTCTCACTGTCCACACCACAGGACTTGAAGAAGATTTTCCTGCAAACGCGTATTTCACAATAGTTTTATTCTAAGTTGAGCTAGTCTCCGCCTTGGCGGTAGGCTTTTCCCACTATCAACGAGCCCCATCACGATGATCAAACCAGCCACCTCATGGCGTAATTGAGTAGTGAGTACATACACAGAACTTCTTATGACAACCCACGCAGTCGGTTCTCATGCAATGTTTTTTTATTTGATTTCGACCAAGCCCACGAAAAGAACCCACCCATGTGCGTATTCTAGTGGTACGTGGAGGGACTTGGTCGGATAATTCGAAGGACTCTTTATGCACAATACCATGCATTGCAGCCTTGCCTGCTTCGGTAACACTGACAAATATCAACCTCGCATGATCTGTGGCTATGCTCAGACTCCTTGCCAACGATAACCAATGACGTAAGAGACGGATATAATGGTAGTCAAACTCGATGGAGATCGGAAAGGCATAACTTGAAATTTCCAAGCGGGTGAGAGCAGTCGATTGAGATGAATCATACGATCGTCGGGTGAGTAAGTATATACAGAAGTCGTCCGTAAATCAACTCCCGCCCCCGGCCTCTCAAAGGCCAAACAGTAGATCATCACCAGTTCGTCGTCAAGTCCCCTCCGCGTTCCCCGCCGTACGGACGACAAAGAAGTGACTTGGACGAAACCCATGTAAGTCATGATGACCTGTCAAGTAGCAGTGTTTACAGCATGGAACAGGCAATGCTTAGCCGTAAAAGAAAGGGTCACTGCCCCCTCACGGAGTCCATGCTGGTGCTCCGTGTAAGAAGCCCCTCTGCGAGACATGGCGTTGCCAGAAGAACCACTTGGCCCCCCACGTATCACGCCACGCAGTGGTCGAATCAAAGTCGTACTGAGACAAACAGCTGCATGAGGGGCAGTTCTCTTCCTTGTAAGTTGGTTTGCTGGTTTAACTACAGACTTTCGAGCTGCTACATCTTCTTGTGGGTAGAAGTCAACCCTGGCCGACGCATCTGCAAGTCGATTTCTGCACACATCCTCCAATTTGACTGACTGACTGACTAACTTACGACTGAGCTTCCAACTCGGCCAAAATGTGTTTCTCCAGCGACTCAGGCTTGGTGACGCTAGCCCAGCGCCCCTTCGCCTTGCCGTCCTTGCCAATGAGGAACTTCTCAAAGTTCCACTTGACGGGCTTGTACCCCAACAGACCCGGCTTCTCGTTCTTCAAGTACTGGAACAGTGGGCTGGCCTTCTCGCCGTTGACGTCGATCTTGCCCATGATGGGGAAGCTGACGCCGTAGTTGAGCTGGCAGAACTCCTGGATGTCATCGTCGGAGCCGGGTTCCTGGCCGCCGAACTGGTTACAGGGGAAGCCCAAGATGACAAATTCGTCCGGGTGCTTGGCCGTGACATCTTTGTACAGCTTCTCGAGGCCGGCATACTGCGGCGTGAAGCCGCACTTGGATGCCGTGTTGACGATCAGCACGACCTTGCCTGCGAAGTCCGACATGGGCTTCTCAGTGCCCTTCTCTACAAGTCGTGGCGATGCAACGGTCAGTCTGGGGGCCTTGTGGGGCGTTGCCTGCTGGACTGGGAAGGAGGGAAAGACATGTGCGCGTGTGCAATGTGGGAGTGGTTGCGGTAGAAGCGTCATATTTCGGATTGTTACTTACTGTCCAGGGGCTTGAAGTCATAGATGCTTGTTGCGGAAGCCATGGTGCTGGCTTGTCTAGGTAGATGTATGGAGGCTGTCCTTCCTGATGCAAATGTGTTGCTGCAATGTGTACGGATTGTCCGGAGGCGGGTATCTGGAGTCGCAGATCTCGTCACGATGCTCGAAGTGAATGTGGGGGAGGAGCTCCTTCTGCCGATGGGGGCGATGGGGGTCCTGAAGTCTCTTAATAAGACTTTACTACTGTCACTGTTACAGGCCACTGCGGCCGCATGCTGCCCATGGTTACTGGGAAGGTTCCGCAGGACAGGCCCCATCTTGGTGCTCTTCAGCTGCGGGACTGCGACAATCGGGATTTCAAAAGGCTGCCGTTTCTTGGGCAGACACGTTTGACGTTTTGGACGAGCTGGGGTCTGAATCTTTAGGAGCTTTAGCCGCTGAAGCCAGCGGATCCGAGCGCCCATAGAAAATGTTCAACAACGACCTTTGAACTCCTTGATCCATGCGGTGGCTGGAGCTGTTTCCAACATTCAGACTCAGGACGCCAAGCGTTCTTGTTTACCTCGAACAGTCGCATTGAAGCCCTGTCACTACCACACAATGCACGATTGTGGGTAACAACTTGGTGTGATTTGATGGCAACGGTTATCGGGGTTGCAGTTGTCCCGATTGTCCGACTTGAAGCTGCGACACAATGTCGTTGCTACAACATCAGATCGGCAAGCAATCAGTGGTAGTGTGTAGGCTTGCATGTCTTCGCGAACTGTGAAGCTGATTGCATGACTCGAACTCGGGCGTTTTTGAAGTCGTCTGATAATGCGCAATAAGAAAAACTATACCTGACGTACAGGGATATGTAGCTGACCGTCATCGGCTATGCTGGTGCAATACGTCATCAACTTTACCCCTCTACCCCTCACTGGATTGCTCAACCGCCATACGGTCGAAAAGCTCTCCAACCCAAGCTTCCAGCTTGTCATGTAGAGAGCTAGGTGAGATCTACAGGCAACGGCATGTGAAACAGCCTCAGCCTTGCGTGCATCAGGTCATGCCTAGGTGAATTGAGTTTCACATCCCCCATCACACTCCAGACATACTCGTCCACATGGATCCTCATCGGCCAAGGCATGTAGTCATAGTTGGTAAGAACCCTGAGGGCATCCGGTCTATCTAGTCCAAAAACGGAAAGCTGGATATGATGATCACCAGACCACACATGGTGACGGGTTCCTGTTTCCCCAGAGTCGAGGCTGATGCTGCTGCTGCATAGGTGGCGGAATAATCGGGTCCACCACGGCCTACTTTCTCACGCGACACCCCGCCTTCAACCCGGCCATACACCGCATTACCTTACTAGAAGCCAGCTCCATCGCCGCCGGCGCATCGGGCAAGGCGGGCGGCCTCCTTGCGCTCTGGGCCTATCCCCAATGTCTCGTGCCCCTATCCTACTCCCTGCACACCAAGTTGGCAGCTGAACACGGTGGTGCTGAACGGTGGGGCTATCGGCGAGTGGAGTGTGGCCAACTCACTGCTACGGTTGTCAAGAGCAAGAAATTGCCGAGTGGGGGTACACTCAAGAAGCAGGAAACGCCGGCGAAGGACGGGCAGGATTGGCAGAAGCTGCCCAAGCAAGACCAAGCTGCCGCTAAACTGCTGCAAGAATCGGCGCTGCCTTTCGATCTCGATTGGATCAATGGCAGTCTAGTGCGTGAATACGCCGAGATGGGGATGCCGGGTCATACCGAGACAGCCCAAGTACATCCACATCAGTTTACCACGTCAATAGCGGCTTTGGCGCAAGAGCGTGGTGTGGATATCAAGCTCAATGCCCGCGTCACGAAACTAGGTCTCAGTCCTATGAAAGAAGAAGTCGAAGCCGTTGAATACCTAGACCGGATATCAAACGAGACAGAGACGATAAAAGGTGTTACAGATATCGTGGTGGCAGCTGGCCCCTGGACGGGCCGCCTTTTACCCAAGACGAGCATCGAAGGCTTGAGGGCGCATAGTGTTGTTTTTCAGGCCAATGTAAGTCCGTACGCCGTGTTCACCAACATTACGCTACCAAAGGACTGGAAACCGGCACATCGTGACAAGAAGCGGCACAAGGGAAATGTGGATCCCGAGATATACGCACGTCCTGGCAATGAGGTGTACGCTTGTGGTGAGTCCTCAGGGGTGTGCAACCCAACAATGGAACCTAAAATATTGACGCAAATAGGCGAGCCTGATTCGACGATACCGCTGCCGGAAACAGCAGATGAGGTTGAATGCGATGAATCCCAGTGCGATGACCTGATATCATACATTGGCACCGTCAGCCCTGTGTTGGGGGCGGCACCGATAGCAGCTAAGCAGGCATGCTATCTACCAAGACATATACGTTTTGGGGATGAAAGGGGTCCACTGATAGGAGAGCTCAACGTAAAGGGGCTATTTGTGGCTTCGGGGCACACGTGTTGGGGTATACAGAATGGGCCGGCGACAGGGAAGCTGATGAGCGAGTTCATCTTCGATGGTGAAGCGACGAGTGCGGATATCAGCGTGCTAGACCCTAAGAAGTTCAAAGTCGGGGTATAACCTGACACTGGGTTGGTTGAATGCTGTTTTGGCATGGCCGGCCTAGATGACTGGCTGAAAGGGACCTTGAGATATAAGAGAGCTACAGGGCATCACAAAGTCCTCGGTCTCATAGGAATACGGCTTTAGATCCTTGTCCCTGCTTTTGAATCCGAGCCTGGCATTTTCAACAATAGTAAAATGGAGACGATGAAGTAATAGATATGTTCTCTTGGAAGAAATACACATGGATTCGTCCTCTCGAAAGAGGGACGTTGTCCTAAACATGAGACTTGATTGAATCATGTGCTAAGATTACAGCATCAATGAATAGGTGAATGATCGTTGCCAACATCAAGAGCAGTAGTCTTTGGCGCATCGTGTGAGAGACCCCGTCGTACGCCGAACTTGGATGGTTTGGCACTGCTGAGAGGAAGTGTACTTGAGTAATTGGATGATTGGTGGACCACCCGAACTGGAAAAACGAACACACGATGTATATTCACGTCAGCCAAGAGACAAACAGATCCACGAATGTTCACCTGCCGCTACGTTTCGACTCCTTCAGCCCGTCAGACGACCACTCATCTCATCATGATGACCGAATTGACCGGTAGGCTGCGCGGGCCAAGGTTGGTCAGTACCAGAGCCCTTATTCAGGTATCCGTCTCGATCCTTTGTTCCTATAGATGTGCGTGTGGGTGGTGACACGAGATTTTCCGCATATGCAGCTTACCCCTTATGTGCCGGGGCACCCTGGAGAAGAAAGCATGGGGACATCCAGAAGACACGTGGCCGGGCCGCTAGGTATGGTCTTGGTGGTTTAATCTTGGCTGCCGTGGGTACATGTCACGGAAGTAGGAGATGGATATTTTGTCTGTGTCTGTATGTATCTCTCTATATACAGTGAACTTTTTTCTTTCATAGAACAAAAGGGATCGCAAGATATCTAGCTGAAGTGCGCAATCTATGTCTTCCCCCACCTCGATAGGCTGATTGTGGGTAGGCAGCAGAAAAGAAATAGAAGCTTCCTTCTGCCCGGTTCCGTAGTGGCATCTATATCAACTCAAAATAAATGACATACATGCAACCGACGAATGGAACCACAGGAGTTGCCCTTGTGTCTTCAAATTAAGGTAGACAGACAGATGAGCGTGACTTGAAGGCAGCAAGACAATGTTCTCAGGACGCATGACGTCAAGTAAGAGAATGTCCTAAGTCTATCGATCCCCCAACCAGGCAAACAGCCAGTGAACGGATCAAGGGCTGTTCGGCTGCTGTGGAAGCTGCAGCTTCGGTCAAGAGCCTCATCCCTTCACCCCGGATTCCCCACCCCCGCCTGCTCCAAGAATAGGGGTGTTGACAGGGGTTAGCCCGGCTAAATGCTTAATTTCCAGCCAAGTTCCATCCCTCATCTACAAAGACTTCTCGACTTCCATGACCTCCCGAATCCCCTCGGCAATGGTCGCAATCTTGGCCTTCTCAAGACGTTTGAGCGGCCGACGTGGGTGTCCACCGTAGCCGAAGTAGGTCTGGATGGCTTGCTTGGTGCCGGCAATGGCAGCCTTTGTCAGCGGCCAGTCGCCCTTAGACAGGACCTTTTGCAGGGCGATGGCCTCCTCGGTCTTCCCTTCGGCATACAGGTTCCATACTTTGGCGCAGACCTTGGGCATAACGTTGGCACCGCCAGCAATGATGCCACTTCCTCCTGATACCAGTGTTTGTACAGTGAAGTCGCACATGCCACCGAATGCCATGTAGTCACTGCCTTCGGAGGCGGGCGTCTTTGCGTTGGTGGCGAGTGCAACACGTGTCAGCTTGCCTGTGTTTCCGCAAGTGAACTTGGTGCCGATGATGTTGGGGTGTTTCGCAAGGCGGATGAGCAGATCCGAGTCCATGTCGATGCCAGATACAGCGCCGGGGTAGTTGTACAGCACAAGAGGCAGGGGACTGCCATCCGCCACAGCATTGAAATAACCCTCGACTGCTTCCTCATCCATGTGGGCGCGGAAATAGCTTGGGGGAAGCAGTAAAACGTAGTCCCCTCCAGCCTTCTCTGACTCCTTGCAGAGTTCAATGGTTCCTTTCACACTGCCCTCGGTGGCGCCAACGATAATCGGTGTCGCCTGAAAACCAGCGTCGTCGAGGGCCTCTCTGGTAGCACGTGTTACTGCCATCTTTTCTTCACGTGTGCAGTGGGCCGCTTCGCCGTTGGATCCCATGGTCACAAGACCAACTAGCCCGTCTTTGATTAGTCGCACCGCGTGCTTCTTGATGATAGGGATATCAAGCTCCTCTGTCTCTGGGTCGAAAAAGGTCATGGTCGGGGCATAGATACCACACGGCAGAGTCCGGCGGCCGGACGTATGTCCATTGCTGTTGCTTACAGTCATCACGACCAGGTGCTACTATTGAATGTGGAAAATGAAAGATGGACTAGAACTCGTTCCACTGTAGATGTAGAAGAAGCAAAGTGTGCCGAAGAGTAAGGTGAAGGAACAGACGACAAGAAAACAGAACTACGAAACGAGAGAGGAAAGCAGATACTTATAAATCCGCCAGAAACGCAGCTCCTGGTCTAGAAAATAAATATTTTGCAAGACCTAGCCTAGCGTGCCGCACTCGCGAGTTGCGCCCGGGGAACCAGCAAGGGAGTAGTCATGTACACCAAGCAATGCATCTCGTTTGACCATTTTGCTCGTAATGACATTGGTCCGAGAGGGGGGACCACTTGGTGTCTTCGGCGAGGGAGTACTCCGTAAGACAGAGCAAAAGGGAGCTAATGGGAATGTGCGGCTAGCGGGAAGTGATGCATTATCGCAGTATCGGAAAGTATGGAGTTATTGAACTCGGAAAATGTGGATGGATCGAGTTCCTCCAGGCCTCCAGCGGGAGTTCTAACATGCGAGTCACTGACGGATGCTTCACACCTATACCAATGTAATATAGTGGGGGTTGAGACAAATCACGCATGTCTAGCCTGACCTCCACAGTTTAGAGAACCGGGCGGAAGATTTTGGCTTTATGCCATTGTACCTAGGCCAGGTCTGCGTAGTCGACGGGATGTGGTGTTGTCTGGCGTTCAGAGGGGTCCAGGTGGTAAAAAGCTTGGGTTTCGCACTCATCCAGTACCGCGACGAAAGCAGAGCGCTGTTTTTGCCCGAAGTCCGCCTGTTTGATTGACTGTGATGAGGAAAACTCACGCAATGCGCCGGGACCGCTATGAGAGTCTAACCGGGAATTTCGTGATATGCAAGAGAGTGAATTCGGACAGGAACTTGTCCAATTCATTGTTGGTTAGGAGTTCGGGACGAATGACGGTATCATGCCATGAGCGGTTTTGAATCATGATCGCCCACTACTAATGATGCTTCGAAGTCATCTTTGGCTCCCATGCACCATTGTTGCCGCATGCCAATACGGTGTATTCTGAAGCTTGAACACACCTTTTGGAGTTCGTTTCCAGGCGGGCGCGCGTATCGTATGACCCCTCCCGAAGTACGGAGTATGGGGTATTGGGGCTTACATAGTGCAAAGTACAGTGATGGCAGAACAATCCCTGCTTGGAGGGGGACCAGAAGATGAAAAGAAGGCCGTCATCGCTGCATGGTGGAACGCGTCAGTAAGTCGATGGGCGTCAATGCACGGAGTACGTGAGATTGCTTGGCTGCTGCTCTAGATGTCGTTGAGACCTCGTGCCAAGATGTTGACGAAAATGTGGTTCTGGGGAACGTGGTGTCGGCCGAATCGAGTCTAGGCTGACGGAAGAAATTTTGTGAATTATTCCTCCAATCACAAGGTAGGAGATTACTCGTGCTTGGCCATCTTTGGGCCGGTCATCCTGGTCGCTACAGTCGTACTGTGTTATAGACCGTACTTGTGAAATTAGCCTGATGAGGTCTGACTTACATTCTAAAGTTATTGCAGGACATTGCTAGCAAGCCATCCCAACGGAAATATTGTCACAATAAATAAACACGATGAGAGTGACGGATACCAAGGAAGGCGTGTCCGTCACAGGAAAAGGGCGCGGGGTAGACCCCGCGCTTCGTTCCGTGGCTCCGACCTCGACACTCCGCCAAAAGCACATTCCATGACGAGTTGTATTCAAGGGTTGCTGGTTGTCCAACAATGTGGGGGCGGGGCATTCTCTTGACTACAGGCTTGTAATTGAACAGATAGTTTCGGCGATAATAGCCTCGACTCATCTCTGTGTTGCTCTGCTACGGGTATCATTGGCCAGTCTTCCAAGTACAACTCTTCAGGAACCTCAAACGTTAGTGTGTTACTCCCCTATCATACTTGTGTCCCTCATGGATTTTGGTGTTACCCAGGTAACAAAACCCTTGCGCACAGAAACCTGTTATGTTGAAGTACTTCGGTTACTATACAATCTGCACGTGCAGATCAGTAGCTCAACGTAGTGCAATCTCCACGCTAACGTTTGGGATCCTGGAGGTGTATCTTGCATCCCACTCGATTTCATTATAGAAGCCGAGATAGGCCGACTACCAGACCCAGCAAACATCGACAACTGCTATTTGGCCACTAACTAGCATGGCATGACAGGCCAATGCATGGCGACGCCCTGGAGGCGCTTCCAGTTTCATGTCTGCGCACCGTCTTGTAATTATCCGTCCAGACAAAACCAGACTATCCCACGGCCCCGAATTGACGTGCCGGAAAGGTGCACTACGATGTGCAGTACTATGTAGTAGTTGCGCGGTTCCATGATTCCCCAGCCCGCTTCATTCTGCCCCTCTTATTAATTTTTCCGACGAGGTTCTAGTTATCGGGGTAGCTTCCACCACTTCAGGTCACTCACGACTCAACTACAATAACCGTCAAGTATTGTGGGTTCTCAGTTCTCAGGTCATTCCAGAAACTGTCCTATTACTGTTGTTCAGTTGATTTATCTGTCATTTTTTGTCTCAAACTTGAACCTACTTGCAGGTGTAAACCCACATAAGCAAAGATGGCAGAAGCGAAGCCACTGAATGTGTTGATGGTAAGTAACACTACTCTCCCAATGCCCGGCGTTTTTGGCGTATCTGACGCCGAATTCTAGGTGGGAACAGGGGAGTATACCACCGGCTTCGTTGGCGGCGGTGCTTCAGGTTCAGACAAGAAGGTTGGAGTCGTGGGGTTGACTATGTTTGATCTTCGCCGTAGAGGGAAAGTGGGCAAGCTAGGAATGGTGGGAACGAACGGGACCAAGTTCCCAGCAATCCGTAAGTTTCCTCTGCCTCGTATGGTGAAATAAATCATTAATGTACGTACAGGCCAACATCTCGACACCAACATCTCCAAGGTCTATAACAACCTGGATTGCTCCTTCGACTCATACCCAGCCAATGATGTGAAAGACCCGGATTCCTACAAGACGGCCATCGACGCCCTCCGCCCCGGTGATGCCATTACTATCTTCACTCCAGACACGAGTAGGTGGTCTTCTCCTGCAATCGTGATAAACTGAACTAAACACGACATGTGATTCAGCCCATTACCCCATTGCACTGTACGCCATTGAGCGCGGAATCCACGTCTTGATCACCAAGCCCGCGGTCAAGACTCTCGATCACCACGTTCAGTTGATTGAGGCAGCCAAGAAGCACAATGTTTACGTCTACATTGAGCACCACAAGCGTTATGACCCGGCCTAGTAAGCAGTAGTACAAGTAAACTCTCTATGTCTCGACTGACTGTCAAATAGTTCTGATGCCAGGTTCAAGGCGCAGAAGCTTGGAGACTTCAACTATTTCTACAGCTACATGTCTCAGCCCAAGTCACAGCTCGAGACTTTCAAAGCCTGGGCTGGTATTGACTCTGATATCTGTAAGTTGTTGTGCCAAGCCCTTCTGAAAAGCACAACTCGGCATCCTGCCTTCATGGGTTGGGAGTTTCTATGTGGTTGCCTCAAAAGTAATTTTTAACGTTTAACGCAGCATACTACTTGAACAGTCACCACGTCGATATTTGCGACTCCATGGTGTCCCAGCAAGGCTTCCTTCCCATCAAGGTCTCAGCATCGGCCGCTAAAGGCATTGCAACTGGCCTCGGCTGTGACCCGATGACTGAAGACACCATTACCGTCCTCGTGACTTGGCAAAAACAAGGTGATAGCAGCAAAATTGCAACAGGCGTCTACACTGCTTCCTGGACAGCCCCACAGAAGGCCGGTGTTCATTCCAACCAATACTTCCACTACATGGCCCAAGGGGGCGAGGTTCGCATCAACCAAGCAAAGCGTGGCTACGACGTTGCAGACGACACGGCCGGTCAACTCCAATGGTTCAACCCCTTCTACATGCGATACGCCCCTGATGAGGAGGGCAACTTTAGCGGTCAGACTGGATATGGCTACATCTCCTTTGAAAAGTTCGTCGACGGCTGCAATGCGTTGAACTCGGGCAAGGCCAAGCTTGAGGACCTCGATGCAAGGGGTCTTCCAACACTCAAGAACACGATAGCTACTACTGCTATCTTGCACGCGGGTCGGATAAGTATCGACGAGGACCGCGAGGTGAAAATTGAGGTCAAGGACGGGGCATGGAAGCTGATCTGACGTGCCGCCTTGCACTTTGTAGAACAGGCAAATGATTCTAGTCAATGTGATGAGCCGCTTCTCGCACCCACCATTTCTGAATTTCATGTTCTAACATGTACCCGCTTCCTTATCCGTCACGATACGGAGGACAAAGGTGTTGACGACGATTTCCCGTGTCAAACCTCAGTCTTCGCCTCTGGCTCTTACGCGCATTGACACTGTGCAAAATCCGAAGCAGCAGCCCCGGGGCAAGATGTCTCCTCAAAATCAACCACGGCATTATCGCCCAACACAGGATTCTGCGCCATTATATCAAAATGATAACTGAACCCATACTGGTTGGTAGCCCCCGCATTGGGACACCATTGCGCATTCCCACTATTCGGACACAAATTGGTTACCATGACGATGATGCTCTGCCCCGAAGCCCCACCCGAGCCGCAGGAACTGCAAGGAGCAGATCCCGTTGACGTCAGCTTATAGCACTTCCCGCAGCCGGAGCCGCACCAGGTGCTGCCCGAGCCAAAGAGGGTTTGCGAGGCGGCGGCTGTGTAGAATCCTGACCCGCCGGATTGCCACGAGAACATGCCGCTAGAGGTGCCGCAGCCGCAGGCGCCTTCGAGGCCGTCATAGTAGCGCTAGGTGGGGTTAGGATTGTGGCAAAGTGTCTGGATGGACGATGAACGAACTGTTGTGGTGGCTTTGCCGCTGAGAGCTGCGGCTGGGACGGCTGCTAGGGCTAGGAGGTTGAGAAAAGTTGAGGATTGCATATTGAAAGCAATTATGTGTTCTGCATTATCAACAGTGAGGTGAAGGGATCGAGAGCCAGCCTTCGAAGTCTTGCTGACAAAGGAGTGAGTTCAACTATGCCTCATCCACACTTTGAACCTGGAGTGAGGATGTAGCGACTTATATACAAACCCTTGGCAACACGGCGCCAGCTCCATCCTTGACCGAACGGCATAACCGGAACTCGGCTCCGCGAATCCTCAAATGAAAGGAGGAATAGCTGAACCAAGTCCGGATTGAGCCCCTGTTTTTAACGGAAGACTTCCTTTGGTGTTGGCGTTATCGACCAATTGGTGGACCCACGACGCCGGAAGGTCAGGCTCCAGATTTTCAAAATGTTTGGGTCCATTACACAGGAGCATATACACGTAACAAGGCTCCTCAAAATGGCAGTCCGTCTGGGGTCCTTCTCGGAAAACAGGATTTTGATGAGATCAATATTGATTAAGACTTATTCGAACTGATGTATAAGACAGCTGTATGGAAAGTATTGCCGGGTAAAGGGTGGTGTTTAGTGTACAGGATTCCTGGATTTCCATGTTTCATTGTAGAACATTGATAAGATCGGTATAGCGGACGAAATAAGTCTCATGTCGGAGAGCGACTGTCTACTCCTTTGGCGCAGCTAACACAAACGTACAAAAGCTCCTCGGGTCAAATTCCACTGAAGACACCCACCGTCCCGAAACGTGTCCGAAGATTTCATCACATCACAAATCACATAACTAGCCAGAAAGTACCAAATTGTGTTTTCATACGTAGAGCATTTGTTCCAAGTTGACTTTCGTCACTTATTTGTTTCATGTACCGTATTATACAATGTCCAACCCGCCATTCATCCATCCATACATCGACATGCGACTATTTAAACACAACAAGCGCCAAAAAGGCCTTGTCAACGCCCCAATATGCCTCAAATGATCCGATCCATCAATTCCCCTTCCCTGAGATTCCTGAATGTCAAACAGACAATATTCCCAAATCGCTGCAAAAAACGCCATCCACATGCTGTAGTAGTAGTAGTAGTAGTAGTAGTAGTAGTAGTAGTAGTAGTAGTGCTGCTGCCGTTTTTCCAGCCCGGCTGAGGCCATTATGGAAACTTTCACACGCAAACTCCAGGCTTTTCTGTATTCTCAAACTCGTGTTCTCTCCCAGTACAATGGTATCGGTCGGTTCGGTGCATGATAGGCGTGACCTATCCTATCCCATGCAGACCCATTCTGCAAACACACACCACCTTGCCGTGCGGTCGGCAAGCACTAGACCTCTCCAGACACCTCTCTCTGAGCACTTGATGATGGTCTCCCATGTACCGCCATCGCTGGGCTCTTCGTCGGCACTAGCATTGCGTCCACCGACACCAATGCCGCGCCTTTCCTCCTTGCGCATCAGCCGGAGGATTTTACCACCTGGCGTTTGAATAGCCAATTTTGCAGGCTTCTTGCCACCCACACCGCCGTAGCCGCTGCTGCTCGGATTGCTCGGATTCGAGCTCGTCATGCTCATGGAGCTACTAGGCCTCATGAACGGAATGGGACTCGTACCACCGGGGTTGGTAGACGGCGTCATCGACGAGCCGGGCACGGCAGGGGAGCAGGAGGGATGTTGCCGGATGGCGAAGACGAACGTGTTGTTCAGCGCTAGGCGCTGACATTGAGGCTGCACAACGTAGATATCGTGTCTCTGCGCATGTGGGGTTGGATGGCGCGTGACAAACTCATAGGGCGGGTTCTCGCCTGTGTGGATGACGGGCAGGGCAAAGGCCAGAGGATGTGGGATGTCTTTAATGCTGTGCATAAGACCCCGTTTGCCAGCGTACACTCTCAAAATGCCCGAGCCTTCGTCGCCCGGAAGGAGGGCCTTGACCGTGTACCGCTTCACACCATTGAACCACTCCGCTTGAGCCAACGCTCGCTTTTTGACTACGTCGCCGGACTCGAAATAATCACCATCCGCATCGCGAGAAAAAGCACGCACCTCAACTTCCGCTGCTACCTCGACATCGGGCGGCACGTTGAACTTGATGTGTACCATCTCGAGGTCTTCAATCCGCACCAGTGAGGTGTTGTAGTCAACCATAGCAAGTTCGTTCTTGAAGTATGGTGGGCAGGCGCACGGCAGATTCAGGAGAATTTCGTGTGCGATGGGCGGGCAGACATGTTGCTGAGCATGATGTTCGGGAATGTGCGTCCAGCATATCTCCGTGGGTCGAGTTAAAAACCACCATCCATCGGCTGCGGTGTTTACAGCGCTGGAGTAAAGAGCGCGACGAGGGTTTGACATAGATGCAAGACAGCAGTCCATTATGCGCCACTCGTCATCTACCAGAACAGCGTTCCACCAATGGTTTGATCGGGGCATAATGGTGGTCTCAGGTATCTCGCCTGGTGTCTTTAGATAGCCGCGTACGATCTCAGAGTGGATGCCGATAGCAGCGCACATCTCGTGAACGAGCACGGCATATTCTTCGGCACAAGCTCGCTTGGTCTGTATAACACGCCTTGTGTCCACTTCACCCTCGAAATCTTCTTCCCAGTTGATTTTCTCTGCAACCCAGGTGAAAATCGCTCGAAGACGTTGAACATCGCTGCGATATGGCCGGCAAACGTATGTGGTCGCAAGCGTGACAGCAGTGGTCATAGGGGCCAAGCTGCTGATGAATCGCGAGTTTTTGTCGACTTGGCTCAAGTTGATTGCTTGGTAGTTCGTCGGCTCATGCACAGGCATGCCATCTGCCCCTTCGTCTCCTTCAACGCTCTCGTAAAGCTCATCGACGGGGTCAATCGCAGGATAATCCATCATCTGGCATCGGTCTCGTCGTTCGCTTCGCTCATTTTTGCTTAGGGTATTGGACCGGTTCACATCTCGCCGCACTTGAACCCAATCAACGCCATTCCCCCTGTCCATGTCTCTGGCCGTATCTCGCACCAAACTGCTGCTGCTGGGTCCCCCTGCCATGGAATTTATCCCAGCAGGCATCGATTTATGCATTGGTGTTGACGAAACAGACCCTGGTCCGGTGGCTATACTGCCACGCGTACTTGCCACGCCAGTCTTCGTCGCCTCGAGAATTCTCTTGATGAAATTCGATTTCTTCGGCTTGGTCTCTCCTGGCTGTACAAGACCACCTATCGCACCAATCGCGTCATCCCGAAACCCGGCTTGCGACTGTGTGCGTATCTGCGAAGAAGAATGGCTTCCGTGATACGAGATGCCCGTGAATGGCGTGGTTGGTCGATCTGGATCCCACTCATCATCGCCATCACGAAAGCCTAGGGCACTCCGAGCACGGCTGCGAGTCTTTCTTGCCAAGCTTCCCGCACTTGTGGCACTAATACCGCTGGCTGATACACCACTCATCAGACTTCGGTTTGTGCTCTGAGTGTTGGTGCTGCTGTCAGTAGCCGTACTGCGATTCCCCGATGAAGCATTGGTCGACGTGGTCTTGGTGGTGGCGGTCCTGTTCAGAAGGTGACGTCCAACATCATAAGAGGATGATTTCGGCTTATGAGCTTTAGGCTCATTCTCGCCCATCGAAGATTTGGGTCGATCAAAATTCAGTCCCTTTAGCGGCGGCGGGGGGGGCATATCTTCCCGGTCGATGCGGCTCAAGCTCGAACTGTGGTGATGCTGTTGCTCAATCCGACTCATGCTTGAACTGTGTTGATGCTGTTGCGAATGCTGATGCATCTTTTGAAGGCGACTTTCCATTCTCTGGACATAATTGCTCAATTGAGGCAACTTTGGCTCATCCGGGTGGCCCTTTTGGTGCGCGTTCTGTTGCGAGGACCCACCACTGTAGGACTCATATCCTTCGTCTTTAAGTGCAACACCCGTCGAGGTTTTCGGTCTCGCTTGAGCCTGCATTTTCCGCTTTGAACGGTGGTGCACCATGTCGAACGACTCTGGTGACCATGGATCCAGCGGAGGCTCGGGCGATTCAGTCTCATGAGTTACTCCCAACTCGTCTAACTGGGCCATGACATCATCCATGGCTTCTCTCAGCGGCGACGGCGTAAAACCACAACCACCACCACCCGGCGATGGGGGACAAGGTGACGAAGCTCTAGGCGTCATAGGTTGGTTGTCATATAATGCATTCGAGCCCCCGCGAGTCAGGAGTGCATTCCGATGCGGAGGTGGTGGTGGTGGCGGGGGTGACTCAAATTCGCGTTCTGCACCCGGGCGGTATGGTCTGTATCCAAATGAAGGTGCAGGCGACGGTGCTCTAGAGTCGTAATGCATCGGAGGCGGCTGCGGAGATGGCACCCTTGAGCCGTAATGTGACATTTGCAGCGGCGGCTGCGGAGATGGTGCTCTTGAACCGAAATATGACATTTGCAGCGGTGGAGCGGGAGACGGAGCGGGAGATGGTCCGCGATCATCGTACGAATGCAGTGGAGGAGCAGGAGACGGGGCACGATAGCTGTAAGAATGCATGGGAGCAGGAGATGGGGCACGATGGCTGTAAGAATGCGTGGGAGGAGCAGGTGACGGAGCACGATATTTATGTGACTTCTTGGGAGAAGCAGGTGAGGGTATCCTCGATCCGTACCCATCATTGCGCTGCTGGAAGGAATTTGTAGAGTTTTGCCGTGACGGTGGCTCCTGGAACGAATTTGTCGAGTTTTGACGATTCGGCATCTCTTTGAAGACTTCAGGTTGCTTGGCTGTTGTGTAATGCGGCGCCTTGGCATACGCCTCAAAGGGTTTGCGGAAAGGTTTGGATTTTGACTTTTGTATTGTGTTGTTCGTCGGGCTCGGGGTGTTGCTCGAGGGCAGCGGACTCGTGGATCGGGTCACAGGTCGAAAGTTGTCTGGCAGAACCTCGACGAAGTTCGAAGGGAATACACCAACCGTCTTGTTCCGCCGTAACCTTCCTGTCCACCATGATCCATCTCCAGCATTCAGACACTCGATTAGGTCGCCCTCGATGAAGCCAAGGTCTCGTTGTGACTAACCCGATAAAATGAGTCAGTATGTGTACGCGAAACAGCATTGAAGCAGAAACACCTGGCATGCTTACCTCTCCCCCCCATGAATATACAGCTCTGCACCAGCATGGAAACCGCGTAGGAAGCGGTGGCACCGCTGCTACCATCGCGCCGAGCGGTGTCTACTGGGGTCGTCGCAACAGCCCAGAGTGTCTTGACGCCGAACTAGGCGTTTGGTCGTTGTGAAGTTCGACCAGATTGCCGATGTTTATGCTCCTCCGAGCTTTCGGACGGTTGCGATCGGATTTGCGACGCGGTTGTGTGAACAATAGGAGGGTTAGGATCATCCATACAGCAAAGCGGTGAGGGATCTGGTAGAGTTGGGCGTCAGTGGGGTTCTTCTGGCACTGACCGATCAACGAGCGACAGCCGAGCAATAGTATGTTGTGATATTAACAAATCTGCCAGCACACAATGCAAGCTGGGGAAATGGTCAAGCAATGTTAGACTTAGATGGGAGCTTTGCGCATGTAGGAGTCCAAGCTGGCGCGGGACTCCTCTTGGTGGGCTCGGCGGGAAGCGCAGGGGGGGTTGACGATGTGGCACTGGCAGGGAACTTTCAGAACTTAGGGAAGCTACGCCCCACATTTGGCCATCAAAACATGAGGGGCAGTTGCTACGACGACAGGGACGCGCTGCTCAAGCCAGGTAAACCCCGGTTTCTTCATCGGCTCAACCCCTGCAGCTGGAACTTGGCAGTTACGATTCACCGTCATCGACCAAAATAGTTGTTGACATTAGTCTCATCTCAAACTCCAGGTGAACGAACACTTTTTTGCTCAGAGTTCAGTGGAGAGCTGCAACTCGAGTTCTCAATTGTATACTGCATCATCTCAGACAGCTTCAGGTGCAGCTCCTACAAAGAGTTGTATTATATTCAGGTAAGACTCAACATTTTCCTCCTGTCAAGTGTCCCATTCCCCCCTACATCAGAGCTGGACCACTTGGTGGACACGCTGTTGCGCGGGAACCGCTATGCGCTGGCTATGACCCGGTGAATGCATCCATGCAACCTATCACGAGCGTGTATTTGCATCGCATCGTCGATAACCGCTTCAACGACCAGCAAGCTACCAATCTGAGGCGTTGAGAGCTAGCACTGGCATGTAAGACATAGCTCGTGTGAGGTTATCTTGCAGCTCGTCGCCTTTATCTAGGAAAGGCAACCCACCATATGCACATTTTGCCTTTTCCTGCCAGATCACCATCTCACTACCCGCCATGAGAATCATCGTGAATCCGCCGAAGAAGAAACCAATGATCTTCATAGGGCGCCGCAGAAGAAAAGGCTCACTGACTTTATCTTGCCCTTCACTAGGATCGCACTTACAAAGTGTGGAACACATCCGAGGAAGCTCATTTCCGAAAACAGAAGATTGTTGAATGGGTCGAGCTCCATCGTCCCAGCAACGGCCACAGCTTCTGACATCCCCATGCTCCATTGACAGTCATTAACCTCACCGCAAGCTCTAGTGCTTCCTTTTCCTGCTCTGGAAATTTCCCCAACTGCCAAAGGTCATCATTTGGTTACCACTACAATTGGCTGGCTTCTTCTTCCTGCCGTCTTTCGCTGCTCCTGCTGCCACCGAGCTGAAGTCCATATTCTAGTTGTCACCCTGTCTATTTGATCGCATCGCGCTCTGGCTGGCGCGTACTGCATGCAGATTACCGGCGATATGGCGGACGAGGCGATTGCAAACCATTACCAGGTCCTGGAGGAACTCGGCCGTGGCAGCTTTGGAGTAGTTTACAAAGGTATTGAAAAGGCCACTGGGGAAGTTGTTGCCATTAAACATGTATGTCACTCATGCAGCTTGATACCTCTAGACTTCGACTGGAAGGACTGACCTGTTCGGCTATGTAGATCGATCTCGAATCCACAGAAGATGATATTCAAGATATCCAAGCTGAGATTTCAGTACTCAGCACTTGCGCAAGTTCACATGTGACCCAGTACAAGGCCAGCTTCCTCCGCGGCAGCAAGTTATGGATTGTCATGGAGTATCTGGGTGGTGGTTCATGCTTGGATCTGGTAAGTATTCTCGTCCATGCTTAACAATATCTTGCCCTGACAGGTCATGCCTCACAGCTCAAGCCTGAGCCATCCGTGTTCAACGAAACCCACATTGCAATCATCTGCCGCGAACTCCTCACCGGTCTAGAATATCTCCATGCCGAAGGCAAGATACATCGCGACATCAAAGCCGCCAATGTCCTATTGTCAGAGAGCGGCAAGGTCAAGTTAGCCGACTTCGGTGTGGCAGCTCAGCTCACTAACATCAAGTCGCAACGTAACACCTTTGTTGGCACACCGTTTTGGATGGCACCGGAAGTCATACAGCAATCTGGCTATGACTTCAAGGCAGACATCTGGTCGCTCGGCATCACAGCTCTGGAGATGGCCCTGGGAGAGCCACCACATGCGAACTTACACCCTATGAAGGCCCTCTTCCAGATCCCCAAGAACCCGCCACCGAGGCTTGAGGGCAACTTCACTAGGGACTTCAAGGATTTCATCACTCAATGCTTGATGAAGGACGCCGATCGACGACCATCCGCAAAGGACCTGTTGAAGCATCGCTTCATTAAACATGCTGGCAAGGTAGAGGCTTTGCAGGAGCTGATCCAGCGCAGACGAAATTACGAAGCCACCAGTAACAAGAAGAAAGGCCGAAGTTTCTACCAGGAAACGTTACACACCCTGTCACCCAGGGACGAGGAGGATGAATGGGTATTCGACACAGTCCGATCAGTTGCGCCTAAGAAAGCAACAGTCCGGTCACGAAAGCCATCATCTATCTTCTCAACCGAGGAGGCGTTGCGCAGACTGGACATTAAGGATGCCCCGCTGCAGCCGTCATCACCAGCTCCGTCGACTGTTCGCAAGTCAACTATGCGCAGACAGCTGTCATCGGTACATGCGTCGGGGACAGGTGCGCGAGGGCCGCCTGGGCCAGCAGTTAGGAAGCCGCTGCAGCCAGATATGTCGTTCGGAAACGCTGGCTCTTCCCAGCGTCTCTTCCGACGAGTGCCTTCGGATAGCTCTAGCTCGGGACAGGTGACTTGGGATGCTTCTGACGCACCTGCCAACGAGAACAGACAACCTTACTTCGTGGAAGCTAACAGCAAGGAGTCGATCCTCGGCCGTAGACTCTATTCGAAGGCTGTCGAGCCGACACTGGCGGAGTTGCACGCCCAGACGTCAGCCCATGCCAAGAGAGAGGCGCTGGCAAAGCTTTCCGATGCATTTGCCGCTCTCGATGCTGTCGACCCGGAAGGGGCGTATCACTTGATGCAGAATCTTGTCGCCTCCATATCGCAAGACAACAGGTTGTCTAACGCCATTATGCAGGATTCAACCCCGGTCAAATCCATCGACAACACGGAACCACAGGGTACGGTGATCATTAAGAGCACACCGACCCACCAAAGCCAGAGTCCCACGAAATTGGTTATAGCGTCGAGCAACCCTCATTTGAAGAGTCACCGCCGACGACAAGGAAGTTCAGTTAGCGATGCCATCAGCAGCCCTGAAAAGACTGGGGACAAGGAAAAAGCTGCGCTTGTAGCCAAATATCCAGGCCGCGAGGCACAGCCAGGCATGGAGCATTGCAAGCAGTTGTCCGACGTGTTGTATGGTCGTTGGGTAGACGGCCTCCGGCTGCGCTGGCCCGCTGCCTGAGTAGATTCGCTGCTTTCACGAGGCCCGAGAAGGAACATGCCACTGCATCTAGGAGATAACAGAACTGGACTGTAGGATATATCAACTGGTCCCGGAGTTTGGAGAGATTCTAGGGTTGCGTTGATATATGACGGCTGTATGACGGTGGTTGGAAACGTTGCAGAAAGCGAGCCGTTATCTGATGAGCACATGCTTTATGGGACGTGATGAATCTTGTTCTTTATGCACCTCAAGCGCGCTGGTGTATGGGATCGAGGGATGGGGAGTTCATGATAAATCATGACATTGTCCATTTTCGATCCTGATTTTACGGCCGCTTGTCGCATGGTATGGTGTACGTGTCAAGAATTTGTAAATGGAATTGGTAATTTCGGATGGAGTCTAGATAGATAGACAGCTGATTAGGTACGCATCATACTGCGCTGTCATTGTATACGTTATTCGTTTGTGAGGTTCAGGCTCTTCGGGCCCACGCCCTGTGTAGGCAGCATTTAAATGGTACAAACATTCAATATCTAGATTCCAATGGGCCTATCCAATGCCATCTTTCTGGACCCGCCTGCCCAACAGTCCATGATGTTACCGGCAATCCTAAACTAGAAGGGTGCTTTTTCCAGGTTAGTCTCTTCATAAAACACTAGACTTCTCTTTCCCTGACGGCTTTCCGGAGATCCTTGGTCCCAACACCGCTTTCCATGGCGGTGTCAAATGGGTGCTCATTAGAGGCGCAATCGTCTCGACGCCTTGTGAGTCTTGTACTGCGAAAAGTGTCTCGCCTCGTTATCCGTTGTTAGTCTGCATAGCCTAATGGCATTCGCGAACCTGTTGTATTAGGGATACGCATGGCGCCTAGACAACGCTGAAATAGGGGTTTCATGGACGGTATGCAACCAGTTGGTATACCGAAAATTATTCGACGGCGGTCCATGTGCAGATTGAGACTGATTAAGCCCAAGGGTCCATATTTAGGTTGCCAAAGTTTTGAACGAGGAGAGTCTTCACCAGGGAAGAGGCAGTAGCGAGTAGCCGAGTCCCATGAGAAATCCAACTACCATATACTCACGCAGGGGTCGTTTGAGATCCCGGAGGTAACTGACTGGAGCTAGCGAGAGTAGTATGTCCGTTAGGATTCTAATTGTTAAGCCGAGGGTCGAGGCGAGCCGATGGGCGGAGATGTCGAGATATAGAACGCCTGGTGTGCTTGGATCCCAAGCAGCGGGGAGTGATCGATATTGGAACATGATGAAAAAGACTTTGCAAAACCGTAACATCTACTGTTCCAACGGTTTAACAGATGGGTCTCTTAAACCACTTCATGTTCTGCACTCGCAGCAATGTCAAGTCAATAGAGGTCTTGATCAACGCCGTCCCTTCATCCCATACTGGAATAGCGTGGAAAGGGTAATGGATGAGAGGGGCCCATGATGTAGAATAAATTCAGGGATAATGAAAGAAAAGTCTATCAATACCAGGACCTTTGTTACTCAAATTGTCTTTGTCTCAGAGTTCCGACTATGTTATGATGGTGTCGATGGCTTTCACAACCAACAGGAGTAAGGTATGGTGATAACTAGCACATCCCAGGGCCATGCACAAGTCTGAAATTACAGGCTTTTGAGAGTTTATTCTCCACATGCAGGCTCAAAATGGTGCTGTCGACGTGACTAACAGAGAAACCATGACCCCGTAGTGGACTTGAGCCAAGTACACCGCCCGATCAGATATCATGGTTTTCGAAGACATGTTGATATGTAAAAAGAACAGAAGGAAAAGAGACAACTTTGCGATTTTCAAGAGAAATTTCTCTGTTCTGAGCTACTTGAGCTCCTGCCTTTACTTTACGCAGCAACAGCACCGCGCATCAGGCATCTTTTATTATACCGTTACCAACTCACTTTACTCGGAGGTTAAAGCCTCAGCACTATGGTAACGACCATGTAAAACCTGTTTTGAAGGCACTGTGGGAATTAGCTTGTTCCTGTTCTTGTGGTTGCGTCAGGGTTCTGCAGTGACGTGCCGTTCAAGTTATCTTAAGGTATCCAACAGACCCGTCTAGTCCATAGACGCTTCAGGTTTGTTAATTTTAGACTAGAGTCGAGAACTGAGAAACACATGGACGATCAACTTGGCCAACCAATATGATGGGCCATGGATGAACTGCATCTATATCATGACTGCGCCAAAATACGTCAAGATATCGCAGAAGTAGCCATCCAAACACAGAATCTGCGTATCGTTGCCATCACAGGAACCGAAGTCCAAACCCTAGGGCTGCTAAGCTGCACAGTATGAACTGTTAGACGAGACAGCCAAACAAGGTTTTCCTGTATTCGTCTAGAAATCTGATCCGGGACTCTCCACTTTGCCTCTAGCACTGACAGGATAGGAGCAAATAATCACCATCTATATTTCACCATACGTCTATTAGAACAGACAAGATCTTGAATAAAAACAAATGCTTTTACTAGTCCGGATGTCACTTAAGTATTCGAACATGCGCTATTCGCCAATACTCACGTCTAACCGAAAGGACTAGGCACGGAACAGATTCCTAACTGGAAGCGAAAGTCGAGAATACTGCATTAAGTTTACCTTTCAATTACTCTTCTTGAGACTTAGCAACATGGCAACATCAATATTCCATAATGGCCAATCACTCATGGCTCGCATCTCACTTGGTGCACTTGGTGAGCTTTGTTTCCCTTGTCTTGGCAATCAGAAGTCTGTTTGTCTCTGGGCGATCGCAGATATACTTCATCAGCATTGATTTTCTAGACCTGGCATTCCCTTTAACCCAGAATGACCCGTCTCGCAGCATTAGACAGTTACAGTATCAGAGCTTGTTTGTTGAAAATCCACCAGGATGTTTCTGCATGGGCGGACTTGATATTGCAATGGCAGGCAGAAATCGTGTGGAAGTAGAGACTTTTCAAAATCCGCTGTTCGTAGTCGAGAACTGAACTTCGCCCTTGATATCCAGTTTCTGCAAGGCTGAAGACAATTCAATCGTATTTGTAGACAAGGACTTTGCCTCGCCAAAGTGATGGCCTGGCTCTCAAGCAACCTTTGAGGCACGGCTCCAACCTTAGAATGGTGTTTGTTGGCAGGCACAAACCGCCCCCATTGCCTGGTGGACCTCTTCTTCAAGACTCTCTACAGTTGCGGTAATAATTTCCATATCGAGTCTCCGAGTCTCTACCTGACAGCTTAATTTTCGAGATACGTCGCCTGATCATTCTCTATTATACATGAGCAACATGTTGTGTAGAAGTGATAATGAGACCGATCCACACTAGAACATGTTGCAGGCGGACAAATTGTGTCTGAACTCGAGCCCATCTTTCATAAAGAGAAGTGACTTTGTCTCGCTATAGACGTCTTTCAGTGCTAAGACGAAGCTGCGAAACCTCGTTTTCTTCGTCTTGAGCTTCGACTGCCCTATCATCAACGTAAATCCAGCGCGATACTCTTGCACTCTTTGAAAAGTGTCACCAATTCGTTTGAAGAATTGAAGAATAATGCTGCAATTTGATCTTGCCACTCATTAGCTCCGCATCTCTGGCGATCGATTTGAGGATCTCGAATGTCGACGCTACAAGTTTGCAGGTGAACTCGAGGAATTGAACTATGTTAGTATTCAAGCCCAAGATTTATAGGTCCTCCATTGTCGGAAGTATACGTAAGATCTGGAGTTAATAGGTCTGTGGCGTATCTAATCGGGGTCGTACGCGGTCAGCTTGTTTGATTTTATGTGGTAGCGTCGAAATGGATTACATTTGAGCAGGTGAGACATCAAGAAACAACCGAAGACTAATGTTTAGTTTTTGGAAAGAATCAACCTCGAGGCTCAGCCCGGATTCCTACTCAAACGCTCCGGCGGCTCACGTCTATGCCGTTCATGGCGATGGCTTCGCTGGAACCCATTGCTAGCATAAATGACAACCAGCAAAAACACACAAAATCTTGGATCTTTTGAGGTAGTGGTCGCTGATTTGCAGCGGCTATATAGCAGCCTACCTCATTAGAGAGACCGAGGTAAAATATACTGTTTGAATTTTTTTTAAGAATCAGGGCCTTGAACTCAATGCATTAAGACCAACATCTTAGCGCCGATTATGTACGCACTTGACCGCTCCAAAGTCAATTTCGGGTTTGCTCTGCAAGACGATGAGTTCTGAGAATCTCGTGTTAGAAAATCTGATGCAAACGAGACCTTCGAGAAGGTCACTGAGCTCCACCTGAAGAGGTTTACAACAACGCACCTAGTGCTCAATTACCTCGATGAGATGGTGATGTAACTGTAGCTGGCGGTTGCGGGGGATAAGGTATCGTCGGGAATGCAGATCGTTTAGCGACCCGTTCATGCCATCATAAGGCGGGGCACTCCAACTTTTGACCCCTGACTATTAATGGAAAAAATTTCCACAGCGCAGTTACAGCAATTGAATGCACCCCGCACTCGCGTTGAGTCACCCAATTGGCCTTCAGTCATAATTCAGCGACATCGGGAACCACTTCCTGCATCTACATTTGTAGTTTTTAGTCTGGTGTAAACCAATTTTTTTTTTCACCTTCAACCTAACCCTCGACCCAAAACTTGACCAAGTCTTTAAGCACCAACACTAGCAAAATGTGTGGAACAGATGGCAATAACGGAGTGAGTGCCAACTCGGTGGCCAACGTACGCCTTCCTTATTCTAATTGGCCACATTCAAGAGAGGAAAAAAATACTGATTCTGTACCAATAGGGCGCGTTTCGGCCGTCGAACCCCTACCAGCCCGTGGGCGACTTTCTTTCCAACGTCGGCCGCTTCAAGATTATCGAGTCGACTCTGCGAGGTCAGATTCCACTGTCGTCGCCCATTTGCCGCTGTTACTAACTAGAAAACCAGAGGGAGAACAGTTCGCCAATGCCTACTTCACAACGGAGACCAAGATCGAGATGTTAGTGTTCGAGCACTGAATTCGCCGAGAAAATTACTGACCGGGCCTCTATCACTCCATTAGTGCCAAGAAGCTTGATGCATTCGGAGTCGACTACATCGAATTGACCTCGCCGGCTGCTTCAGAGCAGTCGCGTTTGGACTGCGAGGCTATCTGCAAGCTTGGCTTGAAGGTGCGAATCTGCTCTGCTGGTAAATTGTTGATGGGCTCGGCTGACAAGTCCATTTAGGCTAAGATTCTGACACACGTCCGTTGCGACATGCGAGATGCCCGGATGGCAGTAGAAACAGGTGTAGACGGCCTCGATGTTGTCATTGGCACGTCAAGCTTCCTCCGCGAACACAGCCACGGCAAGGATATGGTATACATCAAGAAGACCGCCATTGAAGTCATTGAATTTGTCAAGTCCAAGGGACTTGAGGTTCGCTGTAAGTTACAACCAAATGACCATGAGTTCTTGCCTGCTGACAAACAAAAGTCTCGAGTGAAGACTCGTTCCGGTCAGACCTGGTAGACCTGCTGTCCCTATACCAAGCAGTGGATAAAGTTGGTGTACACCGTGTTGGCATTGCTGACACAGTTGGCTGCGCTTCCCCGCGCCAAGTTTACGATGTAAGTACCCGCAATGGAATTCCTTCAGAGGCACTGAGGCAGAACGCGACTGCCGAACCAGAAGTTTCATGATTTGTTGATACTAACTTAATTCTGATAGCTGGTTCGAACTTTGAGGGGTGTTGTTTGTAAGATACCCAAAATTTCTACCATGTCTCAGAGACAGCGCTAATTCGAGTAATAGCATGTGACATCGAAACGCATTTGTGAGCACCGCCCGAGTCCTTCATCTCCTTGACACATCTCTGAAGTTGTCGGCTCCACTGTTTTACTTCCCCTAAGACATAGCATAAACAAGCTTGAAGTAGCAATCACTAACTATGAGATTTGCGTAGCCACAATGATACAGGCTGTAGTATTGCAAATGCGTAAGTACTCACCTAACCCCATGTATTCCATTCATCTCCTTGAGAGCAGAATCCGAATGTTACCCAGTTGCTTCCACCAGTGATCCTTCGTTCAAACCCAGAATACTGACCGTATAACAGGTATTGCGCCCTTGAGGCCGGTGCAACCCATATCGACACAAGTGTGCTTGGAAGTGAGTATATTTGGATCCGAAACCCCCTACCGTCTTTTCCCACTCCAACACGACGGTCTGCTTTTGCCTGAAAAAAATTGATTTCTCGGCTTGGAAAGAACCACTGGCGGACACAGAAAATTTCCTAATTTCGGTTATATTTGGCGGCTTCATCACGGGCTACCAGATTTCGACTTGTCTGCTCTAAAATACCTCTCAATCAAGCCACGAACCCTCGAGTATCATACTAACTGGTGGTGTTTATAGTTGGTGAACGTAATGGTATCACTCCTCTTGGTGGTCTCATGGCTCGAATGGTGGTTACAAGTCCGGAGTATGTCAAAAGCAAGTACAGACTTGACATGATCAAGGAGGTAAGATTTTTAAAAACACACTTTTATCGGACATGAACTGATGCATCTTGAAGATTGAGGATCTGGTCGCCGAGGCTGTCGAGGTCAACACACCATTCAACAACCCCATTACAGGCTTCTGCGCCTTCACCCACAAGGCTGGCATCCACGCCAAGGCTATTCTTAACAACCCCAGCACATACGAAATCCTCAACCCTGCTGATTTCGGTCTCACGCGATATGTCCACTTCGCCTCTCGTTTGACGGGTTGGAATGCGGTCAAGACACGTGTGGCGCAGTTGGGTCTGGTGATGACAGATGATCAAGTCAAAGCTGTGTACGTCTAGTATAAAAACCCGCTTGGAAGGTGTCGAGCTAACCTTGTTTCACATAGCACGGCTAAGATCAAGGCGTTGGCTGATGTGCGGCCAATTGCCATCGATGATGCCGACTCCATCATCCGCAGCTTCCACATGGACCTGGGCGACCGGGCACCCGTCAAGCAGAACAGGGACGCCAAGCAGAACGGAGAAGCCGAGCAGATCAAGCAGGAAGCCAAGCAAAATGGCGAGAGAGTACCGGTTGAAGTTGAAATCGGAGCGTAATTTATTGGACCATTGGCTGGCGTGCAAAGTGGCACAATTTATTAGGCAAGGAGCTGCCTACCAAGTGAATACCAGGGATGCATATTTCCCAAGTCATATTTTCAGGAGGTCAGGTCAAAATTAGACTAGGTCCTAGGTCATCGGGAGCGGATCACAAAGGTAACGAGTACGATCAATTAAAAAATAAGTAACAGACTTCGCCGATGTCTCGCCTCAAGAGTGAGGAGATACTTGACGCCATGCTCATACCGAATATCCGGGGCCATTGCAGACTTCCAAATGACGGAAAATCCAACATAACGACTGTCATATTCGTGGAGAGATGTATTAACGAACGCCGTGTGTTCTAGGGGGCGAGCAGTCGGGACTGCGGTCTCTTTCTACGGCACAGTCCACACACGAACCGGTTCTCACCACAAACAAACTTGAGTCCCTAATTTAACACCGAAAGCGTCAACTTCACCGTACACGCAGTTGTCAGTCCATTCTACCATTGATTCTACCATGTAGATTTTCTTTGTAGGAGACCATGATAAGTTGACCTTTTTATCTCTGTAACTACTTGGCAACACTTACCGTATGAAACTTTGGGATACACTGTGACCTAGCCTCTGAGCACGTCAACCATCCGTCTCCACCCTCGGATTGCATTAGAATCCCGAATCTCGTCCTAATTTAGGTCGATGATGCTGACATGAAGAAAAAATCACACGAACGAAATTTCAACGTTGCTCACCAATTGGGCCTAAAAACTCTATCATCTTAATTTGACTACTCTGTGC
Source organism: Pseudomassariella vexata (assembly GCF_002105095.1). Taxonomy (NCBI): domain Eukaryota; kingdom Fungi; phylum Ascomycota; class Sordariomycetes; order Amphisphaeriales; family Pseudomassariaceae; genus Pseudomassariella; species Pseudomassariella vexata. Next base: position 924,934 of record NW_024467956.1, on the reverse strand, counting down.
GCCCTGTATTTCCACCATCATCTACCTACTCATCCACCAACAACCAATCGCTGACTCAACATGGCATTCCCAAATCCTTCGCCTCCAGACATCACCGTCACAAACCTAACCTACACCTTCCAAGACCACGCAACAGGAATCCATGACATCTCCCTCTCAGTGCCACCGCGCAGCCGCACCCTCCTCATCGGCGCCAACGGCGCAGGCAAAACCACGCTCCTGCGCCTTCTCGCGGGGAAGCGTCTCGCCCCCCGCGGCGGCATTTCCGTCTCAGGCCTCGATCCCTTCAAGGATGGGCTCGAGGGAGTCACTTATCTCGGTCTCGAATGGGTCCTTAACCCCATCGTGCGCACCGACATCGGCGTTGCGGAGCTGCTGTCCAGCGTGGGCGGAGACGCGTACCCGGATCGGAGGGACGAGCTGGTGGGGGTTTTGGATATCGATGTAAGTTGGCGGATGCATGCAGTTAGCGATGGGGAGAGGAGGAGGGTGCAACTTGCCATGGGGCTGGTCAGGCCGTGGACTGTGTTGTTGCTCGATGAGATTACCGTTGATTTGGATGTGCTGAGCCGCGCGGAGTTCTTGGGCTGGTTGAAGCGCGAGACGGAGGTGAGGGAGTGTACGATCGTGTATGCGACGCATATACTAGATAATTTGGCCGGGTGGCCTACGCATTTGGTGCATATGCATTTGGGCACTGTCCGGGAGTGGGGCCCTACGGGCAAGTTTCTGGATGAGACGGCGGGAGCGGTAGGGTCGGGGAATAGTAGGCTTGGGGAGATTGTATTGGGGTGGTTGAGGGAGGATTTGAAGGACCGGGGGCCTAGGAATCAGAAGAAGATGGGGACTGAGGGGTTGACGTACTCGACTGGTGGACTTGGGGGGTATGGGCTGGAGTCGTCTGAGCCGAGGCCGTAAGAGGGTTAAGAAACATCTTGGATTATGGAGGGAGGACGATGGAGCGTGCCTACGATAGGCCGGATGATGCACTTAACTTGCATGAAAAGGTAGTGCGGAGATAAACAAGAAGAAAAGGCAGGCAAGCAGATGCTCAACGGACTGCATATGATAGTACACGGCGTTTGGGTTTGATCACCAGAAAAAGGGCGCACCGGAGTGGCATTGCTGCATTTAACATGCAACACAGAGATACCCTTCAACACGGAACTGGTTCACAAGATAATGGCGTATATATATATGTGTGGTTCCACATAGGGAACCCTAACTTTGGGGTGTCTAGCAAGTAGACATACAAATTCCATAGAGAGGCTAAGCAGGCCCTAAACCAGACAAGCAAGAAGAAACTTCGAGCAACCCGTCTCAAGCCCGCTTCATCAACGTCGTCATGGTATTTTGCATCAAATCGCACACCCCCACCATGCCGCGGTCCTCGAGATACCCCAGAACTCCCAGGCGATAGTCGTCCCAAGTCATATTTAAACCCCCCTTGTTAGTGAGAGTGGCCAAGCTAGAACGACTCGCCGGCCCAGCATGCCGCACAACCAACCCCTGAGGCTCCTGCTCAGCCTCGGCTTCTTCCAGCTTGCGCAGGTGTGACGCAGACATGAATGCCCACGTTGGCGCGGCCGACAGTGTGAACAGCGACGGTAGGGGTGTGTTCTGATCGAGCGCTTTCACGTATAGGGTCAATGACTCGACGATGTTGGGCGACATGAGACAGGCGTGGGCATTCGCGTCTTTAGCGTTGAAGGCCCGTGACCGCCAGGTGCAGTTGCAGATGTCCATGAGGAACCCGTTAAACTCGTTGATGTATGCGATCGAGTAGCCGGACCGCGACGATGCCGTGGCGGTTTGGAATCCGTCCTTGTACCGGGCTAAGATGCCACAGAGGCGTGAGGCCGTGGCTGGGCAGAGGGTGAAGTAGAGCATGTAGACCAGCGGAGAGGGCGGGATGACGATGCTGACTAGGCGGGACAGTTTCGGGTTGGAGGCGAGACGGGCGCATTCTTCGTAGAAAGCCAGGACTTGGGATTGCGTAGATGTACTGGTTGATGTCTGGAGGACGGCGAGACAGAGCTTGTTGACGTGGGCGATGAGTTCGGGCACGGCCTTAGCTGCTTCAACTGTATTTTGTTCTTGCGATAGCAGGACAACAGCCCAATGTCGAAGCAATGCCGTATAAAATGCCAATATTTCAAGTTGTGACGTCGCAGATCCATCAATTATTTTTGCTTCCATTGGCCGGAAAATGCTATCGTAAAGATCTATGTTCGTTAGGTTGGCCAGTCTCCGAGGTTTACGTGGATCTCACCAGCAAATCCAGATGAAGGGAGGGGCGCATTTGCAAGAATATCGAGGATCATGGCTCTGCTTTCCCGGCCGTCCCACACCTTCATGTATTGCCACAGAAAGGACAAAACAACAGGGGGAAGATTCTGGTCTTTATCAGTCTCTTGATTCCTCCGAACTTTCATCACGTACTCACCTTTGTTGTGGACACATACGACTGCAAAAGCTCGAGTATCCCTCCTAGTATGTCGTCGGCTTCCCTATCCATTACGTCTTGGGTGAAGGAAACCAGCCAATTGCTAACCCTTTGATGGGCTTCTGTGGCCGGTTTCAGGAGCATCAACTTCTGCAGCAGAGGATCGGCAAGCACTGATATGAGTTGATTGGGTAATTGGATCGTTTCGAGCCCATTCACCAGGCCGTCCACATTCTCGATTTCTTCAAGGGTTATGGAGTTCTAGAGAGTCAGGCCCGGTGCTAATGAAGCTTTCAGGGGAACCTACTTCCTGTGCATGAGAAGTGTGTACTTGCGGGATTATGGCACCTTTTCCACGGCCATTGCTGTTGCCGTAATGGCGAGAAACTCGGAAGGCGTCACGGGGCTTGGCAAGCTCATCGAGGGGTCGAGTATGGGCTCGCTGGATCTCATGGAGTCGTTCACGCCATTGAGGATCCGGATGCTTCAATTGTAAGCACCTGAGCCCCGAAATAATCCTTACTAATTACCTACCTTGAAAGCTGAGGCCTTGCCATGAGTTGCTTCTCCTACAATAATCTCGGGATAGTAATCCTTGAAGACTCGAAGCAGCCCTACGAGGGCAGGATCGTTTCCAGTGTCTCTATTCAATGACAGCCTTGATGACTGTTAGTGGTGGGTATTCGGCATATGCGATGCATGGCTTACAGCGCTTGGATCCGAAATGGTCGAACATGCCTACGCCGCGTGATCAAGGCGAGAATATGACATAGTTGTGGCCTGGAGTCATCAATATCTGCTATTTGGAGGAGTGTACCATTGGGAAAGGACTGACCGGATTGCCGCAGTGTCGAGTAGATTGAACAGGACCGAGTAAGCGTTGGACAAGGCGTTTTGCTTGTCTATAATGTGATATACCATAACAAGCCATCTCAGCAACGCGGCTTGAATGGCGAGAGAAGGCTTTTGAGCACCATGGCCGAGACAGCCAATGATTTTGATGGCATTATGGCTGCGTACGGAAGCCGTCGGGTAAAGGTTTCGAATGATACTGTTCAGGCTCGCCTGGTCCAAGTGGCTAGGGGTCGTGATGAGGTCGATGAGATCCTCTAGTGCATCTGGCAAAATCCCCCTCTCATATAACTGCGAGGTCAAGTCTTCAACGGTAGGCTTGATGCTGGTGCCGCGACGCTTGGCTGGCAGTTTGGCTCCTGAAATGGGATTTAGACAATTGTACTTGGACGTGGCTATGATGACGATGCTCACCTTGGATTACATCGGAAAGCGTATCTGTGAAGTCCTTTGCGCCTCGGGGCATCACCTCGAGGTTATCTTCGGACATGATGTGTCTTTCTCGATGCCACTGGAGCGGAATTCGGTTCTCCCGAGTATTCTCAAAAGCGATGTGCTCAACTTATAGTAAATATATTTGGTCCAGTCATTTAAATTAAGACGCGCCAAAGACGCGTTGAGCTACTTGGGAAGATAAATGGTGGGGTATGGCAGGTCTAAGTAGGCCGATGGAAATCCTACAATGTTCTCTGGTAGGCTCTGTAAGCGTCAGAACCTACACCTGCCCTCAGTACCTTGTTGTTGAACCCTCATCACCGCAGAAGACCATCAGGTGGCAGGAAAAAAGGACCATGATTGTGCTTCATTAATTCTTCTAGAATTTGGTGTTGCATGGAAGCCACTACCTTCGGTTCAAATTAGCAGGCAGGCTCGAAGGTCGCGGCTTCCCTTTTGCCTTGACGGCAAACTTCCCGAACCTGAAGAAAAGAGCAAAATCCAACTTCAAATTCAGTTGTCCACGGGTCCCCGGAGCTACTTCTCTTTATTATGCGCGAGGCATTCCCTGCATTGCTCCCGAAATTCCGTCAACATCCAGCCAACCCAACTTGATCAAGGATATTGAATCTTCAGCTCGGCATTCTGCTTTCGGTGCTGCGATGGTGCCACTGCGACCCCCAAAACCCCCCACGATCAATACACACTCAATGGCCTATGTCGATGGCCGATCACTGCCGTCTTTCTTCCAATGTCCCTTTCGTCTTCCAAATCGTCGCATTTGAACCGATTCTACTCACCGAATCGACATTGATGTTTGCATCCACTAATTTATGCTTCAGAGGTTATTGCGGCATTTCTTCTCCTGTTTTGCTGCCCATTTCCGCGTTCGCTCGAGGTCCGCACCGTATTTGGGATTTACCAATGGCTAATGACGCTTATCGTTGGGTCTGTGTTCATCCTACCCTGAAGATATCGTCGCATTTATGTATGTTTCTGTAACACTCAGGGCTGCATACCTTTGCGTGGACGGCCCCGTCATGGAGTTTTCCGCATCTGGACCCCAATTTACGACAAACTGGATCGAATTCCAGCGGCAGGCAAAAGCGGAATAGATGCCAGGCTTGGTAAAGCTTGGTTGCTCCCACTTAAAGCAGATGCCAATGCTCTCCCGTATTGATCTCTCCCACTTCTATCTATGCCTCACTGGCTACAGCTCACTTTCGTGCATACACCACGAGCCCTCTTGTACTACCCAAGACACGGCTTTTGCAGCTTCTTTATATCGACCGCACATAGTAATCGAGCTACACTGGCGGGATCGAGCCAATCGAAGCCCTTTTACCGCCCTGAACGTGCTATTGGGAAACATCTATCACAACCCGGTGGAACTCTGAGAGATTATGACTTCAGCACTCAGCAGCATCCACATCATTCCTCCTGCGACCTGTAATTGCACTACCAAATTCTTGTACAACCTTGTGGCATCCTGTGCCTCAAGTAGCCAGGATTGCCTGATACTTTGGCAACAGCCGCGATAGTTATAAGTAAGCAGTTTGTCCCACAGAGCAGGCAGGAGTCTCGCATTTGGGGAACCCAAGTTATGAGTTGGACTCACGACCCCAAACAGTTCGGTGGCGCTAGTGACTCGACATCAACCAAGTAGTCCTACAGATCGTGTTTATTATCACTTTTCAGTCGAAGGAACGAGTCTTCGATTGGCTCAATCCGCAAGTTCGCCGTCACTTACTACCGGGCGGAGTTTCTGAATCTGTGCTATTCGCCCCCAAAGTTGCCAGCGAGGCACTTTGTGGAACCGTGACAGGGATTATTGCTGGACTTCTGTCTTACCCGCTTCCTCTATGCCTACACAAAGACTACACAAGGACTGCTGTCAGAACACTGGGCTACTTCGTTGCGATCCTTGGTCTCCTGGTTCCCTGATCAAAGTCACCTCTGACTATTGCAGACGCATTCTCGCGCGATTTGATACTCGGATCCTCTAGCGAGAGTATCGAACGCCGAACTGGCGTTCAGCCTTGTGGTATCCAGCCTCACCAAGTAGCACAAGCCTTTGCAGCCGGCCTGAGACGATGCTTGTGTCATACTGTGTCGTTTTCAACGTGGCGAAGTAAGTCAAGTCGCAGCGAGCATGCTGACTCTCTGCATTAATGGTATATGGCATGATGCCGGGCTGACTCCGTCCCAGGTCTACTGGCACTATCAAGTAGGCCACAATCTATTAACACGCCTTGCCCGCTAATATTCCATAACCACCACAGCCAAAAACAATGCCTGGGCTCAATACTACATCGGTTCTACACCCGGGGACTTCACGACCCGAAATCGGAATCATTCGTGATCAGCAGTCGTGTCTTCCCTTGACAAGGATACTCGACGACAATGATCATGTGCTCCTTTTAACACCAGTCGTGGTACCATTTCGACCAGAGTTCGACAAAGGAGGCGATCATTTCGAGCCGTTGGGCCGGGCCATCAGTATGAGACACCCGCCGGTGTACCACGTGCCATATAATTGTCGCAATGGCATCACGGAAACGCACGTACCTTTTATTAGACGCGCCAGAGTAATCATATTCGTTATATCGGGAGCGGCGGCTGCTGGGCAGCCTTCGCAACTTGATGCCGCCAATATCGCAAGGAAGATGGGTGATCATTGTCCTCAGGTAGTCGTGGCATGTCAAGATGCCCAAGCCCTGGGTCTACTGGAGGAATCATTTCCTACAGTGCTACAATTGCCCGGATATTCCCCAGAACACCTCCAAGCTGCGGCGGCTGCTCTCTTTGGCGAAACTGTCCCCCCAGCAGTTGGTACTGCGAGTGAGCAAAATTCGGCTAAGGCTCCAATCCGGTGGGATGTGGAAGAGTTGAATCCGATGTATCTCAATGCCACGCCTATACAAGAGCTATGGGCTGAGTGTCTTCCCGCTCAATTTCAGCTGGACGTTTTTGGTCTTCGTACAGTGCTTGATCGCAAGGGCTGGGCCCGACATTACGCGGTCAAAGGTTCTAGCACAGGGGAAATGGTTGGCTTTTGTGCTACGTTCGTGACGTTCTACGGCAACAGTGCCGATCAAGATCTGGTTGGGTCCCTGGCTGTACTCATCGTGAAGCCAGCATACAGAAGGCGAGGCATAGGATTGGCACTCCACAACCACGCTGTAGATGAGTTAGCTGCCACGGACAATGTGGTTCGAGTGCAGCTCGGCAGTACATTTCCTCGACTGTTTTGTGGCGTACCTGTCGACTTCGCTTCCGCAGCTTGGTTCAGGCGACGCGATTGGAAGATGGACGGCCAAAATCCGGGCAGCGGACAAGAAGTATGTGACTGGCTGTTGAGAATCCAGGACTGGCCCTCTCCAGGGGAGGCATTGCCAGACTTCAGTTTTCGACAAAGTTCGTGGCAAGAGCTAAGGACTGTCATGGAATTTATCGGGGAGGAGTCGAAGCATATTGAACAAATGGGACTACACGATCAATATTCCAGCTACCTCGAATATGAAAGCAATGATGGGGACATCATATTGGGATTGCACGGGACGGTCATCGTGGCTACAGCGATAATCTATATCCCCACTTCCGGAAATCCCAGCGCCAACGACTTGCCCTGGTCGCGCATGATAGGATCGGATGTTGGGGGTATTACCTGTATATGCGTTTCATGTAAGTATGGGAGACTCAGGGTTTCAGTTGCAGATTACTGATGCACAGAGCAGCCCAAAATCCGGCTCTTGCGAATAGCAGAGACTCCGTCATGATCAGGCTCTTAGACGCGTGTATTAGTTCGTTACGGAACCGAGGGATGCACCGCGTATTTCTTGATAGAGTCAGAGGAGGTAGCGAAGGGTTCCAGCAGTTGGGTAAAACATGTTCGCTCTGGTGACCTAGTAGTAGCTAACAGTTCGAACAGGGTTCCAGAAATGGGCAAGATACCACGATGTGTGGCGACAGTCGTGAAAACATTACTCTTGAATCTTCCAGGTTTGCCGTAGGCCTGTTCCCAGCAGGAATACAGGGCGCCGTACGTACAATGTAGGAGCATGATCATGATGTCGGAGCACGTTGTCTTCACCAACAAACACACCGTCACCATCACACGTTCGCTGTGTACTGATGAGCCAGCAATTTTCATTTAACAGTCTAGAACCAACCGCGGCAACTGTGTCACTTGTGCGTGCCGAATCTTGTGCAATACCAGAGCTTGCCCGGCAACACACGACATAGTCGAGCACGTGTTTCGTTCAAAGCTGGTACTACATTAAAGGCTAGACCAAGTCGGAGGCATATTGACAGGCAATCTTCGGGTCATGATACAGGCCCGAGGCAGGTTTTCCGATGTCGCAAGCATCACCTCACTGTCCGTCGTGGCAGACGTGGATTGGGCTGTGTTGCAAGGCAGACAGGCTATCAAGACTACGAGGCCCATGTTGAGGTACCGGCTCCAATAATGATGAAAAATGTCGCTTACACCACCAACGCGGAGCTCTCGGGGCTGAAGGGGCTTCTGCACCACTTAGGCACAGCAGGGTGCGCGCATGATCGGTTGCAAACTTGCCTCATCTCATTGTCACCAAAGACTGCTGAATGCCGGAATTTGGAGCATTCTTGGCAGACCCCCGATGGGACTAGCGGGACGTTGGGGTTTTGATAAGTTCTTGGAGGGCTCATAAGGAAGTCAAGGGCATATTCTCAAAGTGCGGTCCGTCATTTATGCAAGTGCCGACCAACCAAGATACTGCATTTCTCAAGTGGTTGGATCAGAAACAAGGAAGTTGTCCAGCAAAAATGCAGACGATTATTGATATTGGGGATTGGGGGCTAAAATGTCTTCAATGAACAATGGCCGTGCCGTATCATGGTTTGCTTATGCTGACAGGCTAGGAACTCAGATTTCAATTCCAAACACAGCGACTCCTGCCACCAAGACACATGTTGTACCTCCCACAAAGTTAGCCAATGGGCATTGGGTGTACACAGTTACAAGGACTGGACCAGCACGATATGTGTCAATTCCTCGTGTTACACTCCTCTCTCTAGTCGTTGTGATGACAACAGCCTGTTTGTTTTTCTATCAGCTGATGGGATCGATATTCCGAAGTGCATGTTCGTTCCGCCATTCCTACCATATTCCATTTATGTGCCTCGGTGGCACAGCGATGGACGACGTACACGGGCAAGGGAAAACACGGCAACAAAAACAACCGAATCCAAGGTGCCGCGCAGTAACGTGGGATGTGCGGTATGCAAGTCTCGAGTAAGCAGTGGCAGCGGGCAATGCGCGTTGGTGCCGATTGTAGCTACATGCAGACAGAAGGCGAACGGGGTAACCTTGGGGGACGGAATCAAATAATGAAAAAGCGGTTGGCATCTACATTGGTGGATGTCACTTAATAAGTTTTCTTCAGTACGTGTGTCTAACCCATCCAGCAGCAGTTCAGTAGGTCAATACAACAGGTGCTGGGCCCGTGTAAAAGCACCCTGGGGGACTGGGCGTGGACTCCAAGGCTTTTCTGACAATTACTACGTAGGAATGAATGCAACCAGACCAGCGCAGTCCGAAGCGCCTGGAGTCAGGTCCTGTCTTGCCTGGGTTCGTCGCACCGAGTCCGTTAAACCGACAGCAACAATCAGTGCTAGAGTCTTAGACCGATCGACTATCCTATCATATCTCGTAGCCATTTCCGTTCTAGGATTATGTTCGCGCGTGGTCCCAAGGGATTGGCAACGGTCGGGTCACTAGCGGGTGCTACGGTTTTTTGTTGAACCTCGAACCACAGAGCCGGGAATGTGAACGCGGTTGAGGGCTCGGCCGAGTTCACAGTTCGCTGCAAGCGGCCCAAGCACCGTATCCTAAGGCGCCGTACCCTCGCTATGCGGGCTGTCATACACTGTAAAGGGGGCGTATATCTTGGCCCGAAATTGCGTATACTGGCCTATCGGGAGAGTGTCTTTGCATGGAATTTTCTGTCAACCATGTAGCCATGATGTGGTTCATAGGGGATGGAGAATGCTGGGCTGGGCGCTGCTGATGCGTCGTGTCATGTAACACACATAGGCTTTTGCACTCCGCACGCAGTGGGTGTACTTTTGCCCAGAACGTACAGTGCTACCCTGGTCACCCTGATATATTATGACACGTACTAAAACGACCACCCCGAACGGAAACTAGCTGCGCTGGTTGGCGCGTTGTTCCCCACGTGGTTGAACATAGGACCAAGCTAACTGGGGGGTCTTAGGAACGGGCCGTAGGGGTCCAAAACGACAGCAATCAGCTCTGCGGGAAAAGATGGATGAGTACTAATGTCAGCGTAACGAGACAGCGCCGTAGGGCTACGTGCCTAGGAGTTAGGTAGCTGTGAACGAGAAGCTCACTGCCCCCCTTTAACCGGTCCTATCCGTCTGCTCGCCTATTTGCCTGTTCTCGGCATCGTTGACTCATGGGTCAGCTCCCTGATTACCACCTTACCAAGCCAGGTGTGTGCTGTTTGGCCTAGGCCGGGGCCTCGGATACGCGTGATGAGTTTTCGTCTGCATGTCAAAGGCACAACAACGTAAAAGGAAATCCTTGAAAGGACTTTGCAGCATGCATCATCTCGAAGAAACCTGGCGTAACATTGTGCATTCTTACGCATGCCGCAAGTCGCGGTTCATACTCATATCACCATGAGGTGGGAGTGCGGTGTACCCATCACTAGTTTCGTCAATCATCGAGGGCACGCGAAAGCAAAAGAACAAAAAATGAGTTGCTCCATGATGGGATCGGCAAAGCCTAAACTAGCCTGACGCTTGCCGAAGGAAGTCTTGTGTAGCCCTCCACAACGTCTAGCCTAGCGTTCTTGGCTCCCAAAATGCAAACATCTCTTCATTATCTCTGCTGCAAATCATCAAATTCACATGTCTGTAACCAGGTTGTGTGTATGTCATGCAGAGTTGTAATATTGCTACATTGTCCCGCAGAGATGACTGTGCCGACACTCTGTGAAAGACAGAAAAAATGGTGAGGCAATGTGCCAGGTTCCCTGTATATAATCTGTACAAAGTACTTGTAACAAGAACAGTCAATGAATTGTCAAGCCCTCCTCCCCCCGTTCCCAACCGTTACCTCTCCTTCGCTCTCTCTCATCCAGGATCCAGGAGTCAGGCGGGTATCCTTTGAGGGAGTTTCTCTCGCTTTTCATGGCATATCCCTCCGCAAACATCGACATTTTACGATGAGAGCGACAGATGCTGCCGCTCCCAAATTTCAGTCGATGAGCAGCAGCTCATAGGAGGGGGTAAATGCCGTGACAGAAACAAACGGGAAAAGCAAAAAACTTTTGTGGTATTCCTCCCTTATCCAGACGCCATGTCCTCATCTCCCTTCCGAACTTTTACACCTTTGCCTAACGTCGCGTACACGGTGGGGACATGACTTCCTCGGCTTGATTTCTTGATGTGTTCACTGTTGTGAGATGCCTCCTGTTGTAAGGCAGTCAATAGCGGGAAATGGTAATGCGATCGACCAAGTGCCAATTTCAGGCCCATTTAGAGAAATCGACTTGATCAACAAGGTTGTCAAGTCCATTGGCAGCATGGATCTCGGTATTCTCAGTCGGTGCCGTCGAGAGCATTGACGAGCGGTGTGAGTGCGTGTTTTGCTCGCTGTTGGTGGAGAAAAAGGTAGCCACCGATGATCTTCTCAAGCTGCTGAAGCTGTCACGAACAGTACCGCCGGGTCTATTTGGCTCCAACTGGGAGCTGCTCAGGATCGTAGACGGTCCACCACCAAGTGCCGTCCCAGGAGGGGACGGCGATAGTCCATGGGAGTGTGACGTCTTGGGGCCATATTTCTCCCTCAGGCGCTTGATCTCCCGTAGTCGATTGCGCCAGGGCGAAACATGCTCGCCGCCCTCGCGGTTGGACCAAACGAGCGAGAAGACCGACGCGTTGAGAGCCAGCAGACGGATAAAGCTGGGTAAGGCTTGCAAACTGATTATTTTTGTCTCCGAAGCGGGTGATATCTCAGGAAAGCCGGGCTTGCTCATGACTTGAACTTTGTAGAATGACTCCTTCAGATCGATCGGTGTCCTCTGCCTAGTAGCGACGAACGAAGCTCGTGATTCAGGAGTTATGACGATGTTGACGTAGTTGAAGTCTGACGGGAATGTATCGAACTTGAACGGCAGACCTGAGTCGTTGAATATGATATTGACGAAATCGTTACCAATGTGTCGCTTCTTCAAAGTACAGCCAGGGTCCCTGTCCAAATTGGTTGGCATCTGCGTGGTGACATGGAATACAATCTCAGACACGCGATCTCTCCAACAAAAGGTGAATTGTCCATCTGTGTCATACTGTCGATCCAAGCCTTGGGCATTGAACTTTGCATCCTTCAATCGCGTTAAGGTACCAAGTCCATTCAGAAAGTCCACGTAGTCGCTGCTTCCCGATACGTTGGCCAATATCTCCGACTCCTTCGTCTGGTTCTCGCCAATGTAGATGACGCCAACTTTATGGCCATCAACCGTAGAGTTGTGGTCAAACATCCGGATGGCTCTGTCAATAGCATCGTCATCAGGCAGGGGAATCGGCCGAGCTTGATCGGTGCATTGGGGCATCGAGGACAGCAGCTGGACCAGGAGGTGGCTCGGAAATACGCTGTTGCCGTGCAAGGAGTTGGCATCCCGCGAGTTGTCATTGGTGGTTCGTTCTTGATGTGCGGGAGGGGGTCTGAATGATTCGCGGATTATGTATGAAGACTTGCCAGAGGACTGTCGCTTGGTGATCTGCGCCCATCCCGTGGAAACTGCCTGCTCAATAGTGACAATGCTGTTGCCGATCAGCCAGCGCTTCTTCATAATCTCTCCGTAGCGGTCAGCCGTGAAAAGCGGGTCCGCCGCCGACTCGTCCACGTCGGCAAATGCCACTCGTTGCATGAAGTCGATGGTGATCTGGGCTTGTTCCTCCGAAGTTTGCGATCCGTCGGCATCTCCAAAAAGATTTCTCGCGATCCAGCCGACATGATTCGGGCGGTCTGGAATCTTCAGAGCCAGAAACCAGAACGTTACCACGTGGTATGCCAAGGCATAGACATACTGAGGCAAGTCGTCAAACGCGTTGGGGTGTACGGGGCCATCTGCCGGACTGGATGCGGCCGCTGTATGCGCGGCTGGGTCACTAGCCGAGCTGAACCGATATGAATGCCGCTTCTCTCTGACGAATTGCAGGTATCGGAAGCAGATGCCAAACACGATTCGATATTCATCTTCTCTGAAGTTGACGTATAGAGACGGCAGTCGAGCCAGGCAAGCCAGGAACTCTAAGATGTGCATAGCAACGTAGGGTTGAGTGACAATCTGGGCCATCTTCTGCAAAATCGTAACCAGAGCCTTGCTGGTTGACATGGGAAGCTCGTAGCAGCAGATAGAGAGTGCGTGAATGCAGCATTTGGCGCTTCGTTCCCACGTCATGCCACGGACGAAGGTATTGACCATCTCATCTTCGTCCGGCTTTTGGAAGTGCTGGTGGTAACTCATAATCATCGTCAGGGTGTGGAAAAGGCAGATGGAGACGTCAGAGCGACGAAGTCCAGAGGCACTAGGGGGCTCTAAGAAGCTGTTCATTCTAATCTGCTCGCAGAGCGTCTTCCTTAGTTCCTGCAGCTGCGGCACCGCGGTTTTGAAGATGCCGTGATTGCTCAACTGAGAGGGAAGATGTACTAGAACAAAACTGTACACTTCCCAATCGCATCCTTGTTGGAACAGATTCAGGATTGCTTCGAGCCACAAGCTGGTGGGCAGCACGACGTCCTTAGGAGCTTCCTCCCCAGACTCCGGCTTTACACCTGGCAGATGCGAATACAGTACAGGGCTGGCAACCTGGGAGGCCGGCCCGGGAAGCGCGTCTGGATCGCTTGCAAACCACATTTGCTGATATTTTGGGGCAGCGCCCTTAACGCTGCTGGTAGGCCTGCTAGGATAAATCTGACCCTGGCCGAAGGATACGCCTCGTGAAGAACCACCTGACCCACCAGCCTCTCCTCTTGAGAGCCTACCAGGATGAGCCGCTTCTTCAGCTTGCTTGCGCGCTAGAGATGCTTCCGTGCGGTAGAGCGAGGAGGCTAGGTATGCTGATTCGGTGTGAGCAGTGACGAAGATGCGGCCAGCCCAATCCGCCCTCAATCGAAACAGGAGCTTCATGGCGCTGAGGCGAGCATCGGTTTCGCTCGAGTTGGACTTGGCTATCGACACCAAGATATGGTACAGTCGGCTTGCCTTGGCTACATCGGTGTTCATGACACGCATAAAGATTTGCACGTAGCCTCGCACCACGACATTGGATGGGGTTTGGCCTGTCCATGTTGTCGCTTGGTCGGGGGGTGTTGGGTGTCCGGGGCTTTGTGCCAACACAGATGACGTTGGAGATCGGAGTCGATCAGCCGTCAAGACGCCACGAAGTGTATCAACAATGTAGCTGAACAGAGTGTATGACGCATTGTTCGCAATGCCGGCTGTGAACGATACAAGCTCTTCAAGAACCTCGATATCCGTCTCCTCGGATACGTCTGCGAGTAGGCGCTTCACGAGGTCGGGTACAAAGTCGGGTTCGACCCGTTCGTTAATGAGCTCGATCATGTCGTACACTTCTGTGACGACTTGGACAGCTCGGTGTCGAAGCGCGCTGGAACGATCGCGATTGGCAAATATTCCATTGATGACCAACTCAAGATTTGCTTCCCATTGGACGTCAGAGGGGAAGCAGCATCGACAATCCTTGAAATAATCGAGGACCAAACTGGCGGCCGAGTCGGGCAAAACCTTGTGGATTTTGGCAAAGAAGAAGATGCAGTCCTGTCGTTGCGTGAAAGCGCCGGCGGGTTCCGCCAGCAGTCGCTCAATTCGTGTGATAACCTTCGTGATTTCGGTCCTGACCACACTCGCTGTTTCTGAGCTCTCCCGCGCAATTGCAGATTTAACCGGTTCCTCAAAAATTACATTAGCCGTGACCGCACTGTTTGCACACACGGCCGCAACGTCGAGAATCCCGGACCAGTCCTCGTCGGCAATCATGGGATTAAGGTTGCCATGAGCATCGCTGAACAGCGCATTGGCCAGGCGCAGGATGTCCACATGGATCTTCCAAGCCTGCGTGGCCTTCACCACCGTGGTCAGTCCGTCAACGAGAATGGAGTATGGAATCGATGGGTAGCCCTTCTCCGTATTTTTCGATACAAGGCGGAAGAGGATTGAGAGAGCGCCCCTAACTTCTCGTACGAGTTCCTTACTCTTGTCTGCATCGGTGGGAAGAGTGTTGAGAACATCGAGCAAGATCCTGACCAGAGCTTGGCCGTTGTGCGACCTGGACAGAATGCTCAAAGTATGCCACGCAGGCTTCTGAAGGGCGGGAACGAGGCAATGGATCGAACTAAGAACCTGCACACAGTCCTTCAACTTGTCGTTTGGGATGGACCCAAAAGTCACGATGGCTTCCAGAACCGTAATGCAAGCCCTGAGATGTTCGGTGTTGCTCGTGTTCATGCATATGTTGAGAAGCGCATTGATCAAGGCCTCGCCAGCGCTGTCATCGACAACGCTGAAGTTGAACTTGATGACGTCTGTCGTCAAGGCAAACAGGCCAGCAAAATCCTTATCCTCACCCGATACAGCAGCCTTGCCCTTACTTCGAGACGCTTGTTTCTTCGCTGCACGCACGGAATCGAACTTCATGCCAAGCCACTCCGTTAGCAGTGGGAACACGTCGTAGTCGCAACCAGACAAATCGCGGCCATGATTCGTTAACGCCAATAGTGCTTCAAGCTGAAGGTAGAAATCTGCCGCATTTGCCTGGGCTGTGATTGTCTGGAAATATTCCTTGCGCTCAAGGTCGGTCGACGAGGGATGCTGCACGCAGGCAGTAAGAAGCGCCCAGCCAGCAATCCGAGTGCTACTGGCATGGGTTGGTTCGATCATATCCTTGGCCGCGTACCAGATATCAAGCACCTGCCATCCCATGTCAGTAAATCAACTTTGCATCCGTCCCTCCGGCAGATCAAGACGTACTGGATTTAGCGGGTAGTCCTTCACAGCATGGCGAAGTTGATCAGCTGCAGCGACCCGATCGCTGGTTGAACCGCTTCTAAGCTTCTCGAATGCTTCCATGTGATTCGGCGGTAAGCCTTGCGAAGCCGCGGTGGTGTCGTTGAGCTGCTCGGCGATCTGGGCGTTCATCGTGGAGCTGGTAGTTTGCATCAACGTCGGAGCTGCTTTCGTCAGCTTGGCAGCCCCAGCAAGACCCTTGAAGACACTGGCAAGTCCTCCAGTATTTCTCGAGTCCTGCGGCAACTGGGCCTCGTCTCCAGGTGAGGGAGACATGTTGTCGGTTTCCTCAGCTTGGCCTTCAACGGCCGCCTGGCCGAGGGACGCTAGGCGACGCAGCATGTCAGCAGAATTCCAATCGAGTGCTTGTGATGCTACATGGGAGGTGTTTGATGCAGCAAAAACCCTAAATTTTCAAGTGGAAGAGAGTTGCTAGAGGTGGAAGGCAGGTGAATGAGTCAAATCGGAGAGGGTGGTAGTGATGCAACCGGTAGAAGCTTCCGGGCTGGACCCACGTCTTCCGTGCCCCGGCTCCGGCCCTGACGTCCTAGTGGACGGCTTAGGACTTGAGAAGATCGTGATGCGGCCTTCCAGCAAAATGGACGCATCATAGAACAGGGTGAGTTACTGTAGAATGGGGTGTCAAGGCAGATACGGTAGGGACATCAGCTCAAACGCCAGAAAACTAAGACTTCTACTCACGGACAGGCTGGAAGTTGCATAAGGTGTGTGGAAAGCACAAGTTATGAAATATAGCGACAGATCATAAAACCTCCGTCGAGGGTAACAACCCGAGCAGCATAAGCCAAATAACGCACGCAAAGCAGAAGGCGCACTTGTCCTCTTTATTTCACTTCCTCTCACACCCTTTCCTCCACTTGGCAAGCTCCGTGGAATGCACAAATAAGTGACTGTCGGCCGGTATGCGATTCACGAGGCAAGGCTATGGTCGTCTTCGCTTCGTCGGGTGTCTGTTTGCTTGATGCGGTAGTATATTTGGGGAGGGAAGGACTATGGGACGACGGCATCAAAACAAGATAGCTATTATCTTCGGGAGGTGCATCAAATCTTGGTACGGAACAATAAATGGAGGAGAGAATGATGGATGGTCACTCCACCCAAGACCGTTTTGGTTCTTGTGCATTCGCAACATCACTTTGTCCGTAGTAGCCAATCAGAAAGCTCGATGCCTCCTTGGAGCTTGCAGCTCCCTTGAATGCGCTCAATGGTTACGCCTCAATTGCATCCAGGTCTCACATTTTAATGACACTCCTGCTATCATTCTCCAGCAGGTGACTAGTCATACCAGTATCATTGCAAAACAGGCGGTCTTTTCTTGTTTTCATGAGTTTTGACATGCATCGTTAGACAAGTCGCTACTTTTTGAGATCCAATAGATACCTCCCTTTCAATCTAGGTACTTCGAATGAAGTCCTTAAATGTACCTCAAAGTACTCAAGTATCAATAAGACGATCTCATCTGATTGTCCAATGCCAAAAGCCAGCTCGGAATAATAATGGCTCCATTGTCCGCCACAGCTTCCCAAGTTCCCCTCTATCGCCAAGCTCATATGCGGCGGTGACGCACAGGCCGCCAAATTTTTAGCGTTCCGTTGCTGTGGTTTGGGGACCATTGAAAGGCAACAAACGTCTTGAAGCTTGCTCAGATCATCGACAATTGACACTTCTTCATCGTCCACTTGCCACCACACAGACTTTCGTTAGGATCGCCCACTCGTAGCAATCATGGCTAGCGATCTTGAACGGATTGTCCAGCTGCTGGATGCCACCCTCGACCCGACCAAGCACAGAAAAGGTACAGTGAAGCTCGACGTAGCCCCACCTTGGCTGTTTCTAGCGATAGAACTTCGTACAGATCAATCCTTCGGGATGATATTTTAGACTAACCTTGGGGATCTAGCCGAGACCGCACTTAAGATTGAAGAGAAGAAGCCCAGGTTCTCTCTTCTACTTCTCCAGATCGTACACGCCGAGCAGCTACCCGTCAACACCCGACTGGCCGCGTCGCTGTGCTTCAAGAACTTCATCCGCTTCAACTACGTGGTACGTGAACCCAGCACAAAAGTAATGGACTAGCAGATTCTGACCCGAAAGCATAGGATGCCAGCGGCAACTACAAACTCCCCGCCGATGAGGTCTCGACCATCAAACAAGAGCTCATTGGGCTCATGATTGCCTGCCCGCCAACGATTCAGACACAGCTCGGAGATGCCATAAGTTTGATAGCAGACTCGGATTTCTGGGAGAGGTGGGACACACTCGTTCAGGTGCGCATAATAGGGAACTTCCACTTGTAGTGGCGATCAGGCCTGGTCTAACGCTATGAACGTAGGACCTCGTTTCGCGATTGTCGCCCGATGATGCCAAGGTGAACAACGGAGTGTTGGAAGTCGCACATTCGATCTTCCAGCGGTGGCGGCCCCTGTACCGGTCTGATGATCTCTTCATGGAGATCAACCATGTTCTCAACACATTCGCGACACCGTTTCTCAGCCTCCTGAATGTATATCAAACCCCAAAAAGCCCGTACTCGCCCATAGTCTTGCGCTGACCATGCATCGCCCCAGGCCACTGACCAACAAATCACCGCGAACGCCAACAACAAGGATGCCTTGAAACCGTACTTCGACACCCTGAGCCTGCTTGTCAAGGTTTTCTACGATCTTTCGTGTCAAGACATGCCGCCGCAATTTGAGAACAACCTGGAGCAGATCTCGACTCTACTCCACAAATACTTGACCTACGAGAACCCAATACTAGCAACAGACGATGAATCGGAAGCCGGTGTGCTAGAGAACGTCAAGGCCGACATTTGCGAGGCCCTGGAACTCTACACGAGCAAGTACGATGACGATTTCGGACGATATACGCAGGTTTTCATCACTAGTGCCTGGAACCTACTGTCATCAATCGGACCCGAGACAAAATACGACAACCTCGTGAGCAAAGCTCTTCACTTCCTGACCGCCATCGCAAGCGTTGAGCGCCATGCACAGAATTTCAACGACGAAAATGTGCTCAACTCGGTCGTGGAGAAGGTTATTCTGCCAAACGTTGCTCTGAGAGAGACGGACATCGAACTGTTTGAGGACGAGCCTATTGAATTCATCCGAAGAGACTTGGAGGGCTCGGACACCGACTCGAGACGGAGAGCAGCCACAGACTTCTTGAGAACGTTACAAGAGAAGTTCGAGCAGCTTGTCACCAACGTTGCTGGCAAGTACATCAACCACTACTTGGAGCAAGGCAAGGGCAACTGGAAAGACAAGGACACAGCCATATCCCTCTTTTTGTCAATAGCGGCGAAGGGAGCTGTCACCGCTGGCCAGGGAGTGAAGACGGTGAACTCACTCGTAAATGTAGTTGACTTCTTCCAACAGCACATCGCCAGCGATTTGATCACAGACAACGGAGTCGAACCAATTTCCAAAGTCGATGCCATCAAATACTTGTACACCTTCCGAAGTCAATTAACGAAGGAGCAATGGCAGGCTGCCTTCCAGCCCCTCATCCAAAATATGGGATCCTCCAATTACGTCGTATACACCTATGCTGCGATCGCAGTCGAGAGAGTTCTGTATCTCACTGACGATCAAGGCAACCACGTATTTTCCCGGCCCGATATCGAACCATTTGCGAAAGACCTTCTGGAGCACTTATTCAAGCTTGTGGAGAAGGAGCAGGCGCCTGCGAAGATGCAAGAGAATGAGTTCTTGATGCGGTGCATCATGCGAGTGCTCATCGTAATGAAAGAGGGTGTTATGCCTTTCGCAGACCTGGTGCTAGATCACCTGGTCAAGATCACGAATGTCATCAAGGAGAACCCAAGCAATCCCAGATTTTATTACTATCACTTCGAGGCCCTGGGTGCCCTGGTAAGGTAAGTTTATTCCTGAGTGGTCAAGCGTGGACAACCCGGTCAAGAATATGGGGCCAACCTAGAATGATGCTCGGCACTGTTAACGCCATTCCCGAGACTACACGTGAATTTTATCTGTCACTTGGAAGCATCCAAGTGACGGATGAACTACAGCTGCCGATCGTTCTTCTAGGTTGCACTATACTTGGGTCACCCAACCTTTGCCACACAAAATTGCGTCGTGCGTTGGGTCGAGAGCTGATTGAAACAGGAATGTCGCGTCATCCGGTGCAAGCACTAAATTGGAAGAACGGTTGTGGGAGCCATTCAACCAGATCCTCACGGAGGAAGTCAACGAATTCATCCCATATGTCTTCCAGCTCTTTTCTGCACTGCTCGAATCAAATCCGGCCTCCGCCCTTCCGAACCACTACAAGAGTCTTATCACCCCCTTGCTTCAGCACACACTGTGGGAAACAAGAGGTAATGTCCCTGGTTGTACAAGGTTGCTGGCGGCAATCGTTCCTCGAGCGTCCCAAGATATCGTGGCCGCCAACCAAGTCGAACCGATTCTCGGCATCTTTCAGAAACTATTGGTCGGCAAGAAAACGGAGCAAAACGCATTCGATGTTCTGGAGTCCGTGGTGATCTCCATTCCGAAGTAAGTTTCATACGTGGACAATGACTTACACATGTCTGACAAATAAATAGGACGAGCCTTGAAAAGTTCTTCACGACGATCTTGCAACTCGTTTTGAACAAGCTGGACCACAACCCTGCTGAATCGTACAAGAAACGTCTTGTACGATTCTACCATCTCATATCTGCAAATGTTGATATCGGCCTTGGTGCGGATTTCTTCGTTGCTCAGATGGACAAGGTACGAGAGGAAATGAAGGTCCAGGCAGACATATTTGTGCCCCTGTACTTGAAAACGGTTCTGCCCGTTTCTCCCCTGTTTGCCAGTCCCGTCGACCGTAAGCTAGCCGTGGTCTCTCTGACCAAGTCATTGGCCGAGACCCAGGCCTTTGGACAGCGATACCAGAAAGGTTGGCGCTTCACTTGCGAGACCCTGCTTACGATGCTCACCAACGCGCCGAAAGCAACCGGGGGCACGGGCGACGAGATCATCCGGGAGGCCGATGTAGACGATATCGGTTTTGGCTTAGGTTTCACAGCACTCAACACCTGCAAGAAACCACCACGCGACGATTTTCCCGAGGTGCAGGATGTTCCGCAATGGGTGCGGCAATACTTAACGCAGGCGAATGCGGCCAGGGGTGGCGTAATCGCAAGTTACGTGGATCGCCTGTCTGATGAAGGAAAACAGGCATTCGCGATGTACATGGGTTAAGAGACTTGTCTTGTTTGGACGTAATGATTGATACCTAGGGCAGAAGCAGAAAATTGGCGCGGTTGGCCGGAGAATAGAGTCAATGTTTTCACCATATTTTACATCTTACTGAAGAGGGCTTTACTAGATAGGGAGGTTGGTTTAACTCCATGCCGGTCGCCTCAGGACACTTGTCAACTAACTACGTAGGCGGCATGATTTGGAGGGCCAACTTGGGTTGCGAGGTAGGTTAAGTGCGTCTTCTTACAGGCAATCCTTGCTGAAAAGAAGACTTCGGGTGTACACCAGACGGCCGGTTGACAAACATTTCGGTTTAGGTATTAACAGACCCATTCCAGAAGCCCATTCCAGAAGCTGCCAGTGCGTCCGCCCATAATGGCATTCCACATACAGTGCTACGGCATCGGTAGTGGCTGTAGAACCAGGTGATTACTGCGCCAAGGATTTCCTCATGCATGCGCGATAATTATGATGTTTGATAGGGGCGGCACGGGGTTGACATGGAAGAGTGCTGATCAAGGAAGTTGCCGCTTTTTCACCAGCTCAACTCATCTTGGCAAGCACCAGCAGGTACAAAGAGCGCCTCGAAGCCCGCGGCCAGGCGGAGGCAAACTCTGTTGAATGGGGCATCGGATCATGCTATGCCGCAACTCTGCTGAAGTTGTCGAAGTTACGACTACCCGTGCCGCAACCCACTTATTTCGGACTCGCTTGAGCTCACCAACCTAGGTTGGTGTTCACCACCAAATTGGCCAGATCACCAACTTGGCCAGTTTTTTCCCTACTTTCAACTTCAACCTATCTTCATCAATTTATCAGCTTTTTCTAATCGCAATGGACTCACAGTTACAGCAAGCCGTCCTCTGTATGAGTGCTAGTATGCAAAGTCCCTCGATCAGTTAGTACGGGATAGATATACTAATATATCTAACGTACCCCACAAGCAAGTTGGCCACTTTTTCTTGGCACCGTATGAATAACTTCAATAACTTAACTAAACTAAAAAACAATAATTCAAACTAATCGGAATCCTCTTCCTCGTACGTATCTTTATCATTCTCACAAGTACGAGCATTATGTCCGGGCTCTCCGCAGATCCTACAGCGCCGTCGGCGTGGTTCGGCCGGTCTCGTACGACGACGACTTACACGTATATCATCCTGTAGCTGCTGTTCAATATCCCGTTGAGACTGTAAGTCCTGAGCGTCTCGTAAAATAAGAGATCCTCCATCTTGTAGCTGTCGATTTTTAGTCCTTCGACGACGGCTTAGCTCTTGATTAGCCTTCCGAAGTGCAGTGACCTCATCCTCAAGTAAAACTAACCGGTGCATAACAGCCGTCGCACCACGTGAAAATTGGTCAATAGCCGTAAGTATTGTCATCGGGGAGCTATTCTGATGCTGTACGATTCTGTTTTTAACGTATTCAGACTGGGATTGCGTCTCGGTTGGGTTATTTGGAGTCTTTGATTCCCAGATTAAGGGGGCGCCAGACGAGCTCCCAGGAGGTGTAGGCGTATGTAGCTTAATATTGTAACGGGGTAAGGCCGGACATCAGGGAAATAGGTTACGGGGGCTAGGGAGGGCTCCCCTGTCTTCCTTACTTCAAAAAGGGACACGGAGATAACAGGCGACTTTCAACAACTCGTCATCTTTTTCATCATCTTATTCAATCAACTTATTCAATCAACTTGACTTTTGTTTTCTATTCTAGTTAGCTAGCCCTTCAATTATGCGGTTCATTCCTACGTGCACTTAGACACTACTTTCGAAATCCAATTAATCTGCCCTTATCTTAGCCTTGACAATGACAAAAGCCTGTATCTTGCTCTGATCAGAGCAATCCAGTGCCATTGAGAGCTTCATTCGACTCCCAGAGCCAGACGTCTTGTTCTGAGAATCATTCCGACGAGAGTCTCAGAGGCACATCCGACCAACTCGCGCACCAGACTTGCAAGAGCGAAGCTCTTGCAACCAGTACCACGATCTTCGTCTGATCAGACCAACAGATCCCATCTGTTGGTACTGGAGCCGTCTGTTCAGTGTGTTAGGTGGTAGGTATATCCTACTGACCGCCTGACCCCGTTTCACTATAAGAAAGATAGAAATACAGAAAGTCCCTGTAATGCTAGAACTATATGAATACGAAGTAGGTATATCCTACTGACCGCCTGACCCCGTTTCACTACAAGAAAGATGATAGAAATACAGAAAGTCCCTGTAATGCTAGAACTATATGAATACGAAGTAGGTATATCCTACTGACCGCCTGACCCCGTTTCAATGGTGATCAGAGGGAGGCTACACAATTCGGAGGCTTCACGGCACTGAATCTCTCGTCAGATCGCGATTATTGAAGACAACCGATCAGTCGCGGAGAGGGAATGATGGAGACCCCCAAATGCTTCTGCTGAGGACACGGAAGACACGGAAGATACGGAAGCCTCGGACATAGAGTCAAGACCGACAAACTCAGAAGGGCGGGGCTCCAAAGTTTCTAGCTACGAGGCGACGATAAGGACAGCGAATGTGGGAATTCGAAGAGGAAGTACAGGCTTCCGAGAGTGCCGAAGCCACTACGGCCTTATCAACAGGATATGGATAGAGACTTGGCACACAGCTCGGCACACAGCTCTTGAACTCTTATTCAGAAGATAAGATACAGAGAGATAAGAGAGCACAGAGCACAGAGCACAGAGCAGTACAGAGCAGAGCATTAAGAAGAGAGTGACATACGACAATCTGCATCGACAAGGACAAGAGTATCAAGGGCATCGACAAGAGGATCAAGGAGATCAAGAGCATTAAGAGTATCGACAAGAGAAACAACGGCACAGGACCGAGGAATATAAGAAGAAGGAAATAGAAGCAAGAGTAGTACGGGATTGGACCCGGACACCAAGGCTTCAACACTCCTTTTCTGAAGAAAACAGAGAGACTCGGATACAGAGATGCGATAGACGATATGAGACTCAGACACAGAGATACAACTAGTACGACAGGACCCATAGGAGAATAGTTCCTACGAAAGAACAGTTTTCCAGAGCCGAGAGAGAGGCCGCACAGCGAAAGCACGGAATCTATTATTCGCCTAGGACTAATCAGACCGCTCCCGTCAAGACCACCGAGAATCCGATCAAAATGGCTCAAGTTTTTACTATACTATATATGATCCCCGATGTAGCGCAATACCCACACCTCCGCTTTGACGGCGATAACGTATCCGACTGGATTGAGCAGGTCGATCGGATCTTTGAGAGAGCTCGACTCAGTGATGCTCAAAAGATTGCCGAAATCCAGTACTGGACTAAGGACAGGACGCATCAGAAAAGGGTGGAGGACGCTATCGATCAACTTCACAGTTGGAGTGTTGCGGTAACGGCTCTGAAAAGTACCTTCGTAATCGGAGACCCCAGACAACTACGAAGTGCATACCAGCGCCTCAAAGACCTCTAGAACCAGCCTCCGCTATCGAATCCGTCGAAGATCTATACGTACTGTCTTGACCATGAGATTCTGGTTAGTGAGACGAAGGGTACTACTCGAGTCCCAAGCGACCTTGACTGTACTCGAGGCTTGTTTGAGGGAATCCACAGTCACAGCCTTGAAGACATCATAAGCAAAGCTGATATGACGCACGAAGAGATCTTCAAGATGGAGTACTCTCAAGCCCAGAAGTTGGTCCGAGGATGGGCGAGGATTAAGGTCAATCTGGATATGCACACCAAGCGAGCTGAGAGATATTTTCCGTCTGATCAGGGCAAGAGAGAGGAAAGCCAGCCAGATATAACTACTCTCACGGAGAGGCTCAGAGCCTTGCAGATACAACTGAGCCAAGTAGGTCCGTCTGATCGGAGACACCAGATAGAAGACATAAGGACTGCATACCGGCCACAGCAGCTATGGGGCTGTCAGCCACTCGTACACCAGGTCGTACACCAGGCCCAAGGAAATACGGTCAGGACTCAAGACAGCCCTCGTCAAGACAGCCCTCGTCAAGACATCTCTCGTCAAGGACAGCTGTACGACTACGAGACCAGACAACACCGTCCGTATCCGAATCGATGGGGCACGACAACCAGGAAATGTGTCTTCTGTGCTATGCCTGGCCATCTTGTCTCACAGTGCGGTATACTTGAAGATTTGAATCGCGACGGCTTTCTCCGATGGGACCCAATGGACAGAGCCTACTTCCTCGGAGGAGACTACAAAAGACAGACTGCGATTCAGGTACCGACATATATCGAGAGAAAGGCGACGCAGGAGGGCAAGTCTATCCTACGAGAGGTGTGCGACTGGGTCATGTCGAACAACCTTGATCCTCAATTCCAACGGCTTGCGGCCTATTATCTTAGACGAGACTTTGGTATTACGAAGAATGATACGAGCACTCTCCAGATTCAGAGCTCCTCTCAGCCGCCGCAAGTACAGGATAATCGACTACAGACGCCAGGACTAGTACAGCCAGAGACAGCGAAGACGAACACAGCCCTTAGTCCCGACATCCGATCAGCCGACCTTGTAGTTACCAAGATCCTCACTAGGTCGATAGTCGAAGATTTGGACAGCACGACAGTTGAACCGTTTTTGCAGCCGTCTGATTAGACGAAGAGGAACGAGACTGCTGATACTAAGAGGACCACCGCTGTGGACGAGGCTACCGTCGATAAGAGGACTGCCGCTGCTAAGAGGATTGATACGAGCAGTCAGACAGTCCTACTATTCGGTCTGGAAGTATACTACACTTCTCGGAGGAGCTTGTCAAGGAAAAAGATTCGGAAGCTACTAAAGAGGACGAGGAAGATACCGGACAGCCAGGCAGAATCGAGAGAGGCGGACTTTGAGGACCTTGTTACTCCGTCCTGCGACTTTGACTGGCAGGAAGATAAGTGGAAAAAGAAGTGCGTCCTGGGGAGGAAAGAAAAGAGGAGAGAGAGTCCTGGGGAGGAAAGAGGAGAAGTACGTTCTGGGGAGGAGAGAATATTTCAGTCAGATGACAAGGCTACGAGAGAAAGACTGGTGCGTAGGACACAGGATTCGGACACAAGTCGTCTGATCAGACTATCAAACCCCCCTTCCCCCCCCCCTCCAAATTTTTTTTCTTTCTCGAAAGACACCGCTGCTATGATTAGAGGAAGACCATTGCCTTACCCTTTATTTTATATAGGTTCGACTGTCTCTGGGGACAGAGACGAACCTATAGGGGAGGTGTGTAACGGGGTAAGGCCGGACATCAGGGAAATAGGTTACGGGGCTAGGAGAAAGTTTATTTTCTCTTCTTTAAAAGGCACAGAGGCAGAGTAGGACACGAGTCCCTCATCTTCACGCATCATCATCTTCATCTTCATATCACATCTCCTTCTTATCTATATCTTCACCTTCGCTTTTCAGTCAGTTATTTAGTTATTTTAGTTATTCAGCTTATCTTTACGTTCAAGATCCTACTATTACGATACGAGTATCAGAGGCATATCCGACTAACTCACGCACCAGACGTGTAAGAGCTTCGCTGTTATAACCAGTACCACGATCTTCGTCTGATAAGATCAACAGATGGGATATGTTGGTACTGGAGCCGTCTGTTCAGTGTGTTAGGTGGTAGGTATATCCTACTGACCGCCTGACCCCGTTTGAGCATCACGAAGGATTACGCCGAGCAGCTAAAAAGACATTTTTTGATACCGCGAAGGAAGCTAGAAGACGTCGATTAGCAGGCGGATTCAAGCCTACAGATGTCTTCGAGATAGGTCTTACTTAGCAGTTATTACGTAGGTTCTAATTAAAGGTTGAAATCCGTCAAAAAACTGGCCAAGTTGGTGATCTGGCCAATTTGGTGGTAAGCACCAACTGAGGTCAGTGAGCACGGCGGCAGTTCCAGGACCAAGACGCCGAGCTCAAGCGAATCCGAAATAAGTGGGGTGTGGCACGGGTAATCATGCTTCCTTCAGGACCAGGTTCCCGCAGGTGATTACGCGGACCGAATACATGTCTTTTGGCCGGCCAGCTGCCGGTGCCGCCGCTGCTGAAGACGAGCCTGAGGTTCTCGCCATTGTCCATTATACCTTATGGAAGGAGCTACTCCACTCACATCTCAATCGCCAGGCTCAGTTCAGGCCAGCTGGGTTGGAACTCCTGGTACTTAGAACTAAGCACTAACGGTTAACTCAGGGCCCAGTCATTCCCGCTGAACAGATCCTACTCATGTAACTCCGCCCTTGATGTTAGATGGCTGAATTCATGCCTTTGGAAATATATGTATATGTATGTTGCAGTAACTTATATACAAAGATTAGACGCTGAGTTGGCCATCTTGATATATCATCCGACTTATTCCCTGTGCGTTTTTCTCTACTTCAGTCGCCAGTACATCAAAAGTCGGGTTGGTCATGCCATCTATGTCTCGCATATTCGGCCAGGGCTTGGTCCCAAGTCTTGCTGCCATCTCTGCGGTCTCAGCTACGGCTCTCAACTCGCGTCAAACAGATGGTGTCGATGTCACTTATTAAGAGGTGAGCTTCAGACGGTCAAAAATAAGCACGGTATTCAACCTACACCGTACCCACAGCCCGGGATCTGCGAGACAACCGCTGGAATCAAGCCATACAGCGGCTTCGTCACTCTGCCTTACACCAACCTCCAACCTTACTCGCAAGAAACCTTCTGGTTCTTCGAGTCACGCAACGCACCCGAGGATGCGCCCCTCGCTATCTGGCTACAGGGCGGCCCAGGAAACGCCTCCGCCAACCAAGCTCTAAGAGAAAACGGTCTCTGTCTGGTGCAGGCGGACTCGAACTCGACAGTTTGAACCCATGGTCCTGGAATAGCAACCTGAATGTATTGTATATCGATCAGCCGGCGAGACAGGGTTCAGCTACGATGAGGTCACGGAGGGGTTCATGGATATGATCTCGGCCGCTGTATATCCTGGCGATACATGGACGGGCCCCCTGAACTGGATGGCTGCTGACGGGAATTTCCCAAGTCAGAATGAGACCAAGGTCACTCTACGACGGCGGCGGCGGCGGAGGCTATTTGGGAGTTCTTGCAGGTTTGGATGTTAAGAGTATGTCACGGCGTAAGAAGTTCCCTTGGTACTAAATCGAATTCGAGGTTCAAGCAATACTGTCGGGACAAAGTTAGCTTTGGGCCTCAATCATAGCGAGTATTCACAGAAAACCCCAATTTCATAATTAAGATGTTAGCACATGAAAAGCGATGTGAGTTTGGGACTTTTCTTGTAATATTGAATACTTTTGAATTAGCATTTTTTTATTTGGGGTTGGGGTTGGGGTTGGGGGTTGGTAAACGTATTGACCGTATTTCTCGGCTTGATCCAGTCAAACTGGGCCAAGTAATTATGGAACTTATTTATATTATGCGGCGTAGCAAAGTTATTACGCTTATAGTTGAGTTTTCTGCTAACTTTGGTCTTCACGGCGATATTTCGGGTGAAACCTCTTCAGCCAGCTCTTCCAAAGCAAACCTTAACGGCCGAGCAAACTTACAGGCCACAAATCATGTTCCCATAGCCAGGGGCATAGCCGAGTTATTCCTGGCATAAAATCTCTGTACAAATGAAATAACATTTTCCTGCTCTGGTGATTTGTGCTTACCCTGATCAACTTGATAACGCGATTTGCTTTCACATTGCAATATTAACTGCGGAATTCCGTACAAATTGGGCCGCTTTTCGTAGTGATATACCCCTGTATAGCAGAGGGCATCCTGAACGTCATCTTCGGTATTTTCGGCTCTAGGCCGGCTATGGGATAGCGCCATAGCTTCTAGTTGCCCGTATTGTAGTTAGGATGGGCTAGACATACATTGTTCTAACATATGCATACACAAATTTGGTGCGGGGTTGTTAGGCTCCGACATTGTGAAAAGTTGAATTATTGGCTATTCAGCCAAGCTACTAAAATTCAATAGCTGGATAGAGCCTCGAACATTCTAGAGAAGAACTCCACCACGATCAAGTTTCCGTCACTGGCTGTTGAATGGCATATATGTGAACATATAATCTTGTGGCGTGAAAAGTGTCCAATTGAGTGTTGGTTTGGTGTGGTCTGGTCAAAAGGACCGTAGATTCGAAATCGGAGTATATTGTACATCCGACCGCCAACTCTTTCTTCTCGGTGGGAATTCACGATAGGGGCAAGAGATGAAGGGGTACTGTATTGTTGTTGTATTTGAGTCGTGTACCTTGAAGTTGTACGCCTGTAAATACCTCAGTGTTTATGCACCGTCTCTAGACTTTCTACACTGAGCGCATGGAATTGACAGGCTGTTCTGGAGTTGTCTGATGCTTATAGTGTAATTATTACAGAGTCCTGAGATGACGTATATCCTGTTGGCCCGTTCCAAGTATAAGTATTTATTGCCATATCTCTTTAAAACCACTTAGAGACGGTTTGGCTATAACCCGCACCAAACCGTTGACGTACATGTTACATAGTATGGCAGTCCACAGCCAACAAATTTCCCGAGAATAGACAGCTATATTATAGCACCTGCCATCTGACGTTGTATTAGGGATGGCACTAAACGGGCCGTGGTCTTAGGCCAGACAAATATACAGCTACTACCGGCGCAAATATGACTTGGCTGAAAAGTAAGTTAGCTTACCAAATTTCATCAACCAGGAATACATAATAACGGAAAAGTCCCTGTTCGGAGTGTCAAAGGCACTCTTGAGCTATCCATATGTATCCGCATGATCACGTAAAGCAGAGCTGGTAACTTATACTTGGGTCGCACATCGAGAAGGGTCCGAGGCAGCGAACCAGGTCCAAGAGAGCACACAGCTGGAAGCGTGTGGGGCAGCATATTGACCCTGTAGGATATGAAGGAGAGTGGAATGGGCCTGACGGATCAAGCACCAACCCCATCAAGAAAAGAGCTCGCTTAGGTCTCAATCCGAGATGTTCCCACTTCCCTCCATTTTTACTACGTACGCGTACGCACATTTAGTTCATGTAGCTGAAAACGTACGTATCAACCTCGACTTGTAACTCCTGGCAACGCGTCACCTAATCCTGAGGTGACGCCCACAACTGTGGCCGAGGAACACGGCTGGAATGCCCAATCGAGAAACGCCTACCATGCAACCAACCAGCCAACCAACCAACAGTCTCCTACCCGAAATAGAACATTATCGCAACCGACATTCCGAACTCGGACCCCAACTCCAACTCCAGCTTCAACTCCGGTATCACACGATTGGTTGGAAACCTCAACGAAGTCAATAGTCAGTCACGAACTCCCCTGCCAACTAGATCTCCCGAGGTTCAGATGAGAGGCCAGTCCGCAAGCCTAAACCGCATTGGCACTCCAGTCCTGCCTGTCGCCGGGCATAGCTACTTGATTTGGATTAGGAAACCTGTTTTGATTTCTAGGTTGCCCTGATGATTTGCACTCGCAGTGGCATTACTCCTGACGTACCTGGGGGGGCTGAAGGTATTTTCACAGATCGACGGTGGCAGCGATACGAGCGGATAAGTCGATTCATGAGAAAGTGCCGAGCAGGCCGGATCGACCCTCGCCATTGCCAACCACTACCGGCAGCGAATTTCCCTGTTACTCCATTTTTTTCGGCGAGTTGGCGGGGGAGATTAGATTGCAGAAGACGAACCATCCCGACTGGTCGATTGCATTGCGAAAATGACCTACGTAATTTGCAATTGTATGTTGACACTCCGTTGTAACGGGTTCTGGCACGGTTTGATCAAGGGGACTGATTGTGCTACACGTATCCATTGTACTTGAGAAAAGACCCCACAAATGTTAAAACGTACCCGTACAGCAACATTGTTCTCAGCAAGCTTCTGTAGTATCCTTCCGTTCCGCTCGTTCTCCGCGATTTGCTTGCTTGCCAAAAAGTTATGCAAATTGGGGATGATTGGACCCCCAGTGGGTAGACGCCGTGCGGAGTTTTCTTAAGTTTCGGGAGCAGCCCGCATGATACCTAACTCAGAAACTCCTCTGTGGAGTGGATAGCACTCGTATGTAAGTAGATATGGGGCTGCCCTTGTTTTCTGATTCATATGCAGGTGCAGGTGCCTGTCTGGGGAATTCCAGGTTAATGACAATTATATTGTAACGCGCTATTGAGACATGGATGTCCTCAGCTGTCAGTGTATCAGATTCTCGGGCCTGTCAGGGAGAGGCAGTCACTGCATATTCTCTCTCTTGCGTTGAGGCCCCCAGTGTCACATTGCTGCGTGACACGACCAACGTCAATCTTCCTTCCCGCCCGTAGTCAGACATTTCTGTGGTGGTATGGAAAACAGGTAGCGGCCCTTGCAATAAACGGAAAAAAGGGTTGCATTGATGATGATGGTGTTTGCGAGCTTTGCGTAATAATACTACCCATCAACCAGCCCACGGTCTGCCGCATCTAGGAACGAGAGAACGACCCCAAGTTGCCGCGGGACTTTGGAAATGCTATCGCCTGGGATGATGAATAATATGGGGGTAACCGGCTGGGAAATGTTTCAGAGCAGTAACCTGAATCTCGGTTGGTTGGTTTCTGGTTGCGAGATAAGACATCCTTCGGGTTATTATTCGCGGGATGTGGTGGTTGCGTGGTGACAACACCGGCAGCCAAATGTCGTTTTGGAGGGGGGGAAGAGGGGGGGGGGTTCGTCCCAATTCATCACAGAGACGCGGGGAATTCATATCACACATGCAAGGCCTGGCCGAATGACAGTTAGCCCTGGAGATAAAGCGGGAGACAGTAACCTGCATAGGCTGATATAGGCTTAACATGCAGTATCCCTGGCCTTAATAACCTGCTCCGGGTACGGCCGCCATGACCAACCCGGACTTCACTCCAACGTAGGAGAACGTATTCGTAGTCTGGTTCATTCCGTCTTCCGAAAGTGCTCAGAGAATGTTTTGAATTCAATAGGGAATAATCATATTGGGGAGCTACGGTCCAGACGTAGAAACAAGAGGGAGGAAAAAGAAAAAGTCACTTCTTGTGTAATGAAGCTGAGAGTCGCATTAAGGTAAGACCCATCTGGTAAGGAATTCCTCAGTCCTTCCAGTCCTTCTAGCGTTCTTGGGATTCTAGAACGATATGTTCAGTGCAAGTGTGTCCCCTAATGCAGGGGCTAGCACACGACCGCTGCTGTACCCTTAACTTTGGCTGAAGGACTAAAAGGGATTAAGACGCTAGCAAGGAGAGTCTGTAACCATTTTAGGCAAGGAGGGATGACAATTGTGCATTGCAGAAGCACTAGCTTCCAATATGAGATTTATTAGAAGCAAAGGTGAAGTCGTCAGTCGCTTCGAGACATTTGGACCCAGAGTTATAATGTTGGTTGGTTGGCTAGTCGCTGGGAGTTGCTGGCATTCCAACCGATTATGCAAGGACAGAGATTTCCAATCTCTGCGCACTTGCACAACTGACGTCGTTCTATTTTCATATCTGGGTGTTGGTAAGGGAGTAGGAAGTGGTCGCGACACGAGCATTCGTCCGGCTTTCGGCTTTCACTCATTGCCGTCCTTCAAGACTGAAGAGAGGTAACTGGGGAACGGGGCGGGGGGAGCTGAAATGCTGCTCCAATGGGTTCATTCTTATCCATGACATACGTTGTTGTGCAAGTGGATGGGTAAAAGAATCTCCAAGGTAGGGTAACCCCAGATGATCTAGGTGTAAGTACAAGTTGGACTGTCCGAGAGCGGGGTCTCAACCCACAGTCTCACAACCTTGAGAGGCCCATGAGAGGCCCCATGACTGAATAGCAAATATCGATTGGACATCTGCAGTGACAATTATGAAAAGCCAAAAAGGCTTCAAACAAACTTTGGCAAATCAACAATTAGACGTGCGTCCGACAGCGGCATCGTAGCCGTCGCAGTGCATACAACGGCGAGCCGCCGTTCGGCCGGGAGGAGTATGACAATCCGCCGACTTTCCAGGGAAACACTGGGTTATCGCACGAAGGCACTAGGGGCTCGGGGGCTGTGCCGCATGACCACATGGCGAGCGTCCAGCGTGACCTTCGTGGCTTTTTTTTGTTGTTGCAACCACACGATGCGCTCGTGTAGTTTCCTTACTACTTGCATTTTGCCAACACGCCACCGTTCCAGGGACATTGACCAAAATGTCAGAGAAAACTTCAACCTTCCCCGCCCCCCCAAAGGCCCTAAAACAAGACCGCTTCTGTCGAACTGACAACAACGAGAGACCGCTCTTTGGGCAAAATGACTAGAGTGCCGGTGGAGCTGCTCGTTGTCACGAACACTCGATTAATGTCAAACAGAGTGAGGCTAAAACGCCTATGTACACCACTCCAGGCATGCAAATTGTTAGCGGATGGTATACCCCATTTTAAGCGACTGATCAACGCAGACAAATTGTGTGAGAGGTCAAGTACTGGTTGACTCGGACAAGGTCACTTCAAACGATTGGAAGACCAAGTAATGTGGGGGTTGTATTACGCTAACATGCCTAGAGGGGTGTAGCACCAGGACCCGTGCAAAGTTGAGTTACCCCCTGATCCTTGCTGGGATCGCTCTCCAGAATGTCGGTTATCTCCCGCCGCCATGGTAAAGTATGTGAGATCAGATGACGACCGTTCGCGACACTGATGAACCAAATGGAACTTGTACTTGGCTCAAATGAGCGCCCCTCACAAATATGTATCAGGTTGCAGATTGGTTCAAAAGAAATATGCTGCGGCAACTGGGGTGTTGGGAGCTGATATCATAAGAGATAGGCTGAAGGGGCATCTCGCTGATGATTCCTCTTTCACTAGTTGTCCCTGAATGATGAGCTGCGCATCACCTGCATTATATTATGCATAGGCAAGTTCTAATGTGCTTCCGTTCATGCACTGAATGCGGACCTAAAAGGGCGCGATGAGACGCTGGTTGGCAAGATTCCGCAATTATTGGTCCCCACAGGCCCGCTGAGATAGTTACGTGAAGAAAGGACCAACCACATGGCCATCGGGACGCAACGCAAAAGGTCAGCAAACCATGCGGTCAGTCGATCGTGACATTGGGGACCCAGAATTAAACCCTCATCTAGAAGTCTTCCAAAGGAACGGGGCCCTTCCAATGAGACGCGACCAAGGTTTGGCCATCCATGCAAGTTTGAAGGCTGTGGTGTCTTGGACCGAACCGAACTCCAGAAAAGGGCCGCTGGTTAATCGTGGATCTTTGTCTATGGAATGTGAATCGCACAACAGTTGTTGGGACATGGGAAGAAACTGGCGGTGTCCCCTTTTTTTCTTCCTCCTCGTTCAAGATCGTGGTGGAGTTGCGAGTCGACGGCCGACCGTTACCTCTCCACATTCTGAGGAAGCCAGAAAGTCCACGCCGCTCGCTCCAGCCTTCGAGCTACTCTTAGTCTCTTGTGTGGCGTACTAAGAGTGTGTAAGAGTCCCCCAAAATGCCCCTCTCAGACGTTGCGACTCGACGCTCTGCTAGCGACTCGGACGATGAGGTGGTATGCAGATGGTACTTAGCGAGCTGGTCGTCATGCCTTTCTAGAGATGAACAGAGATGGTGTGACATGGCCATACTAAAACCTATCACTTGATGAGCGGCATCGAGCACGATACGAACCATCGATTCCCGGATTCCTGTGCTTTGTGCCTGCCCTGTGCCTGTGCGGCGTCCACCGCCTGTGCTGTGCCCGGACCTGGTACCTTACTTTAAAGGTACTCTGAAACCGTGCAACCATCACATAATGCCCTGGTTAACCGGAGTTGGTAGCTGGGGGTGCCTTTGGAGAGGGGTTTTTTTATTTTATTTCTCTTTTTTCCCGCCCTGAGACAATGGGAGATGCAAGTGGCAGGCACTTTCCAGACGGACTGGTGGGTGGAGGTACACCTAGTCCCGCCTAGGCAGGTTTGTGCCGCTAGTACATATTCCACTACGCCCGACCCGGTAGATACTTCTAGCCGTAGCACGTCGCATCCTTGCTTTTCGCCCTTGCCCTGGTCCGCAGAACCCCTAGTGGACTGCATTTGACGGACTCTACTCGAACCTTTTTTCTACGCAGAAGGATGGTACTTTAGTAGATTCTCGAAAGTCTTTAATCTCGTTCGTGTCCGGTTTTTGCCAGCAGCTCCGTGGGTTGTCTTTTTTTTGGTGTTTTTTTCGCATTAGTTGGCCTTTTCCTCTCGCTGCGCGTTGCAACTCCATCCCACTGTTTGACTTTCTTCAAGGAGGCGTCGGGAGAACCCGAATCCCTTTCGGTTTATTTTCTATTTTTACTGGCTCGTCAGGGTGGATGCTTGATTTTGTGCCTTCGCCACGGAGAAAGACAGCGTCTTGATCTTCTCTCGTCTAGAAGCGAGTATGTCTCTTTAATATTAATGACCCAAGTGCAATCCCCTGCGAACCCGTCGCTGCCGCGCGCGACATCCTCTCGTCGTCTCCGGCTCCCTCGACGCCGCCTTCGGCACAACCATAGCCTCAACAACAAACGGCACATTTTACCATGGAGGGCATCTTATACGTACCACCAGATCGGGGCACGATTATTGGACGGGCAGTCTGGAAGGTACAGATCTCCACTGATACTCTCGGTGGTTCTTTTTCTGGCAGCTAATACTTTTGTCTAGCAACGATACGTCGTCGTTGGAAGCCCCCAGCGAGATGTTTACCAACCGAATCTCAGCCTCTCACAAGTGCTCTCGACAAGTCGGATCAAGGAGTCCAAGGGCCGAGACTCAAAACCCCAAAATAAACCACCACCAGATGCCGTCTATCTTTCAATCT
The DNA here is from genome assembly GCF_002105095.1 of Pseudomassariella vexata. NCBI lineage: Eukaryota > Fungi > Ascomycota > Sordariomycetes > Amphisphaeriales > Pseudomassariaceae > Pseudomassariella > Pseudomassariella vexata. The sequence continues at coordinate 889,134 of NW_024467956.1, read as the reverse complement.
ATAAGTCAAAGGTGCGGCGCCACTACGGCCTATTGTGGGGTACATTCTGAATTCTGACCAGACTTAGGACGATTGGGAACCTGTTCAACAACACTCAATGGCTTCCATTACAGAGTGCCATGTGCAGATGATAGCACATCGCAAGCAGGGCCCAGTCCTGCCGACATTGATCATTCAAGTTTCCCCGGATCCAGCGACGGATAAGCTACGAAAACGAAGATCGAGTCGGACGGCCGGGTTGACGACGACAAAGGATTCTGGGCCTATCACATTATGGTTTCGTACTGGCGACGACCACCAGTATACGTTGCAGGATTGGGCTCGTTATATATGCTCCATGATACAGCCCGGGATCCCAGACACGCTTCCAATGAGCCCCATTTCGCCGACATCTCCGACATTTGTCAACCCATTCTCCCCTCGTGAGCGGAAGGCGCAGGACAACTTCCAACGACCGTCAAGTGGAAATGCTGAAAATCGGCGTTCGGCGAGCCAAAAAATGGGAAAGAATGGCCGTGAACGGCCAAAGACGTTTACATCCGAGTCGATGAGCTTGCGGTCGCGAAAAAGTGATGTTTCTTCGTCACAAGCTAGTTCCACGAACCCCCCTGTGGGGAATTACATGATGAATGGTCAGCATTACACAACAGTCCTGCCCACGGATCTTCCCTCGCCCGCTACTACGGTCAACGAGTACCAAGGCGAATATATGCTTGGCTGGACTTCGGCACAGGGACGGTCTTCAACATTGAACTCGCCCATAAGAACAAGGGAAAGTGTTGGTGCTCAAGGCCCGGCCCAACTTTTTCTCGAGTCTGGCTCTTCCCCGGCACCACGGGAGACGATCCTGGATAGAGCATTCCAGTTGAGATGCATACCTGGCTCGGACCGGGAAGTGCCTGGGGAAGAAAAACTGAGCTCGCTCGCTCGATTCGATGCCTTGATGCGCGAGACCGAGGAACGCCGCATGCAAGAGAGGCAAGAGACCGTTGTGCATGCAATGACTACATGGGATGAGGATGTGTACTCGCAGGAAGACGATTTTGATGAGGAAGTGGACGACGATACCGACGACGACGCATTTGAGCAGGATGTATCAGAGGGCCGGTCCAGGAAGGCACTGCCTTTCGTCTCGAATCGACACAGCTCACACACAGGCAAAACCTCTATGAACTACCACACCGATGCGTACCAGTTGAACGGCGCGCCTGGAACCCCACGACCTCATACCGCTCACTCGAAGATGAGGCCAAGTACACAGCGCACCAGTAGCCAACAGCACTTCAGCCTACCGTCTTCGGAAACGGTGTCCTCCAACAGCAAAGGATCCGAAGAAAGCACCATGCTACGACCACATCATGAGAAACGACACTCGACATCCAGCGTCAAGAGACTCAGCTTCAACGAATTCACCAAGCGACTAAGCAGCACAAGCAGCTTGCTGCTTGTGCAAACAAATGCCAGCGCCACCAGCACCGGCAGCGGTGAGATCGAGATGGCTCAGCAAACTGCTTTGAGAAGCGCGAATCTGCGATCCACATCGAAGCTCTCTCACGATGCTGACCACGAGGACTCCTGTGCCTGGCGAGGAAGTGTGGGTGTCTTCGGGGGTGGCAGTGGCTTCATATGACCAATCTTGCGACAAACCAAACCTACCGACAACCCTCTTTTACTTCACTTCGCCCTCCTCCTCACTTATCCTTATCCCCTCTATCCTACTCATTACCCAGAACGGAACCACACGATTGTCAAACATCGCTTTTTTGCTGTATGATTACAAGAAACATTTCGTATTGCCGTCATGACCTGTTACGATGATTGCAGATTATGCCTGGAGGTGGCATCGGCGTTATGATTTCCATAAGAGGATGGCTGAGATTGGTCCCATGCATATTACCAGCGGCTTGTTAAGGTGGCTGTCAATCTGAGCGCAAGGCGGCTTTTCTTGTTTTACCATTTCCTGAAATTATTCACATGTTTCTATGACCCTAGAGAGCCAAATTCCTGATATCCGACCGTTTTGATTTATCCGACACGTTTCAAGGAGAGCCAATTTGCCATCATATCAAATATACCAAATATCATCTGTCTCAAAATTTATGTTTCAGCATTGTGACAATTTTGACTTGTCGTAATCGTCTGACCGACGGTCTGTTTCAACCTCGGGAGGATCTGATCAGCGGTCGGGTTCAGACCACACAATTGTAGCAGGGGTGTATTCGTCATATTAAAGGGGCTAGCTAGCTTACCTGAGTGATCACTCTAGTCATGATTTTCATTACAATGAGCCTCATTTCCACTTTGTAGCCGAACCGAAAGCACTTCTCCGTGCTTGGCAGACTTTCATACTCCGCCGCTCGGGACACAGACTCCGATGCGTTTACATCATTGTGGAAGATATTTTCGAGCCGTGGAGATGGGGACGGGGTTGAGAGTCAGAGATATCTTTCGATTTGGCGATGCGAGGGATATCGGAGATGAAGGATTGAGTTTACTCTGTTCCGTGCCTCGTAAATGGCTTTGGACCCCACCGGCAATATTGGTCCTGTATACGTTGTGTCTATCCGTGAGTGTCAAAAGACGCTGAAATTCCATGGATACTTCCATCGACTGTCCAATTAAACGCGGCCCTTCGACCGATCCTAAAGTCACGTTGTAGTCACATCTCTCATCCGTCATCTAGGCGTCATCTCCACTCTTTGGGAAGGCAGGCCTACTCGTAGCTCCCTGGGTAAGTAGCCTGTGGAGTCTGATCAAGCGGAGGATAGACTAAACGGTGCATCGAGGGGGTAGACTGAAATAACATGGGCATGGCACGGCATTCTAGTGGTAGTACTCGTATGCGGGAATCACTCGGCTATTCTACTGCCTCGGTGCGCTGTTCATTATGTATGGGCCTCCCGTTGCTGAATTTGTGTTGGAACACTAGGCGCAACAGAAAGTGTGGGCAATACAGGCAAGAGAGCTGTATTGGTGATGATGATAACCAACTCCCAGCAGTCTGCAGCTGCGGAAGGGCTATCTATGGGGAGTTAGCCCAGCGCTACACCCAGTATACACGCAGTGTCCCTGGGCCAACGCGACAGAAAGGAAGTTTATCCGTGTTCATGTACAGCCTTTGATCGCAAGGGCTGTCAAGGTCAACCGTTTAGGACCGTCACCAATGAACGAGGGGTAGTATATTCGTCCATTGCCAGGACCAATATTAGTCGAGTCAAATTGGCCGAGGTTCGAAGTAACGAAAATACCACTACACATCCCGTGCAGCCATGTTCAAGTTCAAACCTCGATTGATGCTCACCATAATCTAATCCATGCAAGAGGGGTTTTGATTGATATCCCATGCCAGTAATCTCACAAAATGACCTTCGACGCCAGTCCGACCAGAGCCACGCAATCCCGATAGCCCGTGTACCCATAACACGACAAATACTCATTCATCATCAGTCATCTCCATGGGTCCTTCATCTACTTGGGCGCTCCTCATTATTCTTTGGTTCCCCAGGACACCTTTTCCCTTCCTCCTCCCTTCCTGCATGACCGACGGGCTCCTCATCCGTCCCCCTGCCTTCTTCACCCTCATGATAACGCCGTCCAGGTCATCCATGGCGGCGCCCTCCCCTTCAGTCATGGGAAGCTGCATGCCGGCCGTCTCCGCGAGGGCCTTGTGTAGCAGTTCCGTCGCAATGGGATCTTGTGGGTTGATGGCTAGTGCCTGGTGCAACAGGACCGCAGCCTCGTCGGGCTGTCCCAGCTCCATCAGGATGAGGCTCTTCGCGGAGAAGACCGCTACGTCTTTGCCACCCAGTCGTAGAACCTCGTCGAACTGATCCAATGCCTCTTGATATTTCTTGCCGCGGCGGTAGGCATGCGCTAGGTTCGTACGTGCTGCCAGCCAGGCGGATGGTTCGGAATCTATGTCCTCCGCGACCTCGAGAGCTTTGAGAAACAACTTTGCTGCATCGTTGGGCCGGTCTTGATGGTAGTATACGACGCCCATCTCGTTCAGGAGCAGAGGATCCGTCTTGCAGAGACCATATGCAGTTTTGAGAAATTCGTCTGCTAGTGTCATGTTGTTGAGTGCGTGGTTCTGCATGCCCAGGAACACCTGTGGTAAATGTGTGCCCATGAACAGGCGTGCGGCTGTCGAGTAGGCGGAGATGGCCTGGTCGTGCTCTCCTTCGGCGGCAAAGGTATGCGCGAAGCCGATCCAGGCTGGGCCGAAATGAGCGTCCATCATACTAGCCTTGCTGAAGTAACGACGAGCTTCTGCAATCTTGTCGATGACAAAATAGTATATCCCCACGGCGAGCCATGTGCAGGGTTCTTCCGGGTGGCTGTCCGCCAAATCGTGCGCAACTAGAAAGAGCACATTCTTCATTCTGAGCTCGTACAGGCAAGCTAAGTGAACAGGATATATGCTAAAATTGTACTTGTCCTCCTGGAGGATGGATTCCGTTATGGCAAGAGCATCTTTGTACCTGCATTGTGTATATAGTAAGTCCGCTCGAGCAAGGAGCAGGTCCGGGTTAGCAGCAAGCTTGTAGTGTGTCGAAAGTGTCTCACAGGCAGTCGTAAAAGCATCCGGGTTCCGGTACTTGGACAGTCTGGTGGTGTACAACATCTTGGTAAACTCGGCCGCTTCTTGTGACGAAGATGGATCCCCGGACACGGAGATGGCGTCAAAGTCTAGCGACTCGAGGAACTGCCACTCCTCATCGGGTGACATGAGGGAGTTCTTCATGAGCTGCTGGAAAGCCTCGAAGCACTGCACGTCTATCCGGACGGCATCTTTGTAGCATTCTTTGGCGCGGTCGAAGGCGTTCTGCTTAGCGTAGCATATCCCTCGCAGAAAACACATGGCGGCCTCGAAGCGCCTGTTAGCTGCCTCTTCCTCCGAAGCATCGTCTCTGTGGTCCAGCCTTGCCGCGGCTTTGCCGTGCCCTGAAGCTGCAGCCCGTCCACTCGTGTGTTGCGCCTTTCGCTTGTTGGCAACGTTCGAGATGAGGTGCGTGGGGTTCCGTTCACCAAGTACGGCGAGAGCATCTTCGTAGCGCGATTGTCTTATGAAGCAATGGCCGGCGAGGTAACGACAGGACGGGTTTCGACTTATCAGATCTTGTTTCGAAAGGAATGCCTGAGCTCGAGTATAGTTTCCCGTCGCAAAGTGGACTTGTGCCAGCCAGAAGGCGTCATTGTCATCGTCTACGCCATAGAGTACCGTCAGCATTGTGGCATTGCTGCGGAAGTTGGAGTCAACGAACTTGTCAGGGCCAAGAGCTTGTCTCCAATGAAGACGGCCGAGTCGTACTGGGCTTTGTTCAAGGCATCTTGCCTCCATTCGCGCAGGAATTTCTCCATACTGGAGTGGCCAATTGAATAGTCGTGCAGAAAAGCAACATGTGGGATGTTGAGCTCGTAGTTCGCCAACAGGACAAACTACAGCTTAGGTCTGGCAACCTTGCGATGCTCCAAGCTTGAAGACGCGTTACGTTTTGTTCTAACGCGGGGCGGCTGGCAACTGCACTAAACATATGCTATTTCCATAACCGCGCTTCTTGCATATACCCCGATATAGAACGACTACGCCTTTGGTACTATCACTGTGTGATGGTTCACGGGTATCTTTACTTTTAGATTCTTGGGTTATGGCTTCTTTCTGAACACCGCCTGGAAGTATGTTACTACTGGCTCACTTGACATTTGATGCAACCTAGCTTTTTCTGACAAACCCAAGCACTGTCCACGATGTTGAGGCCCACAGCTTCCTCCTGTTCTCTCCGTCAACTGTCTGTGTCACTCTGCGCCTAAACCCGCCACTGATCGACGCTATAGTTAACAATGACCTGCTCGAGCCAAAGTTGACCCTGGAGTTTCCATACACCGTGATCCTCAATGCCAGATCAGCTATGGGTATGTACAAGCCGTGGTCGACGGCTTAACCGACCATCCCGGATGTCATTGATACCCGCAACATATTGATCATGCTGATTCAACATGGAGCCGATACAAGTGGTGATGCACTACCAAAAACAGATTAGCCGTTCAAGGGATATATGTGGGTTTCAGCGTTGCGTAGGGCATCCAAGCAGCCAGCTTTTGAAAAGAGGGAGAGATGTAATAGCCCTAGAGCTGTGTCAGCTTGGGATATGCTGCTCCGTCTCCCTTCTGAGTGCAGTCGGGCATTGGCTGAGCAGGCTTGCTTCGACGAAGAAACGTTGCAACCGTGGCGTCCACCGCGTCGAAGTCAGGGGTATGCAACTGCACGGTTTGGATACTATGGAAAAGAGATGGTAAATATTACCCGGGTTCCTTGATAATGTAAGCCCATGGCATGCGGCCTAGACACTATTCTGCCGGATGATAGATACTATTCATGCATTTGTAGTAATCGCTGGTTAGTGTTAGCGAAGGGACAAGCCGGGTGCAACCTCCAGTCGTGATTGCAACAGTATCGAAGGACAGAAGCTCCCTGAGTGAACTTGAAGAGAAATGTTTCATCCATTTTTACGACACCTAAACTTCCCGCAAACACGCGCGAGAAGACTTCAAATCCAGCAAAGGACAAGCCAGCTCCGGGCCGCGAGCACATCACGGGCAGTTTGTGGGGGAATTGGACCCAACAAGTGGAGAAAGTAGCCGCAGCCGGACGACCGACACCGGCAACACTAGTTAAAACATCGGGAGGGAAGACGGGCGCCGTCCAATGATCACATCATGGTGCAGTCGTTTTGGCAAATCCCGTCCAGTTTAACTGAAATCCATCCCGCTATTATTTCTATTTTATTTTCTTCCTCTTGAGATCTCGCTTCAAATTGATTAAGAATGCCTCGCCTAAACCCAAACTCCAAGATCCTCATCGTCGGCTCCGGCGTTTTCGGTATCTCCACGGCGCTCTGGCTCGCCCGGTCAGGGTACCGCGACGTTACGGTACTGGACATGCAGGACACCGAAACGGCGGGGTACGACCCGGCCGTCGGGATCGACTCCGCGTCGGCGGATATTAATAAGATCATTCGGTTTTCGTACGGCGAGGAGATTGAGTACCAGAGGTTGGCTACGCAGGCGGCGGGGATGTGGGATGAGTGGAATCGCCAGATAGTGGAAGAGAGTGAGGATTTGCCCGAGAGTTTGAAAAAGACTGATAAACTGTGGTGGAAGTCGGGTTTCTTGAGGCTGAGTACGACGGGGGAGTTGGGGGAGTTTGAGTTAAAGACTTTGAGGAATATGGAGAGGGAGGGGATTAGGGATACGCAGTTTAGGAGTGATGACACGGCTGGTGAGTTATATGTTCATTTGTGTCGAATAGGACCCACCGAGCCTTTTTAGGCTGGCTTAATATCTTGACGTAAGAACACTGGGTAATAACACTTCAATAGACCTACAGCGTGCAAGAGAAAGAGGATGGGCTCACAAGATCGATCCCTGCCGAAGACAAGAGAGGTTTGGTGTTCATAAGGCGGTCTTGGACTCGACAGCTGGCTTCGTGGAAGCCTACAAGAGCTGCGCATTTGCACTCTGTCTGGCAAAGAAGGCTGGCGTGAAGTTTATACTTCATCCGATGCAGGGCAAAGTGGTGAGCCTAGACGTTACCCAAGAGGGCAAGCCAGCCATCAAAACTGCCGATGGTTTAACTCATGAAGGTGACTTAGTTGTGGTGGCCGGTACGCAATTTCTGTTCTTTCTGAATGGGGTATCACTGACGTGCATCCCACAGGTGGTGGCTGGACCCCTTCACTGATCCCAGAAGCGGACGGCCTTCTCGAGACCACTGCGGGATCGATTGCGACCATTCAGTTACCCAAGGATCGTCCAGATCTGTGGGAGCGGTTTGCGCCTGAGAACTTCCCAGTAGTGACTTGGGGTATGAAGGAAGGCAAGGGCATATACAGCTTTCCCAGAGATGGAAATGGGGTCATTAAGGTTGGCTATAGAGGGACAAAGTAAGAGATTTTGTTCTTTGCTTGCGATTGGACTTACGTTATGTTCTAGGTGGACCAATTACGACGATGTGGAAGGCCGACGGATATCCGTACCGAAAACAGAGCACGTAACAGAGAAGAAGGAGAAGAACCTGCCGCTAACATCAATAGCTGCTATCAAAGGTAAGCCAGCGGGATCCTGAAATACTCAGAGAATCCGGAACCTGACAATTTGCAGAGTACATCTCCGTCAACATGCCCGAACTAGCTGAATTCGGTATTTCCTCGACAAAGCTCTGCTGGTACACCGATAGCATCGACAACTCGTTCGTGGTGGATTTCGTGCCCGGACGGCCCGGGCTCGCCATCGCCTCAGGTGGTTCCGGGCACGGCTTCAAGTTTCTTCCCATTTTAGGACGGGAAGTAGTAAAGATTCTCGAGGGAAACGGTAATGAGACTGTATACGGAAATATGTGGCGATGGCGTCATAGCACGACGCCCAAGAGAAATGGTCTTGAGGAGGGCGAAGATGGCCCGAGGGTACTGGCAAAACAGAAGATGTCCAGTGAGGTAGACTGGTCTTTCCTGAGCGGGAGTTCGAAGCTGTGAGTGCGTATTGCCTCGGCATTGAGCAGAAGCGAGGGAGCTTCCATTTCATCTGCCCATTATTTATGTGCGCAAGGCAGCTTAGGCGTCATCCCGAGCTAGCTGTGATGGGTTTCGCAGGAGTAGTACTTTACGCACTAAAGAGGCCATATATCGCAGAAGGCGATACCATGTTTTGTCGAGGGAACAATCGTTGCTCAGTGATAACAGGGGTACTTAGTTAAAAAGTGCCTGTAGGGACTCAAATGTGCACGAAGTCTGATTGTCTCATCCGACCAGAAATGGGAAGTTACGGCTCACCTGGGCATGTTCTTCCACACTCCCGACTCAAGAAGCCCAGGCAACGGCGCCCACACGAATAAATTTTTTTTGTATTAACTCCAACTTCATCGGCCATGAAGCGTTCAGCGATGTCTCGTATTCCAATCCTCCTCTGCCCCCGTCTTCTTATCCCAAAAAACCGGCGATCCAGGAAGCTCCGCAATTATCACACTGCCCCCCGGCATCTCAACTGGCGCCTTATATGCATGCAGCTCAGCATCTGGTTGCCGTGTATCCAACTCGACGGGAACTTCATGTACTTTCGTCTCGTAATCTGACCACAGAGACTCTGCCGATTGAATTGGAGTGCCGAGTTTCGTGAACGGCTGCGCGTTCGCTTCCTTAAATTCACTTTTATCGCCGCTGGAGCCACGTTTCTTCCCGAGTCGGAAGAAGGCGAATGCGACGAGAGATATGATCGCAATGACGAGCACTACCACGCCAATTCCTATCCCCACCCGGGTGCCTGAGCTTAGCCCGCTATTGTCGCCCTCACCCAATTCGGATTCACGGCTTGACGAGTCGGAAGAGGACGGCGAGTCTGCAGCGGATGCTCTCGAGACTGTGTTCAAAGCTGCTGAGGCCGCTATTGCGCTGGACGATCCTACCGCCGAAGCTGCCGTGCTCGAGTCATTCTTCGACACTGACGCCGGATCCAAAGTGCCACAATGGGATTTGATATTGTCTTCGCACTCCCCCGTGGTCGTGGAGTCGCCATTTGCATTGTCTACACAGTTCTCGTATGCCTTGTCGCAGATGAACGTCGGCATTGTCTCGGTGTAGTATTGTAGGCCTGGCGCCGTGCTGTTGCCGCATATACAGGCATAGTCGAGCGTGTTCTGTGCACTAGTTAGCATGGCGACAGTCACCAATGGCTCTCAGTCCGGCAGCTCACGTGATCGCATGAGTTGGTATCTAGCCCGGTATCGCCACAGAGTAATGCGCAACTGCTGATTTGGCTGCTACACCATGATACTGTTCGAGGTTGTTCTTAGTCTCGGCGCCTGGGATGGACGGGGCAAGACTCACCTCGAGTCGCGATTTTGACTTCATTTGGATCAATGCTGATCTCCGAGTCCATCCGGCGTGCTAGGAAGACGCCCACGAGCAGCAGGTGCGAATGGCGCTCCATATTGACGACCTTATCCGCATCTGGTGCTTACGTCTGACCGAATCTCACACTGGCGACATTTCGTCACCTTCAGATCGACGTTGGAGATCGCGAGAGAGAGACATAGCAGAAACCGCAGGCCCCGATGCAGGTTGGCATTCTTTTCCAATCTGAGCCCATGAGGGATGCATACCCCTACTCGATTTAAGTCTAAAGGATAATTAGGAGTGGCGCAGCAGGCATAAACTGAAAGATACTATCTTGGCAGTTGACTTTAAATTAGGAAGGAGACCTATCAAACGTAAGGCAGCAGTACTGTGCTAGGCACAAGTCAGGGGTATGTTGGGATGTTATTAGGATGATGGAGTTTTGGTGGAGACGCGTCTATACTCAAAGGGGATTGACACTTTAGAGATGGGACTGTGCTCCTCGTATTATCGTACAGATAGGCTAGTCGGCACTCATTCCTATCGTTCCGCGTATTTGGCAGATGATGAAACCTTTTGCAGAGTCATGGTTCTAGAGGACTCGAGATAGAAAAGTGCGAACATCCGATGTTGGCTAAGCAAACCCATCTTGGGACTCACATGCATTTAGCAAGTCAACGTCTAAAACCTCTTCAAGCCTGCCAAGTCTACAGTTCCATTGAGAGATACAATACACACTTTAGGTCTTGGCCGATTATTTTGTTTCCAAGTGACCAACCAGAAGGTGTCTTCTTCGTACGAACAAACAGAGTAGAGCTATTACCGTATGAGGCACAACGGAACGCCCTACGTTGTTCATTCGCCTGCATACGCGAGCCATATGCAAGACAGCATCCAGCCAAGACCAGACTGCTTTGATCAAGCTGAAATTGCTCATGTTCGGAAACTCCAAAACAAACAGGCTTGTCCGAGTATCGAACCAGCAGGAATGGCATCCGAGCGGCCTCTTCTGTATCAATACGAGAAACTACCGACCCCCCAGACACATCTGGTTGCTCGAGATTCACCGCGGTGTCGATGCAACCGCGCCATTGAAGGCAGTCAGACCTTCGGGCCGTCGAACTTGACCATGACGACGCTCACCCCTCACGAAGCCTTGTCTTATAGATACGTGGGGAGAACAGGCAACCCCCGAGACGTTGACTGACGATTGTGCAACCTCTGCGCACAACAAGGAACTCGCAAGCGCATTGCGATATTTTCGCTCTATCAGCTGTCTCGAATGGGTCTGGGCCGATGCTGTATGCATAAATCAACAGGATGATGTTGAGAAGAGCCATCGAGTTCCCCTGATGGCCATGATATATCGGCATGCGTCACGGATTATGGTTTGGCTGGACGACGGAACTCAAAGCGTGGAGCTCGTGAAGCACACACACGGCGTCCCCCGCCGTGTCAGCGACAGGATAGATGCTGCCAGTGATGCAGAATAGATACGGTCCCAACTGTGACAGGTGGTGGGGTTTCCTTGATGTAGCCTTCATTATTGGATCATACAGGAGGCTGTCGTGAACCCAAAAAGCTCTGTTCTGCGGGATTTTCGAGTTGCCCGGGGAGGGCTATTTCAAAGCTGCGATCACTGCCATCTTGGATCCGTGACTGGAGCGTCGCTACCGAATTGTTGTATCCAGACGAGATGGAGTTGGATATTTGCCATCATTCCCTACACAGGTCCCGGATTGGGAAGACGCAACGTATCAAGACTGAGGTTCTGTACGGCGACAAGAAGCACCATGATACTCCCCCATCAGACTGACAGACTTGGCGCATAAGTAAAAGGGTTACGGAAAACCAAATGTCAATAATGCCGTTGCTGCTAACTCGAGAAAGCGACACATTATATCGACATCCTCATTCAGCTCTGACGGCTGAAAGTGTCTCGATGGCTATCTTCCAGATCTGGGATCGGCTTCTACATCTACAAGACGAGGGCCGGGCTGGTCTTAAAAGAGATCTATATACAGACCCTCTAGCGCAAAACGCTTCGAGGATTTACTCTACCGTCATCAGCTACCCTTTCGATCCGACAAAGAACCTCCGGTATCAGCGAGCTTTAGAAATATACACCCTGACGACCAAGTCGCGCTAGTCGCGCTTACAAATATGGTGCTCGATGAGACGCGCAGATATCATTGGTAGAACGATCACAGCGACTGAGTGCCATTCCTGTGCAACCACGATTTCGATTGTGTTACGGATTTGGATGTATGCGACTTTGCAAAGTATTACCGCCGCGTATATTTCGTGGCGTACACCGACCTGTGCAACGTGCTTCGTCTCACAGAACGCAGCTGACACTACAACACTACGCGCGGCTACGTATCACCTGGCAGTCTCCTGAGGATCAAACGGACCTCGCTCTTGACGAATAAGTGCGAGAAGATCTGATATAACCAGTGCTCACTGTATTTCTGGTAGGAATGAGACAATGCCGCCCTGAGGGATGTGACAACTTCGCTACTGTTTGAGGATGACCGTGCGGCTGCTGATGTGGCAACATGGGTCTTTACAGAGTAACATTGCTGTTCCTGGCCAACAGGCTTAGGCCATACCAATCAGGTCTTCCCAGTATAAGTTGCGGAGAACTTCAATTCTAGGAAGGAGCAGTTTGCATTACCCTTAAACTTGATCTTTGGAAGTTTATCTTGATGATGTACTTTGGGGTATGCTTCGATTATTGGGACATCAACTGAATGAGTCAAGGTATGGATAGAGCGCTATTTTCGTTGTAACGGAGAAATGTACTTAAGATGAGTTTTAATTCGATACTAGAATCCGATGCAACACCTCCGTAGCAGTCATGTGAAGCTCATGTTGACAAGCTCGATACGGCGAGTATGTACCAAGAACATGTCATGTAATTGTCAATGTTTCTGATGGTACACCATCATCGACTAATTCAAGCCAAAGAGCCAATACAGTACTTGTCATGCACCATTCATCTCAGCTGTATTTCACACATGTGGGAAGCTTATCGACGTGGCTGTTGTACTGATTTTTATTTTACTTAAGCTAGCTCCAATATGTTCAGACTATTTGTATTCATCCCGAACTTAGGCGTCTAGTAGTCCATAGACTCGTGGCGGTGCGAGTTATTACTGTGACAACAGAGTTAATAGTGGAGTTGTGAAAGAGCGTGCATGGTGTGGGATAAGTGTGTGCAGTAACTTACGGGTTGTAATGCTCCTCGTTACCGTACTGCTGCTCGTACAGGTGTTCGGCCTGCTTCTTGGCGTGGTGCTTGGCCTTCTCCTGATCGACGTAGTCGAGGCCCTTGGTCTCGATGAGCTTGTCGACCTCGGCGCCGGCAATGCCAGCGAGAATCTCCTTGGCGAAGGCGTGGCTGACAGTCTTACCTGTTGGGGATATCAGAGTCAGCAAAGGGAGGATGAAGAATTGAGGAATGGTTGGAAGGCCAGGGTAAATAATGTGAAGGGGAATCGTGAAGAGTGCTTACCCTCCTTGCGTTGACGGTCCTCGAACAGCTTCATGGCCTCGAAAGCGGCACCGCCACCAATAACCTCATGGCTCAGGTGCGACTCGTGCTCGCCGTTGTAGACTTCGTCGCGCTTCTCTTTGGCTTCGCCTGTTGTTGGTCAGTAACGGTGAAGTCTACCCAGGCAATTCAGAACCACGAACCGAATCCGAACATTTTGAATAAGTTTGTTGGTGGTGGTAGTGGTTGAGATTTGAATGGATAAAATTGTTCGACCGTAATGAGTATGAGGGCAACAAACCTGGTGCGAAGACGAAGGGAAGAGCTGACTTATATACACCGAGATCCTACAACCTCGCCAGCCAGAAGGACACCAAGGCAACCTGCTTGCTCCATCCCCTCCTGGGTTAGGAAGGGTCCTGGGGTGGACACATGTGTGTTGGAGCCGGTGGGTCAATTGGCTCAGACGCAGGCTCAGTGCAGTCGTGCGCACATCAGTCGACGAGATATCTGGCCAGTAGTCATTAGTATGCAGTTTTACTGACCCCTCTTCGTTAGCCACCTCAAAGGTTTGCGGCGAAACTGGCCCAATACGTATTTCAGACAACGGGAGAGCGCCGGCCAGCCGGTTATTCGAACTGGGAATTCCTGAGACCCCAGAGCTTGTTTTCACGCCACTGGCGATCTGGCGGGTTTCCCTGGAATCGCTGAAAGGCATTGAGCTTGCTTGTGGTCGTTATCATTGACATCTCTCAAGATTCATGGAATCGGTGTTTGGCGCGAGTCCAATTGCTGAATTGCCAAAGCTCAGGGTCCATGGCTAGAGCTACCGGCCGTGGTTCCATCTCTTGACATCTAGTATCCACAGAGTGGCATCAGAATCTTGTTCCTGGACAATCCAGCCCAATACAAACCGTCAAGTGGGTTTCAGCTACCCCGCCCATGCGGACGGCCCTTGGACGTCATGGACTGTCTTGATCAAGGTAGCTTGGTAGAAGGTGATGGAACCGTGCTACTGGTCAGCGGTCACTCTGCACTGCCAGCGTGTTGTTCTCAAGGTTCCTGCTGGGTCAATAGTCTGTTAGCTGGCGTGCTGAAACGTCCGAAGCGTCGTCATCCGAGCTGGCTCTGATCGTTGACATCACATCAAAGCTCTGCGGCCTTGATCCGAGTCCAGAAGAGATGAACACGAGCCTGCACTCCCGCCACCTTCGCGTCAAGTTGGTCAAGCTTTGCCCTGGTTTCCCTGGGATGCCTCGCCGGCTATGGGATGGCGCAGCTGAGCATAGTATCCAACTTTGCCGAAAGCCGGGATTCATTGCATGGGCTTGCTTCACAACTAATGGACGTGCCGAATAAAAGCTCGACTGGTGATGTCATGTCTTCTTCTAATTTAAAGATCCGTCTACTATATATCTCGAACCACCGTTTTCAGGTTTGACGAGGAGAAAGTCAAATCGATTCCCGGTGTTATGCAAGACTCCTACTGCCAAGAGATGTCCCCCGTGTCTTGGCCATCTTGGCAAATGCTTATTTTAGGGATGTTCCCCAGGACAGCCATGGGGGTCCTTGCCGATCATCACCTAATCAGCAATGAACTTTCCATGAATGTAACACTTGACGAGCTGTGCGTCAGATCAAGCGGTGAAGTGTATACATCGCCAGTGACAAGTTTGATTTTCATCAGGATGAGTGATGAGTCTCGGAGATTTTGAGGTTTTCATTGTTTCGGCGGGACCCCCCACTTGCCTCACCAGTGCACAAAATACATGAACTTCACGTTGGTGACAATACGCCCGCCACTGACAGACTTTGAGTGGCCATGAGCCATAGTATTATTTTCATACTTGGTATCGGGAAGTGGTTAGAGACCGGTGCTTGGTTATGTGTTACACATTAAGCATCATAAACTTTTCATTCACTCATAACTTTTGGCTATCCCACTCTCGTACGTCCACACTGGCCTCCGCAGCGACCAGGCTAAGACAGCCTGGCAGAGAAATGAGAATAGTCAGTAGCACGGAGTGGCTTACTCCATGTCTACCTTGCCATTTGACCTAGCAAAGGACTACCTATCTCTCTTCACCTCAAAACAACGCCCCTCTATGGCCACAGATCCCCGTTTCCGTTTCCTTTTTGTCATCACTATGCAGTACCCCCACCAAACTTGGCAACCCACTCCTCATGAACTTTCTTTTGCTTATCCCAGTCCTTCCTCAGCTTCTTTAACTGACTCTTCGGCACCTCACTCCCATCCCTCAGCTTCGTCGGCATGCCCTCAACATCCCACTCCCCATACCGTGCATCAGCCTTGAAAATATCCTCCGGCTTCACCCTAGCCTTCTCCCACTTCTCTGCCTCGGCTTGTTCCCTCGCAAGTTTTGCCTCTTCTTTGGCGCGCGCGCGCTCTGCCTCCTTAGCCTCTTTCTCCCTACGTGCGGCGATCAGTTCCGCAGTGGGGATGAACTTGATCAGGGAGGGAAGATCAGTCCTATCGTCGAGGTATACGCCGATGTTCGTGAGATCAGAGTCGCGTATGCGATCACTGAGGGCGAGAATCTGTTTCTTGATATCTGTTGGTGTGGTTGGTGCAATACGTCGCAGTTCGTCTCGGATGCGAGAAACGGCCCGTAGATATGGGAGGCCTAGTTGTTCAGGGTCTCTGATACCAGAGGCAGCGAGAGCATCGAACTCGGGATCGGGAGACTGAGTCAGAAGTTGAGCTAGTGTGTCGGAGAAGACACCGCTGTCGAGAGATTTTGCGTCTTTGGCTACGGCAGCATGAACATCCTTGTAGGGCTGTACGGATATCGCAGGCTCGAGGTTGGCGGCAGCAGCAGCAGAAACCCAGCCCAGACCGTCGTAAGGAGGCTTTGCATTGGAATCCAACCCGAGGATGCCGACGATCTTAGTTACCCACCGGGCAATCGCTTCGACGGCGAGTAAATCCAGATCTGTTGGGTGTTCGTTTATGTGGATGTTCGCTTTTCGGATCATGCCAAGGATGACCTGCATGACTTGAGGGGTATCAAAAGAATTTGTAAAAGCGGCCTCGAGATCTTTCTTGGCTTGCTCCAAGTCGGCCAGCAAGCCGTCTGCAGGCTTGTGGCTAATGGAGAGGTTCTTGACGTCTCCCTGGATTACTTCTGGTGTTCCACTAGCTTCGGCGAGCAACGACTTCGTGTTTACGAAGTAGTTCTGCGGCTGTTAGCATGTGCTCATTCTCAGATGACTCCTGTACTCACGTTAACGGTGCTCTCCCAGTTGTCAGCTTGTGTCCTCATGTCTGGAGATATTTCCACGCCGTCATTCCATCTACCGAGAAGGAAAACAATGCGCATCGATCGGCTGGTGTAATTGGACGCTAACGCATCTTTGATGGTCTGGAAGTTCTTGAGCGATTTCGACATTTTGGATCCCGAAATAGACAGGTGTCCCATGTGCAAGAAGTAGTTCACCCAAGTGTGCTCATGGCCACCCTGGCAATAGTATGCTTCGCTCTGGGCCAGCTCATTGTCATGATGAGGGAAAGCTAGATCAATACCACCGGAGTGGATGTCCATTCGCTGCCCCAAGACGTGTGACGCCATGACGGAGCACTCAATATGCCAGCCAGGCCTACCATTGCCCCATTTGCTCGGCCAGTATGGCTCGCCTGCTTTGGACTTCTTCCACAAGGCGAAATCACTGGGGCTCTTCTTAGCGCCAAGGCTCTTAGACAGCGATCCCTCGCCCTCTTCCTGCAGATCCTTGTCATTTCGACTTTCGGGCTTCAGCCTGGCATATGTGTTGCCAGCCTTCTCGAACGCAGCAATGTCGAAATACACGGACCCATCCGCTTCATAGGCAAAACCTCTGTCGACGAGACGCTCCACGAACTTCGCAATCTGTGGCACATAGTCCGTGACCTTGGTCACGACGTCAGGTCGGAGAACGTTCAACGCGTCCATGTCATCAGTAAATTCGTTCTCCATGTACTGGGTCAAGTCGGTGAATATAGTCTGATCGCTCGTGTCGATGGTCTCCTTGTAGAGCGAGTCCAAATATGGCAGCAGAATCTCATCTGCCATGCCGAAAATGGTGTTCTTGCTTAAGGCAATGACTGCTTGTGTCATGTTGCTGATATGCATCTTGAGCTTCGCCTCAGCATCGCCGGGCTTCCCCTCGCCGGTAATGGTGCCTCCCGCCAGAACATTGCCATAGGCGACGGTCCTTCGCTCAATGTAATTTTTCACGTCCAGCTCTTGGTCTTTCCACGTCTCGGGGTCTATCAGCTTGGGAAGATTGCTTTGAGCGTAAGCCTTGAAGGCAGTTTTACCAAGCTCGAGAGTTTCGGCTTCCGTGTACGGCTTCTTCTTTTCGAGATCGAGCAGTCGCTGTCGGCGGGCCTTAATGATAATCTTGATGCACATACATTAGTATGCCGCCGCCAAAAGAATGTAGCAGAATGCACTGCGCCCACCTTATCGTCCACGTCGGTAATGTTCATGACGAACTTGACGTCGAAGCCGAAATAGTCCTTCAAGATGCGCCGGATGATGTCGGTCGACACATAGTTGCGCGCATGGCCCAAATGGCTCTGGTCGTAGACTGTCGGCCCGCAAGCATACCATGACACCTTTCCCGGATGAATTGGCTTGAAGGGGACAGGCGGTCCTGGCTTCAGCGAATTGTGCACCTTGATCGAATCCATGGCGGGGCAGGTTGTGACTCCTCTGTAGCGGGAAAATACGGCTCGAGGTACTATTGGCGGGCGCTGGATGAGTCCAAAGAAGGAGTTCATCAAGACTCGAGCTGAAAGAAAGGCGCCCGTGAAGTGAGGGGTCGAAAGGGGGGCAGCTGTGTCATATATACTCAGCTATCGGGAAGCATCGAATCTTTGAGTCACCTAAAATCCAACTTAATTGAACAAGACGTGCAATTACTGGTCCCGCGTCTTAGCGTTACAGGGGGACTCCCGGATGGTTAGTCATCAGCCTCGCATTAGCTTCGAGGCCAGCCACAGACCCCGCCTTGTAAGAACGGAGAGACTTGACGAAGTTAAATATACTACAATGGTTTCACCGTGGTAGGCATGAATATATCAAATATGATGCTTATTTCATGAGAGAAAATTCTTGCATGTGATGTGATAACTACGATGCATTATGAAACCTCTGGTCATGATGCGGTTGCCCCAGTGAAAAATTGTCAAACGGAATTTGAAGCTATCCATGTTAGCACCGTAGCTGAAGGTGCTTTTAGCGGGGTTATGCCACGATCTCCCCGCAGATCGCCGGGTTTGATTTTGGGCAATTTGACAGCCTTGCTTGATTTTTTTAGCTAGTCGCCGTCTAAATCTCGAGCAAATCGGCTTCGAGATTCAACTCAGTTCAATGGCGAAAGTATCGCCCTTCCTCGACCCAGGCGTCCATACAGCCCAGAACGGTCTCGCAATCGTCCATTTATCCCGCGACAATCTTGAGCCAGTTATTCTCAACGGCGAAGTTGGTGCCGCGGATGGCTACGCTGAAGGACGAGTGATCAACACGCGTTTCGGCTCTTTCCCGCACTCGACCCTCATTGATCAACCATGGGGCTCCCAAATAAGGGCCTCAGTTGTCGACACAGGAACAAGAGGGAGAAAGAGAAAGCCAGATGAAGAAGAGACTGCAGGAGTCGGCTCGGCCGCGGCAACGCCCAAAAACGTCAAGACAGCCACCAGTGGCTTCGTACACGTCCTGCCACCGACACCAGAACTATGGACTACAAGTCTTCCCCACAGAACACAAGTTGTGTATACGCCAGATTACAGCTACATTCTGCATCGTATACGAGCACGGCCGGGCACGAGGATTATCGAGGCAGGCGCAGGAAGCGGTAGCTTTACTCACGCATCTGCAAGAGCCGTTTATAATGGTTATTTCAGTGATTCAAATGGACACATGGCCAAGGAATCCTCCACTGGAAAAGTCTTCAGCTACGAGTTCAATGAGGACCGCTTCCACAAGATGCAACAGGAAGTTGAAGACCATGGATTGAGCGGCGTGGTCGAGGTTACCCACCGAGATGTCTATAACGACGGGTTTTTCGTGAATGGTCAAAGCCCTGATGTCGACTGTGTGTTTCTGGATCTCCCGGCTCCATGGAAGGCATTGCCCCATTTATCTCGTGGTCCTCGTTCCCCTCTGCGAAAGGATCGAAGTGTGCACCTCTGCACATTCTCGCCGTGTATTGAACAGGTCACCCAAACGGTGGAAGTCATGAGGCGATTGGGATGGATGGACATCGAAATGGTGGAGGTCTCCCACAAGCGCATCTCCGTTTTGCGAGAAAGGGTAGGCCTCAATATGCCCACCGAAAGAGGGTCCAACCAGTCGGCTTACGACGTAGCTGAAGCCGTGCAAAGACTCAGAGAGGTAGAAGGGAGGTTCAAGGAATTCCATGGTCGGTCTCTGAAGATGGATGTGGTCGATGATGTGGACATGGAGGAAGAGGGTGACGCGAATGTCACTGAGAATGGCGTAAATGGTTCCAATGCAGAAGGCACCACAAAACCTCCTTTCATGCTTGGGAGGCTCATCCATCGCACTGAGCCAGAGATCAAGACGCATACCTCGTATCTTGTCTTTGCCATCCTACCCCAGGAATGGACGGAAGAGCAGGAGGCAGCAGCCTTCGAGAAATGGCCTTGCGGCAATGAAAATAAAGTCATCGGCAGCATAGGCAAGGAGGCTCGGAAGCAAGAGAAACGCGAGATGCTACAAGGGAAGAAGAAGAAGCGAACAAAGGATGATAACGAGGGCGCAAGTGCGGGTAGAGACGCGAAAAAACCAAAGCTAGAAGACCCATAGGTTGGTTGTACGGAATAACGATACCCCATTGCTATAAAATACATGGAACAGCTATTGTTGCCTACAGGGTATGTCAGTGACATGCCATTTTGTCAAGGGTTCCTAGTGACAAGCAACCGGACCCTCCATTACGTCAATGCGGTGGGATCCAGTTGCATGCCTACCGCCGCTTCAGTACCAGCCATTTATGCTGTTAGACGAAGCCAGAACAATGGTTACAATGTATCTCTATTCAAATCCGCGTCAAGTGTACCGAGATCATGGTACAAGCCCCCATCTAGGTTCAGCAGCTCCTAGCTCTGGGACCGCCTCCCAAAGCAAAGCAAAACTCCAACGGAGATGACGAGAAATACAGTAGTGAAAATCTATTCGAAATACCTGAGCCTCTTCTTACAATACTGATATAATTCGCAATTTCCATCCCTCATGCGTATACATAGGACTTAAACCCCCTACGAAATGCCCGTCGTGACGCTTCTGTACGTGATGGACGATAGCTAGTTCTGGGGCTCGGTCAGCATGCTTGTCGTTTCCGGCTTCCGGTGGGGGTTTTATGCTCTGGAGGCGGAGTGACTGCTTGTGAGAGCGCTGAAAAAGGAAAAGAGTACGAAGGACCGTTGGAAACCGGGGGGTATTGTCCGGCTGCGACTCTGTCTTCCAATACGCCTGATGCTACGTCTGCGCCTACAATTCGTGTGAAACTACGAGCTGGGACGATTGCAGGCAAGGATCGTGTTACACCATACGAACCTATGTGTAAAGGGCGGACAGGGAGTGGGGCACGGAGGCTGCAAGACGGGAGGGAGGCATGAAATCGGATAAGGGAAACTCGCAGCTCTACTCCATATGGTGTGACCAATAAACACGATAGAAACGGATCAAACGCTATGTAAAGCGAGTGGGAATGCTGGATTCTGGCCGGCCGACTATCCATCGTCGATACATTTGACACAGATTGCTGGATAGTTTCAACCGATGCTGATCAATCTGATGTTATTCTTGGCTTAGTTGTTTGTGGTCTGTATAATAGCGCTCGTAGATTTGTCTCATATTTCTCTTCGGTGTCCTGGGTCCTGCATTCTTACCAAACAATCCTTTTCCGTCGACGCTGGCTCGGCAGCTACATGCGTATCCACCGTCTTTTCTTGTATTTCTGTGAAGAGCATATCAGTTTGAGTGCTAGCTTCCATGCCTGCCTCCAAGTTACCAGGTGGCCTTCGTCTGTTGGGCTGTCCGAATGAATCACTTTGTCTAGATCGGCTGGAAGGGCTCTCCAGACCGGTGTAGAGTGACCTCGGAGTGTTGATGATATGGTCTGTGCCTTCGCTTAGAGGGTTGATTGTTTTGACGATTTTGCCCATGCACCAAAACACTCGCGCGCAACATAATCTCGACGATTTGTTGTTCGACTCCTACGACTTCGATTGTACAGGAAGACGATTTACGATACAACGGGACGGGCAACGCAATACTACAAAGTACCGAACGACGACGACGACGACAACGACGACATTAATAAAACCATGGACACGGGCGGCAACCCTGTCACCTTGGACGGCGTGCTCCTTACTGAGTACCCGGCCACTCATGACGTATTTTGCAACAACGCGGCAAACGCCGAGCTATTCCAGATCCTTACGGAGGTTTACAATAGCACCGAGCAACCCGAGGCGCGCTCCAAGGATTCCAGATACCATATCAGCTGCAGATCCATTGGTTCGGGAGGCCGCGTACTTGATTTTCGATTCTTCCGTAGGGTAGTCATCGGTGTCCTCATCTAACTTGTAGATCAGACTATTCTTCCATGCTCGGAAGGCACGCTGTCGTTCGCCGCTCTGGACGTTCTGATCTCCGCTGAACTTCTCAACGTGGTCCTGGGCCTTCTTCTTACCAGGGCCTGCTGGTCTGGCAGCTCTGGCGGCACGAGCCTCAGCGGACGCCTCCATGAACTGAGCTGTCAGTTTGTTGAAGTTCGTTTGGAGATTGTCGGCACGCGCTTTGTGCATTGCCACCTCGCTGGAGAGGAAATTGCTGTGGGAAATGCCATTCTCAAGGAAGGAAAATAAGAGGGTGACTAATTTGGAGCGCGCCTCGGGTTGCTCGGTGCTATTGTAAACCTCCGTGAGGATCTGGAATAGCTCGGCGTTTGCCGCGTTGTTGCAAAATACGTCATGAGTGGCCGGGTACTCAGTAAGGAGCACGCCGTCCAAGGTGACAGGGTTGCCGCGCGTGTCCATGGTTTTATTAATGTCGTCGTTGTCGTCGTTGTCGTCGTCGTTCGGTACTTTGTAGTATTGCGTTGCCCGTCCCGTCGTATCGTAAATCGTCTTCCTGTACAATCGAAGTCGAGTCGAACAACAAATCGTCGAGATTATGTTGCGCGCGAGTGTTTTGGTGCTACAAACTGTCAGGGTCGTGTATGGGGGGTACCAGTAGTTTATTGTTGTAGCACGAAGAGTGGAACATCAGCCAGCTCGTGCAGTACCAATATACATGCGGTGCACGGCCCTAGCCCCGTGACACCTAGACCATTACGCCACATAGACCAAAAGATCTAGCAATTCTGTCACTTAGTGACAGAACTGAGGCTTAACCCTGCTTAAACTCTCTATTCCCTGACAAGAGGTTTGCTTTATCCCCCCAAAACATATCTAATCTTAAATATACGGCAGTATACCCTCTTTTAGAGCCTTTAAAGAACTCTTGAATATTGGAGGACTGATACGGTGCTCCAAGACGGTGCTTAATTCCGTCTTTGACAAATCTCCGTTTTAGATATCCGACACGGGTGTTGCCTCGGGAACTTCCATTGTCACTTCTGATGCTGAAAGTATCCTCTTCTGGATACGGGTATTTCCAAACAAAATAGTTTAAAGCGCCAGGATAGTAGTTAGGTGGATGGCCATTAGCGAATCCCTGGTGTAGTACATTTTGCAATTTTTGGTTATTGTCAATGTTTGTTACATAAGCAGAGAATCGCAGGTATTAACTAATTGGGCATGACGTTTAACTAGAAGTTAGGTAGATTTTCAAGCAGCCATGCTTGCCACGCGGTACGAAAATGAATCTCCCCAGATTTGTTATAGATTTATTCACATCACGCTAGCTTTCTATACCAGGGACCTAGACATATGTGACTTCCCACCTGTATTTGAACTCCATGCCATGATCAATCATGTGACTCCCCTCAATGAAAACCCCAAATCTACTCCCTTTTCCACTCCAATTTATTTCTCCGAACCCGCTATAGCATTGATGGCCTGCCCCTCGGAAATCTGCGGCTCGATCTCGCCCGCCATCTCCGGCTCCTGCACCTCAACAGCAACCTTATCTCCTAGCTTGCCCTCGCCCTTGGCCCCTTCGCTGTCTCCCATACCCCTTATGTCAACCCACTTCCATGCCTCCACCACATCCGTGCCACTCCGGTCGAAAATCGCCTTGTCGTCATGAATCCCGTCGTCCACCCCCTTATTCCCCGCCATCGCCTCGCTCGTCGTAAATTTGCCCACAGACGCTCCGTCGACCAGATCACCGAACCATGTTCGTGCGATAGGTACGTTGTTCAGCCTCAGGACCTGCAGTAAAGCGCGCGCGTTCAACCTTAAGACTCTCTCCGGCTCCTCCGACCCGAACACCTTCTTCGTCAGCCAGGGGAACAACAAGCCGAAATCGGACTGGTTCGCATGTGCCGAATTCACCACATAGAAGAAGTTAGGCTCGGTCAGCTTGACGCCGCTTGGCCGCTCGTAAGCGCCGGGCTTGACTACGGAAGCTGCTGGATTCGGTGACAGGACGCGGGCCGTGACGTGCAGGTGCTCTTTCCACTTGAAGAAGGCTTCGGAGTCGACGGCGAGGAGAGCCGCGCCGCCGGGGGCGGACGGGACGTCGGCGTACATCGGGAGGGGGAGGTCGAAGAGTGGTTTTACTCGCGGAGCAAGCAGAGGGAAGCACCACATGTCTAGGAGCATGGTGACGTTTTGCGGGGTGATCTGCTTGCAGATCAATGATTCGCGTGACGGGCTGTAGAGGGGTTCGGCCATGGAGGCAAGTTCCGGGGAGCCGGCGTAGTAAACAGATTTAAGAAATTGGACAATGGAAGAGGCGCCGAAGCTGTGCCCAGCGAAGATGATGCTTCCCGGTTCATGGACATGCAGCCGGTTGATGAAATCGTCTAGGGACGGTGTACTTGTGTTGAGGTTCGTGCGCTTGAGTCCTTTGTCTAATCCCAGGATCGCGTCGTGGACTAGACCCAACTCCCATAACCGTATCTGCAGCTGATTACACCTTGCTGCGTATATTTCGTCTGTTGCGTCGTGTGGTATGTGCTCGTATGGGACGACACGCCGCGTGTTTCGCACAAAATATCGGTTCTGTTGAGAGGGTATCCGGACGAAGGACGCAACCGCGCTTCCATCGCGATGTTCGGGGCATATTACCACAACGCCGTGCGATGCCAGAGATCCTACCACTTGTGAGTACATGTTGCGGTTTCCGCCAAGCCCATGGGAAAAGACGGCGGTTGGCCATCGCTTGTTGGGCGTCTCGGCTTCTAAGATCGGTGCATTCTTGATGGCGGGTATCGTCGTGTAGTGGAGATGGCGTGGCAAGAAGCTACGTAGGCGAGATTGTTAGTCTTGTTGCATTCTTGGTTGAGTTATTTGCACCAAAAGACACTCACGATACTGCCTCCGCCACGAGCGATCCGATCCCCAGAAACTTGATGTATGCAGACAAGTAATGCCGTTGCGGTGCAGGAAGCCATGTTATCCGTTTTCCATGTGAATTTGGCTGCGCCGGATAGAATACGCGGAACTGGACCGTCTCAATCTCGGTTGCGTTGTCTGGTGCTGGTGCAGGCGATTCCAGTTCGGAGACGGGTATCTCGACATCGACAGTTCCAACCTTGTATGGGCCCGTATACTCTGGAAAGCTCGGAATAGGATTCAGATTCGTTAGATATGAAGTGAGCTTCTCAGTGACCGAGGCATTCTGAGGCACCGCCATCATGTAGACAAACTGGATCGTGTGAATTCCTGCGAACTGATCATGCGACGTCGCGGCCTCTTTCCACTGCAGAATTCGGCCAACCTCAGAAATGTTGTAATTTCACAAGAGAAGCAAATCTCTGGGAGTATTAAAGCGCAGATTATAAAAAAAACCGAATACAATACAAAGAACACAAAAAAAGGAGAATAGTTGAACAGCAGACGAAGCTGGTCCGAGTTCGAATACCGAACACTTGCCTGAGACCCTCAGCCGACCCTTGACAAATGGAGCAATCCCATGGCTTATGTCGTACCTTTCTTTATTGCCTCAGTAGAACTCAAGTCATTGACTCGGTATCTTGAAAATTGTCTGCTTAGACCCCAAGTCGTTGTGAGTGGGAATATCGATCCAAGTTTTGACTGGTGAACTTTGAGGCAAGCAACATAATACGTCGTCAAATTTCGTCTTTCGTACTGCTGTTCGATCGGCGCTGATTGCAGTTGTGCTTCGCCACATGCTGCAGGATTGCAAATCAACCAATTTGAAAATGGAGCAACGCCTGGAAGATACATTCAACCTGGACCGGGCCGAATCACTATCCCGCCCGAAATGCCATGAAGAGAACTGCGAGGCGATGGCGGAGGCCGAATGCGACGGAATTCCTGTTCCTGAATAATGATTACGAAGCGGCTTGTCATGACGTCAATCTTGGACCCATATCAATTTTGGTGCCTCGGGCGATCAACTAACCACTTACTGAGCAGCTACAGGGTAACCCTTCGGGTCAACGAACCCTTGGAGGTCACTATTTCAAAACTGCTTCGTTGAGTGCTCCGATACGAAGTGGAGCACATCGCTCAGGTATGCTGGAAATTTCAAGATATGCATAATATTCTAACTAAAGATGCATTCGATCGATCTATCCTCTCAGTCTTTCACGAGATATGCCCGCTCCGCGGACATTAGATCTATACCGAAGACTAAACAATGACATGTACTTTATACAATATGCGATATTGGTCAACTCAACCCAACTCGACACAACTCGACTCGAATGGGGACACGCTAGACCAGCTTAGTGCGACCACTCCCTGTCAACCTTCTCCCAGTTGTCCAAGAACCCCTTGAAGAACTTGACACCCAAACCAGGATCCAGAGCACCTGTCGTCGCACGAACCGAGTGCATGCTCAACTGCGGCATACCTGCATCCGCTGCTTTGACACCCATCATGCTGGATAGTGTAGGCCCAACAGTTCCACCGCTTCTCGAGTCATTCCTGATCATGAAGACCTGCGGTGTGCAGCCGGTGAGCTCGCAAACCCGAGTTAGGATCGCCGTCGAGACCGGGTCCGTCGTCATGTGGCCATTGCTGTCGGCGCAGATAACAATTCCCACGTTCAGCCTCGGCGCATGGCCGTCAAGGTATCGGCCGACAAAGTTCGGATTGACGGCGTGAGTGACATCCGCAGACACCAGGAATGAGCTGGCGTATGTGCGTCCAATAACCCCAGGGCCGAAGGTGGTCGATTTGCCGCACAGTGCTTCAACAGCTCGCTCGATAGTCAGGGGAAGGAAGTTTCCCTTCGCGCCCTGTCGAAGGAGCGAACCGATTTCTTCATCGTCGAAGAGTGCCACCATCTTGATCGTGCCCTCATCCTCGCCCTGCTCAGCAGCAAGTAGTCCCTCGAATGCGGCCCAGCTGCAAAGCTTGTCGTCAATCCTGCCAGCCGTGATGAACTCCTTGTCCATTCCGAAAACTGTTGCTGGCTGAGAGTCGAACAGTTCCAATTCCCAGTTGACAATCTGCGAGTAGTCGCTGATACCGAGCTCTGAGGATATCAACTTGACCAGCTTTGGTGGTTGGGTAGAGGTGAACGAGCCCACGAGTCCAAGGGGTTCAGCTGGCGTCGAAGCCGAAGATGGGTAGGCATCAGAGTTATCTAGACCGATGACTGGCACAGCCTCTGTTTCCTTGTTGTTCGAACCCAACATACCCACCCCGAAGTGAGGTGCAAGGGTAGGAATTTTCGCAACTACGATAAGTTAGCAAACGGCGTTGAATAGAACAAGCAGTCCATGGGAGACTGACTTGGCCATCCCAGCTTCACTAATTGACTGGACGTCTTTCCAGATCCGTCGCGGACGATGACTCTCCCGCCAATACTTAGATCTCTATCCCACCAAGTCTCGTTCAGGCCTCCCGCATATGGCGCAACACCGAGTTGGACGTATCCTTGCTTGTTCGGCTTGTTACTGACAGGCTTGAGCTTCGCCGTCAACGCGTCAATGTGCCCCGCGATCATTGCGACTCCATTGCCTGGTTTATAAGCCTTGCCGACCGTAAAGGCGATGATGGAGCTTCCGTTTCGGGTGACGAAGTACTTTCCTCCAGCCTCGAGCTTGCCAGACCAATCATCACGAGGGGGTAACTGGAGTTCTACCGTCAGCGAGACTTCATAAACGAATGTATAATCCAGTCCCACGAACCTCTGTGTAGCCCAACTTTTTCGCCTTGCTCTTGAAGTAGTCCACGGCGTGAAATATCGTCGGGTTGTCCTCCAAAAATTTGCAGAATGGCCGAGTGAAAGCTTCTGGCTTGCCTTCTCGGATCTGGCAGACGGCGCATTGCTCCGATTCGACTCGACGCGACAAGCTTGCGAACTGGCCAGTTGCCAAGCTGCAACAGTCAGCACAGAGTTTCATATTGCTCTGCACGCTGATATCGCCGATAATCATTGCCTTGGTGGCCTTGTTCATAGGTCGTTCCGTGCTGGGAGCTGGAGCTACGACTACGGTCGATTCTTGTGCTACGCTCAAGGAGGCCGCCATTCGGAGGGACATGTTGGAGCTACGTTGGCGCAGGAAGTCGGGCGTATGTCGAGTCATGGTGGGTTACGTTGAGGGAGCTTCGTCGTCGCGTAAAGAGGAAGAAACCTCAAGTGAGAGATTGAGATGAGTCCAGGAGAGAAAAGACAGAAGCGAATCGTACACGAGTCAGAGAGGAAGGCACTTGATCATTAGCTGCCCCCGAGTCGGTATGAGGTTGTCAACAGATCAAGCGATAACGCCTTATCAGCCTCGGCGGTCGACATTTCCGTCGACAGGGAGCACTTGCCCAACCCGCTAATCTGGACACCTTGCGTAGGAATGGCCAAATTGTACATCATTGGTTTCAAGCCCCCATCGTTCTGCTGGTGTGTTCGTTGTCTTCACCAGCAAATCAAGTCCATTAGCTGATCGGGTGTGGAGATGAAGTTTCCAATGCTCATGACCGAGGTGACCACATGAGCTGTTGGTTCAAGGTTCAAGTGCCGCCCCAAACACGACCAACGACAATCCAGCCCTAACCTCATCATCTTGTCAGCATCGCAGCAGTTCAAGCTGGGCTAATTGCGTTGAATCTTACATGCTTCTCATCATATCAATCATTACGTTGTCTTCAGCCCATGTTCCATTTTCTCGCTACTTGGTTCCCTTCTACGATCACAGTCCAGCGCCCGACACAACATAGGATAGGTGTTAGTATAGTGACGAGCCCTCTCAACAGGCCTCACGCCTGGTCTCACACCAGAACATAAACAGCACTATATTCATTTATACCTAGTGACTTTAAAGGGGGACATATAGTGCGAGACTACGACCCTGACCATCGACACCATCGACGGGAGTCCTTTTTTCGCGAGGACCAGTGCAATCCATACCAATGTTACCCACCCGAAGACTTTCCAATAAGGGCATTCCTTCCGATAAGGGTGATTCATATAGAACCGTGACGTTTCCTATATCTCGGCATGCACCTTTCGTTGGTTTCTGCATAATCGCACAGCATGATGACTGCAGCCAAGTGTCCAATGGTCCGCTTACTTCGTAGCAATGGCAGCCCTAGATTTTATCATGCATCAAACAATGCGATATATCGCAGACATTATTCCACTCAGCAAAATTGCGGTTCTTCATCAACCTGTGGGAGTTGAAACAGTTACAATGGATCTCGCGGTCTCTGCTGGCGTTGCGTTGTTAGCCGTCGGGGCCACAACACGGCTTGAGGCGTGCGCTCATGTCTCTGCGTCGTGGACTTTTCTCTGCATCTTTCAGCTGCAGTACATTGCCCTCAAAGCATACAGACTTGTCATCTACCCTCTATTGTTTTCTCCGCTGAGGCATTTGCCTGGTCCCAAGGTTGGTACGGCCCGAAACTAGCCATGGAATCCTTATCGTATTGAGACTGCTCCCAGAACAAGATTCCTCTACTTGGACAAGAGATCGCCAAGTACCGGGCAGACTCACCCATCGCTCTTCAGTTGCAGTGGTCACGCACATGGCCTGATGCGCATTTCATCCGATACCTATCCGTTGGCGGAAGAGGTGCTCCTGCTGAACAGTTTAGCGGCACACAAGGCTGTGCTTCAGACCAACTGCTACGACTTCATCAACCCGCCATTCTTTGCACGATTAATTAGGGAATTAGCAGGAGTCGGGGTAATATTGGCGGATGGGGAAGACCACAAGGCAAAACGCCGCTTGATAGCTGGCCCCTTCTCCGTCCCAAGTGTCAGGAAGATGTTGCCTGTATTCCAAAGCAAGGCTAAGGGTCTTTCTATTGCATTCACGGCCGCTCTGGATGGTTATACGCAGGGCTCCATCCAATGTAAGCTAGTGGTTCTGAATTTGCGACTGAGACTGACGCGTTACAGTCATGCCACTGATAACCAAGGTGACTATGGACATTATAGGGGTTACAAGTCTCGGGGTCGAAATCCAAGAGCTTTTTTCG
Source organism: Pseudomassariella vexata (assembly GCF_002105095.1). NCBI lineage: Eukaryota > Fungi > Ascomycota > Sordariomycetes > Amphisphaeriales > Pseudomassariaceae > Pseudomassariella > Pseudomassariella vexata. The sequence continues at coordinate 859,157 of NW_024467956.1, read as the reverse complement.
TCAAAGTTGAATATCGGCTTGCCTGAGCTATACGACAGGCTTCTGCACCAGGACCCTCTGGGCACGCTCATATGGATTGTCAACTCATTCCTACCAATTCGCCGTTTTGTGCCGCTGCAGGCGAACTGGAAATTCGTAGAAGCAGGTCAGGAATTGCGTTCACTGCTTCGAAGAGTGATCAAAAAGCGCATCCACGACATGGGGGCGCGGGATAAGATTGCAGAAAAGTCGGAAAGTAGAGATTTGCTGACATACATGATAAAAGAGGCGCATCAAATCGAGGAAGAGACTGGGGAGTGGTGCTGGACTGAAGATGACTTCCTCGAATTGGTGAGTACAGATTACTAGATCACTTGGCCTTCTAGTCTATGGCTAATACATACAAGCTTTTAAATTTCACACTTGCAGGTATGGGATGATGTCCTTCACGGCGTGTTCCGACTTGCATACTGATGACGGACACTAGGCCACGAGACATCGGCGAATGCACTTGGATGGGCCATGTATGTGTTGGCAACGAAACACGACGTCCAGGCCAGGTTGAGAGCAGAGGTTCAGGGGCTGCTAGAAAAGCACTCCGAGCCCGACTACGACCATCTGCACGCCCTTCCGTATATGCACAACTTCTGTCGCGAAATCCTGCGGCTATATTCCCCAGGTTAGTTCAGGGGACAACCCATGTAGCCATCCTCGTTACCTTCTACGAGAACGTACTCATTAAGCCCCAGCGTACATGGCATTTCGTGCAGCAGAACACGACATTGTAATCGAAGGCACCTTCATCCCAAAAGGAACGACCATCAACATCTGTCCAGCTGTAGAGAATTTGAACCCACACCTATGGGGTGAGGACGCGGGGGTATTCAATCCGGACCGGTGGGGTAACCTCACGGGCGATGCCGTTAGTTCTTACGCGTTTGAGACGTTTATTCAGGGTCCGCGGATCTGCCCTGGTAAGAATTTTGCCGTCACGGAGATCAAGGCCATCTTGGTCGAGCTTGTTAGAAAGTGGCGATTCGTTGGGATCGAGAAGAATGACGGGAGACGGGAGCTATTGACTGGCGGAGAGGAGGAGATTGGAAGGGGCGTCAGACTTGAAAACCCCTCTCTTACTTTTATTCCGGCTGGGGGATTGCGGGTTAGATTTGAACCTCTCTGAGGAAGGGGTGCTAAGAGGTCGTTCGATCTCAGTGTAAGTGAGACCCAGGAGACGCTTGCGTTCAACACTGATGTTGATGTCTAGTGATGAATAAACACAATCTATGGTGCACCGTCCTTCCACCGTGGTCAGTCTTGAGGAAAGAGTGCGCAGATCATCGTTGTGAGAAACTTGAGGTGGAAAGTGCGACTTCCTGGAGGCAAGCACATATGGGCCCATCCGCCGACCTTCCCCTCCCCTTTCCCTGTTGAGGCAGACTGTTCACCTTTTCTGTTCATAAGTCACAATCTAGACTTTGTTGGGATATGTTGATATTGCCAAACTGGAATCGCACCACATGCCAATTACAGATGGCGAATATCCAAATTGTAAAATCCTTTTCCTTTCTCTACCATTTTGCAATCTTCAAAACGGAGGTAAATATAACACTGCTTAGAGAGAACCAGTAGAGAAGAGACCGGGTCGCTTTTCCTTCCCCTTTACACGTCGCAATCAGGGATTTCTTACCCCCTTTTCAAGGATCGCCTTTTTAAGAAGTTCACATCGCCGAACTGTAATGATACGAGATGCCGGCTGCGGTGAGCAAGCAGGTCGCCAAATGGTAAAGGGGAACCTGGAAGCTCGAGATCTTGGATTGGAACAGTCACGGGCCTCAGCTTGTATTAGACAAGGTCACATTCACATGATCCATCAAGTGGGGTTCATGCGACCTTTGCAATAGCCCAAATGTGATTCAACCGAGGTCCCTTCTCCTTACACCTAGCATCTGTACACAAGACATTCATACCAGGCTAATCAATTGACCAAGGACCATCCCAATTTCATTTAGATAATAACGATGGTGAGTGAACACGCCTGTTGCCAGATATTGCGGATCAAAACAAAAACTAAACACACCTCAGAGAAAAGGCATGATACGCAAAAGGATGAAAAATAGTAAGCAGTCTTGTTCCTGGCGAGGATTGAACTCGCGACGTCCAGATATCTAACCATACGAATTAGTTGCCTAACTGTATAAGACTGGCACGCTAACCACTGCGTCACAGGAGCATTTTATAGGTCCATATTATAGCCGCTCTGCAGATGTTTATGTAATGCGCCGCACTCACTGCACCTGCCTTTCGAGTTGATTTGTGACCTCAATTTCCTACACCTGCCTGTGTCAATTTTCCAGGTAACAGCAAAATGAACTTTCTTGGTGCAGGGCACATTGAACTTTCATAAAAGGGGCTGCGTGAGTGGTGAACTAGCTGGAGGTCTTCCATCGACTTCCTTACATTGATTGTTTAGATGCAATTGAAACTTATGTAAAGTTGGGGGTTTTCAGAATGGAGTGGTTCATTTGGAGCACCAGATACGACTACCAAAATTGGAAGACTTGGTTTCGTCATGGTTTTGTCTGTCGAGTTATGTATGGCTCCCTTTGTGCTGTGCAGACTGACACTAGCTGCTTAAACATCAACGTACCATTGAATACTCAAATAAACCCAAGCCCAGTAAATTTGAGCTGGAGACTATGTATAAACGGTATGTTCCCTCCCAAAATAGCACTATCGAGTTCTATCCCACGAGATACTGCTCTACAACACCATCTGGTTAAACCTCCATCCCACCTCACCATTCATCTCCCCAATCCCCACCAGAGTAATCAACCGCCGCCGTACTCCACACGTCACTACTTACAGCCATCTCCTCATATCCATAAACGGAAGTGTCAGCCACGACCGTCTCACTCATGTTGAAATCTACCACCGTCGTAGATTCGACGTAGCCTGTGTAACCCGCGTCTGCATACTCCGAGTCAACATACCCGGTGTCCAGATACCCCGACTCGGCCACCATGGCCGAGCTATTCGTATTATACACCGAAACAGAAGCGTCGAAATTAACATTCACAGTCTCCACATTCGTGCTCGACTGTGGCGCAAAGTACGCGTCGGCGGTCGAGTTGTCAAGTACAACTGGATCGTGCTGACCAGGATACTGCTGATCATGCTGCTGCTCCTGATGTCCACCACTGTCTCTAGGGCCACCACCAAAAGCAGCCGCAGCAAGCGCCATGTTCTGATTAAATGCCTGCTGGTTAGCTGCCATCTGTGCCGGCCCAAACGGTTGCTGCTGCATCTGCCCCGCCACAGGCGGACGGGCTTGCAGTGGTGGACCTTGGGGATTCTGCGGTGGTCTCTGCATCGCCCCCTGTTGCGGTCTTGGCGCGACTTGCACCGGCATACCCGCCATGGCCGGGTTCTGAACTGCCACTGGTCGTCCGGGCGTCTGTACGCCCACAGGCTGCATGCCCGGCATCGGCTGATTCACAACCTGCACATTTGGACGTGGGCCCGGCAAACCCTGGCCCTGAGGCGGAGCGGTTTGAGTATGTGGGGGCCCCGGTGGCCGGCCTGGTTGTTGCTGGCTTTGCGATGTGTTGTAAATTTGATTCGCTAGCATAGCGCCGGCCATGCCGTTACCTCCCATCGACTCGGCCACGATGGCACCTCCGACTGCTGCTGTTGTCTGATGAACCACGGGGTTGTTCCAAATCTTTTTGGCCCATTTCTTCATATCCTTGCCTGCACTGGCTAACGCTGCCGATGCTTGGGCCGATGTGCTGGCCGAGTTCTGGCTCTGTGCTTGCGTCTGAGCCATACTGGGGTCAGATTGCGGGGCCGGGGGGAAATGGATAGTCTGAGGTGTTTGCATAGCTAGATTTTGTAAGCCGCTGGACGACTGAGCGAACATTGGTTGTTGAGCGTAGCTAGGAGATCCAATGTTTGGTGATTGGATGGTCTGCTGTTGGATTGGCATTCCAGTCGGTGGCCTATGCGAAGATGGGCTGCTAGCTGCTTGGATCCCAGCTAGGTATCCCTGAATCTGAATTTGGGGGCGTTGAGGCTGTTGCATACTTGGCCGTTGATGTTGCGTTGCAGTTTGTCCTGCTGGCCGCTGCTGATGATAATTTGAAATAGCTTGATTGGGTGCAACGGAATGAGTCTGCATAGCCGGCTGCCCATAAGATGGCTGAGGAGCCCCTGCTACTTGAGAGATGGATGGCCTATGAGGTATCTGAGAGTGATGAGGACCCGGGGTTACCTGGGCTGGCCCTAAGGGCACATGTTGCGGGCGTTGAGATGAAGTTGTCGTGGGGACGAGGCCTGGGTACTGAATTGGAATTGACGAGTTTCCATGCATTGCGAACTCATGAAGTGTACCTACAGGCGAGTGAGAAGATCCGTGCATGGGCGAGGGCGTCGAAGCCGGCGGACGATGAAGCGACGCAATTGAGTATGTTGGGGATGATACTTGACTTTGTGGCCTTGAGGACGACGCCTGCGTAACAGGGGATATATGCTGGTTATGGCCAGAGCCTGGAACCACTGCGTTCGGCGTGGAACCTGAAGAGTGTGACACTGCCGAAAGTATACCAGCACTGTGGTGAGATGCTTGCTGCAAACCACCTGGCACAGGCGATGAAAATATAGTTGAAGGCTGTGTTTGGTCCGTCTTATGTCCAGGGTTGACAGTAGACTGTCTAACAGAGGTCTGGCGCGAGTGGTTTGGAGCTGCCGGCTGTTGCGGCGGTTTCGAATTATGAGGTTGCTCTACCGCCGAAGGAGATGATTTTCGCATGTTGTTCGATGCGTCCTTTGACCCAAGACCTTGCGTCACTGCAGGTACAGTCTCACCAACTACTGATACAAAATTTGAGAGCTGCACCGAAGTCTTTGAGGGCTTGCTTGGGCCTGTCGGTGATGGCTTAGTCGGCGCGAAGATAGATTGGTTTGAACTTGGACTGGGTGTCTTCGGCGGTTTGGACACAACCAATGGCGCAATGACGGGAAACGGCTCGTCCATGAAGAAGTGTGCTGACTGTTCGTCTATCTTGGAAGGCGGCTTTTGGGCTGCAACTGAAGTCTCAGACTGCGATGAGTCTGAGGGCATATCTTGAGCTGGAGAAATCTCGTGAAACACTAATAGTCCAGGCCCGGGATTTCGAATCGGTGATTGTAATGTACTATTCGACGGTAATTTATTTGGCGCAGTACGGACTCTCTGTGTACCTGGACGGAAATCATCTCTAGGAGTATTGCTAGGCGCGTGGCCAGGAGCCAAACTTAGCGTCATGGGAACGTTTGGTCTTTGAGGCAGCCGTATTTGGCTATTCTGAGGCTGAGATGGTCGATAAGCCTGGAATGTCGCTGGGTGGGCCATGTTAGGCTTTTGTGGCATCTGGAAAGAATGAGGCCGATGGACTGGCTGAACTTGCACGGGTGTGCCATTCTGGCGACGATATGCAGGCTTGAGGACAGATGGGACATGGGAAAGACCGGGATCGGATGATATACTCCCGTGCCTCGCATTGTGACCCGTAATGCCGGTAGGTGTAAAGCCTGTCGGTTGTTTATCTGGTTGGCTCGGTATAGCAACTTTTGACGGCATCTGTGCTGGCTGTAGGACGGCAGGAATGGGTGAACGCCTAGTGGTAGTGGCGCTGGTGGCATCCGGGGTTGAAACACCCGAAGTCCTTGGATTCGACGGAGGAATCAGTATGCTCATCGGCCCAGGCACGGCAACAGACGGCGGGGGCGGTCCCCCAAGAGAATGTGTCTTCTGTTGAACGGGTCCTAACTCGCTGTTTTGAGACTGAAGCACAGAGATGCCGGACAGAGCCAACGAAGATCGTTTAGAATCACTGGCGTCGTCTTTGGCGATCCTATTTGTGGGCGTCCACTGTTGATACATACCGGGGTGTGTCTGATCTGTCTTGGGTTTCCCTACTTGCTGCTCCGAATAAGCATCTCCTGTTTGCTGATGCTTCACTGCGGCAGACGCTGTGGAAACTCGCCAAGGAGGACAAGCGAATGAAGCCGACGTCAGTGGCAGTGCCCCGACGGGCTGTATCGGAGCAGAAGCCGGTTGTGACTCCGGCTGTTTCTGTCCCACGGAATTCCTCTGCGTGGGTAACTCGACAGGCCCATCTGGGTCGGTGTCCGTTTGAATAGGAGGTGTCATGGAATAAGTCGCATCAAGTTCGACGGGCGCCAACTCCTCGGCGCATTTGACGGTATCCCCGCTTGCCAACTCTGCCATAAACCCCACAGGGGTATGTGGTTCCTGGAATGCTGATACACCGGCATTCGAAACGTTCGTCATGCCTTCCAATAACTCAGCATGCCTTGGCTTCCCGTGTTGCATCAGGTCTGATAATGGGGAAATCCACACTCCACTAGCAAGAGAGTCTGTCGCGATGGTCGGCTGTCCCATAACTGGTTCGTTTATCAATGGCTCAGTACTCGGGGCCGACGATGACTGCCCAGGACTCGCAGTGGTCGCAGCGGGCGAAACCGCATTTTCTTTGCCGTTACCCCTGAGTCCCGCTGCTTCTTCGCCATCTGTTTTGTCTACCGTAGGGCTATAGTCGTTATCACTACCTGGCCCAAAGTACATGGAACTCCCAGGACCAAAGTAGCAAGTTGCTGACATCTCATCTACCCCTTCGACGGCGTTTTTCTTTCGTCTACTTCCGCTAGATTTCATTGTCCCGTCGCCATTTTGTGTTCCATTCAATGTAGCCTGCCGCTTGATCTGCCTCTCGCTTGCCAGACGTTCTTCGGGAGCCATGTCGAAAGTCTCAGCGCCAGGGGCGACGAACTCGGGGAACTCATCGCCGGGCATTGGGAAGTGGAACTGGACGATCCCGGTTGGTTTATATCGGTAGAACCATCATGACCCGTCATAATCCCACTCCCAGCCTTCAGGAAGCCCTGACATGGCTCAAAGATGGCTATTCGAGTCGTTTCGTAATGTAACAGGGAAAACCGCCGGTTAGTCTCCACGGCGTTGGATCGTTTGGCCAGGGGACTAAGTCGTGCGACTGTTATTATTACAAGTGCCTGCGACTTCACAAGACTGCCATGGTATGAATTCGCAATGTTTGCTGACTGTTGTTCTTCTAGCCGCTCATGCTTGGTGGTAAGGTGCGAAATTGACGTGATTCAAAACAATAGTTGAAGTTAGAGCTCTCAGAGCTTCACGGACAACTCCTTAAAGATAGCCCGGCGGCTGAATTCGACGCTATGAAGATGCTACGTGCGTTGAGACCTTGAACAGAACAGTCTAATCCAAATAGCAAAAAGAGCGAAGGACGAGAAAACTGTCAAAGAAAACACCTGACCATTACACCACAAAGTACTTTGCTCGAATCGCTTGTTACACATCTGCGGCTGAGGAACCATACCGCATATGCCGCAATTGTGTCTTCGTATCCACCAATACATCCTGTCCAGCCAAGAGCATGCACAGCAACTGGTGATCATCAGGTTGGGTTTGGCGCAGAACCTGGCGTGAGTGGCTTGCAGCAGCTGAAGCCAGGGACGGGACGTCAATATTGACCCTGAAAGCACGCTTGCCGCTTGGCACTGCAAAGCAACTTCAGAGTCGCTAGGTGCAACTCCCAAGTCCATCTGCGGTATTGGGTGGCGAAGTTGAGTTGATAAGAACTTCAGAAACAAATGCAGCATTGCATCGGAGCCCCTGATAGAGGCACGTGTCAGGTCAATCATCAGCCGCGTTTTCAGGTGGCAACGACCGTCAGCTAGCTGCTGTTCCATGCTTCTGGTGATACCGAGCTGCCCCTATGCGAAAGGATACATTTGCAGTGAAAGGACTAGGAATAGTACTTAAAAACTTAAAATAACACAATACGTTATCAATATGCGTTTCCCACAGAGTTATTCATGTCGACTAAACACTCTGGGCATGTGATGCAATTTAAAACCCGAACCTATTGCGGCGTTGGTCCTACAGCATCCCTAGATAACTTCAGGCAGATGATACGTATGTGTATAAGTGTTTCCTGTGTTCCCTCTTTATATCCGGTAATGAGCTTGTTGGCCGTCTGACCCTGTATTGTGTGTGCCCCATTTCCTATCCGATTTAATTCATGCAAATTCAACAATCTTCGGTTTCTAAGTTGCGGGATATCCACATTGTTAGCAATAGGGGTAACTCCTCATTATCGAACATAGGTCTGGCCAAGAGCCTCATGTTGAAGTCCAAAATCATCAATCTTTACCCATTCCTACGAGCCCATGCGAATATCCACACCCACACAATGACAGAGGGCACCCTGTGCTTCTGTACCCATAGGTACGCTTATAGATGGGATGGGCGCATCTCATTGGAGCCGTATGTGACCAATGGGTGGAGCCAAATATTTGACGGTGCAAGAGACGATTGGGACCAGACTCAAGTCTGCGAGGAAGACGTGAAGGAGTGAACGAGGTGTGCTCTCTGTGCGGCTACCATAAAATTGTGCATACTTCCAGATTCCCATCCCGATCCAGGTTCGGCACACTGAAACCAATCCAAATATTTAGAAATTGATCAAGAAGCTTACGCATAACTTAGCCATGGGAGAGTCCCCTCGGTAAATCTGTTGTTGGAATATCAGTCCGGTATTCTGGGAGGCCTGCGCCTCCATGATCAACAGGCATTTTCATCCGCCGTCAGATTCAAAGGCAAAAGTTCCCGTTCTTACTGTGAGGGACTGATTGACAATGTATTTGACATCAGGGCTGTCACGATTCGTGCAGGTTGGGTAAGAAGTGCCACAAACTCCTAGCATTTGGACTCATGTGCGTACATAAGATAACCGTCACCCAGGCATTGCCCCGGTCCTACATGATCTTCCGGGTTGCGCAAAGCCGAGCTGACAAGGGGGACATTGAGCTTTTGGATAATCTCGTGGCCAGGAACATCAACATCGATTTTGGCCATGTCGCTACTGCAATGATGGGCCATCTCCTGCGTCTTTACAATGCGATCCTTCATCTAAGCTCGTCACGGATGACCAAAGGCTCGACGTTTTCAAAACAAAAAAAACAAAAAAATAGCCGCAAAGTGCAGCGACCGAAGCATTGAAAAGCTCGAAATGCTATATGAGCATGGGATACGGAATTGATATGGTAGCGGATCGAAACCAACGGAGCGGTGGGCTGGTTGTTGGGAGGTGAAACATCGTTCAATTACCGCAAGCTTCTCGTAAATAATTCGATTGTATCATGGACTTCATGCCGTAAACCTGGCTTGGCTAAAGTCAAATGTAGCTCCAGTCTGTCTGGAAGTATGCATCGTTTGCTCTGGAAAGACATTCAAAATCAGTAACATACTCCAAAGTAAAATAAAATACCACAAAGTGGATAGTTACATGCTTATATTAAGTATAATTTGCAGCCACGAATGGGGCGCCGGGGGAGACTATTCCTAGAGAATACATAAACTTCTAAGGTACATTTTTGTACTTTAGCCACGAGAGGGCCCCTTGAGCTACCATGCCGTTGGGAACCTCCACTTATACCAACCTTGCTTCCACTCTTGACCCTAGTCATCCTTCGTCGTTAGATTCCAAGAGTATGCCGTAGAAAACGCATTATACAGAATCGTACAATCCGTTCATTGTGTTCTTGTTCCCATCCCCAAATCTCCTGGCCTCCAGTGTTCAACCTAGTTGAGTAATTGACTACCACTTCGTACATGCCCCTTATCAACTCCCATAAAGCGATATTAAGGCGGCCTAGTAGTAGTGGTGTTAGTGGCCGAAGTAGTCCAGCTCTTCCTACCTGGGTTGAAAGGCGGAACCTTCAGGATGTCGGTACACTGAGCGGTCTGGTACACAGTGGCTGTCTGCGACGGACAGGAATACGGAACCGGACAGCTGGTCAGCGGGTACTTGGTCACGACTTTGGTCGACGTTATCGGGCAACAGTCAATGCTGTTTTTCTTGTAAGCGATTGAGACGAGGCGCTTTCGAAGGAAGACGGAGTGACAAAGAGTCGGGGGGAGAAAGATCGTTGATTGACTGACCTGCATGGCAATTTCGCCGTGATGGTATGTGTAGGAGTCGGCGCACATGTTATGCTGGTTGGCTTGTCGCAGTAGTAAATACCTACGCAGCCTCAAGTCAGCTACACACCCACGCTAACTTGCGCTATGTATTTCAGGAAAAGGAGAGACTGGATCTATCTTACTGTGCTCAGTAGTAGTAGTGTGTGTATAACACGAGTACTCTAGGGTTGTCGTCGACTGAAGCTTTAGGTCATTGATTATGGTAGTGCAATGCCCGGGCAACGAGGCGGGATGAGTTGGTTTTGTCGTCGTGGGCGTCGCGGTGATAGTCTGATATCCGGTCGCGGGCGGGGAGCAGTTCGACTGGACGAAGACAGTGCGTCCAGTGTCGTAGAGGCAGTCCAAGCACAATGAACAGGTCTCAGTGTACTTCGTTATCGTGGAGGGGCAGCAGTCCGTGCTGGGAGGCATATCAGTCTCGTAAACACCAGGTGAGCAGGATCGCTGCTTATATCGCATGGATTGGCCTACCTGCACGGGACTTTGATGATTATATCCGTAGGCATAACATCTAGACAGAGAGATCGGGGATTGCGTATGCAAGGTTCACACGTAGCTGTGCAATATGACTCAGCTTCCGGTCTTGATTAGGGGGGCAAGTATTCGGAAGCCGGACCTGCCTGGGTAGACAGAGTTAGAATGGGACATGTGTGTGTCGAAGTCCATGATCTCGTCTCTGATGGAACCTCCACAATCTTCGTGCAATGGAAAGGCCACAAGGTGGCCGTTGTTGGACTAGATTGCGTGTTAGTTGACCGCAGGCCGCGAGCCAGACTGCCTGGAGCCCTTCGGGCTTGTCCACGACGACGACTATGACTTACGCAAAGTTTGGTATTGGAACCCCCAGACTGAAATTCAAGTCAGCCATCTTGATATGGTCAAATTCAAGGGCACGACAGACTTTCATCAGGTATTGTTCTCCCACACCCAATTCACGGCAAGCATATTTGTATTGTAAAGCGGCTCATATTTCAAGCATCACAGATCTATTTATAGCAAGTTGCATTCAAACGAATATAGCTTGCATACGTGACATGAATGAACAACATCTGGGCTGTAGGTAACAAAACCGGATTTTAGGACTTGAGCCTAGTTTGAACCATCTCATGGTTGCCTCGACCAACTCTGCAGGACGAACGAAATACTGTGTTGCGGCTCCATCACACGTTCGGGAGTCGGTACCAATATGTGTAGGCCGTTGGGGGCTGCCTTTACTCTAAAACCCCGCAATATATAAGGCCTGGCTGGCGATGGAAGGGTACAATTGCATAGGCTAAAGCCAAACAGCTAGGCATTCGAACTCAATAAGGGGTTGCCAACCATCACACCTGAAAAGCGGTGCGTCTGGCTAAACTGGACAACCCGTAGAATTGGAGACAATCCCAGATTATGAGACCATCCAACCATTGCTAGCCATTATTTAAAATCTCCACAGCTTCAAGTCATGCAATATTGGAGTTGAGTAAATTCAAGCTATTGACGGTTAATCGGGAAAAAGCATTCTCCATGCGTATGAAAGAAAAGACGAACACAACTTGTACTCGCAGCCGGAACCCCCTGCTTCCCTTCTTCCCCCACCCCCAAAATCAAAAAAGAAAAAGTATAAGAAAATCCAACTGTCTTGTTTTGGAAGGCCAACAAGGGCCAAGTGGTAGCATCAGAACCCCGAGGCCTACATGATGAGAGTAAGGGCAGGGAATGCCTTCAGGGTACGCCGCTTGGGAATACGCCGAGTCCTGGGAGGGGATGCGTTGACGATGATGGTAACGCTTCTGGCCATGGGACCGAGTAACCAAAATGGAATCACAGTGGCCATCAGTCTGGGTTCCTCTTCCGCAGAACCAGTAATCGGCGCATAATTCCCTCCCCTCGAGTGCCGCCCCGACGCTAACCCTCCTTCAATTCCACCTTCTTCATTCTCTTACCCTTCGTCTTCCCCGCCAGCCGACCCCAAATCAAACCTCCCCTCGACAGGTGACGCTCATTACTAGGCACCGTAACCATACACTGACTCGCCGTATTACCCATACTTCCCTCCTCCCACCCACTCCCTTTACCGCTACTGCTACTATATATCTCATCCACCGACGACGGCCCCCTCGCCTGGCGTCGGCGAGCTCGTCATAGGTCGTAGGGCATGTGAGGGCAGGACGACGATGATGTTTTGGGGTCAGGGTTTTGATGGGCTTGGTTATACGGAGGATGGGCTAGGTGACAGCACCTTGGTAGGCTGTGGAGGAGTGTTTGGGGCTCACTTCTTCTCTATTTAGGACCGAGCAGGGGTCTACTGGGCAAGTTGAGCTGTCCCAGGATTACCCTTCGCACCGATAGGGGCCGCTGACTGCCGTTCTCAAAAGGCGACAGTGTCTGTTATGCTCTTGAGTCTACGGCTTGATGACCATCACGCTGCAGTCTCGTTGCCATCATGCGCAGAATACCCATCAACCAGTTATCCGTCGCGCTCTACTGACCCTAGCCGATCTCGGCGCGACCGGAGGCATAGGCACTCTCGCAGTACCAACTAGCTGCTCCGCCACGTCGAGCGCCACTGCATTCAGACTCCATGGGTTATTAATGACGGCAGTGAGTGGTTTAGGAACAGGCCAGGACGTCGTCATCACAGGCACCGTAGCCCCGGCATCGGGATCCTGCCTCAGCGGACTACCCTGCGGCACGGGGCGAGCGCCCATAAACACCTCACCTACACGCACCGTCGTCGCCTCATTATTACTTCGTCTACCCATTGAGGTTTTGTCTCTAGATTCGAAAGCTGACTCGTACCGGACCCCCATTAATTACCCTCGATCTCCTATTCCTCTCTCGAAACTCAATATCCTACCCAACGAGCTGTTCCCCAACCAGAATGTACTCTCCATACTCTTCGCCCCCCTCCCCCCTTCTGTTTCTTAGGCGACGCGATCCGCGGCCAATGCAACGCATCCTCGTCGGGTATAGTTCGTTACACCTCTTCTTCTGCCTCCTCTGCCCTTGGTCGTCCGTGGACCCACGCGCTGAAGTAGAGGACGAAGAAGACGCAGGAACCGGATTTTGGTTTAAACTTTCCCTCCTCAAGAATAAGGGAGGCAGAACGGGAAGCGAGATATGTGCTACCCCTGCCCATACCCCTTCAGCATCATACAGCAGCCCCAGCTGCTGCTCGCTGATGGATTTCTTTCTCAATCTCTTTCTCAATCTCTTCGTGTCATCCCGATTACTCGACCGTGAGCCGGTGGAGCTGCCATGACGACCACCACCGGTATAAGTGCCTGTAGTTGTGATAGTAACTGCGTATGATTCTCAGCCGCCGGTCTTGGTACCTAGTCAGCAGAATGAGGAGCCATGCGGGCAAATACGGCAATGTGCCCGTCAATGGCTATTCCGATGCCGACCCGGGTGGACAGGGACGCGGCCGGGAAGACGCTGCATTCCCTGATTCCAACGGGCCCGGGGTTTAGATTAACGAGGGAGCACAGGAGGCTGGGCATCGTAGGGTCGGAGTGGCATTGGCTGGCTTATCTGCTGGTAGATGCATCATTGTGATCAGGAAAGCTGGAAGAACATGCGATTCTCCGGCGTCAACAGAATAATCGAGAATAAAATCGAACATAACTAAACCGATTTGCTTATTTAAAAGGTATAGTCACTAATTGATACTCGTAGTCAATCGGATACAATACACCTCACATACACCAGGCCAGAGAAGGTAGAACTTTCGATGCTTGGGATTGCTCTTGATGCATCTTAAAAATTGTCACACTAGAAGAGACTGAATATCGATCTCTTGCCAGAAGAGATATAAGCCAAGATGTTGACTTGGGGTGAAGGAGGCTGAAGAGTTTCCATCCCCACCCCTAACGCCGCCATTCATTGTCCCAGACGTTCATATGCAAATTGCATTTACCATGAAAAACAGCGCGATTGAGGTACTTTTTACTCGAAATACATTCGCATTTTCATGCAGCCACTTCATGGCCAATATGTCCTCTTGTCCCAAAAGGACCAAAAATCAACCAGTGTCCAGGGCGGATCCATCAAGCCCTAGCAATATCTCGAAATCTGCATCGCTGCACAAATATGGACATGAAGGTAATAGAAAATGCTGTCATCCGTCTAACGACCGTGGCCGTGGTGACGGTGTCGCAGCCAGTTACTGCGTCGCTCCATGTAGGGTGCCCCCGATGGTGTCGCCGTCACAGTCGTTGTGGTCACCAAGTCCTCGGTAACATACACAACGGCTTCTTCCCAGATCACCTCCAGGACTCCTCCGGCACTGTTCGTCTTATACTCTGTGGTGACGGGCTCATATGACACACCAGCGTCAGGCGTGCTGGCCGGGGCCGTTGTGGTGACAGGCGAAGGTGTTGCAGACGAGGGAGCACCAGCTGCAAACACTGATACAAATCCAATGTCTGAGTACGAGCTTGTAGTCTCCTCGGCGAAGATCCCACCCCATGTGGATGTACCTGACTGGTAGCTGAGAGTGGGAGCAACGTAGCTGCTGGTCGAAGTTTTCGTGCTGGCGGCAGCGTTGGTACCGGGAGTGGCTTGTTCAGGGCCATACTGAATCTGAACATTGCCTGGGAGTTCGGTCATAACTCCGTCAACCCCGTCGCCCAATACATTCTCCACAGCCAAGCTGGAGGGAGGGTTAATCGTGCACTGTTGTTGTTCGGCTTCGGTCTGCAGATCGAAGAGTGGGCAATCAGACATGAGTCCAGACAGGTTGGTGCACGTCGTCACAGCCTCCTGCAAGAAATCAGGGTCCCAACCGTTGATAAAATCTCCGTGGTAGCCAAAGCCTTGGAATGCCATTAGTCAGTTGATTCAGTCGATGGATATGCTGCCAACTTACCAGTAGGATCGCCATTTGCAATGGTGAAAATGCCATCCTTCCCATAGAAATTATAGGTATCCCAGATGGTCTCGAAGAACAGGGTAGGGAGGCGGACGTCGAAGCCTTCGGGGCACTCGCCATCTTGGACCAGGTCGGGATAGGCTACATGGGACTGGTGATCATCCGAGTCGACATCTTTGCCATTCCAGCAAGCCGGGAAAGCTATCTCGAGCCTCGTCCCATTAAGACAGTTGGCATCCATGTAAGCTTTGTCAGGCATGTAGTGACGGTACAGCGCTCCCTCGGGCGCCTTGTTGTAGTCGAGGCAGTTGAAGCCAATGGAGCGCTGGGCGAGATCGTACTGGTTTGTCTGGTTGAGAGCTGCCCACTCCGATTGAGGAGGATCAGGTTCATCAGCAGTCTGGTCTCCAATGGTGAAGTTGCGACGGTAGTTGGAACCGGCGATCATGCGAAAGTCTTTGGGGAACGCCTTAACATCGGCGACGCCACCGGGACCACGTGGGAGGTAGTAGCTATATATAGTAAATCGTCAGCACTGTTTTACAAATAACAACCTCAGGAAAAAGCATCTTATTCACGATGTTAGGCATGTGAGTAATTAAATTTGTTCCAATGTGAACAGAGAGAAACGGGACCGGTTGACGTATAAAACCATTTGCCTGTGAAGCAGGCCACCCTCCCTAGGGATGGAGAATCGCAAAATTGGTTTGAGTATAAATATGAGTGGAGACTTACGCAAGCATACCGCCGACCTGGGGAACAATCTCGTACGTGCCATCTGCGTGCTTGAAGTACATAGCGGGAGTCCAGTAGGCTGACTTGTCCTGTGTAATAGCGCAGGAGGTGCAGTCACCGTTCATGAGGTCATCGTAGGAGGCAGACTCCGAAAATCCTGAATTGAAAATGGGATTAGCATCTGTTGAATTATACAAGAGATTTGACGATCGCGATGGAGGGCACATGTAGAATTCATGTATAGTCGCGTAGATACCTGTATCTTCACGGGAAGCTTGAAAGGTAATAACTTACCAGAGGATCCGTGAATGGCGTGTGCATGAGCTGCGTCCTCATCAGGGGACATCATCGGATCCATACGCGCCAGTGCCAATCGTCCACGGCACTCCAGGCGCCAAAAGGCTGAAGCCGTGAGTGCTTGGAGGGCAACGCCGGTGAACAGCTGGAACTTCATTGTGTAGATGTTCCGGACGTCGTGATGTAGAGTTTTAGTTAGTCGCCAGAAAGAACGTCCAAGAATCGTTAATATGGAATCAGGGAAAGAAGTATGCCACTTCCTTGATCGCCGAAACGCGACGCGTCAAAGATAAGTCGACGAGTAGTAGGGAAGGAACAAAGGATGTTATGTGGTGATGACCGGAAGAAACGGCAATTTGAAATTTGGAAGGGCTCTTCCAAAATTCCCAAATGAAATCCACGTATTATTGCGGTCAAGATGATGTTGTTGAATGTGGGTGGTACCTCGAACGTCTTGAATGTGAAATAGGACGAGGTCGTCGCTGAGGTGTATGTTGATAGACTCGTCGCCCACCTCGTTCCTCCAGTGAATAGAAACTCAAGATGACTTGACGTAAAATCACGTTCACCAAACAATTTGATATGAGAACTGTTGACTGCCTTTAGCTCTCTCCTCTTTGGTCAAATCCCAGTCAAATGAAGGCGCTCTCGTCCCAAATTTCAACACCCTACAGTGAAATTGAACCACAACCAGTTGTCTAGGCGTGAGTGACGGTGCCCTGATATGTCGCTAACGAAGTCGGTTCCAACTTTTGACAAGATCAAATTTGCTCAGCACTGATATAGTGTTGCTGTGGTGGGAAACCCCAGTATAGTCCTTGGGGAACAACGTCTGGGGGCGAGTGGGTTCAGGTCTTGTAATGGGTATCGTCGTAATGAGGGCTAATTGATCAACCCAGTCATTTGAAAGGTCAAGTATCAAAATGAGCGTATTGGGCAGCTGTCTAATATCCAGGCTGCTTCTTGTCACCAACCACACGGGGGACGCCAAATGAAGGCGAAAATAAATGCGATCAACACAGCAATCAGAAAAGAATGTGTAAGCCACAATCTAGATCGGAGTCTAGTCCAGGTGGTCAGTTTTGTTTTTTGAAAATGAGTGTTGAGACACAAGGTCGAAATGAACGAATGTGTGGTGGTGGTTAGGTGGTAGAGAAAGGGGAAAGGGAGCGGTGTTGGTGGTGAAGGAAAGGGAAGACGGCGCACAAGGGGAGGTGGAGGGACAAATCCAGGATGAGGTCGGACAAGCGAGACATGGGGTTGATCATGTCCTCTCAACCTGTCCGGGGATCCACCTTCCACAACCCGCCTCCATCACCAGAATTGCAAGAAGAGTGGCAGGTGCCACCTGCACTGCTCTTGCCGTCACCCAGTATTGGGGTCTGCACTCGTTTCCAAGCATACACACAGCCTACTGAAGACCACGGAGGCAATCCCTGTCAGGATCCTCAAGCTTGGCACACGAGATAGATTAAGGCCCGGCCCCAAGCAATCGACAGCCGCAAGCATGAGGGGAGGAGTCAAGGGTTGCTGGCCTCTGCAATCTGGGTTGATTTTGCAGTCGGGTTTGCTTATTTGCCCTTCAAAATTCTATGGTGTGTAATCATACATCTGAGCGATGGTCACTTCTGAAAGGTTGTGACAGCCGACGACGCTGGTGAGGCAGGCTTGGCAAGGTACCCTTGCTCCTCCGTCCTGCGTACTCCGTACACTTAGCGTCAGGTACAATTACACCCTGTTCGTCAACGATTTCCCCACATCCGTTGGCCGTCGGGTTGCGAGAATAGTAACACATCTGCCAGGACCCGGCTCGACACACCGCTTCACCGATTGCTTGCCAAGATACAGATTCTGTACATGCTGTGTTGAGAATAAGGTCGTGATTGCCTATTTCCACAGGGAGAGATTCAGGAATGTCTTTTCAGCAAGGAGCCCAGCATTTCTGGGTGCAAACAGCGGATCGCAATCCAACCCATCTCCCGATGATGATGACGACGACCCCTTCTCCTAATTCTAAACAACAGGCCTATATTTATTTCCAACTCCGTTGTGGAGTTTGTCGCGTAAACTACCATATGGCCCGCTCCAGCATTAAATGTAATTCTGTTTGCTTTACGAAGCCGTTTGTGGCTGTGATACGTCAATGATGAAAAAATAGGTGTCTTGATATTGCAGCAGAGCCACGAGTACCCAAATGAAATCTCCGAGCCAGAGACAGAAACAGCTGTCAATCGTCCATCGCATTCCGGGTCCTCATGGAACCCTAGGACAGAATTCGGCGTCGCCTTCTCCGTTCCCATTACACGGCATTGCCATCTCATCTCCAGGTCATTTCAGCATTCGCATCAGGGCCAGTGACTACGCTCATCGTGCACCTAATCGTGCCACAACTCGCTTGATGAAGTGCGCTGCATTGGTGTGCGTTGGTGTGCGTCTGTGGGCGGTGGCGTGAGTAGTAGGAGATCGTGTTGGCGCTGCAGCTGCCCTGAATCGAGCCCTGCTGGTCATCGCACAGCTAATGCGCTCGACTAGCCATTGGCTGCGATAAAGGGGCTCGTGGCCATCCACACCTGTTTGTTGCACGACATCGTGCAGCGCGCAAAGAGCTGAGCATCACGAAGCATTAGCATTGGAGATACAGGACTGCTGACAGAGAAGGGGGAAAGGGGAAGAAGGGATGAGGACTAAAAGCAGGGTCTAGGAGGATCGACTAAGGATATCAGGGGTTAGAGCTTGCGAAACACGTTTCAGCAGATGTTAGCATCTGCCTTATGTCCAATCACATCAGTTACACTAGGGTGGCAATTGCCATTTCAAGAAACGGCTGCGCCAACGTACCAATCATTCCTACATGTCAATTAGCTTCGCCGGAGACGCTTGACAGGGGCTCTAGGCTACCATTCTCATCTGGGACTGGGGGCCGGCCATTCGGAGCCTCCCAAGGAACACCTTGAATGCATGGAAGTTCATAAATCTGACCTGCAAACCTGGCATCCAAATTGCGCTGTGCCTCATTAACCGCCGCAGTTAAGTCATCTCAAAATCTGACGATAAGTATGCGAAGGCATGCGAAGGATGTATCGCCATTCCCAGCAGATCCTGCTGTTATTCTCATGAGGAGACTGTCTTGCCAGCCTAGTGCCGATCGCCAAGACATACCAAATTTAATTAGCCTTGTTGTGTCGAGAGTGGTGGAGGTGGGACATTGACGAGCAGATGAGCACCTGGGCAGCTCACTTCTAGAGGCGTGCAGATTCTTAGCGTATTGCAACCTCCATAACACATGGTTTCTAACTCGGGTTTCAGTGTACTAAGGGTCACAATATCCTTGTCCAAAGAGGGGTACCTGAATACTCACATAACTGGTATGAGTTGATCAATCACTTAATATGGAGCATTTCACACCCTCACAATCTGCACGCCTGGAGAGATGTATTTCGGCCAAATTATTATCACGTACCACATTGCGCACATGTTAACAAAGTGCAAAGCAGATGCTTGCTGATCCACCAAGATAAGATGGGCCGTAGATCACCATGACCGAGACCACGCGAAAATCCAAAGCAATGAGCCGCTGCGCGATGCGCTGTAGATTGTTGTTTGCGTTGGACAACTCACATAGCCCTTCGGCCCGGATTGCCCTCGCACGACTTCAAAATGATCCCATTAACCTCCTAGATTGGCAGGATTTGGCGGCATCGACTGGCAGCATCGACTGGCATGAAGGAGCAGCCGCCTTTCCCCTTCGCCAGTTACGAACAAATCTCAAACAAATTTAAGCATATCAACATGTTTATGTGGTGTCTTAAGCGTCAATGTTTCGAATTCAGGCACATCCTGGGAAGAGGAATATGATTGCTCGGCTGGGTACTCCCGTCCTCAAACCGTTCCTGTATGATTGACAGGGGCCTCTAGAGAGTAACCGACAACGGATCTACAGATCTCAAAAAAGTAATCTGAAGTGAAAGTCACGTCGATAGCAATTCTAAAGGATCCAGTGAATGTCTCGTCGCATAGACTAGAAAACCCTGGCTTTCCTACTTAGGGCGCTTCTGGATTGGCACTGATGTTCAACTATTTCTTCCAGAAAGGGCTAAGAAGTACGAGGTGTTGCAATTGCGACGTTAGAGTCTACAGCACTGGACAATGACATAGGACGAACAATATGGTGGCATCCGAGAATTCCAAACCACCTGAACCAGTTCTACGAGTCATTCAGCTGCCACTGGAATAATTACCGTCAGATGAATCGAGTTCTCTACTAGTCATTCGATGACCAATCTTGATTGGATAGGTTTTTAGTCCCCACTGCGTCTTCAATGTTTGGAGGGATACTGGCCAAAGCGCACGGGCTCTAGGGTAGCCCGTGGAAGCGCTTGGTTGAGCAGGTAACTTCAACTCCGTAGTAGAACGGAAACAGAATGAAGACCAGATTCAATTTGGTTATGAGAATACATGCAACCTGATCATAGAAAATCCTCTTGTTGCAACCGCATAAAAAACAATGAACGTCGCTGTCTAGCATATTGCTACTTGGGCAATCAACAGTTATTGCCAAGACGAAAACCAATTGCACGGGTTGCAATTGAAGTGTCCCAATTTGGATGATTATGAGGCTGGGGTGGTTCAAGCCACATATTCAGCTTCGGCGGGCCAAGATATGGAGCCGCTATCGCTGCGATAGATGCGGCTCGTTGTCCACAATGAAGTTGCAACCAAAGTCAACACCTCAAAGGGCAACCCCCAGCATGATACTACGGCGAAGTTGAAATGAAGCCGGGATATCGATATCTACGCAACCATGGATGATCTTGCAGGGCTCGATTGGTCATCGACCAATTCGGCTAAGGCTAGCAACAACAAGCCCCCGATTATGAACCAGCCGCCCGCCTTTTACCCATCTCTACGCCTGACCCCGTCTCCCCAGGTCTCCGGGCGCAACACTCCGCTTTCGAGCCAAGGCTCTGGCCTCACTGCACCGAAGCCTGCGACTTCGAAACCCGCCGCCGACAGCTTCAGCAATCTGGTATCCTTTGGCGGAGCCAAGAGCAATGTCAACCTCAGCCTCCGCGAACGGCAGGAGCAGCTGGAGGCCGAGAAGCGCCGAAAGGAGGAGGAACGGCGGAAGCAGATGCAAGCGCAGTATGGAGGAGGACAATTTTGGGATACTCTAGGCCAAGGCTCTGCCAGTGCGTCGCGGACCACATCACCCGCCCTTCCGCTTAGCAGTGGTGGGGTAGGGGTCAACCAGAATGGACACAAGAAAGATGATGACGACGACCTGTTTGCGGCATTCAACAAAGACACCAAAGTCGACAATTCGAGTCATTATCCCCCGCCGCTTCAACCACAATCAGGAAAGAACACGTCTGCACCTGCCACCAAGCTTGACCTCGGCAGTGCTAGTACATGGAATCAACCTGCAACATCGGCCGGAGTGGACTTTGGCGACGATGATGATCCGTTTGGACTCAACGAGATAAAGCCTAAGGCAACTCAACAGCCGACCTCTTCCACCGCAGATGAAGACGATTTCTTGGGCGATCTGGGGAAGCCAGTTGAAGAAGTACGACGGAAAGCACAAGCTTCACAGCCGAAGCTAGAGCCTGGCAAACCCATAGAAGACTCTGATTCAGAGTCCGAACCCGAGATTGCGCCTACTCAGCCCTCAAGACGTGGAGATGATGATGACCCCTTTGACAAAGCTATTGCTGAGTTGGTGGATATGGGCTTTACCCCTGAGAACGCCAGACGTGGTTTGACAGAAAGTGGTGCTGGGCTTAATGTCCAAGCAGCTATTGGTTGGCTCTTGGACGATGCACACCAGACGGCACAGCATAAATCAACGCCCAGGGATCCGCCCGTTAAACAGAGCAGACCGAGAGACAATGCTGCGCGTTCGAGGAATAAGGGAAGCCCCGCCTGGATGAAAGAAGACCAACCCGATCTTTCTCCACGCAGAGACAACAGATCCCCGGCTTCTGGAGGAGCTGATATTTCACAAAAAGCTGCAGCTGTGGGATCAAGCTTCTTCAAGACGGCCAATTCATTGTGGAAGACTGGACAAAAACAAGTTCAAAAAGCCGTGGCCGAATTCAATCAAGAAGGTGGAGATCCCAACCAGCCCAAATGGATGCGGTCAACTCAGCAGGATCGAGGCCATCCGCCTAAAAAGCAAACCAAGGATGTGACGGATGAAGCTATGCTCCTCGAATCGGGCATGCGACCAGAAAAACCAATATCTCGGCCTTCAAGAGAGCCTCAGGTGGGTGCCTCTCGGGATCGATCTATTGCCTTGCCCACGCGACCAAGCCAACCATCGGCAGTGCCCAAGTGGCAACAATCATATGAATCGTCACTTGATCCGCGATTGCGTCTCAATAAACAAGCCGTCGAAGAGCAAAGTGCACAGGCATATGTCAGCCCGGCACGAAGAAAGAAGATACCATCACAGCCTCCTCCTCCAACTGAGCCCGAGCCAGATCTTCTATTCAACCCTATAGTTGCCGCACCTCCGCAGTCTCGGCCTCAACAACCTCAACCTTCTCCATCACTGTCAAAACCTTCTGGCCAGCCGCCTTCGCACACCATCACACCCAGGCCGGCCGCGCCGGTCAGACAGATACCCACCGTCTCCCCTTCGGTTATCCAGGCATCCACACGGCATCGACTTGATGGAACAGCACACTTCAAGCGTGGCGATTACGATGCGGCACACATCTCCTACTCCAATTCGCTGAATGGCATCCCGCAAAAACACCCACTTTGCATTGTACTCCTGACTAACCGTTCACTTACGGCTCTGAAAACCGGTAGTCCCAAGCAGGCTGTGGATGATGCAGATGCTGCGCTGGGAATCATTGGACCGTCACGTGGGGAGGGCGAGAAAATAGCGTTGGGTGAGGGAGAACATCGGGAGATGAAAGACCTTTACGGCAAGGCGCTTAGCAGGAAGGCAGAAGCTCTCGAGCAAATGGAGAAGTGGGCTGATGCCAGTAACGTGTGGCAGTTATGTGTCGAAGCCGGAGTAGGTGGGGCCACTGCCACTGCCGGCCGCCAGAGGTGTCAAAAGGCTCTGGCCCCGAAACCCAAACCGACTCCAAAGCCAGTGCAAGCTGCGAGGCCGCGCCCAACGCCTTCTGCAGTTTCTGATCTAGGTCCGCAAAAGAGTTACGAAGCTGTTGAGCGACTTCGAGCCGCGAACAAGGCGGCGGAACAAGCCGATGATGAAAAGTTCGCACTGAGTGAGAAGGTTGATGCCCGTATCTCAGCGTGGCGAGACGGAAAGAGAGACAATCTTCGGGCCTTGCTAGGAAGTCTCGACCAGGTACTTTGGGAGGGCAGTGGGTGGAAGAAGGTCGGCTTGCACGAGCTGGTAATGGCAAATCGGGTCAAGATTCACTACATGAAGGCCATCGCCAAGTGTCATCCCGATAAGGTGAGTTCCCGTCTCTGAACTTGTGGAAATGATTATGCTAACTGTGAGTTAGCTACCACAAGATGCCAGCACAGAGGTCAAACTCATTGCTGCTACGGTTTTTGCGACGTTGAATGAGAGTTGGGATAAGTTCAAGGCAGAAAACGGCCTGTGAGCTTCGCGATGACGGAAATGTTGTAGATGACATGCATAAGTGACACAGACATAGATACGAGTTGATGACCTGCCAAATAGAGCGATGACCATGAAAACCTTCACCATGTCACGAATATGGATATGAGTAATGAAGCCTTGCCAGCCGTCATCGGAGGCGAACCACTCATAGGAAATGCTGCCCGAGCTGTACTGCCAGACATCTTTCTCTGTGTCCCATGGCACCCGCCGAGCCGGATACTCTGATGTTCGCATATGATGGTCTTTCAAGAACCATGAACAATGCCAGGCAGGCCGACATATCCGTCTCCCCGCAAATCCGGCAAGAGCTTACGTTATCTGCAATTGCCAAAAAAGGGGTAGTCCTTCTGTCGTGAATACAAGGTCACCAGAGACCTGGATGAATCAGCGCACGACAGTAGCAGGTTACATCATAGCCACTACCCCAGACAGGGTCAGCATGCGCGCCAAAGCAGATCCTTTCGCTATTGAGCCTCTCGGAAGCGCCTCGGACTACCGCATCTGGCAGACCGTAACTCTAGATCCACTTTTTGGGTCTCTGGTTATTCATTTCCTTAATGTTGAGGCTTGGTTTGCTATTCCCCTCAAACCCAAGTAATGCTGAGGGATCTGCAAGTTGTATGCATAGATGCGGAGAAGGCCAACCATGGTGTCGGAGCGTTCTACATTGCATACTCTAGCGCTTATTCTTCTAGACGAGGAAGGTGGCGTGACTCGTTCAGTTAGTCGTCTCATCACCCGATTCCATCCAAACCTTTGGCCATGTGGGGGATGAACCTTACTCACTCGCCAATTTCTGTATACATTGTAGACAGTTGTTCGACAAACGTTCGTCCGGTAATCTCCTTCTATCGTCATTACCCACATCGGCTTGTCCCCGTAAAACTGGGAGCGGGGTTGGAGAGTTTGGGCAATCCTTACAGGTGATGATCACTATAAATGTTATTCGAGAGACCCCATCGTTTCGGTAGTTACTAAATCGGCCATGATTGGAATGCAATGGTACCCACTAGCATTAGTTTCCCGGGGCCTGTATAGCAGCGCCAGATATTGACCTAGAACCAACAACCTGCCGTATAAGACAGGAGGCATACACACAGCATACAAATAAAACTCTTTCCCACCTTTTTAATTTGAGCCACCGTTCTCTCGCCTATTCCCCAGACTTCGAGGAGGTCGTCTCTAAGATATTCAAGGTCTAAGCCGACCGGATCGTAGTTGGCCACGAGAGCTGTCAACCGGTTTTCACACCTTGGTCTTCACGAATCATCTACATGACCACTGCTACCCGCCCTCCATGAAGCCGTTCTTTGGCCTACGAGGCCAACAACTCAACTACGCCGTAGGCATAGTAGCAGGATGTGATTTCCTGCTCTTTGGTTATGGTCAGCATCCCCCTCCCCCCTCTTTACCATTGCATATTCCTTCACTTTCACATTACTTACTCAAACAACATGGAATATCTAACCTCAACATATGTTTAGACCAAGGCGTGATGGGTGGCGTCCTAACCCTGCCCAACTTCCTCTCCTTCTTCCCCTCCATCAACCCCTCTGCCGAGGGCCTCACACCAGCCGAGCAATCCACCCGCTCCACCAACCAAGGTATCGCCGTCGCCTCCTATAACCTAGGCTGTTTCTTCGGCGCTATCCTCACCATCTTCATCGGAAACCCCTTGGGCCGGAAAAGGATGATTATGCTCGGTACCTCCATCATGATAATCGGCGCCATTCTCCAAGCCTCGGCTACTACACTCCCGCATTTTATTCTGGGACGCATTATCACGGGGTTGGGAAACGGCGGGAATACGTCCACGGTCCCGACGTGGCAGTCCGAGGCGTCAAGGGCGCACAAGCGGGGCAAACTGGTCATGGTCGAGGGGGCGCTGATTACGGGCGGGATCATGACTAGTTATTGGGTTGATCTGGGCATGTCGTTTACGGCGCCGAGTAGTGTTTCGTGGCGGTTCCCGCTCGCGTTTCAGATTGTGTTTTGTGTTTTTATACTGGCGTTTATTTGGGGACTGCCGGAGTCGCCTAGATGGTTGATTTTGAAGGGCCGCGAGGACGAAGCGAGGGTGGTGCTTGCCGCGCTCGCGGATAGAGAGGTGGAGGACAAGGAGGTTAGGAATGAGTTTATCGAGATCAAGGATACGGTGGTCGAGATGAGTAAGGGGACCTTTGGGGATTTGTTTACCATGGATAAGGACAGGTTCGTGCTTCACGCATTCGGGGAGGATGTTGCTATGGGAGAGTGAAAGGGGAAACTGACGCCCATCTAGAAACCTCCATCGCACTCTCCTGGCATACATCAACCAGATGTTCCAGCAAATCTCCGGCATAAATCTCATTACTTACTACGCTGCGGTCATATACAAAGGCCTGGGAATGACCGATTTCATGTCTCGTCTTCTGGCCGCTCTCAACGGAACCGAGTACTTCATCGCCTCCTGGCCGGCGGTGTTCCTAGTCGAGCGCGTGGGAAGGAGAAAACTCATGCTTTTCGGTGCCGTGGGGCAAGCGGCCACCATGGCGATCCTGGCCGGGGTGAACTCGAGGTCCGAGACCGGGTTCCAGATTGCGGGCATAGTGTTTCTATTCGTGTTTAACACCTTCTTTGCCGTTGGTTGGTTGGGCATGACGTGGTTGTATCCGGCGGAGATTGTGTCCTTGAGGACTAGAGCACCTGCGAATGCTTTGTCCACATCTGGTAAATCCTCCCCACCTTCTTCCTAATCACACCATAAATGTTGGATCGGCGTGGATGCTGTGTATTTGTGCGTACGTTTGGACCAGCTAACAACTTGCTCTTACAGCGAACTGGATCTTCAATTTCCTCGTTGTTATGATCACCCCCGTCGCCTTCAACAGCATCGGCTACCAAACCTACATTATCTTCGCCGTTATCAATGCCTTCATGGTCCCCAGCGTCTACTGGTTCTACCCTGAGACCGCGTATCGTTCCCTGGAAGAAATGGATTCCATTTTCCACAAGGTGAAAGGCACGTCGGGTTATTTTTCGGTTGTGAAAGTAGCTCGTGATGAGCCGCGGAGATATGGAAAGAATGGGGACTTATTAATTGATTATGAGAAGACGGAAGAGCACAAGGGGCATATGATGCACAACGAGGTTGGGCCTGTGGCTGGGGATGAGACGGTTTAGTTGGGGGTGGGGAAGAGTTTGCCTCGTTTTCGACGCCTTTGACTCGAACTTCTAAGCGCTACCTGGAGAAGTAAGTCCAGAGGAACTTGCCCGGTAGCTCTGTTGTGTAAGGGTGTAAGAGCCAACTCTGTACAATAACCATTGGACTTCATACTCATAGATTCTGAATGACCGGCTTCGTTGGCTTGCAGGTGCCGGGTGTCCGTGTCTGGGTCTGGATCTGGCGATATGTGTTCAGTGCGCGCTACAATACCATTGTGCTTCGGGTTTGATTTTTCATTGCCGGCAGCAAACACCATGCGAAGCTCCCGAACAATACTTGTGAATACCATATTTGAACCGAAACTCCTTGCTATGTTGCATGAATCAAACGTCAACTCCCCTCCCTATCTACCACCAGCCGTAGTTGATATCGAATCAACGTCTCATGAGCTGCGGAAGTAATAGTAGCAGCCCGTCTAGAAGTCTTAACTGCCACCTCCCATCTCCACATCAATTCGAGGGTCATGATCGTCGCCGTCACCATCCCCGCTTGTCCTTCCGAAGACTGGGTCGTCATCACAGTCCATAAATTCTTCTTCCACCCTCCATCCTCGAACAATCCAAGAGATCCAGAACTCCGATCTACAGCCCCAACATCCGCCTAACCCCCTCGCGCACCTTCTTCTCATAGTCAGGTCTCCGATCCCTCCACATCTTGGCCGCCTCCACATTAGCAGGACTCTCGTCGTTGGGCTCAGCCAGCATGCTCATAACGCTGATCAGAATCTTCTCGACGCTCTGTATGGGGCTCCATCTTTCGCTCGCATGCTCGTAGTGGTTGGGGTCGTCACCGGGCGGGTGCAAGATTGAGATGCACACCAACCCCGTCGGGTAGACGTTGGGGTGGAATATCTCGCCGAGGAACTTCATGCTGGGCGGGGCTAAGGGGTAGTCCTTGGGGAATTTCAACTCTGCGGGGAAGATGCCGCCTTCGAAGGGCGTGCCTTCGGGGCCTTGGATTAGGGCTTCCCAGTGCAACAGGTCGTCTTCGGAGACGGGACCGGCGGTTATGCCGTCGGGCGGGTTGTTGGTCAGGGCGCGGTATTCTTGGAGGAGGCGCCGATGGGCGGTGGATTGGGCCATGGTGGGTGGGTGCCGGATGGATGAAGTTATATATTCTTTCAAGACAGGCGAGTTGGTGGCTGTTTCAAGAATAGACAATGTCTAGCAACTTCCCATCACATGTGTTGCAGTTGGTTCAGAACAAATGGCGGGGATGACGTTGACTCCAGAATCCGGGGCGAGTTTTGCCGATCTTTAAGCGCTGCAGGAACGAACCTCAGCGCTCCAAGCTTCAGTCCAATCCAAGCTTGTTGCTCGTGCGCTCAGTTCCAGATGAGGCCCGACTATGCCTCCACGAATGCCATTGAGGCCCACTGGGGTATCTCATGCTGTCCTCAGGAAACCCGCTGCGAGTAGGGACCAGTCCGTGTGCTTGTTTTGTTCCCTATCGAGAGGTTCCAGACCTACGCCGACGCTGACGCCGACACGCCAGCCGAAACGAAAAGCACTGCATCACTATCGCTTGGAATCCACCGTCAATACTAATGCTACGTCCGATGCACGGAAGGAACTGGAAGATGCATTGGTCGCATTGCAGAAACATGCAGCCAATTATGTAAATTTGTCGAGAGTACAACTCGCCCTCAATGGCTTGCGACAGAAGCCGGGCACAGAGTCTGTACGGGTCGCCATATTGGGTCTTACCAATGGATCTGAGTCTGGAAAGACGGCGAAAGAAGTGCTGAAACTCCTTCTAGCCGACCCGTTGAAGTCCGAAGAAGACTGGGAGAGAGAGGTGGAAGGCCATAATCTTGAGCAACCCATGATCGTACGGGTTGGTGCCGAGGAACCGCAGCAGTTGGGCACTCTGTCGTTGACCAAGGGGAACTTGTTGCACGAGGTCAAAGTTTCTTCAGCAACTCTCAACGGGAATAGCTTGGAGTTTCTGCTCATGGAGACAAATCTATGTGCTTCGGCGCCAGAACAGGGGTCACTAGGAGGATTTGAGGATTCGGTATTGGTCCCGACGGTCGATATACCAACATCTAGCACGGGGAGATATACGCCTATCACGACGCCTGTGCACAAAGCTCTCATAGTCGCCGACGGAATCATGGGTGCAGCATCGGTGGCGTCAATACCCATGCTCACAACCGAGGGCAGCGTCGCAGCGGCCGTCAACCTACCCGAATACAAGCCAACCGACGAATCAGCACTACCGTTTACTCCAGTAGATGTCGGAACTGCAGGTATCGGTCTAGGTCTCATTCGAAGAGATTTAAAAGACGCTATGCAGTACGAGAATCTCTGGTTCCAGAGTAACATACCAAGGCTGGTCGAGTGGCTGAAAGCTGATGTCATGTCCACGGCTGATCATGTTACTAAGCCACCTGTTCGGCGGCTCATCGCATCAATCCTCCAAAACGCTGCGGCGTCAATTGAACGTGAAGAAACACATCGGCTTTCCGCGTCGCTAACAGCAGCAGCAGCAGGCCCTACTGTTGCACGCTTGAAGATGGGACTCGCAGACTGGGCAGAATTTGCGCACACCGAGCTCCAAGAAGAGCTCGATATGGCATTTGCAAGCCGGCGATGGCGCAAACTGGGCTGGTGGAAGCTATTCTGGCGCGTCGACGACGTCAGCATGCTGACCAGTGACATTCTCAACCAGCGGTTCCTTCCCGCATCAGAAAGAAGTGTCATTTTTCTTGCCGGGCGGATGGAAGAAGCCGGTGTTTCCCTGAGCTCTTCGACATCCCATCCCGATATGTCACCAGCCGAATCTCAGTCAGAAAATGGCGTAACGTCGACAGCTACCCCAGATCCCTCCGCACAAGCCGCCTCCGGCTGGCCAAGCAACATTCCATCCACACGAGCCTACCTCCAAAATGTAACTATACCCGCTCTCCAAGCTTTAGCCCAGAAGCTCGTCATGCAAACTTTTAGCACCTCGGGCCTGACCACATCCCTGGGCGCTCTCGCCTACTTCGGCACCCTGACGACGGGCATCTACGAGGCTGGTGCGGTGGCCGCGCTGGGAATCATCTGGAGCCTGCGGCGTATGCAGAAGCAATGGGAGACGGCGCGGGAATATTGGGAAGGCGAGGTTAGGGAAGAGGGCCGCAAGGCAGTCCAGGGGGTGGAAAGGACCGTGGGTCGAGTGTTGGAACAGAAAAGCAAGGGGGGGGGCGGCTCCCAGGAGGGCAGAGAAGATATCCAAGATGCGCGGGACTTGGTGGAGAAGGCCAGGGAGGCTTTGGAGAGGTTGGAATAGGACAGGTAGGACGAATACGGAGAGCCGCGGTGTAGACTACTACCACCTCTCTCATCCAAGTAGATGAGAATGGCACAATACCCGTACTGTAACAATTTCACTAAGGTTAGATTTGCAAACCCCTACAATGACTTTAATTTCAAGCCGTAAAGTTTCTATAGTGGTTCTCTCGATGTAGACGGGGGGACTTCACGGCACTTGGAACCCCAGCTTCGTCACTTTACCTGTGTTGGCAATCCACCCCGAGTAGCTGCCAGTGCGTGATAGTGAACAGACCACTAGGCCTAAGGCTAGAAACATGCTTTGCTTGCCTCACTCTAATGGTTTTGTTCGCAGGTTTCTGTGTACAACGGGCCAACGAACGCTCTCAACCCTGCAGGACAGATGCGGGAAGGTACGCCTTGGCGGGATTTCTGACAGGGCCCAGCAATGACAATTCAAGCAAGCGGTCAGCTGTTGACAACCAATTGCACACCGACACCACCGACACCGAGGCATCCGTGCACCGCCACAACTGAGCCCCTCGATTTGTCCCCTAATCCTAACGATCCTAACGTGCATCCTCATCCGATGGGGACTCGACGTGTTAGAGACTTAGACTGTCAATTATCCTCAACTTGTTGTACCATTCATTATCCGCTTCAACATATCACAGCTCCAATAAGCGTGGAATTTCCTAGTTAACATTTTCTGATGAGGATATCATGAGGTGACGGGATAGTTATTTTTTTCCTTTCGCGTCAAGCCAGACTAAGTCATTCATTTTTTACCTTGGTTATTTGAGGTGGTCTTGTCCAAGGTCCATGGATAGAGTCTCGTCGCCCTCGTTTCACCCGACAAACATGGCTCGAAGGTGGGCGCGTCGCGCCGAACGATACTGCTGCAATTGTATAACGTACCTGCCGCTGGCCTTTGTGTACGGCTTGACGACGTGGGCCGCATGGGTGGTGGTTAGCATAGGAAGTAATCCGTCGAAGTCAAGTTGGATAGGTATGTTCGCACCCGTCCCGGGTCTGCATTTGATGCGCCTAGCTCCACGGGTATCACAAAGCTTCCCACAGGCATCTCTGCGTGATGGAGCACAGCTCTAATATGATAATGCGCTATAGGAACCAACTCCTCGATCGGTGGCGTCCTCCTCTACTCCCTCCTCAACTGGTCTTACACGACGGCCGTCTTCACGTCGCCAGGCAGCACCACCAACACCAACGGCTACTCGACTCTCCCGACGAACGCCCCGCCCCAAGCGACTTCCTTCACCGTGAAATCCAACGGCGAGATACGCTTCTGCAAGAAATGCCAGGCGCGCAAGCCGGACCGTGCGCACCACTGCAGCACATGCAGGAGATGCGTGCTCAAGATGGACCACCACTGTCCCTGGCTCGCCACGTGCATCGGCCTGCGCAACCACAAGGCCTTCCTGCTGTTCCTCATCTACACGACGCTCTTCTGCTTCTACGCCTTCGCCGTTTCGGGGTCATGGGTCTACGCTGAGCTGCTGAGCGAGACGCAGTACGTGGAGACGATGATGCCCGTCAACTACATCATGTTGGCCGTGGTCTCTGGTATCATTGGGCTGGTGGTGGGCGCGTTTACGGGATGGCACATCTTACTTGCTTGCAGGGGCCAGACGACCATCGAATGCCTGGAGAAGACGCGCTATCTTTCCCCGCTGAGGAAACAGCTGCTGCATCAGTTCAATGCGCAGCATAATGGGGAGGGCGTAGATCTACCCAAGTATGGACAGCAGTTACTCGATATCCACGCCAATGCCCTACCAGGAGTGACCCGGCCGGAGGAGGGAGAGGTCCGTGTCAGTATGGATGGAAGCAGCCGGGACGACCCAGCGCCACGACATCTGTCGTACGAAGAATTGGAGCGATACCGCTCCCGGAAACGTTATGAGGAGTACTTGGACGAACAAGATTCGGAAAGACTGCCGAATGCCTTTGATCTGGGCGCAAAAAGGAACTTGCTGCATCTATTCGGGCCCGCTCCTTTGTATTGGCTCTTACCCATCATCAACACCACCGGCGATGGCTGGGCCTGGGAAGCGAGTCCCAAATGGCTCGAGGCACGGGAACAAATCTCGCGAGAACGGGATCAACAGAGGCAAAGGGAAGCAGCGGCAGGGTGGGGCTGCGCGGAAACGCCTACTTTCGTGTCGAATCGGGATTACACCCCCGAAGACGTGGGAGTTACCCGGACCTACCTCGTTTCGCCGCCGCCGTCCCATTATGGAAGGAAAACGCCGTCCAAGGCGGACCGCGTCCTCGGTCGGGATCCGAACCTGTACGCCGATGAGCCGTCAGGGTCGGTTTCGATGAGGAAGCTTAACTCGATGGGGACGGACATCGAGGATGATTACGATACGAGTAGTGACGAGGAAGAGGCGGAACACAGGGCTCTGAACCTGGTCACGAATGGCGGTTGGGCCAAAAGCGGTGCCAGTGGGCTGCTACGGAAACCTTCGAAGCAGGCGGGGTCGGCTACGAGTTTGTCCGGGCGGGACGATGAGGGGGTGGATTGAAAGATTAGATGAAAGATACTGTGTTTGGATATACGTGTGACGGATAAATGGGCGTGGGCGTATGACTTCTTCTTTCTGATGAACGGGCATCTTTTGTAACGAGGATATACCACTTCTGCATGGTCCAGGCGTTCGTTCTTGTCTGTCTGCCTGCCCGTCTGGTCGCATCGTTCTGGGTTTGTCCGTCTGTCTTGCGCACGAGAGAGCGAAGAACTGTGAGAGAAAAAAAAGGGGCCATTGGCAGGGAGGGACGGGATTTGAACTTGATAAGTAAACTACAACAGATGTTATAAGATACTCTTAGAAGCCTATCTGTAGCTGGTTTGCTTGAGCTTGTTTTGTTTGGGGTTCTTCTGAATGACTGTCGGCCTTTCAATGGTGTGTAAGGTGTATACCGTACGGGAGAGGCCATGCTCGGAATAGGGGCTGGGTAAACGGAGTTTTAGATGGACCAAAATGCCGAATATGAGAGCAAATATCATGAATAACCACAGCAATGAGTTGGACACGGGCTTCGTATGCTGGAATGATTACTTGGAAAAATTTCTGTACGCTACGCCATTCATTATTATTACAAACTCCCTGTTGTGTGTGTGCACTCTCAACTATCAACGCTCGTCATCACTGCTTCCCTCCCCCTTAACCAAAGTCTCCGCCTTCCTAACCTCAACCCTTTCACGCGCCACCGACCCCGAATCATCCTCATCATCATCATCCTCCTCATCACTCGGCAGTTCGTCGACGCCCTCTACATCAGCGTCATCAGTATCATCAACCCCCTGCCCCTTAGCACCAACCCCCACACCGGGCTTCCTCTTCTTCTCGAAATCCTGCCTATGCGCCTGCGCCATAATCTTCCTTATCGTCCCGCCTGCCGTGAGGATGGCATCCGACCTCCTCCGTCTCCTCAGTCCGCCTTCTTCGGGTGTCCCCGCTGTTGCTGCTGCTGCTGCTGTTGTACCGGTTGCGGTGGCGGTGGGGCTCTCGTTCATTCCCACGACTTGGTCACGGTTGCGCTGCACTGAGCTAGCTGTGCCAACGTCGACGGAAGTCGCCATCGTCGCCGCTCGTTCCTCGTGCCGTATCCGCGAGGTAACGCGTTTCGCGCCCTCATCCCTACTGCCGGTGCTTGCTCGTTCGACCAGCAGGGGTTCATGTCCGTCGACGTCGAGGCAGTAGGGGAGCGGCACGTCGCGACTCGCTTTGTATTGAGCGACGTTACCGCAGTGTTCGTTCTCCACGCGCAAGAGGACCCAGGCGCCACGGCGGGAGACCTCGGCTAGCGCGACTAAAAACGAGACAGCAGTGCTGTGCTGCTTGTCATGGGTAAAAATCGCGTAGAAGATCCAAGCGAATCGCAAGATGGGATCGATAGTCATGATGAGGTAGTACACCCACCTGCGCTTCAACGCGAGGATATCCCTAAGAAAGGGGTGTCTTGAGTCGGGCTGCAGGAGGGAAAAGTCCATGAGCAGGTCCCAGACGGAGCAGTAGATGGAATTGACGATGGAGAAGGTGGCGAAGAGGGCGAGGTTGGAGGTGGTGCCGTTCATGCGGTAGAGGGAGAGTGTCACGGCCGCCATGATGGTCATGCTGTACTTTCCGCAGTTGACGAGGTGCGGGAATACGTTTTTGGTGTCGGCGTAGCGGCGGACGCACTGCAGGGCGCGCCAGATGGGAGGAAGGGCGGAGAAGAAGCCCAGGAGGCGGGAGTGGTTGGAGTTGCATTGCGTAGGGTTGGACCAAGAGTGGGCGTAGAGGCAGAAGAAGAGTTCAATGTTCTGTTAAGATGTTAGAGAGGGGTTGTTGTAGAGTCAACGGAAGGAGCGCACGTACGCAGGTTGCATAGGTGAGTGAGCAGTAAATATCACCCAGGAAGAAGTCCCGGAACTCGACGGGGTATAATCCTGCGAAAAACAGTCGATACTGTGACTGGTCAGCACTTTTGTCTGCTGAAAGTACGCAAAAGACTTACATGGGCATACGCAAACCACCTGCGACTTCTATGGCCCAACACCGGAGCCGGCAGCAGGATAAGCACCAGCGTTAAGAATATCAAAACGACAGGGTAGTAGAGATACATCTCCGGCGCCCCGTAACGGGTGAAGTTGAGCCATATGCATATACCTAAGAGCAGCAGGCAAAAACTGGGGAACTGGGAAAGCTCCCTCCAATCCAGGGTATGGCGTGCGTCAAATTCAAAAATGAACTGGTAGTTGACCTTGTTGGCGGCCCAAATGTAGCAGTTTATGCAGAAAAGAGAGAAGAGGAACAGCATCAGGAAATAGCCGCCGTAGATTTGCATCAGATAGATGGTATGTTCCCGCACGACTGGATCATCGTCGAAGAGCAGCTGGGCTCCATAGACCAGACCTTGTAGTGTAAGTACCGCACCTGTGGAATTTGTTAGTATTCCCATTTTAGGGGATTTCGGGCAGGGCGAAGGGGGTGGGGGTAGTTGGGTTCTGAATTGACAGTTGTGTCGGCCCTCAAGAGTATGAATAAGTCATCCGAATTCTTGAGACCACCAACAGCCAGAAAACGGGTTGGAAAACTCCACAAAACATACCTGTACCGATGAACAGCCCATTGAGAAACGTACTCCCCGACTCGTCCCCCGGCCTCCTTGTCGCCCGACGCAGCTTCCCCGCGGCAACCTTATGATTCCCCTTCTCAAAGTACCTCGCATACAAGTCCTCAACGGCCGTGATATGACCATCGACAATATCGCTGTTGACAAACCACGACTTATTGACCTTGTCGTTCATGTAACGGTACGGTGGCTTAGCGCCGACAGCCTTGTCGTACTTCTTGTTCAGCTTGCGAAACGCCGTCCGGTTTAGCAGTGCGAACGCCTTAAGCAGCTCCAGTCCACGGTAGAACTCCTGCAGCGCGAGTTTCAGCTTGCGCTTCGCCGTCCGGTACGGCACATTATGGTCGTGAGGGCGTCGGATGTAGTCTTGTCTTGCGTCACCGCCCATGGCGCCGGACACAGGCGTTCGGGGCATTTTGAGGAGAGCCTTTGAGTTCGGGCCTGGCTTGAAGATTTTGGATTTGATGGGGTCGATCCAGCCGACGCTGCTTTCGTGAGCCACGGGTTTGCCGTCGCGGTTGGTTTTGTTTTCGTCTTTGCTGTCGGTTCCTCGCTCTTTCCGCCTCCTGATTTCGGCTAACTCCTCGGTCCTTCGATTGCGCATCTCGTGGAGCTGCTCTCGGAGGGCACTCAGGCGTACACCTGCTTGTTCTTCTTTTTGCTTGTAGAAGGTCTCTACTTTATCCAGTTCACTGTCTAGGAAGCTGAAGAACTCCTGCTCCTTTTGACGCACAACGTCGAACGCTTGCATGTCGTAGCCAGCCTTGTTGCTTTCTTTCCTCGTCATGGTCCCAGTGGTCGAAAACATGCGCCGTAGACGACCAGGGCCCGGCGCAGACCCGGAATTGCGCCTTGGGAAAGTGCCAGTCTCGTCGGCTCGGTTTCCAGATCCACCTCCATCTCCATTTCCATCATCAACCCCACTTAGAGCTGCCGGTATCAGCGACACACTATGATGCGGAGCCAACCGGCTGAACGAGGTCTTAAATGTAAATGGCGGCCTGGTGGGTGCTTCTGCTGTATTGGAAGGGATCCGCATCGCCGGACCCGGTAGTTCAAAGGTGTGCCTACTCTCACTCGCACCAACACCACCCGTCAGGGACGACCGCGACGGTGGCGTAGGTACGAAGCTCCCATAATTGCCCTCATACTCCAGCGACATAGTCAAAGACTGGTTCTCGTTCCTGGCGGGAATAGCCCTCGGATCCGTTGCGGTTTTCTCAGCTTGGCTCGGCTTCGGGACCGGGCCAGAACTCAGTGCTGGCTCCACTTCATCTGCACCTTCACCTCCACTGCAATTGCGATTCTGCTGCCTCTTCGCAACAAAGGGACTTGAAAACCCCGTCGGAGTTGCACGAGGTGCAATCTCGCCCTTCCTTCCTACGCCGTACGGTGTGCCATTCGCCTTGTTGATGGCCCTGGACACACCCTTGACGTACTTCTTGCCTGCTTTGTAGTTCAGGTACTTGATCCTCCATTCTTTTCCGTTCGCATCTTAAGTCAGCCAGCCTTCTTTCTCATCCGAAGTTCATCTCAACCTCGCAACGACGTTTACTGACTGACATAAATGCCAATCAGAGGCACGTTGCAAATTCACTCACCGGGAACAAGGTCCTGTTCAAGCTCCTTGGCGAACTTCATGACGTCCAAAGCGCGGCGGGCGCGCTTGACGAGAACACCCAATCACAAACCGGTGAGGACATGCATGCGTAACAACTTCCCGCAGCTAGGAAAGATCCATGTAATTGACTTTTCGTTCTAGGTTGCGTTAAAGAGCATACACCCACCAAATGTGGTTTGTTCTTGGTTGAGCAAGAAAAGTCTGATTGTGTTTGACAAAAAGATCCCCTGAACTTTTCAGAGCTTTGGCACACAGCAACAGCGCGCCTCCCTGTTAGGGATTGCGCCATGGCAAATCATTGCAGTGTGGTCATTGGCCGTCGCCCAGTTTTCTCTTGGCAGCAGCGTCCCCTCACTACCCTGGACCGCTGCAAGCATCCATGTCGGGCGAGTTCCACGACTGCGGAGCCGAGGGAGGAGCTAGGGTATGCGCGGCCGTGGACGCTTTATTCTAACGGCGGGTCTTCCTTCAACCAGATCTGCTCTGCGAAGTAAGATCTGTCAAGTGGACATTGCACTTGGCTCGTTGCTTCCGTTCATTCGTCTGCCATTTGCTGCCAAGTCCGGGGTTCGCATAAGAAAAGGCACTTGCAAAGTCTAATTGCAATTGCAATTGTGTTTTATCCCCTGAACCATCCAGCTTGAAGCCGTAGTCTTCCTGACATCTGTCAAAATGGCGCCCATCCGCCCTATTTCAGCACCGCGCATCGTCTTGTACCACCAGACGACGCACAATCCAGATGGGAGCCACATCTCGATCCTGCCCCTGTTGACCCAGCCGGGCATCGCTCTGACTCATCTGATTGTGGCGGCAATCCACATCAACGAGGACCCTAACGCCATAACTCTCAATGACCACCACCCCTCAGACCCGCGATACACGACCCTGTGGGCCGAGACACGCATAGCCCAAGCAAGTGGGATTCAAGTCCTGGGTATGCTCGGCGGCGCGGCTAAGGGGTCGTACTGCCGTCTGGACAAGGACGAGGCCACCTTCGAAGCGTACTACGTCCCCGTGCGAGACCTGATCCGGCAGCGGGGTCTGCAGGGCCTCGACCTGGACGTAGAAGAAGACTTTTCGCTGGGAGGCATGGTGCGGCTAATCGACCGGCTGCGGCTCGACTTCGGGGCCGAATTCCTCATCACGCTGGCACCCGTGGCAGCGGCGCTGCTGGACGTCCGCCATAACATGAGCGGATTCGACTACGAGGCGCTGGAGGTAATGCGCGGGAAGGAGATTGCCTGGTACAATGCGCAGTTCTACAACGGGTGGGGGAACGCCGGAAACCCGTTCATGTACGAGTTGATGGTGGCCAGGGGGTGGCCGCCCGAGAAGGTTGTCGTGGGGTTGTTGACCACGGGGGAAAATGGGAATGGGTTCGTGCCGTGGGAGCTGATGGGACCCAATCTGGGGTTGTTGAGAAGGCAGTTTGAGAGGTTTGGCGGGGTCATGGGATGGGAGTACTTCAATTCCTCTCCTGGGGGAAGAGATAGGCCTTGGGAGTGGGCTCAGAGGATGACGGAAACACTGAGAGCAGGAGAAGGGAAAGGAACAGAGCACAGACCCTCTGGTGTTGCAAACGCTCTGAAGGGCGATGACGAGGACGACGATGCTACACCCGCTGCCCCGCTGCCCGCACCATTTGTCTACCAAACTGATGGTGAGGACGCGTGATCGAGTCTTTCGCTGCCTCAGCTTGCAAACGTGTGCGCGGCCCCTATACCTACCCCGCGATTGTGCAGTCAAGCAACTTCTTGCAAGTCAACTTCTGCACCAGTCCAGCTCCAACCGGTTGGCAACTTGCAGACCTATTCCTTCAAGTTCGACGTTCTTGTTTCTGATTCACACGGCCCAATCTTCCTTCAAGTTCTACTATCATTCTCAATCCCTTGATCTGCACCATCACACACTTCATCACTCCAATCCAGAGAGTTCAAGCACCGACTTCTCGCAATCATGGCGGAGATCTCTGTCCACACGGTCAGCAACAAGCCCCCTTACGGCGTTCAACGCGTCGTTCGAGGCGAGTACGAGCGTTGCCTCTATCTAGGTTCCATTGGCGACCTCAAGATTCGCGGCTGGATGACTATCTGCGTCGAGAATGGTGCTTGGATTTACAAGGATACCCATGGGGGTTATTGGCGCGGAGAGCACGGCCACCTTATGCCCTGGCATGGAATGCTCGTCCCTCGTAAGTCTTCAATGTCATTTTCACATTCTGTTGAGTATTATTTCATGATGCCAACCGATCCATCTCAATTCAGTCGGCGGAAACTACACGCCCAATCCCGGCAAGGGTCCCAAGAGACCCGACACTCCTCGGCCCAGCCTCGAAACTCCTCAGGTTGTGACCTTCCTCGAGGAGCGGCCCGAGAAGAAGCATGGAGCCTGGTGTAAGACTAAGTCGGCATTCAAGAATATCTTCAAGCGCAAGCCTCGCGATGAGAGAGAGGAGCGCGAGAAGATGGAGAAAGCCACTCGTGAGGTCCAGGTGGTTTTCAAGGATTTGTTGAACTAGACGTGGAAGGGACGCGTTCGCCGTTGGACAAGGGGGTGCCTTTTTTCGCGGCATGGGGTGGAAGGAAGGAGCGATCATGGCGTGGTGTGGCACGGACGTCCTCACGACTTGACATGACTTTCTCTTTGTCTTGGTTGCATGCACGCAATGGATAGGAGCCTCATTGCCTGTACGGAACAAACTCTCTCACGGCTGTTCATGAATTTCTCGTCTTGGTACAAGGAATGGAAGGGGCGCTTACGACCTGGTTTGGAACATCTATTCTTACGGCTGGCAGGGACTCGTGGAACCGCTCTCCTGTCATCTTATAGAATGGAATCACGAATATTGTGAAAATCATAAATCGGAACGGAATGGCAAGGAATGAATACGGGTGTTTCTGTCTGTCATTAAAAAGAGGGTATACTTGTATGTACTGAACAAAGACTCCCGGTTACATGTGAACATTGCGGCTTTCTCCTCTCTTTTCAGGAACTGAGCATCTTGGATGAACGGGAAAGCGGGCGTGAATACAAGCCCGTAGGATTAATCTTAGAAAGGTGGCTTGGTTTGAAAGTAGGCATCTTCTGATGCTGGTTCTTCTGGTTATGCTGTTTTCAAGCACGGAATTTAGATGTGATTGCGCAACTCATGCTCGTTTACTTGGTCTTGACTTTGACGCAACGTGATCCATCTCGTTTGTGAGATGGAAGCATGAAGAATACAGAGAAGAGAGGAGGACTTACAGATCCAAAGACTATTTGCGTGGTCGCAACCCCCAGGGCCCAATAATCCCTTAACCTGGACAGGACAAGTCGAGCCAGAAGTATCATAACATAGGCTAGGTAGGAGTTATACCCAGATATATCGAACATGTGGAGGACAATCGCTGCTCATTGTACATCAAATGTCTCATCTGCCAATTCCCTGGGCTTCAGGCCCATTACAGCGCTGAAAGCCTGAGTTTCGACCGATGGGAAGGCGCCACCGCACCGGGAGGCGACGAATCCCAAGTTACTGAAGGTTGACTAGTGTCCGGACCGTTTCGAAGTATAATTAGATGATACCTACTGGGTAGTTCGCTGTACAATAGTTCTCGCTAGCCCAGAACATTCCCCTCTCTATTTACATCTGGTCAAGTGCTGAAAGATCGCTTTCTAAATGCATGATGTACGATGTACTTGCTCGATTGGCAGAAATAAGAGCAAGTCTCGTCGATCCAATACCTTTGGCGATCCTCCTGGCCTTCCATTCAGCGAGCGAATAACGACCGTAATACATTGTCCCCTGGGTATGTTCCCTAATGGGGAAGAAGGTGCATAGGAATGAAGAATGCATCGTGACTTTTGCACAGCATACTCTCAAGTCAGCCACTTCAGCGGCAGAAATACACGCGTATCCATAGTAGCCCCACCTTCGTACTGGTCCATCACCAAGAGTATCTTGTCTGATACTTGATCATAGCACCAGGTTTATCATCACAATCGTCCGAATGAGCTGGATCAGCGAGGCTAGGCAGATTTATGAGATCATGATGGGTTATGCCGGTGCGTATTTCATGATACCGACATCCATGGACTTGAGTATTTGAAGCTCCGATGCTACTTTCCAGTACCTACAGGTTCCGAGGTACGACGTTTCGCATTGCTTCCCCTGATCTGAGGATTAAAGATTGATACCTGGTGCATCTAGAATTCATGCTGTCGATTGACTTCTACCATTCCCAATTATTTGTATTGTGCGTGAGTCGGATCCCGCTCAAGTTTCGCATGACCAGACTATTAATTCTATCCATGGGAGCACCACAGCGTCCAAATTGTAATGACATGCAGGCGTTGTAGTGATGCAACCAGCCCCTTGCCCATGTTTCTGTTGCCGAATAATCCATCGCTGGTTCTGGCACCCGTGATGGTGCCATAAGCGAGGGATGTAAGATGCCAACGACGATCAAATACACTGCGATGTCCTCGCCCGTGTCAAGAGCCCATGCTTCCCTCCTGCGAGTGGTCTCTTCAGGGTCCCTGATATGGACACGACACACCCCAGAGGCCAAATCGCAAGTACACAATGACGACTTGCCGCTCAATTTCCGTACAGCTGATGCCTCGAAATCCGACATCTCATCAGCAAACCATGTAAATTGACCGTAGACGCCTACATAGCTGACCATAAGGACAACGGTAGGCTCG
This sequence comes from Pseudomassariella vexata, assembly GCF_002105095.1. Classification (NCBI taxonomy): domain Eukaryota; kingdom Fungi; phylum Ascomycota; class Sordariomycetes; order Amphisphaeriales; family Pseudomassariaceae; genus Pseudomassariella; species Pseudomassariella vexata. The sequence goes on along the minus strand of NW_024467956.1, from coordinate 817,684 downwards.
AAACCAACCACGACAAATGCAAGAGCAGCAAATCCGCCAACGCCAATGCAACCAGAAAGCCGTAATCAAACCTCAACCTTCATAGCCTAGACCCCAATCACCTTAGGCCCCCCAAAACCCTATCAATCTCCTCCCCCTGATCAACCGCCATCTCACTCGCACCCTCCCTTTCCGCAAGACTCATCTCCGCAAACGGGCCCGCAACCCCTCCCGCAACCCCAGCATCATCTCCCAGTTCTCGTGCTCCTCCTGCTCCCCCTCCCGCTCGCTCCCCTCCATTGTCCCCTCCTTTCCTCTCCGGCTCCAATAACCTCGCCTCACTGTCCAGCCAACCCGGCGCGACCCTCCTTTTCTCCGCCAGCTCGCGCGCCCTAATGCGCTCATCCAGCTCCCTAAGGTCGCGCTCGGCATCCTCCTGCATTTTGGAGACGTAAGACCTTAGCGCCTCGCAGCTGCGTATGATGTCGTCTGGGTGGGCGGCGTGGCCGGACTGCGAGATGACGTACTGGGGTTTGTTTTGGGCCTGAGATTCGTCGCCAGTAGACGTGTTGGTGGACGAGGTGGAAGGGAGGACGCCGGTGCTCGAGGGGGGAAGCGTTGACGGCATGGTTTTGTAGGTGTAGGGGAGGGTGGCGGCTACGGGGAGGGTGACGAAGGGAGATACGGTCAGGGGGATCTGGGCTAGGAGGGGGTGAGTGCCTGTTGGGAGTTGAGGTTAGTGGCAGGTTGAGGTGGAGAGGCAATTGAGGGGTGACTTACGGTTGTCGTGCATTGTTGCGGTGGTAGGTTGATGGTGGTTTGCTTTGGGAGTTTGAATTAGTGGTGCATTGGGAGGTGAGCAGATGTGACTACATGCTCAATTGATGCAGTTGGGACTGTGAAATGCCAGAGCAACTCGAGACTTGGAGCTGGAGCTGGAGTGTGTGAACGAGGTCAAACAACTTGTGGGACGTTACCTGGGAGCTATGGCTTTGCCCAGGCCGAAAGGTACATAGCTGGCGATGGCTGAGGATAAGCACAAGTGTTAGATGAGCAAGGCGATGACATTATCGATAAGCCCCACTCCACTAGAGCTCCCCAGACTTTCCCTGTTTACAGTTTGTTGCTTGCCTACTCGAGGGGGCATGAAACTCACCTCATGCAATTGTTAACTTGCGTTATAGTCCGAATAACCACTGTCGTAAACCTCAGCATCGCCCGTCATGTTGCCCTCGGTCATTAACAGCTGTCCGTCAGCAGATGACGACTTTGAACAGCTGGCTGAGTACCAAGAACAGACGCCCGAAACCTTCTTTGATGGAAAGCCCGTCCTGTACTTTCATGACACAAGGATCAAGGCTTGGTGTCCTGCAGAGCAATATGACCAGTTGCATTTCTTCTCCCAAAACACGGCTTCTTCTCGAAACCAGCCGAGCCCACCTGAATCTGCTGCACTCGAGAACGATGGAGGAAAGCACATACGCGAGGAACGAGTTGAGGTCTTCGTTGGGTCCAGGTGAGAGTCCAACTGAAAGAAGATGTCTGAGTCTCAAGTCACTCACGTGCAATGTAGCAAATTGATCATCTTCTCTCACAACAGCGGCACAGGCCTTGAGATCCCCTACCCCTCCATTACTCTGCACGCCATCAAGAACTTCAGGCACCTAGAGCACCCAGACGATGCCTCCCACAAGTTCCTCGGCGTATATTTGCAGCTCGAGTTCTCCGGCGATGGTGGCGATGACGACGATAGCTTCGATCCCATCGAACTTACCCTCGTCCCGTCGCAAGCAGCTTCCGAAGGGTCCACCAACATTGACCCTTTGAACCCGGAGCGCACCTCGGCGCTATACAATCAAATCTCGGCCTGCTCGAATCTGAATCCGGATCCCGCCAACGAAGAGGATGACGAGGACGCTTATATGCAGGACCGCATTATCTTTGAGGGTGAGGCATTGGAGGGACTTCCGGGTGCGTTCCGCGGGGATGATAGTGGGGGTTTGCCGCCGCCTATGCCGGGGAGCTCTGGGTGGATCACGGCTGAGAACGTGCATCAGTACTTCGATGCTGAGGGGAACTGGATCGGTCAGGGAGAGAACAGTGTCAGCGGTGAGCTAGGCGAGGGAGCTGGGCGGGTGAGAGCACGGGACGAGGTTGAGGAAGACGGGGTCAATGGCCATGAAGATGATGAGAATGCTGAGGCTAAGCGCCCGCGCACTGATTGAGAGGCCGGGATACCGCACGCTTTACGTGCACAGGAGGACTTGGTGTGATGATCTTTATGGGTCCTCAAATCGATGAGTTCTGGATCCACAGTCGAACAGACTATAGCACTTGTGTGAGTATGTTTTTGGTACACATCTTGTCTCTGGTCCGGCTGACATGTTTAGATGATACCCCCAATCAAAATAGGCAGGTGGCGCCCAGCTCTGAATGTACGAGTCGTTTATATGTGGCTAGTCTTGATCGACCATAGAAAGGATGACCAGAAAGACCACCCTACAGCGATCTGTGGTCATTTATGTTGCCCTATAACTGTTTAGGCTTGGAAAGGTTCAGAAATGGCACAGAAAGTATCACGTAGAGGTGAGCGAGGACATACCCTCAAATTTTTTTCATGTCGCGTTGGCTCTTGCTGAAAGAGGCCGTTTTCACCAGCATACTGGTAGACGAGTCCGTCCATTCCTTTCCTAGTGAAGAGCCAGCTTGGATGCATCAACCGTAACTGGACAATAAAAACCGCTATTAATCTAAATTATCCAAGTCATCTTCTTAGTCAATGCTGTTCTTGGCTCAAAACTGGTAAACCAGTAGCACTACACCAGAAGGCGACAGAAGAGTCGCTCTACACACTGGTGCCAGGTGTTGTTCGAGTAATGCGCATCCCCTGCGGACTCGAGGATCGAACGATGGGAGGCTCCGTACAATACAGACCAGCACGTGGATGGTATATCTCTTAGTTCAAGAGGGCCATCGCCTGCAGCTATCATCATGAACAGGGTCTCATGACTCAGGCCATGGCCATATTGGCTCAATTGAGTAGTTTGGGGCACCAACTGAAAGCGCTCAGAAATAAAGCCGCTCTCTATATCAATGGCCAGCCAAAAGAAAGATCAACAGACGAAAAACATTTATGCTAGATTCAAGTTCATTGCGAAGAAACGTGTGTGGGTCTGGTTGTATCCCAATCGCATCTGTGGCGTAATTACCAACGGGATCAATGACAAGTCGGAGGATTGATTATTTGCGCCCTTTCAGTCGAGCTCCGTCTGTACTGGTAGATTCAAAGGGTAGTTTTGGAAGCCTCTCCAAATCTGACCTGTCGAATATCAATCAATCACGATACGTACTCCGTGTTTGGCGAATTGTTGGAAGAGGCAAAGGCAGATAGATTTTCTCCAAGACGACCGGACGTCCCATTGTCGTCCAGCCTAAAAGGGGAAGGCTGGGATACTGGTGAGCTCGTATGAGACGTTACGGCTACAGATCAAAACTGGCATAGCTTCTCCTCAAAGAGTAAAATGAGCATCCTTACCCGGCCATATTAGTTGGAGCACCACGATTTGTTTTGAAGGAGAATTCCACGGAGCATAAGAACGATGGCAGCAACTGAACAACTTTACCGGTTGATCACCTGCATGCACGTTGGAGGTGAAACGGATGGATAGTTTACTCTCTAGTGAGGTAACACGTTCCGCTCACACCTATGGCTGTATTGGAGAAAACCAGGATAAAAACGGGATTGACCGATGCTCTTTCATGGAATGTAACGCATAAAAGTACATGCTGGTCACATCAGACCTATTCTCTCCCTCGTTAGATCCCTTCTCCGTTGGGATCAGTCGCACCCTGCAGCCGGTTAGCCCGCCGGCCGTTGGTGTCACCCAGCTTGCAATGCAGGGAGGGTATTGTAGTTGCACGTTTCTACGAATGAGGAAGCTTGAGGCTCTACTTGCTCAGTACTGACAACGTCGAATTCTGAGGACAGAAACATTAACGATGGTATCTGGCTGTCCACTGTCTTTAATATCCTCAGTCAAATACACCCGGAAACCTTTCTCTTAGTCGACTACCATCAGGCTTTATCAATACGTGTTTGCGCGAGAGTCCTCTTGATGCCACAATGCAAGAATGAGGCAAGTGATGTGTTTGGACCTGTCATGCCATGTTGGTTGGCTCCAACATAGCACATGCCAACGAATTGTGCAATCTCGTTTCAAGTCTTCCCATTTGCCTTTCTGAGTACCCTTATGCTAGAAAGAGAAGTGTCCCATATGTCTCGCAATACAATGTATTTCACGTCAGACTTTACATATTTTCTTATTGAAATATCAAATCTGCTAGTCCTCGGCGCTAACAAGGACATTCATAGCTAGTCCAGAGATTCCCAAGCCACCCAGCCGCCGTACCGTACTAGTGGTAGTCTAATTCCTGTCACTAGAGCCTTCTTCGTATTGGTCTTCTCGCAAAATGTTATTTGAAATGTTGAATTGTGCCATTAACATGTTCACATGAGTCCTACTATCCTCAAGCACAAGGAGTTAAAGGAGTTAAGGGAGTGGAATTTGGACATACTATAGACACAAAATGGCCTCAACTTCGTCATCCTTCAACCCAGTCCAAATGTTGAAGACGTGGACGTCTACCACGCCTAGCTCGTGGTTAGCCACTGTTTTCTTTCAGGTTAACATTGGGGTCGCTTGGCTTCTCTTATGCTGTCCACACAGGTATCCAACCGCGACCGATAATGATTGCGAAAAGCAGTACAAAAAGTCCGTAGAGAATCACAAACATTGTGCTTTGCGTTTTGTATCAGTCTGGGTGTTTCTTTCTGGAAGAAACTGGTATTTTTATTTTATTAGCAGACTACGATTGCTTGGTTTGCCCGTTGAATAACGATAAAAACACCTTTGAGAACGGTTGCTTCGCACTTTTGAGGATATGGCATTTGTGAACTTTAGACCGACCGCTTAAAGTTCTCAAGTACAATGGTTGGTGAATTTATACCCACTTGTATTCGAAAGGTTGGGAGCCCCAGTTTTACAGTATCAATGCCAACTTCATGAACCGGTAATACTTACGTCGGAGGAGGTCCAATGATGTTTGTACATGTGGTCGGTCACATTATTGAGTCTACCCTGTTTGATTCAGAACCGCGAACTGATAATCACGGATAATGCCATACTAATAGCAGAGTTTTCAAGTAATGGACTCTGGAAGCAGGAAACAACCGGAACCGGTTGGTACAGCTTTTCCTCCACTGGAACCGTGATCTGGGCGTAGGCTTATCCTAGAAAAGCAAGAAAGTCCTGAGCATAGCACCAAGAAAAACGAAGGACGAGCGGCGCCAAACCGAGACTATCCAAGTCTCTTCGAGTCTAGATGACCACACGCTCTCTATCACCAGCGGCTGGGACGGCTACCGCTACCTAGGCTCCTGAGGCAGCTCTTTCATGTCTTACTGGTTTGACTGAGACAATCTTGCCGCCTGCTGCCAAATATAGCAAAAACAACAGATATACTTTCGTAGTTGAATGGCAGAAACAACAACAATAGCATACATATGCCAATACGTATTTCTTCGAAAAGAGTAACACATGTTTATACACTTCCCAAGGCGGGGAATCGCTGTTATCGACAATGGACATTCGCTTCTTCCTCCTCGAACCATAACGCAGCTGCCATCTTCGCACTGGCCCAAACCAGCAACCAAGCCCAAAGAGCCCTGTGTGTACCAACCAATCTATCCTCAAAGCCAACCCCTAGAGCTATCCCTTAGATTATTTTCATTCCAGGAAATACAGACTGACAGCCATCCCCGAAAGTCCCTTCCAAGTCAAAATGCACATCGTCTACAGCTTGTATTTCTCCCTCGCCGCCGTGGCAGCGGCGCTCTCCACCCATCACACCGGGACCTCCTCCAAGGCCGGCCGATGCTGGCAAGCGTTTTGAGCCTGACCCCGACGTGCGTCAAACCATTCAGGATCTGTTCGAGCAGAGTTGCTATACTATCTGCCTCGAGAAGCTCCCTAATACTAGGCCGGAGCAGGATTATGGCACGAAGTTTTGCCGTGAGTTTGCACTTTTCTTTATATCTTAAACATGTTTCGACTTGGCTGGTGAAAGTATAGTGATGCGAGTGGCATTTCCTAGTTCACCTGCACACCGATAATGGCATGGTTGATGGGTAATAATTTTATTTACCAGCCGACCATTGGGCTACGGGGTGCCACCGAGGATATAGGAGTTCTTGGTAGCAGTACCGTGCATACGAAGCCTAAAAACTACCATTACGAGTATTGAGCTTTGTGCAAACGGGTCAGATGTCTTCCGTGTTGTTACCAATGGAAAACTTCCATCATTGACACCTTGCGTACTTTTGATGGAAGAGGAATGTCCAGGCCAAAGTCGTGCCCGCCAAGGATATATTTTTCTCCTGAACACCACTATATCCTTCAAGTATCCCTATCGTCATCATAAACAACGAGAAACGATAAGCACAGCTCGAGTCTTCATATCATGTGAAATACTCATGTCTACTGACTCAGCATTGCTCTCTTCGGCCGTCTCTTCTGTAACCGTGTTTACTACATGCATTGTCACACGAAAATCAAATGTTGGTTCCACCCCATACGAACCAAGAAACGAAGAAACCACACACTCTTATTCAAACCACTTTTTGGAACGGCACACTATCGTCTCCCCGGGGCTTTTTACCATGAAGCGACCTGAGAGAGACTACCCGGGAACGCCCCTTTTGTGGACCACCTTTTGCCAACTTCACAAGCAAAGCGCATCCAGGACACAGAGCACCCAACTAACACATTGCGTCCGACCCCTCCCCTGCGATCGTTATGCGCAAGCCAATAATTGCCTCGGAGGCAAATCGATCCCCTACGCTGCAAAGAGCATGACGAAGAATACGACTCCGGGTGCGGAGCCCCCTTCGACGCGCCAGACCGCACAACCTCAGTGGCCGTACAATTGACCGCAAGTTGAGACATCGTCAGTGACTCAGAGTCCGCGACAAGACGACGTCGAATCATCCAGTCAACGCCTCCTACGCAAACGCAATTGCGAGGTTTTTACTTTTCTTCATCGCGAAGAACAGCCCATGAAAACATGATATTGATGCCCGATACCAAGACGCCTCCATCAAATTCCGCACACTGTGCACTAAATCCACAATTCCTAGTCCCACAGTGCCTTGCCAACTGTATGCCCCCTCCCGGTACTTTACGCATCGCCCGCAGATTACCACCGCCCCGGCTGGCCGAGCTGCTGATTGCTGTGCCGGAATCTTGCATACATATTGATATATGTAAACCTTACATACAAGAAAGCGTCAGGCGGCTAGGCGGAACCGACCCGACACAATGGGACAGGCGCAAGAAACTGCCAATAAGCAAAGAGCAGCGTTCCAATCGGTCGGTCATATCAACCCGCAGGGGCCAAAAGCACGAACGATTGATGCACTGAAAGGATGCATCATGCATGAGCGCTTACCTCGCAGAACCTGGGAACCTCACATGTTCGCCATTTTCACGTTTCTGGTGTTTTGTTTTCCAGCAGACCGGCGCGAAGAAACAACTATTGTCTTGGCTGGCATGAACATGGCATAGCGTGTGATAAGGCTTAGCTGCAGATGCCAAGTTCGCCTCACCCTGCAATACCTGTAGAAACGAGCTGATAATGGTATCGTAGCGTATGGCCCATCATCATATCAACGCTAATACTTGTATCCGTATCTGTATGCGCGTCTCGCTATCATCAAATCACGGCCCATGCAGATACGGATACTGAAAACGGCAATATTTCCCAGATCGAGTCAGGCCCTGGCGACGCGGCAGCGCCACGATATTATGGTGGTGGAAGTGAGGTGACACAATGGGTTGTTTGTTTGAATCCGATGGTTCTGCTTCGTGCCGTCAAAGAGATAAAAAAAGGTCCTGGCTTTCCCCCAGCCGGCCAACGCCGCTTCGGGCGCTCATCAAATCCGTATTGGGCTGAGGATCGCCCGCAAGGTTGCATTACCGTGGAGTCGGGTTGGCTGCTCCCGTATCGCAGACTGATAATATGAAGCTTGCGGAACGGCAGTTCTAAGCCTGTCGTTGTATTTACCAGCTCATCAAATCTTATCTATGATATGATACGATGTGATCCGACTGACTCAGATTTCCGATTGATATTGAGCCTTGTCAGCTTCTTGCCAGGTTTTCCTACCAGATACCGGGGTCCTCCCTTACCCCCAGTTCCTCAGCTCTTGAGCTCTTGGTCTTTTGGCTCTTGGTCTTGGCTCGCTTCCGGGGGAGTTCTGTTGATAGTCAAGTCGTTCCCCTCGGCACGGCTGTCGGCACCACAAAAAGACGAGGACGTCAAAGCGGAGGCCTTAACGCTAGCGTCTCTCACTTAGGCTATTATGCAGGGCCACGTCAACTAGCCGCTCTGATTAGAGGCATCGGTGCGGCAAACGAGGTAGCATTCTTAGACCAAGCCGCCAAAGTTAGAGTTATGATGTGGGTTTCTTTGACGAAGAAAATATTTGGGACACGATCACAGGAATCAGACCAAAATCGATGCGCAGACTCTGATAATATGAATGTGTTCGTAATTCCTATGTAGCGTGAGCCACTGGTATGTTTATTTGCGAAGTCATGGAAATGCCAGTATGCCATCGCTACCGATCAAACCAAACTCGTCGCGAAAGAGATGTTGTCGAAGTGAAAATGTTGATGCAGTTGAACCTAGTGAGATGCCCCAGATGCCCAATTTGCCCAAGATGCTAGCTTGTGACAAGGCCCAGCTCCAGTTCCCAGCTCCTGCCTTTTGCTATCTGCGGTTCCCTGCCCACCAGACGCCCACCCGTTCTTGTTCCTGCTCCGTAATGCTCCGTCCCTCAACATGTCGGAGATGCAGTGTAGAGGGAATTCATACATGACCCGCCTCCTTTGCCTGCGGTGCTGTTGATACCACGTCAGATGCAATCGTGGCATCTGACAGAAAAACAAAAAAAAAAACGAAAAAAGGCTTTTTTGTGTCATTTCCCTGTCTATATGTCCATTTCGTCCAACACCTTAAGTATGCAAATCCCTTGTCTTCGCACGTTTGTGGCTCTCTCCTGAGCATGGTGTGGAATGAAAGCCAGTGTCTCGATACGCCCTGAAAGCAAACAAATACACCACGAATGCATGCAAATAACGATCCGTTTATACCCCTCGTGCGCCGACCGTATGTGTGATCAAATGGGGTATTCGCTGTAGATCAAAACCGACAAGGGAATCATTGCGAGGTGGCCGTCGCCCCTGGCGAAGCATCCATTCAAATAGAGACATAAAATATTGGTACATCCGAATGCTCTAGCGGGCCTAGGGCAGATCGTTACACGGTTCGTAGAAGGTGTTGTTGCGAGTTGTCGGAAGTTCCGCTGTCGATGCTCGTCTTTTCCACCGTCTTCTCCATCGTCTTTTCGAAGCTTCCGCCCTTGGAACTGGCCCCGCGGTTGAACACTTTGTTGCCGAAGTTCTTGAACTTGCCAACCGTTTCGGAGACATCTGGGGGATGGGGAACGTACACGCTCGTAGGAGCATCGACCTTGATGCGACAAAACAGAGTCGAGAACAGGTAACGGTCGCCACTGCTGTCGAACAAAGGCAGAGTGCGGTAGCCCTGTTTTAAGTTGGAGAGTTTGGCTATGTATGTGGCCATGGGGGCGACACGTTCGCTCGGGTTATCTCCATCCGGGGAAAGTTTGACGCTGAACCGGACGAAGATCAGTTCAGGGTATTTGGTGGTTACGTTAAACTTGCACGTCTTTTCGAAGGTCGGGTTGAAACCATTTTCTTTAACCACCCGAGTGCGTTGTTTCAAAGGCGTGTCCGTCGGAATGGGAATGCCAACACTGCTGTCATGCTTGTCCCTCTTGTCATTGGCGTGGAAAACCTCCACCTCGACATATGGATCCAGGGACCTGTTCGACGGCAAGTTGGCTGGGCGCATGAGTTGTTGAGCAGATATGACATCAATGGTGAAAGTAACGTTCTTGCGTTCTAACTTCCCAATGGCCTCTTGTGGGAGACCATCGGGCAGCACTCGAATCTCTCGCATTGAGTGAGGCTTCAAGACGTATCCTGATTGGTCTGTGCCACCATCAAACATGGCTTGGTTCAACTGCATGCCCAAATCATAAGTCTGCCAATTGAGCGCCGCCATCTGGACTCCCTTCCTCCAATACATCAAGGGATTGAAATTATGGGAGCTGATGCGCGTGTATTGAGGATATACACGCATCATGAAGCGCATGTTATGCCGGTATAAGACATCCTTGTGGTCTTTGGCCTTGACCAGACTTCGGAATCCTCCTTCCATAAAAGAGACAATGTGATAGGGCGTCTTGCACTCGAGGGTGGAAGGGCCTTCGTACTTGACTCCACCGCCGTAGACGCCTAGGATTCCCAATGGGGGTGCGATCTTGCTTTGCTTCTTTTTCGGAGTTCCCTCACCGCCGCTGTCATTGTCGCTGGTACTGCTACTCACTGGGTCTATCTCGACACCTTCGGTGATGGTGTTGTAGCGCTTGCCGACTATGCGCCGTGAGGCATCTCTCGCACCGAGGAGTGGGCTCTGCGACAGGTACTGAGTAGGTATGGTGGCATTGTCCAAAGCCACGGGTTTGGTGTATGGCGAAGTCAGACTATTGCCGCGCCGACGACCGGCAGAACCTGGCGCTTTGCTTTTGCGGGGCTCGTCGTCCGTCGCGGCTTTGACTTTTACCAAGACCCGGTCCCTGAGCTCCGTAGGCGATGGCAGCTTGTCAGATGATGAGTCCAGAGGCTCCGTGACGAGACGCGACCCGAATATCTCCCTCATGATGTCAGCCATGACACCTTGCTGAGGTGCATCGCAATGCACCTCAAGCGAGACCCACAGCGGGAAGTGGCTCGTCACGAAGGCATATTTGTTGACGATGTGGATGACTTCGCGGAATGATATATAAGTTGTCAACGCGTATCCGTGTTGGACAATGGGTTGTCCATCGCTTCCGTCCCAGCAGTCGATCTCTATGCTGCGGCAACCTTTCATGAGAGCGGTAATGTATCCCTCAATACTGGAATCATCGGCAACTTGGCGGCCCAACAGATACGTGTTGTGGGAGCTAGAAATGAAATACTCATGCAGCGGCCTGTCGAGGGTATATTCGGTTGGTTCACGGAGGACGGGCAAGTTGAAAGTGGAAGTGAGATACGCCACTAACGCCTGTTCAGTCATTCTCGGGACATCTGCGTCAGCATCCCGCAAGTCGCCCTCTTTTTTCGAACGACGAGCAAACCGATTGAACTTGGCCTCCCAATTGCGAACGTCGGACTCAACATCCTCGCCCTGGACCTCACAAAGAAACAGGGCAAATTCGTGCCAGGCCAGGCCGCTTTGCGGGTTCGACGCTCGCTCCAGGTAGACTGTGCGAATATCAGCGCGCACTTTCATCTCCCGAACGAAGACCTGAAATTCGGCAAAGTTGAGTCGCCCCGTCCTCGTGGCATCTGCGACAGTAAATTTATTCTGAAGCTCTTTGTATGCCACGTGAATATGGAGATTCCGACAAACGCGTTCCACACCTGGCATGTCAATCTCTTCTTCGTCAGCCGAGTGAGGCTTTCCTTCGAACTGCTTTGTCATCTCGCTGTTCCAATAGGACCGGATTGCCTTGTCATTGAATGACATGAGAGACGTCATTAAATCCTGTCGATGTTTGGATATCGCGTCGAGGGCCGTAACCCAGTTACTGAACGTCTCCTCGTCCTCGGCCAGCAAATGCATGAGCTTGCTTTTCGACTTGTCGGCAACGGCATACATGATGGAGAAGAAGCGACCCTCTTCGGAGTCGGGGAGATTGAAGTCAGCACGGTACTGCCGAGTGTCGGATCCTATCCGAATGTCCTTGATGTCGTCAATGTAGATACACTTGGCCGGTCGGCTTCTGTTCCAAATAATCTTTGCGGCCTCCAGGTCCAGAACGAGGAATATCTTTTTGTACTTTCTCTTTTTGGACATTTTGAAAATCCACGTGCCCTTCACCAAGGCCATGGGGATGACGGGGCCGGCTGGAGGATCGATGGGTGTGGCAGAGCCCGCAATGGAGCCGGGGTTGCTAGTGGAAGAAAACTCGCGTAGTTGGGCTCCTGGGAGGGCAAACGACATGTACTCGTCTCTCTCATCGGCGACAATCTCATCATCTGAATCTGTGAAGACGTTATCCGGAGGCGCAGTGTTGGTACTATCGCTTCTACGCCGGATAATGCCGGGCCCCAGACTGCCATCTCGACTCTTGGGCGCGACTGAAGACTGTCGCCGAGAGGTGCGGGCAAATCTAGAAGCTCGACTCGAGAACCGTCGTATCAAGTTTTTGTTGCCGCTGTTGCTGCTGGTGCATTGTTGCAATGCTTCGGCCATAGAGCCGGTGGTGGTGGCTGAGCTTGGGTTTATGGAGTTGCTGCTGTTCTTGTGCTGCAACAGTAGCGGATCGCCCAGAGTGAAAGGTGGCGGGGGAAATTGTTCGACATCACGGCCACGATAGGGCTCTGGGGATGGCTGGATGGAACTACTGGTGGTTAACACCGGATTCTCTGGGGACATGATGGGAGAGTCATGCTGAGAACTGGATGCCACCGAAGAGGCACTAATGGCTGACGCCGGTAGCGAGTTGAGCAGCGAATTGGCTTGGAGGCCAGTCTGGACATGGCTGGGGCGCGTCCGTCGCAGTATAGAACCCTGCGCAGACGGCTGGAATGCCATGGCTGACGTGCTGTTAGGTGCCTGACTGGATTCAGGACTTGAGCGGGGAGGGTTTGACATTGGAGCCGGAGACATGACGCTGAGCTGTGAGGTGATGTTCACCGAATGTGGCAGGTATTACGCTTGGCCGCGAAGGTGTGCAGCGGAGTAGTTCCGACTCATGAAGGATTGGCTGTCATCTATAAGACAAGGGCAGAAGTCGACGGCCTCATGTTTCGGTGGATGTGGATGGTAAATTGTAGGAGCCTCTAGAATGGAGAAAAGCCAGGGGACCATACGGGAAGGGCCGTGATGGTGAATTCAGCACCGAGATGCTTTATACAATCGGCGGGGCGTTGATGCTGCAGTACAACTGCTGCTCTCCACGATGTGGGATTGGGATCCAGGACCGAGGGCAACGGCAGCCAAGATTCTACGAGGCAGTCAGAAGTTACCAACGATTTGTACTTGCAGAGTACAGGTACCGTCTTCTGACACAGGTACGTCGACGTACGATGTATGGCCAGCCAGCTGTACGGCATATGCGTGCCCCAGGCCGGCGCGGGTAAGGGCTGCGTTGTAATAACCCACCGGCCAAATGATGAGGTGGCAGGCCGTATGCAGGTCGCTGGTTTTGGGAATTTGAAGCTGGGGGAAAATTCCAACGTCTGATTTCACATCCACCACTCTAATGCGATTAATATTGGCCTTCTCCCCGCAACGCAACCTGGACGTTCCTTCCTCCTCTCGCCGTAGATGCGCCGCAAGGTTTATGTCGTTCCTGTTTCGACGCTTGAGTCCTCGAATGAGGGGAGGTGGTAGCCGGAATTTCTCCTGGCCCGGTAAAAAAAATTCACACTTCTAGGCCAGTCGGGCTGCTCAATTTGCAAGGCACCGAGGGCAACGGACGACGTGTTGTTGAGTGAGGCGGTGGTGGTGGGAGACCTGGCGCGGCGTTGGTTGTGCTTGCGCCGGATCTTCAATGCGGAGCGGGCTGGATGATTGAATCGTGATTATGAGAATGTCTGGCTTCTCGAAGCTGTATATAGCGGGTCGGGCGGGCGCAACAGTTTGTGGTTCGGGTCAAGGCAGGGCGGAAGTTTTCACACCTGAAGTTCACTTTTCGCGTAGCAGCCGGGAAATTATTAGTGATGGTGTGGGAGGGAAGGGATGAGAAGGCATGGCCAGACAGGGAATGGGGCACGAGAGAAGCAGGCTGTCCGAGGTACGTATTTCGACACTAAAATCAAGCCGCTCAGAACCTAGTGTAGCTATGTGAGGGGTGTGTTGGAGTGCAGCTTTGAAGTTTGTAGAATATGGATGGGATGGGCTGTGGAGATTAGAGAGCACGCGCGCTGCAGAGGAAGATCGATGACTCTTTTTGGGGGTACAGGGCAAGAGAGACAGAGCGCATTGAAATCTCAATGCGACTTTTGGCAATAGGCCAGGGACCGCTGTAATAAATGACGATGAAGTACCCAAGTATCTTTGCAGCAGGCCAGGGTGGTGCAGCGAGGCCGAAATCGTCTTTTTGCGGGGGATTTCTTACCCACGGTGACTCGCACTCTTTACACTGTGGGAGACTTCTTCAACTAGGGGCTGGGGCTTGACGGGTGCTACAATGGAGCTTTCACCAATCTAAAAATGGAACACTACACAGAGGAACGAACAATGGACAATGGCCCGACGAGTTTCTGGCAGGCCAAGTGCACAAGAAGGAAGGCTGCATTACTAGGTGCCCAAGGACAAGAGCACTAATGATAATCATCACCGCTAGACGTTCCTTCCGTTTGACGTGATTTTCGCAATATACATTGGAAGGCATAACAAGTGTCAGCCGTGTAATTGTGGCGCCTACTCCGTATGAAGGTATCCATATGGAGGTACTTGGGTATGCCGTCCTAAGTTGACAAAACATGCTCGAAAAGACGACTCGAGAGCCACAAAGTCAAACATCAAACCTTCAGACAGAATGTCCCAAGCCCATTGGCATTGGTGGAGAAAATCAATGTTTTAGTTGATGCTTGGTAGCTACTTACAATTTTAATTTTTTAGTTTCGGAAGGAAGTACCTAGGAACAGAATCCCAGCTTGCCGGCTTTCCATTCTAGCACCAGTTGCAGCTGCCACTGATGCGAGACCGTGATGGCTGTACCTGGACCCATCCGGTCTTAACTGCTACAGTGCTGGTCCTAGGGCATTGGAATTGGATACAGTGTTGGTGGCGTGGCGTGTGAGATCTTGACAGGGTGATAAAGGGGAATCGGGCTGTCGGGTTGATGGCAGATTTTTTTTCGCTAGGGGGAATGCTTTCAAGTAAACCGGGCTTGCAGATAGACAGGGTTGCCAGAAGAAAATGTTGCTGTAGCCCAAGAGAGCAATGGCAGGTGGGAACGACCTGGGCAAGTGGAACCATCACTACATCATCGAGCTTTGCCTAAGCCCGATCCGCGCTCGGTTTAACCCTGTTGCATCTTTCTGGCCAGGGACCCAGGGGATTATCAGCAGTACGACGGGTCAATCCATCAGTTGGGTGTGAGCCCAAGTCCCCCGTCGCCCAACGTTTCTTAGGCCGAGGAACGCGTATTTTTGGGCTTCCCCCCCTTCCCCCACTACCAACCTTGTACCTGAAAACGAGGCACCATGTGTGCGCTGCTTGCTAGTGCAAAAAATGCGAGGCCTCTTGCACTGCTGCTGCAACGATGCTGATCTTCGGATCTCGGAACGCCAACCTAGTCGCCATGAAACCTTGGGACCTGCCAAAGCTGAGCGGACATGCGATGATAGTGCCAATCGTTACAAACCTTGTGTAAGCAGTTGTAAATCTAAGACTCAAACTCTTCAGTAATGACTTCCTCATCCTCCCTCGTTCGCCAATGTCTCATCAGGCGGCATGACCCATCCAATCCGGGGAACAAAGAGGCAATCCCAAGATAATTGAATTGGGCAGGTCGCAACTTGCACAGGTCCCCTAACACCGCCATGGTGATCCCTGACAAGCCCAGTGAAGAACGCCAGTCTCGAATGCATCTTGGCATTGCTGCAGCACACTTTTACACGCCATCAATCCGCACCTTGAAGATCTCTCAAGCCTATTTACCGAGAGTTCTACCTTGGCTATCTGACGGATCACGCCTGTGACAATCAGTTGTGTTGTCCGAAAGGCTGCCGGCCAACGTACGTACAAACATCCCAGACATGCTTGCTGACACACTTGATCTGTCACAGTATACGGATAACATCTAGCAGGTTTGTCTTTGAGGCGGTCATTAAACTGGCATTTGTTTCCTGGTCCGGAGTTTCAAGGTCCCAATGGTGGAGGGACCAAATTATCTGGAAAGCTCCGCCAAACTCTGCGATCAACTGGCCGGAGATGATGCTCAGCAGGAATGCCAAATCTTAAGTCCTTTAATTTGGGCAAGTGGTTTCTCCCCACACTGCAATTGACGACAATCACCATCACCCCAGCACAATCACGTCGCCATTATAACCGCCACTATCTGATATTGCGGGCAATACAACGGACTGTAATCGCGCGTACAATAGTGTGGAGGCGATGGCCTGACAATCATTCGGCTGTCTTCGCGTTGTGTCGCCGATTACATCAACAACCCCATAAGCCGGCCGGGAATACCAACAAGAGCTTGCGCAAGCAATGCACCACGTAGAGTCTCTAGGCGCAGTCCAAGTATGAGGCCTATCTGTGTCGTTGGCCCGTAAAGCCGACATCATCATGCTGTAAAACCACTTAGGGCCTCAGTATTATTGGTTACAAGTATCAACGAATTGTATCGAGGCTCGCAGCTTCACCGCCTGGCTTGGCGCAAGCATAGCCACGGGTCAGGTATTGTTCGTAACCACCACACAAGTAGAGCCTCCGCCACAAAAGGAATGCGCTTCGTCTGTGACAACCATTGGACTACACGGCACCTATAGCCGGGCCGATCGAGGGCATTCTTGGTCTGGTTGGCTGTTGAGCGGCACCTCATCTCAACATGCACAGGAAGGCCACCGCCAATGCACGTATCGATCAACATAGCCAATCAATCTTCACAATTTAACCACTCCTGGCATCATATAACATGCATTTCTTCACGGCAAACTCGGCTTATTAGAGTCACAGGACTTGGCACAGTAGCATCGCATGCAGGGCTATGAAAGCGCAACCAATCAGGATCTTGCCCGTTGTCCCCCAGTTGATCTCGTTCCTTCTCCAAGATCTTCTGGAATATTAACAAACGAGATCTTAAAGCGACGTCAATGATTGGACGCTCGTATAACTGAGAGACAGGGGCTTCATTCATCAACGGTCTGAAGAAGCGGTCTGCCCTTTCTGAGACCCATCTGAAGCGACAGGAACAGAAATTTGAGCCACGTCCTTGAGGAACGTGGATTCTGATTGGTGTGACAGTTTATTACTGATAATCTGTGCCAAAGTGAACCAGGGGCAAGTGTCACAAGATCGGTTTTTGCTATGCTTTCTCATGCCAGGGCAGCATCACGATGATGAAGGGTCTCACCTGACTGGGTTTCAAGCATTGACCGCAGCCATCAAGGACACCGCTGCGGGTAATGTCACGTCTACATTCTCCCACTCTGCCGGACTGCCTCTTTCAAATCTCCCGAGACATCACCGGCAAGCCATTTACCGTACATAAAAGAAGGTACGTTCGCGGCATACCTATCCTCGGCGCAGCCGTTATCTTTTTCTGCGCCTAATACCACATGACTTCCGCGTAGGAATCATTACGCGACTCGATTCAGACCGCTACGATTCGACCACGTAGAGAATGTTGGCGGGTCTGCGAAGTCGCAAGTCATCAGTGATTCGTTCGTCAAGGTGTTATTCTTGCACATCAAATCCTAAAAGATCACGGCCTTGCGCCGGATGACGACATTAAGAGCTCATTGTGTTTTCCACGCTTTCCGGCCTTTGAGAAACCTATCATTGCTGGCACCTAGTTAGGACTGCTCCACCGGTTGGCGACGCGCCTCTGCATACCCCTGGGCCATTAATGTCCAGAATGCCGATATGTGTGTTGATTGTCGTCGAGAAGATGATCATTGCAAACGAACGTCATTGCACATTAGAGGCTCCACTGAAGGATCAAGTATCCAGCGTCGACCGAACTCGGGAGCTACAGATCCAATTATGTAATAGCAAAGGGAGCTTTGGCCCCCGTTGAATTAAGCTTTCGCAAAGGCAAAGCTCTACTTACTCTTGACCTGGAGTATGTCACTTACTACTGCATACATTACTACAGGTGCCGGTATCGAGAATCTACGTTGTCTACGGAACTTGATGGGATGTTACCCAACAATTTCTTGGCAAGTAAATCAGCAACCCACTATACTCATGATGAAGAGACGACGGCACGGCACGGCCCCAATCAGCTGCCAGCTGCGATGCCGTTGCTGCAACCATACCACTCGACAAGGGAGCAGAGAGCCTAGGTTGAATCAGATGCTGTGATACCGCACCTCGGGGCATATGGAGGGGAAAAACTCCAAACAGGTGTTGGTCGATACAAGCGCCCACGATGTCCAATAGAGAAGGATGCATTACGGGAGTACCCGCCAACATGTACGGCATACTGAGACTTGCAGCCGCTGCTGCACCTGCCAGTCACAATCACCAACCCCGCTCCCGACAAGATCGCTGCCCAGTTGGAAAGGACTTGAGCAGGCCGCGTCAGGATTATTGGCGACGGTTATCTAGCAACGGACAGACCCCGCCTCTGACGAGTCAGCTCTACGCCGATCTCTAGAGACCTGCGATCTTATCACTACGTTGGGTGAGAATAGCCGGTTGTTCTTTGAGTACCACCGGGGTAGGGCACCACACACACATTGATGGAACCAAATTATCGACGCCCGCGTCAAACGTGGGGTGACTTTCTTGCCGGACTCCGGACTCGGAGACACACTTTGTACTTTGAGGCGGATGCCACTACAAGTCGTGAGTCCGTCGTGGCTAGGATCGTCCGGACCCATACAACATTTTATACATCAAAAGAGTTTCGTATCATGGAAACTCCTTTGATGCGAAACCTTAGGAACTGAAGTTATACTTGGCGGAGAAGGAAGTCCGCGAGAACGCACTGTGACCTGTGCACTACACTTCGTCCTCAACCTATGCAGCAATTTGAGGGCTGCCGGCTTGGCGTGGCATGTCGATGAACCGGATAGCAGCAATGAAAAAGACTCGAGAGTGATGAAAATTATAAAATAGGTCTGGGGTGGTGGTAATTACGCCCTGCTTGTTCGTTGGCCCCAGAGCTCAGGGTTCAGGGCCCACGGCCCACGGCTTTAAGAAGGGGTTCCCGGCACAGCGAGATGTTGCGGGAAGTAGGGGGATGTTCGTGAGTCGTAACTGTTACGCAATCAAAGAGCTTCTCCTGGACTCTCCTAGACTTGTAGTTTCGTAATCACGCGACAGGCACGATAACATACTCCACAGACAGCAAAGTTCCGCGCCAGTCTTTGAACCAAGGGGATAACATTTCACCATCACCAACAAATGACGCCGCGCGCATTTGACCAACAAAAACCAGATGACCTGCGCGGATCACGGTCGCGATCGAGCGACACTTCTCTCGGCAAGTCTCAAAAACATAAACCATATGCTAGAGTTCACAGCCAACCTGTCGTCTTTGGTTTCTGAAATTGCTAGTTTACCTGTGATAAAACAACCAATTTTATTCCCTTGCAACGGGCGTCTTTGGCGCATTGACGATATGCACATCATTTTGCAGCGGAACGATTTGTGGGGAAGAGACGGTCGATCCGAATGCCGTCCTTAAATAGCTGTGGAGAAGCGACCGTTTCAGCAACGACTGTCAATACGGACACCCTCATTCAGACCCATTCAACTCATCAAACTCAGTGCTAGACCCCTGATCGGTTCTGAGGAAGCCGTTACGCTACGGTTGTTGAATAGGGGTTGAGCACTGGCAGCTTTTTGGCAACTCTTGGAACCATCAGACCCCGCGGCTCACGGTACCCCGGCTGACATCATCAACCTTCCGTCTGAAGCAATCCCGACGTACACTAAGTTTCTGCTCGGCTCGTCTATACTTTTCGAGATGGCGTCTATCCACTGCTTGGTGTTTTATATGTGCTCCACATAGTTGCCTGCATTCTCTCATAGCGTCTACTAAATTCGCAGCAGGCAGCGCAATTCACTGCCCACATCTGGAAGCATACCACACAAGTTAGATATGTACAGCAACCCACCGTAGCACTCGGCGGTGAACGGCATCCACCCGCTTATCGCATGTCTGGCATCATCGACTGAGCACACGTCTTGGCCTTTGGCATTTTGTAGGGGCACGGAGAGTAAATGGAACAATGTTGAAATAAGGCGATGCTCCGAGCAACGCCAAGCCGTTGAAGCAGAGTCGAAGCATTTTCTCCGAGCTCCGTGTGTGTAACGAGCACAGAAACGGAGTACAATGGGGCATGAAGATGGGAAAACAATTCCACCACATCTCTCCTTGTTCTAGAATATTTCCACTACGGATCCTAGCAGAAAATCTCCGCATAGAAAACTGGGGCTTATCCAAGGCGTCGGATCCATCGATAACGGTCATTACGGAGTATGAATGTTTCCAAGTAAGTGCTTGAAAATCCACCCGTCACCTTTGGCCATCGGCTGGCGTTGACACATAATTAATAACATGCTAATTATGATGATAATTTACGACGGTCCCATTCGCCAGCCTCATTCACCATGACCACCTACTGGGTTTGCCATGCGTGCCATAGACGCTCCCAGAAGTATCGACTCGATGTTTATCGCATCGATGCGTGTGAGCTTTCCCCCACAAACCTGTGTAACAGTGGAACCTGGTGGAACCATATCTATTGCTGTCAACATGAGCAGTGACGCAGCCACAAGATGCAACTGAACCCACCAAAACAGCTTCTCCGCCCACAAGGCTGCAGGCATGGTCCCATTGCAGGTCTTCCTGTTGCGGCGCCTGCTCACGCCCATGGTCAGCCTGTCTACGGGGCCGCGTAGAGTTCAGTCATGCACTGCGCCGCCAATCGCCTCGATCAACTCTGGTGGACGGCCAATGCCTGACGATACCGGTTTCGACGGAAGGCATCTCCTGCAGGCTCGGTTGCATTCAATCGGTCACCTCCAAAAAAAGAAGAAGTGACAAGCTCTGGAGCCTACGGCCACGATGTGACCTGACCCTGGGCACAAGTGATCTGTCACATTCTGCACCAGTCCCCCAGTCTGTACCACGTGGCGTAAACCGCTTTTAGCACAATCTGTGGCTGGGCATAGTCCATATTGCTGGTGGGTAGTCATTCTACGCGATGCCATTATCTTGTTTCTTGAATTTGGTCTTGGCATCCCAGATGACTTGAGTGTCCTGCATGGTAATGCCGATCATCCACTCTTATTGAACATGTGGTAACCTTGGGGAAAGAAGCGACATGGCATGATATGCATATGCTGCGGGCCGCCGTTTCCGGCCAGTATACGTACCAACGCCTGGACATACTGAGGAGATTAATCCGCGAGTTGGTCCAATCCGTTGGCAGCCTCACTTATCTGCAATATCCTCTTTGTCCTACTTGACGAGTCGATTGGGAAGCCTTTGCGGAGAGTTTAGTGCTCGATGGCCTATGGCTCAAGCCGTTGGCCACAATCTGCTACGTGGCGATGACAAAATACATAACATATGGAAAGCTTGGAAGCGATCGAGCAGAGCGCTGCAAGGCTGGACCAAGACTGTCTCACCCTGTGCTGCTCTCGTGTTGTCAGCCTTACGCCAAATCCCGCACAAGTCGATATGACAGGTCGATTCTTCAAGCAATTCGGCCCCGAGCGTCCGCTGCAGGTTTGATTCATTCTGATCGCCAACGGGGGTCCTATTACCCGAGTGAGGACATGATGCAGCTGGCTGGTATCCCCGCGTAGAGGTACTTTGGTCTACCACTACGGAGGCCCAGCCCATGCTGCTCCAATTATCCCTTGCCTGCCGCAGCGGAAAGCGCTTGCGCTATTGGGCAAGTGTCGTCTTTGCGGTGCGTGAGGATCATCAGCATTGCGAGCGTACATCCTCGTGGGCGCGAATGACTGGTGCGTTGGCATTATTGGCTGACGCGAGCCATTTGAAATCATGGGAAAGTTCACCACGATCTGCGTTGGTCCATTTTGCACTACTCGAGGGCGGTCCGGGTACGCATTGTTCTCCATCAACCCTATAGCCGAGAAGACGCGTTTTTGCTTTATGTCCTCGGCGGCCTCTTCGGAGGCTGCTGCCCGCGTTTCTCTCCCCCGCCCCCTTGCCGAACCGTTGCTCATCAGGGAAAGCAGCGAAGTCGGCATACCTTCAGTCTACGGAGGAGAAGACATGACGCTTCGATCCGTGTCCCTTCCGAGATCGCCGGCACTCGCCTTTCCTCCGCAGAGCCGTCTACATCTGACACAGTCGGAGCGTAGGATTCAAAGTCCAACGTCAGGCTTCGGCCGGCCGCTAGCGATATTCCCTGCGAATAGTGCGCTATATCATACTTACGCGATACTGGCTAACATGATATGATCAAAAGCCGGGCTCGTGACAGTCGTATCATCTGACCGCTCTCTTGTTTTGGTACCGTCGCGCTGGCTCCTACAAGCAGTCAGCGTGTGCGCTATCAAAAGCTGGCCAAGCAAATCCTACACTTCGAGATAGCAGATGTTGACTACCGTGCACTAGCTCTGACATGCTGCCCCGATATGGGGCGTCGTCCAACCTCGATGCAACTTCTCATCTCGCTTAGGCTCCTTTCATATGATAATAGCCACATCATCAAAGTCTTCACAGCAAAAGCCCGAGCAAACCGAACCAACCAGACCAAACCAACCAGACCAAGTCCAGGAACTAGAGCTCTAAAATGGAAAGGCGGAGAGACGGGTTGCCTGGATTCGGGATCGTGCTTCCGACAGTTGTCATGGGACAGGTAATGAGATATTAGGTCAGTCAGATTTTCCTATGCGGTCGGCATGCGTTCTCAATGCTGCAATGTCGTCTCGCATGACACGGCGAAGTCACACCCCCAAAAAGCGCTCTTTCTCCTTGTCCGATGCCGCAGCGGACGACGGCGCAATGTGAACCTCACTGTCGATCTCCTCAAAGGACTGGTTGTTAGGTAATGCTGTGCGATCTGGCCTTACCTACGAGGATATTCCGAATCCCCCGCCCCTCTGACTGACTGCGATTCCGACTGCATGCATCCAATGCACTATACGATAATCACCAAAAAATGCATGTGCTTTTTAGGTAGGTGTTATCATCACTGTTTGATGCCAAGAGTAGAAACAGGATGTCTGAGGAACTCGAACTGCACCTGTGGGTGGTCCGCCTCGCAATGCCAGTGACCGACCCTATCATAGTCCAGCTTCTTCTTCTTCTTCTTCTTCTTTCCTTCCTCCTTGCATTACTTGCTTACTTGCGCCTTGCTTAGTAGCTGTAGCCAAAATAATAATAGCATGTAGTACGAGCAGCCTTGTGTCGCCCCGGTCTTCTGCAGCACCAGCATTTACCCGCTGATCCTGCAATACGCTTTTTGTCATCCTCAATGCCGTGGCACCTGGATGCCTTTCCCGCCTCTTCGGGCCCGTCGCTGGTTGGTGCAACGCACAGCGCGCCGGGGGAAGCTGACGACCCCGAACCCCTGGTTATCGGGCCATATTGTTTGATTTGACGTCGCGGCCGGTCTGGCGAAGGACACAGTTCATTTGAAATTATTCATTTGGATCGCACACACACATACACAAATTTTGCCTCCCCGTTTGCGGACCATACAGCATAGGTAGCATCCCACTCGGGTACGCCTGTTCTGCGGTGTACCAGCCTTTCTATTTTGCGCGGCGGATTGCGCAATCCAGATCTGCTGTGGCTATCCTTGTGGGATGATGGTTATGCGTGCCATCGGGTGAAATGTTCTCTTCTGAGCCGATTATCCTTCCGCTTGTTTATTTTGTCCTTCCTTTCGTCATTTCCCATATTCGTTAGACCCGTTCCGGTTCTGGATTCTTTTTACTTGTTTTTTTCTTTCTTCTTTTTGCCCCTGCTTTCCCACAGAAAAAAAAAGGATTTTCCATGATTGATTCGGGGCTAGATGATAATCCAAACCGTGTGACCAGGCAAACTCAATCGATACCTTGTGTTGGATCGGGCCCTCGTCTATCGAGGCGTTCTACGTCTCATTGCGTTTCGGCCCGCATCAGGCAAGCCTAAGAGCAGGCGACCTCGCTCGAGCGTGGGTGTTTGCCATTAGCGTCTGGATCCCTCAGTTGACAGGCCGCCGGCTTGGCTATACGTACCCAAGAAATTTGGTCAGAAAGCACCCTTTCTGTTTCTAAGGTTCAAGGTGTAGGACAATTTGCATCTAGGGCTGACAGGTGCCAGGTACTACGCGTAACGTCGAGCTGTCTCGGAATAATACTTGTTTGCTTGCCGCGTGATGGGACGGCGCTATTCGCTGGGACTGGTTCATGGTGGCTAGTGGCGGTTCAAATGTGAGCCTGAGGTTCTGCTCGTGGTTCGCATCCCAGTTTCCTGGTTAGCGTCGGTGGAGGGAGGTCTCACCATGTAGTAGGATGAGACTCCGCACAGTGGAAGTCACTTGCTCGTGAGTTTAACAGGATTATCGTAATGAATAAAGAGCCGCTAGATAACAAGAAGTGCATCCCATACTTAACTAGTAGATTTGGAGTATTTCCTTGTGTCTCAAACAGCACTCTTCACCGTGTTGCCTAGCATCCTTGTTTTTCAGATCTTGACTATGATAGTACCTCTGTTATAGATCCAGCAGGTACATTATGAAAAGAACGGCTACATAGCTCAACCATGTCCTTTTCATCTCTTAAATACACGCTGAGTTCAATAGTGTGCCTACAAAAGTGTCCAGACCCTTCCATGATAGCGTTGCTGGGTAGTCAGACGGTATCGCGCGTTTGTTGACGAGGCTTGTTGAAACACTCTCTATCATAGCCTCATCAACAATCGAGAGAGAGGCAAAATCATATACAAGCCAAGCAACTATGTCAGTTTGATATTTCATCTCGTAGAATTAACTCTTGAAGTCTACCACGAAAGCCGACTTTCTATGTTATGGTGAAGAACGGTACCCAGAGCACCATGTACGTGATCTCGGTTACCATGTCCCGGATTGAAGGCATACCTGTATTTCGGACAATACATAAACGCCGGATCACATTTAGATAGGGATTCATTGAGCCCGGAGGTGGTCAACTTTTGATATCGTCATGTTGACAGTCACGAACACTACAATGCACAGTCTCCACTTTCCGTTCAGTATGCCCATGGCCCCAAAGATACGAATCTCGGATGAACATCTCATTCATAGGCTAGAGGTTTCACATTAATGGGAGTTAGTGTTTGCTTCGCATGGTAGTCCAACTAACATGCTCGCCACTCCTCGATGTCAAGGCACAGTTCGAAAGCAGCAGAAAAGACGCCAACTACGGTACACCGGTACACGGCTACGAGACTTTGGTTCTTTCCGGTACAAGATAATATTCACATCTTGCCTAGCTACGTGTACTGTACCACATGCTCGTAGTCTAGGGGGGGTGCACTGCCACCTTGGCGTCATTTGATACTGGCAAACATGACCAAGCACTCCTCAAACACATTACATAGGCTATGCAAACCCCGTATGGGAAGTTTCACCGTTCCTAGTATTATTACGTGTTAAAACGTCTTCGGTGGATACTGTTATCTTGACGTGTCCAGCGTCGTCTACCCCTCCCCAGGATTGAGGATTGGGGCGAAATTCGAGACCAGGTGACAACTCATATACTATGAAGGGATTAGGATCAAGAAAACTAAGCCGATATGGATACTCTTTATTGATGCTAATTCTAGCCGAACCTGTGTCGACGAACCCATGATTAATCCCTGAGCCACAGCTGCCACCGCAGCACCATCAGCAACAATGATTGTAGATGGCCTGGGGCTCAGAATTCGAGAATAGAGGTGATTGCAGGACGTAATGGTTGATGCTACTGGCGGAAAAGGCGAGCTACAATACCATGTGTTAACGCAGCACGGAGCTGAGTACGATTCTTGGAGACCAAGACACATACCGATGCAGCGCTCGAAGCCGTCGAGTGGGTCGTTGCGATGTTCCGGATGTCATGAGAGGTATTCGCCGTATGAGTTGCAGCGAGAACATATCTTGCTCCGTGCTAGTCGGGAAGCTTGTCTGCGAGTTGTCGAGGAGCACAAGCAAGCTTCATTGAAGTCGACAGCGATGGCTGGGGTGGAGATAAAGATGGGGAGGGACTTCGACTTAGAGATGGATTCGGATTCCCGCAAAGCATCCAAGGAGAAGACCATCAAAGCAGTCAACCCACCTGAGCGCAATTCAAACCTTTCACAAAGCAGCACAACTACCATCCAGCCCCAGACCAGAGCAAAAAGCCGAGCAAATCAACTACATTGACGCCCTCCACCTCCTCAGGGGACCTAGACGTTGGTCCAGTCGAGCACGGACAAATGGGGGAGGGACGGATGAATGATGATTAGACATGGCATTGATGCCGCGAGGAAGGACCAAAATGGTTGAAGGTAGTCATATAATGGCGGCAGAAGAATTTGTCTTTCTGTGCATGGGGGCATGTAGCAAATGCCAGCGAATGGAAATCTGTTGACAACAGTGAAGCGAAATTAGCACTGCAACTGAGACCAACTGGCCCAGGTTTGTTAGTTCGGTCACATTGAGAATCAAGTAGTTGTAGGATTGACGAAATCCAAACCACACGAACATATGCTGCTAACCCGTAGTCGCGAGTTTCATATAAAGACATGTTTATGACTGAGTGGTTGTTCGAGATACGAACGTTCACTTGCACCTAGTCCTCCTTTCCAGCACTTGTCACGGATGATCCATCTCTCCCGCTCGAAGTCCCCAGAGCCCTTCACCATAGCAGCCCAATAAACCCACCACTAAACATCAAAATGTACATTTCAGACTTGTAGCAATGATGATACATAAACAGTCGTAAGACAGACGCTTGACCGGCGCATCTAATCCCCTATCCTCAACGCCAAACAACGCCATGCATCCGTAATCCGAGCTACCATACTTTCCATCTCCCTTCATCAGTAACCGAGCAGAATCTTCACCAGCATCGCCACCAGCAGTCCACCGAGCGTGATGATGGCATAGTCAACCCACACCGGTACGCCAGCATTGGGATCCAGCTGTCTCGCCCTCTGCGCCACGGCCTGCCCCACCGGATCCGGCAACGGGGCTGTCCTCGTCGGCGCGGGTACACCTTGTGCTGGTCTGGCCGGCAGAGCGGATGTAGCCACGTTCGGCACGGCCGGAGGTTGATGTTGAACCTGTTTCTCGGGCGCAGTCGGCACAAAACCCTCGGCCAACTGCGCAATCTCCGCATCCTCCCCCGCACCCTCCGCCTCAGTTCTCTCAGCCTTTGCCTTCTCCTTTTCCATCTCATCCCTAAACCCCATCTTCAACTCAGCAGGGACCTCGACCTCCTCCCTCTTCTTCCCCACCCCTTCTTGCTTCTCCCTCTCCCTCCACAACTCCTCACTCTCCCTCAAAATCTCCTCATTACTCCTCCCCCCACACCCATTGCACTTCCAACCCCTACTCTCCCTGGCCAGTCTCCTCCTAACCTCCTCCCCGGTAGTCAAACCGCCAATCTGCCCGCCCGCATCCGTCTCCATGAAACTTCTCAGCGCGACAAGCGCCGTCCGCACCCCCCACGCCGGCTGCCACGTCTCCTCGTGATGACCCGAGATACTGAGGCAGATTTCGCGGTTCGCTTCGAACCGGCCGCTGGGCGTCGTGAAGCGGAAGGAGGGAGGACGTAACGGGTACGTGGGAGGCAGCACGATGCGTCCGTGGTAGATGCCCTCGGCAAAGGCGGAGTTGGGCGGCCCGCGCAGCGTGAAGTGCCATTCGAAGAGGTCTGATTCCAAGGGGGCTGCGGTGTAGTCTGGTGAGGGGGATTGGGAGAATTCGGCGGCTTCTTTCACTAGGTGAAAAGTTAGCAGGTTAGAAGGAGGGCCGGGTAGATGGTTGACAGATAGGGAATGAAGGGCGCGTACTAATGCGCCGCATCGTGGGCGATTTCGAGTTGAACTTTGTGGCCGCCATCATGGTGGATGTGTCAAGGTAGTGGCCGACGCCTCAGATAACTGTCTTGATGGGGATGCGCCGGGAAGTTCGCGTTCATCGGCGTCGCATATCTTGCATTCTTGATGTGCACTTCCCAAATACCTCCTGTTGTGTTTTAACGGAGAGGTGGTGACGCTTGATACAAAGAGAAACAGACCTTGGCGGAGTCGACAGAGATGATGGAGCTACAAGTGAATGCGACGTTGTTGAATTGGCAGCTTGAGGCTTGGAGACACGTAGCACATGAGACCCCCCACCAGTCCACATGACGCCAGCGGGAAGGGACCCTGAAAATGCGCTGACAGGGAAGCCGCAGTAAAGCTAGATAGGCCGTTCCGCTACTGGGACAATATGGGATAGCCCACTATCCCTGTGCAATGGCGACATGTTAATCTGATCGGCTAGTCGAAACTCTCGAATGAAATCTCATATTCATGGAAATTCAGGCACGAACATATTGTTCCATGTTCGAGTCCAAGTGCTCGTACGGCTCAAGCATTTTATGTCCATATGCCAGCTGGCGTCAGCTGAGTTGCATATAGACTTACTACCTGGCGTAAACCTGAAGTATCTGCAGCATGTCCGCCGTGTATCTGCAATATGTCTGTCTAGCCTTACACATAGCGCTTAGACATAGGAAGATCCTCGATGAAGTCTGTAGGAACGGAGAACCTGGCCACTCCACCGTTTTTCTCTAGCGTCTTCTGACTATTGTCTCCATCCATCAATCCTCCCGTCACCTGGTGGACAAACGACCGGAACTCGTTCGACTCCTGGATGCTGCACCTAACACTCGACGTTTCGGCGTGCTGAACGGCCGCTGACATGGTGTTGAACTGCTTGAGGCAGATGGGGCAACTGATCAGCGCCTTGGGCCGGTGGGCGGGGGACTTGAGGTGGCCGACTAGAGCCTGGGCCTTGGGGAACTTGGCACTATAAAAATTGGTCAGTACAGCTCGGTGACAGGTAAAATATAGGCAAGATAGTATGGTACTTACCCGCATCCGCCATGGGGACACTTGAACTTTCCAAGTATCGACTCAAAGAAGACATGTGCAGTGAATCCAGACGCATCGGGGTCGATGATACGGCCGCCAGAAGTCACAGTCTTTGCGGACGGAGCAGAGGCCGTAGCCCGCCGAAGTTGCTCAGGCGTAGGGATAACCTTGGCAGGCGCGTTAGGGAATAGGTCCTTCGTCTGACCCCAGACGTTGCCCTGAGTGCCAGTCATGGGCGGCTTGGTAGGTTTGAGAAGCTCTTCTCCAGTCAGCAGATCGGACACCTTTGAGTTACCCATTCGGTAAGCTTGGAGGCTCTCGTTGGGCTTCAGGTAGTTGCTCTCTCGGACATGCATCCTGTAGTTGTTAGGACGGTCGACAGTAGGCTTCTCGGCCTTTCCGGTCGTCTTGTTGACGGCAGAGCGGGTCGTGCTTTCCGCGTATTCACCGTCATTGTCTACCTTGAGAGTTTGAAGAGCTTTGGGCAACTCGTATTTCATGTCCCGTCGCTCGTGCAGCATCTCAGGAGTGATGACGGAGCAGATATGGTTCTCAACGTGTTGCATCAAACCTCCCGCCTTGTTGAAAGCCTCTCCACAGCCGGGGCAGCGGAGCCTCTGCTCCTTGGGGTGGTCCTAGAAGAAATCGTTAAGTTTAGTCTCAAGAATGGGGGGGTAGGAAGAATGCATGGGCTCTGGCTACTCACCTGGAACTTGTGCAGCTGGATGGAATCCTCATCGGCGAAATCCTGGTTGCAGATATCGCACTTGTAGTGAAGGTTCATTTGCTGGTGATGCTTGAGTAGGCGGATGTGTCTGAAATTTTCGTCGCATCGGGGGCACTGGAACTCGACACCTTCCTCAGTGGGAGCTTCGCTGGGCGCATAGCTGGAAGGCGCGATGGCGCTCCACTGGCTTCGGGTTGACTGCCCGTCGGACATGATTTCTTCATGAAGCTATCGTCAAAATTGGGATGAAACGATTGAAGTTATGATGGAACAAGTGGAGAGGAGGTGATGGCGGAAGGGTCGATGTCCAACTTGGCATGAGGCAGAGTAGGCGGAGGAATTCGGGAAATGATCCGCTGTCTCTTGGATAAGTTGAGTATGTAGACTTACTGTTGAAGTTTATCTGTGGATAGAATGGGCAGCAGAATGCTAGGAAATGAGGACTTCAAGTGCGAGAAGTTTGAAATCGCAGATGAGGCTCTGAAGAAAGTAGAAGAGACGGGAAGGTGCAAAGGAGCAGTGTGAGTTTGCAGGATCTGCAGCAGCTAGGTCACTACCCCCGAGGCACCACGCATTAACTGATCAAACAAAGGGGAACAACATATTTTCGCAGACCCAAGCATTGCAAAATCCTACCATGTTGGTCTAGTAGATGTCAACACGACCAACTTACATTGCCGCGATGATGGTACCACCTTCGCCAAGTTCCGCTTTCATTCCTACCTACGTAGTCAATCTGACGCAAGCAGTCACTGAATGCTCTTCCTCGTTGATGCATTTCATGAAGGTTATTTCATGCTCGGCTTGAGATCTTTTTCGTTATGCTTTCAAGTGCTTAAGTACATATGAGTTCAAGTTGTTTGTACTTCGTTCACACATATAAACTTGAGCCGGCAGGCCCTTTTACCTCATCTGATGGGTTGTGGGAAGGCATTTCGTAGGTTGTCCTATGCCCATTGTATCATACCCGATGACAGAGAAGAGACCAAGATCTCAAGAAGTAGGTTTTGTTTGGTCAGCTACCAAGGGCAGAAGCTCCTTGAAATGACACTACTTTGATGGGCAAACGGTATCAGTCCCAGAAGATACTACTCGCACCCTAGTTGGAAACGTAAACATC
This sequence comes from Pseudomassariella vexata, assembly GCF_002105095.1. Taxonomy (NCBI): domain Eukaryota; kingdom Fungi; phylum Ascomycota; class Sordariomycetes; order Amphisphaeriales; family Pseudomassariaceae; genus Pseudomassariella; species Pseudomassariella vexata. The sequence goes on along the minus strand of NW_024467956.1, from coordinate 786,916 downwards.
TACGGGTACCACAAGCCTCGACTTAACAGCGCGAAGCAATCCATATCTTGAAGAGCACAAAAAATTATCTTCTGTCCAACTATCATAGGGTATCATAAGCCCTTCACTAGAAACAGCCTGGGTACACAGCTCGCTCGCTCCTGAAAACGCCAGCCGATGCAACTTTCCCGTGCGTCTGTATTGCTGATGTATTTGGAAACAAATATCAAACAACCAGCCGGCCCCCAATGCAGTGTACAACATCGAATCTGAAAGTCTCATTTGGCCCTCCTAAGTATTCATGAAAATTTCTACTGCCTCGTTTCTTTCTGCACCTCCTGCAACAGACTCCCGATCCGATCCAAGAATTCCTTATCGCTGTCGAGGGAGTCGTCACTTCTCGGCCTCTTCCGAGTGCTTGCTGAAGCCTCGCTTCTGTACGCTGCTAAATCCTTGTCTTCGTCGTCTTGCGGTCGACGCTTCCGCTTGCAGGCAGAAATTGACGCAATAGAAGGTGAACTGCTCACCCGAATGCACCGGGTGTGTTCTAATGGAAGACTGTAGTCGGTCAAGTCGGCTCTGGGTGGCGTTGACTGTGATGGTGTGACCGACGCTGTGCGAGGAAGACCGAAATCTCCGAACCCTTCGTAACGCTTGCCTTCTTGCCGCATCGGGTTCGCCAGAGACTCATGTAGATATTCTCCATTTGGCATCTGCACCAGACCGTTTGCCTTCAAACGCCAGTATGGATCCGAAACTCGTGACTTCCTTGTCTTGGCGACACGGCTGTTGTTGAAGCCGATGCTAGACCGATAGCTCGAGCTGAAGGTCGAGTTCCGTATGCTCCCGGTCGACATCGAAAGGGAATCCCGCCCACTGGAAAGTGCCTTTATTTTGGCTGTCTTGGAGCCTTCTTTGAAGGGTTGAGGCTCGGGCATACATTGTAGAGGTGGCAGACCGTGACTCCGGCGACGCTGGTTTTCAAGTCGGAGCTTGGATTTCTCCGAGGGTGGTGGTGCATGAACTACTGAGTCGATCTTATCGTCTCTAGCAGCCAGATGGGCGGCCGCCCGTTGGTCTCGCACTCCGTCAAAGATACCCGACGCGAGTAGTGCCTCCTCGACCTTCTGTTCTCGTGTTCGGATAGACTCTCTCATATTCTGTTCCTTCTTTGCCTTTGCCTTAGCACTCCTACGCAGTGCATCCACTACTTCCCGCTCGTTCCTCTCTTTTGTGGCCCTTTCTGCAGCCTCCCGCTTGGCAACATTCTCAGGAAGATTCCACTGCCTAAACTTATCTCGTTCCATCTTGATACGTTTGACTACGCTGCGCTTGCGGAAGCCTTCAAGCCAACGGTAGAAGAACTTCACGTGTAGATATTCCTCCCGGTACTTGCGCGCTATCGCCCAGGACTTCTCGTCCTCCTCTCGTCTTCTACGCTCATTTTCCATTTGCTGGAAGCTCTTCCATGCATTCTCCAGTAAATTCCTCACCAGCCACTCCTCCAATTGGTCTTCCAATAATCCATGATCACCGCAAACGAACCACCGGGTGAAATTCCCGAATGGGTCGTTCTGCGGCTGGGGTTGAGCCAGGGTCGGTGCCTGAGGAGTGAGCTGGAAGCTGGCTTGGGTTAGTGCAAACCGTGGGTCCGTTGTTGTGGTGTTTGGGTTAGAGGTAGACAGCTGGGCCTGGGTCGGCGGAGAAACTGTCAACAAAGCGGGCATGGATCCTGATGGAGGCACTTGACTTGATATTAGTGCATCGTCCTGGCTTGTAGGTGATTTCACCGCAGGCGCTTTGTAGAATGGCGATGGGCCTACAGACGTGCTCGATGCAGGTAGAGGAGCAGTGCTTGATGTGGTCGCAAAGCCAGAGAATTTGAAACCTGTTCCAGGTGTTGCTGATGCACCAGAAATGATGGAACCCTGCGATCCATCTTTGTTGCCTGCAGCAGTAGTTGTATCTGGCGCTATTGAAGGGAACCAAGAGGATTGGCCACTGCTGGGATTCAAAGGGTTTGCGACAGAAGGTGTATGGCCATCATTTTCGTTGAGGAAGTTGAAGACACTCGAGGATACATTGCTGCTTGTAGGAAAGCTCGGGGGTTCTATATAAGTATTGTCTCCAAACGTGACCTTCTTTTCGTTTGACTGTGAAGGCGGCACAGTGGCTAAGCCTTCCGATGACTTCTGGCCACTCTGTAGATTCGGGGGCTTTGAGAAGATGGAGCTGGATCCTTGCAACAACCCACTTAGAGGATATGGGGGTATAGTTGAGGTGCTTTGGCCAAGAGGCTTGTCAGCTTGGGCGAATAAGGAAGTGCCTGGTTGAATCCCAAGGCTTTTAGGCTTGGGGTCGGCTTCGGTCAGAGATGGCTTGCTGGCCGCATCATGAAGAACCGAAGATGTCAAAATCGGGTTAGGTGTCGGTTCGGCATTCTCAATATCCTGTAGTGGTGTACTTCGTCCGGATTCGAAGGAGATGCTCTGGGGTTCTTCCACGAACAGACTGTCATGTTCACTGTGGTCTGGAGATTCGTGTTCATCGGCGCTTTCGAAGACGGTTTCGTGTATGACGTCCGGTAATGATCTTCTACAACGTTTGCGTTCCACGATTCCATGGGAAAATGAATGGGGGATTCGCGGCTCTTCATACGTTTGCCGGGCATTGACAACGAGGTTCCGGTTACCCATCTCCTCCTCGAACACTAGGCCATGTTGCTCCGCATACTCAATGGCTTCCTCCTCAGTATCGAAATGAAGGCGCCGCCTCAAAAAGGCCGGGGTCAAATCCTTCGGTCCATCGCGTGGCCGTGAGTATGCTTTTTTAATGATCTGAAGTATGCTTCGCCGTACCCTGTTGAAATGGATTTCGGCAAAGCAGGCCATGGTGTACGAGATCTGAGGGGCAGAGACAATGGAGAAGAACATAGATGCCATGTCCAATGCAGTCTCGGTTGGCGCCGCAGGAGTGAGTGGGCCGTGGAGTCTGGAATTATTTTCCATTGCTTCAACAAGACACATGGCGGTTCGTATATCATCAGACGTCCAGAAGCGAGCACCCCATCCTTGAACTGTCTCCTTCAGTGCGGGATCATGAGCATTGAAAAGGACGTAATAGCTACGAAATTCTGCTTCGTTTTCACATTCGATCTCCTTGTCGGCGCAATCATCATACGTATGAATCAACGACAGTAAGGACTTGCCTAGTTGTTCGATCTCTTGTTGCTCGGAAAAGTCCTCGACCGCAAATCCCGGCTGGGACAACAGATGAAGGGCCGTAACATGAAATCTGATGATGGTCTCGAGACAGTACACCTGGTCTTTGATTTCCTCGGGCCCCATGGCATAGGCCTGAAATGCGAAGTCGCGGCGAATCGCTCTTGTCCGGTCCCAAAGGAAGTTATGTCGGTTCGGTAGCAGGTCGTCGGACGGGATAAGCTCGTCGATCAAGTAGTCAAGAGACTTGCGTAATCCAGCCGATGATCGCACGTCCATTGGTAAGGGGGCTTCTTGTCCAGCAGCTGATCTGGCTAGACGCTTCACCATGATTTGTGGTTTTGCAACCATTTCACCGTTGCGATCCTCCTTCTCAGCTGCCTTGACATCGTGCTCTGTGATTCGAGTAATCTTTTCCCACTCGGGGCACATCTCCTCACAAATCCCTTTGAACTCGATGGCCTGGTCAAGTCGTTTCTTCTCGTCGGGGTCGTCGATGAGTCCAGCCTGGATCAAGGATTGCCGAGCTTTCTCGCGGTAGTTCTTGTGTTCTTCACGAAATTTGTCCATGGCAGCTCGTTGCGTCCGACTTCCAGGGTCCTGCGGCCATTGTGGAGGCGCGATGCCATCTTTTGCAAGTTGTTTATAAATCCTTTTCGCGAATTCATCAGTTCCACGACGAGTACTATGCGTGTTCATAGCATTCCCAATCATTGTAACATTGGGGCCTTTCGGTGGAAACCCGTGACGGCCTGTGGCTGGTTTGGAATGAGAGACCGTCTTTGGGTGCTTCTGTTGCATCTGGGCCCCGAGCTCGGCCTTGCGCTTTGCATTCGGCAGTGTGTTTCTGTTTGTCGAGGGATTCGTCGTAGTTTCTGATACTTTCGCCCACGCCGGCTTAACAAAGTCAGAGACCTTCTTTGCCTCGACTCTAGGTGCGCTAGGGCGGTCTTCCGGCTTTGTAGTGAAATCATCCTTCGCAAATGGATTTTTGGCCTGTCTCGGCTTGATGGCTGGTGCTTGGGTAAACGGAGATGCTGACCGTGGACGCTTTGCCGCGAATGTGTTTGACGGTGGCTGTAGCCCAGATGATGCCGCAGCGAAAGGATTTGCTGCAGCTGGTTTGGTCTGAGAGGAAATCTGCGCAAAAGGATTGGGATTCGCCGGGACGACTGAAGCGAAAGTGTTGGTATTGATCGAGCCCGCCGGCTGGAGAAATGCTGCATATATCAGATGTCAGTGGACCCTCCCTGAACTCACAATATTTTGTCTGGTACATAGCAATCTGAATAGCGACGATTCCCAAGCGAAAGCCCATCATTACCGTAACCCCTCGCTGATTTTTCGGGGGAAATCTATCGCGTCACTTCCATATTTGCATTTGAATGTTTGAGGATCGTCCCAATACCATATGGTCCACGCGAAAGGCTGCCTATAACAGCTCTTAAAGCTTGCATAAACGCCTTCTTGCAGGTCCCGTGTTTGCGCCGCTCGGCCGGAACATCGGGCTTCAGTCTTGCGGTTGCGCGCTGCACATGCAGACTACTTCCACCTTCACCTTGTGCTGAAACCCGTGGTACGGTCCATGGAATGGGTGTATTGTGGGGGTCGTCGTCGTCATTCGAGCATGATCGTAGGAAAAGTCGAGGTACTCACGGTTACTTTGAGTAGTCATCGCTCTGCCAAGGCCCAAGCCGCCGCACAACGGGTCAATTCGTTATTTTGATCGTGTTTTCGTTCATTTGTTTTGGTGAGAACGAGCGACTAATATGGGTGATCGAGATGGGAGATCCAATGTTGGTGCAGTCAAAGGTAGTTACGCGCTCGAAATCGTTCACAGGTGACGCTAGAATATGCCGAGTCGGTAAAAACGATAGCGACAGCAGGCTGTGATTCGTTCTTCTTCAATTGGCGTAAAGGAATGTCAGGGCCGGTACTTGGGATTTTGGCGGGCAGGTAGGCTTTGGTCGCGATTGATGGCTTGACATTGTTAAACGTCCGCATTCGATCGTCAACACTTGGAGGTTGCAAGCGGAAGCTGGGTTTCTGCCGCGACAGACCGCTGGACTAGCTCTTGCTAGTGTATGGTCCGTGCATGGGCTGGGATTAACGTCCCGCCCGTTGAAAGCTTCAAATCAATTTGATTTAGACTGTGACAGAATTGATGAATTCAATTTAACTCCAAGGGCCATTAAGAATTCCCTCTTTCTGCGTTCAAGTGCATCCACTGCTAATAAGCGTGTGCTATGAAGGCCTCATTCTTATCAGAATATTCGCGACCTGTCGAGCTCAACATCTAGACCCTTGAACCTCATTCCGATGCTGAACCATTGTAGACGTGTCTTCTCTACTTCATAAAGAATTTTCAGAAACTGCCCATTTGAATCATTGGAAACTATACAGATATCCGCTGTCTAGTGTACTGGGACTGGATCTTCCGTCAAAGGTCGAATGGCAATTCGGAGCTCGAACTGCTTAATACATGACATTAAGCATCGCTGCGGGAAATGCACTAGTACCTACTGAAGTGCTTACGCAGTATAGATAACACAAGTTACCATACGCCTTTTGCGGTCGAATGAGTACGAGTTAGTTAGCATTATAATAATTACAGTTTTGCACATGCCGTAATATATTTCTGAAAGTTAATTTGAAGATGAGGTCATCGGATCCCTACATGCCATGCGGCAGCCAAGCCCGTACCGATAAGACCCGCTGACGATAACGCAGCCCCGATGCTTCGTCTGGTTTGGACAGTGGCGACCCCAAATTCATCTGAGCTCGAGAACTCTTGAGCAGACTCCGGATGTCTCACGGGTGGAACAAACTTCGGTCATGGCATAACCGTCTCTGCCGTCTATTAATGTTTATTGCACCACCTGTCAACTTTACCTCCGCTTGCCGACACCTTCGGGAGAACTTCACCACTCCCCATCAGTCGAGAGTCGAACCACTGAACGGATGGATTCTGTTGGACGCGCCCTCAGCTCAACCTGCAAGCCTCAATGACAACGCAACCTCAACAGTCGATCCCAGCCGGAAGTCCGACGAACAACACAGTTAGCCCAACGCACTTCACTAAACGTGTCCCCCAATTTATCTGCACAGCTCGGTGATTTCGGCCATCCTACGCACGCTAGACGGAATTAGTGGATATTTGCTGTGTCAACCCGAGGCTGCGACAACCCTCCCAAACACCTACTTAAAACCGTTGCTCGTCCCACTGCCAGGCCATGGAATTTTTCGAGGATCCACGCCTCCGCCAGCGGTGGAATCAGATCTCGCACACGACTGAAGCGGTCACCGAGAATGCGGCAGCCGGCATCTGGACTTTTGGGCATACATACATCAACCCTTGCTTGGCATCACTGTCATCGGCTGTCGAGTGCTGCACTGCACCCTGCCTAGGCGACCGGGAAGAACGAGCACGAAGGGCGCGGGATCGCGACAGGGCGCGGGGGAGGGCAGAATACAGCTTTGATTTCTACGACGACTGGGACGACGAGCTCGCCGGCGACGACCCTGGGGGCATCTTGGGAGGATGGCACAACGAGGATTGGGATCGCTTGCTGGCTGGTCGTGGACGAAGTAAAAGAGGAGGTGCCGGTGAAATAAATGAACAACCACTGGGTGGGAGACGGGGCATGAATTACGGGACCAGCAGTGTGCGGCGGAAGTCTAGTATTGCGGAAGATCCGACCATCATCCCGAGCACGGCACCCATTGGCTTTTTGGGTAGATTCCCCTTCAAATTTGGAGGCACTTTGAGATACAAGCCTAGTGCGGCGAATCTTCAAGAGCATCCCGGCGCCCCGAGACACGTACGAGATGGTGAACATGAACCACTACTAGGAACCGATAGTGATGATGGTTATCACCCTTCGGACATACCGCCACAGAATAGGAAGCGAAGCGGGACATCTGGGAGTGGCGATACGAGCGATTCATATCGGTCTAGGGGAGATTTGTTCCCCAGCGATGGCGAGGGAGACTTTGAAGAGGATGCGGTGGCACTTGGCGACGAATTTGCGTTCGCGCTAAGCAACGTAGACGATCAGTCAAGCAGCAAAACGAAAAGCAGCAAGGGAAAGCGCATAGCTGAACGAAACATGCCTCGGAGTTGCTCAAGGACGACGATCAATTCGACACAGTCGAAGTATTCAATACGACCCGGCAGGAGCCCAGGGTCTACACGACAAAGTAACGGTGTGAGGTCAATGACTTCTCTAGAAGATTTGCAGCTCGAAGAGGATCAAATCCGACAGGAGGAGGACGAAGAAGTAGAGAGAAAGAGACAGGCTGCGGCGCGGCTGGCAGTCGACCGTGAACTGAGACGTGATGATATTGAAGTTGAGTCGGTACTCGAAACGAAAGCGGGGATGGTCGAAGTTGGAGATGTGACGGCGACAGAACCAGCCGAGCTGGTAAGTCCAACCGGTGAAGGCCATGAGGTCAGCAAGACAGCAACGCCGGAAAAGTCAATGGCAGAAACTTGGGCCGCAGCACTGGATGCACCCAGCGGTTCCGATCCGCCAGGCTTTGTTCCCGCTCGATTACCTTACTTTAGGTGATAGACACAACTGGAATGTTCTTCGCCGTACGAAGCTACGATTAGTATGTCTTTAATTGACCAGCATCTGTATGTATGACCTTACCGTATAGCGAGTATTTTTAGAAAGATAGTGGGTAATTGGTATCATGGGCGGCTGGCGTTACTGTTAGTACTATTAAATATGCCTTTTCGCATAATCCTCCAAAGGCTGGCTCTTTAATCTTTCACCACATAATCGCAAAACGCTTCCGCAAGTTGATTAGATTATAGTACGCAGTCTAATTTTTTCATCTCGAGCCTAACTGTTGACTACAGCCCAGACGAACCAGCTTCTTTCTAGAAACGTCGCGAGTTTCGGCTCGGCATTCAGTTGTGACATTGTCGAAGGCGTATGCGGGGACGAGCTGTATACCATAATTCGGCTTGATCACCTAAACTGTCAAATGCACATCATGAGGAGTATCCACCTGAGCCGTAGTGCCTCGGCTCCCCGCAAAACCCCAAATTGCCCCACTAGAGCTGTGCAAGGTCAATAGGTTGTGCGGCGTTATAGCCTTTTGGTTCGCAATATGAAGTCTGTAATGTCCTCTTTCATTTGAATCAAGTTTCTATTCATCTCAGAGTTCTTATTGACATACATGCATGGCAATTGCCTCGAAAGCGACCTGTGATTTCTTTATATCTACTTACCAACTATTAGGACTGGGTTGCATATCGTGTCTGCACAATCAACACGGAAAGTAGGGGCACAACTCATCTTCGTGTCGTCACCATATTCCTAGTACGCTTTCTGGCGGAATATGTGAGTCTGTTCTAATAAGAACGGGCGCAATCCCTTGTACACGTGGACTAAAGTTTGACAGATCGTACCGTCTACGCCATCTGATCACGCCAACATTACAACTCTAGCAGGATGGCCACCACGAAATCAAAAACGACGCCGACGGGGCCTATCACCACGCCCCTTACCGTGCTGCTTGGTATCCAGCACCCTATCGTCCTGGCCGGCATGGCGAGGACATCCGGTGCCGCACTTGCTGCCGCCGTGTCAAACGCTGGTGGTTTGGGGGTTATCGGGGGATTCATGTGTAAGCTGCTGGCAATGTCAAGATCACAGAATCTACACTATAGCTAACACCAACCGCCTTTCAAAAGATACACCAGACCAGCTCCGTGAAATCATTTCGGACATGAAGGCGCTCTTGAATGACCCCAACCTTCCTTTCGGCATTGACCTCGCCCTCCCCCAACTTGGCGGCACCGCCCGCAAAACAAACCACGACTATACATCCGGTAAGCTAGACGAGCTCATCGACATTACCATCGCAAGTGGCGCGAGGCTGTTCGTCTCCGCCGTCGGCGTCCCGCCTAAACCCGTCATCGACCGCCTCCACCAGGCCGGCATCCTGGTCATGAACATGGTTGGCCACCCCAAACACGCCGTCAAAGCGCTCGACCTCGGCGTCGACCTCGTGTGTCCCCAGGGGGGCGAAGGAGGGGGCCATACCGGAGACATCTCGAACTCGGTACTGATACCGGCTGTGGTGGATGTCGCGCGACGGTATAAACCGCCTATGCTCAAGGGTTCACCGGCACTGGTCGTAGCCGCGGGTGGCATATCCACAGGCCGGGCCCTAGCCTCCTCACTGATGCAAGGCGCGGTGGGAGTCTGGGTGGGTACACGATTCGTAGCGAGCGTAGAGGCTGGGTGCAGCGAGGAGCACAAACAGAGCGTAGTAGAATGCGGCTTCGACGATACGGAACGGACACTTGTCCTATCTGGCCGGCCGCTGCGCATGCGCACCAACGAATACGTAGCGAAGTGGCACGCCCAGCCGCAGAAGATCAAGGAGTTGTGTGACCAAGGCGTTGTGCCGATTGAGTGGGATTTCGAGCAGGGAAATGAGGTCGATCCGCCGCACTTGATGGGGCAGGTCGCGGGGGCTATCACGAAGATCCAGCCGGCGAGGGAGATCGTAGAGGAGATGGTCGAGGAGGCCGTTGGGATGCTGAGGGTCGGGAGTGGGTATATTGCGAATAGTGCTGTCGAGTCGTCCAAGGCTAGATTGTAGGGCTACTACTGGTCTCGACTGCTCGAAAATCAGATAAAACAAATCAAACCATCGCCATGACACATGAGTACTTCTCAAGCGCTTGTTAAATGACATGTACCAGGAAAGAAGACAAATAGACATCCTTGACCCACTGCATTAGCAAGGGGTTGTTAAACCGCCATTCTTAGGCTTGACGAGTCAGTCGTGGACCCTGAAGAAACTCATTTTTGTTGCTTGTTTGGCCCCACTTCTTCCATCTACGACCCCTGAATTATTTTGGTCTGGGTCAATAAGTGGCAGGACCGAGAGGGAACAGAATGCGCCGCGGCCGCATGAAAGCAGTGCAATCGTTACAACGAGCAAAATTTGGGTCATCCTGCGGGTTCTTGCTGGATTTTGTCCAACCATGGCGTCGTTAGGCTGTGCGCAGGGTAGTAGTAGATCGACGATAAGCGCGGCGACAGGAACGGGACGATCTTCTTGTTGGAAGAAAAAGTGGGTGACGAGTCCCACACGCATATCACTAGAAAACGGACTTGAAGTATCCACATACAGCCCCATTTCGTCCATCGTAAAACAGCCGTTCTAGCGCCACACGAATCAAAGAGCAATTAATTCTCTTCACGACGTTGGAAAAAATGATATAATTTGAACAAGGCATCATCTTAACAGATGGTATCGAAATATGATCTTCAAGTCCGTTTTACAGTTGATGTGAGTGTGGACCCAGCATACGCACCAAAGACGACATAATAGTCAAAATCCGACTAAATGGCTACTAGTCAGCATGTGCGCAGGGCTGAGGGATGGATGAAGTTAGTAACCACTGACTCTGAATCGGGAGGGATCACTTGTCTGTTGTGTTCTCCCCGCAAGAAAGAAAGGAGCTTTGCGTCATGTCTTGAGAATATGATATTGTCTGGTTCTGAAACTAATCTAAGTATGCCGCTTGCTATGCTGCCAATCCAAAGTATCAAATCAATAACAGCTGTTGGTTTTTGGTTGTTGGTTGTTGGTTCGTGGTTCTATGGAAGATGCGGGATGATCAACAGACCCACCTCGCCAATCCCGAGCTATATTGTTTCCTAAACACAGCCGTCACAACGACCGGTTCCTTCTCCCAATGTGACGGAAGCACCATCATCAGGGTGTCCAACTCCTCCCGTGCAGCTTTCATGCGCTTCTTGATAGGCATGTCTACATCTTTGTCTAGTGTCTTCTTCTGCGCTTCCGCTTCGATGTGTTCAACGATCTCTTTGACCTCTTCTTGTGGTGTGTCCTCCACCAGCTCTGGGTTGGAGCCGAGATGCATCCCCTCCGTTTCAGAGACGAAGATCATCTTTTGTAAGGCATTTAGGTCCACCTTCTTCCAGCGCAACACCCGGTATGCACCCTCAGGTATGACGGCCAGGCGTTGGACCTTGTCCAGATCATGAGTAGAGGCCCATAGATCTGAGCATTGCGGATTTAGCTCCGAGGTTCCGAAGAACAATGTATCTCGTATGAAATCGACGTAAATTTGCGGTTGTGCCTTGCCGACGGCGAGGGATAGCTTGTAGTGCTTGAGGGCCTCGTGGCGCGCCTCAGCGTTGACGTGTAAGAGGGCAGGTATCTGCGCATTCGAGCGCCACGTTTGTTCAGTGTCATCTTGTGACTGCACCAGAGCTTCGTCTATGGAGGTAGGAGTTTCTTGTTGGCGAGGTGGCTTCACGACGATTGTTCGTGCTGGTGGCATAGCATGTTGCCATATTTTGATGCGCAGCTCAGGGGGGAGTTGCCGAAACCGATCAAAGGTTTGAGGCCTACTGGCCAGAGAGGAAAATAGTGTTGACAAAGTGTGCTCCATTGTGTTCGAAGAATTATTGGGAAATTGGAAAGTCGCTACGATCGTGAGAAGGGTGCCGATGGCCGAGTCTTATAAGTATCGAGTGGGTGGGATGGGACAAATATAGAGAGGGTGTGTCTCGATCAATGTTTGTTGTCTAAGCAGCTGCTTCTTGGCATGATACTGCAAGTTACGCAACGGCTTGTAGTGGCAAGGGTCCCCGTAGAAAGAATGTGACGAATGCACCTGCAAGAGTACGGGAAGCAACTATTATGTTCACTTGCAGATTTTCAAGTTTCGACAAGATGGCCAACAGCAGAAAGAATCGATGAAGAAGGCCGATTCCTATTCTCATAGGTTGGCTGTTTCAGTAGGCGAGCAACCAGGTTTATATGAACAAGAGCCAGAGAATGGAAGTCAGCAATGAGGGGTTTCATCCTAACAGCTCTGTTGTCGCGCCTGTCGCCACTCCAAGCGCCACGGCAAATCCAGACTTGCAGACCATGTGTTCTGTTTGCAATAGCTTTTCTTCCTGTTCCACTACGCGAATTGTCGGCTGGGCTACCAGATGTAGCTGGAACGTAGTTTGATGATTTGATGAGAAGACTCAACGCCACAATAGGCTAGTGGCCATGTGAAGCAAACCGTCGCGGGCTCCGACTCGCCGTGACCACTTGATCAAGGCTAATGAAGTAGCCCCAACAGCCTAGACGTAGACGGTAAGCTAGTTGACGTTGGGGTCATGCTACCTACCAACTGGGGACCTAGCGTTCGAACTTGATGGCATCCTCCGCTTGTTGCGTTGTCAACATCAGAGAGTTCTTGGACTCGCAAGCTGGGACAGGTCATCCTTTTTCGTCTGATCGGCGAGTGATGCGAAGAAAAAGGCAAACATGTGTCCAACCATCGCGTAGCATGGTCAACCTGGCTTGTAATCAAAGTTGGTAGGGTGCACTGACTGTAGAAGCCGGCGCGTGGGTTGCCGCTCGCCGTTCCCTCAGATGTGCATCGACGAAGCAGTTGCACATGACGCCTCCGGCTGGTTGGTCAAGATCTATACGGAATGCAAGTCTGGTAAGTCGTGAAACAAAACTCCACGCGTCGTCTGTGAGTGAACCAGTCAGTCAGCGAAGGCAGGCTCGGGAGGGGCTGGGAGAGAGGTGGAATAGGTTAGGCCTGGGCTGGACTGGGCTGGGCGTGAAGCGGAGGACTGGCCACAGCCTCAACCCACCAATGACGCCGTGCGGTTCGCCAGACGATGTGGGAGGTGCGATCTGATAGAAGCATGGAAGCCGGTATCATCGTATCAAAACTTCCCGACTGTCGTCTCCGAACATGGAATGCATCCCTCTTAGCATGAGATGGTCGCCGGAAAGCGCTTCCATGATCCCGCCTCGTCCCCCACTCGAATTGACCAAACTCAAAAAACAATGCCCGCATGCCGTGCTGTTTTGATTAGAGTGTCATCATGACCAAATTTGGCTGCATTGTTTGGAGGCATTCAGCATAGCAGATATCTCCAAGTAGACATAATGGTGTGGTTAAAATATGGGGTGTATCGGCCGACGGCGCCTACCACCTCCGGGCACTTCGGGCAATAACCCCCCATGCAGTTACAAGGAGCCAACCTGTCTCTACCTGTCAACGCTCGTCAAGCTTGTTAATCCCACACACCAGCACGCAAACTGAGCATCAAACAGCTGCCGAAGTCGTGTTGTACAAGGTGGGTGTCTCATGATTGGTATCATCATCGTCATCAGTGATCGTTAGGATACTGAAGGACTATTCCACCTTGCCCACAATTGGAATCAATCCTCCCGGTCATCAAGCCATCTTCTGTTGACCCGAGGGATTGCCAATTCGAGGCTTTCCCGAGCGATCCCGCACAATATCAACTTGCACCATTTTGGAAGTTCTTCTATTAAGACACCCCTTGACGCCGTCGCACCTAACACGAGCTTCATTATTCGTCTTTGTAAGGCTGCTTCTCGTATCAGTGCTGTTTGCGCATCTGCATAAACAGTCGGTCTACAATGACGGCGAGAAGGACCCTTCAAATCTAGCTTCCAGGATCAACCCCTTCATCAATTGGCCCTTCGACGGCTGTGCTTCATGCAGCAGCTCCAAGAACTGTAAGGTTCTTCTGGTCACAACAAAAGGTCAGACTGTACCATGCGGTGTTTTCTGGTGGTCGCAACTTACGAGGGCCGACCACCGACAACTTGGCCAGGGAGTCAACATCTCATATTTCTAGCTGCAAAGTTAGAAAGAAGTCGTCAATATGACCGATGTTTTTAACATAACTCATTCGACAGAATTGCGGCGCAGATGTTGTCATGCCTCGACGAGCCTCGTCACCTTAACGTGGTCAGGTGTCTTCGCGCTTACTTGCATCACGAGGTCTCGAGCCAGCAATGACATTCTGTGAAATGCGTCATGCAGTAGGATAGCATGAATACTATCGGCCAAATGCATGGACGGCTCCGTTATTGGCAGTTACAAACCCGACAAGATACAAAAAATGGTACTGCATCGTTATTTGTGTTCACTCCTTTTTCAGCCCACTTACGTACTTTGTATCTTTACAAACTTGTGAGAGGTGTACGAGGCAGACCATGGGCTATGAGATGTGCAAGGACGCGACAAAGAGTACATTATGGGTAACTTTCCAGTATTAGAATTCGTTTAGCACAGTCGATTCACTGGCCAATGGCAATGAGCAAGATTGACCAACGAGATACATAGCTGAAGGATCAAGGGCCTTCCTTCCGGCAGGATTCCATGGTGCCAACCATGTCACTGTTGATATGCGACCGGTGTGTCTCACCAAATAACTACTCACTCACCTACTAAGTAGATGAAGATCTGACGTTCTTTGGCTGAAACTGCAGCGCAACAGGTACTATAGCGATTGCTCACAGATTGCGGAATGTGATGGGGCGGAGCAGCTTAGGTCCTGCTCCGACCTCGTCGCGTCAAGCTCGTCGATCTTGTCTTCTTGAACAACCTTCACAACCAGACGGCAACGGTGAATGGATGAGAAGCAGGCCAGACCTGTTACCCTACCCGTGGCAGTGGCTTCAGGTTAGATTTTATCTAGACCACGGATCTTGCCGGAACCGATGGCTGAAGAGTGTCACATCGCCCATGTTCGGCCACTGAAAACGGCAACAACTGTGAATTTTTGGTCCATCCAGTATTTTCTTGACTATGCACAAGTTCTACTGATTAGAGGAGCTTTCTATTGTTTTGAACTCAACATAGACTATGACCTCGAAACTTGAAACGGCTCTAGAACTCCTGAGGGCTGAGGCATCCATGCAAATATACATCTGTAGTTCGCGCATATGACATAGCACGGGGCATACCGCAAGAACAGAGGACAGTTAGCAGTTGGCACGTATCCGGAATATCATTCTCTACAGTTCACACTACAATACTCGGCAAGATTGGCTGCGCAGAAAGATGGGCTCAGATGTTCTTTGCCCTGTTAGTTCATTACTTTGAGATGTACGGTGGACAGAGGCTTGGGATATTCCGATTCTGAGCCTTGCAAACTTATAATCTGGATACTAGTTGTCTTCGGAGAAGACGTATGATACTCTCTCAGGGTGGTGAACAGTACCTTCTAGTGTCGTCTACAATGATTCTACTGATGTGTACTGATCAAGTAAAGAGACGACAGCGCCTGTTGGCTGTCCAGTGACTACATTATACCAAGTGTGTTCACCCAGCCCTGTCTTCTTATTCTGCAATCGTTGTCGGTTCCATACTTCTATTGGATTCGCTTGATTTGGTTCGTTGCAAACGTTTCTTCTCGGCGATAGACCCTCCACATGCTCTCGTTTCTTCATAAGTTGGTTTGTGTTGCTGCTACATACCAAGCCCGTTCTGTGCACACATTAGTCCAAGTAATATGACATTGGCATCACGACCATTGCTCCAGTACTCATGACGTAGTCTCTAGGCAGTCACCAGCCCCAATCCGCAGTTTCCATCTGCGGAGATCAGACTCCGCCTTCCTGGCCAGCCCTAAAGCCAAGCGGTTCATTTCAAAGGCATTGCCAGTGTGTTTCAATATAAGCTCCTGTGGCGTAGAAAGCACCTTCAGGTCCGTGGGTACTTAACCATCTACTCGGGTTGAGCAAGTAGAGTAGGGTGCATCGATTGAGTGGCACAAGCCACGGATGATACTCGAACAATGCAGGCGCCTTCTGTTATTCTCACGTCCTCTCTAATGCGGCCAGAACGACTACACTTGAAGCCACAAGGCGGAGAGGAAGGCCTGTTTCAGTTCCTCAGGGGCCTAGACCGTTGCTCTGGCATTTCGTTTCATCAAGAAAACGTGGATCAAGCCTCCTTCCGCCTGGATAACCAGCTGCGATTTACTGTCTTCTCCGGTTGCCTTCACCGGGAAGAATATTCTACAAGTGGGAATATCGAACAGGTTCTAGATTCTGTTAACACGGCGTGGCGGGGCACCGCAATAGACCATATGGCCGTTTCCGGCTGGAAGTTTCCGGCGAAGGTCTAGACTCATGCAGGGCAGGGCTGAGGACTTGGCCGACGGGCGAGTCTTAGCTCCATGCATTCGTGGTGCACTCGTCCCCAATAGCGCACGCCAAATTATTGTACTATGCACCTTAGCCAGGCTGCTGGGTCGCTTCGGAGTTGTACGCTCCAGCCTCGAATGGGGTGTTGTATGACTATCACAATAGTCGCACGGGTTAACGGCGCGTACTCAAGTGGTAACCCTGGATACATGATTCAGCGGCAAAGCGACTATGCTATGTTGTCTCATTAATTCACTGCTTCAGTAGCTGGTGTGAAATCGAATGCTTTGGCATGTGCCGGAAATTTGACATGGACCTGAAACAACTGAGCGAAGCGCAGGACTCACTCGCAATCAGGCGTCGACCATGAAAAGCTACGAAGTGGTTCAAAATTGCAATCTAGATGAACTCTCCGCGGAGCTGAGGACGATATTCAAGGGCGGAAGACCAAATGTGCCGAATGATGCTTCACAGATAGCAGCGGTGCGATATATACCGCAATAAGCCTTCCCTTGCCCCTTTTCAAATGCTGTCGCTCTGCTCTAGCTTGATGACATAGCTCCGCGAAGTATGTTCAAGATAACTTCCCAATATCTGCTCTTGTGGATACGTACCATCCGAGAGTGAGCTTTGAAATCCTGCTTAATCTAGCGTTGAATAGGGGAGGGTAGCGAAAACATATCTGGCTGTTGATTCTCGAGAAGCAGCAAATATGTCTATGCAGCTGAAGCATATATTCTAGCGGTCCTTACCAGAAAATCCTTCCTTGGCAAATGTTACCCTCATCCCTGAGTTCATCCAATGTCTAACCCCTTTGCTAGGTCCTGATCATGCCAATCCACATAGGCTGACAAGAAGCAGCTGCATTCTCTGTCTAACATTTCTTGCCAGGTTCAAGTCTTCAATTTGGACCTCTGTTGGGGGTCAAGCAGGGCAGGTGCATCTTGATATCATTGCGTTGTAGTGAAGCCATTCAGGCTTACAAGACAGGGAATTAGGGCAGCCGCGCGTTATCTGTGCGCTGTGGTTGGTCTGGGGCTGCAAAAACCTCTTTGTGAATGCTTCCGCATCGCTAGTCTAGTAGAATATGCTGCCAATACTCGCTGTAATCTATGTTACCACTGCGTCCTGTTAGGTGTCAATGGATCAGCCGTGCCATGATCTTTAAGTCTGGCTTTCATCGCCGCCGAAATATAGCTCCTTCTCGTTGATTTTCACCGATGGATCTTCAGACACTGATCTCTGGATCTGTTAGCCCAATTTTTGGAAGTCATTTCGTTCATTCAAGAGTCTGTATCTTGTATCTATGTGCGAAAGATGCCTGTTCAAGAGAAATTGGCCAGATCGTGCTTTGAAGACTGCTCATCCTCGAATCGATTGTGATAGCTTCTCCGTGTGTAGCATAGATAGTTGTCGATCCTCTTAGTCTCGTCGTATTTACATTAGATGCAACGCTCACTCCTAACACAGTCAAGTTAAAATTATCAAGCATATTATTAGTTTCTATCATCAACACTCTTGGTTCTTGATTCGATAGTACTTATGATCAAACCTATAGTTGATCATCTTACCTTCATGGTTCCTCCATCATATCTAGTCGTTTAATAGACTCCGAGGTGCAGTAGGAGAGATGATACCTTGTTACGCATTGAGGCCACATGTTGCTATCGGTTTGCGTAGACTTCAGCAGGACATTTTACACAACAAGTGCCGCGAGATTATCTCCAGGTCCGGTTACATGAACAACTTTAGGGCCATTGAAGTGCTTGAGCGCCTATGGGCCGGCGAGTACCGCCACAGTGACGAGATAAGCCCCGGTCGAAAGCCGAGTCTTCGATGAGGCCCATGTCACTAGACGAAATGTACTAGGGCGCCTAGTATTGATGTGGAGTGGATTCTTTTAATATCTGAATGCGATATTTCAATACCCAGGACTCCGTACTTATGCACGAACATGCACATGGTATAAAAACGGCTATCGGATGTAGGAACGGCATCATCAAGGTCACTTTTTTCTTTCTTTCTATATCTACTTATATCTATCTTACGGCATGTGTCTACGGGTTATGAATGATGGGGATGATGGCAATCGGGGATCTCTGCTTAGAGGTCACTCTGGGTTTTCAGCACGAGAAGCTGTACCCTCTGGGTTCAAGCAATATTTAAAACTGTACAGCATTTTATTCTAGGTCTTGACGCCAAGTTTGTAGCGTCCAGCCATGTTTTGTATTGTGTTTCCAAGCTACACCTATATGGCTAGCTGTAGAAGTTGCCGCAACGCACTCTAACTACAATATTTGGAGGCGTCTCTTTCTGGCATGCTGCTGTATTTTTTTGTCTATTGTTTACATTATACAGAGTCGACTTTCGTTACGGCCACTTCTGTGATGCATGATGTTGAACAAAGCGGGACCCACCGGTGAGCTATGCATCGAGTATCAGCAATTCTAACGGCTTCAGAATTCTTACGGATAATTGAGACTCATATATACAGTGCCCATGATCTATTTTACGAGACTCAGTCTAAGGATATGGCGTGTGTATCTAGAATGTTGAGCGAAGGTGCCCTGCATCTTGAAGATTCGGTATCCATAAATGTCCAAATAAATGACCTTTTTCTCATTCCACCCCTGAGCTACGAAGCCTATCTAGTCTGTATTATTAGTAGAGTTATGCCAAGTCCATATACACATCGACATATCCAAGCCGGCTTCCCGAGCCCTACTCATCAAGTCAGACATGGGTCACCTCAGCTATCAAACTTACCAATTCCAGGGTACTTCAAATCAGTCTTATTTACAAAACGCTCTGTCCCCCATCGGATACGAAAACGCGGTGTATCCCACTCTTGGAAACACATAATCATGTCTAGTCCCGCTGAGAGCTTGATTCGTTATTGTCCTCAGAAGGGCACCAGCATTCAAGCCATGGCAGTTGCGGGCTACTATAGCATAATACTTTGAGTTCGCACTTGACAATATAGGTCCATTTCCACTTTATTCCAGCTTGTAAGATGCAATTATAGCCTTGAAACGGAGAACTAGATGGCCCACCTCCTATACTAGGTGATAATGAAGTCTCCCCGTCTCATCGGCAGGGACCTCATAGCTCCCGCAAACCCCACAGAGGCGGTCAGCGTCCATGAGATCCTGCTTCCCCCAAGGGTTTGTTGGTTCCCATTTCCGTCTCCTTCCCCTTCCGGTCCTTGGACGTAATGCCCTCATCCTCGACTTTTATGTTGATCTCGTTGTTGGTTCCATTGTCTATTTCCTTTTCCTTCTGCGCCCTAGTCTCCATGTCCTCGACCTCGACTCTGCGTTCCCGAAGCATGTATCGGCCAGCCGAGGCTTGTCGTTTGTGACGCATTCTCACCGACACCGATCGCAGGAATGTCTCCACTGGCCGTTGTGCTTCTTCAACTCGGCCAGTAGGGTTGCATCACCGAGCATTTTACTGCGATGATGGCGGTGCTGGTGGGCGTATAGATTGCCACGGCCGCCCGCGATATCCTGCGAGCAGAAGCTGCATATATTCGGGCTGTCGTGGGAGATTTGGTGGTGCATCAGCTTCTGACTGGCAAGTCGGGCGGCAGCCTGTGGATTTCGGGTGAAAGGCTGGCCATCTTGCTTCGAGAAGTAGGGATAAGGGTAGGGAGTTTCCGATCGATCAGTTAGTAGGTCGTCGCTCGGAAGATGATGGTCTTTGCAATACTTTGAATTCAGGGGATGAATTGGACCTTGTTTGGGAGGAGGGGAGGCAGATGGCCAGCCGGGTATGTGGTTCTCGGGCTTGAGGTTCGGAAATACACGCTGTCTTTGGTGCTTGGCTCAGATGCTGTCTGTCGGTTGATTGATAGCATCAGCTGGCCAGTACAAGGTCTGAGAAGGTTGGCGATAGATATATATCATTTATTATTATTAAATACGCCGTAGGCTCGAAGCCCCCGGTACCTCTACTAGTACTTCCGTATGTCAAACCGTGCCCTAATGGCTGGACTAAATACATACGCTGCGTCGTCGGTTCGCCCTATTGGCGACTGCGTTGCGTTCACTACCATACTACGTTGGTTCTCAACCTACCAACAAAGATATATATCATACTTCAAGCATTGGGCCCCAACCATCTTCACTTAATGCAACCAGGTCCTCTACCTTATCCTCCGATCATAATATAGAAGACGACAGGTCTTCCAAGGACCTCTTTTATGTATGACAATAGCCATACTCATACTGGAATCCAACCGAGGGAGCCAATATAAACACCAGTGGAAACACCTCAAAACAGGGCGGGTTTTAGTTTGCCCAGAATATACAAGACGGCATTGTCAACCCATCTTAAAGCTCAACGGCCACCAGCTAGACAAAAAACGTGAATTAAACTTGGCTATGCGAGCAATGCCACGAAGATTCCAGGTTCTGCACATAATCTGTCCATTATCATGCGTAGAGATTCACATGAAGAGCAAAAGCACCGAAGTCCAACATCAAATGATAAAGTAGAGCACCCCCTTTGCCTACAGGTAGAGTTAGCTTAGGCAAGGCAGTCCAAAGGAAGATACTAGTAACATTCATGAATGACAGATAATATGGATTTAAGGTAAATGTATTGCGCTATCTATGGTTTGCGCAAACCGCAAGGCATGTCAACTAATGTGGTGCAGATATTAGATACGATTTTACACTATTCATGCAGACACCGGGGTATCTCAACTTTCAAAGCTGTTGAGGTCTCCCCGAAAGAGCACGCACATTCATTTTCGCAGCAGCCTTGTCCATGTCCCTCTTCAGGCTCCACGCCTGGCAGAATGAATCATTCCGCATAGGTCCATGGCCAAGTCAAGTCTCAAAACTGCGAGGCCAACATCCTCCCCACGACCAACCACCACCACTCTGCCACGATCCATCCATGACCATCGGCTACCGCCTGGAGCAATCCCAGTCGGACAAGCCAGTCCATGACCAGCTTGGCCTCAAAATCCTCAATGATGGGTCTTAGATGCATCACGACCGTCTGCGATTTCAAGGGACCCCTTGTGGCCATCACAAAGGCCACGGCGCAAAGATACTGGGCCCAGCGTGCCTTGTCCAAGTTGCCAAAGAAATCGTACCAAATGGGTATTTCTCCACGAGGGCCCTTCTCGGGAACTGCTCGTATCTTGGCTTCGTCCAAGATTGGCAGGTCGTCGTCGTATATGTAGCTCTCGGTGGGGACGACCCGGACGAAGAAGTGGTAGTAGGTTTTGGGGTACATCCTACCCTCGTAGTTGCCTGGCTCAAAGCCGAAAGGAATATGTCTAAGGTCCACGTCTTCCAGCCTGACTCTTCCGCATGCATGCAGGTTGAGCACCGCCATACTTTCACCATCGGGCATGTTGTATGGCAGGACGACTTCTCTGTTATTGCGGAAATTGTCGTCCATTTCAGCCTTGAAGGCAGTAGCCCGTGCATACTTGACAACATGAGACTTGGCGTCAAGGCGCTTCTGGAAGTTCTGGTTGAGCTTGAAGACTTGCCCTAATCCTTTGCCTCGCACTTTGCTCACGACGTTTTCATCCATGAGCTGCTGTACTACACGTTCTAGCAATGCGTTCAAGGATTGTGGTTCTCTTTGGCTCAATTGTAGCAGAGCATCGCGTATCTCCTGGCCGACCGTGTTCTTCCTCGAATTGTTGCATAGAGAGCGGATCCAGGATCTTGCAAGCTGTGTCTCCCCGTTCGTGGCGGTTGCAGAAGCCACAGGCATCGTCATCGCTTCACTAGACGACGCGTCAATGCGAGAGAAGACTGAAGACGTAGGCTTGAACCAGGACTCCCGCCAATTTTCCGCACCATCTCTGCGATCCACAAGCATGTATCGCTTGTGAAACTCCTCAGAGTTGACAGGAAGCTGAATCCGCTCATGGGTTTCAAGGTTGCAGGCCCAGGTTATAACCGTCTTCCAGTCATAATTTTCTAGATCGTCGTAGTTGATAGTTGGCAGTTCGTCCTTCTCGTACGCCTTGAGAAATTCGGACTGAAATTTCGTGGACAATGCGTCTATGAAGCTTCTTCTTTCCTTGGAAACTCTTGTCCAGAACTTCTTCAAGCCCGACACAGACATCTGGGGGAATAGTTTGACGAGCAAGCCGTAGTCTGCAAGTTTGTCCACGCCACCAATGAGATGCTTCAGCACAACAAACGCGACAATCATCTCTTTCTCTCCCTCAAGTCCCATTCCGTCCCCAACTGCTCTGTGCCTATTCCAACGTCCTCGGGGGTTTGTGGGTATCTTCATAAGCGTACGAGTCGTGTAAACAGCTGCTCTCGGATAGGTTGTAATATGCCGTGTCTTCCGCTTCTTCTCTGCTGGTCGATGTTCGTAGGGAATGCGATCGTCATCTGACGAAGCATCTTTGATATCCGCCGGTAACATATCAGACGTGTACTGAAAATCGCTTGGCCACTCAATCTCCATGGGTTGCATGCTCACCATGCTGGAATTAGCTCCAAGAGATATGTATATGTAGTCCGGGGCGATGGTTCCACGGTATTGAAGGTACACCCCTTCCGCAGACAATTCCCACGTCTCAATTCCTGTGACCTGGCGCATAAAGCGTCGGAAGTGGTTGTCGGCCCAGCGTCCGGCATGGAGCTTTTGGTTGGACTTCTCCGCCATTTCCTCAGCACTTTGGGGCAGGTTTTGTCTCAAGAACCAGTGAAGACTCGGGAAGTGGCCATCCATGGTGTAACTTCCATCTTGGTCGACTCTGAAAACGGGCTTGGGATATTTCATGGGCCACAGTCCATCCTCGATGGCCGATATCTTCTGAATACGGGTGAACCTCACGCGATAACCCTGGTCATTTGTGGGATCTTCGTTTTCGGGGGGGTCTGCCTGCTGAGGTACTGTATCGAAGTCGTCGTCATCGTCATTATCGGAAACGTCGCATGGTACAAATGTGGCTGCAGTTGAAGGTTCCAGGATCTGGACAGACGTCGATGCGTCCATTGCCCTTTGAACTTCAGGAACTAACTCGTCAAGGTTCCAAGACACGGACGCTTTGCCCACTTTGTGTTGAGCTGGGACAACGGTGTCACCGTTTGCCGGTTCACTTTCAACGTCCTTGGTGTTCTGTCTCTTGCGCCTGCGGCGTTTCACGGGTTTACATCCGAAAACCTGCTTAACCGACGCGATAAAGTTGTCAATATTACCAGCGCCAAACTTGCCCGGTACATGTGACCAAGCGCCCGTGTTTGGATTCTGAAGACAGGACAAGGATTGTTGCCATTGGCCATGCTTGCGACTCCAGATAAACTTTGCCATTTTGCTGTCATCGTGACACTCCTGCAGCTTGTTTTGGGATTTCCGAGCCCGCTCTCCTTTCTTGTTGGTCGTGGGTGTAGCTGTGTCATTTGACGCAATAGTTTCTCGTTTCGTCCGTTTGGGTAGGTGGTTTTCGTCTTGATCTTCGGTTACGAGTGGTCGTTTCAACCTGCCGTATTTGTCCATAGGGACGTTATACCTCAGCACCGCGACTTCTCGTGCCTTGTTCTGTGTTATGCCATCTGCAGGTGGAGATGTTTCCCGGTACTTCAATGCAACAGCATCGAACAACTCTGATTCCTTATGTGAGAGTTCAAACCCTGCTGGTATGTAGGGTTCCGGGTAAAGTTCTTTGATCTTGTCCCTGACTTGGTTTCTCACCTCGATGATTTCTGTATGATTGCTCTCGACATCGTCAGGGTAGACTTTGTAGATCATTGATAAAAACTTGGTTTTACCACTGGAGTCAAAGAAACCAAAGAACTCCTGCTTGATGATCTGGGCCTCTGCCAACTTCTTGATGATATTCTGGTGTGTCCTCCAATCTGGCGGGCCTATATCGTGAAACTTCTGAGCCCAGATGGACGCAATCATAAGGTATAGAGAACGATCCCCTGGAAATACTCCACTATTTCTCTCCATGAGTTCCAGCACGATGTCAGCTGTTCGTTCGCGTCGCTGTGCTGCGGGCGTCTTTGAAGTACCCTTGAGCGATCGGGCGTGTTGCAATGGAGCAACTCCCGATTTGCTCTTGTTGGGGTCCGAAAGGGAAGCAATTTCGCCTTGTAGTTCTTGGGACTGGTTAGAAGACGGCACAATGGCGGCCTTTGACGGAGAGGGAGTATCGTGATTCAGTGGTGCAGAAGTGCACAGTGTATTTGGCCCAGATTCTGCTTGGTCCACATCAATTGCCGAGGTATTCATGCCACCAGTCACCTTCGTCAATTTGTCTGATGATGGCTCCCTGTTATCATTTACATGTACTGAATGTTTTGCTGATGATTTCCTGTTGTCAATTCCGTTCACCGGTTTCTGTGCTGACGACCCAATACTAGTACCATCTATTGCTTTCTGTATAGATCGTGGGGTATCCAGAAGAGAAGCCATTTTCAGCGGTGAATTTGACTGCCTTTGTGATCTCTCATCGGAACTCTGGAATATTGGCGTCGGCGTACCATGCTTGGCTGCTGGAGGACGGCCAAGTTCCTTATCCAGTCGGATTGGCTCAAAAACTGTCATATTTCCAAGCAGAGCAGAATTACGGAATGGTGGGCGTATGCTTGTGCGTTCTGTCGGCGAAGGACTAGGCGCGAAGGCTAAACTGGGCCGCCTGGTTGGCAGCTCGGTCTGCATGCGTTTGACTCTAGTCCTCTCCGCCTTTACCTTCATCTGCTTCGATTTGGCATTTCGACTCGATCCAGATAGCGACACTGTTCCATGTTCGTCTGTGTCTGTGGCTTCATCTGACTCCAATTCTCTAGTACTCTTTGTTTGAACTCCTGGTCGACAGACTGGTTTTGGCGGGAGCGCAACATAGTCAGGATTGCATGGAGTCTTGGATTTCTGTTGGTGGTACTCCAGACCGTTGATATTCTTCCAGGTGCCACCGCACTTGTCGCATTTGAATGGCTTGCCACCATTTGCTGCTGTCTTGCGCCCACGCTTCGCGCAATTTTTTGGTCTGCCGATATTGACTCGAGACGTCCCACCATCTGGTTCGTCGTCATCTTCGTCTACTTCCTTCCCGTCGGGAACCTTCGAGCCGTTCTCACTGACAGTGTTGAGGTTATCCATCTGGGTTGCGGATGTATCTTCTCCATTGGTGTCTGGACTGACTGAAGCAGTTACCTCAGGGGCAGTCGTATTAGCACTTGATGCAGGGTCGCCAGGACTGCGGCCCAAGAAGTCAGGGTTTCTCAAAGCCGGAAATCTAAACTGCATCACAAGCGATTCCTTTTGCCGCCCTCGAGATTTGGGACCAATGGAACTTGGATATCCATAGTAAACGCCTGACAGCCCTCGACTCCAGGCTTGACAGCTTTCCTCCACGGTCAATTCTTCTGGTCCAATGGAGATTGCCACTTTTGTTTTCTTCGACTCATAATACTTTGCGAGGGAGATGTTACCGCGTGGATGCCATTCTTCTGTATCTGCCGCGGCTGTATCTTCCATTCTAGTCCGCTTGGGTGGTCGGCCCCGTGGACGTGGTTCTTGCACCGGATTGAGCACCTCATCCAAAATGTGTTTGCGTGGCCCAGCAGTTGATGTTTGGTCAGCTGAAGGTTTTGGGGCTTCATCCAAACAGTCTGATGGCTCATCCACCAACGACTTCTTGGGTGGTCGACCACGGCGGCGCGTTGTGGTAGTTGATGGTCGTTCATCTGATGGTTGCATAGGTTCTTCGGAATAATCCGACGGCTCATCAATCAAAAACTGCTTGCGCGGGCGCCCGCGACGGAGCCTTGACACAGCAGAAGGTTGTTCATTAAGAGATCGAGACTCTTCATCAACCAACTGAGAAAATTCGTCAGCCACAGAGTCTTGGTGTGGCCGACGAAGACGTCTTCGGGTGTCAGGGGTCTGCTGGTTATCAAGGGATTGAGGAAGATCTTCTGCGGTAATGAGAGAGTCACCGGCGGGTTCCTCGACTTGAACTGACTTCCGTGGTCGACCACGACGGCGTGGCGTTTGGCCAGAATATTCTGTGCTTGTTCGACCAAGGGCATGTCCAGTATTGACGAGTCGCCGTATTGGCTTCCCTGATTGTTTGCCTTGCACAATTTGTGCAAGTGAGGTTGCACCGCTTGCGAGAAATTTGGTGGAAGTTGGCCGTTGAAAGCCATAAGTAACAATGCCATTTAGGTTACTTTGCTCTGACGAGACTTCCCCTTCCTGCTCAACTGTCTCCATCTGATTATTCTCACTAGTCTTCTGTTCTGATGAGACTTCGCTTTGTTTCTCGGTGGTCTCCGTCTCATTATTTTCAGTAATTTCCTGTACTCGTGTGTTATCAGCATTATTGACAAGATCACTAGTAAAGTACTGGTAGGTCATGGTCTTGCCGATGCGGGTTAGTTGTGAAGTCACAGAGAACGCTGGCGGATTTGCGGGATGAGGACGAGATATTGCCGACATCAGAGCAGCCACCCACTTCCTATATGGGTGGCCCGCCGTGAACAGTTGGACTTCAACGTTCGATGTGCCTTCCTTGCCGCTGCGTTTAATGATGTCAAACAGAGTGTTCTGTATCGGCTTGTATGGTGTCCAAGCTGAGAACTTGATTAGCTCTGGGCCCGGAAGGGTTGCCAGCAGAGCTAGTTCTCGCTTTCGTTTGGTGTAGCCTCTCGGTACTTTACTCGTCAGGGCATTGGTAGGCTCTACTTGTGATGCCCCCTGTTTTCCCCGACGAGTGGACGGGACTGACATGCGGGTTTTGGGCGTCGTACGAAAGCTTCTCCATTCGTCGCTTGTGGGATCGCGAAGGAACTCGATGCAGTCTTGGAAGACTTTAGCAGATCCTGGAAACTGTCCTGCAGTGAACTTGATCACCTTGATATGGGCGAACCATCGCGACGAATTGGCGAGGGCTCGCATCTGGGGATTTAGTTCGGCAACACCCATTTTAACGCGCAGATCGCAGTATCTCATGATCCCAAAGGCCTTGGCCACGGCAACAAAAGCCTGACCCATGGCAAGGTAGTCGACATTCTCTTTCTCCCCCGTATAGTAGTGACTGAAGGGAACGGGCTTCAGGCCATCCTTCGTCAATGTCTCTGGAGACAGATCTAGTTCGTCGATGGGAAGTCCTTCGCGACTGGACTCTGCTTCTGCATTTCCCGCAAAACGGGCCAACCATAGCTTGCTAGTTCGACATCCTCGAAGCATGGCAGGTTGCTTGATGATGTAACCCTTCTTGGCGAGAGCATCGGTCCGAGTAGGTAGAGATCGTTTGTCCTGCCCAGTCAATCTGACTAAGTCTCCCTGCAGAATCCCCTTTCCCTTGACAGACGCAATAGCAACCAGGGCCCTCCATTCGAATTGCGGGATTCGTTTCAGATCAGGCCTGTGGCCAGCAAGGGCATTCCATAGCCGTTCTTCTGAAAGGTAAAGACTCGGCCTGATATTGGAAGAATTCTTGGATTTTCTTGATTTTGGTGACTGAACTCCGTGGGCTGTTGTCGGAGGAGGCTGATCCGAAGTCACCGCTGCAGTTCCAACTTCTTTATCTTCCTTTTCTGGAATTGCCAACACCTCCTCTAGTGACAAGCAGTTGAACTGCCTATTAGGTCCGACAGAAACATCATTCCTGGACGCTAGCCACTTCCAGACTGTCGAAGCATGTTGAAAGTCCTGTTCATCAACCTCCTGTCGCAACACCGTGTTCCAGTCAGGAACACTGGCAAGGGTCTCATCACTGTCACCTTCGCTTGAATCAACGCTACAATTGTAGAAAGCCTTAACTGCTTTCACCAGGTGAAGAGCCGAAAATCCTGATCTCAGGTCAGCAAAATGATTATTGACTCGTCCGTGCGAAGTACGCAAAGTCTCTTAGCAGATGTGAAGATTGGGGAGGGCATTGTGAAATGACTCGCCTTCAAGTCCCGAGAAGGCAATCTCGTCGAGAAGCCACTCGATCAGCTCATCGATACCCTTCTCCATGTCGCTGACCCGAGTGAAGGTATTAAAGGTGCTGAAAGGAGTATCTCAGAATTCCGCTTGGTGTGGGTCTCGAAATCCGGTGCTTCAGAATGAAATCGCTGCTGGTGGAAAACGATGGTCTCCCTTCTTGGAGGGAAAATCAAACCAGGAGAAAAACGGCAAGTGCCGACGGATGAAATTAGGTGGCGGGGCAAAGTGGGGCACAGTGGAAGATCTCGATATGATCCGTGTGTAAGATACTCTGACACTGTGGTTATTAGACTCACCAACACTGGGTAGTCATAAGGAGTGAGTTGAAAGTCTCTGCCAAGGCGAAGTTGTAACGACTTTGTGGCGGCAATATCAGCCAGATTACCCCCATTTATAATTGTTCAGAGGATGGATCAAGTATGGCTGTCACTTCTCTGCCGTCACTCTACTGTCGCCGCGATAAGGTGGCAGATCTGTGGTCTGCGGATATGAACATGGAGTCGCGAAGTTCAGTGTCTCATAGACGGCTTTGGGTCTGACAATAATTCGTGTTGTATTGAATGTGCTGGCAAGTTTCAAGAGGTAGTGATCAACTTACTGCTGTTCTCAACTTCAAAAAACGAAGTGATGAATGCCTGTTCGTGGACGCTCATTAGGTGAACCCTAGTTGTTCCTGCCATCTGAGAGAAATGAATATCCCACTATGTGAGGTTCTTCAAATACCGTCATGGGAAATTAATAATGGCGCTCACACCTAGGAAAGAGCGTTAGGGTGGAATAGCGGTGTTGTGCCAATGTTGGTATTGCCCAGGTTTGGTTCTAGTTCTATAACAACAATATAGGTCTCCAAAACTATTTTGAAGACCGATATATTATTCTTTAGAGTAGAAAACAACTTAAGATGATGGGAGACAATGTGGAGCTGAGACATAACATAAGGTGGGAAATAATACATGGTTGCTGGAGCCCTGGTCTTCCTGTTATTAGGAGATTTACCAGACTATGTCGAAGCTAACATAAACATAGAGGGTAGTTATTCACTTTCAAGAAGTCATTCACTTGAGCTAATTTCACACCTGGATACTACCTACCATTATTTGATTTTATTCGATGGCAAAACAGTAAGCTGTATATATTCAAAGAGTCTCCATGGCCTCAATTTCACGTTCCTAAGTGTGCTTTGTGAATAGCCGTAGGGATACGCCTAAT
This sequence comes from Pseudomassariella vexata, assembly GCF_002105095.1. Taxonomy (NCBI): domain Eukaryota; kingdom Fungi; phylum Ascomycota; class Sordariomycetes; order Amphisphaeriales; family Pseudomassariaceae; genus Pseudomassariella; species Pseudomassariella vexata. The sequence goes on along the minus strand of NW_024467956.1, from coordinate 757,592 downwards.
TTCCAATATGTAGTTTTATCAGTATTCTACGATAATTACAGTACTGCATTTGTTTCTGCAGGTATCCGGGCCATAATCCGGACCGCTTCTGTGCTGAAACACGGAAGAGAAACCTTTTGCGGATTATGTACATTCACTCAGAACTATATAGCTTCAGTTTATCAATCCTCTCCAATGCACTACATGAAGTGATCGGAATCTCACAAATTTCATTGAATTTAATATTATTATTATTATTAAATACGCCGTAGGCTCGAAGCCCCCGATACCTCTACTAGTACTCCCGTATGTCAAACCGTGCCCTAATGGCTGGACTAAATACATGCGCTGCGTCGTCGGTTCGCCCCATTGGCGACTGCGTTGCGTTCACTACCATACTACGTTGGTTCTCAACCTACCAACAAAGTCCCCCCTGAGAAGATCGATGCTATCTGGGCCTTGAAGCTGTCCGACCCGTCCCTAGCAGCCACCTTACAATAGTCCCACTAACTACTGGTTCTCCTGTTGCCGTTGCGAGGTCTCTGCGAGAGTATAGTGGCCGTGGTGCGATAGCGGCCCGTACTCGTTCCCTCGGTCCTTCCAACAGCCCGCAAAAGAGGATTACGTGCTCTGCCGTCTCAGGGGCGTCGCCACAGCGGCATAGCGGCGAGTACACGCCAAAAGCCCCTGTCTTGAATAAGAAGGCTGCTAGTCCTATTTTTTCCGTCCTGATCTGGCACAGCGTAGACGCCTCCAGTCGGTTCAGGCCGAAATACTTGCCCCCTTTCGGTATCTGCATCGAAGGGCCCTCCGGTTCCTCAGCGATAGCGCGTCGCTGGCGATCGTGATGCTCTGCTCCGGTGAGCCATCTCTTCCTCCAGTGGCCGAGGAGGGTAGCCGGGATCTCCTTTTCCTCACTCATCCACTCGGAGCCCCGGGCCTCCTTCTCCATAGTGTACCCTGCCGGTCGGAGTAGCTGCGACGCCTGCTTCCTCTTCGCCGGCCTATCCTGCCGGAGTATATGTGACGCTTTAGCGCTCGCGCTGCGAAGCAGATTTCTCTTCCCGCTAAGCCGTAGCCGTTCTTCAAACTTAGCAGCCCGGGCACTAAGATAGAGGTCCAGTGGAGGGATTGCTGCTTCTGCTTCCAGGTGGCGAACCGGCGTCGCTTTGTGGGCGCCACAGACTACCCGGAGGCACTCGTTCTGTATCCCCATCAGGCTCTTAGCTGGCCCTGCCGGTTCCTCACTTATAATATGCCACGCAGTCGCCCCGAAGGCGATCGCGCTACGGATAACCACCGTATATAACAGCCTCGCCCGTATAAGATCGCAGCCCCACGACATATTGACTAGCTTTGTCAGGGCTAGCTTTTGAGTTGCCATTTTTGTTTTAACACGCTCAACATGGGCGTGCCACGTCAGTTTGCGGTCGAACCAGACTACTAAGAACCTCGCTGAGACTACCGGCGACACTGTGGCGTCCCCAAGGCGAATACTTTGCGGCAAGGGCTCTCGGTCCCTAGTAAAGTGCATTAGCTCACTCTTGTCAGGGGCGAACTCCATCCCGTGCCTCACTGCCCACCGCTGACACGTAGCCCATGCGCCCTCCAACCGGCGGCAGGTCGTGTCTGGACCGGTGCCGATGAATTTAATATTAGTACAATCTGAACCTGTGCGCGTTCTTGCGAATTATGGATTTGTGTAAGTTAATCACGAGTATTATATAAGAACTATATGCCACCTTGGGAAAAAAAACAGAGTTCCAACTAAAACGTCGCTATTGCTGCTGGTTATGAATAATTCCATCGTACTTAACATCTTAGAAGATGCCATCACTGTGGGCGTATGGCAGCCCTGGTCATATCTTTGAAGATTCTCAAAAACAATGTTCACGGTGCCTGCGAATACTACAATGACGATGATAACTATTGCGTTCACCATCATCAGTAGCATGTTGCTGTTTTTAACTCGATATGGACTCATGGGAAATGAGCCATACAAGTGAAACAACCTACAACATGCCTTGACCTTTGAGTAACTGTTGTATTCTACTAATATGGTAGTTTCATTGGCATGGAGGTGTTTTAAAATGGCCTCGTACGTAACCAAGATAGTGCCGACAGGATTTACAGTACTAGGAGTTATCGCTTGTTTACATCGAAAGACCTCAAGCAATTCTTGTTTCTCATGCCGCATTTGGCATTACCTGGTATTAACATTCCTCGGTGGTGGTGTTCTGGCCACGAGTCTTGCTTTTCCAGTCTCCGCAGTTCTCGGGATGCAGTGAACATCCATCTCATACCACATATTTGATTAAGTTGTGGTTGCTGAATCACACAAGTTAGCTGATACTGAGTTGTTGTATGGTAATATTGACGAGAGAGCCTTTAGCATTGAATGTAATTTAGGGTATCTAGTACGTGACTGAATATGCATGGGATCAGCTCTCGCTGTCTTGCGTTTGGTACAAGCTTGGTCGTTTTCCCTCCATCAATTTTCGGTACTGCGCCACCACATCATCTCGAACCTCTTGCAGTTCCTCTCTCCTCCTCAGACTTCCCGCAGCCTTAGGAATTCCATCAACTGCCACAGCAGCACCTCGCACAGTTAGCCTATGTGGTAGCTTCTTGTGCAGTTCCGGTGGCGCCTTCGCAACATCATGGAGTCCGGGTCTCGTCTCCCCTCTCTTCCGCTTGAGCTCCGCCCAAGGATCCTCTTCCGGCTCGGCAGCCTCCCCAGCATACTTGGAGCGCTTGCCCTTCTTTTTCTTCTTCCCCTTGGCGCCAACTTGCGCATCGACCTTCCATGTCACGCCTAGTTCTTGCTCCTCTTGATCCTTTTCCTCTGCCAACTCTAGCTCCTCCTCTCGCTTTTCCTTGATCTTTTGTTCCTCGGTCCTCCACTCGTCGTACAGCTTGTGCATTTGCATCTCCTTCTTGGTCCGCCACACTTTCAGTTTCAACGGGTCGTTTCCAGTCCTGGCGGTTTTGTTGATCAATCCGCTCAGGGGAAGAGCCGCGTCGACACGAGCAGCGAATTCGGACATGCGCTCCCCGGGACGGATCGTAGGGATCTCCAATCTATTCTTGGTCTCTGTAGACTCTGCAGCCCTGGATGTTTCGGCGGCCTCTGTCCCGGTAGCATCCACCACTGCCTTCTTGTTCTTCTTTGATTTGGGTTTCGAAGATGTCCCGTTGTCGAGTCCAGATGGCGGCTTTTTGCCATCTGCAAAGGCCATCAGCCTCTTGAACGCTCTCGGTGCATCGTCTTTCTGAGTCGGTTCTCGCTTCCGCTTCTGATTGATCTGCGGTTCGCTGGCGAGATTCTTTGACTTTCCATTCTTCCTCTTCGCACGCCAATCATTCTTCAATTGTGTGACTGGCAGTGGCTTGGCGAATTGCGTTGGGGGTAAGTTGAATCTGTCATGAGTAAGCAATATTCCACAACGATCGCATCATTCAGTGCGGTATGTACGAACGTGGATAAGTCCTTTTCTCTGCGGGTGTGTTTGTGAGGCATGGCGACGAATGGGCTTCGGGCGGTTCTTGTGCTGCGTGTGCCGTTGTTGAAGTTTCAAAAATTCAGCAAATTTCTTCACATGCCTGCTGCACTCTTGCTGAAGCTGAACTAGGAAAATCAAGCTTTGAGCACGGGGTAGCAACCTTATTGTGATGGCCCCACCATGACCGGTTCTCGCCGCTTGTAGCTTTGACGGCATTGATCGCCAGTACCAGCCAACGAGAATTCGGGTCCTGCCCCTCGTAAATCCCATACTCTCCTGACCAACCAACATGCGTTCCCTGCCCAGGTGCTCTGAGCTCCAGCCAGAGCGGTCGATTATGGCCGAGGCCATTGCGCTATGGAATCAAGGTAGGGACGAGAGCGGGGATGCACAGAAGTCGAGATGCGGCCTCGAGTTCATTCATTGCTGTCTTCCAACTTTATTATTAATGACCATTAGCAGCCACGCTACTAGTGTCTGGTCTTTGTTTAAGTATCAAGCTGGATTCACTCGAGTCGTCATGCGCATTCCCGTATCGTCCACTATCGTGGCAGCTCCTGCCCATCCTAAGAAAAAGGTTCGTCATTACTACTTGATCATGTCACCAACCCAATCCTAGACCCTCGCCGCTGGTCTCGAACTCCTATTAGTTGAACTGTTTGCATATACATTCCGCATGTAGTAAGCAACCAAAGTCGAAACGAAGGTGCCTTGAAGACGTCAATGCCAGAAATGATCAAGCGCTCTCATTCCCCATCCCGCATTCCTTCACGAGCCTCAGACAACCAAGAGAGATATCAAAATGAGTTTCTCCGCTCGCAACGGCGCAACCAACATCACCAGTCACTGTCAATCATCCCAAAGTCTCGACAGTGAGAGAGCGACGCTTGACGGTTTCTTCGGCGGTGAGAGCAGCCAGACGTACATGTCTACGCAAAGTTATACCGACGTGAAAGAGACATATGTCACAGACCTGGAGAAGGGACCTGAGTTAACCACACAACGCCAACGAGCACGAAAGTATTGCATTTGTGGTAGTATTTGGGGCCTCAAGATATTGTATGTTTGCGATTGTCTGCTTCGCCTGTGTTTGCTTACTAACAAATATACTAGAGCCGCAGTTGTACTCATAGATTTATTGCTCGCGATATCGATATCGCGAAGCTTGTTCGGCCTGGAAGACGACCCAGACAAGATCTTTGGCAACTGGGGGCAGCCTGGTACCGCTACAGAAGGACTTGCGTGGTATCCCACTGACTTTCTTCGCGACGTTGTGCCGATACCATGCCACTCGCACAACGACTACTGGAGGAAAGTGCCCCTCTTCTCAGCCCTCCACGCGGGTTGTGTAGGTACCGAAGCGGATGTATGGCTGCTTGACGACGGCCCGGCACTCTATGTTGGCCATGATCCTGCCGCGCTGACAAGGAACCGCACCTTCAAATCGCTCTACATCGACCCCCTTGTCGAGTTGTTAGATCGCACAAATCCAGAGACGGAGTTTTACAATGACCCATACTCGCGGCGCGGTGTTTTCGACGTTGACCCCGGTCAGACATTGATACTTTTGATTGATGTAAAGACAGAGGGGGCCAGTACTTGGGACCAGGTACTAGAACAGCTCGAACCTCTCAGATCAAGAGGCTGGTTGAGTTATGTCGAGAACGGAAAGGTGCACTACGGCCCGGTTACAGTCGTCGGCACGGGCAACACCCCTTTCGACTCGATAATGCAGAACTCGACGTACCGGGACACATTTTTCGATGCACCGCTTGGCGAAATGTGGGAGGACCCAGATGTGGACGACCTCGACTCGCCAGCCGTCGGATCTCTGACTTACGACGCGACAAACTCCATTTATGCGAGTGTCAGCTTTAAATCCGCCGTGGGTGCGGTCCCCTTATGGAAAGGACTCGACAGGTCCCAATTACGAACCATCAGAGGCCAGCTGAAAGGGGCGCATAGACGAGGGTTGAATGCAAGGTATTGGGACCTGCCTGCTTGGCCTATCAGCCTGAGAAACCAAATTTGGCACGACCTGATGGGCGAAGGCATGGATTTCCTTAATGTGGACGACTTGCGCGGTGCATCTAGGAAGAAATGGTGATTGGTATGATCGTGAGGGTGAAGGAGATGAGAAGCAATGAATCCGCGATACAATGAAGCTTTACAGGCCTAGTCACAGTTTCCAATTCCATGAAGTACGACGACACCAGGGGTACGTATATACATACCTACTGGTACAAACGCGTTTTCAGGGCGTCAGATTGTGCTCTTGAGTGGATCCCAAGATGGGAGAAGGCCTGGGCAGCAAACAAGCCTTGGGCAATGTTGTTCAAGGACTACACCCTGTAGGACTCAACTGTTCAGTTTGAATATTGGCGACCATAACATGGATACCCTAGTAAATTATCTTAAGGTAGCTAGCTGGTTATTCGACTAGAACCCCGATTGACTTTTATGTGGTGGACTAAGGTACATAGTAAACTTTGAACTCCAACAAATTCTAAGAATAGACATATGCGGGTCCCCACCACCCAACGGCATATGATTTCTCATGAATCTCTAGCCTATAACTCGCATATCCTGGCTGTTCTGTTTACCTTGATGCCCTCAGTTAGTCGGTCACGCGCTAGATAATTTATGAGTAATGTCAATAGGTGCCCGACAGCTACTGTGAGCCTCGACATACGCCGACGATCTTCTTGACAGATTTACATGATCCCTCTGTTGACAGCTGAGCTCGAGCTTCGACAAATGACTTCAATTGCAGGGGGACCCAAGCGATGCCCCATTGTACGTGCGCTAAACACCGCGGGGCAGCAAGATTTGAATGTGCCCCTCTTCTGCTTCAGCAACGAAGTCCTGTCCTGTGCCAAGTGAACTCTGCTCAACTTCTTCAAGGACGCAAAGATCTATATCCTGCCTCGCCATCATGTCTCAAAATGCAGTCCTTGTCACCGGTGCTACCGGCCTTCTTGGTCGGCAGGTGGTGCGAGCTTTCGAGCGGGAGAGTTGGACGGTCAAAGGCACTGGCTTTTCTCGTGCCGACGGAAACTCAATCCTGAAGGTCGACCTTGCCGATGCCGCCGAAGTTGAAAAGGTTCTCGACATTGTCAAGTCAGTACCTTCCCTTGCCGAGAAGCCACATTCTCCGATCTCCTCTCTGCTAACCCGATTTCACGAACAAGGCCTCAGGCAGTTGTGCATTGTGTGTTGCTACACCGGCTCTCGAACCGAAACCTCCCCGACTGACATCCTTTTCAGGCGCCGCGAATCGCTACCCGGACAAGTGCGAAAGCGACCCGGAAGGAACTCGGGCTCTCAACGTAGCTGCGTCCAAGTCATTCGCGAAGCTCTGTGCGGCACGGGACATCTTCCTCATCTACATTTCAACCGATTACGTCTTCCCTGGCAAGCCTGGGGATGCACCCTATGAGGCGGGTGCCACACCCCGACCGACCAACCTATACGGGCAAACCAAGCTGGATGGAGAACATGCCACCCTGGAAGAATTCAAGAGCGCTGGAAAGCCAGGCCTTGGTGTGGTCATGAGAGTTCCAGTGCTGTACGGTGACGCTGAAGTTCCGTCGGAGAGTGCTGTCAACATTCTCATGGAATCAGTCTGGAAGGCACAAGAGGAGGGGGCCAAGATCAAGATGGACCACTGGGCCCTGCGATACCCAACCAACACCGAGGACGTTGGCCGCGTGTGTCAGGGTAGGTTTCCGGAAACATCTCACTTCTTGCTAACCCGGTTCCGTGACTCCATGCCGTGTGCCGTCGCTTAATCAAAGGACACACGTGGCTGCTTTCGCTGCTAACTACCGTGCAGATGTCGCGACCAAGTACTTGCAAGCAGGGGATCGCTCGGCGCTGCCCCAGATCCTGCAGTTCTCTTCGGAGGATAAGTACACCAAATACGAGATATGTCAGCTCTTTGGAGAGATAATGGGCCTGCCGATCGCAGCGATTGAGGCGAACACCGAGGGCAATGACCCCAATGCCTCGGTTCAGAGACCTTACGATTGCCACTTGAGCACGAAGGCCCTGAAAGATCTCGGAATCGATGTTTCTACCCAAGATTTCACAGGTTGGTGGCGGTGGTCCGTGAGAGCATTCAGAAAATGAGCTATTTGAGTAGTTTAGATCGCCTTCATCAGCCTGGTGGTTGGTTCAGCTAGCAATACACACGGCAGTGACAACATCCCTTTGAATCACGCATTGCTACGATGAGATTCGACTGAGATTCAAGAGACCACCTGGGTTTGGTTTGCGACGCGTCGACGGTTCCAAGTTCTCGTGGCAGTTTGCAGCATGGGGCAAAATGTTCTAGAACTCTTTCGGCGAGGCGCAGTTAGCATCCTCCGACACGATCACAGCCGTTGGGACCTGAGAGTGGTCATGCACAACTCACTAGTGCAGATTGCCAAGAAGCTAGACAGTAATCACCGGTTTCTCCAGATGTCCAATCTCCAGATGTCCAATCTGCAATGCGAATTCAATATTCTCCTTTTGGTTCACCGCCGTCAAGCGAGCAGTTTGCAACATCACCAATGCGCATGTAAAATCTTTGGTTGCCCGCACGAAAAGCGAAGAGCGGGCTAAAATGATTGGTTGCCCTGGGGAGATCCCTAGCCGTTCAGCCAGAATGCCAGATGTCATTGTTCCTCGTTTTCCCCCCCGATTTGACGCAATGCAGGCTCCCCTGCATACAGCCATTTCAGTTCGTCATGCCAGCCAGCCAGACATCAATGCCATTTGGCCACATTAAACTCCGCTTGTCCAGAATGGTAGGGAGGGATTGGGAGTCTCCATTTTCCTTAACACGTACGTTTGCTGTCCATTTGCCGGCTCGGAGCAATAACACACCTTTTACTTTTTTTCTCTGCCGGGTGGATTTGATATTCGACGGTAATGCAACAACACTGGTAGGCGACATTACGAGTCAGAACTAACTTGACGTGGGCTCATTCACACTCCGCCGCAACGCCGCAACGCCGAAAAGCCTAGCAAAATAAGTTCCAGTCGATGAACAGGAGAGAAAATATAACACGAGCGGAGTCAATATCTTGAAGCAACAGGGAGACTCGCGGTAGCGCGCGACCGTCTGTGCTGCTGCGCCGCCGACTTTTCGCGTCATTCGCTTGCGACTGCTTCCGGGTACTTTCTGCATCGTGTGGAGATTGCGCATTTACAACGTGCCCACCAGCATCCAACATTTCGATAACAGCTACGGGGACCCTGTTGGAGATCACCATTGATAATCGTCCACCCGGTCGGTGCCATACCAGAAACGATCAGGCTTGTGCCGACGATGTCACTCTCAGGGCCCAATCAGATAGGGGGGCCGCTACCACCCAAGTTGTCGCGCTACCGCAGCCTGCGAGGAAAGAGCCTGTCGACCACAGCGGGCGAGGTGAACAAGGTGTTGAACTCGACAGAGGGAAACTATGGAAACGACGTAAACAATGGATACCGTGGGGCACGACAAAACCGAGAATTGGCGGATTCGGCACTGGCGCCTGCAACATGCAACTCTATTGCCAGGTCAATGTCTCGGTACCGCAGACGATCCATGAGCGTTTCTGCGCCTAGCGATGTCACCCCGAAGATTACGGCTCCACCTCCAGACAACCATCGAATCCCCATGACCAGACCCCATGCAGATGATGCGCTACAAAAGGAGGGAGAACGCTCGCCTGTGCGTTCGCATGCCTCTTCCACCCAGCAGTCTCAGAGACTGAGGCATGCCGACAGAGCAACAACACGTCTCAAACGCAACATGGCCGACCACTCTAGCCGACCCAGCACGGCGAGCGATGACAGTCAACGGCGGACGATTGCGAGTCGAGACGGCCGTGAGAGACTAACGAGGGACGAGGATGCCGCTGCCAGACATTCTGAGCAGACGGCGAGTGTGGCTGTCGAGCCGGACAGAAGACTGGCCGAGCAGAAGAAGAAGGACTTGGAAAGACTGCAGGTGCAGTTGGCCAACAGCCAGCACCCTGCCATGAACAAGTCGCTCAAGTCGAAAAGCCCTGTTCTCGAGAAGTTCGTCAACCTGACCAGAGGCCGCAAGAGCAAAGATGGGCTGTCGCCGAAACTCTCTCCGGCATTGTCGCCCAACGGCTCGTTTGACTTCAACAACTTCAATAAGAGTCGCGAGAACCTGCCCGAGGTCCCGAAGGTGCCTACGGGCATTGAGGCTGGGGGGAAGGGCATTGTACCCCAGACGGACGCCCCGGTATCTGCCGTCAACTCCGGTGATCGTGTGAGTAAAAACGTCGGATTAAACCGATGGATGCAATATGCTGATTAATTGGCCCAATAGCTTGTCTCCGTCTGCTGCAAGCACCACACTTTCATACTGTCCGTGACACCGGAGACCACCCCTATCGACATCATCTTCTCAGCTGCGAAGCAGATGACATACGACCTCGAGGTCAGCCCAGCCAGCTGCGTGGTTCAAGAAGCGTACATCGCGCTGGGTCTAGAGCGCAGGCTCCGTCGCTTTGAGCGCATTCGAGATATCATGAATTCCTGGGACCGCGACTCGCACAATCACTTGATTGTGTCGGTGTCCGAGTCTCCGAATCATGACCGTGACCTCGAAGTAGAGTCCGTCCCCAAGACCGAGGCGCCGCCGCAAGGCTGTCAAGTGTACTTGTATCATTCCAACCGTCCTGGAAAGTGGAGTAAGCGATACGTCACCTTGTTAGACAACGGCCAAATTATCTGTTCGAAGAAGCAGAATGCTACCTCATTGGACAAGGAGACACAGAGCCTGTGCCACCTGTCTGACTACGACCTCTACTCTCCTACAGAATCACAGATGAGGCGACATCTCAAGCCTCCCAAGAAACATTGCTTCGCGGTCAAGAGCCAGAATAAGCCATCAATGTTCATGAACACGGAGAACTACGTGCAGTACTTCTGCACCGAGAATGCCGAAGTCGCAGCTCAATTCGCGGAGAAGGTTCAGGGGTGGCGTGGCTGGTATTTGCTCGATCGACGGCCAGTAATTCAGCGGATTGAGATTCCAAAGACGGACGACAAGCCACCACAGCTCACGTCAGTGAAGCATGCACCCAAGAAGTCTGTGAATGTTGCTGTCATCGACGGACACAGACTGAAGGTCTCGGTCGACGAGGCTCCGTACGCCATCGGCGAGTTCGAGCCACTCCTCGACATGAAGCGCTTCGACAAGCGCCTCTCTCAGTTTGGAAAAGACTTCCTCCCGCCGGTGCCGGATGTCTCCACAATGCCCAAAGAGATTCAAGCTCAGCACGAGTCCAAATCCCAAGCGACCAAACCGGAGTCTACCCTTATTGACCAGATCAAGTCGCCTGACGATGATGCATTCACGGGTCACGGCTTACTGGGTGAAGAATACAAGGATCGGAAAGCGCAGCAGCTGGCAGCCGAGAAGTCGGCAACAAGCGGTAACCCCTTCTCCCGAGACGAGGATCCTGCTTTCACGCGAGGCCCATCTCTGCTGAATAACCAGCGGGTGGAGCTAGAGCCGAAGAAAGTTGAGATATCCTGGTTCCCCTCCGCTGCGGAACATTCTGCAAAGTACCGCAATATCGCCGATTTGCGTCCCAGTACCTCAGCCGGTATTGTCCGCCAGCCCGAACAGAGCCACAGACCCCCTTTCGGCCACCAGCCTCTGCATGCGCACGCTAACTCAGCCTCCCCCTCGCACTCGGGCCAGAACCGTCGCCCACCCGGCGCGTCGTCGAACCCGGGCTCCCCCTCTCAGACTCGTCGCCCACCCGGCTCGTCGTCGAATCGTCTGCGTCCCGACGCACACCCTCAGCCCCTCGCTTTGCAACGTCCCGGCTCATCAGGAGGCCTCTCACAAACAGGCCGCCGCCAACCACCCACGCCTCTCGTGAGCCTGACTCCCGAATTCAACGAGCCCCCTCAATGGGCCCGCAAGAAGGGACACGGCGTCCAAGCACCCGAGGGCATGCACCATCTCGTGGACCTGATCTCGGTTGGGACTCCAAAGGGAGGATCCAGTCTCCTCGAGGTGCCCCCGCGGAGCCCCATGAGGCGGGGGCCGAATACAGCACCCTTGCCCGCGGCGCCTTCGCAGAGGAGTGCGGGCGGATTGGCCAGGACAAGGAGTAAGAGCCAAGGGGCTCCGGTCGCAAGGATGATGAGCGATGCACCGCCGCCGTTGCCGCCGATGCCGAAGGCTGCGCCGGATGCAAGGTCGGGTGATAGGAGAAAGGCGGCTGCGCCGGATGCGAGGGAGGGGGATAGGAGAAAGGCGGCTGCGCCGGACGCGAGGGAGGAAAGGGGTAGGGAAGGGAGGGGTAGGGAAAGGCAGAGAGAGGCCATGCCCCAGATGAATACTGTTCCGGGGAGGAATGGGACTTTGAAGGTGGTATGAGGGATTCGTGTCTTGCTGTGATTTTCGTTGCTTTGGTATAGCATCGCACCACACGCAAATTGTTGTGGGGACGAAAAAGGGGAGGTTTGACTTGCGCGTCATCATTATCATCATCGACATGATACTTTCTTTTTGTCTTGGGTTTTTTCCTCTCCTTTTCCAAGCGGGGGAGTTGGGTATGAAGACATGATGGGTAGTTTCTTTTTCAGCTCGTGGCATACATTACAGTCTACAGTCTGAGGTAATACTTCTGGGACAGGAACTGAAGGGGCTGAAGCATCGGACTGCGGTTGCATAGGAACGCAAAAACATCAGCGGGGAGCAAGCATTTGCTGGGACGATACACAAAGTGCAGCATCATGGTCGTTGATCTACATCTTTATTTTTTTAATTATCTAGTATTTTAGTTTAGATGGGGGAGGCGGTCTGTTTGGTTAATGCGGAGGGAAGAGCAGAATGTCTGCTTTGGGACCGTTAGGGGAGGGTTGGGGAGAGGCTTAGCGAAGGCTAACTCGTCGAAGTTGGCTGGAGTTGAGGTTGATTTGACCTGGCGTGCATGTATAAAGTAAAGGAGAAGAAGCGAAAGCATCGGGTTGTACTAGAGTCTAGTGTTGGCATTATAAAAGCGTAATCATTAACTATTCATACTCATTATAGGCCTTACGCTTGTGTGATTGTAGTCATGACATTTTCAAGCAGCCAGCCTGTCTACTCGAGTAGTTGCACCAGATGTTAATGTTGTGTTAGCTTGCCAATCCACGGAGTGTACTGGCACGCACAGCAGGCAATGGAAGTTCCGCATGCGAAGCAGAAGGTTGTACTGGGCGTGGAGTTCTGGTTGGAGTGGCTCAGGAGAAGAAACATGGGTGGCCGTGGCAGTCGTATTTGGAAATTCTACGTCTTGAACTCCCATAAAACAACAAGATGCGAAGATGGTGTTTCACCGAGCGCGTTGCAAATGGGGTCAATGCAGTTAGTACCCGGATCGCGCCCAGAAATCCTGACACTGCGTTATCATGCAAGATGGTTGTCAGAGACACTGAACGCAGGACACCGGTGGGGTGCCGGTGGGGTGTTTCGGACAAAAGCCTCCCGAGTCATGATTACAATCTATGTGAAGTTTCGGGATGCCGAGAGTCAGGATTCCCGGCATCGCCAAACCTGCGGCTACGCCGGGTCCAAGCGGCGGCCTAGCTATCTATATAAGGACCATCTCTAAGTAGGATAGGGAAGGAGTAGAGATCAATGCATCATCGTGGGCACCCCTACCTGAGACCGCCAGTGACCGCCCGTGACCACCCGGTGCTACGTAGGAGGGACGCCCGTTACTCCCCGTCACTCTGTACTATTGCCTTCGGCCTAGCCGTACCCTGACAATGGTCAACTTCACATATCTCGGGCCATCAAGAGGGTTTTACCCTGCCGCCTGTATTTCTTCCACTCAGATGGCTTAGTTATGGGCTGCCTTTTTGCTCGCATAACTTTCTGGTTGCCCGGGCCAACTTTTCTGGACCAGCAAGGTGTTTATTCTTTTGTATTTTAAGCCCCTCTTCATTAAGTTTGGTTTCTATCCAATTCTGCCGTTTCTTGTGTTTTCACTTTCCCATTTTACATTGTATATCTGAGACGTTTGGAGAAACGGCCTTCCGAGGCTGGCGTGTTGAGGACCCTAGATCGGTCTCGCGTTTGGGAGTCGAGGGTATTCCTGCGCGGTCGACGGATTGAATATCTTTCGATCCTTCAAGTCTAAAGGAGGAATAATAGACTAATGTCACAAAGTAGCTTCAGCGAAGGCAATACTAAAGCAGATATTCGATCTAGAGAGAAGCGGCCGCGAGACTCCTAGTTCACGCCAAATACGACATTTAACCCAGCAAGTCCTCCATTGACCGAACTGCCAGCAGAGTCTCAATCCAGCCCAAACTCGCAATTCAGCTCAGAATCACCTCGTGGCTCTCCTCGGGCACTCATTCCACTGAAAGAGTCTCCGCCACAGGAGTTCCAACCCGGGCTAAGCTCAACATACATCGTAACATCGCCTTCTGACCCTTCTGTGACAGCCGCGAACCTTCCATCCAAAGCCACTCTACTGTACATCATCCTCATAGAAAAAGCATTTCCATCAGCCATAGTATTTCTCTTTGAATATCTAGGCCATTAAGTTCCCCACAGGAAGAGATAATTAGCGTGTTCTGATCTCGAAAGACCTTATTCTGTTGTTCAGTGGATGCTCAAGCTTGCATTAAACCTTGCGACAACTAGAGTGAAGAGTTTTTCAAACTGCCTGCAGTTGCAGTTGCGTCGTCAGATTGAGTCAACATACTATGTACTCGGCCAAAATTTAGAGGCACGAGGCGATGAACAGAACCAAAATGAGTCAAACTCGATGCCTTAGTCCGGAGCTTAGCACGAAAATTTGTCCTATCGTGAGCACAGTGTAGAGCGTGACACTGAAACCTCGTCACAGATAATGGAGAAATGTAAAGCAAGTCCTGTGCGAAGTCGTAATCAGTGTCTATCGTTTAGGGGCTTACCACTTTAAAGCGGGATGCTCAGATTAAACGAGCTACTACTGTCCTATATGAAGGTAGGACCTCAGAGAAGGTGTTGAGGGGACTATACTGCACTCTGGGTATGCGCGGCTCGTACTAGATTAATTGGTATCCAGAAGCCCAGACACATATTTTAAGCTTGTAAGCAATTTCTATTCCATTGTTGCTCGCTTTGTCCTCTGGATGTAATTTTCACCGCCTCATATTAGACATATGTTTGTGCATTACGGTATATTCTACATTTTGGCGAACGGATCAAAGGGCACGTAGATAACTGTGGTATTTGAGTATACTAAGATTGCACTTGAGTTTGACCGTCAACATTTCGGCTGTCTAGGAGGCTTACGATACTGCTATAGCCGAGAATATAGCGAAATAGAAGGAAATAGTGAGTTGGGAAATAATTAGCGATAACAAATAGGTCAAATATCTAAAATATAGTCAAATTATAATCACATAACACCTTGTTATTGCCATGGTGATACTTTGACATGAAACACTTTGATACCAATGTCAAATACGGATGCGCTGACTCGTGTACGCCTCTAACGAGGACGACGGGTCGAGTCCCGCACTTGGAAAAGGTGACCGAGCCTTTTCAGGAATCTCTTCATCTAGGTTACCCCTGGCTAGAGGCATGGTATTTAGAGCAAAGTCTCCCAGACGACATACCTATGTCCATTTCCCCGAAACACATTGCTGGCATTTTGTTCTTTTCATGCATTCAACTGCCCCTTCGTCAGAACACACACTGCCTTGCTCACTCTCCCCAGTAGAACCAGTGCCTGATGACGCTGTGCCACTAGGGATAAAAATAGTGTCGGAGGTAGCCGATGCTCCCATATAGCTCTTCGCTCCATTTCCTCCAACATTAGGGGTTGTTGATGCAAGGAGCGCCGTCGTGTCTGATAGGGGAGCGCTTCCAATAGTGGCTGCTGTTGATGTAAGAAGTCTGCCTGGTGGAGCTATGCTCCCGCTGCCATTACCGTTATTGGCGCCGCGTTCTTCACTGTCGTATGGGGGCGATGGCTCCGGGCAGTCTGCGCCGGCGTGAGGCAACCAAAAACTCGGGCTTATGCATGGGTTTCCGTCGGTTCCTTCGCGGATGACGTTGGGTCCCGGAGCCGGAATCATGGGATTGGCATTCAACTTGGTAACGCAACCGATGAAGTCCGCATTTGCCACAAACAGGTCTGGCAGATCGTCACGCTTTTGCATGCTGGTGCTGCCAACAGAGCGTTTGGGAGTGTTCCCGCTTGATTAGATTGGAGCACAGCTCATATAGAACTCTATCCTTCCAGAAAACTTA
The DNA here is from genome assembly GCF_002105095.1 of Pseudomassariella vexata. NCBI lineage: Eukaryota > Fungi > Ascomycota > Sordariomycetes > Amphisphaeriales > Pseudomassariaceae > Pseudomassariella > Pseudomassariella vexata. The sequence continues at coordinate 741,845 of NW_024467956.1, read as the reverse complement.
TCAATCCATGTCCTGTTCAGTCTCAGAAGCCAATATTACCCTGTGGAGAATGGATGCAGCCAACTCACCATGCAAGGATGTGTTTCCCCCGGGGTAAATGCGCCCGGTATCAGGCCTGCTTTCAGGAGATTCATAGACATCGTTTCTCATTCCATTTCTGATTGGACAGCCGCCTTCCCAAGATTGAAAAACGGTAAATTTTGCGTCCTTGTTTGTCTGTGTCACTCGTCAAGGACAACTAGCAAATGCCCCCTCCGTGGAGAGCGCAGGAGATGTTGGTCGGACATCCGAATTCCAAGGAATTGATTCGCCAATCCTCAATGTTGTCGCAGGTATACTGGCGTAGTACACTTCAGACTCGCCTCGCAGACTACATGGATATGTAACCTCTGATGTGACGGGCACCTGTAAGCCTCCAGGTCCCCTGACTACTTGAAACATACATGTGCAAGTTTGGAATTATCGTATAAACCTTTCCCCGTAGCTAGGAATCGAAGAAAAGGCACGGCTCTTGAAATTCTGAGTGTTTCTCGGCCGCCCAAGTTTGGAAGACCTGATTCGGGTGGTAGAAGATGAACGCAAATCGCACTCGAGCCTTCGACCCCTGACATATGTCTTTTCTTAAAGCTTGACCATCATTGAGCCGTCCTACTTGTGGGCACTTAACCACTCTTCACGACCGCAACTTGGCTCCGAACCGGCACATTATCCGCCCTCCCTACATCAGGGAACCCATCGACCTTAACCCCCTTCCTAAACAACAAACAATGCGATGACCCACCAAAGTGGAACATACCCAACTCATCACCCTTCTTGATATGATCCCCCTCCTTAACCGTTATCTCACACGTGCTAACCTCATCCATCCCAACCCCAATGAACGCCATCAGCCCAATATCCTTATTATCCGCCTCAATGAAAATAACCGCGCGCGTCGCCAGCGCCGTCAAGTACCCCTGCGCATCACTAATAGATTTGACATCAATATCGCCATCCTTCTGTCCAGCGGCATCAATGCCCGCTTCGAAGAGGGGCTCGCTGAAATAAGTGCCATCGCGGACGAAGGCGCGGACGATCTTGCCCGAGACGGGAGTGTGCCAGCGGTGGTAGGAGAGCGCGGAAAGGAAGGCCTGGTAGATGGTGGCGCCGGAGAATTTGTGCGCCAGGGCGTCGTGGCCGAGCATGTCGAGGACGGAGTAGGGCTGGCCTTTGATCCAGAAGCGGTCGCGGAGCTTGCAGTCGCGCTCCACATTGTACACTTTAGATTCGCAGGCATTGGCGATGATGCTGTCGTCTTCGGACGAGGCGACGGGGCGGGCGCCTTCGCGGAGGGGGCGGGTAAAAAAGTCTGATATGCCGTGTTAGCTGTGTGCAGGCAAGAAAAAACCATTCGAGTAAGCTTCAAGAAAAACAACGCACCATCCCATGACTTGTAGCCGTAGTGCTTGGCTTGCGGGTCACACACGAACATGTCTTCGAATTTGTGGGAGGTCTTGAGGGGTGCATTGGCCACGGACATGATGTCCTTGGTGGCACTGTCGCCGAACCAGCCCTCGCTGTCGTGACCCAGCACATGTGCCGACTCAGGTGACTGTCAAACCAGGTCAATTGGTTTCTTCGCTTTGGATGTAAAAATAAGTTATGCTTACCTTCAGGTACTTGCCCCATTCGTTCAACACCTTCTTCAGCATCTTGTTGACATCCGGGTCCAAAAACGCAGCATGTCCACTACATCCGAGTCAGTAACTTCTCATCGACTTCCATGAGTGCAGTTCCAACTCACCTAGGAGTACCCATAGCATAATCAAAGATGGCAACCATAGGGACACCCACCATACCCACACCGGCCGCGGCATCAGTCCATTCCGGCGCCTTGGTGAACACATGATTGAGCATGTTCAGCATGTGCTTGTAGTTGCGAATCTGCCGCTTGCCTGTAGGGTCCTTGTCGTATGGCGCCCTTCGCGGCACTTCCTCCCACATCTCCGTAAAGTACATGTAGATGCGTGTGTTGCCCTCGATAAGCTCTTTGAACTCCTGCAGGACGGGGATGAGGTCCTTGGCGCCGTGCTTGTCGACATGTTCGACCTGGCGGCCGAGCCATTCGTGCTGAACTCGATGGTCGGCGGGGAGCCATGCACCAGGTCTTTTATTAGGGTCAGCATGGGATGCATGAGGTGGTAGCACAGGGAGACCGACCGGTGACGCTTGTGCTCGTTAGGAATGTGGTGCTCGTCGCCGTGTTGGTGAACCATTTTGGCAGTTGTTTTTAGTAATTGATGTCAAGGAGTAATAGTATATCGAAAATGTAGATGCAGTCAACTGGAGTTTCTGAGAATGGTACTAGTGAGAATGCCAAGTGACGTGTGTATGTTCTAGGTCTATCCTGCCAAGAAATGTGCCTTCTTATGCGGGACGCGGGGAGCTCAAGGAGAGTAACAGCCGCAGCTAATGCAGATGAGCTTTCACAGCGGGCAGTCCATGATGTAACTACCTCGAAAACTGCAAGCCGGCCACCTAGTGACGTGCCGAGGAGCTCGAGCTTGGCGCTCTATTGGGTCTCCTTATTGCCACTAGTGCATGAGCGGAGCTCGTCTAGTTCCAGCACCAGGTTTGTCAACCTTGAAAACCCCGTTCAGGCCCCAAGCTCTACTGTCGGGGTTTACAGGAATTGCAGTGGACTTACGTAACTGGTATCTGCTGATTACCGTGCAACGCGGGATCGGACGTGTAGACTTATGAGATGATGTTTGTTTCCGGGCATGACGTATTCCTCCACTTATACAAAAGACCGTCTCATGCGTAGCTAAAGTGGGTGAGTCTGTTCTACTATTTGAAACCTTTTCACGGTATGGCATTTCCGATGATATGATGCAATATTATCGATTGTGTATATGGGCTTCAATCGCGACAATATACTTCAAAGATTAGAAGTCGGCATAGCTTGTTCTATACTTATCATTTCATAATGTAGTTCCAGTATTTCAACAAGATCAAGCGTTCATACTATATGTCCAGATGGTGTCCAGTGGATGGATAGCTGAAAAATCGCAGATCGAGTGGAATCATGCGGACTGACACGCTATTCCAGAGTAGTAAAGTTGCAAACGTAGGGATAAACTGGCTATTAGACCACCGTTGAAGCCATGAGCGCAGGGGATTCTAACCACTTCGAGTGTTATAGTAAAGAATATTATGCCCCACTACATAAATGGAGTGGCAAGGCAAATATATAAGTACCCCACAAGCAAGTTGGCCACTTTTTCTTGGCACCGTACGAACAACCTTTTAATTAACATCTTTACACATACCAAGATGGGATCGAATTGGAAAGAAAGCGACATGATTCTAGCGTGTCAGGCGCTTCAATAGAAACCCGAATTAAGCATCCGACGCGCTGCCCAACTCTACAATGTCCCTCGTACAACTCTAGCTAACCGAAAACGCGGACTACTATCTCGACGCGATACTCGACAATCTAGTCATAAGCTTACGGAATCAGAAGAGTTAGCGGCCGTACAATACATACTTGACCTAGATTTGCCATCATTTCCTCCCCGGCTCCATGGTGTTGAAGCTATGGCTACCGACTGCTCCGTGACCGTGGCGCTGGACGCGTCGGCGTCAACTGGGCCTCGAACTTCGTACGACGACAACCAGACCTTCGGACGCGTTTTAATCGAAGAATCGACTACCAACGAGCCTGTTGCAAAGATCCTGACGCGTATCGCGCGTGGTTTACGCTCGTACGAAATACAATTGCGAAATATGGTATCCAAGAGGCGGATATCTATAACTTCGACGAGATAGGGTTCGCGATGGGCTTAATTTCATCCGAGATGGTAGTTACAAGTGCCGAACGACGCGGAAGGCCTCGTACAGTCCAACAAGGCAATCGAGAATGGGCTACAGTAATCCAGGGTATTAATTAGTCCGGCTGGGCTATCCCGCCGTATATTATTGTCGCGGGTCAAAACCACCTCTTATCCTGGTACGAGAATAGCCCATTCCCGTCCGATTGGGTAATCGCTGTAACCAAAAACGGTTGGACAACAAATGAGCGAGGCGTAGACTGGATTCAGCACTTTGATCGCTATACGAAGGATCGTACGAAGGGTGTTTATCGTCTTCTTATCCTCGACGGGCATGAGAGCCACCACTCGACTGACTTCGAGCTATATTGCAAAGAGCATACTATTATTACACTTAGTATGCCTGCTCATTCGTCACATAAGCTCCAGCCTCTCGATGTAGGCTGTTTTAGGGCTTTGAAAAGGTCGTACGGCAAAGAAATTGAAGACCTAATACGGGCGCATATAACCCATATCTCGAAGGAGGATTTCTTTTCGGCATTCTATAGGGCGTATCGTACGACTATAACTAAGTCGAATATCTAGGCAGGTTTCAGGGGGACAGGACTTATTCCGTACGACCCGGAATATGTGATTTCACAGCTGGATATTAAGCTACATACGCCTACACCTCCTGGGAGCTCGTCTGGCGCCCCCTGAATCTGGGAATCAAAGACTCCAAATAACCCAACCGAGGCGCAATCCCAGTCTGAATACGTTAAAAACAGAATCGTACAACATCAGAATAGCTCCCCGACGACAATACTTACGGCTATTGACCAATTTTCACGTGGTGCGATGGCTGTTATACATCGGTTAGTTTTACTTGAGGATGAGGTTACTACACTTCGGAAGGCCAATCAAGAGCTAAGCCGTCGTCGAAGGACTAAAAATCGACAGCTACAAGATGGAGGATCTCTTATTTTACGAGACGCTCAGGACTTACAGTCTCAACGGGATATTGAACAGCAGCTACAGGATGATATACGTGTAAGTCGTCGTCGTACGAGACCGGCAGAACCACGCCGACGGCGCTGTAGGGTCTGCGGAGAGCCCGGACATAATGCTTGTACTTGTGAGAATGATAAAGATACGTACGAGGAAGAGGATTCCGATTAGTTTGAATTATTATTTTTTAGTTTAGTTAAGTTATTGAAGTTATTCATACGGTGCCAAGAAAAAGTGGCCAACTTGCTTGTGGGATACGTTGTACGTTTCTCGGCCACAATCAAAGCTATTTACACGTGGACTAAGCCATTACACAGAAAGCCCAATGGGTTATACTACTCCGCAATATTTCGAGGTGAAATGGGCCCCTAAATCGACAGTGCCAATTACCGTAAGCCGCGAAACGCAGTTTTCACATTAGATCTGGTCACGATACTTCTTCTGTGGATGTTATTATATATGCACTGGGGCGGTCCACCGAATTAGCGATACGTATAGTCGAAGACGTAACCTATACAGCTTGGAGGCGCGGAGGGATCGCCACACTACTACAACTTGATATTAAGGGGGCGTTCGACACAGTTAACCACAGGCGTTTGATTTCTATACTAGCCCGGAAGGGCTACCCGGAGTGGGTTCAGGAAAGGGTACACAGCTTCGTAGAGGATAGGACAGTACGCCTCCGGTTCGACGGTAAGGAGTCAGAGCTGATCCCTCTACGAGCTGGCGTCCCCCAGGGGTCGCCACTCTCCCCGATACTATTTATCCTATATATCTCGACGCTATATGAGGAACTAGCGGAGAAACACCCCCTACTCTTAGTCGTAGGGTTCGCGGACGATACGAACCTACTTAGCGTGAGCACAGACACGGGCACGACCTGCCGCCGACTAGAGGACGCTTGGGCTACGTGCCAACGGTGGGCTGCCAGGCACGGGATGGAGTTCGCTCCGGACAAGAGTGAGCTGATGCACTTCACTAGAACCCGAGACCACTCCCCGCAGAGTATCCGTCTTGGAAACGCTACAGTAACGCCGAAGGTCTCGGCAAGGTTCCTAGGGGTCTGGTTTGACCGCAAATTAACGTGGCACGCCCATATCGAACGGGTTAAATCAAAAATGGCGACTCAGAAGCTAGCCCTAACAAAGCTAGTGAACATGGCGTGGGGCTGCGATCTCATACGGGCGAGACTACTGTACACGTCGGTTATTCGCAGCGCGATCGCCTTCGGGGCGGCTGCGTGGCACACTATAAGCGAGGAACCAGCGGGACCAGCTAAGAGCCTAGTCGGGATACAGAATGAGTGCCTCCGAATAGTCTGTGGCACCTACAAAGCGACACCGGTCCGACACCTAGAAATAGAGGCAGCTATCCCGCCACTAGACCTATATTTCAGTGCCCGGGCGGCGAAATTTGAAGAACGGCTACGGAATAACGGCAAAAGGAGCCTGCTTCGAAGCGCGAGCGCGAGAGCGTCACACATACTCCGACAGGACACGCCGGCGAGACGGAAGCGGGCGTCACAATCGCTCAGACCAGCGGGGTACACGATAGAGAAGGAGGCTAGGGGCTCCGAGTGGATAGGCAAGGCGAAGGAAGTCCCGGCCGCCCTCCTAGACCACTGGGAGAAGAGATGGCTCTCCGGGGCAGCACAACACGACCGCCAGCGACGCGCTATCGCCGAGGAGCAGGAGGGCCCCTCGATGCGAATGCCGAAACAGGGCAAGTACTCAGACCTAAACCGACCGGAGGCGTCTACCCTATGCCAGATCAGGACCGGAAAAATAGGACTATCAGTTTTCTTATTTAAGATAGGAGCCTTCGGTGTGTACTCGCCGTTATGCCGCTGTGGAGAGGCCCCCGAGACGGCAGAGCACGTAATCCTCTTTTGCGGCCTGCTGGAAGAATCGAGAGAGCGCCTACGGACCACTATCGCACCATGGCCGCTGCATACACGTAGAGACCTGGCAACGGCGACGGGGAAACCAGTAGTCAGCGGGACTATCACAAGGTGGCTACTCAGGACTGGCCGGATAGCGCTTAGGCCCGGATAATATCGATCTTCTCAGGGGGACTTTGTTAGTAGGGTGAGAACTAACATAGTATTGTGGTGGACGTAACGCAGTCGCTAATAGAGCGAATCTACGTAGCAGCGTATGTATTTAGTCCAGCCATTAGGGCACGGTTTGACATACGGGAGCACTTGTAGAGGTACCGGGGGCTTCGAGCCTACGGCGTATTTATTAATAATATTATCGCCTAGATCCTCAGGTAGGAGTCTCTAGGCTGTATGTTAATGTATAGCTAAGTGTGAGCTTGTGGTTCTGCACTTCTTGAGCAGTGGGGGGATATCGACGAATTACGGAAAGCTTAGCTGAACAGGTTAATTAAATGGCACCCCGAAATCAAAAATAAGAAGGACCGTAAGCAGGAAAACCTTCATTGTAACTCCTTTACCCCCAAAGCGGTCCATTAGCACTTTAATATCCGTGAAAAGGAGTACGGCTAGATTTAGCTGCAAGTTACTGTCGATAAGAGCTTATTACAGCTAGTTTAAGTATACACTAATATGTTGTTCTAGCGCTAACAGGCTTGTTTTAAGGGATTCTAATCGTAGAAGGCTATATTCAAGCGCTGAGAATTCCGGTGTTAGACGACGTTTATTAAAGTCGCTATAACCGATAGAAGATTACTTTCCACCCCCTTTCCCACCCGTCGGGAAATTCCTCCTCCTCCAAAGCGGTAGTGTGCGCCCAAGGCTTCAACCAGTTCTCCTCCCTAATCGTAGCCGTCAAACACGAGTTCCATCCTTTGCGGGGGAACGCAGCCACGAGCCCGTCCCGTGTCTGCTGGTTGACTAATTCCGATCGCTCGCCTATGTTATCGTAGATGGTGGCGAGCTGGATCAGTTGGCCTAGGCAGGTGATTTTTTCCGGTTAGCCCTCAGGTTGGAAGATGTGACCGCGATGTCGTGGAGTAGACATGTCAAGGCGCAGGTAGACAGCGAGAAAGTCTGTGCGTGCTTGGAGAACTGGTGCTGCAGGATGACATAGCCTATTGCGTTTTATGATCATCGTAGAGTCAATAGAAATGCAGTATCGTTGATGACAGTGGGTTATTAGAGAGAAAGTGGCTATGTGTTACTGAAATAGTAGACTCTCATCGAATGATTATACGCTTCTTACTGGAGATGAACCTGGGCATATGTCTGTACCTAGCTACAAGCGGACCGTCTGCCGGAAAGGGATATCGCAGGCATTCATAGGCATCGGCTTCTGTAGATATGGCTTACCGTCAAAGACTATATCGAAATCCCGCGCCATGGCAGTCCAGTCATGCTCTTCTATCGCAGCGGCGCTTGCCACTAGCGTCGAAGACAGGGAATCGGCGGCCATGGTTCACACATGAGGACTTGATTTAGATTAATGGGTTTTGGCCCTGCAGATGGGACTCTCTCTTACACATCGGGTTGGCGCTGTTCGCGGAACAGCAGTGAGTCAGCTCACTTGAAATGACTGTTTATACACTATATACGGTTATGTTTGATGATGACAAGTACGTGATGCCGGTATTAGTGATCGTGTTCATCACACAACACAAGCCTTGACCAGCAGCGCACTTGCCCCACAATACTGCTGGGTCTTACATCATATGCGACATAACCCGCAGATGACCTACCGAGGCAATGTTGCATGCAATTGACCCCGAGACATTGGACGAGATTGCGTGTTTTGCATATCCGATCATGCCCTCGTTGCCATGCGTCAGGGCCTTTGCGCAGTAGCGAATGGTGGCTGATATATTATCAAGCATCGGCGGCCAGATCGGCGTGCAGACTAATGGTCCAACACAATAGGCGCTGTCAATTGTCATGTGCGACGAGTTGACATAGACCCTTTACTCCCGCCCAGGTTGCGGGATGGAGCTTGTAGCGCTTCTGTCGTAAACTGCCTGGTTCTACGCAGCGCGACATCACAGGTTGCTCTCGCCATCAAGAGTGTCCTCAACCTTGGATGGAGATCCCACTCCAGTACATATGTTCTGTCTCCCTTACTAGACTTGTGCCTGCTTGCATTCGCTCAGAACCTGTATTACGTTGGTCAGTGTATGCCTACGGGGTTGTCGCATACAGTGGGACACTCACCTGATCTCATATGAGCCTGCTCGAGTCATGTATCTCACCCACTTCACACTGGAGTAATTGCTCTTCTCGAAGACCTTCAAGTACCTCACCAACAGCCCCGAACTTGTAAACATGAGCAGACTGAAGTTCAGGCTCAGAGGAGGCCTCGACCAAGTCTTCTGGTTTGTCATGCTCGTCAACTCAGCCTCAGCACTGAGGACATATTCGCTCTGCCCCGTGAACCGCCCAATCTTCCACACAATAATGTTCTCACTGGGCTCATACTTGGCCTTTCCCTGGGTGCAGCGTTCCGTGATGCGGGCTGTGTTGAGCGGCGTGGGGATGCGCACGACAACGTTCGTCGCAAACAACTTGCTCCCGAAGTTTGCCTTGACACCAATGCTGTATTCCACTTTGGTCTTGCCAACTTCATTAACGATGGCGTGAACCTTGAATGGTAAGTTGACGTTTTCAGTGGCTCGGTAGCGCATCAGCTCGAATTCACCGTCGGGGGGTACGAAGCTGATGATGCGGTCGCTGTCGAATTTCCCTAGTTTGACGCACTGATGGAACTGGCAGTCCTCGAGAGTCACGCTGCCCGCAGCAGCTTTGGTGGCTTTTGTGCCCAATCTGTTGCCGCTGGGCAGTGACTGCAGGCCGTCATGGTCGAGCAGGAGCCGGTCGTTGAGCCCGAATTTGCATTCGGGGGTGCCGGACAGATAGGCGCGCATTATGATCTGACCGGTAACGTCAGCGCGAAGAACGGTGCCTGTAGCCGACATCAAGAGGTTGACGTCCTCAATGACATCTACGAAAGCCTCGTTCTTGCGGTATTTGACATCTGCTTTCCGCCATGAAAGCGCACCGGTTGCTTGCATGGTGATCTTGGCCGAGTCTTCGGCTGCGCGCTCGGATTTGACGCCCTCAGTAGTAATGTACATCTTCAGCGTGTCGGTCTCGGTGTTCTGGGGGTACCCGAAGTCGATGATTTCTGGAGGACGAATAGGTGAGCATTGTCCCTAGTACTATACAGACGGGCACCAAACATACCATCCAGAAGCTCGTAAACCAGCACAAAGTTGTTCTTAACTGCCTCCTCGTCGAACTTCCCAAAGTAACCCCGTCCCAGCTGGATCAGCCGGTAGAGGAACTCGAAGACCAGCGCGGCATTGGCATTGCTCTTGGTGATGGCTACCAGATATATGTTCTCGTGCTTGACATGGCTGAAAGTGGTGCTGCCCAGAGTCAAGATGGGCGAACGGACTTGAGGGTTCGAGATGACCTGGATGCGAAAGACGTCGGCGAGACGGGGCCGACAGTCGTTGCGGAAGGCCCGGAAGATCAGGTTCTCGCCCTTCTGGTTGAATATCAGAATCCCCGACAGCATCTTCGTATCTTGTCGAGACCAGGACGCTGTCCCGGTAGAAAGATGGCTGGTCCCGATTTGTTGTTTGATGGACGGGCAATCAGTTCATTATAAAGTACTCCTGACAATCAACCAGCAAGGTCAAGGCCCCGGTCGGCTAAATATCGGCAGTATCTGACGTGCGACCGGTGAACTACATGTTGAAGTGCCCAAGCGGCTACCACTCAGTACTTCTTCATCATTAACGCAGCAACTTGCTTCATTTTGACCAGGCTCAGGCTTCTTCCACGGCGAACCTCGTCCTTTGCCTCTTAGTGCTCTTATCAATATATTCTTATTTAATTTGACCTCTCTAGCTTCTCAAAAGTACCATTGGAACTGCAAAGTCACGTCAGCCTGCCATATTTAAGGCGACGACGTACCATCATAGATAGCTCTTGCACCAATGAATGGACGTAGCGGCGCTGCCTCACATTCAACAGGGAATGACGGATAGTTTCGCTGCACCCATAAGTAATGGCCGCATTCTGGTTACTCGCACATACAACGAGCATGAATTAGCCAATAGAATTGTTTGAGGTATCTTCTCACGTCTGAACTTTTTTCCAAACTCGCCGCAAGTCAGGATTGGCTTGCTGCAAAGCGCGAGTTGGGCCTTCTTCCTCCAAGAGGTCATCAATATTCTGCACGACAGCCTTGGAGGTGCGCACTTTCACTATTCTGAATTAGATCTAGTGCCATCAGAAAGTATTGATCCAGCAGGTTTCGGAGGGTTCTGCGATGCCAACCCAGAGGGGATTACGGTCATGCAATAACTGGCTGGCTACGCAGAGAGTCATACGACCAATAGAATGGGGAAAGCCTGAGCAAATGGTTGTTTCTGGCTGTAATTAACAGAACAGGCGCGCAAACGGAGAAGGTTTTACCTGTCTCCGTAGAAGAGGGCAACACACCTTGCTGTTTGTAGAAATCTCCCCCAAGACACTGGAAGCACCAAGCACGTTCTACATCTTCAGTTTGTATTCGACTACAACCCATCAGTCAATCTTTTCAGCACCTCCAGATTTTGTGGTCCTCGTAGTGAAACTTATTCAGATACCTCCTTATCCATTGATGCACTTTGTACGAGTACGACGATGTACAAAGATGCTGAAGATGTCGTATAACGACGGCCTCGAGATCTGTTGGTCGCTGAAGAAATTGGTCGATAGTTTATATTTGAATATTCGCAGCGCGATCGCCTTCGGGGCGGCTGCGTGGCACACTATAAGCGAGGAACCAGCGGGACCAGCTAAGAGCCTAGTCGGGATACAGAATGAGTGCCTCCGAATAGTCTGTGGCGCCTACAAAGCGACACCGGTCCGACACCTAGAAATAGAGGCAGCTATCCCGCCACTAGACCTATATCTCAGTGCCCGGGCGGCGAAATTTGAAGAACGGCTACGGAATAACGGCAAAAGGAGCCTGCTTCGAAGCGCGAGCGCGAGAGCGTCACACATACTCCGACAGGACACGCCGGCGAGACGGAAGCGGGCGTCACAATCGCTCAGACCAGCGGGGTACACGATAGAGAAGGAGGCTAGGGGCTCCGAGTGGATAGGCAAGGCGAAGGAAGTCCCGGCCGCCCTCCTAGACCACTGGGAGAAGAGATGGCTCTCCGGGGCAGCACAACACGACCGCCAGCGACGCGCTATCGCCGAGGAGCAGGAGGGCCCCTCGATGCGAATGCCGAAACAGGGCAAGTACTCAGACCTAAACCGACCGGAGGCGTCTACCCTATGCCAGATCAGGACCGGAAAAATAGGACTATCAGTTTTCTTATTTAAGATAGGAGCCTTCGGTGTGTACTCGCCGTTATGCCGCTGTGGAGAGGCCCCCGAGACGGCAGAGCACGTAATCCTCTTTTGCGGCCTGCTGGAAGAATCGAGAGAGCGCCTACGGACCACTATCGCACCATGGCCGCTGCATACACGTAGAGACCTGGCAACGGCGACGGGGAAACCAGTAGTCAGCGGGACTATCACAAGGTGGCTACTCAGGACTGGCCGGATAGCGCTTAGGCCCGGATAATATCGATCTTCTCAGGGGGACTTTGTTAGTAGGGTGAGAACTAACATAGTATTGTGGTGGACGTAACGCAGTCGCTAATAGAGCGAATCTACGTAGCAGCGTATGTATTTAGTCCAGCCATTAGGGCACGGTTTGACATACGGGAGCACTTGTAGAGGTACCGGGGGCTTCGAGCCTACGGCGTATTTAATCATAAAATAATAATAATATTTGAATACAGACTGACAATGTTGCAATATGCTTAGCCCAGGATCATTACTAATTTCCAGGGAAGCATCATGCTGCCAAGCAATCTTTTTATTGATCGTCCCACGTTGCAGGAGATCTAGTGATGGGCTCATATATCTCCTGTTCCGGACTCCGAAATCTCCAAAATTCCCCGGCCTGCAGAACAAGTATGTCATGCCGCGTTATGAGCGGAGCCCCGTGTTCCACAGACCGCATTCGCGAATCTAGACCGCTCTATGATTCCTTTCTTGTCGGCAATATTGGCATTAAATCAGGATTGAGCGTCGCGAACCATTTGCGTGTCACCTCCCGGAAAGGCAGGATTTGCTCCGCCAGCTCTGTTGCCCCCACAGTGTTCCCCCAACTCCCCCTCACCATGCAGTTTGCCCATTCAGGGACAACAAGGAGCGTGGCCTCCGAAATTGCGACGTCGGATTCCGGATATCAGTTCAGCTGCTCTTGGTCGTGGTTGCATCAAGCAAGCCTCCTTGGCACAGTATTGGCGGACTTATTCACGGCGCTCAGACAGACTACACATTGCGTAATACTACGATATGACTAGCGACTTTTCTCTTCCATGGCCTATTCGAAGCCATCGTCTCGTGAGTTCACGATGCGCCTCTCCGGGGTCCCAATACTCCAGTACTGCCGCCAGACTCGGACCGCGCTCCGATATTGACTTGTCCATTGGAATTCATGGCTCAAGTGGTGTTTGACTGGACGGAAACATGCCACCGAAGAACGTGACAACTAGGGTGTTGAAGAACCTGAGGCCTTAATGGTCTGGACCGTGAGATAACAACCAGATAGGCTTGGGGATCCCGTCGTTCCGGGGCCAGATATGTTAAGTGGAGCGCTTGAGGAGGATAAAAGAACTATAACCCCAAAGAAGGATGTGAACTCAGATGACAAGGACATACTTTTGGGCAAGAAATGCCCATCTTCCCCAAGTTTACCTTACGCGAGTCACAATGGCCACGAAATCCATTCTCCTAGCTGTCTTGAGCTCCTTCGCTCTAGCTGCACCTCTCGAGGGCTCTCTCGAGAAACGTGCGGATTGCACCGCTGTTTAGTGAGCCTTGTCGTCTGCTTCAAGATCAACAAGCTAACACGAGTATAGTGGACAATGTGGTGGCATTGGTTGGGCGGGTGCGACCTGCTGCGCGAGTGGAAGCACCTGCGTTATCGGCAATGATTATTACTCCCAATGTTTGCCTGGTGCGTCCCAGGGCCTTGACCAGTGACATTAAGTATAGCTAATATCCGCCAGGGTCTGCATCGTCGAGCACGTCTTCGACTGTGGCCACAACGCGCTCGACAACAGTTTCGGCGACGTCGACTCGAGTCACAACCACTGCTCCTGTCGGCAGCGGAACCGCAACATACAGCGGGAATCCCTTCTCCGGTGTTCAGCAGTGGGCTAACTCCTACTATGCCTCCGAGGTCACTGCATATGCTGTTCCCACGCTTGGTGCTGCAGCGGCAGCTGTTGCCAAAGTGCCCAGCTTCATGTGGCTCGATACATATTCCAAGATAGCCTTGATGGGAACAACGCTGGCTTATATTAGTGCGGCCAACAAGGCTGGTGCCAATCCGCCAAATGCCGGCATCTTTGTCGTTTATGATCTTCCCGACCGGGACTGTGCTGCCGCCGCCTCCAATGGAGAGTACTCCATCGCGAACGGAGGCGTGGCTAACTACAAGAAGTACATTGACGCCATTGTTGCTCTAATCAAGCAATACTCCGATGTTCGCATCCTGCTCGTCATTGGTTAGTCTGGCAAATTACCCCAAAAGTCTCAACTCGTTCTAACCTGATCTCTAGAGCCCGACAGTCTCGCCAACCTCGTCACCAATATGGCCGTCAGCAAATGTGCCAACGCCCACGACGCCTACCTCGAGTGCACCAACTACGCCGTGACTCAGTTGAACCTCCCCAACGTCGCCATGTATCTTGATGCCGGCCACGCCGGCTGGCTAGGCTGGACTGCAAACCTGCCCCCCGCAGCGTCCCTCTTCGCTCAAGTCTACAAGAACGCCTCATCGCCTGCCTCTCTGCGCGGCCTCGCTACCAACGTAGCGAACTACAACGGGTGGAACCTGACCTCGGCGCCGTCTTATACCGCGGGTGATTCCAACTACGACGAAATCCACTACGTCAACGCACTTGCTCCAGCACTGCAGAGCGCGGGATGGACGGATGTGCATTTCATCACTGACACGGGACGTAGCGGGAAACAGCCCACGAGCCAGCTCGCATGGGGTGACTGGTGCAACGTCATTGGGACCGGGTTTGGCATGCGGCCCACGGCTAATACGGGGTTAGAGCTCGAGGATGCGTTTGTTTGGGTTAAGCCGGGTGGTGAATGTGATGGGACAAGTGACACTTCTGCTGCACGGTATGATTACCATTGTGGACTGTCGGATGCGCTGCAGCCGGCTCCTGAGGCGGGGACTTGGTTCGAGGCGTACTTTGAGCAGCTTTTCAAGAACGCCAATCCTGCTTTTACTTGAGGATTGGGATCAATTGGTTTGTTGCGCTGCTTCTTGAGGAGAAATGTGCACAGTTCCAGGTCACGGAAGAAGTAAATGCTGGGGGCATTGTCCTCTTCTGCGTATATACTTGAGCATCTGAAATAGTTCAAATATAAATATTTATTTCACCGACACGTTTGCTTTTGCGATTCAGACTTCATGATCTATTCAATGGAAAGATGCCCTTCAAACAAAGAGAACATGGATATTAAAAGGGACAGGGTTGCTTCGAGCAAAGCTGTACCTTGTAGTTATGCTAGGAATATCAGAAGAGAGACAAGCATGCTTCTGTTCCCAGTGTGAAGATACGCATTACGTGAATTCACTTTGCCGCAGACAATAACGTTGGAAACATAGGTATGGGGTTACATGCCGATTGAATACATTCTGCCTGCCAGGAAAAGAGATTCAAGGGGTCATATGGCCCAGATAGCGTTACCGAAGATATTAGAATCTCGTGCTTCACTGTAAAAATGTCCCATTTTTCCACATTGGGGTTGCTGGTTAGTCATGTGAGAGTGAGAAAAGCCAGCTTGCGCGCCATGCTGTTGGGAGCATCCATTCGGCGGTCGAGGACCTGCCAGATAGCGGCTGCAACAGAACTGCCATAAACCGATAAAGGGACTCTGCAATGGCCTCAAATGATATTCAAAAGAATAGTCTCCCTCCGGATGCAGGAAAACTCGGGAGGTTGTGCTGATACATCCGTTTTAAAACACCCTGGGCACCGGTGATTTCATGAACATGTCCTGTCAGGATGCTCTGTTGGGTTGTATATTGAAGCCATGATCGAATGTTGGGCTCAGTTCCGGCGTAGGCGTTTGACGAGGGAAGTGTTTCCGACCTCCGAGGCCCAACATATGTAGCAGTTAAGGCCACTTCTCAACGAACTCATGCGGCCGTGTATGAGCCACGACTTAGATCATCCTGAAGCTTGTCAATGAGAACGCTGTAAAGTCCAAAACGTGCATGATGCACAACATGATCTGGTTCGGGAAGCTCGGGAAAGGACACCATGGTTGCCAATGCCAACGATTCATGGTTCGACAAAATAATATTGTTTGCTAAGTCTGCCTTGGCGGTCCTCGATACACATTGTAAACAATCAAAAACTACAGGCGCAGGAAGATCGTCCGTTCTTATTTTGGGATGTTGGTGTTGTACTTGAGAAGGAGTAACAAGGAAGTAACGCGTCACAAACTCTCCACTAGTTCTGCCGTTGATACCGCCCCAGAAGTTCCCCAACTTGGAAGTCCCAACCTACGAACTTGAAGATCAGTCATGCATCCAATAGTATGATTGTTTTATTAACTTGAACTACAGTTGAAGCTTACTAAGCAAAATTTGCGAAATGGTTGGCCTTAGTGAAAAGAGGCCTGATGAGACCAATCTGGTTGAGTTTGCAGGGTTCGACCAGATCAAGATCGAAGTTCTTTCTCGAACTCAACCACACCACCACGACCCCTTCTCCGACTCCAGAGGAGGCCAGGCATGAAGACATAGTCAGAAAGAAGTGGATAACCCGTTGCTGATAACTTGAGTTGTTAGTCTCACGTATCACCAATTACACCTCGGACGCCTGCGAAGAGCGCCAGGGTTTCGGCCTGCCAAGTCATGGTGGATTATGCATGCTCAAATGTCTACACAAACCATGCATCTATGTTAGTGTATAGCAACAAAAAGTTGTATTGCTCGGAACTAATAACGCGCACGAAAAATGAGTCTGCTGAAAATCCCTCCCTATGCCACCTCCGCTTAACTGTAAAATACTTTATTGTCTTGAGGGCGGCGAAGCGGGAGGCACCGCCAGTGGCGTATAGTATCAAAAGGCCTCTTGGGGAGTCTGAGCTCGGTTAGGGCCCGCGAGCGGGGCCACCTCCTTAAGTGTACACCCGGTCACATCAGCGGACAGTTCACAACCATGTTCCACATGTTGATAGCCGCCTGATGAGGATTGTCCAGGTGGTCCTTGTCATTCAACTCTTGTATCTAACCTGTTCGGGCTACCTTCGATTTCCTTGTAGGCTTCAAGGGTTTCTGGATCGCCAGGAAGTCGTCTAAAGGGCGAGTCACCCAGGGTCAGAGCTGGGCAATGGAAGTCTCTGAAAGTCTCCATTCTTTTATTTTTCTATTCGATTGCTTGCTGTGGTTGTTCCGTGGTACGCTTCCTTGGTGGATTGCCATTGATGATCCCAACTAGATCTCAGTTTCTTTCCGAACTCGAAAAGAGATGGTTTCAACAAAAGATGTAAGAATTTCATGTCGCAAAATTGGTAGCATGACATTATCATGTTCCCCTATACCCGACGGACACATATAAAGGACCAACATGTGTGAAGTAAGTCAACGTGGGGGAATAGTTGTAGCTACCGGAGCGATCTTTGTTTACCTTCAACAACCCCAGAACTTCGTCAAAGTCCCATTCCGCTCGCTCTGCCGAAACAAATAATGCATCGTTCGATAGGGATATGGTATGCTGATACCACGCGGAAAATAATCGCTCTGACAACCGATCAAGTGCATGACCCGAATAGACACTGAGTGCTGCACCAGTTGCCTCCCGGATATCATAGAGGCAGATGGTGTTGCGCCAATCCCTTGGCCTCAATGGACCATCCCGACAGACCACCATATGTTTCAAATCGATTGCGGGTTAGCAAAGATATTCCTTGGGTCGATCTTCTCCTTGATACCCTTCAGTCTCTCCGTGATTGTCGGGCCATAGTAAAGCTCATGCGCCTCCTTTCTGGTCAAGCTGGGGTCGACATAGTTTTCGTACGCACCGTACTTCGGTAGCCCCTTGACCATGGCCTCGTTCAGCCCATTGATGAACTCGATCCCCTCGTCCGGGAAATTGGCCTCATCATCGATGTAGCCATAATGCTGAGCCACCCACAAATCGCCGCGGTGCTGGAAAGCGGCGAACTTTTCGTCCTTGATATTGATCTGACTGTCCACGCCACCGTACAAATCGACGAGGGCGAACCAGTGGACTGGCGCATTCGCTCCCTTTTCTAGCACGTAAGTCAAGTAGCTCTCGAGCGCTTGTCGCGACATGCCCGGCTCGGGTACCGTGACGCTCTTGGCGAAGAAGTTGCTGCGCTCTGTGTACGGATTGGTGATATTGAGGGAATTACCGCTGTTGAGCATCTTGAGCGAGGTGAGCCAGTCGGTTTCCTTGATGTCTGTTCTGGCGGGCTTGGGCAGCCCTCGGAGCAGCTCTGGCACAATGACGGCGTTGAACTTCTCCATAGTACCGAAGTACGTGCCTGAGACACAGAAGCCTCTCGCTCCGATGTTCATGCCGAATCCTATATTTCTATCGACAATGGAGCTGTTTTGTGAGAAGCTCTGCACGTGTTCGAAGGCCAGGATGTAGCCCTCGAGGCTTTTGGCGACGTCTGGGATATCGAAGTGCCAGTTGACGACCGTTTCGGGGGCTTGGTGTGTTTCCAGGTAGAAATTGACGACTATTCCCAGAGAGTCGGCGGCTCCGCGCATTCCCTGAGGATTCAACTCGGTTAGCATGATCTCTCAAAGCTGAAAAGAAAACTAGTGAACCTCACCCAGTAAATGTCTTGATTGTTGTCCTTGTTCGCTCGAACAAAACTTCCATCGGCTAGGACTACGTCCAAACCGACGATATGATCCATAGCCAGGCCCCAAGCCCGCGAAGAGAAGCCATACCCGCCGTGGGTGAAATGTCCGCCAATCCCCACCCCAGCGCATGTTCCATGAGACACAGCAGTCTTTCCCTGCTCGTAAAGGCCCAACGCCAGGTTACCCAGACGTACACCACCACCGACCTTCGCAATATCCAGCGTGGTGTCGAGTTTTATGTTCTGTAGATTCTGCAGGTCGATCATCATAGCACCATCGACGCCGCCATTGCTAAAAGAGGCGTACGAGTGGCCACCTGACTTGGCCTGAACCTTGATGCCGTGCTTGGATGCGCAGAGGACAGCGGCCTGTATGTGGAATTCGTTCTCTGGGAGGACAATGATGGCAGGTTTGTAAGGGAGGCGTATATTGTAAGTTCTGTAGTCCGGGAGGTTGGGGAGAATGGCGAGTTTGTGGGGTACCTTCTTGGCTTTCAATGAGCCAATGAGGGTGATCTGGTCCAGTGGTGATGCTTGCGAAGGCATCGTGAAGAGGAAGAGTAATAGAACTGTGAGAATACCAAATGATACAGTTGAGAAACTTCTGGGAGAGCGGCAATCGAAGGGAAGGCATGGGCCGATAAACTTGAGTCGCAGCTTCAGGATGCAATGGCTAAGGGAGAGATTCCAAATAAAGCCATGTAATAATGTTGGAAGAAGCTGGTGAGGCCGCTGCTTATTCCGCTGTTGAGATATGGATGACTCATGGAGCAAAACATGATGTGCGTGATTATTCAGTGCATGTCGTATTCTGCTTATGCTATTTCCATTTACCATTGAAGGCATTATTAGGCCCTGTATCCTTTGTAACAGAAAGATGTAAACAAAGTCGCGTGTGCTCACGCCTACCCTATATGTTAGGATTTGTATATATTCACCCAGGAGGCAAGAGCAACCCAGAGAAATGGAAGATTCCAACTGCAAGACCAGTTGTTACTTGGATAAGTTTTTGACACCGGTTAAGGTTATTTGTTACATTTTTGACATGGTCGATACAGGGAAGGAGCCCGGAACTTATTAATTCAGTGATTGGCAAAAGGCTCAATGTGCTCAAAAAAGCGCTTTTCGCAAGGAAATTTGATGTAGAAGATTGCTAAGATTATACAAAACAGGCCTGGATATATTGAAAGAAACAATCATCAGAGCCCCTATTCTTGTTTTCGTCCTCAATTGCGTCCTTGACTTCCCTGAAATAATCCTCCAACATTGTGTTTTGTCTCTTTTGGAATGATGCAGACCAATATTCACTCACTTTAGGTTTAGAATAGTGGCTAGATCTCCCAATATCGGTTTCATCCTTGACGCCATGGTCAGGAGAGTCGATTTTGACAACCATAGCCTTGGTATCCGTTATTTATGTATCTACATCTGCAGCTACAGTAACATGAGACATAAATACCTGGAGTGATGACGGTGATGCGTGTTCTTCGGGCTGCTGTGGAAAATCTAGGGATTTTCTAGTGCTTTGTCAACATAATTTTGAACTGATACTTCGCTCTTCATTGCCTTGTCTCACATAGGTCTTTTTACCGACATATGTGATGAGATTGATGTGCGTTCTAATGTCTACTGTTATTACAGTAGGAGTTCCTCCTTACGTTGGTCCTTAATGGCCCTGTGTCACACTCTGCCTAAGTGCAGTCAAGTAGTCGCGGTACAAATTCATAAATGTGATTATTTCTGAGAACTCTTGCGTAGGAGGTTAGCCTAGCGTCCTTTTCATTCACCAAGTGGACTGAATGGAGTTGAATGATTAGCATGACTATAGGTATAGAATATTGGATGTGGATAGTGCTATCGGGGGTCACTCCTCTGGAGACCTCCAGAATAAGCAGTCCGAGAATGGATTTTGTGCCTGCTGTCTGGCGGTGCCAAGGGATTGAATCTCCTCTCCCACTGCCATTTCTATCCTAACCAACAGCTCTCAATGTATAGAGTAGTTGTGCTAAACGCTCCCATTGTGAATGTCTATGAAGGTAGAATCATTTCGCCGTCTACTGCCTTGGTTGGATTTCTTGATAAGAAAATCAGAGTAGACTTATTATTTAGACTATATTATGGGATTACTTTCGACAGTAAAGGTTAGGTATTATTGGCCAAAACTAGCCCAGTAAGTATTTTCGGTGACGTTTATAATTAGCAATTGAGATCTCTGTTTGCATCTTACTCAGGGTTTACCTCACACGTGTTAAAAACGATCGCTTACGGGGCATTTTACAATTTGAGATATTGATACAAAAAGGTATGGGACCCACTGGTTAGGTGAATCTCATTCAATTAGATACTATAACGTTGAGCACTGCTGCATTATAGCATCCTCCCCCCTAGGTGCACGCATCAGATATGTTTGCTCCTATTGAATTTAGCTCTCGAATTCATAAAGGAAACGGCTCAAATCGCTCATCCAAGTCGTCCGCGCAGCCGGGAAAAGGTTTGCCTAGCCATATATTTACTAAATGGAATTAAATCGTTGCTAGGGCCTGTCACTGATCCAGAGAGGGTGATCCGGGCCACCTATACTATAATAAGGTCTCCCAGGTCTGGGACACAATGGTGCACCTTCAGGGCCGCTATTAGCGTAGATGGCATGACATTTACGTATGGACTTACGATGAGGAGCGTTACGCTGGGCGCGCGAGAACTCTCTCACTTGACTAGATAGGTATTTCCAGCACCTACTTTCTTCACCATCGTAGCATCTGAAACACAACTAGCCGATATCACCCATTTTCTCCTGAACAAACCAGACATTCTAACAGCTCCTGCTCTGTGTATTCATTGCGAATCCAAGTCTTTTTACGATCTTCCTATCATGTTACAGTGGTTGGACTTCAAGGCCATTACACCAAACTCCCAGTATTGGAAGAACATATGACCGACCACTTACCGTACGTTATGGGCCAATGTGGCCACCACCCATCGTACTACACAAGTCCTGCCTATGAGACGGATATTGTCCATTTCTATCTATATAAGGCCCTTATGGCCACTGTTCAATTCCGAGAAGACTCTCTAGAGATCATGCCCTTTCACTACGAAACCATTTGCCTTCTAGTTCCAATAAGAGTCTCCCCTCTTGTGCACATAGCAGGCTTCTCTAAAATTCGAACTACCCCCTCATGTCCATTTTTCCTCGCAATCGAAATAGCAGTTTTCCATCCTCATCCTGCAGATTTTAGATCCGCACCAGCCTTCATGAAGAGCTCCACTGTATCTTCATATCCATAAGCAGACGGCCAATTTATCGGTGGCCGACTTGATATCGACTTTTCATTTATGTCGAGATCAGACATCATCTCTTTGTGTCAGAACCTCTACAATCCTACGATGCCCTCGAGCGGCAGCAACCCATAATAGTGTCTCGGCTCTAGTCTTTGCGAAGTTAGGGCTCGACCCACAGAGTAACAGTCGCTGCAGGATTTTGACATCTCCAGACTTCGCGGCATTATAAAGCCGTGCGATAGTACACCACTCATCTTTCCGTAGAGACGGCCCATTATATCTGCTTATCAGATCCAAAATACCAAGCTGACCAAAAGTAGCAGCCGCTAAGACTATTGATTCATTGAATTTGGTATTCATGTCTTCCTCGCCGTGTCTGAGAAGGAGGGCCATTGTGTCTTGACTCCCATTCCCTGCTGCCACCTTGACCACGGCGTCCGTGATCGGAACCTCGTCTCTATTCTTTTCTAGAAGGAGGCTATCATATCTTCCGCACTACATTCGTTCCTTGCCACCGCCTTGACTATGTCTTCCGTGATCATGACCTGATCTCTCCACTTTTTCCAAAAGGAGGGCCATTACGTCTCCCTCCTGTCCTTAGTCGTCCTCTGTGATCCTAATCTGGTCCTCCTTCTAGAAAAGAAGGAAGGTCATGATGTCTCTTCCACTCCATTCATTCCCTGCTGGTGGCTTGGAACACGCCAGACAGTGCGTCACTTGCTACCTCTGCTTCAGATGACGCAGAAGAACCGCCATGCAACCATTCTTAATCCCTAGCTGAACGCGATGATGGACGCAACTAAGATGAGACCTAAAGAGGATGAGTTGCCAGATAACAGTGCCCTCGCAAGATACCTATTGGATTGTGGGCAAATGGTCTTGTATTGAAAGTGTCATGATCTCTGGAGAGTCCAGAGAGAAGCAAAGGGCGGCCATAAGGGCCTTATATAGTCAGAAATGACTGATGCCTGCCCCACAGCCAGGACTTGTGTGGTTCAATGGGTAGAGGCCATATTGACCCATACTTCGTACGGTTTGCGGCTTTACTTTTCTCCTTTTGACTTGGCAGTCTTGACAGAGTAGCCTTGAAGGTCCAACAATACCTGCCCGCATCGACACTCCTTTCACTTGCGAATATACAGGGTGCTGACTTTCACCGCATGTGGGATGCGCGCGTTCTTGTCATGGATAGATACACGTTCTTCCGCAGGTAAGATCCGTGACCTGATCGGTTTAGTTCACCATTACTCAAGATACTAGCGTCGGAATCGGTACATGGACATACTAGGTCCGTGAAATGGGTGTTACGGTGAGCCTGAACAACACTGTCAGCGAAAATGGCCAATAGCCCTCAATCTACGGATTGATGAGTCAGGAGCTCAGGAGAAATTCCGGTCTATCAATGCATCGTGTTTCTCTGGTGTTGGAAGCTGCGTTGAATAGAGAAGACTTGGTGAATAGTATCAAGATCGGATAATTATCGGGAGGACTAGTACATGGTGCTGCATAAGCCAGCGTATCTGACAATTTCCGATCAAACCAAAGTTCGATATCGGAGACTGGCTATATTGGCAATATTTCTACTGTGACAAGCATCTCTCTAAAGGGAACTTTACTACCCGGAGCGCATCAAGAATTGTAGCATTCCACCGTTTTCCCATATGCTCATCGCCAGCTGTAAGGTTAGCTTCTGCGATTCAGAAAAAAACCAAGAAAAACTCAACCTCTAGATTCTCGAGAAACAAGGCAAGCTGTAATTTTTTATTGTCTCCGGTAGCAGATTCAGAGATGGGAGATTCACCGTTCCGCTATCACAAACCGGTGCCGCCAAGGCGCCCAAGGCCATCAACGTTGTTCCGGTGAAGAAGGGTCGCATCTTGATATATGTGTTTTTGGAAGAGACAGCAGTTGCAGTTATCGCAAAACAAGAAGGGAGCGTCGAGTACATACATATATATATATACATATGTGGCATATTCATTTCGCCCACCCTACCTATAAATATCTATTAAAACCGCAGCATGTCTACATATACAAAAAGGGCTCTCCGAGACAAACGAATTCAGGTTCCGGTAGGAACCGAGGTCTGGCAAATTTGTCGAAAGGAAATCGTAGAACCGTGTCGAATACATAAGCTCCAAGTGACGAACGTAGCCACGCCGCTCTAGGTCATTCTTGTCACGCCGTGCTAGGGGTTGCAATCCTTGCCACTACGCCACCGTACCAGATGTCTTCACCAAAAGAGACCAGTACCAAAGTCCCTGACTTTGATATCTGCAACCACTTATCAATCTGTTCAAACCAGTGTAGGTCAATCA
Organism: Pseudomassariella vexata; assembly: GCF_002105095.1. Classification (NCBI taxonomy): domain Eukaryota; kingdom Fungi; phylum Ascomycota; class Sordariomycetes; order Amphisphaeriales; family Pseudomassariaceae; genus Pseudomassariella; species Pseudomassariella vexata. The sequence continues at coordinate 717,525 of NW_024467956.1, read as the reverse complement.
CGTGACAACCGTCACAATTCTGGAGAGACTCTGCCATCCGTCCGTATGAGGAACGTTGGGTGACGACTACTCTCGCATAGAGACATCGCTCAGCGACCGGACGAAACCTCTTGTATGTGCAAGCAAGTGATTCGAGTGCCTGGGCTTCACCAATGTGCTGAAAGATCTGTAGTGTCAGTTCATTTGGTTGGACTATTAAAAGACATAATGAGAGCCATGCCGAATGAAAGCTGGGAAGGTTGTAGGTCTGCATGCTGCCTGACCAGCTGTTCGTCAGCTGGACTGAGAAGTGGAAGTATCTATTCCTCGTATGTTGAAATCGCAATCCTAAGCTCTCTAAAGATATCTGAAAGACCGATATACTCTAAACAAGATTGTTTTACCTCGCACGGTCGTTAAAAGAATGTCAAGTAGCATCTGCCGAGAGTTCGGGTTCATTAGATACGCCCTACGGTCTTGTTAAGTACGCTTCTAGCCGTATTCTATCCTCTTTTAGGCCATATCTCTGGCTGGATCTGTACTGACTGACTACTATGAAATAGACGAACAAGTTCCAAAAGAAAAGCACTGGCTTGACGGTCGTTCTGGAATCGCCGTCAATCGGCACGTGCCACGTTCCCCACAACCTCACTTCCGGCGCGTTGTCGCCTGGCGATTACAACAATTTCAGCATTGCTTTTCATAGTAACTCGTGATAGATGGAGTTATCTGAGACCCTGGCCGGATTGTTTTTTTGGATACCAAAACTAGCTCTCCTGTTTACCCCATCCTATCTTGTATACCTCCATGTGTATTGACGTATCATTTCCGTCGCGGCTACCACCTTTATCCAAAATATTTATGTACCTCACAAACAATTATTCTACGCTCAACTCGCGGTAATTTTTCCCTCAACAGAATCAACTAGACTAATCAACGACTTCTGCGCACTCATTATGTCGAGGAATGGCACGTCAACCCGGAATGCAGACCAGAACCAGGAGCGGAACTCGGAAGCAATCATACTGTCGACACCGAAGTCGGGCATCGGCTTGCGGTCGTCGAGCTGGTCGAATGGCATCAGGATCAAGCTGGAGAAGCGCCTCTTGACCAGTCGCAGAATTGCCGCCTGCAAGGACTCGGCATCAGCCTCGGGCGCGAACGTGCCCGTCAAGCCAGCCGGGAGCTCCTTGAACCAAGGCGCGGCTGCGACGATGGCACCCTGCCTGGCGCCGGCATTTCCTACTCTAGCTCCGCGCGACTCCTCGGCGGCCTGCAGCGAGGCCAGCAGCACGGCAGCGCGCCCCTCGGTCAGGACGCCGTGGGTGCTCACGTCGAAGCCCTGTGCGCTCAGCTCGCGGATCCCGGCGGGCTCCAGGCCGGTGAGCAGGTGCGCCTCCTTGGGGTCGTGAGCAGCCTCACTGGCGAGCGCGAGGTCGATAACCTGCAGCATCTCGTCTTCGTTGAGCGGTTGAATGCCCTTGCGCAGCAGCAGCGCCTCGATGTTGGGGTTCTCGTGCAGGTAGCCAACCTCGGAGATCATACCAAGGCCGACCGAGACGGCGGGCTTGCCCTGGGAACGACGCCATCGCGCGAAGGCGTCGAGGAAGCCGTTGGCCGAGCAGTAGTTGCTCTCGGTCGCGGTGCCGACCGTGCCCGAGACCGACGACGTCATGAGGAAGAAGTCAAGCCCGGCATCCTGGCCATCGAGCGCCAGCGCGTTGTGTAGGTTCCAGGTGCCTTGCCACTTGGGGTCGATGCCCGTGTGCCAGGCCTTATTGGTCATGCGCGTGAAGAGAGCCTCGTGAAGGCCCATGGCAGCCTGGATGACACCACCGACCTGCCGGCCCGTCGCAACACAGGCCGCCACAGCGGCGTTCACGTCGGTGGCCTGCGACACATCACCGCGCACAACACCGACAGTCGCGCCGGCCTTCTCGAGGCGGGACACAAGCTGCTGCGCGCTGGGCTTATCAGCGCCAGATCTCCCGAGGAAGACGAAGTGGCGCGCTCCTCGGGTCATCATCCACCTGCTGAGGCTGCGGCCCAAACCGCCGAGACATCCCACAAGAAGGTACACCTTCTCCGAGCTGAATACACTGAGGTATCTTGCGGGTGCGACCTATGTGGACCGAGTCAGATATGATTTCAAAATGGAGGTCTAGGTTCGATCGAATATGACTTACTGGGACACGGGCTTGTGGGTTCTTCAAGGAAATGACAACCTTGCCCACCCTTTCCTTGCTAGCAAAGTATCGATACGCCTGCGCTACTTCCGTAACGTCAAACACCTTGATCGGCGGCGGCTGGATCTCGCCGGCGCGGTACAGCTCGAGCGTCTCAGCCATCAGGCGATCCCAGATGGCGCGGTTGTAGGGATCCGTGGCATAGAACAGCTCCGATAGGTCAAAGGCCGAGAAGGTGGCGTTGCGTAGGAAAATACGCATGTCGAGCTTGCCGGCGTCGATGAGTTCGCGTTTACCGACTTCAATGAAGCGTCCAAAATCGGCTAGACACCGCCAGCTATCATGCATCAGGTCGCCGACGAGCGAGTTCAGAACTACATCGACACCGCGCCCGCCCGTGGCCTCCATGATGCCCTCCACGAACGAGGCATCGCGCGAGCTGAATATATGTGACGGCTTAATCCCGAGTTTCTGGATCAGGTACTCGCGCTTGGCCTCGGAGCCGACTGTAGTATAGACTGTAGCGCCGATGCGTTGGGCCAGGGTGATGGCCGCGATGCCCAGCCCGCCGGAGCCGGCGTGGATAAAGATCGACTCGCCGGCGCGCAGGTGGGCGCGGTCGTTGAGGGCGTAGAGCGCCGTGCCATAGACGAGCAGCAACGTCGGCACGACGGTGAACTCCTCAGAGTCCAGCATCTTGTGCGCCGACCCGGCGGGCACGCGCACTGAAGTCCCGAAGTGGTGCGGCGCGTAGGCGACGGCGCGGTCGCCGACCTGCAGGTGCTGGACCTCGGGCCCGACAGTTCTGACGACGCCAGCGAAATCGAACGCGTTCGTCTTGTCCCGCGTGTCGACGCGGCCGTTGATTGCATACACGTCCTTTGCGTTGAGGCTGACGGCCTTGACTTCGATGTCGACGTGGCCCGCAGGCGGGTTGCCGAACTGCTCAGGCCCCGACAGCTGCTGGAAGTGCAGCGTGTCCGTGACACCGAGTTGGCCGATGGCGAGCCGGGCCGGGCTGGCGGACTCGATCGTTTGTTTCTCCATGGCGGCCTGAGGCTCGAGGCGGCGCCGGAATAGGGAGTTGACGCTGAAGTCGGGGCCGTATCTACTGATGTAGAGGAGACTGTTGGCATCGATGAATTCGCAGTCGTCCTTGTCGTACCTGGCGACCAAAACCTTGACTACATTGGCGCAAGTGGCGAGCACGTTGGAGCCGAGGAACTGGGCGGGCCCGACGTCTAAGATCGAGTATCGTAGCGTTGGCTGCTCCAGCATGAGGGCGCGCGAGAGGCCGTTGGAGAGCGTCAGGTTGGCGTCAGGGTGCGCGCCGAGCATGTTGGCGCCCGTGAGCCAGACCAGATCATTCGCCTTGTCGGTTATGGTGCGTAGACGGTCCATGTTCTGCGGACTGATGGTGGCGAGGAACTCGCGCTCCATCTCCAGTAGCGATATGCAGATGTCCTTTTCGTGGATATCGAGGTTGCCAGTGCCAATCTGGCTGATTGTGATGATGCTCTCCTGGGATACGCCGGCTCGCTTCTGGAGATATGTTGTCAGCGTGTTTGCGAAGCTGGTGACGGCCGGGGACGGCTTCTCGTTGTGCACGATGATAGCCTTGCGGCCCTTGAGACTCTCTGTCTGCACCGGGCGCACAGCCAGGAGGACCTGCTTTCCGACGTCGAGCACGTCTAATCCCACCGTCTCCAGGACATCCTTGGCGGCTTCCGATTTTCGAGTGATGACGATACCGTGGTCGGAGACGAGAGAGGCGATGCGTTCAGGCGGCGCCTGCGTCCAGATCTGCTTCGAGGTGGCGTGCTTAGGAATCAGGAGGACATCGAACGCTTCGCCACCATTTTCAACCAAGGGCTCACCGTCCTCGCCCAGCTCGGCCGTGTCCCACGATCGGCACCGCGAAAAGGCTGTCTCGCCGTCAAGGATGCCCTTCCACTGGTGAGCCTTGTAGCCGTGGCAGTCGCCGCCGAGCTCGAGGACGCGCATGCGCGGGTTCTTGTGCCCGGCGAGGTCGACGAGGCCGCCGATCACGGCCAGGCTCTCGTCGTCGCGGATGTCCGGGTGCTGCTGGCTGACGAAATCAGCAATGTAGTCGCGCAGCGGCTGCTCCGTCTCGGGGGATAGCCTCAGGACGTCGGGCTTCCAGTTGACGCGCAGTGTAGGCTGGCGCTGCAGGTATAGGTCAGACTGACCGCCCGCGTCCGCCTCGTTTGCCATTTGGCTCTTGCCGCTGAATAGTGCGATCCGCGCCCCGCGGATGTCGACGACGGGCGCGCCTCGCCCGTTGCGGATCGTGGCGTCCATGGTCCTACTGGAAAAGCCGGTCACCTGTGACCGCGCATGGACCTCGGCCTCTTCCTGCTGCTGTACTGACTGAATTCTAGCCTCGGAGATGAAGACGGGAAGCCAGGCCTTCAGCGCCGGCAGATGCCCGGCTGCAGTACTCCAGATGGCGGCCTGCAGGCACGCGTCGATGGTGATGGGATGGACGGGGTAGTGGGTGGTGGAGTCGACGTTGGGGGGCTGCAACGCGACGGTTGCGATGACCTCGTTGCGCGATCGTCCGCCGTCTGTCCGTGAGCTGGTCAGCGACTGGAACTGGGGACCGAAGCATAGTCCTTCCTTATGCCACTTCTTGTACCAGCGGTCTGAGGGACCGACGTCGAAGCCTTCGGCATCCTGGATCGTGACGCTCTTGCTGTCTGTTTTGGCCACGGGCTCGGTCACGCGAACGCTCCCGGCACAGTGTAGAGTGGTCTGACCGGCCTTCCACGAGGAGACGGAAAAGTCGTGCCAGTCGACTGACGTGCGTGCGTTCGAGATCTTGCGCAGCGACATAGTGGTGTGCAGCTCGAGGTCCTTGGCCGCCGCGTCATTCTCATCCGGGATGATGAAGGCAGCGCTGACCTGAACGTTGCGGAACTCGAAGCCGAGCTCCGAAAGATTCTTGGTCTTGGCGCCCGTGACCTGCGAGACGGCCTCTATGGCCAGCGCCATATAGCCCGTGGCCGGAAAGACGACCTGGTCTTCGAGCTTGTGATCCTTGATCCACGGCATCTCGCTGGGCTTCACTATGTTGCGCCACGTGTGGTCTATGCCGTTGCCGGTAAGCGCGATGGTGCCAAGCAACTCATGCCGGACGTACTTGCGATTGCGCATCTCGACACTCGGGCGCGGCTCGTTCCACAGCAGGCCGTTCGAGTAATCCCACTGGTAGGACGGGAGATCGTGGATGGTCTTAAGTCCGGACTCAGGGAGTCCGTCGACGCCGGTCCAGTTCAGCGTGTGGCTGTAGGTGAAGAGTGTCCCGGCGAGTGTCTTAATGCACGTGTCTGCGTCCTGGTTCCTAACCAGTGTCGAGCTATAGGGCGCGGAGTCCTTCAGGCCGATGGCCTTTTGAATCTGCTGGATAGGCCCCTTGAGCGCGGCGTGGGGTCCTATCTCTATGAGGTGGACTTTGCCGTCCGCAGCCTTTACCAAGTTGGTCAGCGCTGCGTTGAACTGGACGGGCTGCTCCAGGTTGTGGCGCCAGTACGCCGCCATGTTCTCGTGCTTGTCGAGAAGTTTCAGATTCTCGGGGCTGCGGCCCACGGAGGAGTACATCGAAACTTCGTCGGATGACTGAGAAGTAAGCGGCTCGCCGAATAGAGGTACGAGGAGCTTCTCATAGCGCCCTCCTATCCCCTCCATCATGTGAGAGTGGTAAGCGCGCCCGCCGGTCTCCAGCTTCCGCACGAACTTGCTGTGGCTCTCAAACTCACCTTTCAGCTTGTCGATGCCGTCCGGAGTGCCACTCAGGGTCACGCCCTCCGGGGCGTTGATACAGGCCACACGAACGTCCGCATCAAGGCCCTTACTCTCGATAAGGGACTTGGCCGTCTCGGCACTCACTCCCGCTGCCATCATGGCGCCCTTGCTGCGCAGCTCATCAACTGCATAGCCACGGTAGTAAGCCACCAGGATTGCTTGCTTAAAGTTGAGCAGGCCGGCTGCGTACGCAGCTGCGATTTCTCCCGAAGAGTGACCCACCACAGACGCGGGCTGCACTCCCCAGGACCGTAACAGGTCGACGAGCCCTATCTGTACCGCGGTGCAAATCGGCTGGCTGCGCGTTACTTCGTTGATGTGGCTGGTGCCCTGGTTGTCGAGGAGCGTCTGCTCCAGGGTCCAGGACGGGGCATAGGGAACAGGAAGGGCTTTAAGCACAGCATCGAGCTTACGGACGGTGTTTCGGAAGCGCTGGCTCTGAAACAGCAGCTCCTTGGCCATACCGGAGTACTGTGCGCCTTGACCGGTGAAGACGAAGCTGAAAGGTAGCGAACTTGCCGACCTGCTCTTCTCGGCGTCTGCCTTGCCGTCGGTGTTTGCGATCTCGACACTCCCGCTGGCCGCCTGTCGGGCCAGCAGGAAGCCGCGGTGCCGCAAGTGATCCCGGCCCTTGGTGAGCGTATGAGCCAAGCTCTGTAGCGCGTTCGTGTTGTTGCCAAGCTGGCCCTGCGAGACGTATCTGGAGAGATGCTCGAGCCGCGCCTCGAGCGACTTAGGCGAGGCAGCGGAGACGGGCAGCACGACGAGCTGCTGTAGGTCGTTATCTCCACTCGGGCTGGCGGGCGTAGGGTCCTGGTAGATTTGGGACTGGCCCAGATAGCTCTCGATGGCCTCAAGGATGATGTGGGCGTTTGCGCCACCGTAACCGAACGAGTTGATGCTGGCACGACGCAGGGCGCGGGGCCACTGCTCGACTTTTGTGGCTACTTTGATGTTGCGTTCGTCTAGGATAACTTTTCGGCCAAAGAGCGAGTGAGTCTCTGGACTTGATATGGAGGACGGGGTTGATGAACAGGGGAGAGGACAGAAAGCTTACGCTTGGGGTTCAACTTGGCTACGCCCCGAGATGGCGGAATCAGGCCGTTCTCGAAAGATTTCACCACTTTGAGCACGGACGTGAGACCGCTAGCTCCCTCACTGTGACCTACGTTGGTTTTCACCTGTCGTGTGGTGTTAGCCGCGAATCACATACAAAGAAGATGAGATTAATGTGAGAGGTAAAAGTCTTACCGATCCGATGAGAAGTGCCGACCCTCCACGGGGTGAGAAGGCTCTGCCGACAGCGTCCACCTCAATGGGGTCTCTAGAAGATCTTGAATCAGCTCCCGTAATATTGGATGCGAGTATCCCCAAGCCTTTCTTACCCGACTGGAGTGCCAGTACCGTGGCATTCGACGTAATCCGTCCCGGCAAAGTCAAGACCAGAAGCGTCGTAGGCCTTGCGCATCACGATTTCTTGCTGCTTGCCACTAGGTAGTGAGATACCGGCCGTTTTGCCGCTCCTACATCACAACTCCGTAAGTAAACATCATTGACGTATCGTCTTTAGGGCGCAGAGGGGGTTCACTCACGCACCCACGGCACTGCCGCGAATGACCGCTCGAATGGGGTTACCATCCCTGAGCGCGGCAGAAAGGCGCTTCACATAGATCGCACTGACACCCTCTGCACGGCCGTATCCGTCGGCCGACACGTCGAAGGTATGACATGTGCCCGTTGGCGACAGCACACCGCTCTTGGCCGCGGCGACGTGGGCCTCAGGGGACATGATCAAGTTGGAGCTGGCAACAATGACGCTATCGCAGTCGTTCGTCTTCATAGCGTTCACGGCTTGATGGAGGGCATATATGGACGATGAGCACGCCGTATCTATCGTGGAGCTTTCGTAGACGGATGAGTCAGTACGGACGTCTTCAGGTGAGTGATTGGTGTGCCAAGGAGACTCATGTGAAAATTACCTAGGCCCGTGGAGGTTGAAAATGTGACTGATCCGATTGGACATGATGGTGGCCCCCGAGCCGCTGGCGACGTATCGGTGGACGTAGTCCGGATCGCGGAACATCATGGGCTGGTAGTCGACGGAGAAGTTGGCGAGGAACACGCCCGTGTTAGACCCCGACAGGCTCTCCATCGACACGCCGGCGCCTTCGAGACACTCGTAGACGATCTCGAGCAGCTTGCGCTGCTGCGGGTCCATGTAGGTGGCCTCGAGGTTGCTGATGCCGAAGAAGCCGTTGTCGAAGGACCGTATGTCCTCGTTCAGAAAGTAGCCGCCGGGGACGTTGGTCATGCCGCTGCGGTTGCCGCCGTCCGGGTGGTAGAAGCCGTCGATGTTGTAGCGCTGGGCCGGGACGGGGCCCTGCGCCGACTTTTGCTCGACCATGAAGTCCCAGAGCCTGGAGGGCGAGGTGATGTCGCCGGGCAGGCGGCAGGCCATGCCCACGATGACGGGCGGGTCATCCTGGAGGCTGTTGGCCGGCGAGGATAGCTCATCGCTATGGTCGGCCTGCGGCGGGTCCATAAAGACCACGCTGGAGCTGCTCGACGTGCTAACCGTGGCGGAGTGCCCGATGAGAAGAGCATCTTCGGAAGACATGTTTCTAGATCTCTAATAACATAGAATGTCTTTAAGTCTAATGAGGAGAAAAGCAAGATGTATGGCGGGATCAGACCAGTCAGGAGCTAGAAGGGGCGGTAGGATATTCTTTCAATCACAACACCCATCGACTGTCGTAGTTGTCGATCGACCCGTGAACAATTGTTCTGACCCTATACCCGCTCTATCGTAACCTAGTGGTCGAGGAATGAAGTGAGATCTGGGGAAGAAGACTCAATGCTGCGAGCTGCCGGTCCAAATATCTAATGATACGCATGTGTGCCCTTTGTTTTTCATTTTCTTCTTAGGCTGTAAGTCCTATGTTTCCTTATCATTCCTTTCCACCTCGATGCTTGACTCCGACGCACATAAGATGCGATCAGCAATATCTTCACGCTATCCTTACTGATATCAGGGTCTAGCCATCAGGGGTGGTCTTAGAACGACCCTTGTTTCGTTGTTCCATCCCTCGAGAGCAGAGAGGAGATATGGAAACGAGGATCAGATACGACCTGCAGCTTTGTTCTAGACTCTTAAGTGGCAAACAGGATTCGAAAGGAAGAAACTCCAGGATAGATTAACAAGGTATTCCTACCAGCGTCTGACGGCGGGGTACCTCATCGCATATGGTATAAGCACTTATACTATTAGAAAGAGTGCCATAGATCACTGATGTGGTACATATGTACCCGAGAAAAATGAAACTCCATTATCTTGGAAATGATAAGTTTTCTGTCGAACTCCTCTCACCACACATGCATGTATGCAGGTGAGATTCGTATATTGACCTAGGAACTAGACCCTGAATGTCAGGCTCTGTAAGGACTAACAATGTTCATCGAGTTTTGATTATCTCACCATGTAAGTACATCTACATAAAATTAGACACAATTCTTGTTATACCCACACGAGACGCCGTCTCTGCAATCAATACTGGGATTTGGTGGCTGCGACGTATATCATAATTGACTCGGATTTCTCAACTGTTTTCATGCCGCCAAGGTGATTGCATCACCACACAATCGATTCGAAAATGGATATTTCCGGAAATGCTCTAGTCATTGGCGGTGGTAAGTCGTATCAACTTAGCCATCCGTTACGTACTTCGTCTTACAGTGCGAAAACGGGACACACGCAATATGGACTTTGCTAACGCGAAAGTGGTCTTGCACTGTTATAGCAGGTGGCATTGGCAGGGCCTGCGCCATACTGCTTGCGAGAGAAGGTGCTTCTGGCGTTATGATCGGCGACCTAGACCTAGAAGCAGCAAGAAAGGTGGTAGATGAATGTTTTGCCGTGGCCACCAACAGCGGGTTCCGCGCCGAGTCTGCCCAGGTCGATGTCAGCAAGGAGGACTCGGTCAGCAACATTTTTGATCGCATGGTCGACGTTTTCGGCCGGGTGGATTACTCCGTCAACTGCGCCGGTGTAATTGAAGTCCCTATAGTCCGCCGAAACTGGATGCGCGTGCTGACAGGCGAAAAGGTCGGCGCGGAAAGGCCTAGAGACATTTCGTCGCTGCCACTGTCGGAGTTTCAGCGCTTTGTCGACGTCAACCTCACGGGCGCGTTCCTGGTCATGCGCCAGGCGTCCGTGGCTATGCGCGCACAGGTTCCCCGACCTGTCTCGCCGTCGGGTGCCTTTCCCAATCGGGGTACGATCCGCGGCGTCATCGTCGACCTGTGCTCAGCCGCGTCCATGGCCGCCAGTAACGGCATCTTGCCCTACACGACCACCAAGCACGGTCAGCTCGGACTTACTAGGAACAGCGGTGGGTTGCATTCGTCGGTGCGACAAGCCTATGGGGACCAAGGCTGACTCCTGCAACTTTATCTAGCCATTGACAACGCCCCTTACCAGATCCGAGTCAACTGCATCTGCCCGTCGTGGACCGATACCCCCATGGTCAGGAAGGCCAATGAAGGCATCGAGGGCCATGCTGACTTTGTCAACTCCAAGCTGCCTATCGGCCGCATCGCCATCCCTGAAGAAGTCGCTGATGCTGTCATCTTTGCATTGAGTCCGCGCTCCAGCTTCATGACGGGTTCTGCGCTCGTCGTCGACGGGGGATTATTGGCCAGCATTTAGATCGTCGCCGGAGTGGAGCAATCTGCATTTTCTTTGTTTCTCCGAGATATATAGTCGCCGTCGATTGGATTGTTATGTCATCATACATCTGTAATCTGCAATATACGGTGTCTGTCCAATGATGGAAAGTTATGCCGTAGATTACTGTTATGTTACTGTGAAATGTACGGACTTGAATTCACGTAGCAGAATCACGACATGTATGAGTCTCAACCTGGATGAAGATGCATACTGTCTATTGTTTACCTGGGCAGTCAACCGACGACCACCTACCTCTTCGAATTTTACATGTTCCAAGTTCATATTTATTATAGCTCAATCATTGCCAGGCCCTGATTTCCCACTGAAGCAGGACGAACCAAGCGTTGTCTCATATCCATCTAACTATCATCATGTCAGCTGAAGACATTCCCAACCCCGGCGAGGGCTACGTGCAGACGCCCCATCCCGTCCAGGGCCTGCCTCGTGTTGTCCGCCACATTACCACCCACAACGACGAAGGCAAGTCGATGTTCCTACCCATTGACGTCGGCGATCACCATCGCGAGTTGGTTAACAAGTCGGCCATTGCCAACATCCTCTACTCGACCCACGAGCATCCCGTGAATCTCAACGGTGATGCCGACGTGAAGTATGCGCGTGAAAATGAGGTACGAATTTCATTAACCCAGAACCCAAGCACATGTATCTTACGCTAATGAAACAAAAACAGCCCGGCATAACCGTCAAGAACGGCACCGTGTGTCGGCTGATCGACTTCGCGCCGGGCACGGTGTCGCCGCTGCACCGGGTCAAGAGCATCGACTACGCGGTCGTGATCGAGGGCGTCTTCAAGATGGTGCTGGACTCGGGCGAGGAGCGCGTGCTGCACCGTGGCGACGTCGCCATCAACCGCTCCACCGCCCACCGCTGGATCAACGTCACCGGCGGCGGCCTGCTACCCGCCCGCATCCTCTTCGTCCTGCAGGACATCCGGGACCTGACCATCGCCGGCAAGAACGTCGACAAGGACCTCGGCGTGCTCGAGAAGGACTACGTGGGCCTGCCAGGCCATGCGGGCCCGGCGCCGCTTGTTGGTGGTGGGGGGAATGATGAGAAGTTTGATAGTGAATTCTAATGCAGTTTGGATCTGGGGAGTTAGTAGATAGAACGAAATGGAATCATCAAATATCCACTCGTAAGTGTTGAAAATTAGCTCTGGTCGACAAGGGTCTTGAAAAAGCAACTTGAAGAAAATGTGTAAACGGTGACAGAATTTCGATATGATAAAAGAGGTTTGACATTGCTTTCAAGCAAAAGATTCTCGACTGGTCAGCATATCTTTATATCGACGGTGAGTTACGGGACTTGTTCTTGTACTGAAAATGAAGTCCTGATAGAGCGTTCAGTTCAAAGCTTCGTGATTTCTAAAGGGGCGACGAGAGCGGAATACATATATGACGACGTCGTGGAAGTGTTCAAGGAAGGAAACTAAGTCAGGACGACACAGAGGATGCAGTGACACGGCATATTAAAAGCTTTGCAACATGTTGTAAGCCTTCTATCTACCTGTCCCATCTAACTGTCGGGAAAATTACTGTCTCATAGTAGAACTTGGCAGAAAATGAGATCGTATGGCTTTCCATGTACCCTTTTTTATTCTGTCTAGTCTAAGATGATTCGGACCAAAAACTACGAAACTCGCATCCGAAACGTCAGCAACATCACATCCCTGCAAATTTAACATAGGACTAAACTACGCTTCTACTTTGCGCAGAGATCTTGTTCAAGAACCTGCATGTTTAATTTACTCGTGCTTCCTAATTCTTCTTTGTCGAAGCCTCATGAGCTTTCTTTAATTTGGCCAAGTTGAACCACTTGAACAACGAAGAGTCCTAAGATAATTCGTTTAATTAGCCAAAAGTCTTTCTTCTTTCAACGAGAACTGCCCTTTTTGAAAATGTCCAAATGAAGTCTCACATACCCAAGCTGTGCGGGAGCCAAAGGTGTCCCAGAAGCGGAACGTGCCCGTGTAGCTACCGTACCAGAACCATGCCGGCGGTGATGATGATAGACTCGTCGCGACGACATTGGCGGCATACTTAAATCGATCGGTTGCTCCTTCTGGTCACAGAGATCACTGGTTAGGTTCTTCCTTGTGTTTGAGTATTTAGAAAATGTACTTACGGGGGGTTCGCTTTACGTGCTGCTTGAATTCCTCGGCTAAGGGGGCGTAATATGATCCTTTTGAACAAAGATGCTCTGTCAGCATTTCCTTGCTCACCACTCAGTCTACATGGTGTATCACGTCTGTGAAAGGGAACACAAACCATTCGGAAGTTCCCTATGAGCATCGTTTTTCAGGATGTTGGTGCTGACCTCCCCGGAAATGATCTGTGGTACAAACTTGAGCTACTGTATTTCAAGTCAGGGGGAAAAGGAACGAACGTACGGTGATGACTCTGACACTGCAAATTTGGCCCCTAGTAAGTTGCCCGATCGGTTCGACAATCATCTAGAACGAACTTACTCAAACGGCGCCATCTCAACACGCAGCGTATTCCCCCAATGATGAAGAGCTGCCTTGGTGGCATTGTACGAAGCTGATCACCTTTGTTCAGAGAACTGCCGCTGGTTTCAGGATGTATAAAGTGCCGGGTGTGACTTACCCCCATATAGATATGGTATGATACCTCCAATAGAACCAATGTTCACGATAACGCCCCTGGCGAGGATGATGAAATCATGAAAATGGCGGACCATGCGCATAGGACCAAACACGTTGATATCGAACATGCGCTGCACTGCAACGACATCGGTGTCGACAGCCGTCATTGTGTAGGCTATTCCACTGCCGAGCAACAAGAGGTCAGTTTGCACGCATTTTCTTCATCCTGTCGCATGAGACGTACGCGCAGTTCACTAGGATATCGAGCCGCCCGCCGGTGAGCTCCTGCACGCTAGCCTTCAGCTCCAAGACGGACATCTCCTGAGTCACATCGAGGGGAAAGAATGTGATGCCGGCCTTGGCCAGGTGCTCGCTCGACTCGTGGGGCAACACGGTCGCGATGGCGTGGAGGCCGCGGCGCTTGTACTCTGTCACGAGAGCCTCGCCGATTCCGCCTTGGCCACATCTAGTTAACACATACTGTTAGTAAGCGAACATTCCAGTTGTGGATTTCCTCGAGATCTCCTGCGTACCCTGTGACGAGGGCAAATTTTTGGTTCTGCTTGGGAGACATGGCGTCGACTGGAAAGGAGTGATGGCGAACAGTCACTGTCTGGATTCATTCACGAATACAGACGAAAGCTTTACTGAAACGTCCGAAGTATCTCAAGTATGACATGCGCTATAGAATAATCCCCAATAAGGTCAGTCAAGCTTATGCCGGACGGTTAGCAACACCTCATGCTCCTCTTACCTAGTTTGAACGGCATGATATGAGGCGCGAAACCGAAACCGGATTGAATAAAATCTCCTTCTTGGCAGATGGATTATCAACGCGCCTATTGAATCATTCCACATGCTTCATGCACGTCGACCTACATCGGGGCCGTGACCTGACCAAAGACCCCCTTTCCCCTCGGAGTAAGATAAGTCCATCAGCCCCTGACGGGTCAGCATGTGGATACTATGCTTATGCAGGTAATCATCCTATATTCGAGCCGACTTTGAACACCCCGCAGCATGAAAAAATTGAGATTTTGGTTGATTATCCGAATCGTCTTTGGACCTTCTCTTCATCTGGTGTGGCTGCGAAGTATTTCGTAACAGTTGCCTAGGGTCTAGTTGGAGGTCCCAGTTGACAGGGGTTAGAATTTTCTGCCCCGTACGTACGTACGTACACCGTATATATAACTATATCTATTACTAGGGCTTAGACTCGAATAAGATATAACTAGGCTAAATAAGGTACAGGTCGTAGATACAATATATATGACCTACTTCTACTAGCCTTAAATAGAGCCGTATAATATTATCGCTAAGATTTCAGCAAATTTTTATATTATTTTCTTCGTTAATAATAGAAATAGACGAATATAAAGACGATACGTATATAGTACTACCGGGCTTTTTCGACGAAATTATCTTTTATTCGAGTCTAAGCCCTACTAACAGATATAGTTATATATACGGTGCGCGTACGGGACAGAAATTCTAACCCCTGTCTGAAATAAACCGATCTACTTATTCCTAAACCCTACCTGAAATTCCTAACCCCTGCTAACTATCCCCTCGGTCTAGTTGTGGCTAAGTTAAATGCCTAATCTAGTGGAGCACAAACAGGGTCTTGGTCGGGATAGCCTTGAGAGGAACGCCCGATATTAGATACGTTTTGTTCTGTGCATAGTTCAACAACTAGACGAAGTTGTTTTTGCCCATTTTGGTTGGTTTTGATAATAGCATCCACGCATCATCCTACAGTGACGTTAGTGAACAAGTGAGTCTCTGAGTCAAATTGGACATGATGCCTTCTTTTTTCGATCGCCTTATGTCCAGTTTTGTGGGAGTTGCCATTCTCCTGGTTATAGCAATCTGGAGGGTAAGCCAGATAGGCCGTAGACCCAAGGACTATCCGCCAGGGCCACCTACGCTCCCGCTCATAGGCAACTTGCATCAGATACCCAACGAAAAGCGACATTTGCAGTTTCAAAAATGGGCGCAGGAATACGGCCCCGTCTTCTCCCTCATGCTGGGGACGAAGGTCATGATCGTGCTCAGCTCGGACGTCGTTATCAAGGATCTGGTGGATAAACGCGGTGTCATCTACTCTTCGAGACCGCAGGCGTATATTGCTCAAGATATCCTCAGTGGTGGACTTCGACCCTTATTCATGGTATGTCGTAAAATATTGGCTTCATAGCCTCGCATTTCTCTTTTCTGATAAAGTGAGCATGAGATACCGGCTGATTTGTCTGGATGGCCATAGCAGAGTGATGATTCAAGTTCAGGCGGCGTGTGGAAAATGGCGCGAAGACTCAGCCATCAAATCCTGAACATCTCTGCGGCGCGGACCTATGTGCCCTACCAGGATCTTGAGAACAAGGCGATGCTCCTTGACCTTTTGGAAAGTCCCCAGGATTTCATCGACCAAATCCGTAGATACTCGGCCTCCTTGACGACACAGATGGTTTTCGGCTACCGTACGACTAGTATTCAGGATGCAAGGTTCAAGCAAGCATTTGGTGTATGTGCTAGATTCTGCACAAAGTTGACGGCTTTTCGTTTCTCAATAGTCCCACCTCAGTCTGACATATTGGCAGATATTTGATCGAAGCTCAGAGCTGATCGCTTCGCGGGTATGTCGCCTTACTAATTACATATGCGTGCGCAAGCCGAAGCTGATCTTCTCGCATTGGAATCTTTAGACCGCTGTAATGCTGGATCTGCTGCCCATTCTGCGGATGCTACCAGAGTTCCTTATCCCAGTTAAGAAGGAAGGAAGAGAAATTCACCGGCAGGAGAGAAAACTGTTTCGGGATCTCTATCTTTCTGCGAAGCAAGGAATTGATAAGGGAACGGCCAAGGTATCAAATGACCCCGTCTGGGGAGCGTTCCTTGTCCTAGGCTCATTACTGATGTTGCTCTTCTGAACCTTCAGCCATGCGTGTGCGCCGACCTCGTCAAGCTCCAGAAACAGGAGGGCTTCTCCGACGAACTGGCGGCCTACATCAGCGGTTCACTGTTGCAGGCTGGCTCTGAGACGACGGCAAGCATCCTCGTGGGGTTTGTGCAGGCTATGGTCTTGTTCCCAGAGGTGGCCAAGGAGGCACAAGCGGAGATTGATCGCGTTTGCGGAGATCGCATGCCCGACCTCAACGATGCGTCCAAATTGCCCTACATCCGTGCTTGTGCCAAGGAGTCACTGCGCTGGATGCCGGGCTTTTTCTTGGGCATACCACACGCAGTCACCAAGGACGATGTATATCAGGGCTACCATATTCCGAAGGACGCAACCGTCATTCTTAACGTATGGTAAGTAGAGCATGGTGGTAACTATTGGGCGTAGAGGCCGCTGTTTGCTGAAAGTGTCATAAATCCAGGGGCGTGCACTATGATCCCGAACGTCATCCTGATCCGCGACGTTTCGATCCAACGCGATATATCAACGATATACAGTCTTCCATCGACGCAGCCATCAACCCCGATGCCACAAAGCGTGACCATTTCGTCTTCGGCGCGGGTAGGCGCCGGTGCCAGGGCATCCACATCGCGGACCGGTCCATCTTTTTAGCGCTATCGCGTATGCTGTGGGCCTTTGACTTCAGGCGCGCGGTGGACCCAGGGACCCTACAGGACGTCGTCCCCGACATGGACGAGGTGGTCGATGGCATCATGTCGCTGCCAAAACCTTTCAAGGCAAACATCGTGCCGAGGAGCTCGCCAAAGGCCCGGAAGGTCCGGGAGGAGTGGGCCGAGGTCTCGAAGCAGCTTGACCAGAAGACGTTGGAGTGGAAAGACGTGCCCAAGGGGTTGATTTGGGGAGATGAGCAGCCCCTACTGGATGATTTGTAGATTATTGCGAAAAGTAGTAGTCTATATAGCCTATCCAAGGTCTGTCCCATCCCCATTTACTTATATGCGATGTAAAATGTAATAATATGACTATTTATATATATATGAAAGAAGGTATTACAGTCTGGAAAACATGCTGCTCAAGCCCCAGACCCATCTACGGGTACTGAGTCGACAGTACATTGTTGTAAGCAAAGACGTTCTTAGGGTCCCACTCTTTCTTGAGTGCCGCAAGTCGCGGCAGCTTGCGGGCACCATATTTACTCTCGAGCGACTCGTCGCCGTGCGCGTAGTTGATGTAGACGGCGCCGCCCTCGGCAGCGTAGCCACCTGTCGCATCCCAGTCGGCGCGCAGTTCGCGTGAGAGCTGGTCACCAGCGTCCAGCAGTGTCTTGTTGTTCACGTCGTCGACCATGATCCCGACGACCATGTAGGCCTTGGTGTCGCGCCAGGGATATGCGGTGGCGTCGTCGCTCACGGCAGCGACAGCGTCGTTGGGGAACACCTCGAGGTTGGTCCCAGTGTTGCGCGCGTTGGGATGATCGACGTACCACTTCTGTAGTCTGGTGAAGGTGCGCTGCATCGAAGCCGCCGACACCGTCTTCAGGTTCGAGGAGTATGTATTGCGGTACTGGTCACCGATGCAGTTGCCGCCCGCCCCGAACCCGCTGACCGACGTGCCCAGCAACCGGTTCCACGGGACGTATTCGTAGTTGTCGACCGAGGCCGGGCCCAGCGCTAAGAATTGCTCCATGAAGGCGCGGCCCTCACGCTCGGGTCCGATCCAGACCCAATTGGCGAGCAGCTCGGCCTGGCCCTCGGTGGCGTTATAGATAGTCAAGTGTACGCCGCCGACGTTGGCAGGCAACTTGGTTTTCTCCAGGTGCGCGAAGTAGGCAGCTGTGCTGTTGGGCCTGTAGTGCAGGTCAGCCGTCAGCACAAAGCCGTTGTTGTGGTCGGCCGCCCGTTCAGCACGGTACGTGGCTGAAGTGATGATACCAAAGTTGGCGCCGGCGCCGCGCAGGCCCCAGAAGAGATCCGAGTTCTCCGTCTGCGAAACAGTGATGATGTCGCCCTTTGCCGTGACGACGCGCGCCGAGAGCAAGTGGTCCGTCACCAAGCCCATGGTGCCCATGTAGCGTCCGATGCCGGCGCCGACCGTCAGTCCAACGTAGCCCGGACAAGCACAGGAGCCATGCGGGACCATCAGGCCCATGGCGTATAGTTCATCTTGGAAATCACCAATGCCGGCTGCACCGCCAAGGGTCACGGTGCGGGCATTGACGTCAGCCTCGAATGAGTTGAGCTTCGAGAGGTCGATGGCCAAGCCTCTTTGGAGCTTGCCCAGAGTTGTGGTGTATCCGTGGCGTTTTCCCGTCGCAAGGAAAGAGATGTTAAATCGGGTTGCGAGCTTGACGGCCAGGGCTACATCTTTCTCGTTCGCTGGACTGATAGCAGCTACGTATGATGG
The DNA here is from genome assembly GCF_002105095.1 of Pseudomassariella vexata. NCBI lineage: Eukaryota > Fungi > Ascomycota > Sordariomycetes > Amphisphaeriales > Pseudomassariaceae > Pseudomassariella > Pseudomassariella vexata. Next base: position 698,863 of record NW_024467956.1, on the reverse strand, counting down.
AGCTTGGGTGGTCGACCACCGCTCAGTCGCAAGTTCGAATTGTTGAGAGTTCGGAAACGACAGGGTCGTTCCAGAGGCCCAGCTCGTATTGGAGCTAGAAAATATCGACTGAATGTCTACGGCTTCCCCGCGAGACTCCAGAAAAGGGGCTGCGTAGGCGGAAGCTGGGAATCCCAGCAGCCCAAGCCAGGTCAAAGAGGTGAAGGATCTCATTAAAAAGACTGTGTGACTAGAGATTCGATCCTGATAATTACAAATACGATTGTGTCAGCGAGTCCGAGGATGTGAGCACAGAGAACACTGATCTTTCTCTACAGATAGCACTGCCGATCGGCGGCCTTTATATGGCAGAAGTTGCACGAGCTCGTACAGATCCATACTGCCTTCGCCTCTGCAGTCGCATGATAGCCCCCATTTTCAACACAACGGCTAAGTGACCCGAATGTAGAAAGATCGCGAGATAAGCTCTGCGCCGCGGCGTTGAAGGCGTCGGGCGCCTCTTCCACATCATCAGCTGAACCAGTGACTCGACCTATTGTGGACCTATTGTGGACTAATGTTAATATAGCTCTGATGGCTGAGTCTGGGAAGGAATAGAAGGAAGGAATAGGTGAGTAGGATGGGGGCTATCTTAGGAATCAATGCCTGTATCCTTGGAGCAAGGTGCGTAAGCCACGACTGAACATCTAAATTCTCTGCTAGCTATGTGGAACAGGATCTCGGATCCGAACCAACAGCCCCGAAACTCGGTCGGGGTGCACGATAGGTGTGCCTCGTGGCTTTTGAATGGGTGTAAATTGCTCGCCTTGTGGGCTGACTCACACCAGCTGCTCGTGACCCAGGCTCCTGGTACCTGACAGAGGCAGACGTGATCCAGGGTCTGTGACTTGACCGAATCTGACAGAGAGTAAGTAGATACGCCACATTTTCTGCGGCATGACCGATTGACGACGACGTATAACTCACTATCATGAATTCTGCAAATACGATCTACCGGAAATGTAGCTTTACAAGGAAATCAGGTGAAGTCCTTATTCATATGAACCATGAGGTTTATTGTTTCGAGCCCATTATAAACGCGGCTGCTTAACCAGGAGTTTGCTCAAGTCGACCACAAGACACTCCAAAGGGCCAGGAAATGTAACACAGTCAAATGGTAAGATCGTTGCACAGGGACTGGTTACTCGAAATTTTGGGTCGATGATCTATTATTATCAAGTTCAGTCCTCAACACCTTCATCTCGCATATCACTATTCATCTGACAGGCACAACAGCATCAGGTATACATCATGCTAGCTAATCAGTTCGCGGCTTCGCAGTGTACTCTGGATACGCTGGCTTATATCTGGTTTAGAGTAAGCTCAACATGGTCAGTATAAGGGGATCCGTGGGCCACGCACCCTAGAAACTTCGCGCCGATCCAGACCGCGAGCACGTAGTGTACGAATGTCAGAAGCCAAAGCGGCATCCAGTCGAGGAAGGGCGGGCAGAGCAGAGATGATGCGTCGTAGTAAAATAGCATGAGTTGGAACATGGAAGGCGCCAAACCCGCTGCGTGGCAGTCGGCCAGATAGCCAGCAATGTTGCGTAGGAAGTTGACGTCGAGGATGTGGTCGATATCCTTGCAGGGATCTGCCCACGCCCGGAAGACTAGGGATTCCTTGGCGGATTGGTGAGACCAGAAACGGTGACTGAGACAGAGTCGATTAATTAAACAGGCCAGCCACTCTTTTTAAGCGAGAATGGGGGCTAGGTATTCTGTCTGACGGACAAGTTAAAGGAAGCGAAGTACCAATGTACCTCGTACAGTACATACCGGCTGCCGATGCCTACACAGAGGATCCCGTCATCCTTGGTGATGACGTGTTCTTTGCCGTCTAGAATCACACCCAGCACCCCCTGCTCGACTTGAAAGTACTCGTCCTGCAGGAGGTGCAAGTGTCTGTATGTAAAGCCAGTCAGCTCGTTCCTCTTCGCGATGCACCCAGATCTACGATATGTATCACTCACAGTGGGGGACCAGACTCTCCCGCCTTGACGCGGGGGTTGTCGATATAATGTGTCTCGCGGACGCCCCAGAGCCCATCAGGTACTGTTAGGACGTCGTAGCGTGCTGAGTTCCCAGTCGCGGTGAAGGATGACTGGGTGGCGGTAATGGAACGGTGTGGCGGTCGAGGCGACAGCCAGAGTTGCCAAGCCCACACCATGTTGGAAATGATTGAGGATGTACGTGGTGATCATGATTGCATGAAAGGTCTATGCTGCACACTAGTGATATATATTTTCTGCCGTCGGGGCCTCTGCCGGATTGCAGTCCCACCATAAGTTAGTTCCAGTTTCTACTGAAGTCGGACTATCCACTTTCGGAGAGGTTACCGTACTCGTTAGTGAAGATCGGTAGTCCAAGGGCTTAGCAAGGTGGCGAGCTGACCTGCATATAACCGATATTAAACAGGCATATTAAGCCGGTTAGGCTACGATGCATAAGGCTGCGGCCCAGCTAGGAAGGTGCATATCACCAGTTTTCCATGCTTTATACTGCCTATGACATGTTTATATAATGTGCTACGACTGATCGGGCGTATTTTTCGTCGGTGGTGATAAGGCAAAAGAGTTATTTAAAGTGTCATCTGTATTCCTTGAATACGAAGTAACACCGAGCTACCCTCGAACGCCACGAGAGTAAGCGTTAGATCAGATGTCGTTCGTCTTCAAAAATGATGTTCCGCTGGCTCGACCCGTCTCGAGCAATGACACGTCACCGAAACATAGCCAGCGACAGTCACGACAACAGTCTGGGTCCGCGGTTGGTAATTTCCTAACAGTGCTTTCCCCCCATCTTTCCGGATCCCAATCTGTTCCATCTCGGTGGAAGAATGAATCCAAATGACACTCTGGAGAACAGTGCGAGGAATGTCGACGACGTAAGTTGCGCTGCGATAGGAGGACGCCACAATGCATGGCATGTGTCAACTCAGGCGTGGAATGCTTCGTACGAAGCAGCTGTCCACCCCGCGGGCCAAAGAAGGGATATATTAGGGAGCTGCAAAAGCAGATAGGTAGGTAGCGGTCCCGGCTTTTGCTGTTCTCTGGGTTAACAACCATGGGAAAAAGAGGATCTACAGACCCGTCTGCAAGCACAACAACAGGATGATGGTGCCACAGCAAATCAAACCGAAGCACCATCAGATCAGGCCTCAAATACTGACAATGAATATAGCAGCATTGAGGGAAGCAATGAAGTCCAGCGTGTACACGTGTCGGCCATCTCTTCGGCAGACGTTATACAGCCCCATTTTGGCGAAAAAAAAGCTTGGTCCACAAGTATGATCAACACGCCTCTGGATGTGCTATCTGTTGCACCCTTGGAAGGTATCGATAATATAAACTTGCAGTACAATAGCATGCCACTATCGGCAGCTTTAGACTACCCGCAGGCTCAGGCTCCAGAGCAGCCGCTCGGGTTAGGAATGCATCTCACTCCCATGATATGCACCGATCTAGATCAGCTGTACTTTGAGCGAGTGCACGTATTCGTACCCATGTTGCAGAAGTTCAGATATCTCTCCTGGTCCAGACAGGTGGATAAGAACAAAGCAAGGATATGCTTGCAATACGCCATGTGGACGCTGGCGGCGTCCCTCTCCAGCCAGTTTCAGCTCATACGGCTCGAACTATATGCGGAAGTACGGCAGCTTCTTGAAGGGTTGGAAGCCGACAGCCGGGTTTGCATTGAACAGCTCCAGGCTTGGATTTTGTTAACAATGTACGAATTAACGAGCAATACAGCCAACTATCAACGCGCAATGGTCTCTGCTGGGAGAGCCTTTCGCCTGGCTCAGTTGATGAAGCTGTGCGAGATCGACGGACCTAACTGCATTTTCGAAGACCAGGACCATGGTGGCCCTGGGAAAGGAAACTGGATTGACATGGAGTCAATGCGGCGGACGTTTTGGGTTGCCTATATTCTGGATCGTTTCACAAGCACGATTGATGGTGTTTCTCTCACCTTCAACGAATCACAGGTATTCCTTCCGTTTAGCCCTCGCAACTGACCTTGTCGTTGACCCCTGAACTATAGATCCGTACCCGTTTACCGGCACCGGAAGCTCACTTCATGAGTGGAAGGGCCGTAACGATGGTCTTCCTCCCAGAAATCATTGGCGAAAAGAACTGTAATGTTGAGCTACAGGGTAGTGACAGCAACATGTCGTCGCCCTTTGCCGAGTCGATCCTCATGGCAACGATTTGCGGACGGGCCCTGGAACACAAATCACAGCCACTTCATATCCAACAGCTAATACACTTGAACCACAAAGATCCGCAGCAGGGCTTTCAGAACCCGCAGATGGACGACTTTTGCCGCCGGCACCAGTGGCTCAACGCGCTGGTGACGCGTCGCATCAAGGCACTGTCGATGCATACATCGTCCACATCGGAGCACCCGGACCCCACACTCGTGTTCGTGGCGCTGACGGGGTACATGACCGTGTTCACGCTTTGCGACACGGCGTTTGGGTCGTCGTCGTCATCAAGCCCCACCGCGGCGACGACGACGACAACGCGCTTCATGGAGCACAAGCAGCGCGCGCTGGATGCGGTGCACGAGCTGGACATGCTAACAGGAATGCTGGGCCAGCTTTCGCACTTCGAAACGCACCCGCTGACGCCGATCCCGCTGCTGCTGAGCGCGCGCTTGTGCCTCGCGCGTGGCGATCACGCCTACGTCGCCCTAATGACGGGCATCGTGACGGGGCTGCAGGGTCTTAGGGGCGTCAACGGACTGGCCCAGTCCTGTCTCTGGATGCTAGGCCGCGAGTGAGCAAGTCTTGGAGACGATGACGTGAAGTAGAAGAGAAATAGACAACCGGGCGCTACCAGTTCGTTCAAAGACCAAAGCCGACGTCCCCACGCATGATTACTAGAGATAGATCGGTTGAATTAATGCGACACAAACTCTACATGTACCAATGGTTGTCGTTGCCGCATGCATGCCTCTTTGATGGGTATTTGTTTTCCCAAGCGTGAAGCGTGGGTGTAACGATGGTAGCTAGAAGATTGTCCGAATTGTAGGTGTCGGGATTTTATTGTAAACGACTGTAGATAGAACTAAATCTGAGATAAGATTTCGGGGCTGAGGCTGCAGTATTGAAATAAATACTCAAAATACGCCTCATACGCTCGCATCTATCTCTGGTGTTGACTAGATTGCAGATTCACATCGACCTAAATGAAGCACGGTGTAGCAATACAAGGTCCAAATGGTCCACTTATGGCATGTGATTCCACTGAAGCCTAGCTAGTCTAAAGGAAAATGCATCTCGGGCAGCCTGGTGGTGTAGTACGTGGTCATATAAAGCCCAGTTTTGTGTGTGTACGTGAGCGAGATAAAAGTGTGGGTTCCACCAGTCGTAGAAAGCTGGTGTTTGGGGCTATTGGTTCTCATATCAGCCATCCAAGCAAGTCCAAAACAGACAAGATTACCGAGCCGAAAATGGTTTAAACAGGCACTTACAAGGTTGCGGCTAGATCAGGCTGATACCTCGCGGCAAGCTCGGGGTGCCCGTTGGCCTGGAACCAGCTCGACATCAGCGCTCCGATCTCGGTGTCCGTCTTTCCAAGCTCCCACGTCGGGATGTGCAGTTTAACCTCGATGTCCGGCGACACCTCAGCCGCCGCACCCTCTTGTGACGTGGGTCGCATTTCGTAGACCAACAGACACTTATGCCCGCTCAGTACGACCTTATCGTCGGCGTCTGGGTCCGACCGGCTGAGCCCGAAGAGGTGGTGCCAGAAGTCATCGACCGCCTTCAGCCCCGCCACCATGGCGGATCCTTTGAGCCGGCCGCCCAGATGGAACATGTGCCGGGCCTTGGCGAGCGTGTCGGCCTCGGAGTGCACGTAGACCTTGATGCGGGACCTGGCGTCGGCGACGCAGTCGTTGGACAGCAGCACGATCTCGGGCGTCTCCCCGGGCGGGAACGCGTCCAGGTGTTCGTTCAGCGCCGCGATGGACGATTCATAGGACCCAGACGGCCCGTTGCATTTCCGGATGGCATCGAAGACGATGGTCCGGGTTGACACTTCCGTGTACAGCGATCTCCAATGAGGCAGAAAATAGGCCTTGGCCACGATGCCCCCGGATCGCTCCAGATCGAACGCGACCCAGACGCGGCTCCGGGGGAAGCCTGGAGGGTGCTTTGCCACCGCCTTGTCGACGGCCTCGTCGGGAACGTGGGTTGCCGCGAGAAAGTGATTGAACCGCTCCAGATCGAGACTGGGGATGTCCATTGCTACGGCGGTGAAGAACTCCTTGGCCCCGGTCTGGTTCAGGCGGTCGGCGGATGTGCCAGCCTTCTTTGACATCGGCTCGAGTGTGAAGCGGACGGTTTGAAAGGGACTCTTCTCCTTCCAATTGAGACTGTACTCCAGGGCGCTTCTGTCGTAAGTGAGCCAGGATCCGTAGAATGGCTTGCCGCTGATAGGCCGTGGTCCTAACGCAGCGGGTATCCATTTGTGAAACCAACGCAGATATTTGAGCTGCACATCGTACGCATACTGACTGGTTTGGAGGAGCGTGGCTAGAGGTTCAGCCAAGGCGCCCCACCAGAAGTTGCGGTCGTCGTAGTCAGTGTGGATCTCTTCCTTAACTTGGTTCAATACGGGAAGAATTGTGCTGACAGAGTTCTGACCGTTGATCTTATTGCCATTGGTCTTGGTTGGGGTAGCCATGACAGCTGTATACGACATGCTCTCGTCGTGATGGGTGGGGTATGCGCAATGAGATATCAGGTATCAATCGTTGTCATATAGATATATAGCGATATATGTATTGCGAACTACATATGACTTCTTTCCGCTACCCATCTTGGCCATGCTGCCTGACAACAGGTCTTCTTTGATAATATCTGACTAAACAGGGTTTCTTTGATAATATCTGACTCAACAGGGTCTTAGCTGTTCACCATCTTGCTTTGAGGACTTGTGGCTCGGACTATGTTTCCTGTGGCTCTTATCAATCTCCTGTCTGGAACGGTTCTGCAGCCACCCGATTGGATAAGCCGTGGCGTCGGAGTTATTCGCAATGCGTTAAGCCCGCATACAGTCGTGCACCGCATAGCGAAATGAAAGTCCGAGTCGAACACCAGAATGACTTTGGCACTCCGGAGCGGGTTCGGCCGGGTTTATGCTCTCTCTCCGCATCGTTCAGTTCTTAGGATGTCTTCAAAAGCCACCGGATTGGTGTTTTTTCTCATGGCCACAATCGAATAGTTTACGTCCCTTCTCCTGCGATTCACTCACTACTCATTCACTATGTCCACATCCGGCCCCTGCACCGAATTTCCAGCCCCCGGTCTTCGAAACCCGAACCGGTACATCACTGGACACAACGAAAAGGGGGAATCTGTGTTTCTACACGTAAGAATCTACTCATACATCCCGCTTCTCGAGTGGGATTGACTGACGTCTGATAATGGATAGTCGGACCATGGAGACCACCACTCTGTCATGCTTGGCGGTGCCGCCGTGCAGAATATCTTGTATAGCAGCGGCAGAAATCCAATCCAGCTAAACGGCAATGCGGATCTCGAGTATATCAAGAAGAATGTAAGTTGTGTATCGACCTTTCTTTTTCTCTTTCTTCACCAATGATGCGCTAATACGGCCGACAATCAACACAGCCCTCTCTGCACATCCCTCATGGCGTCGTGGTGCGCATGATCGACTTCGCGCCCGGAACCGAGTCTGAGTTCCACCGGTCGATCTGCATCGTCTTCGGAACCGTGTGCGAAGGCGAGCTCGAGTACTCGCTCGACGGCGGCGAGTCGCGGCGCATGCGCCCCGGCGACGTGTCGGTCAACCGCGCCACCATGCACAAGTGGCGCAACGTGTCGTCCGACAAGCCCGCGCGCATCCTCTACTTCCTGCTTGACGTCGAGCCCGTCGTCGTCAATGGCAAGACGCTCGAGTTTGAGGTCGGCGCCCTAATGGACGAGTATGCCCAGTACGATGGGAAGAAGTAATCTTCGGGATGAAGCAGTAGACTGGTTATAATGGTTTGGAGCGGGCAGGTGTTGAGTTATGAGACATGGAAAGAATATAAACCGTCCAATAACAGCCATCTATAAGGAAATTCATAAGATCTATCGTAAAGTGCAAAAGGAATGTAATTTATCATCGATGAGTCTAGCTCTTGTAAACAATGTCTAGATATGTATTCTGGATCAACTCAATGAGTCTCGCCAAAACATATAGTTTCGGCTTCAATTGTTGCAAACGGGGGGTCAGCGCACATGCCTCCCCCTATTCCAGCAGCAAAGCAAGTTGGTACAACTGCAGGAGCAGAGAAGAATCCTCTGACGTTGCATCGCTATCGATAGGAGGGAGTGAGACAGGTATGCTTTTAATTCTCCAGTCGAGCACGTTCAAGAAGCCCTTAAAGTCGTCCACGTTATCGATAGCTTCCAGCAGAAGTGTGTCCGTGGATACCACATCACACATTTTCGACAATAATTCCAGCATGGAAAAAGCAGATTGGTCCATCACAGAATCCTATAATCCCTACATGTTATTACTAAAGACCCGATGTCGCCGAGAAGTAATTACCTACCTCTGCCCAGAAAACATCGGTCGACGTCGGTAGGACCTCACCGACGTCCTCTCTCTTCCAATGTCTTAACAAGAAGCGGGTTAGCACATCGTGGTAGTATACCCAGTCGAGTATGATGCCTATGTCGGTGTCTAGTTGCAAGAGGTTACTCGTGCAGGAGGCGTTGATAATTTTCTTGGTATTGCTAAGATAACCCGTCCACTGGCCCGAAGTGCATGATGCGTGGTGAATTTCGAAGCAGCAGAGCAGCATTGCCGTGGCCATATGATCGACAATCTCCTTGGGGCCCATATCTGATCCACCTTAGGCTTTCGCCAAACTTTGTAGCGCGGTGATCTTCAGCTCGACGGCCTGGGCGTGCACACCATGGTGGTGCAGTGAAGAGAAGGCCAGCAGGGCCCTAAGCACGGCCTTGGCTGAGGCTGTGTGGCTCACCAGCCTAATTCTGATCAGGACGTTGCTAACATCGGTGCCGTCTTAGCAGAAAGTGGCCAGAGGATTGGACGCTACATGTTGGACTACATGTGGTGCGCATGCACCCGTCAGCATGCAAGCAGCAGGCTGTGCAAGTAGACGGGACATACAGTACTCGAAAAGGTCCCAGTCGGGTATCTTCAGCTCGAAAGGATTCCAGATCGTCGGCACGTCCAGCCAGGGCTGGGCATCATGCCTATGTGTAGAGGTTGTCAGACTGCGGTGCAACTTAATGTGTCCAAATATGATATATTGACGAAGCGTGTATCGGATATGGGACAGGCAGCTGCCGTTGGCAACGAGGACAAGTTCACGACTAGGGCACGACGGCTATCGCTCGCTCGCGGCCAGTATAGGCGCAGGCTCCCTTGTCACTTACGGTTGGACCGGAAGCAGGTAGTGCAGGTGGGTGTGGTGGTATCGCAGCTGATTCCACGATCTTAGGTCAGCAACGGAGTTAGAATTCTCCTCGATTTCAAAATGCACTAACGCAGGCCATACCCTTACATGCGCCCCAGATTACTCGGCACCTTCGGACTATTCTTAAAAAAATCTCGTGGGAGTATTAGGAGTGAGGCTCTTGTACACCGCATGCAGCGGGGACACAGTCCCCCCCCCTGCTTATCAAGCATAAGCGCTTATTCAGCCTTCCACTGCGTGCGACAGCAAGGATAATGAGTAGGGTTGCAGATTCTGTATATGAAGCTCCCTGCAATGAGTACCAGGGTCTGGACATGTACTGTACCAGTCGGTGCCATCCTTGGCGGAAGGATTCGCCACTGGGTCCGTGGTCTGGATGCCCTCCTGGCACCGCCATCTTGTGCATCCTCGGTTCAGCACAACCTTGGCTAATCTGAAGCTATGCCCATCCCCGGTATCAAGATAGAATCTGCAGTCGAGAGCCCTCCAAAAGGATTCAGGCGCACAAAATGGGTTCAGCTGAGGTTTCAGAATGGGGAACGTAAAAGCAGACAAGATGTCGTCTTTCGGGAGAGGAAGATACCATCACTCAGTCGTTACCGATAGCTGAACAGTTTTTTTCAAAATAAATACCAAAGCACAAAATGGGCGCTCTGAAGTCCTTCCTCTACGGCCTCACGCTCCTGCAGGTTATTGTGTCCGCCGTGCCCGTGAACCGAGAGATTGGCATCCCTCGCTACTTTCAGCGACAGCCGTACACACGGCACAACCTGACGGCTGCAACAGTCCAGTCGGAGTTGGGTTTGTTCGTCTCGAATGGCACGCTGATATTTGGACCTTCCAGCTCGTTGTGGGAGAACGCGACTGAAAGATGGAACACCTTCGTACGACCCCAAGTTCAGGTCGTGGTTCAGCCGGCAAGGGAGTCGGATGTTTCGAAGATTGTGAGTGATGGTGGGTGTTTGAGAACCTCAAAAACAGGCCTGCTAACAAGGACTGGCATAGGTCAAGTATTGTAATGATAACAGCATCGAGTTCTTAGCGAGGAATCGTGGCCATGGAGCAACGACCAGCCTGTCCGCCTTTGATGGGCTGGAGATCGAGTTCAGTCAACTACACACCATCACCATCAAGGAGGACGGCAAATCTGCTGTCTTTCAAGCTGGGACGTACGGTGGTCAAGTCATCCAAACGCTTTGGGACCAAGGCTACGTCACCAGTGAGATCCCTTCCTTGATGAAGAGAATTTAGTTGCTAATGCAGTCCAATTTCAGCCACGGGAGGCACTCCCTGTGTTGGCTTGATGGGAGTAGCCCTGGGCGGTGGCCACGGGCGCTATGAAGGTCTCTACGGCCTGATTTCAGACAACTTCATCCATTTGAACGTAGTCCTGGCCGATGGCGCAGAGGTCGGCGTGAACGCCACAAGCTACTCGGATCTTTTCTGGGCTATGGAGGGTGCTGGTCACAATTTCGGTATTGTCACCAGTGCCGAGAAGGAAATCTATCCTCGCGAAATCGACACCTGGCATTTCCACAACTACGTCTGGTCGCAGGATAAGCTGGAGACTGTGTTCGAGGAGATGAACAAATTCCACAAGAGCTACAACGGGACTACACCCCCTCTCATGGGTGTCAACTTCGGCTCCATCGTCATCGATCCATCCTACAGTCAAGCTGAGGTGAGTCGCTCGGCTTACATAATTTCAACCCCAATTCTGATACAGGTGTTAATGTGTAACAGGCGATCATTGCCTGGGGCTTCCACTACGCTGGCCCTGCGGAAGATGCCGAAGAGCTCCTGAAGCCCTTCAACGCTATCGAGGCCATGTCATCGACTCAGGGCGACATGTCGTACCCTGAGGTCGCTGGCGTCACTGGCGACGACTGCGTGTCGGGCGGGTACGCCATCTCGACCGTCATGACCCAGACGTACAACATCACGACCGAGCGCACCCTCTACAACCACTTTAATGAGAAGATCAAGCAGTATCCCGAGCTCGCCCCCACCGCCCTCCTTTGGCACGAGGGGTATGCAAACGCCGCCACCCAGGCTATCGATTCCGACTTCTCTGCTTATCCGCACCGTGACGAAAACCACCTAATGTGAGCCACCAATAATTTAAAATCTCCTTACTGCGATAAAGCTGGGCTAACATGCAATGACACCGCAGGCTCTTCACGACCACGGTACCCGAAGGCTCCGATCTGCAGGAGCCAGCCGAGGCGTGGGCCAAGGAAGTCTGGGACCTGTGGAACGGTGGGCAGCCAGAGCGCAAGCCCCAGACATACGTCAACTATGCGCTAAACCACCCGTATGAGACCCTCGAGGCCATCTACGGGTACGAGCCCTGGCGCCTGGAGCGCCTACGGGGACTCAAGGCCAAGTACGACCCGCAGAATCGATTCCGGTACTACGTGCCTATCCTGCCGCAGTAGATGATCGAGCCGAACTACCTAATGCATTTTGCAATAGAGTTGAAAAGAAAATTATTTTAATACAAGGATATTGAATAGACTTGAATAGACCACAATAATTAGCTCCGCAGTTACGTGTTTAGGCAAGACTCACTATATCATCCGTAAATAGTGAAGGACGAGATGATTTACTTATATATGGAGCGAAAACCTGAGACTTTATACAGTGTCAACGTAAAGCAGTCTTTTCTCCTGGACCTGCTAAGTGCCTAAAGTCTTGCAGAACCCATTCGTGCTTTATGTGCCCAGTTGTCCCGCGTTCTTGTCTTTCTTCCCTCAAGTGAAGCATCCTTCTCGAAATGGCGCAACAACTTCTTTGTACCCAGTTCACAGCCTCGGATCCTTGTGATCCACTCCGTCATATCCTTGATACAATGAGAAAGGTGATTCTGCCTTTTCGCAAGTGAGAGCTTTCTGTGTTGTTCGAGGTTAGGAACAATATAAACGGGAGCAGCTTGGCTACGGCGACCAGGACAATACTATGCCAGGGGGGATCGGAGCTCAGGACATATTCTACAGCAGTGATTAAAAATCCAAACGAGTTCGCCAAAAAGAACAAGGTTGGTTCAGAGCCTAATTGAATCTGAATAATGCCGACCAATTCATATCTGCAACTGCACAGCCTTCCTTCCACAAGCCTAATGGATATATTGCCCCAGTGGTCGAATTTGCCCTTGGTGCTGCTTCTAACTACAATTCCTTGGGACGGTGTGCGAGTGCGAGAACCAAGCCTTGAACCAAACGAGAATCCTACCATGGTCCCTAAAGATACATGCCTATAAACTTTGGTGCTATGCACCAATAGCTCAACACATCCAGCACCAGGCGCGCGCGTATGCTTTTCGTAACGTTGGATCTTAACCCATTTTTGTCAACGGCAAGACTCGAGTTCGAGATTGCAAAGCTGATGAAGTAATATGCCAAGCATACCGACGGCGAGAGTCCAAACAAGTACGCTTGAGGTATAGAACAACCACTTTTACAGAAAGTAAGATGCTTCATTGAGGTCATAATATAGTGTCTTGGCTCGTCTTTGGCGTGGAATCTTCCAAAACCTCCATTGTAGAGTATACAATAGTAAAAGTAATATCGAATATATGTCGCAGATGGGCTGTTGCTGACTGCACACAGATTTGACCTTGATTTAAACGGCTGGCCCCGGCTTCCGGCCGCAAAATGAGGCAAACGTAGGATGATAAATGCTACCTATCTGCATTGGCAATTGTAGAGAAGGTGGGGTAGGCACCCGGTGCTTACTACGTATAAAAACCTCAAAGCTCCTACTTTGTGCCCAGTTTGACTTATTCTTTAACCTCCCTTGTTTGTTTCTAATGGTGTCGCGCCAACAATTCACAGTCGTCAAGTTCGTGGAGCCTTCATCTACCGCATAAGCCATGTCGTCTAAGCTTAAATCCGAGGCTGCTCGAGAGGCCTCAGTAATTGGCATGTTGCGACGGCAATTCACAAAACCTAAACCATTACCAGCCAATACCAATCTCAAGGGCCAAACCGCTATTGTCACCGGCAGCAATGGTGGGCTGGGCCTCGAGGCATGTCGGCAACTCCTGAAGCTCGGGCTTTCACATCTAATCCTGGGCGTACGTTCGCAGGCGAAAGGTGACGCAGTAGCGAGCCAATTTCGCCAAGAATTCCCCAATTCAGAGACGTCTGTCTGGATCATCGATCATCAGTCTTACGATTCGGTCCGCAAGTTCGCGGAGCAATCTGCGACTCTGCCGCGCCTCGATATTGTGATCTTGAATGCTGCAGTGGTGACCACCACGTACACAACCGTCCCGACCACAGGTCACGAGAGTATCATCCAGGTCAACTATCTATCGACGGCCCTATTGGCGATATTGCTACTGCCCATTCTCAAGTCCAAGAAGATCAACGGTGCTCCCAGACCGCCCGTGCTCAGCATTGTGGGTTCCGACACGATGTACCAGCCGGAGTTCTGTCCCAAGTTGAAAGGTCCAGTGCTTCCACAATACGATAACGCAGAGAACTTCCGCTTCTTTCCCTGGTATGGAGGATCGAAGCTATTCCTCGCGTTTTTCGTGAGTCGGCTTGTCGAATACGTCGATGCAAGTGACGTCATTATAAACGTGCCTAATCCTGGTGCGACCAGATATACAGGCCTTGATCGTAACGCCTCGGCGCTCTTCAGGATGGCCATGAATACGGTTAAATTCGTCCTGGGGAGGTCTTTGGAAAGTGGTGCTTCCATATACCTCGAAGCAACCGTGGCTCAAGGCGAAGAGAGTCACGGCAGCTTCATCAGTGAATGGGCAATCAGACCGTAAGTGATAGCTCAAGTCATGGGGTCGTGACTTGCTGACAAGAGCAGATATCCAGCTGTTTGGTATACGACCGAAGGCCAAGAGCTCGCAGCGAGATTGTGGGAGGAAACCATGGAGGAGTTGAAATTCGTGGGTGCATCTAAGATCGTGGAGGACATGAAGAGGTCTTGATTATCTGGCCTCACACACACACACACACACAGAGAGAGAGAGAGAGCGTGATCAACTGCCGAAGAATACTGGTTCCTCCGTGTCGGACGGAATATGTTCAACTACTTGAAGTATTCATCTCCCATTGAGCAACAAAAGATCCCAAACATACATATAGATACTCGCCCTCCATGTAGGGTGCCTGAGTTTGGGAAGGTTAGAGAAAGTAGACTGCCAAAGTTTGCCAGACCAATGGATCGTTCCGGAAGTGTCTCCCAACAGGTGTTTTCCTTTGTGTCACAGCTTAATAGGAGCTTCAGCTGTCTTGTCATATCTAATCTGGTTGCTGAATATTGATGCACGACAATCAAGGCTCCGGACACTTAGCCCGCATGTACCATGCCGTGTAAGATTATGGTAGAGCCCTGGCGCTTAAATGCACATGTACCTAGGTAGATATGTACTCGGTAGCCCCACTTGTCATGGTTTTGTGCTCAAGTCTTATATGCATACGGCCTCGTGAAGCTATCTAGGTAGCCTGCATAGCCTGCATCTTATGTCGCTCTCGCACTCTACCCAGGCACGCTAATGTAGGTGAGGTCAGAAAACACTTCTGGGGAAAGTTCATACATGGATGCCGATTGGCTTCATGTACGAGCGATGGGAAAGTCAGGCTAAGGCAACCTCAAATGCATTTGTGAAATATTGATTTATAATCTTCCAGCGTGGGGCACGGAAGAATTTCCCTATTTCCCGTCGCCCTCACACACACCCTAAGTATCAAATAAATAAACAGACATTCTCATTAGTATATCATCACATTTGACCAAATATCGCCTGTTCCATATCTGTATAACCCAGCTCCCTACTAGAATCGTGACTGTTCTTCAATTCGCAATTCATTCAACATGGCTTCATACGTCATCACAGGTGCCTCGAGGGGGTTAGGAGTAAGTTGAATCAACGATCCTGCCCAATTTTTCTAATCGCCTGCACCAGTTCGAGCAAATCCGTCAGCTTTCCACCGATCCCAATAATTTGATCGTTGGACTTGCGCGAGACAAGGATGCAACTATCAAGAAGGTGAAGGAGGAGCTAGGAGAGAGGCCCAATGTCCACATTCTGCATGGCGACTTGGAGGACACTGCCAGTTTGAAGGCAAGTCCCGGTCGCGCATCAGCGGCGTTTTCTGATATTAACATTCACTGCCAGCAAGCTGCCGCTGACAGCGTTCCTATCCTCGGCGGGAAACTAGATTACCTCATCGCCAATGCCGGCGTTGCGTCCAAGTTGGACTCATTCAGTAACCTTGGCGAGCAGTATGTTTTGCGCCCAGCTGTCTGGACGACTTTGCGGAACTAATATAACGTTTCACACAGGGGAGAGGACCCCGAAACTCTCGAGAGAGAGTACCTCTACCTCCACAAGGTTAACGTCATCGGCAACATCAATCTCATCAACTTTTTCATGCCCCAAGTGTTAGCAGGAAAGGAGAAGAAGGTCATCGCCATTTCTAGCGGTCTGTCGGATTTCGATTTAGTGAGAAAGATGGAATTTGACACGGCTCCGCTCTACGCCATCTCCAAGGCAGCGCTTAACATGGTCGTGGTCAAGTTCCAAAACCAGTACAAGGACGACGGCGTCCTTTGTTTAGCCATTTGCCCGGGCATGGTTGAGGTTGGCCAATACTCAGACGGTACGCACCCCTCTCGTTTTCCTAGTCCGAGACTGATTAACCCCTGTCTGTAGTAAACCCTGAGCAGCTGCAGAAAGTTCAGAAGATGGTTGGCAAGTTCCTGGAGCACTATCCCCACTTCGCCGGTGCGGCCACCCCCGCCCAAGCTGTCAAAGATGTGATTTCAGTCTATCACAAGGCAGACCTCAAGAACTATGCAGGTGACTTTGTGTCTCACAATGGAAACAAGGAGTGGCTTTGAGTAACACATGACTCGCACTTCACTGCGCCGGTTCTTAGTTAGACGGAGATTTTATTGAGAAAATTCTACCGTATTGCGTTGTAAAGTTGAGTGTGCCTGAGTGCAGACACTCTATCCTAATCCTAACTTGGGCAAAGACAAGCTTCGAAGTCCTATGGTGTGTATTTACCAGAAATGCGAGGAAGAATAACAGTAATAGAAGCCACCTCGAAGGACGTGATTGCTAGCATATCTACAGTTCTATCTTCCGTTTGGAAATTTGCATCCGAGTACTCTTGCAAGGGCGCTATTGAGCAAGTTTGTCTAGACCGAGGAATTGGCAAACTCGGGTCGGATCGAAAGCGTTCCAGGATTAAGTAATTCGTGTTCATCTGATCCCGAATACACCGATGGTTACCGCATGGTATGAAATTTCGCGCCGGGTAAGAGTCAAATGAAGAAGGCCTGAGGAATTCATCTAGGCTGTGTCGTAGAAGCTGACTCGACTACGGGTCGGAACGGTACCCGCCAGATCTAGAGTTAGTCCTAGCTGATAGTCCGGGTGATTCGATTTCAGACAGCAGAAGTCATCCTGTATAATAAGCAACCTGCAGTCCCGATGTCCAATCACTAACAGTCCGAAGTCGCCCGGAGTATCTTTGTAGGAGGATCTACGCGACCCCTGGGGTTAGGTCGTAGCGTCAGCGAATATTTTCTTGGCGACCGATGCTATATGGCCTTTGCATATTTAGTTTTAATCAAGTCCGCAGCTAATGATTGGAGCGAGTATGCATGCATTGACTAGGGCTTACATACCGATACTAACACGCGACTGGCATTCACCATCGCACTATGCTAGTTTGCTGACTAAAGAAGGTACTGATACTGGGTGTATCTCATATTTAGGCGATCCATTATAACCTCTGGCTTTCCAACTTATGGCCCCAACACCTATGCTGCAGTCTCAAATAGAGATAATCCCAGACTTAAAGAATGGATCTCGAATACATATATGATTTGCGTGATTCGTTGCCTGAATCAGTGACGCTACGGTTGGTCACTACAGTTGTTTCTGGAGCAGTATGTTAGCTATCGATTTCAAAGCGTCTTGGCTGCTTACAAGACTCGCAGATTTCATTTTATGCAGCATTGCGA
Source organism: Pseudomassariella vexata (assembly GCF_002105095.1). Lineage (NCBI taxonomy): Eukaryota > Fungi > Ascomycota > Sordariomycetes > Amphisphaeriales > Pseudomassariaceae > Pseudomassariella > Pseudomassariella vexata. The sequence continues at coordinate 681,356 of NW_024467956.1, read as the reverse complement.
GTAGTTTATCTGTTATATTTTCACCCGCTTGCGAAGTTCCCCGGGCCGCGGCTTGCTGCTGTCTCCAATTCGTGGTATAGCTATCAATGGTAAATTGTTCTCACAGCCTAATATGACGCTACCTACTGACGTATGAAATACCAGGCTCTCCGGAAGATATCCATGGGCCCTTGAGAAAGCACTTCAGAAGTATGGCGACATAGTGCGCGTCGCGCCTAATGAGCTTGCTTTTATAACTCCAAAAGCATTCACGGGTGAGTGATAATACAAGACCGTTGGCAAGATACCTTATTGAAGATCAACCAGATATCTTCACTCCACATCACAGATACCTGGAGGACTTCAGAAAGTCAGACTTCCATAATCGTGGCGATGATGTCGCGGGCTTTGGGTTTGAGGAAGATCCAGTCAAACATCAGAAGATGGCCAAGAAAATATCGCCAGCTTTCAGCATGCGATCGACATCGGCAATGTTTCCACTGGTAGACTCCCACATTGACTTTTTCATCCAAAGGATGAAGGAAGTAGGCCGAGATGCTGCGGGAGTCGGACTGTTTGACTGGACCAACTGGTTTTGCATGGATTTGGCTGGAGAGCTAGCGTGGGGAGAGAAGATGGACCAAATGAAAAACAGTAAGCTCTTCTTCCATGCAAACTGCTTTATGTACAAATCTGGCATTGACAATCCGTTATAGTGAGAAACTCGATATTTCTTGATGTTCTCCTGGGGTTTAATGCCTTCTCCACTGTCATAATGGTCTTCAAACGATTCCCACTGCTCAGGCCGCTTCAGTTCCTTTTCGTTCCTCTTGGCAAACTGAGCGCTCTCTCCACCATGAATGCTGTAACGCAGAAATCTGTGAAGGCGCGTATTGAGCGGAGAGGTAATACAGAGCATCCCGACTACTTCAACTACGTCCTGTCCGAGAAGGACCCGGCGCCCAAGAACCAGCGTGAGCTCACGCACATTAGCTCGATCTCATTCCAGTTGACCTTGGCCAACTACTCTCCAGTTTCGGACTGGTTCTATAGCACATTCCTTTTTCTGCTTGAAAATCCAGAATGCTACCGAACATTGACAGAGGAAATCAGAGGCAGCTTCAACAACTACGACGATATCAAGCCGTTTGCCTTGAACGAGCTTCCTTACCTGTATGCCGTTCTCGAGGAGTCGTTGCGTTGTCTTCAAAGCAACGGCACGGGGCTTCCGCGTATAAGTCCTGGGGCCCTTGTCGACGGGCATTATATTCCAAAGGGAGTAAGTGTATTTATCTTCACACGAACGATCAATTATTTCGTAAACTGTGTATCAGCTCAGGGCTTGCACTAAAGTTGTTACTACAGACACACGTCCAATACAGCATCTTCGGCTTTTCCCGGAGCCCGCGCTACTTCCATGAGCCCCTAAAGTTCCGCCCGCAACGATGGCTGCAGGCGGATCACCCCCTGTATGATCCTGCCTTTGCGAACGATCACCTAAAAGCCCTAATGCCTTTCAGCGCAGGGCCAAGGCAGTGCATGGGGAAAGAAATAGCATGGGTAGAAGCGAAGCTGTTTTTCGCTAAAGTGCTGTGGATATTCGACGTCAGCAAGGTGTCAGGACAAAAATTCGACTTGGAAAGCACCTTGCTTCAATATGGCTTCTTGGTCAAGCCCGATATGAAAATCAGGTTCACATCAGTAGAGAGGAATGAGGCACACTGAGAGACCACGGCGTGTATTACTCTGGTCCTTGAATCGGAACATCCGGCCTTGGTAGGTAGACATCGAGTCAGAAAAGACTAGAACATAAGAGGTTGTCTTGAAACTTAGCGGGTTGTCAGTTAAATAGACATTATTTTTCCAGCTAGGGTGGATTATCACCGAATACGGAGGATCCGAAACCCATTCACGGGCACCCGGGATCGACCGGGCGCTCGCCCGATTTGCAACACCGAAGACTTTTCCTCTTTTCTGTACCGACGGAGTACTTTACCCTTTCAGCAAGCTTGACAGGGAACGCCGTCGACAGGCCATTCATCTCGGACCACGGAGGGTATGTGGACCTTCCATCGTCAAAATAGTTCTTGACCTAGCCCAACTTCACAACGGGGTGAACCAGATTGATGTACGGGTCTTCGGACGCCTGCAAGGCCTTGAACTTAGGGTCACAGTTGATCTTGTTGAAATCTGCGAAGTTGCCAAAATAGAACTCGATGGCGATATCATGGTCCTGTAGTTGGAGTACACCTGGTGTCAGTGTCTGTTTGTGTGCTTTGGCTAAACGCATGGGTCGAAAGGTGGGCAACCCCGCGAATAGTGTTGGACCGACAAGGCTACTACACCAAGCCTAGCAGTCTTGGAAGGACATATGGCCACGCACCGTACGTTATGGGCCAATATGACCACCACCCATCGAACCACACAAGTCCTGCCTGTGGGACAGGAATCAGTCATTCCTGTCTATATAAGGCCCTTATGGCCGCCGTTCACTTCGTTCAGGACTCTCCAGAGATCATGACACTTTCAATATAAGACCATTTGCCCACAATCCAACAAATAGCAGATCTTGATGATGCAGGCAAGAGGCATGGAAAGAAAAGACAGCAAAAGCCTGACATCAATAGTCCAGCCGCGGTTATTTTGACGGTTCATTTCATCCAGAGTTGAGCGGTAGCCGGCCGGGGTGTCTCCCTTGTAGACGCATGTTAACCACAACTTGAATTTGACCTCAAGAGTTCCTTGCAGGTCGTCAAGCCGAGCCCCTATGTGATTGGCCAACTGACTTGCTGATATAACTCAATGCCATTCTTGGCATGCAGGACCGCGACTTTGTCGAGGTACTCTCCAGCAAACTTCTCTCTGCCTTTGCTGTTGCTGTTCTGGTTGCGGTAGATCTGGAGGGTGAGGTGCAGAAGGCGATCCCGGCGAAGGCATGGCCACTGAAATGATGGGTATGAGGCAGTAGAGGGTAGCTGGCTAAAGTAAAAATACCTTGGGTACAAGAATTGAATAGCGAGATCAAGCAGAATTAGACAGCCTGAAGTAATTCCAGTTTGGGATGGTGAGCCAGTCTTATGGCAACGGCTTGGACAGGGCAGTTTTCTAACCTCTTTCTTGCTCAATTATATTCAATACATTAGAAAGTCAAAGAAGAATTCCAGGAGCAACACCCAGAAAGTTAAACTAGGTGCTGAAACCCCAACCAAGTGACGTTGTCCAGATTATTTGTTTGATAAATGCAGATGACAGGGAACAACCGCTGCAGTAGACCTGCAAGTTGTCTTGCCAATACCAAGTTGGATCTTCTCGATCTGGCTCATATCAGCCGATATGCAGTTAGTCTGCGCCTCGGTGATCAAGCAAACACGGGAGGCACAATATGTAAAAGCGAAGCCCAGCCCGTCTTGAGTCCACAAACCATATATATTGCCGAAGGCAAGGGAAAACCCGGCCGAGGTATATGTATAGCTTTAGGGGAGATATGCAGAAGCTACCGCGGTAAAGCGCACTGTCAGACTGATTGCCCACGAATAAAGGAACCAAAAGCGTTTTGTAGGAGAATCTTTAAGTACCGACCTTGAGCCACAGCGCGCCCTCCCCGTAGTCCCTAGAGTTGTCTCAGCGTTCCTATAGCTTTCCTCATCGTTAGAAGCAAGGTCGTCTCCATTATCGTCGTCGCCAAAGTCATCATAGTTATGGACATATTCTTTCTCTTCTAGGTAAGCGTGATTGCCTTCTACTATTTCTTTATTGTCTTTGTTTTTGTAACCAGAGCTTTTACCATTTCGGTCGACCCCATCAGTACTCGTAACATCTTTATCATCACAGCTAGCGCTGTCAATATCGCCAACGTCGTTCCCAATCCTTTCAACGTCGTTGCCATCTTCCATGGTAGGCTCAGCATCGCCATCATCGTCTTCTTTGCTTGCAACCATGTATTCTCCGTACAAATACTCTTGAATATCATGCTCATCCTTCTTATCCTCTCTAGCATCTTCATAGTCACAACTATCGCTACCCATCTAGTCATGTTCGTCGACTTCCATGAGCTGCTCCCTTCGTTTCCACTGCCAAGGCTTCCTTCGTCTACAACCACTCCACCATTGTAATCAGGATGTCGACGCTCGATGAGACTCGGGGACTTGATGTCATCTTCGTGTTTTTTGGGGTCATTCATATTGACGGGTTCGTGAACGACTTTGTGATGGGTAGGTTTGTGATGGGCTCTTGGATGCTTATGATTTGATTCTGTCTTTGCAAATCTTGGCTTTGAGTTGGATGGTATCGGCTTTGTGGTGGTATTTTTCATCAGAGTTGGAGGTATTTGCGCCGCGAGGCGCGACGTCACGCCTTGGCTGCCAGGAGTCATCTTTAGTACCTGTTGGAGTCCCAGATTTTGTGGTGGAGAGCTAGGCGCTGGGGTGCGACTCGCCAGCCCATGTACGGGTTCTCTACAATGGCGAACTGGGATAGACCTTATTGTTTGCCTGCTACGATCGTGACAACTCTGGGGTGGTTTAGAATTGCGTCGTGCGTCTGGGGAAACTTCGAGAGACAAATTTGTCAATGGTATCTTGCCTTTTTTGTCATGGATATTACGCCCAAGATGAGAGCTGGAACCTGACAGTGATAATGGCAGCCTACTTCGAGACTGAGGGGGCTCTGGCCGTCTCAGCGGTAGGCTCGCTCTTTCGCCAGAGGGTCGACTTGTAACGGGGTGAATCTGATCATATTGAGCCCTTGGTGCTGGGAGTTTCCCACTATTATCTCGAACCTTTGATAGCGTGGTTGCTATGGGCCTCTTTAGAGTCGGGGGGTCATCGCTGTCTCGGATTTTAGATCTCGGCCTTTCTCGTTGCTGCCCCTGGGTCCGTCCTTTTCGATCATTTAGTGGTGTCGAGCGCTGTGTCATTTCTTTCAATTTGGTTGAAGCTCCATCCTCTCTTGTGTTTTTCATAACTCGCCCTCCTCTGGACTGCTGATTCATGCCTATTGAGAGGGAAGGCTGCTGGTTATTCTCCCTCAGGGGCTGTACTTCGGAGCCTGCCCTCCAGATTGAACGCCGGGTTTTCAAAACTGATTCCGCAGAATTTTCATGTACCTGCTGAGATGACTGTCTTCGCTGAAAGACACCGAACTGGGTGTGCTGTTCATGGCTGCCGATCACTCGTGGGCCTGGCGATACCGTGGCAATCCCCGCAAGTCGACGTTTGGTGTCAGATGCTGCTTTTTTAGTTGCAGCGTCTGAAATAGGTCTTTGTTTGGTTTCTCCTTCCTGACGCCCTTCAGGTCGTGATCTTGGGCCCTTTGCCTTGGAGGTTAGTCGGTCGGCGATTGAGGCGACTAAAGGCCGCCGAAGAGAACCAGATGTCGACCCCTTGGGGTTTTCCTCACGCCCACCCATCTCCTCTCCTGTTTTTCTTTGCTGTGAAGTTCGTACCACATTCGGATATTGCAACTGGGTGGGCGTGCTACTCACGTGGCATTGTGTTTTCGTCCATGGAAAAGTGGCAATGGATTAAGCCTGTGGGCCCATAAAGTCGGTGTATGTAATAAGTGGAGAGAGTGGTCGTCACTTGCATCATATATGAGTAGATATGGCAACCTCAGTCCTGTTACGTTGCTTCAAAGCAAGCTCAGAGTTCTGAACTAGTACCACTTGGATTTCAAGCTCATTTTATATGTTGAAATGTACTGACGCGATTATGGTGTGGGTCCTGATCGATCATCTTCCTATTCCGCCACAACCTGCAGGGTGTACGTATTCAATCTTGAGAACAGTTTGGAGATCTCTTCCACCTGTGGCAATCCGAGTTGTCCAACTCAAATATCGCACTTGCCTCAGATGTGGGACGCACAAAATAATCTGATATGCTCCAGAGTCGCTTAATATGACGAAAGTACAATTTCACGGACAGGGCACCATAATTGAGTTGGGCTGGGACTGGTCCCTGCATTGTGAGGGTGCAATTTCGTCAGTTAGAGTTTTTGTTGGATTGTGGGCAACTGGTCTTGTATTGAAAGTGGCATGATCTCTGGAGAGTCCTGAACGAAGTGGACAGCAGCCATAAGGGCCTTATGTAGACAGGAATGAATGATGCCTGTACCACAGGCAGGGCTTGTGCGGTTCGATGGGTGGTCATATTGGCCCGTAACGTACGGTGCGTGGCCGTATGTCCTTCCAAGCTGCAAATATTGCAGTGCCAAAAGCTGATGAACTCTACGGCAGGGAATCGAGAATGACTTGCCATTTATGGGTCGCGTGTATTGTCCTTATTTTTCAATGGCTCGCAATCGATGCCTTTACTCGATGTTTAACTGGCAGTACTTATGTTACGTACAAACTGGAACCACTTCAAAGATTGACCGGTCAGTTCCTTGATTCAAAATCCAATGTACCATTTGCTGTGCGCAAGTACATAGAGCACGATATAACCCCGACGGTTACCTGGTCGTCTATCCATTTTGGGGCCGGTGCAGTTCCTCGCTTGGAAGTAAGTTTAACAAGATAGCGCTCCTTGGTAAGATGACGTAGGATTGGCTCAGGTGCTTCATGGGAGAACAATGATAGAACCTCGTGTTGCCCGTCTACTATCGAAGTGGGTCAGACAATCAGTTCTCTATAATATATGGCTTGTCTTGTTGATAATAATGTGAGAGCGACTAGGCGTGAACTCATTTAGATCAACTAGTTCTTCATCATACTGAGCTTTCTGAGAAAATCTGGATTGCATGGCACTTACGTACTACAGTACCTAAATCAAGCGTCTTACGTATAGCACTACAGTCGGAAGGAGCAGCCCAAAACACTCTAGGTCTCACCTTGAGGTGGTCACTCGATAAATTGTGGCCCGTCATATGTGATACACTGGTTGCCTCCAAATGTTCTCTTTTTCCTCAGGGGTGCGTGCCCAATTCAAAAGGACAGCGGTCACAGCCTTAGGGACCCCCGAACCCTTCGCAACCCTCCATATAATGTCATCCTAAACAAGGCATATTTTGTCTTTAAGCCCTGAAGTTGCGCGAGGCATCATATCGACTTTTGACGCCGAGTATCCTCAAACTCTCCGCCTCTTGAGAAATGGATGCACGGCACCAAGGACGTAGGGCCCGCTGTCGAAATGCCTACATAGTTTTCTGATTCGTCGATCTTCGGCGAGAGCGACGCCACACTACCAGTCTGCAAGCATGCACCATGGCCTTACGTGGCAGAACGCTTGCAGCGCGTTGCTGACGCGAAGAAAAGGCAACAGACGACAACTGAAATGCCCCACTACCAGCATGCAATTCTGGGGGGTCACGGCAGGGGAGGTGGCTTCAAAGTAGTTCCATGTCCACCAATTCTCATCGAATTACAAGCCTGCTTGATATGAATTTCTACCTGACCTGATCCTTTACCCTGAGCCCATTGGATCATCATCACCAGCGTATTTCCACTGCCACAGCCACTCCTTACTCAAGAAATTCCTGGTAAGGAACTGGTAAGGAAACAAGCCAGCATGCAACTCAGCCACTCTGGGATCTCGCAGCCCCCAATTTCTGGCCTCCAACCGGAGACCTCACTGCAGTTGAGCATTGAATGAAATCTGCGCTGTCCCGATTGAGACATACAAAGGGCGCGGATAATTCCCGATATCCTTCTGAAATGAGAGCCGAAATCTCCGGATAATCAGGCAGCCATTCAGCTCGCGCATCCAAGTCGCCACCGCAACAGAAGCTGAGACAAGTCAACGTTAACATCAAGCTGAAAGGCGCGGCTGACATTGGCCCCACGACGGAGGTTTCTGATCTCCAGCTAAAGTCACCAACTAAGATGGCCCCGCGGCCTAAGCCTAATCGCCACATTTCATTACCATCTCTAGACGTTCCCCGAAGCCGTAGCGTGAGTGACCGCAGCGACCGAAGCGATGGAACTAGCAGTCAGCAAAGTGGCGAGCCGAGTACCCAGCCGGCTTGGAAGCGTGCTAGCAAACCCAAAGTCCGCACTGGTAAGTCTACAATTCTTCATCCAATCTTACACATATTCATAGCGATTGACATTCTGTAGGTTGTATTAGGTAAGTCGGATGCCCCCTAAAACCTGCAGTGTTGATCCCTGGGCCGTGACTGATGAATACCACCGCCAGCTGCAAGAAACGTCACGTAAAATGTGATGAGCGCAAACCACATTGTCTCAAATGTGACAACATGAACATAGATTGCGAAGGATATGTGCAGCCAAAACCCTCCAAGGCTGTGTCAAGGGCCGAGAGGCTGTTGCTTCCCAAGGCGGGGCCTGCTCCTTTACTCGCGAAATCTACTGTCAATTCTGAATTCCAGCCAGCTGGCGTCCAACCCCCCCTTCTGTTATCTCCTGGGCTCGGTTTTGAGATTGGTGACGATGATGGCTGGTACTTCACTTTATTCCGAGACCAAGTGGTCTACGATCTATCCCCGTGTCGCGGGCAAAATTTCTGAGTACGTTCCTCGCTTCGGGATAGTATGACGGTGAGATCTATTCGGCATTCCATCCTAAGTATTGGAGCGTACGCAAGAGCTCTCATCGACCTCACGAATGATTACCCCTGGATTACTTCCGCAGATCGTCCATGGTGGCCCGCCTCAGTCGTTAATCGGCATCATCAGGCTGCATTGAGTCACCATTCCAAAGCGTTGTCCTACCTTCGTCAGGACATCGAGGTCAATGGCGTCGATAGTCGTACCACCATGGCAGTAACATTACTATTCATCGTCTTCGAGAACACGCAGGGAACTACCATGCAGCTGGCCGTCTCATACGCTCGGGGATCAAGGTACTGAACAATATCGGTCGGGCTCGCGCGAGAAATATCCGTTGGGAGATGACTCGCCAATCTTTGGATCCACCTGATGAGATTGCTGAAATGGCCCATATATGTTCCTTCAACACGCCATTAGCTCCGCAAACATCCCTTTTCCTCACTGCAAGTCTGCCTACCATCTACTCTTGGACGAAGACGATCTACCAACCGACGAAGAGAATGTACCCAACGAGTATACAATTCAAGCCACCACTCCCCATTCCTTCCAGCATGCCCATGCGATATTGGAGACGATCCTACCGTCGCTCGGCAAATTCTACGCTAAAGCCGTCTGGCATAACTTGCACTCGAGCTACGAGTTCGACGAGGACGACATGACCCGGGAACAAGCCCTGCACCTAGCCAAGGTACGAGGCTTCGGAAATCTTGTCATCGCTCTGAAAGCAGCAGAAACGGACGGGGCACAACTGCAAGGCCTGTCTTTCATGACGATGCATCACCAGGTCGCTACAATCTTCCTCTCGAGTTGCCTCGACCGGACCGAAACCACATACGACCACTTCACGTCGCAGTTCGAGGAAATCGTATCCGAAGCCAGACAGTATTTCCGACTCCCCGCTATGGGCAACAAGTCGGGTTTCACCAATGAAAACGGACTGCTGCCGCTCTTGTCATTCGTCGTAGCCAAGTGTCGAGTGCGGCGGACGCGTCTCGCGGCGCTGGATATGATCCGACGGTCGACATGGCGTGAAGGACCGTGGGACGGGACCAGCCTTTCGAACGCTATGGATGGGCTTATGAAGCTTGAGGGCCAGATGCCTTTTGAGGATCAGAGCGGGTATGTTGATGACTTCTTCGATTGCGTACCGCCTCCTGAGTCACGATATACGTGGACGAATATTTTCTGGGACTTTGAGAGGCGCCAGATGACTATGGAATACACCAAGATTCTGCCTAATGATCAGGGTGAGTTTGAGAAGGTTAAGTGCGTGATGAGCAGGTAAGATATGTTTGGAAAAAGTGAAAGATGACAGGGGCGGGCATGTTGATGGCTTCTTCAATTACGAACCGCCTCCTGAGTCGAGATACGAATGTTTTCTGGGACTTTGGGAGGCGCCAGCGACAGAGGGAATAAAAAATATGGCAATGAACTTGTCTGTATAGCATAAAAGCGCCTGAAGTGTGCAGGGCTACAGATTTTGTACTTATTTACTGAGAACTGTTCAATAGTGGGACTGACAGGACTCAACCTAACAGGAAAACGTAACCAATTACAGGCGGTCAACGCTGTGGTGATGCTCTTTTGCGTTAACACCGTATATGGACGTGGAGCGCCGGGGATGAAGGCCCAGCGTTAGTTTCAACTATACCCAAGGATCGAAGCAATCTAGGCAACATGTTTAAATGTAGAACTCTAACAATATACGATAATAATTTTCTAGCTGCTTATACTTGATTCATTTCTTCGGGGTTTAGAGGTTAGTAGTGTAGCTATCTATTAGTAGTACGTTGCCTGTGGTTTGTTTATCTCGATCAGAAGCGGCTATCACTATATTTTCCCACGTACTATACTTAGGTCGTCTTATCCTTCAACGAGAAATCTGTCACATATCTGGCCGTCTTAGGCCTTCGCGCCTATATACGTAACGGATACTATAGGCCTACGAAAGCGCCGCTAAGAAGGCCTAAGAGCTCATACATTTATTCGTGGACTCTCAAAGGCCGAGATAGGGCCGTTTGTAAGGACTTTCGGGCCCTTATCTGAAAGGCGGGCTATGCTATCTCGTTATATTCCACCGAGATCGCTGAATTACGTGTGGAAAAGAAGTAATTATCGACAGAGTTAGACAGATTCGCCACAAAAGTGTAGACCTGACTCTTGTAATATCTATCATAAATTCACAGCTATCCGTAGTACGTAAGATAAGCGGGGGAAACGAGTGCGGTCTATGCTGTGTGATAAGTAGTTGCAAATTGATGCTTTTATTGAATTCAAGCCACCCCCGAAAAAAGGGGTTTGGAAAATGTATTTAACACTGAAGAACCTGAAAAGTGAGACCTGAGATACTTTAGTGCCCTTGTGCGGCTTGAAACCCCCCACATGTATGTCCCTTCTTCACCTGCATATGACATATACTATATAATTTGATGATGAATGTTTTTGGCTTTACTTTGGTGTTCGGTATTGCAAATGGAATCAAGGACGGTTAGGTTCATACGTCTTAAGGATGTGGATCTGGAAATCCGGAGCCATGTCGAGAGTCCCGTCTTCCTAAGGATAAGGACTCTCCACAGATAGCTAACCTTCCTACTAGCGAATTGAGGCACTATTAAATGAAGCTCCCTATAAGTAGGATTATAGCGGAAGCTATATGATGCGTGTGCATATGGGGGTAAAATGTGTGTATTAGGATAGCTTGGTTAGCTAGCTAGTTCGCGGGCCGAAGGCTCTTTGGGGCTGGCTGGCGCCCTTACAGCCCTGTTTTATCTTATCGACTTGAAAGTTACGGAAAGCCGGCCTGGTTCAGCTTCAATCTGAAGGTTTGAACCGTCCGCTAACAAACGTCTCTCAATCTGAAACCCGTCACTACGCACATAACATCCTGCACGACCGATTTTCCTCACCAACACCTGCAAGGTCGTAGATGGGGGTATCCGAAAGACTTCTTGTACTACCCTTATGCTAACGTCATACTTGATTCAACACATTCTCTAACATTGGTCCACTACACACCATAACTTTACACGCAATCACAGCCCTCTGTTATAATTGTTCCCTGGATTTACTCAGTAGACCCTCACTGTAAGTGCAGCAGATCGACTTATCCAACATGGAAAAGGCTCCGGCTATTTTTTGACATTACAATGATAACCCCGGATATTATTTATATTCATCCCACCTAATTAGAACAAAGTCGGGATCCGAAATTGTTTTCTGACTTGAATAGCAGAACTCTGCTCCCTTTTCATTTGACATTCGCAGACCTTCCCTCGATCGGTTTCCGCCCATAAACCACATACCTGTCCATCATATCAGTGCTGTGTGACACAAGCGCCATGAATAGTGAGTAGTATAGACTGACCAAGGTGTGTACGAGTGCACACTTGTGTCTGCTATGCTGCTTCCAACGCCATCTAGGAAGGAATCTATCTCAGATTCTGTCATGCCCAGCGCCTTCATGAATTTACAGGTACTTCGCGTGGCTTCCGTGAGGTTGTGCTGCGAGTACATGTCGATTTGCTTGTCTTTAGGATCAAGTGGCCATGGGTTCAACCTAGAAAGATGTGACCTGTTAGTCCGCCGCTCCGTTGCCTCTAGTTGAGGTTGATCAGCATGTCTTGGACTCGGCCCCACAATATGGGTTGGAATTAGGTGAGGGCTGTAACGCACGGGGCAAGGATCTGTCTCTCAACTACATCAACAAAGCCTGCTTCGATGATCCAGCCTTTATATCGACGGGCAAGATCGATTTCTCGGCCGAGGCTTAGAGCGCCCTTGACGCAGCGCCGCAAGACTCACGGTGGCTTTGTGCATTGTTCTGGATGGCCAGCTCGCTGGCTTCATCTGCGGCGATCTGCTCAAAGCAGAACTCCTAATGCCTAATGTCGGTATGAACCGTCTCTACCTACGGAGTTTCCGGAGTTGGACGTACCTGATATTCGATCAATCCATCAGGTTGGAGGTGATCAAATATTTTCTTCACCATTCCTTTCGGGTCGTCAAAACAAGTATTCCTAGAAGCAATTGTTTTAGCCTCAAGGCGTGTAACGAAGCAAAAGAGAGCTGCCCACTCACATAAGGCGCAGGTGAATATAGTCGAAAGAATAGTCGAAAATCCAGTTCTCTTCGGCATCTGCGCGAAAGAATTCACAGTTCGGTGGGATATCCTGGGCCCGGATGAGACTCAGATCGGTGCCTACGACGTTCGATGTTGGGTTCTTGTCTGCAAACTCAATCGCCCAGATACCAGTTCCGGTGCCAATATCCAAGACATTGGCAGGTTCTGAGATGGGCGCCCAGCTGAGATCACCGTTCATCATCAGCAGCATAAGGTAGTGTTGGAAGTGTGCATAATTAGCATCGAATGGTCGTGATGAATGATCATTTTCGTACCTAGTCGATCTTGCTCGGGCTTGAGGGATCGGTAAGCTCGGATGTGGAATTTGATGCTTGACAGCTTACCCCATCATTCGGCAAATGATATTCTGTATGACAGTGAGTTTGACTGCAGGTTTGAGATACGACTATGTGCTTACTTCCGACTCTATATCCATTGAATGTCCTCCCATCCTCCTCAATTGACGTTGGGTCTGCATGTGTCTCGCCCCTCTACGTGTTAGTCAGGAGACCAGGATTTAATCTGGCGTTAGTGACTACCTACGAGGGAATTTGGTGATAACGTCAAGGCCCAGACGATCCAGACCCAGGCCGTCCAAATTTTGTAGACGAATTGCGATCGGTGGACGACATTCTTGTTCTTCAGGTGCACCAACGACGGGGAAGTGAAATGGGCGGACGTTAGACAATATATGAAGCACAGAACTGAGAGATATCAGCCAAAGTGGCCACCCCAGTATATTATTTAGGCATGATGTCACCTTCCCGACTGGAGGGTTGCCCTGCATATGCTCCGGTTCAAATACTATTGGTTTCCAATCAGCCTCGCAAAGCGGCGCAAAATCTCGTCTAGCACAACCCTTTCGTCGATAATAAATGGAATCCCAAATCGCCCGACTTGTATTTTAGTAGTCGTCAAGAGTAAATTTCCACTTTATTACCATTGTGAGTGAATTTAATCATTCCCGCGAGAATTATCCTATAGAATGCTACTTTTACTCCTGCTATATTTAATATTCATGCTGATCGGATTGCTAGTAGATGAAATTAACGAATGGGGGAAGCTACGTCAAGATTAGCGTCGCCTTGGGAAGAATCGAGAGTGACGAAAATGAAACGGGAGACCGAGGCATCTATATGTACATTCAATCTCCCATCAGGATTTACGCCTGAAATTGCCGGTGCATTAATATGCAGTAAGCACCCTAACTCTAACCCTGATTTAGATAAACTCGCCTATGCATATTGCGCAGCCAATCCAAGGATCCAAATGTTTCTTAACTACACTCTTTTCTGGTTTTTCAGCTGTGATACTTCGATATTGTGACGTCTAATCCATAATTTATGCAGAGCCTCCCCTGGTCAAAATACTCAGCTACTGCACAGCAGAGCAGCGCTACGACGTGACGGCTCAATGTCATTGGGCACAACATCAACCCCACACTGCCTATCTGTATCAATAGCGGACCACCATTGCAGGTAATGCACCATAGTATGCCACAGGCGCGGAGCGGTGCGCGTCGGCCACTTGCCTAGTGATTGACCAAGGGTTTTGAAGGGGCTCAGCTGGGCAAAGAGCCTGCCACCTTCCACGGTCTGCACCTGCCTGGGCCTGGAACGTCTGCCTAACCCTAGCTATTATTAGCAAGAGCAGTCCCGGTTTAGTGTGGTCAATAAAAGCGAAGCTCGCAAAGAGCAGCAGCTTAGCCCCTCCCGCTTCCCTCGAGCGACTTTTCGCAGCGATGCCACCCGTTGCCCACTATCGATGTTGTCGCCCATGTGTAGAACATGTCGCGATCGTCGCGTCAAGTGCGATGGCGCTCAACCGGGACGCACGCCATATCGAGCCATTGGTGTCGAGTGCCTGGGCTACGGTAGCGCCACTGCCGCCGCGTGGGAATCGGACGACGAGGAGAGCGACCGCGACGAGGATGGGGAAGAACAGGGAGGAGAGCTGATGCGACTCAGCCCGGATCCCGTACCCGTTCAGCGCGACGACGGCACCAGCAGTAGCAGCAGCGGCGGCCACGGGTCCGCCCATATCCCGTATGATCCCATCCCGCCGCAATATACTGAAGCTCAAATGATCTACGATGGCATTCATTACTGTGGGTACCCTTCAATGCCTCACCTAACCTTCTGGATCGCTGCGCCACTCAGGTACCGAATTCCGAACCCCACTGCTGACGGGTAACACACCGCAGATAATGAACGCGTTAGTGGGGATCTGATATCCATCGCATCGCATTTCAATCCATACCAGGTCAGCCTCAACAGGATCGATAAGATACCCGACATCTATGTCCGACTTCTCGTCACCTGCGCAACCCTTCATCGGGCAATGCAACATGATACCTCCTCCAGCAGATCTTCGGCCCTGGTGCAGCGGGAACGAGTCACACATGAATTTCGAATACGGGCACTGCAACAGGTCAACCATGACCTGAGCAAGACTGAGACGCAAACGAGCGATGCCACCCTCATGTGCGTCATATGTCTCCTCTTATCCACCGTAAGTGAACCATCATGGTCACCAGCGAGTCGCACAACGGGGATTGACGAGTCGACGCAGATGCAACAGTCCGCGTATACAGACTGGCGAGTCCATCTCGAAGGTGCTCGGAAGATCATCAAGCTGAGGGGTGGTCTCAAAGGTATACTGAGCAGGAACCCTTACTTCAAGCCTCTGTTGGCGCTCTTCGTCGGGTAAGTGCAGGGTTAAGTCTGGTCTGAACCCACCTGATGCGCAGAAGCTAATTGTACGTCAAAGCATCGATGTGATAGCAGCCACCACCACGCCGACGACGCATAGGTATATGGCCGAAGCGACTTCCATGGCTTGCCGATATTGGGAGGTCGAGCCAGGCTTCTTCCAAGTGAATCTCGCAATAAGTGCGCCATGCCCAGAAGAGCTTTTTCAAACGCTTATCCTCATCAACTATTTGCGGTCAATTTCTTTGAAACCGAGCTTGAGTGACAGGAGACAGGCAGGAACTCGAATGGTCCTAAATAAAATACGGTCGTTCAATCCAACAGAGTGGGCAACGCGGATGAAGATGTTCAAAGGCTGGAAGTCGTCTGGGGACGGTGTCGAGTTCGTCGACGATGCACGCAGTCCGTCTCGTCATAGCCACACGCCCACCCCCTTGCCGACTCCGTCTCATGCGCCCCGACGTGCGGCCAATGTCTCATCGGCATCGTCGAGTTCTTCGAGATCCAACTCAGACGCTAAGCTTAACTCCCCTACTGATATTCCTGAAGCAGATCTGTGGCTCAACATCAGCATCATCTACCAGGCCGCCATCCTGCTCTACGCTATCCGCACGCTGATTCTCGACATGCCTCAGGACAGAAATGGTCTATTGAGTGAAAACCCTCGTCTCAACATCACCCGGTTGCGACAGCACACCCGGCAAACTCTTGCCGACGCCGTCGCACCGGTCTTCTCGGACCCTTCCAGTGCACATCAGATTGGCAAACTCATTTTCTTCCCGGTGTTTGTATTAGGTATGGAGGTAGGGCACAATGAGAAGGAGCTGCAGGAGTTCGTGACGGATGGCTTAGCGCTTCTGGGTCATACGTGTGGGACACTGGGGCCCATCGCTGCAATAGATGAGGTCAGGGGTAAATGGGCTGCGGATGCGGCGGCCCCTGAAGGCACTCACGTTACATGGGATGAGTACTTTCAGGGGAGGCCAGATTTTATTTTTGGATTTTGAAATGGTAAAAAGGTCTGCACATACGAATTAAACCTTATCATTCAAAGTCACGCCGTATCATTTCTGAAGTATCAGACTGAACACGTCACGCTATCCAGAACCAAATTCTCTCGAGGAAGTTCCTCGGCCTGACCTCAGGCCATGTGCCTTCGAAACTATCTATCTCGGCCTTTCCACTCCACAGATCCATGTCGCACAATTTTACAAACTTCGTTCCCTTGACCAACTTATAGCCCAAAAACAGACCAACAAATATGGGGATATCGATATACGGCGGTATAAACGACTTAGCACTGAACTTACTCGGGAAGAAGGCGTCAAAACCATTAAAGAAGGCGACAACCAAACAAAAGCAGATAGCGAACCACGCTAGGTACGGCTGCCGTGGCGATCTGAACGGCAGACTCTCCCGAGCGATCCCGTTATGACGCAGACCGTAGTAGAACCGCAAGTAGGTGATGCAGATCGAGGCCCAGACAATCAACGTGGATACGGCCGAGAGATTTGAAAACCAGAAAAATACTTCCGCCCCTTGATTGTTGACGTTGAGATACACCAGACACGACAGCAATGTTGTCGCTGCAACGCAAGCGTAGGGAATACCCCAGCGCTCGTACGTCAGAAATCTCGGCGCCTTGCCATCCAGGGCGGCGGCGTAGAGCACCCGCGTCGAGGCGTAGAAAAAAGAGTTGCCTGCCGACCAAGCGGAGGTCAGCACAACGGCGTTGATGATGGCTGGCAGGACCGCAATCCCACCGTTTTCGACAGCAATCACAAACGGTGAAGCCGCCACGCCCGGAGCAGAACTGGCGATCGCATCGAGCAGCCTTCCGTCCTTAGACGAAACACACAGCCCCACGAGGAAAATGGCCAGGATGTAGAATATCGCGATCCTCCAAAACACCCGCCGGATCGCCTTGGGTATACTCCTTCTCGGGTTCTCCGTCTCTCCCGAAGCGATCACCACCATCTCGCTCCCACCATACGCAAACGTAGCCTGGATAAAGACCTTCCAAAATGCGAGAAACCTGCCCAGCGCACCTGTGGCTAGATACTCGTTCATGGGCCCCGGGTCATGCCAGTACCGGAACCCGATACGATCGCCGCTCGGCGTGCCCCCCAGCGTAATGACAAACATGAGCACGATTAGCCCGACGATGGTGGTGATCTTGATAGCGCCGAATATGAACTCGGCCTCGCCGTAGATGCGCACGGGGAAACAGTTCACGATGACCATAGCCAGAAACAGGATCGTGACCCAAACCACATCCGGAACCGCGCTTTGAGGCCAGTAATTTATAATCAACGCCGCCACTGTAACTTCGATCGGCACACCGATCGCGAGCTGATACCAGTAATTCCACCCCAAGGTGAAGCCCAGCGCCTCGTCCACATAGCGAGCGGCGTATACGGGGACAGCCCCGGGGAGGGGCAGGTACGTGGCCATTTCGCCGAGGCTATTGATGACGGCGTAAAGGTTGAGGCCTGTGAATAGATAGGCCAGGAAGGCGGAGAGGGGGCCCGCTAGGGAGAGGATCTGGCCGCAGCCTACGAAGAGGCCGGTTCCTATGGCACCTGACAGGGCCAGGAATTGGACATGTCGAGATTTGAGCTTGCGGTTTAGGTGGCCTATGTTGTTGCGACGGGCTGGAGTGTGTTTTGATGAGATGTCAACATGGTGGTTATCTGGTTGAGAGGATGCTATTTCGGGAGCTTGTGCCTCTGGGTCACTTGATTTGTTGGTGGTCATTATCTCACCTGCTTGGCAACTGGGCTTTGCTCGTGGGAGCTGATATACTGAATGGGAAGATGTACTTATCAACTCTCAGGTTTTGGGCCAAAAAAACGGCTGTAAGGCGTACATAAGTAAGACGTTGCCTATTGTGGTTGTTTGCTCGTTCACTCCTCAGATCTTCAACGGGCGCCCTGCGGGGTATCTCGTGTTACTCCAAATACAGAGAGTGCTACGTATCATTGCGATAAGAATATTGCCCGAATCTGGCATGAAGTCAGCATTGGATGCGATCGAGTCACAGGATTGGATGATTTTGTCGCGGTTTTAGACTGACTCTCGTATCATTTATTGGCACACATGCCCACGAGAAGATGCTCCCTTAAAGCCTGCCAGGAACGGGAAGCCAGTACGCAATGAACTGGGCACTTACCGTCATGCAGATATACAAAGTTCGGATTCGCTCCGCTTTACAGGAGAAATGAAGTGACACCTGGAACTTGCAGCACACAGTTGGCGCTGCTAGCGACGTGTTTGCAGAATTTTCCAACGATTCGCAAAGGCAATGGTGTCATTCCAAAGTATTGTCTAGCATTTCCTGCTTCTCGTGGGAATAATAATCGTAGACATCAGCGCCAGGCGGCACCAGCGTTACCGTAGTCTGTTTACGTCTCAGCATCAAGGCCTACTGACCATCACTGAACATGTAAATACTAACCATGCGTGTCCTTGACTTTGAAATCAAATGCAGTATCTGAGGGATTTAATCCTCTATTGATGACTCTGTGGCGATCCTGTCTGGATTGTTGTATAAACTAAACTCCCCAACTCGATTCACGAAGCTGGCTGAGCTAGAGATGAGAACCACGTCTTAAGTTGATAACCCAAGGCGCATTCATTGACTTGAGGTCACAGGATGGTCTGATACATCTTCATTTCTGCGTCATCTACAATGATGCCGAAACCTCCAAACTGTCTCTAGCGCACGAGAGTCGAGACGGATGTCACTGTGAAAGACAGTTTGCTACGCTCGTATTTTCAAATCCGAAATGCTTCCGAGACCACGAGAACAGCAGCTTGGCTTGTGGAAAAAGGATGCCCTCTTGAAAATTCCGGGAATTAATTTTCAAGCCGGGCCCTTCGATGCAGATACCGAAAGGGGGCAGGTATTTCGGCCTGAACCGACTGGAGGCGTCTACGCTGTGCCAGATCAGGACGGAAAAAATAGGACTAGCAGCCTTCTTATTCAAGACAGGGGCTTTTGGCGTGTACTCGCCGCTATGCCGCTGTGGCGACGCCCCTGAGACGGCAGAGCACGTAATCCTCTTTTGCGGGCTGTTGGAAGGACCGAGGGAACGATTACGGGCCGCCATCGCACCACGGCCACTATACTCTCGCAGAGACCTCGCAACGGCA
This sequence comes from Pseudomassariella vexata, assembly GCF_002105095.1. Lineage (NCBI taxonomy): Eukaryota > Fungi > Ascomycota > Sordariomycetes > Amphisphaeriales > Pseudomassariaceae > Pseudomassariella > Pseudomassariella vexata. The sequence goes on along the minus strand of NW_024467956.1, from coordinate 661,889 downwards.
ACAGGAGAACCAGTAGTTAGTGGGACTATTGTAAGGTGGCTGCTAGGGACGGGTCGGACAGCTTCAAGGCCCAGATAGCATCGATCTTCTCAGGGGGGACTTTGTTGGTAGGTTGAGAACCAACGTAGTATGGTAGTGAACGCAACGCAGTCGCCAATAGGGCGAACCGACGACGCAGCGTATGTATTTAGTCCAGCCATTAGGGCACGGTTTGACATACGGGAGTACTAGTAGAGGTACCGGGGGCTTCGAGCCTACGGCGTATTTAATAATAATAATAATAATTTTCAAGCCTCCAAAGACTTCTCGAGGCACCGTGAAATATTGAATCACACCGTCCGCAGACTAGCTCTATTTCAACAAGCCATTCAGGCTAGTGATGATGAGGTTCTTGGATTTGTTATAGATACTGTGGGATTGAGCGCCACGGTTATGCCCTAGGCCGAAGGCGGCTTTAACAAGCCCACCTAAACGCCCAAAGCGTCTATCTGAGTATGGAAGCAGGTAGTACCGAAAACAACACCGATGGTGCCGTAAGTGCATGATCTCCTCGGGTGTGCCGCGGAACTCATCCGTGCTGGTGATAAAGTCTCGTGTCGTGGCTATGGCTATCGTCACCACTTCGACGACGCTAGGCTTGACGGATAAAGGGACTGGCAGGGCCATGGCTTCAACTTCCATGGTACAACCTATTCCGCACAGGGAAAGTTGGAAGTATGTGTGTCTTTTGCAGTGGAGCTTCTGTTCGCAGGTCAATGGTTGTGGCGACGCAGCTGGTAAACCGTCGCCGGCTTCTGGAGGTGCTGGATGCTGAGCTTTGGCTGCCTCAGTGAGTACCATATGCTAGGCCGTGACGGGGCGCCTCACCCCGGCTTCCTGGCCAAGCCCTTAATTAGTGCATGTAAAGAAGCAAGAAAAAAAATCAACTATTAAATATCTTAATAACCAAGCTACATCGTTTCATTTATAGGCAACCAGGAAACATTTCTAACTCAAATATTGGATCTACACGAAAGTATTGTCTAACAAGAGGCAGGATTTCGGATGTTAATTGATATAGGCTCAGGCTCAACTTCACGGGATATACACCAATCCACTCTCCTGGTTTTGCCGTGGATCGGTAGCAACTAGGATGCATTGGTGGGTTGACATGGGTATAGATTAGATGGATATTCTACAGCAGGGTAATGCTAGATATTAGACCCCTACTAGGGCCTCGGCCAGCCCTAGCCGACCTACAAGTCCACGCGTCTTTATCTCTAGTGGCTCTCGTGCCTGTCGCGCTTAATTCACTCTCATTCACGTTATTATGGAGTAAAATAAGGCCCAACTTCCGGCTATTCCGTCTAGTCTGGGCACTTTGGTATCTCGGGAGGACACACCTTAGGCTACCCCGACTACTTCTGAGGCTGAAGAGCACCTATGTAAGTACTTCCCTGGCCAGAATTTCTCCGAACGAGTGAAGGATACCTTGTTGTGGTTGTAAGCGCAGGTAACGAGGCAGAGGTACTGCGAGTACGAACCAAAGCTGCGTTCAGTCTATCTCTGTTGACGGATACTACATTGAAGAACAAAGAGAAACGGTGACAAATACAAGTGCCCGTTCTTCTGTTATAAGAACGGGTGCATGCGGGTGGTACACCCATACTGGGGTGTCCCTGCTCATCGTCCAGATGCCAGGCATCGTGAACGGCGCCACAGCGCATAGCTACGATATCTACTGAGATAATTTACGGCGATAGATATATGAGCCTTATATAGTAAATGTGGGATTGAGCGCCACGGTTAGGTGGGAAGGTACGGCCAAGTACAGGGCTACAAAACCCCGCCTCAAACCAGAAGTAACCATCATAGAAGAAGAAAAAAAACATCGTTTTTTTGGCCCTCATATAAAATCTCGGTTATGCTCTAGGCCGAAGGCGGTGTAGCGGCAATTGCACTTTGGTGGGGTCAAACCCTTCCCCGAGATAAAATAGCTACAGATACAACCCACAGAACAGTATAGTGATACAACAATCCAGACAGGATCGCCACAGAGTCATCAATAGAGGATTGAATCCCTCAGTACACAAGTATAAACTGCTAAAGAGCTATGTTGCTGATAGTCTTTAGAACTACTTCAATTACCTATTATAAATTAATAAATCCACGTCTAATTATGGGGCTAAGTTAGGTAAAGAGCGCGTTACTACGAAGAAGCTACCAGTACCGATAATTCGGAAACACTCAGTACTAGTGCCATCTCACAGTTCCGATGAAGTTCGGCTGTCACGGCGAGTCAGCCTCAGCTAAGAAGCCGTGTTGTGGGGGGTTTGGCCCCAGATCCGGTAGAACCCCAGAGGCGCCCCAACCAAAACGAGATCCCGGGCGCCGCCACCTAACTTGAATCAGTCTGGCACAATACGTACGCACGCGTATAGTGTCTTGCAATCGGACCTTGGCGTGATGGTGATATGACCTCTGTGACATGGCTGTGACCTTGAGGTCGCCAGTCCAGTTGATTGATTGTTTTTTGTGTGTTGAAGACGAAGACTCTTCGACAGGCTCTTTGGGTTGACCCAAAGTGGCTGGTAATCTTAGCCCCATGCTACTAGTAACTCAAGTGACCATTGGTTGGTCAGGTGTCCATTGTATCTGACAAATTGATATCTACTGTAAGATTCGATCTCACAGTGACGAATTGAGGTGTCGAAGATGTCACGGTGAGCACAATTGAAGAGTCAAAACACTCTAATGCACTGTATTGACTTAACGATTCTCGACAAGGAAAGAAAGGGAAACTAAAACAGGCTGGCTCACATCTGAGGATCTTAAATCCCGCCTTCAGATGGCCAGTGCTCCTACGGGTCCACAGCTAGTGGGTTTCGTGGCATCGTGACACCGGCCGTCACAGAAGAGAGTCAATTCTCTGGCTTAACAACATGCATCTCTGTTGACGAATACTACACTGAAGAGAGAAAGGGTTTGAAGTACAGTTGCCCGTTCCTCTGTGATAAGGAGGACGGGTGTCTACAAGTGGGACAGCCCCTACTGGGGTGTCCCTGCTCTTCTTATCGTCTAGGCCAAGTGACAGTTGTCAAAATTTCTAGGCAATAGATAAACTCTGTCGCCTATTTTCTTATGAAGTAGCTGTGGGAAGTTATGACCTCAGGTGCAGAGGGGTACGGGGCAGGCAGGCACGCGTTGTAGTATTTAGGGACCCCTCGGGGTTAACTTAGGGTTAGTCCTTCACGCACCTTCATAGTACTAATACAGCCCCTAGTACTTGGATTGCGACAGAAGCTTACACTATTATGTAACAGGGATACTACACGTCTCAAGGATAATAGTCAGGTAGTGTAAAGAGCTACTGATAATGTGCTAATAATACGAGTGTGTATAATACAAGACTGATTCTTAAGGAATCTGAGTTAGGTAAGAGCGTCCCGCGATCTCCTCGTTGACTGCGGCGGATCCGCAGTTCTACCGGGATCGGGGGCGAACTCCCCAACACACTTGTTAGCTAGGACTGACCGTCTATAACGACTCTTTCTTACATATTATTACGTTAGAAGTACGAGTGTTCTGGCTTATAAATACTTTGGACTCAGTAGTAACGCGTTATAATAAGTATTTGCTATTAGAACCGCTTCGGTAGATCTCAAGAACTAGCATACTAATATAGCTAGTAGCGATAGGGGCTATTATATGATAAGCCTGAAGGACGGGGTTTTTTGCTTCCTGCTTTTCGGTTTTCGGATGATTGGTGTAATAAGTAAGTCATTCGAGGATATTTAAGGACCAGGATTATCTATTCTCTGAAGAAGGAGAGGGGATGTCACAAGCTAGAATTCGAATGGGCTAGAAGGTCGCGATCGGGCCCGCCTGGAGAAGTGTCGAATATCACGTGTCCAATCGAGTAGTCAGCAGTGCGTAAGATTGTATATAAATGAGGTGTGTTCTTGTCTGTCTGTCTTCTTGTCAGGGTACGGCCTGGACCGAAGGCGATAGTACAGAGTGAAGGGGAGAAATAGGCGTGTCCCCCTGGTGGTCACCTGGTGTTCACTTGGTGATGGCAGGTAGGGGTGTCCACAGTAGTTCATTGATCTCTCCCCTCTCTATCTTCCTCCGTCTCGACTCCTTACTTATAGCCAGCCGAGGTTCTCTGTTGGATTCTGGATGTTTGCTTCCGCATGTCTGTGTTCCTCCGACTTCGGCCAACATCTTGGATAGCGGCTCTTTATCTGCAACCAAGCGATTCCCTATCCGCTGCAAACGGCTTCAACGGCTCTCTAGCCGCCACAAACGGCCTCCCGGCTCCTCATTCGCCACAAACGACTTCCTTCCTGGTGGAAGCCGGCCCGCCTCGGATGACACTTGTGGCTCTGACACTTCTGTTCTCGCGAACTCCCGTTGCTCTGCCTTTTATAGATGCTTTAGAACATGTCGGTAACTTTGGTGTTACTTTTGAGAAGAGGGGTTCCTTTCGCCTTCTGAACTTTAAGTGACAATAGTCTTCTCTAGTGCCATATTATTTCTGAACCTAGGAACCAGGTGCCCTATCTGACAAGAAGCGGGCGAGATCATGACGATCCGATGGTGTTTCAACAAAACCTTCTAGGACACTCAAATAGTGCTCGAAGCACCAAGTACTCTTGGAAGGGCAAGTTTCCTTCTTTGTACCTAATTGATACTGGCGTTAAGAATTGACGATTGTGCCTGGCCTCTACTCACACCTCACTTATTGTTACAGGAGAGTAGTAATAGAATTGGATTTTCGTTCCCTTCGCCTGTTAAGGCTCTAGCTGTGATGCGTGACCCTAAGGGGGTTGACTCTATAGCTATAGATAACATAACATAGGCAGCTCAAGAGGGCCTTCTGCCAGCCAGATAGCTAGCTAACTAAGTTTCCTTAATACATAGAAGGTATAGGTGCGGCTGTGTGTCAGGAAACGTGGCTACGATTTGGATGTTACGGAGTTCGATTCTAAGAAGCGGTCTGTTTAGGAAATTTCGGTCAGCTGAGCCAAGTTCTAAGCGTATAACTCCTTTCAAAGAGTGTAATCTCCGATAGTTATCCGAACTCTCGGCTGCATCTTGGCACACAGCTCCACTGTTCCTTGACCTCACAATACGACAATTCAAACCCCATATGCACTCGCATCAAGCTGCTTTAACGACCTTTTAAGCTGTTATTCTGTTCATCGTGCCTGTTGAGGTACTTTTGTCATCTAAGTCCATCTGTCCAAGCCTATTAAGGCTCTGTTCTGCTATTCACCTGCTAAGGAGATTCTATTCTAGGACCTGTTTAGGCTTAGCCGATTATTCATACCTGCTGAGGTACTTTGTTAATTTGATCAGAATGATAAGGCTCTCTCAATTCATCTTTCGTTAACACCTTCCTAGAGAGAAAAATGGTGTAACATAGGGCTATACCGCACGAACAGTGAAGATATTTGGAGAGCTGTATTACTAATATTCAACTTCTTCTCGACGTCACTCCGCTGGGCACCTGCCCCAAGCTGATGGATCGCACACTTCGAGTAAGGTTTATTGATGCAAGGGATACCTAGTTCCATGCGTTGCTCAGCCCCAGGCTCTTGGCTACGCGGGGATTAGTCAATACTTGTACGGAGTATCAATTACCAAATGAAAAGGGCCGCATTTGGAACCGACCTGTTCGGGAGAAGCCTTGACCGTGAGTCATTGTCCCCTGTGGCACGTCAAATAGTCTGGTTCCACTGATACTTCATACTTCGTAGATCACGGAAAGATACTAAGGTAAATCGTCGAGTGATCGACAAATACTCAAATGACGACAGGGTATTTGACTCGCCTCCAAGCTAGTGGCACTTATTGATCCTATAGCAGCACGGGGAAGTAGAAATCTCTGGGTTTGGCAGAATCCAACAAACATCGAACATCGCTGCAATTCATAATTGGATTTTTCGCGGGGCGAGCCCGACCACAGGAAACAAGTTCGATTGGGGAAACAACGTGCAGGATGCGACCCCCCGAGTAACGGGTCGTCCAATATGTGATTACCGACGAACGGAAACACCAAGAGTCTCGAACGGGTCATTCTAGCATCGTTCATATTTCATCAGTAGACTTGCATATCCATGGTACGAAAGTCCCAATGCCAACACTCGCAACGTTCTTGGCTCTGGTCGCTTTATAGGAGTGGCCGAAGCTCAGCCAAGACTCTTAGGATGTGGATTGGAATTGGGCCACGAGTGACACGCCCCTGATTTCTATGCCAAGGGCGCGGAGATCGGAACCTCATAAAATTACCGACAAGTGCGCCTGACACGATATGGGGCAATATCCAACAGCAGAGGGTGTATAAGTGCGGTGATGAATCACGTTGAGATCGAAATGCTTCTCTACGTGCTACTTCCCAACTCTACCATAAACACTTTAGGTAACCCACGCTCGTTTTTACACCAACTCCGAGAATGATAGCGCAGTATCTCATCATACCATGCCTGCTCGCAGGCGCAGTGTCCGCCTGCGGGCCAACTATACGGAAACGTGCCACGGCAGCAGTGGCATGGACATACGTTGAGTCCTACGACTGGGGCGGGCTAGACGCCAGTAAGTGACTTAGACACACCCAACCTCCTCACAGCACGCCCGTAATATCCATGCTAACCGTCTCCCCAGGCTACGAGCTCTGCCAAACCGGGACAATGCAAGCCCCCATCCAGTTGCGTACAGACCAAGGCTCCTCCAACGCGCAGGCCATCACCTTCAACTATCCCGCCGAAGGCGTAGCAGGCCACTACTACAATTGGGGCTACGGCGCAGCCTTCCAGCTGTCCTATGACGCGGGGTGTACCGAAGGTGTCGCCTGCACCAACATCACGGGGCTGCCGAGCTTCACCTTTGCTGAAACAGATACCCTAAACGAAACTGTGTACCTCATCTCGTGGCACGTTCACGCCCCCGCCGACCACACCGTGCAGGGCCACCGGCCCAAAGCCGAACTGCACTTCGTCCACGTTGATGCTAATGGCCGCGAGCGCGCTGTGTTGTCGATGATGGTTGATCCGGAACTGAAGTCGTATTCGGATTTCTTCGGGCAGATGCCGTTTCCGTCGTCGAGAGCTGCTGGCACCAACAGGACGGCGGGAAATTTCCCGAATTTCAATCAAACGGATGCGGAGATCCATACACGAAATATGTACCCAATACCTGCGCTTGAGGAGGCACGACAATTCAATGAGTTCTGGACGTATCGGGGATCGCTTACTTCGCCACCTTGTACAGAGGGTGTTCGGTTCTTTGTTGCGAAGAATGTGTTGTCTGTCAGTAATGCACAGATGCAGGATATTTTGAGAATTAGTCGGTTTAGTTCGCGGAAAGAGCAAGATATCTGGATGCATTATGTCAATTTGTAAAAACGGATATTGGGCATGGGTGCTAATAGAAGTCTTCGCAAGATACCACGTATTTACTGTCATGTACTACACCATAATATTCCTACAGATTTTAGATGCCCACAAACTTACCAGGATTGCATACTCAACATGGTATACTTACAATGATTATTGTTGAGCATCGAACCTACTGTTAGTGTCGGACGCAATTCCCTTCGCTAGGCAGTTGGACATAATGAGCAACGGAGCACCTCAATAATACGTCCGAGTGGGCAAGCTGGGAGTTTCAGACTAGCGAGGACTACTTGGAAAATATGGTTCAATTCTCTCTTGTTCGTCAGAAAAGTGTGTAGAAAAGTGTGTTATTAGAAGGGTTCTTCTGTGCTCCTGATCAGGCCAAGGTTAACGTCTTATGGCCTAGTGCCACAGTGGCTCAAGGCAGTGGCTGTGTACACGCTAACTAGCTCTTGGCATATGCTTTGGCGAACAACGGTGTCGTGATTCCTGGGCGTCAAGGCATGATTTTGCTCGAGTCTTTTTGATTCAAATGAATTGTCTGGTTTTTCGTGGCAAGATATCATCATAAAGGGCGTACAGTCGGAAGCCGGACATGCACATGCCATCTCTACAAATATAGATAAACGAGCAAAGGCTGTTGTTGTACGTCGTACGGTTAGTTCTATTCCACCATCCGAATAAACTCAGACTCATCGTTGGCCGAGTCAATACCTACGCAATGTTCAACGTCTGTATATAAAGCATTTGTACATTACTAGATCATGCTGTGACTAATGTCAAAAGTGATGGGGTATAGAGCTGTCCACGGAGCATCATCACTCTTCGTATAGCCTCGTTCTTATGTCTCGTGCCCATCCTGGTGTTTCGTCGGCCTCCCTGCATTGGTCCTGGTCAGAAGCACTTCATCTCAACCTAGAGCAGGTCCAAAGGGATCATTGGCAGCCTCGGCCATCTTGCGCCTCTTAGCTTCGCGTTCGTCAACGAGGGCTCCACCAAAGACTGCCTCATCATCCTGCAGTCCAGACTTGGGCTTCTTGGGCTTCTGTCCGGCTTGTTCCTTCCTCGCCTTCTGCAAGGCCACCAAGTCGACTCTGTCGGGATCTCGGCACTTCTTCAGCTTCTTGATCAGAGGCTTCATCGCCTTCCTGACCTCTTGCTAGTTCAGCTGTTAGTATGATGCTACTGTATCACGAGGCATAAACCTGGAAAACTTACGTCATTCATCTTCTCTGGCGGCTCGCATTGCAACATCTCTCTACACGACTGCACCACCTCCACGACCTTCTTCTCGACTTCCCAAGGCGCCCCTGAGAACGCATTCTTTATCAACCGCTCCGCCAGATCCTCGTCTGCTAGTGACAAAGCAGCAAACATAATCTGACTCGGCGTATAATGAAAATACGCATCCGTGACTAACGGACTGTACTTAAGGATATTCCTAGCATTTCCATGCGCGCGATCAATCCTATCGTTCTCAAAACTCTCCAGCCGTCTTAACTCCATAATAGCGCCCTCAAGCGCCCGAAAGGGATGCCGCACATCGAACGCGAACCGTATTCCCTGGCACAAAATGTACTCGGCCGCAATCACCTCCTCGCCGGTAGTATTGGGGAACTTCTCCGCAAACTTGTTCAGCCGGATGTAGAACCCGTCGGCCTTGGACCCGAAGAACAGACACGTCTTGAGCAGCTCGGTCGGAGGGTACGTCATGATGGAGTTAGTGACGTAGAAGCGGCGCAAGAAGATGGCCGAGGTGGCGCGGATCTCGGTGGGGAGCTCGCAAAACTCGGCGGCGCGCAGGAGCTCGTTGGTGTAGTACGTCAAAAGGGAGGCTTCTTCGGCTGGGGTGAGGAAGTCAGGGATGGGGCAAACGGGTGGATTGGAGGATTGTAGACGTGCTGAGATGGCTGTTTTCGCGAGCATGTTGCTTTCGCTACGTAGGGAAGCGAGGTGGGAGGGCGCGAAGGACCACAGGCGGAATTGGGAGGATTGTCGGTAGCGCGCATCTTCGGTCGCCATTTTGGCTGAGGGAGTCGAGGCAGGGGATTTGGGTGAAATCGGGGCGACGAGGTACCAGGCAGTCGCAACGCAGATGCTGAGGTCACAAAGCTCCACAGGCGGTGTTGAATTTGAGAGGTGTTAAGAGAATATATTTTTGGCGCAGTAGAACCTCAGCGGCTAAGGTCGAGACGAGGCCAGGAATGTATTCGTGAAGCGCATGCTCATGGCAATGGTCGAAAGAAGGTCGGAATGGAAGCAGTTAGACACAAGCATGAAAGGGTACGATAAGGTACTTGTGTTACAGTTATCAGTTGTAGTTGCACTGTGCCAGCCACTTTGGTACTTCCCAATGCTGCTGATTATCGACGTGTTTTGATTTATACAACTGCGGCCACTCATTGATTCTAGCCAACATTCTTTTCCTATTTTCTTAAGACTCTCTTCCATATTGATCGACAAGAACCTTATAGGCTATATCATGCATGTTCATCTGACAGCCAACTCAATCCCAACTCAAGTAATCTTCAACCTAATCGTGATCGAATCCTGTTGGGACATGCCCGTCTTGCATATTTCCAGCTTTTTGTCGTTGACTGCTTCATTCCGAGCCTCGACAACGATAGCTTCGTCTCGCCCTTACTAATTTCATTCCGTCTTGCTTACTTCTTGCTTCGTCGCCTCTGTCGCTCCATGGCTGTTTTCGCCTTGCTCGCCTACCTTGTTTCGACCTTTGCCACCCAGTCTCTCAAGTTGCGTACCTTGACCTGTTTGGCAGCCAGATTTGCCGTCGAGTCCTGACTCTTGCTCGTAGTGACTGGGTTGGCTGCAATTCACGATCTGGGGGAGATAGGTTTATCTTGATCTTTGTACGGCACGTCCGACTTCTTCGCTTCCAAATCTGCCAGCCTCGGCGCCGTATTTCGGCCTGCCGAGGCTTGGTTCTTCTTCGCATTCTTAGGTTTGGCTGGAGCTTGCGACTGAGCTAACGACGTGGTGGCCTTCTGCGGGTTGTACTGAGCCTCTTCGGTGGCTGCCAAGTTCAACCTTGCCGCTTTGGTGCTCCCACACCGTAGACCCATGACTTGGCATTCTCCCTCTACATTGCAAGTTTTATTTTACGTTTGCGTAAACAATACAGATCTTCCAGCTAATTTATGTTGATTGCATCCTCCCGCGCAAGACCATCTCCCCACGAGTCAATCTCTTCTTCGCGCTCGGCGTTTTCTGCTTGTCTCAGCAAACGGGTCAGCGTTTTGAGGTTCCTCCTTGTGGTTGATGAGTTTACCCTCTAACGAATAAGCTCTGCTGGTCTTTTGTTATTTGCGTCGCGATCGCTCCATATTCGTGACTGTGTATGCCGCATAGCTGGAATTCGCGTTCTGGACTGGCTTGCGTGTGCGAGCGTCACCTCGATCTTCTTTCTGAACGAACTCTCTACACACCGTCTGATATGACTCTATGATACCGGGTTTGAACGCCAGTTCGGCTCGAGGTCTTCTTTCTCGTCGCCAGCGGACTATGCGGCCCAAGCCCCTGTCGCTCTCTGCCTGGCTCGTCGACGGTTGGATTCACCCTCTTCTAGCATTTCTTCGTCTAGAGTGTTTCATCGCAATCAATCCGCTTTAGTGGGTTGGAGAGGTACTTATAGCAAAGTAGGTGGGGTTGTAACTTCGAGTTGCGGCTCCAAAGCATCACAACAGTTTGACCAAAGTATAAAAGGATAAAAAGACCCACAAAGCCACATTTTGCTTATGTCCAAGACCCATGTAACACTTGACGTCGACCATAAGTCAATCAGAGCTGCTAAATATTTGCACCGTAGAAAAATCGGCACTGGAGCGTCTTAGTCAAGCCCAAGAACAAAAAATGTGCACCTGTATAGCCTCTTTTGCAGGCAGGGGCGGTTATCTTATGGCAGACGGACAGGGCTGCACAGATGACTATATAAAAAGTAAGAAATTATTAAATACATCATTTACTTGAGAGGTGGTATTGACCGGAGCTTCAAAGCCTTTCTCAGAGAAACAGAAATGGGCAACCCCCAAATAAAGAGGTGCAGGGTCGTATTGCAAGGAAGAGCATATCCATCTTTATGTCATGATACGACCAATACTTTACCAGGCTTGCTAATGACCTATTTACCAACATTATAGTTGAGACTATCGCAACCTAAACCTCTTAACTCACTTTGATACCAATGAATATACCAGGGGATTCGATACGTTGTTATATTAACTTCAAAAGAAAATGAACCAAGAATCCATCCATACGCCTGAAAGTCATCCAATTTCTTCATGCACGCTATCTCCATCGTGATTTGTGTCGCTGCTTACACGGATGAGAATATTCCCTTATCCGCCGACCCGACCACAATCGTCCTAACATGTCACTACTGCGACTACACGAGTGATAATACTTCACTCACTCACATGACCCCCTTTTTCCTCGTCCCTGACTTTCTTTTCGTCCTCCAGGGGCGCCAGCCGCCTTTCCCGGATGATAGCCCCTCCAGTCACTGCGCACAGCGTGACTAAGCACATGATATGCAGCACTACAAACTCCCGAATCCGTGATGAGGTGGAATCAAACGTCACATTTCCCCGCGTGTGCCATGAGACAGCACTCAATACCCGCACTGCATGGCTCCCAAACACGGGCAGCACAAAGCTCAGGGCGATGGATAAGCAGGTGAAAACCCACATGCGGAGTCTCAGTTTTCCGAACACGACGTGCTTGGCTCTATGGGGACCCATGTGCTGCGTTCGCCATAACCCGAGGGACTGCATACACGTGCCGATGGCAATGCCGCAGGCCATGGCGAAGATGATGGATATCTGGAAAGCGTCAGAAACAGAGTTTACACCCCTTTTACCTAGCATGGCATGGGTATGGTGCTTGTACATATCCACCGAATCGGACCAGCGGTAGGAGAATGAACTCGGAATGGTCCACGTCATCGAACGAAACCTTGAATTCGATGATTCCGAAAGCCAGGGTTAAACCAACCACCCAGCAAATAGATGCGTCGACCAGCGCGTGGATGTAGCGTTTTGTGCGTGGGTGGAGCCACCTGGCTTTCATGAACTTGGAGAGCTTGCCTCTGGTGGCTTCGGTGGGAGGTGTGGACGGCGCCTCCGCCGGAGTAGGACCTGTGTTAGGTAGGCTTTCCGTAGGAACCTCCATGATGAATGGGGATCGGGTATAATTCTTGATGCTATTGAGGGCCTCTCGAAAGTTTGTCCCCGGGGCATTGGTAGCGAGGAAGCCGTTAATCTTTTATATACAATGAACATCTCGGAATGATCGATGTTATCTGCAAACTGAACGAGCAGTCTCTCCCATTTCATGAAACAATGGGAGGGTCAACAGCCGAGCATTGGACCACAAGTGTATCGTAACAGTAGCAAACGCATGAATATTCATCAAATCTTTGTGCTCCTGATCACTTGAGTCTCGCCTCTATTGATCCCGGAGTAACTGTCTAGGGACATGATTCTGTATCATGACGATCCAGTATCAAATTTGCCGTAAGTCAACGCATGCAGGTCCTCGCTTAGGGTTCCATGTTTCACATAAGCTTTTGGTGAACACATGGTTGTGCAGGTGCTCCATTGATACCAACCAAACGGCTTCATGTTCCACATGACTCGGCTATCATAGCCAGTCGGTGTCTTTTCATGTGCTCAAGTGTCAAAGTTGCATCCGTCAATGCATCAATACGGCAGATATCCGTCTGAACGTGTCCGTCGTAATTCAGAAACAGTTCCTCTGGAATTTTGTCGAACTGGCACAGCACGACTACGGCCTTAAGATAGGACGCTGTCTTATGTTTCCTCTTGCATTTAAAGTTATGTCACTTGTTCCGTCAGTCGGCCGCAAACTTGGATGTTGACATAGTTCGCCCCGGCATTTGGCAGCTTCCACCAGCTGCGACAACATTTTCGTGCATATTTATGGCACATGCGAATCAAAACCAAGCCGGTTCTTTCAAAAAAAATCGATGAAGTATGTCATTTCATCTCTAATGACAAACGGAAATATGCCGCGGCATGACGTCTTGTTAATGCACCTGGGAATCTCCCTGAATTTCAGTCATTTCAACCAATGCTGTCGCTATATTCCCGGCGTTGCTCCAACACAACCTTGCAACCGTCACATAGGCCATCAAAACGATCGATAAACCATCATGTAGCAATTTTCATCTCCCCCTTGAAGAGCTTCCTCTGCGAGTCTGCGAGAACAAAACCGAAACAACCAGGCATACAGCACTGCTTTATCCTTGCGTATTGAAGCATACATATTAGTGGCTGAACTAACCGAGCGTTGTGAAGCTGATGGAGTAGGTCATCTTCGCGGGTGGCACTATGGTCTGGATCACCGCGTAGCCGGCTTAGATGAGATATACCGCCCCGATTCCGACGAGGACCTCGAGGCCGTATATTATCTCCGTGGGTTTGTTAGTAATGATACGAGCTTTTTCTTTTCTGTTTTTTCTTTTCTTTTGAGAAAGTTCGGAGTGAGAAAAACTGTCAAGTGTCGTAGAATAACGCTAGAAACTTACAAAGAAGCACTCCCCCAACTATCTTCATTACACCTCCAAAGATATAACATTGTTAAAAGTGATCGAATCGTGACATGAGATGTATATTGCATAGGAACTACGCGCTGGGGACAAAGATCAACTGAGAAGCATCACTGTAGATCTGATATGGTTGTCGCCCCAGCTGAACAGGAAGGAGAGCGGTATATAGTAGACAGTGATGACTTCTGTGACGTTGACAGCCGCCATTCTATTGACAAGCAGCACGGCATTTCTGGTCCGCAAGAACTGGACTGGGAGAACGTGCTGCGTCTTCGCTGTGAATAACGCGAAACCTGCTGTAGCTTGAAGGCATTGCAGAAAACACCAGTCACGGCAAACAGGGCAATGGCCTGAACGCTATTCCAGGCATGCACACTTCCGCCAAAGTTGATGGTCATAATGAGGGGTATTATGGCTGCCATACTGAGGATACTGCCAGCGAAGTCGACCTCCCAGAGGAGTTGTGTCGATTTACTCCCAAGTCGCAGTTTGAACGAAAGAACCAGGAAGAGGTAGACGGGGGCGAAGATCCCTTTAATGCAGAAATTGATATAGAAAGCCCATCACCAATCACGGTACCTAGAACAGTACCAATTCTCCAGAAAAGACCGCTGAAGTACTACACGATCAGTACTACCGTAGTTTCTGAGTAATATATGAACATGGATGAGGGTACAAAAGCCAAGCTCAACTACCTAGAACGCTCACGGACCGAAGTCACTGCCGACAGCAGCGTCAGGGTGCCAAATTGTTGCGCCGGAGTCCGCGAGAAGACGGCCGACGACAACAACAGTCATGTTGGGCGCGGTCCCGCAGAGGGCCGATTCGAGATGATTTAAAGCTATTCCGTATCGAAAATGCGGTCTATATTGCCAATGGGAAGGACTGCGGCTGTGCCGCCGAGGAGGAAACTGTTTGCGCCATGAGTCGTCAGTTTAGGTGTTGCATGCTGTCATCAACTGGGAAGGCGAAGAAGGACTCACCCAACCGAGATTCATGGTCGCTTCAAAGAGTGCCCGAATGCGTTTACCAGTGTTTTACTGTTCATGTGTGGATGCAGCGCTAGTGGGAAGGGTATAGTCGAGGTACGCACAAGGGTGATATTGGCGACTACGATTTTATCCAGCGTGTACAGAAAAATGTTGGACAGTGTGCTTGTGACAGGTAAAACCCACTATTCGATTTTTCAGTGCTTGTTCAATAAATATTGAGTCCAGGTGGAAGTAACCATGATTCCGTGAATATATATTATGGGAGCGTGGTCTACCAGCTTGGCTTCTTCGATTTAGGGCGCGTTTGCTTCCACATCATCGCTAGCGTTCAAGAACCCGTTTTTGGCCTGTTCTGTCTGTTCGGTTGCGCTTGTCGATGTCATTATTCCAGCGTTAAAGTGGCAATGAATAGTGACGTAGGGACAGGGGTTTTTGGAAGGGTATTTTCCGATGAAATATGCGATGAGTCTGTTTTGGGAACAATATATAAGGAACTATTGAGGTCCAAGGACGGACTGTTGGTGAGAATAAATGAAAAGGACAAAAGATGACGGGAGAGGAAGAAGTCCTTGTGTTTTTCCAGTTGTTCATGATTGGTGCCTGCTAAGGCCCAAGGCCTAGAGAGATTCTATTTGATGAATTCAAGCCTGTTAAGCGACCTATCGAGATCTCATTATGTTGTTCTGCTTGTTAAGTCATTCCCGTTAATCTAATTATAGCGATACGGCTCTTTCTTCTGTGGCTATCCACCTATGTAGTAGACCTTATTGAATATTTGTGTTCCATCTCCATCTCCTTTGCACTAGGGGCTTCTCGCCTAGGGTTCAATACGGTCTGGCCGGTGTCGGAAGGAGAAACTAACCCCTCGGCCAATAGACCAAAAGATCTTTAACACCAGTGTATCGCTGATATTTGGTCCGACTAACTACTGTATACAGCAGTCTATGGCTATATCACCGTCAGCACTGTGACAGCCGGATAAGCATAGCTCCTCGAATAAGACGGACTCGACGATGTTGAAGAGCTTTTATGTACGTGAAGATATATGTACCAAGGATATAATGAAACCAAGCTAAGGCCGTTGTCGACGATAGTTTAATATTACTTCTGCAATGCGAATTTACTTATTCAGCATATCTCCAGCACCCTGTTAACTCATCTGCAAGTTATTTTTATATGTACATATGTTAAATGTTAATAATGAGGTACGAATGCATATATATCTTGAAATATGTAAAAGAGTAAAGGTTTACAAAGTTACTAGAAGGCAAATCTGTACTGAATTATAGCATCAAAAGCAAAATCTGAGCAATGCTCATAAATATTCAATGAACACTTACTCACACATGACCGATACCCGATTTGAACGGATAACCTTTCGATCTGGAGTCGAACGCGCTACCGTTGCGCCAACCGGCCAATACTTGTTGATCAATAAGTGAGGCATTTGGTATTTGTATATCAATATTGAGTGTGGGAACTTGCACCGCCACTGTGGGGGAAGATAACTTCTTCTGATTACACTGTTACTTTGAGCATGACGCACTGTGCTATTAATTCTTCGGCCCATTCTCTAGGGCGATCTCTCGACCTTTAACGTACTTGGTTTCAAGTTCTGGATATACATTACCACGCCGGTTTAATCTCAAGACGCGCAAGTGTTAATCATGCGATGTAGTGATCAAGTAGAGGTGTTATCCTTGCAGCATAGTGCACTGAGTTGTAAGGTTCACATGTTTAATCCGTCCAAGTATCCATTATTATGTCAGGGTACGGCTAGGCCGAAGGCAATAGTACAGAGTGATGGGGAGTAACGGGCGTCCCTCCTACGTAATACCGGGTGGTCACTGGCGGTCTCAGGTAGGGGTGCCCACGGTGATGCATTGATCTCTGCCCTCTCTATCTTCCTTCGTCTCGACTCCTTACTTATAGCCAGCCGAGGTTCTCTCTTGGATTCTGGATGTTTGCTTCCGTATGTCTGTGTTCCTCCGACTTCGGCCAATATCTTGGACAGCGGCTCCTTATCTGCAACCAAGCGATTCCCTATCCGCTGCAAACGGCTTCAACGGCTCTCTAGCCGCCACAAACGGCTTCCTACCTGGTGGAAGCCGGCCCGCCTCGGATGACACTTGTGGCTCTGACAACTCCTTCCCTATCCTACTTCGAGATGGTCCTTATATAGATAGCTAGGCCGTCGCTTGGACCCGGCATAACAGCAGGGTCGGCGATGCCAAGGATCTTGACTCTCGTCATCCCAAAGCTTCACATAGATTGTAATCATGACTCGGGAGTCTTTTGTCCGAAACACCCCTCCGGCGGCCCGCCGGTGTCCTGCGTTCAGTGTCCTGACACCCACTGGTGCCTATGGCATTCTGTTCTCTGACATATTAGAAGACACAGCTGGCTACAAAACATCAAGAGATTATTTCAAATTGGGAGATCCATCTCTCAGACGAGACAACTATCTTTGATGTTCAATGGTTGTTGTATGGTTGGAGGGATACATGTATATCCTTGGCCATTATTACTGCTGTCTGTACCTCACAGCGACACGTCCAGAAAACCCCGAGGCTAGAGAGAGCCTCACTTCAGCACAACTCTGCTACTTCAGGGTGCTAAAAGGCGCCGACACACTTACACTATCCCCTATTCAACAGCCACCGATTGTTAACTGCCTTTCACATCTATTCTGGCTTATCGTATCCACATCCGCACCAAGATGCACTATATATCTACAAAGAAGCGACGAGGTGCAGCTTCTGCTGAGGAAGTCGGCCACACGCGTGAAGATAGCATTCGCCCCAACCAAGCTACCATACAGGATGGCTGGATGTGTGAGAACCAGATGACTGCTTCTGTTCTCTGCTCTCTGTCAAGTCACCGATTCAATAACATTGCTGAGAGACCTGTAGTGTCGCTTTTACTACCCTCATCAGCTGGCAGACATGCATCTGGTCGAAAAGAGCCTGAAGCTTAAGCATTAGTCGTCGTTGCGGTCTGCAATGACAACGGTTAACCTATAACCGCACCGTCACAATTTATTGGATGGCCAAAACTTATCTGGCACCCTGTGCAGATGTTAAAAGGTTTAAGAACTACCTTAGCAAGTGCTGCTCTAAAGCAGAGAACAAGTCAAGGGCTCCATTCTATCATATAGGCGAGTAGAGCTTCGATATCAGTCCCAACTCCAGCTCTAGCCGACAACGAGGGTGAACTATCACTGCAATAACAGTTTATAAACTGGGCATCATACCCCTCGTGGACAGCAGGGAAGAATTGGTAGCTCATGGCGAACATGTCATATCCACTTGTTGTGACGGGCCGTGGAAATGCGGAAGAGACATCGAGCGTAATATCTCACGCATGGGAGGTTTCAGTAACTAATAATTGAGATTATTCTCTCGGTTTAGGTTAAGACACCATTCCAAATAGACTGCCTATGTAGGCTGTAGGTATATTGTATGTAAATACCAACTGTACCAGTTGTTCACACGATTAGCCTTGCTTGCCCCTTGCTATAACTGTAGGGCTTCAAGGCTCCATTTACTAAGAAGGGCCTGAGCTTAGGATCTTAAAACTTCGGAATTCTATCTTTTCTTGTATTAATAATGCTACATTGATTCAAATATTGTGATAATTAAATCAAGACGTCAATGGTTTGACTTATTATAATCTCATAATAGAGTCTGATATTGCCCGCAGAGTAATAGAGCTTAGGTTTGTAAATAATGAAAATTCTAAATAGGGGCTCCATGTCGGGATTAGGCGTGGGGATATAAGATTCCTAGCATAGTATAATACGAAACCCCATTTTGGAAAGCTGACTGCGCCTGTATACATGGCTCAATAATGGTTTCCATCCAAAAACAAAAAAAAACCAAACAAAACGCAGGAGCTACAGGCCAGCTATTTACCATTCAGCATGTATGCTTCAACTCGAACTCGATCTGCGGAGTCCCCGAGAAATTTGCTGGCACCGCATAGGAAATATTATAAATGAAGTGGTCCCTCAACTGCACCCCATAGACAACCTCAAGCTGAAGCAATCCTGGCGCCGATACATTGACGCCCAGACAAGGAAGATTGTCAAAGCCCGTAATCATGTTCCCTTTCTTCGATGGAAGCGTCCACGAAGGCGGGATCCCGCTAAGCGCAAACGTGAAGATATCTGCCCCCTCGGCCGTCGAATCTGGGTACGAGATAGTCAGTGAACTTGGCCCCGCCACGGCTTCGATGGCCGTCGTCGTCGGATACAGCGAGAAGAAGCCATTATATGGATAAGTGCTGTGTTCAGGTTCACTAGCCCAGTGTACGATAGCAGGGACGAATTGATCGCCCCAACCCTTGTCGGTTTTGACGGTGTAGGCACCGATCATAAGTCCAGCGCTGACTCAAGATGTGGCGATTCGTTTCTGATTGGTGGTGGTGCTCTCATAGACTGTCTTATTAATGAATCGCTCGCCATCCCACCACCCTTTCGCCTTGAGGACAGAGGCGGTGTCATCGTCGATATTTTCTGCAATGTGGTTGACAACAAGTGCGATGGCAGCGCCTTGCACCACGTCGTATAGCAGATCAGGTTCGCCTCTCAGTGGCTGCGGCCCGTACTCTCGACCAAACACGCCCCACCAGGTCAAGGAGATGATGGCCGAGTGCGTGGTTGCATCCCGGGTGTAGGCGCGATCGTATGGTCCAGCCATGTTGCCAAGAAATGGGTTGTAGTGTGCTGCGATATCTTTCCAGAGCTCCCGGATGATTAACGGCGCTCCAAGAGTCATTGGGGCATCGGCCGGTCCGTAGGCGATATTGGCGGCAAGGGCCCAATTGACGATTCCATA
This sequence comes from Pseudomassariella vexata, assembly GCF_002105095.1. Lineage (NCBI taxonomy): Eukaryota > Fungi > Ascomycota > Sordariomycetes > Amphisphaeriales > Pseudomassariaceae > Pseudomassariella > Pseudomassariella vexata. The sequence continues at coordinate 642,097 of NW_024467956.1, read as the reverse complement.
GTAGTTGGGAGCGTTGTATTCACCCAAGACATTTTGCCCCTCTCGCTGGAAGAGAGCCATGATATCGTTGCCAGATTGCCGGGCGAACTCGATGAGAGTCTGATTGTTCCGTCGCGTGCCTGCGTTCTAAGTTAGCCTTGATTTAAATGAAACATATCTCGTTGCGATAGTGTACTGACCAATGCAACCTACATTCAATGCCCGCATGATTGCAATGTTTGAATACTCGCTGGTCAAATTGTCATCCTTTGGAAATGTGCCGTTGCGTCGCATGCCGCCAACTGCCGCAGCTTCTACCGCATCCTCGATGCGTAGTATGAGGTCTTTACTGAGCAAACACGAGAATTCCTCGACAACTTGAACAAGCTGTGTTCTGTCCGATTGGTTGGTACAGAGGGGCGACTTTGAGCAAAGTTATCACCAGCACTTACCCAATGAACTCCCTCCAATTTGGATCATATGACTCGAAGATTTCAGGCTCATACAGACCAGGCTTCGGATCCGGAATATCAGCTGCATCTTTGAATGTGCCATACCACGCAGCCTCATAATTCTTAGTATACTGGGTATCAAGGCTGTCGCCTCGTTAGTCGCCTCGTCGTCGTATTGTGTCAGAGAACAGAATGCCATAGGCACCAGTGGGTGTCAGGACACTGAACGCAGGACACCGGCGGGCCGCCGGAGGGGTGTTTCGGACAAAAGACTCCCGAATCATGATTACAATCTATGTGAAGCTTTGGGATGACGAGAGTCAAGATCCTTGGCATCGCCGACCCTGCTGTTATGCCGGGTCCAAGCGGCGGCCTAGCTATCTATATAAGGACCATCTCGAAGTAGGATAGGGAAGGAGTTGTCAGAGCCACAAGTGTCATCCGAGGCGGGCCGGCTTCCACCAGGTAGGAAGCCGTTTGTGGCGGCTAGAGAGCCGTTGAAGCCGTTTGCAGCGGATAGGGAATCGCTTGGTTGCAGATAAGGAGCCGCTGTCCAAGATATTGGCCGAAGTCGGAGGAACACAGACATACGGAAGCAAACATCCAGAATCCAAGAGAGAACCTCGGCTGGCTATAAGTAAGGAGTCGAGACGGAGGAAGATAGAGAGGGAAGAGATCAATGCATCACCGTGGGCACCCCTACCTGAGACCGCCAGTGACCACCCGGTATTACGTAGGAGGGACGCCCGTTACTCCCCATCACTCTGTACTATTGCCTTCGGCCTAGCCGTACCCTGACATATTGTCCCCAGATATTGCAATTAGATAACTTACACGCTTTCGATAGCAGCGATGCCTCTCTCAATATCATCGCCTTCTGCTCGATACAGTAACCCTGGTATGTACCAGGCAGTGAACCGTGTGTTCAGCTGTCCTCGGTCCTGGTACCAGATATAGTTAAATGATGGATCATATCTCGAGTCCCCCACCTGGACTGAATAATCAAATAGGCTTTGAGCAGCTAGTGTCATCAGCCTCTGTGTTCCCACTGGTCACATTACGGAGCATTGCTTGTTCACATACCTGGTGTTAACCTTGAGGTCCCGCTGGACAACGACTTCGCTATTACAAAGCAACGGCACCCAGCCAATGCCACTGTATTTAACATTGAATAGTGCATGATGCCGGACGCTGCAAAATTGTAAGACTGTCACTTGCGAGAAACAGAACTAAGTGAAGAGAATCAGGATTGACAAATAACATGGCTCGATATTTCATTTTAGATACGACTATAATCGAGCATGATTACAACCTCTGAATCTCCATTTTCCTTGGAGTTAGCAGAGGGGTGAAACCACAAACGATGGTACACTGGAATAGTTCGAGCTTTTAGTAACTCATGAAGATATCACGTTCACCGAGAAAAGTACTCTTTCTTTCATCATGTGAGCGGAGGACTGATGGAAGTTGGTCACAGTTGCCTCGCTAGAGGTGGTCTGTAGAGATGTGGGAATACAAATCTTGGATGCAAGAAAAGGTATTACAGCTATGGGCTAAAGAGGAAATGGAGTCATTGCTATAGCAGTGTGCTACTAAAATATCTTGGAGATAGCGATGCATGTTTAGCTGCTGATAGACAACGTTCAAGCGTAGTAGTTGCATTCACAGCAAGCGAGTATTATAATTCACAATAAGGCAAATGCGGAACTAAAAGGGGTTAAGACATTGCTGGAAAGAAATAGTCGACAATGTGAGGTTGAGCAGATTTACAGGGCTTATTCCCAAATAGAAGCATTCCCTACATTCTTTGTCAATTTCTTATGTTGGGCCCCTGTCTGCCCAAATTCCCATGACCGACAAACTGTTGGACATGAATTAAGCGTTGGACGCAGGTCATGCGGCAAAGTAGTCTCGTTTCTTCATGTTGGTTCTACCGAGCTGTTGGTGTTGCCTCAGTTATTACCAAATTTCTTTGTTTCGCCAAACGGAATTCTGCACCAGCAAGAACTAAATTCCCAATCCCACAACGAATCTTGAATGCTATATCTCTAGGAAGATTAGACAAGTAGGCGAGAACCACTACGATCGGAAGATCGAGCCGAGTAAAGTATCGGCGAAGATCTCGGGTAAGGCCTCCACAAGTGAGTCACTCGTGATTGGTGGCTAGAATACTTTGTCTGATGGGCCTGCAATGTATTTGCTCGTATTGGACATGGAGGAGTTACTCAACGATGCATGCCAAGTTGAGACGAATGGTTCTCTGTTAACCGTACATGTGTGGTCCATATTAGAAGCGGCGCTTAGTGTCTGTCCTTGAGCAGTAACAGGTTTCAGATGGTGGCAGTTCAATCCTGGGATTTAGTTGACTCCACGTTGACCATCTAAGCTTTACACATATCCTATTTTTGTAGACCAGGATTGCGACTTAGTATGCTCAGTTCAAAAGATATCTCTACAGTACATAGGTACTGTAGTTTATACTTACTGTCTCTAAATACGTTTCGTGGTTGGTGGTAGTAAGCGAAAGTGATTTATTCCTAGGACTTGGTGGCTTAAATAGCTTGGCTCTGCCGGTGATAGCCAAGTGGCCTCCACCTCAGTGCATACAACCAGGCATACGCGACATGTGCTGGCATTCATACCAATAACCATTCCGCACTGATCTGCATGACAGCTGGGCAGACGTATTTTCAGCTTGTCGACGAGGGCTGTGTCGGTAATCTTCCCTGTATTCTTCCCTAATCGGACAAAATTCATTATTTCCGGCAATAGCAATCGATGTCAGTGGCGAGAACCAAGATAGACAGCGACATCAAATACGACCTGTTTCTGCCAAGTATATTCATTGCGCGTTCCTGTCACCGACTGCGTTGTAATGGACGTGTGGAGACATGTACGGCACGACTTGATTAGTTCTTGGCGAAGGACCTAGATTGATATAAGAAACATCACAATAACCCCATCAAATCATACACATCATCATCAATATTCCAGTATCTCAATCTCATCCTTTGAAATCATTCATAACACCGATATGCGCGTCGATAGTCTCCCCATCATTCTGACGCTTGTCGCCCTGGGTGCCTGCGAGAACAACGTTGAGGCCGACGATGTCCCGCAAGCGTGCCGCAGTGTCGATGCCTGTCTAAATATCTTCGAACTCTCCAGAACCTGTGATGAGTCGACGAGCAACTCCGACGGCTACAACGACTGTGTGTGCGGATCGACCATTGCACAGAGCACCTTGACAGACTGTGCCGATTGTGTTGCCCGAAACGTGCAGCAGATCGAAGATCGCACAGATAATGGTAAATACAACATGCCTCCCGGTTTTTTCTTCAATATGTCGCTTATAAAGTGAGTAAAGACGTGACGGACTTGATGTCCGATTGCGGGTGGACTTACACCGGCACGATTTTGTCGAGTGGAAGCGCTACGATGAGGGCTACAACCAGTGCTGCAACAACTGCTTCTACGACCCTCTTGTCGCAGTCCGTCGCTTCGACAATTGTGACCATCACGAGTTCCGATACCACGTTCGTGAGCACGCAGACCTCGGTTGTGGGAGCATCTGCTACTACCGGTTCGAGCTCTGAGGCAAAGGCGCCGATGGTGACTGCTGCTGCAGGTAGCTTTCTCTTTGGAATGGCTTTGGCTCTGCCTGCGTTACTATGAATAAGTTCGATGGCGATTCTGAGTAGCTGAGTTGAATATGGTATCATCACATGATAAGACGTGCTGGCACGCAACATGGTGGTTGAAGGGATTATCTCGCGGTTGGGATGGTTAAGTATCTGGAATTATCCGTACGTGTTATGTTTTCGAAGTATATTTCACTGAGTGAACCCATTGACCGACAAGCTCATTGTAATGAAATATTTATCTATGGTCACATACATATAACTATATCATCGTATTACAATGATAAACTCGAAGCTTCGGCACATTATGATAGTCGTGCAATGTTTCTGAATGAATCGCGTAACCGGCGAAATTCTGAGAGACTTGTATTATGATGTCGGCTGGTGTAGTTGGTCACTTCGCTGGTAGATAAGTCCCGATTTGAGCCTCGCCCACTTGGGTCGGTGACGAGTCGCGGGTTCGATTCCCGCAGCTGACACACAAGGGGGTTTAGTCAACCCTTACGGCGCGCTGCCCACCTTGTTGACTTCGCCTACCCAGCGATAATAGGGAGATTGGTGCAGTTTAGGATTACGAGCATCCTAGCCAGTCGACCGTCAAGCACTACGTCGGCGGAATATAACTCGACAGCCGGTCCAGAATTCGAATCGTTAATCCGACCTCTTATCGGACCCCCTCTCGCCGCGATTCTTGCGAGCGTCTAGACCACGTTACGGTCTATCCACTTGAGCGTATGGTTGAGATGTATACGCTCGACGAGAACCCCACTTAGCAGATACTACGACTTGTCGCGACAAAAAATAGTCGAGCATCTTCTGCACATCAGCAGCATCCCACCCCTGAGGACGAATTTAAGTGCCACATTACCACACTTATCGGTAGTTCAGGCAGGGGTTGTAGCACAGACTTAGGGAGGGACAGGAGGTTTAGTAGTCGTTTGGCTACAAGTTTACCTGTATAACCGCCCGACGCGGCTTAAGGGCCCGCTATATCATCTATAGCCCCTTAAGGAAGTACTTGTAGAGGTACCGAGGGTTAACACCTACGGCGTATTCAATATTATATTTGTATTATGATGCATTACCATAGTCCGTGAGCAGATATTGAAATCCCTTTTGACACTACCTAGATAAGGACAGGTCGGCAACTGTTCTCCCATGAACGGCGCATGGTAGTCCTCCACATCCGCCTTATCCTCAAACTCGTCATAAGCCGAGTCATTATTAAGCATAAAGATAAATCGGAATTGACCCAAAAACAAATGACCCGCCCGGTGGGAGTGCAGAAGCATATATATAACACGCTGCATGAAAATTAGCTTAAAGCAGCTGTAGATATGTAGATGACTAGACGGCAGCGAAGTTGCCCACGGGTGACCGTAGGTCAACATATCGCCGACGAAAAGTGTGCCTATAAAGCGGCTCCGTGCCAGATCAACCATATTGGGCGGGATATAGATGCCGGTTATATCGAGGCCGATGTCGGCTATCATTTGTGCGACAGAGATCCCGGTGCCGCAACCGGCGTCGAGGATGTGGGAGCCGGCCGGGGTTTTGGAGATGGCTTTCTGTATGCATACGGGTTCGAAGGTGTTGGGGCACACATGTGTATTGTATTGAGGATAGTTAGGCTAGTGCTAGTGGGCTGGAACCAAGTAGTGCTGGTAGCTACGCACGAACCACCTATGACAGTCGGGTTTCTTGCGGTAGGCATGCTCGTATTCTATTTTGAGACCCTTGAAGGTCTGGAGGTCGGCCGGAGAGCTTGGTATAGAATGTTGCGGGCAATCTGGAGAAAGTAGTCGGTGGAGAGAATTGAATATTCGTTCGTACAAAGGCTTCGTAAGGACCTCTAGGCCTACCCAGCTTGTGCGAAACGTTATTCGTATATCGATTTCCCCAGTATCGCGACGTGCGCTCCATATATATGTGTAAGATGTGGTTTCCGTGAGATCGAACGATAGCAAGCCAACTGGCGATATCACTTGCATATATGCAGCATTCCGCCCAATGACAATCCATCATACGTATGCATCTTCGGATTTATTGCATACTGTGTAACGAAGAGAAAAGAGGAGACGGCTTCATTGCATTGGGAAGAGGCTGGATTACGTGATTTTGCAACACATGAAAAAATAGGGATCGAACCCGATTCCTTAATACTCGTCTCTAGTCTGTCGACATCAAGGGGAGATCACATAATCCAACAAAATGGACGAATTACTATTCCAGGAATATCTCCGGGGTTCCGAATCCATTCCAGAAGCCATGAGCTACCTAGAGATCTTGAATTACTCGGTACGTTCGACATGACCCGCCGCGGAAATAAGGGTTGGCTCTGCTGCTAATGCGTCATGTATTATCTAGGACCCAGCACTTAACACGCTTCCCGAAGTGCACTCATTGAGCTCGGATGATTTTGATAGTTTTCTTGCCCGCAAGGTGAGATAACTACCCCAAAGCAGAACAAGATAGACCGGAGGCTGCTGACCTTGTCACCGTCACGACGCAGGGTGTGTTTGCGCCTCGTAAGCTGGACAACAGCTTCGCATTGAAGAATGGCATTCGTTTGATGCAAGTAAGGGATCTACGAGGATGGAGTTGCTTGCTAACCTAGGGTTCAGCACACACCATCAAGCACTGAACGCGCACACGTTTGATCCAACGGTCATTTCTTTCAGCAAGGAAGCGTACGAATCGCTCGTACGGGAAATGAATTTACCATACCGTGCGATAGAAACTTCAACGGTTGTTGGTCCATTCTTTTGGTGGACAATTGTCGAAAAAGCAGATGGTGCATATCTTCGTAAGTAGTGTGTGAGGCAGGTTCTGCGCAAAGATGGCTTATCATGAACGACGATTGGATGCTCATCAAACCCGGCATTGGACCTCTATAAAATTGCAGTCGGTGCCAAGATTATGTACAATGTAAAGTTACGGTTAACCTAGCTGATGACTTCTAGAATTCATATTCCGCAAATCCGACGCTCGGTGGAAGGGAAACTCAAGAGGCTGGGAAATGATACTCTCCTATTCATTCAACACGCGGATCACCTCGGGTTACCTCAAGGGAACAGATTCAGTCGAGATTGAAACCATTCTGAGGCGCCTGAAGGCGTGCGCCCAACCAACATCTCACGCCTTGCTATTACCCATTCTCGTCCTAGGCCACGAGATGTCTGCCAAAAACGACAACACTCAGAGAAAGATCCGCGAGCAGATTCGCCGACTGGAAGACGTGCTTAGCGGACGGTACAAAGTGGAAGCCGCCGCTGGCTATGCTTCTGACCAGGATCTCACCCTTGATGCGATCAATCATGATATGGTTGAATCTCATTCACAGGCGATGTGGAAGCGGCCACAAGCGTGGCAGAATGTTGTGACAAGATTAAGCAAAGCGACAGATTATTACTGGGAGCAACTGCCAGAGGAAGAAAAGACGCCAGAATTGGAAGGTTTGCACAAAGTATTGCTGAGTCGACTGGATTTCGTTACGGCCAAGCTGGAAGGCCTGAAACATTATGCCGATGTATCTCTGGAACGACTCAAGCTTCAAAGAGAGGTGGTAAGCTCTTGAGAATGCCTTTGGCGCTGATAAAAATGGACTAACAAATCACTAGATGCACGGCATCATAAACCAAAGAGAGTCCAGGCTCAGCGCTGCCATCGCAATGGAGCAACATCGCTTGGCTGGCGCGAGCAGACGAGACAGTGTATCCATGAAAACGCTAACCCTGATGGGCTCGATATTCCTGCCTGGCACATTCCTGTCCTCAATTTTCAGCATGACCTTCTTCGACTTCGGAAATGGTATTTCCTCTTATTGAATTTCATGATTCCCTGATTTCGCTGACCTTGACAGAGATGGGCGACGCCGTATCCCCCATCTGTGGATTTACTTCGTCATCGCAGTCCCTCTGACGGCGCTTATCGTGGGCGCTTGGTGGATGTATGACAAGCGCCCAGATAATGGGGTCGACGAGGATGTCAACGAGGCCGAGAAATACTTGGACAGACTTGAGGCTCAAATCATGGAAGGTATTCGGACCAAGACAGGGGCCAGGGTGAGGACTGGACTTGTTGATAATTCTCACATTAGACGATCGATCAACGTGTGATGAATTGAGACTCAGGTTTCGGATGCAATGCTCCTTCAGAGCATTTTACTTGACGCTACTGTGATAGGAAACAAAATCTCGTTCCACCCCTCAAAACTTTGATCGTTGTTATTGTTATCAACGTTATATAACTACTCCACGTCATCCCAACTTGCTCCCTAATGTAGCTACGATTTCCACATTAATGAAACCCATAGAAAGCACGCAATGCATGCGCAGAAATATAAATTTATTATTGTGTCAGAAGTATAAACGCCCCTCGACGACGAACCTTCCTCCTCAAGAAACCCCTATCACGAACGCTTCGCCATATCTTGGGACCGAATATGATTTTACGGCCAGGCAGCATGGAAACCAAGGCCTAAAAACGAAAACGCGGATATCGTGCCCCAAGCCATGCACACTCTGTATATGAGCAGAAGAGAGCGATGACAACCCTTCTGAAATCATTCCACTGCCATTCGCTCGGGGTCACTGTCAAGTCGCCCAAGACCTTTTGATCTGTATGCATGTGTGTAAGCACGGTGGGCACGAACCATATCAAGAGTTTCACGTGTTGGATTTGTTCGGGTCTTTGAGCTCGTCTTCTAAGGCCAATTTGTTCTGGTTGCCGGCCATGACTTGGGTCTCGCGCTGCCATGCAACAGGCTTCAGAGATGAATATGCGCGCAAAAACTGGGGATCAGCGACAATTTTCGACTTGAAAGGTTTTAAGATATATAGAAAGACCAAGAAGTAGTGTGGCCGAAGTTGTGGTTATATTCCTGCACCCGATTATTTAATTATGCGGCCCGTCGCATACCTGATGTTTTTGCCGAGCCGGGTAGTGCGATCTTGCATTGATGGTTGAGAGGCTGGGAACAGGCAGTTGGAATTTGGTAAGGAGCCAGGGGCCAATTGTTCGACTACAACAAACCAGCGGGTCGATTTGGGTGATGTGGCACTGCTCTAGCCTACGTATTGTAGTTCGAACATGTACCCTGTTTCCTACCGTAAAAGTTTGCTGTTTACGTCTACTTTCAGGCTGAAACAAAGTCATATTGTCAAAATTCATGAGCGGCGCATGGTTTCCGAGAAAACCCAAGAAGGCAGAGGATGAAAATAGTAAGTCATTGAGGCGTGGCAGGTTGTTGGGAGTCAATTTCTCGCGGGATTGCTGTAGGATCGAGGCAGTGTTTTTCTCAGCCTTACTCAACATACCTACCCGACCACTCCAGGATCAAATTTCTCCACGGATCTTACGGAGCTGAGGTGAATGCTCCAATATTTTGACAGTTATGTGGACCCCAGTCTTCATAAGGCGTGGTAGGGGGGCTGGTAAGCTGCGACACCTGCCAATGTGGAATGGAGACCGCGCCTGTTGGCGAATGGGTATTATTCCGCCAGCGTGCAAAGTCGTGACCCGTTGCTGGATCTTGATGCATGTGCGTTGCGCCTCATCCAATAAGTGGCAGTGCGGCTGGTTTTCATAGCTTTGTATGTTATTTGATCCCCGTAAGTTCAACGTCAAGTAATTTGTTAACTTCGACTAGAAAAGAAACTTCCCATTCTGAGCCGCAACTCTGATATTCATCAAGACTCTGCAGTTGCCGGATCGAAATTCCTCGTTCTACGACACAATGAGCAACAAAAACAAAAACAACACCAACAAGTACGCCACATGGACGAACAAGCGGTCGTCCCCAAGTGGACGCCGCCTGAGGGTCGAACCTGCCACGCCGATGGAGACCTTCTCACCGGACCGTTTCTCGAACCAATACACACCAGTTCAGGAGACCTTCACGATAGACATCTTCGCAAACCAACCCGCCACCGCTATTGGTACCCACTCCACAGAATCTTATACTACAATCCCAGAGTCCAAGCCAGTCCAAAACTATGACGCACGTCTGTCATATTGGACCATCGCCCAGATTGGTCTGCGCATTGCATCTCTCGTCCTCGTGGGCATCTTGAACGGGATGAGTATTCGTGGATACGTTAGCTCCCTGCTCGTGTGGCTAGCCCTTGTGAGCCTCTATTCCCACAGCTGTTTCGTACACCTCCTCCGAGGCTGACAATATCACACTAGAGCCTCACAACCACCATCTGGGAAATCTCTGAATTGGCAGTCTTTGCCAAGCATCGTACTCATGGCATCAAACCCATGATCCGTTTCATCATGGAATTGATCCTCACGTTTGGGTCTCTGGGCTATGTGGCGCTCGCAATCGTCCAACTGGTCGATATCTCCAACGTGACCAACTATACCTGGAGGTATGGGTCGGTCGAGTACGGCTTTGCTCTTGGTCTGTGTGCGTGCTTGGCGTACGTTGCAGAACATACCCATCGATGATCATCTTGTGGACTTGCACTGACTGGGTTTTAGTATTATTCATGCCATCCTCTGCACCCGTGCATTCAAAGACTGCGCTGCGATGAAGAAGTTAGGTGCTCACTATGCCGTTTGAGATTTCTAGGGTGCATGGGCAATTCTATTTCTGGGCATGGTGAGGCATTCATGACTAGCACAAAGCAAGATCAACAGACTCGAGGGTGTTCGAATAACAGTTATAAAAAGAATAATGACGTCTGCTTTCTTGAGTATATATTTCGATCAGAACCCCTAGAGATGCCGCTTTCAATAGAACGTAGGGATGGATTTGATGGAACACTGATAGGGATCGCATATACAGGGGGCGGGGCTGCATTGCTGTAGGCTTTTGGGAGATTGAATTACCATACCTTTTCTTCTAGTCTATGATATGTGCACGATTTCTGTCAATAGTCCTAAAGAAACTGTAAGGGCAGCAGAGGTGCTTCCGTTTTCAAGTTGGTGTTAGTACTTACATGAGGAACAGGAAGTGATCCTCTTGGTCCTCTTGGACCTGGAAATTTAGAGTTTGGCGGCCTCCGTCCACGCGCTATTCAACCGCCGCGTTGGTGCCAAGTTGATCGGGGTTTTGCGTTCAACCACAAAACCGCAAACATTAGGCACATGCAATCAAGCCAATCGGTGCGGGCGTTACAATGCACAAGCTGCAACTTCCCGGGTTCGAAGTTCCTCAGGTCCAGTGCTGGCCATGGTGGACAGCTGAATCGAATCAAGGCGGACAGAGGTGGGGTTACTTGCCAAGCTCGACCGTGACATCATGCTGGCTTCCCTCGAAAGACATTCAACGTACGTGACGCAGTTGAGCTTGTGTTCCTTTTAGCTGACTCGTCGACCCCGCCTGAACTCTGTCCCTCCCAAACCGTCATCGCCAGAATACATAAATCCCTCTTCTTGGCTCTCAGTCAACTTTTGAGAATCTGCACTACACATTTCTGTCAACAGCATCCATACTCATAAGATAGTCTTGATCCATTCACCTACCAAACGATCATCATGGACTTTGTCAGCAAGTTGACCGGCGGCGAAAACAAGGAGGGCCAGAAGCCTCAGGGCGAGCAGCAGCAACAATCGTCGTCCGGCGGTGGCTTCATGGACAAGCTGCAGGGAATGGCTGGCGGCGGCAAGGAGAGTGAGAAGAATGAGGATGCCCTCGACAAAGGTTTGTTACAGCTTACCCCTCCATTTTACGAATAAGCGGGGCACAATCCAGCTGCACATCGTCCCATCCCAATTTCCAAGTTCATTTGGACCTCATCACCACCATCACTACACTTGCTAACGACGAATTCATGCATGTTTAGCGGTCGACATGTTCCAGGAGAAGATCTTAAAGCAGGGACCCCAGGACAACGAGAGCGCCGTTGAGCAGGCTAAGGACGAGCAGATCTCCGACATGATCCGCAATCAGTACAAGAACTTGACAGGTAGCGACGTGCCCATCAAGGATAAGGAACGATTCTAGACTCCTCCATGCGCTACACACCACACACACGAGTATATGGGCGTTTGGACCGGCTTTCTCCCCGTGACAAGAGGCAAGGTTGCAATTGGCTGCGGCGTATGATTGGTTGTGGGTAGTGAACTACATTCGATTGCATGGTACACAACGTGAGCTGCGTAGGACATGTCTAGTTCAATAACATGACCTATGAAGGACAAGTACATCTACAAGCGACCTTCATGTGATCATGCGTCCACACAGCTGTCATGAATATTCCATACAATCGTGGAACGCTCGGATGACGCCCAATCGGGTAAATTGCGGGGCGCTGATAGTATTCAACCATTACGACCGGCGGTCGGGGCTGAATACAAGGATTGTTTGTGATTAAGCATACCTACTTTGCGATTTGTCTAGGTACTTTTTCCAGTCTGAGGTAGCACTTATCTTTGTGTATTTATAAACTCCAGGCAGTGCGGGGCTGAGCGATATGGCTTGCGAAGGTTCATGGTAAGTGCTGCACTGCCACGGACTCTCCACGATAAAACTCACAGGTACCAGATTCATGAAGGTTTTGTAATGATCTACCACATCTCTCTACATTGTCTCTAGTAGGCTACCTCGGGCCTCAGTATCGCACAGTCAGAATCTTCTTATACAGCAAGATTTATCCTATTTCCGAAACTATTAGATCGACGAAAATGAATTCTTTACCAAGGCCGACAGGTATATTCGCCGACTTCATTGCACCTCAATGCGTAACACTGGTCGTGAAAGAAAAGATCATGTCTTGGTCGGGTGACGACTTCACAATCAGCACGGTAGACGGACGGCCGTTGTTCAAGGTCGAAGGCAAGGCCCTGTCCCTCTCGGGTCGCAAACGCATCATGGACATGCGGGGCACCCACATATTCACAATCCGCAAGAAGCATCTGGCCTTGCATGCCACATACTACTTGGAGAGTCCGAGCGAGCAAATGATCTTTGAGGTGAAGGGCAAATTCAGTCGTAAGCCTGACTCACATCACTCCCACTTGCCTTGCCCCAACGAGATGGCACGAAGGTACACTGACATGACTGCGCTTTGTAGTTATCGGGTCCAAGTCCACTGCCTCGTTCATCTCGCTATCCAAGGAGGCGGTCGAGTTGGAGATGAAGGGCAACTTCCTCAACACCAAGGCCGAGATCGTCGACCAGGTGTCGGGACTGCCGGCTGTGACCATCTCGCGTGATTGGTTCAACGGTCGTGAATTGCTCGGTGGTCAGCAGACGTACCATGTGACCATCGCGGCTAATATGGACATGGCCATAGCTGTGGCCATGTGTATTTGTTTGGACGAGAGGAAGAACGATAAATAGGAACTTTCCCGTCCCGCCTTGCGATAACTTGGTTGGGATTGATCAGTGGCTTCGAAGATACCCAAAATAAAAAGGTTACAATACTCGACTCTGCCGTTCATCGTTTAATGGGATTTGATCGGCACCTGGCTGCTGGGGGCAATCAGACGATCGAGCAACGGTCGGATAAACCCAACCAACCAATCATCAACACCCTAAGTTGGTTGGTCATGGTTGGTTCTTATAGGGTTGATTATTGCTGCTAAGAAATGAAGCTATCGCCAACCTCGCCGGCGCTAACCCCTGGAAACCTCTTGGCGGAGCTTTCATGGTTTCCTCTGTAGCGTCGTCCGGTGTTTTTAGCTAGTTACTATGTACTAACTTCGTAGTGTCTAGCATATGCCTATGATACCGGTGTTAAGGCCTGGCCGCTGTGAAGTGGTCATTCTACCGGTAGATGAAAATAACCGCTCACATTCAGCTTACATCGTCTGTATTGTGAGGAAATCTAATGCTATCAACAAAAGCTGTGGGTAATTTAACCGGCTATCATGCTAGTAGCTAAAACGGTCACGTATATCCATACTCATCTTATGATTACTAGGCTAGGGGTCTCGTCGATTAATACAGTGTTGACATACCTACCGCCGTTCATCGTTATTCTGGATGTCACAGATATAGGTCCACAGCCACGATGAGACAAACCTACAGCGCTTAGAGAAGGTGTAGCCTCGGGCGAGGTCTATCGAGATGCCAATACTCCCGGGGTCGGCTTTATAGGGGTGATTGCCCAGAACTACGCGAGCAATAACAGATCCCAACCCTTGACTTCGATCTTCGACAAGCAGGCAGTATAGAACATAGATGTCGTCTGTGTAACCTTCATTTAATTCAATATCTTCTTCGGGTTTCAAGTGGCCACCCAATGGCATCTTGGCGGTGAAGGAGGTTACAGCATTGGTAGTCAGTGTGCCCATAGCATCGTAATCACAAACCTAGAACCAAAGGCCAGGAGCTTCGAATTGCGGAGAATTCATGGGAAAACCCAAGGCTGAGATAAGTCAATAGCCAGGTATTGGGGATCGCCAGGTGGTAGGCAACTTGTTCGTGAACCCAATCGTATTCGTGGAAAATTGTGTGGATTTAGCTGAACGTTAGGGGGGTTGTGACTACCAGAAATTTGTCTTATCTATGATATCGAGGCCACCCTCACCAAAGTAAGTATAGACGAGTCGAAATGTAAACGGCGGACCAGTTGACGACATTGGGGTGCGTATTAGTCACTCCTTCAAGGCATTTGAATAAACTGCCATCGGTTAACACACAGGATAGTAACAGTACTTTATCTTGCCCAACCCTTGGGAGGCTGTGTGACCAACAATGCGTGTATATTCTGAAAAAAAAAGAATACTCAGGATTGGCTACATTGCATGGTGAGTGTTCCTTCGGCGTGTTGACAACCAGCCTTGCATATCGGCGGAAGTGATGCTGAATTCACGTGATGAGACCAAGATAGCATAACCTATATATCGGCTGATGAATCTATCGACAGACCCGAGGAACTAATTGAGAATGCCTTGAGTATACGCAACGCTTCCAACTCTTCGATGCAAATCGATGTTTTTACAATGTGTGGTGGCCCTTTACGGTCGACCACGTTTCAATTTATCTATTTTCGCATTCTATCCAAAGTAAAGTAAGTGGTAGATCAGAAATACTAACAATATTCCCATCTTGACACATCAACATTAATCCCTCGAAACATCGTGACCTGACTTCTCTATAGCCTTATTGTTCTATTCCGTCTCAGAAAACAACGGCGCATCGACTTCGCAAACCGTCCCAGGTTCCGGCAAAGTTCCATTGACGAAATAATCTGCGATGGCTTTCATTGTGCAAGCAGATCGCTGTGCCCAACTTGAGTGCTATGATCCGTTAGCCTTCAACACTCACTCGCGCATCGTTTCGCCGATTCAATTACTTACACCGTTGCCATTATGCTGAAGTACAACACTTCCATCAAATCCCGCGCTGACATTTTGCGCTGCAGCAAGTGGTGTCACAGGATCAAAGGTATTCCCGACCAGCAAGACCGGATTCCTTGTCTGCACCTGGAAATCACCATCATATCGCTCCTTAGCATCAAACTGCCACTGCGCGCACTGCGAGACCAGATTCGCAACCGTCTCACCGCACCACTCGCTGATTTCGTAGAACTCCTCCATGATCGGCACCAAAGCCTTGCTGCTGGATAAGCGCGGGAATTTGTCGCTGCACTTGATACCGGGCAGTGCCTCGTACTGGATAGACGCAGCCGGGGTGACAAGGTAGTCCAAGTGCTGCGCAAGGGTGTCTATATCGTTGCTTAGCATGCTGTCCAGGGCGGCGGCCAGTTGTGGCCACCCGCTTGGCCAGTAGAGGCTACCCAAGAGGGTGGCTTTGAAGATACTGTAATCTAAGACGAGCCCGGCAACGGGGATGGGTTCGTATTTAAGTATCTGCAGGAAATCGTGGATGGATGATTCTAGCTCGGCTGGAGTTTGGTTGCGATGCGCTAGGGCGCAAGCGTCGCCTGCTGTGACGCAGCCTGATAGGAAGCTCCGGAATGTTTTGTCTGTGTCCGTGAAGGTGACCGTATCTCTGTGGGAAGGGGTAAAGTCGATCAGTGATATTTTCAACGTTGGATGTCGAGGTGAGACTTACGGTCCATGGTAGTAGTCGTCCGGGTTAACCACTCCATCCAGAAGTACCCTGTCCATTCGGTCGGGGAACATGGAAGCCACTGTTGCTCCCAAAACTGTACCATATGAGCTACATGGAGATTGTTTCATCAGCTGGAAGTTCAAACTCGGCGACGCCTAAGAAGTTGTTCTTACCGTAATACCGCAACATCCCGTCTTCGCCCAGTGCGTCAACAATTTTCATCATGTCCCGTGCCACGAAAGCCGTGCCGACTAGAGTCCCACTTTCATTCATCCCATTTAAACAAGCATCCGACGATAACATTGCTTCAGCCCAAATATGCCCCAATGCTGTGTCTGATGAGTTAGCCGTAGCCGTATTTGGTATTTGGGCAAAAAGCCTCTCAGCGTCGTTAGCATAGCACGAATACGTCAAAGTCTGACCGGTTCCTTGTGTTCTAGTTATTAGAGTATACTGAATAGTTCGCAGTCTCTGACAATCGGCTATGGATCGTTCCTTACCGCGGATCAAAGCTGATGATATCGTGGAAACCACCCGTCATACTGAGCGCTTGAGGTGAGTACACAAACGCCAAAAGTGCAAAATCGTGGCTTACTTACTTTTGCAAGAATTCCGCTGTCGCAGCGAGGTTTTGTTGTCCGTCCCCACCTGGGCCACCGAAATTGATCAAGATGCTTCCCCTCGCGGGTTCGATTGTGGAAGCACCTGTTATGTTGATGATCTGTTGAGGTTCTATTCTATTCCTCGTGCCTGTTGAGCGCGCCCTGCCAACTAAGTGGGTGCCAGTCCAGACATTTGATGGCGAAAACTTCCTACAAAACAGCGTCTATCTTGTTGTGTGTGGCAAATTTTGAGAGAGGATAAAGTTGGTCTGTTCAAGAGCTATACGCTGTAGTTGCCAACATGGTCTCCTTGCCCATCTTGATGACACTCGTGGCTGTTAATGACCTTGAGTGCGTTCAAAACGTCACAACTGCAAATTTTTTCAACTATCGCACGCCAGAGGCGGTGAAAGTTTATTGCCAGTAACCAGAGGGATATGATGACGGCTCTTGCCTCGTATGGTTACTCAAATCAACCTTGGAAATCTGATCTCACGATACCTTCGACCTGGACCGTTCACCAGACGAACAGAACTCCTACATTAAACAAATCGGATCCCTCAATTATCTCAGCGCTGGGAGTAGAGCTGATATTACACTGACGACCCACAAGCTCTGTGAAGCCAATGCAGGCCCTTCCACACGACATATGGAAGCTTTGAAGCATCTCCAACGTTATTTCAACGGCTGGCCTGCCCGGGGCATTGTTCTTGGTGTTAAATATAACCCATGAGGTCTGAAACTTCACGTAGTTGCCAATGCCAGCTGTGCAAGCGAACTTGGAACACGTATTTCTGTCAGTGGCCACGTTGTCTTTATCGCGGGGGCACCAACCTACTGGAAATTCAAGAAGCAATCCCCGGTCCTGATCAGTTCAACGGAGTCAGCCTTCTGCAACTTGACTACAGCTGGAATTTCTGCTCTGTGTATTGCAAAGCTATTGAAGGAAATCAGCTTCCCTCAACCCCTGCCGATCGTCATATTCACAGACAGCCTCAATTCAAAGGCCAATGTCTTGAATCATCTGAACACGGCCAAAACACGCCGTATTGATACACAATACAAGTGGATCATAGACCGTACGACAAAAGGCTAATTCAAACGGGAATATGTACCAATCGGATACCTGGTTGCCGACGGTCTGACAGAGCCACTTTGAGAAAAGGTCACCCAATTTTGTCAGAATGCTTGGCTTTCAGACATACCCCTGGTAGATTCTGTTCCATGTCTAAATAGATAGATACTCCCTGTTTGTGTTCTTTACACCTTGCCTTGCTACAGGGGGTATGTTGTCGCTCCAGGCCAACTATGGTGCACATACCACTGTCGCCCTGCTTTCTCACATGTGTAGCTAGCATGCTTGGATAGCTTCACACACCGGAAGCATCTCTGATACAAAAATGATCACCATAGCGGTATTGGCCTATAACAACGATGTTCAGCAGGAAATCAATAAATACATATACCATGTGTTCAACTTTCCCCCACTGTAATGGATTGGATACATGTGTACAACTTCCAGCAATATAGTCACGTATGTCCCCTATCATTGACCCTGTTTCCTCTCAACTACCGCACTCATAGCTCTAAGATTTGAAGTTTCTCTTAAGAGTCGAAGATGAATCTTAACACCAAACTTCCGATGAATAGCATGTTGCAACTGAACCAGGAGCAAAGAATTTCCACCCACTGAAAAGAAAGAGGAACTTGGGCCAATATGGACCGTTTGTGCGACTGTTCCAATGACATCAATCCATATTGCGCGAAGATTTACTTCTGTTTCTGTAGCCCCAACCTCGATTTCAGTTTGCCCTGAAACCGTAGAAAGTGGTAAGCCCTTGAGAACTTCAGTATTCAGCTTTCCGTTTGGTGTGACCGGCAAACGTTCCAGGGGAACAATGGCTGATGGGATCATGTATTGTGGAAGCGTAAGACTTTGGAGAAGGTCTATAAGCTGCTCATGTTCCAGGTGCCTCCTGGGCTTAAAGACGACGTGGCATACGAGGAACTGCGGGTCGCCGCGAACCGTCACAGCTGCATCAGCCAAGTCGTTTGGTGCTGCCCCCAAGATTGCACCAGTGACCTCGTTAAGGTCGATTCTTAAGCCTCGGAGCTTGATCATCGCATTGTAGCCAAAACATCGGCCTAGGAAGACGATCGATCCGTCTGCATGGAGAATGCCCCTATCTCCGGACTTGTACATGGTGTGAAACCCTTGTTCCAGATACTCGGCACTGGCGAATGGGTTCTCGACGAATTTTTCATCGCCTAGTTCAGTGTCAAGATAGCCGTTGAACAGGCCGCTGCCAGCGATGCAAATTTCACCTGGCACGCCTAAAGGCAGCAGGCTCCCATCGCTTTCACTGGTGATATAGACAGACGTGTTTGGAAGGACGTAGCCAACGGATCCAGCCCTGTTATTGCATTCGTCCTGGATAGCACCGGCATGTACCTGGATATTCCGGTTGGTCACAATGAAAGCTTCGGCGGGCCCATAAGCATCAGTTAGCGTCAAATTGGGAAGCTTCAACTCTCGCACGCCCTCGATAAGCCGCTCAGGAAGGGCTTCTCCAGCTGTATGGCAGAAGCGCCACGAGCGGCATTGCTGCAAGACATCTGAGGCATAGCTAAGAAGCAAGTTGTACTCGGAAGGAGTGCCGATAGTATACTCGATCATCTCGTCGATGATGAACCTAGAGAGCATATCAGGGTCCCCTCTAGCTTCAACTGAAGCAACAACAAGCGTTCCTCCATTGGTGAAGGCGTTGTAGATTTGCGCAAAGGATAAGTCAAATCCGATGGATGTTTGCTGCAATACTCTAACTTGTTTAAACCCGTAGGCTTTGCTGGTGTAAGCAGCATAGTTCATCATGCCTCTTTGATGCAGCTTGATGCCCTTGGGCACGCCAGTAGATCCGCTCGTGAATAGAATATAACTATCCGATCCGGGGTCTGAAACAGTACGCTCAGGAGAACGAGCATGCCGTGGGTGAGCCCGAGCCTTCTCAGCTATGTTTAGCGATCTATATTCGCCATGGTCCTCGGTCGCACTGGCGGCAGTAGCTGCATGGAAGACGAGGAGATCTGGCTGGCATGCTTTCATCATGTCGTTACGTCTCGCAGCGGGCACGCTCACGTCCAATGGAATAAAGACAGCCCCGATATGGAAGACAGCCAACATTGTCGCATAGAGATCAATGCTTGGCTCACACAGAACCGCAATTAGAGATCCAGCTGTGGTCTTTGCTTCGAGTAGAATGTTGGCGTAGATCTCAACTAATTGCTTCAATTGATTGTATGTGATGGCCTCGTTGCCATCTTTGACGGCAACGGAACCGGGGAAGTTGGCAACAACCTGCTCGAACCTTTCCGACAACGACTGGGGCCACGAGTGCTCGACATCAGCACCGTGAGCAACGGTTGTCGCCTGTTGCAGCTGGGTGTCGCTGAATAGACCAATGTCCTTCACTGCAACCGAGGGATCTGGAGCCAGAGATTCAATCACATTGACAAATGTTTCCGCGATGAACTCTGTGGTCGAAAGGGAGTAAAAGTCGTCACTGCATCTGATATTGAGCAAATGGCCGTGCGAGGTAGATTGTAAAACGTCGATAGTCAAGTCGTAGAGAGTTGTGTAGATGGTTTCTTCTAGTTCCATGGTACAGCCTCCCACAGAGTTCGCGACATTCTCGCCGACTCTGTAGTCATAGGCCACTTGGACGAGAGGCATGCCTCCTTCACTCCTTAGAGCCTGTATCTTCTCCAAAACGACAGCAAATGGGACATTTCGGTTGTCGAAGCTGTCCAAAAGAGTCTTGAATGTGTTCTCCAGGACCTCTGGAAAGCATTCACCCCAAGATCCCTTGAAACGAATGGGGAGGATATTAGCCATATGGCCAACAGTGTCCCCAAACCGACTTGTCGGGTCACGACCATGGGACATAACGCCGATGCAAATGTCATCGATATCCAGCAGACGGCAAAGGAAAACTCGCATAACAGCCAAGTAGAATTGCATCGGAGTGACGCCGTGAGCCTGACTGATTTGCGTCACACGCTGCACAAGCTCGCTACTCAGCTCTCTTTTGACGAGATGATATCCGTATGACCGACGGTTCTGTCTGGTCTTAACCTTTGCCGTTGGCAGCAAAGGAATAGGTTCCGGGATAGGGTCGAGAAGGCGTTTCCAATAGTCGATACTCTCGTCAAGACGCCCCGCCTGTACATCGTCGATTTCCTGGCGAGTGAAGTCAAGATACGAGGCAGAGTCCTGAGACAACGTTTGGAATCGATATGCACGGTCAATATCAGCAAAAAGTAACCTCATGGAGACGGCATCAAGCGCAATATTATGGAATCCAATGACTAGAGTATGCCATTGCGCTCCATGACTGATCAGAGTGGCTCGAAGGGTGTCACCCGTAGCGAGGGAGTACTCATGTTTCGCAATTTCGTCGAATGCCTTCTCCACATCCACCTTTGCCGTTTCTTTGGTGGATTGCAAGCGACTGATTTGAGGGGTCGCGTTCTTAGTGACATGCTGCATGACTTCAGAGCTTCCGGAGGTTGCCAAGAAACATGTTCGCAATGCCTCATGGTGATGCATGACTTGATCAAAAGCACGACAAAACCTCTCAGTGTCCAATCGACCCTTGATCCGGAACCTCCCCGTAAGGTTGAATGATGTCCGACTATCAGAGAATGCACTCAGGTAGAAGAAACCGGCCTGAGCATATGACAAGCGCTCGGATCGAATAAATGGCAGTTGGGGTCCCGGAATTTGATTGGATATCCCAGTCAAACATTGGGAGGAAGTCAGAGAAGCTTCACTATCTCGAGCATCATGGCCATGGTTGGATAAAGTCGGGCCAGTTGACTCTTTTTGGGCATTCGGATCTGCCTTAGGTGCTAGCGTCTTGTTTGGCTGTGGCACTTCAGCAGTCGAGATCTCTCCCTTAGACATGCTCTTTGTTGCCGGTCTCTTGGCAATGTACTGCTCGGCTACGGTACGAATGATGGATGAGATAGAGTCTCGACCAAGGATCTTGAGCATGGAGATATCAGCTTCCAACTTCTCTCGGAGCCACTTTCGAATCTCAATGGCATTGATAGAATCAATTCCTAGATGTGACATGGGCTCATCAGGATGAATTGAGTGCAATGAAACATGGATCATAGACTCGATTTTTCTGGACAATAGCTCGGTGATCGGTGGGATTGCCTCATCAAAAGAGATAGCATCTTCCAGATTCTGTTGCCATCGCTGGATTGAAGAAGGCGCGTCGTCTGCTTGCCCATCCTTGGAGGCCTTAGAGACACGGACCATGTGAGAGAAAAGGGGCGCGTTAGCCCATCGTGGTTTAGAGCTCTGTCCTTGATCATGGAACATCTCGAGGCCCATGATAACCTCGCCACTTGGGGAGTTTGGATGGCCTGCAGCAATTCCTTGGAGGATAACATGATGGAAATCTGCTTCGGATAGAGCTGTAGGGAGATCAGTGCGGAGCCATTCCTCAACACTCGGCCCAGCAGAACGATCTGATCGAGCAACGTATCCGACATCTACGAGCATTCCGAAGTTGAGAATGGATGCCGCTAGACCGCGTCGCCTCCTATTCTGTACCAAGCTCATCATAAAGGCATTGCCCGCGTGGTATATCGCATGCCCGGCGTTGCCGCACACAGTGGACAAAGAACCAAACGTCAAGAAGAAATCTAATTTACTGGTTTTGAACTCGTCATCCAGATTGGCGGTGCCATAGATCTTCGGTTTCATCTGCTTGGCGATACTTTCAGCGGAGAGATTCGCGAAAATAGCCGGTTCCAGGACCAGAGCTGCATTTGTGACACCACCAATCTCAGGCATGGTACGGCGAAGCATTGCAACAGTCTCTCGAACCTGTGAACGGGATGTAACATCCATCTTCACCACGCGAATTTCAATGCCGATGGCTTGGAGATCATGAATCCAGTTTTGACCCCCTTTGGGGTTTCGACTAGACAAGACAATGTGGCGAGCGCCGGCGCGAATCATGAAGTAGGTCAGAGATTGACCAAGTTCACTTGCCATGCCAACGAGGAAGTATGTTTTGTCGGGTGACAATAGGGCACTTGGCTCGAGACCGCGGAGGATCGCACCGACTGAGCTTTCTCGCTTCCAATTTGTCACGACAGACAGACGTACCGGGCTGGAGTCACGCGGTTGGGGTAACTCATGGATGTTCACAATTGCCGGCTTCGATGCCGAGGCCAAGGATTCTTGGTGTGTCGAGTAGACCCTGACAGCGTCTTCGACTGACTGTTATGACAGAGTGTTGACATCGAATGTCTGTACTGTGCAGCCAGCAGGTAGCCACCGGGAAATAGTGTCGGTATTCTTCTTAGACAGACCATAGAGGTTGATTGGGCCACGAGGAATCATCTGTTGGAAACTTCGAGCGGTACTCTGAGGATGAACATAAAGCCATCCGTCGTGTTCGCTTTGTCTCTCCTTGCTAATTGCAACAAACAAGGCCTTGCAACCTGCACCTGCCACCACCAAACGTATCGCATCGGCCAGCCTATCAGACGCGCCACACACGAGAGTTGTTCCGTGGCCCGGAATGTTGGAAACTACATGCGATGCAATTAAGAAGCTTGCCAAGTTCGCGAGATCCTCTGCATCGCACTCCTGCAGACCCAAGGAACTGAAGTCAGAGTCCTCGCGAACGTGAGCAACTGACGAGTCGGTTTCTGACAGCGTCAATACAACTCTGTCTCCCTGGTCTTTCACATTTCCATAGCAGAGGAAGCAAGGAGATTCGTTTCCATCATGTAGCGCTACCGATAGCTTGACCTGAATTGGTACGTGGTTCTCTGGAAGATCAAGAGAACGGCTGCAGATAAGTACCGAATCCGCTGAGTCGACATCCTTGGCAATCTCGATCGGCTCTGCAGGTTCAACTAGCTTGGTAATCTGACGGCGTTTCGCGTTGTAGACCTCATTGGATATCTGATCGGGCAAAATTCGTGGCACCAAGATTTGGGAATCCTTGATGACGATCTCTGGCTCCTCTACCCAAAGCATTCCCTCGGCAACACCGAGAGAAGACGAGAATATGAGACGAAGGAACTGAGCCATCAGCACTTGGATATCCCATGGTTCATCTTCGTCAAAATCGAGATAATGAATAGTAGTGTCGGGAGATTCGAGTCTCAGCGAGCGTCCAATGCCGATCATGATATTCGCATACGGATCGTCTGCCATACGACGTGATGTTACCCACAAGATATTTCGCGAAATATCTAATACTTGCTTGAGATTTCGTAGCTCGCTTGGTGACGGGGGGGAAGAGAAGAGCGGCTTATCGAGGTCCTGGAAGCTGATAACGGAGGCTCCGGGCGGGATTCGAGAACAATCAATTTGATCGAAACGGCTGTATGCCTGTATTTCTGTTGCCCAACCACGAACCATTTTCTCTGCTTGTCGGACGAGTCTAGAAACCTTGCTTGTTTCACCGCCAATGAGGATCACAGGAGGTGGTGTGATCATGTCCATAGAAATGAGGGGATCTCGCAAGATGTCCAATCGATCGTCCGTGGCTTGGGAGGAGAAAACAGAGAAGCCATGCATTCCGACATTGGCTTGGTCGTGGAGAGTACAGTCAATTCCCGAGAACCCATGTCGCTCGAGGAGTTTATCCCATTCTCCAGTTGTGATGACAGGGCTTGCTGTTCCTCTATCACTGACACCAGCCCACCAAGTCTCCAAGCCTCCCATAATGGCGGTTGGTCGAAGCGAGGTTCCCGTAAATTCCATCGCAATCAAGAAACCTCCGGGGCGGATTAGTCTTCGCATATTCTGCACCGTTCTTGATAAATATCGGCTCGCACGTAAAACATCTGTCGCAATGACAATATCGTATGATCCTGCCTCAAATCCTTGGGAGGCGAGGTCAGCCTCCACTTCAAAGACCTTGAAGCTGACATTTTCTGTTTCAGCTGGGACTAGCTTTTCCTTAAGACTCTTGATAACGGTTTCCGAAGCACCAGCGCAAGTATAGTGTGCGTACGCGTCACCAACAGTGCCTAGGATGGTAGAAGTGGTATTTCTGACACCAGCACTGATTTCAAGAATATTGGTTCTAGGGAACTGGTGACTAATTTGGAGGACGAGCTGCGCAATGTACTCGTTGCATGTAGTAGCGCTGCTTCTGTTGTGGTAAAAGGAACTCGGCAAACTCTCGTGTGTATATTCCGAGGTCCCTTCCAGTAGGGTGAGAGTCCACTCTGCGCTGGACGCCAGCATTGCCATGTCAACGTCGCTCGGATCACGACTAAGAAGATGTTTGATAGTGTCGGAGCTGTCATTCAGCCACTCCCTCATCAAAACAGGGTGGTCAGCTTTGCGAAGCTGAGCAACGGTTGCGTCGATAAAACGCATCAGATCTTGATGATGGTGCTTCACAACGTTCAGCTCTCTCGCATTCACCGACCGAGCAAGCGACTGAAGATAAAATAGTGCGACGCGTTCGTACTCCTCTGGCGTGTACATGGACGATCTAGCACTGATTTCGGCAGTTCGTGGCTGAACTAGACCATATGCTGCATCAAGGCCCCAAACCGTCTTGGCAAAAATATTTCGATCTTCTGATGGTTGTGGCTCCGAAATAGCCTTAAATCTGACGCCCTCCAACTGGATGCCCCCCAAATCATCGCGAGTGCCTTTCTTAGCACGCACGTTGATGTCGGCTTCCATCAGCTTACCCAGCTCGGGACTGGTCATGTAAGCCTCAATCTCAATGTTGGTCGATCCATCGAGACTCAGAAAGTCCACATTGGGGTGGACGAGGGCCCTCTTAATTCCAACAGGGAGATAGGAGCTTGGCATGGATCTCTCAGCGGTAGATACAAAAGTGGCCAGTCCTGCTTGAAGAGCAACATCGAGGATAGCAGGGTGCAAAGTGCAGCAGACATCGAGGTCATCTTTAGGCCATGAGGCGACTGCTTTTGCATGGCCCCAGCACCTGTTGAGCGAAGTCAGTGCACGGAAAGTGCCGTCGTATCCAAAGCCAATATCCGACGCCGCGCGATAGAACCGATCGACGTTGAATGGCGTCAGCTCCACATTAGATATGTTGGTGGGCGCGAGATCCTCCGGTTCAGGTTCACCGAGATGAACAAGCAACCGGCCGTCACAAGTTTTGTCAGCCTCACGCCCGTCGGGATAACTGTAGCAAGCAAACTCTGCTTCCAGAATAGAACCATCTTCAACCTTCTCAGGTGAGACACGACTGCGTATTGTAAACAGAACCTCAACCTCATCTCCCTCGCCGATTACCAACGCTGTAGGGATGGCCATATCAAGAACTTCAACCAATTTGATGGGGCGGCCTGTGATGAAGGCTTTTGCTGCATCCACAGCCAGACTGATGTAGCCAGTCGCTGGAAATAGAACCTGGCCCTGAAAGACATGTCCCTTGACCCAGGGCATCTCCTTGAGCTGGAAGATGTTGCGCCAAGTGTGCTCATACTGGGCGTCGTTCCAGAGGCGACCAAGAAGATCATGGGGAGGTTGTTTGCCAAGACGATAATTGCGAACCACGCGGGATTCACGCCAATGAATCTGTGTGTGGTCCCAAGCGTATGGGGGCAAGTTCTTAAGCACCTGTGGTTGGGCTGCAAGACCGAATGCCTTCCGCCAACTCGCAAAATCAATCGAGGAAGGGTCAATGGTCCAGATCATTGCAAGCATCTCTGAAAAGGTTTCAATGTCGTCATTACCTCGACTTAGGCAGCTAGTATACTGAGGAGTATAATCAATCGACTGCTTGAATGTCTGGTTGACCGGGCCTTTAAGGGCAGGATGTGGGCCAATTTCCATTGCGGCACTGAATCTTGCGGAAACAACCTGGACGGCAAGCTTCACAGCTTCGGAAAATAAAACCGGTTGCACCATGTTATCGACCCAATACTGAGCCTCCAGTCCGGACTCAAAGGGTCTCTCGAGAATATTGGTGTTAGCTCTAACGCTCGAGTACCAATGGCACTCTTGATCAGTCGGAGGCGTTTGGATGCGAATATCGAGCTGCTTGAGGTGACCCAAGTAAGCATCAGCGCAGGCGAGCATATGGTGGGAATGATAGGCGACATCAACTTGAAGGGCCCGGGCCTGGATGTTGATTCTATCTAGGTGTTCCTTCATCTCCACGATTGCATCCTTGGCGCCAGATAGCGTTACACTCGAGGGGGAGTTGCTAGCTGCGACGTTTATTCGATTCTTGAATCGCGGTTCAGAGCAGAGCGCAGATGCAGCATCAAAGGGCATAGCAGCGGCCATCATGCCTCCCGACTCGCCAGCATCTCCTCGGGCAAGATGGGCCACATGGCCTCTGTAATAAGAGATGCCCATGGCATCCTTCCTAGTCAATAGGCCTGCTGCGTATGCTGCGCCAATATCTCCGGATGAATGACCAACGACGGCAGAGAATTTAATCCCACAGGCACGTAGAAGGTCTACGAGACCAATCTGAATAGCCGTGCAGAGTGGCTGCGAGAATTTGGCCTCTGACACGCGGGATTTCGTGGCATCGGCAGCCAATTCCTCACTGAGTGACCATGGAGGAGGTTCAGGGATACATTTCAAGGCCTCTTCACACGCAATGATAGACTCCTTGAAGAGTTTGCAGTGCTCTAACAGTGCACAACCCATCCGTGCCGCTTGCGCTCCCTATGTGAACGGTAGTCAGCACCAATACTCAGGATACTATACAAATTCTACTTCAAGAACGATGATGAAAACTCTATGCAACATACCTGACCGGTAAAGATGCCCAGAATTCTAAGCGATTTTGGAGCAGCGAACCCAGCTCCGGCACCAGACCCGTCCATCGATGTGCTTATAGTGTTGATCTGGTCCTCTAGCTTCTGAACAAGGTCATCAAGGTCCGAAGCTGCTGGGATCGCGACACGATACGGAAACGCTGTTCTTTTGGAATACAGGCTGCTGCTTAAAGAGTCAAGATCCAGAGACTGATTCTCCCGCAGGTAGGTCAATAATTGCTTGAGCCAGTTGACCAACGAAGTGCGACTTCTTGCCGAGAACACAAACGGGCCTCCAATTCTTCCTCCCACCATAGATTGATACACACTGTCATCCATGATTTCTGAAGTAGATGAATTCAAAGACGACACGATTGTCTCAGAAGGCTCGTAACTCTCGAGGATAGCATGAGCGTTCGTACCGCCGAAACCAAAGCTGTTGACACTTGCTCTGCGAGGCGCGTCGTGTATCTCTGGCCAAGGCATAAGAGAAGTAGGAACCTCTAGGTTCTTGTAAAAAGGCTCAACTTTGGGGTTGAGCTGATTGAAGTGCATGTTGGGCGGGATCGCCTTGTTCTGAATCGCTAGTGAGGCTTTAATGACTCCCGCCAATCCAGCACAACCTTCAAGATGGCCGATAATCGTCTTGATAGAGCCACAGTACAGGATACTGTCATCTTCATGTTTATTATCGGGAAAGAAGGTGTCTCGAATCGCTTGGGACTCAACAGGATCACCGGCCTGCGTACCGGTACCGTGGCACTCGAAATATTGGCATCGATCTGTGATAGGGTCCAAGCCCGCATTTCGGTATGTCTGCTGGATCAAGGCAGATTGCGCTGCAGGAGATGGCATCGTAATGCCATTGGTAGCTCCGTCCGAATTGACCAAGCTTCCTCGAATAACGCATTCGATGTGATCACCATCACGAACTGCTTGGGCTAGCGTCTTTAACACCACAGCAGCACAACCCTCTCCACGGGCATATCCACTGGCATCCTTATCCCACATGCGACAGCGAGAATCTGTAGAGAGTAGATGCATCGACGATTCTGCGATGTACCAAAACGGATCCATAAGTAGATTGGTACCAGCCACGACGGCCTGAGTGGCTTCCCCTCTATGGAGACCTTGGGCGGCAAGATGGAGAGCGACCAGTGAGCTCGAACAAGCTGTGTCGAGGGACAGAGAAGCTCCTTGGAGGTTGAAGGCATAAGAGATGCGGTTGGACAGGATAGCTCGAGATACGCCGGTAGCAACGTGGCTACCCGACATATCAGGGTCTCGAGATTGAATAGAGGTGTAATCCTCTGTCATTGAGCCGACGTGAACTGAGGTTTGCGAACCATCAACATCGCTGAGCGACCAACCCGCTGCCTCGAAGGCCTCATAAACAGTCTCTAGGAGGATCCTCTGCTGAGGGTCCATATCAGCCGCCTCCTTCGGATTGAGATGAAAGAAGGCGGCATCGAAGTGGCGAACATCCTCATCCAGCAAATATGACTTGTGTTCAACATTTGTGCGGCCGTGCATGTCGCCATTATTGTGATAAAAGTTTGCCGTATTGAGCCTCTCAGGGGGGAACTCTTTCAGAACGTCTCTCGGAGCCTTCAAGAGGTCCCATAGTCTAGATGGAGACTTTGCCGCACCAGGGAACCGGCAAGCTGTACCCACAATTGCCAGTGGTTCATACATGTTACATGAACCAAGTAAGATTGAGTCTAGTGATGTTTCTGAACGATGATATGTTGCTGGGGCTGAAAAGATGAGAGTGAGTGAGAATTTCAAATTTCGCAGGTCAGATTCAGGAACAGATGGTGGCAGGATGCTTCTTATATCCAAATCAGTAACACAACAAATTTTTAAATCTACAGTCCCCCAAAGTGAATGGCGTCCGTCCGTCAATAGCCTCCTCTGCGTTATCAGATGTTGCTACCGATGAAGACCTCCACTCACAAAAATCTCACCGCCCTGTGTCAATTTGATCTGCATACCAAGATGACAGTTCCAGCCCCAATGCAGGTAGGTAAATATACCAGCATATATGAGAAAGCAACGCCGTGAATAGTCAGACCGTACCGTTAGCATGCATCAAACTATTGGGCGGTGTGGGCGGCATGGGGGAGTTTGTGTAGATAAGTGTCATTGAGGTCATTCAATGTGATTAATAATTAAAATAGTAACGATTTACGTTTTTGGTTTAATATAATTCTAAGGCGCCAAGTAATGAGATGTGCGAGTGTAACACAACATTGCACATCAAATGGTTTGAAGGTTAAAATGTGCGAGAGCTACACACCATTGTACATCTGTTAGTTCAAAAGGAGCACGCTACATTGTTATTCCATAATATATCAGAAGCAACACCATGAAGAGTCAGCTGTTAGCACGCATCAAACTATTGGGCGGCGTGGAAGGTATGGAGGAGTGTGTTAATAGGTGTCACAGATTTCACGCAATGTGACTACTAATTAACATAGTAATAGTTTCATTCACGATTTTTGCATTAATATAATCCTCAGGCGCCAAGTTATAAGATGTGCAAGTATTATACAACATCGCATATCTGATAGTTTGAAGGATGCAATGTGCGAGAGCTACACACCATTATGCGTCTGTTGATTCAAAGGGTGCATTCTATATTGCTGTTGCGTGCCCTAGCCACACCGTCTGTGTGGTGGATGTAGCGCTGGGGCTGATTGCCCGTATATAGCCCTTCCATTGCAGCCTTTAGGTCTTAGTCCTATCATCATCATTATCACTAATACAACCC
This sequence comes from Pseudomassariella vexata, assembly GCF_002105095.1. NCBI lineage: Eukaryota > Fungi > Ascomycota > Sordariomycetes > Amphisphaeriales > Pseudomassariaceae > Pseudomassariella > Pseudomassariella vexata. The sequence goes on along the minus strand of NW_024467956.1, from coordinate 611,876 downwards.
TCTTTTCTGTATTGCGAACAGGTCATATGCCCTCTGATGCTTCCACTGTACAGATGCGATCCTTGTAACCGACGTCAATCGTGCTGTAGAAAGCTTGCGGTCGAGGCTCAGGCGATATTAGGGATGTCGAAGCCAACCTTTTCGCGATAATCGCCGAATTCGCACCGATCATATCAATTTCAACCCAATGGCGTATATTCCAGGACTACTACGGCTTCCTGAGCCAATTGATGAAGTTAATATGAAGATCTGGCGGGCCAGTGCAGGAACAATTGAAATACGTTGCTCTCGACCAGTACCTTTATGATATTCCCGAGCCCGAACTCGAGGTTAACCACAAATATGAACTTAACTGTCTCTTAGCTCGTAGCCTTATATTTAGGATCCTCTCATAATATGCATGGAAAGCCTCGAATAGGCCGGATGAGACATGGAATGGGAGACGGATCCTAAAGTACTGTGGGGCTTAATTCATACCGTGTTCGGCTCCAAGCCAGTCAGCAAGCCGGGACCAGAGCCGAAGCCACTCGTGCCAGAGCCAGAGGAAGTCATGAAACCAGAGCCGCAGCCAGAGCCACTCATAAAGCATCACTTCGATGCAATGAACCAGTACTGGACCCTTCGTTCCAAATTTCCTACATTACGGCCGCTAGCTAAGCCGAAGATGGTACCTTGTTACCACCAAATAAGCCATATATCGACCTTCTCCGGAAAATTACTTCTATACAGAAGAACCACAGCGATTTGGATATAGTTGGGGGCTTTCATATAATCAAGCCAACTTCGTACCGCTTCTGCTGCCTGATTGTTCCATCGACCTCGAACGAATACAAGGTAATATGTGAGGAGGACTGGCCATGGGGGTGGAGGACTATGAATAAGTATGTTACACACCAAACTTCTATAAAAATGACTCCGGATGAGTCGATCTTCGCCGTTCTTTTCCATGAAGGAACTTCGGTTGTACACCCTTGAGCACAGATTGGGGCACTCCTGCATCTGTTGGACTATGGGGGTGCTATGCGTGCCCAAGGCACACCACCTGTGTGCTGGGTGCAGCGCTTGAGCCAATTGCCGATAGATAGCCTTTCCGTAGCTGCAGTTTTGGGGACTTGGTCCCATCATCATCACACGAATATAACCCTCTTGCTTGTATTGCCAATACATTACATATCTGATAGTTTAAAGGATAAAATGTGCGAGAGCTACACACCATTATGCACTCCTTAGTTCGAAGCGAGCACTCGATATTGCCATCCCATGGAAGCTAGGCTAAAACGTAGTCTTGGCTCTTTGTTCTGCGATACCTTTTTTGGTAAGGGATTGGCCGTCTTGGCGTCAGCCGCTGACAGCGAAGCCATCTATCTAAAAGCGAAAACAAATAGGAATCGAACCGAAATTACTTTACGACTGTGCTTATTCCCACTTTTAGTCATACTAAGACCTGTAATAATAATAAATTAGGAAGGCCTGGCGTACTTCCTAAGGGCCTGCGCTACTGTACGTTATGCCAACCACTACTCAAGCTACTGGGACAAGTACCGGGACATTATTGTACTTAGAGATGCGAAAGATATTCACAAGTGCAGTGGTTGTATTTTCCAGTGATATTTGAACCATCTCACCAAAGCTCAGCCAGTTGAAATATTCAACTCAAATTGCAATCATTGTAACATAATCTCAGAGACCTATCGATTGATGCTCCGCAGTTTGACAACACGATGCCTCTGGTAGGCTCCAGTGGTCCAACTCACTGCCGATGGCGATCTAAAATCAAGTCTTTGTCTAATAAACTGTCCTTAATGGGATATAGAACCCAGCATCTCCAATTTATCCAAGCATCTCTTGATGGTTTTTGAAATCTCTGGAATGTGTTGAAATGAAAACATCTCAAAATGATTACCTGGCACGCTCACAATGTCTGTGAACATACCCATATCGTATTGGTCCCATCCTAGAGTTCGGTCGTTTCGGTAAATGTCCGCAACATGCACGCGGTCGCTTCCTGTCGGTATGTGGTCGAGGGCTCGCAGCAACGAAATTCGTGGCCGTTTTGCGACTTGGTCGCCAGCCCAGACGGGCGGTTCCCACTCCTGAATTACCCGCAGTGCCTCCTTCATGGCTTTCAGGGACAGGAACTCGTTCTTTGACTTGCCCAGACCTAAGTGGTCCAACGCTTCCAGACGAACTGACGGCGGATTGACAGAATATATACTATCCATCATCAACACGCCGATGATCCTGACGCCACAATCCCCTGTCAAGACCTTGGCGATCTCGAGACTCAGCAGTCCTCCCATGCTCCAGCCGCCGATGAGAATATTCACACTCCCATCGGAGTTGCGCTGGGCCGGGAAGTCAGACTCAGCACAGGTCCGTCTGATGATGCCAGCGTAGAGGCGCCCCATTCCACGGATACCGCCTTCGAATCTCCCTCCGTTGCGAAAATAAGGGTTGAAAATGCCGTAGGCTGGCCGAGCCAGAGGATCTAAGCAATGATAGGCAAAGGTTGTACCACCGCCGTCGTGGATGAGGAAAACAGGCACCGCTTGCACTTGACGATTTTCCCCGTTCCAGTCTCCATTCTGGAGAAGCTCTGGGTTTTCCTCCATTGCTCAAGTATCAGTAATGTCCGTTTCTTGGCTATTCCGTAGTATTGAATAAGAGTAAACCGCAGAAACAAAGTACCTATACAACTTTATATCTGGACGACGGAGAAGAACGAAACAGTAGATAAAGGAAGTTGGGTACCAAGGCTGGATGGCGGACCCAAAAATGAGATATGGAAATTGTTGGTTCAAGTGTGACAAGCATGACCATGTGCCGAAAATGCAGCCAACTCCTTATGACTCTAAAATATAACGTAGTATCCGATTCACGTAATATTTTAGTGTTCTTGGTACTACTGATCGGTAAGAAGCAGATCATAGCGGTGTAGTATATTCAGCATGCAGCGGTGCATTGCAGTGAAGACTCAATATATTATACAAAGGATGAGGTAGCTCAATGCGACGACCTCTATTCGGACGATTCCAAATCGAGAATGGTATTGGGGCTTATTTAAACAGTAGTGCTAGCTTTTACGGTATAAGAAATGTAAGCACTGAGCAATATCTTTACTTGTGTCGTCTCGAGCTAGTCCACTGCCGGTAAGTAAATTCCAAAAATAAAATAGACTTAGACCTAGCTTGATAACTGGTGAGTAAGGAAAGCTGGTTATTAAATTTCCTCTTCTATATACCCGTTTGCTTCCACTCCAGAGGTACTAGATCACCTGCATCATTGGATCACCATCCGTCAGTCGTCGCTCCGGATCACTTCCCGCACATAGGGGCAAGGCTATGTAGTCAGGAAAAGCATGACGAGACGTAATGACGATCACCTATTAACTTTCAACGAGACGACCATCCTAGTCGACTTTGCCAATGGAAAATTCTCGGGCGAGCTTCCAATCGGCTCGCGGGCCACTAAGTAGGATACCGTAACAACCTCGACCGCCGAGTCGGAGTTTGTAGCCCTAGCGCAAGTGGCTAAACGATTTTTACTCATCTCTCGACTCGGTACAGAACTTGGAGTCGACCTTGACGACAAAACAATTGAAATCTTGCCTGTATTACCCACATATTATGTTTTACTGGAAAGAGGTAACTTTACTAATTCTAAGCCAAATTTACTACAAAATAGTCTTTTAATGGTGTCATGTTACTATCCTCGTAATATTTGGTCGATTACCCTGTTAATGCTCTCCAGATTTCTATTCAATCCGAGAGAAGGCCCACCGTCGCATCTACCGGTTTCTACCTCTGTGGAAGCGGCCCGTCGTTACTGTCATTGTAGCCTTCCATAAGAGGTCCACAAATATCAGAAACAAGGCGCTTTTACCAAATTCGGCCGCTGTCACTTCATTGTCCGCTATTTGCACCAACTTTTGCGGATTCGCATCTACTCTCTACTCTGGGAAACTCGTTAGCTGTAGCCCTATCTCCTAGGAAAGCTTTTTAGACCTTCTACGTCAATTTCGGTTTTCCCCTCATAGTGTAGTGAAAGATGACTGCGCTTCAGAGTTCGTTCCCAAGTTTATGGGTTTCGTTAGGCTTGAGGTTTATGAAGGTAGTATCTGGAAGTTGTCCCCTATATATATAACATGTTGCGTCTTGGGTAAAGAGCATTAAATCTGCAATAATACATGATAGATCCTAGATCGGCAACGTCGCATTGACAGACTGGCAATTCCCCAGAGTACTCCCCTCAATCCGCGACGTAGCGTTAACAACATAGCTCTGAAGCAGTGAAGTACCACACCTCAATCCCAATACCCAAGCCTTTGCAAACGTGTCAGCCAGGAAAGGGGCTGTGTGGGTGTTGTCCATTGGGTAGCCTGAGTTGACAACATCAGGCCCCAACAACTTGAGAGCCTGAGCGGCATAGCTGCTATGATCGACATAGTACACACCGGCATCAGGCCCACCCAGGGACTGAACCGTGTACCAGGCATAGTAGGAGTATATCATCGGACTCCAGCTGAAGTCACCATACTGGTAAGGATTGGTTGGTGTGGGCGGTGATATGATGACCTTGGCTCCACGCGATAGGAAGCTGGATGATGCATTTCGTACGTATGTCACATAGGTTTGGACGATTTCGGTTTGGTTACTGTAACCACGTGAGCCCTGCGAAATCGGCCAAGCGACGGGGGATATCATACTTATAGGTGACCGGGCACGTCTCGTTGCCCATGCCAGGGCAATCCACACGGTATTTGGTGTCGTTTGCCGGAAATGTAGAGTTGGAACTTTCTGCAAACTGAGTTAGCTACCTTCCTCGCGTTAATATTGGCAAAGCTCTCACGGTCGTTGATACCAAACTCAATCACAACCCAGTCACCAGGGGCGATCTTGTCGATGATGGCTTGGAATCGTCCTTCGCGCGTGAATGATCGTGCACTTCGACCGGCATATGCAGAATTGTTGACGCGGATCAGAGACGAATCGAGGGAGTATTGCAAATATTGGCCCCATCCCTCAGTCCCATTGTGGCCACCACCAGGTGCCATGGTGCTGTCGCCGCACATCCATAAAGTGTGGTTGGCCGTCTGTACTGAATAAGTCCTGTGAAGAGTATGAAGACTTTTTAAGTGAAACTTACCAAGCAAGAGCCGTCACTACGGGCTTTGAGAGATGTGTGGGTGGCAGTAGCAAGCGATGCCACAGAGAGTAGTGACTCGAACCGCATGTTTCTTGCCAGAACAAACAACGACTATTACACAAGCTGGAACCTAGAACCCTGGGAAGTGATAGCCGTATGAGGAAGTCTTGAAGTTTTCAGTCATTATATTCGGGGAGTGCCGTGCCAAGAGAAAAGTTCCTGCATGTTATTAGCGGTCTGATTCTTGTTCATTCAACCCGAAATTTGGGGGTTTGCGCGGGGTGAAATCTCGTCAACCCCACAATCTCCGCACCAGAGTGATCTTTCAATATGGTGTACAGCTTAATAAATTAAGCCACCATTCACGTTACTTGACAAGAATGTTGCTCTCGTCCACTCGGCACATGTCTTCCCGAAACGGGTGAAGGGGTTTATATCACTAATCGTTCGGAGCGAGGAAACATGGTGAGGCCAAATCGCTTGGTTCGGCAGGAGTTGTTTTTTCAACCCATGAGCACTAGGAAATCACTACGCAAGGTTATCCTAGCTTGGTAGTAAAAACAATCAGATGCTTAACAAGTTAACGAAACGCTATATTTCTATAGGAGTTACTTGGTACATAGCTGATGCGTGCACCTAGGGGGGAGGATGCTATAATGCAGTAGTGCGCAACGTTATAGTATCTAATTGAATGGGATTCACCTAACCAGTGGGTCCCCCTACCTTTTCGTATCAATAGCCTTTTTATCTCTAATAGCTATTTTGTGACACGCTATTATGTCTTAAGCTTTAGATATATTTTCTTTGAATTCACCAGTATTATATATAGTGTGAATAAATTTAGTACCAAATCTAACCGGAGATTATCTATAGTAGCTTAAAGTAGAAACGAAAAAAACCATCGGGTATCTCAGGTAGCTATAGCGATTCTAAGCTTGATTGGCTAGCTAACTGGCTAGCCTCGGGTCCTTTTGGGCTAGCTATCTTATCTCATCTGTATCTACAGGGTCAACCCTACTTAGGGTCACGTATGTATCATCAGCTTAAGAAATCATCACTGCAGATTCAAACCTCTTATTATAATTTTGGATCGATACAAACAAGGATTCTCAGATTGTGAAATACATGAGGTCACGTGACAGGCTAAGAGTGACGTGATTACTAGCCACTGGGACTTGGCCAGAAATCCCTCTGCAGAGCGGATCACAGAGATAACATACACAACAATTAATCCATCACACTGAACGGTCAGATTACCGTAAGATCATGGCTGTGACGGCCGGTGTCACGATGCCACGAAACCCACTAGCTGTGGACCCGTAGGAGCACTGGCCATCTGAAGGCGGGATTGAAGATCCTCAGATGTGAGCCAGCCTGTTTTAGTTTCTCTTTCTTTCCTTGTCGAGAATCGTTAAGTCAATACAGTGCATTAGAGTGTTTTGACTCTTCAATTGTGCTCACCGTGACAATGGTCACAATAAGGTCACATGGAAAGATACGCGAATATCCAACAAAAATTGTCTCCAGCTATTTGGCCACAGCAGTAAAAGTCGATAGCAAAACAACTCACACCCGCTTTGTGCACAAGTGAATTCGGCCAACCGAAACGATAAGAGTGACAGCTTCTAAATACTCGAGTGAACTTAACCTGGGGGCTTTGACCGACCACGTCACAAAATCAATCCCCGAATTCAACCTAGTATCATTCTAGATTGATAGGAATGCTATTTGGATTGCAACCACTGTACAAGCCACACACACATCCACAAAGGAGGAACGATTACCCCTCCCTACGTAAGGTCACACCAGCAGTCATTTGACGACAACAGAAGACAAGATACATCAATCAATCACTCAAGCCCTTATCCCATTGGTCAGATATACGTGTCATACAACAAATACGTCCAAAGAAAGCTGCTGGGGTCCCAAGAAGAGGAGAATCGATGACTTGTTTATCCGCAACCACCGAGACTGGCTCAGTGATCCACTGTTCCAGGTTAAACAAAGGGCGACGAAAAGCAAGAAACTGATGGGACTCAAAAACCACGAGTGATGACTCCTGATGAAAAACCATGTCACTTTTTGTGACACCTCCTATTGGCTAGAAGAATGACGATGCAAGAAGGCAGCTTGCTGATAAATAACAGCTTCCGCGCCAGGGTCTCATCAACATACATCTACAGGATGTACAAGGAGAGCAGGTATACCAATTCAACGTGGAAGACCACAGAGGACCTCCTCAATCACCAAGCAGTAGAGTCTGTGTTCACCAGAGGGCAAATTCTCAGTCTTTCACTCGCTGCTACCCGTTTTGCCATTGCGTCTGGGCCATCCCTGATGACGGTGATGCGAAGAAATTTTGCGAACTCAGTCAGACAGGTCTCCGCTGAAAGCCACGGCTTCTTGATCAGTGAAGCATTTCTAGTCTAAGGAGTGTTGCTCACTGAGCTCTTTTTCAAAATAAGCATGCATTCAAAATGGTGGCCAATGTGGTCAGATACAAAGCTCAAGCGCCAGCCGGCCCCTTGCAGTGTTTAGGCCACCACCAAGCTTTAAATAGGCCAACCAAAATGGCGGAATGTTTTTTGGCAGGGATGCCCCAGCAGGGTTTGATCGCCCTCGCCCAAAAAAATCCCCGAGGTTGTATTCAAGGAGATTCACGAGAGAAGAAAAGAGCGTCAAGCCCAAGTTTGAACTTTGGAGAACGATGATACTAACCAGAAAGTTCGCGGCGAAGCCAGCGGGTCAGTTCCAATGTTCCGGCACAGATAATGCATGATGCTGCACGCTTCTCATTTAGCTTCTTAACAATCAAAACCTCGTTGGTTTTCAGCTGGCCATCAAACCGGGCTGAAGTATTAGATATGCTGGCCGCCACTATCACTTACCGGGGTCCAGACCGGCAACTCCATTATGCAGGGCGGGGCTCCTCGGCTGCTTAACCCCAACAGGAACACAACAGGAACACAGCAGCACACAATCGCCAGGGGGCACTTTCTGGCCAGTCTGTAGAAAGGCTGCGGCTTTAGCTCGTTTATGTTGTTGGTTGTACCATATTTCTGCGATGCATCACATCCCAAAAAGCGACTCGGCCGTTTTGCACAACGATCGTCCCTACTGGCCCAGTGGGTGCCCATGTGTCACTTAAAGAGGAGATGACCCACTGATTGGACGTGATTCTGAACAGATCCTCATTTGATCTCCTGCGAAACTACTGCCGCGTAACGGCATTGTGCGACCCACGGAAAATTGCAATCTGAGAGCGACGATCGGAAAAGTTGGCCAAATGTCCCCTAACTTAGACGTGCCTCGAGTTGCGGGCGATAGCAGGCCTGTGATACATAATCGTGGGGGAGCCCCCTTCTCTGTCTTCCTGTCTATCTCTCTCCTCTCTCTCGCTTTCTCTTCATAATATTAAAACACGCCCTTCTGTCTTTTCGTTTCCTGTATGTTTTGTGCTGGCTTTGCTGTCGCGATATATAGATGTGATCATGATGTTTGTGAATAATAAGAGCCCAGTTTGGAGCTCTTGGAGCACGTCATTACCGGCCTTGGCGAGGAGACACATGACGGCCCTGTGTGTGGTCATCGGTTTTTCATTCCTTTTCACGGGTGGGTAACTAAGTCCCTCTATAAACAACTGAACCCATATCCCCCTCCCTCTTCCCAAAACGGCATCAGACCTATCCAGATCGGAGGACGCTATGCATATATATCCAGCATCGCTGACAGTTCTCTGATTAGTTATCTCATTATTCGACGGATCTTACAACCTCTCATGGAGATGGACTTCCTCTCCAGCATCCTCTTCAACGAATGCAAGTGAGGAGATAACGACGCCTCAACCGCTGGTCGCTAATGGCATGCCCCTCCGCATCATGTGCCTAGGCGCCTCCGTCGTCAAGGGTGAAGTATCCAACGGCACCTACGGCTTTCGCAAGCCCCTCCGCGACACTCTTGTCTCGATGGGCAACCCAGTCAACATGGTTGGCTCCGCGCAAGTAGGCGACATGATGGACAACGATGTTGAGGCGCACGGTGGCAATCGCGTCGACCAGGTCTACGAGTGGGCGACGCACAGCGTGCCCGATATGAAGCCCAACCTCATGATTCTCAACGTCGGGTCCAACGACTGCCTACAACATTACGATACGGAGAACTACTACAAGCGTCTCGACTACTTCGTCAACTGGTTGCTGAATACGTCACCAAGGGGTACCGTGCTGTTGTCGACGTTGTTGACCAATACGGTCAAGAATATGGAGCCCTGCGTTCTGGATATCAACGAGCAGATGAGGACACTGTACACAATTCTCAAGTCGGAGGGGAAGCGGGTCGTACTTGCTGAGATGCACTACAAGTTCGTGCCCGAGGGGGACACGTTGGAACGACCTCAAGTACACCACATCACGCCTGATGGCACGCACCCCAACGATGAAGGCTACGGTCTCATGGCGGACATATTCATGCAGAGCATTCGAGAAATTGACGAACTGGGATTTTTTCAAGAACCAGAGGACAACGGAATCATGAGCGATGGGGATGCGGAGAAGGTCATTCAGGCTAAACAAAAGGTGGAAGATGACATTAGGAAGATGACGGCCGAACTCAGGGATACACCAGGTGTTACGGAGATGCCTAAGAAGACGTCGACTAAAACGCCGGCGAAGTCACCAACAGAACAGCATAAACGGAGGCGGCGGCGATCATAGGTTGTGCTTAAACGGGGTTTCACGATACGGGCATGCTAGATGACGGGTTCATCGCCGCCAGGGATGGATAATAAGCATTTGAAATACTTCATTGCGAAGTTTTTCAGTAACCAAATTCCTCAGGGTTACAGAAGGTGTAATGTACAGATATATGTTGGCTAGGCGCATGCATCTTAGACGGACACAAAGCATCCTGCTAGATCTTGATGGGTCCAGGCAGGTGTCCATTTCCCACAAAAGTGCCTCAGTTGCCGAAAATGTTGACCTAACGTGAAATAAGAGCTATATACAGCGTCCAACACAAAGCATACAAAACATATAAGGGTATACAGTTTGATTTGCTCGAATTATTTGCAAAGACTACCCCGGCGCCGAATCAACCCTATCCTAACCAACCAGATTTAACCTCTCCATGTCCTAACCTCACTTCGCATCTGCCGACAGCTTCGATGTACAGCTAATTCAAGGACTGATCAAGCCCTTGGCCCTTTAAGCTATTACGTACGTCAAATTACAGTAACTTTGTCAAAGTTGTAGCCCTTCAAGCTATTAAGTAGCCTAATCCATCATAATTATAATGTTCGAAGTCATCGAATTGCCTTTACTTTATCAACTCTATGAACCTTATCAAAGTTACAGCCCGTCAAGCAGAATCGTGTCAAATCTATCAACTTCTTAACATTCCAAGCCACCGAGCTGCCGAATCCTCCTTTTTTATCAAATGGAGCCCGAGTCCTCCAATAGCCCCGCAAACCCACGGATCAACCGTTCCCCAATACGCACCGATAGGAACCCATACTTACTATGATACAGCCCTATGTTAGGCAACCTTGGTGGGCTTTGCTAAGTCCACAGAGTTTACCACCTGACTTAGCCCTTTAGGCTCAAGTCCGATCTTCTTGCTTAATAGCCTTAGATAGAAAGGCATACTTTTACAACTTCACAAATAATTAACTACTAGTAAGGGACCTGCTAAAATTTTCCTAGACGATTACTATGATCGAACAGTAGTCCTATAGTAACAACAAAACCGCCTTCCCCTACTTAAGCCCTGCCTGAGGTTATTCGGTTAAGTAAGCTTTTACTAGGAGCTAAGGTATTCCGGCCTAGTAACTATCGAAATCTATATATCAACCAACAGCACGGTGCTTCGGCCATCCAGCTCACAGGCCGTAATATCTTCGGGATGCTTGGCGAAGATGCACGCGGCAGTTGGGACGACATCATGGACCCCTAAAGCCATGGTAAATCCACCACGCATAAGCGCAAAGATTGACGTATGCTCCTCTTCACGAAGTTGAAAGCCGCATATTTGATGACCTTGAACATGCGGGATGGGATATGCCTCCAACCCGACCAATTCCGGTAGGGATTTGGTGGTTAAATACCGACCAATTTGACGATGAGCTTCGTATAAGTCGCGACCCTGAATTCTTGCATTACGCGTTCAAGTCATAAGCATTCTCGCCGCACTCCTAACTAAGCCCGGGGGCGAAGATACGTTGGTTTCTAATGATGGAGTTGATAAACTTGGGCTCATCAAGCTGGATCAGCGGAAGCTTAGCAATACTCAGCCGGGGTGACACTTAGCTAGGCAGCAGTACTTTGCTGGCTCGTAGCCCGTTATGCTCGATAGCATGCAGTAAACGTGCATCCATCGCCTGGCTTCGAGTGGTCTCCTCACCGACCATGACGATGGCTTGATCTGCCTCCCTATCTTTTCCCCAGATACTTTCCCTTACATAGCTAGCTAAAGCCCGGAGTCGGAGCCGTTGATCCCGTATATTTGTGTCACAAGGGAGGACCAAGCCCCGACGTATAATAATGGAGTAATAGCGGACGGTAATACATTACAAAGGACTAGAACCGATCGGTACGAATAAGAACGCAACTATAACTATAATAATATATATATCTAGACTATTATATATTTCTAGAAGGAAAGACTTAATATCCGATATTGATAACGATATAAAGCCTAGCGGCCGAACGTTACGTTTTGAAAGGCTACGACGACGAGCGGGTTGCTTGATTGAAATTTAACGTCTCATCACGTGAGACGTGCCGGGCGCAGTGCCGGCATGGTCTATGCTAGTCGAATCTATGTTACAGGGGACTGTCTTCATCTAACATTCCTGTTCAGTGATACTGTTGAGGGCAGGTAGTGGCCCATCGATCGTTGAAACTCTTCCAAGTGTAGGATCTCGCGATTCTCTTTATATGTGCGAATGAGGCCGGGTGTTGTGTCTTGGGTGGTTGCTCACAGGCCGCTTTGGCCTGGACATCTGCTTCTTCGTTTCCGGGGATGCCTACGTGTCCTGGGCACCACCAGATATACACTTGTCCCGGGGATGTCCAGGGTTTTCGCTCTCTCTGTGACCAGGTTTTGGACAGCTCTTGGAAGGCGGTGAATTTTGCTTGACTGCTTCCGGGACTTGGACAGATGAGCCTACCCGCAACCGCGAGATTATCGAGGCAGATGTGGACGTTATCTGCCATGCTGTTGGACGGAAGCTTTACAGCCTCCTGAAGCCCCCGTAGTGCTGCGTGGGCTTCCGCATCGTATACCTCTATCTGAGAGCCCAGTAATTCGGACCCGCAGAGTAGTCTTTTACCGGCCTGATAACCAGCCCAGCCTGCTCACATTCTATCTAGCCCTATGGAGCACGAAGGTTGGACTTAGTCCCGAAGGGCTAAGTCACGTGGTAACCTTGGTGGTCTTGGCAAAGCCCACCAAGGTTGCCTAACAACTACCTAGGGAAGACTTGAGGTGTATAAGTAATATAAGGGACAGACGTAGAAGAACTTTAGCTTTATAGTAGAGATAACATAATATCTTCTTTAAGAGGGGCATTATTAGGTAACCTTAGTAGGCTTTACTAAGTCTATAAAGGTTACTACGTGACTTAGCCCTTAAGCTCAAGTCCGATCTTCTTGCTCAATAGCCTCAGATAGAAAGGCATGCTTTTACAACTTCACAAATAATTAACTACCAGTGCGTGCAATACCCTATCCGAACGTCCTGATACCTCTAACATATTGACGGTTACTACCTGCGGGTAAATAGGGCCGGTCGAAGAACGAGGTAGACCTACTAGGATACTGTAGTGGGGTAAGGCCGGACGCCAGGGAAAATAGGTTACGGAGCGGGAAGAAAGTTTATTTTCTCTTCTCTAAGAAGCACAGAGACGGAGCAGGACATGACACCTTCACCTTCATCTTTTTATTATCTTCTTCACTCTCTTTAATTATCTTCACCTTCGTTTTTCAGTTAGTTAGTTCATCTTTACGTTCGAGATTCTATTATTCTGCTTTATCTTAGCCTTGACGACGACAGAGGCCTGTATATTGCCCTGATCAGAGCAATCCAGTACTAGTAGTAGCTTCGATTCGACTACGAGAGCTAGACGTCTTATTCTGTGAATTATCCCGTCGCTAGTCGCAGAGGCACATCCGACCAACTTACGCACAATACTTACAAGAGCTTCGCTCTTACAACCAGTACTACGATCTTCGTCTGATCAGACCAACAGATGGGATCTGCTGGTACTGGAGCCGTCTGTTCAGTGTGTTAGGTGGTAGGTATATCCTATCGACCGCCTGACCCCGTTTCAATACATGTCCCTATATAGAAGTTGTAAGTTCAACTATAGTTAGCGGTGGACCCTATAATAGTAGCTAACGCACCCTAGCTATAAAAGCTACGACTACATCACTTTACAATAATAGCACCGTATGTAAAATGTTTAGGATTACACCTTGGACCTGCGGGCGTTTACTACCCGTCGTCAATATGAACCAAAAGATAAGTGCATATTGATAGGCGGTTTCTTTGTTACTCGTGCTTGCCCGCACGTTTATCACGTATCTATAAGCAGATGAGACTATGTCAAAATGGAAGTATCGTGAGGTATATTAGTATGCTGTACTTGATTGGATGGGAATCATCAACCTTTCCGCTTCATATATATATATATCGCTATAGAATCTCAAAACAACCTGTCTAATGGAGGGGGAATATATTGCAGATCCTCGTTCCACTGCACCCTGGTATGCACGTATGGACTATTGACGTGGGGTTAGGGTTTTTGGGTGCTCGTTTTCATTTTTTTGGGGATATTCAGACGAGTTATGTAAGCACGTTCTTGACAGGTATTTAAGACCTTATGTACATAGTCACTCTCTTAAGAAGATAGGAATTCAAGCGGCCTTTTCCACAGTAATCTGAACCAATTTCTCTTTACTTGGACAGGCATTCAATGTCTGACGTACCTGTTGAGGTACTTTTGTTGCCCCTATAGATCTGATTGTGCCTGCTGAGGCCATTGTTCCCACCTTTCACCTGTTGAGGTGATTGTTCAAGGACCTGTTGAGGCTCCTTTTCTTCTCTAGCCTGCTGAGGCTCCAGTTGTTAGTACCTGTTGAGGTACTTGTCGTTCCGATCAGGGCAAAGAGTTCTTGATCTTGTTAATTCTTTCCACCTCCCGGATAGTAAGGTCTTGTTGAGGATCTTGTTGTCCGTTGCCATCATCATAACACCTTGAACCTGCGGGTGGTTTCACTGCCCGTCGTCACTATATACTAGTTTCTTTTTATATCTTATTTATCGTACCGATATTAAACTTAACCTCCGGGTTGAGTTTAGAAATCTTACAGTGCGAGGGAAAAGCAATGTTTACGAGGATATAAATCCCCAGTACAGGGACTTGTATGCAGGAGTGAGTAGTTTGCCCGTTATACCTCGGGTCTTCGGTCCTACCGTCTTCATAAGCCGTAGGCTCGCATTGGACAGTGTAGAGTTGTCAATTAGTCAGTAGGATGCCCAACTCTACTATATATTTTTCCCTCAGTGGGCATGCGTGGTCCCTATCAACGCCGCCGGGTTCGAACGGACTGTGCTCGTCGCCAACCCAGACATTAGACTGTACTACAGTGGCTTATGCGTCAGTGAGCGGGATTAAAAAATTTGGATCTCTCCCGCGTGGGCTCGAACCACGAACCTCCAGATTACAGTTGTGTAACAGTCTGACGCGCTAGCCAATTGTGCCACGGGAGAAACTCAGCTGCTGATGCGCTTGGATGCGCTTGGAGAAGTTGGATCTTCTATACCATCATATACTACAAAGTTACTAAGTTTATGGCTCATTCATCAATTCTTTGAAGACAAATACTGAGTTGCAGTTCTCAATCAGATTACTGGCACTCTTGTTAATAAAGACAACCGACTAGGACGCATCTAGTTACAAACATGGCCTGTTCGCTTCATACTCAAGATCAAAGACATTGTTCCAGTTGAAGCTAGATGTATACTAGACAAAAAAGTCCCCTTGGTAGATTCCTCAAGCTCCTACTGCGACATCTGCAACGAACTGCGCATCCCCGACTTCGCCTGGCCTATTGACCCCTTCGGTCGACCGTGTCAGTCCGAACCCCAATCCCTGGCCCTCATGCTCTTCGGTACCTACAAGGCGCATTGCCAGCGGAGGATGGTCTACACGCATTACCTCGAGCTGCATTTAATGGATCTCACAATGTTTTCGGGTGGGTTCTGAGGCGAGAGGTTCGGAATGCGGCGAATAATAAGGAAATTTTCGTGCGGTGGGGTTGGAGGGTTTGGGATATTAGTGGAGAAACGCCTTGGGATTGGTTCACAAAGTGCAAGGAGGGATGTTCTATGTCTACACTCTGCCATGAAGCTCGACTTAACAAAACTGCTGCAGAACAATCTTTGCTCATGTGTTGAGATTTTGCCTGGTGGAGGGGCGGCGGAGACGCCTGTGGAGAAGTTGAAGATGGAGCAGGTGAAGGGCCGGGTGTGTTAGTTGCAATATTGACTTTCAGGTTGAACTCAACCCGGCTACGCTCCGGCTGCGGCTACGGAGATTCAGTCTGCGAGAATTACTATGGCGTATAGGAGGATGTCGGAGTTATCGAACTTTGGATTTGCCGATATATGCACAATCAGGTGAGCATACTGCCGCTGTGCGGCTACGTCCGCACAATCCCTAGCGGCCTTACGTTAAAGCTGCTACTTCATGGCGCACACAAGTAGGTAAGTAGTATATACTTGAGACTAATTTGCCCCTGAAGAGAATCTAGGATAATAAAATATTATACCCTCCTCAAGTAATTTAGACGCCGTATTGATGGAATGGAAGGCCGGATTATTATGGCGGGACTACATAGGTCATCCAATGAAACCAAGGACATATGGAGGCCTTCATGCCAATTGAGAAGGTTTGGCCCTATTACCTCAAACTTGTCATTCTGTATGATCCTATACTCCCTAATAAATGTAAAATGGCATCTCTTACGAATTATCAGTATTCGCAGTATATCATCCATTCGTTGGGACAGTTCGTTAAGGACTCCATCCAAATCGTTATTCACAAATCGTTATTCATTACATAGCTCAGAGCTTAGGCGCCACTTGGTTCATTAAACAGTATCGATACCTCGGCTTTCCCTCCTCGAGGTCTAGAACCGCCTGGTTTGCCTCGTGCATAGGGCGCTCCTCGACCCATGCCTTGATTTTCTTGTCTGCGGCAAGCTGGAGCATCTCTCTAATCTCGGCCGCAGAGCCAATACTCGAACCGGCAAAATTCAACGACTTCATGATGAGGGTGCTCTGCGGTAGCGCAAACTGGCCATCGTCCGGGTTCCCAACTTGGACCAATGTTCCGTGACGTTTCAGCATGGCCAAGTAGCCCTTGATAGGTGCCTGTTGAAATGTGTCAACTATAACTGGACCGCACTTTCGCGACATCAGCGTGGAATAGTTTACCTTGGACGAAGCAACCGTCGAGACAATTAAATCCAGTTTGTTGTAGTACTTCTTGTACCAGCCAACATCGTCATCCGTCGCCAAATAGTCACCTGCGCCCAATTTCAAAGCTTCATCACGTTTACTCGCCTTCCGCGATATAGCAACCACCTTATCGGCCCCCATAGCCTTCGCCAACAGAACTCCATAATGCCCCAGCCCCCCCAAACCAACAATGCCGACCAGCTTCCCCGGCCCACACCCAAACCGCTTCAAGGGCGAATACATAGTAATCCCAGCACACATCATCGTAGCGGCTTGTTTCGACTCCAACCCATCCGGGATCTTGAACACAAACCGGCCCGGGCACCGATGGTACGTCGCGTACCCACCGTACCCCTTATCGCCGTTATGGTGCGGGCCAGGATAGGTCCATCGCGCTTTAGGGCAGAATTGCTCCTCGCCGGATTCGCATGCCTCGCAGATTGGAACCCCGGCAATACCCATGCAGCAGTCTGTCAGGCAGCCGACGCCGACGCGGTCGCCGATTTTGTGAGAGCCGGCTGCTTTGGAGCCTACGCGGACCACTTCGCCGACGATTTCGTGGCCGACTATTATTGGGTATGGAGCGGGATACTGAAAGTATTTGTTAGGACGCTGGTTGACGGGGTCAATTGTACAGTGCCGGCGCTTGACGTACCCATCCGCTTCGCAATGTGTGAACATCACTACCGCACCTGTTGAGTGCATGGTACTTAATACCGTCTATCGTGAGATCTGCGTTGTAACCGAAGTTAACTCACATGCCACAATGCGTGATCTTGATGTCAATGTCGCTCTCTTCCCACCGCTTCGGCTCGAATTCGCCCCACGTCATCTTGCCTTCGACTGCTGACGTGTCATGGGCCAGCCAGCCCTCGAACTTGTAGTTTTGAGGTGACATGCTTTTTTGAGGCGTGATTATGATTTATAGTGAACCATATAAATTTCTTGAAAGAATCGAGGTAATGCATCTGGGAAGCGCGCTACTTTTACATTGGACTATGGGGTACCTGCAGTGGGGTCTTCAGCAGCCCGGGAATTCGTACCGAGGCATCTTGAACTCTATTCGAGGGTTCACGGTTATTCACACAAAACATGCTTCGCACGCTAGTTCTAGAGGCAATATGTTGTTGTATTGATCGCCTTATTCCTGGTTACAAATTTCAGTAAATCTTGAACAACACCAAATAGTAACATACTCTGGATGCATTCCCTTAACCCTAGCCCTGACCCTGACCTAATATCTTGGTAAGTCAGTCTTTGTTTTCACAGTCACTTCTGATTGTAACTATGTCTCAGATCATGGGAATTGTCGCTACAATTGCCAGCATCGCCCCTTGGGCAAGCAGAGTGATTGTGTCGTACTAGTCCACAAAGTAGAGTCGGCTATGCTGCGCTGTGCCTCGATTCGGACAAGCCTAGCCAGCTTTGTTAGTCACTTCGTCACACTAAAGAGAAATAGACATTGAAGTCAGCATTATTGATCCTACTATCCAACCATAAGACGTATGATGATGAATTTTATACTGAACGCACCATTTCTCATGCCAAAGATCAAGTAAATTAAATTTGGGTGCTCAAGGTCTTTTTGCCTCCATCTACATCACCAGACCTGAACTGCAACTACATCGTGTGCGTATACAAACCAGTTTCAACCCTTGAGTCACTTACACCAACTCAGTCATTTCGTCTCCTTAACCCACCCCCTTATGCTAGGTGCAACAACGGCAAACACCACCACAACCGCCGTAATGACCGCAACAACAATTGAAACATCCGACTCAATTCAATTATTGCTCCCCGAAAACATGGAACCCGTTGTTCGCCCCTCGTCACCCACTTCGTACCTGACCCAATACAGCAATTCGCAAGCGGTGCAACAGCACGTGGAGGACGAGGAGAACTTCAGAACGGTGGTAGATGAGGAATATAACGAGTTTCTGGATCTTCACAATGCAGGCGCAGAGACAGAAGATGATTCTGTTTCGGGTTCGCAATACACAACATCTGAGGACAGTGATTGGGCAGAAATAGGGGACTTGCCAGTTCAGATATGGAAATCCAGATTGAACGAAACGCCAGCGCACAATATCCAAGACCGGTCGACCCTGTGCCTGCCTTCGGGCAAAATCATCTCGCGTCGAATTGTGGGCGCCTCGGACCGACAAGCCACATCTCCCCGTAGCACAAATGCAGGCGCTACTGGCCACGACGCAGAAGCGGATCGAGAAGTGGGAGCGGACGGAGAAGAGGTTCGGAGATAAGATGGATGAGCTGGGAAACCTGAAGGTTGTGGAGCGATTTGTGAACGATTTTCCTGGCGGAATGTCGCACAAGGCGCGGTTTTTGTGAAGTGAACTACAGAGATTGGCATGGAACTTTCTGGTGCTAGTTTATATGCAAGTTGCTCGGCTATGGATTATATAGTGCTGTACGAAACTGCTTACTAATGAGACGCAATTTGATTTACTGCATAAACCACCACTTAGAACGTCAAATATCCTCTTGTGGTGAGAATCAACCAGCAAAGGGGGGGCATTCACTTAACATGCTCATCCTCCAAAACCATATCTTGCCCACCACTATGTTAATAGTGGGCAGCAGAAGTACGTGCGATGAGCCCCCAACTCCATGCCATGGCCCCGCGTCTCAAGCTTGCAGTACCGAGATGCGCTATCACTTTAAACAGAAGTCCCGATGACGTCCATTCATAAGCTCTCTAACACCAACAATGCCTCTCACTCACATCTTTGACGCCACCGGCGCCACCAAGTTCGACGCAACGTGTGCTTTGTCATCAATGGCACCGTTGGGCTATGTCATCTACCTGAAGAAAGCTGAGCACATCCTTGGAATAGGGCTCGCCACGGTCCTCTGGACTTTTGGCCGCACGTCGCTTTCAACGTCGAAGATCATGAGACGGTGGCTAAGTGGTATTCAGCTTCGATGTGAGTGTGCTAGGCCCTCCCTATTGATGTGGTAGTTAATAAGCTCGATATTGTTCCCCAGCGGATCAAACAACAGCTGCATAGTAATGACTCGGTTGCTGTGGGCGTAAGCCCGGCTCAACATTTGACGTAGTCCCCGCAACCCTACCAAAACTATATCAGCATGCTCTCACGCATAACCGAGAGAGGCACGAAATAATATCATGAAATAGGAGAGCGAGTTGATATTAACGTACCATAATATTTCCCATAATATTTCCAACGTCCACATTGTGATTATCGCGAGCTTATACTGACCCAGATGCTGTTAGGCAATGTCATACATCCCTGTTGTATTTACCACGCAGAATATATTGGTTTTATATTCCATCTCACGGGATGGAGTTCGCCCCTGACAAGAGTGAGCTAATGCACTTTACTAGGGCCCGAGAGCCCTTGCCGCAAAGTATTCGCCTTGGGGACGCCACAGTGTCGCCGGTAGTCTCAGCGAGGTTCCTAGGAGTCTGGTTCGACCGCAAACTGACGTGGCACGCCCATGTTGAGCGTGTTAAAACAAAAATGGCCACTCAAAAGCTAGCCCTGACAAAGCTAGTCAATATGTCATGGGGCTGCGATCTTATACGGGCGAGGCTGTTATATACGGTGGTTATCCGTAGCGCGATCGCCTTCGGGGCGACTGCGTAGCATACTATAAGTGAGGAACCGGCAGGGCCAGCTAAGAGCCTGATGGGGATACAGAACGAGTGCCTCCGGGTAGTCTGTGGCGCCCACAAAGCGACGCCAGTTCGCCACCTGGAAGCAGAAGCAGCAATCCCGCCACTAGACCTCTATCTTAGTGCCCGGGCTGCTAAGTTTGAAGAACGGCTACGGCTTAGCGGGAAGAGAAATCTGCTTCGCAGCGCGAGTGCTAAAGCGTCACATATACTCCGGCAGGATAGGCCGGCGAAAAGGAAGCAGGCGTCGCAGCTACTCCGACCGGCAGGGTACACTATGGAGAAGGAGGCCCGGGGCTCCGAGTGGATGAGTGAGGAAAAGGAGGTCCCGGCTGCCCTCCTCGGCCACTGGAGGAAGAGATGGCTCACCGGAGCAGAGCATCACGATTGCCAGCGACGCGCTATTGCTGAGGAACCGGAGGGCCCTTCGATGCAGATACCGAAAGGGGGCAAGTATTTCGGCCTGAACCAACTGGAGGCGTCTACGCTGTGCCAGATCAGGACGGAAAAAATATGACTAGCAGCCTTCTTATTCAAGACAGGGGCTTTTGGCGTGTACTCGCCGCTATTCCACTGTGGCGACGCCCCTGAGACGGCAGAGCACTTAATCCTCTTTTGCGGGCTGTTGGAAGGACCGAGGGAACGATTACGGGCCGCTATCGCACCACGGCCACTATACCCTCGCAAATACCTCGCAACGGCAACAGGAGAACCAGTAGTTAGTGGGACTATTGTAAGGTGGCTGCTAGGGACGGGTCGGACAGCTTCAAGGCCCAGATAGCATCGATCTTCTCAGGGGGGACTTTGTTGGTAGGTTGAGAACCAACGTAGTATGGTAGTGAACGCAACGCAGTCGCCAATAGGGCGAACCGACGACGCAGCGTATGTATTTAGTCCAGCCATTAGGGCACGTTTTGACATACGGGAGTACTAGTAGAGGTACCGGGGGCTTCGAGCCTACGGCGTATTTAATAATAAAAAATAATAATATTCCATCAGACGGTGACATGTTATATAGTGATTAACCCCAGCTTTACTCCTATACAAGCAATTTGCTAACTAATTCTTACAAATGAAAATATGCACGTACATATTTCGGGTTCATAACAAATGATTAAATAAAAATACATAAATATCTACTGGAGAAAGAAATGAAATCATTTAGATTCTCTGCCTCTAACCTCTGAGCCTCATCTCTCTCGGCCGTATTTCGTCTAGTGTAGCCCAACATAAATCTCCAAGCTATTCATGTTAAGGTTATTGCACACAGGTGGTATTAAATTTTACTCATTATCCATCTCCAAGCTTTGCGAAGAGTCCAAGTCGTCCATTTTATGATAAAGCGCCGGTATGATTTAACTCTGCGCTAACATATTAAAAGTTTTCCCCGAGAGAGATAACGGACAAAAGCTCACCGAATACAATACCGGCGCCAGTCACTCTGTAGCAGTGTTAGTTCTCTCATAACCACTCTTCAAGCCTAGCTTGTGGTCCCTCTGCTTGGTCTCCCACAGTCGGGTGATGACAATAGCCGCTAGCTTCATGATATCGGCGAAGAGCTCCCGGACATTAATTTCGGGATAAAAAGAAAACATGATGGTCTGCTTGACAATATCGCCGAACCCCGCGGCACCATGGTCCCCTATGGCCTTGATTCCATGGCGAGCGACTGGTGCGTTCCTAGATGTGGAGTAAATTGGATCCTGAGCCAGAACCCGAAAATTACCTGCGCCGAACCTCTTGCTCAACGCTTCGGCCATGGTCATAGCAGCGATATGCTGGACTAAGGAGCGAAAGGACTACTAAGTCCGGAGCCCGGAAAGTCATGATCCTTGCGACATCCGAAAGACTGAGATCGATGTAATTGTGGCCGAACGGATCTCCGAGAGGCTTACCCTCCAGCGGAAGCTTTCGAATGATTTCCCGACGATTTCGACTCTTCTATGAGTGTTCCCACGCTGTCAGGAATTGGAGACCCATATAGTACCTAGTAGCTGCTGCCGTTTTGACCCGGGAAGAGAACATTTAGTGTGGAGCCTAGTAGGCCGTTTCTGCGTGGGCCCCTGGAGGAGACGACTGGGCGACTACATCTGGTGACACACATGAGCCTTTGATGAAAGCATATTCGAGGGTATGAAGTCACCGAAGATGTGTCCTGCCTCCTCTTCTGGGTCTGCTTACTCAAGGATCCCAATCATCCCTATTGGGCACTCCAATGGCTTCACCCCGATCAATAGGCTGAATTGACACCTATTCTCCGATTGGCCATCTGCCTCCTGGCGTCGATCAGCCTGACCTTCGTTCAGACTTGGGTGCCTGAGTCGTAGAGCTCCGATACCTCGTTCTGAACTTCGCGTTCGGCCGATGTCCACTTTTGCGGTCGGTTATGCCAGGTGTCCCAGTTAGAGGTCCAAACGGGCGTACTGATACAGGACAGTATAGTGAAAATACTGTTTGCGTATAAGCTGGAAAGAGTCAAAAGGAC
The DNA here is from genome assembly GCF_002105095.1 of Pseudomassariella vexata. Classification (NCBI taxonomy): domain Eukaryota; kingdom Fungi; phylum Ascomycota; class Sordariomycetes; order Amphisphaeriales; family Pseudomassariaceae; genus Pseudomassariella; species Pseudomassariella vexata. The sequence continues at coordinate 589,068 of NW_024467956.1, read as the reverse complement.
ACCGCAGAGCTTACATTTATTCTTAGCCTTGGGGCTGAGAAGTAGTACACCCCCAACTTTCCCGCTGTGCCTTTCCATTGCTTGATTGATTGAGATTTCCCAAAGGAGGGTTTGTCTTCCCCCGGCTAGTCAAATGACTTCGCCAGGTCCAGAGCCCCTTTCAATCCAGTTATTATGTTTCGAGCTGCCACTTGAGGTACTGGTACAAACTTTGTCACTTCCCATGTTCGAACCCCGTCTATTTGCAAAATATAATAGAAAATGTACAATTTATTTAAGAGTGTTGGAGTTTTGTTGTGGGCAAGACTTTTAGAGGTCCAGTTTTGGGAGAGAGTATTCGCCATCCGGCCTCTGACCCTCAGCTTCGGTTTCACCGTTCATTCCCGTCGTATATGGATCTTGGCCTAATCCAACACCTGGCAGCTTCCGTGCCTATCTCCAGTCACAGCGCCTTAACGAATCTGACCAACTTCCCTCCCGGTTCCCTGCATAACCGAGGCAAATGACCCACGATCCCCCCCCCTTTCTTGCTATAGATGGCGACACCGGGGAATCAGAATTGTGGATTTGGGGCGTACCCGATAGCGACGCTGCTCCTTGATACTTGGGGATTGAGTCTTCCAGTGGCTTAAGGCGAGGAAAGACTTACCAGCGCACGCAATCAAGACTACTAGGATGACACGGTCTAGCGTAAGACGACGAGGTGCAAGTACTAGCATTACTAGAGTATCTTGCATGGGTGCACACTTTTTCGACGACGTTTGGTAGACAGGACCGAGGGGAGTTGCGAACGGTAATATACGAGGTGTTGCGCGCACTGCAGCTTCTTAGTTAAGTCAGTCTGATATTATCATGCCCAACAAACACACAGACGACCAGCAGGGTTTATGGTAATCGAAGTTGAATTGAATCTCCTAAGCCTCACGGCCGCTGTCAGACTCCCTAGAAAACGCCATCGTCGGCGCTCATCCTTTTTTCTCCGCCGCGCGACTTGAAAATCTATCTCGTAGTGATATATAACATTGAAAAGCAAAATGATGTCGAATGAGAACGCGGGGTCAAGCATAGTTCCTGGAAACCCCTTCTGAATAGTACAGTCGCCAACAGCGTCGAAAACGGGCATTCTTTAACCCTAAGCCGTGGTTAATAATCGCCAACTGGTGTCCTACCGCTTGTTTCATGTGCCGGTCACACCGCCCCTGAATTCCCTTTAACAATGTCATAATACTTCTTCGCCTTCTTCTTCCTCTTTAAATTTCGGTCCATCTTGGATTCGAATAGCATCACGAACCCATTCGGATTCCGCCACCGTTTCCAGGGGCCAGCGACTCCTGGCTCGTTTGAGAAGCCCTTCTGTGACTTCCATCGCCCCCTTCAATCCCTTGGCTTTGAACTTGGCCTCATCGCCTTCGTGATCTCCATCATCTCCTGCATATTCGATCCATCGCCATTCTATTCGGGCGATACGGTGACTTGTGCGGCTGCGCATCCTAAGTGCATCGCTTGCGCCTGGTGGTGGGTCAAACGGTAAACGCGATTCAAGTAATGCGTAGAGCAGGACACCCATTGACCAGGCGTCAATGGCTCGTCCATCGTATGGTTGTCCCAGAATAACCTCTGGGGCAGCATAGTCGTCAGAACCACAGCGTGTCTCTAGCTTCTCATCGTCGGCGACGCGGCGGGAGAGGCCGAGATCTGTGAGGGTGATGATGGAGTCGGGGTACGTTGCCCAGTTGTGGTTAGATTTGGCGAGTTCTTGCACAGGAATATTCACAAGAACGTCTATATGTGGAATTAGCATAACACGAGTGTGATAGCAAATGAGAAACCCATGCGACTAGCATGGCCGTGGAGTTCCGTGACGCTTTCTCGGCAGGTTGTACTCAGACGTTGGAAGCTGGGGACAAAGAAAAAAACCACCTACTCTCGAGCTTGATATCTCGGTGAACAATCCGACGCTCATGTAGATATCTCACAGCACCAACCAGCTCAGCAAATATGCGTCTCAGCAATGGCGGCGTCAGGAGTTCCCGATACCGTGTCGCAACGTCGAACAGATCGCCACCAGGGCAGTAGCTGAGAACCAGCAGCGCCCGGGTCTGTTCGATGTTCCAAGCTTTGAGGTGGACTATGGATGGATGATGTATCGACTGCATGATTTCCAGCTCCCGTTTGAGACTCATCTCGATCCGGGTCTCGGAGGCTCCGCCGCGCGGTCCATGTTCGCAAACCTTTACCGCAACCAACGTCTTCAATTTGGGCTCGCAACTTGACTTGTCATCATCCGTGTGTTCTGGTCTTTCGCCCTCATCATCCTCTATCGTTGTTTGGCTCGTGGCTAGCATTACGCGACTGAAAGTACCTTCGCCAAGCTTCTTGATCGCTCGCCATCTCCTGAGCTTCTTATCGTCCCGACCGTACGCTTCAAAAAATTCGTATTTCGGTTTCTTCTCGTTACTCTGAGAAGATTCGCTGGGAGGTGGGGTCGGGGGCTCGGCAGCTGGCCCGAGTCCTCGGGTCGCTGACAGATGTGGTTCGCGGCGCATGTGATGATCGTCGGTGCCATTAAGACCGCCCTCGCCAGACCGCGGGTGTGAACCAGATACCGTGACATGTCTCTTGGGTATTGCCATGGGGTCCGGGATATACTCGCTGATGCTTCTATTCCGCCCGTGTCCCTGGTCCCCAGTGCCATTCTCCACGGCATCCTCGGCGTTGAGCCCGGCATACACCTTCCTTTTAGACTGGTGCGCCATGGCGGAAGCGACGGATTCACCACTCGCCGTAACCAGCACCGAGTCGGGCATGACGTGAGGTGCGGCTTCTCGGGAGGGCGGCCGGGCTCCGAGCCTCCTCCACGGACCTGGCGAATCACCTACTAGTAATGGTGAAGGCAGAGGCGTCAGGTCTCCCATGGCAGTTATTATCGGACTCGCCACGGCGGAGCTGCAGGCAGAGCCAATATTATTGGCAATGGCCCGTTTGAACGACGGCGTCCGCGATATGGGATAGAGACTCGAAGTGGACGACTTATGCTGCAAAGCAGGGCGCGATGATGCGCTTAATCCGTAGTTGCTGTTCAAGCTATCGGTGCGGGCGGGGGCTTCTGGTCGGATATCGGTCGTGATCTGAAGTGGGTTTCTCCCACTACGAGAACTTCCCAAGGGTGACGGCTGATAAGGCGGGTCGTCGGCGGAGAAGGGCGTGGGCTCTTCGAATATGGGTTCTGGTAGCGGGGGAGACGGCGCAATGGTGTGGGTACGGAACTGGAGCTGGATAGGACGGACCGGAGGTCTTGAGTTCATCGCGTCACGACCGGCGTCGTTGTCGGGCTGGCGTGAGTCGTCATTGCGGAAGTTTGAGTGGGACAAGCTCATGTAGCGATTTGACAGGGCATTGCAGCGGCTAACTTCACCTGCAGCGACCCTCAGAGCAGAGACATCGGCAGCGCTAATCACAGGCACGGCATCCGAGTCTACGAAAACATCGTCTGATGACAGGGACTGGGTTGGTGCGCCGGCCATGTTGGACGCAGGTAGCACGATAGGCTGGACGTGTGGTTATGTATTGTGTGGGCGGGTGACAGGCAGCCAGAGCAGCGCAGATGCCAGTCGCAGATGTGGACGCTGGCACGGGGGGCGACGGCCTGGTGTGAGTGGGACGGACGTGGCACAAACGAGACAACAGATGCAGAACGCTTCTCGACTGTGACTGGAAGACTTGGCCGAGTCGAGACGAGGGAAACGCATGAATGGGCGCAGCGGGATTGATAGGCGCGATTAGCTGCTAGTCAGCAGACAGCCGGGGCTAGCAGTGATAGCCAAATGCTTAATTTTGCGAGACGATTTGATGCACTGGTTCTCCAGTCTTTTTCCAATACTCCTTAGCGGGCCCGAAATGAGGGAATCTTGGAAGACTCTGAGAATGTTCTGGTGATGTAACCCAAGGTCCCTTTCCTGTCTACCGTAATGAAACAATTCACCCGATGTGGACAGCTGGTGTAAAGGGACCGAGTGAACCGACAGCTGGTTGTCTCACAGTGAACCGAGGGCAAACATGCGAGCTTTCGAGGAGCTGACGAGTCTCATCCTTCCTCGCGCAGGTGGGGCAGGTCTGTGGGATGGATGATGATGCACAGGCAAGCAGGCATGTCCTGTAACGTTGAACTCAAAAATGCATGTGGGCCGCCTGTGTTGGGATGTGTTGGGATGGGGGTTGCTTTAATAAAATGTCGAATCTGCACACAATCAATCCCCGTGACACAGCATCTGGGCACGGCAAGTTTGAAGCTCAGCTCCAGCTTGCCCTCGGCTGACCGAAGACTGAGGTTTGAAGATTGAATCCCTCCTTCAGAGGCGCAGTGAGCAATGACGCCTCCCTCAGAACAGAAAGTGGGTTTGACGTTGCTGAGTCAAGACCAATTGGTATTGGCTTGGCACGGATGGGTGACGATTGAAACAATTCAATTTCTAGAGCCGGTCCAAAGTACTTTCGTATCTGCGATTGTGGTAGTAGCGACCAACAGGCTTGAATGGCATCAAGCTGGCGAAAGAAGCAGACGTCATCATCCCCTTGAGTCAAAGTAAGTGACTCAAGGTAGCATTCGATACAGTGGCACCTACCCTTCTAGGTTCCATCAATAGAAGATGTAGGGAGTCCGTGGACGTTTTCTGGCGGGGACAGCTACAGCTTCTGGAGAGATCCGCAAATGTAAATCGGTACATGCCGTCGCTAGCTGCTGACCTGCATACGCCGTACGCTGCGTATTTCAAGGATGTCATTCTAGGCTTGGCTCGAACATGTCCAGAATCTTTACTGGCTGCTCCAACACCCCAAGTGCATCATCATGCCTATTGGAGGTCACAACTAGCCGGAAGTCGGTCATCGATGCCGTCGGTCTTCCTTCCCTAGTCGCCAAGACTATGTCGCCAAGACTTGGGGTCGGCGAGTGGCATTTTCGAATCTCCAACGGCCTTCGCGACTACAATCACGAGGATCTTGCCTAATTTCTCGATACACCAGCTGTCAACTCTCTTCACTGGGATTTCAATGCTGCCAGGCATATCGGAAATTCGGCAGGTTTGGAATAACTCGCCCTACTCGGCGACTTGTACTTGGCCACTCGGCCAGTGGTTCACAATGTTAGACAAGGACTCGCGCCGAACGGATGCCAAGATTCATGGCGTGTGTCCGGCATTAAGTGTGGGAGGACGAGAAAACATAACCAATGGTCTGTTAGATTGTGTCATTGTTGACTGCTTAGTGATTGCCACTCATGCGGCCGTCTCCTGCTATTACGGGACCCTGCGGAAATTTGCCATCAATTGTACCGATATTTCTTCTGGTTGTAAAGTCAAACTTTGTGAAGGTCCTTCTCGTATGAACATGAAAAATGGCATGGGAACACAACAGCTCTTCATTGCTTAGCAAGAGGTTGACCCTGAGCAATCTTGGCCTCGCCGTACTTCTGGAGGCGGATCTGCCAGGTCCGATTAGCATGTATGCTCAACATGCATTTACAAGAGGGTTCAAGAATCCGTGTCACTTACCGCGTTGATAGCGATGAATCCAGTTGTATCCAAAGGCTGATATTATAGTTAATAATCTGTCGCGTGTGCATCTCAATGTCAAGAGCTACATACCGAGAAGGTGTCTAGCGAGTCCATTGAGGCATCCTCCTCGCTGTACAAATTGCTCGAATCGCTGCTGCGGCCCAAGGTATAGGCATTGCCCTTATAGGCCATCATGCGGACCTAACAGGCTCAATGGTTAGCAACGGTACCTTGATGGGTCCATGTGGGATTGTTTGCGGTGGGGAATATGCCCCTGTCAGGACGGCAGAAAGCGACCTGAAGACTCACCTGACCGTTGACATTCTGCTGACTGAAGATGATTGAGTTCTCGACGAATTCACGCTCAGGCGAAAAGTACATGCCGTTGTAGAGCTGGCGAGCCCACGAGATGGTGACAAACTGGTCACGAAGCTCTCGGACTTTGGAGTCCATGACAAGGCCTTCAACATCGATGTGCCCAAGGCGGCTACGGACATACAGGTTAGCAATGCTCACTGGGCAGGTAACTTCAACTGGCGATAGTAGAACGCGATGAGGCAGGCTCCTCGTGGCCACTCCGGTTGCTAAATTCGAATTGTAGGACCGCATGTAATACCCTTAAGGCTACTCAAGCGTTGATGCTCCGCGAAAGGACGTAAAAGCTGGCGAAAATACTTACGCAATCGTAAGACCAGGGGTGTCATAGCAGCCACGAGATTTCTGTTTGGAACTCGGTGTTAATGATCATCAACACTAGCCAGAGAGTCAAGAATTATTATTTACCAAGCCGATAAAGCGGTTCTCGACAATATCGACACGGCCAACACCATGATCGTGGCCGATCTTGTTGAGAAGCTTAAAGAGCTCAACGGAGTCAGTGACTTCCTTCTTGTCCTCTGTGACAACCTTGACGGGGATACCCTTCTCGAAGAAAATGGTGAAGTGGTATGGCTTGTCTGGGGCGTCAATAGGGTCCACGGTCATCTTCCACAGCTCCTTAGGTGGGGTGTGGTCAGGGTCTTCCAGAATTCCGGCTTCGTAGCTGCAGTGAACCAAGTTCTCGTCCATTCTACGCAAGCATTAGTTTTTGTCAATCTCTGGGTCTATGATCATGGCTTTTACTCACGACCACGGAGCCTTGGGAGTTGAAGAAACAGGGATGTTGTTTTCCTTGGCGTAGGCGAGCAGATCATTGCGGCCCCTGAAGTGCAGAACCCGTCAGTAATAGTCTCTTTCACACGACTTTCTGGGCGGTTCAGTATTCGGTTGGGCACCAAAAATTCAACCCTCGGCCAAATGGCAAAGTAAAGATTTGGCTTTTCAACCTGATTCGGAATAGGGATTCTTGGGTACGCACTGGAACTTGGCAATGAACTGCGAAATAATCAGTATACTTCACATCGAAGAAGCGCAGGGTAATCAATTGACTCTGGCTGGAGCTTGCGCAATAGTCGGACATAAGTAATTTCGAGTGCTTACCTCGGGGATCCTCCATGGTGCAATCACTTTCACCGAAGGTGCAAGGGCCTTCCAAGCGAGCTCGAAGCGCACTTGACTATGGTGGAGGCGGTCAGACTGGATTTCCCAACATCTCAGGGGCTAAACATGATTCTTACTCGTTACCCTTTCCGGTACAGCCATCTATGGGTGGATAGTCAGTCAGAACGTTCTTGAGGATTTTTCGCTTTGAGCGACCAGTAGACACTGGGAGTAAGAATTCGCCTTGTCTTCGGGGGTAACCGAAGAAGGAAAGAACATGGTCGAAAGTTACATACGGGACAGGATCTATGCAAACATGGAATTAGCAATCTTGTGCAACGCGGATTGGAGTCCTGGAGCTCCTGGCTGGATCTTAAGCAGTATTGAACGATAATCTCCCGATGCCCATGCCGGTTGGCTAACCCACCACACATGGCTCTAATTCTTTCCGGGCGTCCCGTTCCAAACATGAGCAAATCCAAGAACAAGCCATCTGCTGTAGCTACAGATATTGGTTTGCAAAAAGGGGTGTTCAAGAATCTCGCAGCATTTCATCCGAAGGGCAGGAATACATACATCACAGTTGTTCTCCTGGGCAACGCGCACCTGTGAGCGTGCGATGATGGGTCGAGCGAGAGAGGTTCCCAGAAGATATCGGTCCTCGTAGATTGCGTTGCCTGGTCCATTTTAGTCGTTTATTCCCTTAGAGCTCAGAGAAAGAAGGATCAACAAACATTGAATGGCGCGGAACACCACCTCCTCAACGAACTCCTTCTGGAGGTCGAGGATGACCATCTTCTCAGCACCAAGAGCCAGGGCCTTCTTCTCAACCTCATCCCAATCCTCCTCCTGGCCAACGTTGGCAAGGAAGCACTATATCCGGGTCAGAACCCGAGAGCGAGAGGCGAGGTGTGAAACACATACGACAACGGTGTAACCCTCGTTGATGAGCCATTTCAGGATGGTGGAGGTGTCCAGACCTGTCGAGTTACTGTCAGTAATCTGAAAAGATTATCGTCTAAAATTGGTCTTGACTTCGGCCGTGGTACGGTTCGAATGACATAAATACTGGGAAATTAGAGGAAGCCAGAACGTACCGCCCGAGTAGGCACTACGCAAACCAAATTAGTCACGACTCTTGCACACGAATTCCCAGCAACACTCACAGGCAGACGCGACCCTTCGTCATGGTGGCTGATTTCCAGGTAGAGAGACGCTTTTGAAAGTATGATCAAGTACGGAGATGTGTCTGTCGTCCTTCAATTGCAATGTAAAAAGATTGAGTCACTAGAAGCTGACAAGTCAGGTTACACTACACAATTGAACAAGGGTCCCAAAAGTTTTCAGGGGCCGATGTCGCCAACGCGGGGTTGATAAGACCGATAAGCTCAGGTCCACTGCGAGTAGTGGAACCTAAAAGTACTGTGTCCCTCGCAGTTGTAACGCGCAACGGGACTGAATTAGGTGTTACAGGCTAGTTTACCACATACGGTTGTTACCTCCATCCGAGATCGGGCCAATCAATTGCTTGATATTTCCATGCATCCCTGACCCGACCGGGATCCTCCGTTGAATTCAGATAGCGGCCACCACGACAGTTTATTCCTCCAACTACGCGCATTAAATGGTACAAAATGTCCAAAATGCATCAATCCGCGTCTCCTTTTGGACCTTCATTTGGCACGATGCTATCCTTCAGGTTGCTGAACAACATGGTAAAACCTTTCTCCATTTCCTCAGGACGTTCTGTACCCTCGACTTGACGAAGGTACGGCCGGTCACCTAAACACCCAGATTAAACATTATCAGCCAACTTCATTACAGTTTCATCCTGCACTTTCATCTACAGAAGCCATGCTTCTACGAAAGAGAACCCATATCATACTGCGAGGCACTATCGCTCAACAAGCCTGGCTGTCCCCAATAAGTCCCCCAGGTCGTTGACAAGTGCCAGAAAATGCAAATGTTGTCTTTAGCCAGAGAACCAAATTATCGCTTGCTGTTCTCCTCGATGCGCAGTCTATTTCACCTATGGCAAACTCGTTTTCAAACTTTGGCATGAAAATCCCAGCATTTTGGATGTCACCAAAAGGCGGCTAGCTGGGATTGCGGGACAGTCAACTCACGACCAGGCCCTTCATCAGAGCCCTTTGGCACAATGTGGATAAGGAAGGAGCAACTTTATCCCGTGGAGCGGTACATATCTGAGTCTGACGCCGTGCATGAAGCCGGAGATTTTGCCCGAGCAAGCATTTAACCCTGGTTCGAATGTCAGCGAAAGTAACCCTCAATAAGTAATCATCGATATCTTATCTATCGTTGCGTGGTGCTTAATAATGTGCCGTGGAGTGCGTGGAAGAATAATGGCCAAGGGGGGTTGGTATTATCGAAAGGTGCATGCCCTTAGCCGTCGACGGCATTGGATATTTGTATTTGAATGCGGACTGGAATTTCCAAGTGCTGTTCCAACATAACTTCAAGGGCAAGAGAAGTATAGTTCCGCCGTCTAGCTACTTATCATGGGCTCTACTCCTCCTGTCTGCGAGTTCACAAACAAGGATGAGCCTGTAGAGAATCAGCGTCGGCGCAAAGTCCGGGTTATTGGAGCCGGGTATTCGGGCATCTATCTTGGTATTAGAATACCACAGCGACTACGCAGCATCGACCTGCGGATCTACGAAAAGAACTAGGGCGTTGGCGGAATTGGGGGTGGTGGGGGTGGTGAATAGTTATCCGCGTATAACATCCCATAATGGGTGTCTTCTCGAGTAGAACGACAGCAACTAATCTGACACATTTCTAGCATGCGCTTGCGATACCCCTTCACATAGCTATCAATACTCTTTCAACCCGAACCCTGACTGGTCTTCGTTCTACGCACCACAGCAGGAAATATGCGCCTACTTACAGCGTATGGCTGATAAGTATGGTATTATGCGTTTTGTCGAGCTGTCGCAAGAGGTCATTACTTGCAGGTGGGATGAGGGGGCTAAGAAATGGTTCGAGTCGACTATATATTTCCCAGCTATATGAGACTAACTACTTCCTCGGGAAACTCGAGGTTTTACGGATTCAGGTGGGTTAAACATTCGATGATGATGCAGATGTGCTCATCTCCACAAGAGGCTTGCTGAGTGATCCGGCCTGGCCCGAAATTCCTGGATTAGAGAGCTTTCGTCGATAATAATGCACTCTGCATTGTGGAAAGAAGAGTATTTTACATGACTCTCTCGCGTTAGGGGTATAAAAGAGACTAATAGAGGCGGCAAGCTACGACTTTACCAACAAACGAATGGGCGTCGTCGGCGTCGTCGGAAATGGATCTTGTGCAATTGTCAGGTGCAAATAAGCCACAGTGGCTTGGCCTGGACAGGGGTCGGAAATGTATAACTAGGCTGCTGTGACCCCTCTTCTTTTAGAGAGGGCAGCGATTAACTTGTCGTTATTGAGTCCCCTATACTACGCTATTGGTACCTACCTGGTGACTGGCAGCTTGTTTCGCTTGAGCACTCTCGTCCTTCACTTTGCACTTGAAATCCCGTGACAGCAATCCAGATCGTTCCGAGTCTGTAGAAGATGGACGGAACTCAACTCTCCTGTTTCGTGAGAAGACATGGATCACGAACTCGTTTGGTGAAGGTGAGTTCCGAACTCGATTCTGCACTTACTCTTTCACATGCTGAAATGATATATTCGTTATGAGCAAGCTGAAGTGCTATGTCTAAAATCCACAAGCAACTACCCTTCTGCAAAGTTATGGCGAAAGCCTGAGGCACTGTAATCATTGATAATACTAGATAGAAATTTTGGCGCTGTTGTTACGAATGCCTTGCTTGGACAGAACCTTATCGTACTTTCTGAGGGATTCAATCCTCTATTGATGGCTCTGTGATGATCCTATCTGGATTGTTGTATCACTCTACTGTTCTGTAGGTTGTGTCTAGCTATTTTATCTACGAGGAAGGGTTTGACCCCACCAGTGCAATTGCCGCTACACCGCCTTCGGCCTAGGGCATAACCGTGGCGCTCAATCCCACACTTTCTGCATATGTTTGCTTTCACCAGTGTATCCTCAGCCGAGTCCCTGAGTCAAGCTTGAACCGAGTTGTCGATCAACATCAACCAAGCCTTGACCCCAGGGCCGCCTTCCTGTGCCCTTCCTTGGTTATCCACACTTCCAGATCCTACAGTGATCTCCTCCAGCATTTTAAATCCAAAGTGCTCGTACAAGGGAATAACTTCGGGAGACGTCGCCTCCAACCACACTTTCAGGCGCTCTTGTCTAGCCTGCTCCAAGAAGGAAACGACAACGGCAGAAACCGCGCCGAGGATCTTGGTCACATGTGGATTGCGCCCGAGAAAATCTAGATGATAATGCGGCATGATGGTGGGGTGTTCTTGGGTAGTTGACATGTTGCTTGCCGATTGAGCAACGCCGATGTATTTTGCTTTGGCCCTGTGGATAATGTCTCCCCACTCCCTCTTTATAGGACCCACGCTTGTGTCATCCTCGCTTTCTTCGGTATGAGGTGCACATTTCTTGTCAAAATGCGGGAGTTCCCATAGAGAGACTGCAGATGTCTCTCCGGACTGCACAAGAGCTGCACCAGACCGAAGTGACTTTCGGATCGTTCTGTCGACATACGCACTGACAGGGTCTTCTGTTGTGCCACGGGTTGATTCCAGGCTGAATGCGAAGGTGCATGGAACGGTTCGAAAAGCAGCCGCTAGAGTTTTGATACATGCAGACACCTCCGCATGATTTGAAGGGGACACTATGGTCGGGATAAGACGAACGCCTGGTGACGAAGACATCCTCCTGAGAAAAGGGAGATTGAGGAAACGGCATGTGTGGTTCAACATTCGTACGAACATCATTGGGAAATAAATTCGGGAGGAGGAGTCGGGCCATCCTGGGAAGGGGGCTCGTCAGGGGTTATTTCAGAATCTTGACATGATAGGTGCTGTCTATCCACAGAATCTCAGCTGAATGTATAATATGATTAAGGCAACAAGGCCCAGCTGCAGGGAACGTAGTAAAATTACCTTCACCCAACGGCCAATAATCCATATTAGCAACCACTTAGTAAGATGCCATGGCCAAGATGGCTTCAATGTGTCATGAATTTGCCTCGTATTTGGGTACTGAGTAAGCTACTCCAACCACTCGGAATATGCTTAATCACGTCAGCAAGTTTATGGTCCCAATTTCTTCTATTATGTCAATTACTGCTGACTTCGATACTACGCTAATAATACCTGCTATGCTCAAAAGGGTCCCCCCGTGGTCTTCATCCCGTTGCATATTTGCCTTGCAGAAATATAGATCAATATCCCGTGTTCATGCAATCGCCGCTGAGTAGTCTAAAGAGCTCGGCACATTTCGGTGAAACTTCCCTTTCTGGTGATCGTTTTGACAGCACCGAACTAGGTATTTTATCACGAGATTCCAGGGAATCCAATGCTTTACGTGGGAGTGATTTACTGTGTTTATATCGTCATGTCTTACTTTGACTTCTCGTATTGTTTTTGATCTTGGTTCTGCTGTTAAGTGCAGCTTCCTGTTACAGGAGGTGGTATGAAGCGGTAAGTAAACCGAAACGAGTATTGGCTACTTGTATCGTCTCTCCTTACATTTCGACATACGATTATCAACGCGTTCGCCTGTGAAATAAACAGGCCCCTTGTGATGTAGATACGAGGATTGCAATTTTGAGCAATATACGACACTTGTAACTACAGAGCTAATTCGACCTATATTTAGAATCTCTTGAGTAATGGAGATAGATTATTTCCACCGCTAGGCTGTCTGGGACAGTGACCTCCCTAATAGCTAGCTTGATGTAGAAAAGGGTTGGGGCGTATGAGATACTTCTTTACTTCTCACGTAAGATACATCGAGATGCCTCGAGTATCTCATGCTTCTATTGCCACAAGTCTTCGCCATACGCCAGCATGTTCTACACACTATGTTGCCGCAAAACAATATACATGGTTCAAGCTGAGCGTAGTGTAACTTGTTAGGATACGAAGGTGTCGATTTGAAATTGGACCCCATGTACAGACTAGGTCGAATACGTAAGGTTTACGTGCCTATGAAACTCCATCTCCAGAACGTGAAATACGAATGGCCAATATGTTTCCAAGATTCCAGAGAGCCTCTCCATGCCAAGAGCCTGGATGCTACCCTAAAGAGGCGGATATGGTATCTGTCAGCGGATATGCTATGAGGCTATGACACCCATGTATGCTGCCACCTATCCGCGACAGAAGGATGGTTTATGAGGCAGTCGAATAAGTAGACTCTCAAATACTCGAGAGTCATGTCGAGAGACGGTGTTTATTCTCCACGACGATTGTCGCCTCTGTTGCAAGATGACCTCGTTCCAAATTCCAGACGAACCTCCAAATGGAGGATGGCTAGCGTGGAGCCAGGTGTTAGCATCATTCCTCATGTCATTTTGCTCAATGTAGGTTTCCTACAACATAGATACTGAGAAACATCACTGACATGATTGGTGATACAGGGGCCTCGCAAACACATTTGGCATTTTCCAATTGTACTACCAGAGTGAACTCTTCTCATCGTACTCACCTTCTGCAATAGCATGGATTGGTACAGTCCAGGGCTTCCTTTTGAATCTTGTCGGCTTCATCAGCGGGCCAATCTACGATATGGGACACATCAAACCGCTCATATACGGAGGAGGGTTGCTTAATGTGCTGGGACTTGTGGCGACAAGCTTCGCGTCCCAATACGCTTGGGCGTTCCTCTCTCTGGGAGTCTGCGTCGGCCTCGGATCTGGATTGCTGTACGTGCCGAGTGTCGCCATAGTAGCTACCTACTTCACGACGAAGAGACCGCTGGCGACGGGCATCAGTGCCACCGGCTCCAGCATTGGCGGTGTTCTCTATCCGGTCCTGTTTCGCGTCTTGGTCGATCGAGTTGGCTTCTCCTGGGCGTGCCGGTCTTTCGCATTCATCAATGGAGGTTTGCTGATAACCTGCTGTCTCCTCATCGCCCCTCGAGTCGTTCCGTTTTCTAAGCGACGAATCTTCGCCACTGGAGCCTTACGCGACTTCCCGTTCCTACTGTTCAGTACCGCGCTGTTCCTCCTGTGGCTCGGGGTGGATGTGCCATTCTTTTTCTTGCCCAGTTTCATCCAAGAAAGGCTGAACTCTTCAGCTGAACTAGGCGATTACTTACTGTCTGCCATGAGCGCATCTTCCCTGTTTGGCAGGGTGCTCTTGGGCCTTGTGGCATCAAACATCACCCCTCTTGGTGTATGGCAGGCCTCGATAGGTGCCTCTTGCGTCTTGCTGTTCTGCTGGGCAACTATCGGCAACTTGCCGGGAATTGTGGCCTTCGTCATTTTCTACGGCTTCTTCACTGGAGGGGTGATATCACTCGTCTCACCTGTGCTCCTGGTCATATCTCCTGACCTGAGCATTGTGGGGTCTAGACTGGGTATGAGCAGTATTTTTTCCGGACTGGGTTTTCTGGTTGGGCCGCCCATTTCAGGCGCAATTCAGAAAGGCGCCGTCGGTTATTGTGGGCAGAGTGCGTTTGCTGGATCAACATATCTTGTCGCATTTGCTATTGTGGTCGTGGTTGGGTGGAGACACCGACGAAGTACGTCGCGCGACGAACATCACAATGATGGAAATACTCAGAGCGTAGATGTCCCCAAGATCACGGTGGTAGTGTTGCGGAAGGAACGCAAATCATAGTGGTACCAGTTGTTGTTTCCGACACCACTTGGATCTAGCGAGTGCACAATGCTGTGAGAGATCACGTAAGGCGCAATATACTGCTCCACGACAGTTCAGCCCTGCATGAAAAATGGCCCACCACTACGTCAGAGACTCGGTGAATCGATAAGCTTACCCTACTTACCTTAGTGGCGCTTGCAGCAGCTGCTTAGACTCGATAAAGGGATCACATATCTCAATAGCCGGCAGCTGATTGGCCTCAGCAATGCGACGAACTGGAGGTGGCCATGGAAAGAGCAGGCTTCTAAAGGAATACAACAGGTTTTATTCAATATACCTACTAGCAATGCACTAAGAAAGGCTACGCAGTAAAGCGACTAAGGCGATAAGAGTTTTGCGGGTGAAAAATTTACAACCCCACCATTGGGCCAACATTCAGAAACCATATGTGCCTTGCCCACTTCGCCCCCTCCGTCCAGGCTATTCTGCAACCATCCCAAACCTCAACACCGACTTAACGCAGACTTCTTTTACTCAAAAGAAGCCCCTAACCCCCCTCTCTTTCGTGGTTGTTGCATTTGTACTCGTTACACACACGAGCCTCTTTTGCTTTGTGACTGACATTGAATCCTTGATTTCCACACGAAGCGGGGTAGACGGACATTCCCACACATTCCTTTGTATTTGAGGCCTGCACAAATAATCAACTCCCTTCCCATTTTGTTGCCTCTTTGCATCACGACGTAGAAAAAAAGCATCAAGATGGTTTCCGCATCCAAAGAGAAGAGACTCGCTAAGAAGGCCGCCGATGCCGCCGACGGCAAGGGTGAAAAGAAGACGCTTGTCTCCAGATCCAAGGCTGCCTCCAAGGCTGCCTCCAAGCACGCCTCCAAGAACGCCTCCAAGAACGCAAGCGCTGCAGGGTCTGTCGCCGGAGACGAGACACCTCCTAATCTCGAAGAAGATGTTGCGACCGACTCCAAGAAGATGGAGCAGGTCAAGCGCCTCGCTGACCAGAAAGATAAGGATGGCCTTACCGACCGAGTCACGACCGGAGTTCTGGCATCCACCGAAGCCAGCAAGGACGTCAAGATCATCAGTGCCAGTCTCACCTTCCACGGCCGAGTCCTCATGACCGATACCACCCTCGAGCTAACCATGGGCCGTCGTTACGGTCTTCTTGGTGAGAATGGCTGTGGAAAGAGTACCCTTCTTAAGGCCATCTCAGAGCGCGAGTACCCCATCCCCAAACACATCGACATCTACCTCCTCAACCAAGGTGCGCCACCTAGTGACTTGGGTGCCCTGGAATGGGTGCTGAAGGAGGCCGAGAACGAGATGAAGCGTTTAGACGACCTTGCCGAGAAGATGTTGGAAGAGGAGGGGCCTGAAAGCCCCATGCTGCTCGACCTCTACGATCACATGGATAAGATGGATCCTTCCACATTTGCCACCAGAGCTTCCCTCATCTTGACCGGTTTGGGCTTCAACAAGCAAACCATTCATAAGAAGACCAAGGATATGTCCGGTGGTTGGCGTATGCGAGTCGCCCTCGGAAAGGCTCTTTTCGTCAAGCCGTCTCTGCTTCTGCTCGATGACCCAACCGCCCATTTGGATCTTGAGGCCTGTGTGTGGCTGGAGGAGTACCTGAAGAAGTGGGACCGCACTCTTGTTCTTGTATCTCACTCGCAAGATTTCTTGAATGGCGTGTGTACCAACATGATCGACATGCGAAAGCAGCAGCTCATGTACTACGGTGGTAACTTCGACTCCTACACCAAGACCCGCTCGGAACAAGAAGCAAACCAGATGAAGGCGTATGAGAAGCAACAAACTGAAATTGAACACATTAAGAAGTTCATCGCCAGTGCTGGTACTTATGCCAATTTGGTCAGGCAAGCGAAGTCGCGCGAGAAGATCCTGCAGAAGATGTATGACGACGGTTTGATTGAAAAGGTCGAAGCAGACAGAGAGTTTAAGTTCCGCTTCGCCGAGGCCGACAAGCTGCCTCCGCCGGTTCTGTCATTCGACAATGTCACCTTCTCGTACTCGGGAGAGGCAAAGGACGACTTGTACCGCAACATCGACCTTGGTTTCGACATGGACTCCCGTACCGCTCTGGTCGGTCCCAATGGTGTCGGAAAGTCAACTCTGCTGCGCCTCATGACTAACAAGCTCAGCCCGACGAACGGAACCGTTGGACGACACACCCACTTGAAGCTTGGCGTGTACTCTCAACACAGTTCTGAGCAGCTCGACCTGACCAAGAGCGCACTCGACTTCGTCCGCGACCGATACCGAGAGAAGTCGCAAGATTACCAATACTGGCGCCAGCAGCTCGGAAAGTACGGTGTTTCTGGTAACACACAGACGGCGCTCATGGGTACTCTATCGGAGGGCCAAAAGAGCCGGATCGTCTTCGCCCTTCTGGCCATTGATGGCCCCAACATGTTGTTGCTCGACGAACCTACGAACGGTCTCGATATTCCCAGTATCGACGCACTCGCGGATGCTATTAACCATTTCGATGGCGGTGTCATCGTAGTCAGTCACGACTTCCGGTAAGCTCCTCCGTACACCCGTTCTTCTTTCTACAGTCTTTCATGGGGTTACTAACACCTGTATAGGCTGCTCGACAAGATTGCCAAGCAGATTCTGGTGTGCGAGAACAAGACTATCAAGGCGTGGGATGGCACGATAGGTGACTACAAGAACTACCTGCGTAAGAAGATGTTAGCTGCCGGCGCCGTGTAAATGGGATGGCGAGGAAAATAATGTTTGGCGCAATCGTTTGGCATTACGTGATGGCTTGACTTATCGCACTGGATGCAGTTCGATGAGGGGAAAACTTAGGACGCGGCTCGCCTTATAGATTGGGAAGTTTGCATGCGTAGAGCCGCAGCCTAGATGCGAGGACCGGAGTTGCCCTACGATAGGGGTAAAAACTTCGGCAGGTTTCGGAATAGACTGTGATTCATACACAGCCGGCATGGATTTTGACCTGGCATTCGTTTAATATGTGAATTAAATTGGCCGCAATGCCTTGCATCATGCCCTAGAGGAACGTGGATGGCGAAGTTAAGTAGAGAACATCCTAGCACTTATTCGTAACGGTGACTTTGTATTCACCTTATTAGACTAACCCGTGGCTATATTTCACTGGCTAGACCACATCTAACTGTAAGCACGTGACATTGTGTGCTTTAACCGCGGTTTCGAGGTCATATAGGAAGAGACAAATATGAAGGAGGCTTGATCATTACTGCCGAAGACCTTGGCGAGAGGTAGCACAGGCAAATCACACGAGCCATTAAGAATCTGAGGTGGCTTAGAGTTTTCATATGCATGTTACTACACTATGTATACATTTCTCAAGTTGAGTCCAGTACGGAACGCCATTGCGGGGCGTGCATAAACCGGTTGGTGGTAGAATCGGACTCACCTAATTACTTGTTTTACGCAGTCTTACTTGGAGAACTAAACTCCATAATACATAATTCTAGAGTAGAGAAGATCGAATTAGATGCAGGCTTCTCAGAGAAGCAGCAGCTTTTGTAGCTTACCTAGAATGCAAGGGCCTGCTGCTTGGGGCTAGGCGCCCATCAGCGTCACCCAGGTTTCTCACTGCGAGATTCTGCTTCTCTTTTGAGAATCATTGCCATCTTTGAAGTGGGAATAATATCATGCCTAAGAGGCCTGATCATTGTCTTGCTCCTTGCAGAAAAGTCCAATTTATTGCTCTCGTGTCATACGAAGTTAGGAGTAATTGCATGTAATTGGTCGTGCTCCTTCCCATTCTCCATCCGTCACCTGGTCACATTCCTGTCAATGGCTGAACACTCAACATGGATACCTCAAAATAGATGCTAAAAAACTGCATGAGAAAACACGTCATGAGACACAGACACATGTGGCGAATTTTGGTACAGTCGGTTAGTCTTATTACCGTATCTGGGAAAGATTCCCGTCACCTACGACCAACAGGCCGACGATACCTTGTTTCACATTCCTTTCCTCAGGAAACATGTTGACCAGCACTTTGACATGATATTACGAATCAGCAGTTGTGTGCAGTTCATAGTCTGGCCAAGTAAAAATACTGTTTGGCTCCTTGAAGCATGTCCAGTACACGTCGTACGAATGTTGGGAATTTCCTATCTTGATACTTAGATAAATTTCAACTTCTCGACCGAAATTCGAACATAGACTCCATTATTTATCAAGCCTGCTGCCATCGTCGATAGCTTTTTTCAACATAAAATGCATGGCTTCACACGTACTTCGCAGCACCAGGCGGACGCTGCAATCCAGAACAGTCAGAATGCAGTCAGGTATTCGGCCTTCAGTATCATGAGTCGCCACGAACTCCTTGATCCGGATAGGTCTGCGACGGCGCAGGACGTGACCAATTCCCTTTCTGAATCAGCAAAGCATGTCTACCTCAGTCATCGAAACGGTTTTATCTTGCTATCACGTTTAATACCTGCAGACGAGGCTTTCGGCGCCAAACTGAAGGTCCACCTTTTCATGTTTAGAAGCTGGACCGAAGGGAACATACCCAGTGTATCGGCCTGGCCTTTCGAAAAAGTGGCCCCTTCCATGTCGGCAAAGGCACTAACAGATATCCCCGACAGTCAAAAAGGATGTTTTTTTCTTTCTTTTCTATGATGGTTACTTCTGGTTTGAGGCGGGGTTTTGTAGCCCTGTACTTGGCCGTACCTTCCCATCTCCACGACCATCCCCTAAATCCTCCACCCTGGAATGCTTCCCCGCCGAGCTCCTCAACATGGTCATTACCAAGCTCGACATTCACGACAAAATAGCCCCAGCCCTATGCTCGCAGAATCTATGGTGCCACGTCCTCCAGGATCTGCAAATGACCTATGGCAACGCCGTCGCCCCTTAGGCGGGGACTCCTATTATTTGCAACAGTACCTGGCTGACGGACTTACCATCCCTAGTCCTGGATTTATTCCCCGAATTGCGAGAGGGTAACAAGAAATGGTTCGCACCTGGATGTAGCATGAAGGATATATATGGTATGGCGCCCGCGCTGAGGTGGAACTGGGATGTGTCCGCTCGCTATGCAGAGGTGGAGGACGTTGGTTTGGAGGCCAAGTACCGGGACGCGATGGTGCTGCATGGAAGCTCGAGTGGAGTTCCAATAGATACACTTAATCAACTTGCCACGAAGTTAGACAGGGGTGATCTCTTACCTACTCATGGTTCAGATGGGGGAGCTTGGGTGTTGCGGAATCTTGATGCACGTGAGGTGGTGCAGTTCAAGGCAATTAAGGATGAGGAGGGCTGTATGAGGGTGTATGTAGAGGATCACTCGTGGTTGACTATTGACTATGTTATCATGATGCGAATATTATGGCAGGGCGGCTTCCACGAAGACTGGCATACGACAAAGGTAGCCTGGTCGAAAGAGGGGACATGGGCTGGCCATCGGTTTGATATCGTCGAGGCTGGAGGCTTGGTGACTGAGAGTAGCTGGAGAGACGTCACTGAAGATTTGACTAAGGAGGCCGAAGAATTGAGGACTTGGATCTTAGCTGAATCGTAGGGGATAGTGGTAATAAGTGGGAAAAAGACTAACATTGTATTTTCTGATATCGAAACAAAGTGTTTCAGCTACTAGTGTTAGCCCGCCTAAATTTTAGCCTTAAGTGAGTTTGATTTCTGCCTATAAAAGCTCATCAACGATGTTGGTACCTAGGGGACATGCCAATTGAAAACCAAAAGCTGTTGTTTTCTTTGTTCCTATGCTCTGGTGATTTTACAACTGCGTTGGGGAGTCAATGGTGGTTTATTAGCCCTTGCCTTTCTCCTATTCTGAACATATTTTTCGATTTCTTTATCTTATTGGTCGAGACGTTCATGCCCAATGAGTCGTCCACCCGCGTAGCCAATGTGCATCTACTCTTGGCCTTCCCCGATGACCTGTATTAAGATCAAATCTAGCGATTTGATTGATCCTCATTTTGGGTGATACCCCGTAAGGGTCAGCTGCATGATAGATATGCCTATTGGAAGTTGTGGTCGAATTGATGCCGCACGTGCTGTGAAAGGCTTTCTCATGGCCTAGATCTGAGGCAACGTGGCCATACCAGGAGGATCACAGCCGCCCTGAATCAAAGAATCAACGAACCAATTGACAAACTTGGATTACTGCCACATACAGCATTCCTATTTTCATCGTCATCACATTTTAATGCAGGGGGCCATCCGCCCCAGCTATGTAAGCGCTTATGGGAACTTCGCCTGTAGTACCATCTTTATCACCCAATCCTTAATTCATAAATTCATCCCATAATTTCAAGCTCAGAAAACCAAGCGATGGAAGAAAGTAGCTCGGCGCCAAGCCTAGAGGCGCCTGCAACTGGTTTCCCCAAGAAAGCAGAGGAGTTGAAACATATGGAATTTCAAACCTGAGCCGCACACCCGAGTCTCAATTCAACGCTGAGGCTGACACCGAAGAGGAAGTCCATACGAAGATGAATAGTGAGCCAAGAGCGATTCTGGATACTACCGTACTCGAGAGTTACCACCGAATTAACAGAAGTCAGGGGTTTAAGAATATTATGCGGGACACAAGACAATACCAACCCTGGAGGTACTTATGGCCTCAAATGACCAATTCACTGGTTTAGCTGAATAATAAATACACTGACATGAAAGCTTCTAACGAATTTGAGGATTCGTATTAGAATTCAGAAGTATGATGCGCCAACCGATAGAAAGCTACCGCCTGGAGATATATTGTCGGAACTGTTACCAACAACACAAAGCAGAAGCTCATATTTTGGCGCGTAACAAAAAGAATGGGGACAGGAATTGATCCACGTTACGAGCTTGAAGTGGTTGTTTGGCGGCTGTGACATGGCGGGACCATACATTGGGCCCAGAGAGTCCACCCTTAGAGCGTCGAGGATTGTCCACGTTCCTTCCAGACCTTCCAGAAACAAAGTTGGGACCTACCGTATCATGCGGGGTTGACTTACCAAGGGCTGAATGGACAGGCACGCATATTTTACCGCGGGTTTCGGCTGAAAAGGGGTTTACGGTTGAGTCGGATATTATGGGCAGACTATGATTCATTTGATTCCATCACTAGGGACGGGAGTACGGCTATGAATACTATATTATCATTATAAACACGGACGTCGTACTTTGATACGTCGGCACAATCCGGAGGATTAGATAAGATATCGAGGCCTGCGCGCCTACCAACATAGTGTGAGGAGCCAGATTTTAGATTAATTAGGGCCTCGTAAGTGCGATCAACTTTATAAGACCAAGTAGCGATCCATACCAACGAAAAACCAGAATATTGAGGAAGTACCGAATCCTTCATGTACCTTGCCTCCTTACGTAGACATCTTGATTAACTTGGCCCTCTTCTTCCTAGGGCGTAGACGCGGAGATTTTAGAGTATGGCATCAACAACGAACTACTTATATAACCAATACAACATACATAGAATATAAAGCTGTAAAGCACCAATCAGCGGTTGTATAACGACTAGGTCTGTGGATGTGGGTTGAAGGGCAGCTGTCAACTGACGGCGAGTTGCTGGTCACTAGCTTGAGGTTAACAGCCATCCGTTATAACCCAGAACACTAACGAGATTACTGACTGGGTTGACTATCCAAATATATTTCTCACCCTGGTACCAGTCTTGTAGCTACAATATTTAAGCAGTAGAGTAATATCTGCAATAAGCATGAGTTCCTTACGAGTTGATCGAGGTGTGCTTGGGATCTGAGTGATTGCTTAGAGGGTCCCAAATTTGGCCCCAACTCGTCTGAGATTCAGGTGCAGCGCACGAGCCACCTTGATGCTTCAGCTGTGACAGGGACAGGGATTATCGATTGGGTTAGAACGGGAATGGCGTAGAGACTTGAGCCTTCCACATTCTTGCGGAGGTTCTTTAGCTCCAAAGTCAATCATTGACGCGATCAACGGTTTCAAGCCAGATTGCCATCAGACGTTTCTCGTCTCCCTTCCAACAGGTTGAGACTCTATCGAATCCGTAAAGAGATGTGTCTATGATGGAGCTCGTGCTACAGGCTGTTACACGCGTAGGCCTGGCACGTTGGATGGAATGGTAGCACCGTAGCAGCTACACAAGGCCACCTTGCTTGCTAGCGCGGCAAGGTTTTCCATTGGGCGGGACGGGGGCCGGGGTTTGGCATGCGGAGCAAGCTGTGTGGTGTCTGGATTGATCGATCATCCATCCACGCGGGTCCAAGGCTCGACCCTTTTGGCGAGAGTTGGCGAGAGCTGCTGGTTCGGCAGCATCGCCCATCAAAGAATTTGGGATGGTGCAGCATGGGAAAAGTGGCTAATAAATCGTAATAATGGCAGCAGCGACAGCAGAAGACGGACAACCTGCCACACCTCAAAACATCATCGTCACCTTCTCATCACTCATTATCCATCCCCCTCATTCTCTGCACCGTCTTGTCATGTATTGAGCCGTATTTGATCACATATCTATCAAATCATCGTGAGATTCCCCATGTATCGTCGTCCGTAATCTAGGCGGCATTCCGGCCCCCCTTGAGTCAATCGGTCGCAGCACAGATCTCCGAGGGTTGGCATCTTTGTTGTGGACAGTTTCTTCCCATCCAACTCTTCGTCCCATCACTGCGCAAGCCTGTCCGACAAAGGATTGCTATATTGAGATACCTCGTGAGCCGCACTTGACAGGGTCGTCGTCTGCGCCATCCAACACAACACAGCTTGCTTGTTGGGGCCTTCATCGTGCGCGGCCACTGTCCGTCGGGGACAAGCAGACAGCGAAACCTCACACACAACTGAGTTGCCGGCCAGATCGCCTTCGCACTCGCAAAGACTTTGTCGCAGTACCGCTTCTCTTGTCTAGATCTTCCGCTGCGAACTTCTGTGGTGTTTTCGTCTGTGCTAGGCTAGGGTGATGATGGCGATTCGCTAGAAACACTGTGTGCAAACCAAACCTCAAAAAGTACGAAGCCACTTGAGGCTACAAGCTGGGTCAAAAAAGATGGACGCAAACAATTTCCACGCGACAGTGCTCCAGCGCACAGGAGCTGATGAGGACGACAGGGCGATGCGATTGACGGGCGCAACAATTGAAAGTGCACAGTTCCCAAAGTCGCCCTACTCCAACTCGAACAAGACACAGTCGGCGCCAGGACCACCACGCCATTCCTCCTTTCTGGATGCAGCAGTGGCAGTCGGAGGCGCGGGAGTGGATGCCAATGCTCCCAATGCGAGCAAAGCCAACGCGATATCTCCGACAGCAAAAGCAGCATCGACGCAATTGCTGCAATCTGAATTTTGCCAGTCAGCCCAATTCCATTCTCCCTCTTCGTCCCAAACCATCCACGCCGCACCTCTTCCTCACCCATCATCATCGTCGAATGCAACGCGCCCGCCGCCACATGCACTCGCCATCGTCGCATTTAACGGCAACGCGACGACGCAGACACATTACAACAATCCGCCATCGTCAGGCTCGTCGCCCTATGCATCAGGGCTCCCGCCTCTGGCTCCTCCCCCAGGCTCCCTGGGGTCGATAATGGCCTCACCTGTGCCCACGATGACATCAACCAATGGTTCGGGTGCCCTGCCACCGAGTGCATCACCACTGCAGGCACCCCATACATCCGACTATCACCCGCCGGCACGAGAGAAGTCATCAGGCAGCTTTTACGACCCCTTGACGGACACAACCAAAGAAAGACGGGCATCCAACTCGTGGTCCAGTAAACAGGTAAGATCAAACCTTCCATATGCCACATTTACTCCTTCGACCGCGCACTCCGGATCCACGACTCCACACCAGCTCGGCTTTGCGCTGTCGTCGCAGCTCTGCAACCCATCTAGACCAAGCCGAATCGCACATACCTAGCGAGCTTCATCACGCGAGCACCACTGCATCTCTATGCTAACGACGCGGTTACCACGATCAATACGCGGATGCGGTACATGGCCAGGTGTGGAGTGGCCAGCTAAACTCCAGCCTGTCCATGTTCCACGAGAGTTTGCTTGGTGGAAATATGAGCCAGGATGGGGCATCGGCCCCGCGTGATTATGATCGGCTACAATGAATTTTGAATCATCTTGCTTACGACGAAATCAACCTCGATTTCGTGCTAACTTTTGTCTTCACTAGTCGCGACCTGATACCATCACCTATTCGCAGCAACCCCAGTCCGAGTCTACTCAATATCGCAACGAATATGGCTCGCCTCCGTCGGTGAATGAAAACCCGCCTTCTCGAAACCGAAGTCCGCTGTCACATTCGCACCCAAAGAACGGCAACGGTCACAGCGCCGACTCGGCGAGTCCGACAAATAAAGCATTGAATTTGGGCTCCCCTGCCCCTCGCCATCGCGCCGTGCCCGAAGGCTTGGGTTCATCAAACCGTCACACAACCACACCAGCCTCTTCATTGCCATCCATTTTGAATCCCGAACCCACGCCGACGGTTTCTGGTGCAGCTCCTACCAGTGTAAGTGGTTTCATTGTCATTGCAAATTGTTCCATCGCGGTTCTGCCATCCACGGACCGATTTCCCTTTGGCACCAAGAGCATCCATCTCCAACTTTATCAAGTTCTGATGCTGACGTGTGAAACAGACACCAAGCCGTGCAGCGGAGCTCATGTCGTTTTCCAATATCCTCTCGAGTGCCGATCCCCTTCCGAAACCAAGAGCCCCCATCATGCCAGAGAAGAAAGAAAAGCCCCGTAACAAGAATTACGAGAGTCGTCGCGAGCGTCGCGAGGCCAACTTGAGAGAATCCGGCGTTGACAGGTCTAGAAAAGGTGTCCGACTGTCGTCGCCCAATACCTCTAGAGAAACGCCGCCGAGCAGAGCTTCAACTAAGAGTCTGGCTAATGGCCAGCCGAAGCCAAAGACTCTGTCAGCTGAGCAGGAGAAGAAGATCGACCAGCTCATGGAGTCTCTTGATGCGAAGGCGGAAGATGTAGATCTCTCGGAGATGGAAGCCGAGTACCAGTTCTACACCGGCCGCAACAAGCGACGGAAACTCAACATGGAGCGAGAGGAGGACCAAGATCATCGTCTCCGACGCGTCGACTTGACGACGCTCCAGGGCAAGAAGCTTATGAATCATGCTGCGCTGGGAAAGCGACGCTATGATGACGTCCATTATGAGGAGGCACTGCAAGAAGTCCGCGAGCGCGAGCTTTACGCCGAGAAAGAGCGAAAGAAGGACATGCAACGGAAACGACGGCGAGAGAAGTCGATGCAAGTCACTATCGAGCAAAAAGAAGCTGCTCTTGCCAAAGCATTGGCGGCCCAGAACGAAGCCGATCGTGCAAAACACTTGCGAGAAGCCGAGCGTGCTAACAAGAAGGCCCAGCAGACCAAGCTGATTCTCCAGAAGGGCATCAAGGGCCCCGCCCGCAACCTAGCCAACCTCGAGCTCAACTTGGAGGGTGGCACCATGACAACCTTCCAAGCTACGGACATGGAACCTGGGAAGAGCAGGAGCAAAGGTCGTGCGGGCACTCGGCCGAAGAAGTCCAAGGAACAGAAACAAGCCGAGAAGGACTCCGCCGAAGCCGCGCAGGCTGCTATCGACGCTGGCGAAGAGTTGCCTTCTAAGGAGGATAATAACAAGATCCGCATCAAGCTTAGTAAAAGCTCTTCTAAGGATTCCAAGCCACGGGATGGCACGCAAGAACCAAAGGACAAGGAGAAGGTCGTGGATGAGCCCTCCGCTAACCCACTTGAGACCAAGTTCCAGTCCAAGGGCTACAATCAGATATACGATCAAATCTGGCGCGATCTTGCACGTAAGGACGTGCCCAAGACGTTTAAGCTGGCTGCCGATTCGTATGCGACGAAGGCCTCGAACTTGAAAAAGACGGCCATTCTCGCTTCCAAAGAAGCCAAACGATGGCAACTGCGTACCAACAAGGGGACCAAAGATCTACAGGCCAGGGCAAAGCGCTGCATGAGAGACATGATGGGCTTCTGGAAGCGCAATGAGCGCGAGGAAAGAGATTTGCGCAAGGCCGCCGAGAGACAGGAGCTGGAGAATGCTCGCAAGGAGGAAGCCGACCGTGAAGCCGCTCGTCAGAAGAGGAAGCTCAACTTCTTGATTTCCCAGACGGAGCTGTACTCTCACTTCATCGGCAAGAAGATTAAGACGGATGAAGTCGAACGCAGCACAGACAACCCAGAGATTGCACCTGCTGGGGACATGCCGTCCACCGGGAACAAGATGGACGTCGACGAACCTGCGGGGCCAGTTGGTGCTAAGGTTACCGATTTCAACAAGCTCGATTTCGACGCCGCTGACGAGGGAGAGCTCCGTGCTGCTGCCGTGGCCAACGCCCAGAATGCCATTGCCGAAGCCCAGGAGAAGGCACGGGCATTCAACAAGCAAGACAACGACATGGACGAAGATGGGGAGATGAACTTCCAGAATCCGACTGGTCTTGGCGACGTCGAAATCGAGCAACCCAAGTCATTGAACTGTCAGCTCAAAGAGTACCAGCTAAAAGGTCTCAACTGGCTTGCCAATCTCTACGAGCAAGGAATCAACGGTATTCTGGCAGATGAGATGGGTCTCGGCAAGACGGTCCAGTCGATTTCGGTCATGGCCTACCTGGCCGAAGTACACGACATCTGGGGCCCCTTTCTAGTTGTGGCACCGGCCTCGACGCTACACAATTGGCAGCAGGAAATTGCCAAGTTCGTCCCCGAGTTCAAGGTGCTACCGTACTGGGGTAACGGTGCTGATCGAAAGGTTCTGCGCAAGTTCTGGGATCGAAAGCACAACACATACCGGAAGGATGCTCCCTTCCACGTGTTGGTCACATCCTACCAGCTGGTGGTGTCTGACACCGCATACTTCCAGAAAATGCGCTGGCAGTACATGATTCTGGATGAGGCGCAGGCCATCAAGAGTTCCACGAGTTCGCGTTGGAAGGTTCTGCTTGGCTTCCACTGCCGCAACCGACTGCTTCTGACTGGTACTCCGATCCAGAATAACATGCAGGAACTCTGGGCGCTTCTCCACTTCATCATGCCTTCACTTTTCGACTCCCACGACGAATTCAGCGAGTGGTTCTCCAAGGACATTGAATCACACGCGCAGAGCAACACGACACTGAACGAGGACCAGCTTAAGCGGCTGCACATGATCCTTAAACCATTCATGTTGCGTCGTGTAAAGAAGCACGTGCAGAAGGAACTTGGTGACAAGATCGAACTCGATGTATTCTGCGATCTCACCTACCGTCAGCGTGCTTACTATCGCAACCTCCGCAACCAGATCAGCATCATGGACCTGATCGAGAAAGCCACGTTGGGTGACGACCAAGATTCTGGCACACTGATGAATCTTGTTATGCAATTCCGAAAAGTGTGTAATCATCCCGATTTGTTTGAACGTGCGGATACAAGCAGTCCCTTCTTCTCGGGCTACTACGCCGAGACGGCATCGTTTGTCCGCGAAGGAGTCAATATCTCACTCGGATACTCTACTCGTAATCTGATCGAATACGACCTTCCACGTCTTATTTGGACTGAAGGGGGAAGACTGCAGAAGGCTGGAAAGGACAATGAAAAAGCCGGGTTCAGGAATAAATACCTCCACCATTTGATGAACATATGGGCTCCGGAAAACGTCCGCGAGAGCACGAGTGGCCAGGGCGCCTTTTCGTTCCTCCGCTTTGCCGACACAAGTCCCGAGGAGATGTACAATGCGAGTTGCCAGGACTTGTTTTCGCGCGCCGTGGATCTCACGAAGAAGCCAGATCGTCTGGGGCATATGAATGTCATCTATGATGAGCCCGAAGACAAGGCCTACACCCCGACTCATGCGCTATTTCAAATCACAGAGCGCTCCAGTCGCCAACCCCTTGCTGGCGTGACGAACGAGGGTATTCTTGGTAAATTGATGAACATCTCGCAGTCCAGTTGGCGGGATTCGGGGCTATGCCGACTTGAGCAAGCTGCTCTCCCCGGCGCGGTGGCTCCACCTATCGAGGTTGCGTGTGAGGGTACTCGAGCGCCAGCTGCAGAGCGTGAAGAGACATTCTTCAATGCCTCGATGCGAAAGTCCATATATGGGCCTACGGCGATCGAAGAAAAGGCGTTAGTGATGCAAAAGGTGCCTATCGAACGCTACCCGGTGCCATCATTGCTGCCTCAGCCGGACAACGAGAAGAGGCGGTTCACCAACATTACGGTTCCCAGCATGCGCCGCTTTGTCACGGACAGTGGCAAGCTTGCCAAGCTTGACCAGCTACTTTTCAAGCTGAAGGAGGAAGGTCACCGTGTGCTGTTGTATTTCCAGATGACGCGCATGATTGATTTGATGGAAGAGTACCTGACTTACCGTAACTATAAATACTGCCGACTGGATGGATCCACCAAGTTGGAAGACCGTCGTGACACGGTGCACGACTTCCAAACGCGGCCCGAGATCTTCATCTTCCTTTTGTCCACTCGTGCTGGTGGCCTGGGAATTAATCTCACATCCGCGGACACCGTCATCTTCTACGACAGTGACTGGAATCCTACCATCGACTCACAGGCCATGGACCGAGCTCATCGTCTCGGCCAGACGCGCCAAGTGACGGTGTACCGTCTCATCACCCGCGGCACCATCGAGGAGCGTATCCGGAAGCGTGCTTTGCAGAAGGAGGAAGTACAACGCGTAGTGATTTCAGGTGGCGGTGCACGCGGTGTTGACTTCAGTGGTCGTCGTCCCGTCGAGAACAGGAACAAGGACATCGCCCTGTGGCTTGCCGACGATGAGCAGGCCGAGTTAATTGAACGCCGCGAGAAAGAGTTGCTCGAGAGCGGCGAGGCGGAAAATCAGAAGAAGAAGCGTGGAGCGGCAGCCAAGCGAAAGAGGGAGGCTGTCAGCTTGGATGACATGTACCATGAAGGTGAGTTTCGCTCCTCCCCGCACTGCACTTGGATGCCGAGACTGACTTGATTTCCCAGGCGAGGGTCACTTTGATGATGGTAACAAACAGTCGGGCACAGCCACGCCTGTTGAGCCTCTCGCAGCCGACGGCCGTGCTGCTAAGAAGAAAAAAAGCGGCGGTAAGAAGGCAAAGACCACGAAGCAGCGGTTGGCCATTGCTGATGGGGAGGTTGACGGATGATTGATTGGTCATCCTGGTGTTACCCCTTTTGTTCTAAGATGATACGGTCCGTCTGACAGCCTTCGCGATGAGGGTACGGACGACATGCCGTGAAGTTATAATAGTACATGTACAAAAGCCCAAGGTGGGAACAGGCGTTGCATTACGATGCTATTCGGAGCGGGGGACCTGAAGAAAAAAACTCAGGGGTCGAGATAGAAGGTCCCTAATTTGCAGGTTTTGAGCATCTTAACACTGAGCCAGATTATCAATAGATGTTCATTAAGGGTATAACGCTGCGCGTGAGTAGTACGTCTCCATAGGAGCTCGTCTGCCATTGGGTTTTCAACTTCATCATCATCTTGACACAGCCCTGAAAGTTGATGGTTTGGAAACCCAGACGAGAAAGGCAGAAGTCCGTGCGTAATTTTGTAAGCGACTCCAGCGTTATGTTTAGCCCGGTCTCGACATCTGCATATATCGGGTGCCTCCAATCTTTTGTCTGGTCACGACTAGATCCTCGAATGTTTGGGATTCTCTTTTCGTGTATTCCAAACCCATTCTCACAACCCAATTCCCACTTCCCAACAGGGTCATGCGAACATTGCGCAAGCTGCGCAGCTGGCTCATACACGCCCTCTTCATCAGACATAAAATACGATCATAACGAGGACACTAATGACGAGGTTGCGCCCTGGAATGCAGAATACCTCCTCTTACTCGTGCTAAAGCACAACGACGTTGCCACAGTCCACGAACTTAGAGGCGAGGCACCCGGTCTCTTGAGCTGGCGAATACTCGGCGAATCATGCGGTCATGTTGCTTGCTACGATGCCAGTGCAGCAAGTACAAATACTCAATGAGTGCAGCTGCCGCGGCGGAGATGGTGCGATCGACGAGGGGTCGTAGATGCTGATCTTTGGATGAGGCGTGCTTGAGGGCTCATGTCGAGACGGTGTGTTTCCTAGTGGAATGTTCGTGAGACTTGGTGGCGGGTCTCAGGGCGAAGGGAAGTGACTGTCCGACGCTGCTTCTGAGTGCTGTTTCTGGGTTTCCGCCGGGCTTTGTTCAGCTTAGCAACCTTGAGGACGAGGGCCATGAAGATGTCGCCAAAGACAAGGAATCAGCTCCAGGGTCAAGATCGTGCGCCTTTTGATCGAGCACGGCCCTAAAGCTACAGAATCGTACAAGGCTTTGATGGCACTTGGCCAACGCAGAGACGCAGGCTATGTATCTTGCCCCACACGACGTCGAGGACTCCCCTTTGGCGGAAACTGGGGCTGGCTGATATTTACAGAATGACCCATTGGAAGTCTCACGCATACACAGGAGAAGAGCATGGTTTAATCAGAATGACGCCGCTCCATATTGGTACTTAATATCACAATATCAATGGGGTCATATTGCTGCTTTAATTAGGCCAAGATGAGCATGATCACAGCTCGGGATAGCTTGGGATAGACGCGTCTCCATTGAGATGTGATTGGCCTTTTGAATGTACAATTTCTTAGGGGTGGGTTGATAAGTTGACGGATTCTTCTGCGTGCTATGAAGACTGTCAAGACCCTCCTAGGTCGCAATCTCTCACGTAAGACGGTGAATGCGGAGGAAAGGACAGGCAGAGCACCCTTGCACTCTGCTGTGAAGAGCGGCGGGATGGAAATTGTGTCCATGCTTTTCGCCCATACGGCAGATGGTTTAGGGCTACGATTTCCGATGTCAACAGGCCTGTCGGATTAACTAGAACCAAATGTTCGTAACAGCAACTTATATATTAATTGAGGCCCCGATAGCAGGACCTTTTTAGTAGCATGAACCCTTACAGCACTCTTTAGTATTTTGTAGCTAGACTAGTGGAGGTTTTATAGTAATAATATAGCGGCTTAGTGGTCTTCTGTCAGGACACTGAACGCAGGACACCGATGGGGCGCCGGAGGGGTGGTTCGGACAAAAGACTCCCGAGTCATGATTACAATGTATGTGAAGCTTTGGGATGACGAGAGTCAAGATCCTCGGCATCGCCGACCCTGCTGTTATGCCGTGTCTAAGCGGTAGCCTAGCTATCTATATAAGGACTATATCGTAGTAGGATAGGGAGGGAGCAGAGATCAATGCATCATCGTGGGCACCCCTACCTGAGACTGCCAGTGACCACCCGGTGCTACGTAGGAGGGACGCCCGTTACTCCCCATCACTCTGTACTATTGCCTTCGAACTAGCCGTACCCTGACATCTTCAAGAGGTAAGATCTTAATGAAGTTCGTAAATTTAATACAATTTGGCTACTACGCGCTCAAAGGGTTAGTAACTAATAGTACATCGCTTTCAACGCATATTTCTCATCGTGCAGGAGCCACTGGCACGTGTCTTGCAACCTGTTGACCTGAATGCGACTCCAAGAGCTTGTCTGTTCGACCAAACCTAGTTAGAACCTGGTTGTTATTGCGGGCCAGATTGTCTTCTGAGAAACTGCAGCTTCTTCGATTAGGCGTTAATCGAATTATGGAACTTGGTCAAAATTTGATTGCAGGCTTTTGAAGATTTCTCAACTGCTTCTTCAAGTTCCCTCAGCTTCAAGAGGTGAGTCGTGAACTCGTCTAGTGTGAACAGGTCGTATTCATCAGTGTGTTGTTCTGACACACACCTCGCTGGCTGACACTAGACATGAGAGGACTGCAGCGTACAATTGGTAATATTTAGAAGCCAGAACTTAGGAGAGTTCTAAGGCTAGGCCATGCTTCTTCAACCATAGGTCCTCTAAAACTCGACAACGTACCAGAATCGGGGAAAGTTGCTCGATACCAACAAACATCTTAATCTTCTGCTGGCTATTTAATGTGGCAGTCTCGTCATTGTCAGCGTTGGCTGACACAATTATTCCGAACGGACGAACTTACTTGCAGCAGAAAGCGATAGACTGTCCATGGCAGCGCTGCATGTACAGGGTCGTATTACACCGCGATACTTACCACTTCTTTTAACTTATTTAACGACAAAACAATCCTATCGGAAACTTCACCGATCACAAACTAACGATTTTTAATCGTCATACTGCATGGGTCTTTCCGTGGACTCTCTTGTCCTAGATTACTCTTGCGACACTACTCAGGATTTTGTTTCCTGTTATGACGGAATTAGTTGCAACGGAAGCATGGTTTCGAAGGATATTCGCAAGGAGTATGCCATCAGAAGAGCTCCGCTCAAACTAAAGAAAAGCAAGTTTTCAGGGGACTTGGGGCAAACAGGTTGTGGATGGCCGACTTCAAAAGTCTCAGTCGGCTCCCTCATGTCTTGGCCGTTATCTGCGGCAGATTTTGGGTGCGTGGTCTGCCCATCATAAATCTCGGCAGGAGTTACAGATACAGGGGCTTGGCCATTTCTCCGAAAACCAGCCTTGAATTTATCACGCTTACGCGACCCGGTTGTTTCCTGGATTCTGCCCGATGAAGGCATCGCAGACTGACTCTGGCTTATGCTGAGTGGGCGGAAAGGAGTGAGGATTTACGGGCAGCTATTCGTGGCAAGCATGAGCTCCCACTCGACCAGCATCTCGGCGCGCCCACAGCCCACTGTACACAGGGCAATCCCATGGGCTGGTGTGACCGGGCAGTGAACGCAGAGGTGGATTATTGAACGTTTAGTGACAAACACTAGTAGCTAGATACTGAACAGTTTAGCTCTTGTAGCATGCGTTGGTAATGACTACATATGTAAGGGGTCAGGCTGCTACATTATTGATACGAAGATACAGTGAGGCATGTGGCAACTTGAGGTTCGGCTATGAGGGCCCATAGCCCCCCTTTGATTGAGAAATGGTGGACGGCCTTCTCATACCTAAGAATAGCCGAGATGTGGTGATAAGAAATTCTCATCTGGAGCGCTGCGTTAACACGTCAGAAGGAAGGAGCTAGCAAACCTCGGAGTTTGATTCTGTCAATAGGTGAGATCGAGAACCATGTTGGCGATTCAATTCATAAGAAAATTGCTGGAAATGAAGAGGATGACTCGTAGATCCAAGTAGGATCCTCGTTGGAGTATACCCGGAAGTGGGTGACAGAACAAGACCAAGGTACTATAAAACCTTAAAGTCGACCTGTGACCTTGCGGGGAGGACTGTGGTCCGGTCGGACTAAATGGTCCGGCACTGCCCTGCAGCGATCATCATTGCAGCAACTTTCATCCTTTTTGCCACAGAAATGCTCAATAATCCCTCCACAAATGTCACCCAATCCGCACACTGAATCTTTAACTCCGTGCAATTGCCAGCTTTTACGGTCGATCCAGCTACGAGTAAAGTCATAGAGCCTCAGGTCTGACGTGGTAATGGTAGAAGAAGGGGCTGGTGCTATGATGTCATCACCTCCTCAAGCCGTCGCGTCCAAGTCTTAAGAAAGCACAACGTTGCTTCAGACCATTTATATCCATTGAACAAAGATAATTGTTACCTCGTTAAATCACAACGCATAATTCGAACGCATTCCCGATCTTTGACCAACAAATTATTATATCATCACGTCAACCAAAATCATCATGTCCGCCCAAGCGCCCAGCGAAGGACAAAAGGTCACACTTGGCCAGAACGCCCCCATCACTCGGGAAGGTTCCGGTGCCGTAGCCTGCGACTCCCTCGCCGCCGAGTCCAGGGCCTTCACCTCGTCCAACGAGATGAGCACCAACACACAATCACACGACGAGCTGCGCTCCTCGTCCAAGCCTCACGAGAGCGGAAGCACAGCTGCATACTCCTCGACGAACACTGGCGCTGGATCGGGCCCAAACAACGTCGACACGGCACCCAGCTATGTCAACAACCAGTACACGCAAGACACCAAAGGCCCACACGGTAAGAACATCAAGGAGGACGAGAGCATTCGCACGGGCGACGGTAATAATGCTAGTTTCACCGAGTTTGGAACCGACAAGGACCCAGGTGCGCTAGCTGAGAAGAAGTTCGCGTTGGCAGATAGCAGCACGGCGGGATCGACGGCTGCGCGACAGAAGAGCATTGATGGAAAGACGCCTTACGACGTTTTGGATCCGGAAGAGCAGGCTTGAGTTATTGGATAAACCAGAGTAGTACGGTGGGAAGGGTTCGATGCGAGTGGCAGTGACTGCAGGTCATCGGGATTACGGCACGGTATTGACTGGGAAGGCTTAATGGACGCTACACTAGTCGTATAGCAGTCGAGCCAACGCCCACCACCAAGCTTGAAATGGGTTTGCGCTTCTGATATAGTAGTGTTCACCACCAACGGTGTCTGGCAGGGTCTGACGTGGATATGAAACTATTGTTGTCTGCTGAATTGTAACAGACTGGTGCTCGATTACCAGAGTCGCGATGCACCAATGAGGGGAGTTACGTCATAATCACGCTATGCCAACGCACTCACGCACTCATCATGAGCGCCAACTCTTGCAACTGTTGTATGCTATGACGATATTATGCCGTATAACGTCCACACTTTCAATGGATTCGTGGAGTCTTGGCAACTATGGGTCACTGCCAGCTCCTGGTCTACCTCGACCACCTAAAGCAATGTTCATTTTCATTATCGTTGACACACATTATAGTGTTTTTTCACATGTCCTCCTTCCCGCCCACTACTTCATCACAATTGAATGATTATAACCAAGCTGGAGCCGCACTATTTTGGAGAAGACATTCTTTACACCGCACAAAACCCGGACAATCACCTTGGGTTTGCCAGTCAACAACACCCCGCGACCCCAAGCTCCGTCGCCATGGCCGTCAGTGTGCTCCTCATCACTGGCATGGTGCTGGCCGTTCTCTTCTATCGCTGCATCCACGCACGCAAATGGGTTGTTTTAGGGGATAATGGGTATATCGAAGCCCCGAGGAGCGACGTGGTATTGACAATTGGCCCTATCGGATGTGTCCTGGGGTCTTGTTACGACACGTGCCAGCGCTCAACTACTATGGATTGATTGCTGGAATGGCAATATTGCTGTTGCATGCAGCCTATGAGAATAACTGCAACATGGTTGCGCACGAGGGTAGTTTGTCTGTGCGACTGAGGGGGACCGTGGGATGGACTTCAAGTCGACCCAAGACAGGAGTCCCGCTGAAATATGGGGTATGTTGTGACTTTGCAAGACAGATGATATTTCGGAATTTTTCATATGGCATTCGATTCGAGGGAACTTGAATGGCAATAAACAATGTTATTAGAGCCTCCATTATTGTTATGGTAAGAATTGACTAGATATGGGACGGCATTAAACAAGATGACATCAGAAGCTGGCCTGCGACAACCGGTGCAATGCACACTTAGTAAACGAAAATATTATTATTATTATTAAATACGCCGTAGGCTCGAAGCCCCCGGTACCTCTACTAGTACTCCCGTATGTCAAACCGTGCCCTAATGGCTGGACTAAATACATACGCTGCGTCGTCGGTTCGCCCTATTGGCGACTGCGTTGCGTTCACTACCATACTACGTTGGTTCTCAACCTACCAACAAAGTCCCCCCTGAGAAGATCGATGCTATCTGGGCCTTGAAGCTGTCCGACCCGTCCCTAGCAGCCATCTTACAATAGTCCCACTAACTACTGGTTCTCCTGTTGCCGTTGCGAGGTCTCTGCGAGAGTATAGTGGCCGTGGTGCGATGGCGGCCCGTAATCGTTCCCTCGGTCCTTCCAACAGCCCGCAAAAGAGGATTACGTGCTCTGCCGTCTCAGGGGCATCGCCACAGCGGCATAGCGGCGAGTACACGCCAAAAGCCCCTGTCTTGAATAAGAAGGCTGCTAGTCCTATTTTTTCCGTCCTGATCTGGCACAGCGTAGACGCCTCCAGTCGGTTCAGGCCGAAATACTTGCCCCCTTTCGGTATCTGCATCGAAGGGCCCTCCGGTTCCTCAGCGATAGCGCGTCGCTGGCGATCGTGATGCTCTGCTCCGGTGAGCCATCTCTTCCTCCAGTGGTCGAGGAGGGCAGCCGGGACCTCCTTTTCCTCACTCATCCACTCGGAGCCCCGGGCCTCCTTCTCCATAGTGTACCCTGCCGGTCGGAGTAGCTGCGACGCCTGCTTCCTTTTCGCCGGCCTATCCTGCCGGAGTATATGTGACGCTTTAGCGCTCGCGCTGCGAAGCAGATTTCTCTTCCCGCTAAGCCGTAGCCGTTAAACGAAAATGTAGAAAAGGTTTAAATGAGAATTCTTTACATAGAGCAATTATACAAAATTTCTCATTGATAGAATGTGCCGTTATGTTATCATGCTGCGAAGATGATATCACTTTCAAATTGTGATATTTAGGGCGCTGACACTGATTGCAATGTTCTCAGATGACCAGCCACGCAAACAGCTCTGTGATATCCTCTTTATGGGAAACTGTGGCCTCAGGTATGGAAGGTGCGAGGCAGGCAGGCATGGACGTAGTATTTAGGGGTCCCTCGGGGCCAACTTGGGATTGGTTCCTCACACACTTCGCAGTACCAATACAGTCTCCAATACTCAGGATCCGACACACTTGGCATACAAAGGCTAGTATACTGGCTATGCTAAGAATTTAACGAAGAACCTGAAGTCAATATGACTTTGCCTTGTTTCATCACTTCACAACTGTCAACGCCCTAGGATCCCACTCGCCATCCACCTCCTTGGTCAGCTCCTCCCCCAGCACCTCCCCCAACCCAACCATTTTGAAACTCGCCTCATCGCTTGTTCCCCCCTCAGCTAGCTGGTTCGCATCATCATGCATCACCACCAGTCCCGCCGGAAACCTATCCCCCAGCCCCGTCCCGACAGCCGTAATCCCATCCGTGTTACTCACCGCATCCACGCCCCCCACTTCATTCGCCTCAATCATAAATGTCATCACGTATTCATGTGGCGCAGCCCTGCGGTATACGTTATATGCGCTGACGCCTTGCGTGCTGACTAGTATAAATCCTGTATCCGCCGTGGGGCCTTCAACGAGAGTCACGCCTTCGACGTCAGCGTGCATGTGACCGTCTCCTACTTCGCCTACTATCACGCCCTCAGTTTCATTCGAGTCAGGCTCAGCACCGTACCTCCACAACGCCCTGGGCTCCTCGCCGAGGAAAAGCCAGCCGTTAGCCTCGTCGGCGACGCAGCCTTCGACCTGCCCGCCAGAGCCGCCGGTAAAGTTGCGTACGAGGGTGGTTTGCAGGGAGGCGGTGGAGGTGGACCAGGTGAGAGAGTACTGCAGGTACTCGGCCGACTTGGCGTTGACGAAGAGGTATTGCGTGCCTGAATTGCGCGAGCGGTAGGCGCAGCTGCCGTAGACGTCGTAATCGGGCTTGGTGAATTGGGAGCCACCGGAGATGGGCTGGAGGATACCGTCGGAGGTTATCTCGAATAAGCTGGAGTATGAAGAGTTTAGTTCACTGTTGGGGATTCTGGGATTAATTAGGGGTAAAAGGGTGTAAACATACCAAAGCGTATTATTCTCACGACAAGCAGCGTACACCAAATCAATAGTACGGTTACCGGCCTGGAAATTGTAGATAACATCCACGTTGTTCGGCTGTCCCGCAGCAATAGTCTGCACCAGCGTCCCATTCAGATCAAACACGCCCAATCCCGCACCAACATTCGACTTGGTGGTGGTGATGATCTTCGACTGGGCCTTATCGACGGGATGGATCCAAATAGCCGGGTCATCGCCGTCACCCCCATTGGCCTCCGTCTCATGCGCGGCAGGAACCACTTTGAAGCCGCAGTATAACCCTCCCCAGTGGCTTTCACACTCGCAGATGTTGGCACCTATACATGTTCCGTGGCCTGAGCAGTCGTCGTGGCAGGTGAATGACTCGCAACTCGTCCCGTTGAAGCCGGCGAAGCAAGAACACGATGCGTCCGTCGCGCAAAAGCCGCCTTGGTTGCACGCATCGCAGATAATAGAGTCCGATGTGTTCGTCTGCGAGCGTGGATCGTACGCAGTGTGGGTCTCGAGGCCGAGGGCGGTGAATGCGCTTTGCAGCGAGCTGAGACCGAATCCTGTCCCGGTGGCACTCTCAACGGCGTAAGTGAGCGCCCCAGCGGGATACGACCGAGTGACGCCCTGATACACATTGAGCCCCTGAACCTCGATATCGTCATCCCCAGTCAATGTCATGGTCCCAAGAATGTCCATCGATGAAGAATAAATCTCTACAGCATCCTTCAGCGCCACAAGGAGATAATCCTCCTCTGCCCCGATATAAGTCGCCAACCCCGTGACATCATCTCCCGCCTCACCAACAATGCTAATTGCCGGCGTAGCTGTTGACTCTTCTGCGACAAATCCGTAAACGACCGGGCTATCATCCCCAGTGAAATAGACCATCTCGGCATTGATTGAAACAGCACATGCAGACGCCTCAACAGGAGTATCAAACGTCTGCACCTCAACCAACTCATATGGCACCGTACCATTGCTCTCGCGCATCAACAGCTGCAGCCCCTGGTTCTTCCCAAAGAGGTACAGATACTGCTCCCCGCTCCCCTCGCTTTTCCACGCACACAGCGCTGACCAATCACCCAGCGTAAGCGCAAACGGCTCGC
Organism: Pseudomassariella vexata; assembly: GCF_002105095.1. Lineage (NCBI taxonomy): Eukaryota > Fungi > Ascomycota > Sordariomycetes > Amphisphaeriales > Pseudomassariaceae > Pseudomassariella > Pseudomassariella vexata. The sequence continues at coordinate 549,669 of NW_024467956.1, read as the reverse complement.
CCACCTGCGTCACGTTCCCAGAACCGGCTTCGTAGAGCCGGAAGTACGAGTCCGTCTGCGCGATGGTGACGATGAGATCCTTTTGGTTGGCACCGCTGCCAACACCGTAAATGGTGGTCACTAGCTTGGTCCGGCCGGGCGTCTCATGGCCCATCTCTGTGGTTGTTGTTGTGTTGCCGGTGGGATTGAGACTCCAGGCACGGAATCCCCCTGACGCGGCGCCGCCATCGTTGCCGATCAGAAGCGGGCTGTTCGCCAAGTCGGCGGGATAGAAGACGGCGGTCCAGTCCGATTCCACGTCGCCGGGCGTTCGGGCTGCGATCGGGACTTGAGCCTCGGAGGTTGTTTGAGCTGCACAGACGACGCCGAGCGCCAATATGGCGCTGATTATGGATTTGGTACTCATTGCTTAGTTGATGGGATGAGTGACCAAGGCGTTGTCTTTGGCATGAAAGGGCGATCACATCTTTCCATATTTTCAGCCCATGGCCAGGTATTTATCACCCAGTACCCATGCCAACAAGCATCGTACTTCATCATCAAACGTGGATTTCGAACGTCAAGGATCATAAGGGTCGTGTGCAAAACTCGTGAATTCGTTGGAGTTCTCTGCAATTAGTTGCATTGACATATGGCTGCCAAGTGACGCTATATTCTTGGCTTCGAAGTGCTCCTCCCCCCTTTGGATGTTGGCCAAGAACCAATTTAACTACAGGGTGGGAGCACTCTAGTGTGTTCGAGTTATATGGGGATGGCTCGAGGGTAGTCCCCACATGGAGAGTAACACCGTTGAAAAATTCTTCCAAGTGAAACCATTCATAATGTAAGAGCATACATGTTTGAAGAGGGGCCGGAGGTGGAGGAGGCGTCGAAGTTAGTAATAGCACCGAAGAAATTATCGCGCACTCATTATAGTGAAGTAGTAGCGAGGGTGGAGATAATGTGGGCGGGAACGGCAACGGCAACGGCAGCGGGGTAGTGCGGGGGCTAGGCGTAAAACAGAAAGTTTACTAGTACGCTCAAGGGTGCGCTTGATAGTGAGGTAGTCTATGGCGATAGGCTACTCGGAGTTAGAATTAATTAATAAATCGTGGGCGAGGGAGAGACCGGGACTATAGTAGTAGCGGCATCGGTGGGGGTAGTAACGTTGGTAGACACAGCAGTAGAACTACTATAAAATCTAATACGATTCAAGCGTATTAGGGTATAACAAAGTATCCCAAGAGGTACGAAAAATAGCTCGACAAGCACGAATCATTCCGAACAACTTGGAAATTTAAAGAAGTTCCCTCTGGCCTTCCTCCCTTGTGAACTCTGCTGTTGTCCTCTTAAACTCTTCTTATCAAGAGTGTGTCCCCAAACTTCAACAGATCGTTCTAGAAACGGACTTACTGCATATTTCATACGAAAAAACACTCTTCAAAAAGTCCTCATCCCTGCGTTAATAGATCCTTCTAAAAGAAAAGTCTTTGCACAAATCAGCCCAGAAAACCTTCAAACCCCTGTCCCTAAGTCAATATAAGAGTAAAGGGCTATTCGTATAAGACTAAAGGCCTATTAGGTCCTTTCTTCATAAGCCGTTGGCCCGCATAAGATAGTACAATTAACGGGAATAAAAAAAGAAAAGGTTCATTCTGCCTCATTTCCACTCCAACTTCCCTCTCAAGGTATCTGAAAGACACTCTTCCTTACTACCCCCCAATACACTTCCGCTGTCTTTACAAGTGACTCATCATTGACTAAGTTGACCCCGCCAACTTAGCGATCTCCCTTGCTGTAACATATCTTCCACGGTTCTTCTTGGCAATTGCACTCAGACGTCTTGTGTTCTTCCTCATACGGGAACTTTCCTTGCCGTGGACGACCCTCAGAAAGGCCTCACTCAGACCTTCGACGGTCCATTGTGGCGCCGTGTCTTTGGTGGCAAATACACCTATGTCAGAATCCTCGGCAGTTCGAGCAAAGTCATAGAGGTCGGTCCAAAAGGGGATAATTATCTGAGGAACTCCAGCCCTTTGATTGGGTTTCAGCTAAAAACGTGGGACATTTGAAGAGTGTTGGGACATACGCGATGGCTTCGTGGAAGCAACTAGATCCTCCATGATTAGCTGAGGCTACAATATGCCCCGTCTCCAGCAAAGCAAGCGGATCAGCCGCTAGCCACTCGGTGATGCGAATACGATCTCCGTATTCTTTTAGCGATCGTGCAAAGTCGTCGGGGAAGTCGGTACATTTCTGTAATTTCCACAGAACTTGAACCTTGGTATGCTCAAGAAGAAGAATCTCGAGTGCCTCTGCCATCACTGTGGCCCGTTCTTCATTGTGGGTAAATAGGGTTCCGAGATTAACAAGGACGGTACGTGTCTTACTGAGCCACTCAACTAACTCGAGGTCCTGCTCGATGGCCGGAGCGACGCCGAGGATTATTGGTCCGACGCCGGTTACATTTGCTGGCACGACCTCGGGGCGGACGCCGGCGTCGAACATGGTCCGAGTGAACCAAGGAACGTCCGGGCGATGAAGATTGTAGCTTGCTGGATTAGCTATGCCATGTTCTTGGAGGTACTTGCGTTTCTCTCTGGCGTGTGGATCGAACAGGAAGCTGTATACTAGTCTTGCAGTGACGTAGATGTTCTCAGGTATTTGTCGCCAAGGCACTGGATATGTGAAACCGGTCCCAAGCCTTTTTTGATTAGCTATGAACGACGCATCCTAAATCAACACATACATGGGATACTTCCAGAACATGCTCCAGTACGGCTGAGCCAGGTAAAAGGCATGGATCATGGAGTTGGACTCGATGATGGTATGAACATAATTCGCCTGGCGTGTAGCGTCGATGGCCGGGGTCATGTACGTATCCAAGACGACCACAGCAGGGTCCACACGAAGGAGAACTTGCATTGCCGCATGGTAGATATTAAGGTGGTCTTCGGCTGACCATGGCAAAGCGAAGATTGGCATAGCTCTTGCCAGGTTACCGATTCCCTTTGCCCCAGCAGCATGCATGGTATTTTCCATGGTAAGACCTCGACCACCACAAGCTTCGAGGAAGTTGGGGCCAGGAAGTTGGGGCCAGGAAGCTTATGGAAATTGATAGGGGGTGCCGGTGGAATGTGATCGTGCTTTTGTGCAAATGATGATAGAGGCTTCACCCTCTTCGTGGCCTCTGGAAACGAGGCGACGTGGATGGTGACGGATGGATGGTGCTCAAGGAGAGCCTGAGCGGTGTCCAAGTGTACGTTGGTGAGGCCATATTCTTCGTTGATGAAGAATAGAACGGTACCCTTCTTGCCCTGCGTCTGCTGGATGGGGGGAACGGTGAGAGTCTGGGCCGTCAACCAGGTAGAGAGGATGCCAATCAGCGTTCCCAGTACACCGCTGATCGCGAAGGCGTATTTAAAGGCTTTGTTGAGCATGTTAATGATGCGTGAAGGTACGAGACCATTGGGCTTCAGAATGGATAGGCTATTGAGGTGGAGCTGGGATACCAAAAAGTAGGAGAACGAGGATTGTGAGGAATTACACATGTGAGTAGGTCGTATCCGGGAATCACCAACAGCTTTGAGGAATGACTGGGATAAACCGGTGTTTCTAGTCTGGCAGACCGACATGACCTGTTATTCCACCTGGGCGCACCATTTCTCCGTCAACTGGCTGAGTATGAAATCTCCATGGAAGTACCGATCCTATGATCTGCGCGTTCCAGGATCACAGTTGGTACATGACCTACGAGTCCAAAGGTTTGTAGTTGTGGGAGGCGACAACAGCGACGATCATACCGCATTCAATCTTGGTTTCTGCCAATATGAAATCATGTGCCATTACTGACCCGGGTATTAAACTTGAAAAGAGCCATCAATACCCAACACGCATATACAGGGCAGCCACGTCAGAATTCTGACTGTTCCCAGCTTCCATTCGTTTCCTGACCATCCCTTACTTCCTCGCTAAACCACAGATGCTGCATAACTTCCTTGTCGGCTTGATCTTGGATCACTCCGGCCGGGCAAACTTGAATCCTGTTGAAGGGTTCAGGCTCTTTTTGGTTTCTATTGCAGGTTGCGGTTTGTGGCGAAAGTTCCATGAAAGCAGAGGCCTCGCAGAGCGGAAACAGGTTATCATGCTGGTAACAAAGAGTCTTTCGGATGTAAAGTGGAGTGGAGTGGCCCAGGGAGAACAGTGATCTGCACCTTTCGAAATGTGTATAAGTTAGCTGAGAGACTCGGGTAATCATTGCCGCTTTACCTTGACCAACTTCTGAAGACACAAGCGTAGACCAACTCAACAATATCACCACTAAAGTTGTGTTAAATGCTCGATGGGCATGATATTTTGCTGCCTTGGGCTTGGCTAGGACAGAGCCTTGCTGAGCTCCCTTGTTTTGATCCTACTTTAGGTACTTCGTTGCCGGCATACCTCCAGTCATTACAAGTGAAAGTGACCGTGATAGACCGCCCGAAGCCCTCCATCACAAAGCCTGCACCGTCCGTAATCTATTATTTATGTAGCCTCTCCCACCACTGAACTGACGCAGGGTGATATTGAATCATGGCCGGCCTCCAAGCCTCCCGAGAGCGTTTCACCCATCTCCTGAACTCTCAATCGCATTGGGCTTGTCGCATGACGGTAAGCATGAATATGCTGGACTCTGTCGGCTTCCAGTACGTCAGGAAGAGAGAACCGTGGTCTGAGGTGAACAAAGAGTTATCCCGAGGACAATCTTCGCTGTTCGTAAGACAGATGCCAGATGCTCTCGGTTAAGGGGCGTCGAAGAAGCCATATAGGGCTGCGGATCTTTAAAGAACTATCTGGCGTTTCGGCTCGAAATAGAGCTGCGATGTTGCTGATTGTAGCCTGTCGTATCCTGGAAGCACGTTACCTTGTATCGTCTTCCCATGTTCAAATTCGAGAACGATTTTCCCTGAGCCATATTCTCACCCTCTACATTCTCTCATATCGAAACAACTCGCATGCCCCTCCTTCATCGTCTCTAGTAACGCCTCGATGATGTTGAGTCTCAGAAGTCGCATAGCCTGCAAATTGCTCTGAACTCGTCGCCTACGTTCCTGACTCCCGTCGCGACACCCAGACGAAATGGCTTGATCTCGATGGCGCTTATAGTCGGCCCTTTTGACTTGAGCTATTTTTACACGCCAAAGGCATGGAGGTCTTGTAATATGGAAAGCATCATATGAAAGTTCCGCTGATGGTCTCGCACAGGGGGCGAATCTCTACGACGATGATGCGGATGGGGCTTCGGCAGTCGACAGCCGGGATAGGGCGATTGCAGCCGAGTCGCTTCTTGGGCCAGCGCTGAGGATGAGGGTGTACATCATATTACATATTTCCGGAAAGTAATCGAAAAGATTGTTTGAAACAGTAGAGCCGACAGGGTTGGACCGATATTTTATGATGATGTGTGAATATGGGTGGCGCTGGTAGCGGTCGCAAACATTATCCGATGATTATCGGATGATGGATACCCTACACCAGGCGCGGCCGCACCCATCGCATATTTGTAAGAAGGTTGCATGGCTTATCTAACAAATTCACTGCTATTAAACTGGAAACTCATTAGAGACATTGGGAAGGGTTGCTTCGAACGATCATGCAACATCTGCCAAGCTCGTATTCAAACAAGAGTCGTCACTCTATCTTGCGAAATTGTCGACCGGTCTGCAAGTATCTTTATATTATAAAACAGTCGTAGCGCCCTGGCACCGGCAGCGGCGGAGAATTTATTATAACGTAGTATTGCTGGAGAATGGTCTCTCCTCACTGAAGTTTTCAAAGCAAAACGCAAATTCTCGTTCCTGGCTGCAACAAATATTAAAAGTGCGGCATTCCAGTATTTTGAGCTTCATGTAGTGCTATTGTAAGGCTACACCGTACTCAGTAATATCAATGTAATAACTGGCAGCAAAGTTGGCAGGTACCCCGGAAATCCACGCATATTACTTACAAATAGTACCGCCAGAACAGAATCTGGTCATTTTTTACATTCCTACAGTTCCCTTCCCTAACCACGACACGCGCGGCGCGAAGCTGTTTTCCATTTAACTACGGTGAGTGTTAGAATTCCAGTGTCCCCATACAACAATATTCACGCTCAGGATGAAGCCACGCTACAGTGACGGGAAGAGAGGGAATATGCGACTACAATCAAACGACGAAGATACTATTATCATGGGAAAAGACTTTATCGACACCGCGGTGGTGAAAGCAAAATACAGAGGCAGGATTTCAAATTGGCATACAACACCAGCCTCATCCAGATCATGGTAATCTTCGGCGCTGCATAATCTGCTTTCTACTAAGCGCCTTATCTCAGATACGGAAACACGCACCTGTACATAGGGGACAGAGGTAATAAAGGAATCAACGTGGTCAATCATTCGGAGACATACTAAAGTACGTGCCGACAAATGTACTGACTTATTACTGGAAGTTGCGACTATCAGAGGCAGCTGTCCCAACAGGCCATTCAACAAATCCTAATAACTGTTGATTCCTCCAGGCCGATTGCGCAGGTTGGCCGCATAATCATAACTTTGACAGAAGGCGTTCCCCGAGCTGCTCATTCCTTAATTGCAATGCATTCGGCAACATTAACCCGATCATGTATTAAACGATGAAGTAGACCTCCCCTACTGCAATGGCTAAGTAATTAAAAAGTAGAGCAATCAAACCAGCATTGTCTTGAGGTGTAATAGATACTTAGCGCTTACTGTCCCGAGGTCGGCACTGAACATTACGGATATTTACCTAGCCACCAAGTGTCTCTCGATGTGGAAGTATTGTTCCAACGATGGCATGAGACCAAGACTTCAAATGCACTAAGCAGGATTGTGGCTGGGACCTGAGCCTCTGCACCGCCCCACCTAGCTGCCTTGGTCCGAGACCGAATGACTTGAACCATCGAAAGATCATCCATCAACTCCATCAACTCTTGGTCACCAGAAATCTAGCGACCTTTTGGTCTTTCTGGCTCTTCACTCTACGATACATCATTCCCGGAAGACAGCACATTCATTCACTAGTTTAGGGAGAGCATCAGAGCTTGGAGACGACGCCAACGCAGACAATACCTCGAACAACCATCTAACGCACCTCCCACTATGGACCAGGGTCTACCAAAAGATGCGCCGCCACCCTACAGTCGGTACCCCGATGAGGAGCCGGGCACGCCCACAACATCACAACATCAATCAGCACCACATGGAGCCCAATCTGCTTCTCAACCTCAACCTCAGCAAGCTCAGCCACTAACAAACTTTCCCGCCTTACCCCCCACACCGCGCCAATTCCCACCAGCATGGAACCTTTACCGCGTCGGAGCTCTCCGGGGAACCATGATGCTAGGCGAAGACGCCAGCCGACCCCTGTACGCTGTGTCGCAACACTCCGGATGGTCCGGCCAACCAGACATGATCCTCCATAACGGACCTAGCGAAACACTTCCCCCGCTCGCGACTGGCGAACGTGACATGCGCTGGGCGTCTGGCTCGCACACGCTCATCCACCTACCATCATTCCCCGGCTCAAACCGAGCCGGCGGTACGGACGAGCGCCTCGAGACACTCCTGAGCTGGCCGCACATTTCGTATACCTTCACCGTCGAAGTCGGGTCCCCCGGCTCCTACCGACGCGAGATCTTCGAGTGGCGGCACAGTTCGGGCGTGGCGGTGGCAAGTTTGGGGGGCGTACGCACGGGGTGGAAGCTGATCCGGCTCGCGACGGACGCCCCGCCCGGGGTGGAGTCTGGGTGGCAGTTTGTGGCGGGTGGGGACACGTCAAGTGATGGCAAGGAGATCGTGGCCGTGTGGGCACAGGCCGCGATGAGCATGAGCAAGGTACTTAAGTTTCGCTTCATAGGCAGCGGCGTTACGGGTGTCTTGGGCGAGAGGTGGGCGGTTATGGCGGTTATGACGGCGCTGAGGATGCATCAGCACGCCGAAAGGGATCGGCGGTAGGATTGCAGTTTCTCTGCACACAGGCATGGCAGTTCAGGCATGTTCGGCGATCTAGGTATGATGCCTAACTTCGGCATGCATAGCTTCCGCACTATGGGGGCGCGCAGTCGAAATGTGTCCTAGACGTGTCTTGGTTTGGTGGGATGGATGATACCCGATATGCAGAATTACTAGATCAAGTACTCGTATAACATGATTTTTTGTTCCATCCGCATGTGTCCGTTGCGCAGGTTTGAGGGAACGCAATCGCTATCCGAGGTGGGAGCCTCGGTGGTACATCCGCCATATCCTCCGAGGTCGGCGATTTATCTATTGGTGTCCCTGTGGTTTTGAACGGGGGCCTTCTCCCTTGGAATCACTAGAGGTCTCTTATATATTTTGCGTCGAAAGCTGCGCCTACGCAGATTCAAGCTATCGTCGGTATACCATAAGACTTCGGGGTCCTTTGATCATATATTTAGCTGGACTCAAGTGACAGATCTAATACATTTGGCTAGAAGGTCACTGAAGGATTCGATCGTTGCTGAATACTCCGGTTTCTTAATGGCATGAATCGCTACTGGTGTCACAAAGTTGACGGTACTTGCGGGGCCCATTGGGCCAAATTCTATCGTACAGTATGTTCACGCTTGAGTAGGCCGGTGGGCCGCCATATTTTATCTAATCCTCCGTATTGCACCGGTGTATTATCCGAAATTTATTATATTTTACAAATAGTAACAACATATCCGGTTCCTATTTCTAGAGTCTAACAAATGAAAAGCCATTTGCAAGGCCCGATTCTGGCCCCCTATGATGTCCCATCGTGACTCCACTTTTCGAAGGGTTTCGAACAGCCATCTCGAGTGCGGCTTCGCCCAGTCTCACTCGTGATTGACTCCGGTTTGACGGTCTGGATACTTGCTATCAGATCATCTGCAATTGTCATTTGGTGATAAAAGATGGTATAGATGGTGAAAGAAGAGATTCTGCGCATTCAAAATCGGTTCATGCAGCCTGGATGTGCTGTTGGCGTGTTGCGATCAGGGTTATAGTCCGTGACATAAGATCTCCAATGAAGCAGATAGGGCCGAAAAGAACAGATCCATTATACAGATACTGCGGGGATCCCATTGACTCCGCCCAAGCCAGCGGCTTCAATCGATCCACGGGCCATCCCGATCAGAACCGGGTAGCTGGAACTCTCGTCTCCCTTCTTTCGTCTCGGACCATTCAACTTCTAGGCCGAGCCCCGATGTTACGATGTAGCTATTGTATTTGCTACAAGATCCTGTCCCGGTACATAAACAGGCAAGATTGCCTCTTTCGTTGGATCTGTGACTAAACCATCAAAATGTATGATCACGTCAGATTGCTAGGAGAACACACACATCTATTGGTTCTTTTACGGCACCACGCAAGTACATGTACAAGGGTAAAGCATTCGTTCTGTAGCTATCTACGAACAAGTATATTTTTGGTCATAGCCTAAGTATATAAATCTAGTTATTGGAACGTTGTTCACGCCAAAACTTCAGAGCTCCCGGCACCCAGGTCAACTGTTACTATGCCGTTCCTAGTTCTAATGCTGGCATGTACGAAAACCTTGCCTAGGAGTAACGGGGTTTAAAGAGATTCTGAGCCTGAGAAATGTGAACTTGGCTATGAGGTCTTTCTATTCTAGAGGTCTTTCTACTCATCGCCACAGTTGAGAGCAAGTTGCGACATGTCCAGTGAGATACTTCAGTTAAATGAAAGAACTAGTCCAATGTCTCGAGCATATGAACAGGGTATATCGCGAATATCTATGCAAACAAATCTAGTCATCCTTCGCTAAAACACATAAACATGCCCCGTTTTCCCCCTCTACATAGTAAACGAAAACCGACTCCACCCCCTCATAGTCTTCCCATAATAATAAAATGCAAACGGCACGGGCGCAAGCGCCACACACAAGAACGCCAACAACGATGAAGCCCAGGCCACGCCGAGCTCCTCATACATGATATTCGCAAATAGCGGGAACGAGCACGCGATCAAGCTCCGCACAACGACGTGGATGGACATGGCCGAGTTGGCGTGGACCTGGTACACGTCGACAATATACACAATGCCCGAGATGAAGATGAGCATCAGACTTAAGCCGACGAAATACGAGGCTAGCACTTGCACAAACCAGTGCGTGGCCCCAGACCAGCCGAACCAGAGGAGGGAAGGGGGGAGAAGCACGCCACCTAGCATCATGGGAGGGAGGCGGTGTTCGGGGGTGGGCGTGGTCGAGAGGACGACCCGCTTGTACCAGGTGAGCGTGAATATAGAGGTTACGCCCCAGGCGGAGAGGATGCCGAGCATGACGGCTAAGAAGGGCAGGGAGGACGTGGTAGCTGTCCAGCCGCGCTGTTGAAAGGCCATGGGGAAGGCTTGGAAGGAGAGGTACAGAGTCCCGTAGACGAGAGTCAGATACACGGTGAAGACGATGAGAATCGGCTCCGTGACAAACATGCGGATCGGCTTCGTCAAGTACCGCTGCACGATATGCTGAAGCTCGATGCGCTGTTCCTCGGAGCGGGCGTGCAGCGCCCAGTTTTGCGTGTCGAAGCGCATGCGCGCGGCTTTGGTGCGCAGGATGGCCCGGGAGGACGACTCGCGGACGGCGAAGAGGCCCATAATACCGCACAGGCCGGCGTAGATGAGGGTGACCCAGGCAGTCCAGCGCCAGGAGGCCTCGGCGGTTAGGTAAGCGCCGGCAACGGGGGCGATGGTGGCGCCGAGGTTGATGCAGATCGACGACAGGGCCAGGGCGATGCCTCGCGGAATGGGTTCGTATAATTCAACATACATACCCGACACAACGGCGAAGACGCCCGAGCCGAAGGCGCCTGAGAAGAAGCGGCAGATGAGGATCGTTTGCACGGAGCCGCCCATGGCGATGGGGATCTGGAATATGGCGAGACCCGTCATGGCGACGGTGAGGGGGATCAGGTGGCCGAAGATCTCGGACAGGGGGCCGAAGAAGATGGGGCCGGCGAAGAAGCCCAGGATCCAGAGGGCGACGGTGAGTTGCATTACGGTTAGGCTTACGCCGAACTGGGCGGCTGTCACTTTCTCGGCTGGCGCGAAGACGCTGGAGCCGAAGGATACGGCGACTATCATAGCGGAGGTGGCTATGACGAAGGCGACTTTCTTCCCTGCTGGCCAGTTCCGTGGGCATTCTGGGTCGTTGGGCCCGTCCCATTCCACAATGTTGTCATCCGTACTTTCAATTACCACGTTCTTTTCGTCGTTATGAGCTGGCGCACTTTCGTCGCAGTTTTCTAAGTTGCTGCTGCTGCTGCTGCTGCTACCGCCGCTGTCGGCTTGAGACTCGATTATTGTGGGGTCTTTCATGTCGAGGTCGGCGGGCGCCGTCTTGTCGCCGGCCAGCGTTGATGCTGTTGACATGGGAGTGCTCATGATGATGGCGTGTGATCCAATCCCATTATTCTCAATCCTTGAAGATTTGCAGTTGAGAGCCGTGAAGCACTTGAACAAGTCGACAAAACGATTGTGTTCAATGCTGTATGCTTGGATTCAAAGTGAGAAAACCACAACCAACCTTAGCGCCATATGTCCAGGGTCCAAGACCTTTAAAACAAGCTAGAAGAATGGAAAGAAAAATTCGGCCCTACGCCGCGACTCCGAGCCGTAATTGCAAGCCATGCTGGTGGGTCGCCAATTGTTCGCTGCTCGGAAGAACATGGGTTATTCCTTGGCTCGATGAGGTTGTCTCCGCCAAAAATGACGAACTCATACAATGCCAAGCTCCAAGGGCGGGTTCAGCTGATGGGACTCGGCCCGTATCAGGTAGTCGACTATCCGGCGGAATTTCGAAGTTAGGCCTGATGTGGAGTGAGTGCGTTCACCATTTTGCCACGAAGCTGTCATGAAGATCATTGGGGTCTGAGTTAGTTGGTGAGTGTTTGGGGTTTTTCTTTGCTGGCAATGAGTTGGCAAAGCTGGATGGATGGATGGTGGAGTTGCGTGTTGCGTGGAAATGCTCCGTATGTGCGCCTCGGATTAAAAAAGCTGAGATAATGAGTTCCATCCCGATGGGGGCGGTTCCGTGATCCGCGAGCTTGGATCCGACGCCAATCCGTGACGGGACGAGCGCTGGTCGACCCGGCGGATGGAGAACTGCCAATGTTCAATTGCAATTTCCAATTCCCAAACGGGGATGTGGAGACACTTTGGGCATGCTCTGATTCGCTCCGCAGAACTTTCCCCAAGGTTCCCAAAGATCACTTCTGTCTTCCTATACCCCTGAAAGTCTAGATTCTCCCGTGGCCACTTGGTATTCGAGCTCGTAGAATGCACTTATCAAATATATGTATAGCGCTCATAAGTAGCACCCACAGGTACCGATTTAGTGCATGCACTCTATATCAAATACAGGATGACTTCAGACTGCCAGCGGGTATCAAACTAACCTTTTTGCCACTATTATAGTACATGTATCGACAATTAGTTAATTAAAATTAGCATATCGTCGCCGATGTCTTTTTTTCTTTCGATAAATCCATGCCGCAAAACGTATCAATCTTTATTACAAGAACCGGCGTGGATCTGCATTCAGATCTGATACTCTTCTCCGACGTCTTCAGTGATAAGTCGGTCCCAGTTCATATATATTATTATTCGTATTGAGCAGTATTGAGCACCGAGGACTCACGTTACGCGCTACCTCCATCACCTCAAGTCTCCACCTCCCTTCATCAACGCACAACCTGCCGCCTTCCCACCCTCAACCACTCGTCCCATTCTTGTGCAAAATCCAAAACTTCACCGGTACCTTATCCTTCCCATTCGTACAATGCATACTCCCATTAGCCTGCAGCACGCCCTGCCTCCCCCGTACGCGAATCCCAATATTAATCAAATCAGCCACATTTGTGTTCCCAACATAATACCCCTGCGCGCTGGGCTTCCCCGGCGAAGTCACCATGAACGCGCAGCCACCCCCGTACATGAGCGGTGTCCATTCCTGTATTTGCTGCAGCCGGTCGTTGATCTGGAATCGACCGTTGTGCATGCGCATGTACGACTCGATCGTGGCGCAGTCTTTGCAGAGGGTGGCGCCCGAGGGGTCCCAGCCTGTTAGGTCGACGAAGGTGTCGTCGTCGCACATATCTGTGGGGTTATTGGTGGAGCCCCAGGGGGCACCTGAGGGCACGGCGTCGGCGGCGATGGTATCGGTGGATGAGGGGATGACGGCTGAGTTGATGTGGACCGCCGTGGGGTTGCCGTCAGGGGGCGTGAAGTCGATGCAGTTGAAGCTGGGGATGTGGGATTCGGTGGCACAGGGGCTGGATGATCGGGGGGAGAGACCCGGGGTGGCGGTCACTCGAGGTGAGGCGGGCAAGAGGCTGCAAAGCAAGACGAGAGTGAACAGCATGTTGGCGGAAGCGAATAATGGATTTTTGGTTTGTTCTGTCGTACTCGGATAGGCTAGGAGTGTAAAGTAGTTTTGTATCTTGGATGTAGTGGAAGTTCAGCAGGAAAAGCATGACAGTGGATAACGTCGACTACATATTTGTAGGCAACCACGACTAGATACCATGTGATGAAGCGTACGGAAGCAACGATCTAGGTCGAATGTCCCAAATTAATTACTTTGATTATTGCATTATTGTTCTACTTAACGTTTCCATTGTGCAGAATTGAGTTTACAACTCAAGATACATGGTTGAACATAGCCGGGGGATACGACTGACTGGTTATTATTATTTAAAGGCACCATGGCGAACTAGAAACTTACTTTAGTATATACACGGGAATACATATTGCCGTATATACACCAAGCTCTTCGTGAACTTGGTATTGAAATCTCCACATTGTGCAAGCAAGTCATATTGGTTCAAGCACCCAAAGTGGAATCTAATTAACAGCACTTTCCACGAGAATATACCACTCGCACCTTGCCAGGAGAAGCCCAGCGTTAGGTCCCGTGACAGAGTGAGTTGGGTTCTTAGACAACGCATGGCCGTGGTTTCACGAACGTTTTGCATTGTCTTTGTGATTGATTCATTTTAACAGTTTCATCTGAGGGTTTTCTGTTTTCTATCCTGTTTCGTCCTATTTTCTCATCAACGAAAAATAATTCCGTTGATGGGGTGTTGTAAAACTGCGACATAGCCAGTGTATTTGCTGCCACTAGTTATCCTCTGGGAAGGCTATCATTTTTGAGAACTATTTTTCGTAGATACTACAGTATCACGGAGCTAGGCAGTATCCATTCATACTTTGCTTGTACTTCGCTTGTGCAAGTTGTTCGGATCAATCATTAAGTTTCATGAGTACCACATTTGGTGGTGTTTTAGTCTCATCTGCTACCGAGCACTGCGAAATTCTCACCTACCCTTCCATATTATCCACTATATGATCGCGTCCATATGTGCAGCAGGTGGGTTCCATTAATTAAGACATATGCCCCACACCGCTGCAGTAGATCGAAGAACGTGAGAACACCTTACAAATAGGAATGTTTGATGAATAGTCCCCAGCTTTAGATTTTTGAAGCTCGAGGTCTTAACATTTACCAGATCTAAAACACATGGTCGCCCAGACTGTACATTTGAACCTAGAGTTCCGTTGTATATTTTGTGGGGGCCTTGTTCCGTCTCGACCCGAACGAAAGTCCCCATCGGAAAGGGATAACGCTTCCTGAGAGATCACTAGGCACACCGACATAACTACCTACACCCAAAGCGACTCCAGGGAAATAGTAACAAAAGACATGTCGTTATGCAATCGCTGCTCTGTCAGTTCAGTCCATAAACCAGATGCGTGCGATTCACCTATGAGCGTCTTGAGTCCCTCCTAGTTGCGATATCAGACCTGAGATATAATTCAACTGGAAAATTGTATGCCTGGATTCGCGACGTGGTCAGGCGAGTAGTGACCATAGACGAGAGGAAGCCGCTGTCAGAGCGCCGGGTGCATGGCACCGGTGGGGAGCCGGTGGGGAGCCGGCGCAGGGGCCTGTGGGTCAGAAACATGACGGGAGGTTGTGAAATATCATGGAAGTGGAGGAATCGGGCATTGCAATTCTGCATAGGGGTTGGCTATCTATATAAGGGGAAGAAGGGGAAGTGATATATCAGTAAACTATTCTGGGCATACCTCCCCGTAACCACCAATGGTCTACCACCCGGTGATCAACAGCGGGAACGCCTGCTTCTCCTCTTCACTCTATACTATTGCCTTGCGGCCTAGCCGTTCCTTACCGCCGTTGAGGACCCAAATTACTTTCCTGTGGCTCGATTAAGACTGGAATCTAATTCACCGCTATCGCCACGGCCCATATTCAGTTCAGAGTGATGTCTTCATTTTTGGTGCCTCTA
Organism: Pseudomassariella vexata; assembly: GCF_002105095.1. NCBI lineage: Eukaryota > Fungi > Ascomycota > Sordariomycetes > Amphisphaeriales > Pseudomassariaceae > Pseudomassariella > Pseudomassariella vexata. Next base: position 534,335 of record NW_024467956.1, on the reverse strand, counting down.
ATCTAACAACTCCCCCTTTTCTGCTGACAGTCTCTTTAAGACAGCTGTCACGGTCGCTTCTAATGAGGCCTAACGTTATCTCGTCCTCGAAGCATGAAAAACTTCTGTGGATTGCGAACGCATTGCCGATTCGATGCGCTGGCGTACGGTTTGTGACTGGTCATGCGTCTGCGCGCGCAAGCCAAGAAGTTTCTCTTGACTCCAGTCTACTGCATCCTACTCAGACATCGCTCCGTTCACCGAGAGTTTGCTGACAGGTTCGGAAGACTTCAGTTAAATGCAGAAATGCAGCCTGGTTGTCGGCAGTCAGAGAATGGCAATGAATAACCATGAATCAATGTAATGCAACATTCATGGCAACAACGCTGAGGTCTGCGTCGGAGGCAATCAGGTGCGGCTGTGTCAACCACACTAATGCAGTGAGCCACAATTCAGCCACAGAACAAGGCCACTCCAGGCCTCTCTATTCGCAACACGCCACGGCGGCTGGACCCAGACCAGCCCCTGCAATTTACTCGTGTGACGTCGAGTCACCAACAACTCAGCGCTCAGCCAAGGAATCACGATGCGACAAGAATGAATATATGGATTCTGGAGTGGACCGTCTCCAGGATGGCGATACCATATAACCGCTCGCTGGCTTGTTTTTGGAGTCTGCTGCTCGTCTATTTATCCTGCCATTTTTTGCACACACCTACCACATCATGCCAAGCTAGCTGAGCTTTTCTCTCTTTGCCTGTACCCTGTCGTTTATTATCTCAGCAGGAGGAACGACCTGATCGTAATCGAGCGGAACAATGCCATTCATTCCCAACACGCCCGAGTCTTTGATCGGACGGTCCGACTCCAAGGACCCCAGCACGACATGTCGAGGCATCACCGGGAGCGGCCGACCCTGCCGTCGTCCGCTGAATGCATCGCCGTCAGGCTCGCCGGAAGCGTCACGCATCAAAGTCCCCAAAGTCTCCAAAGTCGGCGGCCTACGTGTCGATGACCCCGCCGACCCGGACTGCTATTGCTGGCAGCACAAAGACCAGGCGAGCATGTCTGCGCATTCGAGTCCCGGACCGAGACCTACCAACACGCCGATCCTCGAGGAGCGCGAGAGCTTGGACGGTCTCATGGACCGCCTGGGTATCGCCGAGGCTAAACAGAAAAAATCCAAGAAGAACGGCAGGCCCTCCATGTCCTCGAATCACAATGGAGGAAACGAGAAGATTACCGAGACGAACTATCCTCCCCGCCCCGCATCCCAGTCGTCGAATCGGTGGACCAAGAGGGAGACGATCTTTTGCTGCTGCTTCACGATACCCATCATGGAAGAGGAGCCACCTGCACCTACGAGACCGCAACCCAGACCCGTCCAGTCCGCACCTGCCGCGGTAGCGGGAGGTGGCCCATCGTCGAAGCTTCCCTCGAACTCGCATCTTTCACCGTCTTCAGCAGGGTCACGACCGAGCATGGGCAGCCCGGCCCCTTCGAAGCAATCCACCACATCACAAACCTCGCAATACCTCACACTCATCCCGCCAACCGCATCGCCGCAAACAGCATCACAGCTTATGGCCGAGCTCGCAAAGCCCATCTCCCAAGGAGACGAAGCAGGCTACATCTACATCTTCTGGCTGACGCCCGAATCTGAACCCATGGACCCTCCCGCTGAAGCCGCCCGATCCCTGCTCGCGCCGCCCTCGCAGTCCAACGGACGCCAACGAAGACCCAGTGACGTAGTCGAGTCCTTCGCCGCCAGAAACACCCCGTCGTCATCAGGCAAAGACAAAACCCTCCTGCTTAAGATCGGGCGCGCGTCCAACGTGCAGCGTCGCCTCAACGAGTGGACCCGCCAGTGCGGGTACAACCTGTCGCTGATCCGGTACTACCCACACATCCCGAGCGCGACGCCGTCAACGCCGCGCAAGATGCCGCATAGCCATAAGGTCGAACGGCTGATCCACCTCGAGCTCGCAGGTGCGGGGTTGAGAATTAGTGATCGGGAGAATTGGAATTGCGAGGCGTGCGGGAAGGCGCATAAGGAGTGGTTTGAGGTGGATGCGAGTCGGGCGGGGATCGAGATGGTGGATGAGGTGGTGAGGAGGTGGTCGGATTGGGATGAGGCGAGAGGGTGATTTAGGCGGGTATGGGATTATCGATTTCGCGCGCATCTGGGCGGCTTGGCAAGGCGTATCTATAATTTGGGGAGTTGCTTGGGGAGTTGCATGGGAAGCACACCTGCATAGAACTGGGAAGACGAACTATGGGATTGTAGCATTTTCGTTTAGCATAGCGGAATGTCATCTAGACTTACTTGCCTCTTCACATGCCGACCAACCGATGATATGTTGTTCGTGCACCCGTGCACCCGTTACGCTGTACCTGTGATGCCTTTGAGTATTGTGATATTGCGATGGCTTCCATGGTTGTATTTGCTTCCACCACTTCTTGTACATTCGGCATTCGATAGGCATTCGATACAAAGTGCGTCTTCAGACTCTATCGTCTACCGACAACGCGGGCCCAAACCCGGTGACCGGTGTGGCCATGGTGTAGCAAACAACCATCTTCCTGGTTGCTGAAAGCACTGGAGCGGGTCCTCTTATCCGATCCCTCCATCACCATGGGACGTGGAATTCGACACGAACAGAAAGATTATTTATAGCACGAACTAGGCCAAACCTATTATTGCCTGCCGAGTGCAATCTGGTGTTCTTTGTCATCATCGGATCGTGACCCGATGCCATCGATCGAAAAATCCCCACCGGCGGGAAGCTGAATCTATCGGCATTCCTATTGTGGCGTCCAATTATAATGACAGGCATGTTCAGTTTGGTCGCAGATTAGTTCGATGAGCACGAGCAGTACTGCTGGTCAGTATTGATCATTGATCTCTGAGCAGGTAGCTGACATCGTGATTTGACAATTGACACATCCCCAAAGATCAATGGTGTGCACCAGCCGCATTGGCAGCGTACCATGCCAGGGTCTATTGCTGGCTGGAATTTCACCACAGCATGCATGCCATGTGGCTTTTGGCAAGGTTTTGCATAAGACTGCTGGTCGCTCATATTAGTGATCATTCAGACTCCATCTTGCAACAACCGGCTGCGATGACCAACGCACACACCCTTTCGATTAATGTTCACTTTTCGATGAGCTTCGTCCGATCTCGTCCAAAGCTCATTATGGATCGTTCCAGACCTGCTTTGGGGCCATCAAACCAATGCTTCCAAGGCCAAGTGATCGTGCCACCGGCTTGTGCGTCGTCAGCTCGTCTCTCCAAGTCCCCATCCCAGCACCCTAGCCCATCTTAGTTCGCGCCGGTGTTCATTGGAGGGTGGGGCCGTTGATCAGCTTGCGGCCCGCTGAAGAAGCTTAAGTTGCTACAGCTTCCCCTTGCTCCCTGGGAAAGGGGCGTCATTTGTTCCATTGCCATTAATTTTCAGTGCTTCTGGAATTTTGAACTTCGTTCTCGTCAGTATTTGCCTGCCTCGATAGTCACAGATAGGGTACCTATTCCTTCAGTACGGCCACATCCATGACCGCGCCCAATAGCCAAGTCGATAGCCAAGTCGCTGGTTTCGGCCCCGCGGTTCCAGCTGAGGAACTGGACGTACGGGAAGATGCTCAATCAGTCGCCTCAAGTAAATCCTCATCCACATTCTCCTGGGGCGGCGGCAGCACGCCTTCACTACCGCGCATTGACGAGGACGTGAGCAGCAACACCGCCACATCCATCGACTCCACCAGCTGGCGGTCATCGACCGAGTCCATAAGGTCGAGCATCTACAACTTCGTCGAAGAAAACGGGCGGACATACCACCGGTACAAAGCCGGAAAATACCCTTTGCCCAATGATGTTATGGAGCAGGAGCGTCTCGACTTGCAGCACTACCTCTTTCTCCTAACGACAAACAACAAACTACAGCTTGCGCATCTGCCGCCCAACAGCCGGCGTGCCCTCGATATAGCGACCGGGACAGGAATATGGGCCATTGATTTCGCGAGCAAGTACCCGGAATGCGAAGTCATCGGCACGGACCTCAGCCCCATCCAGCCCGCGTACGTCCCGTCGAACTGCCGCTTCGAAATCGACGACGCCGAAGACGAATGGACATTTACTGAACCCTTCGACTTCATACACGGCCGAGCGCTCCTCTCCTGCTTTCGGGACCCTGAACACGTCATACAGCAAGGCTTTATGCACCTCAAACCCGGCGGGATAATGGAGTTCCAAGACGGGATTTTTCCTATGGGATACATAGGGGACATGCCCGTCGACTCGGCGCTCTACAAATGGAACGAGCTGGTCATGGAAGCGGCGGCGCTGACGTCAAGGCCGTGGACGAATGTGCAGCATTACAAGCGCTGGTTTGAGGAGGCGGGGTTCGAGGACGTGAACGAGAGAAGGTTCTACTGGCCGACGAATCCGTGGGCTAAGGGGAAGTATTTCAAGACCTTGGCCACCTATTTTCATCTCGATTTGATGAATGGGCTGGAGGGAATTAGTTTGAAGTTATTTGGGCATCTGGGGTGGGAAGTCGAGAGGACGAGGGCGTTTTTGGAGGATGTGAAAAGGGATTTTGCAGATCCGAGGATCAATGGGTATATGACTGTGTGAGTATTGTTTTCTGTTTGGACGCCAGCCCCTTTTGATCTGAACCTGTGAGGCAAATAGCTGACGTTGAGGTAGGACCTTCGTGTCCGGTAGGAAACCTCTGGCGGCGAATTTAATGATAATTGCGTGATGATACCCACTACGACAACATAGCCGTTGCGTCGGCATGATAGCAACCTAATATAGTGATCAGCCAAACCCCATCGAGTCCGTATCTGTTTGCCGCCGTACAGACTTAAGTCCCTGAGCTTTAGCTCAGCATCCTATGTCACCCAGCTCTGAAGCAATTTGGTCTCTGCGCAATGGCAGAGAATTGGAAAACCACCATTCTTAAGCCTGGCAGTCTTCGGTTTGAAGGACTGGCCTCCCACTTCAATTTTGATGTGGTCCCTGGACTTTCTCAGCAACTGTTGATCAGAGTCCAGCCTATTGCTGTACGACGCAACCGCCGTGTCGTCCGCTAAAGACGTCGTCATCCCAGTGTTTTCCTCACAAATTGATCAAAAATCTCCCACATGGGGCATCACTCATCAATCCGTCAAGTAGCATCGTTTGAATACCACGCCCACAATAGGCTACTTCCTTCGGATACCCGCATTCGTGGCAATTTTAAACAACCAACAAATTTCTTGACCCTGCGTCTCGAATATGTCATTAGCAAACGGAGGCTGCAGGTAAAATAAGTCGGTGTAAGTCGTCTTGGTCAAGGGGTCAGATAACATGACCAACACCCCAGCTAATTAGGCGACCTACTGGGGCACTAAACCGATGTAGAAAGGCACACATCTTGGTCGTTACACCCGTATTCCCGCAACCTATGCCTGCGAGCTCATCGGTTATTGAAAGTATCTCTCACCACGAAACTTATGAACGCGCACATCTTCCACTCGCACTTCCAGACCCTCCATGAGATCGAACGCACACACAAACATTGCTCTCTTGGCTATCAGGCCTCTGACTTCAGTGCCCAAATGTCCCCGAAACCGAATTCCATGGCGCCTACTAAGAACGTGAGGAAAATCAAATCTGACGATGATGATACATCAACAGTTTCCACTTTGATAACCACGTACACACCGTCTCAGGACTCCACCACTGGTTCCAAAACAAACTCGCCATCCTACATTGTCCCCGGCTTTGGCGAATCCGTTCCCTGCCATAACCAAGTTTTTGTAATCCGCCATCGCGCCTCCGGTCGCGCTATCGCCATCAATGACAACGGGGACGTGCATCTAGCGCTCTTCGCCGACGTGGGCACAACCCAAAGTTGCCATTGGAAGTGCATCGAGACGGATGGATGGCTGGGGTTCAAGCATGAGGGCAGGTTTCTGGGACACGATGGGCGAGGAGGATATCGTGCTGAGGCAAAGGCTCATAACAATTGGGAGTACTTTTGCGAGAAACGGGTTCCCGGGCTGGAAGGGGGTTCTTTGTTGATGCAGCTGCGTGGATGGGTTTTCGAAAAGTTAGACGTTGAGGGGGAGGGGGATGGGTTGAGGTTGGTTAAGAAAATGAGTGGGGGTGCGGTGTGGGATTTTGTCAAAATTTGAGGGAGTGGTGGCGGTTCAGTTGGAGTCGGTGGGGAAAAGGGGTATGTGTTTGATGAGGTCAATGATGGGAATGGATGGGATGGTAACTTGGTATGAGGCTTGGTTGAGGTGTGCACTTCAATTCTGCCATGTATTTCGATATTGGTCAGTAGCCTCTTTAAGGGGTAGAGGAACTATGGAGCAATTCAGGTTCATGATACGATAGGCACAAAATTAAGTTGGACTGACTGCGGATACATGTTGCAAACGAGACTATAAGTCGACTTTCACTAGCGTCTATAACCAGCTAGTCCATCTTATATCCTATTCCAAATTGACTGCATAAAACGAGTCTCGCACCCTCTTTGTTCCATCAAGGTTTTCTCATTCTCTTCTACTCTGTTGGGTTCCTTTTCGTAAGCAACTGTACCCCTTTCTAATCCCTATCCATTATAACACACTCGCTATCAACATCATCAGCATTTGCTGGATCACAGTCCACGAACAGGCAGACATATATTTATATATTTACCGTCTTCGCAATCGTGTCTGCGCATGTGCCTTATGTTCTTCAGGGTGGGTTTATGATGGCAAGGGATCCTATAGACATAATCACAGATATTACTAACAAGTAAACCCTTGTTTCCATTGCGAAGCTAGAGTTTCAGTTTGAGAAGCCGAGGAATCGGGAATTTGTACTGGAGCGAGGCTATGCGAAGGGATTGGGGTGTTATGTTGTATAAAGAGTTTGAGATTCGACTGTTGAATCCAGAGCATCACTATACAATAGCACAAAGCAGACCGTTCTGGAACAAATCTGTTATAACTGCCCAGCTACGCTACCGCAGTTCAGGAAATGCAGAGTAAATGAATATAAATAGCGATATATAAAAGCACTGGAAATAACGTTATCATGTGTCAGGTTACGGCCTGGACCGAAGGCGATAGTACAGAGTGAAGGGGAGAAATAGGCGTGTCCCCCTGGTGGTCACCTGGTGTTCACTGGTGGTCACTTGGTGATGGCAGGTAGGGGTGTCCACAGTAGTTCATTGATCTCTGCCCTCTCTATCTTCCTCCGTCTCGACTCCTTACTTATAGCCAGCCGAGGTTCTCTCTTGGATTCTGGATGTTTGCTTCCATATGTCTGTGTTCCTCCGACTTCGGCCAATATCTTGGATAGCGGCTCCTTATCTGCAACCAAGCGATTCCCTATCCGCTGCAAACGGCTTCAACGGCTCTCTAGCCGCCACAAACGGCCTCCCGGCTCCTCATTCGCCACAAACGGCTTCCTTCCTGGTGGAAGCCGGCCCGCCTCGGATGACACTTGTGGCTCTGACATCATGTCACAAGTAGCATCCTGGAAATTCGTACTCAACGCCGTTCATATACCAGTTTAGTTAGATGTTGTAGATCCTCCAGGGTATTTCCCTTTTTCCGACAAATATTGCTAGTGGCCAAAACAACAACGCTCTGTGTGAAAATCGCAAGGGGGAGGATTTCATATTTTATTATAAGAAACATGTTCAGTGAATATCTATCTCTTTCTTGATATGCTTGCCAATAAATGGCCCTGAATGCATTAGCAGGTCTCCACTACTTCTATATTGACCATGTGACACTTGTTGAGGCATCTGCTACCCACATCGACGAGCATAATCTAATGACAGACTTCGTGGAAGGGCTTGGAATTCAAGGCTCATCGACACTGCTATATCATTCTTTGCAGTAAACATCACGGTCGCAAGATAAACAATAAGTCGAAAGTATAGCTACATATCATCATTTTATCTCATCATCGGAGAATAATCTAAATTACATATCCTTCCGCCCATCCATCCATCGAATTCCTAATCGTTTCCCGATCCAGCCAAAAAAAACAGAAGATCCATCCCTCCGATATTAAGTGTTTTGTAGATTCTGAGTATCTCAAAAGAAGTGAAGAGGGGTGAAAGAAAGACAAGAAGTGTATGGATCCCTGTTATTGTGCATTCCTCCTATACGTCATCTCATCCGCTTCCATAGACTCGGTTGTTTGACAACTGACTCTAAGTATAATTTTCTTAGTTGTGGCTCTTGCCCTTGCCTTGCTTCTTGCTCTGGGCGGACTTGAGGAGCTTCAAGATTTTGTCCCAGACGCTCCTGTTCTTGTTGTTGTCAGCATTATCTTTGCCGTTGATGTCTTTGGGCCCTCCGTTGTTTCCGCCGTTGCTCCATTGATTTCCACCACTGGGAGACTTGATGGTGCTCGTGGCGAATGATGTCGGTGTGGTGGCAGGTAGGCAGTAAGTGATTGGGTTACCACCGTACACTGTGACGGTCGAGCAGTATTCGCTCACTGTTGCGGTACTTGCTGTTATAGTCACAGTCGACGACGTCAAGCTAGGCACCGACGTGGTCCCCGTGGAAGCTGTTGGCGTGGTTGTACCACTGGAAATAGGCGAAGATGACGTGCCTCGGGTGGAACTCGACCCTGTGAAAGTGGATGAGCCTCGGGTGGACACAGTGTTCGAATAGCCAGTTGAAGAAGGGTAGGTGACGGTATCAGTCGTTGTCAATGTTGTCCTGAGAGTTGAGGAACTACCTGTGGCCGGCAATGTACCTGACGTGCCGTTACCCGTGCTTGAAGGACTGGAAATGGTCACTGTTGTGTCAGTGACAGTAGTAGTCGAATAAGTTGGAGGGCTAGTCTCTGGAATGCTCGCTGTGTCGGTCGCGCTGGAACTGCTGGTATCTGTTGACATGGTTCCTGTCAAGGTGCTGCCTGTGGAGCCGGTTTCTGTCGATCTGGTCACCACTGAAGTAGTACCAGTCGAGCTGATGATTGTGGAACCGGTGCCTGTTGCGCTTGTGCTTGTTGCGCTGGAACCCGATGAAGTGGGAAGAGTCGAAGATCCAGATGTGATGCTGCTGCTGCTGGTTGGGTAAGACGACGAGCCCGTCCCAGAGGAGCTTACCATACTGGACCTTCCGGTGGACGAGCCGGGAGTGGAAGAGGCGTTGGTCGTCGTCGTAGATACGGCACTGGTTGAAACGCGCGTAGTGCCGCTGGAGCTTGAGGTACTATCATAGATTGTACTTGTCGAAGTCCATGTGTGGCTAGACCAGGACCAGGTGTGCGAGCGAGTGTGGGAGGAAGGGATAGAATTTGATGTTGAGCTCATGGTTGGGCTGGAGAACGAGCCTGTTCCTGAGCTTGAGCTCTGGCTTGTAGTTCCGGGGATTGTTTCTGTGCCAGAAGTAGTAGAACTTGATGTCACGGTACCTGAAGTGGTGCCCGTTGACGAACCAGGGATCGAAGTGGTGCCAGTAGACGAGCTGGGGATTGAGCTGGTGCCCGTCGTCGAACCAGGAGTCGAAGAGGTGCCAGTAGATGAGCTAGGGATCGAACTGGTGCCCATCGACGAACCAGGAATCGAGCTGGTGCCACTAGACGAACCAGGAATCGAGGAGGTACGCGTTGACGAGTTAGGGATCGAATAGGTGCCAGTAGACGAGCTAGGGATCGAAATGGTGCCCGTCGACGAACCAGGAATCGAAAAGGTGCCAGTAGATGAGTTAGGGATCGAGGTGGTGCCAGTGGACGAACCAGGGAGCGTCGAGCTGGTGCCAGTAGATGAGCCAGGGGTCGAAGTGGTGCCCGTCGACGAACCAGGGATCGAAGAGGTGCCAGTAGATGAGCTAGGGATCGAACTGGTGCCCATCGACGAACCAGGAATTGAGCTGGTGCCACTAGACGAACCAGGAATCGAAGAGGTACGCGTTGACGAGTTAGGGATCGAATAGGTGCCAGTAGACGAGCTAGGGATCGAAATGGTGCCCGTCGACGAACCAGGAATCGAAAAGGTGCCAGTAGATGAGTTAGGGATCGAGGTGGTGCCAGTGGACGAACCAGGGAGCGTCGAGCTGGTGCCAGTAGATGAGCCAGGGGTCGAAGTGGTGCCCGTCGACGAACCAGGGATCGAAGAGGTGCCAGTAGATGAGCTAGGGATCGAAATGGTGCCCGTCGACGAACCAGGGATCGAAGAGGTGCCAGTGGATGAGTTAGGGATCGAAGTGGTACCAGTGGACGAACCTGGGAGCGTTGAGCTGGTACCAGTAGACGAGTCAGGAATCGAAGTGGTGCCAGTAGATGAGTTAGGGATCGAAGAGGTACCAGTAGACGAGTTAGGGATCGAATAGGTGCCAGTAGATGAGCTAGGGATCGAACTGGTGCCCGTCGACGAACCAGGAATCGAAGAGGTGCCAGTAGATGAGCCAGGTATCGAGCTGGTTCCAGTAGTCGATATGCTCCGCGTGTTAGTGTAAGTAGTGCCCGTGCTCACTGTAGACGTGCTGATTACTGTGGTGGGCGTGCTGCTCGTCTCACTATTGCACAGTGTCAGCTTTAGTGGTGGTGTAAAATTTGAGGCAAAACTTACGTTATCGTCGTGGTGGTTAGAGTGGAAGATGTATCTGTTGAAGAAGTCTCGGTCGTCGACGAGGAGGGCGTGAATGAGCTCGATGCCCCTGTCCCCGAAGAAGTCGTTATTGGCTGGGTCAAAGTGTGGTTAGACCAGGGGCCAGAGTATGTGCAAGAAGTTGATGAGCTCTCTCCAGTTGAAAGCGTTATAGTGCCCGAGGATAATGTGAACGACGAAGCGGTGCTAGTAACTAACGTAGACCCTGTTGACGACCTGGTAATGGGGATTGATGAGGAGTTGGTGTGTATGTACGTGGTCGTTGTAGAGGAGAGAGTCAAGACTGTGGACGATGTGCTTTCTGCGGAAGAGCTAAACCCCGTGGCAAGTGTGGACGAGGATCCGGTCCCGGGAGTTGATGGAATAGTGAACGAAAATGTAGACGAGTTAGTCCAGCTATACGACGAAGATGTGGAAGGAATTGACGTCGAGCCAGTCCCAGTTCCTGGGAAGGAGGTGGTACTGAATGGAATGGACGAGGTCTCTGATCCAGTGGAAGAAGTCAAGGTGACATCAGTGGAAGTTCTGCTGCTAATCGTAGTTGGCGTGGTCAAGGTAGTCGAGGAGGAGGATCCCGAGATGGCGGCAGTAGAAGAGCTCCCAATGGGGATACTGGTTGAGTAGGTCGACAATCCCTCAGTGCCACTTGACGTGGTCGCGGTGGAGGACTCAGTGCATGGCAGGTACTCGGTAACGGTGTATCCGGGAGTGCAACCAGGACCGCACGCGGTGACCGTAACAGTTACAGTTTCTGACAGCTGCTGGGGGAGACCAGCGACGAGGGCAGAACTTTTTACTTCAGTTAGCAAGACATGGCATCCAATAACTGAGACGCTGATACGTGTGGATGTTTCACTTACCCCAGGCTCAGAAGACCCAAACGAGCAATAGCGTACATTGCTGCAGAGCTCAAGGCGGTTGGATGGGACTAAAACGAATGTGATTGCCTCAAGCGAGTTATCAGTTTGATCTGGAAAGAAAGAAGGAACTGTTGAGTTGTGGATGACAATGTGAGTTTGATCCTCACGGCCTGTCCCCTTTATACAAACGTCTCGGCCCTGGGCCATCTCCTCATTGTATAACAGACCAAATCAACTACTGCATCTGCACTGACACACAATGATTCCATCTCGCCCGAGAGTATGTGCATCTACGAACTATGACAACATGTAGCTAGACGGCGCCGCATCAGCATCTGCAAGGGACCAGGAACCAGTCATTGAGTTCGTATACTACAACGGAGGCGGGCTTTAGGCAACGCCAATGCAACGTCCCGCCCTACCAAGTTTGCGTCCACGGTGAGACCCCAAATTACCTACGATTCAGATTGAGTGCTGGATGGCACGAATTCTTCCAGGCTCTGCTTTCCGTCCACTGTACCTGCCTGCGCAAGCCACGGATGCTCAAGACAGTGGACCAAATTTCTTCGTGCGACCAATCATCCCCAACATCAACAAACCTTGGTACATCACAATAATACTTTCAGACCAAACATCAGCAAAGTGCTGTCTCACCCGCACGTTTCTCGAACGGTAAACTTGTGCTATCCAAGGTTAGCCGATGCGCCTAGACACCCGAGCGTCGTGGTGTGAGCTCGTGGCTCGATGAGGATGGCACAGATGAAACGGTTACAATGGCTTTTTTGCCCGGGAACTAGTGAACTAGTACCAGCTTTCTGAGAAAGCATATCTCCGGGAGAAAGATAGAGCGATTGGCCTAGACAAACAGATATAGTAGGGTTGTCCGGGGAGACCATTGTTGTCATGGTCACAATTATTGACTCCATCAAGAGGAAACACCTATATGAAATTTCAATAGCCTCTGCTGTCGATCAAAATGGGCTCTCAGGTATGGTCCCCCACAAAGGTCGTGAAAAGTTCGGCACAAGACAGAATGCAGCGATCCTTCGCAGACGCGAACTTCAAGCTCAACGTGGTGTTCGATCGGAAACATGAGAGATCCTGACAGGTGTACCACTTTTCAGGGGTATCCTTGGAACTCACGTCCAGCAACATAAGCACTTGATCATAGCGAAGTTCTTATTCCTTGGAACCTCTGAAGAAGAAGGCAGGTTTTGGACAAGTAACATGTGTACCTGCAGCGGCTGAATCTGCAGCGTCCCGATGCTGTGGCGTTGATTGTGGTACGGAGCACACAAGTCTTCGAGTCGAATTTGAAGATATCGGACGAGATTCCACAAATTGAAAGTGGATGCCAGGCAAAGTAGGTTGAAATAAGGGCTGCGATGCCGCGTTTCCTAGAAGTGCAGCCGATCTGGCATGCCTGACAGCACGGCTTGGCACATAGAGTGGACAAACTGGAAGCAGCTGCCCACGGAGGTTGTTCTTCAGCCAATGAGTACATACCATGGAAGGTGGGAGCCGAACGACGATATAAGTTGGAACGCTTGTTGAGCTGAACACGATATGTCGTGCTTGTGATCGTGGTGCGCGCAGACTCGCCATGGGATTAACCTGAGCGCTATGGCCATCCAGGGGTGCTGGCCGTATAGTGAGACCTCAGCGGAGTGAGATCAGGTTCATCAGCGAATACTCCGGCGCTTGTCTTACTCCTTCATTCGAGTCCACGCGAGCAAATAGTAGGAGATAAGACAGGACACAGCAGAGATGTGACGTGAGATAGACTCCCATGGGAATGGTCTGTCAAACGGTCTTACATGCAAAAGTCCTGCGTATGGAATCATTTGGAGGGTGGTTTTTCCACAGCCGAGTTTCATCCCGCCTGTATGGGCAAGTGCAGCTGATATCCACCAAACCTTGGTGACGATGATGAAGGCACCATTCCGTCGAAAGCCAAGAAGGTATAACCGACTGGGAAGAGTCATACAGACAAGTTTTTGTGAACTTCTGGAACTTGCCATATTGTTTTGCCGGTTGGCAGCTGGCAGCGAGGTCGGGGAAGCATCTCAAAGTTCTGTATGTGGCGATCCGAAGTTACACTGACAGCAGCCAGCTGTCGCATCCCGCATCCCGCAATTACATAGCGGAGCACTGCGAGGCGACCAATTCAGACAGACATTCTCTCAGTCTGGCCCAGGTCGCAAAAATTGAGCCCTTCAGACGCGATGGAAAGATTCGGAGATGGACTGTAGAGAAAGGTATCAGCAGAGGTCAGGTACTTCGATATGGCTGTCGGGCGACAGAATTGGGATGTACACTATTATTGATATCTATAAATATATACTATATATTTACGTAGATTGGCAACCAAGTTTGATTAATTTCTAGAGGGAAGTAGTGAAGCTGACCAACTTGAAATATTGGTTGAGCAGGCTTAGCTCATCGCGCCTTCCTGCATGGCCCATATGAGTATGACCGCGCATGCAACTTCAGCAGACGCCATTGACGACATTTAGGCCCATCAGCAACATATATAGAATAATCTGGTCGACTCGCATGGAGATATTAAGGTCTTCTCTACGGGGCAAGCCCTACCGACGACGTGATGATGCTGACTGTGCATTTGCATGCATGTGCATGTGTGTGTGCATTCCGGCCGACGACTAGCTCACCATTATATTTCCTACGGCCGTGGACTGGCCATGGTTGCATGTGCATGCATCTTTCGGCCAGCTGCTCAGACTCCGTTCTGTTCGTACGAGGATGGATTTGCATGATGATGCTGAGGCTGGGAACAGACGATCCTGCCGCTGTTCAAGATGACCTTGCGATAGGTGAAGCATGAATGGATGCTCGAGTTTTCGAGGTATCGCTGAACTGAGCATCGGAATTTGTGTAATGGTGTGTACTATAATAGAGGGTGTTCCAAGTAACTAGGAATACCGCTAGTTCATCAGGAAATATATGGCAAGATAATAGGCAATCAGTGCACTTCAACATTGCCTCAAGGGTCACTCTAGAAAGCCGATGTCATTGGAGTAAAACTCTGGCCAAGGGCTAAGTAGGAAGTTACAGGATACTGAAAGAATGGACCTGAGGGTCGTTTTTCTCCCTCCAGTATTCGACGTGAATTCTTCTGACCGGGTTGAAATCGTATAAGATGTGGCGATCTGGGAATGTCTCAACGTCCTGAAGGGCGACAACTTTGAAATTGCCACCAAGCAGAAAGAAACAATATTGGGCAAAGACAAACCTGGACATTTTCTTCCAATATGTGGTAATTTGAAGTTCCAATTATGACAGCTGTAACGCCATCCAGTGAAATTGTTCTGAGCAACAATAGTTATAAGTGACCACGATACCATCGATTGGCATTGTACGGCGCATTTTCGGTGACGAGTTCCACCCGATCATTTTCAGCGCTTCACGGACATCAAACCTGTGAATATAAATCGAGGCCCATGGCTCTAATCCTTGGCAAGCCGGCTGGATCATTTAGAGACATCGATTATGTCACTGGTTCACGGGGCTGGCAGGGCCGCCTCGTGGTGGCCCGGCTGCTAGTGAATCTTCAGGGAGAGAGTATTCTCAATTTCTGTCTCAACCGACGATCCCAATGGATAGCATTCCACTTTGAGATGAACACTCGCTCAGGCAGGCGAAGACAGGAGGCGAAAAATATCTTCACGGGCCCGACAGACAACAAAAACATGGATAAAACTCAAGTAGCACTGACCTGACCGTCACCGGCGACTCCACTTACCAGCGCGGCGCCGACGCCTGGGGCAACAACCTCGAGCTCTGCTGCTGCAACAAGGTTCACAATGAGGGCGACTCGGCCAATGTCGCTAACGACATCCTCTCGGGTCTCTTGGGCGATGACTTCACCGACGACGAACTCGGCCTATTCGATACCTGCTCCAAGCTCGATACTGCTGCTGGTAAGAGTCTTTCCATTCCTTCTTCTCGGCGGCGCTGTTGGTGACGTCCTCAACAGCCGTGCAAGCGACCTGTTGTCTATTGACAGGACACCCCCGTCAAGCAAGGAAGTATCTATCGCATCAGCATCCTAACTTCTCCCTTTAAATCTCAGTCTACTTCTAGTTTCGCCCAAAAGAGCTGAGGGTGTTGTTTTCGCCAAGAATTCCCCATTTCACAGCTTGAGTATAAGCGACGTAATAGAGTTCAACCCAAGCATACTCAAAGTATTGCACGAGCGTTAGCCCTTTAGTTTGTAGTCTGACCAAACGCGAACCGAACTCTCGGTTCCTTCCGGCTACTGAAGCAACCACTTCAACTTGTCAGTCAAGAGTCGTCATCGCGAATAAGCACATCTGCATCACCGGAAGATGCAGCCATAGCAACGTTACTGTTTTGGGCAACTAGTCATACGCAAGTTATCAGTTGCACAATGTCTCTGCTCTCCGAACAACAATAATGAAGCACTTGTAGAAGACACCCTATCCTTACCGATACATTGACCTACACGTATGTGTCTCTTACAAGTGAAAGCCTCAAAGGGGCGTTTTGTTGTCAATAATATCTTCCTTTCACTGCTGAGACTTTATATGATAGTAGAATAGGTGTGACAGGTGTCAATAAGGGCATGATGCATAGTGTTATGCGATTTACTATAAATTCGTCACTATGCCTAGTAAGGTGTAGTTGTGTGATGACCATTCAGCTAGTTCCGAACTCGAGCGACTCCACTACAAAGAAAATGCTGCAAATCAGTTCAAAAACGTGTTTTATCCATATATAAGTAAAATCTATGTTACCTGATCGTTTGGAAACTTTATATATATTTATGTGTGTGTGTGCTGTGACAGCCGGCAACTAGTTGGAAAAGAATGCCCAGTTTCCTACCTTCATTATGAAGTAAACCTTTTATATATAACGCAGCGTTAACAGAACATTAGTACTAGGCTTTTTGGAGATGCCATAGCGGATAATTCTGGCCAAAGGGTACAGCTCGGCTGAACAATACAAAGCCTCTATTCAAGGAGCCTCATTTCACCGATAACGTAGTCCACAAGCGAACGGGTCACGCCAACTAGCAAAACATGGAATTCAACACGATTTCGCAACCACAACGCCGTAAATCAATTAAAACTACTCAGAATACTCTTGCCCAGGTGATTCTATCTCTACCTGACAGGTTCGCGCATTATGCCCGGTCTTCCCGCATACGCCACAGCGCCGTTGCCGTGGCTGGCCACGATTTGATCCAGCGCTATTTCCACGCATTTCCTGCTGTACTTGCTGCGCAACGTCCTTTTGATCTTGAAGATCTCGTACGTCTTGTGAATTAAGTGATCCTCCAAGCCGTACTCGTGTTTTTTGGCCCTGCGCCGCTTGCTAATTAGAGCATTTGCCTCTCGAAGTTCGGCGACCTCAGCTTGGAGTAAAGCCATCTTATGCATAATACTCCGCGCTCCTTTCGAAAACTGATCGATAGCATCGTAAATTGACATCGGGGAGCTATTTTGATGCCTAGAAATTCGAGATTTAATAAATTCGAGATTTAATAAATTCGGATTGCGAAGTAGCCTCGGTTGGGTTGTTTGGCGTCCGAGAAGCCTAAGGAAGGGTTTCCCGCGTAGGGGCCGGGAGGACGTTGGAGTCTGTAATTTCACATCCAGCTTCTCAATAACAATATCTGGGCTTAAAGGCACAAGCCCAGCCCTTGAAAGCCTGCACGAATAATGCTTTCGGTCAGGCTCTTCTTGAACGCGTCGCAAAATGCCGGAAGAAAGTCCTCCTTTGTGATATGCGAGTCGCGTAGCAGTCGGTTTGCCATATCTTCAACAGCACTTAGCCGGGAAGGAAATGCTTGCGAATCTAGCTCAATTATCCTTTGAATAATCGTATTTTCTTCTAGTTTTGTTAAATTCCGACCGTTGGCTTCGATATTGCGACGTGATTGACGTTTTTGAAGACGCGCCTGGAGAGTAGTATTCGAGACTTTGTAGATTGTTGCAGCACGTCGGATACTAAGTGTTGAGTCATTTCTGATAGCCTGAGTTGCAAGGAGTAATTGAGATTCTTTTTGAGCAGAATCCATCGAGAATTAGTTGCGTGGTAAAGTTAGGAAGTTTAGTTCTATTTTTTGCTATGGGCGTGACCCGTTCGGTTGGGTGACCTGTTCGCTTGTGGACTACGTTATAGATATTATGCATGAATTGCAAATCAAACTAACCACACCGTATGTCATTTTACACCTGTATTTGCCTAGTTGGGTGTCCACAGGAATAAATGTGGAATGCCCCCATCCCTGTTTTCACTATGCCTCCTTATACCGAGCATTTTCATATGTCCCCAATTCATCATTCGACCAACGCAAGTAACCTAAACTCCAACACTCCATGGTTATTCTCTTAGCAGCATACTCTAAGTCTTTCGGTCCAAACTTCTCGCACTTGATCAGTAGGATATCATGATATCATAATATCATTTGGGCCGAAAAGGGGCCTATAAGACGTATGCTCTGAAAAGGCTCCCACCCAACATCTCCATTAGTCCCATGGTATTCCAACAAGCATGAGCCTGTGCGCTTCTCAGTCTCGATCATCATGAACCGTGGCTTGGTTCAATTTGCAGATTCTGCGTGCTTCTGTCGGCCAGGACTAGTAACAATAATAAAAGGACAGCTGCAGGGGCCAGCAAGACAGTGAAAACAACAGTTGATTTCATAGCAGTTCGTCGACGTCTCAAGCAAGTGCAGCTATAAGTTAGTTTCGCAGATATGTTATGCACAAAACCCCTGAAAACCGGAAACGTAGAGTTTTCAAAGTAAAAATCAAGTCAAGTCAAGTCTATTGACTTCGGTATCAAGCTATAATTACTACCAAACCAAGTCCCTTTCTCGTCTGATATATCATAAAATCGTCTTTTTTCATGTATGTCGTGTGTCGTGAATTCGTCATGCGCACCTCGTAGTTGTAAAATGCTGGACCACGCCCCTGTAAATTTGGTATCATACCCCAACGCCCAAGAAAGCAACGATGGAGATGAAAAGGAGGAGAAATCCGGAAAAGAAAAAGAGAAGGCGTCAAAACAACATATCTAGTACCCCTTAGCAGTCACGGCCCCCACAGCCAGTGTCTCGATCCTTCCTGCATAAAGGCTCATAACATGACACACCGGATCGCCCCAAATGACGCCCCTTAATTGCTCATCACTCGTGATCTGGGCGACCACACCCTCATTTAGTCGCTCCTCAACCGTCTTCTTCTTCTTCAACCGTGCCTTGGGGTCGCCTGATCTCAACACGATAATGCGGCCCGCACTGCTCAGCGTGCTAGGGGGCACTTGCCAGACCGGTCCTGCCGGTTTCGTCTTAGAAGTAGATGATGACGAGGAGGACTTGGATGAAGCCGATTGCGCAGAGTGACTTGACACGACGGACGCCTTGGAGGAAGGTTTGACCGATGCCGCCGTCGACGACGACTTGGATTTCTTGTCACGCGACGGCTTGCTGTGCTTCAGGGACGGACTGGGAGGCGGCGAGGGGAGTTTGGAGGTCGGCGCTTTCAACTGGCCCTGGCTCGGCGACGGGGTGGCGAATAATTCCAGCAGGCTCTTTACGTACGCTTTGTCGGCGCGTGCGACCGGGTCGCCCTCGTTCACAAAACTCATAAACAGCGATTTCTTGAATTGAGGCCTATCGGGTTTGGTGAGCGGAAGGAGCGAGACGGGGGGCGTGCCGAACGTAATGCAATGCACGCGCTTGAAGCAGCCCGTCAGTATGTTAAGTTCCGAGGAAGCAGCCTTTGAGGTTGCGAGCATGTGCGAGTAGAGCAGGGCTGCGACGGCACCGCCGGCTGAGTGGCCTGTAATGAGAAGCGAGTATGAAGACCGATGGGGGTCTTCCTCGAGCAGTTGCCGAAGACGTGCCGCGACAGGTTTCACCATCTTCCGGGCGGCTGAGAGAAATCCCGCGTGGCAGAAATTGCCGGTATCGTCTAGGAAGCCGGATGGTGATGCTGGCGCCGTATTCAAGTTGACGGCCCAGTCCATAAATGTCGCTGTCCCGCGAATGGCAAACACGATGGTGTTCATGTGGTCCATCGGCACCGACTTGATGCACATGGCCTTGGTTCCAGTCCGCCAGTCCGCATCCACATGAGCATTTCGCTCTGCGCCTCGTGGCTTTTCGTATACCCTCTCGGAGAATTGTGCTGCTAGGCAGAGCAGAGGGTAGGTCGGGATGTATCTGTACTCATATCAGCATGGAAGGTGGCTACGAGGTATGGCCGTGCGCATGTCTTACAGTCTCAATGGAGGCAAGTTCATGGGAAGTCGGGAATTGGCGTAGAGCTCAACCTTTGCGAAATACCCTCCCGAGATGAGTGAAGAAGCGACAGCAGTCGTCTGTCCCTTCGGCGCATCTTTCTTGCCACTCTTCTTTGGGGTGTGCTTTTCCAGTGTTGGGGGCTGAGAGGCAACACTTGAGGGTGGCGTAGCAGCAGGCAAAGACTGGTACGTAAACAGTTCCTTTTCATTTCCCAGCAACCGGTCGCGATCAATCAACGTCATCACGTCATTGAACCTGGACTGGATCTGATCGTACATGGCAGCGCCCTGGTTGAGCAGTTGCGAAGCGTGACAATGCCAACTCGGCAAGCCGTCATCGAAAACTTGATGGACGACGTTCCCGGATACGATGCTGTTGGCTATATCAGCCTCGGTTCCAGGCTTGGGTTTACTAATAGCCCCGGATCCGCCACTGTATGGGTAAGGGTTGTTGGAAGGCAGGGGGCTAAGATAGTAATGTTGGTTTACAATGATGGGTGGGCATGGCCTGTGAGTCTGGTAAGGAGGGGGAGGTCCAGAAGGTTGCGCAACCCAACCAAGGGGGGCAGGGGGTAATCCGACAGGCGGGACTGAGGCCTGAATTTGTGGTTGCGGTGGTCCATTGAGGGCATAACCTAGATGATCGACTTTTGGAGGGGGAGCCGACGCGACTGAAGATGGCTTGCTGCCCTTCTTTTTAGTAAGAGTAGGCCCAAAGAATCCCATGATGAAGTGGTGGTCCTCGACCTTGCATAACACTTCACGTGGTGTGATGCTTCAGTGATGGCAGATATGGTTCAAATATGTTGGAATTCCCAGCACATCGATCGTCATACTAAAAACTGAGGTGGTTCGGGTAACGTGGTGCTGATTATGTTACCCTGGAACTAATTTCGAAACACAGGTGGTGGAGAGTGGTGTTCAATTGGGGTCGATCAACGCTTCACTGAAGCATGGGGAGGTTCGGTGTTGACTGGGCCAAGACATGGGAGGATCGGGAAACGACGAAGGTTTCGGGACGACAACGATGACAGCTAGCTGGGATTGCGAAATGAAAGCTTAAAGCAGTTCGGAAAGGACTCGGCGAAGAAACCCGAGAGACAAGAAAAAGGCGAAGCAATTTTGATGAGGCCATCACGTTGTTTAAAACGGGCAGACTGGTGCGCAGAGAGCCTTGAGCAGAGTCGCATTGCAGCCGGTGTGCCTTGCCGTTTACAGAACGTTACGGCTGGGACAAGGCAGATACGAGAGGTGATTTGCTGGCGACACACTGCTCTGCCCCAATAAACTCGGCCAGGATTGTTTGAGCATTCTGAGTTGCTTTGGGACGGTGAAACGTTCGACGAACTACGAGCCGTGAATAGATGGAAGCCCGGTAGTGTGTTGATTGAATGGAGCTGAACCCTCGACATATGACTCTGCGCTTGCTGCAGACTTATGCAGGGTCAATGCGATGCGAGGCTCTCTATGGGCGTAGGCGGACCTCTAAAGCTTTTCTTCTGGAGCGTCTGGCCAGTGCACATGCAGACAAGGATGCTAGCCGCCATGCCCTGCACTGCTACGGGGCGTGGGAGGTCCGTCATCGCGAAAAAAACAACTTCGTCGCAGAGGGAGGCTGGTAAATGCGATTGCAGATGCCTCGTCCAATATGCCTTTGCTGATGGAGCTTTCAAGTGATCGTCTCGATCGCTCCTGTCGAGTTGCGTAGGGCATCTAACGCGCGAAATGCGACGCGACGGCCACTTTGAAGCAAATTCATCGGACGATCGTCAGAACGTGGCCAGCCTCCACCTCGGCGCTTGCCTGTGTTGCAGTTTTCGGCGGGGTATTGTAGGAGTCATAGATTGACAACACAAATGACAACAAGACGACAGGGTTTTAGCGAGGTGGAGGACCCAAGAAATGAGAAGAGCGACAAAAAAATGGAAGAGCGGTGGGAAATGTGCAGCGATGTCCATTCTTATATACGTGGACATGGAGATGGAATGTGAATGTGAATCAGAGTTGCACGCCCACCCGACGTCGGAAGAACTCCTGAACTGTTCAAGTTATGGCAAAGCCACTAAGCACACGGAATACTCGTAGGCTCGCCGCGTGCTGCCCATGGGCGCTCTTGGGATCCATTTCAGGTCTAGATAGGGACGTATGAGTCTAATAAACTCGACTCGTTCATTAGCTGAAGGCTCCCCACAAGTAGTTGGCGAACTTACACTTCTAGAGTTGAAAATGAGTGGTTAACGCGACATCAGCATATCATGGCCGACTATGGGAATGCTTCTGTGATGAGGTGGAATCCGCAGATAACATTTCTGGGATTCAACGCAGGGGTGCCCTCAGAATCCAAACTTAGTTGTTAGTACATCTTAGCCGACCGTCATTGCTGATCTTCATGTCTTGAAGTCGTAAATTGTGATAAATGTCGTACTGGCCTGGGGGGGAGGGGATGAGGCATCTGCTTGCGTGCATTTTCGATGTGTCTATGGCTAGTGAGTGCGATAGAACATCTCTGCTACGACCTTAACAACAAATGAGGGATAACCGGATGATGCCGTGTTGGGGACAATAGACAACTCTGGGTCGCTCAAGGGTGGTTTACAGATAATTAGAACGGGTCATACGGCATATATTAAGGATCGGGATCCATTGGCAGCTCGCCTTCCCGGTCAGGTCACACAAAGCCTCCTGCAACGTAAATAGGATAGATGTGTGGTGTCCCAGTTATGCGACAGACATACCCTTCTAGCTCACCCTTCTCTGTACGCACAATACATAAGGGGACTCCTCATGCGACTTAATGCCGACTTTGATATCTGGCCGATTGAACCTGCACCATTGGCCCGCAGCATTGGGATAGACAGAACGACGCCAATTGTCCTGTCGAAATCTCGTCGGAGCGAAAGCGACAGTACAGTCGACCGAGTGGGAAGCCGTGCATCCGATCGTGAGGGACCTGTACATAACCAAGCAGCATACGGTGCGCTACATGATGGGATCCTGGCGGAGCAATACAATCTCGCACCGATATGAGTGTCCTACGTTCCAATATGTTCCAATATGTCCACCACTTTATATTTTGGTCCTCCCAACACTACAGTCTGCTAAACCTGAAACAGGGAGGCGATGCTCAAACATCAGCTAATCTCTTGGGGGCTGCACAAGAATGGCAGCAAGCGTCGCGTCTGCCCAAAGATACACGGAGTCGTCTGCCACAATGACTTCAAAAGGGGAGCATCATCGTACTCGGTCGAACGGGCAGGACATTTAAACTCGTATATATTCGGCACGAGGATGCGAGATTCTACCAGTAGTATCTTCCGAGCCTCCGAAGGCTACTGCTCGTAACTAGCAAGGGGAATGTGCTATTATCAGTATACTGGAATGGACCAACGCTAACTTTGATGCCTTCACCTGGCATTTTCCCAGACAAAGGAACGAAGGGTTTGTCAGGGCCCCTCACATTTACCCTACCAGTCGGCTGTATCAGGACTTTCCACGTGCTTCCCTGCTCTGGCGTCACATCCAAGGTCGGCTGGTTGGCCTAGCCGCACACAAGGCATTCTCGCGACGAGAGGGCATCATGACCATAGGCGGGAGCCCGGGCGGCCGCGCAATTTCCTTGGCATCTTGGCTGATATGATGGGTGGAAGCAGACACAGCTGATGCATGAGGTCTTGTCGTACACCACCGGTTTAGCACACTACCAACTTTCGCCCCCATACAGCTCAGCATGCTGGACGGCGAAGTCGACCTGGGCTCCATGTTGAACCAGATCTAGCGTTGCTTCACTGGAGCACCTCTTTAAGCTGGTCTGAACATTACTGGATGATCGACTAACAGACCTCGGACTTGAGCGTCTGACTGGGATACGGACCCCGAGGTTGATCGCGTGCGGCTGAAGGAGCTGCTCCACGTGCTGTGGTGGATGCATTCGCCCACGGTCGAGTGGATGAAGAAAGAACGACAGAACTTGGACCTGGCAAGGCTTACCTAACTACTGTTAATTCGCAGTCGCACGAGGATTCGGCTGGGCGCATCATTCCCGATATATGTTTTGGTGGCAAAGCACCCGGGCTCGGGATGAAGGTTGAAGCGCTGGAGCCCACCACGGCGTACTCGCAGGTTTGAGGAAGGTCGCCTCGAGACGTGGCCGAGGTTATTATGAGATCGGCTGTCTTCAACGTCGAGTGTATCCACAGAACGAAGAATACGCGCGTCATCAGCGAACTGTGATTATTGGAACACATGCTGGTGCGGACTGAGGGGGTTGAAAAAGCGAAAATCGTCGGCGAGGACGCTTAGGAGCGTGTCTGGTAGTACTTGTGGACCGTGGAAGGCTGACCTCCTAGATTCGACGGCAGTCTTAGGTTGGCATCCGGCTGGCTCATGGGCTTTCATACAGATGGCGAACGGGTAAGTCAGATCTTTGGTATTTGGATAATGGGATTTTGATGTGTCTACTTTATGAATTATTTGATTATCATCTACATATGCTTAAAAATAGGTGCCACATACGTACATACATATACATGCCATATAATGGCGGGATTATTCTAGAAAAACATTGTAATAAAATTGTCTCGTGCTCGGACCGAGTCAGGTTTGGAAGATCTGCTAAATCTGCTCATCCTGAATACACTATCTTCTTCAGTTGTTATTAACAATCTCTACTAAGGTATTAAGGCATCATACAAAACACATTGTGTTGGTGAGCCTAGTCTTATATTTCAGCACGTCATGGGGTGCCTCCTCTCTTCTAAAGAGAACTAGTCTCGGGTACCTAGCAGGTGACGTATCCTAATTGCTTTGTTTTTTACCACCAAGCAACAATGTCGGAACTCCACTACTTTCTTGTCCCTAGGCCTTCAGCCACCGCGGAGTATTTAAGATACACATTTATTTAGTACGCGATCGATCAGTGCTACCACTAATTTATATATACTCATGGTCATGTTTTCGATTTAGGGGCGATGACGAGTGTATTCACCTCCAGATCAAGTTAGATCTGCACATATTCTTGCAATTCCTCACTATAAACTCTACATCACAAAACTCATCCCCCGCATGCCTAAACAACAATCCACCCGCCGCCTCAGTCAACATGTCCGCCACATACCCCCTCCGCAAACGAAACCACCAAATCCTCCACAAACCCCTATTGCACCTCCTTACCAACGCTCACGATATTGTTGACGATCCAGTGCAACTACCGCATCTCCACTGAATCCGTGAATATGTTTGGCAGCGCCAACCCGTTGGCAAATTCCAGCCTCGTCACTACTTGCATCATGCAGCTCGACCCTAGCCGATATGCGCGGTATTCCTCAGTCGGCGCGTGGACGCGCACTCTGTTCCGCTGCTCTAAGCTGTAGCAATCGAGCGTCAAGGCGGCTTCACAAGTGACGCGGCGGCGTTGAGATGGGGTACAATCAGTTGTCTATACACGCCCAATGTATTCGTAAGAAGTCGGGGCACGCTCGGTATAGACGATATCGTTTTCATCATCGTCATCTGGTGAAAAAGAAACCCGTAATTTGAGTGAGCGTTTCTCGGGGATTTCTTAGAAGACCTTGACTAATGGGTGTTTTACGGGCGTAAATGCTAGCCCCCCTCTCGGATGCTCTGGGGCTTCTGCTCGGTCCGCTTATTTGCATTCAGGCCTGCTACACTTTCATGGTTCATCTAGACCTAACTTCTATATCTAAGCTTTGTTCCTCATCGTTACGAGCTTGCGTTCTTCACGTAGTAGAGGTAGTATTCTCCCTCCCTATTTAAACGCGAAGCGACTTTCTATAGATAATATAAGCCCGGTCATGGTATCCAATGCAGAGTATCAGTGCATTAGTGAGCTCGTCGCTATTGGCCGTTGCTTCTTCAGGCTGCCCCGCCAATGTCTGATCCAGCGCTTTGGGGAAAAGTTTCATTGCGTCGTTCAAGGATACTGATGTGTTATCCTTCAAGTGAACCAGGGGCGGCGCGTCTGTGCAACCGTGGGGAAACCCTCCTTCGTATCAAAGTGACTCGAAGAAACTCTCATTGGATATCATTTCATAAAATACTCCTTTCATGGTGGTGCTATGATGCTATTTCCTGGAAAGAAGTTCAATGCGTATGTACGACCTATACAGCTATGGGCAAAATATGTACCGATCTCCTCTACCCTGAGGGTCTAGACTGAACGAATTAGCAATGATAGAGCACTATCATGAGGTTGAATCTTTGTGGTAAGCTATAGGCCAAAATAGATCTCTCGCCGAAGTATTGCTCTTCCTTAAGAATGTCTGGGGACAGCTTCATAGCTAGTAGGCAGGACAAATATTTCTGCCATGTGAAGTGAAAGCGCTTGGGTCGGATCCAAATGATTAAGGTTGGTTTAGACATACATATTACACTGCTCAGGGTGCTATAGACTGCTCTCACAGCTTATAGCGGTAGACCACGCGTTGCTCAGTGTCCAGCCTCTTCCTGCCCTCAAGCTCCATTGTAGCATCAATAACTCTAGCCATTTGAACCTCCTACTCAAAAGCCTCAGACAAGGTGGCAAAACTGTTTTAACCGGCTCAAACTACGCATCCACCCTCTTCACCAGCTCAGCAGGTAGGTGAGATATTTCCGGATAGGGTAACATTCCTCCATAAGTTGATGTCATTGACGTCTTTTATTTTGGCTGGGGAAATTGGAAGCATTTATTACGTTGTAAATTCTTTGTTGTAACAATAAGCCCAACATATGAGGCGTCCGAAGCTCGGAGAACCACGGCGTGCTAGCTAACGTGGAATCTGGTAAAAAGGACACCATGGAGGACTGGACTCGAAGGACGTCCCCTTTCCTGGTGGCGACCGTAACCTTTATGCTCGGTTAGCCACGGTACTAATAAATCGCGCTACTAGTGGTGTTCGGTTCATAGTATCTTTTTTTTCCTTCGTTAGGTAGCGGAGGCTATACGTATTATTGACGTTATGCACGATTTTGACGATAGGAGGGGTTGCTTATTATATTCAAAGCGTAGGATTTAGGTTGGATGTCGAGGTCCATGCCCCTGCCATGCGGCGCTCAGCAGAGCAATGGCGCGAGAGCAGGAAATGCAAAGGAGAGAAATCAGATTGTCCCGACTGAAGGCTGACCAATCGGCCACATTCATTTCTGATTATGACCTCGAAGATGAAGATGATTTAGACGAGGAGACTAGGCAAGAATACGGCGGTGGTGGGCTCAGGGAATATGGTTTAGAAGGCCTATTCGATGACGAATCTTCGGCCCAGAAGAAACATACCAGCCACACCCATCCGCGGCCAGCGAGTCAGGTCTACTATCCACCTATTACCGGTCAGCATCTTCCGTTCAGAGGTCGGTGGTTCGCCCGTCAGAATAGCCTAAGCCGGCATCGTCGCTACCGTTTAGGGGTGCCTCTAGTCTGCCGATACCGCAGAAACATAAGGCTGTATCCATGTTTCACCAACCTATGAAGGTTCAACTACGCTGATTGGAAGCTTTTTCGGCATAGTTAGGGATAGCATTAATAAAGGTGGTAATATATATGGGCCTTAGTCTAGTCGGAGGACAGGTAGGAACATCCCGGGATAGGCTATCATATGTCACGACCTGGGTTGCATCGCATGGGTATAGACCTCGATTAGGTGCTATCGACCAAGATTCTACTCTAAGGAGCGAAGGAAAGAAGATGACAACTTAGGTTTGAGGGAGCGCGACTAAGTCATCCACGCTTGGCGGGGCTCCTACAAGGGTTATGATTGGCTTCCCATCTGACACTGCCACGGCAGGTGTTCCAGCTGTAAGTCACCTGGTTGTAGGGAGTCTGCGAGGGTTGACCGTCACATCATAGACGTAAATTACGCGTTCTCATTATAATAGATAATTGGACACCCGTATTTGTGATTACCTCCCTCTCTTCTTCAGTGAAGTAATCTATAATACGGATTATCTTGTATCATAACCTTGATTTAAACTCGTAGTATCTCTACCACGTTACAAGGTATACTTAAGATACTTTAGAAGCCTTATATAGCTTAGATTCCTCTATCGACACTTCCCTTTATCACCTCTATATATAGCCGGAATACTAGTACTAGTGTAACGGGGTAAGGCCGGACATCAGGGAAATAGGTTACGGGGCTAGGATAAAGTTTATTTTCTCTTCTTTAAGAGGCACAGAGGCAGAGTAGGACACGAGTCCTCCATCTTCACGCATCCTCATCCTCATCTTTATATCATCATCTCCTTCTTATCTATATCTTCACCTTCGCTTTTCAGTCAGTTATTTAGTTATTTTAGTTATTCAGCTTATCTTTACGTTCGAGATCCTATTATCACGATACGAGTATCAGAGGCACATCCGACCAACTCGCGCACCAGACTTCCAAGAGCGAAGCTCTTGCAACCAGTACCACGATCTTCGTCTGATCAGACCAACAGATAGATCTATTAGTACTGGAGCCGTCTGTTCAGTGTGTTAGGTGGTAGGTATATCCTACTGACCGCCTGACCCCGTTTCACTAGTACAGTCCTATACTTTTTATATTAAAATGTGATAAGCTTAGGATTGGATTTAGGACTAGGTAATCTCTATGGAGAATAGGTTATTTGTAGATAACCTATAAATACCTACAGGCTAACCTGCGCGAATTGTAAGTATGTCTAGTATTCCTTGGAGTTATCTGGTCTGGGCGAGAGGAGAGATGCACCCTAGACCGTCTGATCTGCTAGGTTAGCTCTTAACGAAGGCATATTTGGTGATCGGACGAAGCCTGTGGCAGCCGATAGTGCTTTCTCAAACATCTGATTAGCATCCACCTCAACAAGTTCCCGAGATAGTCAAGACATTCTTAGCTTCATGTGCAAAACTGACAGTTTTGCCATTCTAACCACGAAAGTTGTCTCTCGCATTGCATAGCATTTTCAAACAACTGTCGAATTCGTGGCTGCAATTGACTCGGAGCGGAGGACGACGATCATAATTGTGGACATCGTGTTGCCGCTTGACAACAGTCACAGCCGGTTTGGAGTGACCATGAAAGGTCTGTGCGCTTGCTGCCACCTGCAGGTTTGGAAGGCCGGCTTGGTGCATTGCATGACCCGGCAGGGATCCGACTAATGGCGTTTGGGGAAACATCTCCAGAGTCTCAGACATCTGATTTCAATGCGATAATGGAGCCAGACTTCATCTTCGCCTAAACAGCTACCCTTCACCGAGAAGTACAAGAGATGCCTCCAAAGACGCCATGGACTTTGTTAGTATTCGTCGTCCTCCAAAATCATGCCCAAGCCCCCCCAAAACTGACTCCAGCCGTAGTGGTCGCGCATCCTAGCACACACGCCGTTGTCCGGCAGCTCCAGCAGAGATGCCGCTCGGGACCCGGTCAGGCGACGGCATCGCTTCGAGAAGGAATACAGCCAGCTTTTGGTAAGATCATGGGTTGAAAACGTCTACTCTAATTGAGGACTGACCAGGAGACAGCAAACATGGCGGACCTCTTCGAATCTAGCCCGTGACATTGACGCTGCCGAGAACATCGAAATTCGGCTTCAGGAAATGACCAACATCCTCGCCGACGAATCCCGTCGACCTCTCCCACATCCTTGCATCTCCTTCTCTGCCGCCAAGGAGATATATGTGCCCATTGCGAAGATAGCAACGACGTCGTACAACGAGTGGATTATAAAGGAGGCCGTCCTGTTCTTTGCCACCCTGATCGAGAGCGAAGAGGAAGCTTTTGTGGAGAACGATGCCTTCTCAGCCAGCTTGACCAACCTTCTGGTTCGCATCACCGGTGCCAACAGTATACGGTTGGGATCAGATACCGAGATCAGGGTTGTGGAGCTGGCCTTCAACATCACAACCAAGATCAGATTGGAGCCCCATATACTACCCGCATGGTTCAAATCGCACCACGCGGAGAGCGCCGGGCATGAAGAACAGTTTCGAGACCAGAGGGAGAAGTTTGCAGGGAAAACGCAAAAGCAAGACTTCCCCCTGTTCTACCTCTTGATGGACTATATCCACCACGAGGGCAAGACTGGCGACTTTGCGAGGACAGGCTTGCTGTACATCATCGAGTCGGCATCGAGTTCCGTCGCTTTGGAGCAATGGATCGTCGAAAGCGACCTGTCCACTTTGATGGCCACCGGCTTGGGAGCTTTGTACAGTCAGCTTAGTCGCAAGCTCGTCATCGACCATCCTCCCCAAGACCTTCCTCCCGTTCTCGCCCTGTCCGACTACCAACACCCCACCTCAACCTTTGAAATCGTCAGCTCATGCTCTCCTGACTTCCAACTTCATCTGGAAACGTTTCTCTCTCATCTCTTGTTTTGGCAGGATGTTCTCAATCATTGCCGGTCGACTGAGGTCAAGTCAACTCTTCTCGAACATTTCCAGGTCATATTCCTGCAGCAGCTGCTCTACCCATCACTGCTGGAGTCATCAGACGTTGATGGGGGGTCTTCCGTGGCGGTTTTAACGTACCTACGACGTATTCTTGAATCTCTCGATCACCCTGACATGATCAATCTGATTCTTCATTACTTGTTGGCATTGCCAGATGAAGCGGCCCCAAGTCGCGCGCCCATAGAACCCGCAATCAGCGCTGCACGGAAACGGAAATCTATGGATCTTGCTACGATGATGGCCACCAAAGCCGATCCATCGTACACACCGTTATTATTCAACCTAGTGGATCTGATCCACTCCTCTCTCAAGTCACGCAACCAGCAGACTGTCTGTGTGACTCTACAACTGCTAGCGGCGATTCTTAAGCGACATCACCGGTACGCCATCATTACCTTGCTTCGCACAGAAGCTGTGCTCGGCAGCAACAGCCACAGAACCCGTGGGGCTCATGAACAAGAAGTCGAATATTTGACCACGTTGGCAGCGTCGATTGGAGGACAGGACAATTTTGACCAAATTTACGAAAGCATTCTGAAAGATACAACGTCCCGCCTGGAAGGTCACCCATGCTCGCTCAAGCTTGTTGCACCCAAAGTGTCAACAAACAACCACAAGCTCCCTGCGATACCCGATAGCCTGCCTGGCGCTCCTCGAGATGTCCCGCCTCATACGCTGAGCCCTGAAGATCCACTGCTCAATACCATGCTTGATCTTCTGGATTGTTTCTTTGTCAACCCAGTGGAGACCAATCTCTCACTTACTGAAACCATCATCGACCTCGCTGTGTGCGGATACGTCAACATTGAAGGTTGGCTTCTCCGCCACCCAAACAGATATGTCTATGATGCGGATGGTGATGAGTCATCCTCTCCCCTTCCGGACCCAACGTCGCCATCTTTTGATGAGACGGAGAAATTGCGTGCCATGGCCGAATGTCGACGACGACCGCAGTGGCAACCATCCACTTTGCCGCGTATGCTGTCCACCTTGAATGCTCTCGCCGATCAGGTTGCGTCATTCCGAGGTTCGATTCCACGATTTGACGACCTGCTCCAACAACGTCGAGAAGCATTTCAGACAGCCGACACTGCGGTACCTAACCAGCAACCACTACGTGCGAGCTCGAAGACTGTAACCTCAATCCCAGATCGAACAAGTTTAGATGGCTCACGTCCCGCATCGCCCGTTCGCCCTACTGGGATAGAGGGCTTTGCACAGCGCCTGCTGTCCGAGTTGGGTACACCGAGCCGATCGGGCAGTCCGAAGGGACGCAAGGAAATGAATCGAAGTACATCGGGTAGCTCGGGTATGTTAGGTGGCTATGGGCTTAACACGCCTTCTGTGCCTCCGAAGGAGTTCTCTGTCAACCCTGAAACCCCAAACCGAAGTGGGCATGCAGCAAGGTCATTCTCGCCAGACGGACCAAGCCACGGCAGTCGGGACAGCCCCGTTGCTAGCCAGATGGCCGCATTCGCCGCAATCGATCAAAGCATCCTTGCCCGACGGGTGGGTTTGCCTCCACGTGAGGTTGAGCCAATTCCGTTGAATTTCGAGAAGGCGTCCCGAGACGGCAACGAAACCTCCGCTCAGATTGACGATGGTTTAGCCAAGCATGATGGGGAATCGCAACACCCTGCAGCTGTAGAGCGAGAAGCCCTTGGGCCCGAGGCCGAGCAGGAAGCCAGGGAGACGGTCGAACTTCCGCCACGATCCGAAACTGCCACGCCACCGGTGCAGAAAGTAGCGTCGGTATCGCACGTCATCACCAACGTTATTGTTCTTCAGTCGTTTCTTCTGGAGCTTGCTAGCTTGGTGCAGGTCAGGGCTGGTATGTTTAGTGAGGTCCGATTTGCTTAGGCCCAGCACGTGGACATGGGTTTCTACTTTAGCTATTGTTGATGGAGCTCAACGTTGCCCTTCCTGCTTGCAGTGCATTTTCATGATCTTGGGTGCTATCCGCGACGGGTCATCATCAACACGGCGGCGGGGGCTCTTAACATGGTAGACGGAGAGGATTAGGCTGCTTCCATGTCATGACTTATGATACCTATATAAACATAGAGAAGATTTTTGTTGGCCTTGATGGTCCGAATCCTACACGAACTACAGTGCTTGACTACTTTTGGTAAGCTTTACCGTGGTAGCCTGATAATTGACCCGAGGGTTTGGGTCCTTGCCGACAGGGGGGATAAAGCGGCTAAATATGGCATGCTATTGGGTGAGGGTCACGAATCTTTCCTATATGATTTTCCCCTCATTCATGAAGATATAAAGTATGCCCGATCTCGTATGTGCAGCGATACATTGGTATGCTCTCGATCTGACGGTGCGATAAACAGCATTATGTCGACCTACAATAAATTGTCGTCCCAGGAGGGTGACGATGGGTTTCCACAAAATGTGAACCCAGACCCAGTCCTGGTATCCCATACACAGAACGGACAGGGCCAGTCACAGTACAACGAAGAACCGGGCTTCAAGTCCGACTCGAATACAGTCCCGGAATCGGAAAGCGGGAATCTACCGTATCACAGTAACAATCAGTGGCCATTCGTCCCGAGTTACGAGCAATTACCACAGTACGGTCACTTTTCACAGCACCCAGATCCGGGACGGTATCCCGTTCCAAGGCTTCAGCTGCAGTCGCAGTACGGCCAGGGACAGGGACAGAGTCCGGTTCACCATAACTCGGCAATGCCTTCAGTTCCGACGTTTCCTTCACAGTTGCTGCAAACACAACAAGAGTTTCGGCCGCAGCAGAATGTGAATACTGCTCTCCCGTCAGTCCCAGCGCAAGCACTGCCCAACAGAACGGCACCCCACGCGCCTCAGGTACCTGAAGTCTCTCCAACGTTAACCATACCCGAGGAGCTTCTCCGCACGCGCACAGGAACCTCGGTTGTCGAAGAGGGCTCGATCCTCGATGCTTCCGGCAGAACGTACCACAGCTACAAGGAGGGCAAGTATTTCCTGCCCAATGACACAGTGAGTGCCCACCCCTCATGGACCAACGCCTTTTAATGACCTGCCCGTAACGGTTGAGATCACATGACTGAACCACAAGTAGGCCGAGCAAGATCGTCTGGACTTCCAACACGCCGCCATCGCATTGCTACTGAATAATCGGCTAGCGTGGGCGCCGATGACGAACGTGCCTAACTACGTGATGGATGTTGCGACGGGCACGGGGATCTGGGCAATTGACTTTGGTAAGTAACATCCAGTAACCGGCGATTGAAAGCGAGGAAAAAACAGAAATTGCGTTTCAAAGGCTTTCGGACGTATGTATGCATGCTCAATTTCTCTCCCTCTCTCCAGCGGACCTCAACCCAACCTCGTATGTCGTCGGCACAGACTTGAGTAAAATCCAACCGCCCAACGCCCCGTTAAACTGCGAGTTCCTCCAGGAAGACTCCGAGGAGGACTGGGTGTACCCGCTATACAAGTTTGACTACATCCATCTGCGCATGGTTTATACGTGCTTTGATGATCCTAGAAAGGTAATTAGGCAGGCATTTGAGAATATGAATCCCGGGGGGTGGATTGAGTTCCAGGATAGCAGTATTATGCTTTTTTCTGGCACGGGCAAGATTGCGGGTAAGTGGATGTTGTGAATGATCTTATTTGTCGTATGATTGTAAGAATTTAGGACCATGACGGGATGGGACTATGGTGTGGGTGTGGATGGGCATTGATGACTGACTTGGTATTGCGCAGGTACCGGTTTAGAGCACTGGTCCAACGGCATCCTGCACGGAGCTGCCGCAAAGGGACGGGATATACTGGTTTCGCAGCACTACAAGCGCTGGCTTATTGAGGCAGGGTGTAAGTCGACGGACTAACTCACTCATTCATTTATCTCATCTCCGTTCCAACTCCTTTTCCGGCTTCCAGCCCCAGCAATGCACCTACCACCACCCGCAACTCACAACTCTTATAAGCTGACGCTCAGTAAATAATAGTCGTCGACGTCGTCGAACACAAGCTAGTTTGGCCTATCGGCACCTGGCCTGAGGACCCCCGTATGAAGGAATGTGGGAAATACAACGCGACGAATTTGCAGGAGGGTGCGCGCGCTGTGGGCCTGAAGATGCTGAGTGCGGCGGGGTTGGAGGCCGAGGAGATCGAGGATATAGTTAGGAGGGTGAAGAGGGAGGCAACGGATGAAAGCCTTCAGCCTTATGGCCATTTGTAAGTGTGATATCTTTGATTTTACCCACGTCAGTTTGGGTTTGAGTAATGCTGATGTCCGGTAGTTGGGTGGTTTATGGACGGAAGCCGTTTGAGGAGGAGGTTGAGGCGACCTCAAGGCTGGGGTAAATTCAATGAGTAGCAGAGGATTTCTCATTATTACTTTTGGGGTAGGGTGGCTGTTTCAATTGAGTTGGTATCTTCCGTGTAGCCAACCATAGCCGCCTCGGTATTGACATCAGTTTTGTCAGAGCCAAAGAGAATCATCGCATGATGCGAAATGCTGTACAGCAAGATGAGTTAAGTATATCCGTTGTGCTTGTGTTTCTCTCTTTAACGAGATGAAATCAGTTTGCACACCATGATAGACAACGAGTCCCCTTGATATCATCTCGTTACTCATCAATACCTGGCACTCTCTGCTCGGTTATACTTATACCAAAGCAGACTAAACCCAACACCCCGGGCAACTGGCTCAATTAATTTCTGAGTCACACCAAGACCGTCCTCAGAAAGAATGTCGTTGCCTGTGAAGAGTCCCCGGTGAAAAGGCCCTTTCCGGTGCCCGTCCAGTTCGTACAGGCGATCATCTTCATGTATCTTCACGAAGCAGACGTAGTGAAAGTCTACTTCATCCTCTGGGTTGGCCAGAACCTCCGACTCGCCTTGCAGAGCCACATTTCGGTAGGCAGACTCCAGCTCGATGTCGTCTTCCAGAGCGGTGGCACGTTTGCTGGGGTCTAGACGTGCGCAAGTCTTGAGCAAGTTGCTCAAGCGTGAGTTGGGGACTGGCGAGATGTTACAAGCTGTAAGATAATATTGCTTCCATATACCGCCAAGCAGGTCAGCCTTGGCTGCTGTCTCGCTTCTGGCGCTAGCGGTAATATGCAGTTTACTGTAAGGTAAGCAGTATTGGAGGACAAAGGCACCGATAACAGGGTAATTAAACTTAAGTAGAGTAGTCTGAGGCCATAGGGGTCTGCATCATTGATTGAAGTCGAAACCGAGACTAAGACAACCCTCATGGC
The DNA here is from genome assembly GCF_002105095.1 of Pseudomassariella vexata. Lineage (NCBI taxonomy): Eukaryota > Fungi > Ascomycota > Sordariomycetes > Amphisphaeriales > Pseudomassariaceae > Pseudomassariella > Pseudomassariella vexata. The sequence continues at coordinate 498,961 of NW_024467956.1, read as the reverse complement.
CTTGATGCCACCTCTCTGGGTAGTCATGAGGATTGGAGGATCATAGAGAATCGAGTGACGGGTTCGTACACCACTGTTGAGAGGAAGCTACCGAAACTTGGCCCAGCCAGGGCAGTAGATAATATTGCACGTCAGCTTTGGAGCTTAGAATCCTTCAACATGTCTGTTCGTTGTATTGCGCGAAGCCGGAAAACCCCCATGCCAGACTCGATCAGCCAAGCAAAAAAAAGTACTCAAGGCATCGCAACCGCTGATCGGTGGCTTATACGACGACTGGATTCTCCACCCTTGGACCAAGCTGACTAATGCTGCCTTAGTCTTCAGCGCGATTTCCTGTTTGGCATCATGGAGTCCGGTTCTGGCAACCAGGTCACTACTCATGTTCTCCACCTCCGCCTCCTTCTCGCGGGAATCTGTAAGCTGGACCAGCATCGTGTTGTGGGTCTGTAGGAGTGAAGGTTGACGTGGAGCGACCTGTTCCACTTTCATTTCCAGCTGTGATACGTGTAAATTGGCTCTTGGGCTAGAATTCTTACGAGAAAGCTGTCAAACGGACATCGAATTCTGATTAGAAAGAGGGTAGCGCGTCTATTCTGTCTACCCTTTTCCTCCGGGTTCTTACCTACGACACTCTCCCTACCTTGGCTCCGCCCTTGCTTATCGCCGGGATTAATGCGAAGGATCAACAGTAGCTCCTGCAATATGGAGGCCCTGTAACACTTTGCCGGGCAGGGCTCTAATGTATCAAAGTTTCGTTTATTTGTCAGGTGGATTACTCTCTCTCAGGTGACACTTTCTGCCTTACGGCCGGCAAAGGATTCGACTTGTCGATCGCGTCTATAAATATTTGGCCAAAAAGCCCCCTTTCCTTCTGGGCCCTCAGGTGACGTGACGATGATTGGTGGACAGCTGACAACATCCGCTAGGATTTCAAGATCAGCGGCCTTAGCTGGCAACGATCGCTGAAAACATCGACCGCAAGGCAATTTTCACAGGTTTTGTCACGTAATACGAACGGCGCATAATGTTACACTGTGACGTAGTTGTTACAACTTACAGGCTCTCACGAAGTGGCGCATACACACGATAGCGACGAATCAGCTTTCAGAAGTATCGTCGTTACATTGCTCCATTACTGTCTGAGACTAATGATATCATAGGCTCAATTGCTGCTCAGGGTATTTCTAATATTGCAGAACGGCGCAGGCTTTTTGGGATGGCGGGCTTTTGCTCTTGTTGTGTTTTGGCGGACGGTAGACGATTATAGCAGGGAGAACCCGCTTGTCATTCAAAGTAGGCTACACGCAGGTAACATACATGTTGATAGCGAAAGACGACTCTGCTATGCTTCTCTGTTATTCCCACATTTCACTTTAGTGGGACAGAGGAAAAGAAAAACCAGCATCTGCTTTCTGTGACCAAAAGGATTCGATGGCGGCCTACCAAATATTCTACAGAACCGAATTGATTTGACAATGCTGCGTTCCAGTACTTGTTATTTCCGAAAGAGTTTGGATCTCGATGGCAGGATTGACCTGGAGACCTGGAGGATTGAGCTGAAAACATGGAGTCTTGTCAATCCCTAGAAGGGTGTGATCTCAAAAACCTGTGTAGCTTAGCAAAACAGCGATCGTAAGATTAGGCTGCGAGCTATATGTCGGACTCTGAGGTAGGATCATATACCCGGTTTCCCCGACTCGATCGACTCTGGGAAATCAGAATATATAAAGAAGCGTGGAAGTCGCATAATAATGGATGAAGTATCGCATTCGATACCTATCTTCTACATCTCCTGCATCTTTCAGCTCTACATCTTCTACTCTACTCGTTTTAGTTTCAGACGTCAATATTCATCACAACCAGCAAACAAACATGCTTTCCATTTTTGTCCTGTCACTCTTGGCTTTGAACGGTGTTTCGGCGTTCCAAACAGACGTCGATCACAACTCCGAGATGACCGAGACGGTGCGCGCCAAATCTGGCTACAGCCTTGACGAGTTCAATGACTTGGTCGACTCGGTGCTCGGCGCGTGTGACAGCAATGGATGCGACGGGGGAACGGAGAAGTGTAATATTGCTCATTGCATCTCTATCGATGGAGACAACCTCGACGACAACCACGGCAACATTCTCGAAATCGCGGGCGAATTTATCAAGGGCTCAATGCACACCGAGGATACCACTATCAGTGACTGTACCAGCTCGGGGTGCGGTTTCATTGACGCCATCAACTATACGATCCCTGGGTATATATCGTTGAGACGCAACTACGACAATGGAGACCCCAATATACTGTATAAAGTATCTATTAGTACGTCGGATTCCAAAGATGCATGCGGTGCAGTGTTCGACGCGTTGTCGGCTGCTGGAGGACCGCTTGGAGCGGCAGACTTGTTTGGTGCGATTAAGGTTGCCGTTTGTACTGCGTAGTCACAGACACAAGAAATGGCCTTGGAGCTCTAGTTCTATTGTATTTATTGGTCTTAAAGTTGAATTGGCGGTACTGAGTTAAGTCTGGTTCAATTGGGTCAAGTTGGTACGACAAGATAAGGAGCGAGGGAGCGAGTGAAGGAGGAGAGAGGGGGGCGAGGAGGAAGGGGATGGGGGGAAGCGGAAATAAATCCAACATCGATCACTCTTTTATTCTTTAATGGACTCACTGAGGCCTGGAGTGAATTTTTTTACCTCACATGCCGTCTCGCTAATTATGACCGTATTCTATTTATGGGTATCGCTTTTAACAGAGGTTCCCATTTTCGGCTCCCAAAACCTCAAGTTCCTAGACATCTCCATGCCAACTAGTTATATGACATCTGTATGCAAAACTGAGAATCCTGTCATGCAGTATTTCATACCAGGGAGACCTAATTTGGGATGTTCTGAGTTGAAGTAGGCGACTCCGACTAATTAAATCTAAATTGCTGAGAAATATCCCAATATTATACCTCATCCAGTTATGCCCCTGTTTCAACACTGAAACGGTGTCGCCAACTCGCCCGCGTCGGAAGCCGCAATCAGCGACGCAATTGTCGCATACAGTCCTCCCACGCAAATGAAACCGCCAGCCAATATAGTAAGTACGTTAATGACGAACATGAAAGGTTGTTTGGACCACGCACTGTAACCCCCTTCGAAGTGATACGCATCATGCAGCCAGAAAGCTCCCGCAAGACCATACGTATACCATGCAGCAAACAACGATGCCGTAATGCCCACCAGATAATTAAATATCGGAATTCCCGCCGCAAACACAAAAGCCGCCACATTAGCAATGAGTATCAACAGCGTCCACAAGCTCCAGCCAGAAAATGTGTGCGAATGCACATGGTGGCTATTCCTAAAAACACGTATAAAGACCAGTTTCGCTGCCGTATGGCTGTACAGACTCCCGGCGATCAAAAAGTTTGGCAGCGCGACGCCGAAGCTGATCTTAGCCCAGAGGGGACTCAAGCTGAGAAGGCTGGGGCTCTGGACTTCCGCGCCGATATACCAGTATGTGACGGAGGCGAAAATGATGTAGAAGCCCGTGGCGACAATTTGCAAAACCCACGCCGCTTTCATGGCGTCCTGGGGGCGCCGCATTTCGGAGATGAGGATGAAGAACATGAAATGGCCCGCAAAGGCGAAGACGGGGTTCGTGATACTGATGAAAGCATCCGTGAAATTGGACGTCACGGCGATAGCAATATTCCCAGGTGCGATGGAGGATGCGCCAGCGCCGGCCATGCCCAGGATACCGGCGAGGATGATGGATGCGGCAGCCACGACGGAGATCCAGGAGATATTTCCTAGGGTGCGGGGGAAACTGAATATAGTGGTGATGAGGGATAGGATGCCGGTGAAGCCGAGCGCGCAGACAGAGTTGTTGGATAGGGTGCTGAGGGCGAGTTGGCCGGCGAGGAGCTGGCTTCCTGTTGCGCAGATGGCGAAGAGGATGGTGCCGCCGCCGAGTATCTCTCGACCGAGGGGGCCGAAGAGGATATAGCCCGCGTCGCCCATGTTGTGGACTTGGATAATTAGCACTTGTGATATAAACTGTGGTGGTTTGCATGGGAAGGGTAAGTGCTCATACCCTCCGGATGTCTGAGCTTGAACTGGATAAGTGCCCATGCCGTATAAGTCCCGAAGGCTCCCAGGAAGAATACAACAGCGACTCCTGGAACGATACCGACAGCCGCAAAGCTGCTAGGCAAGCTTAGCATCCCATTGGAAACGATCTCCGTGATCATAAGCATAGCGACCATTTTCCAGCTGAGCGTCTTGTATTTAATGTCGTGGTCCTCTTCGATACCGAATACATCTCCTGGCAAACCTACCACTTCTGCAATCTCGTCAATATTATCTTGTCCTGGTTTCACCATGGTTCCGTTCTCAAGTGGCGAGTTATTGCACGTCGTGTTATCGGCGCCCATAGGCGACACCTCGCTCTTCATGTTGAATTAGGTGACACAGTTCGATATGTTTCTGGGTTTGCAAAACTGGCGCAATCCTAACGACTCAATCACATAAAAATTTGGCGTTTCTCAATATCATTGTGCTGGCGTGCAGGTGCTGACTTCGGTGATCACCGGCGGGAGGGAGTCCTGTCTTACCGGTTCCGGAGCTCAACCTCCAACTGCCTTTTCGGGAGCGATCGTCAGCTCTAAGGGGGATTTCAACACAATCAGAGTTGCACTTAGCTTGTGCTGAAGTGTTCACATTATTGTTGATAAGCTCATGGTTTGTCGGAAACCTCCGTGAAATTGCATGACGTGAACATAAAGCTCCGGAGCCATACAGATGATCGCGATAAACGACCACAACTAGCAGGGATCATGAGATGCACACCCCTGCCGGCATTCAACTTGCTAGAAATAGAAGGTATTCTCCAAATAGAGCAGCTAGTGTCTACGAGGCTTAGGCCTGCCGCTCTCAGGTCTGAGTGATCGGCAGCTTCGAAGTCGAATAGTCACAGCTTGCATGCTGAATGTTTTCAGCCTATAAATTACCGTCCTGTCTAATGAGGCTAAACAGACGCTGAAGTGAATTGATTTAATTTTATATCTATGTTCACTGGAGGTTTGGGTTAATACATAAGCAACAGTTGACTATTAGGACTACTAAGATCAGTCATTCGTAAGTTTTGTAACAGCAGTTGAAACTAAACTACATTGCAATCCGTACCTTGGTAAGAAAGAAAGCATATGTTGTCCGCAGTTGGTAAGATTTTCTACTGGGGAATGATTATATAGAAACACTTTATGACTCTGCAGATATACAAAATTACGTTACGTGGAAGGGTCTATCCGCATCCCATACTAGCTTCTTCATTCTTCAACTAAGACTGTTTAGAACGCCGCAAAATAATTCTACCTATATCTCTTAGAGACTCCCTCTAGCTTGTACGGTTTCTAAGGGTTGTCTCCCAATAGATACAGGCCTGCTGCGAGCTCCCATCTTCATAAAGTTCTATCATCACTTGGGTACTCAATACACAATCTTGATCGGCACTTCAACTTCAACTTAATAATAACTGGTAGGTTCATTCTATGGCTACTCTCTTGAAGTTCTTCAGGATAAAGACACAACGTTATTGCCACCTTCTCTCTCTCTTCCAAAACTCATCCACTCGTTATTTATAAACCGCCAAGCAAATATTCGAGTTGCGAAGCCTATTCAACTAATTACACCTTACATGCAAAATACACTTCCACAAATACAGCACCCATGGTCCTCCGCATGCTGCTCGTTACAGTCCTCGCAACCCTCACCGGGGCCATCACCCTACCATCACAACATGCCCCCTCCTCCTCCATCCCCAGAAACGAAACCTCACACGGCGACCTAACCTGGTATACCAGAAGCCTCGGTTACCACGAGATAGCATGCGGCTCGATCCGGAAACAAACCGACTAAATTACTACGCTGGGCTCGGCCCACTTTGGGATTCACAGGAGTCCCCTGTGCGGCCAATTGATCTGCATGCGCCGTGGCGACGAAGAGATCGATATCGAGGTCACGAACTATTGTGTGGCTTGTGAGTGGGGGTATGTGGATGTGTCCCCCGTAACCTTTGACAAGTTAGCAGGTCCGGAGGAAGGGACGGTGGGGGTTGAGTGGCGGTTTATTGAAGGGGTTGACGAGAGGTTGGTTGGGGACAGTTCGATACTAGCTGTCTAGGGGGTTAAGATTAGTGTTTTGTACGGCGCCTCGTTGGAATTATAGCCGTGTCGATGGAGTGAGCTACTGACGCCTCCAAAAACTTTAGGACTGCATCAATACATGGATTCGTGCGTTGGAGACGGTCTTTACTGCTGATTTTCCTCGCTTCCGACAAGAGTATGTCAGAAGAAAAGGCAACAAACCTGAAGAGCCCGTCCGACGCCCGAGATGGACTCGGGAAGCTTGCATGCCTCCTGCCATCACCTTTAGCCTGGAAACAACAATTATGCTGCAAATATGTACTTCCATACAAGCTGTTGGACACTTCACATAGAGGGGGTTCTGACCGTTGGTTTAGGTCTCTGAGCAACTTGGGAATCTAGTGTAGTTTGATCTCGCGTGCTATTAGGGCCTGTGAAAAAATGAAATCAAATACTGTCCAATCGAACAATATATTGAATACTCTGCGTAAAGGCATGAAGCCCTTGTACTCGAGCCTCAAAGTTGTTGTAAATTACGTGGTGTTGCAGGTAGTGCAGTACGAGCCAAGCTACCCGGAAATTCGATGTAAGGGGCGCTCCCTTGCAAATTTTGGTGGTGAGCCCTAGCTGTACGAAGGTACCTTAGTGTAATAGTCGAACCCCACCAAAATCCCGAAATCGCAGCCAATGATTGCTGCGACAATGTCAGAAAGACCCAAGCTTTCGCGGGGAGTCGCATCTTGGCCTGCAAGTTCCGACATTCTCAGCGGTTTTTATTGCCGAAGTCGCCCAAAATTTCGAAACAGTCCAGGTGCACGGTGATCGGTGAGGCAGAGTTGACGAGTCACGCTGAACGAACCTGCGCCCTACTTATTGCCATGAGATCGTCATAAGGTCAATTGGGTAGAACTCCTAAATAAATTTTGTTTCCTTGCCAATTGGGACTTTGAGTGAGTTTACCCAACTCACCATGGCTTTCCACACCCTCCTCCGAGCTAGAGCTCCAGCAGCTCTTGCTCGAAGGGTTTTGGCGCCGTCGAAGCAGTATGCGTAGGTCAAATCCCTATTTCCTCTCTTCTATTCTTTGCTACCATAAGATGCAATATGGCTAAAACCCCTTCAGCCGTCTGCTCAGTACTTCCGCGCCTCGTCGATCCGACTCAAACGACCTGAACAAGATCTCGCGGTCCATCACACAACCCAAGTCGCAGGGTGCCTCGCAGGCTATGCTTTACGCAACAGGCTTGACGGATGAGGACATGTCGAAAGCCCAGGTGGGCATCTCGTCGGTCTGGTTCGAAGGAAACCCCTGCAATATGCATCTGATGGACCTGTCGGCAATCGTCAAGGGGTCAGTCACCAAAGCTGGTCTCATTCCCTACCGGTTCAACACCATTGGTGTCTCGGATGGTATCTCTATGGGCACAACAGGCATGCGCTTCTCTCTGCAGAGTCGCGAGATCATCGCCGATAGTATCGAGACAGTCATGGGCGGACAATGGTACGATGCGAACGTCTCCCTCCCCGGATGCGACAAGAACATGCCTGGTGTATTGATTGCAATGGGCCGTGTGAACCGACCGAGTATCATGGTCTACGGTGGCACCATCCAGCCCGGTTGCAGCAAATCGGGCGAATCGATTGATATCGTCAGTGCATTCCAAGCGTACGGACAGTACATCACGGGCGAGATCACTGAGGACCAACGGTACGACATTATCCGCCATGCCTGCCCCGGCAAGGGCGCCTGCGGTGGTATGTACACGGCCAACACACTGGCGACGGCTACCGAAACCATGGGCATGACTCTACCCGGGAGCAGTAGTTTCACCGCCGACAGCCCCGAGAAGAAGGCGGAATGCGAGAACGTCGGCGAGGCCATCAAGCACATTATGCGCGAAGGAATCCGGCCTAGCGACATCTTGACACGCCAAGCTTTCGAGAACGCCATGGTGGTGGTCAACATCATGGGCGGCAGCACCAACGCTGTCCTTCATCTGATCGCCATCGCCGACTCGGTGGGCATCAAGCTCACCATTGACGATTTCCAGGCCTGTAGTGACCGGACGCCTTTCCTTGCTGACTTGAAGCCTAGCGGCAAGTACGTCATGGCCGATATGCAGAAGATTGGTGGCACGCCGGCGCTGCTCAAATTCCTGCTGAAGGAGGGCATGATCGACGGCAGCGGCATTACGGTCACAGGCAAGACGATGAAGCAGAACATCGAGGACTGGGGGCGGTCGTTTCCCGACGACCAGAAGATTATCCGGCCTTTCAGCAACCCGATTAAGCCTACCGGCCACATCCAGATCCTGAAGGGCAAGCTGGCGCCCGGCGGTAGCGTGGGCAAGATCACCGGAAAGGAGGGTCTCGTGTTCACGGGTAAGGCGCGGTGCTACGACAAGGAAGACGATTTCATCGAGTCGCTCGAGAGGGGCGAGATCAAGCAGGGCCAGAAGACGGTTGTTATAATCCGGTACGAGGGCCCCAAGGGCGGACCAGGAATGCCGGAGATGCTGAAGCCCAGTTCGGCCATCATGGGCGCCGGCTTAGGCAAGGACGTGGCGCTACTCACCGACGGACGATTCTCCGGTGGCAGTCACGGCTTCTTAATCGGGCATATTGTTCCTGAGGCCATGGAGGGCGGACCGATCGGTTTGGTGCAGGACGGAGATACCGTCACTATCGATGCGGAGAAACGGGTTATCGAGTGTGATGTCAGTGATGAGGAGATGGAAAGACGGCGGAAAGAATGGAGGGCGCCGCCGCTCAAGTATAAGAAGGGCACGCTGACTAAGTACGCGAGGTTGGTGAAGGATGCTTCGCATGGCTGTGTTACCGATGGACAGTCATAAGAAGGCTAGTTTTGCTTGCGATGTATAGATGGAGAGAGAGACGTATATGTACAGAAAGTACCTACTTTTTATCGGTCTGGTCTGGTCTGGTCCGGAAAAAAGGCGCATTTTCAGATTTTTGTCTGCTGTGGCAAGCAGCTGGAAGAAATGTACTGGCCAAATTACTGCCTACGAAGTTTCAATATGCTTTTATGAAATTGTCCACATTCCCTCTCTCGTCTCTGGGGTATATTATCAAGGTCCGCGCTGTTAATGCATGCCAGCAGCAGAAGTAGTGCGAAGCAACGGACATCAGCACCAGCTTTTTGCGCCTTTCGCTCAAATCATCCTATCCCACCAAACAATTGCGCGTGGTGCGTACCTTGGTTCCTTTCTGGTTCCTACGCAACAGCCTGTGTCACGTAGGCGCATGGATTAAAAGCGCAACGCGATCAAGAACAAGGCCAATCCAGATACACAAACCATAAAACCCGAGAAAACCAGCGAAACCGTCGCCCTCAGCAAAAATCATCTGCGATTTTTGTTCCACGCCTCGACAAACGCCGCCTTGTCGCGCAGCGTCAGACCAACCCTTTTGTTCCGCGCCAGGCGGGCGAGCGCCTCCCCGATCTTATCCAGTATGCGCTGCTCCTCGCGTGTAGGTGTTTCTCCGTCTTCCGAAGCCGCACTGCTACTGCTGCTACTGCTCTCGCCCGGTTGATGATTTACGCCGTTGGGCTCGTTGGGTTTGTTCTGCACGGGCTCGGCGATGCGCACGCGGATGCAGTTCGTAGGGCGTGAGAGCAGGTTCCAGAGGAAGGTCGTCCAGGCGCCTGGGATCGGGGTCGTGATATCGTTGGGCGTGTACCGGATGCTGACGGGGAAGATGTTGTTGTCTGAGGGGGAGGCGAGCAACGAGGGGGAGAGGGGCATGACGCCTTTGCCGTTGGTAGTAGTGCATTCAGGAAAGACGACGACGGCGCGGTTGGGGTTTGCTTCCATGATGGCGCGGATCGTGGTCAGTTGTTTGGGATAAGGAGCATCGAGCTGTTGCTTCACAGGCGCCAGAGCGAGGAGGGACGCCCGTTGCAGCGAGATGCGCTGCACTTTGCGCGTGTGCGGGAAGCTGGCCACGAAGATGGGGTCGAAGATGGTGGCGAGGTAGAGGGCGTCTATGGGCGAGGTAAAGCTCGCGGCAATAATGGAGTTGGGCCCTGGCACGCGCGCCACAGGTTGTGAGGATAAAGAGCCGCGCTTTACGCCGTCCAGTTGCAGATCTACCCACCAGATGCCGGGGATGCCGAGCATGCCCCAGAGGAGGACCTTGCGGACGAAGAGGGGCAGGGGCAAGTGGGTGAGGATTAGAAAGTAGACGGTGGCGAAGAAGAGGAAGAGGGGCAGCCGGAAGAGGAATATAAAGGTGTGTAGGATGAGCGTCAGGGTTGAGCTTGGGTTGTTGTTGGGAATGAAGGGCGAGATGCCTGAACCGCGGTCGCGGTATTGGGAGTATTTCTCCATGGTGGTGGTGGATGGGGTGTGGATGGTGGTTCGCAAGGTAGAAGATGGCCGTTGATGCAAGTCGAGACCTGAAGAGTCAAGGCTGCACCAGATGACCGCATTCGTGAAATGTTCAGAGTGACCAAGTGGCATGTGTTCGTCAGAAGCATGTGAAGACAGGCCAAGACGCTTGGGCCATGTTTGACTTTGGTGACTGTTGGTGGGAAGTTGTCAGATTGACATTGGTACTGTCGCAGGCGAAGCTGTCACTGGTCCACGGGTCAATCTATGAAGTTCGAAACAATTTGCTCAGATGTCAAAAGCACCTGCATCTTGTACCACAATGCTTAAGTCAATCAATATGTACTCCCTACCATTCTCTACCCTTACCTGCTTGACGTGACACTCGGCATTCCTACGAAGAGAACGCCCCACGTGAGCTCGTAGCGGGGTCGGCACACGGACCACTTTGACAACGTCGAAAGACGTTGGCAGTTCTGGGTCCGTGCTCGTTGCCGGCGCAACTTCCCTTGCCAGAAATCAACAAGGAGCAGCAGACTTGTGCAGCCAATCGATGAGACGTGCACAAATGAGGTGGTTGAGTTATCCTTTAATCCACTTCGAAAACACTCGGACTCACTTGCGAACGCGCGCATACATTCAAGGAACGCCATCATCATCTGTGACCTTCCTTGGTCTAGTAGGGTATTTCATCCGTCAAGACGCCGCCAAACCACAATCGCGCTGCTGCTTTGCCTTCTGCAGCTTGGCTCCTTGCTTCATTTGCTGCCATCACCCTCGTCATCCGCGCTCGTGAGAGCATCAAGAGCATCAACCCCATGGACGCAGAAAACTCGGTATGTGCAATCGTACTGAGCACCAGGCCGCATTGAGCTCAACAGCTTCGAGGTTAGGAGAAGCGATGAAAGCTGACTTTGTACACCACAGCTCCCTAAGCCCTCGGGTCTACGACCGCCCAGCACCACCCGATTACCACAGCTTTCATCGTCAACAACAGCAACATTTACCGCCCAATCCGGCCTTTTGCAAGAGATGACCGACTCCCAGAACAACACCAGAGCTCAGCAGTCCAGTATGGGTGCGCCGTCCAACGGGCTAAAGCGTGGATTGGCCCCTCCAAGTACGAATGACACACCGCCGTCCAATATGACTAGTTGCGCCTGCTCACATGATGGAAACACAGTTTCGCAGCCCGAACCGAAGCGCAAGACTTTGGCCGACAAGGCAGGCACCGACTTCCCGGGAAGCAGGATCCACAAGGCAGCCCCGACGCCTGCTAGAAGCATAGTCAAGGGCGCGTCTTTGAAGGATATGGCACATGTAAGTGGCAGCTTCCCTTAGCTTCTCAAGTTCAAATTCACCTTCCCCGGAGTCGCGCAACACCCAGCAGCCACCTACTGCGAACCACGATTGTACCTCACCTCGGATTCTGGGCATTGGATATGGACGGCTCTGCATCATTCATCATTCGTTTGGACTCAACACAGTATGGCGCTTCCGGATATTACCTTTCGAACTTTACTATTTGCTCTCCTGGTGGATGGAATCTACCGGCTGTGCACGCATTATTACAACAGAACATACCGTTTCGTCCTTCGCACCCGACAGGCTGTGTCCCACGACTACCTGCAGCTCAAGCGCTTCGTGTTTGCGATCCTCCTCGCAGGGACCGTCTGTCCCCCTGATTTCCCTCCAGACCCTCCACCGGAACCTCCACCGCCTCCCTCTGTCCTCCTGAAAAGCGCCGTATCCTATGCCCTTACACGAGTTCAAGACTCCATCGCGGAATGGACACTATTCGGTCTATCCGGGCGAGCAAAGAGCCTCAGTCTGTTCGTTACGTGGTTGAATAAAGAAATGCCATATGGGAACAGGATCTCTCTGCAGCTTGACGCCCGGTTCCTGAACCACAGCACCGACCAACCGCCAGAAACCCAGGAGACTGAGGAGTGGGAGTACTTGAAAGTCTCTGCCCACCCACTCCAGTCACGCGATGCTATCACCACTGGTTCTTCATGTGGAATTGGGTTTTGTGAAAGTGCTGACTGGGGATATTACCAGGTTAAACCCTCGGTACCCGTACCTCGAACGATTTCCTCCTACGGCTCCAGCACGTCACGCCAAACCTCAAACAGCAGTTATGCCAGCAGCATAGGCCCGAGCAGCCGCCCGTCGTCCCGCCAGGCAAGATCCGCCAGTGTGCGGTCCGGTGCCTCTAAGAATGGCCGCCCCGCGACATCGATGGCAATTCGAGAAGAGGATCAAGGCAACGGTATGATGCTCCCACCATCAACAACAGAGCGATTAGCAAAGAAGCCAAGTTGCAGCGCTTTGCCTGTCAAGAAAGTGCGGAAGTACAACTCCGTACAAGATATGTTGGCAAACTACAACCCTCTTCCCACAGAACGAGAAGTCTCTATCTGCAAGCAGTTTGACGCACTGAACATTCAGGGTTCGAACTCGACGAACGGCTATAGATATCAAGTGAATTCTACACCCACCACACCTCCGCCAACCTCTCGCAGCGCTATTTACCCGAACGTCACCATGCGCAATCGGGGACATAGAGCCGGCGAGCAGTTGGTGGTGCCGGATCGCGAGCATCAGAACGGCCCAGTGGTTCCCAAGACACCCTCAAGGAAGGACTTGGAGCAACAGGCATCGCGATTTGACAACGCGGTGAAAGCTCTGAAAACCCCACGCCAGTGGACTCCCTCCCCTACCAAGAGCTCCTTTTTGACTAGACATTCTAACACGACTGGGTTTGTAGCCTGGGACGTCGATGAGAGACTAGGGAATTTTGAATCCGAGTTCAAGGCCATGAAGGACATGATCAACAACTCCATCAGCGGCCAGAAGAGTTTGGAGGAGGACGTCGCTGCGGTCAGGTTAAAAGGTGAGTGTCCCGAGCAAAGTCCCAGTCTTTCAGACTAACCAGACCACAGCGAGCGAGCTTGAACAACTCCGAAACGACCTAGAAACGAAGAAATCAGAACTACAAACCGAATTAGACGATGCCGAGCGGCGAATATTCACCCTCACGCGTGAACTGGAGGACGAGAAGAGAGCTCGGCGTAATGACCTGGAAGACTTGATGAGAAACCACAGGAACGATGTCGACAACAGAATGCGGGAATTCAGTCGCGAGAAGGACGACTTGGAGAGAGCGGCGAGAAAACGCCTGGACGATGCCAAAGAGCAACTGGCCAACGATTTTGCAAAACAGCTGGGTGAAGCGCACAAAGCATTTGAGGAGCTGGAGAAGATGCTTGAAGAGGAGAGGAGGACCGCAGCCATGCGAGGTGAAGCGAATGGCAAAGACCTGGAGCTGCAGATGGCGCAACTCGACGACACGAGAAAGGAGCTGGACCGCGCCCGGAAAACTCACGACGACCTCAATGCTTTGATTATGCGCAAGGAAGCTCGCATTACCGACCTTGAGCACCAGGTGCTGGAGGGTCAGAAGGCACTCGTACATCTCAAGGGAAATGAGCAAGAGCAACTGCAAAGTTTCAAGAAGATGAGTGATGAGAAGCAGGCAGCGCTGGACCAAGCGGCGGATGCGTTGAGGCAAGCGGAAGAGGCGAAAGCGAAGTTGAGAATCGAAGAATCACGGCGGCGGAAACTTTTCGAGCAACTCCAAACCCTCAAAGGCAACATTCGAGTCATGTGCCGCATTCGGCCCGGTCGTAATGAGACGGGCAATGCTGAGATCAAGACTGAGTTAGGAGACTACGACGATCACATGGGCAAGATGACGGTCATGGTGCCCAGCAACAAGTACGATGGCCAGGAGGTCCTTCAGCCGAAACAGTACGATTTTGAGCGGGTGTTTGAGCAACATGAAGGCAATAGAGCTGTCTTCGAAGAAATCAGCCAGCTCATCCAGAGCGCACTGGACGGTCAGCGTGTATGCATCTTCTGTTATGGCCAAACGGGTTCTGGCAAGACCTACACTATGAGTTCCGGCGAAGGTTCCATCATTCCCAACTCCATCAAGATGATCTACGAGCAGGCTGAAGCCCTCAAGGATGCCGGATGGTCTTACAAGATGTGGGGCTCCTTTACCGAAGTGTACAATGAGAAACTCTTCGACCTCCTTGGGGAGGACGGGACCAGGAACCAGGTTGACCTCCGCCAGGACCCTGCGACCAAGAAGTATTTCGTTGACTCGAAGCCCACGCTCTTGGAATCCCCTGGCGAAGTGGCAAGCATGCTCCAGACAGCTTCCAAGAACCGCATTACTGCAGCGACCAAGATGAATCGCGAGTCGTCGCGCTCGCACTCCGTCTTCACGCTCAAACTCAGCGGCGTCGATATTGAAGGCAACACGAGCGAGGGTGTCTTGAACCTCATTGATTTGGCGGGATCTGAGCGCATCAAGGACTCGCAGGTTGAAGGCGTGAACCTCACGGAAGCCACAAGCATCAACAAGAGTTTATCTACGCTGAGTCAGGTGATGATGGCGTTGGCAGAGCAGGCGAGCCATATTCCGTATCGTAACTCGACACTCACGAAGCTGCTGGAAAGCTGTTTGGGTGGGAGCTGCAAGACGCTTATGTTTGTTATGATCAGTCCGCTGAGTGATGATATCAAGGAGACGGTTAGCAGTTTGGAGTTTGCTACGACGGTAAGTTCAACCTGTTTGTTTCCTGATTCGACCCCACAGTCACTCGCGGCCGCTCTCCCCCCCCCCCGCCCCCCAGCCCCCCTCAGGGTCCGATTGTAGTGCTAATTCTCGTCGTCAGGTGTCGAAAGCGAAAACCAGCCATCAACCAGGGGCTCTCAAAGCAGTAAAGACTGGAGGTAGCAAGTTGGCAGCGCCAAAGAAGAGATAAGAAACTCTTCGATGCGCATGTCTGACAGGAGCAGCCTCCGCTTCCCCGTCGTCACCGCCATCGCGTCGCATTCGTGCATGATTTTCGTCATCAAAGCCAAGTGAGAAATGACCATGTTTAGAAAAATACCTACCCTTGTTGGAGTTGTTGGCATGTGGGCATGCATTGTATTTTTGTCTTTGGTTTTTGGCCAAATATGGGGCGTCCAGAGAACACACAACTATCATTGGCAGGCTGTTGTTTTCAGCTTCTAGTTCTCGCTTTTTATATTGTGGTTTTGAGACAATTTGTGGTAACGGACAGCAAACAGCTGCTTTGATCGAGTTCTTGGGCGAGGGATTCCAGTACCATAAGGAGCGATGAGGCCGCAGGTGTAGGGGGTGTAGGGACGGTGGGGGCGGTATATTGTATTCGTAACCGCGGTAGAGCTGCGACTGTTGCGGGACTCTGAACGCGGATAGTAGATACTGAAGATACAAATTCCCATATTACCTTCCGATCGTGGTTATGTGTGTGTGCTTGTTTGGGGTTCTTGGTGTCCTGCACACGAGTCTTTTTGAAGGCACAGGACGAGTCTCTAGGGATAAGATCTAATCTGTCAGACCACGAGAGTCGCCTATTGATGTGTGATAATTGTCCGATGAACCCAATTTCTGGACCGATAAATGGGGCTGCAATTCGAACATTTACTTGAAGGGGACTCGAGAAGACACGCGGTCGTCGTAAGTGCTTACCCACGGTTCCATCCAGCCTCCATTTTCCCTTGTAAGTGCGTCGCGTCCCATCTTGCTCGTCGGTCGGTTCTGACGACTTTTTATGTTCATGACTGGTAGCTGAGTTATAAGAGTACAATTTGGAGCAGTGACGGTAGAGGATGGCAAAGACTCGATAATCGGGATTCAGAGGCTCGTTATGCTTATGCGTTAGCTCTGGATCGCAGGCACCGACGCGCCATTTTCTGATGATTAGCACTGTCACGAGGAGTTCCCAAGGGCTTGAATGACAGCTGGACATGTTGCCTCCTTGGTCTTACAGAACCGAATTTATGTCGTGCTACATGATGAGGCGCATGCTTGGTCCTGTCCTGCGGACAAGCTCTCATCCACCCATTGTACTCCTCATATACTTGAATCTTCTCCCAGCGGAGTGATTGATCTTGTACCTCTACCTCATCATCAACCAATAGTACACACTCCACAGAAAGTTTTGTTTGTTTCCCAGGGCTAAACAAGAGCAATGGTATCCGAATCGTACCTCTTCACAGGCGGCTGCGGTCTCCAAGGCAGCTCCATCGTCTCTGTCCTACGCTTCCGCTACCCCTCGGCCCCCATCGCCATACTAACCCGCAACCCAACCATCAAACTCTTCCCTGGCGTGCCCTACCACTACGCACATCCCCTCCACCTTCTCTTTCTCCAATCCTACCATCGTCTTCCACTGTGCCGCCACCCTCACCGCAACGCGGAAACGCATGTCCAACGATATAGTGCGGTTTATCAGCGCAGATGGCACCCGGCTCGCGCTAGAAGCTAGTAGATAATTTAGTATTTGTTTTTACCAGTTTGAACCAGCTGAAAGCTTCTCAGCGAATAACGGAATCAATGGCGCGCCGAGTGAGCCGGTGGCATGGTCTAGTACTCCAGTGTAATAGACAAATATGACACCTGTGTCATCTTATGATTCCATTTAGGGCTGTGTCTATTTGGTCTTTCCGATATTTTTACAGGCCAGTGCTGCTTGGAGTTAACTGGCAGCTTGCATATACTACGTGCAGTTTACAAGAATGCATCAATATATGTTGTCACTCCTACATGGTACAATGCTTGAGCAGATGGGCATTGGGGTTGCTGCTGGAGTGTCTGATTGCATATTTACACTACAGTGGCATCAGATAAAGTTTTTATTAACAGTATGTATAAGCTTTGCATCTTCATGCTAGCTAGTGCTAGTCGCGACAAGCTATGTGTCGCGAGTATTTTAAGTACAGAGTGAAGGACGAGAGTGCTAGAGAGAAGTCGGCTGCCAGTCACCAGGTGGGTACCAGCAGTGCAGTTTAGGGGACTCAATAATGAGTAGTTAATCAAGTGCGAATAACATGCATAGATACCTTAGCAAGGCAGATCGAGAACCCGAAGAGGCGCAGGTAGGCTTTCAAGCCTCCCGCGGCAGGTACACCAACGGCGCCTCTTCGCACGTCATGTGCCCCCGCGAAGGTTGCAATGCTGGGCTCACACGCCCTAGCCAGCGGTCAAATAACCGGCAAACCAACTAATCCGAAGCAACTTCACCCCGATTTGAATCCAGAGACCCAAATATATATATATATACCTACGCGGCAAGGGTCTGATCTTCGACGGGTACATTAAAAGGTGAAGTAGGCCTTTTCCAAAATATAGTCCTAGAAGCGCAAAGAAATGCAATTATCCTCCGGATCTTTCTCGAAAGATTCTACCCGCATAAAATGCACTATCGTAACCACTCCTGGGCATGTGCGTGAAGATGGGGGCCGGTTAAGTATAGGGTACGGTGCAGTGTTCTCATTGCTATAAGCTATTACTTCTAAGACTTTAGCACGCTAGACCAGGTAGCAGACCTCAATACCAGTGACCGAACCGAAATGTCCACCGGAATCAAGTAGCAACAAAAGGATCATTATGATCATGAGATGATCCAAATAATGCAGCAAAATCAGTTAAGGAAGGACGGATATACAAAGGTAAGCTTATCCCGCATCTTATAGTCAGAAATTGCTTCAATTATCAGTCTAAGTATCAATCTAGACCATCGGTAGGACTTATTGTCCTGATAACTAGCAATGTCAAGCATTTCAACTCCATTTACATATTCAGCTTAAGAAGTTAAGTAGGGCTTGTTAATCGTGCAAAATGTTACTTGCCTAGCATAGACCCTCGATCTAGTTCGTCACATTTGGTCCCAATGTCCGTAGTCCTCAGAGTATATTTAACTCACCTCTCAACTTAGGATAAAACCCTTCTTCAGGTCTTATGGCAGATCTTTTCTTTCCTTTTCTTTCTTCTTTATCAAAATCTAGATCATTTCTGGACATCATAAGTCCAAGTGTACTTCAATAGTACCTAGAGAAATGCCGTAATTACCTCATATTATAATATACCTCTGAAAGCCCGCTGGATCTGGCTTGGGATAGACAAAATCAATCGAGTTCTCCCTGTATTTGCATAGTACAAACAGTGGCACAGAAAGGCATATCCAAGGGAATATCTCCAGTAAACTGAACAGGCTCATACATGCACTACAAGGTACCAATTTGCTAATTCAACCCCAAAAACTAGCGCGGTTTTAGTAGAAATACTAGAATGTTTGACAAGATTTAAGACAGCAAGTGCCTATACGTTAGCTTCCAACTTATACAGACGCTATGTCCCACTATAAGTTTGTACCAGCTGAGTGCAAATGTTATTTAGGGCTACACCCTTCGTGTGCTACAAATAGGTAGTCCTGCAGGGAACCAGTATAGTTGGCATTTTCTCTTTTCAATAAGTAGTTATCAAGTAGTCACAATACTACCAACTCCACCTCAGATACTTCCGTCTGATACACTGAATTGCTGTGAACCTAGAGTAACAAGTGAAACACAGTACGATGTTTCCTCCAATATCTTCCGCTGTATTTTATTCTGCACTTGCGTACGACGCTCCTTTTCTTAGGCATCTTTCGTTTTGACATGCACTATTCGAAACGGAGCTATTTTCGGCGAGCTTCAGAGCCTGCTAGAACGCCGTAGAATATTCTAAATCATATGGAGAAATGTTATATATTTGAGGTGACCCCTGGAACCCTCCTATGGGCAATGAGTTTAGAAGCATCAAGTGAAGAAAAGGAGGGAAAATACGGAACACTTTTGTTCAATAAATATGGTAATTAGTTATTTTTTCTGCAAGAGTTTGCATATCCAGACACGTCCCGATGGGCACCCAATTGCAAAAGCTCCTAATAAAACAGTCCAAGCCGAGGGCCTATAGTTAAGAGGTAACCAAATCAGGTTCTCATCGTCCCGTACAATCCAATCTCCATTTATACCATAAATATAGCTGTTAGTAAATTCTTGATGACCAATAGCTAGAATACCCCGGTATAGCATAGAGTCCATTAACATGTTACGAAAATTTTTAATCCCCAAGCCGTCATGGCCCTTGAATGTCTGTACGCAGGCGCCGCTGTTCGCATCCCAGAGCCTGACAGTCCTGTCATTAGAGCCCGAGGCCGAGATGGCCACCGAATTGACCTCGAAGGTCTGTGCGCAGGCACCACTGTTCGCATCCCAGAGCTTGACAGTCCTGTCTCTAGATTCCGAGGCCAGGCGGCTGCCGTCGGGCGAGAAGGTCACCGAGTGGATCCAGTCGTTATGGCTCTCGAAGTTCTGTACGCAGGTGCCGCTGTTCGCATCCCAGAGCTTGACGGTCCTGTCTCCACCCGAGGCCAGGCGATTGCCGTCGGGCGAGAAGGCCACTGAGTCGACCCCGCTGTTATGGCCCTCGAAGGTATGTACGCAGGCGCCGCTGTCTACATCCCAGAGCTTGACGGTTCCGTCAAAAGAGCCCGATGCCAGGCGGCTGCCATCGGGCAAGATAGCCACCGAGTTGACCCAGACGTTATGGCCCTCGAAGGTCTGTACGCAGGCGCTGCAGTTCGCATCCCAGAGCTTGACGGTCCCATCTCTAGAGCTCGCCGCCAGGAGGCTGCCGTCGGGCGAGAAGGTCACCAAGTGGACCTCGTCGTTATGGCCCTTGAATGCCCGTACGCAGGCGCCGCTGTTCGCATCCCAGAGCTTGAAGAGGAGCATTGTCAATTACCCATCTATTATGAAGAATAAATCGGTACGCATCGTATACTAGGTCCAAAGTACGGAGTCGTCCAATTCCTGCTTAGAATGATTAGGATACCCTAAAGCAGAGACGGTATGATATAAGACTTACTCGAAGGAAAGCCCTAAGTTTTGTTATCGCAGCTACACCTTCTGGCAGACTTCTTAACAAACCAAGAGCTTCAAGCCAGTAAAGAAATTTACCGCGTAGAAATTTAGAGAGTTCAGTACCACTATCGCATTGCATTCCGTCTATGTCGTAGATGGTCAGCCCAGTAAATGCAAGAATAGCGGACGGTGGCTAATGGATCTGGTATGGGCGGCTGAATCTGCTCGATAAGGCATCCTGGATGCTGCAAGCTGTACAAATCCCGGTGGAGTGTGCTGGACAGTATCTGGAGTGATCTCAAGAAGACGGCGCGGTGCTCGTGCTTTAATCCAAGTGGGAAAAGTTGATCGTCCGACTTCTTGAGTAAGAAGTCCTTCGCAGACTGATGGACAAAGTGAACTGTTTCCTCTCGAACATTCAAGAGACAGCCACAGCTTGTAATAACTTTTTCAAATTCCGGGAGATTCTCTGAGAAACCTTGTAGTGATTCGTCGAGGGAAACCAGTTCCTGCAAGGTTACAGGGCGATATACGACCGATACGACAGCCAGAACCCGCTTGTAGAGATCTGCACTGCTTGAAGAATGGATTTGTTGTAGCATTCGTTCGTAAAGTGTATCCAGACCTGGTAAATATGTTCTTAGGGCTTTATGCGTTTCAAATGACATAAGTTTTTCCAGCTCTTCACAGACTAAGGCTACCCAAAGGAACGTATTATTCGCATTTGAGGACAGGTGATCTCGAATAGCGCGTGTTGTTGCATCTTTGTAGTTCTTCATTGATGCCAGACGATCCACCTTGTAGTTGTTGTATATATCAACAGCAGTAGCCACAGACTCGGCATTCAACTCCAGTGATAGTCGAACTCTCTGTTTAGCCGTATTGAATTGCTCCTCGATCTGTAACCAGTTGCGACTAGAAACGATCCACTTCACTTGGGAAGATACGGAGGACTTTTGGATGATAAACTTGAGAAGCTGCAGCAAACCCGTCTCACATTCATCGACCGCGTCAATGATGAGATAGGTGCTCTGTAGCGCCGGGTTTTGCAGGATGTCGGAAAGAATCTCGGATAGGGCTACCCATGCGTTTGCATCCTCAAACAGCTGTTTGCCCGCGTGATCGTACATCTTCCTTATATGGGAGATGAGAGACGGCTGCTGTTCGACAAGCAGAAAGACAAGGCCTCGTAGTACGGCGGTGGCATTATTAATCCGCGAGTCGGTAGCCTGGCAGAAGAAGAAGGATAGATTCCCACCTTCAGTGTTCGACTTTAGCTTCTTATCCAACTCTTCAATGATACCACAGAGCAGCATTGTCTTCCCCTTACCAGGATCACCCTTGATCCAGAGCAAGCGGCTTAGTGGGTCGTCACGCCATTGAATGAAATAGGCATGTTCGAGGATCCAGCGGTACGAGTCTTCCAGCAGGCCACCCTTTGCATCTTGGATGCGCGTTTTGTCGTGGCGGGGATCGGTGGATCTTAAGTCTGCGAGGCACTGATTATGTCTTGCTCCTTTCATTCGTTAGTACTTGTCACTCCAGTGCGTAGTCGAGCGTCTCGTACCAAAATTTGCGTCTCCTCTGATGGTGATGTTTCCCGAGCCTACAAGTTGAATGCCGGTTCCGTGATGCTCCGCTTGCATAGCACGCTCGCTTGCCTGTCGCTTCCCTGGTCTGTCGCTAACGGCCAAGTCGTGCTCTTGTTCATCAGAACGGTGTCTCTTGCATGCGCTACCCATAGTGCGACCGTTTGGGTGACAGCAGTATTGCGATAGTTAGGATGGCAGCTGTTCACCTGGTGGCGCCCGACGCTGTAATCAAGCTTCAGGGATGTCGACCGCATATTCAACTAGGACCTGATTCAGCAAGTAGTCTAACTGTAACAGTATCATGTGCTGTGCGGGGCTATGAGGCATCTATGATTGGGGCTTATTTCAGGTTCGCTGGGGTGCACGGATCCCAACACTACCACAAGACTGTCAGATAGATAGTGACGTATCTTCTTGAGCTGATCTTGTTCAAGTAAAATACTCATTTGAACCTTGTGGCCTCAGGCACTCCATATACATGGACTAAAACTCTGAAGAAAACGATCTCTGTACGTTGTTCCATTTTCGTTGATGGCAGTTTAGCCCGAAGCACCACAACAACTCCATAACTGTGCCGCACCAGGCTGAACCACGGCTCAGGTCTCCATACGACTATGGGATTTTCTGCGGGAAACTTTCGGGGAATGCATAGAGCTGTTGTTCGGCGGCAAGCGGTCGCACTTTCCTGCAAGGTTACATGTTGGCTGGCATTCCAGTAACGGCCCTGCGCCACAGGACGCAAGCCATAAGTTAACATCTCTCTGCTCCTGTGTTTGTTTCGATGCGTCCAGTCGTCCAGGCCTAGTGGTATTCTGATTTGATTTTGTTTGCTTCTGTCTGGTAGTGGTCGCGTCGCACATCAACTTTGCTTGCGTATCTTGTAAAATTATTTCTTTGAAGGTAGGAATGAGTGTTTTCTTACTCTCTTTCAATTTCATTTTCCATGCTCTTACTTGTGCGTAGATACAATACTGTAGCGCGCGCCTTTCATACGCTCGAACATCCTCTACTTAATAGACCTTTCAGTAACTATCTTGTCAATAGATTCTGCGCTATTAACAACCAGACGGTAACGCCTAGGATTTACGTAAAGATGAGCACCACGGCTCCGGTGGACACGTCTATGGCTATGAGGACAGTTTGAGCGGCCGTTTAAGCCTGCTGAATACCTAACCCGGCGCTAGCTCCAAAAATAAGCGGAAAGATTATCTATTATGCGACGAGTAACCAGGCTTCCGAAGCAGTTATGAGGGAGGTGCCGGTAAGGAGAATAGCGGCGCTGAGTATCATAAACGGGGTATAGTAGCCCGTTTTCGTACGCTAAACCCGATGATGAAGGAGAACAGCAAAGTATCTCAAGTAGTAGGCAGAATACGGGTTCCTAAATCGAAGACTATCGCGCTCCTGCCACTCGTAGTACCGGTTCTCATGTCGGTCTAAATTCAGAGATCAGAAAGGAGGAGGCAGATCGCCCGTGAAGAACTTACGGTGCGGTGTTCTTGAGAGCCCACGTGGCCGAAGTGGCTCCGGAGTGACTTCTCACCGGTGAGGAATGCCTCAACTAGGCGATAGTGGTGAAACACGTCATATGAATCGCCGCATTGATAATTAAAATAATTCTTTCCATTTAAGAATTACCAGAGGTTGTGTAAACCTAGATTACCATCCCGGGCTTAGATTTGCAGACTTGACACACCAGACTGTAAGCCCGATGCCAAAGAACTTAATAACATGGCTATCCACCAGTTATTAAGTGTTCGGCATATAGAACAGAACGCTTTGGACTTCCCAGATGAGGAGAAACCGACGGTTAGCCCAATATAAAGTCACTTTGACAGTGTTTAGAATTGAATAGCCCCGGGTTGGCATAAAGCTATTTTAAGTATGTGATCCTAGGATCTAACATCGCAATAATATAGTTAAAGCAGACAAAATTCGGCTAATGTGTAGGCGTGAATAAATTAGTTTCGGTATAATTTCCTCCATCTCCAAACCGGAATCGACTGCATCTACCTCCAGGTCTGATATGTTCGTCATATTTCTTTTCTAATATATCTCGTAATGATTGCACCTATTCCTATCCAGAAGCAATATATGCAAAGTCTCAGAACGAGTAACTGCCATACGTTTGGAAAAACTCCCACTTGTAGCTATCCCCTAAAGATCTGTTAACATAATTTTAAGGAGATGATTTCGATTCATATGGTACATACAGCGCTGCATTTATTATCCCGATCACATTTAGATAATAACTTAGCATCCTATGCCAGATTAAATACGCTGCTTTTATCCAAATTTTCAAGAAACGCCTATTGTCCAGATTAACTAACCCCGCCTGAATTAGGATTAGCATAAGGAAGACTATTCCAACAGTCTTATAAGCTAGAAAACGGATTGTCTAGCCAGAAGTTAGAGGGGTTCCACCGTATTTTAAGCAGCTTTTGAACCTCATTTCCTCAGCCCAGATTGCAAGACACACCTGCTTATGTGTTGAAGACAACCAAATACGTATAAAAGCTGAAAGAAAACTAATAAACTGGATTACATTTGGAATCCCGAATACAGATGAAAGGCAAACTGTCGGCCGAAGAGACTCCCCAAGATACCGGATGGCTATATAACCAGAAACACAAGTAATATAACTAACCTATATGCCCTCCAGCGCGAGCATATGACACTGCAGGTTTTCCCTCCTATGCTCTAATGTTAATTCTATCCCCAGTGAATGAGAGCGATGTCCCCGGCGGGAGGTCGTTGGATTTGGTAATGTTATCGAAATTCCCTGCAGGAGACCCATGAGTTAACTTTTCTTTTTCCACAACAATGAAAGAGAAAGAAACCCAAGTCCAGAATCAAAAAAAACATATATACCAGTAACTGAAGATACTCCCCGTGGGCAATGTGCGTTTTCAAATGTTCTTCCGCATTACCAGACGGGAGATGCTGGTGATCGTTGGCGGACCAGCTATAATTTTTGAGACTACCATAGTTTGCAATGTCCGATCCCAGTGAATGTCTATAGAATTTCTATTTCACATCGGCGATTTAATAGCGTTCGTTGTCGACATATGTTCCTATAACCGAAATACTTCTATGGTGTTCTGATATTTTTGGTGGGTGATGACCGCTGCTCGTCTTAGCTGTAGCTATTTTACATGTGTGGCTGGCTAATGTACCTCGACCTTACACCCATATAAGGCCTAGGCTCTGTATATTTCCAGCTAGGGCCTCTTGTTTGCCGATAGCGAGCCAAGCTCAAATACCCGCCGAATGTCACGGCTGGCTTCGTTGCCATAGGCTCTCCTTTCAGAAGCTCAAACATGTAGCTTATCGCCGATATAATTGCGCAAGTTGTGGCCTTAATCATTCCCACCGTGGGATTACCAAAAAATTAGCGAAAGATGGGGATTCTCTGTAGGGAAAGCTAAATCGTTTCTTCGCGCTGCTTGAAAAACTGCAAATAAAAACTGAAAATATCTTTATATTGCTTCTTTGAACTCTACGAGACGGACTTCGTATACCAGAAGGAAGCAAAGGGATCGTAAGTCGGGGGAAGTGACTATAATTTAAGCTTGTTATAAGATATGAGCTAACTGCTACTATAACAGGTCGTACCAGAAGCG
Source organism: Pseudomassariella vexata (assembly GCF_002105095.1). Classification (NCBI taxonomy): domain Eukaryota; kingdom Fungi; phylum Ascomycota; class Sordariomycetes; order Amphisphaeriales; family Pseudomassariaceae; genus Pseudomassariella; species Pseudomassariella vexata. The sequence goes on along the minus strand of NW_024467956.1, from coordinate 473,483 downwards.
TCAGCTTGTATTTCCGGCCAACGGCGTGGACTTGAAATTGATCATTTAAAAATGAACAAGTTCTCAGACCCAAATGATAGATCTTTCAGCTTTCAGAAAAGTCTCGGATGCAATCTTCGAGATATATACTGATCGGAACAACGTAATAAAACGCCTGAATGCTTATAGGTTTGCACAATTAGCACTAGAATCAATGTAACCCTGCTAGCTCTCAGGACATCCTGTAGCATGGTCCCGTTTCGGCGCAATAAGGGCTTCGTCGGGCGCGAGTCCATTGACTCCGAGCTGCTTCGGAGGATTCCCCCGAGACAACAGCTAAGTTTCAAAGTACCAGGCATTTTACAGAGATTTGCAAGCTAACAAGTCTTACAGGGGGTCCTACAGGGCTAGCAGGGACCTCCAGCCCCTTCGAATTGCCTAAAAATACGGCTGTCAGGGACCCTAGCACGGTCAAAATACCTATTTAAGCCTTAGTAACCGTAAACCAACCAGGTCGCCTAACCAGGGCCTCTGGTGAGGTTAGCATCAGTAAACAAAGTCCGGAGAATGGTTAGGGTATTCCTCACCAGTTTGGCATAGTGAAGTTGTTCCGACCCTTGCTTAGTGTTTGGTTCTTTAATGATGAAGTGTTGGATAAAAACCACTCAGGTAGTAGGATTCGCAGCTAAAAGTAGACCGGTTTCGAAATATAACGCAGTAACCAGCTCTAACAGAACATAATTGTCAGGAATCTCCATGATGTAGACGTGTCGGTTGACCAGTCGCGCTCTGGCTGCTCGAAAATATCTGGAGCCAAGCCATATATCCTACTAAAGGATCAGGAGGACCCTAGAAAGTGCATGTTCAGACAAGAGCCTTCCTGGTTTCCATAGTAGACAATATGATAAATGCTATTCAAAATCGGGTTCTCTATAAAATGAACTCGATGGGTCGAGAGTTTCATTTGGGATTATTAGAATCGGCGCATCAAAAAGTGGAAATATAACCCCCGACGGCCCAAGTTTGGAGTTACTTGAATTAGATAACTGAAACTTATACCTGTTAAACCGTCTTGAGAGGCCGCTGGACTGTGTGCACTTGCTCTACGCTGATGACTACGAGTATCTTGATAAGAGAATAAGATTAGACATCTGAAGTCGTTGTGTGAATTCCGACGTGGCCCTGGATGCTTTAGGTGTGGCCAGGGTTTGTTATATCATTCCGTGATAGTTCTCCTCATAATGAAGTAGCATGAGAAGCGGACCAAGTAGCTCGAGCTCACCCGAGCATATGCAACTGTACAATTCCCACGATATATATCCCTAGTCATAGCTATATATCTATATCATCTCCAATAATACGCCTCGCCTTCAAGGTATATTCGGTGGAACCAGGGCTACAAGTGCCCAGAACAATGCTTCTATCAGAGCACGCAAAAGTTGCCATATTGAGTAACTCAGCTCCTGTAGGAAAGGCACCGATGGAGTTTTGCGTTGTGACTAAAGAGTTGAGAGTAAGTGTCGCTAGCTAAGACAAAGCAATTATATAGAGCACATCTTAACTACAAGAACATTCTAACATAACATGTTATTTATTAGTAAATACATACACTTAGTGAACCACTTAAACCTAGAAAAACATATGCGACAGGTTGAAACTGGACACTACTCTTACAATAAACCCTGATACACTTGCAAACAAAATACGGGAAGCCAGGGAAGGTTGGGAAGGCTCGACAGACACTAGATAAGACCCAACGGAGAAGCAGTACAAACTAAGTTACTTTTCTACGATACATATCGCTAACGAATATAGCTACTATAGATGGAGAGACCTTGATTGCATTACTCAGACAGCGATGGAGAGGGCTGGGTAGAGTGAGTATCAAACATAGCAGGGCTTGTGCTAAGAAGGGAAACACCTGGGAGGTAGTGGAGTCAAGTGCGATATACTGTGCTAAACTATCTGATACACAATGCTGATGATTCAATATTGTGGATTTGAACGTCCTTCTTACCTCAACTATGGCCGTAGAAGGCGAGAGCGCCCCATACTGAAGAAGCGAGTAGGTCTCAAAGCTGGGATAGGGGCTAAGATATGGGAAATATGGGGAAAATAGGGGGAAAGTGGGAGGTGGGAAACTCCGAGGATATACAAATAATTTCTACGGCATCTCGACTCCAGATGGGGGTTAACATTTCGCCTGCGCCAGGAAGCACTGCATTGGAGAACGTGTCAGACCTTATAACTACCAAAAATACCTCATTCTACAACGAGTGGGTCCCTCGTCTTTTGACGGTCAATTTGGTCCAACAGAACGGTCGAATGCTTGAGATCAGCGACGACCAGCACGCAAAATCATCCAAGTCCGTGCTGTTTATTACACAAGGTGATTTTATGGCTTTACGGATGCAGAAGATGAGACGAAAGCCTAGGAAGCGAAGAAAGAAGCTGCTTTGCATCGATGAAAGCGTGGGCAACGCGCATCCGGTACAGATCCTGACTTCCGAAAGGAGTATATTGTCCCATTTTGAAGCGATACTGCTACGGCATGTTGGTTCGAACCTTTCCAGGGTCGTTATCTGCAGGTCCAAGGGATGCCGACGTCAAAACTTGACAGGTCGACACGATGCATATGCCACTCCACGGGGAATGCTGTCGATTTGCAGACTCCGCCCTCGCGACTCCACTAAGAGACACTCGGTTTCCTTAGCGAGTCTGGGGCATCAGTTAGTTTCGGACCGAGTCTACTGACGACATGATGTTGAAGAGATTAGCCTGTGGGGGAGACGAGACGACGAGGCGCGCAGGACCTGGGGTTCTCTCCGCACGCAATGGAATCCTCCAATCCTGTGCCGTCGGTTAATCTTGGGCTCTTGTAGCCACGCCGCATATCAAAAGCGCATGTAGGAGAAGGCTCGATTACTATAGGATGACGGTTTTCGCATTGATGGATGAATGAGTTGACGGTTCTCGTACGACATAGTTGTGCTGCGAACCTCCTGAGCAACCATCTGCAGGGTCCTGCCTCCCCATGAGGAACCAATTGTCGCACGATTCCCGCCCAGTAGTACGCATCACAAGTGACGAGTACTGTGAAACCAACTATCGCTTAACATTACCTGAGAACACAGAGCGTCCCAAGGATTGGGAAAATTGGCTGTGACGTGACAGTGTTTGCCTAGCACACTCACATGTCACTAGCCTCGAGTGGCTGCGGCTGACATAAGATGAACGGTGATAGCGGGATGGCCGATGCGGCAATTGGATTCCCTTACCGTTCGATCGATGTTGCTGCAAGTTGTTATGCCGAGGCAAAGACTGACGGGTCCACTGCGCTTTTCCGAAAATCATGGGGGCAAACGTGGTGAAACTGGGGATGAAGCCAAACCGTTCCGCTGGTTCCAGAGATGAAGTTTTTTGCTCGGTGACGCCCACCCACCAAACGATGTTTTGAAGTCGAATAGGGAAACGTCGAGTTGTTGCGTGTTGTTTCCTGCGCTCACTCGATTGTCATGTCGCATGGGAAACCTGCATCCACGAGCGAAAAAGGTTGCAGCCAAGACGACAGCGCTGATCGCGAACCCACTTAAAGCAGGAGCAAGCCGGACGCACGTGCACAGCCCGCCAATGACAGCCGTCAGCTCGTTGGCTGTAACTGCTTCGAGCCTAGCATGAAGCAATAGAAGACACCAAGAAAATTCCTTTCCCTCCTGCAAGTTCCTCAATAAGTGAGCTCAATTTTCCATTCATTGTCCCCACCCACACTTTGGGATTGGCTAGAAGGGCGGGCATGCGGTCGGGTGGTGGAACGCGGAGCACCCCTGTTTCTTGACCCCATTTTTAGGGGTGGATGTTTTAGCGGGAATCCTGTTGCAAATCAATGACACTTATCTGTTTGCGGCAGTCGTATCCCAGCCTGTTCAGTCGACTTGGATGATTCCACTCACCGGATTGAGTGCATGAACATTGGCCATCAAGGAGTGGGTGAACAATCAGATGAATTTTCAACGGACTCGACGAAACTTTAAGCTTTGGTAGATTGTGATCATATTTTTCAGTTCTTGCGCAACTCACACGAATCAGTCAACTGGTTTTCCGAGTACCAACTGGCCTCGAGATGGCGTGGTGCCACGGTACCTCATTGTCCCATGGCCGGCTCCTATCGATAAACTCGGGTGGGTCGACCGGCTGCCTGCCTCTGCCGTATCCTCATTGTCACAGATGCACCCAGCCTCAATCTGCGGACGGATGCGCTGTGTGACGACGAGAGGGTCGTTAATTACAGCCTTCTTTGACGTCTCACGAGAGCTGCAGCATTTGCTTCGTCGAGGGTCGGGAATTAAACATCAGATTTCGTCGCTCCATCTCTTCGTCCATCGGCGCTGGCTGACCTCGTCATGCCATGTCATCCTGTCTTTGTCCACTTTCCACAGTCGCAAGACAAGGCTTCGGGCATGCTTTGCATAGTAGTATCATGCGACGCCATCAAATTTTGCTACCAGGTGGCGGCTCTGAGTCCATCATTAACTGGACGTTGGGCAATTCGTCGTCATTGCTCACCCTATTCTAGATGTCTCCCATCATTGTCGCATCTTGCTATCTTGCTAGGCATCCCCCGCAACGAATCAGTTCTTCCTCCTGAGGTCCTGGGCCGTCCGTGATCTGAGGATAATTGAAACCAATCATGGCCTGGCCTGCTGCTCCGCCCACCAGAAATGCATGAAAGCCCTTCTGAGAAAGACTGGGACAGTGACAATCAACCATCTGAACACTGGGGAGGCGATGGCTGAATCTTGGACCAGGCCCTCGTACTACGTTACCATCGACGCTGAGCGAGTCCGGGCAGTTCCTAAAGTACTACGTACCCTCTTAATTTCAGCTCCCAAGCCATGTGGTAGTGTGCATACGAATCTGCACGGTGCTCGCTGTTGACATCACACGTTCAGCACTACGCCAGCTGCGTCTTTTCCCACTGTGATTGCACGGTATTGAAGACTAGCCACTTGGCTGCTCCTAGGTTGTGCCATTGGCCCCCCTAGTCGTTATTATTCATCGCTTGGCCCAATTCGCGCACTACCGTCGGGGGGCCGTTTCTTCTCGACCTGTCGCCGTCGCCCATTCGCCCATTCGCCCGCCTAGTGTGGGTGTGCCGTGTGGCCCGTTCACGTTTTCCCTCTCATTTCACTCCCAGACTTGTCTCTTCGGCCGCCAGCCAGGCCTGCTTCTCCATCTTTACTTCCTATCCTTCTTGCTACCGCGTGCGTGGAGTTTCGCAATTCGCAACAACACTCCAACAAGTTGTTTTGACCTTCTCTCGACTGCTAGTTGCTTCTCTAGAAAGCCGGGTGCGAGGTTTGATCTTCACTCTCTTCCGTCTCTACAGCGGCCATAGGTGCATATAGTTGCAGCCCAACCACCGCCCCGGTCGTCGATTCCCCGCGTTTTCCAATGAACGCTGTTCCTCCGCCTTGCACATAGCGACGGGCCGATTAAACGAACCCTTCGAAGCCCTCCCTCGCTCGCCCAATTGCTTCCTCCAGTCTCTCCGCAAATTGGCCCGTGAAGTGCGAGACGGTGCTTTGTCCTCCACAAAAGTATAACGCCCTGTCAGAAATCAGATACAAAGTGTCACCGTCGCAACGGCGAACTCTGAATTGAGGAGACCACCAAGACGGCCCAGATCCACATCATGTCAACTGCCGTTAAGAGAGCCTGCGATGCTTGCCATCGCAGGAAGGTCAAGTGTGACGGCGTTAACCCGTGCCGCAACTGTTCCTCGGCTCAGTTGACCTGCACGTACAATGCAATCCCGCAGAAGAAAGGCCCCAAAGGCTCGAGGGCCAAAGTCATCAGCGAGTTACGTGAGACCCAACGAGCAACCAGTCTTTCCGCCAAAGTCCAGAGCCGATTGCAGGGCATCAACAGCCCACCATGCACGCCTTCCTTGTCGCCCAACGCCGGGCTTCTATCCAGCGAGCTCGTCAAGGAGAGCATCGAATTCTTCTTCGGCCACATGTTCCCGGTCATGCCCATTCTCAACCGCCAACGAGTGGAGCAGCAGGCCCTCTACATGGACCAGAACCTCGACACCTACTGTCTGCTCACTTCTATGAGCGCATTCATGTTGCTTCAGCCCGGAATGACCATGCCAGGTGGCGACCCATTGTTTGAGCACCCGGGAGCCAGCATCACCTCCAGCTCCTTGCTTATGGAGGAGACACTTCGAGTGCGCAAGGGCTACGACTACGTTGAGTCGCCTACTCTTAACAGTCTGTGTACAAGCTATTTCTTGTTCGCATGCTGCTACGCCATCGAAATGCACGAAAAGGCATGGTTCCATCTGCGTGAAGCCGCCACAATCGCAACCCTTATGAGCATGAACCAAGAGGAAAAATACCTACAGTTTGACAGTGTGGAAGCGTCTCGAAGACGACGCTTGTACTGGCTCCTATTTGTGACGGAGAGGTATGTAGCCATTTCAAAAGTGTCTCATATGGCTACTGCGGACTAACATGTCGGCACAGGGCATATGCATTGAAGTACGGTCGACCGTTGACTCTTCCGGCTACGTTGAACCCTCCGACGATCACCGACGACCCCACGGATCCGCTCGCACATCAGTTGAACGGCTTCATCCTTCTCGTCAACCTCTTCAGGCCTTTTGACGACACTTTCATGCTGCTGTGGAACAAGACGCGCAATGAGTGCTCCCCATCGTATCTCGCAGCACTCCAAAAGCAACTATCCGAGATGCATCCGGCATATATGAATAGGACAGAGTCTCAGCTGGCCGACATGCGGACCAATCAGCAATGGTTGAAGACGGTTAGCTGGCATTTGAGCATGCAGAACGGATGCGTGCCCCACAACGGCGAAGAGTTGTCCTACCAATACCCCATCGATATGGCCAGAGATTTGTTGTCAATCACGTCCCAATTCCAGACTCAAAGTACTGAACTCTTGGGCGTACCCTTAGTGGGCAAGCTAATGGATGTGACATGCACTCTGACGGACGTTCTCGCAATGCAACCATCGTCGGGCGATCCATTCAGCGTTGGTCCTCAACAGCACCTACAATCACTCCTCCAGATCCTTTCCAGTCTCCGTGGTAACGAGCACCACTTCCTTCCATTGCTCCTCAACAAGGTGCATGACATCCTACCGAGACTAGCCAACCCGATGCTCCAGCGGGTACCGGATAACATCTGCAACATCGACATATTTGATGGATTTGGCAATGCTGGCATGGCACAGCCCCCTGTCTTGGCCGACTTCAAGCCCGAAGCCTTTAAGCAAGAGCCTTATGCTCAAACACCGGCACCTCGGATGGATGAAATGGCGACCGACTCGGGGAGCTCAAACGGCGCACCCACTGCCGCCGACATGAACTCGCCCTTCCCTGGCATGGTCAGCTCACCTGGTGTCATGTCGCCTGGTGGTATCGAATATTCTCATGCGGCGGAATACAATTCCATACCCGACATGGTTCTGAATGGTATGGGACAGGGGCAGCCGGGATCCATGAACCATCAACAACCGCAGCAACCCCAAGCCCCTCCACATCCGCCACACCATAGCTACCAATCACCGGGAATACCATCCAATACCAACATGCATGGCCAATTGCAAGGTGGCATGCACCAACAGCAAATAGGTCACATCCTTAACCAACCGCAGAGCGTGGGGAGCCTGAACCAACCTCAAGCCATGACGGGTGTGAACCATCAGCAGAACAATGGACACAGCCCGCCATACGCCCACATGAATCAAGGTTTGATGAATAACATACTACATCGCCCCCCACCGCAACGTACGAACAGTTTCGCCATGCATCAGCAACAGCAACCGCCAATAACACGAACTGTGGGAGACTTTCATGCTCTACAGAGAGCCAATTCCGAAAGCGTTGCGATGAATGGCTTGGGCATGAGTTCAATAGGTGCAGAAATTGACTTCAGCGTTCTCAGGTAGCGTCGCTGAAGAGGCGTGTGGAACTACAGCGACCAAAGCCCTGTAACAATCCTCCACCCCGGGTGTATTCAGAGTATGGCCAGCAAGTCTCGGGCCGGAACATCAACCGGCTTCTTCCATCTTTCTCCATTTCATGGCATATACTTATATATCTTGCTCTATTTGTCTTTCTTGGCGTCACAGCGCAGCATGCCTGAAATTTGCCGTCATGGAGTACAGACAATTGAGAGCATTTCGCGCTTCGCGGCAGTCTGGAGCAGCATAGGTTTGGGGTCTCAACTTTGGTTCATGGGATGGATTCAAGTTTTTTTGGGCATGGGAAAAACCATGAAACATCAAACAGTTCCCGTTGATACGGGTTATCTGGGGCCTGCTGAACTCAGTGGTGGATAACTAGGGAGTCCCGGGGATTGGTGTTTGGGAGAAAAATTTGGTCCCTTTGTGTAGTCCTTATTGGGCCACATTTTTGCCTTTTTGTAACATGTTCATGGCGGCCGGAAATGCGGATGTTTTAAAGGTGCTCCAGGGGACTTAGACGAATTTGAATTTTTTATGATGGATGGAGATTAGCACGAAGTGAAGATGGTGGGGGCATACCTGGACTTGAGGATGAGTGCGGGGGAAAGAAGAAACGGAAGCAGGTCTGAGAGGTATGCTGGTGCGAGGAAGGAAGGATAAATACACTGTAGAAGAAATTAGGTTTTAGGTGGCCAGTCAAGTCGAATATTTAGACAGTATAACTTAGTCTTGAGCCGATGCTGAATGTATAGATGCGATATTGTACGATGAGTTTGACTGATGTGGCCTGTCCTTCTTTAGTTTGCCCCGGCCGCCAGACCCTACTTGCATTCTGACTGAATGATCTGGATTTGCTGCTCATTGGGAATAGGTGGCAGGTCAACACTTGGACTTGAAGTTGCGGTAATTCGGGTTGCCAGCTGTTGAACTGAAATGGAATGACACCTGAGTCGCGATATGAAGTCTGGAGTAACAGCTGATCGTGCCCGGCGTTCACATGCGGTTCGCTTGTGCGGCATTTGGCTATTTGTTTGGAAACCCGCCTCCCTAGGTAGGAGCGATAGATTGCAACTATGGAATAAGGTACAAAGACTACACATAGTATATAGTCGTAAATAATAGTTCCGCTTTCGAGAAACTTCGACGTTAAGCACATGAATAGGGGTTCGGCGTGGGCGACGCCATTTACTATCTGTCACTAGGACAACTCAGCTGATGTTTAGTCGCCCCCGCATGGTATTGTCAAGTGTGGACCTGAGGCAAGAGACCTGACTTCGTGTATTCGCAGAAAGTGACTACCCTATTGTCTCTGAATATTGACGTTCACCTAGAGAACCTCCCATTGTTCTGTTCTGTGAGCTTGGAGGTGACAATGACACTACTGAATATACCCTGACCACACTGCAGCATTGTTTTTGGAGGATATCACAAGATCTACTCAATACACGAAGTATACTGTGATGTTTGGCCTATGTATTTTGTGGGCCGACAATGCCATGTTGATGACCGCCTTTACTTTACTACTTCTTAGCTGCCGGTCTCCATACCCTAATGAAGCAATCCGTGCGAGCACCGACGGTAGTATCGATAGGGCCGACGTAGTAGTTATCATTGTCCACACCACGTTTCTTAGCGCCGTTCTTGTCCATGTTCATAGCACCGCGTCCGCCACAGATGTGGTTGTTGTCACTGCCGCAGGTCATATCGCACTGCATAACACAGCTGGGACGTCTGGACGCGAGACTTTTTACTGCCACACCAGCGCTCACGGCTGTACTCGGACCCGGTACAAAGGGGCAGACACATATAGCCACTGGCCTCGCGGTCGTAGTCGATGCCTGCGAGGGAGTACTTGTTCTTGATGCAGAAGGCCTTGCATAACTCGATAGTCATGGCGTCATCTGGGGAGGAGAGACCCGTTACAGCACGTCTGGGGATCTCGGTCGCGCAAGCCATATGGATTTCCAGTTGTTGATGGTCTAATCCACCAAGGGGGTACCTGTGAAGAAGACAGGAGACTAGCCGAGGACCTCCGCCGGGAGGGCGAGGAGGAGAGTGGAGGTGGGTGAATAGATTGTGGATGTGTCATAGCATGGCCATTTCCGGATTACTTACGACCAGCTGACCTCGGCTCTTTTGTCCGAGATATCGTGAACTCTGAACAAACCACGGCACGGATATAACGACTATTGGAATTAGTCGTAAATGGTCATCATCGCAAAGAAAGTCTTGGTCCATGAGTAGCACGAGCAAGGCTCATTGAAAGCCTGGCAACAGCTTATACTCTCCAATCGGTGCCCATCTATTTCCTTCAAAGAGACTCGATAAAGCAAGGGAATATTTGTGACTTCCATTGTGAGCTTCAATCTGGTGCAGGTTTCGGGACGTGATATATGTTCTGGGGGCCAATTTAATATCAAATTCTGGGATATCAAAGGGTATACGGCTGGAACGGCGCAAATGCCACAGCGCGGTCCATATGAGTGTTGGACAGAATGACTCGAGAAGAGTTTTGTGAGAGATCTTTGATGGGCTTTAGGAATTGGATGAGACCGCGTATCTTCCGAGTTACTGTCCGTCCTGCCAAGGCGAATATTGGCCGGTCTGTGTCTCCAAAACCTTATTGAGAGGCGCTGTGGCTTTGATCATGCAAAGACACCTATATCATCCTTGATCGGTCGCTAATAATTATACATCAGAAGGATGCATGAAGTTGCACGAGATAGCTCACAAGCATCAGCCACGTAACAGTGACGTCGAGTCTAACATGAACAATCCAGGGATACGCTGGTAACAAAGAATTTGAGCAAGATTGAGCTGAATTGAGTATATCCAGAGCACTCCAAAATAATTACTTGAAATGTGGCTGGAAGACTTTGTAAGCGCCTAGTCTAGGTCCCTGATTTCGCACTTGGGAGCGGTCAGTTCGGGTTTCATTCAATGTTCAAAGCACTTACCAGCTTGATCGTGCTAGGCTGCTGAGTTGCACTAAGTCAAATTAGTATACTTGAAATATTCTTTTCCCACACCTACTAAATGTTGTGTGCGAGCTTCACCCCTATTTCTCAGCCTCCACCGCCTCCTCACAACCCATGAAGACATTAGGGCTCCACTTGAATATCCACGGGTACTTACCCTCCGAAGAACAGTCTCTGGGACCAGTAGGAAACGACTGCTATCAGCGATCCTGCCGCTTCCCTGCCGAGAATAGTCGATTGTTTGGAAGCCCACGATATCGTTGTTTGAAGAGACTTTATTCGTGTTTGCATACCCACCGCTATCGTCGGATCTGATTGTTAACACACTTGGTGGGTAATCAGACTAATGCGATATGACTGAGGATAATTAGCAATGATTTGTTTTCGGTGGAAGAGCCCTCAGTCGACACGCACTGTATACAGCTGCCGTCTACAATCCATTGTTTGCAAGAATTACTTATTGACGAGAAGCCAATGCGATTGACAGACGGCGTGGTACCAAATTGCTTTGTCATGGATATATGAGGGGTTTCGACCTTAACGCCCATAGTCGCAAGCAAACAAAGGGGGAGGGGGGCAGCAGGGGTTGCGGCAAGATTAAATGTGCCTCTGAGTGTGAGTTAGATGACAGGAGTTTAGCATCAGTTAGTTGAGATCTCTAGGTCACTTGGACTGGAAGTAACGCAGTCCTACAAACCTAGCATACAGCCAGGCCCAGTGCAAGTCATCCAACTTCTTACATATCGGCTTGCCTAGTTGCGCTTATTAGGATACTACAGGTATTCCTTGTGCACCTGCTCAATACTGAGGTATGCAAACTCGAAGGTTAGTAAATGAGCACATCAAATCAACTTACACCATTGATACTTATCAGATCCACTTGAGTGTTTTATGGTGCTAAAATTGTAAGCATAAAACAGCAACCAAACCATCATCCCTTTATGGCGAAAGTGAGTAAAACGTGCTCTAGCAATATAGACATACTAATATGTTTATTTTTCCTTTGCAGGCATATGTCACGTGCCCCCTCTGAACAGACACCATTCGTAGACAGACGCTTGTGCCCGCAACTCAAACGATGCTGGGAGCAACTTAGAAGTGGTAGACAAATTAATCTAGATGGGACACTGAGATGTACTCAATTGCGTACGGCTGTTGACTGCATACAAATGTAGAGTTATCCCGTATTATTCCATCCTTGGTCGCGCTGTTTATTTGTCAATCACTTACACCCCCGAACAGGCACCCACATAGGCGCCCCTGCCAGCAATCGGGACCGGGGGCTGGAGTTTCCGAAGATTCCCCGCCGATGCGTAGCGCCTGCGCCGTCTTTTGAACTTGAGCTGGACCTATCCCGACCTCGGCTTGCTAACAAACCACCTCCAGTCCAATCAACCTAGAACCACGAACGACCATTCTTTGTCTTCCTTGGAGCATGATTCCATTGTTTTGGAAGCATCCTTTCTTTCACTGCTCTATGATTGGTAACTCTTGGGACATCGCCTCTTCGTATTTGCTTAAGATGCACTATCCTTCCCGACGACCACTCTAGGCGAATATGGTTGCTCTCAACCCCCCCAATAAGTCCTCGGAAATGCAGGGCCTCGCCAGCTCCCGCTGGGCGTCTGCCCAATCGCACCAATGGGTCCGGCCTGGCGCCCAAGGAAAGGATTTCCAGGAGCCGGCAATCCATGTTGCTCGACCTGATGCCGATCCAGTGAATTTCCAGGAGCCAGTACCCATGATTCAACCTGATGGCACTCCAATGGATTTTTGTGAGCAGATAGGGGAATCTGCGCCTCTAAACAATGCACTCTTGCCGGCCGTCGACCCAGCTTTGGCCTTCGAGGAGTATAGGCGTTACACTAAGATCATACAACGCCTACACTGGAAAGGACGCTTCCTGCAAGCGGGATACGATCAGGCCATAACCCGCATCGGCCGCCATCCGGATGAGATCGCCCACGATGAGATGCAGTTCAAATTAGACTTTTTTGAGTGTTACATGCTCATTGAACGCGCCCTCGTCCACCTACTAGGTGTGTGGGGCATCCAGGTCCACCGCGAACTTCTGAACAGTGTCCACAACCGGTTCAGGAGCAAGAACGGTGGTGGACCCGAGCGGTATCAACTCACACACCGATACCATGCCAATGTTCTCGGTGCTCTTGGAAACCCCCAAAACCCACTCTTCCCAATCTTTGGTACGGGGGAAATCAAGAGACAACTCGCCCGAGCTAAGGAGCTGCGCAACCGGTGGAAGAACGGCTTAGACGACTCTGGTTACGCGCCTGCACCCTTGGCGACCTACGAGCTAGACATTATTCTCTCCACAATCAAGACCGGCCTTGACCAGGGCTATGCTATGGCACAGGAATATTTGGGTATAGCCCCACCTTCGACGAGCGGGTTGTCCAACCCGGTGCATTGGAGTCAAGAAGAGGAAGACTGGAATTTTATGGTGGATGCGATGGATTGGGAAGCTGTTTGAGAGTCGCTGGGCTGCTTCCCGGGCTATTCATCATAATAGATTGGGATCCGGTACGGGCTAGGAGGCATCGGCGTTCAGGTTAACCAAATTGCATTAGACATCAGCGATACCCGACGACATTGGTTAGAACGGCAGAGAAGGAACTTGGTTTGACGGAATAGGTCGATTCCCTAAATCGAACACACTTTTAAGGCACATACATTTGTCTGTCCATTTATGTGGCCCCCGATCTCCAACCTCCAACTCTTACCGGCCCTTACCAAGAATCCCAAACATCCATCCAAGTTGGACCTCACCGCCGCCCAAGGTGGCATCGTTCCCCGGCGCAGTTGGGTCTCAATTCCCCTCAGTAATCGTGTCCACACGCAGACAGGTGATGGTTGAACTGGGGAAAGTAACTCCCACCGTCGTCGGCGCCCTCCACGTCAGGATTGTGGGCCAAATGTTCAGGGTCGCCTTGTCGTACTCGTCAACCACCTGGCCGGTGTTGCGAGGCGGCCGGGCATAGAAGATCCAGAGACCGGAATTGGTGATGAAGGCGTGGGGCTCGAGGACTTTTATGCGCCGTCAATAGGGCTATCTAGTTGGAGAAGGGGCTCAGGGGCACGAGACTACTCACCCTGGGTCCACAATGTCCGCTTCACCAGGAATACCATTGGAAATAATGGGAAAGTACCAAGGAGATATATTACTGAGCGACATACTTCCATTACTTACACTGTAGACAAGCCGGTCAACATTTGGACCTGAGGCAACGGAAATAGCGAAAAGGATATGTGCAATCGGATACATATATATTGGCATGTAAGCACGTGGAAATAAGCATATCGTATTCCGGAAACTGCATTCTTGGAAGTTTGTCCCAAACTGCAGAGGTGTGCTGGAGCCTGCGGAAGTAAGCCGACTCCGTGACAGAGTGCCACATACGAATCAGATGTGCATTCTGAGCCACTTATACGACGCTCACCATGAGTAAAGAAGAGCTAAGACAATACCGGATAGCCATCAGCCACCCCATTGACGATGATCACCCCACTGATCTCCACGCACTCATTGTGGCATCGAAGTTCACAAGGATAGCAGACAAGAGTCCAGAAGAGCATTCATGCCACTTGAAGACTGAACTTGCCCGAAAAGGCAACATCACCAGCTTGCAGTGTGACAAAATGAGACATCGCTTGGCCATCCATTGAATGGCGATGTGAGGATAAGTGAAGCCGTGTCTTCTGTAGGACAAGACCTGTACCCATAGCATCTAAAAAAGTAACTCTTGAAACCACGGCCTAGGCAAGGGTTTATGGCTCGCAGGGCGCTGACGTCAAGCAGCTTCGGGCATCTGAGATGTTTGATTGGATTAGGTGCTGAAGCTTGATAAGCGTATGCAGTGTTGAACAAACAATAGGAATGGGTGAGTATTTCGAAATGGGATGGATGAAAGATTAGATGAGTTTGGAGTTGAGGTACGAACGAGGACAAGGCTTTGAGGACGCCCCACCGTATTCTCTCGCCGGACTCGTAAACCAATGAACAGCGCTTGTTTCAGCCACAAAACCTGGAGTGTAGCCTTATGCGCCGCGTCGTCATTCCATGCCAGGCCGCGAGGATCAGATGCTCCATTACAGCAACGTGAAGCCCTCGCCATTGATCCTCAAACAAACCTACCAATCCAAACTCACATCCTAAAATGGCGCCTTCAACCTCCTTACGGTCTGTACTCGCCTACGCTGGCAACCTCGTCTCGCAAATCCCTCTCCAGCTGACAGGCGGCGGCGTACCGAATCCGCTCTCCTCTGTCTTCGGCCCCATCGACAGTACCTCCGACTCCGGCTCCGCCACCATCACGCCCTACGACCCATTCAACGGCGCGCCTTCGTGCCCCGTCGACGGCCCCATAAGTTGTAATAACCAGTCGGTGGCCGATTCGTGCTGTTTCATCCACCCCGGTGGCCGGCTATTGTTGACGCAGTTTTGGGACGAGGAGGTACACGTCGGGGGTGCGGAGGAGGATTGGACTGTACATGGGCTATGGTGAGTGCCTACTTGCTAGCTACATATTGTGGTTCTTGCTGCTGAGACTATTGGGCTGATACTGATGCTCTTGCTTCCCGCAGGCCCGACCTTTGCGATGGGTCGTACGATCAATACTGCGGCATGGCGCCTCATTTCAACAACATCACCGAGATCCTGGAACACTACGGTCAGGGCGAGCTGATTGGGTACATGAACCGGTACTGGGTAGCCAAGTAGTAAGTGCCCTCGTCGAGGAAACCAATCTGGGTCAAACCGCTGTAGCAGCGAAAGCGACAGACAGAGGGCTGACTTTTGGATTTCAGTGGCAGCAATGCTCATCTTTGGGCCCACGAATATAACAAGCACGCCACCTGCATCAACACCCTCGCGCCCTCGTGCTACGGCGACAACTACAGTCCGGGGCAGGAAGTCGTTGATTACTTTGCCAAGGCATTCGGACTGTTCAAGATGCTGGACACGTATGTCATCCTGCAGCAGGCTGGCATCGAGCCGGATAGCGAGAAGGTCTTCGAACTCTCAAAGATACAGGATGCGCTGGAGGAGTTCAGTGGCGGAAAGGTCATTTTGAACTGCGGGGGTCGGAGGCATGATATCTTGCATGAGGCGTGGTATGTATACTTTGTCAAGGGTAGTTTGCAGAGCGGGGAGTTCGTTCCTGCGACGGATAGCTTTAGGGGCGATCATGGGAATTGTGCTAGGAATGTGAGGTATTTGCCTAAGAAATTGAGGGCGCACTAAGCGTGGGGGCTTGGGATTATGGGCATGGCATGGTGCGGCGTTGTGGGAGTTTAGTTGGAATTGCGTAATACTACGAGGAACGTTGGATAGAATGACATCGCTAGTAAATATAAATATTGAGGCCCATCGCCCGGTGTCTACTCGCCTTGGGAGTATGGCGACATGTGTTGAGTACTAGGAGAAATTCTCGGGCCTCCAGGTTTTCAATTTGCGTACTACACATATCTCTATCCTGACTGAGATGGATGTCAAATGTTAACCTTCGGACACATTCCATGGTCATCATTCCCTGCAGTCTTTGATGGCGCCATGCAAAGTTTTTAAATCGTTATGCACGACTCCGCAAGTCTGGCACCTGTACCCTTTATCCTGAAAGATGATAGATTACGAACACAGACAATCAGAGAACGAGGGATTCTACTGATATGAAGACGCAGGCGTAATTATACTTTCACCACGCTCTCGGTATTCTTTTCAAGTTATGCCGTGCCACTAGTAACTCAAACACCATTTTATGCTATTGTAACAACGGGCAACAGAGGGTAATAAACGGCGTGTCCGACAATGTTTTGATAAATCGCAAATACAAGAAAGCCTAAGTCTTCATCCGCCGGTCAATATTGCCTGGTCATCACGCGGTATCGGGTCCTGGCCAGATTCATGATGTTGCAATGCCGATGCAAATACGCTCTCGCGCATCAAAACCCGCATGGCGAATTCATCATTTCACGAGTGCAGACGCAGGGCAGTGGAGGATTCGTTCGTACGTATCGTTGTCTAGCCGCGCCTATTGGAGAAATGGTCAGATCCTTGGCAACGTAGGATCCGCTGCAAATCTTGAGGTGACACGGAATATCTGCATGGGAATCCTATGTGGCTTGTCTGCTTATGTGGCAACGTTGGTAGTACAGAGATTGCCTGTTCAAGTAACACTTTCTAACTTTTCAACTCGAGCCAACTGCATGGCTGTTGGATCAAGTTGAGACCATAGAGACAAGCTGAGACGAGGTTTGAGTAGAACAACTATGACTGCACCGAAACGAAGTGATACTCTATCTCGTCTTTACATGGTCATATTGGTAGTTATAAGGTCTGACAACGTAAAGAGCGTAAACTGACAGGTACAAGAACGCTCTAATAAGGCACAAAACCCAAGTTCTTAGCAAAAGTTCAGCAGGTACTTAAAACATAACAGAGGACTAGTGGCACACAGTCCACTGGCGGAGCCCTAGTTACTCCGTAACAATGTACACTAGTTAGATAGGTAACATTCTACCGTTACACCTGACGTAGGTTAACTTAGCTCAATCAACATCACAATCCTCCATGAAAACATAACGCGCTCCGAGGTTCAACATATGTTGAACCTATCCGATAGCGGTACCTAAGAACTTAGGTTTTGTACCTGGTCGGGGAAAAGCTCCAACTTAAAGCCTATGCTTATCTTAGCTGACCGGACAGGGTTGAGGTATCGGTTGGCAAGGACAATGGCGGTGATATACGCCACGGCACTCGAGGCATATCGCCGTTTCGGAAATTCTGTTCGGTAGCAACAGCAACAAGTTTGCACCCGGTGATGCGGTGGACTATATGGCACCAAGCAGTGGACGAAGGAGAACGCTTCCCCTCATTTGGTCGAAAGCGAGTGGGATGTTATATCCGGGTACAACCGGACAACGGTTGGACCGGAATTCAGCCCCGTATTTATTTACGTTGTTTCTGGCCAACTGCCCTGTCTTTGCGATTGGGCAAGCATAAATACCATGGCGAGCATTGCCTTGGTTTGCCGATGGTCGGCACGGGCAATACCGGGTTATATTTGTATTTACATATAGCCTTTTTCCTCTGTCTTCTGACATTTTCACTGGTGTTTCAAGTCTCAATTTGAAACTTCATAGTCACAGCACTACAGTTTGGCCATACTGAAACTGGCTATGTCTCCCAGTGAGCGAACTCGCAGTCACCCATTTCATATTGTACCTTGTGAGCTGACATATGGAAAACAGCCATGGACACGGCATCATCTCACGATGAATACCCCCCAAAAGCCAATCTACGCCAGAAGCTGAAGCAGCACCCCCTGCCCGTTATTGATCCGGGAACCGTGGACCCGGCTTCAATGGAAGGCGATGAAGCCACCAAGCAAGTCTCAGCCGTGCTGAACGAGCTAAACGCGGCCCTCGAGGCCAGCGATGCCGAGAGGCTGGCAAGCTGCTTCTTCGATGTCCAGTCGTACTGGCGCGACCAGCTCGCGCTGACCTACCATCTGCGTACGTTTTCCACGCCTGACGTGATCGCAGCAGCTTTGCTGGAGACAAAGAAGCTACGGTTCGCTGGGGAATTCAAGGTTGAGGGGGGCGCGCAGTTCGTGCCGGCTACGCCAGTTTTAGTAAGTTAGAGGATGATATTCCAATGCTCTGAAACACAAATGATGGGATTAGAAGGATATGCATTTGACCGTTTTCTTATTCCTCGATATAGCAATTCATTGCCTGTAGGCTGTCCTTTAGAACCGGCTCGCCAGCCGCTAACTGCAGGGGCAGGATGATGCTCATGCCCGTTAAAGAAGATGGTGGCGGGAAACTCACTTGGAAAATTTGGACTCTGGGTACCTGGCTTAAGGATCTGGACGCATGGCCCGAGAATGAGGCTCTGCTTCAGTCGCCAGGCAGGAAGTCGGATGCCCTGGAGACCTTTGAAACGGACGTCTTGATCGTTGGAGCCGGAAATTCGTGAGTGAACAGCTTGAATACGGATCGAGGATTTATAAAACCAACTAACCTGCTTGATGTAGCGGCGTTGCTCTTTTCACGCGCCTCAAGGCCCTGGGTGTTGGCAGCGTCATGATTGATCGGAATGCCCGTCCGGGCGACAATTGGGCACTGCGTTATGAGTGCATGCGGTTTCATGTGCCGACATCGTCCTGCGAGTTGCCCTACATGAGTAAGTATATTCATGATTACTGGACGAGAGCCACTGATACTGATTGCCGCCACCAGACTATGACGAGAACCTCCAAACTCCTCACTTCTTAACTCGGGATGAACTGGCCGAGCAGGTAAAACGATACGTAGCGGCCTTCAATATTGACATCATCCACTCGACCACGATCAATTCGACGGTGTTCAACCAGTCAAGTAAATGCTGGACCGTGAAGCTCCAGACCCCCACGGGTATTCGCACTGCGACTTGCAAGCATCTTGTCCAAGCAACCGGCATCGGCTCACAGAAAATCTACCTCCCACCCATGCTCAACAGCGAGCTATACCAAGGCATCAGCATCCACTCGCAAAAATTCCAAAGCGCCAAGGCCTTGCAAGAAAAGGGGGCCAAGTCCGTCCTCATCATCGGCTCGGCCAACACCGCCTTCGACGTGCTCGAAGACTGCCACCGCGCCGGTCTCAAGACGACTATGAACGTCCGTTCGGCGACCTACATCTGCCCTACCGAGTACATATTTGCCTCCAACAACCTTGGCGCCTATGACCTCGGCGTTGAGCAGGCAGATATACTCTTCATGACCGGCCCAACATTCGTGGATGCCCAGCTGCTCCGCGATACGTTGGCGCATTGCGCGAGTCAGGAGTCGGATCGGTACAAGGACCTCATTGCGGCTGGGTTCCCAGTGATCGATGGTCGGAACGCCGAGGGTGGGTTGATGTATCACCTCATCGACCGTGCGGGCGGGCATTACATGGATATGGGCGGTACCAAGCCCATTGCCGAGGGCAAGGTGGACATAAAAGTTGGTGTTGAGCCTGTGGGGTACACGGAGACAGGCCTGAGGTTTTCGGACGGAAGTACGCTTGATGTGGACGCGGTTGTATGGTGTACTGGGTTCGCGGATAAGGACGTGAGAGATACTGCTGCTGAAATTTTGGGAGGGGCTGATGAGACTGCTACGGAGGGCAATGACGAAGCAAAGAATAGCCTGGGGTCTCGGAACGTCGCATCCCGTCTCGACGCTACTTGGGGTGTGGATGAGGAGGGCGAGGTGAGGGGCATGTGGAAGCGTCATTTGCGCGTGGAGAATTATTGGGTTACGGGTGGGTTTACGCAGCTGCAAAGGTGGCATTCCAAGACACTGGCGTTGCAGATTAAGGCGGCGCTTGAGGGGATTCTGCCAGAGGCTTATAGGGATACTCCTGATCCCAGGAAGGTGTGAAGGGAATAGTAAGGGAGTGGAGGAATGAGAAACGAAATGAACAAGCCTGGATACGAATATAAAGGAGTGTGGTCTAACATAGGTTTTCTAGTATCAGGACCTTGTTAGACAGTGGTATTGTCCCGGATAATTGCAAAGATTGAGAACTGGCGGTAATGAGCTCTCATCCTCGTGAAATTGAAGAGTCGGGCTTGTTTATAGCATCGGATCCACGTGTTAATTAGCCCCTGAACTTATGAACTTCTGAAATTCCAATATTTAGCTTTGAAACTCCCAAATAGTCAACTGCTAATTTCAGGACTTAGTTGTAACGGGATTTCAGGTTAATGAAGTTCCTGTGATGACAAACGGTTGATCGTCTTACATATATGTCGCTCATACGAAGCGCCGTAGACGGTTCATATCTGGGATATCACAAATATTTTAGGTGAAATAATCTTGATATTAACAATGCACTTGTCTATTGTGCATATTTCAGCAACTAATTTCCCAGGTCCCGTTACTTGGGAAGGCCCAGCTGGTCTAGTCGGCGGTTAGGAGCTCGGCTTTGGGGTCGTTGGGCCCGAAGATGCGCTCGAGCTCGAACTCCCTCGCCTCTTTCGTGATATAATCGCGGACGTTGGATCTTTCGGTCTGCACAAGCATCTTGCCCCGGTAAGACGTCAGCTCGCCGGGCTCCTGCGGTCCGAATTCGGCAAGTTCTTCGATCCGCGTGTTGTTGCGCAGAGGAGGGTGGATTCGGCACATGACGCGGATAGATCCGTTCAGTCTACGGCTGCTTGAAGATCTCCCGGCACTCCTCCTCCTGAGTATCCACCATGGTCTGGACTGGGCAGCTTTGGCATCCAACTCCGCCAGTGCAGTGCGGATATACTTCTCCTTGGTTTCGATCTCAGCCTTGAGGTAGGTCTCGATGCGTTCGCGTCGCTTCTGTGCCTCCTTCAGCTTTTCGGCTTCGCCTTTGGCCTGGGCCAAACGAGTTTCCTAGTCGACTTTTAGGGAAGCTACTTGCTGTTCGGCTGCAGGGAATTGGGTGCTCGGCTTTCCTTCGTGTTGAGACTTCGTGCTCTTCCTCGAAATTGATAAAAATGACTAAATGCATAAAGTCCCGTACAGTATGTATGGGTCGTGCATTGAACCTTGAACATGAGCTGCAATTCAACTTGAAAATGAGTTTATCTACTTCAACTTCAGTTAAATTGATAAAGCCTATAAACCTTTCCAGTCAATTTATGGTGCCTGGTTTTCTCTGTTGTCTAGTTTTCTCTGTTTAAACAGCCTTTGGTGATCTATACCATCATGCAGATCGAATATTCAGAGGATGATGTCCCGATTACAATCCCTAGTATCTATGTTGGCAAAATCATTCTGAGCTGCCTGGTAGCGGCTGTCACAGGCACCGGTGTATTCCAAAACCACTCGTTTTAGTCTTACGAGGAGCACTGAGATCAACCGATAATTTATTTCACATGCCGAACATTAATATCAGTACTGGTGGCTGGGGGTTTAGCAAATAAGTATTGCTTTCAAGCGGTCTCTATCATTAGTGCAACCTAGTGAAGCCAAGGTGCGGAAGCTAATTCCCGGCAAAGACATACTAGGGGCTGGACTTCGTGGGATATGAGAACCTCCGAATGACTCAGGCTCGGTACGGAATACTCACTCCAAACATTTGGCACTTAGACCTGAATCTCCGTTCAGTTAGCTGAAGTTCGGAGTACAGTTTTAATTATCAAAATGTGTGTCCAACGTTATGAATTACAATGACTGTAACCAAGTGTGGGTGAGTGGTATTCTTGCAAGCGCGCTAGGCAAGACGAGCCGAAGTGACATCAAGCATGTGGCGTATATCGTGTATGGACAAGACATAATTATAATTTGCCTGGGTGAAAATTTGGAGCACAGTGATTTGTAGGGCTTGTCGCAACTCACTCATACACACTTTAGGGCTTATCATGGCGTCGTACATCGATTGACCCGGCTGTCAATCAAACGGGACTTCAAATACTGGCTACATCATGTTGAACCTCATAAACAGACAAAAATTTCGATACCTCAACAACATCACTGTGATCACAAAATTCAGAAGAAAACATGGCAGCCGAAAAGAAACCCGCCGTAGCTACCGAGCTGGCAGGGTATACCTCAACTTCCGAAGCGCTCCCCTACGCCATCTCACCCAAAAGACTGCTATGGAACGACTTCTGGACGCTCCTCGAGAATGCCACCTATCTCCCCGGTATCATCTTCCCTGTGTGGGCTGGCCGTCACGAACCTTTGAATGAGCTCTCCTCTACGTGGTGCAATGCGCGCAGCCTCGCATTCCACTTCATCCTCATTGTGTTCCAACTGGGGTTCATCTGCTCCATACCGCTTTTTCTGTTTCTACCAACGACTACGTCGCTCGCGTATATCCTGAGTTTCATTGCTTTGAATGAGCTTGCTGTGAGGTCCTTCAATGGCCCGAAGGATAAAGAGTTTGTCAAGATTCCTAATGGCGGAATACCTATCGCTCCCGGCACGGAAACAGAGAGATGGGTGTTTGTGAATGGGGTTGCTGTCGGGTAAGTCTTAAGAGATTGGCATGCGTAGTTGTAATTTAACAGTCAGCATAGGGATCACTGGCTTCAGAATAACTTGCAAAGACTGGCCAACACTTTCCGGCGGAGGATTATCGGAGTGCATAACCCAACGTAAGTTTTTAACACCCGCCAAAGCTTCAAGGAGTTGTCAATAGTAACTTGGAACTTAGACTCGGCATCATCTTCGACGTTGTCCAATGTCTCATCGAACGTGACTTCAACTACACCGTCCCCGACATCCGCCAAGGATTCGCCTACGTCAAGCAACAACTCATGCAAGACGACGAGGTCGTGTCGAAAGTGATCTTGATTCTGCACAGCCAAGGCGGCATCGAAGGCGGCATGATCGTCGACTGGCTCCTAGCCGATATGCCACAGCAAAAGTTGGCCAAACTGGAAATCTACACCTTCGGCAATGCCGCGAATCATTTCAACAACCCCGTCCGCCTGTCTCTCAAAGATTTCGGAGGTGATGATGCCGCATTCCAGCAGATGGCCAAAGACGGCAAACATTTCCTCGCGGGGCGGAATTACTTCCGCTCCATTGGCCATATTGAACACTACGCTAATGTGGGAGACTTTGTTGCACGGTTCGGGGTGCTGAACTTCACGACCAAGGACAAGCAACTCGGCAGCAACGACGAGTCTGAGAGCGGAGATTTTATAAGGACGGTGCGCAAAGGAATCGAGGAAGCATTGGAACGGCTAGGGATTTTGCGCCAGATCACGACGCAAGATAAGCACCTCAAGATGAACGGGACGACGGCGCAGACGAGCGACGAGAAGTCAGAGAACCGGTTTGTGGGGACCGTATTTAAGAGGTATGGGACTGGGCATATGTTAAACCAGCATTACCTCGAGAATATGTTCACCATGAAGGGGAATGAGGTGTTGGAGAGTAATCCATTCATGGACTCGCCGGTGGTAGTTGATGAAGAATATCTCAAGTAAGTTACTGATTCGATGATGGGAATTTGGATATGGTCTGGATTAACTTGGCTAACGATGCGGATAGCAATAATCCAAAGCATCGTGAGCGACTGCAGAATGGAGGGGAGCTGACTGTCAAGTCAATGAGCCGGCTTTGGTTGTATAGAAACGGCGGGACCCCGAAGGAATACTGAGTTTGTGAGAGCGAAGACGGAGGCTATAAGCTGACTGTCGGTTGGATACACTGGAAGTTTGGGCTATCCCACAATATGATGTCCTCGGAGCCGGTATATGTCGGAGCATTGTTTGTACTTGACAGTTGGGGAATTAGCCAACGTGGTCAGCGCAAAGGATAGCTACCTTAAGCTCAGGGGCAAGGTAATTATAATAAGAAAACCAAACACGTCAGGCATTCAGCCAAACCAAAACATCAATCAACCAGCTCTTCGGATTTAAAAAGCTCCTGCATGTTAAACATAGTGAGTGTCATTAGACGTACGGTATTGATTTACTCAAACCTAAGAGTCGGGGAGTCAAGGGAAGAAAGAAAGCCACACTTGGCCAATTAGACTAAACCATAGTTGTTATTCCTTCTTAGCGTAGAGACAACAATATAGAAATCCAAGTATAGTGTTTAGCCAGGATGCTGATGGTTAGTTACCTACGAGGTTAGAGGCTAGAGAAAAGAAATCCAAATACAGATTCTGTACAAATCAACATTTCTTTCGCTTTGAGTACCGGCCACTAGTTCCAATGGTTTGGTGATCTAGTTAAGCAAAGCATATATAATAACTTCCCCCATGAATACCCCTGAGGCATGTAGAATGTATGGAAACCAACATTTGTCACGTTTCGAACAACTGTCAGTTTAATACACACTATGCTGCTTTGTGGATTTTGTCCCTGCTGTTTTGCTACGAGATGACTTGGGGCAGACACCGCGTTTGAGCGGTTCATGGATAGCGAGTCCTTCGGCACCAAGTTTATATTTTCTGGAGTCAGCATGTTTGTCACATCACTCTGGACCAGCTTATTCAATATTGCATCAGGCCGATCCGTATATTCAATTGACCGAACTCATACCCGAAACCAGGCACGGCAACCCTCCCCCTATCAGCTCCTCTCCATATCCGACCGCCACATTTCCATTATCGCAATAATATGCGGCCGGACCACCCCAATCTCTCTTCACACCCTCTACCAAACAACGGGTGGGCTAGCCGTCAAATAACTCTTCAACGGCGTCGTCCCATTAAGCGCCACATTAATCGCCTGCGCAAAAGACTGGGCAACCAGAATAGCACCCGTGGGACTCGTGTGCGTGTGGTCATTGGGGTACAACGCATTTGTCTTGACCGATCCTCTCTTCAGATACGCGTTGGCGACCGCCTGGAAATGATCCACAAACGTGGCCCCCGTGCCGACCTCCTCAGCGGCCGTTTTTTGGTACCCCACAAACCTCGGCGCAGTAGCGACAAAGGTCCCCGTCTCCCAGAGGTTATTCGGGGTCTGACTGGACAGAATAACCTGTGCACCCTTGGCGATCAAAGTCTTCGCCGCGGCTTCGACGTAGTGGACAAAAGTGTATACCGTAGCTCCCGTAACGCCGGAGATGCAGGTTTCGGACCCCGCGCCGGGACAGTCGCTGCGCAGGTTGTCGGTGGAGGAGACCGGGGTGCCGCCATCGTTGTGGCCGAATTCGATGACGACGATGTCGCCGGACTGGACAAGGCCGGCAATCTCGGTGAAGCGGCCTTCGTCCGTGTAGCTGCGGGCGGATCGGCCACCGATGGCTTTGTTAACTACGGGGATGGTGAGGTAGTTGCCGATGTATTGGCCCCAGCCTGGTCATCGGACATATTAGTTGCATGTCTCCGGGAAAAACGAAGTGGGGTTTGGACTGGGAAAAGACCGAAAACTCACCATCAGTATCTCCATCATTAGCGCCATCCTTGGCCATAGTGCTGTCGCCAGCGAGGTACAGCGTCGGGGTGGCCCTCTCGACCAATTCAACAGGCGTGCCACTGACCTGGAGAGCGGCCAGTGACGCAAGTGCCAGCGCAGAAGTGAAATGCATTATCGACCGATCGGGGTTAAGATGTGAACGAAAGTGAGGTATTCCGGATCGACAGGCAGATCGATAGACACTGACTGATGTCAAAAGAAGAGA
The DNA here is from genome assembly GCF_002105095.1 of Pseudomassariella vexata. Classification (NCBI taxonomy): domain Eukaryota; kingdom Fungi; phylum Ascomycota; class Sordariomycetes; order Amphisphaeriales; family Pseudomassariaceae; genus Pseudomassariella; species Pseudomassariella vexata. Next base: position 447,427 of record NW_024467956.1, on the reverse strand, counting down.
AGAAAGCAGCAATTTACGCGGGGACGAGATCTACATTATAATTGTTCGCATGCATCCGCTTCCAGAAGCTAGAAGCCCAGATGCGGGTTTGGATTCCCCTTTACGGTCCGAGGAAGTCATGCGATTGGCGCAAATTCATGCTCCCGTGTCACCGCCGTATTGTTGCGGAGGCATGATACCGGGGCTGGAATGGGACTACCTAGCACCTCACGTGATGGAATCAAGTAGCATTTGGGCGTGCATTCAGGTCAAACCGACCGGGACGCCGGATTTCTAGGATCTCAAAACACCATCAGGCCTTGGCCGGCTAATTAAGGCGAAAGTTTCATTTAGTGGTCGAATCCACTATAATCCACGTATCGGCAGTGGTGGATACTGTGGAGGTGTTGTGCAATTAGTACGAAACAAATCAAAGCCTACTTCGGTGTCGTCAGCTGATGGTGTTGGGTCACAACTCCGGTTCCAGTGGTCAGAGGAAGCTTGGACTGGACGCCCTTATTTCAGACCCTTCATTGCAATATATCCGCCGCCTGGTTAAAATTCCAGGATTGGGGGCAAATTGATGTGGCCAATCAAAATTGGCTGAGCTCCTGGCGGACAGCCCGAATAGGTTAAAATGGCGTCTGCAACGTATAACTCTGTCTCAAATCAAGCCAACTGGTGGTGGATGGACTACGGAGTACGTACATGGAACGGACACGACCAACACCATTTCAAGATCACGCAACAACAAAGTCATTCCCGTTACCCCTCTTCAACTGAATGGTCCTTCCAGCCCTCGCCCCAGTAGGCTTGCCATCATCAACAGCAAACTGGCCGTTGACCAACACCGCCCTGATGCCAGTAGCAGGCTGTCTCGGATTGGCAAACGTGGCCGCGTCGCGGATGGCATCAGCGTCGAATAAAAGCAAATCCGCTCGATACCCTTCCTTGATGAGCCCACGGTCTCGCAGTCCAATGACGCCGGCTGCACGACCAGTAAGGTGGCTCACAGCCTCTTCCAGTCCACCCACAAATATTGTCTCTGGTTCGACATCATCAAATTCAACCGGCCCGGTCCCCTCAGAAACCTGCGGTCCCTCAATGCGCCTTGACTTCCCCTGTGCAAGATCACGGTGATAGTGCCCCAGATATCGCGGAAAGGTGCCCCAGCCTCGGGGATGCGGCTTGGTGGAAGTGAGAATACCGTCCGACCCGCCTGTATGCGTGCGATGGCGCATGATCTTACGGACGTTTCCCTCGTGGCCCGCATGCTGCATGATGGTAGTGCCAAAGTCGTCTTCCTTGAGGATTTGGATAAAGGTGAGGAAGGGGTCTTGGTTCAGCTCGCGCGCAATCTGCCCCAGCATCTTGCCCACGTATTTTTCGGCTAGCGAGGGGCGCTGCACGCCGCTAATTTCGATTATTTCCCAGTTTAGGGTGCAGCCGTGGCAGCCGTCGGTGCCTTGCACGAGCGCCTGGTGTCGGATCTTTTCGAGCTGGGCTGGGTCCGAGAGGATGGCGAGCTTGTCGTCCGCGGATGCTACCCAGCTAGGCAGGGTGGCGGCAAGCGTCGTCGAACCGGGCAGATAGGGGTATGTGTCCATGGACAGCTGGATGCCTTCGGATATGGCCTTATCCACCATTTCGAGGAACTCGTCCGCTCGACCGACATTCTCGGCAAAGTTGAGCGTGGCGTGGGTGAGATGCAGTCGCACGCCCGTTTTCTTGGCCAGTTCAATCATCTCGGCATAGGCTTCCATGGCACCCTTGCCGTACGAGCGTGTGTGGGGGCAATAATAGCCGCCGTATTGCTTGACTATCTCGCACAGTTGGGACAACTCCTCGAAATCGGCAAAGTTGCCTGGCACGTAGGTGAGTCCAGATGACATGCCTACAGCACCTTGTTTGAAGGCCATGTGCAGAATCTCCTTCATCGCATCGATCTCGGCCTGGGTGGCTGGGCTCGAATCCCATCCCTTGACCAACATGCGCAGGTTGCCCTGCGGAACCAGATATGCTACATTGGTCGCAATCTTGGATGCATCGAGAACGTCCAAGTACTCTTCAACACTTCTCCACCTGTCGAAGAAGTCGGGCGGATCTGTAGGGTTACCGTTCCAGCCTGCGATTTGCTTTCGGATCCGAGCCATCGTCTCGTCGTTCACTGGGCTGTATGAAATGCCATCCTGTCCGATGACTTCTGTCGTCACGCCTTGTGTGATCTTGGCTAGATGGTCGGGCGTGTGCAGCAGAGAGAGGTCGGAATGCGCGTGCATGTCGATGAACCCGGGGCTGAGAACCCATCGTCCATTATCGCAGTCCACAATGCGGACGCCATCTTGGCTTGGCTTCTCGAGCTCGGTCCCGATGGATTGGATCAAGCCATCTCGTACAAGGACGTCCGCCTTGTACCTATTTTGTGTGCCGGTGCCATCGATGATAGTGGCCCCGATGAAAATTATGTCACCTGCTTGGTATTCTATCATTTCGTTGATGTTGCAGCTCAGCGCTTTCCTAGCTATTTGGAGTAGTTGCTGTATCGGAATCACAATAAATAAACTCCGGTGATAAAGTATCGTATCCAAGATTACCCACTTTGCATCGGAGAACCGTCCGATTTCGGGACGTTTTCCGTGTCCGTTTCTGTCATTGTGTTGAATAAACAGCGTATTGCATGGTAAAATACAGGATAGCGAAGTATGCCATTATCGCAGTCTGGTAAGAAATCGATGATTATCAAATTGTCTCATTTCAATGTGATTTCAAGCTGCTGTGCCACCTGCAACCATGCTGTAGTATAATATGTATTACTCCGACTGCTGCAGTCCCGAATGGAAACAGCGCGATGCCAGGTTCCGCGGTGCTGTGTGCATTCAACTCCCTTCTTCTTGGAATTACTACAGCAGGGCTGACAGTTTCAAACCAACTATGGATCGGGGTTAATTGAGGAAAGGGGTGGTAAATAGACGTTTCTCTGTTTAATTTGACTTGTAAAGTCAACAGTGAATTGATCACAAGTTGTCAAACCTCAATGCAGGCGAGTATTTGAGCCCACCCCCTACAACACATCAGAGGATACCAAGACATTCCTGTCACGTTAAATAAGCTGCAACTCTCTCACTGGCTCAATCGAAATCTCATGTGACATATTATATGAGACTACCATGGTCGGATACCGCGCGAGAGCGGTATATTTAACCTTTTCAGAGATATCTATAGGTGATGCGAGTGCATATGGGGTGTGAATTGTTGTATTGGAAAAGGATGGCCAGGTCAGCTATTCTGGCCTGGCAGAGCTCTTTTATAGCTCTAATCTATCTTATCTATAGCTATAGGGTAACCCCCATGGGGTCACGTATCAATAGGGCTCTATGATTCTCGTTTCTTTAATTTGTAGTTTGCATAATCAGGAGTTTCAGAACGAAAGAAGATCAATGGGAACTGCATGTGTGAAATAACCAAGTTTGTCCACTGAAGCCTGCGTCTGAGAGCTCATATATGTTCATACGTAGATATAAGCAAGCTTAACAACCGCCATCAATAATTTCCAATTCTCGTTTATTATGCTGTTCAGTACAGGCCTACGGTGTATAAATAAAGTGACATAATAGCCCTTCAAACTATGAACTACAATCCCTAAAACCTAAACTACTTTCCAGAGTGTGATAGAGTCACTGCACGTAGTAGAATCCCAAGGTGCAGGCCGAAACTTAGGTTATTGCCTTGATAGGGAGGAAAGGAAGTAAGTTCCCAGCACTCCCGGAAGTGCGGGTTATACACGGCATTCGGATCGGGCACAATTAGAACCAAGCCCGGAAAGGGCCAGAAAGCCGGATTAATCCACAATGGGCATAGCCCCATGACACGGGGAGCTATAAGACAGTCACCTTATAGGGATAGCCCTTTATCTTTATATCGTTTTATACTCCTAAATTCTAGGTCTCCTTATCTTTCCAAGCCTTAAGTTGCCTATGTTGTACGTAAATACCGCAAGCCATCTTCCTGTGCCGCCAGCATCGACGATGTCTCCATGATGATGAAAACGCAGGGGTTGCTCAAATTTAACGGCCCAGGGGGATGCGAGCAGCTCGAGCATCTCGCGCCTGTACGTGACAAATGTGTGCATAAGGGTCTTTTCGCGGCTGGCTGACGAATACCCGGAGATGATTGAGAACATGTTGAAGGGATTCGAGTGGGAACTGTCGTGCATGAGCCACTATTCTCGCGTGCTCGGCTGCGAAGGTGGTATGATGTTTGCGCCAAACACGTTACTCGGCGCCGAGGACGATAATTGAATCAATTGATATATTAATTGCAATCTTCCATACTCCAGCATTTGTCTAGCGTCGTGAAGCTATAGCGTCTCCACAGAAGCTTTAGTGCGAACAAGGTAGGGTCGCTCTAGGGAGTCTTGGCTCTGTTAGGCCGACGCTATACTCAAAGCCTTCTATCCCAATGGACCAGTCACTCATAACTTGAAGGCAATGATTATTTATAGATACTACAACCCACCAGACAGAGTTTAGGCCTCAAAGCATATTTGAGTCCAACATCCATCTTCATCATTATTTCACATTTAGAAATGCAGCGCACACCGAATGTTGGGTTGCTGCATAAACACCGAACAGCTCATAGCCTCATGAGGCCACATGAGGCCATAACGGACGAGCAGGTCACCAAGCCCGGACCCCCACCAATTTATTGGTTCTCTGCTGCGTCATAAAACGAACCAACGCTCACATGTTTGATTGGTGATCATCATCCTTCTTCGCGAGTCACCGTCGCAAATCTTTTTGTTTCTTGATTCGTTCGTTCTGGCGCGTCTGGGAGTCTTCTATCTCGTTGCCTAAAGGTACCTCCCTTTTGGCTTGCGCCACAATGTCCCTCTTCGTCTGGTGGACTCGTCGCTCCGGCGGCATGGCCATGGTCTCTCTACTCTCGTTATCCAGCTATGTTGTCTTCAAAACTTGGGTAGCATCGCGAAATCTCAACTACGCCATTGAGGGTGACGGTGGTTTCTGGACCCTCGTCTTCGCCTACTACTGCTTACTCATACACCTCCTCGTCTTCAGTTTCCCCTTGCGCGTCATCTGGGCCCTGAGGGACCTAACCCGAGGCCTGAAAGAGGTGGCCCGCAACAAGACGCTGAAAGATCCCCAAGACTCCAACTCTGGGCACGGGCCGTCCCCATCACTCTCCAGCTGCAAGAACTGGGTTTCGTCCTGGTGCCTCCCCACGCGAAGTGGCCACGGCGGGCTGCACACTGAGCTCTATGCCGATGATAATGTCACTCCTGGCCACATTCTTCACGCCATCATCATTCCCAACTACAAGGAGGATATTGACATGCTCAGAGAGACGCTGGAAGTGTTGGCGTCACATCCACGGGCCCAAACCAATTACGATGTGAGCCTACGAGTTTATTGAGATTTGAAAACGAAACCTCCCCCTGCCCAACGGCTTGCCCCAACCAGCATGGAGACACTACGAGCTCTGTATTATTCTGCGTACCGTTTCTTCCCCTGACCGACAGCAACGGGACACAGACCAGCTGATCAGCCGTGTTAGGTCTACCTCGCAATGGAACAACGCGAACCAAACGTCGCATTCAAAGCGATGAGTCTGATTTCAGAGTTCGTGACAAAGTTCCATTTCATCGTGTTCACGCTCCACCCCTCGGGTATTCCCGGTGAAGCTGCCGGTAAGGGCAGCAACGTTGCTTGGGCTGCAAGAAAACTAAGCGAAAGGTACCCTACGGAGAGCCGCAAGGATGTGCTCGTCACCGGGATTGACGGTATGTGTGCTTTTCGGTGCTCATTGTCTAGATTTTTGTGTCACTTGGTCCTTTATCTTGATTGCTGATGCATTTAAATGCGGCAGCCGACAGTCACTTGTCCTCAGACTATTTCGCCTTGGTTACCAGCATGCACTTGGCCCATCCCGAGACATCCTCGACTACCCTTTACTCAGCCCCCATTATATTCGACAGAAATGCCCACAGCGTCCCAGCTATTGTTCGCGTTGCCGATATTCTCTGGTGCGCCGGTGGTATTTCGGGTTTGTACGGCGGTTCAACCATCTCACCACCGACCTCGGTTTATAGTCTTTCACTTGAATTGGTTGATCGAGTTGGGGGCTGGGACTGTGATATGGAAGCTGTGGGCGAGGACCTGCACATGTACCTGAAGTGCTTCTTTGCGCTCAATGGTAATTTGACAACGAGGACCATCCTGAGTCCCGTGAGCCAGAGCAACGTTACCGCTGGAGGTGGCATCATCCCGGATATGCTTGCTCGGTATAAACAAGCCCAGCGCCACATGTGGGGTGCTTTGGATTCTGGATTCGCGTGGAGGGAGCTGTTGGAGCTGTGGCAAGAAAGGAAAAGTCTAGCAAGAGCATTCAGGCCTCTACACGCGTCTCTGTATGTTGCCCTCAATGCGTGCCCCCAATGTGAAAACACGGTTCAGTTACTTGTCTGACGTCCCAAGAAACACTAACTCTAGAGACTCCTATGTCCCGCAACAGCCTGACAACTTGAACCACGAACAGCTTGTGGAGGGTGGAATATTTTCCGATATTGTCTATGACACCATCGAAGAGCCCAACTACGCGCGCGTATTCTACCTCTTCCATCGCCTGTTCGAGGCCCACTTCCTGCCGGTCCACGCCACAATCCTCATTCTCTTCTCAGCCGTGTACATGTGGGTCACCGCCGGCAAGGCGGACATCCACGGGGTGAACTGGATCTTTGAGGTGTGCAACTATCTTCGCAACGTGGGCTTCCTCGAGGTCGTCGTGCTCCTCTTTTTCTATGAGACCTTTCATAAGATCTGTCTCGAGACGCTCCAGAAAGAGATGACGGATGCGGGCCTAGCCAAGGACATGAATTTCTCACCCAGGAGCTGGAGGAGGAATTTCATCGATTACTTCATGGTGCCCCTTGTGGCACCGATATACGGTTCCATACCGTGCGCGCAGGCGCAGATTTGCCATTTTTGGACCGTTGATCTGGTGTATACGGTCAGCCAGAAGGCTACGAGGCAACGTTCCATATCGGCAACATTGGCTGGGAAAGTATGAAGAAGTCTTCAAAATGTTGCGGATGTTAATTCACCATCCTTTCCTTAGAAAGCGGGTCGGGGCGCAAAACGCCGACTCTTCGAGACCATCACGAGAGTCCGAATATTTCCAGGTTCAAGTGGATGGCCAAAATTCCACGAACGCTGGCTATTCTACTAATATAACGATGACTGTAATCTAGCATGGGACAAGCTGAACTCTAATACAGAAGTCTTAATAGCCGGGCCGAGAATAAGATTTGTTCACGTATCAGGCGTGTGCGTGGGAATGTCGGCATGGGACAGAAGACACATTGATTCCATGACACTAGATTCGCTACATAGCCGACTCCCTTATTATTGTATCGCCAGGCGCATTTTTATATTGTATTACTCATAGATTATAGATCTGCAAGTCCATTTAAACGTAGACAGAGACTGAAGACATCCTATTAGCGAGAAATCCTCATCTAGTGCATTACTTGGGGATTGCATAAGTTCCACAATTAAGGGAATAACTGAGGGAATCGGCCCTCTGTCGATGACTCTGGATGGATATCATATTATCGCTATGCCTGCTCTACCGTTGTGCTACGTAGGTCGGCGTTGAAAGGCTTTGTAAGGTGCTCTTGCTCTCTTATATAGAAGGGAGGAAGGAAGGAAGAAACGGCCCGACCCACTGTCTACACTAGCAATGGTACAGGTCGCGCGATTAGATCATCAGGATCAGTGAAGGAAGTCATGGCTATATAAGGGACAGAGACTGCCAGGCTTTCATAGTAAAAGGTACTTTGGTTCAATGATCAATCTAAGCATCTATCTAGCCCGTATGTGAGGCCTTTCAAGCCTTAACGACTGTGTCTTATTCGCGGTATTGGAAAATCAGTTTACATACGCACCCATTATCATTGATCAAGACCCCGTCAGTATTATTGACTTGCTAGCATAAACCCAACAGCACTTCCAGTTGGTTTAGCAGCTACACTATTTAAACGTTTGTCAAATCGTTCTTACGCCAAGGCGGCACGTAGTAAGATTTTAAAGCAAGGAGCAGATCGTATAATAATAGGCTACTGCATCGAGACCTTGCGCCTTGGCGGGTCGAAAACACTAGCAGGTCCCACCTCGTGTTACTATATTCGACCACGATGTCATTCCTCAAATGCGAGCATGGAAAGTGGAATTGAATTGAATTGCGAAATACAAATTCCGAGGTACTGTAGCTGATCTTGCTATCGAATTAACGTCTAAAACATCTATCGTCTATAATTGACTTGACAGTCATGCCCACTTATATCGTATCCCAGAACCCGGAGCACCTTGCTCTACCCCTTTTCTGTCATTGCTTGCAGGATGCGAGCCAAGCCGCTGGCGCTCGCGAACATGTCCAGCTAACACCTCGGCTTTGAAAGATAGAGCCGGAGATGTCAACCGACCATCGGGTGTCCCCTCAAGCCGCCGGCTTCTCTTCAGGAGTTCCATCGAACTCCCGCGACGAAGAGGTGAGAGCCTCGTCAGCCGGTACCTGCGCCATGGTCTTGCACCTGCGAACCTGGGCGAAAAGGTCCACCACAGCCGCCACAAGCTCCCAACTAAACAATACCGGCAGCGTCCTGTACAGCCTGTTGTAGCAACCACCCGACCAGATCTGGATCAGAACCTCCAACATATTGTGAGCCGGCCACATATAGCCGATGCGGTAAAAACCGGGGCTGATCTCAAATGGCATAACGGTGCTGGCCATATTGACGATGATCCAAGTGAAAGTAAAGAACGGCACGGCGGCAATGGGGAAAAACCCGGCAGCAGTGTCGAGAACCAGCCAGTTGACGTGCATGCTAAGCCAGAGGAGCATCCAAGTCTGACCGAACTGCGCGGCTATCAATCCCCAAGTGTCCTGGAACGCGAATAAGTATCCCGTCGTAAGCAGGCTTCCAACAAGAGTGAAGATGATGGAGTAGCTGAAACGGACAGCGAGGTGGGATCGGATCGAGGCGCCAGAGAAGATACCGAAGCCCTGGCATATGCCGTTGAAGGCCAGGATGCAGAAGAACTGCATCAAGATTACGAAAACGACGGTGGCGGTGTTGTAGAAGGGGTTTGTGCTGGGCGGGGTCGCGGCGACGTCGTGGGAGGTGAAACTGAAGGGTTGGGCGAGGTAGGGGGTTATTGTCGATAGATCGCTGCTGATGTTAGAGCCGGCGAGGCCGACGATGTAGTTGGCTCGGGCGGCAGCGAAGAGGGTCTGAATGTCCGGGGAAATGTAGCTTTGTTGGATGATGGGATAGCGAATGCCCACATGCATGGCGGTGGCCGCAGTTGTCACATCCCACGGTTCGGTAGCATCGCCTGCAAGTGTGGTTGCGAGTTGCTCGGATGCGCCAGACGATACCAAGACCGCCCCCCAGAAATCGCCGCGACAGACGGCATCTTCGATGGCGGAAGCAGATGCATAACTGGATGGCGAGTGTTCTTGGAGGGTCACGAAGCCATCCCCGCTGATCTGTGAATATGCACTCCTGACACTATCGCCAATGGCCCCCTGATCGTAGTCGACGAACAACACATTAAATGCCTTGATACGTGTGTTTGCACGGAAAAGAATGCCGAAGATGTACGACTCATTGGCCAAGAACAGAAGTTGAAACAGCAGAAAACTCATGCACGTCGCGATGAAGAAGAACTTGCGTCTGCCCACCCAAGCCGGGGAGAACAAGGACGGCTGCGATGAAGCGAATAGGGAGTCGAGAAACGCCATCGTAAAAGACCAGACCAATTCAATGGAAGAAACCCAAGATGGAGAAGGGAAGGAGAAGAAGTGCAAACTAATCGCAGTTGCAGTTGCTTTAAAGAAGAGTTCACATATAAAGCACGGTTAAATGTTGTATTTATTCTAGGATCTTTGCAGCAAATTGCCCGTTTTGCCAACGCCAAGCCATTTGGCGAAGCTGAGAAAATGGGGGTTGAGAATCTCAGATTGATGTCTAAATGAAGTTGGGGCATGTCAAGTACCTAATGATTTTTGGGTCGGCAAAGTCAAAAGTCCGGGATCCATACTTGACTACCATTGGACCCCACCATTTCGCTAAGCCCAAAGCCTATGCACCCATGGAAAATCTTCTTGCTTTAATTACACACAACTTGACGGCCAATAGCTAAGATGAATATGGGTGGGCAATTCAGGCAACACAGTTGGATGATAATGACACCAACTCCCCAACGCGGCAGCCACGGAAGGGCTACCTATGTTTGGCCCAAGCACGAAGCCCAACCGGTGTACCTGGGGCACGCAACACGAAGCTATTTCGAAGTCCAGAGGCGGCAATGTATACTAATGTCTTGATATCTTGATTGCTCGCCCCTATCTTGTAGTCTTGCGGGTTCATTCCGGCGTCTGTCCGCCCCTTCATCACTGCTGGCCTCAGGACCTTTTTTTTTCCCTTTAAGTAATGATAACGCCTCTAGCCCTAGGGCTGCAGGGGCTTGCATTGTATTCTCAGGGATAGGCTGGCCCGCCGCTCATGCCTCTCTAATATCTATGAACCACCTCTCGGGTTCGGTATAGCCTTATGCTGCTTACCCTTTTCAACCTTGTTCAGTGGCTAATTCGATATCCGCAGTCTCCATTCCCCTAACGGCCTTGAAAACGAAGGCCTTAGACATTAGACCCTGGTTTTGTTACGTAATGACCATTAAGCCAGTGCGCTTGCAAAAGATGGGACGTGCGCGTGCGTTGGTTACGCAAAACTGAGTGTTTACAGCTACTACACGTAACGTACCCCACAAGCAAGTTGGCCACACAAGCAAGTTGGCCACTTTTTCTTGGCACCGTATGAATAACTTCAATAACTTAACTAAACTAAAAAATAATAATTCAAACTAATCGGAATCCTCTTCCTCGTACGTATCTTTATCATTCTCACAAGTACGAGCATTATGTCCGGGCTCTCCGCAGATCCTACAGCGCCGTCGGCGTGGTTCGGCCGGTCTCGTACGACGACGACTTACACGTATATCATCCTCTAGCTGCTGTTCAATATCCCGTTGAGACTGTAAGTCCTGAGCGTCTCGTAAACTAAGAGATCCTCCATCTTGTAGCTGTCGATTGTGAGTCCTTCGACGACGGCTTAGCTCTTGATTGGCCTTCCGAAGTGTAGTAACCTCATCTTCAAGTAAAACTAACCGATGCATAACAGCCGTCGCACCACGTGAAAATTGGTCAATAGCCGTAAGTATTGTCGTCGGGGAGCTATTCCGATGCTGTACGATTCTGTTTTTAACGTATTCAGACTGGGATTGCGCCTCGGTTGGGTTATTTGGAGTCTTTGATTCCCAGATTAAGGGGGCGCCAGACGAGCTCCCAGGAGGTGTAGGCGTATGTAACTTAATATCCAGCTGTGAAATCACATATTCCGGGTCGTACGGAATAAGTCCTGTCCCCCTGAAACCTGCCTGGATATTCGACTTACTTATAGTCGTACGATACGCCCTACAGAATGCCGAAAAGAAATTCTCCTTCGAGATATGGGTTATATGCGCCCGTATTAGGTCTTCAATTTCTTTGCCGTACGACCTTTTCAAAGCCCTAAAACAGCCTAAATCGAGAGGCTGGAGCTTATGTGACGAATGAGCAGGCATACTAAGTGTAATAATAGTATGCTCTTTGCAATATAGCTCGAAGTCAGTCGAGTGGTGGCTCTCATGCCCGTCGAGGATAAGAAGACGATAAACACCCTTCGTACGATCCTTCGTATAGCGATCAAAGTGCTGAATCCAGTCTACGCCTCGCTCATTTGTTGTCCAACCGTTTTTGGTTACAGCGATTACCCAATCGGACGGGAATGGGCTATTCTCGTACCAGGATAAGAGGTGGTTTTGACCCGCGACAATAATATACGGCGGGATAGCCCAGCCGGACGAATTAATACCCTGGATTACTGTAGCCCATTATAGATTGCCTTGTTGGACTGTACGAGGCCTTCCGCGTCGTTCGGCTTGTAACTACCATCTCGGATGAAATTAAGCCCATCGCGAACCCTATCTCGTCGAAGTTATAGATATCCGCCTCTTGGATACCATATTTCGCAATTGTATTTCGTACGAGCGTAAACCACGCGCGATACGCGTCAGGGTCTTCGCAATAGGCTCGTTGGTAGTCGATTCTTCGATTAAAACGCGTCCGAAGGTCTGGTTGTCGTCGTACGAAGTTCGAGGCCCAGTTGACGCCGACGCGTCCAGCGCCACGGTCACGGAGCAGTCGGTTAGCCATAGCTTCAACACCATGGAGCCGGGGAGGAAATGATGGCAAATCTAGGTCAAGTATGTATTGTACGACCGCTAACTCTTCTGATTCCGTAAGCTTATGACTAGATTGTCGAGTATCGCGTCGAGATAGTAGTCCGCGTTTTCGGTTAGCTAGAGTTGTACGAGGGACATTGTAGAGTTGGGCAGCGCGTCGGATGCTTAATTCGGGTTTCGATTGAAGCGCCTGACACGCTAGAATCATGTCGCTTTCTTTCCAATTCAATCCCATCTTGGTATGTGTAAAGATATTAATTAAAAGGTTGTTCGTACGGTGCCAAGAAAAAGTGGCCAACTTGCTTATGGGGTACGTTAGCTAGTCCTAGTCTGGATAAACAGAAAACAATCGAGACGTCTGCATCCCAGACCAATACAGTAACTCCTATGCAGTAAATTTTCAAAGGGAATTTTAGTCCCGATATGTTGAGCTCTAGCCTTCGGGGCAAGCCGCTCCTCTGAACTCCTCGGCGTTAATATAATAAGCAATATGTAGAATTTCAGGTAGAAAGAGAGGTTCAATTCTCTATATGCTGCTTGTCTGAACAATCTGAGCTATATACAAGAGTAGAGTTTACCCCGCCTCCAGTGTTGTTTCAGGCGCATTTCGGACACCTGTATATCTCCAAGCGAGTGCAGTACTAGATACCAAATATTGCTGACACAATATCATATAACCCAACTTCTGTACTCTGGCGTTTCAGTGGAATTGAAGATCTCCGTGTAAAGCATATAACGACTGAATAACCAATATACTCCCCACCACCCCAAAAGCACTTGCCTACTTATACTGATGATTATATGAATCCTAGAGGAAGGCGTATGTGATTTTTTTGGAATGATTTGCATCCTATTCCGCTACTCGGCCGTAGTACCGAAGATCCTGATCTAGTCGATGTGCTTCCACTTTAGCTTCTTGTAGTATCGCTTGTGTTCGTATCATCTTTGTGCGAAGTGTTTTCCGTTTTGCTTTTAGTTTCCCGTAAACTTCCTTGAGTGTTTAGCAAGGCGGTCCCTGAACTGGATATTGACAACTCGTTGTCTTGAGACCCATGGTGATGAGTAAGAGAAGCGTCCAGGTGGAGGCCAGGTGAAGTATTGACAAAGGTAGATGGGTTCTCACAATACGCCACGTCGCGGGACCTGGTGACTTCTGGAGCTACAACCTACTTTCAAACGATGAGCAAGTATAGCTACAGCCCGTTTACATCAATCCTATTCACGATTTCGGTATCCTACAAGTCGCTATTTCAGTTTCCATTTACCCATATGTGACAACTGTAGGCAACCAGGGTGGGCTATATGCAACCTACAACAACGTGCTAAGAGAAGCCCTCGGCTTTTATCGGCCTGGTTACCTCGGTTCCGACAATTACGTGTGCAAACATCACAACAACATATCTACTCTCACATTCAACTCTACTAAAGCTCACCAGTCCATGAACCATGATCGGCCAACTTCGATTTCCGCGCCACTGTGACAAATGCCACAAGGGCTACAGATATAAACACAGTTGCTATTGAACGGCACATTGACGACCTAAATCGCTTGCTCTATCCACGATAACTTCCGACAACAGCGCTCGCGAACTCCACAACGGGCCTAGCATAAACCCCTTTTCGTTAAGTAATAGGTCCGGTTCTTTCGCCGAAGATACCCGAAGACTTTTTGGAAGATTTCAGGTTACATCTCTCGAAGCCTCTTATAACGAACTTCCCTTAGATCTCAAGGATTTGTATGTTCTACCGGGTTATCCCAGTACCGTCATATAGTTAACGTTCCAAAGCATAGCAAATTACATAACCCAAAAGGGTACTCTCATAAATCCCCGACAAGTTGACGTTGCCGAAGCTCTATTAGTAACGTCCAGTGTTGGTTCCTGGGAATTAAGCAGCCGAGAACGCTTTCTTGAGCTAGCCCAGAGGCTAATCAAAAATCATCACTGTCTGGAGCTCAAAGCCAAAATCATTTACAGGCAGAGCGTCTTAATGCGCCTCAAAGGTGATGCTAAAGGCTCTAAGCTTACCATCACGTCATTCTTGACCAGCCTACATCCCACATTGGACCAGGTGCCGCAAGAGGACCTCGCACCTCTACATCTATCACAGGCAGCCAACCATACCTACCATTTCGGGTTTTCGGATGTGCATGAAGAAGTTAAAAAATGGAGACCTTCAAGCAACCCACTAGTTAGACAACATGAAACCTTTAGGACCTGATATTCTGCGTCGGCCGCATTATGCGAGGAGAGGGCCGTTTCGAAGAAGCAAGGAAATGTTTCGAGACTTGCCTCGGGACATACGGACTATACGCATCCAAGCGTTTCCTTGTCAAGTCAGCGGTTGCCGATATTTATTGCGAGCTAGCGTATCTGACAACAAGGACATCGTACTTCTCTCGGGCGAAGGCAATTCTGGAACCGGAAATAAGTAGCCTAAGGCAATCATCTAGCCAGAATCTTAGGGGATATCGGCGGCTGCTTCTATCCCTCACCGAGGCTAAAATTCGTCAAGGCCATCATGACGCGGCCGACCTCTTAGCGACAGAGCTTCTGACCATATACGGGGACTTAGGAGAGCCGGACATCGTAGATCGGCTTAGACATGTCAGGACACTTATAGCTTTAGTGTGCATATCTCCGACCTTGCATAATACGTCAAACAGGTGGAAAGTTGTCATGGACTGGAATAGGTTCTACAATCCATTAGAAGAGGAGGTTTTTACTTGCGGCGTCGTCTACCTTTTTCTTTGTATTACATAGTGACGTGGGGTTAGGGTTTTTGGGTGCTCGTTTTCGTTTTTTCCGGTTTCGGACGAGTTATGTAAGCGCGTTCTTGAAGGGTATTTAAGACCTTATGTACATAGTCACTCTCTTGAGAAAAAGATAGAAATTCAAGCGGCCTTTTCCACAGTAATCTGAACCAATTTCTCTTTACTTGGACAGGCGTTCAATGTCTGACGTACCTGTTGAGGTACTTTCTGTTCCCCTATAGATCTGATTGTGCCTATTGAGGCCATTGTTCCCACCTTTCACCTGTTGAGGTGATTGTTCAAGGACCTGTTGAGGCTACAGTTGTTAGTACCTGTTGAGGTACTTGTCGTTCCGATCAGGGCAAGGAGCTCTTGATCTTGTTATTTCTTTCCACCTCCCGGATAGTAAGGTCTTGTTGAGGATCTTGTTATTCGTTGCCATCATCTTACACCTTAAACCTGCGGGTGGTTTCACTGCCCGTCGTCAATAGTATCGACTTAGGAATATTGATATGAGCATGGGATATTTCCAGAACGCAATGTGCGTAATAGAGAAGAAACGGCGTCAGTACTCAATACCGGGGATAGGTACCTACCTCTTTTGCGGCGTGTATGAGGAGGTTCGATCCACGACAGGGTGGCTTTTAGGGATCCCAGTTTTTGTATAGCAGTTTTTCCTCGTGACCTTGGGCGCCTATGTGGAACGTCGTGATCAAGACTAAGTTAAAGAATTTGGTGGGTGCAGTCACGTTCTTACGAGGATGTAAGAGAACTTTTTGATCATTGTATATAGGCGATGATGATGTTGAGATGTTTTGAGAGAAGCTTCTATTGTGCGTCGTAGACACCTTTGTTTTCTGTTTTCTGGAGCTTTAATTTATTGTTTTTTACTGGCATATGCGCAAGAGGGCAGAGACTCGAAGTCGTGAGGCATCAAACGACCCGCCATGGTGAGCGAAGCATTGATGTTCACCTTGCCGTTATGATGTGTTGAATTGTTCCAAAGGTCTTGCTGATATGGTAGATAATTCGCCGGGAGGACCGCTTTCTATAGTCTTCCGCACGTCTGAACGGACGGCATGATCTTCCACGACTTGCCCCATAAGCCTTTCGACGTCCCCTTCTAATGAGCTACGTATCGTCTGCACCTGTTCATACAATTCAATTTTTCTCAAATTTTCGAATACCTTCTCTTTGATCTAGTAGTTAATAGCTCTTCCGGCCGTCAGCAAACCTATTGGGAACCCAATTTTATGGTCGTCTAGGAGAGGGCAACGTGAAACGAGAGGCATTGTGAGCGACCAACAATTCTATGCTTGTTAGCTACAAGTGGGAGGTTGATTGGATTCTTATCATAAGCCTTTGACACCGTGGAGTGATAACTCTATTAGGCTAGATAGGTGCCCATAGGTTGGACCTGAAGTTACGTAGAGATTCAACCAGGTCTGGAGGTTCTTAGCGAAAATTCTCGAAATCAACGAGCTCGACATAAATGTCATGTAAGGATATTCGCTAATAAGCCTTCGTTAAACAGCTGAGTTCTTAACAGAGGCATCGTCGGTGATGTAGATAGAGGAGCTCTCAAAGAGCATAGTTCTAGAGTCTGTATTGTGCACTTAAGTACTCATGTAGTCACATGTCTATCTTTTCACGCCTTGATTACGCATGCTACTGCGACCTGTAACGTGCAGACATGACCTTACCAGACTGTCTCTCGTCCCATCACGATCAAAATAACATATCCATCGTCCCCATACGCCTATTTTCCTCCACCAACTTCTTACTTATGAGCTTCTTGTCTACCCACGAATCCTCCAAACGAGGACGTCCTTCCCAGCTCAGTAAATACTAGACCGACCGTCTCGCCCTTCGGACGGGTTTGCACAACCTCTACACCTAAATTGAAGCCGTCGTAGTTTGTTTAATCCCGACTTGGTAGCGTCTTAACCTGTAGTAGCCTCGTATTCCCGTCAGTTAATGACAGCCTATCCCTATCGACAACGGGGGCTATTGCCACACGAAACACCCAGCCTGAAAAAAGGCGCGGACAAGACAAATGAAATAAGGGATAGAAGTCTGGTGACGTAGAGCCGACGGATTCTCGCGACCCTAATCAGCCGGAGGGCGAAGTGAAAGCCTATGAGGACTGCTTGGAACTGTAATATCCATATTAATCATCCTGCCTTGGAACTACGTGTCATGGCTGTGCACCGGAAACAGGCTTGCGCCAATGGCCTCTCGTCGATATGCGCTGGAAAATGCACCTTGAATGCCCGGACCACCTGCTTGACTGGCGGCCATGTGTGCGCGACTAGGCCGCAATCACAGCCACCAGTGACTGTTGACAAATGATTCGATGAGACGACGATGGGACGTCCTTCATCCGCAGCTGGGCCGCTTGTGCGGTCGCTGCGCTGACTTGGTGCTGAGACTGGCCCGATCAGCCCACAGACAAACCTCGGGAGGGCGGCGCGAGCATACGCGCACGCAAGGAGTCTGCCACCAACTGCTCGTATCTGAAGGAGCACGTCATTGAAGAGACATGTGCCATCAGCCCAAAGGTGAGGCTCCAGCGTCGACGCATGCATTATGACCGTGACTTGCGGGAAAGAGTATCATGGCATTGTTGTGGTAAAAAGGGCCTGACAACTGTGGTAGTAGACTTCCGCTCAACTGAAGAGTAGGTTGCAAGCTCCATCGCCTTGGCCAGACGGAAGGCCACGAGGATCATAGTTTAAGGGTGCTCGGGTTAAGGAAAGAGGGGGAAAATGGAGTATGTGACAGCAGTTGGAACATGAAAGAGAAGTTAAGAATACATCGGGAGGGCATGGGGAGGACCAGTCTTATATATGCATGTTGTGGTTGCAGACAGGGATGCGCTGCCGCGCGATACCGAATCGGGAAAGGGGCTAAACCCGGGAGGTGCGACAGCACATTCTCGACTACAAAGAGAACTATATTCTTCTAGGTCATGGCAAGGTGTAACTGGGAAGTGTATGCAATCCAACTGACTACCAACTCGCGGCAGGAGATACCAAGGTGATGCGAGTGCATATGGAGTGTGAATTGTTGTATTGGGAAAGGTTGCCCAGGTCAGATATTCTGGCCTGGCAGAACTATTTGTAGCTCCTATTTGCTATCTAGCTATCTTATCTAGAGTTACAGGGTAACCCCATGGGGTCACGCATCTCAAGGGTCCTACCCGGGAGTACTCACTTCGTACAAGACAATGTAACATCAAGTTATTCGAGTCAAGTCTATTCGCCTTTCCAAAAGTGAACACAATGGTTGTTTGAATTTACAATAATGGTCCATTAGAACCAAATAAATACTGCATATACCCTTTAAGCATCTCGCAACTTGCAATGAAATTGCTCTTTCGCGCCAGCTAATTGTTCGATTGCTATCTTCTATACATAAGCATCTGGTACGTGACCCCATGGGGGGTTACCCTATAGCTATAGATAAGATAGATAAGAGCTATAAAAGAGCTCTGCCAAGCCTGAATAGCTGACCTGGCCATCCTTTCCCAATACAACAATTCACATCCCATATGCACTCGCATCAGCATCCCTCGACAGCAAAGCCTAATCACGTCCTTAGTTACAGCAAGCCCATAATTGGACATGATTGGCCTGTTCAACCAAAGCGTCTACGCTTCTGTCAACGAACCCCTACGGTGCTAGGAGCATTCCCGCCGCGGACTTCGTGGTGTTCTAGGAATCCTCGACATTAACGAATGTAGAAAAATTAACAAAAAGGGTCACAGACTCTGGTGCATCCTCCATCAAGGACGACGCCATGGAAGCAGAGAGTGATGCAGGCATCGCATCTGTGAGTATTGGCGTTGTCGCTAATGGTGGTCAGAATGACGCGACGGATCAGACCAATGCTGCCGGCAACGTGGTCAGCCATTGTGTCCCTGAGGTCGAGCCATCCATCGATAAGGAAGAGGCGGCTTCACTGTTGAATGAGGCTCGCGAGAAGAGACACCGCTAAGGCGGATCTTAACAAGAACAAAGCTCGTAGTGTACAGCCAGAACTATTTCTGGCCGCCCCAAAGTCGGAACTTATGACTTTCATCAACGAGGTAGCGGACGCACAAATAATCGCCGAGTGCAATGATATGCGGAAGGATTTCGAGTTATTATAGACTAGATATTGCACGAGAGCTGCATAGTTGCGCCCCTTCGACGCGTTCCGTGGCTACTTCCATCACGGGGGTCCTTAGAGCACAAGTGTAAAGAACCCCTGTATTTTCTAGCTGCTAAAACACTAAGAAGTGCTTTAAGGGTGTGTACTAGTAAGTGAAGTCCTGCTGACGGAGTCTTGATTAATAATAGGTTGCGTATGATTAACAGTGGGTAACTGAGTTAAAGTCATTAAAACAGTGTGCCTCACTAATGGATTAAATTGGTGCTTATATTGATCACTGAAGTAGAGACTGTCTGTCTGTGCAAGTCTAGGGGACCTCGTTGTAACGAAACCTCTACGGTCTAGCTGCTAAACCACTAAAGAAGTGCTGTAAGGGTTTATGCTAGTAAGTAAACCCTGCTGTCGATGTCTTCATCAACATAAAAGGCGCGAATGGAAATAATCGATGAATAATAAGTTGTTGAAAATAGAGTCATTAAAGTTTATAAATCAGTTGCCGGTTCTTGAAGGCCGCTATAGGGACCGTTTCTACGGACTTTCGGGTCCTTATCTTAACGGCGGGCCGGACTATCTCGTCGTGCTCCGCCGAGATAGCAGCTAAATACCGCGTGGGAACGGATTAATTAGCGATGAAATTAGACAGATACGCCCTGGACGTTCGATAAGCTGTAGAACCCTACCCTTACAGCATGTTCTACAGCCTCATAGCTATGCTTCGTGCGTAAGATAAGCGGCCTATGCCGCCTGATAAGTAGTTGGAAATTGGGGCTTTTCTTACAAGCAAGCTGCCCCTGAAAAAGAGAACTCAACAAAATATATTTGATCTAAAGGACCATAAAATGAAATGAATGTGTTATGCTGTATAATTCAACAGGTAGTGTCGTCAGTTTTTTATTGTTCAGTGTTGGAAATAGGGCCACGTTGCCAATAAGGGTAATCCCGGTTAGAGATGTAAATATAGAGTTAAACCACGACCCCGCTACGAGTTCGTTCACGTAGGGCGTTCTCTTCCACAGCGTTAGAATGTCGAGCGTTACATCAAGCAGGTAAGGGGAGAGAATGGCAGGGGTACATATTTGATCGACTTAAGCATTGTGGTACAGAATGCAGGTCCTTTTGAAATATGAGCAAATTGTTTTGAACTTCGTAGATTGACCCGTGGGACACACCCCTGTATCTTGTGTGATACTAGAAATGCAACTATCAAGTGTTTTGATGACGAACTACCGCATACGACCCGTTCCACACGGCGCGCCAAGAGATTAGCAACTGAGACCTTCTGTCTTTGCTCTAGTTTGTCAAACTTTGCCGACTTTCCATCACGACCGACTGGCTACATCGACTTGTTACATCGACTTGTTAGGCAAGTGCAGGAACTGCAGATTGCCACCCCGGAAGAAATCACGACTTACCTGCAGTCCTACTAGCCAAGGTTCCCGCGCGGCGCAGCAACTTATTCACGACGTCGGCATAAGATTGCGCGATTCCCGTTAGAATCGTCCATGGTTTTGTGGAACTTGTTGAGTATCCCCTACATACTAATGCATCTATATTGAGCAGTGTGCCGGTAACTCATTCTCAGCATGGTGCGCCTCGGCTTCATCGCAGTCTGGCTTTTGCCAATGGTGCGGGCTTTGCAACGCTCACCGCTGCCAATCCTCAACCAGATCCAGTCGTCCAAGAGCCTCAATGCTCGGGATGTCGACCCTGAAGACCTCTACCCAGCATACAATCTGTCCACTCCAATTGACCATTTCCACAATGACTCGACGTATGAGCCGCACTCGAACGGCTCATTCAACCTGCGATACTGGTGAGCATCCCGTCCACTGCCTCAAGTCCACGAATCAGCTTTCTGACTTGGATGCAAGGTTTGACGCTCAATATTACAAACCAGGCGGTCCCGTCATTGTGCTTTCGGCTGGCGAAACTTCTGGAGTTGGCCGTCTCCCCTTCCTGCAGAAGGGGATTGTCGCTCAGCTGGCTCAGGCAACAAACGGGCTCGGTGTCATTCTCGAGCACCGCTACTACGGCACTAGCTTCCCTGTCCCAGACCTGACGACGGAAAACATGCGCTTCTTAACCACGGACCAGGCCTTGGCCGATACCGCGTACTTCGCCCAGCATGTCAAGTTTGCCGGCTTGGAGGATATCGATCTCACCTCCGCCACCACCGCCTACATCGCTTACGGTGGTTCCTACGCCGGTGCTTTTGTCGCTTTCTTGAGGAAGCTGTACCCGGATGTTTACTGGGGTGCAATCTCATCTTCCGGAGTCACCGAGGCCATCTACGACTATTGGCAATACTTTGACGCCGCCCGCATCTACGGCCCTCCGGCCTGCGTGGAAACGACTCAGAAGTTGACAAATGTCGTGGACAACATCCTCATTGGCAAAAATGACACTAAATATCCCGAGCAGCTCAAGGCGGCCTTCGGATTGCCCAACGTCACGCACACGGGAGACTTTGCCGGCGCCATCAATTGGGGTATTTACGGGCTCCAGAGTCTCAATTGGGATCCGGCGGAGAGCAGCAACTCGTTCTTTGAGTACTGCGATATTGTTTCAAATGACACTTTGGTATATAATAGCACGGAATCACTTACCGGCCAGGTGCAAGAATTCATCTCGGTAGGAGGGTGGGGCAACGAGTCAGACGTGTTGACAACCCGTATGTTGAACTATATCGGCTATGTTCGTTCCACTGCGGTTGCCCGCTGCGACTCTGCAGATCAGGATGAGTGCTTTGGCACCGTGGATGCATCATACTACGACGAGTTTGACATCTCACAAACGTGGAGGGCATGGCCTTATCAATACTGCACACAGTAAGTCCACGCCCTTATTCACGGCAATTCAAACATAAATTATTTCGCATTTTTACTAACCAACACCAGATGGGGTTATCTCCAATCCGGCAGCGGCGTGCCTGACGACCAGCTCCCGCTCATCTCACGCACCATCGACATCACCTACTCCTCAACAATCTGCCGCCAAGCATTCAACATCACCAAGCCCTCCAACGTGGAAGCTATCAACAAGTACGGCGGCTTCGGCATCAGCTACCCGCGTCTAGCCATCATCGACGGCGAATGGGACCCCTGGCGAGCTGCGACGCCTCACGCCATCGGCCAACCTGAGCGCGTGAGCACGGTGGACGAGCCGTTCTTGTTGATTGACAAGGCGGTGCACCACTGGGATGAGAATGGGCTGTTCCCTAATCAGACGACGCCGGAGCTACCGCCGCCAGCGGTGGTGGAGGCGCAGGAGGCGATAAGGGAATTTGTCAAGGCGTGGTTGCAGGACTGGAAGGATGAGGGTACGGATTATGAGGTTTGAATAGCTGGTATTTTGGGGTTACTAACTGGATAATAGGTCAGGTTAACAAGGAAATAGGAGAGCTGTGATGAAGGATTGGAAGGGTTGAAGTGTTACAAGTAATGAAACCGAGCTTAGGTTGCCCATGGAATCCAAATCAGGGCAAATTTGTTCATAATTGCGTCTACGGACTATGGTGGCTGTCAAACCTGGAAACCCAAATTTGCTATGGTTTACATCCTTGAACAGTTATATTCTTATTTCATATATAGTCTTCATTCACCTCTTCGATCTCGAGAATGTATTCGCGATAGATAGAATTGCCCAAGCGAAGCCATAAGCAACTATGGATCATACGGACTAATCGCTCTGCGACCCGTCAACAATTCCGCCTCGCCATCTTCCTTGACCAGGTAAATATCCTCATGTCTCACGCCGAATCGGTTCTCCAAGTAGATGCCTGGCTCATTGGTGAACGTCATACCCGGCTGAAGGAGTACCTTGGTGTTGAACTTGTTCAAGTAGGGGGACTCATGGGCTGCATATTGTGGTCAGTTTCCACAGACCAATGTTGGGAGGAGCTGGACAAACCTTTGATCCCAATTCCATGACCTAAGCGGTGTGTAAATCCGTATCCGTAGCCTGCGTCTTCGATGACCTTCCTCGCGGCAATGTCGACACTCGCGGCCGTGTTGTTGGGCATGAAGGATTTAGCAGCAGCAGTCTGGGCTTCAAGGACAATGTCCCATACCTTTAGCTTCTCAGTGTGAAGCTCAGTGTGCTTCTGCTCATGAGTATCGTGGTCCTGCAATAATCCAAACAGTTCGAACCCCGATTTCAAGAACTTATGAATGCAAGACCCTTTCTTCTTGGGCGGATCGATAAAGAAACTGCGGCATATGTCGGATGAATAACCAAGGTAGTGTGCCCTGTAAGTGTTAGCGTTAGAAGTCTGATACAGCAGACAGTCAACATACCCAACATCAATAACAACCATGCTCTCCTCCGCCAACTTCTTTCCTCCAGTCACGAACCCACCATGAGGCAACGCACCATGCTCCTCAAACAGTACAATGTTGAAAAAAAGCCCAAACCCAATTGACAAAAGCGCCCCATCAAGTATATCGCGCACCTCATCCTCAGTAAGCCCAGGAACCAAACACGGCCTCATAACCCTCACAGCAACCACAGTCCCCGTGTTCACCGACCTAAGCAGCTCAACTTCAGCCGGACTCTTGATCTGCCTCACCAACTCAACTTCTGCATTCAAGCCCACCGTTTCGAATCCCGTCTCCGCCAGGCCCCTGGCGATATAATCCCTTATTTCCTCATCCATCATTAACTTCGGCTTTCTGGCTCCGTCTTCCCCACCAAACTGCGCTCCAAAAAGCCTCGACTCCAACAATGTCCGATAGGGATCCCAATGCTCCTCCCACGTGACAATATCTAACTCTCCCTCGTCTTCCCTAGAGGGAATCCCCAACATCCGCACCCTCCCCTCCTCAAAACTGGGCGCCAAGAAGGCCGTCTTAGCCACGATCTGACCGCCAGACCCAGGGCTAGGGACGGGCATAATGAGCATGAGAAACGGCCGTTCTTCAGGCTCCCAGGGCTCCCAGTCTACTTGCGATGTGTTGCCGTAGTACTGGAACGTGTATCCCGGCTCGAGGACGAAGGCATCTATTCCTGTGGCGAAGAGGGCTTGGGCTAGACGGTCACGGCGGGTGAGGAATTCCGTCGCAGTGATGGGCGGGACGGAGAGGAAGGAGAGGTTTGAGTTGTGCAGGTTTGTGAGGGTGCATTGTTGGGCTTTGGAAAAGTCTGAGCTGGTATTTGGGGAGTTTGACAACCAGGTAAGCGAAATCCAGGCAAGATTGAAAAAGACGGCTGGAAGAACGGCGATGAGGAAGACGTATTTTGAGAGGCCTCGACGAGGCGGAGGGGTGACGTCTGGCGCCTCTGGGCGCGGATTGATGGGTTGGTAGCCCATGCTGATGGCTTAGCAGCTGGGGGATGACGCTCAACTGACGAGACGGATATCCTGACGCCTTCGGATTGCTGTGTTGAGATTCAAAACATTTGATGTTTTCTTCTGGACCTATTGGTTCAGGAGGTACCGCCAATTGCCGACTTGCCGGTGAGAGGAGATACTGTTAAGTGGAGACGATCGGGAATCAATCGGTTCCGACACGGAATACCATGTGTCAAAACTCGGTGTCACCAAAGTCCTGTCACTTATTTATCGAAATATAACTTAACCGACCAACTTTCTGTATGTACCCACCCCAGTTTTTCACAAAAATTACGGGATCACAACAATAACGCGTCTCTCGTTCACTCCGCAATGGTTCTACAATCACGCACAGAATAGCTAATCCAGTAGAACATAACGGCGACGATTTCGAGCCTAATGAGTTTGTTTGTGACGGTTGTCACGTGATTGACCCACACTGGTCTGAACAGATTGATAAGTGGTTGCAGATATCAAAGTCAGGGACTTTGGTATTGGTCTCTTTTGGTGAAGACATCTGGTACGGTGGCGTAGTGGCAAGGATTGCAACCCCTGGCGCGGCGTGACACTACAAGGACTTAGCTAGGTACTGTCCCGGGGCTGAAGCCACTGCGGGGCGATATAAGATGCTAGCATCCTTGGATCACCTTTCCTACTCTTCGCTTTCCCCTCCTTATGTCAGATAGGGCACCTGGTTCCTAGGTTCAGAAATGATATGGCACTAGAGAAGACTAGTGTCACTTAAAGTTCAGACGGCGAAATGAACCCCTCTTCCCGAAAGTAACTCCAAAGTTACGGTCCACTCAGGGGTCAGACACCTAAACAATGTACCTCCGACATGTTCTAAAGAATCTATAAAAGGCAGAGCAACGGAAGTTCGCGAGAACAGAAGACAGACAACAATATACGCACTGCTGACTACTCGATTGGACACACGTGATATTCGACACCTTACCGTAGCAACTGAATACAATACTTTGTCAACGTTGCGAACATATTTCTTGTGAAACTACCAAGGGTAAATCAAGCTTTCGCTACCTCGTATCGAATAATTAATTCAACCGAAATAGACAATTATCTTTCACCGGACTACCTCAATTACTGAACCCATGCTCTTTCGTGGGCGTCGGCGATTTGATATACCGGGAAAACTGAGCGGTAAAATATAGGAAAAGATCAAATAGTTATCAGAAATGATATTTACAATTGCCAACGAACAAATAGAAGCTCGACCCGATCACTCAATCTTTTCCTCGCTTAACCCGCCCGCCGCCTATGTCACAGTAATACTAGCCGTCCCACTACTCCCATTGCCCCCCGTAGCGGTGTACCCCTCCGTAGCCAGAATCATATAATCATGGGACCCCAACCTGAGTCCAACATTCGCCCACTCAGTAAAGTGTCTCCCCGTAGTAACCGTCCCATTAACGCGCTTCTCCGTACGCACTGACCAGTACTGCTGAAAGGTCGCCGTGCCCACAATTGAAGGCTTATTGACGCGCGTGCTCGTGTATAGCTCGTACGTTCCCTCCTCGAACGTGAAGTTCCCCTTCGCTGTCCATGGTTCGCCTGGACTTAAGTCACCATGTGATTCGACGATGTAGTACTCGATTAGCGGGTTGCGGGTCCAGCCGTAGACGGCGAGGTAGCCGGGACCAGTGGGGGAGTAGTTGCCGCTGTAGTTGACAGTCCTGTTGTGGAATGAATGTGTTAACCGTTGTGGATTTCCTTGTTTCTTGTTGGTGATAATAGCTTGGGGTCTGGAGAACAGTTACGATGGGCTGACTTGCCTTGATCCGCCGGGACTCCATCCCTTGCCACATACGAAGCCGCCTGTTCCCGACCAGGTAGCGCTGTATTGGCCTCCTGCGCCGTTGGTGCAGCGGAAATTACCGCCACCCTCGGACCAGAAGGAGTAGTAGTAGCCTCCTTGACGATCAATGAGCTCCCCAGGAGCGGTGAATGCTCCTTGGATTAGGACAGAGATGGCGGTAAGAAGTAAGTATGAGAACATGATGGTGGGGTTGATTCAAAACTCTTAACTCCTGTTATTTGGGATAGTTCCCTGTATGAAGATCCTCTTTGGTCAAGTTAGGAATAGCTTCAGGTCTGTACAAGTGCAATGCGTTGAGTATTTGGGGGGGGGTCCTGGCGATCTATTTAAGGATGCTTCCGGAACACTGTTGATCAAGTATAACGGCGCCAACTGTCCAGGCTTCATAGGAACATCCTCGACCTCCCGGCACAATGACTTCACTGTATTTCTCGGTCAAGAGGAGCTGTTGCCTCTCCTTAGTCCCCGCTTTAATGGTTGAAGGGTCACATTTCTTTACCTGTTTTAAACCAAGCTGGAAGATCACTGGGTGTGTACATGTTTCACTGTGAAAATAACCGGTCTTGTCTGGTTCCAGCGCCGCGGGTAAAATGGAAAGGATATGGCTATTAAGCAGAAGTTTCCCCACACAACTGCCGAGGCGGAGAAGAGAAATCCGGGGAAGTATCGTCTTGATTGGTAATTGCATCACTATAAATGGTAATACTTGCGTGACCAAATTTAGTTTTCCTTGTCCTTCTCCGCTCTCTTTGTGACACCACCCACTCAACTCAACAATAGCTAAGTTTATTAATAAGCGGCTTTACTGGCAAGGGGTAGGTCTCTAGCAGATACTCTCAACTGTTTTCGGAAATATCACCGATCTCGAGTCGCCCAGCGAATTATCAGAATGGATAGTATGCACTCTCTAAGAATAATCTGGTTCTGCCTATGCATCCCACTAGAAAGTTAATTCCACCGGCATACCGTGTGATTCACTCTTTCCTACATACTGGTGGGATGTTATTCTTAAGCCGCGTTACAGACGTGCTCAACATAGCGAAACACAATAAATTCGCTTGCATGGATGTTGTTCACATCTGCAGATATCGATGCGGCTCTTGCGTCACGTAATACGAAGTCGCTCAATCAACTTTGATCATTGACGGAGCCGATGCCTCTTAGACGAATGAGATTCTCAGATAGCCAAAGGACAAGGATTCCTCCGGGATCAATCGGGCACGTAATCATCGCCTATCCGGAACCGACCGACATCCCCTGTCATAGTAGGATTGCTGGCGATTAGTTGGTTGAATGGATACGCCAAGCAACTGAAGTCAACAACAACGGAAATTACTCAAATGGCGACTATCTCTCACCAGTCTGAAGATCCCTCGTCTTTGAATTCTGGCTGGCTAACTGCTGCACCAGACCGAGCAATCGCGATGGCGACCGAAATCGCCTCAGAGGCAGCACCAGGCCAAAATGCAGCCGACATTATTGCACTCAATGAAAAGAAGACAGTCGAGTTGGGCAACGAGGTCTCTCACGACATTGAGATCCTACCGACCAATGAGCCGGAGAAGACGTACTTCAGCAAAGCCTCCGTGTGGCTCATGATTCTCTTCTCCGGACTGGCGATTGGTTCAGATGGCTAGTATGCTGACATCCATCCATTCATCCAAGGCAATTGGTTTGCTGGGTTAAACGACTAACCATTGACACAGCAATGCTGCAGTAATCGGCAACGTCGAGCTCCTCCTCGCAGTCCTCTACCCTGAATCATTGACCTCTGCCATCTACACCCGCCTCAGCAATGCTTTCCTCATCGGTATGATCGTCGGCATGCTCCTCTTCGGCGTGGTCGTCGACCAGTTAGGTCGGAAAACCGGCGCTGTGGCAACCACCGTGCTTCTCGTTCTGGGCATCGTTTTATCCACTGCCGCGAATGGAACGGACCAAACGGGTATGTTCTGGATGCTCATCATCGCCCGCGGAATCGCAGGTGTCGGAGCGGGGGGTGAGTACCCCGTCAGCGGCGCCGGTGCGGCAGAGGCTACGGATGAGAGCGGGAAGTACCGCAAGCACCGGGGATTCATGTTCGCGATGTTGGCGGATTTATCTGCGTCTTTGGGGTACGTCTGGGGTGGATTGGTGCCGTTGTTGCTGCTTCTTTGCGTGAAGCAGAAAGAGGAACACTACGATATCGTCTGGCGGACTTCATTCGCGCTTGGCCTCATCCCGCCGCTCGTCATCTTCTGGTTTCGGCTACGCATGGCCGTCTCGACGGCATACCGCAAGTCGGCCATGAGGAAGCAACGCGTACCGTACTGGTTGGCGCTCAAGCGGTATTGGAGGCCCCTGGTAGGGTGCGCCGGGACGTGGTTCTTGTATAATTGGATTTCAATCCCTTTTGGCATTTTCAGCTCGACGATCATTTCGAGAGCGAACACAGGGGAGAGTTTGGTGAAGAATTTGGGGTGGGGAGTGGTTATTAACTGTTTTTACATCCCGGGGCCGTTCCTCGGCGGATATCTCTCTGATAAGATTGGAAGGCGCCAGACTATGGCGCTGGGGTTTACGTTGCAGGCTGTCATGGGATTTGTGCTGGGTGGCGCCATGGGACCGATTCAAAGCATCTTCCCCCTCTTCGTCGTCATGTATGGCATTTTCCTCACACTGGGTGAAGTTGGACCAGGGAGGTAAGTAAACTGCGATACCCAAAGAAGCGATTATTAGATGGGACTGACAACCTCCAGTACCGTCGTTCTGACGGCGTCCGAATGTTTCCCGACCTCCATTAGAGGTCAGATGATGGGGTTCGTTAGCGCGTGGTCCAAAGCCGGAGCTGCCATCGGCACTCAGGTTTTCACTGCAATATTGAACGCCTATGCCGATGATCCGTCGAAGGGAAACCAAACAGCATTCCTCATCGGCTCTGGCTTTGCGGTACTGGGAGCAATCGTCGCCCTTTTTGTTATTCCCGAGGTATCGCGCCGGCTCGACGACGATGATCAAGCCTGGAAGCAGTACCTTCAGGAGAACGGCTGGGAAGCGAACTGGGGCGATGAAGAGACGAAGGATCCGGCCGGTGTTGTGTTGAACAAGGCTGTCTCATAGGTTGCAGGCCCCATCCTTCTACTGGGTGATCTAGATGCCCATACCAGTGGTTTTCTTGGACTGGTTATGATCTTTCCACGTAGTTGCATCAAATATTCTAATATGCATTACAATAACATATTTGGGTCTTGTCTCCACTTGGACAACGGCTTTCGTCCCATGTATCTATAGTAAATAACCTTATCGTTGTAGCCGCCGCATGCAAGTGACCAACACGCAATGCATCGGATGTCAAGAAAGAGCCAAACTCTAATTGACCAGTTTCTAGGCCACCCCCTCTTAGAACAGTCTAGATCCTCTACAGACAACATTTTCTGCAGAATATACCGGCAGGTAAGATGCAATTCAACAGCAGGCTTACATGTCACTCGGTTTTTTGACAGATTTCGTGCTGGATGACCACGCGGGGATCCTCTAGCGAGTATTTTAATAGTGTGAACTATGAATCTCAATCTTGCTCCTTAGCGAACCTTCTTCGTCACAGCAGACAATCGTCACACTTCATCCGTGGGAGTTTTCCACCATGGCGTCCATACCGTCCACCCCTCTCGACCTGACCCCTGGCGCCTGGTGCCTCCTAGCCCTCAGTATCTACACAATCTACTTCTTAATATCCACAATCTTCTCCTGGCACCGTCTCCGGCATATCCCCGGCCCCCCACTAGCCTCCCTCTCCTACCTCTGGCTCATGCGCACCGCTACCAGCGGCGCCCAATATTGGCTCTACCGCGACCTGCCCTCCGTCTACGGCCCCCTCATCCGCGTCGGTCCCAACGAGCTCTCCTCTTCCGACCCGGAAGTCATAAAACGCATTAACGGTGCCCGCAACGGCTATCAGCGGGACCCTTGGTATCTGGCCGCTCGGTTCGATCCGTATCATGATAATATCTTTACGATATTACAGGCTGAGAAGCACGATAGGCTGAAAGCGAAAATTGCTGGGGCGTATAGTGGCCGTGAGACGCCCAGGGCGGAGGGCATTGTAGATGATCAGGTGAAAGCGCTGGTTAAGTTGTTGAGGGAGAGGTATGTTTCGACACCGGGGAAGAAGAGGGTGGTGGATTTAGCGGAGGTGACTTCGTATTTTACGATTGATGTTATTACTAGAGCGGCATTTGGGGAGGAGTTTGGGTGTTTGAGGACGAATTCTGATGTGTATGGGTTTTTTGAGAGTGTAAAGAAGGCTTGGGCAGGAATAGCGGTTGCGCTTGATGTTCCTTGGACTCGGAATATTTTGTTCTCGGATCTGTACTTGCGGGTTTTCGGGCCGAAGCCGACGGACGAGGCTGGGTTGGGAAAATTAATGGGGTGAGTTTCGGGGTGACGGGATCATGTGAAGGGTAGTCTGACTGAGTCGTTTTAGGATCGCCGAGGAGATAGTGGCCAAAAGGTTTGCGGCTGACGCACGAGAGGAGAAGGATATGCTTGTGAGTCCCTTTTTCGCATGGAATTTGTCCCGTACGAACGGCGCGCAACTCACCATCTGGGGCAATAGGGGTCTTTCATCCAACACGGACTGGACCGCCAAGAATGCGCGACCGAGGCTCTGTTTATGATTATCGCCGGCTTCGAGAATACGGCCTCGGTCATTCGGACAACGTTGTTGTATCTCATGTCGTCCCCACGGGTATATCAAAAGTTCAAGGCGGAGATCATGCAAGTGGTCAGGAATGGAAAAGTGTCTAGCCCGATAACTGTTGAAGAGGCGAAGAAGATCCCTTACTTACAGGTAAGATGCATATCAACGACCCAACAGCGTTCTAGTTTGCTGTCATATGCACTTGCCACATTTCTGTAGAGTGGACATATTATCTCATCTCTAGCTAATCGTCTCTCCCTTTCCAGGCAATCATTTATGAAGGCATCAGAATGCGACCCCCGGCTCCTGGACTGTACCCGAAAGCAGTGCCTCCCCAAGGAGATGTCATAAGCGGCTACTTCATACCAGGCGGGACAGCTATTGGTATGAACACAGGAGCTTTAGTTCGATCGAAAGTCCTTTTCGGAGAGGACGCCGAGGTCTTCCGCCCCGAACGTTTCACCGAAGCCGATGATGCCACCCGGCTTGAAATGGAGCGGAACGTCGAGCTTGTGTTCGGGCACGGGCGCTGGATGTGTGCTGGCAAGGTAGTAGCGTTCATGGAGTTGAGCAAGATTTATTTCGAGGTTGGTATTGGATTACCTCTATCTGCGTGCTTTGAAAGAGGCTTGCCACTAACCGCAAAAATTCTTCTAGTTGTTCCACGCTTTTGACTTCCAGCTTGTCAATCCGATGAAGCCTTGGGATTCTTTAAGTTTCAGCCAGTTTATTGAAGACAATATGTGGGTTCAGGTGACGGAGGCAGAGACGGCTTAGACAATGGTGTTATCTCAATTCTGTCGACGAAGAAGACGTGTTGAGTAAAGCATTAAGGCATAAGGGCATCCATATCATAGCATTTACTCCGGGTTGGCTATTCTTTATTTTCTGTCTTCTAGCTATGCGTTTTTGTCATCTATTGACTATATCCTCGGCCTTCCCGCTGAATCCTCGCTACTGTACTTATAAGAAGACTAATAATGGCTAATTCCTTGCTTACATATAGTTGCATACTCAAGTATACCGATACCATTCTGTCAGCACAGCCACATTGGGTGTATGGCTGGGCCTCACCTGTATGGTGCGGGGACTTGATGTTGGCTGGTTTTCTATTATTTGATTATTTCACCGACCAACTCACCCCTTCAAAAGATTTGTCTTCAAAATATTCACCATAACTGACTCAAATTCTGTCACCGAACTTGAGTCACTCATTCTAATCAATCAGGAACCTGCATTCTCTCCTTTCCCATACTTACTCTCTACAAACTCCGGCTCAACTTTGCAGGATGTCCACAGCCTATCGGACTTATTGCAAGCTATAATAAGACATTATTTAAATGTGTCTCCGCCCTCTCAATTCAAAATGAGTAGAGGTGACCATAAGTGTCTTAAGCACAGATAAATGTGCTTCTTGGCTGCACATTTTGAGAGTGACTGATAAGAATAAAAATTACGATTAGGGAATCAGCATCTGTGGAAATAAAAGAATTATTACGACGTCCCACTCCGTATAGACTTTGTATTTAGCACTAGTGAGAACTACGCATATCTAGATAAGTACCCTCCCCGCATAAAACCTGTGCCGTCCCTTGCTAACAAAATCTGAAGTCTGAAATCAACTACATTTCTGGGAATCTCAGATCACCGCTGCCTCTATGAAATTTGTACCGTCATGGCCTCCTCAATTCCAGTGGCCTACCCACCACCTCCACTATCCAATAAGCGCGTGCAGGGACCGATCAGCACAAATATGATTGTAACTTATCATTCAAACTTGGCCCGTGTGCTATTCTCCCAGCTGGCATGCGATATACCAACGCCGGCAGTTTCAAAGCCGGGACCTTGCTACCATTCAACCAGCCTGCCTTTACTTATGACCTGTACGCTCGCCTTCTCAGTACCGACGATGATGAGAGCTCTGGAATTCATTTGCTACTCTCTATGTTCAACATGGAGCGAAGACTGCCACTTTGGAAGAGGATTGGGAGGGCAAATGATTTACTATAAATGCTCAAGTTTGTCCGAACAAGCTTACCTTCCCCGGTATGAATGTAGATGGCTGGGAAGAAGATGACGAAGCAGTACAAGTCGCGCTGTCTCTGCCGCGGGATGGTGGACTAACTCCGTAGATTCCTCTTGTCTTCCTCATACCCAGATAAGCTTTCGATATTCATCTTCAACCAGAACTGTCCCGCGGGTTCTCAACAACCACGAATAAGCTGACCCATGGTTGTATTGCTCAATATCCTGTCTGCTTTCCTTCATCATTATGGATACCTATAAAGAAAGCATGATTCCCAGAACGCGTATTCTCCGCCTTCATTATGAGCAAGCAAAGGCTCACAAAAACGAATACCCATCCTCGGCCTTTTTTCGGGTCTTCCTCCGCTTGACATCGAGATTCATGTATAGATGTGGATTCAAAATATGCCTGTATTCTCGACAAATACATTGGATTCATTGAAAACAATATTCCCTTGAGAATGACACCGGTGGTCTCAATCTACGATGGATTATTCGGAGGAGCCTGCCCAGTCCTCAAGTTACCAGTCTGGAATGACGCACGTATCGGTGGACGACAGTATAGTGGACAATCCGGGTGAATCTGTTCAAGCCGCAGTACAGGGTGGTACTGTCCATGATTCTGACCCCCCAAAACACGTCGCTGGCGGCAAAGGCAAATCTATATGGTAGGAAGTCAAGGTTGAGAAGAAGAAACATATGATGAGACCTGACGAATACGTGGTCACTGACAGCAAAACCCGTAAAAGTTTTACTCGAAAAACGGAATAGGAATGGGGAAAGGACAGCAAAACCCATCCATGCTAGTGGTACAAAGGCGGTAGAACAGCATATTTTACACAGCAAGATCTTGACGACCTTTAACTGTGTAGCGAACAATACAATGAACTATTGAGAGCCACCATTCCAAAGTTTCTTCCTGCTTCAAATTGACCTGCAAAGTGTCACCATTTTTTGACGGCCTGTCCAGAGTGAGCTCTGCTACATAGAGAGACATCTATTGATGGCAGCCGAAGAACGTGATTCGTCCACGAGCAGTGGCAAACTGACACCGCTAGAGATTGGGCTACACTTGAAATAAAGGGACTTACAATAAGTCCAATCAAATGTGACCCCATTATGCTTAGCTCATGTCGTCTGTAGATGTCGGTCAAGTATTCTCCCGGTCCAATCGGCATAAATATCCAGAAGAAGGATCGACCAGGACACATAGTGTCCATATAGCACTGGGTGTCATCCTCGCCTTTGTGCGCGTAGATTTCCACAATACTTTATGAATTCATAGCTACGGAATAGCCAATGGTACCCAGAGCATTGCAACCAAAATAGCGCAGAGCAAAGGCCTGGGATATGATCTGGGCGGATTCATCATTATCAAATCAAGAAAACAGCTGGGATGTTCTGGAATACTCCAACGAACGGATTCAGTCATCGAAGGAGCCGAAGAAAGGCGAATTTCTCGCAATTTGAAGCCCTGAAAAGTGTGAGCTACCAGTTTCGGGAACCACCCGGACTACCCACATCGGTTCTTGCGTTAATTTCCATGATTTCCTCTTGGCGAGTAACGCTCGTCCAGCATATATTTTGTATGGTTAGTAGTCCTGATGGCATAGCATCATGTGGGTTGAGATGGATCATCCTAATACCAAAATGGTCCTCAGCGACCAGAATCTTACTTACACTTTGTCCATGTCGTATGTCTAACAATAGCTGTGTTTCCTCTCATGACCCGGGCTGATTGTTGTGCAAGTGACGGATGTAGCGAATGTCGTCAATAAAGTGCAAGCTCGCATAAACATTACGAAAGACGTAAATGACGGAATCATTCATGCTCGTTCCAGAGAATTGCGCCTGGTTTGTGATTGTAGCACACTCATGAACAAGATGGCTGACGGGCATGTATTGCAGTTCTGGGGGTAATCATGCTAAATACTTTTCTACCCTCTGCCGTAAGATAAGCCGGATACGCTTACATCGTCGCTCGTCCTCGCTATGCGCAGGCTGATATCGATATTGTTTTGCTGTAAGATGTGACTGGTTGATCTCCGTCTTCAAGTCCAAAAAGTCACAGTCTGCGTCTGAAAACTGTTATGCAACAATAAAGTACCTCCTCGCCCGTCTTGAATAGGCTCGTTAGCCAGATAGAATGGCATATGCTACATTAGATGTCGGTTCAAGTTCTATCCGTTTTCAACTAGGTAGAGTAAGCCTTTCAAGCTCTCAGGGCAGGCGACGGATTAACAAGTTTCGAATGATAAAAGTGAGCCACATGCGTGCCACGAACTGTGGCTTGGTCGGGGAATGAGTATGAACTCCTGTGTGTGATCCAGCATCCGGTACATGTGTTGTCGAAAGTCTGAGTGCATGATTATTGCTCTATGTCATTATACGCTATATTAGAAAGGGTTTGGCTGTGAGTACAAGCTCTATAAATGATTCTTGTACGGATGACCTGTTGCAGTTCAATTATCGGGGTCAGGCAAAACGGTGGATTGTAAGGCGGTGGCGCGCTAATTCGCCTTGCATTTCGCTCTTTGCACAGTAACTCGTCCGCGCGCTTCGTCTTCCAACAATGCCCGCCCAGTTCAATTCTTCAGAGTTATGACGATGGGTCCTCGACCGACCGTTTGCATCCGCCCTCCTGCATCCGTCATCGCCACTCCTCTTCCTGCCGAATACTCTTATTTACAGAGGGTCAAGCCTAGGCGCATCTCTGTTCGGCATCCAGGCTATGACGAAAACGACGTGCCGCTGCTAAGTTTATATGGGTTCGATGATGCTCAGGGAGGATTATATTACGGCCTCTTGCACACTGCATGTGCCATAGTCGCTGACAATAGATTCGACGGCTATCTTTCCGCTTCCTCCTTACCAGAAGCAGCACGACTGCAAGTCGTCAACCGGGACGAAATTCTGGCTGCTGGCGAGTATTGGTTTCATGTCCCCGGTTTGATGCGATACCCCATCGTGCCAAGCTTTCAGGACTGGACCTTTCCTCGAACCTTGCCAGAAGAGTGGCACAAGATCCAGGAGGAAGTGGCGCCAGGTGAAGAAGGTTATGATGATGACAGCCAAAAGCTTGCTAGCATTAGGACTGACAGGACTCTGCATATGGCAGCTTTCGGGGGCTCTAGCTTGTTAGCATCGTCGCCGGCTCTGAATCGAGTGTTAGGAAGTTGCCATACAAATGCTACTTAGTGGTCGTGAACTAAGGGAATAGCATTACAAACATGTTAACCACATCCAATACAACCACTAACTCAGGGGCCAAGCACTCTTCGAATACTTCAGGGAATATGTTTCTTTCTGTGGCCATGTCAGGTCGAAGAGATCCACAATCCTAATCGTTGATTTCGACTATCGCGTCAACGTGACCCAAACCTATGTTTCGTACATAGGGATAAGTTTGGTTTCTGTCAGCGCTTCGTTCAGACTTGTCTGTTAAACGAAAGGCTTCCCTTGGCCGTTTTACTTACAGATTCATGTACGCGAGTCCGAGACCTTGATGGGATGGACGATTATGTAACATACAGTCATTGTGACCCGGCTTGGAAATGTCTCCATTTTTCGTGATTGGATAATGAACGAATCAGGTGTGAGATCTAAAAGTACTGCATCATGTTCAATTCCTACGGAAGACAGAACGGCCATAGCCTATTACTTTACAATGCTTCGAATTTGAGCACATCCTTTTCCATCGAAGCGCGATGAGAGGGCTATTCAACACTAAGAAATTGGCTACAAAAATATAGAAAGCTATGTAAAGAAGCCGATACTGCTTTCTATAGCCAGGCGCCGAGCCAGTACTGCAAACGCGAAGCTCCTTCCTGCAAAGTCGAATATCTGATATCTGGTACTTAACATCTCTGAACACCCGAAATCCGACTCTTTGGACTCTAAAGGCTTGAATGGATGATGCCGAAGATAATTACAGAGTTTATCAAAGTATACATAAAGGCGGGTTTGAGTATAAGACCAAAGCGTCCAATTGAGCGGCTCGGGAGGGGTTGGCGTGGGACCGGTACGGGGCACGGAGTCCCAATGTTCATTATCCGGGGTGATTGGATTCTGTGCCCTACGTGGGAAGGGCAGAGCAGTGTTTCGTTTGGTCTTAATAGGTTGTGGTAATGTGTACAGTGCTTAGATGTTTGTCTGGATGTGCTTGTTAGTTGTATCTATTGGGTTGTAAATACATAACTATGGACGAGTTTGATAAGGTCATGTATACTTTCACGCCCGCCTCTTGTCTTTATTGCATTTCAGGTCTTGGCCACTTCTCTTGAAAAGAAGGATTTGAAGCTCAATTATTTCTTCGTGTAGGCAATATGCGCAATTACATTCACCTGCACCAAGTGCATCTTCATGGAATAATACTACAACCCCAATGAATGCATGCACTGTTCCCCGTACCTAAGTGACTAATATATTTCAGGACATTGAGAACGATAATCGCCTTTGGGGAAAGTGTCCAAATTAATTACACATGTTGAAGCGTTGACGGTTGGGCGTACACAGAACGAAAATATGAAGTGTTTGAAGCAATATATACGCGTTATGCGTTGCTGGAATGCAATATGTACAGTTTGAAGAAATATATATATATAGAAATGAACTGGGCCCGAACCATGCAAGGCCACACTGCTTTATACCGTCGGCCATCCGCTCGACCAGGTGATGACATTCCATCCGAACTGGTACTGCGAGTCAGCAAGACCAATGGAGGTATCAGCTAGAGAGAAAAGTTAACCATCAAGTTCATCAAGATGCAATAGGGTAAAGTCAACTCACCATAATGGTAGTACAGAACAGTGCCGTGGGTGCTATCAGAAAAGACACCCTGGCCACCAGGTCCATAAACAGTCCCATGACTCTCTAGGACGGTAGTACCACCACCACTCAAACAGCTCGCGCCAGTTTGATCCACGAAGGGTCCACTGACTGCCGTGCTCCTGCACACCCTAATCTTGTACTCGGCACCAGTAGCAGGCTTAGACGTATCATAGCCACAGCAGATACCCTCACTCCAGAACATGTAATAGTAGCCACTGCGATAGTACATGAAGCTCCCCTCAGTAGCGTGGCTGCCCGCGGGCTGGTAGATGAGCTGGTAAGACGCACTCGCGGCCTTGGTGGCGGCCGAGTTCAAGGGGGCCTGGAAGATGCCGCCCCAGAAGGAGCCGAAGTTCATGTAGTATGAGGAACCCGAGGCGATGACGTTGGCGTCAATGGCGTTGTAGTTTTTGCTGCTGGTCGAGGTGACGCCCGTGGCGCCGTGGTCGACCCACGACCCGTATTCCATGGTCGTCGAGGTGGCGTAGCCGATGGCTGAGTTTTGCGAGCCGAAGGTTGAGACGCTGTAGTACATGATGTAGGTGCTGCCGACCTTTTGGACATCGGGGGCCTGTTGTCTGTCAGCAGGCATGACTTCAGAAGAATTGTCAATGTGGCTGACATACCCAGAGATCATCATTGCCCGCCAGGTTGATTGACGATCCGGCCGGGATCGCAGCACCTTGGTAAACCCACGGCCCGGTCAGGGCACTCGACTTCCAGATACCGATCAAGCTGCCCGTCTCGAAGCGGAAGTATACGCCATCCGAAGTTCGCTGGATGACAGATGGATCGTGAGACCAGCACTGACCGGAACATGCTCCAGGGTCAGCGTAGGCGTTGACGCCGGCGCTCAGGAGAGCGACCGATGCCAAGACGGCGTTGAAGACGCGCGAGAAGATCATATTCACGACGGCGGCGGCGGAAATGTCACAAATGATATCGTAACCCAGAAACCGATCATGATCGGCGGAGTCCCAGTATTTAAGCTGGAATCAACCATGGCCGGCCTGTACGGACTCAAAGCAGAGCGCTGGCTCGGGACTGGCGGAGAATTGAAAGTGGACGTTGGCGTGGTTGAAAATTAAGGGGTCCGGGCTCCCCTTTCTCATCACACGATACGCGCCTCCGCAAACTCTCCATCAGAGTCAATTCAGAACAGTGGCTTGGAAAAGTTGGGAAATAAGTGGATGATTGGTGGAACCCCGTTCACGACCGGACCATCTCAGTAATTCCCAATCAGGCAAGAAGCCACTATATTTGGCACATTTTCTGGGGTGCCGCGCGCCGCCACTAGCCCTTACCAATCCGATAACCGAGATCATACTTTCCCGCTGAAATGGGCAGAGGGTTTCCTGGAATTCGTATTCTGGTAACATAGCAGCCCCAGTTCACTTACTGAATCCACATCTGGTTGTTCTAGATCGAGCGTGCTCTCTTCTAATTACGACACCCCACATCTGAGCCCATATGCGCTCCAATGATATTTGGTCTACGGTAGTTCCTCCAATGATGATAGAAGTTGAGTTTGGCTAGAGTCATGACCTGCATTGATTACGATGGGATGGCAATGCACATGATTGCCGGCCTTTCTATTTTGAGTCTAGTGCCAGAATGCCATGGGTTGGGTGTAAGTATACTGTGCCTGATGGGTAACATTTGTCCCACCTGCCAAGTCGCTCGCACGAAGCAGGTGTGATTTGGACAGCAGGAAGACACCTCCGTGGATCTATATTGGTCGGTGCAAGTACCTGATAGGAATAGCTAATATTCGGCCTGCAATCACTGTACGTTTTGTGAGAAGCCAAAGATATCGTCCCATATTCCGCACCATACTCTCGTTACATATGAAAGAATGGATGGCTGCTTACCGCGTTGATTACACAGGGGGGAGGCTCTATGATTAAACAGGCTGCAAATATGACCTTCAGAGCTAAATTATCATGGTGTGGTCACAGAGGCCCTCCAACACAGCACTTCAACAAATTCTAATAATTGTGAAGGTTCTTAGGTCCATTGCGAAGGTTCCTTGACATGCCCTCTTAGGGCCAAATTGAAGCTATTCCCAACTTTGTCGTCGTTCCTTCTATAGCCTTGTCGGTGCCTTCATGTACCTTGTCCCTAAACCTCCTAGACAGTATCTTCAGTAATCGCTCCATAAGTCCGTTGGTTATCAGGTTGGAGCCTAGTTTATATACTAGCTTAATATGCTACTAACTGACTTTCTAGCGACTATAGTGAAATCCGATTTAAAAATATATTCGTCTTAATTACAAATTTGTAACAAGGCTTACTATAGTAAGTATTAGCTCTTATAATATATGTTATATAATGTCACGACCTGGGTTGCATCGCATGGGTATAGACCTCGATTAGGTGCTATCGACCAAGATTCTACTCTAAGGAGCGAAGGAAAGAAGATGACAACTTAGGTTTGAGGGAGCGCGACTAAGTCATCCACGCTTGGCGGGGCTCCTACAAGGGTTATGATTGGCTTCCCATCTGACACTGCCACGGCAGGTGTTCCAGCTGTAAGTCACCTGGTTGTAGTGAGTCTGCGAGGGTTAACCTTCACATATAATATCTCAAAGGTATTCTACTCTTTAGTTACCTATTTTAATAGTTTATCCTACGGTAGAGGTGTTGGACCTTCAAGGCTACTCCGTCAAGACTGCCAAGTCAAAAGGAGAAAAGTAAAGCCGCAAACCGTACGAAGTATGGGTCAATATGACCTCTACCCATTGAACCACACAAGTCCTGGCTGTGGGGCAGGCATCAGTCATTTCTGACTATATAAGGCCCTTATGGCCGCCCTTTACTTCTCTCTGGACTCTCCAGAGGTCATGACACTTTCAATACAAGACCATTTGCCCACCCACAATCCAATAAGAGGTTCGTAACGCTAAAAACCCTGTAATTTTCATATTATAGGTTAGACATAGAGTTAAGAAAGTATGGGCATGGGGTTAACTATTGTATTGTGTTGTACCATGAGCAAGGAAGGTCGAAGGTCCTGTCCAATCATTTAGCTATGTACAGGTTCGTATGCAAGGGCCCAAAGGGTCGGCAGATCCATCATCCGGCGGGCTACCTCATGGCCGTGACGTATAACGAATAGCTTTCAGGCCGGGGCTTAAAATAGAAATTTAGCGGAAACGAAGCGGAATAATTAAAAGTACAAATTCTATAGAATCAAGTGCTGCAGTTGGTACAGTTGCTACTGTAGCTAGCAGGCTAGACCCTTCCTTTCATCCTTAGAGAGCAAGAGCACTTTCCAGAGCCTATTGAGACTAAACTACATAGCATAACGCGTGAAGAGGCATAGCGGTTAATATGATATCTGCGGGATAGACGGCCTCATGTCATGGTGAGGTACACATATGATACTTTAGTGTCCTTGTGCGGCGTGGACCCCACCTGTTATTCCCTTCTTCACTTTCGTATGTAGCCGAAATTTCAGTGCCAGCGGGATCCCGCATGCTAGTATCTTTCGTTCAGCAGTGTTGGTATTCCTGTAGGCTCATCTAGGTCGCCATCGCGATAATCATTCGGTCGTTTCTTCGATTAATTTAGTAGTCGCACGGCGGGACTGTATGTCTGATTGAGCAGTTGCAGGCATAGGCTGTGTGCTTCCTAACATAATAACCCCTGCTGTGTGTCACCCCAATGGCTGTGTGTCAACTAACCAATCGGACTAAGTTCCCCGAAAGTCATGTTGTCGGGTTTGAGCGCATGGACAGACGAACAACGAAGCTAAGGGGCACGCCGTTAGGATTGCGAGGACGAGAAGGCTGGCTCTGTAAACCATTAAGATGGCGACGGTGACGTCAGCACCATTATGCGCCATGCAATAGAGCCCCCGGGGACTGATTGAAGCACTTAGAGACGAGTACTGTTGGGAAATCGTGGAACAGTCGACCAGAGGGCAACCACAAAATTGGAAATAGCGTCATTGGCAAAAATGGTCTGGTGGTTGATGTGGCAGGCGGGTATGTGGAGTTAGTAGCCTTGGGTTACGGTTAGGTACACCTGATGTACTTTAGTGCCCTTGCGCGGCTTGGATACCCTCATCTGCACTTCCTCCGTTGAGCTTTATATCTGGCCGAAGCGAACCCGAGGTGTATGTCTAGACATATGAACAGAGGGAAGATTCCCTCGATTCCCCTAAAAAGACTGTTTAGGTATGAGACTTTGTTAAACACAACACTATTTTATGACTATAGAGGAGCATAAATGCATGAATGCTATGGCAGCTGAAAAGGGCGACCTTTGCTTAAACAGACTGCAAATATGTGCTTACAGCTGCATTATCATAGCATGGTCACCCAAGCCCTCCAGCACAGCACTTCAACAAACTCTAACAAATGCTGAGGCTCTCAGGCCCATTTCGAAGGTTTGGTCCCATAACCATAACCTTGACGGTTCCTAGTCAACATATGTTCGCCACTAATTCCACACCAAAATGAAGATGACATCCGACGGTGATAACCTGTAAATGTATTGAACATTTCTGCCTTACCATGCTTTCTGGAAGGCGGATAGCACAATATGTAGTTGATGGGTTAAGCTCGAAATTGAAGATACATGACAAGTATTGAAGTTTTAGAAAACCTGGAGAGATCCCGTGCGGAAAATCCGAAGTCTGTTGAAACAAAACTGAGTCTGGAACAGGATTTCAGACCCTGGTCCGCTGCACACCAAAGAGGACATTCGGATTATCTTAGAAGTTAGTGGTATACACTGAGCAGCTCTTTCCCAACCCTGCTGAGTTGCGGTAATTACATATTCCTGTCGATTCAACGCACCTATTTTACTCCCCAAAGTCCTGCCTCGTTCTATTAATTCAGTCTTTTCATTTAAAAGTACAAATTGAGTCCATCATGATATCCATGTTAAGCTCCAAGAAAATTGTTCAATTCTTCAATACAGTTAGAGCCGTGTTGATACTGGGTTCCATCTTCACCCGTCACGTTGGAACTCGACAACCACTATCGAACATGTGGAGGCAAATGATGGGTCTTAGATATAAGTGACAAAGAGGACCAGCTGCTAATGATGACCCTGAAGTGTTGTCTACCCTAACTAGTTATTCCTTAAGTAATACAACCTATACGAGACAATCCAGATGAGGGGCCGGATGATCTTGCTGCATGGCTCCTGTGGCCGATTGTCTATAGTTTGGAAGACACAACACGATCAGTTACTAATGGTTTTGACAGATTCTTCTGTGTGTCGTTATGCGTCAGCCCACGGCTAGATCCTGTCACCATTACCTTCACACTCCGGACGACTTGTGGTTAAATAAACACCAAAATACTGTAGTATAACCTCGAGGGCCATAATATTGTAGTGTGATTATACAGGCTATTCAACGAACTCTGATAACTGTTGAGACCTTCAGGCTGATTACGAAGGTTTGGCCCCATAACCAGAATCTTGACAATTGGCCAGGCCACGCATCATCAAATCGTCTCTAAATGCATGATCACACTCACGTGGACTAACCATGCGAACCGAGACTACTCGAACGATTTAGCATGCTGTATTAGCAAAGAGAAGAGTTACATCTCTCCAGCAAACAGTGTAGTTTGAAAACAACGAAAGTGGGGTATCACTACATACTCCACAAAAGATGAAAGACCTCGGTATCAACATCATCAACAGACTTATGTATGATTATAAAACTTCCCATCCAGTCCAAGCCCAAACACCGATATATGCAGCAGAGTAGACCAAAGAAATAATTCGCATTCCATCTATGTGTCACCAATGCATTCTCTTCATGCCATATTGTCACTATTCTTTCCCACCGTCGAAGGGCTATCCAACCCCGCCTCCTCCTCCCGCAATCTCCTCCTGCGGTCGTCCTCATCATCCTCGCTCATCAAGCCCTCAAGCTCAAATTCCTGTGCGTCTCTCACTGGCACAGTGCCATTTAATCTCGGACCAAGACGGCCATTGACCACATCCTTTGTCGGCTCCAGCGGGTTTGCGTTGCGGTCATACAAATTAATGAGCATCATAGTGAAGAGGAAGACGATGAAGGCGAGCGAGTAGAGAATCAAGACGTAGGCGACGTGGTCGATGCCCGAGTTGGCGACGAGGTCCATTTGCTCTTCGGTGGCACCCATGAATAGGAAGCCGGAGGCATAGAGTAGCTGTAATTTCATTAGTGTTTGGTGGGAGAGGTCTGGAAAGGGGGAAACTCACGAAAACAGGGATGTATTGGAAGCTCGACGTCTGACGTCCATCCTCCGACATGCCGTTGCGGTCCTTGACCACAAAGGATACCTCAATCATACGTGTGACACCGGCGGACATGAGCGTGTACCCAAACATCTTGTGCGTCATGGCGCTGATCATCAATTCCTGGGGATGCGAGCTCATGGCCCAGCCGGTAATCAAGAGTACAAATCCGGGGATGAAGTTGCGCTGCGGTCGACCATCACGATCCTTGCTCAGCCAAACGCCGGCCAAGCCGGCACACCACCAAACAATACCCAT
Source organism: Pseudomassariella vexata (assembly GCF_002105095.1). Taxonomy (NCBI): domain Eukaryota; kingdom Fungi; phylum Ascomycota; class Sordariomycetes; order Amphisphaeriales; family Pseudomassariaceae; genus Pseudomassariella; species Pseudomassariella vexata. The sequence goes on along the minus strand of NW_024467956.1, from coordinate 402,982 downwards.
GGTCGTGTGCTGCCAGTCGTTCCGGACCCAGGCCGTACCCCAGCGGTGCTCGGTAAAGGTGTTGACGCAACCCCAGGCCGCAATGACGGCACTGTCGAAGAACTCCTGCGACCGGCCGGTGCGCTTCAACCAGATCTGGCCGATGATGAGTAGGAGCGTGAGGATGATGCCGTACGCGATGAATGCGCTGCCCATTATAAAGTGCGCCAAGCATTGTCCTAGATGGTCACCCTGGCAGAAACCCAGAGAAGTAATGCCGCCAAACAACATCTGAGTCCAGGCGAGAATGGGCATCGCCTTGCCGAGAATTCCGTGGCCCAGCTTCACATATCGTCGAGCCTTGCCATTGAACCCCGTCTCCAGGTGCAGCCGCAGGTAGATGCCTATGATGACTTGGGAGAAGAGCATCAGCATCAAAGGTTTGGCGAACTTGGAGTGTACGTTGGTGTGGAGGAATTCGCGGCCGCCGTGCATGTGGCCGAGTGCGTAGCCCAGGATGGAGAGAACGGTGCCGAACACCTGGATGGGGACGTGCCATCGGTTCTTCACGATCTGTTGACCCAAGGGACGGTTAGATTAATGACGGACAGAGAGGGCAGCGAGGGGAACATACACCAAGTACCATGCCGACAGGAAATATTACGCCCCAGGCAAGCATTTGGATAAATATATGAACCCATAGTATTGCGTCCTGCATTTTCAATCAGCACCGATCCTTCCGTCATGTCTCTTCTGGCCCCTATCGTCTGTCGTGGGTATCGAGTCGGATGAACGTACAATGGGATCCATGGAGATGGTCTGCCCCTCCTCGATGCGGGAGGAGTCATGGTCGTGTCCTGAGGCCATCGGAACGGCAGCCAATAGCAACGTAATAGTAAACAGAGAGGAAAAAGAAAGATGGCCTGAAGTTGTGGTCGAAGCCATCTTGCCTCGAGCACCTGGCGCAACGGGATTTCGCGGCCGCAAGTGGAGGGTAGGGAGGGTGGCACCCCTGGTTGACGCGTCGCAGAGTTGCGGGGCGAGGCGTTGCACTCGGCCGTCGGTTGGTCCACGAGATCTGATGAAGAGCGTCGTCGCCGTGAGAAACAGATCAAGCGAATGTCTGCTACTATTTTTGGGAATCCGAGGGTATTGTGAAAAGCTGACGGTAGGAAAAGAAAGCACCGCCGGGACAAGAAGACGAGAGTTCTATTGCAGATTATCGCCGCAAATCCCCGCCGACATCCAGATCAATTGCTGACAACACCGCCAACCGTAATGGCCCACGCTAGCACCCAGCGATGCGCCAAGGCCCAACTTCCCTAGCGGTACGTACCCGTCGAGGCTCATTAAAATTGATGTCGAATCATTGGCTCACTTCGAGGGAATGCGGGTCCATGCCCCAACGGCTTACCCATGCTCAATTTAAGTATTTCCCTACACTCCATCCGAGTGGCTCGAGTCTTCATTAAACATTGCCCTCAAGCATCCAGATCGTCGAAAGAAGTCACTGCCCAATTGCTCTACATGTAGCAAGCTGGCTCCCCAAACTCTATGTCCGCTTCTCTAGTACGCCTAAATAAACTATCTGCTTAGTCCAATTGTCATGGTCACTACCGCACTCCCAACTTGGTCTATTTAGGGTCGTCCCATGCAGCGGTCAAAACATCACTTACTCAAGTTGGTCGGCATATGAATATAGCGGATCAAAGAAATTGGAGTAGACGAGTCATTTTAACAGCGCAGTTCTTTTTACCGCTGTATTACTATCGCCTCAGAACATCATATCCTGTTCCCTGATTCGTCGCAAAGAAGTACATAAATACGTTGGTTGCACTACAAATGAACAGGTTTGTGACATCTATCTTAGTAGTACCGTTGCTCGATATACTGGTCTGAAGCTCGGGGAATTGCGTGCACTATCGTCACAAGGTCAAAAGCTCTGCGGTATTCTGGATGCCACCTCTGCTTCAAGTGCAGGCTCTCATTTGAGTTCAGTGTCTGTTGTCAATATTCGTACTGGGATCAAACTGCCATCAAGACCTACCAGTATTCCAACATCCGTCGTTGTCAGCAGCATGATAATATATCTCTTTTTACGCGGGAAGAGCCACTGGTGTCCCGTTGGCCTCTCGGTCGTTGGTGTTGGAATAATATTTCCGAGCGGATACCGAAAAGGGGCAAGTATTTCGGCCTGAACCGACTGAAGGCGTCTATCTATGCGATCGGGACCGGCAAGATAGGAATTGCAGCCTTCTTATTCCAGACAGGGGCTTTGGCCTGTACTCGCCGCTATGCTGCGGTGCTGATGCCCCTGAGATAGCAGAGCATGTAGTCCTCTTCTGCGAACCATTGGAAGGACCCAGGGAACGACCACGGGCCGCTTTCGCACCGCGGCCGCTATACTCTCGCAGGTACGTGAAACTATCCAGGTGACAGAAACTGTTTGTTACTCAAAAAGAATTGTTTATTTCGTGTATTAAATCCTATTTTCTTCTTAACCTGATGTAAATAACCCCTAATACTATGGGTTGGATTGCATGCTTGTAGCTTTTCAATGCCACAAGAGTGGACTCCTGTTTCCTGTCTAAAATGACGAGACGGTATGTGATCCAGCTAAAAAGGTTTCTTGGCAAGTATTTGAGAAAATGTCAATATAAGTACGTGGTACGAAAAAGCTTGTCATATGAGATTATAGGAGGAGTGAAGGATTCGATCCTTTTTGAATATTCTGGTTTCTTAGGTTAATCCTCTGTATTGTGTCGGCGTTTTATCTGACAGTCACATTTTCAGGGGTTGCTATACAAGTCTGAAAGCCATAGAATAGTTCCCCTAACCGTAGGTTAAGAACTTCGCAACCAATGCTTCATCATTGATCAATTGATCGTCGGGTCTCACGGTAGCTCAAATCTGAGCATGGTGTCATGGGTCGCAAGTGATTGTATCTGTATGTGCTCGATATGAATGGTATAGACGGCGATGTTGGCCTCACATGCACAAGTGGCCAATTAAACATGCAGACTTGGCCTCTTTCCTGTTGAGCATTCACCGCAAGTTATCCTCCTATCAAATTTGTCGTCTTTCGATTTTGCCTCGTTGGGGCGCCTGCTGACCGGAATGCGCCCAGTGACTGAATATAAGTAATACCAACGTCCAGTCAAACGGGTAACAATCTTTTTCTCTTTCTTCACCTCACCCTCGCATATCATAGTAACTCACTCTATTGACTGAACAAGCCCCTTGCAACTTTATTCATACTCCATGGACGGCAGAACTTACCGTTTTGGGGCACCGTAGTTCTTCATCTTGCTCATAGACTAGTTGTTGAAATGCGGATGATTCATAAGCTTTGGGTCGCCATCCGCACAAATGCAGCCTTCTTCTACTCAATACAAATACAGCCAGCAGTTTGCAGTTCTACGATGTAAGCTCGTGAGTCGTCAATCTATCATCCTATTGTCCACGGCTGATCAAGTATGACTTAGGCAGATCGACCCTCCTGGTACGACATTAAAAGACTTGATGATTCATCATTAAAGCCTGTCAATCGCACCTGTGCGATTGACCACAAGGATCACATAACGTACAAAAAAGAAAGGGGCTCAAAACTCATCATTTTCGGGCTTTCAGCGCCCTAGACTCAGCTCAACATTGCCTACGCCATGTTCTCCCCAACTGAACAGCGAGACCCCCTTTCCATCTTTAGTAATTTTTCCGCAGAAAAAACGACCAGCGGCTTTTCTTTTCCATTTCCGGCTCTCAATGAATTTGATTTCAGCAACGACCTCTTCCCCCTTTTCGACTTTTCCTTTTCGACATTCTACTTAACCTTGAGTCCATGCAATGTGGAGGTCTACTAGGATGCCAACTTGCTTCCTCATGGCCACATTAGGCAGATCAACCGTCCCGGGTATGACGTGAAAAGACTCAATGCTTCACGCTAACGCCTGTGGAAAGCACCTCTGCGAATGATCACATTGATCACATTATATACAAAAGAAAGCCGCTTGAAACTTGTCGGGTTCGGGGTTTCAACGCCCTAGACGCGACTCAACATGGCCTACCCCATGTTCTCTCCACCTGAACAGCTAGACCCCTTTTCCACATTCATGGATGCCTTCAGCAGTACCAATGACGGAAACCTGAACGACGTTTTTTCGTTTCCATCTCCAGATCTCAACGAATTTGATTTTAGCAACGATTCATTCCCCTTTTTAGACTTCCCACCTGACCTTGAGCCATCCAATGACGATGTCAACTTGCTTCCTTATAACCACATAACTTACGATATAACAACTGGAGTCACTGTCAATGATCAATGCCTCAGTTACCACCTGCACGGCTGGCCTCTGAGATCACAAGGATTGACTACGGGACGCTGAACCTACAAGAAACGCGTCAATATGAACCATTTGACCATAACAAGCTGTTATTGCCGGACAGCGGTATAAATCCAGGGCTAGACTTGACGCATCTTCGTCAGATACCCCCCACCGCTCTGTATAAGCTTCCTGGTGCGGAACTTAGCCCCGTATTGAATATCTCAGCATTTCTGGACCTCGACCCAGGCGAACCAGTTGACCCTGATCCGATCCCCCCTGTGCAAGAGGTTCTTTCTATGAACTTAGTGAGGGGCTCCTTCGAGGGTATAATGTCACAAGAGCAGCGCCAATCGCAGGCATCACGCACATCATACGAAACTCCTCCTGCTTCTCATGGGACGACAGTCAATTCTCCAACCTGGCCTTGCACACACTGCTCAAAAGTGTTTCCCAATAAGAGCCAACTAACGTAAGCGACCCATTCCCATTGTGTTCCGAGCGACATTCCTAATAACCGCAGAATCCACGGGCTGCGGTACATCAAACCTTACGGATGTACTCTATGCCCCCAAAAGCATGGCGCTTGCCGAGATCTGTATCGACACGTCTGGACTGAACACCCGGAACATGCGGTCGAGAATAAAGTGCCATCGGAAAACAAAACCTGCAAAACTTGTGGGATGGTGTGCAGGCAAGATAATCTCAAACGCCACATGAGGATCAAGCATGGTGTGGAACACTCGAAAAGGGGATTATCTAGGGGGAAACGGGGAAGTGAATGGTAGATAATTTTCCTTTACGGTAATAGATTTCAGGGTTAACCTATTTTCTAATAAAACCTCCTCCAAAACGAACACACATATGATCTGAATCGAACGGTGTATTGTCCTGTGTAGGATTCCATATGGTGGGTCATTCCAAAAAGATTTCACCTCGTCAATAAATAAACTTCCCTCATGACAACGCACCCTCCAAGACCGCATTCAAACACAGCAATAGATTCATAAGTGTCCCCAAGGCTTGAGAGTAGAACACAACGCTCGAGCCATGCCATACGGCCGCGCTAAGGGGAAACGCCACTCCTATCAAGTTACCGGGTATACACTTCAATATGACAGGGACAGTTAACGATATCCAGGGAGGTCGCGGCCGCCAGAGGCAAAGGGTAAAACTTTAGATGGCATATTTTATTGCCACATTCTTGACTAGATTGCTTATTCAAATAGAATAGTCGACTTGTGCTGCTATAATTGCTGATTACACCGCTATTTGCCCCTGCAGAGTCGAAAGTTCTGAGGTACTGGAGATGAAGGTAGCCTAGATCTTTGCAACTTGCATGAATAAATAATCCGATAGTTCAGCGTTTCACTAGTATAATATACCAACCACATAATATATCTCAAACCAAGCCTTGGATTTGCATATTAACCTCAATATCTTAGTTTCTTGTAGAAGAGAAAGTCATAATAAGAATGTTGTGGCACAAATTCATCAACAAGAAGTCTCAACAATTACTTCAGCCTTTTGGTTTAGGAGATAGCATCTGTTGATTTCCAAGTCTCTCATCATAGCTCAGAAATGCAATGCCGCCTCACTACGGCCATTGAATATGTTGAATGATTCCTTGTCTATGTCAGACTTTTGGATCCTGTAGCATACCTAGAGTAATAGCATTGCGAATATCATACCGCAGTCTACCCACTAATGAACAATGCGGAAACTCAACCCTCAGGATATGGGTAATCATTAGCAGAGAGGGGTCGGGGTTTGATAGCCAACTTAATTTTGTTTGATTATTGGAACATATGGAACTTGGAGGTTTCTGACTTTCATCGATAACTTCTTCGAACAGCGTCAAATCATCAAACCGATTGCGGCATTCGATTCCTAACGACCGTTTACGTCGGACAGTGACCTCGCATCGCACGCGAAGCGAGGACGCAAAGCGATGGTGATTGACGGGGGACGGGGGGGACTCGAACAGAGTTTACACCACCCCCAGGCCAACGAAAGTGCCCACGCACCGAACGTGGAGCGCATCAGCAGTAAGAACGCAAAGAGGAAAGATATCGAAAGAGAACGAGCAAAAGTAGAACAAGAGATTGCCGACTTGGTCCCACATGAGAAGATTGAGGTCATAGGGGTTTAATGGAGTGCTGGCTAGGGTTGAAACTGGCCGGCAGGACGCTGGAGGAGGGGGACGACAGACCCGCCACACATGCCGACGTACTGGCAGTGACTCTGGCCCTTGCCGAAATTCCTACGGCGATCCAGACGATGGTTAAGAAGACTATGCAGGATACGGTGAAGAACGTAGCCTTGCCTACAACTCGATCCTGGGCCTCACTCGCCTCAGGATCGGCCCAGGGACGGGGACCCGGTGAAGCCCCAGTGTGGCAGCAGCGGGTTGTAGTGCTCCAGCGAAGGGAGAGAGAGGTAGTGATCCGGGGGACAGAGGACCCTAATATGAAGAACAGATCGGCGGCTGAGGTCGTAAAAGCGGTGAGCAATGCACGCGGCAGCACCGATGCAGTGGCGGCCCGCAGGCTACGCAGTGGCGATACCGTAGTGACGTTTAAGCAGTCGGCCTCAGCGGCGACCACGGACAGCCGGTGGGTGCGTAGTGCCTTCGGCGATAAGGCACATCTCAACCGCAGAGAAGTTGCAGTGATCGCGAAGGGGCTGCCTGCGAAACGGCTGCGAGAGGTCCACGACGAGAGCCAGCTACTTAAAGACCTGAAGCGGGACAATACAAAGCACCTCTCTAAGGCTAAAAGGAACCTCCCCCGGGCGCCGCAAGCACCGTATGCGGCCCTGATACTACACGTGGATAGCGTGGAGGCGGCAATGGAACTATGCTCCGAAGGGCTTATTTGGGAGGCCCAGATATTCGATTGCGAGCCGTACGACGGCAATCTTCGGGTTCGACAGTGCTACCAGTGCTACGAATACGGCGCGTTGCGGCGTCTGCGCTGCAACGGCACACCCAGGGGGTGAAAAAGACTGCCCCGAGAAGGCACCTAGCGGCAAAAAACGTTGTGTGAACTGCAAAGGGAAGCACACGGCGTGGGACAGGGACTGCCCTACGGCAGAACAGCAGCGGCTACGCGTACGCGAGGCGTACGCTCACCGCCCCCGACAATTTGAGGTCCGCAGCTACTCGGACGGGTTATCTAGTGAGGGCAGGCTCACACCACCTAGCTCATTAACCAGACACGGGTTTACAGTTGTACGACCCCGGGGCCGCCCCCTAGGCGGATCGCGAGTGGAGCAGGAGCGAACCGAACGGTCTGCGTCAGCAATGCGTAGCTTCTTCACTAAGGGACGTACGAACGAAGATATACCATCGACAGCTTAATGGCAGTCTCTATTCTTTACTGGAATATCGCAGATGCAAAGGCGAACGCAACGCTAGCGCTGGATAAGGGGGGTGACTATGATATAATAGCGGCTCAAGAGCCATGGATCAACCGGCAGACGAAGGCGATTTATTGCCCGAAGTCGTCCAGGTACGAAGTAGTATACAGCAGCGGCAGAGCTGCGCTATATGTCCATAAATGATACGACGTGGCTACGTTGCGACCCCGTACCGGGATGGACTGGAGCAGTATTACGTTCGGGGCAGGCCCGGACGCCCTTACGATCTGGTCTATCTATTCACCAAACCAGACCGGGAGCCGCTGGGTCAGCCCGCTCCAAGACCTCCCTAATGGGCGCCGGAGGGGACACAAGTCCTCGTAGGGGACTTCAATACACATCACCCGCTGTGGGACGTCCACGGACGGTCGTCACGGGGCAGCGACAACGTAGTGGAGTTTGCGCGACGCTGGCGATTAGAGCTCGTTACGCCGTTCGGGGAAATCACACGGCAAAGGCACAAACAACAAGACTCAACTATCGACCTAGCCTGGGTGACGAAAGGGGCTAGGATTGATTACGATGGGGACCCGGGCCTGGAGGGCTCAGACCACAGAGCCCAAGTGATTAGGGTAATATCCAACGGGGAAGCAGTCAAGGAGGGACGCCGCAGTGTCGAAGGGTGGAACTGGGCGATGGCGGATAAGTGGCTCATCGTAGCCGAATCAAGCCAGAGATTTATGAATTATTTGCCGGTTAAGACGATAACGGAGTTGGACCAGGCTGTTGACTGGGTTATCCGGAACCTCCAAGAGATCGCCGACGTGGCGGTCCCGAGACGCACGTTGGCCGAGGCGCTGGGGTCCCGTGGTGGTGCCCGCAGGTTAGCAAGGCTTGCGCTGAGACGAAGAAACGACGGCGGGACTACCTCCAGGCAAGGTCGCAGACCAACTGGGACGAATATACAAGAGCCGGCCAAAAACAACGGCTCGAAATCAGCGAAGCGCAGACGCGTAGCTGGCACGAGAAGCTCGAGGGGACGGCGAAGGATCACAAAAGCCTGTGGGCACTGCAGAGGTGGGCTAGGCTACGGAGCTGGGCCCCCCTGCGGCCCACGGGTTGCCAGATCTCCGGAGGGACGCCGGCGACACGCTTACGGCACGTACACATGACGAGAAGGCAAAATTACTAGTTGAGAGGTTCTTCCCAGACCCGTGTATAGATCTATCGGACCTCGATCGCGGCCTATTACAGACGAGACCAGAGCTGAACGTCCCTAGGGAGGTGAACACAATGGATATCGAGCCTATCATCAAAGGAACGGCTGCTTGGAAGGCTCCCGGCGACGACCTGATCCCCACTGGCCTGCTAAAGGCCTGTGGTGAACCCCTATGGGAGATCCTAGCGGATCTGGCAACAGCTAGCTTTAGGCGGGGGTACTACCCGGAACGCTTCCGCTCAGCGAAGGTGGTTGTTATCCCTAAGCCTAATAAAACGACAGCTCAGAAGCAAACCCCTGGCGGCTGGCGCCCCATTGCCCTGCTTAGCACGGTAGGGAAGGTAATAGAGACGGCGATGAGCCAGCGTATTACCAAAGTAGCTGAGGCGGCCGGCCTACTACCAAACGGCCAAATGGGTAACCGCGCTGGGAGGTCCACCGAACTGGCAATACGTATAGTTGAGGACGTGGTCTATACGGCGTGGAGACGCGGGGGTATCGCCTCGCTGCTACAGCTGGACATCAAGGGGGCATTCGATACGGTTAATTACAGACGGCTGATTTCTATATTAGCCCGGAAAGGCTACCCGGAGTGGGTTCAGGAGTGGGTACGCAGCTTCGTGGAGGATAGGACGGTACGCCTCCGGTTCGATGGCAAGGAGTCAGAGCCAATCCCCCTATGAGCTGGCGTCCCCCAGGGGTCACCGCTATCCCCGATACTGTTTATATTATACATTTCAACGCTGTACGAGGAGCTAGCGGAGCAGCACCCACTACTTTTAGTAGTCGGGTTCGCGGACGACACGAACCTGCTAAGCGTCGGCACCGATCCAGACACGACCTGCCGCCGGTTGGAGGGCGCATGGGCTACGTGTCAGCGGTGGGCAGTGAGGCACGGGATGGAGTTCGCCCCTGATAAGAGTGAGCTAATGCACTTTACTAGGGCCCGAGAGCCCTTGCCGCAAAGTATTCGTCTTGGAGACGCCACAGTGTCGCCGGTAGTCTCAGCGAGGTTCCTAGGAATCTGGTTCGACCGCAAACTGACGTGGCACGCCCATGTTGAGCGTGTTAAAACAAAAATGGCAACTCAAAAGCTAGCCCTGACAAAGCTAGTCAATATGTCGTGGGGCTGCGATCTTATACGGGCGAGGCTGTTATATACGGTGGTTATCCGTAGCGCGATCGCCTTCGGGGAGACCGCGTGGCATACTATAAGTGAGGAACCGGCAGGGCCAGCTAAGAGCCTGATGGGGATACAGAACGAGTGCCTCCGGGTAGTCTGTGGCGCCCACAAAGCGACGCCAGTTCGCCACCTGGAAGCAGAAGCAGCAATCCCGCCACTAGATCTCTATCTTAGTGCCCGGGCTGCTAAGTTTGAAGAACGGCTACGGCTTAGCGGGAAGAGAAATCTGCTTCGCAGCGCGAGCGCTAAGGCGTCACATATACTCCGGCAGGATAGGCCGGCGAAGAGGAAGCAGGCGTCGCAGCTACTCCGACCGGCAGGGTACACTATGGAGAAGGAGGCCCGGGGCTTCGAGTGGATGAGTGAGGAAAAGGAGGTCCCGGCTGCCCTCCTCGGCCACTGGAGGAAGAGATGGCTCACCGGAGCAGAGCATCACGATTGCCAACGACGCGCTATCGCTGAGGAACCGGAGGGCCCTTCGATGCAGATACCGAAAGGGGGCAAGTATTTCAGCCTGAACCGACTGGAGGCGTCTACGCTGTGCCAGATCAGGACGGAAAAAATAGGACTAGCAGCCTTCTTATTCAAGACAGGGGCTTTTGGCGTGTACTCGCCGCTATGCCGCTGTGGCGACGCCCCTGAGACGGCAGAGCACGTAATCCTCTTTTGCGGGCTGTTGGAAGGACCGAGGGAACGATTACGGGCCGCTATCGCACCACGGCCACTATACTCTCGCAGAGACCTCGCAACGGCGACAGGAGAACCAGTAGTTAGTGGGACTATTGTAAGGTGGCTGCTAGGGACGGGTAGGACAGCTTCAAGGCCCAGATAGCATCGATCTTCTCAGGGGGGACTTTGTTGGTAGGTTGAGAACCAACATAGTATGGTAGTGAACGCAACGCAGTCGCCAATAGGGCGAACCGACGACGCAGCGTATGTATTTAGTCCAGCCATTAGGGCACGGTTTGACATACGGGAGTACTGGTAGAGGTACCGGGGGCTTCGAGCCTACGGCGTATTTAATAATAATAATAATAATTTTGTTTGCTTATTATCCAACTTTTCCAAGCCGTTGGGCCGGTTAAACCCCTTTTTCTAGCCCCAATGATGATATATTACAGAATGTAGGGATCTGCATTTGACTGTGCACATCACTACTCAATCCGAAACCACGGGTCATTGCTTAACGTTTTAATGTCCTTACGGCCAAATCCATGCACTTGATATTTCGGACTCTTGAGGGATCACTTCAATTCAATGCTTTGTTTGTAATTTCCAATTGCACTGCCACTATTAGCTGGTGTATTGATTGCCAAAATATTCGCCTCGTTCACCACCTCACTGCCGTCTATACGGTACCAACACAGCCCTCAACGTAACCTACTTCCGTCCAATCAAGTTCGTCACCACCTGCCGGGTTTCGGACCCCAGCTCTGGAGGTGCGGGATCGGAATGATCCGATATCTTGTCTCTTCCGGCATACCCCCATCAGAGTTTCAAGTTCCATCTGAAATCAGTGGAAAACTGCAATAGTCTGGGCCCAAGCATGTGTAAGCTTTAAGGTTTTCCTGAGTAAGCGGCTCTTGGCTGAAATTGAGTTTGCCATTGACACTCGCCTTGCATTATCCGGTAACGTAAGGGGGGGAATCCCTGCACTTGTCGATCCCACTGGCTGGTATGAGTCGCATTCGCAAGTGAGCCATCGCTATGATGAGTCGGGCAGATATGACCGCGTGTAGTTTTCATGGCAGCAGTTGCGAAGGTCAGAATAAACGAATGGAATAGAGAAGACTATAGACAAGTTGTAAGGCCAACTACTTTGCCAATATCAGTTCGGTATCTATAAAGTATTGCGCATGCTCAATTTACTCAATTCTCTTGTGTCGCAGCATATCAAGCCACCGATTCCCGGTGTCCAAGTCCATGGCAATCAGGCCTTAGGTAAGGTCTGGCGTACCCGGAAAGTATGTTCCCCTCGGCAGCGAGTCAATTGCATCGCGATTAATATCCCTGATCTTGGGGTATCCGGCAACATTCATCATGATGTCAAACTCGGCCAGCAGGCCTTTGACAACATGCCGCACGCCTTCCTCGCCGGCGGCGCCCAGTCCCCAGACCCAAAGCCGGCCGATGAAGACGAACTTGGCGCCAAGGGCGAGAGCTTTGAAGACGTCGGCTGCACCGCGGATGCCGGAGTCGAACATGATCTGTGTTGGGGAGGATTAGTAGCTGCAGGGGCGGACTTGAGGGCAGTGGGGCATGTCGATTTGAAAACTTACGTATGTTTGGTCTCCAACAGCATCAACGATCTTCTCTAGAGCGTCCAAGCTGGCGATGGCGCCGTCGACTTGCCTCCCGGCATGATTCGAGACAACAATACCATCAACCCCCATCTCGACCGCCTTCCTCGCATCAGCAACGCTCTGTATGCCTTTTAGAATGAACGGTTTGCCTCGCGATATGTGTTTCCACTGTTCCATCAACCACGGCAACCGCTCCCACGAATGCGAATACCCATGCCAGATATTCTCATCAATCCACTTAGCGCCAACCTTTTGCCTGTCATTTACAGGATCGAGCCTGGATTCTTTCAACTGCTCCAAGAACGCAGGATCCAGCAGGCCCAGGTCTCCCGAGCCATGTTCGTGGTAGAACGCATAATTGCCAACGGCAACATCGTCGTGGCTCCAACCCAGCTGCCACGTATCGGTGGTGAGGATGCATGCCGTGTAGCCTGACCTGTGCGCGCGCTCTAACATCGAGATAGCCACATTGTCGTCTGGGCTCCAGTACAACTGGAAGAACCGCGGTCCGCTGCCGTTGGCTGCGGCCGTGTCTTCGATGCTATAGCTGCCAGCTGAAGAGAGGCAGTAGAGGAGGTTCAGGTCTCGAGCCACCCTCGCGGGGGCGAGTTCGCCCGTGGGATGGTAGATGCGGTTGATGCCAATTGGGGCGAAGCCTATGGGTGCCGATACCCGATGTCCAAAGATAGAGGTGGCCGTGTCGCGATGATTTGTGTCCACCAGCGTCCGGGGGATCACTTGGTGGCGGTAGAAGGCGAGCCGGTTCGCGTAGTGTGTCCATGATTGCCCAGCATTACACGATGAGCACAACCTGTAGGTGGATAAATACGATGTGCATATAATTCCGAGATGAGGGCACACAGCATACCAACCGCCTTCCGTCAGACGCTCTTTGGCGAGCTCCTTGAGCTTGTCTGGATCTGCACTTGTGTGAGCCGCGACCACGAATGGGGAACCATGACTCCACACCTGTGTTCAGAGGCGGATGTCTGCCTTCATTAGGGGCCCAGAAAAGCTCTCTTTGCATTAGGCCCCATTGTGGTGTGGTTCGATTATAGATGTTTGGATTCCGCGGGTCGCTCATCTTGCTGGTGAAGCAGCGGTGAACCAGGAGGGTCTTGCAATGCTACGTACTATCGGGCTTATTAGATGTAGCAAGAAGTTATGTATCGAAAGTATCCCTGTAGAAGAGAAGCAACAAATAAAAAGTAATTAGCTGAAAGAGCCTTAAGCATACAACGTCATGTTGTTCTGCTGCTAGTATGGTATGTAACACGCCAAGAGGTTGAAGTCTGACTATTAGGCCATATGTAACGGTACTTACCAACTGGAAAACCCGCTTGTTTGGCCGTATAGGCGACCGACTGGTAATGCAGCATTGTCGGCGCGGCCTCGGTAATCAACTCACTCAGATACCTAGGTAGGTTGTATGCGACGTGGCAAGCACAAGTTGCTGGACGATACCTTGCGAATAAGCTATTGTACATCTGATTCACGACGGGATACTATTGTTTCAATTTGCAAGCAATTCTAGGAATGAACTGAACTTTACAAACCTCTGTAGGACTCTGCAGGAGCAAAACCGGCGGCTTTGGACTATTGTCTTTGAGTGGTGACATCAAAGCTTGAAGGACGTCATACTGACATGTAAGCAATGAGACGAGCCAGAGCAGCATCACTCTATCCACATTGACGGATTCCAGAGCTATTGCCAGCAACTAGCAGAATGACATTGTTCCCCACAAGATGATAAGCACCGTAAACAGAGGCGAAGTGCTCGGTTACTTACTTAATGGCAACGACAGCTTACTAGATATCTGAATCGGTCGAGTTTCCGAACAAACTTTATCCGTCTAAACTCTTGGTTTGCCGTCAAACCCGAGCTCCGGTCTCGACGGAAATATTTTAAGTCTGAACTGTGGCCGGCCACTCTGCCGCTGGTTTTCGACTCACATGGATTCTGGACACTGCTACAAAGTAAGAAGTACGGGTCCGTCCAAACTACCTCCTGTAGTGCAGCTGTGGTACGATCTGGCCCTGAAAATTACGTTCGTCCCCGTGTTCAACTACCAGCATACTGGCAACCACCGGTGAAGTCATTGCGCGGCTTTGATTGGAGAAATGGCAACACGGTGTCACGCCTCGAATCTAGCGACGGCGCTCCGGTGCGTTCGTTGTCCAACAGCGAGCGCCGGGTCGCCATTGACCGCTGCTTGCAATGCGTTGGGGTACCAGGTGCGGTTCAGTAACTGTTGCCCTAGACATCATGCGTCTGCAGGCGAGCGTTATTGGAAATAGGATCATGCTGTGTGTGGTATTGGTATTGTGGATCATCGATGAATATTCGTCGTTGGTTGTTGGAGGTGCTTGAGGAGTTCGTCCACGTCAACTTCAGAACTCAAGAACCTTGAAAGCGAAACCAGTTGATGGAGCCGGTGCCGGAGCTGCATTGCCCGACCACAGCCAACGGTTTTCCTGCGCAACCGAAACCTCGGAAATGTCATTGCCCGTCACATGTCCCTATGGGTCGAGCCGTCCAAAAGTTGTAGCACTTGAAAAATGAGAACAGCTCGTTCCTGCCGCCAAGAGCTGTTCAAAAATTTCATGTCGAGCGCTACTAACATTTCGATACCCTTGTCATCACATGCCACTTGATGATCTGAAGCCGCGCCCGAGGACTCGGCATAAAGAATTCTGCATAAAAAATTCTGCGTAGAGAATTCTGCATTGAGACTAAAACATTTTTATTCCACGCAAAGTGGCAACCATGCTGTACGCATAACCGCCTCGCACATGCAGGTGAGATCTATCCGCCCCTCTCATGCGGCTCTGCGGCGTGTCAAGGGATCAGGGTCGATGATTGCTGTCTGCACGGAACCCGAAAGCAAATATGCTAACCTAGCATATCGCAACGAGGCCTCGGGATACCCAATCAGGCATGGTCTTTTTCTCCATGCGGCCCTTCTCTGATTTCACATTTTTCCATAGCCCGAACAACTTCTTCATCTTGAAACACCCCAGCACCAACTCCACCGTGTCCACTTTCCTGCTGCTTTTTCTGTTGGCGTTTCTGCTGGCTGCTACCTTGCTCGAAGACAGCTCAACTCCATGGGGCCAATTAGTCACGACCGTTTATCTGTACACAGGAGCGACGCTGCAGTGGCAGCCATCCGAGGACATTGCAGCGCATTTTTGGCTATAATTACTATCGTCGTCGCAACTAATGAGTATCACATGACTGACCGAGCCATGATCGGCATGTCCGGCCGCATAACCAACCCCACCACGTGGAACATCTTCCTCATGCTGCAGCCGCTCACGATATCTCCATGGTGTTTAATTGTTCCATCTACAGCATATGGACTGTTCTCTCCTCGTCTTCCAGCCCGTCGTCCCGCTTTTCGCGTCACGCAGCCGTTGTGGAAAGGGGGATTGGCACGAATATGGCTATGTCCTGCTCCACTGCAGCGGGTTCACACCTTGGCTGGGCTTGCATCTTCGAGCCCAATGATCCTGATCATTGAATTTGGTGGGGTTCGTCAGAAAACAAATTTCTTCCAAGGTTGCGTGCCAGGTGTGCTTCGCACTCAACCCAATGCCCACGCCGCCCGTAAGCAGCTTCTGGGTCGTTTCGACAAGCTCCCGCACATTTGTAATAGGCCACCGCAGATCTCAAGAGCTCTCTTCAGCTATCTTTGGGTTGGCAAGAGCAAGTGCTCCACATCGGCCCGTTACCTGTTCCCTGTCACTCGAACTACAAAGAAGGGGTTTTCACATCGCCACCATGGTTGGGTAAGGAGCTTTGCAAGCTCAACACGCAGCCCAGCTATCTCCATATTATCGTATACCCACTGTCGCGCCGCTGTCGCGGTTCTCCACCGAGTCATGGGTTCTCTTTGTACTTTGCTGCTTCCCTCCCGTGCATATGGGGAGTACTCTCTCTTCGAGGCTTCTTTCTTCTCCCCTTGGTCCTATCCCATTCTGACGTGGCCATCTCGATTGATCGACACGATCAATTTATCGCTCCCCGCAAACCCCGTCTGTCTCTCTTTCGACGCTTCAAGACGACAAACGAGTTCTGGAGAAAACCGAGCTGATCCAACTCAACATATCAACTCCACTTGCCCGTCTCTCATTTACATATCAAGCGGTGGACTGGAATAGCCAGCTTACGCCGGTCTACCACGCTGGGATATTACCAACAATAGGACCCTCGCTACTACACTGGGATATCGGACGCTCTCATACTATTACACGCTTGATGCGCTGTTCACCTTGCTGATTCGCTTGGTAAAGGGAAGAGGGAAGCACCTAAAAAAAAGGCCGATAAGCAAGTTTGACCAATAACAAAGTTTATGGAAGCCACGATACTATGCTGAACTTCATCCGCCATATCTTATCTCCGGCAACTGCTTTGGCGCCACAATAAAGCATTCTCCGATATCTATAATTTCTTCATCTACTTGCGTCTGTACTAGTAGCCTAAATCATCAGCTTGGCAAAACCTAGCTACCACTCCTCATACTCAAATCATATAGATATGGCGGAACCGCAGAAGACCCCTCTACTTCCCTCCCAAGAGAAAGAGACCACATCGCCACCAAATGGCACCACCACCACCACCAGCCCAAGCCAAAATGGCGGGAAGAAGGAGAAGGGACGAGTGCGATTTAATAGCACCGCTGGGGAAGCGCTCCCCAACACACCAAGACTCAACAATGACCATGACGCTATCCAAAGGGAAAGGACTGCGGCTTCCTCTGAGGCTGAGGACTACTTTGGTCCCATGGTGAAGAGACCGCGGCCGTCCATCGTCCGAGGGAGCTCGTACAATTCGTTTCTCGACAATATGGACAACGACAACCCGGAAATCAGCCCGGAAAAGGCCCAGTCAGCTGCCGCTGCCCACCAAAGGGCGCAGGCGTGGGCGCAAGGTGTGGATACTGAGAAGTTGGGGCCTTGGTCCGCTCAAGATACCAGGCGCAGCTCGTATGACTCGGAGGAAACAACACACAGCGCGGGCGGTCTGCTTGGTCCAAATTCCATAGCCCTGAACAATCTCATGGCAGCGAGAGAACAAGCAAATCGTCAGGGCCAGCCCAGCACTGCGAAGACGATGTCACAGGATAGACGCGATCTGGAACTCCAAGCTTACAACCTCGTCCGAGCCCACACGGTTCTGAACTCGGATTTTTCGCATCGAAGTCAACCAGGTTAGCATTCTGACCCATATTTGTTTCTTTCACCCGTCACTGACCAAATTGTGTAGAGACGAGAGATCCGCTGATGCATGCCTCGGGTGACGATACACCTGACCACCATGCCGACCATGGACGTGAAGGTGTCTTGTCATCTCTTCTGAAGCTCTACCATTTGCAGAACGATCAACCAGAGCATGGCCGGAGGGACTACAGCAGTGGAACTAACACCCCTGGATTCACAACTCCCGGTTCGTCAGGTGCAGCAACTCCAACGCGCCGCAAGTGGTACAAGCAGGAGAAGAACCGGTCGCAGGACACACTCGCCAATCTCACAAAGGCGTCGGCCATTCTGTCTATGGACCCGAATGTCGGACCACGAATACAGCAAGGAGAGGCGGAGTCCAAAACGCGGCCAAAGCACAAGCGAACTCATAGCGCCAGCTCCAAATTCACCGCAATGATCGGCAAACGAGCAGAACAGGAGGCTAGAATCACGATACACGTTGCCGACATCTTGAAGCGCCAGGAATATATCATCAAACTATGCAGGGCGTTGATGTTGTTCGGGGCTCCAACCCACCGTCTCGAAGAGTACCTCAATATGGCTGCGAAGGTCTTGGAGATACGAGGCCAGTTCCTCTACATCCCAGGGTGCATGATCATTTCCTTCGATGACATAATGACGCATACGACTGAGGTGAAGATCGTCCGAACAGTGCAGGGAGTCAATCTCGGGAAGCTTAAGGATATCCACGAGATATACAAGGAGGTCCTGCACGACGTCACACCGCTGGATGAAGCTATACCCCGACTCGAGGAGGTGACAGAGGAGAAGGATCGATTCCACCCATGGGTGAGAGTCATGATGTACGGCTTCGCCTCCGCCACCGTTGCACCCTTCGCCTTTGGTGGTCGGCTTATTGACATGCCGATTGCCTTCATACTGGGTTCCTTAGTCGGCATTTTGCAGCTCATCATTGCTCCACTGTCCGACCTATACAGCAACGTGTTCGAGATCATGGCCGCGATCCTCACCAGCTTCCTCGCCAGGCTATTCGGAAGCATACGGGGCGGAGAGTTATTCTGCTTCTCGGCACTGGCACAGAGCTCTATCGCACTCATTCTCCCAGGTTACCTCGTTCTCTGCGCAGCTCTCGAGCTTCAGTCGAAATCAATCGTGCCGGGTTCGATTCGAATGGTATACGCCATAATTTACTCGCTCTTCCTCGGGTTCGGTATCACCGTCGGCACTGCCATGTACGGTATGATTGATTCCAACGCCGTCTCAAGCACGACTTGCAATGACACGATGGAGGACAAGTACTTTTTTGTGTTCGTACCCTTGTTCGCCTTCTGCCTTATGATTGTCAACCAAGCCAAGTGGAAGCAGATGCCGGTCATGACTGCCATCGCCTTGATCGGATACGTAGTCAATTACTTTAGCAGCAAGAAGTTCCCCGCGAGCGCGCAGATTAGCAACACATTTGGTGCGTTTGCGATTGGAATCACGGCCAACGTGTACAGCAGAGTACGTCATGGAGTGGCCGCCGCCGCACTTCTACCAGCCATTTTCGTGCAAGTGCCAAGTGGACTTGCTGCATCCGGGAGCCTTCTCAGCGGGTTGAGTACGGCTAACCAGCTGACAAACTCCAACTCGACTGCAATAAACGGCACTGCTACAGTGAGTCAATTCCGTCCCATCCAGTCTGCCTTTCACCACTGACCACTAGCAGCTGATCCAGTTGTCTGTTGTCTCGAGCGACTCTCAGAATTTGGTCTTCAATGTCGCAGCGAGCATGATTCAGATTGCCATCGGCATTACGGTTGGCTTGTTCGGGTCTGCGGTTATTATTTATCCGTTCGGCAAACGGAGGAGTGGGCTGTTTACACTTTAGACAGCATAGAATAGAAAGGGAATAGAGTTTGGGAAAGCATCGGGGATAGATTAAATTCGGATACACGGCCAGGCATGTTAGATTTAGACAACAGGATTGTGATACCAGGTAGCGATAGGGTGCTTTTGTGGACAGGTGGCCACCGGCGTTTGACGTTTCAAATCAGAAATAGGCCGAAGTCTTACGACTTCTGGGCTTAGGGTAATAACATATGATACCTAAACAGGATTTCACTAATCACGTACTATGGTCATGTTCTAGCTAGCTGTGAAGTGGTCGCATTTTAATCCGCTACTGTATATATTAAGCATTATTTAAAGTCCTAGTTATAGCGGTTGAGACTTGTACTTTATATTCATCCCTGAAGTTAAGTCTACTGCTTGGCGGAAAGTGGAGCCTTAGTTACAGAGAGGCGCAAGGGACTCAGACACGAACTAGTATATTTAGGAACCCCCGAATGCTTTTATAGCGATTATTATTGGACCTTCAAGGCTACTACATCAAGACTGCCAGTCTTGGAAGAACATATGGCCACTTACCGTACGTTATGGGCCAATATGAGCACCACCCATCGAACCACACAAGTCCTGCCTGTGGGACAGGCATCATTCATTCCTGTCTATATAAGGCCCTCATGGCCGCCGTCAACTTCGTTCAGGATTCCCGAGAGATCATGACACTTTCAATACAAGACCATTTGCCCACAATCCAACAATTATTTCCTAGGCAACTTCGTTATACTAATACCGCCCCCAATACTCCGAATGAGATACTACATTTATAAAGCTAAGGAAAAGCTAATAAAAATGCTATAACGTAGTCCACGGTCCAATTGCACACTTTGGCAGACCTTATACGACAATGTATAAGTTAATTCAACCACAACGCCTATCATGAATTGAAACTACTCAGAATCGTTATCTTCAGACGTCTCTACATCATTTCCACAAGTGCGCGCATTATGTCCGGGCTCGCCGCAGATTCTACAGCGCCGTACACGCGCAATTCGCCGCCTCGTACGACCACCAATTTGACGAAATTCGTCATGTAACTGCCCATTAACCTCTCGTTGTACGCGTTTAAAAACGCCGGTAAAAAGTCTTCTTTCGAGATATGACTTATATGTGCTCGCATGAGATCTTCGATTTCTTTTCCGTACGCTCTTTTTAACCCGCGAAAACAACCAAAATCAAGAGGCTGGAGCTTATGCGACGAATGAGGAGGCATACAAAGCGTGACGATATTGTTAGCTTTGCAATATACCTCGAAATCGGTCGAGTGATGGCTTTCGTGACCGTCGAGGATCAATAGGCGATGAGTACCTTTCGTACGACACTTGGTGTGATGATCGAAGTGTTTTATCCAATCTTCGCCTCTCTCGTTCGTAGTCCAGCCATTTTTAGTAACTGCGATAACCCAATCAGGCGGTAATGGGCTGTTTTCGTACCATGAAGAGAGGTGGGTTTTGCTGGCGAAAATGATGTACGGAGGTGTCAGGGTACGGCTAGGCCGAAGGCAATAGTACAGAGTGATGGGGAGTAACGGGCGTCCCTCCTACGTAATACCGGGTGGTCACTGGCGGTCTCAGGTAGGGGTGCCCACGGTGATGCATTGATCTCTGTCCTCTCTATCTTCCTCCGTCTCGACTCCTTACTTATAGCCAGCCGAGGTTCTCTCTTGGATTCTGGATGTTTGCTTCCGTATGTCTGTGTTCCTCCGACTTCGGCCAATATCTTGGACAGCGGCTCCTTATCTGCAACCAAGCGATTCCCTATCCGCTGCAAACGGCTTCAACGGCTCTCATTCGCCCCAAGCGGCTCTCTAGCCGCCACAAACGGCTTCCCGGCTCCTCATTCGCCACAAACGGCTTCCTACCTGGTGGAAGCCGGCCCGCCTCGGATGACACTTGTGGCTCTGACAACTCCTTCCCTATCCTACTTCGAAATGGTCCTTATATAGATAGCAGGGTACACTATGGAGAAGGAGGCCCGGGGCTCCGAGTGGATGAGTGAGGAAAAGGAGGTCCCGGCTGCCCTCCTCGGCCACTGGAGGAAGAGATGGCTCACCGGAGCAGAGCATCACGATCGCCAGCGACGCGCTATCGCTGAGGAACCGGAGGGCCCTTCGATGCAGATACCGAAAGGGGGCAAGTATTTCGGCCTGAACCGACTGGAGGCGTCTACGCTGTGCCAGATCAGGACGGAAAAAATAGGACTAGCAGCCTTCTTATTCAAGACAGGGGCTTTTGGCGTGTACTCGCCGCTATGCCGCTGTGGCGATGCCCCTGAGACGGCAGAGCACGTAATCCTCTTTTGCGGGCTGTTGGAAGGACCGAGGGAACGATTACGGGCCGCCATCGCACCACGGCCACTATACTCTCGCAGAGACCTCGCAACGGCAACAGGAGAACCAGTAGTTAGTGGGACTATTGTAAGGTGGCTGCTAGGGACGGGTCGGACAGCTTCAAGGCCCAGATAGCATCGATCTTCTCAGGGGGGACTTTGTTGGTAGGTTGAGAACCAACGTAGTATGGTAGTGAACGCAACGCAGTCGCCAATAGGGCGAACCGACGAGGCAGCGTATGTATTTAGTCCAGCCATTAGGGCACGGTTTGACATACGGGAGTACTAGTAGAGGTACCGGGGGCTTCGAGCCTACGGCGTATTTAATAATAATAATAATATATAGATAGCTAGGCCGCCGCTTGTGTTAGGCAACCTTGGTGGGCTTTGCCAAGACCACCAAGGTTACCACGTGACTTAGCCCTTCGGGACTAAGTCCAACCTTCGTGCTCCATAGGACTAGATAGAATGTCATGCTTTTACAACCTCACAAATCTTTGACCACCTTTGCGTGTAACAGCTTGGACCCGGCATAACAGCAGGGTCGGCGATGCCAAGGATCTTGACTCTCGTCATCCCAAAGCTTCACATAGATTGTAATCATGATTCGGGAGTCTTTTGTCCGAAACACCCCTCCGGCGGCCCACCGGTGTCCTGCGTTCAGTGTCCTGACACCCACTGGTGCCTATGGCATTCTGTTCTCTGACAGGAGGGAGGGCATAACCGGACGACCCAACGCCTTGAATAACTGTAACCCATTCCCGATTTCCTTGCTGGGCTGCTCTAGGCCTTCCGCGCCGATCAGAAGTCGTCACGACCATTTCGGACGAGATTTGGCCCATCACAAAACCGGTCTCGTCGAAGTTGTAGATATCCTCCTCCTGGATCGCGTATTTCGCAATTGTATTCCGTACCAGGTCAAACCACGCGCGATACGCGTCGGGGTCTTCGCAGAGGACTCTCTGATAGTCTATCCTTCGATTTAAACGCGTCCGGAGGTCTGGTTGTCGTCTTACCAAGCTCGAGGCCCAGTTGACGCCGACGCGTCCCGCGTCACGACTTCGAAGTAATCGGTTGGCCATATCTTCAACACCACTCAATCGGGGAGGAAATGCTCGCGAATCTAGGTCGGTTATATGTCGTACGATTGCCTCTTCTTCGGAAGGAGTCAACTTTTGCGTTAGTGATCGCGTAATCGCTCGAGCGGTTTTACCGTCGCGTCGATACGCAAGGGTTCTAAAAGGTACGTTATAGATCTGACCAGCGCAACGTACACTTAATTTTGGATCAGATTGAAGCGCATGTAATGCTAGAATCATATTTCTTTCATTTCAAGAACCAACCATAGTTATGTGGTGAAAAACCGCAGGTCAAAGTGGTAGCGTACGAAAATCTGCCGAAGTGTGCAATTGGACCGTGGACTACGTTAGATAAATAATACTATATACATGTTCACACGGTTAAAGTTAAATATATTAGGAAAGCTAGTAAGGAACCCTATATTTCGGTAACCGACAAGACGCTTATAGAAAGCAGGATCTATTACGGCGATCGCTTCTTTGTACCCCCTAATAAAGAACTCTGAAACATGGATCATCTACCAGATATACTCTATAGTCCTAGCGGGCTGCCCCGGCTAATCTGAAATAATCGTCTTTACTACACGAACGTACTAGCAGCCGAATATATTGAGGTATGCTCAACGGAAAATTTGCAGTCTTTAGAGACGAATGGTGCGACATAACTGCGGTTGTTTTTGAATTCTTCTTTCTGGCCGAATATGCACAGCAGTTTGGGACCGCCGGCATGTTTGCTATGTGACCTACGGACGTCTCTAACATCAAATAAATGCATGGCTCGAGGAACCCCACACCACACCACATTCGGGTATTGCGCGTACTAGTTCGTATTGGCATTGAGTTAAAGTGGTTAGTGATGTGGAGATAAACATCTTTGATACCAATTGCCAGGCTATCCTGTCGACATACGTGCCAACCATACCATCAAGTTGGCAGAGCAGCGTGGGGGTAGCTCCGCGTTACCGATTATGCCAAGCGCGGATATTGGGCGATCTGCTATCGTGTTCATTATTTCAAGCGCCAGCGCCTTGACGAACTTGTTGATCTGTATTCCACTCGCTGTGGCTCTATGGTGCTGGACAATAGAATCTCTTGAGGTCTTTGCGTTTGCGACCTGCTAAACCATCGGTCTGGGATAGCCTATGATCCATTTAGACTGAGGACCGTGCCTTTGGAAATCGTCATTGGCAAGCATATTGAGTAGGGGGTAATTGACCATCGTAACAAGCACCTTCCAGTGATGTTGGCATACACCGAGGAATCAGCATTCGGGGTCAGTTGCGAAAGCTGTAGTTCGCCACGGAAGGGACGTTGGTCAGCTCGGAGTAACCCGACGCTTAGAGCCGAGTTATTTCAGCCGTGGACGTTTAGAAGGGTAGGCGCGTGTGTAAGTGGACTGGTTGGGAAGGAATGTCTGAGAGCTCGTCTAGGCAGGGTATTTAAGAATTCCAGACTGCAGGCTGCTTGCACGGCTCTCCTTTTCCAACATCGCCACTATCACATTGTCTGTCTGCCGCTGTTCTTCGTCTCTTCTTTTTCTTTTTCTGGTTTTCTCTTTTGGTTTTGTTTCGAACTAAAAAGGCCCTCCCGGGCGTTTCTTCTGTTGCGGCCACCATCATGTTTGGTTTCGGCAACGAACTTGCCGCCGGCATCATGATCGCCGTCGTCAGCAGCATGATGACTCAGTTCAGCTATGCTCCCGGCCTGGAGGATGGCCACCCTGGCGCCATGACAGTCGCGGTCCTGAAGTGCATGGTGATGATCATCATCGCCCGATGGATCATTGAGTTGCCTCTCGGCATGCAGGCGGCGATGCAAGTTTCCCTTCATTTCTCCTTCTATCAACGAGGCCATTCATCCAGTTAGTTTTATCGATAATGCCTTTCATCCGCTCGCTTTCATCAAAAAGGCCTTTTGTCCGTTCACTTACATCCATGGGAAGAGACTCTATCGACACCGAGGCGGTAAAAGTAGAGGGACACAGATAAACATAAAAAGGTCCTGCCTCAGCCAGGTGGAAACAACGGTCACTTCCATCAACAAGGCCTGTATTTCATTCTCGACAGTCAACACTTTGCGATTGATGGGATTATATGATCATGAGGTACACAGTACTGACAAAGTGAGCAGCGAGCAGTACAATTGGGCGCGGATGCTCGCGCACCGCGAGTTCATGGACCAGGAAGATAAGCACGTCCGCGCCACTCTCGTCCTCGAATCGGTCCGCAAGATGCTTGGTGTTGAGGACCTCACTAACACTGAGACGCCCATCTCCGAGACGACCTACGAGCGAGTTGCCGCAGACCTCGCGAACGACTACAAGGCTGCCCTCGCGTTCCGAATGAAGGCCATCTACGGGATCAAGAAGTACCCTTCCATTGAGGCTGCATTGAAAGACGCGGCAATTGGCACTCTGTTTCTCGTGGCTGGCACCATCTGCACAATCTGGCCGTATTGGGTCTTTAACGACTTCTTCCCCTGTTTTGCTGTGGCTGCCCTGTCTGGCGGGGCCCTCATATTCGCTGCGGGCGGTTTCATGTGGGCATCATGGACGAGCAACGGCTTTATATGGATTGGAAGCGTGAAACTGCTGGCATACATGGTGGTTGCAGTAGGAGCTACGTATCTGACGCAGTACGGCTTCGCCAAGGCCAACTGAGGGAGGTCGCTGCCGGACAGTAACAGAATGGGCTGAGGGAAGAGATCTCGTCAGCACTTTTTTAACTACTGATGACCCCAATGCGACACATTAACACACAACTGCAGTCTCTTTCAGGTCAGGCACTTGGGCCCAGTCCTTTCGTATATTTAGCTCGATAGGGTGAGAACTAGCCTCTATGATCTATGGAGGATCTCAGACAGACAAGCAGCGAATTTGGGCAGATATCAAGCAGCCATAATCGAGGTTATTAGATTATCTGCGACCATCAAAGACATTTCATCGCTGTTGAAGCACAGTATAGAGTCCTTATAGATTGGCAATCTCATAAAAGCTCTACCTAGAATCTTCAGTTTGGTGTCTTCTGAGCACCAAAACGGCGACAAGATGAATGGGACAAGGAGGTGACCGAATAAACGCAATAAACGGCGCACCAAGGGTTTAATAGTATGTAGTTAGCTTAATATTCCACTGTACTTAGGAGAACTAGTATAACTTAATAATACCGCCGAAGTACGCCTTTTATTATATCATAATTTTGTATGTTCCTGTTTATGTCGGCCGTATAATGTTGAGGTCCAGAACGGTCTGGACCTCACCAAGCTGAATATTTTGGCCATCGATATCGACTTGGATGCCAATACGACCCAGAACCTTAAACCCATTTGGAATGAGCGCAAGCAACACTGACCATTCGGAGCATCCAGGTCCCACCGAACGGGTTCTCAACAGATTCTAGACGTCTCCCTAAAATAATTGAGATAGCTATCGGCAAGTGAAAACCCTGCAAATTGCAAACACCGTCCTAAGTCTTGCGTGCAACGGTTTGTTCCTTTCTTGGACAATCATGGTAGCCTTTTCCACATCGGAGGGCATTATTAGGCGCGGCGAGTCATCATCTCGCTTCCCAGCTGCGACACCGGTCCCACTTGTCTGTACTGGCTCATCACCTTGCACGATTTCAGTTCTCCTCTCTCAGCTAGCGTATCAAGTGCTGACGCATTGGCGGTTATGATGAGGTTGAGGCAGCCGTGGAGAATCTCAGAGGTAACACGTTTCAACTTCAAGCAGCTGAGAATGACTATCAGAGCCAATGCCTCAAGACAGAAAGGTCATATTTTGGGTACAAAAGAAAAATAATCACTTTAAATAGCGAATAGAGCAACACCAATACAAACACCACATAAGCCAACAGTGTTAGTATACAAAACTCGGGGCATCTTGCTAATAGAATCAACCACTACAGTTACGATATCCCC
The DNA here is from genome assembly GCF_002105095.1 of Pseudomassariella vexata. NCBI lineage: Eukaryota > Fungi > Ascomycota > Sordariomycetes > Amphisphaeriales > Pseudomassariaceae > Pseudomassariella > Pseudomassariella vexata. Next base: position 376,184 of record NW_024467956.1, on the reverse strand, counting down.
GAACAAGGACCATATAGAGAGGGATACCTAAGATATGTGAGAACGAGCAAATCAGTGGGGCACTGTAAGTTTCAGTACCATATAGACAGCAGTGATACAAGTATTGCTGTATTCACAGTCTAGCAGGCATAAATTCGTGATTAAATACCCAAATATACTCGAACACGAGGATTCGGTGTCAGAGAACTGAATGCTACAGGCACCGGTGGGACACCGGTGGGGCCCCGGTGTAGGGAGGTGCGAGTCATGACCTAATATGGAAGTCTTGGTATACGGAACAATCGGAGGAACTAGTGCTCTACGGCTCCGACTCCGGGCTCTAGATATCTATGTAAGGGGGAGGTGTCTAGGAAGCAGATAGAGAGGGTAGAGATCAATGAAACATCGTGGGCACCCCTACCTGAGACTACCCGTGATCGCCAGTGACCACCCGGTGCTACGTAGGAGGGACGCCCATTACTCCCCATCACTCTGTACTATTGCATTCGGCCTAGCCGTACCCTGACATTCGGCTAAACTGACGTCCGGAGAAGCCAACTGCTACTGTGGAAGAAAGCCATTGGGGTACTGAAAGTGCACCTCATAACAACATTAGCTTTGTGAGAAGTTTCTGATATAGAATATAACAATCATAACTAGAAGACAGATGCTTGCGACATCGCCGTGAAAAAATACGGGTACAGGAACAGAGCCTTAAGAAGAAAGTTGGAGAGACAAGCAGGAATTCACCCCACAAGACTAAATGGATACCGAAGAGTATGGTACACCGGTTTCTGAATTTGACTGTGCCTTTTGGGTTTACTTGTATTCATCGGTTATATGTAGACTCCGAATTAATTTTATTTCTATTGAAGACCAAGATGTATTTCTCTCAGTCTAACATTATGTAAACCATAGCTTATACTGTGTTCCAAATATTCCCAAGTGAAGATTTACCCTTGATCCGGAATTGCCAGCACATGCAATGAAGTCAGCACAGTCATCGAGAAGTGTTGGGTTGTGGGCAAATGGTCTTGTATTGAAGATTCCATGATCTCTCGGGAATCCTGAACGAAGTTGACGGCGGCCATGAGGGCCTTATATAGACAGGAATGAATGATGCCTGTCCCACAGGCAGGACTTGTGTGGTTCGATGGGTGGTGCTCATATTGGCCCATAACGTACGGTAAGTGGCCATATGTTCTTCCAAGACTGGCAGTCTTGATGTAGTAGCCTTGAAGGTCCAACAAGCCTACTGCTTATGAAGGCAGTGGAGTAAACTAGCTGTTATCTATGAAAATGTTAATAGGGGCCTATGCTCCTATAACCTCTCCTAGGCTGCAAAACCTAGAAAGAAGGCGAAAGTTCCGTCTCATTTTTTCCTCCGTAATACTGGAAACCTTGCCCCCACAGTCTAGCTACCACTGGTGTAAATACCAATTCCTCGTAGCTATTTTCGTACTGGCTAGGATACATACTTAGTTGGCCTCAGGATAACAGAGAAGACATATTTTCCACCACTTTGTTACATAAGAGGCATGATTTGGAGTCATCGTAAGTTATGAAGGGGCGAGCAGTTAGCCTAAGCCATCCTGTACCACTAACCCTGCAGTGCTATTCATATTCAGCATTGCATTTCGGGCCGATCAAACATCAGATCTGTCCCCTATGTTTATCTTACCACGTCGCGCATTTAATCCCTGAGAAGATATACAGATACATTAGATGTATTAACGTATATTGATTGTAATATCACGTTTATCCAAGACACTCCGCTTTATCAATGGTGGACTTTACGCGCGACACATCCAGACGATGTGTAATTTTTCAAGCGACTTGTGGCTCATCTACATCTCATCCCACGATTAATAGCCCCTAATAGCCGCCACCACCGACGTCGCTATCCAACTGAACAGCAGTAATCTCAAAACCCACAAAATCTCTTCCATCCCCTTCTGAGCCTCATTGTACTTCTGCATCTGCGGCAACAAAATCCTCGGACCCACCGTCTCGCTGTCTCCCTTCGCCCAGTTCTTCTTCAGAATACGCCGCGAAGTCTCCACGGCGCCCACCATAGCCGGCGAGATCAGGTACTGCACCTGTACGCTCAACAAGGAACCCCAGAGAGCTAGGGTCAAGGCAACTGTCAGGGAGAGCAAAATTGCGGCGCCGCCAGAGATCTTGACCTCTTTTTTCTTCTTGATTTTGTGGTCGAGGACCATGGAGTACTTGGCGTACTTTGTGATTTTCTTGTACACGAGGAGGTTGTTTAGGGTTTGGAGATATTGCTGGCTGCCATAGATGGCAAGCGTAGCTTGGAATAGGTGGAGGGTTCGAAGGAGCATTTTATGGCGGATTGCCAGGTGTTGTTCAAGGATGGTCGAGGTACGAGGGTGGAGTGTTGGCTAGATGAGTGTGGGATGGATTTAGATCTGATGATAAAAGTTGCAGAGGTGCAGTCCCTTCAATGGTGCGTATCTTTGGTGGATTTCAGTTTAGCGTGCATGAAACGAAACAGTCCAAAGTCTTGACAATACGGACATGCTTGTGGCACATTGGTCTCTTTGACCTCGCCCCAAAGTGCCGTTTCATATTCGTATTACTGCACAAGTGGCAAGTAAGACTGGGATGACACCATAATCCGAAGAGAGAAGTGAAACCCTCAATATGTCCCGAGCCTCAGGTGGTGGATGGTTTGATGCCAAATTAGAATGAATAGTGCATTAGCGCGACGGGATATAACTCCATGACTATTTATAAAGATGCCACTCTTAAGTTGTTTTGGATGGATCGGTCGGAATCCAAGTACTAGGGGTTATATTGGTACTATGAAAGTGCGTGTGCCTGCCTGGGTCCCTCCACACCTTAGGTCACAACTACCCACAGTATCTACTGTAATAACACAATAATAATACTTGGATGGGCAATTGGGTAACTCTCAGGACAGGCGGATAAATAAGTGAGATACCGGAGAACTCAAGAATTCTACATTTTTCCTACTATCTCGCACGAACAGCAATACCATTACAAACCGCTCTATCCCCTTCCCCCTTATTTCAACAACCCCGACCACCTCAACTCACCCACTTACACACTCCCCTTCTCCCCATCCCGTTGTTTCTTCCCCCTAACATCCTTCCACCCCCCGCAAACCCAAAACTCACCACCGCTAAAGCACTCATCAAGTAAAACACCTTATCGACCCCATCCGCATACGTGCTCAACAGCCCCTCCAACTCGGGACTTCCAGGCGGCAGCAGTGCGCGCACACCTTCAGCGCTGCTCCCTGCTGCGAGGGCGGCTTGCGGAGGAACAGAGGGAGCCAGGCGCGGCAGGTCGGACAGAACGGTCTGGGCGAAGAGGGTGGTGGAGACGACGACGGCAATTGCGCTACCCAGGTTTTGGGCAAAGATGATGAAGGCCATGGAGGCGGGGAGTTGGGAAGGAGGGAGGGCGTTTTGGGTTGCTATTATAGGCTGGGACGTCGTTAGAAGTATTTAATTTTCTCGTTGTTCTGCTTATGATTGTGGTAATGTGTGTGTTGGACGAGGTAGTTTACAAACTACAAGAGAAAGGGGGGAAGGGTGTGTTGATTTGGATCCATCAAGAAGACACTTACAATCTGCATTCCGGTGCCGCGACCAGCGCCCATAAGGATTTGATAGCCTACCCATTTACCTGTCGAAGTATTCGGGGTGAGAGTAGACATGAGTCCGTTACCAATGGAGGTCAGACCACCGCTGAAGACAGCCAAGGGGAGGTAGTAGCCTAGTTTCGGTACTGCATGATGCTTCGTTAGTCTCTGTGTTTCCTTCTAACAGCCAACCCACGTAGAAATAAATAACGGGAGACCCATTTTGAGTTGGTGAGACGAGCCAATACTTACCCAATGCCCCAGACACCACAATAAGCAACAACTGCGACAGGATCCCCGGCAGTGTATACACCCCACTCATCGTCGGTCCAACCCCTTTGACGCCCTGGAAGTAAATGGGCAAGTACGTCGCCCCAGAAATATTGGTACTCATGAGAAACGACCCCATACCCACACTGCATGCCATGATAGGATTCCTCAGCATGGAACCGGGTATCATGGCGCGATCGCCCATACGTTTTTCCCAGAGCACGAAGACGATGGCAGTGGCTGCGGCGCCGCAGAATAGACCGATGACGACAGAGCTATTCCAGGGGCGCGCGCTGCCGCCGCCGAGTTGCAGGGCGAGGAGGAACATCACCGCTGCGTGGGCGAAGAGGGCGAAGCCGATGAGGTCGAGTTCCGGGAGCATTTTGGCGACCAGAGAGAGGGTTACGGGCGGTTTCATGCTTAAGTCGGGAATGTGGATTCGGAGGAGCAGTAAGGCTAATAGTCCACCTATGGGGAGGTTGATGTAGAAGCCTGATGGCGATGCATAGTTAGAGAAATTTGGACTTGTAGGGTGGGTGTGATGGTGCTAGGTAGAAAGTTAGACTTACACCAGCGCCAGGTCACGTACTCAGTTAGAGCACCTCCCACTAGGGGTCCGCATATGATGCCCATCTGTCCAACTGGTAACGTTCTGGGTGAGTGATATGCACTCTATGTGTTGCTTTAATTTCGCAAGACTCTATTAAAAGGCAACTTACTTCCCAGCAAAGTACCCGTATAGACTATGTGATCAGATCATGGTTAGTGTTGTCCTCCAGCTGAAGAAGCAACAGGTCGTCTTTCACACTCACCTGGCCGTTTCTCCAGAGGCACCGAGGCAGCAATCATGGTCATGGCCCCATTCATAAGACCGGAGCCGCCTAGACCTGCAATAGTCCGTCCGCCAATGAACATGGACGATGAGATGGCGAGACCACAAATCAAGGAGCCAAGCTCGAATATGAGAAAAAAGAACAAGAAATTCCACTGGTGGCTGTCATGTCAGACGTGTGCTGGGCTGTTATGGGCTTGATAGGCAGAAATAGGGAAGAGGACATTGGGCTGGACAAGGACGAACTTTGAGATTCAGACGGGAGTACAACTTTCCGGTGAGCGGTTGCAGCGCAGCACTAGATCCTTGATATCAGCTTGCTGCACATCAACCAAAAGTCATCTAGAGACTGGACTCACTTAGCCAGTTGATAAACACCTGAATACCATCCAACGTCAGGAAGAGAGTGAAATTCGCTCGTAATGCGGGGAATGGCCTGGTAATGTGCGAAGGATCACATTAGTTTGCACCGTACCGGGCGAGGGGTTGTGTATCAGGTGGTTCATAGGATTGTGAAGTCCTTACAGTGCTAATAATGGACAGATCCAGAAAAAGCAGAAAGCAGATCATCGACAGGCTGCCAACGACAAGCCACAATTTGAGGCCCGTGATGTACTCCGTGTCCTCCACCTCTGCCTCCCCCTCCTTCGCCGTGCTAACAGCCTCATCACCGGCCTCCAACTTCTGCGATGTTATTGATAGTGTTGCTGACGTGGATGGATCATCGTTACTCCGTTGCACAGCGTTCAGATCGAGGGATGGTTTGGCATGTGCGACGTCCATTCTAAGTTCAACAGAGAGCTTGGTTATATGCTGTAGACGGCAGGCAACAAAAGAAAGGGGCAAGTAGATAGACCGAACTTGCAAATGTCAAATTATCCACTATTGAGTAAGCAAGACATGTAGCAACTATGCATCACAGGTTTTGCTGATATACAAATTACGTTACGGCGGGATTCAGGGTTGAAATTCGAAACCCGAAATCCGCCCTGCCCATTACCGTGGTGAGCAGGGTACAATTTGCACTTGCGGATTTGATTATCGACTGGAAGGGGCAAGGTGGGTTCAATGGCGTGATTCAGAAGGCCAGGTTATGTCGAATTCCGACTATTCTGGCGTTGCTGCCTAGATTAAAAGTCGGGAAGTTGAGAGTACCAACGGTGTTGTGTGGCTTCCATCTGCCCAATTCCACCACCAACAGTAGTTGTTGCAAGATCACCATTAAAATATCGGAACACTCAGGTGTCCGCATATTGAACACACCGGTCATTTAATTGTGTCAACACATCAATGAATCAATCGAGGGTTACTTGTTCTTGTCCACTGTGATGAAATTTCCTCCAGTGCTTTTTTTTGGTGTTTTTGGCACAAGAGAAATGTATGTGAAGAAAGGTGGCGAATATCGCCTGCTCAATGAAATCCTACTTTAGTCATCATAATAATCAAAGATCCAATCATCGACTCTTAATCACTGCCACTACATACTGTGTGCCCCCCTACGACGGCGACCAATCCATATCATCCTCATCTACCTCCCCATCCGATACCAACCACGCATTTTCATCGCTATCATCGCTATCATCGCTTCCCTCATCGCCATCCGTGTCATCCATATCATGTTGAAAGGAACTGGTAATAATGTCGATGGCAGCCGCGTATTTGCCCATAGTCCGAGAAGTCGCGGCTTTCTTCTGCTTCTTCATGATCCTTGAACTACTCCGGCGGCGATTCACCTCCGCATTCGGTGCCTTCGTGTCTTTCTTCGTCGGCAAACTCCCTACACCTTGCTTCGCTTTGGTCTTGGTTAGGGACACCTTCTTCGACTCTGTGGCCGTCTGGCCTTTCTTCATCCTAAACTGCTCCTTCTCCTTTGCACCCTGTTTCTTCACCTCCGCTCCTTCCTTCTTCTGCTTCCCTACCCACTGACCCGCCACCTCATCCACCCTCCCAATCACTTTCTCCCTCGCCCTCTCCCTCGTCATCCCATTCTTCAGCAACCCATCATAGGCCGTCTCGCAATGTCTAATATGCGCCCTGACTCCCAAAATCGCCCTCTTCTCCAGCCCCAACGCCCCCGTCCTCCCGACTCGTCCGCTCCCCTTCCGCATCGCCGTCTGTACCACCTTCGGCACCGCCTCGCTCGGGATATTGGGGAACAGCCTCAGCACCTCTTCACAGAACTGAGTTTCCAGAGCGCCGTCTCGTTTTTTCACTGCATTCGCGCGGTCTTGCCGCGTGGCGGCTTCGGATTGCCGCACGGAGGTGTAGATGGTTTGGGGGACACGGATGCCAAGGGTTTTCTTTCTGCTGGAGGCGTCGACGACGGTGTAGACAGTGTGGTTGGCAGCTTGGGTGCGCCGGCGGCAGTGGCCAGTTATAAAGACATTGCCTTTGGGGACGAAGACGTAACCGTGGGGCATGCTCTGTCGTTCTTGGACTATGGGCTCGCTGGTTGGTGCGGGTGCCATGTCTCAAGATATGTGTGTCCCGTGTCAGGCTCGTTTGAATGAGTAGGTGAATGTTTGAATGAGTCAGCAAGTGCAGTAATTAATGTCTGCCTCGGTGTTGCATGTAAGACTCAAACTGAAATGAGGGTAGTCATGTGAAGGTGAGATTGATTCAGAGTGTCAAGTCCGGTGTCTTTTGGAGCACAAACATGCAATAGATTTTTCCGATAAAAAACCTATTGCAGCACCATTGACTATGCACTCTTTGTATGGATGAAAGACAGCATTACCAAGACATTATTTTTGGTGACGCTCTGAAAGTTGAAGACAAAGCCGACAACCGACTGCAATAACTCTTGGCTGTTCATTGACACTTGCCAGGCAAAGGCACGCCAGGAAAAAGACTGTGAGCCATCGGTTACGTAGTGTAAGGATGAACTGCCATCTCGTGTTTTTCTGGCTTGGCTAGAATGCGTCGTGATAGTTGGTATTGGGTTAATGCGATGAAGTTGGATTAAGGTGAGGGTCGGGGCTTGAAATGGTGGAAATGCCAGCGGGTCGGCCAATTGTCAATGGAGCCCCGATTAGTGGTAACACCAGGCAGACCAGCAATGGTGTGCAAGCTTCGGCGGTCGCGCAACGGTCGAACTCTCGCCGCAAGGCTTCAACGTTCGCAACTAGAAGCCGCGCAATTCCCAGGTGTGAGACAGAATTAACCAATACCATATTAACTCATCGCACCCGGGTTTGCTCAACCCCATCTCAACATTCTTAGCGCTTGCTCACAGCCGTGCCAGCATTCAACGATCTACGATCGGCGTTCAAGCTGACTGCCAATCAAACATCCTTCCCTAATCGCAGCATACCACTTGCCATTCAGTGCATAAATAATTGTGACAACTTCGACATTCGCATACTTCATAATGACAAATCACTCTTTAAAATTTCCTTCCTGCGTAACTTCTTCCTCAGCCCTGCCCGGTCTCCACAAGAGCCGCCCACACGTTGTGATTGTTCGTCATCCTCATAGATCTGAGTCGCGTTGTAATGTTCCTCGTGGCTTGTCCATCGATTGGTGGTCCGTGAAGCTTTGGTGATCGGTTGTATGATAGGGAAAGTTGTGCTGTGTGAAGAAGAAAAAAGCTTCTGCGGTGTAGTTGTTTTTTCTTGCTCTTCTGGTCACCACACGGCCGCTTATATATTTTTCAGTGTTGCTTTCCTTGCCGTTTTGGTCTTTTCCTTTTTCTTCGGTTCGGGCAGCTTTCGTTGGCAATTCGACTTTTTCGATGTTCTCGATTGGGAATGCCGGCATTGACAATACTTACTGATGGTAGAAATCGCTCATCATACGATGTAAGGCAAATGGATTGAAAATTTGTATAATAATTTGTGGTTGAACCAAGTCAAGGTTCCAAAGGCCGTGGGGTGAAAGTTTGCGAGGATGAAGTCTAAATGCTGATTAATTTGCTCGCGATGACGTCTTTGTCGTTGATTTGGCTACACTACGACAATCTGCTTTGCAGTGACAGTGCAAAGTCCGAAAGGTTCGATCAGTCTTTGCAGTGACAGTGCAAAGACCGATGGATGCGATCAGTACGATTTGTGATGAGTGTAGAATGCTTGCGATGACGTCTTTGTCGTTGATTTGGCTACACCACGACAATCTGCTTTGCAGTGACAGTGCAAAGTCCGAAAGGTTCGATCAATCTTTGCAGTGACAGTGCAAAGACCGATGGATGCGATCAGTACGATTTGTGATGAGTGTAGAATTCGATGGTTGCCAGGCCGGTTTACCTTGGTCCCCAGCAAAGCTTACTCAACCGAGTGACCTCGGGCAGGGCTTTGGTAGGGTAGGTTGCTTTTGTCGTCACCTTTGGATCGTTGGACAACCGCAACGATCGTCAGGGAAAAAATTAGTAGGTCCCTTGTCGAAGAAGAGATGCTACCATTGTTACACGCAAAGGTGGTCAAAGATTTGTGAGGTTGTAAAATGACATTCTATCTAGTCCTATGGAGCACGAAGGTTGGACTTAGTCCCGAAGGGCTAAGTCACGTGGTAACCTTGGTGGTCTTGGCAAAGCCCACCAAGGTTGCCTAACAGAAGTATTCAAGTAGGGTAACTGGGAATAGAGTCGTCAAGGCAGTTTGCCTCACCAATGGGTTAGATTGATGCTTAGATTGATCACTGAAGTAGAGACTGTCTATTTATGAAATGCCTGGGAGTCCTGTCCATTATATGCCCATCTCTCCTTCACTGATCCCCATTTGGATATGTTGGTTGTCCAACATATCCAACATATCCACCCCTGTAGGTCACGTGACCTGTCGGTCCTTTCCTTCCTCCGATGCGGGGTCCCGTGATCCTAGCGTCTGTATCCACCTGGCCTGCCGACGGGCCTGTAATGTTGGTTCAGGGCTAACGGTTCGTAACATGATCGTCCTCTTGAGATAATAACTTTAGGGTTATTACCGATCCCTTTACTAATCCCCTTCTCGTCTATATTATAGGTATTATCTGTTACGAACCGTTGGCCCTGAACCAACATTACAGGCCCGTTGGCAGGCCAGGTGGATACAGACGTTAGGATCACGGGACCCCGCATCGGATAAAGGAAAGGACCGACAGGTCACGTGAATTACCAGGGTGGATAGCTTGGATAGCTAACATATCCAACATATCCAAGTGGGGATCATCCATCGCACTGAACAGGAATGTTAGATGAAGACAGTCCCCTGTAACATAGATTCGACTAGCATAGACCATGCCGGCACTGCGCCCGGCACGTCTCACGTGATGAGACGTTAAATTTCAATCAATCAATCAATCAACCAAGTGGGGATCAGTGAAGGAGGGAATGGATATATAAAGGACAGAACTCCCAGGCATTTCATAGATAGACAGTCTCTACTTCAGTGATCAATCTAAGCATCAATCTAACCCATTGGTGAGGCAAACTGCCTTAACGACTCTATTCCCGATTATCCTACTTGAATACTTCAGTTACCCAAAGCACTCTACTCCATACGTCAAACCCCGATATTATTGCTTGAGGACTCCGCAGCAGGACTTACTTACTAGTGTCACGGTGAGCACAATTGAAGAGTCAAAACACTCTAATGCACTGTATTGACTTAACGATTCTCGACAAGGAAAGAAAGAGAAACTAAAACAGGCTGGCTCACATCTGAGGATCTTCAATCCCGCCTTCAGATGGCCAGTGCTCCTACGGGTCCACAGCTAGTGGGTTTCGTGGCATCGTGACACCGGCCGTCACAACTAGCACAAACCCTTACAGACTCTTTAGTGGTTTACGCAGCTAGACTATTAGAGGTTTCGTTACAAGTGTTTCCCTCTTATGCATGAAAGTTAGCATCAACCTGAGATAACCAGTCGGTAATACGAAGGTAGGGCTTACTAACACGTTACGGGCTTATTGGAAGCACTGCATGATCAAGGACGAAGACTGTGTTCATACGGTGGCAGGGGCCCCTGCCAGTCCGAAAATGTTTAGCCAGGAGCTCCGTAGATGGAGTCAATTTACGCCACCTTCGCCTATGAAAATACCTCTATGTCAAATCCGCCTCCACCTCCGCATCCGCCAAGATCCGGCGTGGAATCGACGCCGGTTCCCCCACCGTAGTCATGGACTTCAATACAATGCGCCAGCCAAGTTGTTGTCGCTGATAGGATATCATTGCTGTTCTTGTGTCCTGATCCGACATCTAGCCCGACAAATCCCGTCGGCACGATGGTTATCGGCAACACAACACAACAAGGCCCCACCGTTTGTTATCTTGCGTCGTGCAGCGTGGGCTATTTGAGACGACTACAGGGATATCCAGAACCGCCGCCTTGGGACCACCTTGGCGATGCAGCTTGGGGTTGGCACGTAATCTTGGCCAGCAAAACAGCTCATAATCAGTGTATGCCTCTCACTTTCTCTACTGGACTCTTCCACCACCGCGTTCTACCACGAATTGTCATTGTCGTCGACCTGACGTCAACTAGCTGGTCGCACAAACCAGAGATACATCACCTTCGCGGACACATCACATATCGCGCAAAGCTGGAGCACCATCTCATTGAAGTCGCGGTCGAGTTATTTTCACTTCTTAAGAAAATTCGCACCATTTCAGCCTCCGCCACTCGATCCATCGACCGTTGAGGCCCAAGGAACGATACGGGTAGATAACAGAATGGCTTCTACGGGCATTGACCATACCAGCTCAACAATGCCACCCCGTTACAGCGGTGACAACAGCGGCGACAGCAGCGCCGACAAGAATGGCCATGACCCGGAGAAGGATGCATTCACCCCAGGCCAGACGCATGTCCCGTCGTTGATGAACGGTGTTGTGCGGATTGACCAGACGCACCGCAAACTCAAAGCGCGGCATATTCAATTGATTGGCATCGGAGGTACCATCGGGGTGAGTCTCACTCGAGCGACGTCAAGCTATAGCTGGGACGAGAATCTCGGCCTGTTGAATACTAACTGTCGTTCCGAACAGACGGCCTTGTATGTTCAGCTTGGCAGAGGACTACTTCAAGGAGGCCCCGGCAGTCTTTTCCTGGCATTCTCGTTTTGGTGTACAGTCATCCTCTCAATAACCCTTTGTATGGCCGAGATGGTCACGTACCTCCCTATCTCATCGCCATTCATCCGATTCGCTGGGCGCTGGGTCGACGAAGCCTTCGGGTTCGCTGCCGGTTGGAACTTCTTCGTTTTCGAGGCCGTGCTTGTGCCATTCGAGATCACCGCCTGCAACCTCATTATTCACTTCTGGTCCGACGCCGTCCCTGCCGGTGGCATCATTGCCATCGTCATCGTCCTGTACGGTCTGATCAATGTATTGGCGGTCCAATGGTATGGTGAGAGCGAGTTTTGGGCCGCACTTGGCAAGGTCATACTTATCGTTGGCCTGATCATTTTCACCTTCATTGTTATGTTGGGCGGTAACCCGCAGCATGATCGATTTGGATTCAGGGTGAGTACTGATGAAGTCCTTCACACCCTTATGTGCCCCATCTTTGGAGCACGCCCCTGTGCTTGCGTTCTTACCAAATTCCTTCGTCCTTTGGATATGGATCGGAAATTATGTCCAGAACAGATGCTCTTCCAAAACATATTTGCTAAACCTTATCACGCAGTATTGGTACGCTCCGGGGGCATTCGCGGAATGGTATGAAACCGGCGATCTTGGTCGGTTCATGGGCTTCATGCAATGCTTGATCCAGGCCTCATTCACGATCGCGGGTCCGGACTATGTCTCTATGGCGGCTGGTGAGGCGGAGAATCCCCGCGAAGTCATGCCACGCGCGTTCAATGCCGTGTTTTACCGTCTGACGTCGTTTTTCATGCTTGGATCTCTCTGTGTTGGTATTTTGGTACCCTACAATGACCAGACCATGGCGGACGCGTTTGCCAATGCTGAACCTGGCGCTGCTGCCTCGCCATATGTCATCGCAATGGGGCGCCTGGGAATTCCTGTTCTGCCGCATCTTGTCAACGCTATGGTCTTGACGGCAGCTTTCAGCGCCGGCAACTCCTATGTCTATTGCGCATCCCGGTCCTTGTTCGGTCTCGCACTCGAAGGGAAGGCACCCAAGTTCCTCACTAAGTGTCTCAAGAACGGTGTTCCCATCTACTCTGTCATGGTCGTTCTTATCATTGCGTTGCTATCGTTTCTGCAAGTCAGCGCGAACGCCGCGACAGTGCTCAACTGGTTCGTCAGTCTGGTGACGGCCTCGCAACTCATCAACTTCAGCATCATATGCATTACGTACATCTGCTTCTACCGGGCGCTGGAGGCTCAGGGTATCGACCGGAAATCGTTGCCGTACAGGGGTTTCCTGCAGCCATATACCGCCTATTACGGGCTAACTGCATGCTTCATCATGACATTTGTCGGAGGCTACACCGTGTTTCTGCCCGGGAAGTGGGACATTCCAAGTTTCTTGTTCTCGTAAGTACTAGATGGTATCAATACCCTTGCGATGCAGCACTGACAATAGTTAGATACATGATGATAATCGTTTTCCCGATCCTCTTCCTCGGGTGGAAAATTATCCACAAGACCAAGTTCCACAAGCCAGCTGGAGCAGACCTCCATCAGAATCTGCTGGAGATTGAGGAGTACCAGAGGACATATGTTGCCATACCAGCAAAGTGAGTTGACAAACTTCCCTCACAACACCTACCTTATGCCCACGACATTCCACTAGTGTTACGGAAGGGCACCATGCTAACGATAGATAGGAGCCGCTTCGAGAGAATCCTCGACTTGATTTTCAGTTAAATGAAAGGGCGTGGATGCAGGATCGTGTGCCATACGAGCTGATACAACTTGGCTTTGCGCAAGAGCCTTCTAACTCCGCTCCCCTCGGTATCATGGAGGCTCCTGGAGTATTGCAGGTCATAATTCAATGCTATATCTCGTATGATACCACTTTATTATTGATCGTCGCAGGCACTGGCGTCAACTGCGCTATGATCAACAAAAGCGGTGATATCTACTCAGCAATATGACTATAGTTTCTTAGCAACTCATTACAATGATAAGTTAGAGTTATCAGCACTATACACATATGGCTTCACCTCTTTATCAGCGTCACTTTCATGCGTTGGCCGGCGGCAGCGTGACCCAGGTCGGATCATTACCATCTGTTGCCTTAGCTCCATCCATGCCCTTATTCGTCGCGAGTTGACAGTGGCGACAATAATGGTCCGTCATGGGATCGACACCTTGGACGTGAGATGTACTTTCGTATCTGAAGGACATTACCCGGACATTCCAAGGTTACGAAGGGATGGTGCATCCGGCATGAAGTTATGTGCCTCTGTTGGTGTGAGAATTCTCCGCAGTCAAACCCAAAGCGGGTATTAGGATTTTCCCTCCTTGATTCTAAGGTGTAATATATGCGTTGGTCCTGGGAGGACAGATTCCCATAACATCGGTATCATTAAAGAAAGTGGCACCTTGATATTCTTACCATCGGTTCCAACCTAATTCTTAACATGCCCCGTACGTACGAAGCTTCTAGCCAAAGGTTTTCGGATTGGAAGGAGTACCTGCCACCGTATGAATAAAGTCCTAGCCCTTGATCATACAGTGTTTCCAATAGCCCGTGAAGTTTTAGTAAGCCCTGCCTTCCTACTGCGGATTTGGCTTAGTTCTAGTACATTTTTAGTGTAAATCTCAGGTTAATACTAACTTTTAGTCTTAATGAGAAACACACCGCGAGCTGGGAAAGCGAATCGTAATACAATATAGAGAACGTAAGCTCTTTAATGTACGCTACTAATTACTTAATAAATATAATATATTCTAGCCCTCAAGGATCTTATAGTTCTAACAAAGGTGCCAACTAATTTTACTAGTATTAGGTACCGCTAACAGCTGAACTCCTACTAAGCCCCGGTATGATCAGAAGACATTGTGACAAGGCTTCTGTCAGTCCGGCCAGTCCGAAAACCTTTGGCCAGAAGCTCCGTACTGCCTAGCTTGATGACTTACTACCGGGTTTACGTACTTTGCCGCGGTTGTGAACGTCGCCACAGCCGAATACGTTCCCCCATCCAAGCGCATGTTGAGCGTATGTTGGTAAAGGTTGATTGATCATGCGGAGCCATTGGTGGTCAGTTCCGCTGCGCCGACTCTGCAGCGATATCGAACTGCCAGCCAATACGAGGTGCTATAAGAACGCGCTGCTGGCGGTGACCATAACGTCATTGCGACCGACGGAAACAGAATGGCGTTGCCGCCAGGAATCCCACCTTGTTCAATCTTAGGGCAAACATCCCACGCTGGGCATTGCTTGGAAGACGATAACCCAAGTGCCTTGCTATTCCATCTGAATGCACCTACATAAT
This sequence comes from Pseudomassariella vexata, assembly GCF_002105095.1. Taxonomy (NCBI): domain Eukaryota; kingdom Fungi; phylum Ascomycota; class Sordariomycetes; order Amphisphaeriales; family Pseudomassariaceae; genus Pseudomassariella; species Pseudomassariella vexata. The sequence goes on along the minus strand of NW_024467956.1, from coordinate 361,148 downwards.
TTTCATGGCCGGCGGGCCATGAACGCAGCATTTGTTCCGTCGAGTTTCGCTGGGTTCGCGTGTCGTCTCTCCAATTCACACAACTTAATGCTCATGATGGCCAGTGAGGCGCGCACTGGCAATGGTTCAAAGCTCAACACGTCATCTTTTACTCCTGCGCCGAATCGAAAACGGTGGTGAGCCTGCCCTTCAAAACCTCGGCAACATTATCGCTTACGACTTTCGCAAAGTCCGCCGAGTGAAACATGATGCCGAGCTCTTGACTGGTGAACCAGCTAGGCCTGTCCATGTTGCCAGACCCAAGAACTGTGAATTGTCCGTCGACGATGGTCAGCTTCAAATGAGAGTGAACGGGCTCCTCGGAGATGTCATGGCGGCGATTATCGGTATCCGCATGGAAGTACGAGACCTTTAGCCTGCCGAAATTTGGCCTTTGATGAGCTTCCAGGTCGATCACAGGATCGGACTCCCTCGCATCGCTGCTCTCTCTCTGGACTGCCCGGTCGCCTTGCGCATGCATCAGCTTCTTGTACCGTCGGATAAGGGATCGCAGACAGATAGAGGTTGTCGTTCCAGCAGTGACTAGTTGTTCCAGCAACATCATCCCTTTGCTAGTCACGACAGTGACGTCGACCCCCCTTTTTACGGCGTCCAAGATTGAATCGAGGACTGCAGCTGTGGTTAAGTTTGGAGTCTGGATGCAAATGGTGTGCTGGGCCATCTCGAACAGGCGGAGCATGGCTATATTGAGCGGTGTAGAGGGCGGCGTGGGTGAGCTCGGCCAAGGAAATGGACGGAATCTTGGGTTGCGATGGTGCGATGACGGTAGCAGCAGAGTGGGTACTGCCGTGCCAGGCGTGGTTGCAAATCGACTGGCTGGACTTTGAATCCGGGCCAGTCCAAGCGGAGATAGCATAGAGGAGTGGGTATCCAAGCCACCCGTGAGATCATAATTACTTCTGGCGTCCCAGTCCGGTTCACCAAGCTTCCTGTCCCATACACTTTGGTAGAATCTCACCAGGCCCGGCACTACGTCGCCGGTGACCTCGACGCAGCCCTCTAACCAAGGTTCCCAGCTAACATTGCAGCTAGGCAACCATGCTCTTTTGCGGTCGACGATAAGGAATTTCGGGTGCATGACGCTGAAAGGCAAGAAGAATAGGCTCTTTACCTGGAGCTCGATTGCTCCGGCCTCCAGAATGCCTCTACTTGGCAATCCAAGCTGGGTGGGCCATGTAGAAGGAGGGTACACGTATCCATCTTTGGACGATGTGTGAAACAATTTCTGCCAAAGTGATCTTGAGGAAAAGCAGATGCGAATGCGGAGGGGAGGGACATCATCTGCGTCCGGCCCACCTGCCGCAGCTGTCTGGATGAGCTGCTTTCGCTGTTCGGCCAGCTGCTCGAGAGTGTCCCTCAATGCGGTAAGTGTGCTGGAAAAGGCCCAGAAACATGTCACCAGTGTAACCTCGTGTTGGGCTTCAAAAATTGCCGGAAGAAGAGAGTTTGTGTAGATAGAGGCGCCTGTGCCAAGTTGAAAGGATCGTGGCTGGGAAGTCGCAATCAAACATTCTGCATTGCGAGGTTGGTAGTAATCCGGAAATTCCTTGGGTTGCTCACTGCTTGCCTTATGAACAGACTGTTTCCAGGGCTCGACGAAGGAAGAAAGGGAATCCATGCGGTAGAATGAATGTTTTATGGCGATCTGGGGAGGCAATGTCGTGTTTTGAATGTCATGACGGAGCTCACAGATGACATGATGAGGTTGCACTGGCAGTTAGTCATGTACACAGCCACAGTGGCGCTAGGTCAAGGATCTCAATTTCGAGTTTGAGGGACTGCGAAGAACCTGAACAACATTGTCAGACAGAGAGACAGAGAGGGGATTTCTTGTTTTCTGGCCTGTACTCACAGCACGGACCCGTAATAAGCTGCTTGGTTGATTCAGGCGTCAAAACTTAGGTGCTTAGGTATTACGAATGCTGCTCAAGTCTGCGCTCTTAGACCTTCATAACCAATCCAATAAATATCTGGGCGAATATGAACTCAATATCGATATATTGTCTTTTCTTTTTCTTCGATTATAAATTTTGCGTCTTCTCGAATGCCGTAATAATCGTACTTATGAAAGGGCGAAGAATATAAAATAAGACGAGTAAGAGAGCCTGAGTGTAACTACTTCCTAGAATTGTCAGCAGCACCATGGCAGTGCAGGAACAGAATTTGCAGCCTCTGTAGTTTCATTGATCGTTTGAGTGTTGATATACGTAGATTGTTCGAATGTCGTTGAATTGCTTCTGGGGTAGGCTCCTAATATCCAGTCCCAGCACCCAACCAGCTTGAAAATCAAAGAACCCCTCTCTCTCTGGTCTTTTTGCCCTCTTCGTCTTTGCTTCTCTGTGCTAATTTTCTCTGCTGTTGTCCTCTGTACCTCTTGTTATCAAGAGTGCGTCCTTTTACATCCTTACATCCCTCCAGAAACAGACTTGTGACATATTTTCATTCGAAAATATGATTCACAAAAACTGCCTACGTCAGTAGTCATGATGAAAGCTGGGTGCGTATTGTACCAAACAGGAGCACACAAGGAACTCAGGGTTGCGGTTGGTGATCCCATTCTCGCCCCGACGTTTGACCAAGACACACGTTATAGATCCCAGTGTAATCTCGATGCGGTTGTAGCTTTACAGTCTCCATTTTGCCAAAACGTGCTCTGAAACAGACTTAAAAATTGTGGAATAGACTCGAGGAGTACTTATTGGTCTTCGGGGTGAAGAACTGATCCCCTTTCTGTGGACTCCGGGATGCTATTGTATGTTGATCCAAACCGACACATCCCAGCATCGGGCCTGCACAGCATATGCCCTTGCTACTGGCAGCTAATTACAGGATACCATGCTTCTGTATTGCCAACAGTTGGCATGGGCATAACTACAGGTACATACAGATACTTTGAGGAGCCGGGCATCTTGGGGGTTACTTCAGTGGCTTTACGACGTAGAGGGTAATTATATCGAATCTTGTAGATGTTTTGTTTCTGGTATCTGTCTTCTTTGGGATGTATCCTAAGCTACAGCACTTCGAAGCATATGAATTTGCAACTTGGAACGATCATGAGTGAAATCAAAATTCCATGCCCTGAAGTTAAGACATATCTTAAACTTGCAAGCCCCAGTCCTAAAAGAGAGGGCGGACTGATGATATCCACTCTCAATTTACCGGTATTCCAACACCCTGCCTCGCCCGTCCTCATCAAGCCAAGACAGGACAAACCGGCATCCCTTCTTCCTTCTTGTTCCACCCCGGAAAATACGGATGCTCCTCCAGCGTGCCCACCTCCCAATCCCTTGGCACAACCCCATCCTCTTCCTGTTTCCTAGCCCAGCTCTCCAGCGCCTCAACCGCAATCTTCTCGACGTGTTCCTCCATCTTATAAGTGATCAAATCGCGACTCGTACGAGTGATAATGGTGTGCATCAATCTCGGCACGTAAGGCTCGTCCTTCAGTTGCGTGAAGGGCGTAAACACGGCCTTGAAGTTGAAGATGATGGAGCCTGAGATGGGAAGCCGACGGAGCGTCTGCCAGTCGCAGCGTAGCTGCAGGTCGTTCACGGTGCAAGAGGAGGGGTCGTGGGCGAAGGCGCTGCGCGGATGGGTTTCTGGGCAGAAGAAGGCTTCCCAGTCTTCGATACCCCAAGAGCAGCGCTGGCCGGGCCTGTCGACGGGGAGTTTGGTGAACCAGCTGAGGGCGTGTTAGTCAATATTTATATCAATACGTGAGACATCCTCGCCGGTGCAGGGGAGGCAAAGAGGAAGGAGAGAGAGAGGCGTAAGGAAAGGACATGAAGACGTGATACGACTTACCGATCGACAGAAAACGCCATCTTCTCCTCCCACTGTGGCACGTTATCATGAATCCGCCTCAGCACCTTGTTCTTATGCAATCCAATGTTCCAGCCCACCGAACTACATATCATCGCGCTACGCAAATAGTACAGTCCATCCTCCTCATTTCGGCACATGACGGCAAAGTCCTCGGGCACATTGTTAAACAACACCTGAAGCGGGTGCATGGACGGAATCTCGGTAACGGTGTCAAGCAACCGGTTGCGCAAGACCGTGTTGTTTTGCTCGAGCTGGAAGTAGTGCGGGTATCGGATGCACAAAAATTGCACCACCATTTCCATGAGCTCGCGGCTGGCGAGCTCGGAACCGGGACACCAGAAGAGAACCTTTTCGCCGTGTTCCTCGAGGAGGGCAAGGCGCTGTTTCATGCGGCGGTGGTAGTTGTGTTCTAGTTCTAGCCAGTAGTCTGTTTCGAGCTTCATGAGGGCTGTGTTGTTGGTTAGATGTCTGATTCACAAGGAGGAAATGGGATGGCCTCTTACCCATGGTCTGGTGATACGTCCACCGTAACGGCCGAAACGGCCGGAACGTTGCCTTGGAGATGTCGAATGAATGGCTCGGTTGGGGGTGCGCCACGCCGCTGAGCACCGAATAGTCCGGAAAGCGGCCCATAGCCTTGATTTCCTGGGTGGAGAACCCCGTTGGCGTATACTGGTCCGGCTTATCCAGATCTTGCACCTTAGTCGTAGTGAGCTGCTTCCTCCGCAGCTCATGCGGAGGGATAACATTCTGCTTTGTGGCGATCTTGGAGCTGGGGAGGAGCCTGGCCAGGGTGTGGCGCCGGGAGGGCGGGAATACGATGGAACTCGGGAAGGGGTCTGGTTTCTCATTTACAGGGACCGGGATGGGCCTGCGTCGTGTGAGAAGCTTGCTGGTTAGAAAGAATCCGAGCCCAAGGACCAGTGCGACAGCGGATAGGGCCAATAATGGCGGGTTTGAAAGGCCCATCGGCCAGAAGTCTTGGCTTCTCGTCATTCTGAAGCCCTACTCGATTGCTATGAGTGTCTCGGATGATAATTTGTTATTTGTTGTGGAAAAAGTCCTTTTATACGAAGCCAAAGGAGTCGTAGGAGGGGGCGTCTATAGACGATCCCCCGTTATCTTCCCCGAACATGTTATCTCCAGATCTGGGCCAGTAGCCGGCTAGAGCTCCGCAACCAGGCCGGAAGCTACGCCAGTGGCCTTTGGCATACAGAATTTACAGCTCCCGCAGGACTAGTCCAGCCCGGCATCGAACGAGCGGGATGCATTTCCCCAAAAGGGAAAAAGTACCCATATTTGATGCGTGGGGTCGATCAAATCGTGTCATTGGCTTATCTGTGGCTGGTAAGCAACATTCCTTTGGTCGAGATTCGTATGATAAAAACTCGAGATGAATCCTATAGAAGAAAGAGAATGATAACTTCCTGGTATTAGACAATAGCTGACGGCAAGCTTACTACCATTCAACATTGTTGGGGTCAATGGGATGCGCGATGGCATACATACCCGATCATATACTCGTCCAAGAACCTTGGCTTGCGCATGGTGGAGTGCACGTCTCCTGTGTGTTCACCTCGTCAATTTACGATAGCATTTGATGAATGGAATTTAATTGGCAATCACGCCAGTATCGATGGTGCTATGCATCGACAGGATCAAGCCTCGAGAGGGTCAATCTTGATCAAACAGTAGCTGCGCCCCAAAAATGGCACGCTGCAATCCGAAACTCCTTACGCCCCTATTTGGGTATCTTTAAGCCATCCTTCTTCACCACCTGCGCTCAACCACAACACACCGACGGCTCCTCGATACCAGTTGGCTCTTCACTTTCACTTGCCGTCCCCACAACGACCTTGTGCACCATCCAATCGCAGAGGAACTTGCCGATGCCCGCGCCGATGATGATGCTGATGATGATGTAGCCGTTGAAATACATGGCCAGTAACATGACAACGTACGCCAAGCCGAAGGTGACGGCGTGGATTACGGAGCGGATGAGCTGTTGTAGTGGTGTGGCGCGGAAGACGACGACTTGGGGCCTGGGGGCAGGTGGGGGCGGACGGGTGTCTCCGCAGCCGTTCCCGCTACTGGTGGTGTCTTTGGGTGCCGACGCCTGGACCTCCACTTGACGTTGGAATTGGCGCAAGATGTGAGCGTCGAACTCCTTGCCGACGCGCCGAAGTAACTCGAGGATGACCACGAGGAGCATGATGCCGATGCAAGTGGCGGCGAACATGCCGTTGTTGGTGATGTGCCATGACGTGGAGAGAAAGCATGCGTCGATTGTGTACCAATTCCAAAGCATCTGTGGCGCATGTCAGTGATTGGTCGTAATTCGTCGCGTCTAAAGAAATACGTACGGTGATCTTGCAATCACTGGTGCTATTTGAGCTCATATCCATGTCGTCCATGTTGGCCAAAGACTGCTTTCCGGTGATTCGCGAAGTTGAAATTTACGCGCTCTTGAGATTTGAAAAATATGGTTCGACTTTGGCAGTTCAGTAAGTGAGAATAGTGCGAGGGTTTCGCTCGCCTCGCAGCCTTTTACGACAGGAAGAGAAATGAGCAGATGGTCGGGTCGACAGCTTGGGAAGAGCACAATAGAGCAGAATATCGCTAACCGCCAAGTATAGATTCTCGATTCTCGAATGATGTTCATACGGAATTCAATCAAAAGGTTGGCAACGGCAAACGGGGCAGCGGACAACATATACGAAACGAGGGGAGCGTGGAGCTGAGACCCAGTCCACTCTGAACATTACAGTGTCAACTTTCGGGAAGTACTGGACCCATGGCGCAAGTGATGGAGGTTTTAGTGAGAGGTGGTGGAGTATCCGAACTTTTGGGCCAACGACGTTGAGCCATCCAACGGCCGACAGTCACCGTAGCAGCAACACCCAGGTGTCCAAGTGGAGAGATCTGGTAGCGCTAAGCACCCCTGAAAAACGTGCTCAATTGCCCTCAAGGCGGGCAGCAATACCCACGGGATGGAGCCTGTTTAGGCCTGTGCAACCTTGGCGTCGAACTTTACACTGCGTTATGGTGCAGCCGCGGTGGAAAGGTGAGCAGGTTTCGGTCAAACTGCCAAATTTGCAGCGGCGATAGAACAACTTTGCATTGCTAATGCGTTCGTGGTGATGCGGGGGGCCTGGCTCGAGGAAGAGACAATCCCAGAGGTATGGATAAAGTCAAAATGGGCCTTCCCAGCGCTTCATATAACCGTCCGTCGCTCGCCGCGTCGTGCAGGCCTAGCAGATCGACTAGAGACGCAGTCGCAAACCTTCAACCTCTCCCCTCCGACTCTCGACGTCTCTGTCGACCTCGCTGTCGCGCGCCTGCTGCCGTTGGTCTCCCAACCTCTCGCCAACTTATCTTCAGCTGAGGCGAAATCGCGACCATCCTAAGCCATGGCGACCATGGATCAGCCGTTGGCTGCCCGCCACATCCAGAACTATACCGAGGCATCGAGTCTAGAGCCGCATTGGGGTTACGTCTCGCGCGCGGTTCCATGTACCAACGATGCCGGATCCTGTGCCTACTTGGATCTCGTCTACGGGTCCCATGACCGAGGCATGCTTTACTCCGGGATCCTATGGTGCACGTTAGGCGGTGTACTCTTTCTTTGGGCGCTTGGCCGCCGACTCTGGCCATCACGACGGGCCGATGAAATCGTCAACGTCGACACCGAGCGCGAGTTGGCGGCCAAGAGCAGTTCCTCCCGTCTGAGGAGGTCTTTGGCCTGCTACGGACGCTCATATCTCCTCCCGGACTCGGTGCGGTCTGTTTTTGGCAGAACAACCCGCCTCCAAGTGCTGGTTCTGGCGGTCCTTTCAGGATATCTGTTGATATGGAGTTTTGTTGGCATCACATATAAAACCTGGATAACTCCTGTCAAGAGCTCCCCCGGTCTGTACAACACCCGAACGAGCATCGGTCCATGGTCAGACCGAGTCGGAATCCTCGCCTACGCCCTCACCCCTTTATCCATTTTGCTATCCAGCCGAGAGTCGATTCTCTCTTTGCTGACTGGAGTTCCTTATCAAAGCTTCAACTTCCTCCACCGATGGCTCGGATACATCATCTTTGCTCAGGGGTCCCTCCACACCATGTCGTGGTGCATCGTCGAGATCAAGCTGTACAACCCTCAGCCCACCACCGCCGTGGAATGGATCACCCAAACCTACATGATCTGGGGACTTGTCGCCATGACCTTGCTCCTCCTCCTTTTCGTCCTGAGCATGCCGTTCGCCATTCGGTTGACGGGATACGAATTCTTCCGCAAGGCTCACTACGTGTTAGCCATGCTCTACATTGGCGCGTGTTGGGGACATTGGGAACAACTCAAATGCTTTTTGCTGCCAGGGCTGCTCATTTGGTTTCTGGACCGAGGCGTTAGGTATGCCAGGTCGGCCATGCTCCACTATGGGTTTTTGCCTGATGGCTCCGTCGGATTCAAGGCGGCACATGCGAATCTCACTCACTTTGCCGATGCGGAACACGGTGATGTCGTCCGCATGGACTTCTCACACTCGCAAGATGCTTGGAAAATTGGACAGCACTTCTATATCTGCTTCGCTGAGTGCAGCATCTGGCAGTCCCACCCGTTCACGCCACTTAACCTGCCAGTTGTCAAGGGCGGCGTTGTTGCCCACTCATACATTTTCAGGGCCAAGAAAGGCGAGACGAAGAAAGTCGCAGAGTTGGCATTGAAAAAGTTGTCAGAAAATAAATCCGCGACGACACCTTTGATTCTCTCCGGTTCGTACGGCGAGTCCATCGCAGAAAACCTGACACCACACGTCAATGTACTCTGTGTGGCCGGCGGTACGGGCATCACCTACGTACTCCCGGTACTGCTTAGCCTTGTCCAACAGCCGGCCATGACTGATCGCAAAATCGAGCTGATCTGGGCAATCCGCAAAAGAGCCGACATGGGATGGGTGGAGCAAGAACTCAACATCATCCGGCAGGCGGCCAAAACACACGAGGTCCCCATCCACATTTTCGTCACCCGCGAGCAGAGCTCAGCATCGTTACTCGATGACAGCAAGACAAGCGAGAAGGACGCAAACGTCAAGGAAACCGGCTCAGGTTCCTCTTCATCGTCTTCGTTGAATGGGGCCCTGTCCAGCTCTTCATTGGAGGTGAAGCGCATCGGTGGCCGAGAATCGGGCACGCATCCAGACCTACAGAAAATGGTGGGTCGGTTTGTCGAGAACACCGTCAGGGGTCCCACGACAGTGTATGCGAGCGGACCGGGAGGCATGATTAGCGACTTGAGAGCAATTGTTGCAAGTTGTAACTCGGGGGCGAAAGTATGGAAGGGTAATGAGAGGTTTGATGTTCGATTAACGTACGATGATAGGTTGGAGTGGTAAAGCCCGCCGGCAGCTTTTGCCATTTATAACGCAAGATACCACTTTATTTTATGATATCCCATCGCTGTTTACAGTTATGACTGTCTACGCACACTTTGTTCTTCGAATCGTCCGGGAATGCCGATAGACACTTGTGGGCATTTCCATTTCAAAGCACTCGTCAGTGCGTAACATGATCAAGGTCCCAGCAAACAAATCAAAGTAGCAATAAGGAATGATTTATTTGATCTGATTCGATTCGAAAAGAACGTTACCATCAGTATCAGATCGTATTGCTGGACTTGAGTTCGACCTGCAGAGTGACGTGAATGTCGCGTATGAAAATGCGTACACTAAGGTTACGCCCTGCAGAGCAACCAAGTAAACAGACCATATCATATGAGCAGTCTGCCTCGCTGTGGCAACCATGACATGTTGCTATACGTATGTTTGTGGAAACGCCGTACTCTAGCACACTAAGCATATGAGGTCAGCATTCGTCCGATCGTAGACCGCATGCCTTCATAAATTTGTTATTTAATAACGTGATACAAAGAAAGGGGTCACTCTAGATGGTCACTATGGGATACCACATTGCAAACTTCCATATGTCCTCTCTAGACGGAGCCTGGTTTCGTCGAGGCCTTTCCCCGCCATTAGCTGGAGGGGAATCATTGCCGCAAGGTTCATCTCGAACGTCTCGACCGAATACCCCCTGAAGGCATGCAGAGACCCTTGACGAGGAACCATGATATCTTAACTCATGCTAGCTTAAATTCAGAAGATGGATCTTGCAAGCACATGTGATAGTGGATGAAGAGGGTAAGGGTGATTTTCATTGATCATAATGTTGCTCTGTACTATCGATTAAGTCCCGATACGCGGTGTTCATTAGACACCTAAACATATTCACCAGCCACATGTAAGGAAGAAGCGATATTTGAAGTAATTATATTGGAAGAACGAGGGCAAGATGGAGTAAATCAATAAGCAATCACCATCTGGATTCTATAATACGTGCAAATAACGTTGTTCTACCTTTTCTTCGGCTTTAAAACTAAACATAAAGGAGTTGTCTCCCAAATAAGCCACGACCGGAGACTTGTAGTCCAGTCGCGGCAATCCGGTTTGATCTCGAAGTTAAAATTCCACAGCAGTCTTGCCAGAATGTAGCGCATTTCCGCATATGCGAGGCTGTGTAATTCCAGTCAGCTAGTTCTTTGGAAGCTTTGTAATTTCTGCTCATGCGTGTGTGGACAACCGGGCTTACTTCATGGCCAGGCAGACTCGAGGCCCATAAGAAAAAGGATGAAAGGCTTCTCTACGATCATTGGAAAACGGCGAGTTTTCTGAATTGTCCATCCATCGTTCTGGGATGAACTGGTCTGCGTGCTTGAAATTGTGCTCACTGCGATACATGACTCGATGGGGGACCCCTAAGACGGTCTGAGGATGTTGCGGTCAGCTAGCTCTGTTCAGATACTTCACAGAGTGTAACTGAAATTCTAATAGTACGTACGTTTCCAGGGACGAAATCCCCCATGACTCGGTTGCCTCCGGGCGGTGTGACGCGCCATAGAGAATTTGGCCCAGGAGGATGGTGTCGCATACTTTCCTCGATGACTGCCATGAGGTATGGAAGTTTTGCGGCACTGTGCAAATTAATATCCTCTTCGCTCGTGAAGGCATCGGCGAGTTCCTTCGAGATCTTGGCTTTAACCTCAGGGTACGTCCCGATATAGTAAAGCTCTACCGTGCTGGTCATGCAGGTCGTTTCAGATCCAGCAAGCGTGAGCAAGCCGGTATTGCGGTACAGCTCTTCATCTTTCATATACTGGAAAGAAGAACGGTAAGACTTTTCAATACCAAACGAGTTATTTCCTCGGGTTAGGTACATACTATATTTCCCCTCTTCTTTCGCATCAACTGTACAAAATCCCATTGCTCGGGCTCGTCCCGAGCCAAGCGCTGGTCGATGTAGCCACGCATGTTTGTCTCAAAACGCCTTGCGTTTCTCCAAAGCCTCCATATATCCAGAAGAGGGAGAAATATGGCGAAGAAAGGGATCCGGAAAGACAGAACGAGCTTATGACTCAACTTAATATCATCAAAGGCCCAGGCTAGCCACGGGTGTAGTCTAGACTCTCGCAAGCAGCCGAATGTTTCTCCAAAGGTCATATCCGCGATAATGTCGAAGGTGCAAAAGGAGAGCCACTCCAATATGATGTCTAGCTTTGTCTCGCCCCCGCCGTCTCGGGTTCTTTCCGCGAAGCGATCCATGAGCAGGTCGACATTCCGTTTGACGAGTGGCTCTTGATCATACATGGATATGGCGGTAAAACCGGGCCCCAGAAGCTTTCGCATCCCGTCGTGGTCTTGCTCTTCGGCTCCCACAATCTCTTTGCGTCTAGGACTCAGATACCACGTCGGCTTAGGGATCTCCTTCCGGCCCTTGGACCGACCGTATACGTCATCTCAGGCCTCCGGAACATCGTAAGATAGCTCGTTCGGCCCAATCCGGATGACATGGCCATATTGACGATGCAGGTCTAAGATGGTGTGATGCCAGTCGCCGCTCATGAACTTGAAACCCCAAGGTATTGAGGAAGCTGCCCAAAGTTTGGGGCCAGGGTACTTCCGCAAGGGATGGAAGTAGACATTGTAAAGAGGTCGTAGCATAACTGTGTACACGAGGGCCTGCGTGGGCAACTTAGCACATCCAGTCCATCACACTAGGTCAATATCATCTGGCAGGACGTGCAAGCCCGACAAGATGGGAAAGCATCGGTCGTACATCCCACGAATCGCCAAAAATTGGTCGGAACTCGAGTGGCTTTAAGGACACTCTGTCCAAAACCAGCTCGTATTCCCCGCGGGTGGCTACGTATCCACAGCCCTCGAGGTAACACGTGCACTGGGAGACAAGTACAAGAAGAGCATTCGTCTCATCGAGATCGATGGCATGCACATCCACCAAGCTATCAGTTTCAGAGGCGATGCGGGCGTTGAGGTGTTGATCGAGGCAACGCACATCCAGGAAACTTTACCGGACCATGTAATAGCGAGATTCACCTACTCGGCTGCTCTTGGCGGAGACAACCCCGAGCTGACACTTGTGTCTGAAGGCTTGCTGAAGATCTCCTTCGGAGAGCCTTCGACGAGCTTGTTTCCAGAGCGTCAAGAGACGCCAATAGACATGGTACCCGTCGAACATAGTCGTCTGTACAACCACATGGACAGCCTTGGGTACAATTTCACTGGCCCGTTCCGCTCCTTGATGGACAACAAGCGGAAGCTTGGCAGGGCAGCTTGTGTCACACAGAGAGCCAACGCATCTGACCGCGATGCAGTGCTGGTTCATGCCGTTGATCTTGATGCCATGTTCCAGGCCATCAGTCTTGCATACAGCTACCCGGGAGATGGCCGGCTGCGGAATCTGCACCTGCCCACGACCATTTCCAAAATTCGCGTGAACCAGGCTGTTTTTGAGTCTGCCGAGGACCGCGACACCATGGTTATGGATTCGATATTGAATCCTGAGAACACCGAAAAACCCGGGTCCAGATTCACGGGGAACACTGATGTGTACCTTACTGGCTGTTCGAATGCTGCCGTTCAGGTAGACCAGGTGATTTTCAAGGTTCTCAGAGGGGATGCGAATGATGACCGTAAGATATTTTGTACGATGGATTACGTGCTCAGTGCACCCGATGGTCATGTCGCCGCGAGTGATATTCAGATCACTGATGACGAGATGAATCTTCTATGGGCACTCAGTCGGATAGTTCATTTCTACACAAAGACATTCGACGAAATGGTACCGGCCGACTCACCCGCGAGGCTCGAATCTCTATTACGCCACTACCTCAGATTTTGTCGACATGTAGATACTCTGTTTGAGCAAGGCAAGTTGAGCTTCAATCTCATGCGTGATGTGAGGAAGCCATTCAGCTTGGACGGTCACATGGTGCCGCCTGGTGCCATGTTACACGTGCCCACGCTAGTAGCCCATTACGACGAAGATGCCTGGGGGGTGAAGGGACATGCCGCTTCTGAGTTCTGGGGTTACCGTCATATCAGGTACACTTATGAGAAGAAGTTCGAGGTCTCTGGTGTGAACACAAAGCCGAAAGGCCAGTTATCTCTATCGGGACGTACGGGGTCACATTTTCCATACGGGACATTTTCTTCCCCGTACCGTCAGGGCCGAGTTAACTTTTATCTCGTATAGGTGGCGGGACACACATTTGTCCGGGGCGCTTCTATGCAAAGAAGCAGATTATGTTGACAATTGCGAGCTTCGTTTCGGAATTTGACATGGAATTTGTCCGATGGACAAAATTTGATGGATCGAATTCTGATCGAGCGCCGAAAAACGAGACGGCCGCCTGTGGTACTGGAGGTATGCCCCCAGACCGTGACACGGAGATCAAAATCAAAAGGAGATTAAAGGATTAAGAATGATTATTGTTGACGCATCAAAAGTGAGATTGCCAAGTTTCAAATTAAATGAGGGTTTGTTTATACTAGTAAGAAAATAAGCTTAAAAATACATTGAATTAAGAAAATAAAATATCATCTATCAGTCTCCTTACTGAATATCAAAAGGAAGTGCAAAAGAGGGTAGATCCATGAAATTATGGAGCTACGGCCGTCTATGGCTCAAAGTCGAGACCAAGGGCCATCAGCTTTGCCCACTACACGTAATACAAGCTTGTATAGCTACCATACTATAGAGGCGAAACTAAGCCCGTGGCTAAACAGGACATCAGAGTTCGTATTTAGGGTCAATACCTGGAGGGTCTATGGCGTTGCACTATCTCTCGAGTTTCGAGTAGTTATTCAGCGGTCTCAAAGTCCAATATTCCGGTTGTTTGATCAATTACTAGACGCATGCCTTATTTTGGCGATCGATGACTCGAATCTCATCGGACATGGCAAAGCACAGGTGGAAATATGGTCGAAGACACACAACAAAATGATCGACGCTGCCTGGGATAAAGAGAGGTCTATGAGCTCGATTCCAAGGCTAGTATAAGGAATCGAGGAAGCAATCGTAGCTGAGAGAGCAAGCGGCAATGATCCAGACGAGAAGGGAAATAACTTGCTCACTATCAGTGTTCCAACCATGCAGGAATTCAGTACCTAAACTGAACCATCTGAAAGGAGATGTCTTATCTTACTAGCCTAATATGCGATTATTTCGACTTCTTTGCTTCACAAATAAAAAGGCTTCTTCACTTGGCGAATATTTCGCAGGTTGATCTGATGGCACCAGCGCATATGTAAAGGGAGTGCTCTCTAGATAGAGACATAGGACACAGCCCAATAATGGCGATGTCATATATATACATCAGTCTACTTGGATTCGATGGCAATTAGAGCGAGACGTCGAATATTTCCCAAATCTTCGCGCAGTTCGAGGCGCCATTGAGCCAGTAGCCGATGTGAGCATGGCCTACTATGAAACTGAAATTTCTGCTTACGTAGCCCAAACTAGCAGAAAGTAATTCCGGACTTGATTATTCCAGATAAAAGCGTTACTAATTGATTATTTTGGAATCTTTCAGGTCTACGGCTGGTGATTATCAATAGATCGCTGTCTAAACTGAAGGACCACTTCCGCACTGGTCGGCCAGAACTGATTGGTTCTAGAGAACTCTCGCCAATAGCTTGAGAGCTTGCGGTTGGCTTGCCCGAAGGGCTTCAGTTTCTGGTTGACCAGGGATGCTATATTGGATTGGTCTTTCAACATATCTGCTATCTCTCTGATGCGAAGTCCGCTTCCATACCGCGTTCTTCGAAAAGTGACATATTCTATGGCGCAAACTATCAGAAATGGCTCCTCATACTGCCACCCATCGGCTCTGCCACTTCTTGACTCTGCTGCCCATCTCTCTGATCTCGGCCCAAACCGAAGCCCCCCAACAAGTCCTCTTCACCTCCGAGCGCCCAACCTTCTTTCGACCAATACTCTTCTATCTTAGGCAAATTTGCCCTCGAAGAACACGTAGGCAACGTTCTCTTCCTGGACATCATCATAACCCCCTTCGTGAACCACACCAACAATAGGAGCACCTTTCCCTTCCCATGTACTTTACTTACATTGCCTCCCGCATAAACGACGCCGAGTCCCTTATCGCCGCCATTGTCGCGGCTGGTATCTCCGTCTCGGTCCTGATGCTCGGGTCCCGGGTATCCAAGAGACTGTTGATCCTAGCTTGGCGACGTATTCCGCGGCGTACCTAAACGATGAGAGTACCCGCATTTATGAGAACGGCAATCGGTCCTTCCGGCTTGAGTTTTGTAGCAGTTGCGTGCTGCAGTATTTCGTTACGGCGGAGATGAAACTGCAGCGCTTTGTGAAGGAGTTGGGTGGCGTGGGGGTTTTGTCTCTGAGGCGGCGCAGCATGCGACGTGGGGTTGCCGTTTTCTTTACCCAGATTCGAACATGGGATGAGGTAACATTGTTGTATAAGCTGAGATGGACGGGCAAGGATAGAGTTATGTTTGCAGTGGATTAGCCGTTTGAAGGTAGTGTTAAAATTCGGGACTGATTCGATAGCTTGGCTATGAATTCGCATGTTCAGAAGAAGATTGGTTTTGAGATTGCTAGGAGAATTTTTCAGTCGAACAAATCATTAGCAAGGGGCAGTCTCAAGAGATAGTAGTGGATAGGTGGCTTCGAAGGCTGTAGATTCTGGGGTGTGCGTTGGGAAGGCTATACTCACAAATACTCTTGACAAGGGTTGTGAATATTTCAGGAGTATCTGTATGCATATTATTAGAGTGTAAAGTAACAAAATCACGGCTAAATTGGCTTCTAGGGGACGTATTGTGTCAGTTTCATCTCTGCAACTTGACAAGTTGATGCGATCGTGAGCTTAGGCAGAGTTTTTATTTTTAATAACTTGCTGTTGCCAACTCATCCGTAACGCCTAAGTCAAACAAAAGAATACACAAGATATATAAGGCACACTGCCCTAAACCTTGACGACCGAGGCTTTCCAATCTTTCTCCAGGGTCATCCACATACTAGACAATGTACAGCGAAGAGCGACACTGGGGTGAACGCAACATTTATTTTGCGTCAACTGCATCGTAAACTCTTCTCCTGTTTTGAATTTATGTTCAGATACGAGCCTCCATGTTACGCGGGCCGACACTTGCATCAATCTTGTTATTGGCCAACTATGTGCGTGGTGGACGATGAGACTTAGCGTATTCCAAGGTTAGGGGTGTCACGATGACGTCGCCAAGTCGCCGGCATCTGCATCCATTAATGATGGAGGCGCTTTCAAATACGTCTCATAACACAACCAGCCATTCATACCGCACCTACTTTGTAGATTTGGAACTTTTCTTGACAACACTAAGGACCAGTCCAGCGAACACCAGCAAAATGTCCGCCGCCCCACCGTCCTACGAACAAGCCACGGCGGACAGCCCCCTCCCGCCCTTCCAGCGCATCGAGCGGAATGGAATTCCACCGAACGCCCGTCGCAGTATGGAAGATGAACTACGGGAGTTGCCGCCAGGCTGGGTGCGTACCTACGACCCGGAGACCAATCATCAGTTCTTCGTGGACACGCGGGCCGACCCGGCGCCTCGGTCCATCTGGCATCACCCCTACGACGACGACGAGTACATGAAATCATTGCCCGCGGAAGAGAGGACGCGTATCAAGGGCCTTGTGCGCCATCCTATGCAGGAGGATATCACAGCCGAGACAACGGATGATGAAGAAGGGGAGGGGACACATCACCAAAATCTCAGTCTTGGGCATGGTAAACCACAACAGAAGCACAAGCAAACTGGTGCCTCTGATGGTTCGACTGCTGCAGCCGCACACCAAGGGTTCGGCCGTCGCCTCAAAGACAAGCTCACGGGCTCAACCCACGAACAACGCCTCGCCGCGCGCCAACAACGCGAAAAACAAGAACGGGACCTCTACCGCCAACACCTGCTCTTCCGCACCGGTCTGCAAAAAGCCATTCAAACCGGCCAACCCCAACTCCTAGGGAAAGACGACAATGGCTCAGACGTCTACCTCGAGCCTCCCGGGTCGCGGTACCCCGGAGTCAAGAGCGTGCGGCGCATCAACTCGCAGATGCAGGAGGTGTTCTACGGCGAGGGTGCAGCGGTGCCGGTAGGGGCGAGACATATTCGTCCTGATGGGTTTTATGATGTTGGGCTTATGCATGGAAGATCGGTGGGAAGGCCATATCAGACGTACCAGAGGCCCTATGGGAATGGATATGGAGGGGGGATAGGCATGTTTCCCGTGGCGGCGCCGTTGATTGGGGGTATGATGTTGGGTGGGTTGCTGTTTTAGGGGTTGGGTGGGTATGGATGTGATGACGAGGAGAATTTGAAGTGGTTTCTACTCAGTTAGATTCTACGCCTAATAAAGTTGTAATTTTTGGTTGTTGGGAAGAATTATATGACTAATATCTCTCGTATGAGTAAAGTATGGAATTCGGCAGGCCTGATGGGTAGACGGGTTGGTTGTCGATTTGCCTACATTCAGTACTTCTAAGATGACTGCAAGAAACACGTTTTCCCCTTACCGCACGGATTAACCCAAAGCACGTACCCAATTGCTCCCACATGGAGCATATGCCGTTGTCCTGTGGCGTCTTTTTACTCCCTAAGGGACACATGCTGTATAAGTCTGATACAAGCTCATACTTCGTTCTACTTTTCATCTCGATTGATAGACACGGCATAGGCTCTACCTAATCTTGGCAAACAGCACGGCTTGCGAGCCTAGTCTCTGCAAATCCTTTGAGTTTGTGCACACCTGCGCCGTCCGTCTTCTAGCCTCTAGGGAGGCGCGGACGGGACTGTTCTCCATGGACCATGAGATATGTTCCCTATAGACCCCCTGGGTATTTTGTTGTCTTCTTTCTCGTTCTCGTCTTTGTCTGCCGCCAGAGGATATCTTCCCCCAAATTCTCCTATTATACGCTCTATTTGCGTCGTATCGCCACAGATTGGCTACTTTCGCCTCTGTACATGCGTCTGTAGTTGGATCTCGAAATTTCCAGTGTTGGAAGTCGAATTTGGCTATGCAACCCACGGCGAGAATTCATCTACATCTAGCTTTGTCGACGTTTGTCCGCGAAGGGGCATCATCTGGGGCATGAGAGTGCGGATCTAACATGGTAGTTATGGAGAACAGTCTTTAGCTTTGACTTACATGCAAGGCTGGAGGCTTAATGGAGTTCGGTGTCGTGAAGGCAGAGGTGAGTTGTGTTCGTTCATTCTCGAGATAAACACCACAAACATGCAATATGCGAGGGACAGCGACGGAAATACTCTCCTTTCAACGCCTATTACGCCGTTATTGGAGCTGTTGCTGGAAGCTATTATGGAGCGGTCGTTTCCCTGGAGAAAGTCGGCCTTTTTAGAGCAATTATTTCTGTCACGTTGCGTGATATTAGCGCCTGTTTTCCATGCTGTACTAACCTAGGGTGCGTGGCGCTTACCTTTAATCAACCTGTCGACACTAAGGACACGCCTTGACAAGCATCGCGTCAATGCGTCCCAACTGTTCACAGGACTGAATTACCATACGGTTGTCGAAGATTTACTTCACGTGTTGGTCATCAGACTGCAGGTGATTGAGTTTACCAGAATAAATAATATTTACAACGGTAGAAGGTAAAGACGCCGCTCAGGGAGCGTCTCGCACTCCGAAGTCAGGTCCTCTATGGTAAGAATTGTGTACAGCCGTCCTCGGGTATTGTATGTTCAAGAAATGGCCACCAGGCCACCTCATAATGAAGAAAAACTTTTATCATGTCTCTTATCATGCGACCTCTTTTGCTCACAACTCAAGCACGCTGCATCGTCCACCCCCACCCCTTTTCCACTCCGCACAGCATCCAGCAGCAGTAGAAATCCCCAAGACCAAAAAGCAAAGCCATTTAGCAAGACTTGATGGTGGAGTAAACGCAGTGGGAGCTGACGCCAGAGCTGACCTCCTTGGGCTCGTTGCCGGGGGTGGTGCCCTTGAACTCGGTGCAGACTTTCTTGACACTGGTGGCGCACGTGTTAGAGATGGTGGCGACGTCGCCAAAGTTGGAGTTGATGCCCGCGAGAAGCTTGCCGTTGTACGCCTTAACGTTCTTGATGATGACGTTGCGTTCGCCCGACTTCTTGCAGTTGCCGCACGCGCGGTACAGCTTACCGAAGTCGACCACGATGAAGCCGTCGATGCTCACCGTACCGATGCCGTTTTGTTGTATCACTTTGTCCTCAGCGCCGGTGGCTCCTCTGCGGAAGGTGTTTGTCAGTGTCATTACTCTTTTTGAGTGGGAAGAGAAAAGGGCAAGGGAGAAAAAGGAGAACTTACCCGCCGATGATCTTGGCATCGCCGTCACCCTTAAGGGACAGCGCATCCTCGCAAACAGCGACCCACCAGACATTGTTGATGGTGCAGGAGCCCTTGCAGTGGACACCCTCGATCTGGTCAGCGCCAATGATGGCGTTCTTAAGGGTGGCACCGTCCTCGAGGACGAAGACGGCGTCTGAGTCGTCGCCCTCGTCCTGGCCAGTGCACTTGACGCCCCGGCCGTACGTCTTCATGCCACCGTCGAAGGTGCCCGAGAAGGTCTTGGCCGACTTGTAAGTGACAGAACCCTTGGAGGCGGGTACCGGGAACGAGGCCCGCTTGTTAAACACGTTGAAGGCGTTCGGGGTCATGTTGGCGGCCGGCGTGGCCAGAACGGCCGAAACACTGAAAAGGGCGAGGATGGCGGTGGTGAACTGCATCTTGAAGCTTATATTGGATTGATAGGGGAGAGTGGAACTCGGGAAGTTGATGAGGATATTCGTGGTTGGTTTGAAAAGAATGACTAACCACCCGGGTTAAAGAGTGTAAGTAAGTTGGGTTTGAATGAAAGACTGTGAGGCGCTGACGCTGAAGAAGGCGATGAAAAGCAGTTGGAGTATGCCTCCTCCAAGCCTTTTTTATAAGTGAGCTGCAACATGTCGAAATGAAGCCGTCGGCTACTCGTTCGCTTCTGAGCGATCGTAGATGGGGCCATAATCGCCTATGATGTGTGAAAGTCTGGGGTGATCATCACAGAAAACAGTCCTGCCGAGGTGCCAAGATGCCAACTAGTCTCCAATATATAGTTGAGAAATACGAGGCTCTCTCATACTGCCTATTTCACCTTATGTTAATAATTCCAGGCCACCTGCAGACCTGTTAGACCTGCCAGACCCGCATAAAGTATAGTGTTGGTGTCAACCGATTCGAAACCATGCAGGATCCGCCTAGTCGATAGGTTCTTTTCTCGGCTTCCCATATCGCGATTAGCACGTTTCAAATATGGATTTTCAGTCCCCATTACCGGGGACTAAACATCAGACGCACCCCACATCGTCCGTCCTTTGATCATTATACCACCCAGCTTTCCAGAAACGTCTGTCCTGAGCGAATCCGATTGGCGGAACATGGCCCTCGAGTCCCCTTGTACGCCGCGATTCTAGAACGGCCGCCGGCCTGATGCAAATTGCACCACAATGCAACCATTTTAAGCTTGTTGAACAAGATTATTTCAATCTCCTTCATCACATCTATCTACAAGTGAATCCAGAAAGGACGGGATTGGTCCAGCGAATTGTTCCAGATGGAGGCTGAGAGTTAGGTTCCGCTATGGAAAAAAATGGAAAAGAAAAGAAACACTATCTGGAAATTTACGGATTGTGGGGACTACTCCTGAGAGGCAGGCTCGCCATACCAGCAATGGCGATACATCCGTCATAGACTGATCGTGGTGGGTGCGACGGGTCCGAAGTTACTGCAGTCCAATCCTGCGAGCAGATGGGATTTGCTCATGGAAATCCCCATGTTTACACTGTTGCCTCCTTATCGACCCATCCGAGACTGCATTTGGTCTACGCTGAGCAAGTTAGGCTCACCTGAGAATATATATATCAGACCCTAGTTGGGGTGAAATACATTCATAATATCTTGGGGGATTAGCGGAGACCTCCGGGTTAGACCGCAGTTGGGCTGGAGATAGAGTCCACGACATGACGAAACACAAACTGACCGGGCCAGGTTTCCGAGCTAAGCCATCTAGGAGCACGCCGTCTATTGTGTTCATGACTTACCATTATATCTCACAGGTCAAGCAACGCCTTCATCATGTCCCTGTGAGATGGCTCCTTTCGTGCACCCCAAAATGATCAGGCTTCTGTGCTTGGCGAATTGCGTCGCCATCCCTCGCAATATCTCTTTGAGCAACTCTCGACTTCCTTCTTCCAGTGTTAATCCACGTAGCCCCTTCGGAGTCAAATCGCTCTTCACGCCCAACACCGATAAAGTTGTTGCGGATCTCGAATGGGGTGGTGATCCCGACCGCGAGCCGCCATTTACCGCATCAGAGGGTGAGTATTCATCACTTGAGTCTTCTGCGTTTACTCTTGGCTCAGCTGCCGGCGAGACTATTGGTATTATTCTTGACCACGACGATGACCTTGAACCGGGGTAGAATAGTCAAGAGTTGGTTTTTTTTCCCCTTTTCCCCGTCTTGTCGTTCTCATCTTTGTAGGTCGTTCCAGCCTGCACACACCTTTTCCGCCGTATTAAGCTTTGCCATGGGCCTTTTGGGCCTCTTGCGGTTGTTAAGTTGCTAGCGTGACATGTTGGTGTATGAGAGAGTTGCAATAAAGCACTTTTAGAGCGTCTCATCAATTTGTTGCTGGGAACATCCGAATAGGAATTCAAGCGCCCACCGTTTGCGGAATAATATGAATAATGTACGAAAAGATTGTTTCTTCCTTACAGGTACAGCGACCTGTTTACTAATCCCGATTCCAAGCATCGTGGACAGCCCTATTATTTGACGGCGTTGATGGCAGCTTGCAGAAGCGACGGCACATCGACATTCGGTCTGTTGATCGTCACTTGCATCAGGGACGATGCATCTTTGGAATTCGAACATTGATCACCCAGATTAATACTCGAAGAATAATCTGCTTCAATATGCTCTTTTTTCCCGAACTATCTCTCCAATGACAGGCCGACTACAGGGGGGTGGCCTCTTCAGATTTCTAATACAGTGGACGATTATTCTTATACGGAAAAAAGTGCCAAAACAAAAATGTCTGCATAACCTCATAGTCCCCCCGTCACGGAGACAGAAAGCTCAGTCCATAAATAAATTAAGAAACAGCATCTACCATCAAGTCAATTGCGGCATAACAGTCTTTTCCCCCTGAGCAGCAGCCATGGACATGATAGTGTGTGTACACAGAGTGTTCCACGTCACATCTTCAGCCGTGTCCAGCTAAAACTGAGTAAATCAGTCATGTCGATATGACCTGTCCCCATCGGATTAATATCATCCCACACGCGGGTATATTCGGGCCGCACACTCCCGTCACCAACACATCTAGCCCGTCATGTCTCTCAAGAAACTCCTCATACGGCGCGAAGCTATGCTCCAAAATTTGGTGGTACCCGGTTCCAGATGGGCAAAACAAGGAACAGCTGTGTGACGCCGGTGCGGAGGAGTTTGATTTTGGTTGGTGGAAGGCTACGCGCGCCACATGGTTCCGAGACTGTCCTCGTATCCCCTGAGTCGGATGGCTAGGTTGCGAACGGATCCAACCCAGGGGATTATATTATTGGCTAGATAATAATTCCTGGCTGTAGGGCCCAGGAGCGTATGAAATACAACGAGATGTCTTCCCTTAACCAAAAGCGAAATTGGAAAAGTCGCGCTCGATGTCGACGTACGTGTAAGACCCGTTGTGTATATGCTGTTGGAAGTAGTGATAACCCTCAAAGATGTCTGTGGGGTTGGCAGTGTCCCTGGACACGTGTACTCGGTCTGGGAGCCGGATCTGTTCAATATCGATGTTGGAGAATTGACAGGGGGGCTTTTGGACGCGAATTCCAGTTTCGATATTTCTGGGGATGAAGGCGGTGGATATTTCGTGGCGAGTTGGGTTCACGCCTGCATAGGTGCGGATTTAGTTGTCGCAGAAGATGAAGCAGTGGCGGCTGTCTCGGTTGTCGTTGTCGTGAAACAAAACGATTATGAGGAATATTTCCGAGGGTAAATGGGTTCATTTTATGTAAATGCTTTTAAAGGTATACCTCCGTAATTGTGAGTTGAAATTTGTAAGTATTAGATTAGGGAATTCTAGAGATTTTTCCTCTTCTAGATAACCATTATTTGTAACGTTTTGACATAGACCTGCCATCTCTACGTTATGTTACACACAATACTGTACTCGACTGCTGAATCCGTCAAGTGATTTGACGTTTACATTTTTCTTTTATTCACCTGTTTTCTGCAGCAACCTAGGCCCTGGACATTAATCTGTAAGTATTGCCTCTTACGTTCAAATGGGAACTTCATGCATAACGATAGTATCTATAATAGAGACTTTAGCGCTGCCCCTGTCCTTTATATAGCAGGAGTCAATAAGAAATATAACTACAATTTAAAGAAATCTTATAATGTTTTGTGCTAGTATAAAGTAGTATTAGTGATGTTGTGATGTTTGTCGAGGGGATAAACAGCAATAGCTACATTAGCTACGAGAGTCAAAGGCAATACAGGCCGTAATGGTATACTTAATTATACTAATACGCCAGAAATCTCTCATGCATGAATTAGTCTACGAGATCCACGTTCAGGTTAAAGAAACAATAACGACGAGAAGTAGGTTCGACTTATCTCATTTCTTTATTGCCCTGTGTAGTATGTATGCCATACCGACGGGCAACGTGCAATATAACGGGGCCAGAACGCTCACTGACAGCTTGGTGAAGGTATGCAAATGTGCCAAAGGGGATCACTTTGATGCAACTGACCTTCTTGCAAATATTTATGCACAGTAGGATGCCCAAAGCGTTAGAAACAATCCCAGTGCTTTCGTGGAGAACCAGTCATCTATAATTAGCCAAATCTTCTACGGTCTTTGTGGATTTCTGTCTTGATTCAGGTTGAGAAGGACACTGGGAGAATTGGGGGTTGGCTTTTTAGGGGGGAAAATGGGGCAAGGGGAGGTGGCCCACAGGCTTCCAGGTCCATATCACATGTGCACCCCATACTTAAATAGTTGGCCGGAATAACGTATCTCCACAGACCCTGCCCCTCCAACAATTTTCACTTGCCCAAAGCCACCGTCGCATCCCACTTATAGTAGTCTAATTGAGCAGGTCGTCGAATCCAGCACGAAAGATTCAGAAATCGCCCAACATGCCGTCCGTCAAGAACCCCAACGGCCCATCCAAGAACCGCCTCGCCGCGCGGGCAAACACGCTCCGGGCAAAACGGCAGAAGTCCTCGGCGGCGGGCAAGAAGAGCAAAATCCTCAAGGCAGACCAGACGCGCGGTGCAAGAGAGGGACTCCTGCCCAACAGCGGACCGAACGCCGCTATCAGCGCTAAGAAGCAGCGAAAGCTTGACAAGAAGCTGGGGTATGCGCTGAAGCGCAAGATGCAGGCAGATGGAGAGGTCGAGATGAAGGGTATGTAACCTTGGAGGGACGGAGTGGAATAAGAAGATTGGAGAACACTGATTGTCTTCTTTCGACAGATGTGCCGGAGACGACCAAGAAGACGGACGGCAAGAGCAAGAAAGCTGAGGACGAAATGGATGTCGAGACGGACATGATCTCATGAACGGGGCAAAGGAGCATCCGGCATGCAATGAGCGCACGAACTGAACTTCAATTGCTTCGTCAGAGCAGAGCTTGATATTCACACATATCCAATGGGGTCAAAATGGGTAGGTATCATGATGGAGTGGACATTACCTAAAGGAAGCAGCTCGCTGAGTGATTCAAGGTAGCCAGCCATGGAGAATTTTGAGCCCATCCATTTACAGCGTTGGCAATGAGTAAAGGGTTAGGCAACCTTGTCTGAGGAAACCCCGCTGCAGGAAAAGTTGCTGAGGGAGCGGTTTGCGAGGAAGGCTAGCTAGCTGCACGTATGGCAGCCGAGAGTCGGCGAGGAACGGCAGCATACTCATGGATACCCAATGGAATATAGAAAGGCAGACCTTTACCAAAGGTGTGACCTTCATTAACATGCAACCCCCGGCATGCTTTTTGTGCAAGTCCTGCGGCGATCTTCTTTCTCGAGCCGCAATTCTGGATACGGTCCAAGTGCCATGATGCACATAAGTACTGATTGCAAGTAAGTGATTAGGTTTTGGGCTCGGAATTCGGGATTCGAAGACTGAAATCAAATATCTACTCTCGTCGGTACTGCTTGTATCGAACAAGCCGCCAACCAATCTCCATTTCCAGTAATTCAAATTCAGCAGAAGAGGATTATCATTTCGACCACGCAAAGCTCGGTCTCATTTTTGCAAACCGAGGAGCTTACCAGACCAGCAAAAGGAAGTTGAGAACATGACGTGGGAACATGACTACTTACCAATTACAGAGTCAGGTGGAAGCTCGAGAAAAGCAGTGTCGTCGCGTGCGTTCGAAGGATTTCCTCCATGCGATTAGTTCGTCGAGTTGGTGCACTGAATGATTCGCCTGCGGTGTCTTCTTTTGGTTGTGTCATTGCTACTTGTACATATGGTTTTCCCTAAGGGGATGTATCCTGATTTGACCTGGTGGATGGGTAGATGTTTGGTCTCTGTGTGGTAAGGAATCGATGTAAGTTTGGTGGATGGTAATTAGACAGCAGGGCAAGGCACGATTTTCTTGGAAATCAGATGTTGTTTGCTCAAATAAGTTCTCATTTCGCCCCAGGCCTCTCCCAACAACACGGAATAAGTCTCACGAGAGCATGTGCGACAGGCCAAGTACTCGCAGACTTTCCCGTTTAGTCTAAAGTTGCTTCAATAGAGGGAACTCTTGTGACATTTTGGAATTTAGAAGCCGATGATATGTGGTACGGGGTCCCGCTGCAGTGTTAATGGACAAGTCATGCCTCAACGCCGAGCTGTAGTCATATAGAACTCATATCCGCATTTGCGTTGATGTTACAATCTCCGGCTCACGAATGACATAATATATTTCACCATCATCAAATGTCACAGTTCTAGATGAATTATATATCCGCTTCTTGCCTAGTGACAAGTAATTATGTGCCTGTGAAGCGCTGTAACCTGTCTGTACCACGTTTGGAATCCGTTTAGGGGATAACACAATACACAGAGCGAAGGAAGTGGACCACGGCTACTGACAGCTAGTATGAGTTAAGCAGCAGGTGTAGCCGACTGGACGGCCGGATCGACCCTCTTCAAATCTGCTGGTCCCTCTCTCAAATTGACGGCATATCCTAAACTTCCTTGGAAGACTTCCCTGGAAGACGCCTCCTCAGCCAGCCAGGCCCCAGGTACAACTTCTATTATCCAAGTCGTGAAGCACTTGATTTTTACTCCCTAGTTGTAACTCACCAAGAATGCGCTTCTATGCTCCTTCCCTGGGCGTCGTCGTCCTCCTCCTTTGCTCCCCGACCGCCTTCGCCAGCCTCGTGACGCGGAAAGGTCTTCTTCCCCCGGTCGAGCTCCATGAACCTCAAAGCCGAACCTGCGACCCGGACTCAGCCAAAGGCTGCGGCGTGCCTTCGAGCAATGGACTCGATCAAGGTTTCTGCGGCACGCAGCAATGTGAAAGAATGACGGCTGTGCCTTGCTGGGTATGCCATACTCAAACCTCCCCTGAATACGTAAGGGACGTAGTGGTCTGAAACGATGCTGTAGAGTACCGTGGAGTGCATTCTCGTGGACAAGCCTTACCGTACTGTGAGTCGTGTTTTTCTTGTGCTTCCAGAAAGCTCCGGCTGTTCGTTCACCTGTTGATATGATGTGATGTAGTGCTGTCACCAGGGTTAGTTAGCAAGGCGACGAAGATTGGAGCGCTGTTATGGGCAAAAGGGCGGGATGAAGCTAGAGAAAATACGCAGGAGGCTCATTTCTCGATGTTGAATTCAGTATATAATTCATGTGGGCATATTCTGAGCCAAATAAAACGACACGTTCGTTCACTTCATTGAGTTGATGACATAATCCGTGTTTTATGGTACAGAGAACTTGTACATGCAATCCGTGCTACAGATGGAAAATTACGAGGACTACAAATCGAACCGAGTCGAGGCGCATTCCATGCTTTCGAAACGCGGGTTGGTTAAAAACAAAAGCATCTGGCGCTGTGGCTCCTCTTCCTGAGCTGCCAACGTGAACCTAGTCTCCTTTATGAGAGCAATTTAAACTCGGGCAAACTCGCTTGTAGTTTTGAAGCCCGCGCCCTTCCATGAAGTCGGCTGTACTGCAAAAATTAATTGGCTCTGTGTTCCCTACCGCTACTAATGGCCCTTTGGCTACCTAGCTGTAGTCTAGCTTAATACTTGTATGCAAGTTTACTTGCTCGTGGGTGGCATTCCGAAACGTGTTGATCTGATTGAATTAGGGGAATGCCTTTCCGAGGACTACTTGTGAGCATTTGGGGGTATTGTGAATACGAAGGCGTCAGCACGCACCTCCAAATATCGTTAGCACAGTAGGATGCAGCAACGATTCCAAAGTGTTCACTGGCGAAAGTACCGGTAGGTTTCAATCACTACACTCGGGATGGGCTGGCATGGTTTGGTCACAGCAGATATTCACGTCACCTCGAACACAGCTTTGTACAGTTGATAAAGAATAACTTTTGCATAGCCTAATCCATTTCACTAGCCGAAAGCAGACAGAAACAGCCTCGATGGCACCACAAGCCACGTGATCAGAACCCTAGCACTTCCCCTACCTCCAGGAGTTTGCGTCGCTGTGCAGCAGCCCGTCGGGCCAGATCAAACAAGGCCTGGGGGGGGTCGCGAATGTACCGGTACCGTATCTGCACGGTTCTAAGGTGCGGTACCGCCTTGCAAGTCAAAGGCAATGGGTAGATCATCGTCATGAGTAGACTGAGTAAAGCCGGAGACATCGCTGAGCATCGACGAAGAACGGCCCCTGCGAGGCGCGGAATGGAGCTGGGCCAACGGAGACGACTGTTGAGGAACGAAGCCCGGTGCAAGCACCGAAGGCCCCCACAGGGTGGCGTTGTATGCGCTGTTGCTCCAAGCGGTGGTTGGGTCATACGGAGCCGCAAGACCCTGAGCGGATGCGGTGGTTCCAGGAGGCAGCTGGCCAATTGCGGACGGGTCATATTCGAAAGTTCCATTGTAGAAGGCGGACTGCTGCTGGCTGTGGAAGGCATCGAGCTGCGTCTTGAGTCCACCGACGATCTGGTCCTTTTCAGCCAGGCGGGACTCGGTAGTGTTGATCCTTTCAAGTAACTCGCTTTCGCATTTGGCAATGTTGGCCTCCAGAGTGGCACGTTCCTGGCGACGTCGTTCAGCCTCGTCCAGCCCACGCGCATTCGCGTCCGAAATACGAGCGTATTCCCCGTCAACCTTGGCAATCCGGCTATTGATCTTGTTCCTCTTGGCTTCTAAGCTGGCTTTATCGTCGGCAAGAAGTTTGACTCGGATGTCGACAGCGGCCTTGAAGCTTTTGAACTCGGCGTGCGCCTTGTCGTACCTGGCCTTCTCCGCATTGTACTCGGCCTGCTTGGACCTCCATGCAGATTTCAAGGACTCCGGAATACTCCCAAGCTCCTTGAGTTCGTTCTCCAGGGCAGTCATGGCTTGCTCCGCCTGCTTCTGCTGAATCGTGTTCTGCTGGATTTTCTGCCGAAACTTGTCGTCGCCCGTACCTGCCGACTGAACCGCTATCGACAATTTTTCGTTCTCCTTCTTCATGGCGTTGGTCTTCCGATGCCACTCCTTTCGCAATGCTTTCTGTCGCGCCAGTTCCTCTGTTAGCTTGCTCTCGGCGGCGGCGATGGAGGTCTTGAGCGTCGTCGTGGGGGAGTCGGGGCGAAGAGACCGCTGTCCATTGGCCTTGGATACAGTGCCATCAATATCCGCAGTCTTGGCTTGGGCGGTCCTAACGCTTGTCGAGAAGATGACCTCGTGAGTCGCAGTACTGACGAAGTCGCATTCGTAATTCGACATAGGCCTCAACCCATAAATATCTCCACTCCACCTGATTCCAAGGCCGGCTTCATCTTCCTCGGACTCCTGCACGGCTGTGATGCGGGTAGGCTGCCAAACGGCATTATTGACTCGCACATAGAAGGGCTTGGTCAGGTCAATCCGAGACGACCCGGTACCACCCTGGTGACCGTCCAGGCTTACATGACCTGGAAAGTGGCTCGTGTTAAAGCACACTTCGTCGCAGCCCACATAAGAAACCCAAATCTGTTCGGGCTGAATGTTGAATGGGGCGTTACCCAGGTTGTGAATGTCGGTGGCATTCGAACCTGCGGAATCAGCAGCGCTATGAGAAAGTTCATATTCTTTAACAACAACAATTTTCGTGCTTGCGATCGCGGCCCACAGCGGTTGGCCGTTCCGAATCTGGGCACTTTGTTTCCTTTTCTTTTTCGAGTTTATAGGGGGTTGTGGCGGATTGATGACGGAAGCAGTGTCGCTGTCGGGCGTCGAAAACCCCGTGTCATTGGCAAGGTCGCCCGGATAGGGTTTGCCAGCCTCTGGGTCGACGCTCTGCGCGAGGTTGTCCCGCCTCTCCCTCCTCAAATACCAATCGCGAATCCACTTGACCAGCCCCTGCGTCAAAATATGTATGGCCAATATGCTCCTAAACCAGTTCACCCAGCCGGAGCGCACCTTATCATAGCCGCGCATCGACTCGTAAGAACTGAAAGGGTCGTCGACGTCGAGGTCGGGAGTCATGAAGCGGCTCGAACCAAGCAGGTAGCCAACCGGGGAGTACTTCATTTTTGTGTGACGCAAAACATGAGAGAGCAAAATCATACTCAGACATATCATTGAATTCTTCATGGAACCTCCGTCTCGTGAACTTGAACCACCTCCTAATCCTAGGGCGATGACCATCTGGGCCAAGTCGAGGATGACGTGCTGAATCGGTCCCCAGAGAAAGAGCCATATCAGAAGAACGAAGCCGTCAACGCAGATCACAGTAGCAACCGAGGGTGCGCCCAGATTCCACTCAAAGACATCGCTCAAGGTCAAGCCGCTGGTGGTAGTCACGAAGGTCAACAGCGTGAAGAGCATGTAGATACCGGAGAGAGCAATAGGAGGAATCTGCATCAGGATGATGAGAATGGCGATGGTATCCTGCAGGGGGCAAGAGCGGAGGACGGTCATGGCGAAGTCGAAGGGGCCGGGATCACGGTGGACATTAGAATTCTTGGTCGCATTCACGTCGATGCGGCGGTGGTTGTCCTCATTGGCGCCTTGTCCAAACGACTCACCCGAGGAAGACTCCGAGTAGCCGCCTAGAGATCCTCTCCGCAGCGACTCGACGGCCCTGTATTCCACAGCAGACATGTCGGCGGTATTCTTGGGGTAAACATTCGGGTTAGGCGGCGTGGTTGGAACAGGCGGGATCGACGACACATCGTCACTGGACGCTGAATTGGTCGGGTTGGTTGGGTTGGTCGGGCTGGTGCTGGGGTGGCTAGCGCTGCCATTCAAGTGGTTCTGACTCTTCTGCTTGGCGATGCGCTTCCCGGGAACTACCAATCCATTCTCGTGTCTGGTGTCGCGATGGTTCGAGGCTGCACCCTGCTGTCGCTTTTGCGATGACGAGGCCCGAGGCATATAAATGCACTCGAGATGCTGATCCGACCCAGAAACGTGTTCCGAGCCTGAGCAGCGCAGCCGGTGATGATGCTGACAGCCACAGTCCACACAGCAAGGTTTCGAGGGACAATTTGGGTTTGCGTCCTTCCCGGAACAGCACTCGAATTATTCCGGGAGGTGTAATGTCGGCATCGATCCCGAGGGAAGGTTAAATATTCTTGAGTTCCGGGTCGACGGTAAATGAGTGACTTCGTGGGACAGGGCCTGGCGGGGTGTATTTTTGTGGTCGCTGTCGGCGATATAATAGTAATAACCAGGAGATTCAATGGATTGAGACGGATGAATTAAGGTGGGAAGGCTGAGTAGAAGTAAAAAAGGAATAGGATGGAAATGCACAGTGCGGGAAGGGGCGACCAGTGCCTGTGGGGGCATTTTGGGGGGTTTGCTTCGGCACAAGCAGAAGGAGCCTCCATTTGGGACGGGTCGCGGTGCTTCTGGCGCCTCGTGCAAGCCGCCGGATTTTGCCCAGACACTGTCCTGGGGCACTGAGACTGATCGAATACTTGTTCCTGAGCCCGCTTGACTGCCATGCATGCACTGAAACAGCACTTGGGGTCAAGTACATGCAGGGTACCCGAAAGCCTATTTGCGTCCATAGATTGGGATCTCGACGCAATCAACGATACGCGAGCGTTGCTGTCACTTGCACTGCAAACCAAATCACCATGAATATTGGCGAATTATGTCCTGGAATTTCTTTGATTCCGAGGCTGCCAAAACAACCCTTTGTCAAGACAGTCAGCGCCGCGCCGATGCCACAACCATCCCATCATCAGTGTTGCCGTGGAATAAATTGATGATGTCCACCCTGGAGCGCAGCTCTCAATGCAAGATGCGCCATGGTACCACGGCGAGCAGGGCGCACAAATTAACATGCAGCATGAATTTGGCTTCCGCTTGAATCGCTGAATTGCACCAAGGGTATGGTAATCAAAGGGCCGTGCAAATCTCACGACTGACTCGACCACCGTCGGAAAACCCACACAAACTCATGATGAATGTGGACAGTTAACTTGATTTCCAAGAACGAGTCGTAGAGCGGGAGCGGCTAAAATAGGATGTATTCGTACGGCGCTATTCTTGATCATTCGTCAGTTTTCATATCCACAATATGGAGTCGTTCACGTAACGAACTTCACCTGTCCCGCCGCTGTCGATACAAACTGCATCGAATTTTCCCCATCTTCAGCATATTTTTCTGCCGTCCCATCTTGCAGAATTTTCTTGGCCTACCACTTGGGCTACCAAGTACAGACCGCTACACCTATTCTGGAGAAGTCGTTTTCCTACGTCCTCCGACACATGGGTATACTGGGTTGCAATCGGCGAGGCCCCGTCACATCGTCACATCACCCTTGATAACCTGGACGCATGGACGGAGGGGTATTTCGCCACCGAGATGGAGCTTTTCCGGGTAGCATGTGCCCTCCGGAGCCCGTGGGTATGTCTTGTCAGTTCGAGAACAGTATTGCTCGCATAGCGCCCGCGCTGGAGAGGGTCTTGCAGTACTTCA
Source organism: Pseudomassariella vexata (assembly GCF_002105095.1). Classification (NCBI taxonomy): domain Eukaryota; kingdom Fungi; phylum Ascomycota; class Sordariomycetes; order Amphisphaeriales; family Pseudomassariaceae; genus Pseudomassariella; species Pseudomassariella vexata. The sequence continues at coordinate 328,726 of NW_024467956.1, read as the reverse complement.
AGTCCACAGATCCATCAGCCTCAGCCTTCCAACGTGTCTTGGACAAATTTCCAGCTCACGTCTAATCACAACAGCAGTGACATGTTAGCGACTTGGCACCCCGGACCGGCCCAGACGAAGCATGGACCCAAAGCCAACATTGTGTAGCTCCTGGGATAGCAATCAATCGGAAAATAAATCAAGAGCCGACGACAGCTGCGAACAAAGCGCAGGCATCCCCTCGCTGTCATCGCCTCGACCCGGCGCTATAAACAAGGTTATCGCCCAATACACCCCCCTTCTATGGTATTTTCAAGGCTTTGTCGCTATCCATGACTGGCTCGAACGTTACGTACTACGTACCAGTGCCTACTTAGTAGATGCACAGGAGCACTGTGTGTGGAGTTGAGCAGAGTCAGCAAAGTCAAGAGGACATTACAACCACTCACAGAAAGGTAATTTTAACTCGCATTGTCGATCCTTGCTGAAAGGAAAGAGACGCAGGTTTAAAAGCTGAACTCGATTCAACTCACCATGCCAATTCGACTTGGAGGTATGTGATGACTATGGAAGGTTTTGGTCGGTGAACTTTTCTAGTTACTCGGATTAGACAAATATTGTAATTGAGGACCGGTTCTCTTCACACAGATCTCCAAGTAGTGAGACGATGTTTCGAGCCGAAAGGTCTTATTCATCACGACCTTCTGCTCCCTACCCCAGCCGAAAAGCACGCGACGCTTAACTCATGCCTGACTTGTCACCTCGAAATGCGCATCTATCGTCCCATAGCCAATGTGGTTGCTGCCCCCAATGAACGATGTTTCACGGCGCAAACAACACCGGGAGAGAGCAATGGAACTTGGACCAGTCAATATCACGATACAGCACATCATTTTCCCCACACCCTTTCCCGCAAACCCTGCTAAGCAGAATACGGCAAAGCCAACCCGTCGCCTGTCGGCATTTGACAGCCATTTCGGGGCAGCATTGCATAGGCTGATATGGCACAATGGCTTGACCCCGGTCTTCAACTACCGGGTACGGAGTGCAGCAATGTGCAATGCTCGTATTTTCAACATATACTCGGAAGAGATCATGATACACGACATATATCGGACAGATAATGCGATAATCGAGTCGATTCATGCCTCCGATTCTGAAACAGTGGCTATGCAGGCTCCTAACACGAACGCAGCAGTATCCTTTTAGCTGCTTCGGTTGATGGATGTGTAAAGAAAATCGTTGGACACTGAAGATTATCGCATCCTCTTTACAAGTCGCCGGGAGGTAAAGCCTTGTTTCGAATACAAATGGGTGTCTTGCTTCGGCCCTTACCTCAATGCCACAGCCTCGCAACCGCGATTTCTGGTTGGGTGACATGCCACACGACTTCCAAGGACACCGATAGAATCGTGAACGAGACGCAAGACGACGAATACTCTTCTTCCAGACCCTTGCCATGGCATATCGCCGACCCATGCTGGCTAACATCTACACCTGCCTTCTGCATTCACCTTGCGGCATGAGCACGGCCATTCGGGGGTTCGGTGAGCCATTCCACGCGCTAGCGTAGTAGCGTTCCGAGAAACATGTCATCACACCCAAGACTGCAAGACGCGTGACAATTGGCACCAAAGATGGAGAATAGATATTCAACCTGTGCCAATCACCAAGCAGAACCTTGTTTCTGTCTCCAGAGAAACCTACACTACATCCACTGGGGATGAATGAGGGGCTATAGGATTGTCCGTGGGAAACAAACTTCTCTTGTCACCTGTCACCTTTTCTTACCCTTGAACGACCATGGTCTACAGCTTCCTCCCACTATCAAAAACGAACGCATTCCGGTTGCGGTCCTTCCACTGACCTCTCGTTTTCAGACATGACCGTCTGAAAATGGGATTCAGACCCCTCCATTACCACGACGATGGGTCCAGGAAAAGCGCGCTAGCCGCATTGACCCCCCTTTGCAAGCACCTCTTTTTGCAAGAGTTAACATTAGAGGCCACCATTCAAGTATCGATTCACATAGCAAAACACACCTACGAAGCCTCTGGTCACATGTAAGTGGGCTTGCAGGGGCCCCTGCCACATACGGACCGGCAGTGTTATCGCAGGGTAGCTACTTTGGGTAATGTCTTACCCTAGATACTTGAGCCCGGCTAGCCCGCCTAAAACGATCCCTTGGTACAGCTAGATGATAAAACAGGGCCTGACGGACGAAATCACTCTAAAGTATCTGTCACTATCCGCCCGCACAGTGGCAGGGGTCCCTGTAAGTCCACTTACTTTTAGCTAGAGGCTGAGGGATTCAATCCTCTATTGATGACTCTGCGTAGATCCTCTGTTAACTGATCTATCTATCTGCTCTGTTGTGTCTTCTGTCACGACCTGGGTTGCATCGCATTGGTAGAGACCTCGATTAGGTGCTATCGACGAAGATTCTACTCTAAGGAGCGAAGGAAAGAAGATGACAACTTAGGTTTGAGGGAGCGCGACTAAGTCATCCACGCTTGGCGGGGCTCCTACAAGGGTTATGATTGGCTTCCCATCTGACACTGCCATGGCAGGTGTTCCAGCTGTACGTCACCTGGTTGTAGTGAGTCTGCGAGGATTGACCTTCACATCTTCTGTGTAGCTATTTTATCTATGAGGAAGGGCTTTGACCCCACTAGTGCAATTGCCGCTACACCACCTTCAGCCTAGGGCATAACCGTGGCGCTCAATCCCACAGAGGCTTCGTAACTTAAAACTTCAAGCTATTAATACAATATTTTTCGTAGCTCTCTTCTTCGGCCTCACTTGGTTTTTTAAAAGAATATCGTTGATTCCTAGCTCTGTATCTAGCTGCTTTATTGTGTCACGGGGCTAGCCCACTTTGGGCTAATGTGGCGCTCGGGCCACATTCAATCCAGTGGCTCCAACTGCGGGTGCTGCACTATAAGTTGCGGCCCCCTTTCCAACGACCTTGATAGACTTTCCTTTTCTTCTCTATCGTAGCAATTCCAATACTTTCCGTACTAACACTGAGAACCTACCTTGTTGGTAACCATCACATATTGGCTTTATTTACTTTTCTTACGTGTATGAAGTGCTACAAATAGCTAGCAAGTCTAGTAATACATTACTTACATTAGGTCGAGCTATCTTTCAAACGTTAGTAATATTCTTTCTGAGCTGATCTTTAATTACAAATTGACTCTATTAAGGATTATAGCGAGAAGGATAACATTCGCATCATTAAGCTAGACATTAGCTCTAGCTTAATATAACATAATAGTATTACTATTGTAGTGGGGTGATACGAAAAGGTAGGGGGACCCACTGGTTAGGTGAATCCCATTCAATTAGATACTATAACGTTGCGCACTGCTGCATTATAGCATCCTCCCCCCTAGGTGCACGCATCATGGGGCCAGGCCGGACGTCAGGAAAGTAGGTGACGGGGGCCAGGGAGGACTCCCCTGTCTTCCACACTTCTTAAGGGACACGGAGATGACAGACGACTTTCAACAACTCGTCATCTCTTTTCATCATCTAATTCAATCAACTTGACTTTTGTTTTCTATTCTAGTTAGCTAGCCCTTCCATTATGCGGTTCATTCCTACGTGTACTTAGACACTACTTTCGAAATCCTATTATTCTGCCCTCATCCTAGCCTTGACAATGACAGAGGATTGTATCTTGCTCTGATCAGAGCAATCTAGTGCTAATGAGAGCTTCAATTCGACTTCCAGAGCCAGACGTCTTGTTCTGAGAATCATTCCAACGAGAGTCTCAGAGGCACATCCGACCAACTCGCGCACCAGACGTGTAAGAGCGAAGCTCTTACAACCAGTACCACGATCTTCGTCTGATCAGACCAACAGATGGAATCTGTTGGTACTGGAGCCGTCAGTTCAGTGTGTTAGGTGGTAGGTATATCCTACTGACCGCCTGACCCCGTTTCACTATACGTAGTAGATTCGTAAGATACAAGCTAAAAGTAGATTATTTAATTAATAGTTATCCTAGACGTTTGGTTTTTAATACGAGTAGCGTAATACTTTTAAGGTATCTTTAGTAGCTAAACGCCGCTAGATACACAGTTACGTTAATATAACTAGCTTAAAGGCTATAACCTTTATAGAGCAACAATACTAGTTGATGCGAGTGCATATGGGGTGTGAATTGTTGTATTGGGAAAGGATGGCCAGGTCAGCTATTCTGGCCTGGCAGAGCTCTTTTATAGCTCTTATCTATCTTATCTATAGCTATAGGGTAACCCCCCATGGGGTCACGTATCACTTAGTTTGTCTGATAGTAAATAATAACTCTATCAGTCTAGCCCTTATGTTAGTAGCTTATTCTTAATCTACTATGTTTTCCTTTAGAAACTACGAAGCTTATAGTTTCTTACCGCTAAGACATATTTAGGCCTACTGCGGTCTTGGTAGTATACCTATATTTAAGAATAGTAAACTGTTAGCAGCGTTAGACTCAGCTAGAAATACCTAGTATATAGCAGAGCTTCTAATAATAGCGTCTTTACTATCTTTATCTTCTTAAAAAACTGGTCTTATCTACATCATCTTTATTCTTCGGCTTAGAAGTCGCGGGATCGGTCGTACGTATTTTCGATACCTCAATGCGGCGCCCGACTTTAATATGCACTTGAAGCTTATGAAATAGAAAGACCCTGATCCATGAAGAGCCTAGTGGCCCGTAGTCTCTCCTAAGCCTTAAGGACTTCGGTAGCGAATTCGTTAACGTGCTTCTTAAAAAAGGGCGTGCCCACCAATGTCTTCATGCAGAATTCAATTGACGATAATCTCTTCTTGCTCTGGCAACAACTTTTGAAGGTAGCTGACGCCGGCGCGGTGCGATTGGCCGTCGTCAAGTCGACGAGACATAATGAATAGCTGTGTGCCATATCGGCTGGCCGCCACGGACTAGCGATGCCTATATGAATAAATTGTATAGCGCGCGCAATGCGCTGCTTAAAATCCTCTGGGCCAAACCGCGGCTCAAGCATGATTTGCTGCACGTTTGTTGAGAAATTCGAGGGCGAAGTTGAGGGGGAGGGGGGTTGTGTTAACGAGGCAATCTCGCATGCCCATGGGGTGGGTGCGTTGCAAAAGGGGATTGATTCGGTTAGATCCTGCATGTGCATGAGGTAGCCATTCAGTCTTCGGCAGAGGCCTTTGAGCATCTTGTACCTACTACTCAACTATTCATGCGCGATGCTTGCTCTTCACTAGCAGCACCAAAATGGCAAAACAACTTTGTGCGGCGTGGATAGGGGGTATCGCACCATCAGCATCCCAGTGGATGGTTGATGAATCTCCACAAGGGTGGCTCAGAGTTTGGTTCTGAGATGATTAGGAAGTTGTCGTGCTGATCGGGTAGCTCGATCACGCGACTTGGGCAGTCGAGGCGATGATTCGGTGTTCTATTGACCGAAAATCTCAAAGGCTGGACGACATCCAGCATTTCGCTTTGACGACAACTCATCAACATCTCTCCTCTTCTATCCAATGTCATGACAGAACTGGTGCATGTCACCCACACTCCCAGCTCACAGGAGGGAGGGTGAAGTCTCCTAAATCACCTGCTATAGGTGGCCGTCAACAGAGGGCGATATCTCTTTCCCAACAGAGTAGACACCGCATATCTCATCTGGCAACCTACGAGTAGTCCGTCTAAGATCATCGGGCGGGCAACTTAAGGCTTCTTAGCACCTTCCATCTCGTCACAAATCAAATCATACCCGCACGAGTCTCGTGGGTATGCGCACGTGAGCGTGAAAATGGTTGGTACAGTCTGATCTGCACCGGCCTGTCTAGAGTAGAATCCCACACCAAGCCCGAGGCAGAAAGGATTCTCAAACCAAATCCTGAATCTTTCCTAGGAAAGAGAGGGTCCCCTATTCACACCGTAGAGCCACACCTGCGAAATAGAGGATATGAATCGATTTGCCAGCTGATACTTCTCCATTTATGGGTTGATCAGCTAGAGAGGTAGGACCAAAAGAGAGACGTCAAGATCTTCACGCAGACTTCGGCGGCAAAGGAGACACTGCAGTTTTAGATCGTCTAGTCGGGCAGCGGCGCCTCTGGCGGGCGAAACTCAGGTTATATGACTCCTATCTATATATACTGACCATGCTTGCAAGCATCAATGTTCACTAACTTTCTTGATGTACAGCGCTGGATGCTCAATGCCACCTTCGAGCCCAGAATCCACAACTCTTGGCGCGGCGGAGAAGCACCGACAGGCTGCCCCGATATATGTAACAAATCTATCAAGCTCTAGCAGGACGACTGTCGTCGACGGAATGTAGGCCTACAAGACCCGTTTCTCACATGCGTTCTCTTTCAGCAGTGATGAGGAAGCATCTAGTCTCTCATCCTCGTCAACTCTTACCCCCAGTAGCCCCCAAATCCTCCACCGCCCCTTCGCAATCCCATGTCTCCTTCTCCAGTGCCTCCACCTCTCCCAACAACCCCCATATCCTGTCCCTAGCCTTCGATGTTGCTTCTTCCTGTTGCCTCCACGTATCCCGGAAAACATCAAGCACAAAGGGCGGTACGGTGGTCTTTTTGCCGGCTTTGTAGTCGTATATGACAATATCTTCCTCCGTCCGCGCGGCAACGCGCCGGTGCTTATGCGATAGGATCACGCAGTCGAGGATGAGGGACGTGTCGGTGGCCGACGGGAGAGAGCGCAGTTTGTGATAAACGGAGATAGTGTCGGGGTAGATTATTGGCTGTGTAGATATTCGCGTCAGCCTGCCGGAACATTTGACCGTGGGCGCATGTACGTTGCGCTGCACAGGACGAGGGCATAGAGACTACGTACAAACTTGTAATCGGCCTTGATGCTCTTCATGATGAGGCCCGTCGTACGCGGCCGCATCAAGTCCCGCCACTCAGCGCCGTGGGTCGGGTCGGCGCAGGCGAAGTGCGTGATCCAGTTTACCCTCGAGGATTCGGCGTAGCGGATGTAATTTGTGTTGTTGACATGTTGCTGGACGGCTTTTATATCAGCTGGCATTCTTACTAGCATGGACTAGTCGATTTGTGATCTTGGCTAGTCCCCGAGCCAGACTGAACATGTATGTCCTGAACAACAAGGTCAACTCACAAACGAATCCATCTCCCCCCACACCACCTCCCTCCCCTCAAGCCCCCTCCGCCCTCTCGTCAGGAAACCCTCGCTTCCAGCCGCTAAAGACCGCCACTCCGTTGCGAGAACGCGCAGCACCGCCGCGGCGCGCTTGATTTGCGCGGGCGAGCAGCCGAACATGATGCATTTGCCCAGCCGGGTCTTGAGGTCGGTATGCCATCTTGATGGAGGAGCGGCGACTATGGGAGTGTGGGAGCTGGTAGCTGTGGAAGAGGATTGTCGGAGAGCGGCTCTGGCCAGGGGTGAGAGCATGTGAGGTTTTAAGTGTAGGCGTGGAGGCATGGTGGGATTAACTCGTCAGTGGGAGGAATTCTAGATTGGGATAGTCTATGTGCATATTGTGACCAACAGCTGCTGGCGACTAAGAACGGCTTGAAGGTTGCGTTGTGAAAGCTGTCCCGAGCTTTATTCGGAAAGAGGAGGGGCGTTGCCATAATAGAAAGATTCCCGATAAGATATGGCGTCACCTTTACAGAGCCTCGGCAGTAGCCCGCGCCGATCCTCAACCTCATCATTGACAACTCTTGAAATATTCATTGCTGAAACATCGTTGATAATCTGGAATCAATGGCTTATAGTATTCTAGTTTGAACTGTTCTACCTGGTATATCTCCTATACCTATCGGTTTAGACCAAGTGGACCATGTCAGCCCCTAATCCAGTGCTCCGGCGCGAGGTAATATCAATTTATAAAGGTATCATGCTCAAGAGTTGTACATCTCAAATGTAGCAGACTACTCGATAAATGATTTCACCACCACCTACCTTTCTTTCTACTCACAGTGTTCTCAAGAGCTTCATGCTGACATTCTAACAGAGCTCCTCTACCTCGGCAAAGACTACCCCCAAGGTGGTCTGTCCTTTGTCCGCCCACGGCTGCACAAGGCTTTCATGTCCAACGCGCACCTACGTGATGAAGAGACCATTCGGCAGAGCATCGCGAAGGCCGAATACATACGGAAAGGTATGCACTTTCATTCCCTCACCTTGATCTCTCTTATTTCTACTTGAGTTCTGCCAAGTCGTTCTATCAGCGCTTGGCTCCTTCTTTCGAGGTAAATATACCCAGGTATAAATTGTGAAGCAGGTAGATGTAATTTGTAAATTGTGTTGGTATTTTAGGACTTACATGGCACTAGAGGGCGTATAGTTCCATGCACGAGGCATTGAAGGAAGAGAGTAGCTAACAGCGCATGGTTTACAGAGATCGAAGCCCTGTGAGTACACTCTCTCGATACCTATGCCTCTGCGCAGCTGGATTTACTATACCGTTCAACGATGTGGCAAAGATCCATTGTCCAGTACCTTCAGCCTCCATCCAGGCCCGTGGTACCCATCGATATTCGCCGTATTGGCCCATCACCATTCCCATTCCTATACTCACCATAGCCGACCTACACCATCCACCTCCCCCAGCAATTATCTACTTACTCATACAACCTTCCCCACCCTCCTCCAAAAACGCATTCTCCTGCCGACCCTATTTGTCGAGAAATACCTCCCTTTCCTATATCCAAGAACAGGTTCCTCCCCTCCTTCACCAACTGACATTGGTTCTTCCTTCCGCTTCTCCCTAACCAACCAACCTAGCCAACTAACAATCCTTCACCCATTCAGCTATTACCTAAAACGCTACCGAACCCTACGAAAACGCTACAACGACGCCTGACCAACGGGGGCCTAAATGGTGCATAAGTACTTTACTAAATGCTGATCGAAGGAAGCAGGAGTCAATCAACCCTCCGTATTTCCATGTGGACTCGATTCGGTTCAGTTCAGTTCTGACCGGAGCAGAACGGCCCGCATCGAAGCCGGCGAATTCGGAATATGTCATGTCGAATTAAGAGTATAAAAGTAGACGGAAGATTGAATGTGCCGTGCCTGCACTGTCAGGACGGGATCGGATGGACGACCGAGGAGTGAATAACCTGGCGGCGGGCTGGCAAGGGTTGGAAAGAGACGCAATGCATATCGCCGAGAGATTACCGGAGGGGACCGAACCGGAGACCAGGACACGTCACGAGTACGCAGCAATCGTCTAATTGGTTTGGGTGTTGTGGATTATAAGCACTTGTATATTAAATATTTTAGCTCATGGGAGATGGGCCAGCCCATGTGCTTACTAAAAGGGGACATGAAAAATGATGCACCCAGTTCAAATGATAAGGCTATACTGGTGTTGATGCCCGTCTAACACACTAGAGTAACAGGTTATGCCGTACAATCCCACCCTTGATATACCGGTTATTTTGTCCTCCGCTTGCCAGTCCCATGTTGAATCAAGCTACTTCCTCTTCCGCGCAGTCCAAGCCCCAATCTCCAAACACTCGCCCCAGCGCGTTCCGCCATCACGCATTAGGTCATTCATCATCTTGCCCGTCCATCCATCCCACTCATCCTGACTCTTGCCACTAAACTCGCGCAGCAACGGCTCCAAGGCCAGTATCAAACCAACCGTGGTCTCGAGTGCGGTCCTCCTGAGCGCCGCCTGATCCCTCGTCAATGTCTTGCCACTCTTGCTATCCCCGGGCCGTCCCTTTCCCTTCATGGTGTCGATGTAACTCTTGCCATCCTTGGTGACGACACCTCCGACCCCTTCGCGCTCCCAGCGTACTTCAGACAGCGGCACTGCGAGCCTACGCGACCGCACGTCCGCGAGGGACATCTCCTGGAGAAGTATGGGCCCGATCACTGTGCATGGCATGGCTGATAGAGCACGCGCCTCTAGGGCCTTGGTCAACCAGCCGTTGTACTCGACTAGAAAAGTATTGGTTGGCGCTGATAATGGCGTGTTGGCCGTCATGACGTAGGCTCCAAGCTTCGCAACGTCGCCATCGTCATCCTCGTCGCTATCGCTGTCACTTTCGCTGTCGCTCGACTCGTGGGTGGGCGGACCTGACGTGGAGGGTACGTGTGGACGAAGCATTCGTATGGTCATGTCTGATTCCCACATTTCCAACACTCCACCAGGCTTCAGTACGCGCATGTATTCGTCGAAAAACAGTTGAGCAAGATTGCCTGGGGAGGCCAAAGCAAAGTCCTTGACCATGATGAGGTCGAACTCGCCGTCCTGCAATGGCCACGGCGTCTTCCGCATGTCGTGCAGGACGAAACGCCATCGCATGTCCTTGTCCGGTTTGGAATTGGGGTCGACGCCGGTGCCGCTCATGGGGGCGACGTCCATGCCGGTGAAGGATATATTTCGGTGACCCTTTTGCGCGAAGAATCGGTGGCACATCATGCTCCAAAAGCCGGATCCGCAGCCAACTTCCAGGACGCGAGCTGGCGGCTTGGCTGTGAAGGCGGGCGAAATAATGGGTCCGCCAAACAACTGGAACATGAGCAATGTGCGCAGCGACTGGCGGTGTAATTCGGCAAGATCGACGGGCAGCATGTAGGGCAGCGACGTGTCGCCGATGTAGGTGCGGTTGTTGCGGACGACGAAGGGCTTGGGGCTAATGACGGACCCGGGCTTATTCGAGGTGGATGTGCTGGAGGGCGTGATGGACCCTCCGGTCGAAGAGGGCGCCAAATTCTCTGAAGAGTTCATGGTGCCTGTGCGACCGGAATAAGTGGTGCCCGACGCAGTTGAGGCACTCTCGGTGCGGGTGAAGGAGAGAGCAGCAGTTACATGAGAGGCCGATCCAAAATCAGGGACTATGGCGGCATTTTGTGTTTTGTGTATTTGGAGGGGAATAGGAGGCAGTTGTTTGCTGTGGATATGGGTATGGCTATGAGTATGGGCCCGGGTAGGGCGAGTGTCGTTTGGGGGCGTGGGTTGCGTGGGAAGTGGGTAGGATTTGTGATGGGTATGATGACCCTGCGCTGGCTGGGCTAGCTGGTGCGGTCCTGAAGCCAGGGAGTTGGATCCTGGAAGCGCGCCCCGGCTGAGCGACGAGGGGGTCTTGTCAGTCTTGTCCGTGCCAGCGCCGGACCGACCAGACCTAGACCTGCTCTTGCTGGGATGTGAGTCGTGCTGGGAATTGACTGCGGCTTTAGCCCCCGATGCCGACGCAGGTACCGACGATACGATTGTTCTCGCACCGCTAGATGAAGATGATGCGGCGGGCGATGGAGGCGAGGGCGGAAGGAGTGAAACCTGCGGCGGCTGCGTAGGAGGAAGAGGTGGTGGGTGAGAAGGTGCAGTGGCAGTGGTAGTGCTGGTGGGTGATAGTTGGCCGCTCTGGGAGAAGCGTCGCGAGGAGACGGTGAAGGTCGTTTGGCCGAGAGGACTCCGCGGTAGGTTGAGGAGTCTGTGGTCGTTTGGATCTCGTTTGTGCAGGGTGAAGCGCGGCGGCTGGTGGTTTTTGCCGAGATTGTGGTGGTTGAGGATCTGGATGGGTGCAGGAGGACATTTGGATGACGCGCGCTCCCGTCTGTTGGCTTCTCCTCCACTTGCACCTACAGAGGTTGCTGCTGGGGCAGATGCAGCAGTTGTTGCAGTTGCAGACGGAGATGCAGATGTAGATGCAGATGTAGATGCCGATGCGGCTGCGGCTGTTACAATGGTCAAGTTATCGTCTGTGCTGACGTTTGTGCTTGTGCTGCCGACACTCGATCTGCTGCTGGTGCTGCGAATGGAACCGATACGGTTTTTCTCGTGGCCAACAATTGTGCTGCGGACTGCCACTTGTGTTGTGCCGCTTCTTGAGATCTGCTGCTGCAAGTGGTTCGGATTGACGGCGAACGGGCTGCATACCTGTACGGGAACCGGTTTGGTTATGGGGGTTTCGGTGCTGCTGTTGCTGCTGCTACTGCCAACTAGAGCCTGGTGCTGGTGCTTCCAATCGGGGGGGAACGAATCATTTGGGCCTGAATTGGTGGCATTAGCGGGGCACTGCTTCTGCTCCTGGCGACCTTGATCTTGACGGGCCCCGCTGTTGTGGCCTGGGCTTGCTGGACTTGTCTGAAAGTGCTTGTCATGCAATTGTAACGTCGGTAAGGGCAGGGGTACGTCGTGCGAGGCCCGGCTTCGAGAAGTCGAACTAGCACCACTGCTGCTGGCAGTTCGTGCATGCCGCGGTTTTTCGCTGTCCTTGTCTGTGGTCAATTTGGCCGATTTTACCGACTGTGCACGGCGTCTACTCGTCATCGCTTGGTCTTCGTCCTTCTCCTGTTTACTGCTGCTACTGCTGTCCTTGTCGTCTTTAGATTTGCGAGGGTGGTGATAGATGTTGGGGGCCCCATACGAGGTCAAACTCGGCGCATACTCCATTTTCGCAACTCGCCCAAGGGTGTCACTGCGAGCATTGGGTCTTGCTTGGTACGACGATCTCCTCTCATCCACATTGACACACCGCGGCTCCAGTTAAAAATCTCGGGGAACGCTGCCGCTGTGGTCAAAACTCCGCTCACCGGTTGCGAGTGCCCAATAGGTACGTCGTCGTCTTGTCTCGTGTCCGCGTCTGCGCCTCTGTCTCCAACAACTGCTTGTTTCAATTGCCTTGTACCGGATATCCAATTGAACTTAAACGGGCATTCGGGAGGATGCGGTCACGAAAACATCCAACAACTTGCAATGCAGGGCCGGCCAACGCAGGGGATCGAGCATAGATTTCGGTTGTCGCCAATGTACTTGACTGAAGTCTCGATTTCCCCCCACCTTCTGTTTCTGATCATCCCGCAGGCCGTGAACACCCTGAACCTTGCTTGCACTTGTTTGGTTGAATATGGGATTATCAAACCATCATCGACGTCGCTTCTCACGGCAATTATTTGACCAAAGAGCAGCTGGAGAAGGTTGTCATCTCTGTTTTTCGTTGTGCTTGATCATTTGTCTGGTTGATCTCTGGGTAAGGGTACTCGGCCACTTGGGCAAAGGGTGAAACTCTCAAGCCTTGGAAGTCGTGTTCTGATGAACGCCGGAGTTGAAGCTCGGGTCTGGAAGGTGATGTGCTCTTGATAACAGAATTGTTCATCCCATTACTCGCCAAGATGCAGGCGTATTCGGCTAGCTGATTCGACTAGATGTAACTGCGAACTCTATTGTCCTTTCCCCTAGCGAATCCGTGCGACTCTTCGACGCGGAGACTGACAAAATTTCCGCAGGTCTGTCAGCTGTGGTAGTTATCGGGCAGCCACCTCTTCGGGCTTGTGCTGGTGCGTAGACGGCGCGATATTTGCTGGAGCAGAAACTCTAATGCGAGTATGTCTGGTGAGCCCCTGGACATGGTTCGACCGGTTCGATGTCATGGGTGTATCGATCTTCGCACGATCTCCGACCCAGTGCAACGGACTTTGGGCGAGGGATCGACAGTGCGCACCCAGAACTGGTATTTCCAAGTGCAACACTACTCGGCAAGTTCTCAGGAGACTACTGACTTGTTTGCACTTGAAGCTCCGCATGTGAAGGTCTCGAGCCTAAAACCACCGGGGCGTTCGCCATCTAGTTATGTACGCAAATGCCATTATGGCCCCCGCGGTGGACATATGTGAGGAGCAAGGCCAGGTCTAGAACGCTTTCCCCTTTTGCGAACCAACTGCTTTAGTCACCTGAGTAGTTCTCACCAAGGATCCAGTAGCCTGCCTGCGGGCTTGAAATTTCATCTACCGTACTAATTCGACTTGTGCTTCTGTACGTCTATTTTTACCGCACAAATAGGAAGCGATAGCGCCGAAAGTGGAGGTGAAGTGAACACTGGTCCGTAGATCAAGTCATGACAATTAACCAATTAGGCAGTTTTGTATGCAGATCCCCCGCGTTTCCTGTACATAAGCGCAAGTCGAATCAGCACAATTTGCATAGTATGCAGTAACCGGAGAGTCCTAAGTGGTGTGAATGTGGAGAAAAGCTAGGGGTTGTATCTCATAAATCATGGGTTCTTTAAGGCAATCTCCCGCATGTGTCTACTGCATGATACTACCACGCGGTGGTTGGCAGCATCGAAGTCAGGATCCGACAACGACTGGCTGTCGCGCTTCGATTCGCGAAGTTGTGGGATAGCCGACTTCAGCAGCCGCTTTCGAGCAAACAAAAGCTTGGCAGTGGATGTTTCTACTTGAAACAAACGGACCGGACGAAGACGACGATATATAGCGCCGAAAAGACAGCCGAACAGCAATGACTCGGGTCGATGACTTTGTCGCTGGACAGCAGCACTTGCTTGAGAACTTGAACCTAGACGTGGTCTACGGCTAGTGTAGGAAGTCACCTGCAGGAGAATTAATTGGCAAAGATATCGTGAGATGCACGGCCCTGGCCGCGTCAGACCTGCATATGTCAAGACGCCCGGCGGCTTCATACCCGACCAGATGGGAGGAGTCGCATCTACCAACACATACTTGCACCAATTGGGAACAAAAGTCGCCCGGGGTTGCAAGCCTCTCGTGCTGGACGCCCTTCACGTATCGAGCGGCAGGCAGCGCTCTCTTCCAAGGTTTCCGTCTTGTCTTTCGTCTCTCCTCTCCTCTGGGCTTCGGCCTTCGCCTGCGGCGAATTCGATATGAAGCTGAATTGAACATACTTGGCACATGTCATGCCGTGAGTTTGCGCATCGGATGTCCTAGGCGTGGCCTGAAAGCCAGATGAAAACAAATCTCCAGAACTGTAATGCCTCGTGAGATGCAACGAGTCGATTCGACAATGACTATCCAGCTTGCCTAGTAGGCAACTCGGGATTGCGGGAAGTTGCTTGAAACCGCCATGGAGTAGTCAGTTTGCGTCAAATTCAGGGTAGTGTCGCGACCCCATCCAATGCGTGCACTATCGTAGATGGATGGAGCCATTCTCCCAAGCCAAGGTCGAACACTTTACCTGCAAGGTGGTTTGGTGCTGAGATTTGAATCTCTAATGTGCGAGACGTATGGCAAGGTACATAAGAGCCCGGTTCGACGAAGCTAAAGTATGGTCATCAATCTGGTGGTTCCCTGAGCATCCCTCACGAGGACTGCAGCAATGGGCAGCCGATGAAGTAATACGAAGCAGTCCAATATTGTACATATCGCATCTCCGAATCACTTGTGTCTGCAGTATTTATTGCCACGATGGGATGCGTACGATGGCGTTATTCAGGGACCTCAATTGTCTTACGATGTTCACACACCGGTCAGCCACGAGTCTCACCTCTAAGTTGTCGGACCCCTTGACAAATTGAGCTCAATGCTCCGACCACATTGTCAGATCTTTAATTATTGATGCTACCACGTGACCTCTCCGGCACCTTCCTTCAGCAAAAGGACAGAGCAGTGATAGAAGAAGCTTTGACCTCCGTTAGCTTGCTGGCAAGCGCCGTGCAACGCCGAGCAGCAGTTGCAAGCAATTGGATTCTTTAAGTCAGGTACTTTGCGCAAAGTCCAGCCGGCCAGAAGAGGCTGAAGCCCCGTGCTGTCAGGTTTGAGAAGAGGCCCGCAGAGCGCAGGGCGCCAAAACAACACATCACCAGCCTTGAAGAACTTCAGGAGAGGATCACTGTGAATACCACCCGAGTATAGTTTTGGGCCGCAAACTAGACATCATCATAGTTTCACACTCACTTTGACAACGTCTCCCCAAAACTGTATTTGACAAAAGTAAGCCAAGATTGCCTTCCGAAGCTGTTATAGCTAGATGCTTTGGTGGCTGCAAGCTGCAAACCAACAGCACCAAATACCAGGCGCTGAGCTCTGCATCGTTTGATCTCCACCTTTTGCACCACTTGAGTTGAGCAGCAGCAGCACACTTTGATACTCCGATAGCTAACGACTTGCTATGGCACAGCAGCCGACATACTTTGCGACGACAAAAACATTGCCAACCATCTAGCTCGCCCGTATACAATACTGAGTATCGTTCGGTCTGCAATCCTTGATAGCCCCTCCACGCCACGACGCCCAACATTCGAGGAGTGTTCACGACCACCTTTTACGTATCTTCCATGCAGAAGAAGGACGACGACGACAGCCCACTCCATTTACCTATGAATGGATACGAGTTAGCGGATACATCCCTCCATCTCCTCTTGATCTCGACTACGGAAACCTACACTTTAATATCAGCATGTTCGGACCGGGGCAAGGCCACAACTCGCGCCTCAATGGCGCGCCTGGCGGCCGCGGAATGAATCCCCTGATGTACAATTTCGTCCAACAGTCCCAGGGCGGCCATCAACACCACACCCACCCGCAGCCGCACCACCAGGCCCTCAACCAAGACCACAACTCCCACAACACCGCCGCTTCCGCATTGAACCATTCGGGCTTCTCGTCTGGCATCTTGCCGAACGTCACGCCTTTCACACCGAGCAGCCACCAGAATGGACACACGCCCAACTCGAGAGGTGGCCAGGGCCAACAGCTCACCGAGTACCAGAGGATCCAGCTTGCCGCCTACGAGGAATCCCACAAGGCCGACCAGGCCATGAAAGACCAGCACCAACCCCATTTCTTCGCCCGGGTCAAGGCTGCCGAGAACCGAGGCGTCGGGGCGCCCTCGATGCCGACCATCACGGCGGCCACGAACAGCAACAACGATGCGGCGGCGGTGGACGGGGAGGATGAAGACAGGGGACGGCCCGTCGCCATTGAAAAGTCGGACGGTCGTCAGGATTGGCGGAGCTTAGACATGAGCGGACAGGGCCTCAAAGCCATATCGTTGACCGTGTTCAATACCTTCTCGTTCGTGGAAGAGCTCTATCTCCCCTCCAACAACCTCCGTGAGTTGCCCGCGGCGATTGGTCGCCTTAGGAAGCTACACCACCTCGACGTGTCCTTCAACAATCTCACGCAGCTTCCCCCGGAGCTCGGTATGTGCACGCCTCTACGCAAGCTGTTATTCTTCAGCAACCAGGTCCATGATCTACCGTACGAATTAGGCGCATTGCACTCGCTAGAACTGCTCGGCCACTACAACAACCCGCTGAAACCCGAATTAAAGCAAAAGCTCAACGAAGAAGGCACCACGAGCCTGATACACTTCCTCAGGGAGAATGCTCCAGGTACCAAGTGTTCCCCGCCCTGGTACCATCTGTGTCGTTCTCGGCTAACCAAAGTTCCTCCAGTTCCTCTGCCCCCTCAACCACGAGCGCCCGTCCTGCTCCAAGAGGATGTTCCGGCTTCCTTGGAACGCATTCGCATTCTGTCGTGGAACACACTGTGTGACAAGTACGCCACGAGCCAACAATATGGGTATACGCCGTCGCTCGCTCTGCACTGGGAGCATCGTAGGGATAGCATAGTCGCAGAGCTGCGCGAGCGTGATGCCGATATTCTTTGTCTCCAAGAAGTGGCTGGTGACGCATACGACAGCTTCTTCGCACCGGAGCTAGCCAAGAATGATTACAGGGGTGTATACTGGCCAAAGACGAGAGTATCTCACATGCGCGACAAAACCGAGCAGGGACTGGTCGACGGCTGTGCCATCTTCTACAAAAACACCAAATATATTCTACTCGACAGGCAGCTGGTCGACTTCAGGAACCAGGCTATCAATCGGCCTGATTTCAAGGCCACGGAGGATGTCTTCAACCGAGTGATGCCCAAAGACCATATCGGTGTCTTTTGTTTCTTCGAGTCGCGTACCACGGGTGCCCGTTTCATAGTTGTGAACGCGCACTTGTGCTGGGAGGGCCATCTTGCTGATGTCAAGGCCGTTCAGACGGGCATTCTGATGGAGCATGTGACCAAGATGTCTGAACGCTACACTCGGAAACCGCCCGTGTCCATTAGCGAAAAGAAGCTGATCAGGTCGCCCGAAACTGACGAGGTCACGGAACTAAGCCCCGAGGATTACACCGAGCCGTTAATGCCGAGTCAGGACTACCGCAACAACACCGAGATTCCTTTGTTCGTCTGTGGTGACTACAACTCGGTACTGGACAGCTCTGTGTATGAACTACTCGACAAGGGTAGGGTATCTAGCGAACACCCCGAGCTCAAGGGCCACAACTACGGCAATTTCACGCGGGATGGCATATCGCATCCATTCAGTCTGCGATCGGCATATTCTCACGTATATAGGACCCAGGAGGATCTCCCCTTCACCAACTACACACCAACCTACACGGGAGTCATCGACTACATCTGGTACTCAACAAATTCTCTCGAGGCCATCGAACTCCTGGGACGGCCGGATCAGGAATACCTGTCCCGCGTTCCTGGCTTCCCCAATTGGCATTTCCCGTCTGACCATATTCATATCATGGCCGACTTCATCTTCAAGCCGCGGAAAGACAAGAAAGCGCTGCCAGAGAGGGAACGGGAAAGGCCCGACGGGTCATCGTCTTCCAGAACTTGAAGGCTCTCGGAACGTGGAAGGAAAACCAATGTTGGACGGGCACCTTTTGAGGTTTCGGTATTGCATTAAAGCCTGTCTGACAAACCTGAACGTATCTATGGACGGTGGGGGCCTTGTGCGGGAGGGGTGGAAAGGAGGTTGGAAATATTTGACGCCGCAATGATTTCTAGAGCGCTATGGCTGGTGGGAGCCAAACTGGGGGGGTAAGGGGGGAGTTGAGATCGCAACGTTGGTTCTATTGGTCCCTTTTCGTCGGTTTTTTGATCGATCGAGAGAGACGATGGATGTTAAAGGAGTTAATGTACCATATGATCTTCTCAAGCGATTGCATTGACACACAAAGACTCGTGATGGAATATACACGTGATGATCGCTACATGATGCTAACAGGACAGCTTTGGTTTGAGAACTCCCTCGCTGTTCGTTGCTGAATAGATGAAGTGCACTGGACACGTGCAAAAAAGGTCAACATGTAGAACCACCCAAAGCATGTCGTTTTCATCTCACTATAACACAACTTACGAGTTGAAGAGTACATGGTTTATACTTTAGGGTCTACTACACTCCAATCGGTCGCTTATCTACCGAAGTTGGAAACGGGGAAGGGGGGGGGTGAGCTTAGGGGCTGCAAGGCTCCCTCATCTGCGTCCAGGTGGTCAACTGATATGCTTGTCAGGCTGCTGCGACTGGTGTTACACACGGTTAGGTATTTGAGTAGTGCCTTGGACAAACGTAGGTAAGACTTCAACGCTTACAGAGGTGTGGGGATTTGTCATTTTCTTGAATGGTGTCACACCAAGTAGAGTAACCTGGAGACTCATCAGATTATTAGATGGAATCACTGGGCTGGATACGTCGAAACCATTGAACGGGAAGCCCAATGGGATATAGGTGAATTAAAATCAAGCCAATATGGAAAATGAATCTTGACTGCTTATTGGCTTCCCCATACTAACTTCACTAACTTTGACCGGCTTCTATCAAGGCAATATTCTAAGTGGGTGTATATACACCTCATTTCAACATGGATACCTAACGCATATAAAGTATCAGGTATACTCCTTAACCATTCTCAAGAGTTATTTAGTGGGGATATCCAAATATGGGTGATATACAAGTGCTCAAGTCGCACATTCAACTCGTCACTTAGGTGGAGTTATGCTCTCATGCTGACTTAGCACTCTTCTGGACTGCCAGATTAGAATGATGCAACGAATGCAATTTCATAACTGGAACTGGCCTTTTGAATAATTGTCAAGGAATTCTTGATATTATGCCTGTTCCAAGCTGGTACTGAACCCCTAACGCATGAATACATGTATTGACTCCAACCTTTCTATATGTTAAAAAATAATATAAATATAAAGGTAAATAATATACTGCAATAATTTATATGTAGCTTTTATACCTATTTACTATGCAAGGTATAAGTTTTAGGCTTATAAGTCGAATAGTTATTATCTTATTGAGGTTCTATTTTAATGGAAATCCGCTGCAAATGGTAGTGCGTTGCAAAAGGGGGTCAAGGCGGTTAGATAAGTGGCAAATGTCTAACCTAGAACTTGCGTAACGTACTACTAAAGGACGACACATAGCGGTCCGTTTCGCAGTATACTCGTCGGTTAATGCAATGCCTCCACAATACGATCGGCCAAATAACCTGACCTCTAATCTGCCTACACAGCTATTACATGTATCTGGCTTTATTTAATAGACCTGTTGGACATCTCAAAGCTGTATTATATCAGTTTTCTATACGTGGCGCATTTAGTCGCTATTGTGGCTATATAATTTACTGTCTCAAGAGAATATGAACACCTGGAACGTGAAGAAACTGAAACCGTTTCAATTATTTTACTAGTACCTTCGAGGCCGAATAATATATCCTTTTCCAAAACGAAGCTTACTGCTTTTGCTTTACGCACCGTTTTGTACGTACAGTGAACAATATATACATACCTACCAACCCTCTTTTCGCCCTTTTACTTCCTTTTTCCCACCACCCCCAACCAGCCACCCCTAATTATCCCAAACGACAGAACTCAGCCCATCCTCCCCCCCATCTGTCCCCTTCGTTGCCACATCCACACTAGCCACCAGTCCCCCAATCTTCCCCGTCGCCGGATCCCTCGCCAAAACCGCGACATTCGACGACGTCTGACCCCCCACCGCTACGTAAGTCCCCTCCTTGTTAATCGCAAAAGAGCGCGGATACCAGCCATGCGCATTCACAGCCTCTAGCCACTCAATCGCCCCCGTTTCGGGATCAATCTTATACGTGACCAACGAGTCCTCCTGCGGACCGAACGTCTGGTCGTTCCGGTTCGCTGCATACACATAGTTGCCGGAGACCTGGACTTCAGCTGCTTTGCTGTTGGCAGGAGGTGTTTTGTCCTCGTAGGTGGAGAGGGTCTGCGTTTTCGTAAGAGACAGACAGTCTGGTTTCGACCCCGCGTCCGAATCAGGGGTATACGAAACCTCCCACGCGGAGACAGAATTGCTCAGCTCATTGACGGTGTACAGCTTCAGTCCCTTGGTGTCTCCCTCTTTGGGAGCCCAGAAGGCGCCATGCCTCGGACCGTCCCCGGCGCCCGCTTGGGCCGGAGGACAGGCGTTCAAGTTGCCCGAAGCAGCGTCGATGGCGAAAATGCGGATTAGGTCCGCGCCGAGGTCCGGGACGAGAAGGAAATTCCCCGTTGGGTCTGGGATGACGGAGTGTGGGTGGGGGGCGTTTTGGCGGTCGGGATTGGGACCGGGAGCGGACATGGTGAACTTTTGCTGGGCGAGGCGGGTGGTGTTGCGGAAGAGGGGGAGTTTGTAGGTCGTTAGAGTTGAGGGATCGCTATTAGGCACAAAGCGTATTAGCAAGGTCATCATTGGTTCTTCTCCTTTTTCTTTCATTTTTGGAAAAAAAAGAATAGGGGATATAGACTCTGAACCTGGAAGGCAAAACGTACTATTCCACCGTAGCTAGATAACCCTGGCCATCGGTACCCCCATACGGCCAGCCATGCACCGAGCTGCCCGTCGTGGGCGCCTGGCCCGTCTGCTTGAGCGAGCCGTTGGCGCCCACCGTGTAAGTGGCCGCGAAACCGCTGCCGGTCCACTCCTCGTCGAAGCAGTACAGAGTACCCGATGCCGAATCCAGCGTCAACCACGTGGGCATGGCGCCGCAGCCAGTGGCAGATGAGATGATGGAGAGACTGCCATTGCCGCTGCCTGTAGTGTCCAAGGAGAGCGTGTAGATTCTACCGGTGAAGTGTGATGCTAGCAGCGTTGCGCCGAAGACTCTAGGCGAGAAGCCGAGGGCCAACAGGCCCAATTTGGTGGTCAGCGATAGCATCGTGAGGTAGTAAAGCAGCCCCGTGGTCGATAATATGAAGCATGTTCCTCCGTAGAAGCTATGGACATCAGGCCATTAAAAGACCGGCTGGTTTGACGAAAATCTGTCATGGTATAGTCCATTGTCCGCTCACGTGCTGGATTGGGTTGTATACCTTAAACAAAAGTTCATTTCCGCTGCTACGAGCCGCTGAAAGCAAACAACTTTGCATATTCTATAGTGTTTAGTGACAGGCTCCGTGGACCGAATTGGTAATTACTCCGGTGGTTGTAACAGTACGGGCAGGTGGATGGCCAAGAAGCGGCTTGAGGCTAATTGAGCCCCTGTAATAACCCGGAATGGCACTACATCAAGAGATCCATATTCCATATGTGGTCCTAGCCGAATTGTGGTTGGAGTTCCCCCACGAAGAATTTCCCCAACTTTTGCATCTCCAGATCTTGTCGATCTCGGAGCCGTGGGCCGCAACCCTACACGCGGATCCAACCCTCCTGATATGCGTCGGTAACCTGCCTAGGGTAGTGCAGCATTATGCCCTAAGATGCCAAGAGGCTTCAAGGTAGCCATGGCATTCTCAAAAGCCGATGTGGGCTTCCTTGCGTATCTGGCATCTCATACGGCAACCCGTTCGGCATGACTTTGTGGCATGATATTGTACAAATCGGGTAGAGGAAATGCCCGGACATGCTACTGTGTGGCTGGATATTTCCAATGACCGGGTAATGTGAGTCGGTAGATCCAGGGTGCCCTGCCTGTGTATCTCGTGCCGCTTGTGTCTCTCGACTGGATGAACCTACAGAAGAGCCACATTGCAGCAAGGCATCTGCATCTGCATCTGCATCTCAGGGGAACCAGACTTCTCGAAAATGGGTAATGTCGCCACTTCACCGAAAAAGTACCAAAATTGAAGCGCCAACCAAACTAGACTTTCCGGCGAGCACTACTCATAGAACTGTCACTAGGCGCGAGCGTGTCACAGCCATGGATCATGATCATGGGATTTCAATACCAGTATCAAATACAAACTCGGGCATACTATCTACCGCTTGACGATTTCTGCGGGTAAGGATCCCGCGACTATGGTACAGTCTGATATAGGCTGTTTCCATTACTGCTCGAACGTTCAAAAGACGATCAGCGCCACTGTATATCGATGAATATTTCACATTGGAACAAAAGATTGCTTTCCTATTTAACCATAATGTGCTTACTTGTCACGAGGACAATACCGCAGAAAACACGCCATATTCAATTTACCATCGGATGACCGTACCGGCGCGCTCCACCGAGCCGTCGTGCTTCTATCATGGCTACGATTCAACATGGCTACAGATATAGATTCAGTCCCCATGCGTGGAAAAACTGGAATTGGTTATATTGGTAGATGAGCTGCCAACCGAGTTCCTCTAAGCCCTGACAGTGTCCATTCAAGAAACCGAAGGCCAGCGCCCAAGATGCGTTGTTTCTCAACATTATGTCTAGGCCTCAGCGCCATAACCCTGTCCCAAGCAGCCGCCTTCAACAAGCGTGCCGCCCTAGACGACTGTCTCCAAAGTTCCTCGGCACCGTCCGACGTACTCGGATCCGACGACTGGAAACTCGACGTGGCGCCCTTCAACACACGCGTCAACTTCACGCCCGTCGCCATCGCGGTGCCCACGAAAATCGAGCATGTCCAATCGGCAATAGCATGCGCCGTCAAGCTCGGGATCAAAGTCACGCCCAAGTGCGGCGGCCACAGCTATGCATCGCTTGGCCTGGGAGGGGAAGACGGCCATCTGGTTCTTGAGCTGGATCGGATGAGCAATGTGTCGTTGAATACGGAGACGAATGTTGCTACGATTCAGGCGGGTGCGAGATTGGGCCACGTGGCGAGTGAGTTGTTTAATCAGGGCAAGAGGGACTTTTCGCATGGGACTTGTCCGGGGTAGGTGACCATTTTCACCCCTGTTTGACTTGCCCCCATCCCTTCCTTAACAACCACTGCAAAAGGGTCACGAGACTGACAGGAAGTAATAATAATAGCGTCGGAGTCTCCGGTCACGCCCTCCACGGCGGCTACGGCATGTCCTCTCACACCCACGGCCTAGCCACAGATTGGATCAAGAGCGCCACCATAGTCCTTGCTAACTCTTCCATCATTACCGCCTCCGCAAGCTCCAACGCAGACCTCTTCTGGGCCCTAAGAGGTGCAGGTTCCAACTTCGGCGTCGTGGTCTCGTACGAATTCAACACCTTTGCCGTTCCCGCTAATGTGACCTGGTTCGCAGCCTCTTTACCGTGGAACAAGAGCAACGCTGTGGCCAATCTCGAGGCGTTGGAAGAGTACGTGAATACCACAATGCCGGCCGAGCTCAATATGCGCGTCTTTGCGTCGGGGTTTTTGACTCAGCTCGAGGGGCAGTTTTTCGGGGATGTGGCCGGGTTGAAGAGTGCGCTGGCGCCGTTGTTTAATAAAACCGGGGGTACGATACAGCAGGCGCAGACCGTGGGGTGGCTGGAGGCATTGGCACATTATGGGAACATGAAGTTGGATCAGACGCATCCTTATTCTATGGTTAGTTGTCCGTTATTCATTTTGCTTGGCTTCCACCTGTTCATATGCATCCCACTACCCTCTTATCCATATCTTCCCTACACTCTACATTGTTATCATCAGTAAAAATCTGCTTCAGGATGAAGTACTTACACACAAAACCGTTAACAGCAAGAAACTTTCTACTCCAAATCCCTCGAACTCCCCTCCCTCCACGGCGCCACAGCCAGCGCCTTCGTCGACTACTGGTTCACAACCGCCAAGAACATCACCACCTCACGCATGTGGTACTTCCAAATAGACCTACACGGCGGCGCCCATTCTGCCGTTACCAATGGCGATTTCTCCCTCTCCTCCTACGCCCACCGCGACAAGCTCTACCTGATCGAATTCTACGACCGCGTGTCTCGCCCGCCTTACCCGGCGGATGGGCACACCTTCCTCGATGGCTGGGTGAGCGCCGTTACGGATACGTTGAAGGAGGATGAGTGGGGTATGTATATTAATTATGCAGATACCAGTTTGGATCGTGAGACGGCCCAGAGGGTATATTGGGGGAAGGGGCTGGAGAGGTTGCGAGGGGTTAAAGAGAGGTTTGATCCGGATGAGGTGTTTTATTATCCGCAGTCTGTTAACCCTAAGACTGGGGCGGGGACGAAGTAGGTACGGGCAAGAGGAAAGAGCTGGAGAGAATCGACATAATGAGGACTTTCTTTTTTTCTTTTTTTTTTAAAAAAAATATTGTTTTGTTTTCTCTTAGTTTCATGTAGTCGAGGATGTGCTGCCGCACCTCCCGGGTTTAGCGCCCCTCCCCGATTGGGTATCGCACAGCCGCGCACCCCCGGTCACAACCACAACGTGCATATAAGAGACTGCTTCTCCTCCAAGTCCCCCAGAAGTATTCTTGACTTCTTTCTCATTTTCCCATCAGACTGTTAATAATCCTCGACCCACGACATTTGAGGCCTCCTATCTGCCCTACCTAATCGGACTTGCCATCTCCTACTGCTCGGCTTCAAGACACCACGGTTGCTAACCGCTTCGATTGTATGGATACTATCCTTCTTCTTTATACAAGTCACAGACAGGATTCTTAGGTCGGCACTCGAGATTATCCATCAGGTGAGACGCTAGAGATCCTTCACTGCATCTACTACTTCAACGGCACCTCCTTCGAGCTGCGAGCAGTTGGTGGCATCCTCCTCGCGCCAATGTTTGGTCGCACTGCCCTACGGACACGTTCTTCCGACTTGATCAACATTAGACGGGCTGGGCGGGCCTGTTTCGACGTCACATCAGTGCTGTGACCGCCCAAGTGGCCTAGTTATATCGGATGAAAGGCGTTCCCCTTCTTCTCGTCTAATCGTTCACTAACAGTTGTCGACGGTTATGTTTCGGCGCCATCTCGGCACTGCGACCACCGAAGCGGTCTGTTGCGTCGAGTTTACAGAACTAACAGTTGGCATTGAGGTGAAACCGCTCGTTTCAGTACACTCGGTCGCCGGCTAAGGAGGTGGCATGGGATACTTATAGTCCATCTGTCAGTGCCCTATTTACGGGAGCTTATTCGCGCGGATCTCGTAATTTTATGAAGCTAAGGCATAAAATTCCAAGGTATAAAGATGATTGTGTGGATAATGTGGTTTCAGGTAGAGGCTTTATATGCTGTCGTTTTTGCGTCGTCGACTCATAGGGGTTGAGAGAACTGGTCGGTTCTATGTTACGAAGCTGCCATCGCATGATTATTATGCCTTACCCATTGCCTTTATTTCAGGCTCGGTGTTGCAATCAACACGAGAACCAGTGATTAGCTGGTAAGATAGCGAAGAGGCATGTCGTGGCGATTGGCCTCATTGATGGAGTCAGGCTGTATTCAAATGTCGGGATTACGAGGTAGCAACAGATTAAGACGCTGCTCGGTCGCAATTCGCTTTGTGCATAGCTTCTTTGGTCAGATTACACGTCGCTACGTCGTATATAATAGTGGCCTCGAACGACGAACGAAGCTAGAACTCGTCGAGACCATCTTCACGAACTGTTTACTCCTATTATCATTGTCCTTGGGCTTCATTCATAGCAGTTACGGCTTTCATCAATCCTACTGCAAAAGCACCCGAGTACCCTCCTTCCCTCTGAGGGATGCTTAGCTTCTATTCTGGAGTTGTATCTTGCTATGTCCCGCTCCCGGGGGCAATCAAGACAATATTTCTGGCCCATCTAGCACCCTTAAAATGGGATTCCGGTAGCCGAGAGGCCTTTCCTATCTTCTCTCTGTGGCCTCGTCTAAGTTTATTTCCGATTGCCCGCCCCTTTTTGTTTCTTACGGTACAGCATCTTTCCCATATCTCCTCTATGGGTTTTAGGCTGTGTTGGCATTTGAGGCGCTTCGTCTCCGCTAGTATCTCAGCACAATCTTTTTTCCATCCTTCCCTGGATTTATTGAACGGGGCACCTGTTGGACCGTGAGGGTCCTATCGACAAACTATATAAGTCTTGACAGAAGATTATGGTATTTTCCTTATGATGTAACTACTGACCTGGAACCAGCAGTGTTTCCAGAGTATTTGATTACTATTTTTTGTGAATGCAAGGGCATGCTTATTTGTATGAGCAGTCAGTTCACCCCTTTCCTCTTCAGAGACCGCTTCTCAATTCAAGACAATGTGATACGTTTGCTCCAAATAAGTCCGATAGCACCTCTCAGGTACCGACATTTTGAATGCAAAATGAAGAAGAAAGTCGATACTTTCCCCATGCATTGTACACAGCTTGCGTTGTTCTTTGACGCTGTTGCGTTGAGGCGGCAGGCTGCCTTTGAGGGCGTTTATCAAATGATGAAATGGCCAAAATAGAAAAGGCTGAGATCATTGGTGAAGCCGCCTGACACAAAGTAAGCCGGGATAACCATTGTGCCCTCCCGAATGCAGATGCCAACGTCTTATCGGGAAGCTTTGCACTGCAGGCACCTTATGTAACATATTAAGTGTAATATCTGTACTTACTCCTTCCCCCCCTGCCTTTCCGTCACAACCCCCAACAAACCCTCAGCCGCGCGCTGGCCCAGAGCATCCAATGAACCAGATCCCAACATCTCCAAGACGCTGATGTCAAAGCCGAACATCTGCTTCCACCAGGCGCGCAGCTCGATGGCGACGAGGGAGTCGAGGCCCAGGTCCACTAGGGGCGATGTGGTGTTCAGCTCATCGTACGGCTTCAATAGAAGATCGAAAAGCTTCTTGCCTGTCTCGAGCGCGAGCAGCGACTCGGCCTCGGCCGTCTTCAGCATCAACGGGTTCGCGCGTGCCGCCGCCAGGAAAGTCTTCAGGACCTCATTGGACCCGGCCGCGCCGGTCGTTCCTCCAGACGGAACGATTTTTGGGGCTGCTGAGGGGTGTTTCCGAGCCGAGACCCAGCACAAAGGTGTTCTGGTCTGCAAATCCGAGCCCCGACTTAACTGTTGTCGTTGTTTTTATTGCTCCTGCTGATGATGGTCGTTCACGAGTCATAGCTACAGCCATGGCATCCAGCAGTTCCTGCTCGGTAAGGCAGCCAGTGGACTTCATCTTGCTCATCAACCCACGGGTCTGCGAGATGAAGCCCACGTCTTCTACGGCGCCAATGTCGACCACCAAGGCTGCTAGACCATGCGAAGTCCGGTATTGTACAAAGGCGTCCAGGAATGTGTTCGCTCTCGCGTAGTTGGCCTGGCCAGGTTGTCCGATAGAACCCGAGAGAGAGCTGAAGAGGACGAAGAAATCCAGGTCCGCTCCCTGTGTTGCGTGATGAATGTTCCACGTCCCTTGAATCTTGGGCGCGGAAGCTATACACCAGTCCTCGTAGGTCATGTTCTCGAAGTTCTCATCCCTGAGGACCATGGACATCTGCAAGATACCTTTCAGGGGTAGTGTGGCGCTTGACACCGCTTTGGCAACGTCTTCAGCTCTTGTGGCGTCTCCCGGGACGAGCTTAACCTTACACCCTGCGCTAACAAGTTCTCTGACGAAAGACTTTATTTTGAGGCTTGGGCTGCCCGCGTTTCGCGACAGGTAGATCAATTCGCGGGCGTTGTGTTCGACCATCCATTGGGAAACAGCCTGGCCAAGCCCACCGAGACCTCCGACCAATAGATAGGACGACGAGTTCTTAAATTGGACTTCGCGTGGTTTCGGCACAACTTGGAAATTCATCTTGGTGCCGTTGGACAAGTTTCGGAGCGCGATGGCGACGCGGCCGATGTGCTGCCCTTTTTGCATGAAGCGGAACGCCTCCTGGATCTCATCTGCGCCAAACACATGGACTGGGCGCACGGGGCTGAGACGTCCTTCCTTAGTGAAACTCACTGTACTGTCAATCAAACTAGAAGATAAATAGTAGTAAGTATGTCATTCCAATACTCAGGACATCGGTCAGGAGAAGTCTCTGGTGCTGGCATATTGCTCACCTCTTCAGAAAGTCCGGTCTACTCCAAAGCTGGTCGATGTCGACGCAGCAATAACTACGGTTAGCCGGCCGCATGTCGAGCTTCGTCCCGCCAATCAGGTCTCGCTTGCCGATCTCGACCATCTTCCCAAACTCAGCCACGCAGCTCCACGTCGCATGCAGCAGTTCGCCCGAGAGGGAGTTGAGGACCACATCGACGCCCTGTCCCTTGTTGCGCGCTTGATATTCTCAACGAACGAGTCGTCTCGGGAGTGAAAGATTCTTTCTCGTGGGATATGGAACTCATTCATTAGGAACTGGACCTTTTCGTCGCTGCCTACCGACGTGGAGATGTCGGCCTCCAGCATCTGTGCGACTTGGACAGCTGTCAGGCCAACGCCTCCACAGGCGCTGTGGATCAGGACAGACTAGGTTAATGCCGGCATCAGTACAGTCCAAATGTAAGATGGCCTATCATGGAAACTTCTTCTCTCACCTGGCCTTTCGTGAGTCCACCAACGTTCACCAACGAGTGCAAAGCGGTGACGTATGGAACGAGCATTGAAGCGGCCTCGTCAAATTTGACCGAGTCGGGCAGCTTGGCACAAGAAAATTCTGGGACGCAAAGGTGGGTGGCAAAGGCCGATGTCTTCAGACAGAAGACCCGATCGCCAATCTTCAGGTCCTTGACGTTGGGCCCGACTCTCATGACGATGCCTGCCGCCTCCATGCCGAATTGGCGTATGGGGAGCTCGACGATATTCACAGTGACAAGGATATCCTGGCAAGGCACAGTTAGAAGAAACTGGAGGGTTCGTTTATGCGATGGAGGGGGCTGAATGAGACAGGGGAAAGGGTGGGAACCGGGGGAAGGGCGAGGAGGGAGTTTGCGTACCTACCCCAAAGTTCAATCCAGCTGCATGCACTTCCACCTCAACTTGATCGTCGCCGAGACTCTCCCGCGCACAATTATACCATTGCAGCGTATTCAAGCGGCCTGGCGTCCCGACGTCAAGAACAGCTCTGTTTTCCGGCCCCGATGATGTGATCAACTCATCTCGCAGGACGACCGGGTAGTACCGCCCAACGTTGATCAGCCCATTTTTGACCAGGTAATCGAAATCGGGCTTGAGGGTTTCATTCCCCGCGTCAACACGTTTCTGGACCCTGGCGAATACTTTGGCAACGGCTTGAGCGCAGTTCTCAAAGTTGTCCACCTCGCAGGTTGCAAAGTCAATTAACATCTCGGAACGCATGGTACGCGCGAATCCGATCACAGGGGCGTGACGAGGATCATGGCAGTCGATTTAACAAGGCGTAGTCACCCAGAGGATACCCGCGTCGCCCAGCCGCTTCAGAAACTCCTTGAGCGAGTCGAACCGAGCAGAATCAAGAGACTCGAAAAAGGGGCCATTCCTGTCCAGGAGACACAAGATGTCTTGTCCGGAAGGTATCGAGTCCGTTACAGAGAGTTTTGTAACTTCGTAGCCTGACTCTTGGAGCCATTGCACGATTGAATCCTCTTTGCCGTGGTCTGCGCCGAGCACAGAAACTTTCTTGATGTCCGACTTGGGCTCAGGGGCAAACGGCTTTGCCAAGATGGTTGTCGAGAGCGAGTCCTCTACGAGGAACTCGGTCCGAGTCAGACCTGCCTCCAAGAGTTTGGACTGCAAATAGGCCGTCAAGGTTTCCGATTGAGCACCATTCTCAGCGGCACTTGTGGTGTTGGACCACCAGCTCGGTCGGGAGCCAAAGACATAGCTTGCCCATGTAGAACAGGCATTGACTTCCTGCAAGAGCAGCCGTCCCTGGGGAGCGAGGAGCTTCTTTATATTGGAGAGGACCTCTTCAGGTGAGCCTGAGGTGGCCTGCATTATGCTGGAGGTCACAATGAGATCGTATTCACCTTCCTCAAATCCCTGCTCCGTAAGGTCCTTGCTGATGTCCAGGGTAGAAAAGTCCATGCCGGAAAACAGCTTCTCTTGGTCCTTTCCAGAGATGTATCCCTTAGAGGTAAATGTATACTTGGAGCAGAGAACCTGGTTTCCTGGAAGAGTGAGGCTTTGGATGATGCTAGCGGCGGGAGCGGTTCTCTCGTTGCCAATCTCAAGAATTCGTAGGGTGGGCTTCGAATGCCCCAGGGTCCGAATGAACGTTGACATATCAAATTGGCTCGTGAAATGGGCCAGGGTGGCCGTTACCTCGTCTGACAGTAGTTGGTCAAGTGTCTGTCCACCTTGCAGCAGCGAAGGCACGTTAGAGAAGACCTATTGAAGAGCGACAACTGCGGATGCTGCGGGCGTCCACTCTAGGCGACAGGCCCAATCTTCGAGAATGGCCGAGACATCTTGGTCGGCGATGGGCTGAGTAGCATGAGTTGAAGAGAGCTCATTCGAATGAGACCCGATCCATTTGGCATAGGCTTATAAGTGGTGGTCCGAGGTCGGCTGAGGTTTCCTAGAGATATGATCCCGCGAAGAAAGCAGACACAGTTTAGCGAGATTCTCCAGGAGCACCGTCTGTGTGCTTCGGTCGAGCGAGGGCTTTTTTAAACGGTCGGCCGCGACAAAGTCGATATCTAAACCCCAGGTGTATCGAGCCGCAGCATGAGTGTCCAGCATGTCGCTTAACACAGATCTGTTGCCGAGAGACATTCGGATACCTGAGACCTCCAGGACTACGTCTTCGCCGGAAGTGCACCGGCCTTCACCTACAAGGGAATGGTTGCTCGTCGTCCTTGCTGACACGCTGGATACCAGCGGCGAGGAGCACCTGGTAATACTGAGACGTTCAATACTGGTGGGAAGCCAGTTACTAACCTTGCGAGCCTGGCCGTTAGTGGCGGCGCAGCTCATAAGTTGCAAGGTTCCATCGATGACAGTGGGATGGATGTGATAGTCGTTCTCCTGGGGCAAAGTGGCTCCCGCTAGCTTAACCCGCGCCGTTGCAAGTTTCGCCGAGCCAATGGAAGACTCCAGCGCCTGCTCATCTGGAACGAGGTGCCCAGATCCAATCCCGTCTTTTGCATTATGTCGTACCAGGCGTGAGCGGGATCTTGCGCGGAAGATCTTCATCTTTCTCAGGGGACGCAGATCCAAGTGATGTTGCTGATATAGCCATGACCTCACCAACACAGTGCTTGTTCCACACCTGACCATTATACGCAGCGACCATGAACTCCCACCACTGGCTACTAAGCGAGCTAGTTAGGCGAACGGGGCGGAAAGAAGTTATCAACTCAGTGGGCCTGCCCTCAGGCAGAACGAGCGCCAGGCTGATCGTCATGTCCCGAATACTGAAACCCTCTGTGACGCCGGTGAGCTGCTTCACAGCCTCGCCGGCCAGTGCGATGTAGCCAGCATAAGGGAACACGACATCACCCCCAACCTTGTGGTCCTGGACCCAGGGGGCGTTCGAAAGGTGGAACAGATTGCGCCAGGCGGGCTCCATGTTGGTACTCTCGGGCACTCTGGCACCCAGCAAATCGTGGTAGGGATGCACCCTCTGGCGCCATTCCTTGGAAAGCCTCGACTCAAACCAATAACTGTTCTCATGGTTCCACGGATACCGGGGGAGGTCAGAGAGGCACGTACCGCTGGGTATGAGCGCGTCGAGTCGGAGACCAGGAAGATGGAATGACCAGAGCTTACTAACAGCCGCGAGAAGCGACTCTATGCAGTCTCGATTCCGCACCATGATCGATGCGTATTGAGCGGATGACGAGGCCGATATAAATATCTGCCTCAGGGGACCGGCAAGAGCCGAGTGGGGACCGACTTCAAGGAACACGGCGTGCTTCCCTATCTCGTGCTCCAAGACCCTTGTGGCGGCCTCACGGAAACGTACAGGTGATTCCAAGTTTTTGCGCCAGTAATCGGCATCCAAGCCGACATCTTGGTGAGCGACTTGAGGGAGTTCGCCGAGTACAGCAGGAGCTGAGCCTTGTTTGTCGGGTACCGGAAGACGGATGCCGCGTTGAAGCTGGCAGCCGAGTCCAGGATAACATGAGCATTTGCGCCGCCGATGCCGAAAGAGTTGATGCCCGCACGCTCTAGTTTAGATTGCGGCCATGGGGTCGGATCAAGTGGTACTGTGAGTTTTGCAGACTCAAACGGGATATCTGGGTTTGGTGACGTGAAACGAATGTTTGGAGGAATTGTGCGGTTCCCGAGAGCCATTACCATCTTGATGACCGAGACTAAGCCGGATGCTCCCTCGGCGTGCCCCAGGTTTGGCTTCACGGACCCAATATACACTCCTTCCTCGCCAAAGATGCGCGCAACAGCTTTTGCTTCGATAGGATCACCGATGGTTGTCCCGGTACCATGACACTCAACCATGCCAGTTGCGTTGAAATCCGGGATTCCAGCCACTTGGTATGCCCGTCTGATGAGAGCCTCTTGCGCATCCGTACTCGGCTGGGACACCGGGCGTCTTACCTTCTACATTGTGAGCGGTTCCTCTGATGACTGCCCTGACTGGGTTACCGTCTCGGATAGCATCTGCTAATGGCTTCAAGTAAATTGCAGTAATGGCTTCCCCTCGTGCATAGCCGTTGTCGTCGGCGGAAAAGGTCTTGCAGCTACCATCTTTGGACAGAACCCCCTGCTCTATCATGGCAATCGTCATGCCTGGCCCGAGGATAAGGTTTACACGCCTACAACAGCAGCCTCGCAGTCGCCGCGGGAGATGGCCATACATGCCTCGTGCAAGCCTGTCAGTGCGGATGAGCAGGCTGTACGAATCGTCATGCTACAACATTCTATAAGTCTGAATACTTGGCTCAAGAGATGTACCAAACCTGACTCCACTTAACTTGGTCCTTGCAAGTCCATCTCGTAGGAGAGACGGTTAGAAAGGGCAAAATCGCCAACCCCGACCACTCGATGTATGCCATATTGCTGAGGCTCCTTAGCAAACATCTCAACCCAATCCTCGCCAAAACTTCCCACATAGCACCCTATAGCTTTCCCCCGCCAGTTCGTCACCCCTGCGTCCTCAAAGCACTCTCTGGCGACCTCAAGCAGGAGCCGCTGCTGCGGGTCTGCATGTTCCACCTCGCTTCGTGTCATGCTGAAAAAGGAGGTATCTAAAGCTCCGAGGTCGACGGTCTCGTCGAGGAAATAATCGTACTCGGTTGCTACCGATCCGACCTTTCCAGTAGGCGAGTAGTACGATGATACGTTGTAGCGGGATGGTGGGACACGACCCCGGGTATCGCCCTTCGCCAGGAGAAACTCCCACAGTTGCTTGGGAGAGGCAAGCCCCCCCGGGAGACGAAGCGCCATGCCACAAATAGCGATGGGCGTCGCACAATTTGGCTTGATTTCACTTCCAAACCCTCCGTTAGATTGCCCGTTTGTTGTCACATCAGAATGTGAGCCGTTCAATGTTGAGCGCCCATTTTCTATGGTGCTATTGCTCGAGTCGTTAACGGTATGCCCGTCAGACCAACTCCCGTTGTTTCTACCCTGACCGTTCAACATAGTGTCCTCTCGGCGTCTTCGTCAAGTTGATATGGGGTTGGTCTGCAACAGTAAGCACGATCTATCTGATATTTGGCCTCTACTTGAACCCGAGTGGATAGGATTAAAAGAGTACATACGCGAATTCATGAGATCCAAGACAGTCCTTGCTGTCCGACTTACACTATGTATCTCCATCGTACGTGCCGCTGTACCTTGTGACATCGGCCGCAAGCTGGTTGCTGCTGTATTCCCGTCGAGGCCCCCGAGCTTCCCTTGGTGGGTTTACCTCCGGCCCCCCCTCCCCCGCGGGGTTTTTCGCCGTCAAGCGCCCGGAATCCGAGCGCCGCAGCTTTCGTATGCCGAGAGTGACGTGAGGAATCTAGTGTCAACGGGTCAGCGGCAAACTTTTCCGTTAGGACGTATCTGCATAGATAGTAGTGGGGCGCACATTGCAAGACCTACTGCAAGATGAGAAATTCTGCGGAGTCCCGTTGCTTTAGAAAAAGCTTATGACCTGCAACTATACAATCTCCTGCGGCCCGGGCCCGCTCTTGACTCAGTCGGTTAAAAATGGCATCAGGGGATTTAATTTGTCTTGGCGGGATTAATATGATATATGGTTCTTATTCGCCGAGCTGGGTCCTGCGTGTGTGTACAGTGATATCGTGTGTCACGGTTCATAACAGTATCAAAAGTCAACGCGGCTAACCAAGCTCTGATTCTTTGCCAAAACTTCTAACATCAGGCCGGGAAGACACGGAGGAAAAGCAGCCTGGTTGCGAGTTCAAAACTGAGTCGTAAACCGATTTAGGGAGTAGCTACGGGTTTCTTCATGGTTGCTAGGCCTTCGCTTCACAGTATGTTCGATCTGTGAGATTCCTGCTTGTCCGAGGCTTGTTGAACTCCCGATTAGGCAATTCCGCCGCGTTCGCTTCTCACTGCGTAAAGATTAAGCCTCACAATGGCCCTGTACCTGAAGATCCATGTCTTCCGTATTTTCTAATCCACTACACATTGTTGAAGAAATGGGATATTCATTTCGGGTCAGCTTCAGTCTCTTCGTCGCCTTCTCAACGATCAACCCTCAAATTGCTGCTGGCCCATCTCGGTTTTTCGCATACTCAAATCCTTGGCGAAGAAAGAACTCAACAGGCAAAGGCCGCTGAATCCTGTCATGGCGTAGTATATTGGCTGGATAGCTGTCAAGTAAGCCTGGCGAATCGACAGCAAGGTGTCCTCGGGCAATTTGAGGGTTCTGAGCGTGGGAATAAATGCGATGGCAGTGTTGGGGTCTCTCAGAGGCAGCAGCGAATCAGGTAGCATACCAAGAGCGGCAATGTCGCGGGAGAACACGCTGCTGAAGATGATGGAGCATACCGCGAGACCTACGAGACCGCCGACCAGACGAAAGGTCAAGAGAATACCGATCGCGAGTCCCGTTTCGTCAACGTGCAAGACACTGGCTTGAACGGGAAGAACTAGGAGTCGGAGAAGAAGACCAATGCCAGCTCCCCATATAACGGGCGGCCCCGTGCGAAAGGTTGTAGATGAATGTGCATCAAGCAGAACCAGGATGCCTGTCCCAGCAGTTGTCAGTATCCAGGACAACCTGATGCTCCATCTGTAGCCGATATTTGCCATTCCAACGACTGAGATTCCGATAACGGCTCCTATCACGCTGATGAAGCTGGTAGGCAAGAGCGTCACGGCGGACTGCAGCACAGTCTGGGCCATGACGGCTTGATACATGAGAGGCAGCCACTGCAACAACGAGTAAAGCGACATCCCATGAAAAAACACGCCTATAAAGGTGGCGGAGGCAGTCTTGGATTGAAAGATACGATACAGCATGATGGGCGCTGTCGGTCTGCGCTCGTAGACAGCAAAGGTGGCGAGAATAGCAGTACCCAACAGCAGAGGCAATATCGTGCGGTACGACTCCCATGCGTACAAGTTGTCCGCCCAACTCAACGGTAGAACGAAGAGCACGCTGCCGATGGTGAAAAGAGACATACCCGTCCAATCTAGGCGTCCCAGCTTATGCGAAAGCGAAGTTTTGAGTGGTCGAAGCTGAAGGAAGAAGATGGTGAGTGTGAAGGAAATGCCCAGCAGAGGCAGATTGACCCAGCCCAGCCACCGCCATGTGACGAGACTGCTGAAAAGACCACCGACAGTTGGCCCCAGCACACTTCCTATTGCCGTAGGTATAGCCATCAGGCCGAGATACAGGGGACGTTCCTGCAGGGTCGTCATATCTGTCACGATGATTTCGCTTAACACGTCGAGCCCGCCGCCCCCCAGACCTTGTAGAGTGCGGCCCGCGATGACGCTACCCATGTTTGTAGCGAGAGCGAAAACAAGAGAGCCGGCGAAGAACAAAAGCAACGCCACATAAAGAGGCGGCTTGCGACCGAATATGTCAGACAGTGCCGCGTACATTGGTTGCGTAGCGACCACCGCAAGAAGGTACGAGATGCTGGCCCAAAATGACTCCAACGACGTGCCACCTAGTTTGGCTGCAATCGCCTGACGGTTGGGTCAGTTAGGGGAGCAGAGGTTTCACAAGGCGTCGATGTGCTACTCACTGGGGTAGCCACGGCCAGCGTGGTTGCGTCAAGAGCATAGAGGAAGAGATTGACCATCACGGCGAGAAATGAGAGGTGAAAGGCAAGAGATCTCTTGCTCCGAGGAGCCGGTGCCGGATCTTGCGGTTGCTCATCGGTTGTTATACCCGTCGCAGTGTCGATTTCGATGGCAAGACCTGCCGTGTCTCATGCAGAATTGCGGCGAAGACTGGTTGGTGACATGACCTAGCAGTCAGCACCTGGATCAAGCGCTCGAGGTCAGGGGCTGGAGGCTGAATGATGGATCAGGAAACAGCTGCAAGCCTTGGGCAGGCTGACCATCAGAATGGTAGTGGTGGCGGTAGCCTGGGAGAATCGGACACTGAACTGAGGCACTCAAAACGCAAAGGCCTGGCAGGTTCATTAGGGCCCGATAGCTATTATGGCTTGTTTGCCCAGATCAATCAGATTGGCTAGTCGCAAGTGGAAGCGAGCGGTGATCCCAACGCGTTGTCTCGGCTGTCTGGTCAACATTTCTCTCATGAAGGCAGGCGCAATTAAACGGCGACATGGTGACATGGTGACTTGTCGCAAAACCCTGTGTTTTTGCGGCGGATCTCCGAGATTTGGCAATTTGTTGGGGTACACACAGAGATAGATGTGTGGCCCGTTCTGGGAAGATCGGAGTATCCTATGCAGGTAATGAGCGGACCGAAGCACCGTAGCGTGTAGCAATATGGTCGTTTATTATGGCCAGTCAGATGTTCATACAGTAACAAACAGAACTGGGACTGTTGATTGCATATCTGACTTTATTAAGACGCATACGACCCTTTCGTCGATCACTATCGCATAGTATGGCCATGCTTATAATAAGCGAGATATGTTTGGTCAACACCTCTTCATTGGGGGATTCATCTGCCAATTCAAAGCAATCTGGAAGCGCCCGGCCTAGTGCGCACACAACCACACACACTTCGACTTAGGAGGAGTCCACGTATGGATAATCAACTTAGGGACAATCTCCTCAAGATCTATCCAGCCAGATCCAGTCCTCTCCAGAGTCTTCTAGCCAGATACAGTTCACTCAGCCCAAGTCCGCCTAGACGCAATCAGACCAGGCGACTACTTTAACGACCTCAACGGGATCTTCAGCCACACCTCCCTCCCCCTTCAGAGGCAAGTGCCACCACAATGATTACTTCGATAACCTCAGTGGTGGTTGCGTCAATCGCTTCTACTGTCGCATTAACGCAAATAATCACTAGTACTACTCACATATCCGGAGCATGTGCTGTGGAGACCCCAGCCTAAGCGGCATGAAGGAGTGCATACTATGTAGATTGAGATATACGTACTATGTACAATGTGGTTTGCGGTTTTTAGCGTGGTCTTGCAACTATTATATCCTAGAGTGGTAAACAGATACCCCTTCCTGTGCGCCGGGAGCGTTGTAAGATCCTTTATCTATCTCTTGTGTACTTCTCTTGGGTCAGGACAGCATAAATCCAATTACCCATGATTCTCGACCTAACCACAGTCTAGCATTTTATCAAATCATCATCTAACCAGATGAATCCCAGAAAGCGACTCCATACTGAGTCAGATGAGGTATGCTAACCTCAAATACCGGCGTCGTGGGCAGCGAAATTAGCAACATATGCTGACATAAGTAAGCTCGTCCTTTTGAACTACCGACGCAAAATATCAAGGATTACACCGGTAAGCCGCCAATTTATTCATTCCTGGTTTTTTTCTTTTCTCTGGCAGACTGACACGCCGATCCATAGTATGCGATCCCTGCAGAGGAAGGAAGATACGTTGCGGAAGGGAACGTCCCTCATGCCTCAACTGCGATAGAGCAGGGCAGGAGTGTACCTGGTTCGGACACGGCAAGAAGACGAGCCAGTCCGCGGTATTTTTTCGCGCCCTTCTTCTTCTTTGTCTTCTGCTAATACTCATCATCTCTGACCATGATCTCAGTACCCATGCCGTCATCAATATCCATGTCCAGCTCGAGAGGCTGGAGCAGACTATGTTGAAGATACAAGACAGCCTACATGAACTGCACCTGAGGAAATCTATCGGTTCGCTAGATGAGTCACTGGGTAGTCAATCTGTGACCAATTCCGATATTGAAGCCCTCTTATTGGACGCCCAAGCAGCCACAAGCAATGGTTTGGGAGTGTGCCGGCGATCCCTCTGTAATGTTGCTGGTTGTCAGATCTATGCAGGGCCGACGTTGCTCCACTGCCTAATACTGGATGCCAAAGAATTCATCCTCGAATCTATAGTCAACGAGGGGACGCTCAAGCAGCACGATGCAGCAACAGCCAAAAACCGTCTCGGCCAACTTCTGACAACGCAGCATGACGTCTCCGAAGAGGCAGGTGGCAAAGATGGTCTACCGCCTACGATGCCCCCTACGGCCATGCTGGATGTTATTTTTGAGCCTTATTTCGATCAGATAAACCCAAGTTTCCCCATTTGGACACGCCAGGGTTTGAGAGCTCAAATTGACTCTCACAGAGCTAATGACGTAGCCTGCGCCATATCAGCTAACAACATGATTATCCTAACACTAGTAGCTAAATTTGTGCGTGCCATATCTCGAAGGCCTCTGGAGTCATCAGCGAATGAGCAGACATTTTCTTCGATGGAGGCTGAACTGGCCAGACCGTTTGTTACCAACGCGAGGAGAGCCACCAAAAGCATGGATCGGCTCCTTGCCCCGAAGTTGGTCAACATCCCAGCCCTGTTGTCAATGGTCAGTGGTCTTTTCTATACTAGATTATGATAATCCAGTAACCTACACTATTCCTTTCAATTCGGTAAGTGTCCTATAGATTGTTGTGTGCTGACATAAGGTTGATAGTGCTTGATTGCGCAATACTATCTTTCCGAAGATATAATGTATCGAACTTTTCACCAGGCTGTGTAACTATCACGCTTAGTTGGTCTCGATGGCCCAGATCCTCCCTGTGAAGAGGGTGATGGCCGTCTAGCCGAGGGCCATCTCCAAGAGCGACGTAGTGTCTTCCGCTGTCTCTGCATCTTTGGGACCTCTGTCAGCTGGGGCCACCGGTCTCCGCTCCGGGGATCTGATGTCGGAATTCCCACTAAAACAGCCCAACTACGACGTAATGAGTACTTTAAGCATCCCAGATGTCCATTTCGAATCCAGGCTTGAGCTGGCGCGCATCAAATACCAAGCCTTTGAACATCTCTTCTCCCCAATTGCGAGACTCAAGAGCTCATTGGAGCTGAAATGCAGCGCCTCAAAGCTATTGAGAGATCTTCAGTGCTGGTGCAATAAATTCATCGGCTTTGCTCCTGTGGGACCTCCGTTCCCAGAAGGCCATGAAAGACTTCCCAGAGCCACAAGTACCATACCATATCAATTCTTACGCGTCATGCTTCTCACGACCTCTTTTAGATACCAGGACAACTCTCAAGAGGTCTTGAAGGCCTCCCGGAGCCTTATTCAGACATACATAAACAGCTGGAAAACCGAATTGAATCTGGGACATTTTGTGAATCTAGCATAGTAAGCAATGACATGGGTTACTTGTTAAGGGAGGACCGAGTCACTTACTTGCTTCTATCTCTCTGCAGCCATCTCATCTCAAGCCCTCCAACTGCGGCTATTCAGATACTGGCCCATCACCGAAGCCGCCAAGAGGGGACTTATGACAGTCTGGCTGACGACATGGAACTTTTGCGCATGTTCCGCTCCATGACCCGGACCGTCGCTGGTATGTTTTCAGCCTCGTATGCTAATCGACTGGTGGCTTTCATTGATATCCTGCTTAACTTGGCCGAAGCGGATAGGCGATGCTCCCTCCCACTGTGCCCTTGGGTCGGGGAGACTCAGCCACGTCCAGGTGAGAAACCGTCCTGTTCTTCCAGGTGTCCTCTTGCCCCTAACTTCATTACTAGCTAAGCATCCCAACCAAGTACTGATAGATGACCCAGGTGACAAGTTCGACTCACTTTTCGACACCCTACCTAGCGCTATGGAGGCCCCAAAGCTGCCAATCAATCCCGACCAAGATTCAGATGACCCATACGTTTTTCTATCGAATTCTATGAGGAGGTACCATAACAACAATCCTCCTTTCGTGATGCCACGGGATGAAGTGGGGACCGAACCATCCATCGCGTATTGCATCGACAATCACGAAAATAACGGAGAAGATCAATGGTTAAAATTATCGTAACATGGCGGCTCAGTACAAACCAAAGAAGCATGCTATATACTCAATTCTCAGGGAAAATACATGTTGAGGACCGAGGAGCGCAAAATTAGAGGAGCAAAACAAAAAATAAAAAAGGGAAGAAGTGGTCAAAATCGCCACACATTAATGTCGGACGGCACCAGCCCTTTTCTAACTCATTGTGCTCTGTCACTCTTTACTCTTTGGTGCTTAAACGGCTGATTTAGAGTTTCTTAACTTGCTCTGTAGCAAGCAGCTAATAGGCTTACCTTTTATGCTCACTCTTGTGTACTTAACGCCCTTATGGTCTCCTTCGTTCCTTTAAATTCGAGATCAGTAACACATTCATTTCTATGCTTTGTCATAGCTTGCAATAAGTCCGATTTCTAGATGCTGAAGAGAATCAAAAGATCACGAACTTTCATAAAACACTCGGGAGAACAAAATATGGATAATCACTTATTAACTGTGGGATCGCACTGGTACTGGCATTCCGGCTACATAAGGTGAAGAAGGGAAGTATAGGTGGGGAGTCCAAGCCGCACAAGGGCACTAAAGTATTTCGCGTGTCTCACGTGACCGTAGGCCACCAATCCCACATTAAGTACCAAACATCTTCCCAAATACCTAAAACTCCCCTCCCCCCTTTTTACCCCCTCCCCTTTTTTATCCTTTCCATCCTCCACACCCCAAGATCCACACCTCGTCTCAACCAAACCAGAGGTTCTGGTTGTGTTGGACTAAGGCTTGAGGTCCCTAATGCAAGCACGCACGCACATACCAACCACTTGTGGGTAAATACAAACGCTATCAGAGTATATCTTTTTCACCTCGCGCCATTAGAGTTCATGACCTTATCTCCGAGCCGAAAACTCTTTTGATCTTCAAGTGCAAACCCTTCTGAGGCCGGATCGTGATAGCACCCGCAGGAATGACATCTTTCGCGTCCATAGCAAGCGTCCACTCGAACCTACTCACCATGGCTGCGATAAGGCACCGCATTTCCGCCTTGGAGAAGAGCTGGCCTACGCAGCTGCGGGGACCGTGCAAGAAAGTCTCCATAGCGTAGTTGGTGGATGCGCCGCCATCATTATTCGGTCATTTATCGGTGATCCAGCGCTGAGGGTTGAAAGTCCGGGCCGACTCCTCGCCTCCCCAGAGCTTTGGTGATCGGTTGATCAGCCACGGCGACACGAGAACCTCGGTTCCTTTCGGGATGTGTTGTTCGCCAAGCGACGTGTCGCAAGCAGCTACTCGCGTCGTGACTGGGACCGTAGGGTAGAGACGCAGCGTCTCGTGCATGACACCGTTGAGGATAGGAAAGTTTTCCATGAGCCGCGCAACATCAAAGTCGCGGCTTCCGTCGCATCCAAAAAGACCTGACGTCGCAAGTTCACGTTGGATCTCGTCGCGTAGCGCCGCCTGTCAGTTCGGGTGTTGCGCTAAGAGAAAGCAGACCCATGTGAGCGTGGCTGACGTGGTATCATGCCTAGGTAACGAGACTTTGGTCAACACGTGGAGGTACCATGTGGAACATGCTTGTTCTGTGATGTTTGCTAGGGGTTGAGGAAATAGGGGGTTAAGGGGGAGAGGAATAATTCAGTTGCTAACGAACAAAGGACCACGATTGGTATAGGGACGAGCTTTATACTTGATAATTCGACGTGAAATCACTTACCCAGCCACCAGGAAGGTCAAGAGTTGGTCCGCGAGCTCGTTGTCGAAAAAGTTATCCGTCCTAATGAGGTTTGAAAGGATGTCGACCGGTTCATCGGGATCTTTTCGAAGAGCCTCCCGCTTCTCTCGGATCAACCGATGGCATATACTCTTCATGTTCAGTGGATTATCTTTGAAAATGGTGTTCTTGCTCCACGGCAGCTTTTGCACGAACTCGAACGAGAGCCACATGGACATGACGAAATACAACAGCATATGGTCGCCCGTGATCTCATTGAAACTCTTGACGAGCGGGTCGTCCGAATTTCTCAGGAGGTCAAAATCGTGACCAAGGCCAGCGATCCCGATAACATCCATGGTGACTTTGTTGGCCCAGGTCATCATCTCAATCAGGCCCGTATCTTCACGTCCCAGAGCGATGTTGTCGATCTCGTCCACAAGAGACATCGCTTTCATCCACATTCGCGGATACAGATTTTGTACCTGACGATATCCGAACGCTTGAACAGTGTTCTTGCGGAGGAATCTGTGCCTGTCCCCCTCGATTATGATGAGCCCGTCGCCGAGGAAGTGGCGCATGAAGTTGCGGGCATTCTCGGGCTTCTCGAAATCATAAGGTTTATGAACGAGGAGCTCGGCGATGAGCTTCGCCCCGGTCAGCAACAGCCGTTCGGTGTACAACTCTCCGAGATGGACGATGCCGTTGTTTGGAGTCTCCTGCACGATAGCAAACAGAAGTTGACCCAGAGTCTCCTGCCGGATAAAGCGGCTTTGAAATAGTCGCCAAAGGTGCCACTAGATTTCGGGTTCGCCATCCCTTGTCTTTCACACACAAAACTCCGGCACAAGGTAAAATGGGAAGAATGGATGGAAGACACCGGACGAACCTTGGATTGTGGGACGTTTCTCAGGGGGCTGAAGAACTTGGGGTATATGATAGCCGAGTAGAAGAACATGAAGTTGTAGTTGATGGCTAATATTCCGACCGCCACAGCCAAGGAATTTGCCCATCGGTCGTCATAGCGACAAGGAATGAACCCGTATGAAACAAGTCTCAGAGCAATCAAACTCTCAACCAGTCCGAGGATAGTAATACTTTGAAAGGAGATCATAGTGATTGAGTGGGGATGAAATCTATACGACTTTGTTAGACGATAACTCGGGAAACACGCGTTACAGTGGGATACGGCGCACCCAGAAAGGCAAAGTTGCAAGAGGTGTGAGGGTGGCTTGTATTAGCTAGAATACGAAAGTTGCAGGATGCCCTGAACCAAAGGGAGTTTCTAATCGCGTACTACTCGGGAGTTGAAGTTCCGTCTGCGACCGTAGAGCACACACCCGGCTACGTCTCGGAGGCGGATTCCGAATGCTGGTGAAATGGAAACGATGACTCAGGCCCGCAGGAGGGGCCTGCTAGTTCGTAATCGTGTAATAGGGAACCCAACAGCCAGCTGAGACGTAATGGGTATTTCCT
Source organism: Pseudomassariella vexata (assembly GCF_002105095.1). Lineage (NCBI taxonomy): Eukaryota > Fungi > Ascomycota > Sordariomycetes > Amphisphaeriales > Pseudomassariaceae > Pseudomassariella > Pseudomassariella vexata. The sequence continues at coordinate 284,672 of NW_024467956.1, read as the reverse complement.
GCATAGATTTAGATGCGTTGGCTGATTCCGCACAGCTTCATCGGCCTAAGTGGTTATGATCTCGGTTTATATTTCGCCGAGAGCAAGATGCGTAAAAATCCAAGCATTCTTAGCGTGCAAAACTTGGCCGCGTCCACAGTCCAACAAGTTACAGGTCGTACTAACGGCGTACTATAATCAGTGTACTTATTCCTGGTACCTGAGACGAGACGATCAGAGTTGATTTATATATGTGTTTTCAATATCTAACAGAATGTCTAGAAAGGACCGATACAATGTTTCCACCACCATGAATGCCACTCAGCGAAAATAAAATACAATCCAAGTCCAAACACTGAACATCTGTCAGGGTACGGCTAGGCCGAAGGCGATAGTACAGAGTGATGGGGAGTAACGGGCGTCCCTCCTACGTAATACCGGGTGGTCACTGGCGGTCTCAGGTAGGGGTGCCCACGGTGATGCATTGATCTCTACTCTCCCTCTATCTTCTTCCCGGGCCTCCGCCCCTTACATAGATAGCTAGAACCCGACGTCGGAGCCGCGGAGCACTAGTTTCCCCGATTGTTCCGCAAACCAAGACTTCCATATCGTGTCATGACTCGCACATTCCTACACCAGAGCCCCCACCGGTGTCCCACCGGTGCCTATGGCATTCTGTTCTCTGACAACATCCACCAGCCTTTTATCAAGCTGCTGCCGCCATCAAGGCGTACACCTGCTGAGCAGATTTAGCTATCTTGGAACTGGCGTCGGCACCCGTCTCGATGTCGACCATCTCACGTGCCCACTCACATGTGGCCTTCGCAATGCCGTCGATCTGCTCCTCGGTATTGGCCCCGTGGACAATCAAGCGAAGGCGACTCTGACCCTTGAGAACCACTGGGTAGTCTATAGGAAGAATGCAGTACCCGTCGAGCTGCAGGTGGAACGCAAGCCAGTAGCTGTAGCGTTGCCGCGTCCTTATGGGCACGATGTGCACGAGGAAGTCGCGTTCCTCCATATCTTCGCACAACGGGACCCATACTATGCCCATTTCAGACGCCTTCTGGAAGATTTGGTTGGCTCTTACGGCGTTGACGAACCTCTTGACGAGATGCTGAATGTTGTCCTGAGCCTATGGTGGTGGTGAATTCATTAGAGCTCTACGACTAAGTTTCGGAAAGGTAAATATCACTATGGGGTTTCTCACCTTTTCCTTTTTGCCAGAGCGCAGCAGGTTATATCCAGCTCGCATGGCAGCTATCATGAGAAAGGTCGGTGCGGTTGTGTAGACGACAGAGCGGGCAAAATTTGTCAGGGCAGCCCGCACAGTGGCATTGCCAAGGATCGCCGCTTAGAGGAAACTTCTCTTTAGTCATGCTATACGCTGAGAACCAAGGAACTTCAATTATCCTGTGTACTCACCGCCAGTAGAGGCCAGCCCCTTGCCGCACGTGTGCAACCGGACAGCGATCTCCTTCTCCATGCCCAAGGCATTCACCGAGCCCGCACCCTTGGGACCCACAACGCCCGTGCCGTGAGCTTCATCGATGATGAACTCGACGTTCCCTTTAGGACAAATCTCCTTGGCAACATCAACAAGCTCCCTTAGAGGACACACATCCCCGTCCATGCTGTAGACGGATTCAACTGCCACGAGCACGCACCGCGTGCCCTCCCTGATCATACGCTCTGAATCGACGATCTCCGACAAGACCTCGCGGAATGCCTCGCAGTCATTGTGACGAAACGACTTCTTGAGAAACTACAAGCTGTGCACCATGCCGTCCAGCGTGCTGGCGTGAACAAGCTCGTCGTAGACAATGGCGTCGCCCGGTCGCGGCAAGGCACAAAAGATGGCCCCGTTACCCTCGAAGCCCGAGTTCACGATGAGCGCGGTCTCGGCGCCGTGGAACTCTGCTATTTCACACTCCACCTGCTGGATGTACTCGTAGTTCCTGTCCAGCATGCGGACGTCCCCCGAGTAGAGGTTGTAATTGGGGTGTCGGGTGAGCTCCTCTTCGAAGGCAGCTCGGATCTGGCCCGTGGAGCCGAGGTGCAGTATGTCGTTGGAGCAGAAATCGACGCCCTCCATGCTTTTCCAGGCGCTGATATTGGGTGTGAACATGGCGTGATCGGCCCTGCGGACGTCCAGAGCTTCTTCGAGGTTCCGGTCAAAGACCCTCGCGTTCTTCATCTGGGGAGCTTTCAGCTTCTGGCCCCTGATCCAGTTTGTGAGCATCGATTGGGCCGCCATGATGATCTTCCGGGTTGCCAGACAAAGAGATACGAAAGGAAATCGTTCTTGTCATGAGATTGCGTTGAGCGAGTCCGATCAAGTTCGCCTGATTTTGATTGCTGTGAAGTGGAGGCGATTCGTCTTTCAACCCGACTAAAATGGTTGCCTGGTATCTTTACTCGATTATTATCGCCAGTTCCACTTGTCTATGATGGCCCGTTTGTCTCGACCGTTTGCGGAATCCCGACTAGCGTCATCTTCCGGATTTGTCGTATCGGCGACGGGTTCCGAGTCCGTGTTTTGTCTTACACATGTAACCCCTCAATTCTGGAACCGAGGAGCGAGCCAATGATGATAAGCCTTCGTCTCCAAGCATCCATACAGCAGCAAGCCCCTTTCCTAGAATCAGCCGTCAAATGAATAGTGTATTCTGGCTCATGGATCAGGGAAGTGACCTAGGTATATCAGGGCTCCTCCTACCATTGATCCAAAGGGGTTCGTTCGAGAAGTTGTCCAAGGCAGCATAGACTCTATATCTACTAACTGAATTCACACTTTAATCAAATTTTCTACTTTGCAGTGATGATGGGCTCGGGAAACCTAGAGGCCAAAGTAGAATACCCCATCCCCATCCCCCCCTACCCCCCCTGTTTGTGGATATACGAAAGTGAACTAATAAGCCTAGCAGACTGTTTTTGTGGCTGGGGGTTCCGGTGGACTCGGAAAGGCAGTCGCGAAACTTGTTGCGTCTCGAGGTATTGTCTCACGTACAGTAATTATGCGTGGTCCAAAGCCACGAACCTGACAAGGTGAATCGAATAGGTTCCCACATGGCAATATTTGGTCGTAGGATAGATGTCCTCGAGGGTGCTAGGAACGAGATTCAACAGTTGGCCCGAAGCTCAAGCCAGGAGATCAACGCAGTCGCTGTGGATCTCTCTGACTATGAAAAGTGAGAGCCTTGGAAGTTGTTCTTTGTCACGTGTCTTTCATAAATGTTGTCAATATCGACCAATTCAAACCCTTCTAACATGATGTTACTAGGTCAATGAACTGTTCAAAGCACAGGCTCGAATCCCTGATGCGTTGTATTGCGCCGGGGGCGGGAACCACGCCCAGAACGGGTTTCTCGTGGACATCACTGCGAATCAGCTCGAAGCTTGCATGAAGAACAACTACTATGGAACCTTGTACCCTATAAAATCTTTAGTCGACATCTGGATAGAAGACGACCGGAAGAACGCGCAACAGGAGAGCTCTCTACCCAAACTCCGACAAGTCGTCATCATAAGCAGCGCTGCAGCCTTCGTAGCGTTACCAGGTTCTATTGCGTATACTCGTAAGAATTCTATATGTAACCTAACTCCTCCAGGGGTCATCTTGCTTTGTCCTCCGTGTTAACGAGGCAATTTCCCTTGTGTAGCTGACAAAGTTGCAGCCCGCGCACTGGCTGACACACTGAGACTGGAATTCCTGCGGTATTCGTGCCCATCGTCCACGTACAGCGTCCACTGTGCCTTTCCCGGCGACTTCATATCCCCCGGCTTTTACCTTGAGCAGCACACCAAAACACCCCTGACCAAACGCATGCAAGGCACTAACAGGTCCTTGGCGCAACTCGAGGCCCGCTATCCAGCTATCCATCCTCGGACAAGTTTGCGTTGCTCATCATCGGAGCAGTCGACGATGGCAAGTTTATCATCTGCAAAGACTCGATTTCGGCTTCGCTTCTCTTTACCAGCATGACAGGACCTTCGCCTAAACGAGGTCTGGGCATCATGGACTCATTGGTGGGACTGCTGGTGAACTGGTTTGTTTGGTCAGCGCTGCGGCTCAGATGGGAAGCCCTGTGTAAGAAAGATGGAGAAGAATGGAGACAGAAGAGAGTTTGCTAAGCTAAAGGAGCTGTTTAAGAAGGACGCGACGGCGAACGAGAATAACCTCCAAACAGAGTTTCTAGAATATAACCATCTCGGCAGTAAAATCTTCGATGAAGGGGAGGAGTAAGGGAGTGCAAGAAATATGCAGCAACATAGAAGGGTCTGTAGGGGAGCTTATAGGACAGAGATAGAGAAAACCTACCTGTATTAAGCCTCTTCATCCATGCTCGCTTTGGCTCCGTGGGTAAGACGGTGACGTCGTAGGCAATGGTGAAGACATGAGGATCCATTCAATATTCGAGGATCAAATATCGAAGAGGGGCATAGAAGCATTGTCATAAGACTGATAAGGATATGAATAACGAACTCCTTACTTCAAGCGAACGTACCTTCTGTATAGCAATACGCTAACCGTCTCGGTCAATACTAACATCAGGCAACTAGCCTAGACAACTACATAGGCCCGAGTACCCTTATTTGCAACAGAGGAGTTACCCAGCACAGTTTTGAGCAAAGACTACTAAAGCAAACCCTTTTTCCAAAACCAATGACACCACCGTGGTGAGCTGGATAGCATCCCTCTGTATTCAAGATTGGCCATAGACACCTATACATACACAAATCTCCAACCATAAATAGCCAGGTGTACTACTGCTGCACTCGTCTTGACAAGTTTGGGAAGCCAAGACTGCTATCTATCCACGGAACTCCCTACACTCGCAATCTATACCCGACGTCAACTCCCACTCCCACACCACCCAGTCTTGTTGCCAAGCAGCGCCGAAATTCGAGACCAATCTCCTTAATGCTCCCTAGCAGCTCAGAAACAGACAAGCCTTGGAACGCATCATCATCCAGCCCCTAAACAAACTGAGGACATCTGGAGTCAGTCGGGAAATACCAGTCTGCCAGCACAGCCAATTCATTGAAGAGGATCGGCGTGTATGGATCCTCTTAATAAGTTCATCCACAAAGATGCTCGCCCGTGGGGATACAGTCGTGAATACTGGTTGCTACAGACCCCGTTGAAGACTTGAAGGGCTGCAGCGTTTTAAAAGGGCAAAACAAGTCATTGTCCAAGGACTGGCTATAATGTCACGATGGGATCACTTGCAGGCAATAAAATATGACCGTGGGTATCAGAAGGAGGTATATGCGCACCAATTCTCCTCTACTCTGCCGACAAACACATGGTCCGACCATGAAGGAACCCATGTTGAATGCTGGTTTGCAAACCACTGTGGTGAGTACAACAGACAGAGCATCTCACATGAGTCATTGCAACCAATCATATGTACGGTTTTTTTTCACTTGATTTTGGTTCATTTTCATTTCCGTTCCTAGACTGATGAATGAACACAGGTCCAAGCAAGGTCGGTGAAACATGTCCCCATCCCTCATGACCAGGCCTACCGCCTTCCCTCAGATGAATGCGGCGTGGCAAGTGCAAATGTCAATGGAGTCCCCCATACCGTCACGCCAGATCTAGTTGCAAAGTTTTGTGTGTGTAATGAGTCGATGTCTTTGTTGGTGTTTTCGCCCCGAAAATGCAGTAGTGCGAAGGCCAGAAGGAATTAGTAACCGAATGCAGAGAGGGCCTCGGTCGTCTTGGTGTCCGTCTTAGCGTTCTTCTTGGCTTCAGACAGTTGTCTTTGTGCCAACTTCTTGCGCTCGTAGTAGGCGGCACCCTTGGCCTTGCGGCGCTCCTCCAATCTAATGTCAAGAGTTAGTATCTTATCCGGTGTTGACGTTCAAGTTTGCCATGGTATCCAAATCAAGCAGAAGTGTCTGACTGAGCCATGGCCACTGCTCGGAATACACGTACCGCTCAACAACATCCTGGTACTTCCAGCCAACCTCGTGGCTGAGTCTGCCGACGGTGCAGAACTTGCGGCCGGGCTGCAGTCTCAGGACACGCAGGGCCTGGGGAACCACCATCTTCTTCTTCTTGTCGTACGGGGGAGGGACACCCTCGAAGACCTTCAGGCGCTCCATCGCAGCAGCTCCACGGGCGGTCTTGTGGGGAATCATACCACGGACGGCCTTGTAGAAGATTCGGGACGGGGCGCGGAAATGGAAGGGACCTGTCAATTGTTAGACTGGTGCGTGTCTTCGAGCGGGGCCCAGCGCAGTTCGTTTGAGCGTCGTGCGTGGGGCAAGGATCGGTTGGGTTTACGTACCACCTCGAGTCGGGTTGTATCGGGTCATCTTGCGCAAGTAGGCGTGGTACTTCACTGTAGTCGGGGATCAGTTCAACTCTTGCCTCCGGTTTGTCTTCCTTGCGACGCATGGCCATCTCTTGATAATACAGTTCCATTCGTGCGCTCTTACAACTAGCCCTCAGATCAGAATAAAATGGAAGGAGGTATGACGTACGCTTCGCGCGGAAGAACTCGCCCGAGATGTTGAGGGCCTCACAGCGGACGACGACGATCTTCTGGCCGTTCAGGAGCTGCTTGGCAACGATGCTGGCAAGACGGCCAAGCAGGTGGCCCTTGCCATCGATGACCACCTAGGAGGGTATCAAGTCAGTCCCGTGTTTCAATATATCCAGCGATCTCGGGGTAGCCATATGCCCGTCTCTTGCTTCCAGTTCCCAGCCCCTCGGCCGATCCACCGCCCGTCAATTCCAATTCGTTCTTCCCAAACACCACAGTCCGTCTCAATTGTGCTCGGATTAGGGTAGGAGGGGTGTGTACTCACAACAGGCTCAAAGGTCGACATCTTTACAGATTGTCAGCGCGGGTTCTTGAGAAAAAGAGAAGGAAGAAGCGAGGAATGAAGCTCGTAGGGCAAACTCCAGAAAAAACCAAGTCTGAAGTTCGTCTTACCTTGAGAGCTAGGAAAATGAATCCTCGCTGGGTGCCGCGGTCGGTGGTTGTTGATGGTCGCAAATGTTCAACTTCAACAGTCTCGAGATTTGGTGCGTTGCAAATTGGGCTGGCAGATGAGGCCGTGTGATTTGCAAAAGCCCGCTTTGCCTATCCGGTCTTAGCGCAATATCGGCGAAGCGAAAGGTTTTGGCTGCGACTTCTGTGCACTAGGGCTCTCAAAACCTAGAGGGAAGTCGCGGTCGTGCAGATAGTCCGTTCACCCGGCGGTACTGCAATTATTCACCGACTTTGACCTGCATGTACGCCTCATTGCAGCAGCTCAAAAGAGTAGTTATTGATCACAGGCCCATCGCATTTTCATATGATGATTTCTAGTTGACACAGCATGAAAGACAAGTTCATTATCGTAACATTCACTTGCACAAAGTTTTGCCATGCCCAGAAGCCAAAGCACTTCCCATGCACCCCTTTCATTCGGATTCATTACCATCTCAATCTAGCTTGTCTCACAGAATACGTAGTCTACAAGCATCCTGGGAACGATGCCATCCAACGCTGCATGCTCACAGTCCCATCTGTCATCTTAGATTCTTGTCGCGAACTGGTCAAACCACCCGTGTTGTATGCTATGTATGCAGGTGATCAAGCTCTTTCCAGCCAAAGAAGAATTGGTTGTGAGCTCAATATGTTGGGCGTGTCACACCCTCGGGCAGATGCTCATCGATCCCCTTGAGAACATCCTGCACCTGGCTGACCAATTCCTTCCTCTTGGCTCTGATCTCAGGATCTCCTCCGGTTTCCACCTCGTCTAGCTTGAGCAAGATTTGCTGCATGATCGTCTCACTCAGCTTCCGATGCTCATCCTCGCATTTCTTCCGGTCCTTGGGCGGGTTGGCCGAGAACTCGTCACAGAGTGGTACAAACTTAGTTCTGAAGTGTGAACCAATAGTCTGCAGCTGGCCTATTGGGCCAGACTGAGCGGCAGGGCTTGGCACTCGGCTCGGATGTCTTGAATCTTCGGCAGACGATCTTCTACCTTCTGCTCCGGATCCCGGTACGTCGAGGTTGGCAGCACTGTCGCGGGGGCTGCGGTCCTTCTTCTTGCGCTTGTTGCGCTTCTTTTTGCTCTTTGTCTGGTCACCGTTGGGGTCGGTAACGACATCCTCGACAGACTCGCTCGAGTCGTCATCTGATAGCTTGCCCTCGGGTATGACAATCAAAATCTCGCTATTGTTCTTGACGCCGTACCCGTTGATCGGTGCATCGCTGTCCTTGAGATGACGGCCTTTATAAAGCATCTTGACGCGGCGGCTTCGGCGTTCGCTAATCCCCATGACCAAGCCGACTCGATCCCGCACATCCTGCACTAGGAGTCTGCCTTCGCCAATGGAATATGGTGGGAAGTTATTCGGATATGTGACACCCTTGCTCTTGATCAAAAGTATGTCATCTTCGATATCGACATCAGCGGGCGGCTGTTTGCCTTTGGGGTCGTAGGTTCGGGCCGGTGATTGCAGCGACTGCTCGAGATCCTCCGAGGTGATGTAGCTGAAGTCTTCGTCGGTTATGACGGGATCTTGACCGCCCATCTGCGAGGCAAAGGGCGAAAGCCCTTCACGGCTTGATGACCAGCGAGACATGCCGAGGGGAACGACCAGCGCAGCGCAGGCTAATGTCGAGTATAGAACGGTAGGTGAAAAGCCCTTGGCAGCAAGAAACTCGTTCGATCCTGCGAGAGCTTCGGACAGTTGGCCGATGGTTGCGTCGACGTAGTTTGCCAGCGACGGCGGCAGTAGTTGAGTCAAGTTCTGGAGGGCACCAGATGATGCCAGTACTGTTTGACTTGAAGCCACCTTGGCGGATTCGGGTTGTCCACGGAGGGACAGCCACGACTAGGGATGGGAGGTTTGTTTTATGGTGATGTGGAACAAGCCGCAGTATGCGGGGGTCAAATGGATCGTCTACTGACAGGAAGGATGGGTCAAGATGATGCGTTTCCACCGTCGTCGATGCAGTCGTGGGGCAGAATGACGGCAGGCTGTGCCAAGCGTGCTCTGAATCTCTGAATCTCAGCCGCGTCGAATGCCACTCGAGTCTGTTGCTGTTGGGATTTCGAGAGGCAAATCACGAGACCGGCAAAGTCTCGTCAGACTGTGCTAGCAAGCCAGGGTCTTTCCCGCAGGTCGTCCTATAACCAAGGGGTGTTGATGGATGTCGATGATCTGAAAAGTGAATCGGCTTTGATGCGTTGTCACCTAGTCAAGTCAGCTGCTGCAGGAAACTGTCGGGCTTCTCATTCGTAGGCCCATCTGAAAAAGATACATGCAAGGCTCCGGCCAATGCAAAAGGCCGACAACGATCCGAGACGAAATCATTATTGGACAAAAAAACAAGGTTCCATATTTCCAGGTTCAAAGCTCACTTGGATGCGGTTGGTTATCAATGTAACAGATTTCTCAAGCTGCTTTGAACGTGGAAGGCCACACGCGCGTAGGATGGTTGGGGCAAGCTGACCTTGGTTGCATCTTGAGAATTGCGTAACATGAGGTCATATCGTCTGTAACTAATGGCTCTCAGTCAAGGATGGATCATGTAGACAGGGCGAATCTCGAGGCGAGGAGGGAATGGTTCGTGGGTAGTCTTTCATGCCACGTTGGGAAAGGCGGTGGCAGAATCCTCTTCAGCAAGAGTCCGCTCCTAGTTTGCATCGATGAGATCCATTCGACCGGCATGACCAGGGTATTTGCAGAATTGTCTTTCTCATCCCTTTGTTGCATATATTGGATACATGAATAAATATACGCTACAGCAGAGAAAGGGTTCCTCATGCGACGACTACTTTTGAGGCTTTGAAGATAGTTTAAGTAGTAAGTATGAATAAAGCAGTTAGATGTTCCGGAAATGGTTTTTGTTACGTCATTTTTTTTTGGCTCATCTCCCTTTCTAACTGACTTCTAGATCCGCTGGACTGACTGCTGTCACGACCTGGGTTGCATCGCATTGGTAGAGACCTCGATTAGGTGCTATCGACGAAGATTTTACTCTAAGGAGCGAAGGAAAGAAGATCACAAACTTAGGTTTGAGGGAGCGCGACTAAGTCGTCCACGCTTGGCGGGGCTCCTGCAGGGGTTATGATTGGCTTCCCATCTGGCACTGCCATGGCAGGTGTTCCAGCTGTAAGTCACCTGGTTGTAGTGAGTCTGCGAGGGTTGACCTTCACAACTGCAAGCTTGACTGATTACGGAAGCAGACGGAGGTTTGGGTTTGAATACTATCTATTTGAAATAAAATGTTACGGCTTAATACTAGCCTCTTTCATGATACATGTGGGAAGCTGTGGCCTCAGGTATGCAGGGATACGAGGCAGGCAGATACTGATTGTAGTATTTAGGGATCCCTTAGGGGACAACTTGGGATTAGTCTCATACGCACCTTCATAGTACAGTAGGTAACGAAATCGGCTTCCTCCTTGTTAGCCTCTTAAACATATTCAGCCCTCGGATTATTGCCTATTTTGGCGCTTACACAGTACGTCCAGAAAAGCTTATTTCTTAGGAAGCGGGGGCGGTCGCGACTTACTTGCGGTTAGCTGAATTAGCAGCCCTTATATTTACATATTTCTCTATTCGCAGTGACGAAATAGTACAGCTAACTAGCCACAGAGATGCTGACAAATAGCGTCCAATTATCGCGAAAGCACTAGAACTTTCGAAAGGCGACCGTTATATAATATAAATAAGTGCGCTCCCCTAGGACCCTCTTTTGCAAAGATATTAGAAAATAGATTGTGTATTTACAAGCTATACGAGAGAAGCTAAATACTGGACCAGAGCGCTGGTTTATCCTCACAAAACCGCAAAATAATGACTTTTCCAGAAACGCATCCAATCACTACGGTAGAACCAGACACAGCTGAAGAAACTGGTCGAGAATCTGCTGTTAACCAGAACAAGTTTTTTCCGTGCAGAGTTATCCAGCAACGGTCCTTACTTATGCCGTAGCCAGAGCGACGATCTTGACCGTTATCAGCTAAGATCTGACTGGAAAATGATTTCGAAGATCTAGTAGTTATAGATTCTGTCGCTCTAATAGGATCTAGTGGACCTTGAAGAGAAATAGCACCAGAATCCATATAGAGATAAAAACCTCTAGAATCAAAAGACAAGGTGGAAGGGATTATACCAGTTTCTACTGTCTGCAAACACTGGCCCGTCGCCGCCGACCAGAGCCGGACCGTGCCGTCGTCCGAGGCCGAGGCCACGAGCTGCGAGTCGGGCGAGAAGGCCACCGAGTTGATGAAGCCGCTATGGCCCTCGAGCGTCTGGAGTTCTTGGCCCGTCGCCGCCGACCAGAGCCGGACCGTGCGGTCGACCGAGGCCGAGGCCACGAGCTGCGAGTCGGGCGAGAAGGCCACCGAGTTGATGAAGCCGCTATGGCCCTCGAGCGTCTGGAGTTCTTGGCCCGTCGCCGCCGACCAGAGCCGGACCGTGCGGTCGACCGAGGCCGAGGCCACGAGCTGCGAGTCGGGCGAGAAGGCCACCGAGCTGACGAAGTCGCTATGGCCCTCGAGCGTCTGGAGTTCTTGGCCCGTCGCCGCCGACCAGAGCCGGACCGTGCGGTCGTGCGAGGCCGAGGCCACGAGCTGCGAGTCGGGCGAGAAGGCCACCGAGCTGACGAAGTCGCTATGGCCCTCGAGCGTCTGTACGCACTGGCCCCAGCTATCTTGTACTCCTGATACGATAGATATCCAGCTAGACATATCTTTTTCAAAAACAGTTCGAATCGTACTCCTCCGAGGCGTAAACGCGAGCGCTGACGCGTATACCTGGAGAGGCGCCTGTTGGATAATAGAGGTCATAGCAAGGACAAAGCGGTTAGCATCGTTTAGGAAGTCAAGAGTCTTAGTTGCGTCCGACTGATACGCGTTAGTTTATAGGAGTTTTTATGCTTGAATCTGAAACTCACATGAGCACAGGCTCGTAGCGCCTTAATCGCCTGCAGACTCTCCGAAACTCTTCCCATCAAACTTAATGCTTCTAACCAATGAAGGAAGTGGCAGGTCAGGAAGTCACACACCTCATCCCCATCCGATACTTTCATTTCGGCCTGCTGTAGATGGTACGACCAGAACTGACAAGCGTACTGGACTTCTGGCTGTAAATACTTGCTGATTCTCTGTGGGTCTATCGATGAACGAGGTGTTCCTGGCGCCTGAACCTCACAGATATCAGTCCGAAGGGATTTATTCATTACGCGCAGGCAGTTCGTAGCTAGCCACTTGTGGGATTCTTTCTCATCCACCCAGAACTGGTCTTTGTGCCTTTCGGGATCCACTAGGAAATTCCGGAACGACAGGTGAAAGAGTCTGACGGGAGAGCCGGGAGGGGACGGGACATGTAGAACCGAGTGAAGATGAAGCAGTCTATTACTAATCATCTTCTCATCTTCGTCAAGTAGCTGCGATAGAGCATGGGTAGAGAGGGGATTCTCAAGGATAACGATCGAGCCAACAACAACTCGAAACTCTTCTAAGACCTTCTCCTTGTCACTTTCGTCAAGTCTGATAAGTTGTCGTTCCAGGACAGGCATGTATGTAGCCTCAAGCTTAGACTGCTTGTTTCTTGATTTATAGGCTAGGATCTCTCGAAGTTGTTCTTGGGGATCGCTGTAATTCCATTCTTTAAGGAGACGACAGATAGTGGCGGCAAAAATGAAGAGAGGACTTGCCCTCTTTACTAAAGTCTCGATATCTGATTTGCTTGGCCATTCTACAGGCAGTTGTTGATCTTCGTTTCCCAAGTTGTAGTCTTTTTTAATCTCGGTCATCTCGTGCTCCAGGAATATAGTCAAATCGCGATCAATAAGACCTTGGCGTATCTCATGGAGGACTAAATCCTGATACGTTCCTTGATTTTTCTTGAAACCCAATCGTATAGGCAGTTCGGGTCTGCTAGTGATAAAGATCTTTAAACACGAAGACGGTAGTTCCTTAGCACGGGAAAAGAGTTTGATGATCAGCTCGATATCCTTCTCTCTCTCGCACTCATCCAGGGCATCGACAATAATGACAAGCGTTGCAGGGGCCTGAGTGTTTAGAGTCATCTTTAACAAAGGCTCCAGGATGAGCTTCTCAAACTGCTGTGATATTGTCTTTTGCGTAATGGCAGGATCGGCATCGATGGCACTTTGAATATAATAGGCGAGGGACGGCGATTTATAGACCAACTGAGCGGCAATCGTAGTGAAGAACTTGGATGTTCCGCTTCGATCGGCCATGCCCTTCTTAAAGAAAAAGCTGCCACCGAGATGGCCGTTCTTAGAGAAAGACTGTGCCACGGTGCGCGAAATGGTTGACTTCCCGGTGCCAGCCATGCCGTTCAGCCAGAAGACGGGTTTGGCGCGAGCATCGACAGCCCATTTGGATATTTCATGGAGAAGCTCTTTTCGAGTGCCTTGGAGGCAATATGAGATCTCTTCTTCGGCGTGGGAGTCAAAGGATGCTCCTTCAACAGTGTGTGGGAGGAGCCTGTCGAATGCTGTCTCTTGGTCGAGATGGAGGCTATAGCTTAATTAGTTTCATCGAATCCAAGTGGAGATTAGCGACGTACCGCCCCTTGCTCACATCTGCACACATCTTTTTAATATTCTCTGAAACCTTGTCGAAAGAAGGGTCATTCGGGCCAGAGTATTTGTTCAGGCGTAGATGGTCCGTCGAGAGCGGGAAATGATCACAAAGGTCGATACATGCGGAGTCCTCCTCTACAACCTGAAATACCGTCGTTAATTATAATAAAACAGCGCATAATCCTGATTCGGTACGTACCATTCCTTTAATTAGATGGGGCATCCCTAATCTTCTTCCAAAATCGGTATCTTTCAATTCGAAGAAGCAGACCACCGGGATTCGAATTCTCTGCAAGAGTTTACCGAACTCGTTCAGCTTATCCCGCAAGGTGCGATCGCCGTAGCCTAGGGCTCCGACAATACCGATATGGGATCCAGCAATGTGCATGATTCGGGCTATGAGTTGAGCTATCCCCTTCATCTTAGAGCCTTTGAAGGGACATCCCAGAAATACGAGGCCGACGGTACGGTCGACTAAGTGTTTCAGTTCTGGGTCTGCATTAGCGTTCAACAGGCCCTGCCCAAATCCCGTTAGCATACATTGCAAATAGAGGATAAAAATCCTCGTTGGGAAGCTCGTGTTCCACTTACATGCTGGATAACATTACCGCCCAAGCTGTGTCCGATAAAAACTATCGGGCGGTTCGTAGTGTCCTTCCGGTACCAACAAAGGCTTTCTACCAGATCCTTGCCACAAAGAGAGAGGCGAGTTTTCGGGGCATTCGCGTGCCATCGCGATTCGTAGTTGTACACCATGATTCGGGCATTGGGCACCACAGCAGGTAGCATATTCGGATCCTTCAGCCAGTGAACATGGCTGGCTCCGTCTGTCCAGGTCCACGACCAATCCACGTTAGCCCCGAGGCCGTGGACAGCGACGATGCTGCGGGGAATCAGCAACCAGATAACGAGACACTAATAGCATGGGCAAGACCTACTCTACCTCGACCTCCCTAGTGGCTGCGTTGCTGGGCCCGGAATATAAAACTTGGAGCACTGAACGACTACTAGAAGTCTGTACTCATTAGCATGCCACCCAAATCGATACTTGGAAGGTACAGACTTCTTGCTTGCTTGCTTGGTGCTCTTCGTTCGCCGAATCTTGTTGTCCTAAAACGTATACCGCTCTCTTGTTCCTATATTGAAGCCACAAGTAGGGTAGGATTGCAGCGCCGACTAGGACGAGGATGTTCACAGCAGTGGCCGGGTCCATGGCCGCGGTTGCCGGTAGCCGAAGCGATCGAAAGTCAGGGTCGGAGGACAAGAACCTATTGTGCTGTTCGCAAGGCTAGAACGTCGCTTGTGTATTAGTAACCGTAGCGGCAGGGTATCATTGAAGAAGTGCGGGCTATATTCAGCGTAGCGGAAAGCTTTAGAAACTAAGAGAAAAAGGACAAGTGCACCAGTACGTAGCTAGCAATAGCTGCCTTGTTGTTTTCGCTCACCTCGGCGAAGTCCCACGGCCAGAATGCATTGAGTTGGCAAGGCACGATGATTGGCTACGGAAGTGCCGTGCCGACACGCCGCAGCCTCGCCTAGTCGTCATCTGCTTTTTATGTAGTAGGAATAGCATGCAGGTGATGAACATTTCTGAGCGATAGCCTGTAAAGTCGCATCTACGCGTTCAACGAAGATTTAACCTAGTCGGGTTGTCGGTTGGCCTCGCACGGTCCTATTCGCGTCGAAACGGTTGCGTTATAGAGCCACCACGCAGTCAAGTATCCCTCCTTATCTTATGCTCGTGTTAAGGCTCGCCGACCTTTCTGACGGCTAAGCACATAGGTGCCTTTCTCGACTAGACTTTTAGAGTCTACCGGCGATGACGAGCCCGATGGGCAGCTCTGAATCCGATCGCTCCAACCCGCATCGTACCGAACCGAAGCCCACGATTTGGCCCCTCCGCGACTCGATAGCATCACTTGGATGAAGAAAGAGTTAGACGTGGAACGACTGGATAAGCTTTCCACCTAGCTGTGGGTTGCTGGTCGGCCCATGCCGCCACGCCCGCTGCACGGATCTCTTTGTCGCGGAGCAGATGGACCTTCACCTTGTTTGGATGACAGGGCGGATGTATCTTAAACCGATCAAATAGAGGACGGATAGAGAGCTTTTGCTGTACAACAGAAATGACATTGATATTTTCTTTGAAGGGGGCATTGTTAGGCAACCTTGGTGGGCTTTGCCAAGACCACCAAGGTTACCACGTGACTTAGCCCTTCGGGACTAAGTCCAACCTTCGTGCTCCATAGGACTAGATAGAATGTCAGGGCCCCAACACGACTACTCCGTCAAGCTGTAATCGCGTGCGTGCTCCCCGTGCAATTCTACGCCTCGGAAGCATGGTGGCCGTCTGCCGGACAGAACAAGAATGGACGCATTATCTCAAACCGGGTCCAATCCCTAGCTGACCAAATGGATCGAACGCAGAATACCGCAATGAGAGCCATGCTTCCTGTATCCAGGACCACGCCAATACCGATCCTGCAACGGGAAGCGGCACTACCGCCAGCAGAAATCGCACTCGACGCAAAACTCTATGCGGCTTCTGTTAGATTACACAAACTGGATAGCCGCCATCCCTTACGCAGGAGGCTCAGACATCCTACGGGCCCCGATTCGAGGTTAAGGCGTATGGCGAGCCTAACCCCAGATACTGCAGAATATATAGATCCTCTGCAAATACCGCCCTGGGAGCAGGCTGGCGAATGGTCCATCACCCTCGCCAAGATCGGTTATATCCCAGGACAGTCAAAGGAGGAGGCTGCCCGCTCGTTTCTACCAAGGATAAACGAGTTTTCAAAGCGCGATATAATAATCTATACAGACGGCTCGCTGGCTACCCATAGCGACAGGACCTTAGCTGGAGCAGGCTGGGCTGGTTATCAGGCCGGTAAAAGACTACTCTGCGGGTCCGAACTACTGGGCTCTCAGATAGAGGTATACGATGCGGAAGCCCACGCAGCACTACGGGGGCTTCAGGAGGCTGTAAAGCTTCCGTCCAACAGCATGGCAGATAACGTCCACATCTGCCTCGATAATCTCGCGGTTGCGGGTAGGCTCATCTGTCCAAGTCCCGGAAGCAGTCAAGCAAAATTCACCGCCTTCCAAGAGCTGTCCAAAACCTGGTCACAGAGAGAGCGAAAACCCTGGACATCCCCGGGACAAGTGTATATCTGGTGGTGCCCAGGACATGTAGGCATCCCCGGAAACGAAGAAGCAGATGTCCAGGCCAAAGCGGCCTGTGAGCAACCACCCAAGACACAACACCCGGCCTCATTCGCACATATAAAGAGAATCGCGAGATCCTACACTTGGAAGAGTTTCAACGATCGATGGGCCACTACCTGCCCTCAACAGTATCGAGATCTACGGATCGCTATCCACCCGCGACCCCCCGAACTTGGCCTGCCCCGACAACACCTAGGCAGATTACTCGCAGCGAGGTCGCACCACGGGGATTTCGTGACCTACCACGAGAGACTCCAGCATCGCGACGCACTGCTCAACTGCGGGTGTGGAAAGACAAAGACACCAGTCCACTTCTACTTTTGCAAGCGCGGCCGCAAGGCCACGCCCGGTCATCTAAAAGCGCATATAGCCAAGAATAGTATAGATTCCCTCCTAGGCACGGCCAAGGGAGCTCGTTTGTTTTGCCAATGGGCGGAGGAGACCAATTTCTTTACTGAGATCTGCCCATCGCACTGAACAGGAATGTTAGATGAAGACAGTCCCCTGTAACATAGATTCGACTAGCATAGACCATGCCGGCACTGCGCCCGGCACGTCTCACGTGATGAGACGTTAAATTTCAATCAATCAATCAATCAATCAATCAGTGAAGGAGAGATGGGTATATAAGGGACAGGACTCCCAGGCATTTCATAGATAGACAGTCTCTACTTCAGTGATCAATCTAAGCATCAATCTAACCCATTGGTGAGGCAAACTGCCTTGACGACTCTATTCCCAGTTACCCTACTTGAATACTTCAGTTACCCAGAGCCCTATACTCCATACGTCAAACCCCGATATTATTGCTTGAGGACTCCGCAGCAGGACTTACTTACTAGCACAAACCCTTACAGACTCTTTAGTGGTTTACACAGCTAGACTATTAGAGGTTTCGTTACAAGGGTGTAGGTGCGAAGTGCGCGAATTTTCGCGTTGGCGTAAAGTGTCCCCAGAGTTGTGGAGCCTGACTGTATGTAGCTCGCACCCTGCTTCGACAGGGGGATCCGCTAATCGGATGGATGCAAGTGTGCTCCACCGTGGCAACAACAATAAAAAAAAGACTTCATCCGCTGCTCGCCACTTTTCAATTCTCACGAGACTTCCAATCTCATGAGACTTCCTTCAACATTTTCAGTACACGAAGAGTATTGAATCTGTAGACGATGGACGAGACCCTCCCACTTCTTCAGGATGCGCACTTCACCTCCCTCGAAGAGCCACATCAACATGTCAACAAGGACATAGTGGACTTCGACCCGGAGGGCGATGAGGAAAACCCCGTAGACTGGCCCCAGGCTTACAAATGGGGCATCGTCGCTCTTTTGGCCTTCATGGCGTTCACCGTGTGAGTGTTCCCGCATCGTTTCGTTCTTCAGTCAAAGCCATTCTAATCCCGAGCACAGAACCTTCACGTGTATATCTGTAGTCCCAGTCGCAAACCAGATAGTGGAGGACCTCAACCATGGCCACTCGAGCAAATCCTCCAGCGTCCTCCTCGTCACCATCTGGGAGTTGGGAGAAGCCGCGGGGCCCTTGCTCATCGCGCCCCTCTCCGAAGTCTTCGGGCGCTACCCCGTCCTGAACGCCGCCAACCTCCTCTTCATCACCGCCACCGTGCTCGCCGCCCTGTGCCAGAGCACACCACTCTTCATCGCCGCGCGGGCTCTGACTGGCCTGGCTGTGGCGTCGAATGTCTTGAACCCCGCCATTGTGGGGGATATGTTTGTTTCCGACCAGCGCGGGTCGGCCATGAGCATCGTCATGCTGGCGCCCCTGATTGGCGGTGCCGTGGGGCCCGCCATCTCCGGCGCGGTGGCGGAGAACTTGGGCTGGAGGCAGGTGCTGTGGATGAGCGCCGCCCTGGCGATGGCGTGCGAGGTCGTGTTTCTGACGTGCTTTCGTGAGACGTACAAGGTGCCCATTCTGAGACGCAAGGCGGACAGGATGAGGAGGGACACCGGAAATGATATGTTGAGGACGATTTTTGACGTCGAGGGACAGAAGAGCGGCACGATGCTTTGGGAGGCCATGATGCGCCCCTTTATTGTGCTTTTCGGCTCGGGTGTACTGCAGATATTGTCGTTGTTCGGGTCTGTGGCCTTCTCGTACTTTTACGTCCTGTCCACGTCGTTGCCCGATGTGCTCAGTGAGCGGTATCACTTATCCCCGGCTCAGATCGGGTCGGCGTTTCTCAGCTTCAGTAAGTGTTACTCTGCGAATGAACTGCTTCTTTCTCGTGCTAACAAATAACAGGCGTAGGTTCGTTCATCAGCGTCATGGTGAGCAACCAACTGCTCGATCGCATCTACATCCGCCTCCGGGATGTCAACAAGGGTGTCGAGAAGCCCGAATATCGTCTCCCGCTCACCATGCTGGGTGGCTTCACCCTGCCCTTCGCCGTCGCTGCGTACGGCTGGGCGGCAGCGTTGCATCTCCACCTGTCGCTCTTGATGCTTTCAACGGCATTGCTGGGATTCTCCCTCATGTTTGCAACCTTGCCTCTGACGGCCTATGTGGTCGACGCCTTCGGGCTGTATTCGGCCTCGGCCTTGACCGCGGTTATCGTCACGAGGTGCTTAGGAGGCACTTTCATTCCGCTGGCCACCGGGCCCCTGGCGGAACGGTTTGGCTTTGGACTCGGCGTTTCGGCACTGGCCCTGCTGGGTCTATGCCTTGCCCCGGTGCCTGTACTGCTCCTCAGGTATGGATCAAAGTGGCGGCAACGGTCCAAGTACACTCGAGATGAGTAGAATGGATTGTTGGGATCGTTGGGATTGTTACGGATACTTCTCATGACTGTATGCAAATGATATCACGACGCTTGGCAATAGACATTGGCGAAAGGCGACACTGGAAAATTTAGAGAACTACAAAAAGAGCATGATGCGTTATTAGATATTAGTTATAATGGATTTGAGAATTCCTGTTACGAACTAGCTGTTTTGCAGTTGCGCAAAACAAATCTGACTAGACAGAGACCCGTGTACCACGTGGACTAGGCCCACGCCTAGCATCTCGATTTGAAGTGAGCCTGTCATCCAGGACGTATCTGCTTGGCAGCTTGGATCCCGAGTTGCAGGGGTTGCTGCATCCGCAGCAGTTTGGTGGTTGGTCGAGCTCATCATCCCCTGGTTCGATTCCGGAAGCGCAGGCCGAATCATTCGAGCGACACAGCACCGAATTACCACGCAGAGACTAGTCTGTAGAACATGCATGTTACCCACAAGTCCTGATGCTGAACCACCTCTACTACTCCCCTGCACTATCCTATTGCTGATCACCCGAGTCGGCGCGCATCAAAGTTCCCAACCCTCCCCTCGAAATACAACGGCTTATCCTGTACGACCAGGGTCGGCCCCCATAGTTGTGCACACACCGGGAATCACCGATGAATATTCATATTTACATGTCCATGCATACGTACCGGCGAATGCTTTCGGAGCCTCACCGCAGATGGAAGAAGGCATCAAAGCCGCTGTCCAGGCCGCCGTCTGCACGGGCGGAATTCGTGCAAGAAGACGCTGCGCTGGATATCGCTCATTATATGCGGTGCGATCATCGTTACTGCAACGATTCTTGCCATGGTGAATTACCCTGCTGCTGATACTGCGATTACAGTTCTTAGTGTGAGTATGCCTAGTTTCCTATTTAACCCCCATCCCAAATCCGCATACGCCTCTACTATTACAACCGGTTTGGAATAAGCCCTCGTTACTTTATGTTCCGTATAGACATTTTTCTCTGTTGTTCCCAATTCTCCAGCTAACCCTCAAGTGGGTCCTCATTCTCGATGTCTAGAACATTTGGTGCCTCTACCACGCGCAAGCGCCGTAGTGGTGTCGAACCGATGTCGGGGGGCCATAGCACACTCGAAAATCTTCTCATCGTAGCTAACATGTTCGCCACTGGTGCATTAGCTTCATTAATTGAAAAAGAGTGGTATACGTACAGGGTGGAACGTAACTATGTCCTCGTCACGGTCGTGGGAATGCTGATGTGCGTAACCTCCCTTGTGGACTTTATTTTGAGCAGTTCGTTTCAGGATACCATGTTTATTTGGGATCTATGGCTCTGCATACGAATGCTACTCGTCCGTTCTTATATCAAGCGACATTGTCGCATCGGCGTAGATGGAGTTACTGGACTTGGACTGCTTCAATGTTTATCGTTATGGCAAAGGCCGGAGAACCAGTCAATGCGGGTCGATATACACCAACGTGTCCGCACTATGGAAATTACTCCGGTCCTAAGCCTGGAGAGGCATCCAACGAGCACCTTGCAGCCTCGAGAATTTCGCCCGCCGACTGCATGCAGCTCGGCAAAACACAAGCGAAGCTTAATGGGGTGAAGGACAAAGTCCCTTGGGGGGCTACTGTTAATGTAGAATCTGCTTTGAGAAATCCGTCTCAGATTTGCATGCAATGGCATGAAATGTCGCAAATCCACTCTCGTATCAGCTCACAAAGCCAGGACTCAGGGATGGATGTCTCGGGGATTAGGAGCAAACAAAGCTTCAAAGCGGCGGTAGTCCAACATGCTCTTCCAGCATGGGTACGTTCCTCGGTAACAAATAAGGCCTTTTATTCCACGGACGGTGGGCTCGGCTGTCTTTGACTCTCGTCAAAATCTACTGGCTGCAGGCCGCATCAACTTTTGTTGGTTGCGTGGAATGTACCATCTTCAATATCTCGCCCCTCGGCCGTAAGCCCTATCGACATAGAAAACATCGACACAAACATTTACCGTATTAGGAGCTAGTGTAATAGCCAGTCAAGGTTAATTGATTTCTGTTTAATCTAGTTTATTATACTGTCCTGTGCAAGCCTACGGCTTATGAAGACAGTAGGTCTAAAGATAGGAAGTATAGCGGGTGAACTACCCCATCCTACATACAAGTGGGACCTGCACTGCGAATTCGTCCTCCTTAACTATTGTTTTTTCCTCGCACTATGGATCAACCCGGAGGTTGAGATCCGTGGGCTGTGGATTTTAGTAGGATGCCTAACTCTGCTAACCCTTTTCCCCAGCACTGTCGCAGTGCATACGTGGTCTCCGCGGCCGCCGCTGGATGCGAACCGATTATTCTCGTCGCCGACCCAGATATTAGCCTAGGTTATAGCGGCTTATGGACCAGCCAAGCGGGCATGGTTAATTGATGTTGGCTGGCAGTAATGGTCTTTGGCCCCTTTTGCTACATTCTGGGTGCGGCGACCGTTCTGTCGTCCGTGGATGTGCTGGACTTGATATGGTATACTTTTTTATTCTCTGCTTGGAGGTATTCGGGGGGTCTGGTCCCATTCCTCGTCTCCAAGCGTCTGACCGTATACAAGCGAGCCTGCAGAGC
Source organism: Pseudomassariella vexata (assembly GCF_002105095.1). Lineage (NCBI taxonomy): Eukaryota > Fungi > Ascomycota > Sordariomycetes > Amphisphaeriales > Pseudomassariaceae > Pseudomassariella > Pseudomassariella vexata. The sequence continues at coordinate 262,541 of NW_024467956.1, read as the reverse complement.
ATTCACAAGCACCCAAAGTCACGCTAACATTCGCACGTGATAGGAACATGGGTACCACTGAGACCGTATTCGTTAGCTGTTGATCCTCGAGGACGTCGAGATAAAGAAGTTCGCTTTGTTGTTGAAATGGTACCCAAACATCAGCTGGGAGTTGGTTTCCACGAACCCATATTGTGGCTCCAATCACACGATACTATGGCGCTTGGCACCCCAGAATATCGCCATTCTTTGTTCCATTACTCTTAAGCGCTCTTTTTGATTACTCGAGACACGTATATAACATAGTAAAGTTCGCATCTTGGCTGGTTGAAATCGCGTTCGTTCTCTCCCGCCTCGATACAGTAGGATTCCACTGCGACCCCCCATTTGCAACATGTCCACGCCAGCGCCAAACGCGCCAGAATCTTTCCAAAAATGGCGTCCTAGAAACTGCATAGAATACCCCAAATCAACCTACGATTGCGGGCACGACGAAAATAAAATCCGGTGGGGCTTTTGCTGGAACGACATGACCGGCCAAGGGACTTGCAACAAACAAAAGGTCAGGAAGCCGTACAGAATATATGGCAACTGCAGTAATTGCGAGAGAAACATTGCAGCCGACATAGACAGCATTTTCGCTACGTTCAAGGGAAAACTCGATCCCGTCCTCTTTCTGAGTCTTAGGCCCCATATCAACGCTATCAAGGGGGGTTTGGGGGCTGCGGCACCATCTGAAAGCTTTCCTAAGGACCGAGAAAAGCCTGCCTCTATTCCTGCGTACATCCGGAAGGAGATCGCGTGGAGGTTCTTGGAGGCGAAAGGCCACAAGACCGTGCTTGGTTTGTTCCATGAGTTGAAGGTCGTGACTCTTTTGGATGCACAGTCTAGAAAACCTGAGGAACGGCTTTACTACATGGTAGGGGATGATGGGAGGGTGGAGGGTTCGTCGTACTATCAGTACAAAGGTATACCACCGCCAGAGGAGGTTAGTGGCGACGCAATGGATGTCAGCGAGTAGCGTTAAAATTGGTGGTTCGAGTTACTGCTTTTTTTTCCCTATCCGTATCGGCTCTGGACAGATGCGTTTTCTTACATTTCATGCATGCTTCCTGGGTGGTTCTCACTCTTCGGCTTCTTTATTCGTAGTAATAGATTCACCTCCTGTTTACATCCTCGGATCTTCAATCGGGTACCCCTTGCCTTAACTTGTGCCATACCTTCTATCTTGTCCCCTACGTATACCAAATAAAGACGAATTGCTATTCGGTATCAGGCAACACAGGTGGATATCAATATCTTATCCATACACATTGCAGACGATGGATCGCCTGTTCACATTATTTGCGAGAATGACCATAGTATTTCATGGAGACCGGTTCTAGGCGAAGGGCAAACCCCAGATGGCATAAGTAGTCTTGCCTTCTTGGAGAAGAACAATTATGATCTTTCTCGAGCCCAGAAATTCGCCTTCCATAGTCTCCGCTTCATGCTTATCAGTTAATCCAGCTGTCGAACTGCCTCCCAAATCAAAATATTGAAGTATCATTATCCTGGTTACTCAGGATATTCTGACCCTAACATTATCGCAGACCAGGATGCGCCGGTGTAGATGTTGAACATTTCATGCCGGCATTCAGTGTAGCAGTATCGTTTTCTGCTTGATACAAGTGTGTAGGAGCCCATATAATCTATTCGAAATCTCGATCTCGTACCACACAGTGGATACGGCACAACCACGCATTTTGGTGTTGGCAGATAGCGCATGTATCTCGGACACGTAAGCAATTAAACACGGACTCGACCGTGCTGTGGATTATTAACTCCTGTTGACGGCATGACGGGGGTGGTTGTGGCAGTGTAAGTCGACTTGAGCAGGGTATTCAGATAGAGTCTACTGACCCAGGGGCTCGTCCTCATTCACGCGGGACCTCGCGGACACGAAACCGCATGTCTCTCATCACCGAGTTAAGTCATGTAAGATCAGAGGGGGCCCCTCAGCTTTATGTCCCTTGGAAGCACATGTGCCAGGCGACTAAGGTAGCAATAACACTTCACACACACAACACTGGCACGAATAATATGGCAATACCCGGTTTTGTCAAAGATGAGTGCACGAAATCGCTCTAATGTTAAATATCTACTTAGCATATAAGCCCAAGTCGATGCCTTAACTCCACGCTGGCCACCCCATAATGTGCACCTTCGTGCAATGAAACCAGGGTGTCTGTAAACAGATATCCATACTGTAATCACTGGCCCCCATCCTACTCAAACATGCGTCCGCTCATGGCCTAGTCGCCCAGGGGAGGATCATACGCACATGCGAGGGCGAGCTTCTCGAGTTTGTCTGTTGCCTTCTTCATCGCTTTCTTTATCTTCATTTTGCCTCGTTGGCTGCTTGAACTTGCACTGTAGGCATCCTTCTCGCCTTTACTGGCGAGACTTTCGTTGGAGAGGGATTGGGAGCTTTGATCTGCAGATCCCGGAACTGCAGGCTTCGTCGCCCAATTTGAAGGTCCCGCCCGAGGCGGAGGTAGAAAGGCGGGAACATCGATGGGCTTTTTCTGATCGTCTAGAATAAAGTTAGTAGGATACTAGGAAATTTTGATAGGATGAGACGTGGATCCCACTTACTCTAGGTCAGGTAGCCGTGTTTTGCTAATGCACTTCGCATGTTCAGCAGGGAGTTGTGAAGATCTCGGCCTTTACGCGAATCACCGGCGACCTGGGCCACCTTCAAATTGCTCGAGTATATCTCGTGCGCATTTGCGATTAGATGAGTCTGCACCACGTCACCCCAACACTGTCCCCATCCCAAGCATGCCATGACATGTTGGGGATCCGGGTTGCTGGCGTTGAAGGCGTTGACCCACGGCAATATGGCGTGTTGTAGTGTCCAATAGCGGACTTCTAGGTTGTACTCGTCGCTTTGTTCTTGGCCCGGCACACGCTCTCGGCCGGGCTCGTTGTACCACGGTTGCTCGCACAGGATCATGGACTGAGTACTGACCAGAACCTGGAGCAGGGTGGATGTCTTTGGCCGCCAAGGTTCGCCATCCCAGGTGCCAAGAAGCGATAAGCACACTGTTTATGTTAGCCAGGACAGAGATAGGATGCAATAATGAAAAAGTTGAAACGGGTAGATGCGAAGGAAACCGGGGAAGGTCAAGAGCCGGAACGTTACCTTTACCGCACTCGTATAGGTTTGGGTTGAACCTGACCCGGCCATTGTTTGTGGTCCGGAACTGCAGTTTGGGCGGCGACTGGGGATAATCCAGAGGACAGAACAAGTCGAATTCGAAAAAGCCGTACTCGTAGGGTGTATCCTTGGGCCCGATGATGAGAATCTTGAGCACGTCGAGCCGTGAGTTGCTGTGGCGAACAAAAATGCCTTCAGGCAAACAGGTTTGCAGCGTTGAGATTTCAGTGATGAGGCGTTTCATACGACCACACCGCGGATTGAGAGCGGAATCAACGAGATCTATCCATGTGAAAGTAGCCATGATTTGACCCCCATCCACTTCTTTGATGGCGTTGTTACGGTGATACTCTGCTAGATCGACACTACGCTTGGCGTCTTCCACGGAGTCAGCAGAAGAAGACGCAGTGGGATTGAACGATTCCGCATGAACATTAAGCATGTTGGAGAGATCAATGACGCGCCGGCTCCAGGAAAGCATATTGGCATCAGTTTGCTCCTGGAATTCTGCACTATTGATGTCGGCATGCTGAAGCATAATACGACCCTGGGACGCGAGTCGGGCCATCAACGACGCCAGAGGTCGACTCGAGTCTTTGGGTGTGATCTTTTGCCTGCCCTTGCCCTTGCCATTGCTGAAAGATACTGCGAAAAGACTGCCATGCTGAGCATCGTAAATCGACCGGTCATTAAATATCAAAGGCGCGGTCGTCGTGTGACTTCCGAGGGCTTGATAGAAGTCCAGTACGGCATCGTGTAGGTGGTACTGGCGCGAAATATCCTCAATGGAGCCATTGCTTAGCAGGGCAGCGGCAAAGTTGATCAAGGGACTTCGAGCCAATGTTGAAAGGAATGTGGGCGGGGAATCATCAAACTCGCCCATTCTCTCGCGCGAAGGTAGTAGCCGGGCCACAAGTCGAAAATACGCCTCCTGGATAGCATCCTCCTTACGGTCTAGTCGTGCTGACGGTAAAGGTGGTGGTTCGACCTTGAAATGCCGAGCGTACCATGAGGGTAGACCGTACAAATTCTGCGTCATGCCTCCAAAACCGGTGCCCTTGGCCAAGCGACTTGTGACTGATGAAACCGGGGAGCCGAGTACATGGCCAGTCGATTGCTTAACGGGACGGCGTGTTCTGCGACAATTCGAAATCTCTTCCTGTTCCCAGCCACAGGCCAATGCCCACAAGGCAAATGCTCTTCCTCCATCACAACAGCAGTGGATTGAGTAATTATTGTCAGACACCTTTATGTTATCAACTGTGTTGTCTTCAGAGTCTACAACCCCCTTGCAGCTGGGGCAAGTTGCATAGCGGCAAAAGTTACTCGTGCAAGGCAACCCGCATAGAATCTTTCCGTTGCCCCCAACCCATTTCCTCGTCATTTTGGCCACTTCAGCAGGTGTCAGAGCCATCATTTTCTTCCCGCACCCGGCACAAGCGGGGGTTGACATGCTTCGAACAAACTGCTCCAGGTCGCACAAGATAGCCAGCTCGTATTCTGTGGGAGCAGCATAATGCTCCGGAGTTGTTTGCGTTCCACGATCGGGGTTATCAAGATCGGTTGGCGTATGGGCTTGGGAATCAGCAGCGTTGGTCTTATCACCGCTGGATGACTCCAATTGCCCCGCTGGGGCCTGGAGAGATTTTCCCAGTGTTTTGTATCGAAGATAATCCTCGCCTTGGTCGTCTAGCCCAGCTTCGACCCCCAGAAACGCCGTTTCTAGCATCGACACTTGCTCAGCCAGGTTCCCTGGACCGAACGCTGGCATTGGAGGACCGTTATGAGTGTATGAGGAGCTCATAGTTGTGCCGGGGGCATGGCCATATCCTGAAATAGCATAGCCTGGCAATAAGGATGTCGAGTGGATTGGATGGTCGTTCTGCAAAGGCGACCAATTGGGGGGAGGATGCAGGCTTGGCATGGTTGCAAGACCGCCCATTGCGCCAAAAGGGTAACTGATCATTGAAGACTGAGGAGTGTTTGATGTGCTAGCAATGTTACCACCCGCTCTCGGCGGCGGCAAGGGCGAAGCTAGTTGAGGGTGAAAAGATTCTGGTGCTGTCAGACTGACGTGCTTGTTCTGGGTGTCAAACTCCATGTTTATGGTATAAGAAAGGCTACTAGAGATAGGCTCGATGCCTTGAAATGGTGACGAAGCTCCATTATTGCTGGCCACGGGTGGAAAGCTCGGCAAGGGGGGGCCTGGAAAGGACATGGGTGTTGGTGTAGAGGCCGAAGACTGTGGACTGTGATGTTGTTGAGCCCCCGACTTTCGTTGGCGCTTCCTATCTCGCATTCGATCGTACAAGTCCCTGGGATGAAGATAGGCTGCCATGTTGGATGCCATGTTTGGCATAACACGAAGCAGGCTGCGGACTCGAGATTTGGGCCAAGCTTCCCAGGAACAAAGAGAGCTTACCGACTGGTCTGCTTCAACATCAGAATAAAAACTCCAGTACGAATGCTCAGAGGTGACCTCGAACCCTGCTCGTGGTGCAAGCTTCGCGGGATCTGGCCCGAGGGACCGCCCAGGCTCAACCTCGTGACTCTGCGACGTAGCGGGCGTCTCAGAACGTGGGATTCTTCTTTGGCTGTGCAAACCTATGTATCCAGTTGCAGGTGGCCAAGAAGTCGAGAAATGCTGCGATAATTGGTGCGAAGTATGTTCAAGTCCAAAACTATGCAGGTCCAAAAACCAGAAGAAATGCGGGATGCTGAAGCGTTGAAGTCCAGAGGCGAGGCTGCAAAGGACGGATGCAAGTGGTAGATGTAGTGGCAGACAGTTGAAGTAGCAGCCTATCTGTGGACGGCCTGAATCTACTTAAAATACTCGTTGTAGTACTCTGGTTGGCAGTCCCGCCCGAGGTCTGGAGGGGGCATTAGATCCTGCCTTCTGCATGGCGAGAATCAAGTCAGGAAATCACGACTTACGTTACTAGCAACGTTTCAATCAAATTCGCAAGGCGTTTCTTGAGCAACAGCGATCACAGTGATGGCAGTTGTCCCGAGACAGAATCACGCCGAGGCTGCGGCCGGCTTGTGATTTGGCATCTGCAGCTATGGACTCATCACCGTCGATGCCCAGGTGTCGTAAGGCTGGCGTCGATTTGCTGTTGCCATGGTAGGCTGTCAGCTTTTGGTCGCTGCCAGGCGAGTGACACCGGGGCATTCTTTCGTGCTTGCAGTAAGCCATCGCCTAGAAGCGGTCCATGCGACCGATAGACAGCCACGCTTTTTCAAACAGGAAGGCATCCCATTCATCAGAGTCCGGGGCTGACTGAGGCAGAAGCAAAATATGCCATAAAAATGGGACGAGCGATGGAAGCACTGGCAAAGTGAAGGTGTCTTTGATGCTACCCAGCAAGAGCATGAAAAGCAATGGCTCCACTACACTCCAATACCAAGTCAGCTTGTACATTACCTGCGGTACAGTTTGTGTACATCTTGGGTCCATTCGCAATGACTTCTCGGCCGACGCACAATGACGCGACTTTGGCTTGACCAAGGTGCACTTTCCTAAACCCCACTGCAATGCACAGACTTTCCCGAATACTGTCCCATATCCGTCCCAGATCGTAAAATATGCACACACCATCCGAGGACCACCGCAAGCGTCCAATGCCTGCCAGCCGAGTCCCAGCAGCCGCGGCCATGAGCAATGCTGATATAGAAATCGACTCAGTCTTGAAATTCTCGGTCCGAATCAATTCGTCCTCTGGTCAGACGCTCAACCAACTGGATAATTGAACTTCAACCTCTCATTCAGTCCACCGACCCATCCGTCGTCGTCGTCGCCCTCATCTCCTTGGCCGCTGGATCTGATAACACAAGGCACGCCGCCCGTCCAAGTGTCGTCGTCTCCAACCTGGCCAACGACTTCGCCCGTGACACGAATCTCCATGCCAATCGTGACACCTGCTCGCCGCTTTCCGTCAATGCTTACCTCCAGCTCGCGGCCGCGGTTCTTCTTGCTGACCTTGAGAACAACTTTCTTATTGAGCGGCAGACACAAGTGCCGGAATGACAGGGTTCGTGCGCAGATAGGGGTAAGCAGCATCGTCTTCGTGAGGGGGTGGATGATAGTCCCGCCAGCACTGAGCGAATAAGCGGTGCTTCCCGTAGGCGTAGAGATCAAGATTCCATCAGCAACTGCTTCAGTCAAGAATCTGTTTCCGACGTAGACATCCACAATGGCCAGATGCGGGTTGGGACCACGATGGATGACAAGCTCGTTGATCGCATGCAAGTCTGGAACCACAGGCTCGCCGGTGTTGGAAAGCTCTTTGATTTCGGGTGGTACGGGATGCAGTGGTTGGGTCAAAGCCGCAGTCGACGTTGGCATCAAATGCGCATTGATGTTTGCGCCATTCTCATCGTAGACGCCCACCTTCAGCCGGTGCCGAAGCAGGATCTTGCTCGCTCGCGTGGTACCCATGTTTTTTCCGCGAATAGTCGCCCAGCCCTCCCTGGTTCCTACAGCGTCATTGCCGCCGTCATTCCAGCCGTTGGTCGCAGCTTGTGTATGTGGGCCTTGCAGGTCGCTCACACCGACTCGGCTCCCGCTCATGTAGACCTCCCGCCACGCGCGCTTGTATTCCTCAAACTTCCACTCGCCCAGGAAGCCCAGAGTGCCCATACTGAAACTCAGGATAGGCGGCACCGACGCGTGGAGGCTGAAGAGACTGGCGGCCCGCAGTATGGTTCCATCCCCACCCAGCGTTGCGACTAGATCTATCTTAGTCGGGAAATGTGTCGGGTCGGAGCTGTAGATGGGGAAGGGAAGAGAATCGTGGATTGTCGACGCGATGCGCTGCTCGAAAATCAAATGCAGGTTCGGGTACTCGCTGTGGATGTGCTTCGCAAACTCGACGGCCGACGAGATGACCAGCGGCGCATAGAGCTTCGGTACGATCAGGACGTTTCGCGGCGGCGACGGCCACTCGAGCGAGAGCAGGGACGAAGTCGGGCTGTTCTTGTAGTTGGGAACTATTCGGTTTGGAAGCTCCGAAACATCGCGAATTTCGAGGCGTCGGGCCGTCGTTGTGAAGCTTCTTGCGAGGCCTGAGCTTGCCAGGGAGGCAATGCGAAAAGAAGGCATCGTGATTATGGCGTCCGCTGGGAGTTGATGGTAAACGGCCGGCACTTTCGTCTTTTGTTCAGCACCATTGTCCCCGTGGTCCAATGCTAAATATGACTGCAGATGTTGGGCCTGGATTCAGTGGACCATGGATTCATCATCGTGTGATTTCGGTGATTGTGTCTCTTGCTAGTATGAGAGAGATTTCCAGGGCATTGGGGGGGTGAACACCGTCATGGTTGCAGATCGGCGACAGACAAGACCGATATTTTCCAGATTGTCAGCCAATCAACGTTGATATGATTTTCCCTCAATTGGCAGCGTCGCAGTGGGCTTAGCGACTGGCAGCACCAAGCTTTCCCCGCATAACTCATCGTCCGCATACGTTTAACGATTCACTTAGGTAATATGCAAGTTGGCGTCACGCACATCATACTAACCCCGGTCTTCAGGGCCTACCAAGGCAAACTTCACCGTCTAGAGCCCAAAAGTTAACAGGCTACTCATATTCCTTCAGCCCCTCCCTTCCCCACCCCCACACAACCAACAGCCTGGGAGCTTTATTTATTTATTATTTATGTCGAAACTTACATCAGTATTGAATTTGCGAAAGACTCAAGATTCTGTATACGGAGGTTGCGGTAATAGTTATATGCTATTTGCTTTTAGCATGATGCTCATTTTTTCCTCTCATTATTGCACCTTTTGCAACATGTAGCTTGACCCCTTTTTGCAAGCAAAATTGTATCAACAGAGCCCCTTCAACTGCAACCTCCAATTTCTGAACTACCACATAATAAATCTTGTTTTAGCTGAAGCTTCACCTAGTCGAATTTAAGCAGCGCATTTCGCGCGTTGTGCAGTTTGTTTATGCAGGCCATTGTTTGACAGGCATGTGGATCCAAATCAGAGGATCTGATTGGCTACATCGTTGCTCTTAAGCAACATTTCGTAGCTTCGGAAATAGCTGAGCTTTCTAGAAAGAACACCATCAAAAGAGATCTGAACCACACAACTGACTTGGCACGAAATCAATCCTGATATTCGTGACTTGAGTCCTGTGAGGTCAGATCGACCAGGATACACAGGCAGTTAAACCTAACCTAAATAGGGTGTTTTGTAACTTACTAGTTTAGACCTGTGCTCTCCTCGTGCTTCTAGTCAGCGTCGCTCAAGTCCCTTCTTTTTGGTCACGAGATATTGACGGCGGCTCGCGAAGCATACCATTCAGCCAGTTGTGACACAGGGGGTGTCCATCGGATGAAATTGCTTGCTAAAGATATTGGGAGACCTGCTCGAAGCATTTTTACCGATGTATTGTGAAAAGAGTGCGAGAGACGTGACCAGATACTAGAAATATCGATAGAATATAACGCCTTCGCTGCTACCGTACTGGCGCAACTTGGCAAATTACAAATCAAGAAGACAACGCGGTCGAGGACGATCGACGCTATCCAAGTCTCCGGAGCTGCCGGAAAGAGGTGATATACGTGATGGCTCGACTCGTGTCTCTCGGAAGGCGGTTGACAAAATGGCTGGAAAGAACCGAACCATTGAGTCTGACTACACCACCCTAGCTTTCCCATGATTCAGTTTCCCAAGACTAGCGCAGCCGTCAGAACTCCGCTATCATGTATGAGTTGGACTAACTCAATCAAGTCGCAGCGAAGCTTTACGCACACGGCTCAGTGGAAAGCGCAAATATCATGACATGAGAAGTCATCGATGCCATCGGAGGCCACACTCCAACCAGGAAAATAAATCATTATCGGCTTATTAGGACTTTCATGGACTTAAGTACCATTCTCCACTCATGCTTTGAGCGAACGACCATCATGAAAAGGCAGCATCGTGTGCTCAGGAGCCTGTTGTTCGACTGAATCAAGGTCCGGGAGGATGACTTTGAGAATGCCCATAACAAAACTCTGGGTTGGGTCTTTGACAGCCGTTCGACCAACTTTTCAAGCTGGATTGAGATCCAAATTCCAGGAAGCGGCACGCAACGATGCTCGTTCTCATAATCTAGTTCCAGCTATTTTTGAACGCACTCAGGGTGTCTAGCCATGAGCTTATCTAGTAGCCGGGGATTTCTTACGAGACTTGAGAAACTAAACCCTACGGTCAGTTTCGAGCTCGTCTTAAATTACATCCATTTGATGTAAACCAATAATCTGAGCATGTACTATCGGGCTTCAACCACTTGCACTGAAGGTATGCGGCTCAAATAATGAGGTCTTTGCTCGTTGTGGCGCTGCCATTGTTTCATGAGCCTGATGATTACGCTATCAGAGCCAAACCTTATCTGATACCGCAGGAGAAACTATAGACCTTGTTCAAGTCGTGGTAGCCGAGGTTTCAGAACCGATACCGAGACCTGATGACGTTGAGGGGAGGGGGCTGGGGTCCACTGCCGAACCCATGCACAACTAAGAGGTCCATTTCCTCCACGGAACTCCTCAAGGCTGGATATACTTCGTGTCCGAGCCGGCAAAGACTTTAACTAGAACCTATTACTGTGTCGCGCAATTCTCATAATTATCAAGGGATCAGCTATGAGCTGGGATCACTCAAAAGCTCACCATCAGCGACTGAAGGAACCACATGTCATTTTGTCACTTAGGTAGGCTTGACTATCATGGTCGTGAAGCCACTATGATGTAGCAATCCCTTAGGTGCGTGGCCCCAATCTCCTTTCCCTTACACCTTTGGCTGGGTCACATCACTTTACGATAATCTAAATCCCGTCCGAGGCGGACACAAGGTCTAAAGACCTTTTTTTAATACACCTTTAAGGGAACCTATATTGCTATTGGTGAGCCCTGTCTTCTGACTTGAGATAGGAACGGATTGGAAGTTGCTATACGTAATGTTAAGTTAATCTACGGAGTCCTTGCTCTTAGTATGGATCTAAATTATATACCACCAAGACACCAGGAATCTCCCTGAATCAACTTCGTTAGAGAGGTGTAATGGGAGTGGTATTCGTTGAATCAAAGTCCTGCGGAGCACTTGTTGAGATAGTTAAGGATTTGGTGCACAGAGGCGCACAAAATTTTGCGAGACCCGTGGATCTCATATGGCTGCATGCATACTTCTTAGTATGAGAAATAATCACTTACTAGTTTGTTCCAGGATATCCTCCGAGAACCAAGTGTGGCGAATGAATTACAGTCCATCATTGAGCAGACCATTTCAATACAATACCGGCATTCGGTTGACCTCACTTATCTGTACTGCATTTTTGAGATCGGCAGCCGATGCTGAAGAATTGCAATAGAGCATGGTTAATTCAAGGCTGGAGTAAGATGGATACGTAACAGAGAGATTGCAAAGTAACTAGCGTGCGCTAGGAGAAGCGATCTATGGTCCTCAGGAACACTTACGTCTAGCTGGCATATACAAACAAGGAGCTTTGTAGAGCTATCTAGACTCTGGTCTCCCGTATATAGGCTAGATAATGACCAGAAACGTCAGTAATCATACATATAACTTCCGCTGAAGTGCTGAAGGGGGCAAATATAAGCTTCCAAATTATGTTCATTTCCTAACTTGGTGCCACTGACATTCTTAATGATTTCAATACAATATATCTTTTCTTTGTAGTATTATCTGCACTTTTCTTGGCTTGCTACCGTCGAGAGTTCACATGAACTTCACCTAGGGCCCGATAATCGAACTTCATTAGTTAGAAAGGGGCGCTCCAGTAATACTCCATCCGCACATCTGACCCTATCCCCAAACCAAGGATGTCTAATAACGCCTTCAATTCCAGTTCATTCCCTGGGGTCGCTAACTATCATCTTATCTAGCAGATCGGCTAGTTTCTCTGCCTCGTCCTTGTGCAATCGGTATGTATATCTAACACGCTATCATCGCACCTAGCGCGATAGACGAATTATGTCAGCATTCGACTGCGTTCAACTACGTTGCTTTTGTAAAATGCAACGTTGGCGATGATATACTTGGCTTGCATGTGACAGCGTGTTGGCTGATACAAGTGCCGGAAGGATGGGATGCCTCTTCCCCCGCGTGCATGTTTGGAGTTGAGCCGAGGCGTTTACCCCAGAATCCTATACGTTAGTAGGGGTAGTCTTACCTCCGTTAAAACTTTACATCCCACCCACTCATTTCTATTCTCTTCAATTTCAATCGCGAAGTTGAAAATCTCCATAATGAAAAGCTGGATGGCGAATAATTCGAATGCATCGCAAGCGCCTGAAACCCCCTTGGCCGCAACCCTAGCGTTGCTTCCATGGCACCTTATTCTCGCCGCCCTCGCTATCTCATACCTGACGCTCGTCCAGCAACTCCGTTTCCGCGCTCTGCAACAACTTGAGCGCAAATACACCCCGTACCTCACAAACCCCTACAAACTAACCTACCCCCAAGCCCGCGAAATCATGCACCTCTCCATGCTCTACGACGAGCCCTTCCTCTCCGTCTTCGGCACGCAATGGGCCCTGGTGAAATCTTATGGAATGGCCACGGGCACGCCCCTCCTGATCAAGACAAGGCAGCTGGCTGACCCGAACAAAGTTGGTAAACGCGCCGAAGACACGGCCGTCTTTCTCGTAGAGCTGCTGGCGGGGGATATTGATTCCAAGCGCGGGAGATTGGCCATGGCGAAGTTGAATTGGTTGCATGGGAGGTACGAGATCATTGAGGGGGATTATGTGCACACTTTAGCGTTGTTTGTGCTGGAGCCGATGGCGTGGATCGAGAGGCATGGGTGGAGACCCTTGACGAGATTGGAGCAGGTAGCGCGTTTGGTGTACTGGCGCGAACTTGGTAAGCGGATGGGGTTCGGCGGTGCCATTCCTGAGACGTTGGAAGAGCTGAAGATATGGAAGGTCGAATATGAGAGGAAGCACATGTATTACATCGAGTCGAATCGCATAGTGACGGATGCGACGGTTGATTTATTCTTGCGGAGTACGCCCAGATTCATGCATAGGTTTATGCGGGCGATCTTTGTGTCGTTCATTGAGGAGAAAAATGTGAGAGAGGCACTGGGGTATCCGGACCCGCCGGCTTGGGCGGTATTTCTGACGTCTGGCTTCTTCACGGTGCGGAAGTGGTCTATACGACATCTGTTCCTGCCTCGCATGAAAATGATGGATCCGCTGGCTAAGCCAGGGCTTGATAGGAGGTTATATCGCAGTCCGGAATTCGTGGGGTTTGAGCCATGGTATGTTGCAGATACGCGGTATAACAGATTGTCGTTGTGGATGAGATCAGGGGGCAGGTTAAGTCCAAGGAAGGACTTTGAGAGTCGGGGGTATTTGCCAGAAGAGCTGGGTCCTGTGGGGTTTGAGAAGATATCCAGAGAGCCAGTGAAAAATCAAGTGCAAGCAGAGGACGAGTATGTTAAGCTACGTGGTTCCGCGGCTTCATGTCCGTTTGTCTTTGCTTAGTATAGTAAACATCCCCAAAACATAGCATGAGATTCGGGATGTATTTTCCCAGAGATGTACACGAAAACAAGCGACTAAAAACATAACATAGCAGAACGAAGATGATGATAAATCTATCGGAAAACACCAAAAAACAGGTCCGCACGGGGATCGAACCCGCAATCTCCTGATTCGTAGTCAGACGCCTTGCCATTGGGCCAACGGACCTAGTCATGAAGCAAGCAGAATGCTATTCATTGGTTGTTGATGAAATTACTGCAATTTAGGCACTATATTGTAAGATTTGTCCGTACCTCGTGGGCCGGAATCCACAGCTCAGAAATTTTACCCTCGCTCGGTGAATTATCGGAAATCAGCAGTTACACGACGGCTACATCCACCTATCAGCCTTTGTGCGGTCGGCAGTGAGTGCGGTTCCATGGTGCCCTGGTACTTGCAATTCAATTGTCCTACATTGGTTTGCGATGTGTCAACTATATGTGGCGTTGCTCCTCGAAATGTCAATTTACTATACTCAAATATCGCACTAACCCAATATCATCTCATAATTGAAACAACATTCTTCTCTCCCGCTCTCTCTGCCTCTAAGTTCTGTGATACTTATTATCGAGTAGCAGGCAGCGGGCGCAGTAATGCGTTCAAGCCATGCCATCAGGTTCGTGATTAGGTGCGTGTTCCATCGGATCCAGGCTTGCAAACGCCGACTACATGTACTTCAACATGCAGTCGCTGTATGATCATAAGCATTGCCGATGGGGTTGGGCACTGCGCCCAAGGCATTACTTCTATGTTGAATGACCCTTAGATTTCCGCAAGCCACCCTCATTTAATCAGGTGCCTCGAATTATCCCACCAATATATCTGCAATCACAGCTCATGCGATATACTTCCGTCGTATACGTGATGAAGACTCGCCCTTATCCTCATCAATCTTGTCATTAGCAACCACGGTGAACTTGGTGCAATCACTGCCGCAGCAGGGTCAGCAATTGTTTTGTGAGAGGGTCGAGACAGAAGGCGATCCGGTCACAAAGCCCTGAGAAAGTACTCTGCGAGTCGCGCTCCCTATCTCCTGAAACATCTGATGCATAAAAGCTTGAAAGGAAACTTACTCGGAACTTCCCCGTTGGGCAACGGGCATCAACACAGGCTGATGGTTCGCAGCAGCCGTGAGCGTGCACACTCTATAGTTCCCAGCCGGCAGACCTCCAGGCACAGTAGCCTGCAACAGACCATTCCCATCTCCCTCATCATTGATTCCCTTGAAGAATTTGAACGTAGTCGGGTCCGGCGGCTGTTGAGGGTTCAAGTTGTCTCCTAGATCTTGCACGGTAAAGTGTGTGTGCCCAATTACCTTGCCATCCTTAAGATCCTGCGGCGCGGCGTAGTAGGCCGTCGCCGGATCTGAGAAGGAACCGGCTGCTAGGTTGAGGGTCTGGACCTGGATGATGAAGTCGGTTTCTGCCGGTAACTGCTCACCGGCTTTGGGGCTGAGGAGGATGGATGAGATCATGTTTTTCTTTGCGGGGATATTGCCGTGTGCTATGGACGAGATGATTAGTTGATGCGCCAACCTTGGTGCTTAGGTGTGGACTGGACGTACGGATGCTATTGCAAGATCCCTCGAGGACTTGCTTGCCATTTGTGAGGGTCTCCCCAGCGCAATAGTTCACGAACTTCCATGCGCTCCAGTCGGGAAATCTCCATGCCTCGATAGCAGCGTCAATTTCGTTGCTGGATTGGGCGGCAACAATCCCAAGCAACAATGCGACGTGAAGGAACTTCGGTAATAACATGTTGAAAAGTTGCACAAAACTTGAACAGAAGTTATTTATCCCAAGAGAACTTGAGATGGTTGAGACAGTGAAAAAAAAATATCCATCTAAAAGACTGGCAACTCCAGGTCAAGCTTATAACCTTTTGGCGAGACAATTTTGCCTCTTACACGAATAATCAATGGGCTAGGTATCGGCTAGACTAGGTTGAATGCGACGTCGCGGGAATGGATAATATCAGGCTAATATGTACAGTACTTGGCATCTGAAAAATCGCCACCCATGACGGGGCAAACTAATAGCAGCCCTACAACCGTCAACAGCCGGAGAACATAGTGAATAAGATCAGATAAATAAATTTTGAAGATACCCTTCTAGGTGCGATCGCGCAAACCTCGAAGCACAGTCGACAACAGGAGATGAAATGATGCCGAGTGAATAGACTCCTACATATTTTGTTCGAGAACCATCTGGACAATCTCGAATCGTTCGATGTGTCAATATTGCTTTGCTATCGCCGCGAGTGTGGAGGTGAGACTGTAATGTCAGCCATCCAGCCAAGAGATGTCGAGGGGCGCTAGATTCGATCCTATGGGCAGAATCGAGGTTCCCGTGGATAAATTTAGTATGACCTATCTTGGCATCGTGTGAGGAATCTGCATGTATAGATGGTGGGTTACATTTGGGATACGGCTATTGCATTATATGGCTCTACCAAATTTGTGCCTTGTCAACAAAACCCCAGATGCCAGAACCTGTCAGCATTGATTCTTTGTCTACGTGAGTACATATGTGCTGATCAGGCAAATTTGCATTTCCAAGGCGGCCGAACCTCATAATAGCAGAACCACACAATCCAATAACAATTATTATAGCTACCCAAGGTCGGATATCCAGATGTAACCGGCAGGGTGAAAAGCGAGGCTAAGGCACCCAACAGATTCCCGCTAAGAAATGAGAGACTATGCAAGTCGGCCATGGAATCTAGACTCATCTTTGTTCTCTTGTGACGTTCTTACCAGACGCCTGAAAGATGGGGGAGACCATGGTACATTCTGATGGGGAAGTTGTTTCGCTCCTTGCGAGCACAACTGCCACATAACGTCACAGACGGATTTCATGTGGCACATTTCCAGCACAATATTGCCCTATTGGGTCTGCTAGAATCACACTCATGGAGTCTGAGACGGCAAAGTCGACAGAGCAGATCGATGAAGCGGTGTCCCAGAATGTTGATGCGAGTGTTCGTGCCATCATGCGAAGCAATTCAGTCAAAAGCAAACCTAGTCTCGCTGAACATATTTTATCACAGCAAGTGTATTTAATGTATCATAATTGAGAGATTAGGTCTTTACATACCAGGGCGAGTGCGTCAGTAATATTACCCTTCTGAAGAGGAGGGCAGGGTGTACTGGCCCGGAGCAGATTAGCAAAGTCAACAGACCATGAGCGGAGTGAAAGATCGGGATTTTCTCGTGGAATTTAAGTGGTTCTAGGCGACTTCCTCAGATCGCTTCCCCTTTGTGAACGAGCTCAATAGTCAAGGACTCCTTCGTTCAAAATTGACGTATAGGTGCTTAATCTGGGCACATTAGTACATCAAAAGGGATAACGAATGTGTAAGAAGGTGGTTTATGGCAGTGACAACGCTTTGATACCGACCTGACCACGAGATCACCGACAAGGCGCTGCGCTGGCTTGCGGAGCTGATTGACTTGGGTCATGAATTCCACATCATGCAATGGCATGCATGTAAACAGCTGCAGCTGCAAGTTGCTTGTGCCAGCTTCATCAAGAGCTTATCCAGAAAGCCTCGCTCCTGTTCTTCATTTAGCAGCATGATCTCACGAGTGCAGTATCAGCGGCCTGACGCTGGCGATATCAATCGAGGTTACATCATAGGTGTTTATATTAATGCTGGCTTTCAGTCATTGAGTTGCAACGTGTTGAAAATATCGTGGATTTCGGTTACGTAGATGAAGGGCCTCCACAGATGCATGAAGTTCTTATGAGCACAACGTCCCACTAAAGAATTTGCATGATCGGATTGTAAAGCCGGGAAATAATTCTTCCCCGCTGCTGCATATTCTGTGATAGCTTACTAATTGTCACCGTTGATGTTAAAGTCTCATAGTTCATCCAGTGTGCAACTGTTCCCCTCCTGCATTGAATATCCAACGCACAGTCCTCCAATCCGTTCCTCATTTCAAACTCATACATAATCGCAGACATGGCGCAACCAATCGACAACGTCGCCGCCAAACGCATCTCCTACTTCACCCCAGCCCAGGAGCCCGCCTCAGGCAGCGCCTTCACAGACACAAACAGATCGATCCCCAAACTCTTCACTCCCCTCACCATCCGCGGCACCACCTTTCAAAACCGCCTATTCGTCCCGCCCCTATGTCAATATTCAGCACAAAACGGCTACGCCAACGACTGGCACCTAACCCACATCGGCGGCATCGTACAGCGCGGCCCGGGGCTGACAATCATGGAAGCCACCGCCGTCCAACCCGAAGGCCGCATCACGCCGCACGATCTCGGTCTCTGGGAAGACGGCCAAATCGCGCCCTTGAAGCGGATTACCGAATTTGCTCACGGCCAGAACCAGAAGATTGGTATCCAGCTTGCGCATGCAGGACGCAAGGCGACCACTGTTGCGCCTTGGCTTCACGCTAATGCCGTTGCGGTGAAGGAGGTGGGTGGCTGGCCTGACGAGGTCTACGGCCCGTCTGCGATTGCGTTTAGCGAGAACAACCCAACGCCCAAGGCTATGACGCTGGAGCAGATTAAACAGCTTAAGACGGCGTTTGTGGACGCGACGAAGAGGGCGATCCAGGCTGGGTTCGATGTCATTGAGATTCATTCCGCGCACGGGTACTTGCTTCACGAGTTCTTGACTCCTGTTAGCAACACACGGATCGATAAATATGGAAATAGTTTCGAGAACCGCACAAGGCTCTTGATTGAGGTCGTGGAGCGAGTTAGGGAGGTTATCCCTGAAGATATGCCGCTATTCGTGCGCATTAGCGGTACGGATTGGTTCGAGTTTGCTGAGGCGAACGAGTTCCCGGAGACTTGGACCGTGGCCGACTCGTGCAAGTTGGCACCTATCTTAGCAGAAAAAGGGGTGGATCTGATCGATGTCAGTTCGGGTGGTGCACATCCGAAGGCGCTTGTCAACCTCAATGGCGGACAGGCGTACCAGGCACCCTTTGCCAAGGCTGTCAAGAAGGCTGTTGGGAATAAGATGCATGTCTCGACCGTGGGGGGCATCACCAGTGGTACGCTGGCTGAGGAGCTGCTGCAGGCGGGGTTGGATGTGGTTATGTCGGGTCGCTCGTTCCAGAAGAACCCGGGCTTGGTTTATGCCTTTGCTGATGACCTCGGCACAGAAGTCAAGATGGCTAACCAGATTGGTTGGGGGTTTGGTGGTCGTGGTGTGAGGAAGGTAAACACGAGTACATAAGTATAGGACTGGCATGAATAATTTTGCATAGTATAGGGTTTTAGTTAGACTAGAGTCACAAGAAATTACATCAACTAGAGCAGTTTTATAGAGTACTAGTAGCCTTATTCATACACGCGGGTCGTTTGTATCATTTTGCTATCTTCGAATTGAATGGACATCGTAGCCTAGCTTGTTCCACTAATTCTCATGAACTGGCAAGCCTCTGCAATCCTGCCCATCTCAGACAGCCTCGACTGCCGATTTTCAAATGCCACTTACCAAATGCTCAGGGGTTAGCTTTGGTACAATGTTCAGATCATTCCTGAGAGGATCCAATGAGTTATTCTCTCATTCGTGGCGACTCAGTAACACTGAACAAACCTTTTTCAGTTTATCATCGAGTTGTATGTGCGCCCCCGCTTTCACCCCCTGTGCGCCTGTTAACCCCTGCATCTTGGCCTCAAGATCTAGGGATGCGGCTTCTGATGCCGCGCTGGATCTTAGGAACGGTTGAATTTCATATGGATATTGATTCGCAGCTGGGAGAACTCTTCTCGCAGTTTGATGGCATCATCGGGATTTGCGAAGAATTCAGGGGCATCAGATTTACCATCTTCATGTGCGCATCTTTTGGGGGCGTAATCTGGGTGGGCAGAGACATTCCTCGGGGTAGTTCGGAGTTAAGGTTGCTCCCTTAGTGTCTGAGCTCGAGGATACTGGCATTGGTCTTGCCGTTATACTGGCCGTCAAGATATGTAATTTAAGGTGAGGATCCAAGACTTCTCATGGTGGGTATGTTTTGTGTGGGACTGTTTGAGTTTATGGATGTGGTAGTATGGGCTGCGTATATAAGCCATATTCAGGGACGTTGATCCCTAGAATATTTACATATTGAGAAACTACACTTATCATACTGATATTCCGTAACAATGGGGGTTTGTTTTTCCTATTTTCTTCTTTCTCTTTCCTTTGTTTTGCAGTCTTTAGATACAACGCGGCCATGTGTTCACCACTTGTTACCGCGTATATAAACTCTATAAAACAAATGCGTTGCGGTTGAGCCAACTGCCCATAGATATCCCTTCCGTGGCTACAGATTCCTGAGAGTCAGTCCTATCATCGTCACCAATGTAGCTCTTTCCTGTATTATCCACAAAATATGAATTTACACGGTCAGCCTAGATTCGACTAGCCAAGTAGTGAATGGACAAGGATGATCATCAAGAGACATAGAGTTATCCACTAGACGTAGCAGCACAACCCCAGTAAGAAATTTCAGAACTCCTGGCAGAAATCCTGGCCCTCTATAGGATTATAGTCAGGGTCTTCAACGATGAAGGAAGCGAGTAGGCTGGCCTGTTTCTGGTATTATTCCTTGACTTTGAGGCTCGGATATGGAATTAAGAAATAATGGGGAATTTACTGTTTTTGGGGTGGCGAATGATGTACCGTGGTACTTGATATCATTGCCTCCGGACCCATAGGAATACAAGTCGTCCTTATGCTTGAGCCTGCTGACAAGCTGAATTAGTCAGATTCTTGGCTAAGGCTGAGTTCAGCAGTTTGATAAAACAGCCTAGTGAATGACGTTA
Source organism: Pseudomassariella vexata (assembly GCF_002105095.1). NCBI lineage: Eukaryota > Fungi > Ascomycota > Sordariomycetes > Amphisphaeriales > Pseudomassariaceae > Pseudomassariella > Pseudomassariella vexata. The sequence goes on along the minus strand of NW_024467956.1, from coordinate 242,045 downwards.
ATCAATCACAGCAATTGGTCGTGCTTGAAATATCGTTGCTAATACTGGCATAGGAAAAGGGGTTTGACTTACCACAGTGATCGAGCCCGTCAGGTCATTTTGGTCTGGAATGCCTTCAGGGGTAGTGAAGGCGTCGTACATAACCGGTGCAAAAATGCCGTCAACAATTACCATGCTGTTGTCCGGTTTTCCGAGTGCTTGGTCGAGACCCTCGCCCAGGTACAAAATGGTTTGTGTTGCCTTGTGATCAAAGTATCCGGTTTTGCCAGCACAATTGACCTGGGGGACGCTGAACTCTCGGAACTTTTATAGCTTGCCGGTCAACATGTGGCTCGGCTGTTCATATTCTTCAGGTTGTGCGAACTGCTTCCTTTTGAGGCCGCCAACTATAACATATTAGCGATGAGTGCAACGACCATTGGCCTAAGAAAAGAAGCCACGTACACACCGTCGATGCCAAAACCGCCTTGTCCCAAGTATTTCGAGCTAAGGTGATATCTTGGGCCTCATCGGTCGCTGCATCAAATAACCCAGGGTTGATTAAGAGTGCCACTCAGTCATCGCCCTGTTTATTCTTCGTGCCATTCTCATTAAAGTCGAAGCTATCGTGGGTATATTTGCACCCTTTGTGGAAGGTAGAGAGAGTGTCACCGTAACCTCGCCGCCTAGAGTGCCAGAAATAGTGAAAGTGCCAAAAGTAGACATAGTGATGGTAGCCTCTCTGGCAGTATCCGAAAAAAGCGACAAAGATGGAATCACTAAATTCACGACGGCGGATTCGGGGTTCCTGGTGCTGGAGATCAAAGATACTAGCACTAGCGAGAGTGTTTTTTATTTACTACTAATTGACGTCGCAGGCTGTAATAAAGTTGAAGATGAAGACGCTGTAGTAGTAAGTGCGCCATGAGTATTTCTCAAGTCACTCGGCTGCGATGCCGTGCTACCAGTGGGTACAGTTGACGAGGGGGCAAAGGTAAGAAACCAGATGTATGAGTCGGTGCAGAGAGCATAAACACAACCGTGGTGGTCAGTTGGGTGCCGTAAGTGTAGCCAGTGACGATAGTATTGCATGAACCCGTCAAGGAGCTCAAGGTCTTGCTATATTTGCTCTTACGAGATCCACAGTCTTCGCCAAAAGTGGGCGTTGCCGTGTTCACTCCATAGAGGTGAAGGCAAGAAGCACAAGTAGGGTTGCATTGAGATGGTTGCGTGCGAAGGCTGAATGGTGGGAAGAACCCAAAAATGAAAATTATGAAATACTTCTACCAAAGGACAAATGGGGAAATCGGAAACCTTTGAATGTTTTCCCGTAAAGAATAATTGTTGAGGATTTCCGGGTGAATTGAGAGTGAGATCCCGACGGAGATTGTCTCGATCTTGTGAGTTTAAGGAGAAGCTCAAAACTTACCGAGGGTGCTTCACCGAAAACAGGTTAGGACTATGTCTAAGTCCCAAATGTGATTTATGAAAGAATACACATCAATGTCTCCCGGTCAGCCAAGTGGAGGCGTGTGATGCTCTTGGTATTCGACTCGTTACAGCCTAGTGGATTGTGTGTGGTATTGCAATCCGGGTCGACGGCGGTGAGTAAAAAGTATTTTCGTATCAGGGGAAGTTAATCAAGGTGCGACTATGCCAAGGGAGGGGAATTACCAAGGCCGACGGCATGAAACAACAAGTCAAGGAGGGCGGGATATTTCGGCCTCCCAGCACCCCAACACCATAAACTTTACTGGCCCTGTTTGTCTTACAATCCTCCTTGGAGATCATGAAAGCATTATTCTCTTCCGTCTAGTTGTGGTAGAAGATATCGCGATGCCGATATGGTGTCTATATCCCTACATACAATGACAAGCCCACAACTGCACTACTCCTTGTATTGTCGTTGAAAAGTGGGGGACGCGAAACCACACAGTTAATAGTTAGTCAAACCGAAGACATTTAGTTCCATTCATTACACTAGTTACCTCCTGTGCTATTAACCGCGTACCGGTAGTCTTCTGGAATCTAGAGGCCAAAAGATTGAGTTAGGAAATGACTTTCTGTATAGAATACAACCCTAAGTTGTAGACACAATATTACCTAGATAACCCAGCAATCCGCTGGTAAGAGGGGTGACCAGTACACACTCCTTCTGGTACTCGAGTGTGCAGCAGTAGACTTCTATCATACTGCCACAGGGTATCAACAGCTCACAATAACTCCCACACCGAACAAAGACACCGATAAAAAAGACCATAGTGCACATCGTTAAGTACTTGTATCAGCGATCCAATTGACTCTACTGCAGCTTATCACAGTACGTATGAATACCTAAGACATCGCCGGTGATCCACTACAACAATCCCAACGCGCCACACTCATCCTCAATATCCACCAACGAGCGAACAGTAGCCGCCGTTCCATTCTCACCATAAGCACGCACAGCACCTCCTGCCGCCTCATATGCCGGCCACCCGACACCATCAAGTCCCGAAACGGGATCGCTGATGAACGCCAGGTAGGCGTCTTGCATGGTATGGCTGACCTCATACTGGAACGGTGTCGAGTTACCGCGGAAGTTTGCGTGCGTGCCAAAGAGCATGGGAAGTTCGCTGCCGTGATAGGCGCCCTCAAAAAATCGGGGCGACACGTTGGTGAAGTTGCCGTTGTAGAAGAAGCGGTGGGTTGTGCGGTTCGCGGCCACACGTTCACTGGTGGTATTGTTAGTTTCCGGGCAACGGAATGGGCAAGTAGAAATAAGGGAAGAAAAGGGTGACATACAGGGTTGTCTTGGTACTAGGGCACCAAAAGTATGAGTACGAGAGGCTCGCGACGGTGGCTTCGTCGAGGCCGGACGTATTGTAGGTGGCCAGGAAAACACCCTCTCTGGCGTTGAAGCCGATGATGGCAGGCTGCCTATGTTAGAATGCAAATATTTTGGTGCCATCAGGGGTCATTCATCTGCCAACTCACCAAATCGCTCATGGCTCCAGCCTCGGCCCTCTCAGTGTAATTGCTGAAAACGAGTTTCTCGTCTGCAATGACCGAGAATGAAAGTGATGGGGTGGCTCCCGAGAAATGGTAGTTTACAATAAAACTCTCGAGGGTCTCGGCCGGCACTTTGCGCATGCATGCCAGCTCAGCCACGGCGTCGGTCGTGTTACCGCAGCCGACATTGGCCGCAACTAGAGAGAAACTGGACTGGGCGGTATCCAAGCTCATCAGCTGGTCGAGGTGGGCAGTTCCCGAGTCCATGATCAACCCCTTCACTATGGGATCCTCAGGGTAGGCGAAGTTGTAGTAGTCTACTGCGATTGAGCCGGCCGAGTGTCCCCAGATGGCCATCTTGTCTGGGTCTCCGCCGAATTTGGCGATGTTTTCTTGGACCCATTCGACGCTGCCGACAGATAAGTGAGCATAACAGCACCTGACAGCCTTGGATGGGAAAACACATACGCAAGTCTCTGATCCATAAGACCCAGGTTCTGCTCCGTCAAAGCGGCCGAGTTGGGAAACCCAAAGAGGTTGATGCGGTAGCTGTAGCACAATCAACAACAAGCCCAGAGGTCGAGGGATAGCATCCAAGCACATACTTGAACGAGACCACAATATGCGACTGCGACCGCTCCACCCATTGCGCCGGCATTTGATACGGCACATCCACACCGCCCGTGGTGAACCCTCCACCAAAGAACCAGATCAGCACCGGCAACCCAGCCTCATTCTCTGCCGTCTCCAACGCTTCAACCGGCGTCCAAATACTAGTCGTCAAGCAGTCCTCGCTCATGCCCGCGGACCCGATGCTGAATTCGGGCACATCGTACGTCACCATGTCGGGCTCCATGGTAATGTTCTGCCAGCACGACTTGGGCATGACGGTTGCGTTGGCGAACTTGGTGCTGTTCGAAGCAAGCGCCTGGGGAGGCGCCCATCGCAAGTCGCCAACAGGCGGCTGTGCGTAGGGAATGCCCAGGAACTCGGCCACGGTGGGCGCGATGGAGGACAGTTGGCCCTGGACGCTCAACCCATTGTCAAGATGCACGGAGGGTTGTGCATGAGCGCAGATGAGGAGACTCGCCAACGCGACTGAGTGCCGCGCGGAAACCATGGCAGCGATAAGAGGCAGTAACGAATGCAGGCCCGAGAGGTGAGGAACTCAGAAAAAGGGACGGCCCGTGACGTCGGGACTGTTAAACTGCTTTTACCTTTAAACTGTTTATATCTCAGGGTGAGCGTGGACCCCCTATAGAAAGCAAGATATACTCCACACCAGTGCCAAGGTAACCGGGGCCCCAGGTGTGCATAATGGCTGAGTGGCTGCTCCGGCCGAGTTTTGCACCAGGATTGGTTGGATAGTATTGCCATCCTGGTGATGCCACGCGGACAACTCGGACCCTCAGTTCGTTGCGTTTATTTATAAATCGTTCTGTGTGTTCCGTTGTGTTCCGTGGAACTGCACGGGCCGTTAGTAAGATTGCATGTTCAAGGGTTGATACAACGCGAGTCACGCACCTTACCCGGCTCACGATCCGCGTTCAGGTCGTGAGCGGCACATTACGGCGCAAATGGAGCCACGGGCATCTGAGGAATCGCTCAATGAGAATCATAGTTCAATATAGTCTTATATCGAAAGTCGATGGTAACCGAACAGGATACACTGCCCTCTGCCATCTTCTAAACGCCCAAGATTAAGAGAGAACATACGCGTCTCCAGTCGACCTAAGTTCCCCAGCCCAAAACTACTTAATTTTGCCAATTGGCCATCGGCCTTTCGCAGTTCAGCTTCACAGGACATATTTCCAATGTGAATGCCCACTCGTGCGGGCCTTGCCTAGCAACGTTTGAAAGAGATCATGCAGTTTGAGATGAGCAAGACCAAAGAAGGTTGGTTAACTTTAGGATGGGCTCATACTATAAAAAACCAATGTATGACATACAGCGGTGCGTCTCAACCTCATAGGAGTCCTTTTCATCTGGGACTCAAGTGACTCTGGCCACCGCTCCAGCTTCACACAATACGCGCTTAAACTAGGTGTAACTCAGTCACATCTCCGAGTGGCAGAAGAAGCGAACTGAGCGGTAGCAACGAATGTGGTCACCACACCGATGACTTGATCTAACAGAATGAGAGTCTAGTACTTTCACATCGTCGTATCCCCTTGGCAAATATTTCAACCCCAGAGAACCGTATTATTTAATGATAATCTCTATTCATCTTGACTTATCCATGATCTACTCATTCTCAGCCTGACTATAAGGTTTTTGGTACTCTATCTACTCTACAGGGTTGTATCCTTATCCTGTATATCTATCGAAGGCTGGGTCGAATGCATGCCACATGCCGAACCGGCGATGTCCAGACAACCCACCTCATATCTGGAGTCTGGCTCTTACGTGTCCCTGAAACCAGGAATGAGCTGCTATGGTATCTGCTTATAAGGCTTCTCGACATACACGGTCTTGAATTCTTCAGTCTTGTCCCTGTAGAAATCATATCGAAGCTCGGTGTGTATTGCGTGGTCATCGTTGAGATTACACCCAGATTAGATAATCCACCTTCGTTGCGCCGCGCATTTATACCCGTTTAACCTAGCTAAATGTAACTAGCTTCCTACGTTATACCGTTCTTGCACAGCCAAGCAAAGTTCACTCCGCCAGAACCGATTGTTCGGGAGAAGTTCAAACCTAAATTTTCGTCAGCCTCCTTCAGTGCCACTGCACTGCTCCACTCTGCACCTACAGCGATGAATGAAGCATACACCCATCATATCTCACTTGCATGTCCATTACTACAACATCGTGTTTTGGAAAAATCAAAATGCAAATCGCTCATTAGGTCGCCCGCACGCTACGTGGCTCTATGTGGGGTAATTAAGCCTCTCTCTACATCCCAATATCAAGGCTCTACATTTTTCACCGGATGCAACATCAAGCTCGGCAAACACGCCCTCCCGACCTGCTCCTCCCACTCCTTGCCCCCCGTCCCCGAATGTTCCCATCCCATCCAATTCCTATACATCCTCTCTGGCGGATCCGCCCGATAGTACCAGGTACTCCCCACAAACCTCCCCTCCCGGCCCCACCCCAGCGGCGCGCCCAGCGTCGTGTTGCCACTCTCCCTCCCACAGCTAAAGCCGCAATTAAACCAGCGCTCTAGGTCCTCGCCTTGCCAGGGCCGGTCGAGATACACCGGGATGGGCGCATACACGGTCTTCAAGCCGTGGTGTAGCGCGACGGTTTGGGGTGTCATTTCTGAGGAAACGTGGTTTCCCCGAAGGTTCTCGACGTGCATTATATCGAGGAGCCGCTTCGAGACGCGTGACTGTGTTATGATGGTCCCGCGGCGAGGGGTGGACGTGCCGTTGTACCCCCAGACTTGGTCTTTGATGATCCAGTCTGACTTTGGCGCGTTGACGATGGGGCCTACGGTGATCATGTCTGCTTCCTCGCCGACGCCCCATTTGAAGTTGTCGTCCTTGGGGTCGGCAACGGGGGGCATCGGGCCGATGGGCCTGATGTATGGCAGCTGAGGCGGCCCCCAGACGGCGTCCGTTGTTCCTTTTTCGGTGTCCTTGCGGAATTTGGTGTCGTAGTCGCCGTGGATGGAGGGGATGTAATACCGCTCGTTTCGTTCCCATAGTCCGCGGCGTGGTTGGGCCTTGGCGAAGGAAGCGAGCTTTTCCACGTACTCGTAGTGGTGTCCCGTGAGCCGGAAGTCGAGCTCCATGTTCCAGACGAAATCGAATTCGGGGTGATCCTGCGAGAAGATCTGCACGGGAAGCCATTGAGCCACGTGGACGATGGCTACCGTGGGGAACAGCTTCTTATACGTGTCCTGCGTGAGCGCGTCGTTCCACAGGATGGACATGTCGACGAATTCCTGGGGGACGCTTCGCTGCAGGAGGCTGTCGTAGGCCGACTTGGATTCCCAGATAGTGGCGTCGTTTCCCTTGTCCTGGATCAACAGGAATACTTGGTATCGTCCGCCCGTGCGGAGACTGAGCTCTGCTACCAGGGACCGGATCACAAGGATGTCGTTCTCGGAGTAGACCTTTCCGGTCCATGTCCGCAGCACGACGGCGGTCCGCTGTTCCTTCTTTTCGTCCAGCCCCGCCATGGAGAGCTGCTTGAGCAGCTTGTTCTGCAATGACCCAATGGGACGTTCGCCGCCGTAGAGGCCCAAGTAGACGTTTGGTTGTCCACGTTCTGAGTAACGTCCCGAGTTGTTCTTGGTGCAAGTTTCCTGCAACTGGCCCCAGTTCGCATGGCTCCATTTGCTGGTGTTGCCATACCCGTACGGTGCCAAGCGAGTCTCTCTTTCGAAGCAAAGGTTGTCGTCCATGTCGAGGACTTGGTGGCTGCCAAAGGCGGACTTCGGGAAGCTGGGCGGTGTGCCCTTCAAAACCTTGACGACAAAGGTTTCGCCCACGGGCTGGTTGTCCGGGCCCTGGCATTGCACGAACCCAGCGGCAGTTTCCATCTGTAAATACGGATCATAGATGTAAGGCTTGTCCGTAGCGTAGGAAAGGATTTCGTTAGTTGCTGTCAGTGCGGCTTTATGGGATCGACTTCTCCAGAAGTCATTCACAGAGAGCCCCTTGAGCGATGTTCCATACAAGGCATCAGCGCCAGGTTTGCTGCTGTAGGCATCAGTAACCCATCCTTCTTAGTAACCATCATACCACTGAACTCACCTTGACAAGGCCTCATGTTCCTTCTGGAAAAGCTGGCGTTGCTGGTCGATTTCCCCATCGCGTATCCAGGCCTTGTCGGCGCGGTTGTATTCGGCCAGGATCCGGATCGTCTCGGACAGGACTTGTTGTTTCGACAGACCAGCCGCCTCATGCTGCTCGATGAGACCGATAGTCTCGGGCCGCTTGAGGAGCTCTGCTTCCGATTGAGACAAATATTCAGCATTAACGTGTAATTGCATCCAAACACTATTCGTAAGGTCTTCGTAATGGGTGGAAATGGTGTGGGTAAAGCTGGCATCGCGCAGAAGGCGGTAGGAGCCAACGGCCATGACCATGAAAACCAAGACAAAAACCCGTTTTGCCAAGCGTGGAGCCAACCCGCCGGTCGGGACAAACGCCATCATGGAAGTGAAAATTAGACAGCGTCGAGGTCAGAGGGCCTAGGCAACTGCAACCGCAGCGATTTGAAGAGAAGCCTCGTTGAGGCGTGGAACGAAGGAGAGAGAAAGGAGGCCAGGAGATATCATGAACCGCAATTTCCCTTTTCCATCTTCGCTCATCCTTCAGGTTCATATTCCAAGTTTGGGTCAGGGTCGGGATGTCAATGCAGGTCCCTATCTAAACATGGGACCGTCCTGAACATCCCAGCTGTCCACCGTGTCTCCCCTTTCAATAGGATCAAAGGACCCATCCATGATCTGCCAAGGTCCCGGCGAACTTCGCCCATTGGCTCGCGCCCCGTAAAATCGGATCAGATTACGGTTCAAGCAACCGAGCCGGCTGTTCGTTGGGGCTGGTGGAACTATTTCTGAAACTGACCACATATAAATTATTCCACAGCTTGCCCATTTTGTTTTGTTGTCGAACCACCAGTTCACTACCGGCAGTATTGGCATTCCTTTTGGCTGAGTACTCTATTCTTTTATGCCGACTTTCCTAAGTTTCGACCTCTCAGGTTGGTTGAATTGCTGCACGACTTGATGAGTTCATATCAACTTGGGTTCCATATTATAGTATCCCTGAATCCCCCCACCTGATGACTAGTGATCTCCACGCAGCCAGCGCTAAGCTTTCCACAAGTGGGTATCGGTCTACCCTAATCTTGTTTGTTGTTCCAGTATTACTCGAGTTAACGCTCAATACAGCTGATCAATGACGTGATGCATGAAATTCTGCCATGGCTCCTACCATTTCGAGCGCCTGACAGCCTCTAGAGCACCCCGCCGTCTAGTCGGTACATTAACTACAGGATAACCTGCCCACGATGTCTGCACCAACGGTCTCCGGGAATAGCAGTCGTCGGCACACCAGTTTGGTGGCGGCATGCCCCACGGCGTGGATCTTCAGAGGTTAAGCCAATATCTGGGGGATTCTGGGTCGAACTCGTTCTGGACATGATTGCAATCACAGTCTTGGGTTCAAGCGTGTCGTATATCCAAGGTTTCAGATACTATCAATGATCCTGGAAGCCGAGAATTGATCCCCGGCATCCCCCGACAGCCGTAGTAAGACCGACACCGAAAGTAGTATGGCAAGTCATGGCACAGCCCCTGTCCTTGTTATCCGCCATATGCTATCCCACAGGCGCGACAAGAAGATATCCGTTCATAAATCAAGCTTCGATAGCATGGCAGGGCTCATGGCGCCATAATATTGGCCGCTGCCAAGCTGCTACAATGGCGACTGTTCTCAGCAACCATTGAGTGTGCTCCATACCCGCTGGTAAGAGATAGAGCAGCATTTGGTCAATGTAACAGTACATAACTCATCCGTTCTTCACACTTATCCACCTAAGCTCCGCCGTCAACTAACCTCTGGGGATCTTGTCAATTGCCTTTGGCAGCTAAGTCTAACGGACCCATCACGAACATCATGCATATACGGACTGAAGTCAAACCCGTCGAACTTTATGTCCAATGTACCTAGCATCGAATTCTTTTCAAGGCATTGACTGTTGTTTTCCCATGCGGTTCTGGTGTATTAGCAATTTCCTATTTGAGCGTCCAACTGTCCACTCATTGGAGAGCGGCATAGCATACCAAGCTGTCAGCAGCCGGGCACTTTCAGACAGGTACATACGTGACCATGCTGACCGGCCTTAGTAAGGCCCCGCTTTAGTAATTTTGAATGGCGATAAATCTCGATAAATCCAAAACACAACTTCGATTCCTACGTTAAACCGTAATATGTAACCAGGTTAAGTAATGCAAGGTGCAACAGTGGTGTCTGGACAATCTGAACTATATACATAGGTAGAGTTTACCCCGCCTCCAGCGCTGTTTCAGGTGCATTTCGGACACTTGTATATCTCCAAGCGAGTGCAGTACTAGATACTAAATATTGCTGACATATATACATATAATTAAAGGTCAAGTTTAAGAAGCTTTTGCTAGCCGTGTAGTAGGCTGCCTAAAAAGACTAGAATCATATATTTGCGAATGTATATTTAATATGGGGAATACGGAAGATAAGTGACAGAGTTATACCGCCTTGAGGCGAGTGCATATGGGGTGTAAAGTGTGTTTATTGGGAAGCGTGGTTAGCTAGCTATGTAGCTGGCCGAAGGCCCTCTTAGGCAGCCTGTATTATCTTCATGATGACTACAGGGTGATTCCCCTTGGGGTCACGTATCAGGCCTATATCGACCAATAAATAGCTCTAGAATAACGCTTTTCTCGAGAAAACAATAGCTAGACAGGAAAATGCAACAACAAGCAGCATGTAGAGAGTTGAACCTCACTTCCAACACGAAATTCTACAATATATATGGAATTGGTGGCCTGAGGTCACGGTGAGGTACACCTGAGATACGTGAGATACTTAGGTGCCCTTTGCGGCTGGCTTCGAGAAACCCCCCCCCCCCCCCCCCCCCACACACTTCTACCTCCCTTCTTCGCCTTCGCATGTAGCCAGAATGCCAGGACCAGTGCGATCCCACAATATATGTATATATATATATATATTCTATGACAAAAACATTAGAGAAACAGGAGTCGCATCAGGTGCGGATAAGCCAACTGCTGGTATCCACCTGGTGACTGCAGCCGACTTCTCTCTAGCACTCTTGTCCTTCACTCTGTACTTGAAATACCCGTGACAAATCGAGGCTCTTACTGTCAGGGTCGTGTATGGGGGTACCAGTAGTTTATTGTTGTAGCACGAAGAATGGAACATCAGCCAGCTCGTGCAGTACCAATATACATGCGGTGCACGGGCCTAGCCCCGTGACACTTACTAGCCTTTATTCATGCAGTGAAGATATTACAATCAACGGGGCGTGTCTCTTCATACTAACCCCGAATTGAACGAGAGATATCTAGCAATATTGTAGCCTGTAGCCTGCATAGAGGTTATCGGTCATTCTCTTAACCTTTGTCCTCTGCAGTTCTTCTCATCAAGTGTCGGATATTCACGTATCTTGCAGTGTGACCTTATGTGACGGTGATGTGACCTCTTTGTGATGGCTGTTACCGATCCAATTGATTGGTTCTTGTGTCCCCAGGAAGGCCCTCTTCGAAGGCTCTGACCCGAGTGGCTGGTAATCTTAGCCCCACACTACTGGTCAATCACGTGACTATTTGTATCTTTCCAGAAACAGACTGGCTGCATATTCTTAACCCGAAAATACTCTGCAAACTCCCTATCCCTACGTCAACATCCGCTATATATAAAAGAGATCTAGGCTATGTAGTAGTATTCCTTAATTATCAGGTAGATCCTATTTTATCTTTCCAGCGGGCCAAAAAGACGACATCAGCAGCGCGATCTTGCCCAACAGTCTCAGCCATGGTCTGAAGTGCGGTTAGGCGAACTCCTAGGTTCGGTTAGCTGCTTCAAGAATCTTTTAAACCATCTGTTCGTCAACGAGATCTCGTCCTAGTAGCGCGATCTATCCGTCTTTATAAGCAGATCGAGACCCATTTCCACGTCATCAACTCGAATGGCGTGGTTTTCAGTTCTCCCGACATGTGTGGCAGAAACCATGATCCGAGATGTGCCGAAACCCATTTTGGTTGAGCAGACTAAGTGAATTTCATTCATAGGGAGAGCCTCGACTATCATGAAGGGCGGGACAGCAACCTCTTAACTTGTGCCTCTTCAGGGGTTGCAGACTGTTGAATCTAATAATTTTTTGAGCCTCTGCCTTTGAGGAGAAACCGCAGGTCTATGTTCAGGCCTGGTTTCACGTTCACATTTGGAGAAAAGCGCCAATCACCTTCTCGCAGAATTCCCTTCAAGTTTCATCCGATCTGGTACTATTGCTATATTCTTGTGGTATTTACTATTAAATCATCTTGTTTCCGACATACGACCCTTGTCGCCATATGCCAGTGGTATCATCTCTTTACAAATTAAATTTCTCTTCCCTTTCAGCCCGGCCATATCCTCACCTGGACCAACTCGTCGTCCTCGAAGTCAACAACTTCTGCCTCGACGAAAACGTTGGCGTCTGAAACCCCGCCATCTCTAGCCTTCGCTGCTCAATACTCCTCGGGATCTTGGACGCAGGACTCACGGACCGGACGCTAGAGCCGGAGAAGGATCCTGCACTGGGCGAAGGGGTGAGGGGCATGGAGCCAGCTTGGAAGTCCTTGAAGGGGGTGCATGGGGGAGGAGGCTGGACGTAGAGGGGGCCCGTTGGTTCGATTTCTACTGTGTCGATTTCGGAATATGACAACGTGATGACGTTTTCGGCGCGTTGTTCTTCGAGGGCGATGTGGTATCTGAGTGGAAGTTTGTGTTAGTAGATATTGCGATGGAAGTCGGTAATGAAATGGGTATTGATTGTGAATCGCTTCATGAATATCTTCGTGACAAGAACGGAATTGGCCGGTATTTTAGCCATCCAGTTGCAATACTCGACGCTTTTTATCCTTTTTCTTAAAACGGAAAGCAGCATAGCGAAGGATAATAATACTTACTGCTCAATCTGATCCTCCAACTGCTTGAACCTGGACTCCCACGCCCGCGACAGGGCCTTCAACCTATCATTGTCAGGCAGCATCTTGACCTGTCTCTGCAGCTTCTCAATCGCCAACCCCCCTCGGCTCACATCATGCGACAACAGCGTCGCCTGCCCGTCCACCGAACCCACACTATCCTCGACGGCCTCGAGTCGCTGACTCTGCGCCTTGGTCCGGCTGTCAATGACGCGTACGCTGTCGTCCACAGAGTCGATCCGCTGACTATACGCCCTCGTCTTCCCGTCCACGACCCGGACGCTCTCCTCCACGGCCTCCAGGCGCAGCGTCATCTTCCGCTCCCGGATTTGTGTCGCCTCCTGGTCGAGCTGCTTCCCGTCGATGATGCGGACCCCTTCCTCCAGCGCCTCGATGCGCTGGTCCAACGCGCGATGTATGTCATCCAGGAGCCCCTGGTCCGACTTCTGTCGAATGGTGTCCTTGAGCGCCTCGCTACGCTCATCCAAACTCTGTCGCAGTTTTATTTCGATCGATTCGAGCCGCTGATCCAGGCTCTTCTGCATATCGCCTTCGGTGGATCCTGTGTTCCGGTCTAGCCGCTGCTGCACATTGTTCTCGATGGCTTCGATGCGCTGGCTCATGGCCGTGATGGCCTTCTCCTTCGCAACGAGTTGAGCCAGCGCATCCTTCAACTGCTCATATTCTGGCGTATGATTCGCTGGTGTGGTGGTGGTGGGAGAATCCCTGCTGTTGCTGTTCCGACCCCGTACCCAGTACAGAACCAGCACTGTCCAGAAAGCCCCCAAAAGAATGGCTGCGACCGTTGTGATCGTCGTCTCGGCGCTGGGTAGAGAAAAAAGCGCATGACGCAAGTCGCGCGGCGTCGTCTGCGCCGGTAGTGGCGGTGGTGGTGGCGTCGCCGTTTCTTCCGGGGGGAATATCAGTCGTCGCCAGTCTATAAAAGCAGCCATAATGGGTGGCGGTGGTGGTATAATAATGAATGTTACATATAAGACAGGATACTGCAAACGAAATGCTTGCAGCTGAAATTTAAGGATAGTGAGAGGGGGTTTCCCTGCTGGAACAATCGACGCAGGCGCAACAACCAGATTCTGCCCGCCTGCACGTTGTGTCGCAGTGCAGTGCAGCGAGCTGCGAGCTGAGTACAGCGACACGCGACTTGGAAATGCGATGCGGGGCGACGTGGGCGTATCTGTTTTGGCCGCGCCCGCATTCAAGTAACCAAGTAACTTGCCCTGCGAAATTGCCTGTGGAGATAATCCCGCGGGGATGATTTCGGTCCTCACCGCTACATGTGGCACGGCCTTATGCCCCCCTGGGTTGGCATGGTGGGCTGTGACCACGCTGGCAACTGTGCGCTGTGAACCTTTGACTTGCCCCAGGGTGCTGTGACTCGATGTTCTGCATGTACACGTTTATAGCGGGTCGTTTCAGCTGAAAGGTGCCTTATTCGATCATATTCGAGCAGCATGTGCAATTTTTGCATCCTCCGCGCCATCTCTATCTGATTAGAGGTGGAACTGGATCCATAGGCTATCTGTCAGAAGGGAGAAGTGGCAGGCATTGGAATACCAGTCGCATGGAACACAATGTGATGTGCATATGGCAATCCACCTTTGGCAGGAAATCTGACGCACATACGATCAATGAAGAGATCTCTTGAGAATTTCCCCACTATCTCAGTCTGTGAGACGCGATCGGGCGCACACGTATAACTACCAGGGCAGCCCATGACAGAATGCCAAGGGAAATTATGGGGAACATATCAGGATTTGTAGGCCTACCACTTGCCCTATCTTTGCGTCTTTTCTTCGTGTTGCAATTGTAGATAACGCGGCAGCAGGACTAGCCGCCTGTGCCCATAAACTAAATCCAATAGAGGAGGCCTTCTCCTTGCTTTCTCGGCACCGGCATGGTGGCAGTAAGAAGACACAAAAAAGCAAAAATACAACAAGATTTTGCCAGCCAACTCTAAGTGGCAGGGGAGATAGTAAAAACTACGGCACTACATGCCGAGAATGAGAACATCATGGACAACTTAATCCGAACCCCTCGATTCGCGTATTCAGGCGGGGGTGTGCTCACAGATCGGACAGACCTCTGGCGTAGTAACTAATATGAATCTGAGCTGAGGGTCATGTTAGGAGGCAAGTTGATTACATCAAGCTCTTGTAGTACAGGTTTGCTTCTTGCCGCACTTTGGCTCTGTCGTTGGTAACCTCTATGGGAGACAAACCTCCATGGGCCCCTCCTTCTAGAAAAAGAAGAAGAATACGATCTAGTCACCGGCGCCGACGGCCCCTGGTCGCACGTCGGCGCCATGCTGACGGACGCCTGGATCTCAAGGCGGTCTTCCAGTTTCAGTTAGCATAGTTCACCAGCAGAGGGTGACGGCTGTTTGGGGACATGGCGGGCGCGTCTGATGATGGTATTTGCAAAAGGAAGAACGAGTGGATGTGCTAGACTTTTGAGGTACCCACAGGAGGAGAGTTATCAATGGAAGTGGTAAGGCGTTATAAAGAGGGCGTATTTGAGAGGAGTAGTAGAGATGCCGTGCTGACGGAGATGAGTATGCATACGGGGTTTGCGAAGAGTGGAGCGGTCAATTGAGGGAGGATTGTGAATGGACAGGCGCTGTAAGGGGTTTATTTGACTCGTTTCTTGGTTGAAGAAGTTGCGAATGAGTAGTTGAATCACCGTCGTATAGGGTCAAGCGGTTGTCCATATGCCTGACCAAAGTTTGACAAAAACAAGCACTGGCTTTTTTCCCATTGCGCCATATGAAAGCAGACGACGGTCCCCTGGCAAGTTTATCAGCGATGCTAGACCACAAGTATCCTTCCGCGCTCCCAACTGCCTACTGCCGCGGACCACAATGATCCAGGGGAGAGTTGAAACGAATGCACACACCTGCTCATAAGAATGACATATATTGCGGATAACAAGTCAGGCAAGCGCACACGTGATCCTGGGGTCAAACCTATGCTTTTCGAACAAGCAATACCAAGACACTCAGCGTCTGCCTGACAAGCGACTAGTACATATCATATAAAAGTTGGAAATCTTCGTCATGAACGAGAGAAACAACGGGGAGGCGCATAGGTGCCTGCTCAATATGTATGGAAAACTTGCACAACACCAAATATCAACCACTGCCTACATTAGATTCACTTTTGATACGTTTGTATCTTGTAGTCTGCAGGGCGCGTTTTGAGGGGATTTAATATCCGTGCTTGTCATTTTACGCAGCCAGCCTGGCCTGAGTCAGGCAAACTCGCATTCACGATGTACAAATGCATAAGGAGATCGAGGCTAGTCTCGATTAGCATACTGACTGGGAGTTATCTGGAACTAGAATACTTCTACGGCGCGTGTATAATAAGCTGCCCATGACAGGATACAGGGTGCGGCATGGATTTCTTAATGTGTGTTGTTTCTGTGGTGCCTCCTTCAGCTATCCAACTGCGATGTTGAAACCACAGTGGTATTCACGTCACAGGGCACAAGACAATGGAAATTCGGTTGACAAATCGGTAGAAAGAGACTCTGTTTCTTCATCGATAGGTTGCGCGGACTTTTTTGATCTTCCCGCTGTTGACTATACTAGACGTCTACACTTCTAGAGTTTACAACACTCGTCCAAGTCTGACCTCTACAAGTCCCTCAACTAAGATACGAAACTGCACCGGACAATGATAAATGCGATCCTTTATCTCTTCTGAAGAGATTCTCAGTTGAACAGGCGGAACAAACTGACAAGTGATGCGCACTTAAGAGTGGCAATTACTGGAGTTTCTGGCAGTTGTTCATATTATGCACAACGTGCGAGGTCTGGTCATTGCGTCCGAGCCAAATGAATAAATAGGTAATTAACTACCCCTATATTCAATCAGTTTGCGAATAGCAAGGGCCTAAGCAGAATGACCAGGCTATGTCTGACCCACTACACTGCTATCCCACAGTCACCAGACACGATTCCACCCATGCGATGCTGTTTGTTTTGTTCACTTTTAACTTATGAGTAACCAGATGTAGCAGGGGGCAAGTGCCTTAGTATGCCTTAGGCTGCCTTAGCTCACCGTTGGAGTCACAGTGGGGCGAGTGCAGCCTCCCGCGATCTGCCCCTCCTTCCGGAAATATCATATGCGGTTGCATTTTGACAATTGCTCGACTGAGAACTGGGCAACCGCACAACAAATACAAGCCGGTGTCCTTGCGTCACTTTCCATCGTTCAACATCGAGCATTCATCGGAGCATCCCTTCTGGACATTGTCTCAACATGTTCAAGAAGAAGCCTCAGATCAAGAACCTCTCACCCCTGCGATCCTCGGACCGTCGCGGGCTCGCCGATCAGATCATAAGGGACTACGGTATCCCTGTTCCGCCCCAGGAGTCGCTGGAACCGCCCTCGGATTCCCAAGACGAGCCAGCAAAACCCCAGACGACATTGTCGTCATTGCGCAACTTGCTTCTGCCGGAATCCACATCTTCAGCTCGCTTTATCACGACGTTCGGCCCAGATTCAGCACTTGTTTCTGGAACTGTCTACGTCGGTGCACACCGCGGTGAAGATGACCGAGTCCTCTGGATCCAGTACGAGAAGAACACAAAACTTGTGCCCACCGTCTACACCTTATGGAATAATCCCAACATCGTGCCGCTCTTGCACACGCCCGACTTTGTGGCCGAGCAGCGGCTCAGACAGGGAGCGGACTTGATGATTCCCGGACTCATCAAGTCGAAAGGCACACGATGGGACCCGAGGGCCAAAAAAGGCTCCGTCGTCGCTGTTAGTAGCATGCGAAGAAGCACAGTGCCTTTGTGGGTCGGAACATGCGAGATCGACGTGTGCAACTTGGGAGATGACCTTAGGGGTCAAAAGGGAATCGCCGTGAAAGGACTGCACTGGGAAGGCGACGAGATTTGGAACTGGAGTGCTCTGGGAAATGGAGGCAAGTCGGCGCCTGAGCATCTGGATGGATGGACAGGCCTGACGGGCACCCTCGAGGGGGCTGTTTACAACATGACATTGGACGACAGCGACGAGAATGGCCAAGAAGATGGTGGGGTCGCGCTGGATGGAAATGCGGCAGGAGCTCCCAGCGAAGAAGAGGAAGAACGCGAGCCCACGACGAAGGAAGTGGATGAAGCCTTTCACGAAGCTTTCCTCTATTCGCTACATAAGGCCAAACAGAGCAACAAGGCACCCCATTACGGCTTCGACTTCCCCATCCAACCCTCGTTCCTCATTGCCAATATGATTCAGCCACATCTCCGAGTCCAGAGCCAGCAATACGCCATCAAGAAGACGTCATGGAAAAACGCCAAGAAATTCATCAAGCAACTGGATAAGGAAAAATTGCTGAAATCCAAAGACCGAAACGGCGGAGAGACGGTCATTGTTGACATGGATTTCGATGACCACCAGGTGACAAGGTTTACACCCTACAAGTTGCCCACACCAAAGGCAGTTTCGAAGGCGGGCAACGAAGGGAATGGTGGAGACTCGTCTAGCGACCCATCTCTGGGTCAGAAGATCGCGATTAAGACCGTCTACCGCGTTTCTTCGAAGCTGGTACCGACTCTTCTACCTTCCAAGACCGAGTTCTACACGGCACAGCAGGTTTTCTCCGCCCTGAAAGAATACATCGACAAAAACCCCGAACTAGGCGGCCAAGGAGCCTCCAGCATCAAACTAGACCCCTTCATCGCCAACAACATCCTCGGATCCAACCTATTCCCAGAGGACAGCAAAGTCATCGCCGCCGGTCGCATCCAAAAGGGTGCCCTGCAAAGACGCGTCCTGGAGGATAGCCACCTTTGCCAACCCTTTCACGTCATCGAAAGGAATCAGTCAGCATCGGAGCAGAAGCCCAAAGCCGGACCTGCGCCACAAGTCCACATCACCATTGAGAAACGCACAGGCACGAAGGTCGTCACCAAGATCGCCAACCTGGAGCCCTTCTTCATCAACCCGCAACAGCTTGCGCCGGAGCTGCAGAAGAAGTGCGCCGGGGCAGCTAGTGTGGCGCCGCTGACGGGGGGCAAGCCAGGGCTCTTGGAAATTGTGGTTCAAGGCGATCAGCGCAAGGTGTTGATTGGGGATGTTTTGGCTAAGAGGGGTATCGACGTCAAGTGGGTCGATGTTGTAGACAAGACGAAGGCTAAGAAGAAGTGAGGACAAGGCATTAGTGTAAGGATGCGACCTTCATGAGACGGCCGGGAAACGTCTATCGAAGCCCTGGATAGGAGCTACATTCACTTTCTGGTTGGCGGCGCCATTATGGATAAGCGCCGCAATGGAGGTTGTATGACTCGACCGCTTTGGCCTACGCGAGCACTTCCATGAGGTAGACTAATCAACCTACTTTCATGATTTACCCGTCTCCTCAATATATGATGCACGTAATGATGCTCTCTGGTAACATGTATTCTATCTTGCATAACTTTCTCTAAGGGATCGGTTTTCCATTGTCCTCAGACGTGTGCGTTTGGCCATCTGATGACTGTTTTCCCTCGCTTTCATAGTTTTCCTTCGAACTGATATAAATAAGGGGCCGATGGAGGAGAGACTCGTGTGGCCTATTAGATGCCTTCCTTGGGGGTTGTTGATAAAAGCATATCATTATTAGAAACTGAATGATCGATTTTGGGTCCTCTTCCACGGCCTAGATTTCTGCTGCCTCCCCTTGTGCCCTTGATCCCTACCCCTTTCTGGCCCCCCGTTTCTACCTCCCTTTCCCTATTCATGACCTTCGTCTCCTTTCCCCCCCTCCGCGCAACCCGGCCGTCTGGAGTGCCATCTGTTCGCTCTCGAGCGTTTGATGATGGCGTTGGAGTGGGGAATGACGGGAAAGAATTGAGTTATGGGCAAGATGTATTGTTAGAGAGGGAAAGGAGTACAGTGGGAAGGTAGATACTACCTGTGTGAGACATGGGGTTAGATGGCTCGGAGGGTGATGGGTTAGACGACGTCGTCGTCGTTCCTGATTTATCCATTCGGAAATGGGAAACAAGGTATCCCGAGTCGCGGGTTTGATGTCGACGATTTGGATGGGGATACGCTGTGTTGCGCCGTCAACTGAAGAGCTTAATCTCAACGAAAGGTACCTAGAAGCATAAAAGTATTTTTATTGAGCAGGTAATCGAAGACCTGACTGCTTTTTTGGCCCAATGAAAATACACCCACTCAACAGTCTGAGGATCGTTCGGATGCCGCTTACGTCCATACAAGACCTGATCGAGGCGACCTTGGCGAGAGTCGTCATCAACGTCTGGTAGTTGCTGGAGTGTGCGTCCCACGCCTCACGCCTTCTAGGATCGACAAGTTCATGGCTAGGATTGCGTAATGCATTACGAACGCTACTCGCTTGGGAAATCACACAGCAGCCAGGACAGAACAGGCAGACGAAGTTCACAAGAAGGCATTTAGGAGCAAAGAGAACGCAATGCGGTTCACATTCCTGACATCTCTATGGATGAACACCCGCTCAATAGCAACGCCGTCCAAGCCAACTAGTCAAATTTGGGCGGAATCGCCAGCCTGTCGATCAATGCTCTTCGCGTTCGCCGTCTTCGCGCAGTCCGCCCACTGGTATCTAATCCACTTGCCTTAGTGTAATGCAGTTCCCAATGTCCACCCTTCCGCTCGTCAACTTTGATTAATCCATCAAGGACTTCGTCATTTTCCATAATCCCTCAGTCTCAGAAGCATCTGAGTAGTCGTATGCTTCGTCTCGTAGATATAAGCAGATACAAACCATTCGCTTGAACTTCAGCCGTGTCATGCCGGCAGGGGCAATTTTGTCCTCGACGGTCTGGCTGAAAATCGCATCGCAATCCGGTATTTTAGGTGTATCGTAGGCATTATTATCGCATTGCGATTCTGATTCTCTCCAAGAAACATAGGCATTCGCTTGTTTAGTGGAATGCCCACGATGCCAGTAACAGCCAGGACACCTCAGGTTATATAAACAGTCACTCGCTGTATGAGGACGGTGGCTAGCGCTTAAATACGCATATGCTAGAACATCTAGCCCACCTGCTTATCGGCATCCCCCACTGGTCCCGCGAGAAAGGCGGTGCTGGGGCCAGATTGCGCTGCGTTCGGTGCTCCAAGGGGACCGCCACCGGCGGTGCTGGGAACCGGCGTGCCATGTCTTGACGGTTGTCTCGAGGCTTGCAAAGACCCCGGCGGAACAGCGATGCTTTCCTCCAAACTTGCTTGGCCGTTCCCTATCATTGGATTTGGCACGACAAAGTTATCAAGAGATACCGTAGGCGGCGAGCCTGAAATACCCCCGTCGATTCCCGCACCACCGGCACCACCTACAGCAGCAAGCGGGTTGGCTAAATGACCGAAGAGGCCGCCGCCGGGATGCACCGGAACTGGCGGCGGCACAGGAATGGCTGTTGGCTGGTCGTCTTGGCCCTGATCGAGGGCGATTTCGCTACCGTCGCCCATATCATCGTCCTCGACAACATCGCCTTCGTCCACACCGTCCACATCGGCGATTTGCGCGACCGCGTTGACATTTTGGCCAACTCTTGGACGGGATGGGTCATGATATTCCTGGAACTGCGCACCCGTGTTCAAGTATCGCCGGAGCCCACCGACGCCTGTGCCCGAGAAGACGCAGAAAACCTGTCTTTGATGCTCGGTAAAGTCGGCAGGGGCCTCGCGACAAAAAACGTCTAGGTCGTCTCGTAGGAAGGCAGGCACACCCGTGAGACTAAGATGGGTGAGTTTGGGGCAGCAATTCAAGAGCTCGATGATGCTCTGCAGTTTTGTCAGTAGAAGCCACCGTGCTCGGGAGAAATAGATGAACCTACATCTAGAGTTAAATTGGTACAGTAGCTCAGATGAACACGCTCCAGGCTGCTAGAGTGGTAGTCGTGGACGACGTTCCCAGCAGCATCGCGGCGGGGCCGGCTACGTCGATTTGCTCGAGCAAGCGCACGTATGCTTTCGTCGGTGATTTGGGCACATTTGACCAACCCAATGCGCTTTAACTTGGGCAGAGTCGCAAGTCGAGTGACGGACTCGTCGGTCAGGTGAGAGCAACAACCGAGGTCGATGTAGCGAATGCGGTTGCATAATTGGACCAGACGCTTGACGGCATCGTCGGTGATGTGCCTGCAGTGGCCCAGGTGGACGTAATGAAGATTCTTCCCCAGACGGGAGATGGAGTAGACAGCGGCATCCGTAATGTTGCCGCACTTGGCCAGCACCAGATTTCGGAGACGTGGTGCCACCTCGACAATCTTCTCGACGGCGCGATCTGTGAGTCTAGCGCAGGATGTCAAGTCCAGGATCCGGAGGTGTTCGTAGGTTTTATTAGCAGGCAATGACAAGAACGCGCTGTCGTCGATCAGATCGCAATTGGCCAGACGCAATTCACGCAGGGACTGCCCCTTGGCGAGTAGAGATGTTACGGGCTCGTTGCCTACATTGTGGCACGAGTGGAGGTCGATCTCGAGGATGTTGGGGCAGTTGTTAGCAAAGGCAACAACCGCATTGTCGCTCAACTGGTCGCAATCGTTCAACTTGAGCTACACGAGAGACAAGCAGTCAGCTTTTCTGAGCGTATCGAGAGTTTGTTTGTGCATGTGCCTGGCTGGTAGGACCAGGGATGACCGGATGTCCAGAAACTTACCCGCTTGATGTACTTGCAGCTCTCGGCGAGTATAACCATGCTGTCGTTGGAAATATGCTTGCATCCAGACACGTTCAAGCCTTGCAGCCTGCGACAGTTCTCGGCAATGGCGATAATGGAATGCTCGGTGATCTTGATGTCTTGGGAGATGTCGAGGGCGAGGAGGTTCTGGCTGTTGCGAACCAGGGCTATGAGTCCGCTGTCGGTGAGCTCTTTGCAGTTAGTCAAGGTGAGACGCTCGACGCGAGTACAGACAGCCAACGGCATGACGCTCCCATCGTTGACACCGTTAGCCAGCGCGGCGAGATTCAGTCGTTTGATGAACTCGGTGTAGGCAAACGTCGGGTTCTCCATGCCCAGGGTCTGGCAGATCTTGGTGTGCTTCTCCCACGTGGTGCAGGTAGGCCGATGCCAGAGCATCTCGACGACGTTCCTAGCCCAGCGTTTCGAAACGAGCATGCACCGGAACATCTCGTCGGGGGAGCTGAGACGAGCGAAGATGCTGATGAGGATCTCGCTGGGCAGGGTCGCAGCAATCGGCAGACATTCCGGATCATTAACCTGCATGTCTTGCAGATTGGGCACGACGCCCAGCGACGACTCTGAATCGTTGGCCAGGGGGTAGAAGTCGGATTCCTCGTTGTCAGCGGGGGCAGGCGAGTTGGTCGACGACGAAGATCGCGAGTCGCGAGACTCGGGTTCCGTCATGGCAACGGTGGGAGGTCCTGAACCCGCGGCGGCTATGGCAGCAGCGGCGGCAGCGGCATTCGATTGCGCGGCAATAACATCGAGCGACGGGGCCGGTGGGCGCATCGTTGTCGGCCTCGCCAGACAGGAGTCCGGAATGAGGGCAGTGATTCTTGGGCTGACTTGAACAAGCAGGCTGACTGGCTGTGACGTGACGGGGTGTTTGGCCGATCGAGAGGTTGGGGTTCGCTGATGTAGTAGTTACAGTTTCCGTTGAGCTCTCGGTGGTGCTCCTGGACCCCGACACTGGATAAATCCCACAAACGACGATGGGCGCAGGTGCCCTTTGTGATGAATTAGAGTTGGTTTTGTTCGTGTCAAGTCGTGTTTGTTGTTTGAGAGATTGATGATGCCTCTCCTTCAGGTCCCGACTTCTGCAGTGAAAGGGCGGGTGGGGTCGCATCAATCAATCAGATCAGGGCAGTCCAGCGTGCGCCAGCACTTCTGGCGGATGCAGGAAGCGGGGAGGTGCGACTAACAGGATGGATGTGTGCTAAAAATATCCTACCAGAAGCAGCACTCTCCTCCAGTGCTGAAGTTGATGAACATGGAAATGCATTCGCCTGCGAACTGCCCAGGCAAAGACACTCTGCAATGGACGGACCTGTATGCATCTCGTCATCAGGCTCTGTTTGTTTTCGTTCCTTGAACATGTCTTTATCTAGACATGCCAAACAATCATCATTATCAGCGATCTTTCAGGAGCAGACGAAACTCTATCTACCATCTCGCTACTCAGGTACGTTAGATCGTTTTAGTTGATGTAGGTCGTCAAGTCAATTCCTCCTCGTGGCTTCCATTTTGCTTCCCCGCTGCTTCATCCGGACTTCTTTCAAGATGCAGGTCCCCAATACGGACCTTAACTTCCCCGGTCGATGACATACATCACATCACGGCATGTTTATTTATAATGACACGGTGCTCTAAGCCACATCGGATATGGTCTTGCTAGCTAGAGTTTTCTACCAGTTCAGCAGACTGTTGATGGCCATCTGAGTTCAACGGTGGATCGTCAAGATGCGCACTCCCGCAGTCTCAAAGCGTACGAGGTCGTCTTACAGAATCACGACGATGCCTATGGATATTGTCGCATGCTTGCAACAACGTCTCAGGACATGCGCCCTGCATGTCGGGTTCCTGTTTTTATGCCGAGTCCGCTTGTTGATGGTACATTACTTGTGGGCTGGTTATGACCTCTGAAATCGAAAATTCCGATCGTGAAGGCGAGTGTTCTTGTTGACCATCTTCGCTGAGGCGCCAAAAGCTCTGAGTAATTGCATACTCTGCATAGTAGCATATGTCTGCCCCCTCCAATCGCTGCCCAACCTCTGCGAACGTGAGGTTTCCCATCGCAGCCGCAACGAAACGTTGAGTCACCCAGTGGATTTGCTGAAGATGATCACGACAACAGTGAGAAGGTGACACCGTCAGGAGTTTGCATGTGTTGTCTACACATGCAAGTCAGGTGTGTGTGATGGTGTCAGGCGCTTAGAACAGAGTTCGACCACTCATTGCCGCCATCACAGCCCACAACTTTTGGAAGGTTCGCATGCCCCCTGTCAAGGAGGAGGTGACAGAATAAACGGCGCACCAAGGGCGTAACAATATAGGACAGCTTGAGAGTCCAATTGAGTAATGTGGGATAACTCTGGGTTCCAGTGCAATAGACCAGGCACGACTTGATGATCCTACCGGCGTGTGCCGTTTATTTGTCGTTGGGTTGCACGTCGTCTCGAATGTCATCAAGCTTCTAGAGTTGACAGGGTGGTTTGGTGGTCAGAGCTCGAAGCGGGAGGCACAGCTGCCGAGGAGCCGGGGTGCTGAAGCATTCGGGACCGGAACGGTTCCCACGCCTTGAATTCAACCTGGAACTCAACCTGCGAGGCTGATGACGATCTTAGCCATATTGGTTTTGCAGTCCACGACCATCTGATGCTCGAAAGCTTCATCGAACAGGGTAACTCCAAGAACGGCTTGGCATATTCAAAGTTCAATCGACGTGCACTCTGCAACTGCGGATTCAATTCATTCCTGTTCGAGCGTCTAGCTTCCGAAAGCTGCCAAACACTGAACGAACTGACTGAACTACATGACGCCATGAACAGCACCGCAAACTAACCCCACAATTAATCTCGAGGCCAACTTCAGAAACCTCAAAGCTCTATCACCACCCACCAAAGGGCCACAAGATGAGGTCAACACGATTCCTTGTCCGCCCGGATGTCCTTGTACGCTCCCTCCAAACACCGATACGCCGGCCACCACAATCATGCCTCCGCGCACCACGGCAAACCCGAACCTTCCTCATGCGTCCGCGGACGTCAACCCGCGCCGTCGAGCGACTCGATATCAATGGCCTCCGACACAAGGCCTATGACTACCACCTCAAGCGCCACCGCTTTCTACAAGCCGGCGCACTTGCCGGTGTGATCGCCTTCACCTACACAGCCTACCTGCTCTACTTGGAGCTGCAGAAGCCCAAGAAGATGGACACAGGTCTCCCCTCCGGAGTTGACCCGTTCAGTACCGAAGGAGGAAGTAAGCGCAAGACAGTCATACATGATGCCGACGGCAAGGAAATGGTACCAACCGGCTACAAAGGCGTGCCGTCCTTTCCGCGCACCCTTGACCTCGACATGGGCACTGGCAACGGACAAGAGACAGTCGACGGAGTGGAATATACGCTCGTGGGCCTGGGCATGCGATCCGTCAGCTTTCTGGGCATCTACGTCTATCTGGTGGGATATTACATCGCGACGTCCGACATCGCCGCCATCCAATCCAAGCTGGTCAAGGAAGTGAACCCCATCGCGACGACGCTAGTCCCCAGCGAACGGGACGACTTGCGCCGCCGTCTGTTGGACCCCTTCGAGGGCGAGAAGCTGTGGCGCGAGATTCTGGACGATGTCAAGCCCAGGAGTATCTTCCGCATTGTGCCCGTCAAGGACACGGATTTCCATCATTTGCGGGACGGGTTCGTGAGGGCCATTATGGGGCGCACGCAGGCGCTGCCTAAAGAGCATGCCGATGAGGGCTTCGCCCGTGCGATGCAGGAGTTCAGGGCTTTATGGAATCGCGGTAAGGCGCCGAATAAGAGTGAGTTGTTGATGGTGAGGGATGAGAGGGGGGTTTTGACCGTCGTATTTGATGCGGGTAAGGGCAAGGGCCAGAATAGGGGGACGGTGGGTAGAGTCTTGGATGAGAGGGTCAGCAAGGCGCTGTGGATGAACTACCTAGCCGGACGCCAGGTTGCGAGCGAGCCGGCTAGGAAGAATATCGTTGAGGGCATTATGGAGTTTGTTGAGAGGCCGGTGGGGACGGTTGCTGCTCAGGTCGTGGTGTCGCACCATGTGTAAGTGCAAGAGAAGTCGCAGTTATGGCAGTACAAGACATGATATGTGATCTGCATAAGTGCGTTAAGGTCGAAAAGAAGAAATATCCGGCAAAAGGAAATATCACAATAAATGTACACATTAGGACTGGGGGAAAAAGGGGGGAAGACGGGGTGGCTCGTGTATATTATCGGCCCAGTCTTGTTGTCTTTCTGTACAGAACCGTACCTCACTCAGAAAAAAAATGACGATCCAATGACTACTCAGCTGTCTTTGAGGGCCAATTTCCCATAGCTATCTTGGAGATGAGTATTGGCCGCGAACAGAATTAGTTGAGCCTTATTCTTTAATGGTCAATGAATCGGCGGCAACTAGCAGGGCACGAAGATTGAGAGTCCACTTTTACCTCTTCTTGTTCGACACTTTTGACGACCCGGAAACAAGTGTGGCATCATGATATGGACTTGCTTTGAACCCAAATCCCCCCAGCCAAAAGCCCAGGAGTCAGAGTCTGCTTGAGACGATCCTGCCGTTTCTAAAGAATGGTTGATCACGCAGCCTCCATAACTTCAAAGCCTACTGAGAAGATGAGCGTCTCCGAAAACATGCCGGCTCCTCAATACCGCTACCGTTGAATCATCTCCTCACATCTCCGGCCTGCTCTTCCTCTATTATATAATACAGGGGACATCAAGATGGGGTGAACGACAAAGTCTCTCCAACAATTTTTAAACTCGATAGCAACCTCAGAAGTACACTACCTAGATATCTCCCCATAACTTCAATTGCAGCCGCAAGTCACCCATTACTAATCAGACAATAACCAGGTGGTCCAAAGAGCGCCAGCGACGAGGTTCAAGACGTGTATGTCCGCCTTTTGGCGGTGTGACATTGTGGAAGGGTGGAACTGTTAGAAATATACCTATATGTGGTTGATCAAGCCGCGGCTCAACGCGTTACGCTCATCTACTCAGCGAGCTCCTGAGACCTAGATGGTAAGAGCAAAAAGACGCGACCATGCCTATCTCTCTCTTCTTCGCCCTATGCCCATTATTCGGTCATGTTTGGCCCGATGAAACTTGCTACGTTACTTTCAATCATAGTGACGCACTTATTTAACCAAGGGTGGCCTTGTCCTCCATTCTGGCAGAGCTCTGCAGTTTGTTCTCAACGTAAATCTCGATATTTGCACGCGTCAGGTCTTGCGGGAGCCGTTGAGAACATATGATGATGTTCTTCGGGGCATATCAAGCGGTTGACTTTTCCTTCTACCGTTCTCGACTTGCCTGTAGACTCCATAAGCCAGTTGGCCGTACTCGTCCAGAACAATCATCTTCCCACAGGGACTTAACCACAGAAACATGGTGTGAATTCCATGACTTAATGTAGGCAGTGATGATTCGGGTGGAGTGTTGTTTGCAATACTATATAAGACGATCAGAGATCCCTCCCTGCTCCGATTCCACATTATTTCTTGACGGCTTCCTCTTAAAGCACCGAGTGAATGGTCAGATACCTGGGGAGTTACTTCAGGACTCCCCAGAAGTAGTAGATCGCTGTGAAAAGCTTATTGTTGGACCCTCACCATTGCACTCTTTTGCTTGTTCTCTGGTGTATGTGTGTCCCCGCATTTTCGATGTCTTCGATGGAGTATTACCCCCCGCTACTTCTACGGTGCTGCTTCGGTCCTGTGGTTATGATAAATGAGTTGCATGAACACAGATTTCCCAGGGCTGGATTAACTGTAAACTTAGGCTCGCCGCCTGGCTGATCACCCTCACTGCATCGCGTGTATCCTCTGTTCACGTCTTTGTGGGAAGCTTGTCGAATGTTAGAGTCGGGTTCCGTATCCAGGGGATTGTGGCATCGGATTCGTAGGTCTTGCATATCCATACCAGGTCTTTAGGAACGAGAAACATCTCTTAAGTAGGAGCCCTGGGCAGATATGAATAGTTCTTTGGCCAGGGGTCCACCAAGGCAGTTAGTAAAATAGCTTGTACATGACAACAGGAATAACATAGTATTGTCAACCTCTATTCTCACCATGGGACCTTGAATACAAGAAGACCCAACCTAACTCTAAGTGCCGGGGCTCGCGTCAATGTTATCGAGAGGGACTTGTTCAAATTGTTGTTTGCCAGTGTAGTATGGTCAGGGGTAACCGGCGTCTCTTAGGCAACTGTATGGGCATTGTTAAAGGGTGTGTGCTCCTCGGCCGATTTAGCTGGGAGGTATGAGGCTCTATATGTCAGTGTCCCATTCTTCTAGATACATGTAATAAATACCTTGGATCGGAAGTCACCTATAAGCTACATATTCTTGCATTGAGTGGCTGAGAAGGATTCTTTCGAGCAGCTCCCTCAGGATCGGACATTACCAAGCTCGTATCGATCAGAGTGGACCATGCAGCCAATATTGGCAGCCTTGAAAGAAGCATGAGCGCGCTCAACCAATACGTCGAGAACACGGGCTTAGACCAAGCATCGTTACTGGCTCGTGTCAACAAGTTTGGTCTTCTGCCTGACCGAACTGAAGTAGGCTGTCCAGAGTTGGTATTCAAACGGACAGCAAGCGACCCCGGGTTGCTGCCCTGATATCGCCCAATAGAACAGCACACAACCGTATGTGGTGGTCCCAGGTCGGTTGATAGGATTTAGCTCACTTGTGTTGGGTCTCCTAATGTGGCCGAATAGTCTCCGAGGTTACTTATACAAGTAACGAATTTACCTCCCTTACATACACTCGGCTCAATCAACTCATCACATTTCATAACAGCACGCAATGCATAACAGAGTATCCTTGAGTTATAGTATTCAGTTCCGCAATGGTATATTCTCGCGTTGATATTAGGTAGGTCAAGCACACTCTAGTATCTCGCTATCTTGTTCTTTAGATGTAATGTTCGCCATCTATGGTATCTTCGTCTCTCAGCTCATAGTCCTAAAGCTTCCCCTTGATTACATTGTTCCTCTCATCTAGTCAAACCGCCCCCGCCGTAGCAAGCAGGTGCTTCAACTCGCCACTCTTACTCTGTAGGTCGCTGTTGCCGCCAATGTGCTGTTTGCCGATGAAAATGTTGGGGACGGTGCGCTGACCGGTGATCTCGGCCAGGGCGGCCTGGATAGCAGACCCTTCATTGTCCTGGTCTAACTCGATGGCATAGTACTTGGCGTCGAAGCTATCGAGCAGCGACTTGGCCGATTTGCAGTAGGGGCAGTAGGACTTGGAGAAAACCGCTAGAAGGACATTTGTTAGCATGCGCTTATCTTGCAAGAAGAAGAAAAGTAGAAAGAGACCGGGATAGAGGGAAGGGAAAGCACGTTCATCTGCGGAAAGCGCATTGGAAGTTGGGAGGTAGAACCAAGACAAAGATGCGATGCGACATACCGACGGCGTTCTCGTCAATGATCTGCTGGGCTCGGGTCTTTGCGGCGGACATGGCTTCAGGTGTTGTGGATGATGCGAATAGACGACGGATGATATACATAGGATATTTTGGGCATCAAATGCGATGATGAGGCAGGAGGGGGAATGGCTTTATGAAAGTAGAGAGGATGACGGGCAAGCGAGCAACTGGAGGCAAAGATGCATGGTGGGACCGGGACGATTTGTCAGAAAAGGTCGGGATGGCGCAAGCGGGAACAGGGTTTTCTAGACTCTGGACGGGTCACAATGCAATTCTATTGAGCTTCCCAAGACAGCAAATGAGAAAAGTTTTGTCTGACCCGCAATCATGTTGAACAGACCTCGAGCTGCGTATGTTATCAGTCATTTCAATATCGCTACTTTGTATCTGATTTCGATATCCTCTGGCATGCAAATAGACACTGCAAGTTTGAGTGGCTGACATGCGGAATGGATGACGTAGAGCAAAAACTGAAAAGATCATGCACGGATTGCGCCATTGCATGTGCGATAAGCCTTATCATAATCTCAGATCTACTATGTAGCCCTGTGCACACTGGGCGGGTTCAACCAGACCATCTAATTGGTTGTTCCTCAGAGAACCCCTAGAAGTCACAATGGCCGGAGTCAAAATTGCGACAGCACC
The DNA here is from genome assembly GCF_002105095.1 of Pseudomassariella vexata. Lineage (NCBI taxonomy): Eukaryota > Fungi > Ascomycota > Sordariomycetes > Amphisphaeriales > Pseudomassariaceae > Pseudomassariella > Pseudomassariella vexata. The sequence goes on along the minus strand of NW_024467956.1, from coordinate 211,639 downwards.
ATCGATCAACCATGCTCCTGGACACAAAATCACAGCCTCCAGCATTTCTGGCATGACAGTGGTGTTGTCATCGCCTCTGCTTTCGCATTAGCATCTCGCATTATGCCGAAGCATTCCTCACTCCATGCACACTAACTGCACATAATCCCGCACTCGCCATCCCTGTTACCGCCCTCGTACCCTTAAAAGCTACACTGGTATTCCTCGTTGTAGCCTCCCCAGCTTTGATCGCCGTAATGTATGAGGACCAAATCGCCGTCGGAGGCGCCCCCGTGATGTCGAACGTGGAGGGCAATGAGCTAGCGACGCTTTCACAAGAGCCGCTGCGGTTTTCGAGCAAGCTGGCCGTGCCGACTCGGTAGCCATTTTTGTCGAACATAGGCTGCCCATAGAGCCACTTTCTGGGTCGGCCGAATGGCTTATGACGTTTGGATTCCAAATTGACTAGGGAATTGAGTTGTACCAATCCTGGCGACTAACGACTCATACAGGATTCGCATGTCTGATTATACGAGTTCTAACGACACATTGAGGATTCACTTCATCTGCTCTTGAAGGCAAGTATGTGTTACAACCTGATCGTTAAATACTTTGTCTGTGGAACGACGAACTTGGCAGTGGGCTTTGCATACCGAGGGACGGGTGGCGTAACTGTAGGGCCTAGCGTCCAGCAGCGAAGAGCCGTATTGTTGTATTACACGTTATCTGATCAATAAGGGTTCAAGTACTTAATTGATGTATATGTCTACTGCTGCTGTGACTTCTATGTTTGGGCGGGTAGATGTGGCTGTGTGTGTGCCTTATAACCTAGTGTATTCTGATGCGATGCACATCAATGCAAGCCTTAGCGCCACATTTGGCAGCTTTAGCCATCACATGGGGGATGTCAGATCTGCCCGTGCGATTGATGCTTGGCGCCATTTTTGGCTGAATATACATAGGGATTAGTTTGCTTGGCCTTGTCAAAGTCATTTCTGACTGAATTTACACAGGGATCTGGGTGTCTCCACGTGGCCCCAGAAAACGTCTATTATAGTCAAATCCTACATTACTTGGATATCGTTGCCACTCGCAGATCCTATAGTAAGCATGAATAACTTCGACGAGGTACAGGATCTATCGTTGAATCAATGTAGAAATTGGCGAGGCCTACCCGTATCGCCGTCAAGGCTATAGCAATATATACCGTCGTCGGCTGGTGTAGTTGGTCACTTCGCTGGTAGATAAGTCCCGATTTGAGCCTCGCCCACTTGGGTCGGTGACGAGTCGCGGGTTCGAATCCCGCAGCTGACACACAAGGGGGTTTAGTCAACCCTTACGGCGCGCTGCCCACCTTGTTGACTTCGCCTACCTAGCGATAATAGGGAGATTGGTGCAGTTTAGGATTACGAGCATCCTAGCCAGTCGACCGTCAAGCACTACGTCGGCGGAATATAACTCGACAGCCGGTCCAGAATTCGAATCGTTAATCCGACCCCTTATCGGACCCCCTCTCGCCGCGATTCTTGCGAGCGTCTAGACCACGTTACGGTCTATCCACTTGAGCGTATGGTTGAGATGTATACGCTCGACGAGAACCCCAATTAGCAGATACTACGACTTGTCGCGACAAAAAAATAGTCGAGCATCTTCTGCACATCAGCAGCATCCCACCCCTGAGGACGAATTTAAGTGCCACATTACCACACTTATCGGTAGTTCAGGCAGGGGTTGTAGCACAGACTTAGGGAGGGACAGGAGGTTTAGTAGTCATTTGGCTACAAGTTTACCTGTATAACCGCCCGACGCGGCTTAAGGGCCCGCTATATCATCTATAGCCCCTTAAGGGAGTACTTGTAGAGGTACCGAGGGTTAACACCTACGGCGTATTTAATATTATTATATACCGTCGCGGAGGCCAACGATACGAAGTTGTCGTGAAAGAACTCTCCGCAGCGATGCTAGTGCGACATATACCTGTGCAGAGACAGGCTATATGGAGAATACGCAGTTTATTGAGCCGGCTCAGGCGGAGCTCTCCGTAGACGAAGCGCTCGTGGATCTTACTGTAGATGCGCTCCGTGTCGAGTGCCTCGATAAAGGTTCTCCAAGCTGCCCACTTGATCTCCTCTAGAAGCAGATGCTTCTCCTTTGTAAGCAGGAAATCACTTTTATGGACAATCAGCGCGGCGTAGGAGAACAGGAACCCGAGCCCGCATCTCTAGAGTTTACGATAGTCGTATATACATGTATCCCTGTCTCCTGCCCCTTCTCCACAATAACACGCTAGTCGATAAGCCAGCTGAGTGCTCTAGAAGTCTGGCTCTGTCAGGAAGCGAGGGATCGGTTTAAGATACAACCGCCCTGTCGTCCAAACAAGGTGAAGGTCCATCTGCTCCGCGACAAAGAGATCCGTGCAGCGGGCGTGGCGGCATGGGCCGACCAGCAACCCACAGCTAGGTGGAAAGCTTATCCAGTCGTTCCACGTCTAACTCTTTCTTCATCCAAGTGATGCTATCGAGTCGCGGAGGGGCCAAATCGTGGGCTTCGGTTCGGTACGATGCGGGTTGGAGCGATCGGATTCAGAGCTGCCCATCGGGCTCGTCATCGCCGGTAGACTCTAAAAGTCTAGTCGAGAAAGGCACCTATGTGCTTAGCCGTCAGAAAGGTCGGCGAGCCTTAACACGAGCATAAGATAAGGAGGGATACTTGACTGCGTGGTGGCTCTATAACGCAACCGTTTCGACGCGAATAGGACCGTGCGAGGCCAACCGACAACCCGACTAGGTTAAATCTTCGTTGAACGCGTAGATGCGACTTTACAGGCTATCGCTCAGAAATGTTCATCACCTGCATGCTATTCCTACTACATAAAAAGCAGATGACGACTAGGCGAGGCTGCGGCGTGTCGGCACGGCACTTCCGTAGCCAATCATCGTGCCTTGCCAACTCAATGCATTCTGGCCGTGGGACTTCGCCGAGGTGAGCGAAAACAACAAGGCAGCTATTGCTAGCTACGTACTGGTGCACTTGTCCTTTTTCTCTTAGTTTCTAAAGCTTTCCGCTACGCTGAATATAGCCCGCACTTCTTCAATGATACCCTGCCGCTACGGTTACTAATACACAAGCGACGTTCTAGCCTTGCGAACAGCACAATAGGTTCTTGTCCTCCGACCCTGACTTTCGATCGCTTCGGCTACCGGCAACCGCGGCCATGGACCCGGCCACTGCTGTGAACATCCTCGTCCTAGTCGGCGCTGCAATCCTACCCTACTTGTGGCTTCAATATAGGAACAAGAGAGCGGTATACGTTTTAGGACAACAAGATTCGGCGAACGAAGAGCACCAAGCAAGCAAGCAAGAAGTCTGTACCTTCCAAGTATCGATTTGGGTGGCATGCTAATGAGTACAGACTTCTAGTAGTCGTTCAGTGCTCCAAGTTTTATATTCCGGGCCCAGCAACGCAGCCACTAGGGAGGTCGAGGTAGAGTAGGTCTTGCCCATGCTATTAGTGTCTCGTTATCTGGTTGCTGATTCCCCGCAGCATCGTCGCTGTCCACGGCCTCGGGGCTAACGTGGATTGGTCGTGGACCTGGACAGACGGAGCCAGCCATGTTCACTGGCTGAAGGATCCGAATATGCTACCTGCTGTGGTGCCCAATGCCCGAATCATGGTGTACAACTACGAATCGCGATGGCACGCGAATGCCCCGAAAACTCGCCTCTCTCTTTGTGGCAAGGATCTGGTAGAAAGCCTTTGTTGGTACCGGAAGGACACTACGAACCGCCCGATAGTTTTTATCGGACACAGCTTGGGCGGTAATGTTATCCAGCATGTAAGTGGAACACGAGCTTCCCAACGAGGATTTTTATCCTCTATTTGCAATGTATGCTAACGGGATTTGGGCAGGGCCTGTTGAACGCTAATGCAGACCCAGAACTGAAACACTTAGTCGACCGTACCGTCGGCCTCGTATTTCTGGGATGTCCCTTCAAAGGCTCTAAGATGAAGGGGATAGCTCAACTCATAGCCCGAATCATGCACATTGCTGGATCCCATATCGGTATTGTCGGAGCCCTAGGCTACGGCGATCGCACCTTGCGGGATAAGCTGAACGAGTTCGGTAAACTCTTGCAGAGAATTCGAATCCCGGTGGTCTGCTTCTTCGAATTGAAAGATACCGATTTTGGAAGAAGATTAGGGATGCCCCATCTAATTAAAGGAATGGTACGTACCGAATCAGGATTATGCGCTGTTTTATTATAATTAACGACGGTATTTCAGGTTGTAGAGGAGGACTCCGCATGTATCGACCTTTGTGATCATTTCCCGCTCTCGACGGACCATCTACGCCTGAACAAATACTCTGGCCCGAATGACCCTTCTTTCGACAAGGTTTCAGAGAATATTAAAAAGATGTGTGCAGATGTGAGCAAGGGGCGGTACGTCGCTAATCTCCACTTGGATTCGATGAAACTAATTAAGCTATAGCCTCCATCTCGACCAAGAGACAGCATTCGACAGGCTCCTCCCACACACTGTTGAAGGAGCATCCTTTGACTCCCACGCCGAAGAAGAGATCTCATATTGCCTCCAAGGCACTCGAAAAGAGCTTCTCCATGAAATATCCAAATGGGCTGTCGATGCTCGCGCCAAACCCGTCTTCTGGCTGAACGGCATGGCTGGCACCGGGAAGTCAACCATTTCGCGCACCGTGGCACAGTCTTTCTCTAAGAACGGCCATCTCGGTGGCAGCTTTTTCTTTAAGAAGGGCATGGCCGATCGAAGCGGAACATCCAAGTTCTTCACTACGATTGCCGCTCAGTTGGTCTATAAATCGCCGTCCCTCGCCTATTATATTCAAAGTGCCATCGATGCCGATCCTGCCATTACGCAAAAGACAATATCACAGCAGTTTGAGAAGCTCATCCTGGAGCCTTTGTTAAAGATGACTCTAAACACTCAGGCCCCTGCAACGCTTGTCATTATTGTCGATGCCCTGGATGAGTGCGAGAGAGAGAAGGATATCGAGCTGATCATCAAACTCTTTTCCCGTGCTAAGGAACTACCGTCTTCGTGTTTAAAGATCTTTATCACTAGCAGACCCGAACTGCCTATACGATTGGGTTTCAAGAAAAATCAAGGAACGTATCAGGATTTAGTCCTCCATGAGATACGCCAAGGTCTTATTGATCGCGATTTGACTATATTCCTGGAGCACGAGATGACCGAGATTAAAAAAGACTACAACTTGGGAAACGAAGATCAACAACTGCCTGTAGAATGGCCAAGCAAATCAGATATCGAGACTTTAGTAAAGAGGGCAAGTCCTCTCTTCATTTTTGCCGCCACTATCTGTCGTCTCCTTAAAGAATGGAATTACAGCGATCCCCAAGAACAACTTCGAGAGATCCTAGCCTATAAATCAAGAAACAAGCAGTCTAAGCTTGAGGCTACATACATGCCTGTCCTGGAACGACAACTTATCAGACTTGACGAAAGTGACAAGGAGAAGGTCTTAGAAGAGTTTCGAGTTGTTGTTGGCTCGATCGTTATCCTTGAGAATCCCCTCTCTACCCATGCTCTATCGCAGCTACTTGACGAAGATGAGAAGATGATTAGTAATAGACTGCTTCATCTTCACTCGGTTCTACATGTCCCGTCCCCTCCCGGCTCTCCCGTCAGACTCTTTCACCTGTCGTTCCGGAATTTCCTAGTGGATCCCGAAAGGCACAAAGACCAGTTCTGGGTGGATGAGAAAGAATCCCACAAGTGGCTAGCTACGAACTGCCTGCGCGTAATGAATAAATCCCTTCGGACTGATATCTGTGAGGTTCAGGCGCCAGGAACACCTCGTTCATCGATAGACCCACAGAGAATCAGCAAGTATTTACAGCCAGAAGTCCAGTACGCTTGTCAGTTCTGGTCGTACCATCTACAGCAGGCCGAAATGAAAGTATCGGATGGGGATGAGGTGTGTGACTTCCTGACCTGCCACTTCCTTCATTGGTTAGAAGCATTAAGTTTGATGGGAAGAGTTTCGGAGAGTCTGCAGGCGATTAAGGCGCTACGAGCCTGTGCTCATGTGAGTTTCAGATTCAAGCATAAAAACTCCTATAAACTAACGCGTATCAGTCGGACGCAACTAAGACTCTTGACTTCCTAAACGATGCTAACCGCTTTGTCCTTGCTATGACCTCTATTATCCAACAGGCGCCTCTCCAGGTATACGCGTCAGCGCTCGCGTTTACGCCTCGGAGGAGTACGATTCGAACTGTTTTTGAAAAAGATATGTCTAGCTGGATATCTATCGTATCAGGAGTACAAGATAGCTGGGGCCAGTGCGTACAGACGCTCGAGGGCCATAGCGACTTCGTCAGCTCGGTGGCCTTCTCGCCCGACTCGCAGCTCGTGGCCTCGGCCTCGCACGACCGCACGGTCCGGCTCTGGTCGGCGGCGACGGGCCAAGAACTCCAGACGCTCGAGGGCCATAGCGACTTCGTCAGCTCGGTGGCCTTCTCGCCCGACTCGCAGCTCGTGGCCTCGGCCTCGGTCGACCGCACGGTCCGGCTCTGGTCGGCGGCGACGGGCCAAGAACTCCAGACGCTCGAGGGCCATAGCGGCTTCATCAACTCGGTGGCCTTCTCGCCCGACTCGCAGCTCGTGGCCTCGGCCTCGGTCGACCGCACGGTCCGGCTCTGGTCGGCGGCGACGGGCCAAGAACTCCAGACGCTCGAGGGCCATAGCGGCTTCATCAACTCGGTGGCCTTCTCGCCCGACTCGCAGCTCGTGGCCTCGGCCTCGGACGACGGCACGGTCCGGCTCTGGTCGGCGGCGACGGGCCAGTGTTTGCAGACAGTAGAAACTGGTATAATCCCTTCCACCTTGTCTTTTGATTCTAGAGGTTTTTATCTCTATATGGATTCTGGTGCTATTTCTCTTCAAGGTCCACTAGATCCTATTAGAGCGACAGAATCTATAACTACTAGATCTTCGAAATCATTTTCCAGTCAGATCTTAGCTGATAACGGTCAAGATCGTCGCTCTGGCTACGGCATAAGTAAGGACCGTTGCTGGATAACTCTGCACGGAAAAAACTTGTTCTGGTTAACAGCAGATTCTCGACCAGTTTCTTCAGCTGTGTCTGGTTCTACCGTAGTGATTGGATGCGTTTCTGGAAAAGTCATTATTTTGCGGTTTTGTGAGGATAAACCAGCGCTCTGGTCCAGTATTTAGCTTCTCTCGTATAGCTTGTAAATACACAATCTATTTTCTAATATCTTTGCAAAAGAGGGTCCTAGGGGAGCGCACTTATTTATATTATATAACGGTCGCCTTTCGAAAGTTCTAGTGCTTTCGCGATAATTGGACGCTATTTGTCAGCATCTCTGTGGCTAGTTAGCTGTACTATTTCGTCACTGCGAATAGAGAAATATGTAAATATAAGGGCTGCTAATTTAGCTAACCGCAAGTAAGTCGCGGCCGCCCCCGCTTCCTAAGAAATAAGCTTTTCTGGACGTACTGTGTAAGCTGTCACGCCGCGTCAGGGGTTGCAATCCTTGCCACTACGCCACCGTACCAGATGTCTTCACCAAAAGAGACCAATACCAAAGACCCTGACTTTGGTATCTGCAACGACTTATCAATCTGTTCAGACCAGTATAGGTCAATCACGTGACAACCGTCACATAAGCGCCAAAATAGGCAATAATCTGAGGGCTGAATATGTTTAAGAGGCTAACAAGGAGGAAGCCGATTTCGTTACCTACTGTACTATGAAGGTGCGTATGAGACTAATCCCAAGTTGTCCCCTAAGGGATCCCTAAATACTACAATCAGTATCTGCCTGCCTCGTATCCCTGCATACCTGAGGCCACAGCTTCCCACATGTATCATGAAAGAGGCTAGTATTAAGCCGTAACATTTTATTTCAAATAGATAGTATTCAAACCCAAACCTCCGTCTGCTTCCGTAATCAGTCAAGCTTGCAGTTGTGAAGGTCAACCCTCGCAGACTCACTACAACCAGGTGACTTACAGCTGGAACACCTGCCATGGCAGTGCCAGATGGGAAGCCAATCATAACCCCTGCAGGAGCCCCGCCAAGCGTGGACGACTTAGTCGCGCTCCCTCAAACCTAAGTTTGTGATCTTCTTTCCTTCGCTCCTTAGAGTAGAATCTTCGTCGATAGCACCTAATCGAGGTCTCTACCAATGCGATGCAACCCAGGTCGTGACAGATATCAGGCACCGACTTAGTAACCACTAGCCGATCTCTAAGATATAATAGCCCTAGACCAGTACGAAGCGAGATATGGGAGTACTGTAACGGGGTAAGGCCGGACATCAGGGAAATAGGTTACGGGGCTAGGAGAAAGTTTATTTTCTCTTCTTTAAGAGGCACAGAGGCAGAGTAGGACACGAGTCCTCCATCTTCACGCATCATCATCCTCATCTTCATATAATCATCTCCTTCTTATCTATATCTTCACCTTCGCTTTTCAGTCAGTTATTTAGTTATTTTAGTTATTCAGCTTATCTTTACGTTCGAGATCCTATTATCACGATATGAGTATCAGAGGCACATCCGACCAACTCGCGGACCAGACATGTAAGAGCGAAGCTCTTACAACCAGTACCACGATATTCGTCTGATCAGACCAACAGATGGGATCTGTTGGTACTGGAGCCGTCTGTTCAGTGTGTTAGGTGGTAGGTATATCCTACTGACCGCCTGACCCCGTTTCAGTACTACTGAGCACGACGGACCCCGACAGTAGTTCGAAGCAAGTAAGATAGTACTAACAGAAGCGATAACTCACAAAAAGAAAAAAAAGAAGAAGAAGGGAGAGAAGAGGCCCGAACTATCAGAACCGCGTATACCAGAGTAAATCTTATAGACTTCCGATAACAAAAACAACCTAATATATAATACCTAAACACCCTACAGGTGTCAGGGTACGGCTAGGCCGAAGGCAATAGTACAGAGTGATGGGGAGTAACGGGCGTCCCTCCTACGTAATACCGGGTGGTCACTGGCGGTCTCAGGTAGGGGTGCCCACGGTGATGCATTGATCTCTGCTCCTTCCCTATCCTACTTCGAGATGGTCCTTATATAGATAGCTAGGCCGCCGCTTGGACCCGGCATAACAGCAGGGTCGGCGATGCCAAGGATCTTGACTCTCGTCATCCCAAAGCTTCACATAGATTGTAATCATGACTCGGGAGTCTTTTGTCCGAAACACCCCTCCGGCGCCCCACCGGTGTCTTGCGTTCAGTGTCCTGACACCCACCGGTGCCTATGGCATTCTGTTCTCTGACAACAGGGAAGAACCGTCGGAGGAGGGGCCGGCGAGGTCGGCAATAGCACCGAGAATATCATCGCGCACTCGCTGTAGCTGGACAGTAGTGAAATGGGGTCAGGTGGTCAGTAGGATATACCTACCACCTAACAAACTGAACAGACGGCTCCAGTACCAACAGATCCCATCTGTTAGTCTTATCAGACGAAGATCGTGGTACTGGTTATAAGAGCTTCGCTCTTATACGTCTGGTGCGACGCCGGGTACGCGTATCAAAGTCGGATGCTTCGTCGTGGTGCTCCTGGTTAGAGTAAATTTCGCATACCCAACGGGGTACACCTGTCTGCGTATCTTCCGGCAAGAGAGTCCAAGCACAGTGGTTCCCAGACCAAAATATCCCTGAGTGGGAATGCACCGCGACGAGTAAGGGCTGGAGTAATAAAGTTACCGCAAATAGGTGGTTAGATCAGGTTTTTCTCCCCAAGACGAAGCCTAGGGGTACCGAATGGCGACTCCTTATCCTCGACGGCCACCAGACACACATTGAAACGGGGTCAGGCTGTCAGTAGGATATACCTACCACCTAACACACTGAACAGACGGCTCCAGGACCAACAGATCCCATCTGGTGGTCTGATCAGACGAAGATCGTGGTACTGGTTATAAGAGTGAAGCTCTTACACGTCTGGTGCGTGAGTTAGTCGGATATGCCTCTGATACTCGTATCGTGATAATAGGATCTCGAACATAAAGATAAGCTGAATAACTAAAATAACTAAATAACTGACTGAAAAGCGAAGGTGAAGATACAGATAAGAAGGAGATGATATGAAGATGAGGATGATGATGCGTGAAGATGGAGGACTCGTGTCCTACTCTGCCTCTGTGCCTCTTAAAGAAGAGAAAATGAACTTTCTCCTAGCCCCGTAATCTATTTCCCTGATGTCCGGCCTTACCCCGTTACAATATTCATGCCGAATTTATGTGGAAAGCCTACTCGAATAGAGTCGCCGTGCTGTATTTACCCTCACACTGCAGTGACGATCTCCAGCCGTGCGATGTCGGGCCGTTCTCACCTTTGAAGACCTACTACCGCCAAGAGCTCAGGGCTTACGCTTCCTACAAGGCTACAGCCCCAATTTACAAGCAACGTATGCTAGAAGCATATCTACGTGCCTCGGAGAGAGCCTTTACTACGGAAAATATTAAATCTGGCTGGCGGAAGACTGGTATATGGCCCCTAGGCTCCGAAGGACTAGTCGACGTATCTTGTGATCCTCCGGAGCCTCATACACCAGATCCTCCGCCTCATATATCACCACCTTTAGTTGATTTTACTCCTCATAAAGCGCAGCAACTATCTAGCCAACTACATTCGATAGAGAAAGCCGAGGGCGGGGTATCTCGTAAGATTCGTACCCTAGTAGGCAAGACGGGCAAGGCCCTTACACTCCAGGCCGCCGAGAATGCCAAATTACGTATCTAAAACGAGAAACTATATAAAGAACTCGGTAAATACGCTCCAGATATACGCCAGCCCGTCGAGCCAGACTCGAAAGAATATATCTAAGTCTTCGGACACTTAAATTAAGTATGTTTTGTATATTGAAACGGGGTCAGGCGGTCAGTAGGATGTACCTACCACTTAACACACTGAGCAGACGGCTCCAGGACCAACAGATCCCATCTGTTGGTCTGATCAGACGAAGATCGTGGTACTGGTTGTAAGAGCCTCGCTCTTACACGTCTGGTCCGCGAGTTGGTCGGATGTGACTCTGATACTCATATCGTGATAATAGGATCTCTAACGTAAAGATAAGCTGAATAACTAAAATAACTAAATAACTGACTGAAAAGCGAAGGTGAAGATATAGATAAGAAGGAGATGATGATATGAAGATGAGGATGATGATGCGTGAAGATGGGGGACTCGTGTCCTACTCTGCCTCTGTGCCTCTTAAAGAAGAGAAAATAAACTTTCTCTTAGCCCCGTAACCTATTTCCCTGATGTCCGGCCTTACCCCGTTACAATATAAATAATATGGACGAAGTATTTAGGTTGATTCAGTTAGACCCTGCAAAATGGGGGTGCATGCAAAAAGGTGGTCAATGCGGTTAGTTCATCTTTCTCCATCATGATCTTGCCATCACAAAATCCTTTACAATCATCATTCCCGCGGTTTGTTTTGTTTTATTTTTAGTGGTGAAGTGATATGTTTTCCATCTTCCAACTGCAACGCTAGCTTGCTTACAAAATAGCCCCGCCGTCCGTCAGTCACACCCGCTTTCACGCCCGCTTACACACAGGAAGAACGTGCTTATGTCTTTCCAGGGTATCCTTCCTATTTTAGCTCCTATAATTCCTGGGTACCTACTTTAAGTGTTCATTTGATTTCCACACATTGACCTCGAGATTACTTCTTCCCTAGGGCCCTTGGAAAAGATGATACTACTATCAATCCCATGTGTGGCACTCAGAGTGCCATCAGAATAGCGGACGGAGCAGACAATCCTATCACCTCCATGATTGCACAAGTGGAAAGCCGCACAGTCCACACTCACCGAACTCACCCCGTCAGGATCCTGTGTTTTAGGTGCTAGACTAATGCATTGAAAGCCTGGTAGGATAATTCCGCTAAGACCATACAGCAAAGCGGCTATCCATTGGTAAGACTGTGATCTTCTTCATTGCTTATACGACGCCCAATCTGACAAGACCTGAGAATTAGCTACAGCCTCTTTCGCATTTCAACTATAGTCTCCTAGCATTCGTTCACATATGTCTGAAGCAGTGATAAGATACACTTAATAATAAATACCACCATGGCCTCAGCGATGATTGTCCCATGCCAGAGGAGTAGGTATTCCAGTTCCTGTCTTCGGACTAGTATAGAATGCAAGCTCTTACGTTGGACATATGCCCCAGCTGAAGGTGAGTACAAGGTAACGATCTGCATCTTTCTTATTTTTTTTCACAGCATGATCTCAATACAGATCATCATCGTTACATTTTCTGCAGCCACCGAGGCATTTTCTCAAATATTCTGGTATATTGCTTACTGATCAACAGCGAGCCTACTAAATATGATGGGACAATCCTAAGTCATGAGATGCATCGCATTTATTAGACCGATAATGCGCTGTGATTAGTTAACTTTACGTAAAGGGTGAACGGGTACACGCGGGTGACCAAAGTAACGACGATCTCAGGCGGAACAAGTTGATTCTGCGTGTGGTTTTACAGTAGGTCAGCGACTTATCGCATGCTACCTCACTTCCGGTGGCCGGTTTGATCTGTCGTCCACCTGCGCAGTGATGGGCACAGTAACCAGAAGAGCTCCTGGGGTTGATCGAATGGATATAAACCGGCGGGCGATTCTCGTCCCCTGTTCCGTCTTCATACTTTTCTAGCAGGCTTCAAGCAGTCTTCTATCTAAAGAACCTCATCCTTCGCTCTCCTATAATTATGGCCAAGCAGTCCAGTTTCGTTGTTTGCCTGTTGGCAGCTTTCCTGGCCTTTGCGCCCACAGTCCTCGCCGTCATCGACAAATGGACCCCCGAAGGGTTTGACTGGAGCGCCCACGACGCAGGCCATCCAGACACTTGGAACGGGTTATACCACAACCTCAGCGACCCCTCTGTTGCAGTCAGTAAGGCGGTCATGACGATAGGCCAGGTGCGCACAGCCGAGGACGGCACGGTGGTCCTTGCCATCCCGTTCTTTCTCGGAGTGGCATACCAGGTATTCAATCTCGCGCTGACAGGCGTCGGTCTTGCCGGCGCGATCCAAGGCTGCGTTCAGAACGAAGGAAAGCCGGAGAATATCCTTTACTGTGTTGGGGGTATACTCAGCACCATCGTTGGTGTTGGCGGCATCGCCTCGGCGGCCAAGAAGCTCGCCCAGTCCCGTGGCTTTCTCGGGGTTGCCGCCAATGCTTGGGACCAATCTGGCCTTGAGAACATTGCGCTCAACGTGTTCCAGAAGCGAGGCATCGAGGGTCGCGAGGAGACGGCGCAGAAGGCGCACAACTACTTCATACACCGGGCGTTGAGCAACCTTGCGGCTGGGGAAGTTGAATTCGTGGGCTACGCGCCTGATAACCATCGACTGGCTCTGCGGGACTCGATGGAGCACCCTTTTGCGCCTATGTTCCGGTTCGAGCACAAGAGGTACGGCAAAATGGAACTCACGTCTCGCGACACGGGGGGCAAGGGAATTGCCTTCACGGTTTCGTATGCGGGCCACCCAACTCACCTGGCGACCATGGAGAAGCGCGACGAGTACTACCAGCACGAACGACTATCATCCTCACTGATGGAGGGCCGATTCGACAGCAGCGCATCCCTTGCAGATCCGGCCGACATCGAGTTTGACGGCGCTGGGGCATTCAACCAGATTGAAACTGCGATAGAGTGCGGCTTGGGCGACAGCTGGCCCGATGGCAATGTCATGTCGGTGCAGATGTATGACCAGGCGAATGAGGCGACGTTTGGCTTTGCGTCGATCGGCTTGTTTGCTGACAACAGTGTCGACTCTGGCCTGGAGGACTTTGAGCCGACGGGATTGCCGCTGACGAATTGCAACTGAGGGCCGTGAAGCACTGGTCCATTCAGATGCTGGGGCTGCAAGCGATCAAGACGATGCAGCGTAGGCCATTGCTTTGAGGTCAAGCAGATGCAATAGCGATGATTTACGGAACAGGTGGGTTTTTGTGTGGGTTGTGTCAATCTGGCGGAAGGAGCGGCTGAGGTTGTTAACGAGTAACAAGACTGGGGTAGGTGGGGTGGTGGTGTGGAGGGGGTGGGTTGGAAGATGGAGGATCACTTCCCACTGCAGATCAGTCTTGGCGCTCGGCATTCTCTTACATAGTAGCCAAGTAGCCTGTAGAGACACAAGTCGCGTACGACGCTGACAACGCATTCGTTTAATTGCAGATGAATACACACTCTTGGTCGCCTACTTTTCTATTCCTTTTCGTCCTTCACCCCCGAGAGTCTCATGGCTCTCGCCCGGGGTTGTTCTGTTCTCCTCTGAATGCAGTGCCAGCACCAATCAACCAATCAGGCAGCAGCAGCCCGCATCAACAGAGCTCACAACGTCATACTAAAATATCCACCTACAGTAGCCCTCAGCCGCAAATGCGGTCGACTCCAAAATTCAACAAGTCTACCTTATATTGCTGCAATCATACCTCAATTTTCGTGTCTTGGCTCCCATCGTCTGCCACTTTTAGTTTATCCACCGTCATTTCACTCACCACACGTCAAACAATATGGCACCGCAAACCATGTACAACCGTCCATATCCTCAATGGACCGCGCTCGCAGTAATCATCCCCTTCACGGCCCTCCTCATCGCCGTGGCCGCCACGCAGGGCGTTAAATCACCAGCGACGTGGATCGTGCTCTTCGTCGAGGTCCTTATCATGGCCGTCTTCATTATCATCGACCCGGGGATCACCATCGCAAGTCGCAGGGAACACTTGCCCGATGGGAGTGTGGTGACAATACGCAGACCCATTGTCGGCTTCAAGAAATACGAGAGGAGAGTCGGTGTTTTGGGTGGTTATGACGTGAGGGATGATGGATCTAGATATGAGGAGGCATATATTCGACTCTGAGCCACTAGTTGGGAGTTGGGTAGAGTGTGAAGAGGTAGACTGGGACTAACGAATGTCGGTATGGCATTCCACCCTCGCTATCCAGAGCATTCGTATGAACTACCAGACAGCAGCGCTATTTCTCACGTAGCACCCGATGTCAGTATCATCCGACACCGCTCCTGAACTGTCATCTGCATACAAGACACATAGACGAGGGGCCATGGATGAGGCAACGAGGCTCCTGAAGAATGCCTGATTGCTTCATGCGCCCAGCTCAGTTGCTCTGCACATATAAATGTCAGCATGTGCTTGTGTACCGTCTGCGTTATTCAGCCTACCTCATCCGAAGCTGTCCTGAGTTATATAAGAATTGGAGCGCCATGTTTATTTTGCATTGAAGTGTAAGGCGTCTAAGACAATCGCCTTCACCCCACTACTACTCCCAACACCTTTAGTGCTCTACAGTCTCTGATTTACGCTATTAGCGACCAGCAAGCCACTTTAGATAGGGATGATTTCTTACCGAGACTGGGCCACATTCTTCTACGAAATCGTTCGACTGCATGCATACCGACATAATAAAATAATATTAAATACGCCGTAGGTGTTAACCCTCGGTACCTCTACAAGTACTCCCTTAAGGGGCTATAGATGATATAGCGGGCCCTTAAGCCGCGTCGGGCGGTTATACAGGTAAACTTGTAGCCAAATGACTACTAAACCTCCTGTCCCTCCCTAAGTCTGTGCTACAACCCCTGCCTGAACTACCGATAAGTGTGGTAATGTGGCACTTAAATTCGTCCTCAGGGGTGGGATGCTGCTGATGTGCAGAAGATGCTCGACTATTTTTTTGTCGCGACAAGTCGTAGTATCTGCTAATTGGGGTTCTCGTCGAGCGTATACATCTCAACCATACGCTCAAGTGGATAGACCGTAACGTGGTCTAGACGCTCGCAAGAATCGCGGCGAGAGGGGGTCCGATAAGGGGTCGGATTAACGATTCGAATTCTGGACCGGCTGTCGAGTTATATTCCGCCGACGTAGTGCTTGACGGTCGACTGGCTAGGATGCTCGTAATCCTAAACTGCACCAATCTCCCTATTATCGCTAGGTAGGCGAAGTCAACAAGGTGGGCAGCGCGCCGTAAGGGTTGACTAAACCCCCTTGTGTGTCAGCTGCGGGATTCGAACCCGCGACTCGTCACCGACCCAAGTGGGCGAGGCTCAAATCGGGACTTATCTACCAGCGAAGTGACCAACTACACCAGCCGACACCGACATAATATAACTTCATAATGACCCCCGCCTTCGGCATTAGGCGCCAGGAAATGGTGTCCGACATGAACGTGCTTTTCCCAAAGCTCCATTTGGCGGACGATATCCTGATTGAAGGATGTCAATCTTCGACGGACAACGCTACGTCACAGACGCCGCGTGTCAGACTTCAATATCCGCTTCCCGAAATATGTAGAACACACGCTACAACCGAATGTAGCAAGAAGCCTCGGGACGCCGCACCACCAGCCGCACTATCGATCGAACAGCGCATACCTCTTTCTCTAATTCAAGCGGTTTGAATCACTCAGTTTCTTCAGCCGGTACTTCTTTCAGGAACAAGTAATCGGGCTCGAGGACGAAACACGACGGGATCCGGCAAGTATGAATTCAAATGTCAGAGTTCAAGAGCTTTGCATATTGGTGAAAGATTGCTGTAGGCATCACATCTACACTTTCTCCTTCTCTGCTTTGTGCTTATTCTCTACTATGTAGGTCCAACTAACTCAAATCAAGGCACTAAGGAAAGTAGAATAACAATGCTAACTAAGAAGCTCGATACGGTAACATCACTATTTCCTCAAGAGAGCTTATAAGGCATATAATAATGTACCTTATTTACCTATGCAATATGGATCCGACTACAGAGCTATTAAGATAGTTATTAATATTCGTGTGCTTGAACGGACGGGTAAACCTAGGCTACTATTTAAGAACCCCCCGAAGAAGGAGATTGGTGTCGCGGATACTTCAAGTACAGAGTGAAGAACGAGAGTGCTAGAGAGAAGTCGGTTGCTAGTCATCAGGTGGGTACCAGTAGTGTAGTATAGGGACTTGATAATGACAAGTTAATCAATGCCCCTCCTTAAGAGCGGGGTGTTAGGCAACCTTTGTGGGCTTTGCTAAGACCACCAAGGTTACCACGTGACTTAGCCCTTTGGGACTAAGTCCAACCTTCGTGCTCCATAGGACTAGATAGAATGTCATGCTTTTACAACCTCACAAATCTTTTGTGAAGGTCAACCCTCGCAGACTCACTACAACCAGGTGACTTACAGCTGGAACACCTGCCATGGCAGTGCCAGATGGGAAGCCAATCATAACCCCTGTAGGAGCCCCGCCAAGCGTGGACGACTTAGTCGCGCTCCCTCAAACCTAAGTTGTCATCTTCTTTCCTTCGCTCCTTAGAGTAGAATCTTCGTCGATAGCACCTAATCGAGGTCTCTACCAATGCGATGCAACCCAGGTCGTGACATCTTTGACCACCTTTGCGTGTAATATCTGGCAAGCTACGTAGCTTATCTGCACCTGACAATTAGTACCCATATTACCGATATACTAAAATTAACACCGTAGGAGTCTCTATCTAAGAGCAGATAGATTAGATTAGAGAGGCGGTCTTAACCATAATACGTGCTCTTACAACTAAGCTTACAACTAAGGCTGAACCGTTACCCTATACTAAATGGTTATCGACGATAGATATTACTAAGTTACAGAACACTTACACCTACTAAAGAAACTCAGTAAGATCCCGACGACAAGTAGCCCAAGCGTACCTAGAGCTCAAACTTGAAAGACAAGGAGGTAGCTAAGGAATACCTAGTATCTAGTATATCGGCCTTATGCTCAACAAAGTCGTTATTCGGCGTTTTCTAGAGGCCACGGGGGTGAATGCTAACACCACGGAATCCAGACTTCATGTTACGATCTGTGCGGGCCGACTCCCTCACTTTAGCACAATAGCGCAGAATTTTGATCTGTCCCACAGCTTGACTCCCTTTGTTCGGCTAACAGACTAATTTTAATCCCGTAATTTGACTTTACGGACGAGAAAACTATCTGATGAAGTGATTATACAGTACACGACTATTTAGCGTTATTGTAACGAGGATACCACACGTCTCACAATATAATAGTCAGGTAGTGCAAAGGGTAGCTAAAAGTAGGCCAGTGTATGGGTGCGTATATTGCAAGACTGATTCTTGAAGAATCTAAACTAGGTGCGAGCGTCTCGAGTTCTCCTCTTAAGCTGGGCGGTTCCGGGGTTTTACCGGATCGGGGCGAATCCCTCCCGACTCAGCTTGTCAGCTGAGACCGGCCCGCCACAACGGCTCTTTCCTTACACGTACGACGACGACTTACACGTATATCATCCTGTAGCTGCTGTTCAATATCCCGTTGAGACTGTAAGTCCTGACCGTCTCGTAAACTAAGAGATCCTCTATCTTGTAGCTGTCGATTTTTAGTCCTTCGACGACGGCTTAGCTCTTGATTGACCTTCCGAAGTGTAGTGTGACAGGCTGTGCCTGATATGGGATCCGGAGCTGCAAGGACCGTGCGTCCGGATCCACCAAAGGAACCATCGAGGGCATACAAAACATAGTCCGTGTTCCCGGGACAACTCGCATATTTTACTTTCCTCCTCAGTTAGATAATTAACAGTATTTGGCCATGTTGAGCTGTATAGTTTCGCAGTGAGCCCGTCACAGCTTTCTGGACCTATATAAGTTATCTACTGGATTTATAGCGGTTAAAGTACCACTTTCCTTCTATAATGCCGCTATTATCAACATTAGCTGATACGAAAACGTAGGGGGACCCACTGGTTAGGTGAATCCCATTCAATTAGATACTATAACGTTGCGCACTGCTGCATTATAGCATCTCCCCCCCTAGGTGCACGCATCATTAGCCGTATCTAAGGCTTTGAAAAGTCTAGATTGCGACTATTTAGTTGAAATGCTAGGATTCAGGGTAAATTCGTTATTATACCACTGTCGCATAGATTACAAAGCTTTGGTATCATTACGTATGTATACTTGATGTGAGTGCATATGGGGTGTGAATTGTTGTATTGGGAAAGGATGGCCAGGTCAGCTATTCTGGCCTGGCAGAGCTCTTTTATAGCTCTTATCTTATCTATCTTATCTATAGCTACAGGGTAACCCCCCATGGGGTCACGTATCAAGACTGCCACTGCCGGACTCTCGTCACATTCTCGTTACTAGTTGTGGAATATTGTATAAGTAAGCACAAGTGTGATAGTGGGCAACGTGTCTGGT
Organism: Pseudomassariella vexata; assembly: GCF_002105095.1. Taxonomy (NCBI): domain Eukaryota; kingdom Fungi; phylum Ascomycota; class Sordariomycetes; order Amphisphaeriales; family Pseudomassariaceae; genus Pseudomassariella; species Pseudomassariella vexata. The sequence continues at coordinate 192,417 of NW_024467956.1, read as the reverse complement.
TGAGGGGTAATGACGTTAGTAGGAGAAAATGAACTGGAACTAAGCGATTACGATTGGTAAGGGCTTGTTGAATACACGGTTTACGAAAAGCTCTTCCGCGTCCAAATAAAATTGGCCAGGGTTGACGAGGTTGAGCTGCCCCTAGCCACGGTGGTGGTGCTGAAAGTACGTGACACTTGGTTATTGACAAAGATGTAGACGGTGTCGAAGGAGTGGTATGGCTGCCAGGGACCGAAGTCGGGCTGCTCGTTGAGATGATACTGGTAGTAACCAACACAGACGAAGTGCTACTAGCGCCAGGGACATAAATCGAGTTGCTCGTCTACTCGACACTTAAGAACTAGGGATAACGTCAGCTGTTGAATCATCTTCGTAGGTAGACCCGAATTTCGCGGTATTGTTCTTTGTTACTGGAGTGCCAACTACAATGGATGAGATTAAATGTGGTCGAGCTTGTACAGATGCTAGTCGGTTCTAAATATGTAGGGACAATGGAATTATACATCAGTTTGAGTCGACTACGTGTAGAGCCAAATGTCGCTGTATTGTCGGTCGTCACGGGGGTGGAACAAAAGCTTCTGAAGAAAATTTGAATGAGGAGGTGCTCTCAGCAACGAAAACGCTGGTAACTTATGCAACATTGGCTTGAGGTGGACGTCGCCGACTCTATATTCTGATCAGCACTTGTGATGGACTTAGATGTCGTGGAGTCAGAAGTCCTGGACTCGGAAGTTTGAGGCTCCGAAGCAGTGGGCTTGGGGGTCACAAGATCAGACGTTGTGAAACCAGTCGTTATCAAGCTCACGCCTTCAGCTATGGTTGTACTCTGATCGATCGAGTCGCCTCTCCTCCGAGATTTGGGGGGCGTCTGTAAATAGCTGGCTTCAGAAGGCGGATATTCCATGTAGCACTTGATATCCCGGAAATAGTCTTATATATGCATATTATGGTTGCTGATAAGGGTGCGCGACCGTGCGATACCGATCGGGAAGGGGTGCTAAACCCGGCAGGTGCAATAGCACTTTCTCTACACATAAGAAGGATACTATTAAAACATAGCGATATTTTTGACATGCATGGGTGGTCCGGATTAAACCATATATTGGCTCATGGATAAACAAAAGGAATACACGACTGATATGAAGCATCAAAGGCTCGTGATACAGACAAAGCTCTGGAAGCTTTAGTGCAGAGCTTCTGGGTCGCACGGTCAACCTCATCATACACATTGCGGTCGGCTTTGGTAATTGTCTGCTTGAGTACTCAAGCTCAAGTAGGGAAGCGAATAATCAGATCCACTGGTGGGTGCCAGGCTGTGACCGACTGAGTTCGATCCGAATTTGGTCATCTTCGATTCGACTTGTGGCCCCAAGAGTAGGCGACAGAGAAATGGTGGACACCGTGAATTCGTGGATTCTCTCCCATCTTGGTTCATTGCCACTGGTGAAAAGCCGCATCTTAGTAAGTCGATTCACAGTTCATACTTTCAAGTCATTAAGCTCTAGATACTACAGTTTTTCATCGAGCATGCCGCGTAATACCCCACTTACACGATCAGCCAAAGTCTGCAGAAGTGCAAGCTGACGATTCTCGGCGTTGATCTCTGCCAAATATCTCATGATATACTCAACTTGCGATGCCATGCTCTTGTCTGGTGGCTCCCTGTGCTTTGTGGATGACAAAAACCAGCCGAGGTGCTTACATATCTTGCTAGAGTGCTTAGCCAGATACTGTTAGAGGTTCAGTCGAGCTGAAGCACCCGATCTCTCTTCCCTTATCACAATACCTGATCCATCGCCCACGCATTGACCAGTTTGGAGAGGGTTTATGCTTTCGGGGAACACACCTGCTCTGTGGGCACAGCCCCAATCGGAGCTGCCAATGCGGCCTTGGAACGCATAGTACGGCAGGCGGTGCACAAGCCGATTGCCGAATTGCGGGGAAATAGGGTGTCGAGTGCTGGCTGAAATAGTGTTGCTAGCCAGGGATCAAGCGCGTAGGAAGGGGGCTCATTCGAACCTATCCTGACGACATTGACTTTTCTTCCCCCAGCTCGTTACGAAAAGTCCACAAATGATGATTTGGGGGTCAATCCCCCATGAACTACCATGACTTTGGCTATGGGAACTCTCTTCTTGAGTTTCATCTGACAGCGGCTGACCTTGTGTACTATTCAACTGGTCGCCGCACTCTACTCAACATCAGCTGTCAACTGCTTTCGCCGAACCCTAACATGGGCCGAAGACGATGACTTATCGCCGTTGCTTTGGCGCGGATAGAACGGGTTTGGACCGGAAAATACGGCTCGATCTAGCTTTGGTCGGGGATGTCTGGGCGCGGAAACCATGGGGACAATATCATTGGTCTTTCCTCAATCAAGGAGCTCCTTTCCTCTCGGCCCTGCTCAACGACATCATGACTTTAGTCATTCGCTTGTCTTACGTCTTTGAGTCTGCTGGATGCAGCAGTCTTGAGATGCATGCTGCAAGTACCGCGTATATCTGTGAACGTTGTGTCGTCTTCTTAAAGAGGACGGAAGCTGCACCCTGTACATGGCGACGGGAGTTTCGATATTGTACCGAAATTCGCACGCTGAAATTCTCATTCGAGTTTCTGGAATCGCAATATCACAGCAGTTACGATGCAGTCGAAGAAACTACTCCATTTGGCGCTGATCAGCACTTGTGCGGCCCAATCCCTGACCGAGGCTCTGAACGGACAGAATGATACCCTATCTGTGTTGAATGGTATGTTTCCCTGACTCTTGGGGTTTTTACCATGGAATTGACGGCCCCAAAGGTCTTCTGGCGCAGTATCCCGATCTCGTCAACACACTCAACAGCGCATCCAACATCACTGTACTAGCACCCAACAACGATGCCTTGAACAATATTCTGCGCGATGTCGACGCGGCCGACTCCCTCGCTGATTCCGGCACCGTGACTGCCTTGCTACAATATCACGTTCTCACGGGCACCTACTTCGCATCCAACTTCACAGATGACGCGAAGTTTATCCCTACCCTCCTCACTAACGAAACGTTTACGAATGTCACTGGCGGTCAAAGAGTCGAGGCCCAAGCGGATGGTGACTCCGTCAACATCTACAGTGCTCTGAAACAGAAAGTGACCGTCGTCCAGCCAGTGAACTTCCCTACACAACGATATGTGAACTTGACCAACCATACTAACACTATCTAGAATGTCAACTTCACTGGTGGCACCATTCATATCATTGATGGTGTCCTCAGCATCCCCCAAAATGACACGGCCACCTTGACGGCAGCGAACCTGACCGCTCTTGCCGGTGCCGTCCAGACTTCTAATCTGGACAATACCCTCGCCACTCGCCACGACGTCACCATCTTCGCTCCCAACAATGACGCTTTTAACGCCATTGGGAGCGTGGTCGGCAGCTTGTCCAATGAAGACTTGGCCAATGTTTTGGGTTACCATATTGTTGAAGGGCAGGTATTATACAGTACCTTGATTAACGGCAATAACTCCCTTCGTGCTACCAATGGGGACGAGTTGAAGGTTACAGTCAATGATGGTAACGTGTACGTCAACGCGGCCAAGGTCACCCTACCTGATGTGCTGGTTAGCAACGGTGTGGCTCATGTCATTAACCAGTAAGTTTGCATTCCATACTACCGAGCTTCCGCTTACAGTGTTAGGGTGTTGAATCCAAGCAATAATACTGTTACTCCTGATCCTACCGCGACAACTGCCCCTCCTGCGTTCAGCGGTGGAGCTACAGGAACAGGTGGCATTCCATTTACTAGTGGTGTTACCACGCCTACATCAACTAATCCGGCTGCGACTACGGGTCCAGGCGGTGCTACACATGCTGCAGCCGCTGCGCCTTTGGCGACTGGCGCTGTTGGTGCTGTTGCTCTATTTGGTGGTGCTGCTTTGCTTGTCAACATCTGATCATCTTAGTACGGTGCAGATAAGGTTTTATTTTGAGGTTAGTCCAATATTGGCGATGTGTGCTTGATACTTCAATACATGCCAGAATTAAATACGAATTTATTTTGTCCGTCTACGAACTTTGAAAAGTCCTCTTATACTGCAACTTCTCAATGCATTAAACTATGGCGAGTAAAAAAGTAACGAGGATGAGAGGAGTGTCTACCACAAACTAGCCAGAATGTTGACTGCCAACACCATCACGAGCTAGCAGAAATTGCCTTTGAATAGTGCTAACTGAATGATAACCTCCCCTACGATCCGTTGTCAGCCCAAGCTCCTTAAATCGATGTCTCGTAGTAACTTCGAGCGTTAGCCTTGACTGCACCTAATCAAGATGGACTGTTCGTCTGGGGTTGATCTACCACATAATGCTGCGCACGAGATTATACTATCAGTAAACGAAGGGTACATCCACTGAATATGAGAAATGCATGGCGGGACGGCTTGAGGCGTTCGCGATCTTATACGTCACAGGGTTAGTCGCTTCAGCGTAATTGTTTCTGGAAATTCTAGCGCGTATAATTCTCGTGTCAAAGGCAAATTATGTGGACATTGCTATCTCGTACAAAGTTTGTGGCGTTGAGCTATGTCTATCACCACAACAACCACGGTTTCACGATGTGGAAAGACTGGATTCCACGAAGAAACCACCTAAACGATGAAACGCCTTCTCTCGGCGAAATATCCAAGTGAAATGATGGGACCCTCGTTAGTATCTTTCCAGGTGGGCTGCACAAGTATTTTGTATTGGCCTCTCCCATTTCTTCCCATTAAAAATCCGGCTGTACTTGTTCCTCTTCAAAATCGATGTGGAATACCTGTGGATGATGATTTGAGATGCTGTCGAGCTAGCACGATCATCTCAAACTCCATCCCACCTAAATGCCGTGCCCAATAATCTCAGCGCCGCTGGCGGCTATGACAACAGCCTTCGATTTCCCTTGCCCAACGACTTGGCTCCAGTCGGCCACAACGGCACCCGAGCATATCCCCCCCTTTCCAACGGCTGGGCCATCTTCGTGCAACCCGCCGGCATGGGCAAGCAATGTGGCTGGCCACGGATTGCAATACTATTCACCAGCTATATGCCCCAGAGGTTTCAATGTCGGACCTGAATGCAAAATCACGAAAACTCGGGCGCCAGAGGGGATTCCAGCTATACGGAGCGGCGAAACGGTGGTATACTGTGTTCCAAGGTCAGTAAGGCGAAAGAAAACATGAGAGCTTCAGGGTCATACCCAAACTGACTCGGTAGTAGAGGTTATACATGCACAACAGACACAGCTCATGGCCAAGGGGGAGTCTGGGGATACACGAGTAGCCAAGGGTCTGATTCCATTACAGTCGGTCCTGCCATCCAGATCCGCTGGCAGAGCTCCGATTTGCCGGCCCTCGAGACCCACCCTCTCACTCCTGGTATGGTTCTGGCGGGACGCACAACGACGGTGACGCGGACAACAACGAAGACTCGCGACGCCCTGAACGTTATCGGAACACCAGTGGCTGCTGGTTATGCTGTGACATCCACTGTGGGAATTCCAACGACAGAGACGACGGCAGCTGCCGCAGAGAAAGCCTACGACTCAGCATCGGTCATCGCACCTCCTGTGGCACAAAAATCCACCTCGACGTCCAAAGCTGTTGACACCACCAATAGTCCCCAACGTCCCACAAACTTGACTCTGGCCATCATTGCTCTGGCAGTAACGCTAGGGCTCGTCTGCGTCGGCCTCTTCGCCTTCGTAATTATTCGCCGCGGCAAGGCATCGAAGAACGAACGAACAAGACCTACCATGAACCTGCAGGTGGAAATGACACAAGACGATGGCAAATACAGTGCAAGCGTGCAAAATCAAGTCGAACCTCAAGATACAAACATGATCAATCATGTCTCTTATGACTCGGCGCCGGACGTAGAAAAAGGAGGGGCCTTTAAAGCAGGGAAGATCACTGATCTCCTGCCCCCATCAGCGCCATCTCGCACAGACTCCAGCATATCCCAATTCAGCGACTCGGTCACATCCATCGTCGTGCAAAGGGACAGTATCATGTCGCGCGTCTCTCGCCTCTTCGGTGCTTATTCCCCGTCAAGGAAAGCGCCGCAATTCACGTTGGCCACACCGCCTGGTACATCACGACAGTCGAGTTTCGCAGACGGCTCGGGCTCGCCTAACTCCCCGGAGTCATCAGAGCGAGATTCGGAGTACTGGGCGGGACCGTACGGAGTTGGATTGACGGCACCGGGGCAGGGCCTAGTGGTGTATCGGAACTTTGATGAAGAGGATGAGCAGGAATCGCCTCCAAAGTCGAGGAGCAGGCTGAGTCGAGTCGGCATGGGGAAGTATGACCGCCGGTTTAGCGGTAGGAGCAATGATACCTTTGGGAAGTTGTTGAACATGTAAGAATTGTCCGGAAAAGCACCGTGGAGTGGCTGATTTCAAAATCCCGGCTTGTCGTGTATTGCCCAAGTATATCGACACTTGGGAGGGCCGTTGATATGGGTGCATCAAGACATTGAAGGGAGACCCTGCTGAGCAGACCATCCCGCCCTGTCATGCCGTATTTTTAATTTGGAAGAAGGATATTCATGTAGAGGGAGTACGGAGTCGGAGTATATTTTCCTTTGTTAGAGATAGACCGTTGACTTGAGTGCTAGAAAGATGCAAAATCGACACCAATGATTGTCAGCGGATGATATTGCCATATATAATACATTAGCGAGTTTCCCTGCTCCTGTACCGGCCGCCAAGAATTTCTTGTAGCGGTGGTGGATCTTCAAATGACAGACGACACAATCCTATTCGTGACAGTACGCAGATTAATACCAGCGTCCTACTAACTCATGTCAAACTCCTTCGACTTTCAGGTACTATATAATACTGTGCGGATTATATAGGTTTAGAACTAGCTAAATATACTTTTGTTAACGTAGTCCACGGTCCAATTGCACACTTCGGCAGATTTTCGTACGCTACCACTTTGACCTGCGGTTTTTCACCACATAACTATGGTTGATTCTTGGAATGAAAGTGATATGATTATAGCATTACATGCGCTTCAATCTAATCCAAAATTAAGTGTACGTCGCGCTGGTCAGATCTATAACGTACCTTTTAGAACCCTTGCGTATCGACGCGACGGTAAACCCGCTCGAGCGATTACGCGATCGCCAACGCAAAAGTTGACTCCTTCCGAAGAAGAGGCAATCGTACGACATATAACCGACCTAGATTCGCGAGCATTGAAACGGGGTCAGGCGGTCAGTAGGATATACCTACCACCTAACACACTGAACAGACGGCTCCAGTACCAACAGATCCCATCTGTTGGTCTTATCAGACGAAGATCGTGGTACTGGTTATAAGAGTGGAGCTCTTATACGTCTGGTGCGCGAGTTGGTCGGATGTGCCTCTGAGACTCGTATCGTGATAATAGGATCTCGAACGTAAAGATAAGCTGAATAACTAAAATAACTAAATAACTGTCACGACCTGGGTTGCATCGCATTGGTAGAGACCTCGATTAGGTGCTATCGACGAAGATTCTACTCTAAGGAGCGAAGGAAAGAAGATGACAACTTAGGTTTGAGGGAGCGCGACTAAGTCATCCACGCTTGGCGGGGCTCCTACAAGGGTTATGATTGGCTTCCCATCTGACACTGCCACGGCAGGTGTTCCAGCTGTAAGTCACCTGGTTGTAGTGAGTCTGCGAGGGTTGACCTTCACAGACGAGACCGGTTTTGTGATGGGCCAAATCTCGTCCGAAATGGTCGTGACGACTTCTGATCGGCGCGGAAGGCCTAGAGAAGCCCAGCAAGGAAATCGGGAATGGGTTATAGTTATTCAAGGCGTTGGGTCGTTCGGTTATGCCCTCCCTCCGTATATCATTTTCGCCGGCAAAACCCACCTCTCGTCATGGTACGAAAACAGCCTATTACCGCCTGATTGGGTTATCGCAGTTACTAAAAATGGCTGGACTACGAACGAGAGAGGCGAAGATTGGATAAAACACTTCGATCATCACACCAAGTCTCGTACGAAAGGTACTCATCGCCTATTGATCCTCGTCGGTCACGAAAGCCATCACCCGACCGATTTCGAGGTATATTACAAAGCTAACAATATCGTCACGCTTTGTATGCCTCCTCATTCGTCGCATAAGCTCCAGCCTCTTGATGTTGGTTGTTTTCGCGGGTTAAAAAGAGCGTACGGAAAAGAAATCGAAGATCTCATGCGAGCACTGTAAGGAAAGAGCCGTTGTGGCGGGCCGGTCTCAGCTGACAAGCTGAGTCGGGAGGGATTCGCCCCGATCCGGTAAAACCCCGGAACCGCCCAGCTTAAGAGGAGAACTCGAGACGCTCGCACCTAGTTTAGATTCTTCAAGAATCAGTCTTGCAATATACGCACCCATACACTGGCCTACTTCTAGCTACCCTTTGCACTACCTGACTATTATATTGTGAGACGTGTGGTATCCTCGTTACAAGCACATATAAGTCATATCTCGAAAGAAGACTTTTTACCGGCGTTTTTAAACGCGTACAACGAGAGGTTGATGGGCAGTTACATGACGAATTTCGTCAAATTGGTGGTCGTACGAGGCGGCGAATTGCGCGTGTACGGTGCTGTAGAACCTGCGGCGAGCCCAGACATAATGCGCGCACTTGTGGAAATGATGTAGAGACGTCTGAAGGTAACGATTCTGAGTAGTTTCAATTGATGATAGGCGTTGTGGTTGAATTAACTTATACATTATCGTATAAGGTCTGCCAAAGTGTGCAATTGGACCGTGGACTACGTTAGTTGAAGTCTTTATATAGTGTTTTCTAGATGCAGCTGGTAGTAGTGTACAAGGTAGCGCCCTACACTAATTCCCGTACCCGTGCCACACCCCACTTATTTCGGATTCGCTTGAGCTCACCACCAACTTGGCCAGTTTTTCGACGGATTTCAACCTTCAATTAGAATCTACGTAATAACCGCCAACCAAGGCCTGTCTCGAAGACATCTGTAGGCTGTAATTGGCTTGTCAATCGACGTCTTCTAGCTTCTTTTGCGGCATCAGAAAAGCTCTTTTTGGCTACTCTATGTAGTCCTTCATGATACTTGGCGAGAACTCTCTGTGAAGGTCAACCCTCGCAGACTCACTACAACCAGGTGACTTACAGCTGGAACACCTGCCGTGGCAGTGTCAGATGGGAAGCCAATCATAACCCTTGTAGGAGCCCCGCCAAGCGTGGATGACTTAGTCGCGCTCCCTTAAACCTAAGTTGTCATCTTCTTTCCTTCGCTCCTTAGAGTAGAATCTTCGTCGATAGCACCTAATCGAGGTCTATACCCATGCGATGCAACCCAGGTCGTGACACTCTCTGTGCTTTAGCTACCTCATCTTCAACCTTCCTCTTCACCATCTCTCTACCTTCTGCAACGGATAAAACTCCACCAGATTGAAGATGATAGTTCTTCGTAGCGCGCCGTTGTTTTGATATACGTTCGGCGTGCTTTGTACGGCTAAGATCGCGCTTAGTCTGTATAAGCTCGGTCGCATTAACGAGGGACCCTTTAACAAAGCGACTAAGTCGATAGGCTAGATCTGGACTAATACCAAGCTCTGGATCAGTAAGACAGTTCGTAATCTTGCTAGCTACTTTATTAATTTGTCGAAAAGTAGTAGGTGTGCCTTCATATGACGAAGATGAAGGGGCTGGTGGTGGTGATGGCGTCTTTGGTAACGTGGTTTAACACCAAGTCGCGCATATCACCGAGTCGCGCACTTTTTCAACTTTTCCAACCTTTTGACTTCAACACTTATTTCCTCAACAACAACACCATGTCAGTTCAAACCCAAGAAGCCAAAATCAACCTTGCCATCGAAGCTATCCGATCGACCAAAAATATGAGCCAACGTCGAGCAGCAAAGCTATACGGTGTACCCGAGTCCTCACTCCGTGACTGAATCCACGGTCGCACCCCACGTACCGAAATCTGGCCGAATAGCGCACTACTCGCCAAGATAGAGGAAAGAGCTATTGTTCAGCATGTACTCGACCTAGATTTGAGAGGGTTTCCTCCCCGGCTAGAGGGTGTGGAAGATATGGCCAATTCCATTCTTGCGACGCGGGGTACCCGACGCGTCGGCAAGCTCTGGGCGCATCGCTTTGTAAAGCGAACCCCAGAGTTACAGACGCGTTTTTCTCGCTCGTATGACTTCCAGAGGGCCCTCTGAGAGGATCCAAAGATTATTGAGGACTGGTTCCGGCTTGTATAGAATATGAGGGCCAAATACGGGATCCAGGACTGCGATATGTGGAACTTCGACGAGACGGGCTTTATGATGGGCGTTATTCAACGCTCGATGGTCGTTACCTCGTCTGAACGTAATGGTAGAGGCAAGAAGGTCCAGCCAGGTAACCGGGAATGGGCCACGGCGATTACCTGTGTCAATTCGGAGGGTCGCGACATCCCGCCATTTCTGGTAATTCAAGGGAACTATCACCTTGCTAATTGGTATACTGAGGGGGACCTACCAGCCGATTGGGTAGTCAAACCGACTGAAAACGGGTGGACGAACAACGAGACTGGTCTAGACTGGATCAAACATTTCAACAAGCACACTATCTCGACCAAAAGAGGCGTGTATCGGCTGTTAGTATTGGACGGGCATGAGAGTCATACATCGGCCGATTTCGAGTCTTATTGCAAGTCTAACGGCATTATTACTATCAGTCTGCCCCCGCACTCGTCTCATCTAACCCAGCCACTTGATGTCGGGTGCTTTGGGGTCTTGAAACGTATATACGGTCGAGAGATTGATATATTTATCAAGTCCCATATTAACCACATTACTAAGGTCGAGTTCTCTATCGCTTTTAAGGAGGCTTATTTAAAGACAATAACCGACAAAAACATCAAGGCAGGGTTTCGAGGGGCCGGCCTAGTCCCCCACGACCCTGAAGCTGTTATCTCGAAGCTGGATGTTAGGATTCGGTCGCCTACACCCGTTAGCCCCTCTCTTCTAGATGCTGACCCTTGGGTTTCGCAAACGCCAAATAACCCGACAGAGGCTCTCTCGCAGTCCGATTTTGTCAATCGCCGAATCGACAGACATCAGAGAAGCTCTCCGACCCCAATTTTTGATGCTGTTGGCCACCTTGCGAAGGGTATAACTCGATTAGCCCATGAGAATACCCTCTTGAAGGCTGAGTGCTCCACCCTTCGCAAGGCAAATGAGGCACTATGCAAGCGTCGGAGGTCAAAAAAATCGCGTGTCCGGCAAGGAGGTGCACTTACTGTCGAGGATGCCCTGGACATTTTGGCCCGGAAGGACGCGGAGGCCCAGGTAAAGGAGGACAAGTGCTCTAGGGGGGGTAAAGAAAAGGCTGGTCCGTCGACTGTACGACGATGTAGTAAGTGTAAGAAGACCGGACATAATGTAAAGACTTGTCAGGTCGAACTATAATTGTCAGATGTATATAGCTCTGAATAAATTTCAATAAACTTTAGTCTGTTGTGGCTTTTTAATTGAACTTCTCCGAGTGGATGAGTGAGGAAAAGGAGGTCCCGGCTGCCATCCTCGGCCACTGGAGGAAGAGATGGCTCACCGGAGCAGAGCATCACGATCGCCAGTGACGCGCTATCGCTGAGGAACCGGAGGGCCCTTCGATGCAGATACCGAAAGGGGGCAAGTATTTCGGCCTGAACCGACTGGAGGCGTCTACGCTGTGCCAGATCAGGACGGAAAAATAGGACTAGCAGACTTCTTATTCAAGACAGGGGCTTTTGGCGTGTACTCGCCGCTATGCCGCTGTGGCGACGCCCCTGAGACAGCAGAGCACGTAATCCTCTTTTGCGGGCTGTTGGAAGGACCGAGGGAACGATTACGGGCCGCTATCGCACCACGGCCACTATACTCTCGCAGAGACCTCGCAACGGCAACAGGAGAACCAGTAGTTAGTGGGACTATTGTAAGGTGGCTGCTAGGGACGGGTCGGACAGCTTCAAGGCCCAGATAGCATCGATCTTCTCAGGGGGGACTTTGTTGGTAGGTTGAGAACCAACGTAGTATGGTAGTGAACGCAACGCAGTCGCCAATAGAGCGAACCGACGACGCAGCGTATGTATTTAGTCCAGCCATTAGGGCACGGTTTGACATACGGGAGTACTAGTAGAGGTACCGGGGGCTTCGAGCCTACGGCGTATTTAATAATAATAATAATTACAGAGGGCCTTTTCTTCGGCTTCAGATAGTAGTTTGTTGAGTCCTCCGTGGTTCTTAGTCTTCCCAGCTTGCTTGACGCGGTATCGGAGGGTCTCGCGTTTTACGCCGCTTTCTCGCGCAATCTTGGCAATTTTGGCTTGAGGATGCTCTTGCATGTAGAGGACGGCTTCCTGTAGCTGTGAGTCCATTGCAATTGGAAAAAGCTAATGAATTGACGAAGATAGGATAGGTTGAAGTTGAAAGTGTCGAAAAACTGGCCAAGTTGGTGGTGAGCACCAACTTAGGTTGGTGAGCTCAAGCAAATCCGAAATAAGTGGGGTGTGGCACGGATAGTGCCTGCTAGACCTGATAATACTTGATTGAAGTGTGGATAAGCTAAGACCGGACAGACAGAGAATGTATGAATCCTCAAGTCTAGATCGATGTTATGGGCGCTGCAGGTGGAGCATCTCGAGATCCCAGTCTTTAGGCATAGCTGGTATTTGAAAGCGCAAACAATACAACACACTCCAGATGCATTTCGCATTATTGGGTGGGCGTGAACCAAGTGCTTGTTTTATCGTCAGATTGTACACGGAAGACATAGCTGCAGCTCAGCCAGCGCGCAGCGTCCACTGCGAATCGGCTAATACTCTTGCGCGGTGCAGTGTGACATTTCGGCTTCACCAAGCCGCCTGCAAATTTGAGCGGCAGGTTATGAAGCCTGTACGCGAGGGTGCGGTGAGCTTTGCGAGATGAAGCAGCACCCAAAGGGGAAGTTGGGAGGGCAACGTCGTTGAGCTGACGAGGCAAGCGTCTGCACCTCTGCACCTGAGTTACATGTTCATGTGCCGACTTGCTAGTTCGAGATTTGCTTCTCGATCAGATAGTATATTAGAAACAGCTACGCGAACTGCTTATCTTATTGACTGCTGGAATACCTCTTTATTTGAACACCACCTAATATTCTCGTGTGCGCGCCGGTTCATTCAGCGATGAGGGTCCTGCCAAATAAGCATTTGCCAAGACAAGCTAAGGGTGCTTTCGTGGGCCATTCAGAGCTGAAATCCACCGACAGGCATTTGCAAACCGTTCTCAATGTGACGATAGGTCATTCTCGATAGGCTTCCGAAACATCAAGACCATGTCTGATCAGCAATTGTGTGCGGCAAACTGGCGTCGACAAGTCATCAATCAAGCCGCTGGTAGACAGGAAAAAGAGAAGAAAAAAAAGCCGAGGATATGCCACTGGTTCCTGGAACGGGAGCCCAGCAGGGAAACTAAGCGACAGCAAATGTCCACTAATGTTGTCCCGGGATAGTGGTTCATAATGCGGGTGCGCTGGTCATATGGAAATGCGTAAGTGGATTCAGGCTTCATGGGACAGGCATTTGAGGGTCTCTGGTTGGCCGGGCAGGTGAAGTTACACAATGCAGTTGCTTGAGAGCTCGTCCTATCTCCGGGCTACTTGATGTGTGCACATTTGCGCAGAAAGCTGGCGGTGTCGGCATGAATTTGGGGGGTTCGAAGCTTCAATACTTGGGCCAAGAGTGAGGCAGAGCACCGTCGTGCTATTGCGGATCGGGTTCTCGGGCGAGAGAGAGAGAGGTCGGGCGAGATCTCGCAGGGATACGATGGCAGAAACAGCCAAGCTGTGACAAAAAGCACGTACGAAACAGAAACGTTTCTTGCAGACAACCTCGTTGAAGTTGATTACCCCGTCTCTGCCGCGGACGTGATGAAGCTAGCAGGCCAATCGCCGACAATGGAAGTCTATTTGGCGAGCGACGTTAGCAAGAGGCGTCTGGTGGTTCAAGGGTGCCGGCCAGGGTCCTAGCACCGCAATTGGCCAGAGGGTTTCCTTATCTCTGGGCATAGCAGGCCCAATATCTTGGCACGCTTGGCGTGTATATCATTTATGAGCTGTATGTGGCCGGCCCCCTCCTGCCTGGCCTGTTTGCTTGAAATAAGTATGCCAAGGCAGAGCATTCAGCAGCATTCAGCAGCATCAGAGTTCTACTTCGTACAGCCGCGCATATCAGTGAAGGGTGCTGCAGAAACAGAGATGCAGTGCTGACGGTGAGGGGAAGACGGAATGTCACCTTGGGCCTGCCCTGGATTAGAAAGGCTGATCAGTACTTCTAGTTGCAGTACGTACCTGTCTTCATTATATCGTTGCCAGGGATAGGCACCCCAAATGAATCGATCGACTGGGACTGTTTGTTTCCATTTGGCGCGCAACCAATATATCGGCGTGTACGGGACCTGGTGCGATGTGCAGCATCCCAATGGAGGTTGATGCTAGAGATTGAAGTCAGCTCATCATCGTTCATGGGAATTTCGAGAGGTCTGCCCTGTCTATCGCCTTAGTGGGTTGATGGGTCTCGGGATCCTATGGGAAGCGGGGCAACTTTGAATTGTCGCTTCCAAAATTGGGCCCAAGCCGAACTGTCAACGTCAAATCCAACTCCGCCATCCATCGTCTTGATAAGCTGCAGGTGAGCAACTCCGGCTTGATCCGATAACGAGTGTCGGAAGGCGCGTCGTCGTTCGACCCTTATGTTTGCTCTTTAATCTGTCATTGCGATTGTTCATAACTCGTCGACTTGCAAGGGCTGCGTGGTCGCTTGTATCCTCCAATCTTCAAAATCAGGCTCAGGCGAGATGACACGGAGCAGCTTCCCTGGCCCTCTCCCGTGGCGTGCTACACTCATCATGGGTGCATGGTTCCGACATCAATGGGTTTCTCGATCCCTGGTGCGCTCTCTACCGTGTTGTCGATGTCTCGGCTCAGCGCTGATCTCGCAGAACTGATGACACAAGTCGCAAATGCCACCCAGCGTTGCGCATCACAAAGAATCCTGCAGTCGGCTTGTCACACCACACTACATCCTACTTCGTGAATAGGCTGCTGGGTATGATCTGGGGGAGCTCACCATCAGCTTTCACGGTTTTTTCTTGCTTGAGAAAGCTGAAGGATGCACCCTCATCCGATCCTATCTGGTTTCGTCCAGCGATTCTCATTTTGTCACGGCACGACGCATGCAGCCACCTGTATGTCGTGTTTATTACATGCGCCAGCGACTATCCACGAAATTTGCACTCCGAAACCCCTCGCGCGTCGTCTGCATCGGCACTCCATTGTAATTAGGATTGAGCCTCACGAATTTCTCGTCCATCATCGCAATCAGTGACATCCCGATGCCGTCGGGCTCGCCACCGTTGATTGGTTGCCTATGGTTGGGCGACCATGTAACGCCTCTTTCTCGACTTGCTTGGGGGCATGTCTTAAATCATCAGCCTTCTCACCCACACCTTGAGACTACAGCTCTACCATGTTATCTTTCCTCTTGGCCAGACTATGCCCAGCTGGCTTGGTTGATCACGCGAAGAGTTGACATGTACATGTCCATACTTTTCGATACTCCCACTCTCTACCATTTGCCCACGAGCCCACGTCTGGTACCCCCATGCTTACCATGCCAAGTGGCGCAGTCCAATCCTCGTCGAGTTTGGAGTCGATTTATTCTCCAATCCCTGCGCACAGGCAGCGCTCCGGCGCAGTCGACCGTTTGCGTTGATGGTCTTATCAGTGGACCATGTCCGGCCGAGGGTTTCTTTCCGATCTACCCTTGGTACGAAGTACGTACCTCCTGCTATCTAGGGATGGGATCTAATGGGTGTAATCAAATCAAGTGTATGAGATCCTTGGTACCGGGTCACGGCGGCGCGCGGAGCGCCATCTTGGGCGAATGTAACCCCCCGAGACTCACATCAGTGAATTCTCCATGAGAGCTCCCTGTTCGTATTTAGCCTACTGAGATCCCCGGCATTCTGGCCTAGGAAATTTATTTGACTTTCTCTCACTTCTCCTCTTCATCCGTCCTCGTACTACCGCATAGACGCGTGGCGCCTTGGGCAAGTGTCCCCAGTCTCGTTGGACTGTCAGCGTCAGTCAGTGTCAGTCGACCAAAAGCGCCAACGGATCCCCGGTTCAACAACAGTCGCGACTCGACAATATGTCGTCCACTCTCTACGTCGAGCCATACAATGGCACCATCGACACGGGGGGTGACTCTCTCACCGAGGACTTGAACATTTACTACGAGGTTCGATCTCCCTTCCGCTCACGCTCCCGCTTCCCGCTCCTCCCCACCAAAACGAATACCAAGCCAATGGTATCAGCTCTGAATCCCAGGAGGCTAACACAGCACCCAGAGTGGTGACTTCGCGTGGATCATGACCTCGACTGCGCTTGTGCTGCTCATGATTCCCGGTGTCGGATTCTTTTACTCGGGCCTTGCTCGACGCAAGTCGGCCCTCTCCCTTATCTGGCTGTCCATGATGTCGGTGGGAGTCGTCAGTTTCCAATGGTTCTTCTGGGGCTACAGCTTGACCTTTTCCCACTACGGCGCCAGTGGTTTCATCGGCGATCTCTCCAACTTCGGTCTCATGAATGTACTCGGTGCGCCCTCGGTTGGTAGCACCAAGGTGCCCGACATTTTGTTTTGCCTATACCAAGGCATGTTCGCCGCCATTACGTGAGTCTTTTATCGGCTTGGATTTCTCCGATTTTCACTGACAAAATAAAGTCCCGCCCTTGCCATTGGTGCCGCTGTCGACCGTGCTCGCATGCTTCCCTGCATTGTTTTCATGTTTATCTGGGCCACCATCGTCTACGACCCTATTGCGTACTGGACGTGGAACGCCAATGGCTGGTCGTTCGTCATGGGTGGTCTCGACTTTGCCGGTGGAACGCCCGTTCACATCTCATCGGGTGCTGCTGCGCTCGCCTACTCGCTCATGCTCGGAAAGCGAACCGGATACTCCAAGTCGGCCGGCCTACCCTACCGACCGCATAACGTGACCCACGTCGTTCTTGGCACGGTATTTCTCTGGGTGGGTTGGTTCGGCTTCAACGGAGGTTCGGCTCTGGCAGCTAACCTGCGCGCCGTCATGGCCTGCATGGTAACTAACATTGCCGCGTCCGTTGGTGGCGTTACCTGGTGCCTGCTTGACTACCGTCTAGAGAAGAAGTGGTCTGTGGTGGGTTTCTGCTCCGGCGCCATTGCCGGCCTCGTTGCCATCACCCCTGGCTCGGGTTTCACCACTCCCTGGGCTGCTTTCATCTTTGGCGTTGTTGGTAGTATTGCCTGCAACTTCGCCACCAAGCTCAAGTTTGTGCTTGGCATTGACGATGCCCTCGATATCTTTGCTGTGCACGGCATTGGTGGTATTGTCGGCAATTTGCTGACTGGTCTCTTCGCCGCGTAAGCTTACCCACCCCCGACGTGCAACTGGCACGTATGAATCACGGACTGACCTTGCTCCAGTGACTACATAGCTCACCTAGACGGCTTCACCGTGATACCCGGCGGCTGGATCAACCACAACTACGTGCAGCTCGGCTACCAATTGGCCGATAGCGTGGCCGGCTTCTCGTACTCGTTCGTCATGACGTGCCTGATCTTGTTCCTGATGAACTTCGTGCCCGGCCTCAGCCTGCGCGTGTTGCCCGAGGAGGAGGACATGGGCATCGACGACGGCCAGCTCGGAGAGTTCGCCTACGACTACGTCGAGCTACAACGCCACACCAGCGACGGGCACCCTCAAGGTGTCATCAACGGCGGTAGCAGCACCGAGGTGACGCACACCAATGGCGAAGGACCGGAAAAAATGGTGTAGATGGGTGACGGAGAGATGAGGGTGTCTTATAATAGTTGCGCATGTAGCATTTGGGTTTGCGGAGGTGAGATTCTTGGGGACGTCTTTGAAAAAAATAGAGCTCTTGTAATTGTTACTGTTGATAAACTGGTATCCTTCGCTTGAACAGAGCTACAATATATACCCCTTTCGTCAAAGCTACTTCCAACGATGGGTCAACTTGTAAAACAGTGGTCCCGCAACTTGCAGTCATTGATACCGGGTTCACAAGCTGTGAAGAATCCGTGGTGTTACATATAGTGACTCCGCAGGTGGCAGCACTTTCGACCTACGACGTTGGCTCCATCAAGCCGTACCACCTTGTTTGCCCAAGGCAAACACAACAACATATTATTCATTAACTATCGTCAGGAGTGTAAATCTAAGTAATCTGCAGATGGATCCCTAGTGCCAAAGCCAGCAAGGGTCCAAGAAGACCAAGTCCAGCGCCCCTGGCCCGTCCCGAGCTCCCATTGCCGACACCATCTTCGACGACCTGGCCATCCGACGCATTCACCAGCCTCCCCGTACCATACTGGACATTGAACACGGTGTCGTCGGCGCCCATCTGGGCCGGCACCCCCAGAGTACTTGGACAAGTAGGCTGGTTTGCCCCGCCGCCCCAATCGATATTACACAACTCGTCGCGTCCCCAAGAACAAATGGGGTCCAACACATTGTACAGGGCGTAATTCTGGGCAAGCCAGCCATCCGGATATCCCTCCAGACAGCTGAACAGGAAGTTCATGCTATTCGAGGCACTCAGGGCCAATTTCCCTCCATCCGCGTGTATCAATTCCGCACACTCGTCCATATCCACTTCCTCGTAATCCATGGCGACGGCACCGCCCGTCGTCGGGGCGTCGGTCGCAGACGCGCCGGTGACGAGGTAGTTCCACGCGTCGTACGAGACATCGTGAGCGCCGTCGGATTGGTCGATGCGCAGGAGGGCGAGGGAGCGACCGGACGATGCGTGGGTGAGTCGGATGCAGAGGGAGCTGCATGAAGGCGCCAAGGGAAAGTAGGCTACCCGATTTGTGTTGAGCTTGCAACCGAGGGCGCCGATGGACGAGGAGTAGGATTCGTGGGGCGTGGCCCAGATAGTGGTGGTGGTGGTGCTAGCGGTGCTCGGCGTGGCGACGGATGCTAGGAGCAGCAGGACGAAAGCTACAGTTTGTCGCATTGATGGAACGAGGGGCGGCGACGATTGTCGCGAAATGAGTGACTGGAACGAGTGACTAAAGATAAAGCAAGACTGAGGCTTCGTGGGGAGTGAGTCTCCCAAAAGCTGGGTCAGAGCAGGTCAGACATCGTGTATGAGAGATGAAAAACACATCGTGGGGACGAGGAACTAGCTAGAGGTTGTTGAGCACCGCGCATCCGCACGACTAATGAACTGACACGCTAGGCTTTAATTGTTTTTGGTAGCTTTTGATTGCGCCACAGCTACTGGTTACCAGCCACTGCTCCAACGTCCCAATCTTCTGACCGTATTTGGATTAATTGATAATTCCCAACTGGATAACAGACCAAACACATACGACTATCATTTTATCTGGATGAAAATGGAAACACACACAATGTTACTACTTAATATCTTGAGCTTGATTCAGTCGATGGAGAGAGATCTATTTGCGGGGTCATCCATACGCCATGCTCGTGAGACTTCAGACATCTCCGTCCTGCCCATGCCACTTACACGTTAGTATGGGCAAGATGACTGAAACAGCCCCAAAGTATATTTGGACTTCGTGTAGATTTTTCAGAACTGGATGTGTGCAGACGCAAACACCGTGGATCATGTCGTTCCCAGTGCAGTCCTATAACCTCCAACATACGAGTGGAAGTCCTTCAGTGGATAGGCGGCATTAGGACTCAACCAGCACCTGGGACTAGGTACATGTACGAAGTAGCATTGGGAATAATTATTAGTGCTCTATCAGCTAAATTCAAGGCGGGTAACATGCTGTGGTCATCATATCATTCCATTGTGCCACTTATTATATCTATGGTGAGATGAGATCACACGGATGAAATACGAGATCAGAGTCACAAGGTACAGTGTAATGAGGGGTTTTGGTCAAGAATCGAGAATTAAACACATTTCAGTGACTGGAAGCATTGGTATTTTCGTTTCGGAACAATGTAAGTGCCAAACATGAGTTTGTTTGATACAAGAGACCCATCAGCCTGACGCGACCTGAGAGCCATTTTCCCGCGCAGCCAGCACGCCACGCACTCTGGGCAGAATATGGCGTCCATAATCAATGGCATCATTTAAGTTATCATAGCCGCGAATCGAGATCAACGAGCATCCTAGATCAACATAATCCAGGATGGAGTCAGCAACGGTCTGCCACGAGCCCACGAGCGCCGTTGAGGCCCCCCTTGCCTTTGTCGCCGTCACTGTTGGGTACCAGAGCGCCCGATCTTGCACCTCTCCCCTCTTGGCAATTTCGAGCAGCCGCTGTGAGCCCACATTTTGCGGCGGTGGTGCGTCCGCAGGAGCTTTCCCCAACCCCTTCTCGCGGAACCCCTTGAGAGCATCGAGGGTGCGGTGGGCCTTCTCCCAGGCCAGGTCGTCGGTCTCCGCCACAATGGGACGGAAAGTGACCCAGATGCGCGGCCTGTCGTCGGCTCCACGACCGGCCTTGTCTGCCTCGGCATAGATGCGACTGATTTGTTCTTTGGTCTCCTTGAGCGGCTCGCCCCAGAGCCCGAAGATGTCGGCCAGCGAGCCGCCGATACGGTATGCTTCGTCTGAGGATCCGCCCACGGACACGGGGATGGATTTGCCGTTCACGGGGCGGACTTGGTTGCTGAACTGCTTGAACTGGTAGTATGTGCCCTCGTGGTCGAAGGGCTCGGGCGACGACCAGGCACGACGAAGGATCCGAATGTACTCCTCAAGCCGGCCGTAGCGCTGCTCCTTGTTGAGGAAGTCTCCTTCTTTGGCCTGCTCGGCGTCACTGCCGCCCGCGATAAAGTGCACGACGGCCCGGCCTGAGCTGAGCTGGTCCAGCGTCGCTAGGGCTTTTGCCGCCACGGTGGGGTATATGGTGTTGGGTCGCAGGGCAATGATGATTCTCAGGTTCTTGGTGTGGGCTGCGATGGTAGCCCCGATGGTGAAGGGGTCGTATGACGATGATCCATAGGGGACAAGTGTGTAGTTAAAGTCATAGTCATCCAAGTTACGGGCGTAACGGGCCAGGAATGCCGACTCAATCGAGGCATTAGGGTTTGGGTCCAGCTCCGTCGACTGGTTGGGGAAAGTCAAGCTAATGAACTCAGTTGGTGCCATGGTTGCGGTTTTGGTAAGGGCAATTTCTGGTGTATAAAGGTTACGTATGAGTGAGCACGAGCAAGAGGCAAGCCAGTCTACATAAGTAGTTTTCCGATCGTAGCATCGTACGTTGCGTTTTATGAGTAAGAGCATGAGGGAATACTATTAAAGGCGTCATATTAGTTGGTACGCGGCCCACTGTATCGATTGGCCAAACCCGCGACAATTGCGTGTAGGGGGAATCACGTCATACTCTATACTTTTGCGCAATGCACATTTGTAATCCCTCACCCCCTCACGTATCCGATCTCGGAATTATTCAATCATTTACTTACATGAAAATGTTGAGAGTCAAAGCAAATCATTTGCATCATTTGGTTGGTAATAAGACATCTGTGGCACGTCACCAGTGAACTCGCCTGATGGCGTAAGTGACTGAACGATCTCGAGATTTACCAGGGAAGCTAGTTTAGAACTAAACAATATTTCGATGCTCACTTTGTTCGCAGCGGGGAGGTTAATCTCAACGTTGTTCCAAAGCAACGGCATCTATACTCGAGTCATTCCTCCTCTCAGTAATCAAAGTAAAGGCTGACGATCGAGACACTTACGGGCGTTCCGGGTATAATTTATCGCCTGAGATGCAAATTTAGAGAGTACTTTGAAGCGTTCAGTTGTTAAGTACTTAGATTGACTAGCGGAATACATATGCCTTGCAAAATAACGCGAATAACTTCATGTCTGCAAGGCTGGGTTGACGACGGAATTCCCTTTGAAGAGTAATCCAACGTATCTCGTAGTCACCACTTGCACATCAATTCAGAAGCTCGACCCATGTCCCCAGCAGTCCGAGGTATAAAAGCAATTTGACCTTTACCTGTACTAGATCGACAGAACCAGAAGCATCGCGGATGCAGGCTATATGTCACGTTTTATTGGGGACTTTAGCGTCATTTCAAGCGCTGATGTAGCTTCTCTTCGTACTAAAAACCCCGAGCCTACCACGAAGCACCATTTCCCCATAGTTCCTTTCTCTGCTATAATAATGGATCATCTCGTCTTACCTAACGCGATTCTGGATCGGTGGTTTCATGGATAACCTAGCTTCTGCTATATGCATAACAGGGAGCTTGGTTCACTAATAGTGGCGAACCCAGAATTGAGGCTGCTTGACCTAAAGGAAAAAAGACGTCCCAAGGTTTGTAGTCTTACTAGAGGAACTTCAGCGATGATATCGCATGTTAGAGGTGTTGAGGGGGGCTTCAAAAGCAAGCCGATGAAGCAAGCCGATGAAGAGGAATGGTGTTGCCATAGATGAAAAGCCTCATGATCTAGCAAGGCCATGGATCTTCAAGTTACCTAGTTAGTATACAACCATTTTCAAGTATTATATTGACCTTGGATGCGTGGCTATTACTTCCGAGATGCAAACACGAGTACCCAGGTAAGAACTGGACGCTAGCGAAGAAAGAGCAGCATGAAAGTTATCAAGTAGATTTCACATGTCCATCGCGAATTGGGTCATGCAATCATACCGCCAGTAAGCGAAGGGCATGATGCATGATGCGCCCTGCGGCATAACCAGGTTCTCCTACTGCTAATACAAGGTAATTACATAAGAAGCATCACCCTATTCTATATATTTCCTCTCACCTTAACTTTCTCAACCTGCTATCTGCTTGGCCAACCCTCGTGTGGATAGGAGTACCAACAAGCTTTCTGCCCCTATTTGGAAGGCTACGCCGGCGGGGAGAACCCACAGCGTATTAATAGAGAACCGAAAACTGGCCGGGAAATTGGCTGAGGGGATCGAGGGGTTAACACTGCGTCGAAGTTATGCAAAATCTAGACGAGGTCAGCCCTGATGAATGACACTGTTCAAGCCGAAGATGCCGTGCAGTGAGTGAATACTATAGGTGACACAAGCTATTTGCAGAGTTTCGGCCTTGGCAATGGTCAAACTGAATCAGACGGCAGTTGCCATTTATAGATGCGGAGGATCATTTATAATGGAAGGGGTAGCGATCGTCTGAAAGATGCCAAGACCAGCTGTCGGGGATTTTGACCCATGCGACGGAGGGGGTTATCCGCAGTTTATAGTGGTCTTGGCGGCCTGGTCCCTGAAGAGCCCAACCGGGGTTTTCTAGTCCTTGGGGTAGCAATCGGGGCCGAGAGTCAGGAACCAGAGGCGCAAAAGCATGCGATTGACGGACTTATTTTATTGCGCCGCTGGGCGTCTTGGGGTACTATGTGAGACTCCAGAGGCGGCCCGGCGGCCGTCGATTGTGAAAAGTAACTCCAAGCCCTCCGACCACGACGAACATGCCATGAGATGTCTTGCTGGTTTTGCTGAGGGGGTTGACGGAGATTTCGGGAAGGAACTGCATCTTACTGGGTGAAAAGACCCATAGTAATCAGAACAGTCTCAGGAGGGCGCAACTACTTACAGATTATTCGCTGATGATGCTAGACATCCTCTGTATATAAACCCCAACTCCTGTGCATTTGAATATAACTTTCCAGACACGGCGCACATCCCCATCTCTCCACTAAACAGTCTATTAGTCGCTCCTTCTCAAGACATCGTCATGAAGTACACCACTGCTTCCGCGGTGGCACTGGCCGTCGTGGTCAACGGCCTCCCCTCGCAGACACAAAAACAGCAGCCAAGACAAGCTGGAGGTGCCTGTGCTTCGGCCGTAACCCTAGACGCTAGCACCAACGTGTGGGAATCGTACACTCTGCACGCCAACTCGTTCTACCGCGCCGAGATTGAAGCTGCCGCTGCAGCCATCACCGACAGCGCTCTGGCGGCCAAGGCACTTGAGGTGGCCGACATTGGAACCTTCCTGTGGCTGTAAGAGACCTCGCCTTGTTTTTCAGTTGACTTGAACTTGGTTGGAGTACGCTGAAGACTAACAACATCCAATTCCAGGGACACTATCGCCAACATCGACAGGCTGGAATCGGCTCTTGCCGACATGACGTGTGACGACATCCTTGGTCTGGTCATCTACGATCTCCCTGGCCGCGACTGTGCCGCCAAAGCATCCAACGGCGAACTGGCGGTTGGTGAAATTGAGAAGTATAAGACTGAATACGTCGATGGTAAGTTTGCATCCTATCAAGGGTACAAGCGTGCAGGCGGAGAGTGAAGAGACAGAGACACTGATACAAACGCACAGCTGTGGCTGCCATCCTTAAGGCCAACCCCAACACCGCCTTTGCCTTGGTCATCGAGCCGGACTCGTTGCCCAACCTTGTGACCAACGCCGACTTGGCCACATGCCAAGCCAGCGCTGCCGGCTACCGTGAGGGTGTTGCGTACGCCCTCGAGACCCTCAACCTGCCGAACGTCGTCATGTATCTTGACGCTGGCCACGGTGGCTGGCTCGGCTGGAATGATAACCTGGAGCCTGGTGCCGAGGAGCTCGCCAGCGCTTATACGTCGGCTGGTTCACCTTCGCAGCTTCGTGGAATTGCCACCAACGTCGCGGGGTGGAATTCTTGGTGGGTCCCTCCAAGATTGAGACGCGCGATATCAGAATGGCTCTAGCTGACATTAACGCAACAGGGACGCCGTTCCTGGCGAGTTTTCCGACGATCCCGATGCTCAGTACAACGCAGCCCAGAATGAGGAGAAATACGTTGAGCTCATCGGTGCCGCCCTTGCGTCTGCTGGCATGCCCAACCATGCTATTGTTGACACTGGCCGGTAAGTGAACACTTTTGTCTTCCCAGAGTAGAATTCGCAAGCTCGCGCAAAAGTTGCAAAGGAGGATGCATGTCACTAATTTGTGATCTTCAGCAACGGCGTCCAAGGCCTCCGTCTCGCATGGGGCGACTGGTGCAACGTCGACGGCGCCGGCTTTGGTCTCCGCCCCACGGCCGACACAGGCTCCGAGCTGGCCGATGCCTTTGTCTGGGTTAAGCCCGGCGGCGAGTCGGACGGCACAAGCGACACCACGGCGACGCGCTACGACTCCTTCTGCGGGCTTGAGGATGCGTACAAGCCCTCGCCCGAGGCCGGCACCTGGAACCAGGCCTACTTTGAGATGTTGCTGGAGAATGCCAACCCAGCATTCTAGAGAATCAGCGGATGTAGTCTGACGGGTGGTGGCTTGAGGGTTTTGCTTGTTCATGTTATCATTCGTGTAGATACTTATCATATTTTTGGAGAGATGAAAATTATTGATTCATTGACTATAAACCCAGACCAGTAGCCTTAAATTTCCTTCTTTTCCAGGTTGATCCCGTCTCATGAAAAGTGCATTTTCCAGCACTACGGCAGCAGTGTAAAATCGTGATCATGCGCCCCCTGGAGATAGTCGTACCCTTCGGGCATCCACTCTACGCAAGGTGTCACATCCCCCCAATCTAGCTTGCCCTTCAAATTTTCGGGCAATTTGATCTTCAAGTCACTCCTATACCAATGCGGGAACTGAACGGAGACCAACATGATCCTCGGCTCGTCCGTCTTGTTTGGCATCCCTGCGTGCCAGAGCCTGAAATCGCGAATGATTAACGATCCCTTGGGCAGATTCGGCTGGATGGGCGGGCTGATCTTGCGCCGCTCTTCTTGAAGACTCGGGCGGATTTGGTACGCGTCGTCATCGAGCACACTCTTATCTGTGTTGGTGTGCGTCCCAAGCCAGATTTCCGTGGATCCGTTCTCAGGCGACACATCGACTAGATTGATGTTGACGCAGTACCCGAAAGGAATCTTGGGGAAATCAAAATCAATATCGATATGTGGCGGCTGGCGCCCCGTAGCTTTAAAGGCGGTATTGGCGCTGTAAAACCGCAGCTTCGGGTGCGGGCCGAGCATGCACTGGATCACGTCCACGGCCCAGGGGTTGGCGATAACGTCCTGAAAGATGTAGTTCGGTTCTAGTACGGGCTCTTGCTGGATGTTTCCTGTGGTGCTGCCGAAGTTGCGGTGCGTGGTTGGCCGGGTATAAAGGGATTCGGCCTCGTGCACCATGCGGGCGTTGAGGGTGTCGAGATGGGAAGTATCGACAGCGTTCTCGAGAACGACTAGTCCATCGCGATGCAGGGCTTCGACGGCGGCCTGGAGGTGGTGGGAGCCAATTCTTTTTGTGGCGAGTTCCTCGGCTGTGAGCTCGATGAGCGTCACCTGGGGCTTCGGGGTGATGGTCATGACGAAATGGAAGCTCCAGACAGTGATTTTGCTATCAGTGGGAATAGTTTCAGGTTGAAAACCAGAGATGAGTCGCCAAGTTGCCAAGGTAAAGTCTATCTGCTATCAAGCCATGGTGGTTATGTGGGGAAGAACTGCAAGATGACGGGCCTCGTGCTATATACGCGCTCGACGGCTTGACCAATGAACCTTGCAGCTTGTTTGCCGACGCGACTCGTTCTCCAAGGACCCATCTTTCACTATCTTTTCTGTTATTGTTCTCTCCCAATATTGCAAGCTCCGATATGCAATAATATCAGGGATTAGTAATAGTGTAGTTTCCTGCGAAAGAAAAAGCAAGCCTGTCACTCGGTACAGTTAGAGCCGATGCAAATATAGTATGCTCTTTTATTTAATGTTTACCATGTCTCACTGTTAATATCACCTTGCAACGCCAGCGTCAACCCCAAATAGCTTCCCGCTAAGATCGTAGTGTTTACGTCGAGGTGTTGTAGCATTAGAAAGGGCAACAGGATTGAAACATTACACCTTCGTCAGTTCGGAATTATCACGGGATTTCAAGTGCAAAGTGAAGGACGAGAGTGCTCAAGCGAAACAAGCTGCCAGTCACCAGGTAGGTACCAATAGCGTAGTATAGGGGACTCAATAACGACAAGTTAATCGCTGCCCTCTCTAAAAGAAGAGGGGTCACAGCAGCCTAGTTATACATTTCCGACCCCTGTCCAGGCCAAGCCACTGTGGCTTATTTGCACCTGACAGGAATCTTGCCTCAAACTCCCACATCACCCTATACCCCCACCTTACTCGTCGTCTTATTGCGGTGCTTCCTTTTAGTCAGAAACCCACGTTCCCAAAACCGAAACTTCCGCTTGGTAGTCGTGGGGGCGCCTAGGCCTACTTCACGATGTGCATCATTTGACACAGCAGGCTGCTGCAATGTCGGCAGTGCCCCATTAGCCGTAGTCTCAACCTCCAGCTCCCTGCCAGGTCTCGCTGCCCCATTTTCATGCTCGCTGTTCCTCTGATTCAGTTCCTTCCGCTCGTTGTCAGCCTTCTGCTTTTTGTCAGCCTCCCGCTTCTCATTAGCCTCCCTTTCCGCCGCCCGTCGTGCTTGGCGTTTGGTCTTGACCTTCCCTCTCATATTCTGGATAGTGTCGTCTGCCATCTTCTTGATGTCGTCGCTATTCTTATCAATGTCCAGCCAGAGGGTGTATATTCCCGTCGTGAGTATAACCCAGTTGAAGAAGATTTGCCAGAGAGCAAATAAGATCTCACGTATCAGCGAGCTGAACGCGATGGGGAGCGTGACGACCAGGACTGCGGCAGCGATTCCGACTGCATGATATGTCAGTACGGATGGCCCTCATGTTACATTGAAAATAAGGGGAAATAAAACGACGGGCCCGTTTCTTACTCATGAGCTGTACCTGGAACCAAAGATCCATTGTGCTCTGTGTCCACTGCGCGTTATTCATACCCCAAACTGAGCTCATGAAGGACAACGGCAACTGATCCAGTGTCAGAAATAGGGTGCGTAAACACACGAGGGGGGCATAAAATATCATTTCCACTTACGAATATGATCGTGAAGACGGTGAATATCATGATAGCCCGCCCTTGGCTCATCGCTGCGTCCGACTGTTTGACTGACTGCCAAGCTTGGATGACGCTTGCCTGTTGTTGTTTCAATTGCATGAGGTGATCCAGCTGTGTTAGGATTAGCTACCATCATTTCCAAGCTGTGAGCCTCATTTAAAGAACTGCTTACACTGCTTGATGTAGTGGTCGCCGTGATCTTGAGCCCTTCGAGCTCTTCGAGACGGTCGTCTAACTCGGATAGCAAGTCTTCGGCCGAGTGGTTAAAAGAGATAAACTTTTCCAGGCGTGAGACTTCGTCGGTAGTGCCCTGTCTGTGTTCTTCGGCTTGCTCCACCTGTGTTGGCGTGCTGGCTTGAGTAGCTAAAGTGTTGTCCGGGTCCAAGATCTTCACGGTGTGCTTCTTAAACTTCTTGATTACCTCTTTCTGTTTCTTCGTAATATGAATCATGATGTCGAGCTCGTCAATGACGTCCTTGATCTCACGCTGGAGCTTGCCTTCAGGGTTGATGTCGAGGAGCGGCCCAACGAACTGCTGTATATCGATCATCTTTTTCGTGTTGGATTGCTTGGTAAACTTCTCGGTCCAAACCCACAATAGCTCGAAAGATATGCTCTGCTTATGCGTAATGGTGCTGATGGCCTCGGAAAACTTGACGAGAACTTGGGGGTGGCGGTCCTGCGTTTTCGTTGGGTCAAAGAAGGTGTTGGAGCACTCGTCGATGATGATAAGGGCAAGATCGAAGACGGAACGGATCTGGGTGTTTCTGGATTCGCCGAGCCGTCGTCGGATGGACTTGTGGACGCCCGAGTCTCCATGCTTGACGCCGTATCGTTTGGGGAACGAGGTGATGATGGTGTGCTCGTCGAGAATCCACATCCAGAGCTGATCGACCATGACGAGCCTCGAAACCTGGATAATGTCTGAGCGGCATTGTTCACAGCGATTCGACGTCGTAGTGATGTCCTCCACTTCCTCGCAGGTCCACGTCTTGGTTTTGGTGTTGAACCGGTGTGACAAGTCCGTTTTCGCAGTTGTGCCTCTGTATACCACCTGATCCCGATCCCGGCTTTTGGTCGTCTTCAAGGTCCAGTAGTAGGCCTGATCCAGCGTCCGACGAGGATGCACTGGCGCATCGTTGTGCAAATATTCCTTGATGATCCTTTCGTCGCGGTAGAGTAGCATATGCTCGTATAGCATGGCCGCATCGAACAGCACTCGTCCAAGTGGGTGCATGGTCACAATCCGATCCTGATGATCATATGTCGCCTTCGTCGCGTGGAGCATCTTGTATCCATTTGCAACGGCGGCGTTGACCACACTGGAGAATGTCCAGGCGGGTGGTCCGAGGCCGGCAGGAAACGAAGGGCGTGCGGTCTTCTCGTTCAACATCTCGAACGTACTGCCGTTTGGTAAGGTGAGCTGTTTTCGCGCCCTCCTACGCTCCTGTTTTTGGTTGTACTCCTTCAGCCTCATCTCCCTCCGCCGGTTTTCGGTTTCTTGCCCCACCAGCCGGGCGATCCGCTCACGTTTGCGGTCTGTGTCCCAATGGAGGTATGGCATCTGGGTATACATTAGTAATCACTGCCCCTGGAGCAGCAGCAGCAGCAGTCTACTGACAAAAAGCACGACATTCTTTGGAAAGCGCTCCAATCTTCTGGGGTCTGTTTCATGGTCAACTCGGTTCATTAGTTAAATCCATAATGGATTACATACCCGATGACACTGTTTCACAGAGCGGGCGAAGATGTCTCGCGTGAACGGCACCCTCCCGGCCGCCGTGTTGTTGGCCGCTCCAGAATTGTGGTCTCAAGAGCATTTGCGTGCGCGTCATTTCATCCGACTTGAACGACGACATGCTGCAAGGGGTATGTTCTTCCCCGAAATATCTAGCAATCGCTTTCTGCAAGCTGGTCAAGATGCTGTACCATCGGTCAATCAAATCTCCGTACCTCGGTCCACTGACGCAGGATTTCTTAGTATTTCGAAGCACGAAGACTGCGTGGAATTATACGCACGTGCATGTTATTAATGGGCAGATGGAAGTAGCGCATACGTCCAGATGGAACCTTGTCTCGGCGGAGCGGATTACTCTCATCGCCCACGTCCAAAAGCTGTGGCATGGATGTTTTGTGATTTGGGAAGCTCCCATGGAAGGTGCCAGAATCATCATTGTTGTAAGGCTCTGTGCCTTGATATTGAATCAAGTATGCATTCAGATCGGAAGCCGGATTATACTCGACATTGTCGCAATCCATGTTGACGCTCTCCTGGGATACATCATTGGGCTTTGCAACGCCAGACGGATCTCCTCCTGCCCTCCATTCTCGGGTACCCTTCCTTCCATTTTGGTAAACAGGCGATTTCCGCCATGTTTCAAGGCTTTTCTCGATGCATCGGACTCTATTGTGAGATGTATCCTCGTTTCTGATCACCTTGCGCAATCTCTCGATGCGTTGGCGCTCTTTCTCGATAGCCTTTTGTTGTGCTGGATTCAGTGAACTAAGGTATTGGGGCCTCTCGTAGAATTCTAGACAGCCGAGATAGTGGAACAGAGGATCATTAATCTGCTCTCCCTCGTGGGGTTCGGCACTGAGGCAAGTCGGCGACATGTTGCGTTCAGGCGCCAGAAAGCAACAAGTGTATGGCAGTCGAAGCGGACACCAGAGCGACGTCAAATAGCCGGCTTTATCTAGCTATGATGACACATTCTGCCGGTAATAACAGGGATACTACAATCCAAACCCCGAGTTTACAGCATCGCAATATGCTGCCGGTAACCAAATGGGAAACGCCGGCCGCTAAATATATGGAAGGGAATGGAAGGGTGGACTCGCTCTAACTAAGATGAAAACAGTTGGCTTATCATGAGGGAGTCGTATTGGTTCAATGCAATGTAGGATGGTGTGCAGCAATATTGGAATTGAGCCTCGATGAGGGAGTGGCGGGCAGCGAAGAGACGCTGCGCAATGCTCTTATAGGTCAATTCCATCCACAGTTATAGTGCATATGCACGTTGATTGACCCCCCTGACAAAGCTGAAAGACAAAATGAGCAATTTAGGTGTCATCATCTTGACCGGAACCCCCGATTTCATTCGGCCCCCTATGCAACCATCTAAAAACAGATCGAACCAGGACGCCTGCGGGGTGGGGTGTAGAAAGATCTGTACATCTGTCATCGCTGAATAACGAGGGCTGCCAGCGAGTATCCCTTTGGGGCTTTGCACGAGTTGCTGCTTGCCGCGAAAATGGTAATTTAAACGAACCATGATCTTTTGAATGAGGTCATTTGTTTCTGTTTTAGTAGAAGCCTCAATGTTTCGAAAGGTCCGGCAAGGTTCTAGCGCTTCAATTTGGTCTTCCATGTGATCATTCATTATGTAGAACCCCAAGGTTGATAATGAGTTTGTCACGGTTTAACAAGATTGAAATAGATATCGACAGAGCTGGCGTGCAAACGGCAGGCTCCATTAAGCCACTACTGCTATCTGGTAAGTATTCACAATCTTCACTGGTTGATGAATACAAGAACTTCGAACTATAATATTCCTGACGAAGACCCGACCGATAAGTAAGGAGTGAGTTATCCACCACCACGATTGCAATTGGAATAGGGGTTGTTGCTGCAAGACACGCTTCCTCAGATGGTCAAGGGGTCTAACTAGACAAGTTTAGTAAAGTCATTTCAATTTACGAAGACCACAAGCCTGGTCCAACGGTGCCGATGTGTTCACTGTCCTTGGTTACTGCCAGAAACGTCTCGATTTTCAGCCCAACTGCTTCACTCGTCATTGTACTAAATCATACAAATTTTACTAAGCATCGTAGGACAGTGGCTGTGCCTGGAACTATGAGGCGCTTTGTCAACTCCTGGAAAATATTCTAAGCTATTAAATTACCTTAACTAGATTAACTTTATAAGGTTATTGAGGGAATCCGGCCCTCTGTTGATGAATCTCTGTGTATCTCGTATTGACTGCTGCGTCTGCTCTACACATTGTGCTGCGTTGGTTGCCGGAAGCGCTATTGCTCTCTATCTTAAAAGAAGGGTCGAACCCGCTAGCTACACTTGTCTTTGCACCACCTTCGGCCTAGGGCATAACTGTGGTGCTCAATCCCACAGTTATAGAACTTAGGCTATTAAGCCGTGGAATCTATTGAGATTACAACTTCCTAAGCCGTCGAATTGCCCTAACTTTATTCAGATTATAACTCGTTAAGCCGAGTCGTATTGAATTACTTCAATATGGATGTGCCGTGGTATTCGAATGAATGCATCATGACAATACATTACCCTAGTTAATGCATACCTTTTCTTTTATTCTATATATATATGCCTGTCTGAGATCAACGTCCAGCCGTCCAACGCATTGGGGTGCAAGTTACCCCTCCACAGCCATAATCCTCTCCCTGTCTCCTTTTAACTTCGCCTTATCAAACTCAGCATCATGGCACGGCAATTCCAGTCGCACAGTTGAGATATCCGCCGTCTGAATCTCCACTTCCCCATCCGATTCCAAAGCTAGCAGGTGTCCGCCCTTTTTCCGGTCCGCACTGATGAAATGCAGATGGTCCCCTGCCACGCTGATACCCTGCATGTACTCTGGAGATCTGAATCCAATAATGGTCCCGCTTGTCGGTTCCTTGAAGTTATGTGAGACTTGGTGCTTGCCCACTTCAGCAAGCCCCTCGCCTGGGCTCTGCTGGCCTCCAACGGTACGGACTGTCATGGCTTTGAAGACGCCGTCGATACGCATGGCGATGTAATGGTTGCGCGCAGATGGAAGTAGATCTGTGAGGAGGTCGAAAAGCTCTGATTTGCTGGATATACTGGATTTGACGGCGGCTGTGGGCTGGAAGTGAGTGACCATGGCGAAAGGGGCGACGATATCTTGACTGTTGGAAGGTTCGATACTCAACACGGATCCGTCGGACTTCATCTGGTATAGTTGGCCATCGAGGATGATCATCTCGCCCACTATGTAGCGAAAGGTGCCCAGGCCGTGGTCGCCATGGGACAAGAGGGTGTTGATAGGCAAGCCGGTGGAAGCAACGCCGTCCATGAGGGCGGAGACAATAGAATATTGGAAGAGCTCGTTGGTCGCCATAGTTTCTGTGGACTTGTATGAGGTATAGAGGCTTTTAGATACGTATAGTAGGAGAACTGCATTTATGAGATGGCAAGGTCGAGGTGTATCACCTTGAGCAAATTACCCTTTCGGGTGAGACGGCCTTGGCGTCAATGACGTGGTTTAGCTCCATGAGCTGACTAAAAAGCGCATACAAGTAAATTAGATGATAATAAAACACTCCACCCATTAAGCACTTCACATGATGAGATGTCTGTACGGATGAGGGTCACCTTAAGTATCTAAAATCCCAAGTAAGCACCAATATGCCCACAGAAACCGTCCAGATCGTCATCGACTCGCTTACGGCGGCCGGGGTCAAGTACGTTTTCGGCGTGCCGGGCGCCAAGATTGACTCTGTCTTCAACGCCCTGGTGGATCATCCAGAAATCAAAGTGATCGTGTGCCGGCACGAACAAAACGCCGCCTTCATTGCCGCCGCTGTCGGAAAACTCACCGGCCGCCCCGGAGTATGCATTGCCACTTCGGGCCCAGGAACCAGTAATCTCGTCACTGGATTGATCACGGCAACCGATGAGGGCGCACCCCTTGTCGCTATCGTGGGCAGCGTGAAGCGGGCCCAAGCCGCTAAGAGGACACATCAGAGCCTACGTGCCACCGAGCTCCTGACGCCCGTAACCAAGAAGGTGGTTGAAGCCATCGTCGAGGACCAAGTGGCTGAAGTGGTGCTCGATGCATTCCGAGTCGCCGCGGCCTATCCGCAGGGTGCAACGGCGATATGCCTACCCATCGATGTCATGACGCAGGGCATGAAATCTTCCATCCCGGCTTTCCCGGCCTCTGCATTCTTACCGCCGAGCTACGGCCCGTCGACGGATGCATCGTTGCAAAAGGCGACCAAGTTGATTCAGGAGGCTAAATTTCCCGTCTTGTATCTTGGCATGCGAGCTGCCGACGAAGTGGTCGTTGATGCAGTACACAGATTCCTGCGCAAGCATCCCGTTCCCGTCATCGAGACGTTTCAGGCTGCTGGAGCTATATCCAAGGAACTTGTACCGCTGTTCTTTGGCCGCGTCAGCTTGTTCCGCAACCAGCCGGGCGATAAGCTCCTCACGAAGGCCGACTTGGTTATCACAGTGGGATACGACCAGGCCGAGTATGATGCTAACTTGTGGAATGCTTCGAATCACTTGCATATTGTGCACCTCGACTGTAACCCAGCGACCGTTGGCTACTTCTACAACCCCAAACTGGAACTCATCGGCTCCCTGGCCTCGAATCTGGACCTTCTCACCAATTGCCTGCAAAATGTTGCGAGGCCCCAGGAAACTGAAGTCGCGCAATCTATTCTCTCTGAATTCCATGCCTGGGAATCACAGGCTAACGCTAATGCCAAGCCCACCGGCGGTCCCGTCCACCCGCTACACTTCATCCGCCTGCTCCAGTCCATGATCGACCCGACCACCGTCATCGCTGCCGATGTTGGCAGCGTCTACATCTGGATGTGTCGCTACTTCTACTCCTTCCACCCCAAGACTTTCCTCGTCTCCAACGCCCAACAGACACTCGGCGTCGCCCTCCCGTGGGCCATCGGCGCTTCACTCAGCCAAGAGCCCGAACCCTGCAGCCGAAAGGTCGTCAGCGTCAGCGGCGACGGAGGTTTCCTCTTCAGTGGCCAGGAACTGGTAACTGCCGTGAAACACGGATGCAATATCACCCATTTCGTGTGGAACGACGGCAAGTACAACATGGTGGAGTTTCAGGAGGTAGACAAATACGGGCGCAGCTCCGGCATCGAGCTGGGCGGCGTGGATTTCGCGGCATATGCTGAGGCGTTTGGGGCAAAGGGGATGAAGGTCAAGAGTTCCGAGCAGTTGGAAGGGGTCATGCGCGAGGCCATGGCTCATAAAGGGGCTTGTGTCGTTGATGTTGAGATTGATTATGCGGACAATCATGAGCTGATGACCCACGTAGTAGCAGATAGTGTTGCTTAGAGGTCTGATGGGGGTTGAGACGGAACCCCCATGGGCATTTTTCCCAATTGATGACTCTATTCATTTATATATAGTTAACGGACGTCCTGCCATCAACAAATTCAACACAGTGCTTGTCAGTAATTTACATCACGCAGTACCTTGATTTCTCATCTACAACGCCGCGCTTGATCAACAGATGTAAGGAAGGACCAAAGGTGCCACAACAGGAGTCCATACGTCTGGGTTGCAGAAAACCCGCTGATCCTTTCAAACTGTATTGCGACAAGATGACTTGGGCTATGATCACCTCCGTGGCCGAAAAGATGAGCAGCATTTATCAAGGATAGCAAACATCGGCACCCACAAGGATAAGCCATCTACACGTTTATATCCAACTTCTGAGGTTGTTGGCCTTCCGTGAGTGGGTCTTCCGATCCGGCGTTGGAGTGTCGGCCGGTAAGCCCCGCGCGATGCTGCCGGCAGTTAGTTAGTCGAGGTCAAAAGCCCCACGGTCCTGAATCAGGAAGCCTGTCCTGCCTTGGTGCTTCTATGGAATATTCAACTTCATGACCATGCCTCTCGTCCGAAGTCAAGCTTCTAGTAGGGATGTCGGGTAGTTAAATCATCCAATGATATGTGTCAGCCTGCACACCCGGGGACCTAACGATCAATGCAGATCCTATTTTTATGCGCTACAAGGACTGACAGAGGGATACTTGAAACAAGCCAACGTCAACCCCACACCTTTGTGTTCCTCCCTAACCAACCAGCATCGCTCCCAAGCTCTGTAGTCCCGATGATCTACTGCAACCTGCATTATTCAAGAAGGCCTATCAGGAAACATCATCCTATGACGGGTCCACATCGCAGTTGCAGATGACTATTCATGCAGCTTGGTCTCAAAACATTCCTTCCCCGCATTCTTGCCTTTCATATATGGGACTCGAGACAACATGCCCCGAATAACTGTACAATTCCCACCATGGCCAACGAGTGAAAATGAAGGAACCTAACCTCTACCTGACACTAATAGCGACACTCAACGGCCTTCTCACCTGCCACGCATTTCCAGGATGGCCTGGCTCTGGCACCATGATCCTCGGCAATGCTTTGCAGTTTAGCCAGTCTACCTGGGAAACAAATCTTGCCACTCCCAATGCAACGGGCAACTTCTCCGTCTCCGGCTTTGACATCTCACAGCCCTGGCCCAGTCAGCAGGTCGGCGGCTGGATGCTGTCTGTCAATATCAGCAGCGACATCCCCGACTCAGAGATGATTAACACCAATAACGCTACGGGTCACACCTTTACGGGCACGAGTTTGTTCCTCACAGCACCCCAAAAGATGAGGTCGAGTGTCCTGTCTAGTGGGTCCAATGTTACCGACGAGACAACGTGGAAAATCTGCGTGTCGGTTATGACGGACGGACCGCAGAAAGACCAGTCAGCCACGGATAACGGGACGTGCAGTTACCTTTCTGCTCACTGTGTGGAAGATCTTCAGACGGCATATGCAGACCAGTTCAAGCGAAACCAGGATTGCTATGCGTCACCGTCCATACCAGCCAGCTGTGGTAACTCGGTTAACCAGGCTAGCATATCCACGATCCGTGGGTTCTTTCGACATGATGCGTTGACTGCTGGCTGACGAAACCGCAGAATTCCCCATTGGCTCTTTAGGCGGAAAGGAAATACTCGTTACTGCCTCTGATGCACACGATGCGGGCAATGACTCGGACTACAATAGTGCCACGAAACAAATCTGGCCGGTACTGACCGTCTGGGGTTGGAACAGACGGGCCAATGCATCTGATGACGCTCAGCCGGCTGTGCAGCTCTCTTGCATTCGGGCCAACTATGTCCTTCCGGGTAGCGATTCGCCTTCCTCATCTGGATCTGCAACTCAGGGATCAGCTGTATTTGCACTTGGTATCGCTGGAGCGGCTAGTCTAGTGTTACTGTGACGTATTCAAGGGCCAGCGGATTGTATCTGAACAACAGTTGCATCATGTCGAATTCAACGATCGTGATGATGCGGGGAATTTAGCATACGCAGTTTTCACACCTCGGATACGGGAGAATGATCTAAGATATGAGTGTGCATAGTTTACTATTCATATAATGTCTAATGCCGTGGGATATAGTACCACTGGGCGTTTTACTTCACATGGACCTCTTTATCAACTGGCCTAGTTGTGTGAGAAATGTTCCTAGTTATGAAATTTCAGAATGAGATAACGTAGTCCACGGTCCAATTGCACACTTTGGCAGACCTTATACGACAATGTATAAGTTAATTCAACCGCAACGCCTATCATCAATTGAAACTACTCAGAATCGTTATCTTCAGACGTCTCTACATCATTTCCACAAGTGCGCGCATTATGTCCGGGCTCGCCGCAGATTCTACAGCGCCGTACACGCGCAATTCGCCGCCTCGTACGACCACCAATTTGACGAAATTCGTCATGTAACTGCCCATCAACCTCTCGTTGTACGCATTTAAAAACGCCGGTAAAAAGTCTTCTTTCGAGATATGACTTATATGTGCTCGCATGAGATCTTCGATTTCTTTTCCGTACGCTCTTTTTAACCCGCGAAAACAACCAACATCAAGAGGCTGGAGCTTATGCGACGAATGAGGAGGCATACAAAGCGTGACGATATTGTTAGCTTTGCAATATACCTCGAAATCGGTCGAGTGATGGCTTTCGTGACCGTCGAGGATCAATAGGCGATGAGTACCTTTCGTACGAGACTTGGTGTGATGATCGAAGTGTTTTATCCAATCTTCGCCTCTCTCGTTCGTAGTCCAGCCATTTTTAGTAACTGCGATAACCCAATCAGGCGATAATGGGCTATTTTCGTACCATGACGAGAGGTGGGTTTGCCGACGAAAATGATGTACGGAGGGAGGGCATAACCGGACGACCCAACGCCTTGAATAACTGTAACCCATTCCCGATTTCTTTGCTAGGCTACTCTAGGCCTTCCACGCTGATCAGAAGTCGTCACGACCATTTCGGACGAGATTTGGCCCATCACAAAACCGGTCTCGTCGAAGTTGTAGATATCCTCCTCCTAGATCGCATATTTCACAATTGTATTCCATACCAGGTCAAACCACGCGCGATACGCGTCGGGGTCTTCGCAGAGGACTCTCTAATAGTCGATCCTTCGATTTAAATGCGTCCAGAGGTCTAGTTGTCGTCTTACGAAGCTCGAGGCCCAGTTGACGCCGACGCGTCCCACGTCGCGACTTCGAAGTAATCGGTTGGCCATATCTTCAACACCACTCAATCGGGGAGGAAATGCTCGCGAATCTAGGTCGGTTATATGTCGTACGATTGCCTCTTCTTCGGAAGGAGTCAACTTTTGCGTTGGCGATCGCATAATCGCTCGAGCGGTTTTACCGTCGCGTCGATACGCAAGGGTTCTAAAAGGTACGTTATAGATCTGACCAGCGCGACGTACACTTAATTTTGGATCAGATTGAAGCGCATGTAATGCTAGAATCATATAACTTTCATTCCAAGAACCAACCATAGTTATGTGGTGAAAAACCGCAGGTCAAAGTGGTAGCGTACGAAAATCTGTCGAAGTGTGCAATTGGACCGTGGACTACGTTACCAAGATGGGATCGAATTGGAAAGAAAGCGACATGATTATAGCGTGTCAGGCGCTTCAATCGAAACCCGAATTAAGCATCCGACGCGCTGCCCAACTCTACAATGTCCCTCGTACAACTCTAGCTAACCGAAAACGCGGACTACTATCTCGACGCGATACTCGACAATCTAGTCATAAGCTTACGGAATCAGAAGAGTTAGCGGCCGTATAATACATACTTGGCCTAGATTCGCCATCATTTCCTCCCCGGCTCTATGGTGTTGAAGCTATGGCTAACCGACTGTCACGGTTGACCCTTACACCGACTGCTCCGTGACCGTGGCGCTGGACACGTCGGCGTCAACGGGGCCTCGAACTTCGTACAACGACAACCAGACCTTCGGACGCGTTTTAATCGAAGAATCGACTACCAACGAGCCTATGGCGAAGATCCTGACGTGTATCGCGCGTGGTTTACGCTCGTACGAAATACAATTGCGAAATATGGTATCTAAGAGGCGGATATCTATAACTTCGACGAGATAGGGTTCGCGATAGGCTTAATCTCATCCGAGATGGTAGTTACAAGTGCCGAACGACGCGGAAGGCCTCGTACAGTCCAACAAGGCAATCGAGAATGGGCTACAGTAATCCAGGGTATTAATTCGTCCGGCTGGGCTATCCCGCCGTATATTATTGTCGCGGGTCAAAACCACCTCTTATCCTGGTACGAGAATAGCCCATTCCCGTTCGATTAAGTAATCACTGTAACTAAAAACGGTTGGACAACAAATGAGCGAGGCGTAGACTGGATTCAGCACTTTGATCGCTATACGAAGGACCGTACGAAGGGTGTTTATCGTCTTCTTATCCTCGACGGGCATGAGAGCCACCACTCGACTAACTTCGAGCTATATTGCAAACAGCATACTATTATTACACTTAGTATGCCTGCTCATTCGTCACATAAGCTCCAGCCTCTCGATGTAGGCTGTGTTAGGGCTTTGAAAAGGTCGTACGGCAAAGAAATTGAAGACCTGATACGGGCGCATATAACCCATATCTCGAAGGAGGATTTCTTTTCGGCATTTTATAGGGCGTATCGTACGACTATAACTAATTCGAATATCCAGACAGGTTTCAGGGAGACAGGACTTATTCCGTACGACCCGGAATATGTGATTTCACAGCTGGATATTAAGCTACATATGCCTACACCTCCTGGGAGCTCGTCTGGCGCACCCTTAATCTGGGAATCAAAGACTCCAAATAACCCAACTGAGGCGCAATCCCAGTCTGAATACGTTAAAACAGAATCGTACAGCATCAGAATAGCTCCCCGACGACAATAATTAAGGCTATTGACCAATTTTCACGTGGTGCGACGGCTGTTATGCATCGGTTAGTTTTACTTGAGGATGAGGTTACTACACTTCGGAAGGCCAATCAAGAGCTAAGCCGTC
The DNA here is from genome assembly GCF_002105095.1 of Pseudomassariella vexata. Lineage (NCBI taxonomy): Eukaryota > Fungi > Ascomycota > Sordariomycetes > Amphisphaeriales > Pseudomassariaceae > Pseudomassariella > Pseudomassariella vexata. The sequence goes on along the minus strand of NW_024467956.1, from coordinate 152,364 downwards.
GTCGAAGGACTAAAAATCGACAGCTACAAGATGGAGGATCTCTTAGTTTACGAGACGCTCAGGACTTACAGTCTCAACGGGATATTGAACAGCAGCTACAGGATGATATACGTGAAAGTCGTCGTCGTACGAGGCGCTGTAGGATCTGCGGAGAGCCCGGACATAATGCTCGTACTTGTGAGAATGATAAAGATACGTACGAGGAAGAGGATTCCGATTAGTTTGAATTATTATTTTTTAGTTTAGTTAAGTTATTGAAGTTATTCATACGGTGCCAAGAAAAAGTGGCCAACTTGCTTGTGTGGCCAACTTGCTTGTGGGGTACGTTATACGACTGAGGAAAAAGAAATATAGCAAAAGCATACAACACTAGGGATTCGCTGGTGGTCACCCACCCAACTACTAATCTAGCGGTTTACAGTTTATCTACAGGAGAGCGGACGGGATCCCGAGTTCTCTGCAACCTATGGTCGTATGTGATTGAAAGTTCGTACAAACGAGTATATATCCTAGGCTCACATGCGCGAGTCTAGATAAAATCCATTTACATACATGCTTAGATATCATTCCAGGGTTCTAGAACTTGTGGGAAACCGGGGATTTAGCATTTGGTGGCAGGAATACCCCTCAAAGCGGACGAAGAATGAAAGCTCCAACTTTCCAGTGGAACTTTCAGATGTCATTGGATTAGATAGGTCCTGTGTGCATTCTACAGTCATGCTCTGTTGTCCGTGGATATCAATGGTTAACGTAACTCCGTAGAACCTTGAAATGGTACGATTCATATCAGTCATCATTGGATCACACATATAATATCTGTTGACGAGCAATACAGCCTAGGTTATACGCAATGTGGCACACCTGTCTGAATAATAGACCAGAAGATTAGTGATCTGTCATTATTTGCCATCTTCCTCTTTGCAAATAGACTGCTACCTTGTGCTGCAAGCGACGTCGGGGATCTCGGTGCACACCTTTGGTGCCGATGGGTGCCAGTTGAACCGTGGCCTGTCACTGACGCCGGATGGGACAAAGCTCTATGCCAGCTCGGTCTCGACGGTCTGGCAGTGGGATTACGATGCAGCTACCATGGCGGTCATCAACCAGAGGGTAGTCGTCCAAGGCATCAGACAGGGTATATAGTCCACGAAGACAACGGAGACAGCCGCGGCTAGGCAAGTCGTTCCATGTCTCACGATTCGTCCTCCAAGTCGCCAGAAGCGCCTCGCGCTTCCAAAACTGAAAATTATGATGGATAAGATGCTACTAATACAGGCCGGCGAATATAGCGAAATTACGATAACCGTAGTAACTAACGACACTCTACTACAATATCCGACCGACTGGGCTTCGGCTGGTCAGGAATTAAAGACGTCAGATAATTGAGCGACGCTTCCGAGAAAACGGCGCAAGAACTGCGAATCAGCTTCGGTCGAGTGCACCGCGTAGAAAGGTCGAACCTGCAAGACGATCGACTTGTTATTTTCTTTCGCTGATTTACAGGACCTTGCTATCAAGTACACACTGAATCTGGGCAGATCATGAAATGACTTTGACTCGGATACAGCGCGTATATTATATATTACCGGCTACCTCGAAGGGGCTATATAACGACGATAGACTAGCTACGTAGCTAATATGTACGAGAACGACCTGAGTGGGCACATTGCAAAAGCTCATTGGTGCTAAAGCGGACGTGGATCGGCCTCAATTATTATTGCGACCAAATTAGGCATTGCGCAAAATTTCCGAGGCTGGCATTAACAGACGGAAGAACCTGTCCCAGTGTCAACGGGGAAGGGGCAGTTTGCAAGGACAGTAGCGTTATCTTCCAGCGTTGGACAACGACTGTGTTGGAAGCGTCATTTGGATCGGAACCGAGTATTTTATACTGTCCGAAACACGGCCCTGGGACGATCATTGGTATGGATGAGGCCCACGATATTGATGTCGCAGGTAATGATGGTGACCTTGGAAATTCTTGTGACGAATGGAACAATGCGCAGATCGGCCAGGACTGTTAGTACACGAGGAAGGGTAGGAAGAAACCGAGGTGCTTTAGCATTAGTGGACCGCTCTGTTCCTGAAACAAGATATGGACATGATGAGGTTTCAGAGCTGCTTGTATCCAAGAGCGCAGGCTTGGGAGCGGATTCCTGTGGTTTTGGTTGCCCGCAGAGAATCTTCGTCGGTATTCTGAGACCCGTAATTTTCAGGGACTCCCGCGAGCCATTACGAACTCTCTACTTCACGCAATTGTCATGCTCACCTCTATACCGCCAGTTTATTTGTATGCCTGGGTTCCTCGACGATTCTGGAAGTTGGCCAGCCAGTCTCAGACACCAACGAGAATCTAACCCCCCACGTCTGGAACGATGCATGGCAAGGAACGCTTGGAGATGATGTGACAGGGGTTGGAATGACCGCACTGCACTTGGTGTTATTGTTAAAGAACGTCTTCATCATGCCAAAGATTCTTGATGAGGGATACCAAACAGAACTCGACGCGGAAGACGACTTAGCCCAAACACAACTGGTCTATTCATGCTGCGCAGGAACCTTTTTGGTAGCGTGGTGACCCATCTGCTCAGCAAGGGCGCAAATTTTAATACCGACTTCGGTTGTTGCTTGAATTCTGTCTGAGGCATGTGATACGCCAGAAGCATATCACTCACGAACGTGGTAGCTACCGTGTGAAATTCGAATGGTTCAATCCAAAGCGAGCACGGGAGTTCACTGCTATGATAGACCTCCTCGTTGAGAAAGGCGCTGATGTGAACAAGCAAGACCGTGATAGGTTTACTAGATTATATATGGTCTCATGGAATCAGAAAGGCAATAGGTATATAGTTGATATCGCCAAGGTTCTTTTGCATCATGGCGCTGATTTAACCATCCGTGATGCTGCAGGCAGGATACTACTTCATCTCGCGTTTGGCGTCGAAAGGAGTCATACCAAAGGCTGATATGTGTAACCTCTTCTAAGGCGTCCATGAAATATGCGGATTGGTATGATCTTGGATAGTTTCTCGAATTCCTGCTTAGTATTGGTGGCACATATCTATTGGGAAGACCTGAAACGTTGCATGTTTGCATGAAGTGGTATTAGCACGTCGCTGCGAGATGAACCTTGAGACAGTCAAAGGAGTCCTCGGGAAGGGCCTTGACCCCAACGCTACAACACCTGCGGCGAAACTCTGCTCAGTATATACATGGCACACGAATTCCTCGAAGAACCACTCTATTGGTCAGCAGAACCATATCTCCCGAATATCAAGCTACTTCTAGGGCACGGAGCCAACCGTCACACTGTAGTTCGCCAACCTAGTCTCGAATTTCCGTCCTTTCGACTTGGATGACAGATTCGCCGAGAGGCCAAAGTTGTTGTGAAAATATATACCATATGTTGAGCCCTCTATGACTACCAACATAATGATCAGGGCGATTTTTGGGATATATGACACGTGTCACTGTTTTCAATTGTTTTCCGTGGTATGGCCTATCTTGACCTAGGTCTTCCCGCGATGGCAGCTTCCTGCGGATGAATCTGCCGACATTTCCATATTCGCGAAAGCAGGGTTTTTTTTTCTTTTTCTCCAAAGAATTGTCAAACTAGAGAGAGTTGTGGTTACTTGAATAAATAAGAAGTGTTGAGATAAATCTGTATAGCATATGTGGGCGAGTGTAACCTCATGCATGGAGGGATACAAGGCAGGCACAGATTGCAATCCCATATTGGTCCTCCCTACGCACCTCCATAGTGCCAATACAGCCCCTGATTCTTGGGATCCGACAGCATACATCCATACTTACATGCAACGATATGCGCGTGATGGTTGGCTTCAATTGGAGCAGCCTACAATAGGGTTAAAATTGGGGTTGGGAATGATGACCATATGTGGACAAAGCTCGCATGTTAATTGGCTAATATTAATTGGCAAGTCCGACGCGTCTCGAGTCGCGTCTTCCCAAATTCCATCTGTCCATCCCACCTTGGAAAGTTCCTCCACCACTTGAAAGGGTGAACGGATTGAACAGTTCAACGAGACCATTAACTGCCCCGACTACTTCATTCCACCAACGCAACCATGCTGCGCTCCGACAATAATCGTATCGACCCGAAGCGGCGCAATGTGCTCGACCACCGCAAGAAGCAGTTCGCAGACCCGGCCTACAAAGAATCGTCGTACCCGCACCGACTCAACTTTTACGCTGTCCCGCCCACGGCCGACATCACCCTTGAACAGTTCGAGCAATGGGCCATTGACCGCCTACGTATCCTCGCCGAGCTCGAGGCGTGCTCTTTTCGTAACAAGAGCGCTCAGGAGACGGCCGCCCACATGAAACCGCTGCTCGAGAAATACCTGCCGCTCGATTCCAACTCGAGCGCGTCGTCACGGCTGACTGCCGAAAGACAGAAAGACCACTACAGCCATTTTATTCTCAGGCTGGCCTTTGCGTCGACCGAAGACTTGAGGAGGAGATTCACACGCGTTGAAACCATGCTCTTCCGCCTCCGACTCAACGATGACATCCCGCGCGAACGCAACGCCTTCATCCAGAGCCTGAACCTGGATTGGGAGCCCGCGAGCGAAGAGGAGAGGAGAAGCATAGCGAGCGAGCTCGCTGCATTGAGCGGCTTTCGCAAAGCTGGGCGGGATGAGGAGGAGAGCTGGTTTAAAGTAGACTGGGAGCGGGTGCCTGATCTAGTCGAAGGAAGACGGGTGTTCCTCAAGGCAGGCAAAGCATACGTGCCATCACGGGAGCAAACGAGCATGGCAGTGACCGAGTTCACAAAGAGGCTGGAACGCGCGTTGGAGCTCACGGCGAGGGCGTTGCCGCGGTTGGATGAGGACGATCGGCTGACGCCCATTCTGGATCATCTTTCCAAGAACTTCATCACACCCGACGCGTCGTACAACAGCAGCTCATCATCGGTGCCCGGGGCCGACATCTCGGCGAGGAATGTGGATAATCTCTCCCAGAACTTCCCGCTGTGCATGCAGAACCTGCATCGATTGCTGCGCCGCGATGCGCATCTCAAGCATGTTGGTCGTCTGCAGTACACGCTATTCCTCAAGGGTATTGGTCTCAACTTGGAGGAATGCCTGGTTTTCTGGCGGGCCTCCTTCAATAAAATCACTGACGACACATTCAACAAGGAGTACAGGTATTACGTGCGGCACGCATACGGCGACGTCGGCGGCGACTCCATTCGCCGCGGTGGAGGCTACTCACCGTATTCCTGCCAGAAGATCCTGACAGAACACCCGCCGGGCCCGGGAGAAGCCCATGGATGTCCATACAGGCATTTCAATGTCGAGAATCTGACGGCGTTGCTCCAAGCGGTTGGCATCACGGACCAAGGGGTTCTACGGGGTGTGAAAGAAGACAAGGAGAGTCAAAAGTTCCACATGGCGTGCAATCGGTAAGTCACAACGCCCAAGACGCCCCCTTCCGTCCTGTCACGGCAATTACTGGATATACGCTAACACCCAGAAGCGTGTTCGAATACGTACATAAGAAGGAGATCAAGCGGGTAAAGGACGAGGGCATCATGACATCCGCTCAGCTCGAGACCATCGTGCACCCCAACGAGTACTTCAAACGCAGCTACCTGCTCAAGAACCTGGGTAAGGACATGACGAAGAGCGAAAATGTGAAAATGGAAGGCTAGCGCGGAGCACTGAGGCGACCTGTCTCTGTGACAGAGTAGTGCACGTTGGACTATATATTACGTAGTACAATACGAACCGCTGGACAAGGAAACGGTGGAGTTGCGGGTTTGATTTGATACGGACTACGGCATGGTAGGGCAGATGAGGCTGAAGAATGTAGGAGTTGGCGATAACCGCCACGGAAGCGAAGATCTCGATCCCGGCCCCAAGCATAGCACAACGGAGGCGAGCCAGTCTGTGGAGCATTGAGCAAGATGCGAGTAATTGAAGCTACTATTGGAAAGATCGTCTGATACCGAATTGAATATCGGCAAACAACGGAGCCGCTCGCGACAGCCTGTCTACCCGAGTGATGCTGCGACTACTCTACTCTGTTTGCAGGATGGCGGACACTCCGAAGCGGGGTAGGGGCAGCCACTCGTCCCATAGTGTTCGGCTAAGATTCTCCGGTTCTAGCCAGCCACCTAACCTGAAACTCTTTGCGGGACAGTCTGCCTACTACTCGACGCAGCCACCACCTCATCACGGCCGCGTCCCATCTGTCTTCCGACAATGCTCCAGAGAAACGTTTCAATGGGAGAGCCGCGTGCACCTACCAGGATTGCAGAGCGCGGCTGCGCACAAGATTTCCAGATTCGCATAGACAGAGCGAGACCCTCCCGGGTGGTGGTATCTGCATATCTGACGTGGACTCCAAAAAGCTTGAACACTTTACTTGCGGACTGTGCCATGTCGCAGGATCTGTAGGAATCCCAGTTAATGGGCGCATCGCCTAAAGCGTAGCTTTACCGGGAGCCTACTTCAAGGCCAGATCATTCGGTTCTGCATCAGAGGGGAGACGTGCAAGAAGGGGCTCACCGTTCGTCTGCCTAGCTTCAAAGATCCCTTCAACTTCAAAGATTCAAAGACAATGGATCCTGCGTCTAATATAGACAATAGCGCCTTGGGGTAATAAGAAGGGTCAGGCACTGCGATAGTACACATCTGATAGTAGGAAACGAGATAAAAGATTCCACGAATAGAAATAGATGCTAGATTGTTTGGCATGGAGGACCTTCACCGTAGCTATCTCGGAACGAAATGTCCCCCACATTGTGCGCGACGCCGAGCAATAATTACCCGCAACTGAGGGTCGGTCTTGTTAAACAACTGCCTCACCATGCACTTCAAAGATGGGACGATGTTCTGAGCCGACAGCGGCAGATTCTGCGTACCTAATTGCAACGCCCTAGGCCATATTAGAGAAAAGCACGCCCAGTTAGTTGCCCAGGTCCACCGCTAGCGGAAAGCAAGCGGAAAGAGTGCGGAATCGCCGCCCGATGCAACAATACGTACATTGTACAACATTATGCGACTGTTGAAACAAAAATGCCGCAGTCGCAGTCGAGGCCTAGACTTTCAAGCTTAGTCGCATGACTCGTTGCCTATCCTGCCTGGAGTTTGCAGCAGTTGTCCGCGGGGTGGTAGTCGGGTGGTAGTATGGTGACTTGTGAGGTGAGATGAGGTGAAGTAAAGACTTCACCAGGTGTTCAGTACAGAAGCATGTGTGTGCACTTGCCGCAACAGCAATCCATTGAAGACCCTGCCCGTTTTACCCGTAGCAAGTGGGAAGTCACAAATTGTCGACTGCGGCTCTGGATGATTCGACCGGTTTCGTATGCATTGGTTGGATCGTCTCAAGGCAGTGACTACCGTCGACGTGTTTGAAATTAACTTAGTTGCTTAGTTGGGTTGGGGTTTCGGTGCAAGACCTCTCTGGTTGATCATTCCCTGATGCATGCGGGGTCACCTCGGCATCCTCGGAGATATACGGATATAGCAGATATCACCATGGTGACAGCACACTTGCGTATTGCTATTATGTCGTTTTGGGACGTCGCTCTTTTCTTTGGTTTTAGGGACCTGGGGTATACTAATGGTCCGTCTTCTTTTGCACCCAAGAAGCTTCCAGAAATTTCAAACGACGCAATGGTGAGGGCACAGCAGGTTTTGGCTGATCCATGGCGTAAGATGGCCGACGCTAACTATCCCCCAGCCATCGTCATTGGACCATCGATGGGCTGTCGTTGGGATCGTGCGGCCGGTCGCACTAGATTAGGGAAGTGAAGCTGTCGTCGTTGCAAGACGGCGTCATCATCGCCAGTGACAGCACGCATCGCGATTTAAGCTGCTAAGATCGGTAACGTGGCTGATCACGTATCGAATATGATTGAGCGCGGCATAGGAAGTGTAACGATTGAGGCCTGTGCATCACACCTGTCGTTCCTTACTACTAGAATTGCAGGCACGCTAGAGCCTGGCGCCCCCGTCAATAGTGACAATGGCGATGGATGCTACATGGCACGTTGGTCGATATAGTGTAGGCCGGTGCTTGCATCTCCATTTGCAAAATTGGCTTGTGCTGCTGCTGATTTCGGCTGTGCGCCATTCCGACACTATGTATGGACCAAGTATCCACGGCCCTAGCCCGATGATGTCGACCCGCAGGGCGCAACGGGACCCTGATCTTCAATCTGTCGGCTAGAGCGCGGGTGGGCCCTTTTTTGCTCTGCTGATTGCGTTGTACCTATCAAATCAAAATTTCCCTTTTTACGATGCCGCTGACAACGTGACGATAGCTAGAAGGTGGTCTGCGCCGCCAAGGCTTGGAAGTTCAGAGTGGGGTAGTCGCATTTATCACACCTGCCGAGACGGTCGGTCAAAAGGAAAATTCCAAATTGTACAATGACATCTTGCTATTTCATATGGAGATATGACACATCAAGCAGCAGTCCGGCGGTGCGTGGTGGTGGTGCAATGGATTGATGCAGTGGACTTGTAGGAATTTGGGCCGACTGAGGTCTTATCTACGTCCTAGACTTCTGGGAGGCTTGAGCTGAGCTGGAAAATTGTGGATACATCTGCTGATTTGCAGTGGAGACGCCTGTGCAAATGCAAGGCTTCAAGCTGAAAATCTGATATTTGTTAATCTTGAAATCCAACTCCGCTGTTCCGCCGATCGGTAGGGTGAAACCGAACAAGGTTCTGTCCCAAAGATCGACATTCAAAGGCCAGTTCGAGGCCTCCAGGGAGAGCTCCCAGGCGTGTTGGCCTTGCGTGCTTGTCTCTAGAGATGCTAGAGATGCTGGCTGAACCGCTATACCCCACGACATGTGGTCTAAAGATTTGATCTGAAGTCATCTCGACATTCTGAACACACATCATAGTGAATAATCTGATGTTTCAAGCCGGCTAAAACGGTGGAGTCGAGATGCTCGTATCTGTCATGGGTTGCTCGGTCATGCATGTTGCTCGCTTCTCGGACATGCAACTAATTTCATCATAGCGCACATATAGAGATAATGTCAAGTTGATGGGATTTTCAAATTTTTCTTTGAAGGAATTCGGATAACAAGAGCAAAACGCTGTGGGTATCTAAAATAACAAATTCGGTGCTGAGAGTCCCCCAGCCATTCTTCCCAGGCACTGTTGCCCAGTCCCGGCCCAACCCAGCCTTTCCCGATTGTGTAAGTGCCATGTCCTCTTGTCTAAATGAGTTTGTGTCCTTGAAACCTCCGTAGCAAACCAGTTGAAAAGCGACAGCGGCCCATCATGAGGATAGAAGTCCTTAGACACCAGGAAAATGCAAATACAAGCAGCCAATAATCATGAACCAATAATCAAAAAGGGTATCCTCCGTAATCGTGTCCAAAGAAATGAAAATAGAAGGAAATGTCAAGTAGTTCCCAGATTCCCCGTACTCGGCCAAATGTGAAAAGCCCCCCGGAAAACCAAACAAGTGAACCTGTTCTGGAAGGGCAAGAGAAGCGCCGACATGGCGGAGGCAGTGAATGACTGCATGCTGCACCTGCACAAAGCCCCCAAGAGCTGCTGCCGTTATTGGCGGCGCGGCAGATTGACGTCAGAAAGAAAAGTTGGTAGGGTGGCAATATGTTTTCTTGCATTAATTGCTCGAAGCGATGAAGTGGACGGTGATTGGACCATGGAAGAAGGCACGATGCGGCGCTCATTGGTGGGTGGTGAGAGACGGAATTGGTGTCGCTGCAGATGACGTGGGCTTCACGAGAGTCCACTTGCTTGCTTGCTTGCAAACACGCAACCCGCTACTCTCCAATTGCCGCACCAATCTCGGCATGGCTCAATTGAGGCCAGGTCAGTCGAATTTCGAGGCAGTCGTCGTCGTCGTCGTGGTTTTCCAAAGGGGGATAAAAGGCTGGCGCATTGAGGCGGGAAGGCAGAAAGTGGGGACTGAATATCGACCGTGTAACTGCGCGGTAGATGCGCCTGGGATAACCGCAACGGAATTGTGTTGGTTGCTTGGGTTGTTCGGAGAGATATGGGCCTCTGTTCCCAACCGGGTATTTCACTCAGCCCGATGACAGCGGGTTCCTAGTTCGAGTCTATTTAGACTTCCGTCCGATGAAACACACTCTGCCGTGGTTGCCATGTGCCCAACGAAAAAAATCTGCCATGGCGAATGTCCGGGCATTTCAGCCCCGTGAGCGGCCTAGAGTTGCCGGTCTCGCCGTTCTCGTGGGGACGAGAGTTCGTCTGGTAGGGCGCAGTAGGGATTCTTCATGAGTCGCCGTGCAGCGAGTGACTGCATGTGGTCTTGGCTAGACCTTCCGTTGGCCGTATTTGTAAGCCACGAAGTTATTTGGTGATGCGGCAAGACCGTGGTGCAATGCCCTGCTTGCCAGTGTTCTTTCTGATGTGAGAGCTGAAGCTATTACAACGTGAAGCGGCTTGTTAGTGTGCTGGTATTGGTGGTAGTGGTTTTTTTTTGGTCCGTTCGTGTCAATCCGGCTTTTCGGTAAACGAGTTGCTACACAATCGTGTTGTTGTAGCAGAACGCATGTCGGCAGTAGTGCGATGCTCATTTGTAACCAACAATCCTGGCACACCGCGAGCAATAGTAGATGTTGGTGCCGACGCGGACCATGCCTGTCGAGGAAGGGTCGTCTGTCGAGGTCATCTCGACCGAGCTCGCGCATCGCATGCAGCGCAGCACCTCCACGGAGGCGACGGGTCGTGGCGAATAATCCATGCTGTGCCGGACAGAAGATATCGTCGAGACGTCAGAGTCGGAAGAGGAGTAGCTGCTCGCCGAGGACATGGAAGAAGAACTCGAAAAGGACTTCTTAGGGGGTCGGGCGGCCATCGTGTATATATGTGTGTGTCGTCTCCGAGCCTGTTGTTGGTGTGCGTGCGTATGATGTAGTTTGCTCCGGTAGATTTAGGCCGGGGAATTCCAGAGCTTATATGAAATTGCAGGAGTTAGAATGGGGGGAAGCTTCGGTTGATCGTTGGATCGTTCAGTTGCACGAGCCAAGGGTTGCTTTTAGGGGAAGTGGTTCCGGACAAACACAGCGTTCTAGAGATTGATTGATTTTCTATTCGAGAATGTGGCTGGCTGGGCGTTTATGTTCGTGTCGTGTCGCAGACCAGATACAGTAAAACGAGCAGGCCAATACCAGGTGGGGGACTAACTAGCTTGCGTCGAGTCCAGTCGCTGATAGAAGAGTGTAACGTAGAGCTTTCGAGAGTCGTCTTGGGCCAGAATTCCACTGGTTCTTGCTTCTGGGACCTGGTGCGGATCCGTCGGGGGGTCGGCAGGAAGGGGGGTGGAGGAGCCTGGAATCAATGGCTTGTACTGTTTTATTTATTGATGTGGATTTGGTGGCTTATTATGGCTCACAGTTCATAGCCCGCGACAGGGTGCTGGGGTCTAAATGGGGATGACAGCCAAAAACTGGAGCAGAAGATGCCGGGTTGCCTTGTGCAATAATAATGTACGTGCTTATGCTTGTGCGTGCTGGCTTGGTGCTGCGGGCAGTGAGTGGGTGAAGTTGCCAACGGAAACGAGTTGCCCGTTTTATGCCGTTTGAATTGCAGATGTTTTGCAGAGACGAAAGACGAAAGGCAGTTATCAACTTTAGTGGGGAGGAACTAAATTGCTTTTTATCTCGCTCTCTACCAACTACCGGTCATCTGGCCACGCTATGGGGAGCATGTATTCCCCCGTCCAATCTCTACCGCGAATCGTGATCCCTTTGTAACCCTTGGCAGGTGACAGTCTTGCGGGAGAAACTCGTGGAGTACCCGGCGGGGGAACAAGTGCCATCTAAAGAATGTGCACATAGGAGACCACCAACACCCCCCCCCTTTGGCCGAGTGTATCAAGCAGCACGCGGCCTCAAGGTGGACAAGTTTCATGTTTCGATGTTATGTCGGCATATGGCAAAGACATATTGGCAGCATGAACAAAGCCGCATTTGCCAGTGCGAAGTGGGCTGAAACACGATTGTCCCTCCACCTTTCGATTGCTGGGCGATATCCCTCTCATGGAGACAAATGCTGCTGCCTCGGCCGCTAGGGCTAGTGGCCAGTTGCTAGGACACTCTTGACACTGGCATCGACGATGGAGAGCGGAGAACAAGTAATAATGCCACGCACCGTGACAATTAAGATGAGAGGCGAAACGCGGCCCAAGTCGTACATGCACAAATCCAGCTTAGCCGCAAGTCTTGCCAGTCTAATCAACAATCACGATATTGTGTGACAGACGGTTCATCAGTCGGCCAAGCATACGGTTCTGCGATAGGTTTAACGGACCCCTGGTAACCCCTGGGCTCCGATCAAACGGCCAAATCCTCGATCCAGAACGTTGCTTTGCACGTATGGTGACGATCCTTTACCGGGGCTCCTTGGATCTCGCCTGCGGCGATCAGTGTTTGGAGCCTAGCCCGCAGAGCTTTGTTGGCAATGAAGAGCCTCGGTTTTCTCTTCCCACTAGGCCGTTTAGGAGACGTTGTTCACTCCCCCACCTTCTTCATTGCTCTATCACACTGCTGTAGCATTTAGAAGAGACTGCAGCAACACTTTCGCCACCGTCGCTTCATGAGTTGCCCGATTGAGGCCCGACCGGCAACGAAAGCTCGGCTGGGAAGAAAAGCACGCTTAGGACCGAGAATACGGAGTACTGTGCATCACCAGGTCTACCCAAGAAAACTGTGTCGTCGGTTTGGCAGACCGTCAGCTGCGTGGAACCGTCTGGAGACTGCCGAGAATCAAACCGTAATACTTGGTCCATCGCAAACATATCCGTCACCACACGGCGGCTATTTTGTTGCAGCCTGGCACCGAGGCTTATTCGGACGCTGAACTGAAAGCATGATGGCCGACTCAGTCGTATATCTGAGCTCGTATATCTGAGCAAGCACACAATGAAATAGTTTAAACCTTGCCCTCAGCAGCATGAAGCCTGCTTCTATTTTTGCCCAGTGCATACCAGTGCTGCGTTGGATGATCTGCATCCAAACTGATTGATCGACAGGTCAAGTGCCCGGGATGGTATCGCGGCCTACCACGTAGGTAAACCTGCGTATGGGATTATTCAGTCGCTTCGCCTCGACGTTCCGGATGAGCGTTTGATGCCATAACGCATGTCGCTTCAAAGTGTTGCCTATCATATGCCACTGTTGTACCGACGACCGTTTTTTCGGCAATGATTTACGCCCCGATATTCCAGATGAATTCCAGGGGGCCGGATGTTGCTGTAGGTGTTAGTTAGACTTGCACGACGCCCGCCGAGCCAGACTCCGTACGTTGTGCAACTCGTGTCATCCGCTCCCCACAAAGATATGGCCATCTCTAATTGCCATAGCAAAATTGGCATGTCAAAGCTGCACATTCAAAGTTCGGATTTGATCAGTTAGATTGTTAATAGCAACAGCCTGGGTAACGTCCACCAGCCCCCCGTGTCAAGGATGAAGCAGTAAATGTAACCCTGACAGGCCTCCCGGTACCGCCCAACCAAATCCTGGCAAAGCTTATCTTCCCCATCAGACGCTTCACTAACTTTGCTCTTGAGTCCGTCCTCACTGGCAGCATCGTACGGAGTAAAGACTTAGTTTTTCTCGTCGAGTCAATATAAACCGTTTAATACTCTCTTGGGTTTCGTGCCTGGTAATCTCTCCCCATCCGCCGTTTCGTTTCAGTTTTGGCCTTCTCAAACCGAGAGCTGGAGTCCAGAAACAAATAGAAATGGGTACAAACTGTCGAGCATTCTTTCCACGTTTCTCCCCGCCGCAATGCCTGTCAACGCGGGAAGTGGTCTCGAGCCTGGTCTTATTTCTCCGAGATTCTTTCTCTCTACCCGTGGCTCAAACCTTGGCTTGGACCGCCTGTCATCTGGGCAGATCAATAACGGCGACTACAATTCATGATGGAACGACGATGGACAATGAAAACAGAACTCTTCCTCAACATCATCCGTTCATTGCAACCATTGTCGGGCTACTGCAAGAAGTCCCTCAGCTCGTCTAGGTCGGCTGTACGCTCTTATTGATTATTGATGACCTCAACGTCCTGGCACAGCCCCAACATCGCGGTTTCGGTCTATTTTCGAATTTGTTTCCTGCGAGTAAATGAGCAGGAACTAGGATGCACCCATCGCGGTACTTTTTGATCATTCCGAGATTCGCATGCATCCACCAAACCTATCTTCAGATTGATGAACTGGTCTGTCCACTGCAAGGCCCCCTTTCACAGGGCGTGGGCAAGTTGTTTGACACGTAGCTCCGTTTATTTAGTCTTTCGGCATTCGAGATTGCAGGTGGTCTAGACGAGTCCATCCAGAGTTGCTGACTGGAGACAGAAAGTCAACATCAAACACACTACATATACGGTAAACACAGACACGCATGCTGATTAGTCAATTCCAGCTGGAAGCTTCGTGTACTTCGTGCACTGGGAAAACGGCGCGGTTTGACCGTTGATGCATTAATGTTAAGTACTGCGCCAAGTCAGAAGCAGGCTTTCTTCCATCCTGCATCGAGCACCGTCGAGGCTGGCACCCCGAGATTCCGGAAACGAGGCGATCACAACGGCCACCACGATCTCGAGGTGGTTTAGTATTTAAGCACGCTTCACATGGAGACGCCTCGCCCGGCAAAAGGCTTGTCAGCAACTATGGCGTACGCTCACGTGTTCGTGCTTGTGGTTTCGAACATCATGGGACGATGTGGCGTGATGGTTGCGAGCGTCTGGGAAATAGCGCTAATACTGGACAGACGGCGTTCCATCCGGGTTGGACGGATGCTGTTGGAATGAGTGGCGTACATTCCAAGCTGGAGGCTTGGCTTGCATCTTGAACACCTGTCAAACCAGAATGACGGACTGATGACTCCATCTCTTGGAGCTAGCATCGAGTCTTCATCATCGCACTAACCACTGGTATGTATCCCCTATATCTGAATCAACCGGCATGCCGAGGTGAGCGTGAGCATCGGGTTCAGAGTGCCCGTCTTCCGCTCTTCCGCCAACATTCGAACCTACCGCCTCTAAGATGAGAGATGCTGCTGCCCAGCGACCAGCATCAGCCGGTCACCTGGCCCTCAGCATATGGGCTAGTCATCATGATGACGAATACCGCTCGTATTATCCTCGCATGGCCAACTAATGTCTTGGCCCAATGATTCTGTACTTGATCTAAACTGTCCAAATCCACATCTTGATCGTTCATCTGAACTACTGACAGTTCCCCATGTAAGAGATTGATCCGAGCCCTTGGTTTCACGTGCCCAGATGTTTTTCGAACCCAAATAGAGTCAGGACATTGCTCGGTTGCTTTAGGGTTCTGCCGCGTGACGCTCAACGTGACACTCAACCAAATATGTCACCGCACGGTGTGAAAGCTAGTTATATCAGATTGAAGTCAACCCCGCGTCGAAACTAGACTCATAGCTCTCCGTAATATTACAATGGTTCAAGATCGTCCACGCAGGCCAAAGATAATCTGAGCTGGACCAGCGAGGGCTATGGGTGATAATAACAACTTGCTCCTCGTAAAAGCTCTGCCACCAAGTAATTGGCACGTCGTCGACTAATTTTGACCACAACAGTCAGTTAGGTGATCACAATATGGGGTGCAAGTCGAGCGGTTTGAGGAGAATGCTGCGACGCCAACAGAGTGTGCAGGCCCGATATCCGGATTTCCCAAACACTTATATGTAATCTTCATCCCGCCACGGGATAATCTTCAATAACACTACACTGGATGTTGGTACCCCTGGTTATTCTTTGGGTCAACGCCCAAACATCAGGCGTCGTGATCCAATTAGGAACGCCATCACAGCATCTCCATTGGTCCAACCCACGAAAATCAAATTCAGGGTCAGTGAATGCGTCATTCAACACCTGGCGATTTTGTTTTCCGAATCTTTGCATTCCTTGGTCTCAGGGATGAAATACCCGTCAAAAGACTCTCATGATGAACCCACCCCTCCCCCCTCAATGTCTTGAAAATCGTGCGGCTGGGCGCGACGATCTTCCCCTTACCCCAGATCCAGGGTACTCATCCTCCTCTATTCGAGGCAATTATTTTGTATCAATCTCGTCCTATCAAAATGCGACTGTCAAAACAGTCATGTCCCCAGTGAACTCTTCCCCTGCCACCGGCGGAATTGCCGGGTGTGAGGTGAGCTAGATTTGAGAGAGATGGAGAGGCCTGCAACGGTCGTAGCTAAGACGAGGATGACGGTTGCTGAGCTCGGGAGGGAGTCCGTGCAGAGAGTTAGGAATCAGTTGAGGAGAAAGATTGGGCGAAGATTTAGCATGGTAGGCTGCCTCGGCCATTATGTGGAACAGGTTAGACACGAGGAACGGAAATATTGCTGAAGTCGTTCGCGGTCGTTCGTGACATACGAGGGATTGGGTCGAGGTTGCACGCGGTGGTCTACCAGTGCGTAGTCGCAAGCGAAGATCAGCGAAGAGAAACGCAGTTCTCTATACGGCATCGCGATGATGGTCTTTGATGAAAGCTTCGGCCAAAATAAACCCTGCAGAGGACTTTTCGTACCATCCATACAGCCTTTACAATCACAATGTGTTTCGTGACAAAATCTTTACTCCTAGCATCACGTATCATCATGGTAGATGGGAAGGTACCGTCAAGTGCAAGGTCAAAGGTCTACAAAACCCCGCATCAAGCCAGAACTAGCCAGAAGTCAAAAGAAAATATAAGTTAATATCTATTTTTGGCCTTCGCACAAAATCTATAGTATTGTTGTTCAAGACCGTGAAAATAAGTCCGCACAATGCCCAGAGAGTCACGAATGTTGCCAGATTTGGACAAGAGGGCGGACTTATCGCAGTGAGGCATGCTCTTGTATACATGTAAATACCTAGTTTCGGGCTGTATTTGCTTTAGCATGCTTTTCCTAGAAAGCCCCACCGAGCCTTGATGCTAACGTCTAGCACCTGGAACCGTGCCATGTCATAACTCGTTAGTTGAGTGACTATTATGGTATTAGGGAGATTCCATCGGAAAATGATGACTTCATTGAGCGTGTTATAAAACCCCCTGCCTCTGGTGATATATTTTTGAGGAGTAAAACATAGTTGGCTATGCTTAACTCCTGTCTTTGGATGACCACGCTCCCAGTCTCGTTCCAAAACGCCTGGGCCAGAAATGGAGTGAAGCCTTGAGGATATCTGTAAGGACGTAAAGGCTGGGTATCCCTTCTATTTAGGGAGTAAAGGCCCAATGTCCGAGTAGCACGTATGTAGAACAAGACTATTTCGCATAATTACTTACAGACTTCCGAGACTTCAACGGCGTCTACTTCATCTAAGAAACAGGTGTGTACCCACGGTGGCACCAGCAGTGGTGGTCTCGAAGGACGGCTATGATGGTTCATGGAGATGAGGGTGTTAACACCTGAAGAATCAGACACGTAGTGCGATTTTAGTTATGATAGTAAGTTTCTGGTAAATGGAACTACTGTCCGAAAGTCGGATATGATAACGTAGTCCACAAGCGAACGGGTCACCCAACCGAACGGGTCACGCCCATAGCAAAAAATAGAACTAAACTTCCTAACTTTACCACGCAACTAATTCTCGATGGATTCTGCTCAAAAAGAATCTCAATTACTTCTTGCAACTCAGGCTATCAGAAATGACTCAACACTTAGTATCCGACGTGCTGCAACAATCTACAAAGTCTCGAATACTACTCTCCAGGCGCGTCTTCAAAAACGTCAATCACGTCGCAATATCGAAGCCAACGGTCGGAATTTAACAAAACTAGAAGAAAATACGATTATTAAAAGGATAATTGAGCTAAATTCGCAAGCATTTCCTCCCCGGCTAAGTGCTGTTGAAGATATGGCAAACCGACTGCTACGCGACTCGCATATCACAAAGGAGGACTTTCTTCCGGCATTTTGCGACGCGTTCAAGAAGAGCCTGACCGAAAGCAATATTCGTGCAGGCTTTGAAGGGGCTGGGATTGTGCCTTTAAGCCCAGATATTGTTATTGAGAAGCTGGATGTGAAATTACAGACTCCAACGTCCTCCCGGCCCCTACGCGGGAAACCCTTCCTTAGGCTTCTCGGACGCCAAACAACCCAACCGAGGCTACTTCGCAATCCGAATTTATTAAATCTCGAATTGCTAGGCATAAAAATAGCTCCCCGATGTCAATTTACGATGCTATCGATCAGTTTTCGAAAGGAGCGCGGAGTATTATGCATAAGATGGCTTTACTCCAAGCTGAGGTCGCCGAACTTCGAGAGGCAAATGCTCTAATTAGCAAGCGGCGCAGGGCCAAAAAAAACACGAGTAGGGCTTGGAGGATCACTTAATTCACAAGACGTACAAGATCTTCAAGATCAAAAGGACGTTGCGCAGCAAGTACAGCAGGAAATGCGTGGAAATAGCGCTGGATCAAATCGTGGCCAGCCACGGCAACGGCGCTGTGGCGTATGCGGGAAGACCGGGCATAATGCGCGAACCTGTCATGTAGAGATAGAATCATCTGGGCAAGAGTATTCTGAGTAGTTTTAATTGATTTACGGCGTTGTGGTTGCGAAATCGTGTTGAATTCCATGTTTTGCTAGTTGGCGTGACCCGTTCGCTTGTGGACTATGTTATATGATTATAATGAAAATATTGTTTAAATCTTGTACTTAAATTTGCTGATGAACCTATGTAACTTTTATCTGACTCTAAGTTCACTCAACGATAAATACCTACCCGGTCTTTATTATCGCGAATTATTGATTCTTTTTCCTTATCACTTTCAAGGTAGGTGTCAGACCTTATAACTACCAAAAATACCTCGTTCTACAGCGAGTGGGTCCCTCGTCTTTTGACGGTCAATTTGGTCCAACAGTAGGTACGGCAGATAAGACACTAGTATGAGGTTACAGGCAGAAAAGAAGGACTGCCTGTGAAGTAATAACTACTAGGACTAGTACTTGAAATATTTGCTGGTAATAGGTATATCCCCTTGGATGACAGGCTCTGTGCGTATTAGTCACTAATATGGAGTGCATATGAATATAGAAGGATATCCCAAGCAATGCTTTATGTGAAACGATCAGATTGCCTAGGGTATTTCGAAAGAAACAAGCCACATCGAACTTCAACAGATGGAGCAGAGCAATGCCTGGCACACTATTCCTCGTAATCCTCACGAAAAATTTGTATTCATCCAACTGTTGAAGGAAATCACGAGGTACACAATGTAAGTCATAAGCCACAGGCCTGATGACACCCAAAATTGAACAAACCTATCAATTAAAAAGCTATACGAAGATGTCATGGATCCTTACTGCCGGCAGTCTTAATACTATGATCATCTATTCCCAGCTGTAAAAGGCGTAACTCAGGATACGTCCCGGAAGTACTGAGTGAATAGCAAACGCGTCGATGCAAATTATGCGACTTTCTTCCTCAAATTCTTGACGGTCTTCGGTAATTATGTCTCCCTAACTCAATCTCTTTTCAAAGGGTTGACACGTTTAGAAAGCACGGCCTTGCGGGATAGGTTGGGCTCCGTCGTAGCGCATGGGATCATATGGCCGACTGATGCTTCGTGGGTCGACGAATTGGGTACTTCCACGTTGGGAGGCACCATCATCGTACATATCCATCTCCTTCTCTTTGGGTCTATCTTCGCCGAAGGACTCCTCGAGCTGGCCCGCGCTCCACATGCGCATCCGTTTGCCGTACTTGTACACGAACGGCAGCATGACGGCGAAGCCAGCCATTGTTCCGCTGTATATGAGGAAAGTCCGGATAAATCCCATGGCTAGGATCCAGTCGGCAGCTTTGAAGCTGAGGAGGAAACCGGCTATGAGCCGGAAGGAGGACATGGTGACCAAGACGGGCCTGTTTCTAAGATTAGCTTAGATTCATGGATAGAGATAGGAGACATACCCCGCAAAGTTAGGATAGCTTTCAATCAAGTAAACGCTGACTAAGGTGTTCATGGTCAAGCCGCCGAATCCGACGAGGAAGAACCCAACCAGCAGGAAGATCAGGGGCTTCTGGTCGGCATTTTGTCCAGCATAGGCAAACAACATGGGGCCTACTATACCGGCGGCAAGGGGGAACACCAGGCTGATGAGATGGGATTCGGGCTCTCTCCGGCCACCGTTCCGTCGAGCGTGCAGGTTGCTGATTTTGTCGGCGAAGAAGCCACCAAAGAGCCAGACGAAGGGTGTCGCTACTACGATGGGGAGCACGACAAAGCCCAACTGATCAAATTTCAGACCGAGACCGAGAATTATGGCGGCTCCATTCTGCGTCGCGGCCGAAATAGCAGCCACGAAGGCCGAGTTAAGTGCAATGACCCAGAGCACATTGGGGAAGAAGGTGGCTCGAATGGTTTCGTTGACAGACCGGCCGGCCAGCTTCCACTCAGTCTTGACATTGAAGACCCCAAATTCCGTTTTATTGTCTCGGTAGCCGTACTTAGCGTAGTCTAGTCTCGGTCGCGTTTCGCCGGGGCGTAGACGGTACACTTCCTTACCAGCTAAGAGCACAAATTAGATTTCAACATGACCAGGCAAGGGACTAGTGCTCCTGAGCCCCAAGTCGTATACGTACCTAATTCATCCGGAGTGCGAACCCATCGCGTCTCAGGGACGAGGAAGATGATCATGAACCAAGCGAGAACACCAACACCTCCAGTGAGATAATAGATCCACCGCCAGCTGAGCCGCGTGATGATGAGTGGACTGTAGATTGAGTTAGAACGACGACAGATGTTGGGGTAATATCCTGTGAACTTACCTTGTCAAGCCAATACTGACGATAAAGAGCCCTTGGCCAGCACCGATGAGAGAAATAGCCGTGTTTCGCTGGTTAATGAACATCATGTCTTGAATTATCAGAGGGATCAGCGCCTCTACAGCACCGACACCAAAACCCTGAAATACTCTTGCAGCCAAATGGCTATTGAGACTCGTACTCATTCCCGCCCATAAGCCGCCTGTCCATGCTAATATACCAGAAAAGAGCAGAACAGGCCGACGACCAATGCCAATAGACAGGGGTACGAGAATGTACGAAGCCACACCGTTCACAAGAATGGGCAAAGTCGAGATGAGTTCGACTTTAGAAATGGGCGGACCACCGAGGGTAGAGAGCAACTTGATAGGGTCCATTTTCGCGGACCCTAGATTCAGAGAGCTGATGTCGATAGAGCCGAGGATCTTCGGGTCGATCCCCGCATACTCCAGCACGAATATGGGGACAAGGGCGCCGACAATGGCCTCCGCCGAGAGGGCAAGGGCTCCGAAGAAGGAGAGCGTCGCGATAGCAGCCCACTTCCGCCACTCGGGCAGGTTCATAGGGTCTTTTGGGTTGGGCGTCGGCATGGGCACGCAGCGCAACACCCCGCCGCTGCTGAAGAGTTGAGTCGTGCCAACCACCTGGGCTTCTGACGACCGGGCTCCGTCCCTTGCCACCAACACCTCGTCCATGCTGTCGCGACTCTTCTTCATGGTGACCGACTGGAGCGAAAACAATTAATGAAGATGAACTTGAAAGCAGGTGTAACGTGAGGGTGAGAAAAAGATAAAAGGACTTGGATCTCTAAAGATAACAATCGATCGAACAAGACGATCTCGAGTGGACATAAAGAATAATTGAAACAAACTAGAAATAACCTGGAAGAGAGCTAAGCCATCCAAATGCTGTGCATCTGAAGTCGTGCGGATAGGAATTCCCGAAACGTGATGGTGTCGCGACGCACGTACATTAGGCAAATCCAACTGGACGCAATGGGTACCTAAATGGCCACATTTATGCTAGCATGAACCGAGGCAATGGAATGGTTGCAGTTACCTTTGGATCAGAAACATTGACAAGTCATGTTGAAGCGCTGTCAGTGACCAGAATCGTCGGCGGCGTCTTCGCGGCAGATACGAAGGTATTTCAGACTCGTGGACAATGATGCTCACCTCCGCACCTGACTAATGAAACAATATCCCCCAGAGAATCGCACAAGTCGCAGTCAGCTATAGAGTGTTGTGCTCGGGTGGAAACTAGTTGCCCCAGATCGCAACATGATCCAAACTAGGCTGGGCTGTGGTGCGCAGCCGATTTGTTGTTGACTTCGGATGGATCTTACACTGTTCGAGTATCAAGTCGGGTCCCACAACCAACCATATGTGGTTATAGCTTTGTAGGTAAAGTTTGCCTGCCCCGCCACGCTCAGCTTGGCCACGCCCTAGAGCTACACAAATGAAATGCGCAGTAGAGTGATGATGGCAACAGGCGAAAATTAGGTCAGACTCATCTACGACTAGGTTCTTTTTCATTCGATTGGCAGTGGACCGCAGGAAGCTGGCGACTGTGCCGTGCTCGCAACTCAAGCGCAAGCTCAGACACCAGTTATTGTTGCTTCGTCCGTTACAGATTTCTCACTGCGCCTTCGCACTATGCGTACAAACATCAGGCCAATGACTCTTCCGCGACAGCTCATGTTTACAGATGAGCTGGAACAGTGTTGCCGTGACCCAAGGCGACTGGCGAATATGGATTACTACATATGGACATGCTGTGAGTGACTGGCGATTCAGACGCTACTATGAAACAGTGGAGTTTAAACATCCGGCTTACACAGCATTCACTCTACTTACTGCACTCACGGATGAGGCGATATCAATGGAGACTAGGAATGGCAATCATTTGAATAGTTGCTACGTATTTGTGCACGAGTGACCGGTGCTTTGGCTCGGCGTTATATCACTGTGTCTCCTTGTACAAGTCGCCTTGCACCAGTTGGGAATGGATGTCGTGTGCATCCCCGCATCACCAAATGCCGGCAGCCTCCTCCCCAGCGCCTAGCGCTGATAGGCGTAGCAAGTCTCGACTTGTTCTTTCGTCCTCTCCTTGATGATGGCGCGGCGTATTTTCTCTGCGGTGCCGCTGAAAGGCCGCACCAGCCTGTATCTCGCCGGCACGAGCGTGTAAACCAAACTGAACAAGTTCGAGGTGTGCGGCCTCTTGGTGTTGGTGCTCTTGCCGATGGTGCGGGTGGAGTCGGCGAGGACGAGCGGCGAGACGGTCAGGCGGTGCCACCACGCGGCCAGCAGTCGGCGCCGGCGATGAAGGCATCCTGGTCCTTGACCTCGAGTTTTAATAGCGCCTGGTACCGAAGCTTGAATAACCCTGGGACACACACGATACGGTTCTCTTTGGCGCGGATGGCCCTGTCAACTGCGTTGCGGTGGCCGAAGCCTACTAAGTTCGACATGGGCAGGTGGTGGTCGGCGAGAACATGTGTTTCTATTGGGGCTTTGCCTAGGTCGCATCGAGGATCGAAATCTCTAGGTTCTGTCTGGAGTCTTATCGGTAGAGCAACTAGGTCCTCGCATCCGTGGTGCACGTGTGTCCATGGCTTCACAAGCGGGTCCCAGCCACGAGCTCGAAGGACGTGTCATTGTAGTAGAATCTTACGAGCGTGGCCTCCTTTAAGGATACCACGTATAGCGCCAGTTGCCCGGATTCAATCTTAAGTGACGACGTTTTCTTTT
This sequence comes from Pseudomassariella vexata, assembly GCF_002105095.1. Lineage (NCBI taxonomy): Eukaryota > Fungi > Ascomycota > Sordariomycetes > Amphisphaeriales > Pseudomassariaceae > Pseudomassariella > Pseudomassariella vexata. The sequence continues at coordinate 128,849 of NW_024467956.1, read as the reverse complement.
CGAAGTCGCGCACCAAATTTCCTCCAGCTCCAGCGTGCCACAGGCCCTTCCAAGCTGCTGTGCAGGTTTTGTGCGTCTAGAGCGGCATTGTATCTACTCAATGCATATACGACGCGTGGTTTCAGCACCACCGTGTCGACCCAATACCGGATGGGCAACACCGTGTCGTTCGGCACGAGCACCGGTGCCGGGCGGGATAACCAGCTGTTCATCTTGCCCTAGGGACTGTGGGAGGTCTGCATAGTGAAAGAACATTAGGGAAGGTAACTGGTAAGGGGAGAACTTAGCGAGCAGGCATACTAACACTAGGAGGATTCAGGAGTGATACAGGAGGAGGATAATGTCCACACGGACCAATCTTTTCCTTTTGAAAAGTATCACATTTTGCGAGAAAGATTGTCGTCGAAATAGCGACTAAGGAGCTTAGCTATCCGCTTTTGCTAATTCTTTATCACGGCCCATGAACGACCCTGTCCGTAGCCATCCCCTTCGAATTACTATGACTGTTGGGTAATTTTTATCCCACATACCAAGTCTCTTACACAAAGCAGAGGTAATTTGGACCACAAGAAAATAACTCTGCGGATCTATACTGGTCTTTGCAGGTACCGGATATGGGTGCTAAAAGCTCGGCCTGCAACCACAGTATAGCTTACGGAGTAGCCCTTGGTCAAATGCGCCATCAATGAAACTCAGGTGATTGACCTAGCCTTCCGAATTCGGGGCGAAACGTCTGGATAGCCTTGAAAGTGGCTAGCCTGATTGGTCGCGCGCGCCGAATGTCGAGCATCTGGGTAATCGCACTGCTGGCCTTCATCATTGTCAGGACGCTGCAAATGCCTCGGCGCAACAAAATTATCACAACTTATATCATCGGGATGCGTACCATGAAAGTATAGCCGCGTTGGGGTTCATGTTGTAGAAGCATTGGGACAGGTCTAACAACCCCGAAGGACACCCATGTAAGTCTCAAATTACGTTCACTTCAGTCTTTTCACTCCAAAACGGTATAATACATCTTCATACACGATTATAAAATTTATAAGTTCTCACTGGCTGACACCTCATCAGATTACACAGGCGTCATCGTCATCACCTTAGCTTGAAGTCAGTCTTGGCATTATCGCTTTCTTGCTGCCCCCGCTGCCCCTGCTGCGTACACTCATGAAGAACTTCTAGACCATGCTCCGGTCAGAAACTAGCTCGGGTGCATCCAAACTCAGGTTCGGACCTCAATTATAGCAACCCAACCCGGGTGGGGAGAGGTGGGTTGTTACCAAGGATGGTACGCAACGCATAGAGATAACTGAGACGGTAAGTGCAACCGCCTCAATGACGAAAGCGGCGTGATATCACCACCGGGAACCATGGTCAGGACCAGATTATTGTCCGAGATAACACGCTTAACTTTGATTCCACGAGGTTAAGACATTGAAACTGATGAACACGACTACAAGTTGGAGTCTTGGAAGGCATAACAGACTGTTGTCGATACCGCTAGCTCAATAATCAAGCCGAATTTGTGCCTGGTCTTCGATGGAGGACGGCTGGATTCTGTGTGGTGCATATTTTGTATATTTACTGATCGGTTACCATAACGAGGTATTGACTTAGTATACACGAATTAAATGCACTTGAGGCAGCTAACTGCTTGAGTATTTGACTGCCTGAAACTTGTGACTATATTGCAACTGTCGACATATGGACCACAATTATATCAAAGCCACGTCCAGGGCCAGATTTGTAGAATTTCATTGATATTAGACAGGAACAAAACAATCAATAGCTACCAATATCCGTTTCTTAAAAAGGGGCCGCCAAAGGTGCAAACCTCCTAAAATGCTCGCCGATAATACCGGCGAATTCATCATGCACACCTCTTCTTCGAATTGACATAATTAAATTCATGGCGTCTGATTTATAAAACATTAAAAGTTGATACCAAACCGTAGTTGCAAGTGGATGCGATCCCACCATGATACTCGTGGAGTCATCCCTGGCCTTGGTAGCCCTTGCCTGAGCCTCGACCGCCCACTTCCTATCTCTGGCCAAAGAGTTGACGGGCCCGGCCCAAAGGGTGGAACAATTCAACATTGGCTGGAGACAACCGATCAGTATCCACTTTCTTGCAAGTTCGGCCTGGTGGCCGCCCATGACCATGAAGGACTCACCACCCTCAGTCGGGTCAGCATAGCCGAGACACCGATGCTCATGGATAATAAAACATCTTCAATTTCTCAGGAAGTATGGCCACTTCGGCGGTTGTCAGTGGGACTTCCTGTTTGAACGCCTCATCAAGGTTGAAAGATTCCGCCTCGAGAGGCCATGCAATTGGGACATACACCGGCTCGATGGGACATCCGTAGTTATGGTATAAGAGGTCTACTCGATAAAATGAGAATTAGGCCGTACCTTCATCGCGATCGATTTAATCGTTGATGCACTTTGCGCCGACCAAATGGCCTCATAGCAGAATCATGGTCCAGGTCACACTTGCCATAGAACTCTTCCTGGCCAATCTTGTAAGTTTTCGGATCTGGGGAGCTCGATCGGAAATATCTCACAATTTATGCGCGCAAATCGGACACAGTGCCTAGATGATGGGCCGATCTGCAGAGTTCTTGTGACATCATCAAGGTGGGACGAGGCCTCGACGGCTCTCTTGCAACTGTGACAAGTGAATTGTATTTCATAAATCAAGACCACCTTCGCTTCGAATATTGCCGAGGATATGGAGATTATCCACTGTCATACAGGCTGGTTCTGTGCTGGCTAGAGTATCATGCAACCCCTATTAGCGATAGGGGTTAAATAAACAAAGGTTTTGCTTCCAGACGCCAACACAGCATTGTTGTATTATTACGGCGGACTGGATTTGAATCAGTAAGAATGGTTTGGGGCTTTGTTTTAGGTTTCGGGAATAGCCAAGTCTCAGATATCCACGTTCAGGGATTCCAAAGATGATGTGGAAAGAACCTCCAATCATGCTTTTGAAGCTGGTCAAACGAGTACGCCGCCGAGCGTGATGAAACTTAACACATGTTGGATACCCAACGAACCCATTTTTTATTTGTTATGTAACAAAAGGAGTGTTGAATTAATATTTAATTACCAGTATCCATATGCACATGATTATGCAACAGTCAACCTGGAAAGAATAGAGATCGTGGTGTGTAGTTTTAAGCCCCCTCCCCTGAGTTGCCGTCCAGTATATTCATCTAGGCACCTACAAGACTAACCTGATCTAGGCCGTAGTACCAGTCCTGATTGAGGTTAGATGAGGGGGTGCGGAAGATGAAGTCGAGAATGGGGTTGCAATTGCCAGTGGAACTGGTAGAAGGCAGATTGATGGTAATGGTACGCCAGTACATGCCATTCTTGTAGGTGGGACACTGAGCGATGGTGGAGCAGGGCTGGTCGGCGCTGCGGACGGTTTTGCCGTTGTACATGACCAAGAACTCGGTGGTGTGGTTGATGTCCTCCATGCCATCGTTGAAGGCGCCGACGGCAAAAGTGAGCATGTAGGGCCTGCTGGGGCAGACAGCCATGATCTGGCGGATGGTGGCTTGCGAGAGCCCATCAGCGGGGACAGCGTGATAGGTGAGGTACTTGCTGCCATCGAAGGCGTAGTCGGCGTCAGTACAGATGTCACTGACGGGGGCGCCGGAAGCAGTGATGGTCCAGTCGCTGCCTGTCAGCGGCGAGTTCTCGAAGCCGCCGTTCAGTGCCATGTTATTGGTGGATTCGCAAGATCCGCACGTCACGGTAGGGCCGCTGCCCGTGGTGGTAGTAGTAGTAGTGACAATAGTGCTGGTGGAGGAAATAGTGGTGGTCACAGTGACGGACTGAGTGTTGGTAGATGTAGCCGAGGTGAAGGTGCTGACGGTGGCAGTGCCGCCAGTGGTGACCGTCACGGATCCCGTAACAGTGGTGGTGACGGTGACGGTAGGTCTTCGCGGTGGACAGCCTCCGTCGATCGTGCAGACGCACATACAGGCGTCCTCGAGGTCTGAGGTAGGGATGTCTTTGAGCCCCAAGGGAATGTCCTCGGCCATCAGGTGCGCCTCGGCCGTGGTCCTGGCCTTCAGCTCTTGCAGGCGGGTGACGGTGGTCGGGTTCGTACCCGGTACCGTTATCGTTGAAGTCGTAGTAGTTTTCGTGTTGTCAGCTTTAGTTATTGTCTTCACCGTCGTAAAGGTCGTCGTGATTGTCGTACTGGCATGGTTAGCAATCCTGCTGAAACACGGGCATTTCAAGGTCGAGGGAAACGAAAACAGAAGAAAGGGTCTCATACCTAGTAGATGTCACCACAGTGGTCGTTGTCGTTGGTGTGGTCACAGCGGTCACCGTTGTCCCTGTTGTCACAGTGGTCGTCACTGTCGTCTGGGGAGCATTTACCGACGGCCTACCGGGAATCTCCTCCCGAGCCTTCGCCATGAGGTTCTCGCACATGGACACGGCATCAGCATCTTGGATCCGTTCTATGACCCCAGCCAGCATATCGCAGCTTTGCGGCGAAGATGCCGGCATGCCGAGGCCCACTGATAGGAAGCTGGCCATGGCCAGGAAACTGTTAACGCGCATCCTGAGGACGAATGGGACAGAACAGACTAGCAGGTGGAGGGTGTGAGGCTGTATGTGTAGAAAGACTTGTTCGGATTGATAGGGATAATGCTTGTTCAACCATGGAGCAGACTTAAAGGCTGCTTCTTATATATGTGAGTGTCAACCTCAAGCCTGGTAGGATAGTATTGACCTCGGTATCAGCTCTGGTGAATCGCACGAGTGGAAAACCTAAAGTGTCCCTCCAGGTCCGTCGAGATGCGTGCAGTGAAACCAACACCGGAAAAACTGCTCCATGCTACAGCTGTTTCAGCAGAGAAGCAGAGAGTAATGACTGCCTCCGGCCCATCTGGACGCTATCACCACATTATGTGGACCAATGTCGGCTTTGCTTCCCCATGGAGCAAAACAAACGACACTACAGATACTCCTAGACTAGTCTGAACTTCATTTTTTTTACCGTTAACGGCCAACACGGAGGGACCATTGGACTCGAAAAACTGGCGCTACAAATGCCGCTGAGCTAGTCCAGACGCTAGTAAGTACGCCCTACGATCTTATTGGAGAGCGTTAGACTTCATGAGGGATAGTGCTGAGGAAAATGACCTAGATACTCTTGTGTATGCCGCCCTCAGTATAAACGCTGTTTTTGACATCCACGTTTAAATGGGAAACCAAACAGACTAGAAACGCACAAGAAACTTCAGGTCAATACTTTTATAGCTGAGACTTCGTCACAAGTCTTTTTATTAACTCGCTACGCCTTGTGCATAATAGAACCCCAATCATCTTGAACCTACATTGCGCACAATAAATATCACCTGCGAACATGTGCAAATTTGCCTGCAGGTTCAAATTTACTTTTGCAATTATGATGCCCCTCTGTCGGTTGGATTCCGGGATACTAACACGTATCAAAGTCTATTTGGAACATTGCGCAGCCACGCTGCCCTCAAGGTAACAGAGGAGTCGGCGCTGATTCGTTAAACAAGCAATATTTTAAAGGATTTGGTGAGGGATTAGCAGAGAAACCGCACGCTAATGTCGGTTGAGCCTGTGTATCCTGGTCGATCTGACCTCACAGGACTCAAGTCACGAATATCAGGATTGATTTCGTGCCAAGTCAGTTGTGTGGTTCAGATCTCTTTTGATGGTGTTTTTTCTAGAAAGCTCAGCTATTTCCGAAGCTACGAAATGTTGCTTAAGAGCAACGATGTAGCCAATCAGATCCTCTGATTTGGATCCACAAGCCTACAGGTCTTGGTAACTGTCAGACCTTATAACTACCAAAAATACCTCATTCTACAGCGAGTGGGTCCCTCGTCTTTTGACGGTCAATTTGGTCCAACAGTAACATTCATCCATTCGCTGTGGACATTCTGGGAACAGAGGATCGCGGGCGAAGAGCGAATTTCTTAATGAAGGATGAGAGTTAAAGACTAATAGTAGAGGCAAAGGCTTCGCAAGTCGTTGAGAAACATGGAGAAATCATCTCTTGAGATGAAGTTCCCAACCTCTTTCCCGGACCCTCATTGAAGGGCTTGCCAAAGACCTCATTGTGGGGACTGTATGTCTGTTGTGGTGGGATATTGGGAAATCATGGCCTAAGCCAGTCCTCTCTGATCCTGGGGCTACTGTGTATCTCCGGTATTTCTTGTAGTGGTGTTGGTTCCAAGTCACCATTATTGGCACCACCTTCGTCGTTGTGCTCGTACCGAGTAGACTCAATGACGAAGACTCGGCGAAGGCCAGACACTGCCAAAAGGTCTTGTCATAAGACACAATGGTGAGTATTATATGATAGTCAGTCTTCGTAGGCGCTTCACTTAAGTGCTCACCCGATGAGAAGAAAAAGGAGATGGCATTCTTCGATCCGGCAAACATTCCCATAGAGTGCCCCAACATCGAGAACACTCAAAAGACCTTAGAAACTTTCGACTCCCGATTGCTGAGGGGTCAGGAGAGTTACAGCACTGTCTTCACGGATTAGTCCATGGTTTAAGAGTCACATCATTATCACTGGTCTCGACTAACCGATAGTATAGTATTGAAACGGGGTCAGGCGGTCAGTAGGATATACCTACCACCTAACACACTGAACAGACGGCTCCAGTACCAACAGATCCCATCTGTTGGTCTTATCAGACGAAGATCGTGGTACTGGTTATAAGAGCTTCGCTCTTATACGTCTGGTGCGCGAGTTGGTCGGATGTGCCTCTGATACTCGTATCGTGATAATAGGATCTCGAACGTAAAGATAAGCTGAATAACTAAAATAACTAAATAACTGACTGAAAAGCGAAGGTGAAGATATAGATAAGAAGGAGATGATGATATGAAGATGAGGATGATGATGCGTGAAGATGGGGGACTCGTGTCCTACTCTGCCTCTGTGCCTCTTAAAGAAGAGAAAATAAACTTTCTCCTAGCCCCGTAACCTATTTCCCTGATGTCCAGCCTTACCCCGTTACAGTATCCACGTTTGGAAAGGCGCACATGTCCGAGTCTCATTACCACCTTCCCTCAAGGATTTCTTCATACCAAAGAGGTTGAATTTTTCTTAACAGTGGGTGGCTGGGTATCATCTCGTTCAACTTCTTGATGATGATAACTCAAAGCATTGCGTCAAGTCAGAGTTTGGGTGCAAAAAAACGCTAACGATCTGAGGTTGTTGAGTGGACGATGGTCAAATATCCCCACCCCATTGCATTATTGGATGGCCATCAAGTAAGGGGTCAAAGGCTCACTAGCGTTCAGGAGAGCAACGCAAGGGATGCCACATCCATTCCACTTAAAGTGGTGGCTTGATATCATACCCATGAGAGCTGAAGAGTTGAACTAAAATCCCCCTGCGACAAATGGGAGATTGTAAACGGTCAGATGGCACACAATGATTTCACATAAGGGCTATTCAGAATGCGCATCAGACGGTGAGCCGCTGTACCTATAAATAAGGGGAAAAGATTTAAATACCCTGCACGACCCCTGTAAAGATCTATTTACCCTGCAATTTTTCTGCTGCTTTTCTCTCCACATTTCCGCCATGCTTTCTGACTTCATGCCTCTGGAATTAGCATACGACTACTATTCCTCAGCTTAACATGACGTCGCTACCCCTATTATCTATTCCTATTGATGGACAAGAGTTCCTTGACCTTGATACTCTATCGTTTGCCCTCGACAACTGGGCTGTAAAGGAGAAATTCTCTTATCGGGTTGAGCGGCGGGATAAGACCCGTGGCTCCTGGGTGTGTGCCTCTGCGTTAAGCGGCTGTTTATGGCGCTGCCGAGCAACCTATTCCCCTAGTGAGGATATCTGGCAGATTCATATTCTCGAAACGGAGCATAGTTGTAGCGGAGCTGCAAGGCAAAAATTCTCCTCTGCGTCTAAGAAAGACTGGTTAAACCGTATTGTCGCTGCCAATGTTGCAGTAACACAGCAGACCCCCCCACAACAAATACTCGACCTCCTCCGTATCCAATTCGCTGAAGATATCGACTACAAGAGAGCTCAAGAGTGCCGGTTGCGACTACTCGACGGAGATATTGGCAAGCAACGACATAGCTTCCAGTTACTATCCGCTTATAAGGAGCTCTTAGAGACCATCTCTCCTGCTATCCATATCGACTTACTTCGAGACCGCCATCAACGTTTTGAACGAATCTTCATTTGCCCTGCTGAGAGCCGCTCTACTTATACCCTTTGCCGACGTCTCCTCGTTATCGACGGAACCTTCTTAAAGGGTCGTTTCATCCTTACTCTATTGCTTGCCGTCACGATCGATGCGAATGGCGAGACTATTATCTTGGCCTGGGCGGTAGTCGAGTCGGAAAATAAGTCTTCTTGGACATGGTTTTTACAGCACCTTCGTTGGGCTATCCCAGAGGTCTCAACAGAGCAGAGCACAATTCTATCAGACCGAGATAAAGGACTCCTTGACTCGGAGAAGGTCCTCGGTCCGTTAGCTACAGGGGCGTGGTGCTGTCATCATATTAAGGAGAATTTCACGGGAAAGTTCGGGAGAGGGCTTGCCTCTTTATTTTGGACTATCGCCCGAGCACCACCTCTAGCCCAATACGAGGCAGCTTTAGACAAGCTTCGACAACAAAAGCCCGAAGCTGCGGCATATCTAGAGGCGGCAAACCCTTCGCTTTCGGCCGAGGCGCTATTCTCTGGGCGTCGATATGGCCACGATACAAGTAATATCGTCGAGTCACAAAACGTAGTATTAAAGCTTGATCGGGAACTTCCTATTATTGCTCTCCTCGACTCAATATTGCACCGGGTTATGGAGAAGAGGGCAGCTCGGCTTCAATCTGCTTTACGGTTGATAGAGGCAGGGAAGACAGCTACCCCATTCGTTGAAGGGAAATTACGAGAAGGGAGGCAATGGGCGTCTAGTAATCGTGCTCAGTTTTCGTCACCAACGGAAGCAAGAGTAGTACAGCCTGACGGCATTATTTGCATTGTAAATTTGACAGCAGGGACATGTTCATGCCGTCGGTTTCAAAGGAATGGAATCCCTTGCGGGCATGCCATTACCGTAATACTAGCAGGAGGGGACGATATAACCCCTTATCTACCAGAATCTCTCTCTCCGACAGTTTGGGCTGCCACGTATAGTAGCCCGATGCCAGCTATCAACGTCTCTGAGCTCAAGCTCAAGCCAGAGGACCCTTGTAATCTTCCAATTACTAGAGTACCTCGAGAACGCCCTGTCAAAGAGAGGATTCGAAAGGGGGATTCTCGCCGCCCTCCACAGAGCTCACAATCGCGATGCTCTAGTTGTGGTGAGACTGGACATAATATGAGAAGGTGCCGACGCCCCCATGGATAGCTTGATAGGCCCGATCCGTGGGTCTGATGGATTGGGAAGGCGATGGGAGGTCTGGGAAATTGCAGGGTAAATAGATCTTTACAGGGGTTGTGCAGGGATTTAAATCTTTTGCCCTATAAATAAACAATAACGTGATCCACAAGTCAGTGACTCACTTTCAACCATCAATTCAATATTAATCAAGATAACTTCACCACAACACATCAGATCAATTCAACTAAGCAGAATCTTATTTATTAGATGTTTCTAATTCTACTTGACAAGTCCGCGCATTATGCCCAGTCCCCCCGCAGACACCACAACGTCTTGCACTGGTTGCGATCCTTTTCCTTGGACCATTACTTTTGTCTTCCTCGCCCTCTACTGCCTCGATATCACCCTTGGCTTCCCGTAGCTCTTGTGAATCAGCTATAGTAATTGTACCTCCATGCTGTAATTGCTTATTTTTAGTTCTGCGGCGTTTGCTTAATAGGTGGTTAGTCTCATGGAGCTCCTTGTTCTCTCATGGAGGATTGTGATGTTGATTGAGCTAAGTTAACCTACGTCAGGTGTAACGGTAGAATGTTACCTATCTAAGTAGTATACATTGTTACGGAGTAACTAGGGCTCCGCCAGTGGACTGTGTGCCACTAGTCCTCTGTTATTCTCTTGTCGCAGAAGGGCAACCTCATGCATTATTAGGTGAGTAGCCTTCGCAATTGAGTTTACAGAGCTCAAAATATGGGTTGGGGAGCTATTTTGATGCCTCCGGACACTAGTCTTAATAAGAGTTGATTGATAAGTAGCCTCCAGGGTGGTAGTAGGAGTCTTGGAAGTCCAAGTAGCAGCCGGCAATTGAGGGTCGGGCGACGGTGTACGGGCTTTTAGAGCAACATCTAACGAGGAAATGACCCTTTCTGGATCCAATGGGACAAGTCCAGCCGCTTCGAAGCCAGACCGAATATTAGATTCGGTCATTGCCTTGTTAGATGCCTCTAGAAACCCAGATAGAAAATCCTCCTTCGTAACGTGGGTTTAGTGCTTTCGCATTCGCTCCTCAATATAGCCACTATATACGCGTTTTAACACACTAAAAGGTACTATATCGAGAGGCTGGAGCCGATATGATGAATAGGCAGGCATACAAAGAGGAACAATTCCTAGTTTTTTGTAGGATTCCTCGAAATCCATCGAGTGATAGCTTTCGTGGCTGTCGAGAATCAAAAGACGTTTTGTACCCTTTGTACGGCTCCGGGTATATAGATTAAAATGATTTACCCACTCTACACCCAATTCATTAGTTTTCCAACTATTACTGGACAGAGAAACCTTCCAGTCGCGTGGTAAGGCAGCGTCGCGGTACCAGGAGGAAAGGTGAATTTTCCCCGCGAAGATGATAAATGGAGGTACTGCCCAGCCTTGAGAATTGATAGCTTGGATAATGGTAACCTATTCCTTATCACCCTACTGGGCTTATCTAGGCCTGCCGTTTCGTTTGGCACTTGTAACGACCATTCCAGTCATGATCATGCCTATTAAAACCCTGTCTCGTCAAAGTTATATATATCTTCCCGCGTGATCCCGTATTTCGCTATTATGTCGGTAACAAGCTTAAAACACGCGGGATATGCGGTGGGATCTTCGTTAAATGCCCTCTGGTAGTCAATTCGACGATTTAAACGCGTTCGGAGGAGTGGTTGTCGGTTAACGAAATTTGAAACCCAATTCTTGCCCACGGGTGGCGCGTCGCGCGCGTCGGAGTATATTGGCCATATCGGTCACGTTTTGAAGGCGGGGAGGAAATGCTCGCGAATCTAGCTCAAGTATCCGTCGAACAATCGTCTCTTCTTCCATCGTAGTCAAATTCCGCTTCGTAGCGTTAGCAATATGCTGTAGTTGAATTCTGTTGTATCTTCGTTTGATGGTACTAGCGGCAGCTTTGTAGATTAATTCGAGCTAGTTCCAGCTTAATTCTGGGTTTCGACGTTTAGCCTGGATAGCCAACTGAATATTAGCTTCGTTTGAGATACGTGGCATTTTGAATCGTAGAAAGTTGTATAAGTCAAGTTGGAGGTTGAAATGTCGCGAAAACTGAGTCACTGACTTGTGGATCGCGTTAATGGGGATCCTGGTCCACCGCCCCAGTATGATAAATGATCCCATTGCATCGTGAATGCTAATTGGCGCGATAGCTATGCGGGCGGCGTTCCCAAGCTGCCTTGAAGCACCCCTTGCGTTGAACGTCGAAACAATCTGATCATGGAACAATAGCAAACCGAGGAAGCCGTTTCTGGAAAGTCTTGACAAGTGTGGAAATATTGAAGAATGTATGCGTTACATATGAAAAGTTTTAGTAATTGCGATCGAGAAAGTCATTTTGTTGCCCGTGAAACGTTGATGCGAATAGGCAATGAATAAGTCTATGGGGTAACAGCCACAAATCAATTCTTTCAACATCTATCTGGGAAAACTTCCCGCAAGTCATTGGCTCGATTCATTCTCCCTCACATGGGACTAGCTGCGATACTAAAATCCCGCCAAATCACCAACTAGAAGATGAACCTTGCTAGCACGACCTTTTTTGGATGGATATGCGGACGACTTGATTATAAGATGAGCTTCAATGTTCTAAGTTGGGAATGTTTGACTCTCAGCTCTTTGAAATCACGCACCAAAATCTGCCATGGGCTCCCTGTTTCCTAGTCAAAAGCCCGCGCAGAGGCGAATCATTGCCATTTGTATCGTCTTCAGCATCCTCCCATTGACTGCTGTTGTTCTCCGCATGCTGACCAGGAGAATTGCTCATCGTCTCCTGAGCTTGAGCGACTATTTAATCATTGCCTGCACCGTAAGTTAATATTTGAAAGGCGATCGAACCTCTCTATGTATGGAGGCTGATCAGTGATGATCTTTTAAGGCCGTCGTGCTCGGAATGTGGACGGCCACCTTGGAAGGTATGTTCTGAGCACAGCACATGCTGGACTATGGTCCTTGAAATTCCGTTCTGACGTGCGTCGTTCAACTTAGCTGTTTTCAACGCCCGGCTTGGGGTAGCAACCCTGAGCGAGCTGTACAGAGACGGAAATCTAGACGCAGTAGTTATACAGAGCAAGGTAACGTACTTTAGTCGACATTCTTTTCGTCACAAAGTCCCTGATCACAAGTGGAAATGATAGGTGAGTTTCGTTATCGACCTCCTTTGGCTGTTCAGTTGCGGCCTGTACAAATTGTCGGTTCTGTTACTCTACCGCCAGCTGCTGCCATTCAGAGCGGTCATTATTGCCACCCGTATCGTAAGTACCGTCGTCGAACTTTGGTATCTTGGCAGCTTCATCTCTATATTTCTTGTCATTCAACCCCTGAACGCCTAGTGGGACATCGTTCCGATTCAACACGCCGCGGACACTACCGCATGGTCGAATTCTTTGAATGCCATGGTCATCGTCTCCGACGTCGCCATTCTCACGATACCTTTTAAGTATCTATTTGGCTTGCAAACGCCAGTGCTAAGGAAGGCGTGGATCATATTTGCCTTTGCCTTGGGAATACTGTAAGTCCTCGTTATTCTCACCACGTGAATGAAGTACTCCGAATCACACTCACATCCAACAACAGTACCGTTGTAATTGTCGCCGTGAGAATGCATCTCAGTGCAAAAAATCCCGGAGACTTATCGGTCCTTGCTATCTGGTGCAGTCTGGAGCCCACTGTCGGCATTATCGCAGCGTGTATCCCAACCTTTAGACCGCTGCTCGGACGAAGCAAGTATTCTGATGACGGCACGATGCACGCTAGAAACCGCTTGTCCGCTCATGACCATACCCGCGGTGCCGACCGGATGCGATCGCTGTCACACGAGAACCTGTCACAGATCCAACTACATTCACAGACATCTGACCGTGACACAAAGTTCACATCGATTACTCGTCGCACAGGCTCCAGGGATGACCACTGCGGTGATATCGAGCTGTCGGTGTCGGCTATGCCATCTATTCCGGTTGCCGTCTATCTTCGCAAGGACTGGAACGTGGCATCTCATCCAGAGTCAAATGTGGTGTTGCCTGAGGAATTTACAAGGAGGGCATCTACACAAGACAAGCGAAATTGCCTGTAACGTTGGGCTAGTAGGAAAATAGTGGTGGGTTTTGCCATGGGTACTTTGTCATCGAAGTATTGAAACCGCGGCCTCAATAGCTGTGGGCCATCTATGGCGATAAAGGATAATGTGCAGCCTAGTCAGGAAGTCTAAGGGTTAAGCTCTATTCGAATACTATATTTGGGCGCTTATTTTCGCCACGCTGTCCCGATGTCACTCTTTATGATGGCCATCTCCCCTTTGCTAGGGTAAAGAAAGGTTCCATCTGACTGCACTCTGCACAGCATCATCCCGGCACTGTTGAGCCAGTCATGGGGCACGAAGAAATGTCTCATAAGGTTGTTGTTGTCTGTGCCCCCTAGAGACCCAGATGCAGAGCGTAGCTGTGTGGTGCATACCCAGAGGTTCTCGTCAAGAAATACGAGTCGACCGTCGGGAAGCAGTCCCACGGACTGTTTGATATGGGTAGCCGTTTGAGGCAGGATGGCGACGGCGCTTATGGAGCCCTTTGGGTTGGTGCCTTCTTCTTGCTGGTCAAGCAAGGCCGACATATCAAGCACCAGGAAGGCGAGCGCTCTCATATTTGATTCCTCGGAGGACGTAGTGACAAGTTGCGTCTGCGGATAGTAAGAAGGTAACAGCGTTTCCACCGCGATGAGTGGCGCAGGGCCATCGTCAGGGGAGCGTTGAGATCGGTAGATGGGTAGAGTACAAGCGGACTCGAGAATAGCCCAGGAAAAGGTCGCTACTTGGTCTGCCGTAAATTGGAGCAGTATATTTGCGTCGGATGGGTGGATTTCCCATGCCCCATGCTGTTGTTTTGGATGTGGATATACTGTCCTTTCTGCAAGAACGCTGCCGCTGGCAACATCTAGTACCTGAATCTTTGCAGAGCCGCTGATAAAGATGCGTTCAGACTTATCTTCAAGCAAGATCTGCCTAATAACTTCGCGGCCAATCGACTTCTTTTCAGCGAGCGCCACTTTGGTGACTATTTTCCCTGAACTCGACCTAAGATCAAGACTCTTGATGGCGATGCGTCCATTAACTAAGGAGTAAGCGATGAAGTCGCCATCGCGGGACAGAACTAATTGCCCAACACCCATACCGAAGGAAGACCGAACTATTACATGCCTCTCCTCGTGCATCATGTCGTACACCTCGATAGTGGCATAGTCTTTAGCATATGCGACGAGCTGTTGGTTTCTCACACAAGTCTCGACGAGAATGATGGCGGGACATGAATCTGCGTGAGCTTCGGATGTGGAAAACGATATGGAGGTGCTGAGGATGTCGTCCCGGTCGGACATGATGCTGCCTTTTCTCTCCCACTCCGAACTCGTGACACTCCGGCTGTCTGCTTCGGACATGTCTAGGCCCGAGTCACTCAGTCGAATGAGGCAGTTCGGCTCCCAAACGTTGCAATATCTGCCCCGCAGGTCGAAGAACCTTTGAATATCGGAGCTGAAAGCGATGGACGTGATGATGTCGTCCGACGTGAACTTATAGATCAGGACCATTTGAGAGAAGTTGTACATTTTCACGGCTCCCTTTACGTCCGAGGTGGCAAATATGGACCCGACCCCGCTGATGGTGATCTCGGAAGGCGTGGCATCCATCTCTTGCATAACTCCTTCGTGGCTGTCGTCCATGGGGCCCCACTTGAATATCTGACCGTCTCGATATATGCCGAGAATCTGGCCGTTGAATGGGTGCCAGGCAAGACGGTTGACACCAGTCCATGTGGTGCTTGTCGTCTGGCCCTGTCTCTCCATGTGCTGTCTGCGTTCCCGACTTTGCCAACCCAACGAGAGCACGCCGGAAGGTGGCGTTGTGGCATGCAGTTTGGTAGTCCAAGGACCGAAGCATGCAAGCCACTGATCGTTTCTGGGTGTCTCCGTGTTTGAAGAACCAATACGCGCACTTCAATCGGCGGGCTTTGAGATGATCGATGACAAAGGAACACTGGCATGACTTTCCATTGCCTGGTGGAGCATGGGCCCAAATAATCCGAGGACCCGAGGATAGAACCCAACCGTCGAACTCGGGCTGTTGCAGGATGTGTTCGCATGTCCCCGCCTTTCAAACGGATCGGAAGGCAGTCATGTCATCGTCGGGTGCTCCGGTGGTTCTGAGCCACTTCTGTACCGCCTCCAGATCTTGTTCAGCCCCAGGGTCACCGGCTCCGGAAAATCGCAGCGTATTCACAACACTACGCAAAGCGCCTCTAACGGATTTGTAATTGGAGTCGTCAGGACTAGTAAACTTGCAGACGTCGTGATGATTAGCCACCAATGGTTGCGGCGTTTCGTCTTGATAACACAAAACCGAAGAATGCTTTTCTGATATCATAACAATGACAGGGCCTATATTGGTGCCCAGGGTCTCGTAGAAGGATAATACTTTTAACTTGGCGGCACGGTGTCGAAACTGCTCGTTGAGCTCGTCAATCGTAGGGCTATTCTTGGTTAATTCCGTCACGTAATCTTTTGGAGAGTGTCCGAAGATAGAGCTAGATAGCATCTTGTTCAAAGTCTCAGCCACATCTGTCCCTCGATGCGGGGTGGCGAGGAACAGAACGGACTTGATGCTCGATGTGATCTTTTTATACTTTTCATTCAGCTGTCCATGGATAATTTCCATAAAGTCAGAAGGGCTACACGGTCCAAGCGAGATGATACGTACAGGCCTTTTTGAACACCAGCCCTCCCATGGAGTGCGCAACAATTATGATGGGTACCTGGCCCATTTTGTCCTTGCCGTCCTCGCCATATTTCATGCGAAACAGGAGGTCGTTGGCAAATTCCCCAATGTTCAAGGATGCTTGCTGTTTCTTGGTCGAGAAGTGGGCGTGATATCCAAAGGTCAAGATACGAGCTGTCGAGAGATCTGTCTCCTCAGGCAGCCAATGCTTAGGCCACAGTAAGTCCAAGTCCCTATTCTTGCACCATGTGCGCATACTTGTTCCCCCGAGTCCATGTATAAACAAAATATCTACCGTCCGATGCTCCGAGTCCGGGACATGTAGAACGGTGAGGCCGAGTGGATCATCTCGCCGGTCCTGAGGATAGAACGCTCTTTTTCAGATAATTTATATGATAAAGGACGAGTATAAGAGTAGAGGGAGATGATCATCGAGACAAGCAGATATTCGAGGCAATTAGTTATTTTTTGCAATAATTGCAGTTCTGAAGGTGCTTCTTTTTGCCTTTGTTTTGGCGTCATAAGGGTATCTGCTGAGGTAGCTCCTTCTGTTGCTGTTGTTCCCGCCCGACTATAGCCTCATCTCGGGAAGCTGAAGTCATTTCTCTCTCTTCCACCTTAGACACGGCGGATATATCTGCCGGTCGTTAAATGCAGTATTTTAGTGAGCTATGTGAACAAAATCTGACTTTTAAGCATTCTCTAGCCCATGAGTAAACGTATAGTTAGTCCACTTAAAGTCGTGATAATTATAAGCAAGCTCAAAGGCCACAGGCTAAAGGCGGTGAGGGTTATAAGGTAGCCGCGCCAAAGTTACTGAACTAGGCAGTGGCCCCTGTGGGCATATAATGACAAATTCATATTCTACACAACTTCTCCTCTATATTCATATTCAATATTACTACTAACGTAGTCCACGGTCCAATTGCACACTTCGGCAGATTTTCGTACGCTACCACTTTGACCTGCGGTTTTTCACCACATAACTATGGTCAGTTCTTGGAATGAAAGTGATATGATTCTAGCATTACATGCGCTTCAATCTGATCCAAAATTAAGTGTACGTCACGCTGGTCAGATCTATAACGTACCTTTTAGAACCCTTGCGTATCGACGCGACGGTAAAACCGCTCGAGCGATTACGCGATTGCCAACGCAAAAGTTGACTCCTTCCAAAGAAGAGGCAATCGTACGACATATAACCGACCTAGATTCGCGAGCATTTCCTCCCCGATTGAGTGGTGTTGAAGATATGGCCAACCGATTACTTCGAAGTCGCGACGCGGGACGCGTCGGCGTCAACTGGGCCTCGAGCTTCGTAAGACGACAACCAGACCTCCGGACGCGTTTAAATCGAAGGATCGAATATCAGAGAGTCCTCTGCGAAGATCCCGACGCGTATCGCGCGTGGTAACCTTGGTGGTCTTGGCAAAGCCCACCAAGGTTGCCTAACAACCATTTCGGACGAGATTTGGCCTATCACAAAACCGGTCTCGTCGAAGTTGTAGATATCCTCCTCCTAGATCGCGTATTTCGCAATTATATTCCGTACTAGGTTAACCACGCGCGATACGCGTCGGGATCTTCGCAGAGGACTCTCTGATAGTCGATCCTTCGATTTAAACGCGTCCGGAGGTCTGGTTGTCGTCTTACGAAGCTCGAGGCCCAGTTGACGCCGACGCGTCCCGCGTCGCGACTTCGAAGTAATCGGTTGGCCATATCTTCAACACCACTCAATCGGGGAGGAAATGCTCGCGAATCTAGGTCGGTTATATGTCGTACGATTGCCTCTTCTTTGGAAGGAGTCAACTTTTGCGTTGGCAATCGCGTAATCGCTCGAGCGGTTTTACCGTCGCGTCGATACGCAAGGGTTCTAAAAGGTACGTTATAGATCTGACCAGCGTGACGTACACTTAATTTTGGATCAGATTGAAGCGCATGTAATGCTAGAATCATATCACTTTCATTCCAAGAACTGACCATAGTTATGTGGTGAAAAACCGCAGGTCAAAGTGGTAGCGTACGAAAATCTGCCGAAGTGTGCAATTGGACCGTGGACTACGTTAGTAGTAATATTGAATATGAATATAGAGGAGAAGTTGTGTAGAATGCGAATGTGACTGCCTCGACCAGCTCTTGTTGGTTCTCGACTCTGCTGGCGCCCTCAGACCCGTGCCCTCTGGTTGGCTTGACCACCAGCGGATACTTCAGGGGCTCGCTTCGCTTTCCCAAGTCTGCCAAGAAGGCTGCCAGGCTGTCTACCTTGATGCTGGTATGTGTAGGGCAGAGCCGCCTTGTTTGGAATTTGTCGCCTGCACGTCGATAGGCTTCGGCAGGAACAGTATGCAACCCCAGGATCTCGGCAGCACGGGCTATGCCGGGCAAGAAGGCGTCCACGCAGGTCATGAGGCCATCAATGCGAAATGGTAGGCCTTTGACGGTGTCAACAATCTTTTGAGGCAAACCATCGAACGTGTAGTCTCGCAAGGGGATGAATGCCTCTCGGAGGTGGGCTCCAGGTCCGGTTGGGTCCTCCATCCAATGACCAGGTTTGTCCATGACGATGACAGACACTCCGCATGCCGCGGCAGCTGAATAAAAGGAGGCTACTCTCGCATGATGTCGCTTTTCACCAATCAAGGCGAGACGGGCCGTTTTGAGTGGCACTGGCACCGACTACGGCCACGACAGTCGATCCTTTATTTCCTGGCCAAGTAATTCGTGATTGATGCCAGGTTTCGGTACAATGGCGGCCACACTCGAGTCAAGCAGAGCTAGGAGCGTTTTTGCGACCCCTTTTGTGGACTTGGGGACAGTACAACGTTGTCCGGGAGTAACGAACGCCTCGACTTGATTCACCAGGGTGGAGGTCCGGAACATCTCACTGACGAAGTCACTCCTGACGATGAAGCCGTCTTCTGCAGGCAACAGGAACGTAATGGTGGGGGAGTCGAACCCCCTGTCGCAGTCTTCCATAAGAAAGACACAGCTTTCCCGGGCTCATCAACTGTGACCGGCGGCTCCGCGACTGGCTCTGCGACGTTGCCTATCTCAATGATAGACAGGACTATGTGCTGAGTGCGTGGAGCATGGGTCTGGTTGATCGATTCGGTGTTACCAGAGATTGAATCAATGGCCAAGGTAACATAGTTGGACCCGAACTTTGTCTCAGGGTTGACTTCCTGAGATTTAGCCCAACTCACGTGGAGCGTCACTGTGGCGAATGTCAGTTGCTTACATACTTCCATGCTGATTGAGGATAAGGAAGTTCCGCATTACCTGAAGGATCTTTCGAGCTCAAGATGGTGTGCTGGGTATCCAGCAAAGTTCCCTGGAGAGAACTCATAGTGAGCCTTTGCTTCTTGGTTTTGGCTGTGCTGTATGGAACGAACACCGTGTCAATCAAGGGGTATATGGGAGACTAAGGAACTAGTTGGTCACCGCATGATGATGAGAGCGACCAGGTAAGTAATGATAACACCTTCGTGGGGCTTTTTGGTCTACAGGACGAGGAATCCCGGTTCCCCAGACCGGCTCGAGCCAGCTGCCCCTATGTGTTGCTTCCGTGACCTCGCAGTATACAGCTTTAGAGGAGTGATTGGTATGCGCCGTCACTCGTGGCGAAACTGAAACTTTCCTCCAATGGCAATGATATATCTAGTGGTAGCGCCGTGTGAGGAATGGGTCGGTCTTAAAGATCTACGGTGGTGTAAACTATATAGATGGCGACATCTGAGCAGCTCCGTGTTAGGCTGACAATGCCAACTGCGGCAGACCTGCTCTCGGAAGTGGCCGATGCAAAATCAAACTAACAGATCCCTTGTCAGAACTATACTACCCCAGCTGCGAGCCTTGCTTTTCATACATCATTGGTAACACCAGAGCCTGTGTGGATATTTTTGATCTGCGCAGTCATGTCCATGTCCAGCAGGTGATGCGCCTAGCGGGGTCAGACAACCAGTGTCACGTTCATCTGTAGTTATTATATGCATGTGGTGCACCTGGGCGTTTGGACTCTCACCCCGAGAGATATTTATAAGTACGTTTTCGTATCATTGATTCAGTCTGCCTTGTTTCTTTGCGGCGCAGACGGAGGCTCCTTGTCCCAACTAACCGATGTTCGGACCTTTACCCTCCGCTGCCAGCCAACCGCAGGGTATAGCTGCAACATGCATGTTGCACAACTCCCTGGGGTAGAGGTATTGATACACAATATTGGCGACAGGGGAAGCTTGACACGCACCTCGGCCACGGTCTGTCTTGGGAACTGTTCAGATCGGATTCCGCAAGCACCAACGGTTAGTCTGTAACACAGAATCAGTCTCCACGCAAGATAAGGGATATTGACGATCATAAACCCGTCACGAGTTGCCGCTGTACCGGACAACCAAGGACCATAAGCACCTTGGCATATTGTGAAAGTGATGATGTAAAAATGGAAATAATCAAATATAAAGATGCCGCTCATTGTGCATACAAGTACGGACCCCCACCGAGCACCCCCGACCCAACTGCAGGTTGGTATTGTCTTACTGCTTAACTACTCATATGTGCGTAGCTTCATCTTCTGCAACGATCGACCACGCGGACCCGTGGCGGCGGAATATATGCAGTCGCATTAGAATCAAGTCTCTAAGTTTGCCCCTTTATAAAGCTTGATGTTGTTCACTCTGCTTGGTATAAGCTAGTAGAGACTAGCGACGAGATCCCATCAAGGAACCAAGAAGGAATCAAGAAACCAAGCGTCAACAATGGAAGACACGAGCATGTCTTCGAATGGTGTTGAGACAGCCCCCGCCTGTTTCGGGGCGGATCCCCTGACTTTGTTTGACCCCAGCGACCAAGACACGGCTGTCAAGAAACGGAATCGTGAGGCCCAGAGAAAGCATCGAAACGTAATTATCCTTCCTCACCCGAGAAGCAGAGCCCTCAAGGAAGCTTACGTGATTATAATCAGGGTATCCTTTATCCTTTGTAAGTCAAAGCTACTAGCTGAGAGGTTCTTCCCAGACCCGGATATAGACCTGTCGGATCTCGATCACAACCTGCCACGGACGAGACCAGACCTGGACGTCCCTAAAGAGGTAAACGCGAAGGACATCGAGGCTGTTATCAAGAAGACAGCGGCTTGGAAGGCCCCCGGCGATGACCAGATCCCTACGGGCCTGCTGAAAATCTGTGGTAAACCCCTATGGGAGATCCTAGCGGATATAGCGACCGTAAGCTTTAGGCTAGGATACTACCCGGAGCGCCTCCGCTCGGCAAAGGTAGTCGTTATCCCTAAGCCGAACAAAACGACAGCCCAAAAGCAGACCCCTAGCGGCTGGCGACCGATAGCGCTGCTTAGTACGATAGGGAAGGTGATAGAGGCGGTGATATGCCAGCGTATCACTACCGTCGCGGAGACGGCCGGTCTGCTACCAAACGGCCAAATGGGTAACCGAAAGGGGCGGTCCACCGAATTAGCGATACGTATAGTCGAGGACGTAACCTATACAGCTTGGAGGCGCGGAGGGATCGCCACACTACTACAACTTGATATTAAGGGGGCGTTCGACACTGTCACGACCTGGGTTGCATCGCATTGGTATAGACCTCGATTAGGTGCTATCGACGAAGATTCTACTCTAAGGAGCGAAGGAAAGAAGATGACAACTTAGGTTTAAGGGAGCGCGACTAAGTCATCCACGCTTGGCGGGGCTCCTACAAGGGTTATGATTGGCTTCGCATCTCACACTGCCACGGCAGGTGTTCCAGCTGTAAGTCACCTGGTTGTAGTGAGTCTGCGAGGGTTGACCGTCACAGACACAGTTAACCACAGGCGTTTGATTTCTATACTAGCCCGGAAGGGCTACCCGGAGTGGGTTCAGGAATGGGTACACAGCTTCGTAGAGGATAGGACAGTACGCCTCCGGTTCGACGGTAAGGAGTCAGAGCTGATCCCTCTACGAGCTGGCGTCCCCCAGGGGTCGCCACTCTCCCCGATACTATTTATCCTATATATCTCGACGCTATATGAGGAACTAGCGGAGAAACACCCCCTACTCTTAGTCGTAGGGTTCGCGGACGATACGAACCTACTTAGCGTGAGCACAGACACGGGGACGACCTGCCGCCGACTAGAGGACGCTTGGGCTACGTGCCAACGGTGGGCCGCCAGGCACGGGATGGAGTTCGCTCCGGACAAGAGTGAGCTGATGCATTTCACTAGAACCCGAGACCCCTCCCCGCAGAGTATCCGTCTTGGAAACGCTACAGTAACGCCGAAGGTCTCGGCAAGGTTCCTAGGGGTCTGGTTTGACCGCAAATTAACGTGGCACGCCCATACCGAACGGGTTAAATCAAAAATGGCGACTCAGAAGCTAGCCCTAACAAAGCTAGTGAACATGGCGTGGGGCTGCGATCTCATACGGGCGAGACTACTGTACACGTCGGTTATTCGCAGCGCGATCGCCTTCGGGGCGGCTGCGTGGCACACTATAAGCGAGGAACCAGCGGGACCAGCTAAGAGCCTAGTCGGGATACAGAATGAGTGCCTCCGAATAGTCTGTGGCGCCTACAAAGCGACACCGGTCCGACACCTAGAAATAGAGGCAGCTATCCCGCCACTAGACCTATATCTCAGTGCCCGGGCGGCAAAATTTGAAGAACGGCTACGGAATAACGGCAAAAGGAGCCTGCTTCGGAGCGCGAGCGCGAGAGCGTCACACATACTCCGACAGGACACGCCGGCGAGACGGAAGCGGGCGTCACAATCGCTCAGACCAGCGGGGTACACGATAGAGAAGGAGGCTAGGGGCTCCGAGTGGATAGGCAAGGCGAAGGAAGTCCCGGCTGCCCTCCTAGACCACTGGGAGAAGAGATGGCTCTCCGGGGCAGCACAACACGACCGGCAGCGACGCGCTATCGCCGAGGAGCCGGAGGGCCCCTCGATGCGAATGCCGAAACAGGGCAAGTACTCAGACCTAAACCGACCGGAGGCGTCTACCCTATGCCAGATCAGGACCGGAAAAATAGGACTATCAGCTTTCTTATTTAAGATAGGAGCCTTCGGTGTGTACTCGCCGTTATGCCGCTGTGGAGAGGCCCCCGAGACGGCAGAGCACGTAATCCTCTTTTGCGGCCTGCTGGAAGAATCGAGAGAGCGCCTACGGGCCACTATCGCACCATGGCCGCTGCATACACGTAGAGACCTGGCAACGGCGATGGGGAAACCAGTAGTCAGCGGGACTATCACAAGGTGGCTACTCAGGACTGGCCGGATAGCGCTTAGGCCCGGATAATATCGATCTTCTCAGGGGGACTTTGTTAGTAGGGTGAGAACTAACATAGTATTGTGGTGGACGTAACGCAGTCGCTAATAGAGCGAACCTACGTAGCAGCGTATGTATTTAGTCCAGCCATTAGGGCACGGTTTGACATACGGGAGCACTTGTAGAGGTACCGGGGGCTTCGAGCCTACGGCGTATTTAATAATAATAATAATATAATCAGGGAAACAACAAGCCGCGGCTGAAGCTGCAAAGAGGAGAAGTGCAACCTCAGGGAAGGAAAAACAGGAGCCACTTGACACTGGTGAAGTAACCAATCAGACCGTAATCCCTGGCCCAGAGCATGACACGAGAGTTGATCTCATGTGGGTATTGACGGCTATTTCAACTTCGAAGAAAGCCGGCATGGACTGACGATTTGAATAGGGCATCCGACTTCTTTGCGGCATCAGACCCCATGGACTTTTCCTTAGCGGATTTAAACAATACGCTCGACTTTGATCAACTCCATGTTCAGAGCTGGATGGAACTGGGAAATGTCGACCAAGTTGTCAAGACCGTAGGCACAAGTCCGGCACAGCTGCCTGCACCAAGACACCCCCTGAGGAGGGATCAGACCTTTCTATTCACAGTTCGCCCATACAAGGGACGGAATCGGGTCATCTGGGTCGGTTTCACGATGAACCACCCACTGGTGCGTCACACGTCTCACAAGATTCCTGTTTTGGATCAGCTGCCTCGCATTCAAATCACCTTTCGACAAGGCATGGGCCACCTGTCAGTGGTTTCGGTTCGGCAACCGGCGGAGCCAATCAGCCTTCCTTCTGGGGCACCGAGTCATACTGTGGCCTCGGCTGGGGTGGACTAGACAACGAGACTCATTCTGATGCACAGGGAACCACAGGGGTCTTTGAGACCATCCTTGAAGCCATCGACAACGCCGGCTTCCACAGCTTCGACCAGATGGCGACGGCCTACTACACTCTTGCGCTGGAAGAGCACACGCCGCTGCGGAGAACCCAGAAGTTCAGCCGTGAGCGGCAGCTGAAACGCTTCCTTCAGGACCTGAGCTTCAGCGCCGAAGACTGGCCCGAACGCGAGGCCTGGGTGTACCAAGAGGTAATACTAAGCTTGGCCCAGCGCATTCTCTCCCGCGAGCTGTCCGGTATGAACGAGAGAAATCAGCAGATGGAGAGACGATCATCGGGGGTGGCGGGAGGCATGTCGGGCCCGTCTTCGGAGGAGGACAAGCTGGCGGCTGGTCTAGTTCCCATCATCGAGAGCGTCCGCAGCCTCGTGGAGCATACTGATATCAAGAATCCGTTGGTTAACGAATTAAGAAGACTTTGAGAAGGCGTAAGTCTTATACAGCTCGGTCCCTTACTCTTGTTCTGATATTTTTTTAGGCCCCGGACACCTGGACATTACTCTCGACACTAGGCGGGACAGAGAACATCACTCAGTCTTCAAAGTACCGCATTCTAGTCTTTGTCTTCAACACATTGGTATGACGTAGGCCACGAAAAGAAGACTATATAAAAAATAAATATTAAATACGCTGTAGGTGTTAACCCTCGGTACCTCTACAAGTACTCCCTTAAGGGGCTATAGATGATATAGCGGGCCCTTAAGCCGCGGCGGGCGGTTATACAGGTAAACTTGTAGCCAAACGACTACTAAACCTCCTGTCCCTCCCTAAGTCTGTGCTACAACCCCTGCCTGAACTACCGATAAGTGTGGTAATGTGGCACTTAAATTCGTCCTCAGGGGTGGGATGCTGCTGATGTGCAGAAGATGCTCGACTATTTTTTGTCGCGACAAGTCGTAGTATCTGCTAATTGGGGTTCTCGTCGAGCATATACATCTCAGCCATACGCTCAAGTGGATAGACCGTAACGTGGTCTAGACGCTCGCAAGAATCGCGGCGAGAGGGGGTCCGATAAGGGGTCGGATTAACGATTCGAATTCTGGACCGGCTGTCGAGTTATATTCCGCCGACGTAGTGCTTGACGGTCGACTGGCTAGGATGCTCGTAATCCTAAAATGCACCAATCTCCCTATTATCGCTAGGTAGGCGAGGTCAACAAGGTGGGCAGCGCGCCGTAAGGGTTGACTAAACCCCCTTGTGTGTCAGCTGCGGGATTCGAACCCGCGACTCGTCACCGACCCAAGTGGGCGAGGCTCAAATCGGGACTTATCTACCAGTGAAGTGACCAACTACACCAGCCGACAAGACTATATATGTGTATCGGACAAAGAACCAAATAACAAGAAGAAGAGGCTGATAATAGTAATTTCTGAAAGAATCAAGATATGTTGTATCTTGCGGTGACGAAATCGTAATATCTCGCTTTGATCTTCTCCGCTACAAGGGCTGCATGTTTGTGTGACGGGCTCACTGCGAAACTATACAGCTCAACATGGCCAAATACTGTTAATTATCTAACTGAGGAGGAAAGTAAAATATGCGAGTTGTCCCGGGAACACGGACTATGTTTTGTGTGCCCTCGATGGTTCCTTTGGTGGATCCGGACGCACGGTCCTTGCAGCTCCGGATCCCATATCAGGCACAGCCTGTCACAGTTTGCGACTAATGGGAGAACGGATAACCAAACAGGCCGTCCACAGCCAATCCCCTTTATTGAAACCATACTTGACGCCGTCGTTTACGTTAGCGTTGTGCCGGAGAACGTATCGAGTCAGCTCTTCATGACTTTCGGATAGCTCTACCACGGGGTTGTGGCTACTATCTACGAGCTGGTGACCCAACCGGTCCATCGGGAAGTTGGGGTACAAAGGTTGGATGCCCTTGTACGTGATAGGCACAAGCGAGTTGGTGAGCCATACGTGGTGACCTCCGCCTTCGCTGGAAGATAGAAACGGGACAGACAGGGCTTTGTACCTGCCCCAATCGCCGACAGCGCAGAGGATCTGTAATGCCCAGAAGTCGATCCCATTGGCGATGAGGCTCGAGGCCGAGCTCGCAATACCGGGTATCCGGGCGTTGATCTCGTGAAGGAAGATGCGGATTTTTTCCTCGGTCTTGCGGGGCTCGTCTTTAACCACAAGATCTGGGATAGTTGCTTCATGAGCAAGACGATACGTCATGAAGGAGTTGCGAACCCGGGCCTCGCAGTGGAAGACACCAGTATCGAAGCCTTGAAGAATCACTGCTTTCGATACAGTTTCTACAATAGCCTTTTGCTCTTCCACGGGCAGCTGGCATGGCACGACGGCCTCCGTTTCGGCGAACAGCTTATCGGTTGCGTCTTCTGCCACATCAGCATCGCAAGGGAAATAATCGACGACTTCGGAGTAGAGTAGGTGACCATCCATGAAGACGAGGTTGCAGTCCACCTCGGGCCCGTCAACGTAAGGTTCGATCAAACAGCTTTCGTGGTTTTTGGAGGCGATGCACTGAGAGACGGCGTGTCGTAACTGGGTGGGGTTATCAGCTCTGTACACCCCCTCGCTGCCTATACCGCAAAATGGCTTGCAAACCACCGGGAAGCTGACTGGGTCGTTGCACGTGAGCCGCATTTCGAGTTCCTCCAGTGAATTCACGCTGAAGTATTCCCCCGACGTGGGATCCAGTAGCTGACGGGTAAGGAACTTGTTGGTAGATATCCTGTACGGCTCGGGACCACTAGTCCACAGGCCCAGCTGGGTGGCGGCCTCAGCCACTGGTATTAAGAGGGTGTCTGACAGAGCAAATATTCCATCAATGGTGTGCGGATATGACTTGAGGGCTCGGGCGATCCTGGCCCCCAGATCAGGACCCGGTGTCAAGTCGGTGATGATGAAAGCCTCTCGCAGAGAGCCAAAAGGCCCCTGGTCATCCTGCCACCAAGACCCGGTGCTAAGCACCACGACATCGACTCCCAGCGCAGCCGCAGTTTCCCATCTGAACTTGGTCGCCCTGATGCTGATTTCCCCTTCAAGAACTATGCATACCCGACGGGACGGAACCGGAGCCGGCGAGAGCCACCCAAAACTCAATCGCCTCCTTAAGTCTATCTCCAGCTGTCGAACGGTGTCTTTGCAAAAGGGCAATCGGGATTGAACCGCTCCAAGCGAGGCATCCAGAGCACTGGCAAGACCTTGGGCGTCTTCTGGTACACCAGCAAAAGTCATCGCTTCGCCGTGCGGCTGGAGAAAACTTTGGGTTCGCACGACTAAAGGCGAGTTGGCCACCTGAAACGACCACGGGTCTGCGTGGATGACGTAGCCGTGGCTCTTGGCCACCTGAAAGACGACAACGTTGCCACCGAGGTCGCTGCCGAAGCACTCTAGTAGGAATGGGCCGATGGCGCTCGCCTTTTCCCCTCTCAGCTTGGAAGGATCAGACGTGAGGTCATCCGACACAGAGACTCCGATTACGTTCGCGGATGAGCAACCGTTCCCGAAAGAAGAAGTTCTCTGCGCAAGGTACAAGTTGTTGTAACACTGTCCATTGTCACCTGGGATGAATTGATAGTCGCATGGAACGACAACTGCTACACGTCAGTTACATGAATAGCCTTCCAAGGCGGGCTGTGGGGAGCTGAAGCTGACTTTCTTTATCTGGCTTTCGCAGTGTCATGCGAAGATGGCCAGAGGAAGACATGGTAACGGATACGAAGCGAACTCGTCTGCGTCGCGACGAGATGATGCCCAAGATGGCCCAGCCGGACCTCATCCGGGGGTTAATAGTTTAGTTTATATTATAGGTTATAATCCTCGGTGAGCTCAAAGAATTACATACCAAAGCTAAGTGCCCAGAGGTGTTGTTGGTCGTCTATGCATGGTCATCTGGTTATGACCTTGCATCCACCTACAGGTACACTAAGCTACTACCTTGGTGCTCACTCCCCCTAGTCCGTCTGACTAGAGATAGAAAGGGCCAATCACTGCTATCTCCTCTACCTCTCAGCTCAGAAAGGTGAGCTGATGGTGCGAAGTCATGTCGAGTTATGACCTTGCATATCTGGTAAAAGTCGCGATACGTGATTGGTTGTTTAATGGTCCATAGGACTTCTCGTGGCGCCATCATCGCTCCATGATCAAGATATGCCAGAAACGATACACTAGACAATAATCACAGACTTTGCATATACCGCTTCACTTCGTTTATGATACTATATAATAGATCTGTCAAATTCGGCATCTCAAAAGCCAGGGACTTTGTAAATACATTGAGAGTTCAGTAACAAGTTCTTCTGACAAAATCTCTATTTACAGTTTCCAAAGTATTTTACTGCTTTTCTATCAAAGCTAGCGTTTGTCGTCAAAGCAGTGGCCCAAGCAGAAATCCTGAGTCCTGAGATGGTGGGAACATTTCAAATCAACGTTCTGGATGGCTCGAACGAGCGTGATGACCCCAATACCAGGGGCTATACTGTCGCACCTCAGGTCACCAAGACCGCGAGAGATTATCCTCTCCAAGACTTCCGAGAAGAAGTGTTCGGTGAAGGATTCAGTTACCAGCGCTCTGCGGAGCTTTTGAAGAAACATGGTTTCACGGCGGTCAAATTTAACCCCGCCAGCCTGATCAACGCCAATGAGGACCAAGTGCGTGCCCAACACTTTGACAGTCTCTCGGTGCTGGAGGAAACATACTACCCTGAGGTGGTCCGATCCATGCTCAACTTGATCGGCGCCAAAGAGGTCTTCATCACCAACAGCATCATCCGTCGAGGTCCAGGAGCGACTGCGACCGAAGGCGAGGGCGATGTCACCGTACCTCAGGCTTTTTCAAAGCCCTGCATGACAACAAGCCCACTCACATGGGGTCTTCCGATCAGGCGAAGCCATCCAGAACGCCGCACTGCGACTACACGCCGCTGGGGGCGCGGCGGGCGATTCGCAGCTGGCGCCCGGACATTCGGGCCGAGGCGGACGCCCAGAAAGCCGTTCCCGCCACCCCGAAGGACGCGGGCCCGCAGTGGTACTACCTCAGAGAGCAGAAGCCGGACGAGGTCCCTTAAGTTCTTTCATAGCGCTTCCTTGGGTGTCGAGGGGCCTGATGCAGAAGCGCCAGCAGTGCTACACGCTAGTCCCAATCTCGGGAGTGCAGGCTATGGAGTAGCAAGGGAGAGCATCGAGGTGAGGTGCATTGCCTTTTGGTAGGGTTTACCCAAATCGAGGACAAGCATCGTCGAGGCCTATGAGACTATGTCTACTCCGAGCTTATAGAACGACCACCAGTCTCCCATTTTATTAGAGTTTTTAATACCTTGCCAAACTAGTAAGCCGTAATAATTTAACATAACGTGGTTTAACACCGAGTCGCGCACTTTTTCAACTTTTCCAACCTTTTGACTTCAACACTTATTTCCTCAACAACAACACCATGTCAGTTCAAACCCAAGAAGCCAAAATCAACCTTGCCATCGAAGCTATCCGATCGACCAAAAATATGAGCCAACGTCGAGCAGCAAAGCTATACGGTGTACCCGAGTCCTCACTCCGTGACTGAATCCACGGTCGCACCCCACGTACCGAAATCTGGCCGAATAGCGCACTACTCGCCAAGATAGAGGAAAGAGCCATTGTTCAGAATGTACTTGACCTAGATTTGAGAGGGTTTCCTCCCCGGCTAGAGGGTGTGGAAGATATAGCCAATTCCATTCTTGCGATGCGGGGTACCCGACGCGTCGGCAAGCTCTGGGCGCATCGCTTTGTAAAGCGAACCCCAGAGTTACAGACGCGTTTTTCTCGCTCGTATGACTTCCAGAGGGCCCTCTGCGAGGATCCAAAGATTATTGAGGACTGGTTCCGGCTTGTATCGAATATGAGGGTCAAATACGGGATCCAGGACTGCGATATGTGGAACTTCGACGAGACGGGCTTTATGATGGGCGTTATTCAACGCTCGATGGTCGTTACCTCGCCTGAACGTAATGGTAGAGGCAAGAAGGTCCAGCCAGGTAACCGGGCCACGGCGATTACCTGTGTCAATTCGGAGGGTCGCGACATCCCGCCATTTCTGGTAATTCAAGGGAACTATCACCTTGCTAATTGGTATACTGAGGGGGACCTACCAGCCGATTGGGTAGTCAAACCGACCGAAAACGGGTGGACGAACAACGAGACTGGTCTAGACTGGATCAAACATTTCAACAAGCACACTATCTCGACCAAAAGAGGCGTGTATCGGCTGTTAGTATTGGACGGGCATGAGAGTCATACATCGGCCGATTTCGAGTCTTATTGCAAGTCTAACGGCATTATTACTATCAGTCTGCCCCCGCACTCATCTCATCTAACCCAGCCACTTGATGTCAGGTGCTTTGGGGTCTTGAAACGTATATACGGTCGAGAGATTGATATATTTATCAAGTCCCATATTAACCACATCACTAAGGTCGAGTTCTTTATCGCCTTTAAGGAGGCTTATTTAAAGACAATAACCGACAAAAACATCAAGGCAGGGTTTCGAGGGGCCGGCCTAGCCCCCCAGGACCCTGAAGCCGTTATCTCGAAGCTGGATGTTAGGATTCGGTCGCCTACACCCGTTAGCCCCTCTCTTCTAGATGCTGACCCTTGGGTTTCGCAAACGCCAAATAACCCGACAGAGGCTCTCTAGAAGTCCGATTTTGTCAATCGCCGAATCGCCAGACATCAGGGAAGCTCTCCGACCCCAATTTTTGATGCTGTTGGCCAACTTGCGAAGGGTATAACTCGATTAGCCCATGAGAATACCCTCTTGAAGGCTGAGTGCTCCACCCTTCGCAAGGCAAATGAGGCACTAAGCAAGCGTTGGAGGGCAAAAGAATCACGTGTCCGGCAAGGAGGTGCACTTACTGTCGAGTATGCCCTGGACATTTTGGCCCGGAAGGACGTGGAGGCCCAGGTAAAGGAGGACAAGCGCTCTAGGGGGGGGGGGGGGGTAAAGAAAAGGCTGGTCCGTCGACTGTACGACGATGTAGTAAGTGTAAGAAGACCGGACATAATGTAAAGAATTGTCAGGTCGAACTATAATTGTCAGATGTATATAGCTCTGAATAAATTTCAATATACTTTAGTCTGTTGTGGCTTTTTAATTGAACTTAAAATTATAGTGTGGTAAAAAGTGCGCGACTCGGTGATATGCGCGACTCGGTGTTAAACCACGTTAGGCCACATTCGAAAGTTTTGCGTAGGTAACGGCCGGGATTTTGTTGATAATCGTATTCGGCATTATACCGACGTTATATCTCCTCCTACGGGGCTTACGATCGGCTGTTTCTCGCCTGGGTTACAAGTGGTCCGGATCGCGCTCTAACCTGAATGCAAGGCAACCCATGGGAGTGTATGCCTTTTCTGTCCGGTCACCCTCTCTAATCTTGATATCGACATATCTATCACGGTACCCTTAATATTAGTGACCTGTTCGCACAGGATCTCTACATTGAAGTGAACTTCAGCTTGCTGATGTGACACGGCAGAGGCACTGCAAGTTCGAATCAGGGTTGCGACATCAGTCTATCTCTGTTGACGAATACTAAACTGAAGAAGAGAGAGAAAGAGATCTAAGTGCAAGTGCCCTTTCCTACATTATAAGGAAAAGGGCAGCGCGTACAGGTGGGACACCCATACTAGGGTGTCCCTGTGTTCGTCCAGGGGCCCAGGGGCCAGGCATCGTGACCGGCGTCATAGCTGATCGGAGATTTTGTAAACACATATAAACCCCGACGGTCAGGTCCCCCATCCCCGAGGGCATGATTATTCGAGAACTATTTAATGCGTCTCGCGGACGCATCCCACATCCTAATCCCTTCTGTTGAATTAGCGAATAAGTAATGCAACAACCCCAACTCATAGGATGTAAAGTAAGGTTGAGGTTGTTAGCCGTGCCGAAGCTGTATAGTTATGCCAAGACATGTCTTGCACCTCCAAAAGTGGCTGAGGAAGCCATCGTTAAAGCATGACAGGCAGGAGCTACAAAAGCGTGGAAAGCAATGCAAGACCGGCGAAATAAACCCATGAGCTCTAGAGATTCACCTAGAGATGTTTAGCTGGAGTATGTCCCTAAAGGAAGGACCACACAATATCTTAGGGAATCAAGGAAATCATTCGTGAGAGAGCAGCGAGGAGGGCTAATGTTGCCATAAGATCTAACGTCCCACACCCACATGTGGGACACCCAAAAATGCCTCATCGACACCGCTAGCCTCTAACTTCAACCTCGTTTTTCTTTACCAATATCGATTCAATCGTTACAAAATTTTACGTACGTCTTCTTTACACTAATATGAGTCAATATACAGAAGATGATATTTATCAAGCTCTTCAAGCAATAGCTACCGGTCAAAGCCTCAGAAAAGCAGCATATGAGCATGGTGTCCCAAGGTCTACTCTTTCACGACGGATTCAGGGAGCCCAGTCAAGAGATATAGCTTTCGCTGACTACCAGAGGCTCTCCAGCCCAGGAATCTCATCTGGCTGAATGGGTTCGAATACAGGCTGCCCTAGGCCTCCCACCAACCCATCAACAGCTCAAAGACTTCGCCGAGCGTATCCTACAGATTCACGGAGACACCGAACCACTTGGAAAGAACTGGGTCCAGGCTTTTATCAAGAGGAACCCTTCAGTCAAGGTCCAGAGAAGCAGAGCTATGGATTCCCAGCGTATTAATGAAGCCTCAGCTAATGTGATCAGGCAATGGTTCAAATACCTCGCTATCCCTGAGATCAAAGCTATTAAGGCCTCGAATCGATACAATATGGACGAGCCAGGTATTCTAGAAGGTAGAGGATCAAATGGTCTTGTTCTA
Organism: Pseudomassariella vexata; assembly: GCF_002105095.1. NCBI lineage: Eukaryota > Fungi > Ascomycota > Sordariomycetes > Amphisphaeriales > Pseudomassariaceae > Pseudomassariella > Pseudomassariella vexata. Next base: position 95,662 of record NW_024467956.1, on the reverse strand, counting down.
GGATCATCTGAGACTCGTTCTATACGGAAGAAACAGCCTGGATCTCGAGCTTGGACATCTCTTATAGAGTGTATCTCTGCGACTGGTACTGCACTACCCCCACTTGTGATATACAAGGGGAAGTCTGTCCAGCAGCAGTGGTTTCCTCTGGACTTGACTCCATACAAAGCCTGGAGGTTTACAGCAACAGAGAATGGGTGGACGTCAGACTCTACGGCTATTGAGTGGCTACAAAAGATCTTTATTCCTTTGACTCAACCAGAGGACCCTGAAGAGACTAGGTTACTTATCCTAGATGGGCATAGTAGCCACGAAACGACAGAGTTTATGTACCTCTGCTTCATAAACAAGATACACTTGCTTTTCTTGCCGCCACACACATCCCACGTTCTCCAGCCTCTCGATCAGTCAGTCTTTGGACCCCTCAAGGCAGCCTATAAGAAGGAGCTTGGTTACCTTGACCGATGGGATACTACTACTGTCGTAGGGAAGAGAAACTTTCTCCTCTGCTATAGAAAGGCACGTCTAGCAGCATTGACCGCTAAGAACATTATCAGTGGATGGAAATATACTGGTCTCTGGCCTTCGAGCATAGCTAGACCCCTTATGAGTCCCCTGCTCCTTGAGAATACGTCAGCACCAATCAGACAGCCTAGTCAGACTTGCAAAGGGTACTCTGATAGTAAGGGTAGTCAGGACTGGGCGTTAGAGACATCATCAGTAGCCTGGTCAACGCCTAAGAGGAGAGATGAGCTCCAAGATCAACTCAGCTTATTCAGCAAGCTTGATAGTGATCCAAATACCCAGCGGCTACTCTTTCCGAAAGTTCAAAAGGGCTTTGATGAGAAGGACTACAAATTAGCTGTCGCACAGCGAAAGATTGAGGCAATAGAGGCAGAGCTTGAGGCTAGTAGGGTTAGGAAGCGGAGGAAGGTCAAGATGAGCCCAAATTCGAAGTTTACTAATATCAAGGCTATTCGGAAGGCTCAAATCGAGGCTGGTGAAATTGAGGATAGTACAGATGAGTCTAGCGAGTCTGAAAACCCTAGTGACGGTCAAAGCTGTATTGTAGTCGCATTAGAATAAGTGTAAAAAAAGGTTGAAGCTAATGGTTATAATATACAGTGTCATTTTTAGGGCGTCCCACATGTGGGGGTGTCCCGGATGTAGGTGTGGGACGTTAGTAAGTAAAAAAAAAATATTAAATACGCCGTAGGTGTTAACCCTCGGTACCTCTACAAGTACTCCCTTAAGGGGCTATAGATGATATAGCGGGCCCTTAAGCCGCGTCGGGCGGTTATACAGGTAAACTTGTAGCCAAATGACTACTAAACCTCCTGTCCCTCCCTAAGTCTGTGCTACAACCCCTGCCTGAACTACCGATAAGTGTGGTAATGTGGCACTTAAATTCGTCCTCAGGGGTGGGATGCTGCTGATGTGCAGAAGATGCTCGACTATTTTTTTTTGTCGCGACAAGTCGTAGTATCTGCTAATTGGGGTTCTCGTCGAGCGTATACATCTCAACCATACGCTCAAGTGGATAGACCGTAACGTGGTCAGACGCTCGCAAGAATCGCGGCGAGAGGGCGTGCTGCGCGCCTTCTATCGTGAGGGGACGGGTTCGCCGACGAGCGTTATCGGAAAGGCGAGGTCCGATAAGGGGTCGGATTAACGATTCGAATTCTGGACCGGCTGTCGAGTTATATTCCGCCGACGTAGTGCTTGACGGTCGACTGGCTAGGATGCTCGTAATCCTAAACTGCACCAATCTCCCTATTATCGCTAGGTAGGCGAAGTCAACAAGGTGGGCAGCGCGCCGTAAGGGTTGACTAAACCCCCTTGTGTGTCAGCTGCGGGATTCGAACCCGCGACTCGTCACCGACCCAAGTGGGCGAGGCGCAAATCGGGACTTATCTACCAGCGAAGTGACCAACTACACCAGCCGACATTAGTAAGTAAGTCCTGCTGCGGAGTCCTCAAGCAATAATATCGGGGTTTGACGTATGGAGTATAGGGCTCTGGGTAACTGAAGTATTCAAGTAGGGTAACTGGGAATAGAGTCGTCAAGGCAGTTTGCCTCACCAATGGGTTAGATTGATGCTTAGATTGATCACTGAAGTAGAGACTGTCTATCTATGAAATGCCTGGGAGTCCTGTCCCTTATATACCCATCTCTCCTTCACTGATTGATTGATTGATTGATTGATTGAAATTTAACGTCTCATCACGTGAGACGTGCCGGGCGCAGTGCCGGCATGGTCTATGCTAGTCGAATCTATGTTACAGGGGACTGTCTTCATCTAACATTCCTGTTCAGTGCGATGGGCAGATCTCAGTAAAGAAATTGGTCTCCTCCGCCCATTGGCAAAACAAACGAGCTCCCTTGGCCGTGCCTAGGAGGGAATCTATACTATTCTTGGCTATATGCGCTTTTAGATGACCGGGCGTGGCCTTGCGGCCGCGCTTGCAAAAGTAGAAGTGGACTGGTGTCTTTGTCTTTCCACACCCGCAGTTGAGCAGTGCGTCGCGATGCTGGAGTCTCTCGTGGTAGGTCACGAAATCCCCGTGGTGCGACCTCGCTGCGAGTAATCTGCCTAGGTGTTGTCGGGGCAGGCCAAGTTCGGGGGGTCGCGGGTGGATAGCGATCCGTAGATCTCGATACTGTTGAGGGCAGGTAGTGGCCCATCGATCGTTGAAACTCTTCCAGGTGTAGGATCTCGCGATTCTCTTTATATGTGCGAATGAGGCCGGGTGTTGTGTCTTGGGTGGTTGCTCATAGGCCGCTTTGGCCTGGACATCTGCTTCTTCGTTTCCGGGGATGCCTACGTGTCCTGGGCACCACCAGATATACACTTGTCCCGGGGATGTCCAGGGTTTTCGCTCTCTCTGTGACCAGGTTTTGGACAGCTCTTGGAAGGCGGTGAATTTTGCTTGACTGCTTCCGGGACTTGGTCAGATGAGCCTACCCGCAACCGCGAGATTATCGAGGCAGATGTGGACGTTTATCTGCCATGCTGTTGGACGGAAGCTTTACAGCCTCCTGAAGCCCCCGCAGTGCTGCGTGGGCTTCCGCATCGTATACCTCTATCTGAGAGCCCAGTAGTTCGGACCCGCAGAGTAGTCTTTTACCGGCCTGATAACCAGCCCAGCCTGCTCCAGAGCGCTGGTTTATCCTCACAAAACCGCAAAATAATGACTTTTCCAGAAACGCATCCAATCACTACGGTAGAACCAGACACAGCTGAAGAAGCTGGTCGAGAATCTGCTGTTAACCAGAACAAGTTTTTTCCGTGCAGAGTTATCCAGCAACGGTCCTTACTTATACCGTAGCCAGAGCGACGATCTTGACCGTTATCAGCTAAGATCTGACTGGAAAATGATTCCGAAGATCTAGTAGTTATAGATTCTGTCGCTCTAATAGGATCTAGTGGACCTTGAAGAGAAATAGCACCAGAATCCATATAGAGATAAAAACCTCTAGAATCAAAAGACAAGGTGGAAGGGATTATACCATTTTCTACTGTCTGCAAACACTGGCCCGTCGCCGCCGACCAGAGCCGGACCGTGCGGTCGTGCGAGGCCGAGGCCACGAGCTGCGAGTCGGGCGAGAAGGCCACCGAGCTGACGAGGTCGCTATGGCCCTCGAGCGTCTGTACGCACTGGCCCCAGCTATCTTGTACTCCTGATACGATAGATATCCAGCTAGACATATCTTTTTCAAAAACAGTTCGAATCGTACTCCTCCGAGGCGTAAACGCGAGCGCTGACGCGTATACCTGGAGAGGCGCTTGTTGGATAATAGAGGTCATAGCAAGGACAAAGCGGTTAGCATCGTTTAGGAAGTCAAGAGTCTTAGTTGTGTCCGACTGATACGCGTTAGTTTATAGGAGTTTTTATGCTTGAATCTGAAACTCACATGAGCACAGGCTCGTAGCGCCTTAATCGCCTGCAGACTCTCCGAAACTCTTCCCATCAAACTTAATGCTTCTAACCAATGAAGGAAGTGGCAGGTCAGGAAGTCACACACCTCATCCCCATCCGATACTTTCATTTCGGCCTGCTGTAGATGGTACGACCAGAACTGACAAGCGTACTGGACTTCTGGCTGTAAATACTTGCTGATTCTCTGTGGGTCTATCGATGAACGAGGTGTTCCTGGCGCCTGAACCTCACAGATATCAGTCCGAAGGGATTTATTCATTACGCGCAGGCAGTTCGTAGCTAGCCACTTGTGGGATTCTTTCTCATCCACCCAGAACTGGTCTTTGTGCCTTTCGGGATCCACTAGGAAATTCCGGAACGACAGGTGAAAGAGTCTGACGGGAGAGCCGGGAGGGGACGGGACATGTAGAACCGAGTGAAGATGAAGCAGTCTATTACTAATCATCTTCTCATCTTCGTCAAGTAGCTGCGATAGAGCATGGGTAGAGAGGGGATTCTCAAGGATAACGATCGAGCCAACAACAACTCGAAACTCTTCTAAGACCTTCTCCTTGTCACTTTCGTCAAGTCTGATAAGTTGTCGTTCCAGGACAGGCATGTATGTAGCCTCAAGCTTAGACTGCTTGTTTCTTGATTTATAGGCTAGGATCTCTCGAAGTTGTTCTTGGGGATCGCTGTAATTCCATTCTTTAAGGAGACGACAGATAGTGGCGGCAAAAATGAAGAGAGGACTTGCCCTCTTTACTAAAGTCTCGATATCTGATTTGCTTGGCCATTCTACAGGCAGTTGTTGATCTTCGTTTCCCAAGTTGTAGTCTTTTTTAATCTCGGTCATCTCGTGCTCCAGGAATATAGTCAAATCGCGATCAATAAGACCTTGGCGTATCTCATGGAGGACTAAATCCTGATACGTTCCTTGATTTTTCTTGAAACCCAATCGTATAGGCAGTTCGGGTCTGCTAGTGATAAAGATCTTTAAACACGAAGACGGTAGTTCCTTAGCACGGGAAAAGAGTTTGATGATCAGCTCGATATCCTTCTCTCTCTCGCACTCATCCAGGGCATCGACAATAATGACAAGCGTTGCAGGGGCCTGAGTGTTTAGAGTCATCTTTAACAAAGGCTCCAGGATGAGCTTCTCAAACTGCTGTGATATTGTCTTTTGCGTAATGGCAGGATCGGCATCGATGGCACTTTGAATATAATAGGCGAGGGACGGCGATTTATAGACCAACTGAGCGGCAATCGTAGTGAAGAACTTGGATGTTCCGCTTCGATCGGCCATGCCCTTCTTAAAGAAAAAGCTGCCACCGAGATGGCCGTTCTTAGAGAAAGACTGTGCCACGGTGCGCGAAATGGTTGACTTCCCGGTGCCAGCCATGCCGTTCAGCCAGAAGACGGGTTTGGCGCGAGCATCGACAGCCCATTTGGATATTTCATGGAGAAGCTCTTTTCGAGTGCCTTGGAGGCAATATGAGATCTCTTCTTCGGCGTGGGAGTCAAAGGATGCTCCTTCAACAGTGTGTGGGAGGAGCCTGTCGAATGCTGTCTCTTGGTCGAGATGGAGGCTATAGCTTAATTAGTTTCATCGAATCCAAGTGGAGATTAGCGACGTACCGCCCCTTGCTCACATCTGCACACATCTTTTTAATATTCTCTGAAACCTTGTCGAAAGAAGGGTCATTCGGGCCAGAGTATTTGTTCAGGCGTAGATGGTCCGTCGAGAGCGGGAAATGATCACAAAGGTCGATACATGCGGAGTCCTCCTCTACAACCTGAAATACCGTCGTTAATTATAATAAAACAGCGCATAATCCTGATTCGGTACGTACCATTCCTTTAATTAGATGGGGCATCCCTAATCTTCTTCCAAAATCGGTATCTTTCAATTCGAAGAAGCAGACCACCGGGATTCGAATTCTCTGCAAGAGTTTACCGAACTCGTTCAGCTTATCCCGCAAGGTGCGATCGCCGTAGCCTAGGGCTCCGACAATACCGATATGGGATCCAGCAATGTGCATGATTCGGGCTATGAGTTGAGCTATCCCCTTCATCTTAGAGCCTTTGAAGGGACATCCCAGAAATACGAGGCCGACGGTACGGTCGACTAAGTGTTTCAGTTCTGGGTCTGCATTAGCGTTCAACAGGCCCTGCCCAAATCCCGTTAGCATACATTGCAAATAGAGGATAAAAATCCTCGTTGGGAAGCTCGTGTTCCACTTACATGCTGGATAACATTACCGCCCAAGCTGTGTCCGATAAAAACTATCGGGCGGTTCGTAGTGTCCTTCCGGTACCAACAAAGGCTTTCTACCAGATCCTTGCCACAAAGAGAGAGGCGAGTTTTCGGGGCATTCGCGTGCCATCGCGATTCGTAGTTGTACACCATGATTCGGGCATTGGGCACCACAGCAGGTAGCATATTCGGATCCTTCAGCCAGTGAACATGGCTGGCTCCGTCTGTCCAGGTCCACGACCAATCCACGTTAGCCCCGAGGCCGTGGACAGCGACGATGCTGCGGGGAATCAGCAACCAGATAACGAGACACTAATAGCATGGGCAAGACCTACTCTACCTCGACCTCCCTAGTGGCTGCGTTGCTGGGCCCGGAATATAAAACTTGGAGCACTGAACGACTACTAGAAGTCTGTACTCATTAGCATGCCACCCAAATCGATACTTGGAAGGTACAGACTTCTTGCTTGCTTGCTTGGTGCTCTTCGTTCGCCGAATCTTGTTGTCCTAAAACGTATACCGCTCTCTTGTTCCTATATTGAAGCCACAAGTAGGGTAGGATTGCAGCGCCGACTAGGACGAGGATGTTCACAGCAGTGGCCGGGTCCATGGCCGCGGTTGCCGGTAGCCGAAGCGATCGAAAGTCAGGGTCGGAGGACAAGAACCTATTGTGCTGTTCGCAAGGCTAGAACGTCGCTTGTGTATTAGTAACCGTAGCGGCAGGGTATCATTGAAGAAGTGCGGGCTATATTCAGCGTAGCGGAAAGCTTTAGAAACTAAGAGAAAAAGGACAAGTGCACCAGTACGTAGCTAGCAATAGCTGCCTTGTTGTTTTCGCTCACCTCGGCGAAGTCCCACGGCCAGAATGCATTGAGTTGGCAAGGCACGATGATTGGCTACGGAAGTGCCGTGCCGACGCGCCGCAGCCTCGCCTAGTCGTCATCTGCTTTTTATGTAGTAGGAATAGCATGCAGGTGATGAACATCTCTGAGCGATAGCCTGTAAAGTGTCACGACCTGGGTTACATCGCATTGGTAGAGACCTCGATTAGGTGCTATCGACGAAGATTCTACTCTAAGGAGCGAAGGAAAGAAGATTACAACTTAGGTTTGAGGGAGCGCGACTAAGTCGTCCACGCTTGGCGGGGCTCCTACAGGGGTTATGATTGGCTTCCCATCTGGCACTGCCACGGCAGGTGTTCCAGCTGTAAGTCACCTGGTTGTAGTGAGTCTGCGAGGGTTGACCTTCACAGAATTGGCCATATCTTCCACACCCTCTAGCCGGGGAGGAAACCCTCTCAAATCTAGGTCAAGTACATGCTAAACAATAGCTCTTTCCTCTATCTTGGCGAGTAGTGCGCTATTCGGCCAGATCTCGGTACGTGGGGTGCGACCGTGGATTCAGTCACGGAGTGAGGACTCGGGTACACCGTATAGCTTTGCTGCTCGACGTTGGCTCATATTTTTGGTCGATCGGATAGCTTCGATGGCAAGGTTGATTTTGGCTTCTTGGGTTTGAACTGACATGGTGTTGTTGTTGAGGAAATAAGTGTTGAAGTCAAAAGGTTGGAAAAGTTGAAAAAGTGCGCGACTCGGTGATATGCGCGACTCGGTGTTAAACCACGTTACCTTAAAAGATACTAATATTAGAAAATACGTTAGCGAGTTCTATAGGTACCCGTGCCACACCCTACTTATTTCGGATTCGCTTAAGCTCACTAACCTAAGTTAGTGCTAGACAGCGATTTAGCTAGGAAATAGCAATATTTTCCATATTAGATTAGAATCTATGTAATAACCGCAATACATGGTGTAAGGAAAGAGTGTTACGAACCGTTGGCCCTAGACCAACATTACAGGCCCGTTGGCAGGCCAGGTGGTGTCAGGTTACGGCCTGGACCGAAGGCGATAGTACAGAGTGAAGGGGAGAAATAGGCGTGTTCCCCTGGTGGTCACCTGGTGATCACTGGTGGTCACTTGATGATGGCAGGTAGGGGTGTCCACAGTAGTTCATTGATCTCTGCCCTCTCTATCTTCCTCCGTCTCGACTCCTTACTTATAGCCAGCCGAGGTTCTCTGTTGGATTCTGGATGTTTGCTTCCGCATGTCTGTGTTCCTCCGACTTCGGCCAATATCTTGGATAGCGGCTCTTTATCTGCAACCAAGCGATTCCCTATCCGCTGCAAACGGCTTCAACAGCTCTCATTCGCCACAAGCGGCTCTCTAGCCGCCACAAACGACTTCCTTCCTGGTGGAAGCCGGCCCGCCTCGGATGACACTTGTGGCTCTGACAGGTGGATACAGACGCTCGGATCATGGGACCCCGCATCGGAGGAAGGAAAAGACCGACAGGTCACGTGACCTACAGGGGTGGATATGTTGGTCAACTACATATCCAACCAGCAGGATATGTTGGCAGAGAACATATCCAAGTGGGGATCAGTGAAGGAGAGACGGATATATAAGGGACAGGACTCCCAGGCATTTCATAGATAGACAGTCTCTACTTCAGTGATCAATCTAAGCATCAATCTAACCCATTGGTGAGGCAAACTGCCTTGACGACTCTATTCCCAGTTACCCTACTTGAATACTTCAGTTACCCAGAGCCCTATACTCCATACGTCAGACCCCGATATTATTGCTAAAGGACTCCGCAGCAGGACTTACTTACTAGCACAAACTCTTACAGACTCTTTAGTGGTTTACGCAGCTAGACTATTAGAGGTTTCGTTACACTTCACGCATCATCATCCTTGTGACACGGCAGAGGCACTGCAAGTTCGAATCAGGGTTGCGACATCAGTCTATCTCTGTTGACTAATACTAAACTGAAGAAGAGAGAGAAAGAGATCTAAGTGCAAGTGCCCTTTCCTACATTATAAGGAAAAGGGCAGCGCGTACAGGTGGGACACCCATGCTAGGGTGTCCCTGTTCGTCCAGGGGCCTAGGGGCCAGGCATCGTGACCGGCGTCACACCGGTCTCAGCTGACAAGCTGAGTCGGGAGGGATTCGCCCCCGATCCGGTAGAACCCCGGAACCGCTCAGCTTAAGAGGAGAACTCGAGACGCTCGCACCTAGTTTGGATTCTTCAAGAATCAGTCTTGCAATATACGCACCCATACACTGGCCTACTTCTAGCTACCCTTTGTCACGGTGAGCAAAATTGAAGAGTCAAAACACTCTAATGCACTGTATTGACTTAACGATTCTCGACAAGGAAAGAAAGAGAAACTAAAACAGGCTGGCTCACATCTGAGGATCTTAAATCCCGCCTTCAGATGGCCAGTGCTCTTACGGGTCCACAGCTAGTGGGTTTCGTGGCATCGTGACACCGGCCGTCACACCCTTTGCACTACCTGACTATTATATTGTGAGACGTGTGGTATCCTCGTTACATGCAGCTTGTAGACTAGCTGTAATCCGTAATCCAACAATTAGCAGTGGACCTTTGTGCAGTAATAATCAATCTACCTGACTCCATACACGACCTTGAAAAGAAGGAAAGAAGGGAGGCTCTTGTCTAGGCGGTCCTATCCAGGGAGCTCTCTGGTGCGGAGCATGGCTCTAGGCTAATAGGGGTTAGGCCAGCATGGCCGTCACAGTTCCTAACATCTAGGTCCTTTCTATACAATGTATACTCTTTAGAAAACATTCTACACTCTCTATTTCACTAAGCCTTAAGACATTTGTACGCCTCGTTAGTGGTTCCTAGGCTCTTTCGGAGTAAGGGCTCGCGACCGCATCAAGTTAACCATGTGGGGTTAGATGTCCGCGATCCGCAGGAACCTGGACCTGGCAAGCAAAATTCCACCAACCACGGCAAACACGGACCACTCCTAATTCCTCATTGGGAATTCTGGATAGAGACACCATCCGTAATACCGAAAGTGTGAGTTCGTGCTACCACGAATGTCTCGCATGGCAGTGCTTGGGAGACGGAATTGCAAAACAACGGAAGGGTCCGTCTGACCAGGAAATATACATGGCTGTCCACTTCGTTGAATTACGAAACCCCATTACAAGGCAGCATAGTCTAGCATGTCTTGGTCAATTATTCCGACAACCCTACAAAGCTTGTGGAGATGGCAGTGGGGTAGATCGGAAGATGGAATGAACTGGCCTCCATACACGGTAATCAATACCATACCAGCATTGCTAAAGGCTACAGACCATGGCGTCTCACCTAGCCGCCTGGAGCAAACACGAATACAGATGTATGGATATAAGAGCAGCCAACCACTCAAGATGGAATGAGCTTTTTTGAACTTGTTTCCATCGGTGCTTTACCTTCCTTTGACCGTCTCACTTGATTCTCTCTTTTCGCTCTCCGGACCCGGGTTTCTTTTACATAGCCATAGAGATCTGGAATCCGCATTGTCGTTTCCTTCAACACCTTAAACGCGCCCGCACAATAGATCGCCTCTTCTCTTCACCGCTAGTATGAAGTTCTTCGCCTCCCTCCTTGCTACGGCTAGCTTAGCTGCGGCGCACGGCTATGTCGACAACGCGACTATTGGCGGCGAGGTCTACACCTTCTATCAGCCGTACACGGACCCGTACATGTCGCCCATTCCAGACCGCATCTCGCGGCCTATCCAGGGCAATGGACCGGTCACCGACGTCACCTTGGCCGACTTGCAATGCGGTGGATACACCGAGGGCGGCATCGTTGGGTCATCTCCCGCGGCACTGCACGCTCCCGCTGCTGCTGGCTCCAAAGTGACGCTATACTGGACGCTATGGCCCGAGAGCCACGTCGGGCCCACCATCACTTATATGGCCAAGTGCCCTGATGCGGGTATGTCCCTGGGCGCCATCACTCCCGTTTACCCCTTCTCACCCCCCTCACCCCCCCAAAAAAAGGGGGGGGGACCAAAATGTTTCGAGTAGAAGAAAACTGACACGAGATATGACAGGCTGCGATTCCTACATGCCCAACAGCACAGCCGTGTGGTTCAAAGTACAAGAAAGTGGTCGCACGGGAACGTCCAACACGTGGGGCGACACATCGCTCATGACGGCCGGCAACGCGGGCGTCTCATACACGATCCCCAGCTGCCTGAGCGCGGGCAACTACCTCGTGCGCCACGAGATTATTGCCCTACACGCCGCATACAGCTACCCCGGCGCCCAGTTCTACCCGGGCTGCCACCAGCTCAAGGTCACGGGCGGTGGGTCGACGACCCCCTCAGACCTGGTAGCTTTCCCCGGTGCGTACAAGGGTTCCGATGCCGGCATTACGTACGATTCCTATCAGGCGCAGACTTATACCGTGCCTGGACCTGCTGTGTTTACCTGCTAGTGGAATATGCAAGTGAAGAGGTGACGGATGTGGCTGGCGTGGCTTGCCATATCGTTCATATTCCAGCATTGGATATAACCGCCTCGGATTTTGTCTGCGAATGCATTAGTTTTGCTATATCAGTAGCTTATTGACTTATTCCACTTGCTCAATCGTCAGACCTAAACATGATACCGACTGTAGACGGCCTTGCTGGCGTTGCCTCGGAATGACATAACATGTCCATAAATGCAACCTGTCTACTACGTAGTATGTCGGACGCTGAAAACAAGGCCTGGCATCCTACATGTTATGGGAGATTTCTCCGCATGTGTCCTATTTCTCAATTGGGGTCAATGTGGCCCATGGTCAAACATGAACCTTCAAAGGCGCTCGGTGGGAGATCCGATCCGCAACCCCACGCATGTCGGAGCCGGGTGGCGCCTTGGTATCCCAGATAACGGCAGCGTATATGCGGCTATGCACATTCTACAAGGTACTTCACCGTTCCTTCGCGCGCCTTGCCAGGAGCACAACACAGCTACCCCAAGGTGGGGTTGCGAAGAGATAAGCATGTCCCGACCAGGGTTGGACATTTTGACCCCGCGAGTTGTAGTAGTTTGCGTTGCTCCCTGCGAGACATAAATTGACGCACCCTATCGAGGGCCTTCATACCTTCTGCAGATGACAATGCTAGGACAAGAATAGAACGCTGGTCCTTGAAATCTTCTGCGGCTATAGCTCGACGGTCAACATGTCCGTGGTTCAACCTCAAGACGGGATAACTGTCGTTACTGGTGAAGACTTGAGGCCCTTACTATCCAAGGCGGGTCTACAACTCTCGGAAAAGCTCTTGGAAGATTACACAACGCTTCTCAGTGGACTTGAGGGGGCCATCGCATCGTTGCCAGACGATACAAGCTTTCTGCCAAAACCAGATCTTAGCAAGTATCCCAGGACCGATATCAACATTCCCTCCCCGGAAGAGAGTGATGGCGGTGGATGGGCAACTAGAGTAAGTGAGAACTGCTGGTGGCTGCCTCTTGGTGAAGAATTCGGTGATGGGCGGACTTTCTGACCTGTGCGCAATTAGGTGACAGCAAGGTGCACAAGCCCCAAGAGCGACCTCCTGAAGGGACGCACAGTGGCGCTGAAGGACAACATGGCATTCGCCGGTGTGCGTTGTACAAACGGCACTTCCATGGTCGAGTGGGTTCCCGAGATTGACGCTACCATCGCGACGTGGATCATGGACGCAGGAGGCATCATCATCGGCAAGGCAGGTTCGTGGATCGGATCATCCCCATCAACCACACCATACTCGTTCGTCATAATCTGGCTAACTTGTCTCACACAGCTTGTGAGAACTCATGCCTAGAAGGCATGTCAGCCACGTCCGTCACAGGCCCCGTCCAAAACCCCTTCGCCGACGGGTACAACGCCGGCGGCTCCAGCAGCGGCTCCGGCCGTCTAGTGGCCACGGGCTCTGTCGACATGGCCATTGGCTGCGACCAAGGGGGAAGTATTCGCATTCCGGCCTCGGAATGCGGAATTGTAGGCCTCAAGCCCACCTGGGGTCTGGTACCGTACACGGGTATCCTGAGTTTGGACGCGCATCTCGACCACGCTGGACCCATGACAAGGAACGTCAGGGACTGTGCATTATTGTTGGAGGTCATCGCAGGGCCAGATGGCTGGGATGACCGACAACCGCCATTTGGACTCGAGGGGGACAGGTTGAAGTATGTGGAGCATGTCGATGCCGTCGTCGCCAAAGACGGAGCCAGGATGCTTGAGGGCGTCAAGGTCGGCGTTCTCAAGGAAGGGTTCGATATCCCTGGTATCAATGCAGATGTCGCTCAAACGGTCAAGGCAGCAGTGAAGAAACTGGAAAGCCTCGGCGCCGCTGTGTCCGAGGTGTCAGTCCCGCAGCACAAGATAGCACCGACGGTGTGGACAGGCGCCTTGCCGCTGGCTGGAGGTCGGCAGGCCATACTCGGCGACATGGACGGGCGAAAGCAACTCCACTTCACCGATCGAGCCGCCAAGTTGGATGCGCAGCTCACACAGGCGCAGTTCGATGCTCTAGGGCCCGGTGCCAGCAACATGTACATGGGATACCTATGGGTTCAAGAGAAGCACGGCGCCAAGCTGCAGGGAAAGTGTATGAACCTCATCAAGTCCATCAGTGTAAGTCGTTGGTCGACTTGAGGTGTTATTTTGGCAACGAGACTAATCCAAGTAGGACGCATACGACAAGGCGCTGCAGGAATTCGACGTCCTTGTCATGCCTACGTTACCCACCCCGCCGCCTCGGCTACCGGAGCCTGGTGCTTTGGGTACGACCGAAGGGCCCCTGAAGTTCCTCTCGCGCAGCATCGGGATGATCGCCAATACGTGTCCCTTCGATAGTTAGTATTCCGGCTGTCTCTGATTTTCTTGGAGCTTGACTCGAAGCTGACGCCATGTCGTGCAGACTCGGGGCATCCCGCACTTTCGCTTCCAGTCGGCTTCGTGCCAGCGGTCGAAGATGCAGAGGTGAAGCTGCCAACGGCCATGCAGATTGTAGGGCGTAAGTACCAGGATGTGAACTGTCTCAAGGTTGCGGCAGCTTGGGAGAAGGCCTTCGACTGGAAGACGTTGTAGCATGGGCATGGACAAGTAGGGTTTGGATAACATTTTACAATAATCACGATGTCGCGGGCCATCCAACGGTGGATGACGATGGCTTATGGTTTGACTAGCTCCTCTCCTGACTCTGTGCAACCCAGCGAATGCCGGATAGAACATGCCTAAAATACAATGGATGCTCATACGCCTCACTGACATGCCCCGGCCGCCTTCGAATGCACGACACCACGCCACCGGCTGGTCATCATCATGTTTGCCACCTTGGCACGTCTTTTCATTGACTGTGAACACGACGTCAACATCCCATGCACCTGGGTTCCCAGTGAATTTGTACCACTTGTCCAACTAATGCCTCTGGTCAGGTAAACTAGCAGCCACAACTCCGCGATCGCCCTTTCGAGTCTCACGATTCCTTGCTGCGGGTCAGGATGATGCGAAGACACAGTACCGATCAACCGTCCATACCAGGGCTCGTCACGCAGGGCAGTGGCCGCACAGTGGATGCCCACGAATCCCCCGCCGTTGCGCGCGTAGCTTTGCAATGCCGCTATGTGGTCTGCGTCCATCATAGTCCCACGTGTCTAGAAGAAAACGACAATAATAGATCGTGCGCCGCGATGAGGGACGCATCTCTGGACGCGCCGGCATCAAAATGACCCGTGGACACGCCCAATTGCCGTAGTCCCGCGATGCCGGCAGGGATGGACTGCTCATGGAGAAGTCGTAGATTCGCCCAGATAGGCCGTCTGTTTGTCACCTACGTTCGGGCTCAGAGCATCATATTCAAGACTCAAAATCTCAAAGAGTCAAGTCCGTCGCTTTGACGGAGAAATGAAGTGTGTCTTACAAACTGTGTTTTGGGGGTGTCGCCAGATGGGGTATGGTGTTAAAGCCCAAAGCCAAGTCCGTGCAGCTCGGGGCTCGTTACCACGAGGGTGCTACTAAATTACAGTATGAAATGGCGTTGGACTGAAATCCGCCAGGACGGCACCCGGTTCAGGATTTCGGTTGGGGCAGGGGCATGGACTCCTAACTCTCCAAGACTTTTCAACTTGCTGCTCCGTCTTTCTCTCTCTTTCACCTTCGAAAGACGCAAGACATGCGTTCGTGGCGGAGTAGCTCCCTCCTGACCTTTAAATCACTCTACTTCGTCCTTACGAAGGTCTAATTTGTACTTACGAAGGAGACACCGACGTGCCTCCAAAATGGGATTCAAATCCCCGCAACTTATTTTCCCCTAGCTGTCTTGGGCTGTGCCTGGACGACCGAAATCCACGGACCACACCTGTGTCTGTCGATGGCCGTGGCACAGCTCCCTGTCCTCCAGTTCAAGACTCTAGCAAAGGACAATGACCCCATGTGCCTGCACCGCCTCGGAATCCGAAATTGTCCGCCCCCCTCGGTACCCATTCCAAAGCTTGGATATATTTGGTTTGTATTTGCCTGTTGGCCCGTCAGGTAGGCTCCGGCTGACTGTGGGGCATGTTTCTTAGCAAGACAAATGAATCCTACCGTGCTACTCGAGAGTCCGTCAGCGAATAACATGGCGACGCGGGGGTGAGGGTGCATGGCTTCAAAAGGTCGTCAGGTCCCCGATCGATGCGAAGATCTCACCGTCGGCATCTGGATCCACCCTTCTCATAATTTGATCTGGCCTCTGGTGCACTTTAGGTTGCCTTTTGCAGATGATGGCCATTGCGTGCGCGTAGAGCCCAACGACCTCGACGGCCCCTGTGAGGAGCGAGCAGCATCCTAGAAGGGACACACTACTACGAATATCGACTGCAATATCCAGTCAAAGGGTCGCAGAAGGAACGGGCGCTCGCCATGAATCCACTAACCATCAACGTTCTCTACACTACGAGCGAAAAGGTCTTGATCGCCACGTCGAGCTTCAGCCTGACCGTCTCCATCATGGTTGAGATTTTCCTATTTTACATGTTCTGTCGAGACTCGATGAAAGTCAGTGAAAGCAAAAATTCCCATATGACGTATTTGAAGTATGTTGGTGCTAATAGCAGATGCAAAGGCAACATGCTGGGTCCGGTCCGTCTTGTTGTCCATCCTTCTGATCAATTGCATCTTCTCCCTTTCCGCCTTCGTTTTCGTGGTGGCCACCAATGACATTGGTTTCAAAGAAGGAGTCAACCTGGGCTCGATGAGCCAGAGGCGTCTGTATCCCTCACTCTTGTCGTCATCTTGCCTGTGTCTACTCGTCTTCGTCCTGTCGGCCATCTTGTTATTTTCGGCCTGGGAGGATTTCAAGGATGAAATGCGTTTCAAGCAAGAAAACGGGTTGTATGGGTTTGGAATCAAAGGCGAAATCTACCTCTGAGAGGCGGCTCAAAGTTGTTGCATGTGTTACAGCGCACAATCGTAGATCCGCCTGCTGATTGCCAGCGGCCTGGCTGCAGGAAGGTCAGTTCAAGGTTGCAGTACTATGCCTTCATAGTACTGCCTTGAAGGGTGTATCATCACCTAAAGACGACCGAGATTGGGTTGGCCGTGGGGATCAGATTCAGCCTCAGGTATCATGATATACGTGCCGATGGGCAATATACGTTAACTCCTCTAAACGGGTTTGGCTAGATCACATAAAATTGAAAGGCGCATCTCAACCGAGCTGAAATTGTCCGAATTGCCCGCACCTGAGCCGAGGATTAGGCTTAATAGAGTTGTGTAAAGGGGTTGGATATCCTCGCTCATGGGTCGTCCCCTTCGGTTCTGACTTGCAATGGTCTGACACTTCAAACTAGAGACACTTCCCGGTCTTGGTTGAATGAACTGCATGCTCTCCGCGAGCTATTGGAGGGCGAACGAGCCGCCGTGACCATTGCTGGGTCTGAATAGGCCTTGATGGTATCTGCATGCGTTGTCCTGTGTGCACAGCTGGATAATGAGAGTACTATTTTGAATAGAGCCGGACTGGCGAATAGAAGCCTGTAAATGCTGTACTAGAGCAAACGAAGCAGTAGGTACCGAAATGCGGAAATAGTAAAGCTTCTGCTTAGAAGTTGATAGACACATACACATCGCCAAATGTCCGTACCTCACGGTGCACGCACGTGGGTATAGTCTAAAGCAATGCTTCTATTGTTTAACATTAGCTACGAAAACCGAAACGCGTCGCGGCTGTATTTGTGATCGCGGTTATCGAGGACTTCTCTGCTCACTTCTATAACATGTCGACGTCTGTCATCTAACCCCTCCTGGCCTCGTTGACTTTCCTTTCGATTACCGGTAAGAACCCCTTTGGTACGAGATATTCAAGTATCTGTAATGAAAGTCTGTGTCTTCAATTAAGGAGCACTAGTATACCACCATGAACGCTACGGAACTGGGCATATTTGCATCAGCCTCAGTCCAAATTAGGCGATGTTTCTCTATCCAGGCTAGTCCGGTAGGCCTGCTTGGACTCGCGGCAGACCTGATAAAATCTCAACTGCCTCCTTTGTGATCTTCGTTATCCTCTGGCAGACTGAGTTTGGTTTTTCGCGGAAGTTTTTATGAAAGTTGCCATCGCAAACTGACCAATTACATTTTTGACAATCAAGTTACCATACCGTGATGGGGTTGGTCCACTGGTTCGGATCGGCAGAAATGCTCGGATGGCTCGTGGCGGGTCTCCTATTTGCAGTCGGCCATCATCTTTTCTACAGCAACTTGGCGGGCCACGAGGCGCCCACGGGATCATATGCTCTCGGCGCCCTTAGTTACTCGAAACAGGAAGCATTTTTTTCCAACACAAGTCTCGAACTCGCCATGGGCATCGCTTACTTTCAACTGTTCTGGCAACCAGCAGTGGACGGCTGGCCCACCAATCTGGATGACCTCGATATCACATATTCGGTGCTCGACAATATGCTGCAACTGTTCCGGTTCAAGATCTGGTGGAACGACCTGTGGCATGGGCGCTGGCGCTCTTCGTCTGGCTGACCCCTATAGCATCCATCATTACACCCGGTACTCTCGGTCAGTTTGGTGAAAGTCGACCCGGCACCATCCGCCATGGTCCACGTACCGAATCTAGACTTTTTGAGTCTGAGCTATGCTGCAGACATGCCCACACGAGGCTTCCGCTCTGCAGATGAAGACGGCAAGCCGTCAGCCTTCTTCTACAACGGACTGAGTCAGGCCGTCATTTGAGTAGCGACAGCAGTATCGGTCCAGGGCGCCATTCTACCTATCACGGCACCCGCGCCGAATGCTGGTTGGCAGCTCGAGTTCTACCGGCCAGCTCTTACATGTAGTACCGTGTCGGAAGAGACATCTCACGGATGATTGCAAACTATAATTTCAACCGCAGTCGATGCAACTAGCCTTTCGGGTATCTCTCATGGACGTCGGAGAAGGTACCGCTGAACCCGAAAAACCAATCATTCCCTGCTGGGCGGGCAGGCCTTCAAACTGGAACAGCAGCCTCTTCAACTTTACCGAGACGAACCCACTTGAAACTTTGGGAATCGACTCGGTCATGGTGCAGTGTTGTATTTTCAATGCTACGTATCTTTCCGCCTTTGAATATACCGACGGTGCACAAAATATCAACGTCAAAACTCATATCCATGATAAAACCCGGGCCCTGTCTGTGATCGATCAAGTCTACGGTCCAAGTACCTTCGGCGCGCCACAGAACGGATGCAGTGTGCTCAACCTCGAAGGCACAAACTGCTTCTTCGATGAGACCGTTGTGCAGAGTCTGGCTTACCAATCCGGCATGGACGCCTTCAACCAGCGCGTCATCGGGTCCATATCCGAGAATGTGGAAACTGGCACGTTTGACGGCACCCAAAAAAGGTTTGTCAATACAAGAATCATGTCCTCAATGCTGCTGTACACACGAGAACTCTCATACCTCCAAGATGGCAACCCTGATACCGACAACTCGCTCTTCCCCAAGTTGCAGTCGGTGCTAGCTGGCACCAACGGCTCCATTGCCAAAGGTCTGACCAGAAGCCCCAGCAATACCGACAGTCTTGTCCAACATAATGCTTGCAAGAGCATTGGAAGGTATGTTCAAAAACCTTACCGTCAGCCTCATGAGCTCTGCCGTGCTCCAGCCCAACGCAAGCTCGCCTTTGGCAGCACCATTGACCAATGTAACGTTCGAAACGTACCACAACATATACGACTACGCCTCGGACAAGCTCTGGCTTTCATACAGCTTGGCCATCTTCCTTGCCACAGTCGCCGTCGTAGTCGGCCTGGGGGCCATGGTCCGTAACCGGGCCGTATTCAGTGATGGCTTCTCGACCATTCTGCGCACCACGCGATGGGCCCATATCAGCGCCTAAATCCGGCATCTCGACGCTGGGGGGCCGATCCGCTGCCTAAGTACCTTAAGGCAGCGCAGATTCAATTTGTGAGTTCGTGCAGGGCACCAGCGCGAGAGGAAGACAACAAGGAAACCGGCATGGCACCGCCATCGGATGTTCTGGAGTCTGCAGATCAAGATCCGTTAATATACGAGCCTGCTGATGGAAGACCGCAGGACTCATTGATGACTGGAAGTACAAAAACGAATATTAGTTGTGTCGTCACAAGCAAATAATCAACACACTAAACCACTAGACATTTATTTCAAGGGTCGTTGAATTGATTGATAGTAATCCAAATATGCACGGAAGCCTTCAGTTTGGTTTTTTAATCTCGTTTATTACACTGCCTTATATAGGCCTACGACTATTGAAGGTAGTAACTTCCGTTCCGCTTTTATATCCGCAAATACTAAAACACATATTTCCCTCCCAGTCTAGCTATCGTTAGTATAAGTACTAATTCCTCGTATCTATCATCGTACTGTTTAGGTAGTTAAGTAGCACCTTCTACCTAGCGTAGGATTAAAGAGAGTGTAAAGAGAGTATTCTAATGATGTTGATATTGGGATATTGACAATCCGAGTAGGGAAAACAAGATCCCATTTCGAACTTGTACAACTTTGCCTAGCACTGAAATCTCTTGAGCGTCGAATTCGATCAACTCTAAAGTTGAAGCATCATGTCCATCAGGCAATGCACAGTACTCGTAATTTGTTGACTCTTAGCAGTATAGACAATATCCAATTTAACCGAAAGTGGGGGCGTCTAGGCAATTTCGCATAGGAAGTAGAACATGACGCCCTAGTATAGCATCCTTCAACGTGGAAGTGTGGAAACACTTATTGCCTCGTAGATGAAGCAACAATCCAACGTAGCGAAGCCTCAGGTGTTATAAAAGGGGCTATGGATTTGCGTGACAAGCCTCAAGGGTACAAACGTAGTTCATGCAAGCTGTGGGCAGAAATGGCAGTGTTCGGCCCCGCACGGACCACCCAGTGTAGCCACTGTAGATTAGCCAGAGCTTACGGCAAGTAACGATAGTCATAAGAACAACAATGAACGGTGGGCTGCGATTTGCCCACACAAGCCAACTTAGTTGGCGAAGTAAATCTTATCTCCTGCTTTCTCAGCACACCGTGGACCACACGAACTCTGGGATTTCTTTTTTGAACATTACCTCTCATACGCGTGATACAAACCATTTGCGGATACCCTCTGGGTTAATGAGCATCACAATTCTAGGGCCCGTCCATCGTTCACTAACATTGCGACCTCAAAGCGGCTGTGAATATAATGACTACTCGTGGAACCTAGAGCACAGGCTTCGGTCATAGTCCTTGTCTATATTGGACCTCGAATGTGCGCAAGGTCATAAATATGTATATATGGTCAAGAACATCAACTGGCGTGGCCTCGGAATATCAAGCTACGGGCACATTGTCAAGGCACTAAACTCTCGCCTTGTTTGCCTCAGCGGCCCATAGCCCTGCCTCTTTCTTCAGCTCCCTGTTCACATACCAAAACGTACACAGGGTCCATATTCCAGCCCATACAAAGGGGACACTCCACCCAATGACATAGGCAGCATCTACACTATTCAGCCCGAAAATGAGGATGGTGCACAGCACTGCACAACCTTCGGCGCCAAAGGCCCAGAACTCGCCCAGCCGTCTCAACATGGCCCTGAAGACGTGGCTAGCCTCGTAGCGGCGCTCGAGAGCCTCACGAAATTCGGTGCCACCTGACCCGTCGACGGCGCATATATCCTCGATCAAACTATAAATACCGGGGCGCAGCTGAGCACCTCTAGGCACGCTGGAAATGCGGACGGGGGCAGGAACGCGGAAGTAGCGGAATGTATCGATGATGAGCAGAAGTGTACCGAAGACAAAGAGCATAGTAGTCAGTGGCATGGACAAGAGGCGGATCAGGGGGTCGTCGGGGACGGAGCCGCTGTATAAGTTAGTCAGAGACCATTCACACCCATATGTGATAAGAGGCAATCATGGAACGAAAGGATTGCAGTAAAGAGAACAATACTTACATAATTAGCTCAATCATGACGACAATCCACGCAAAGGAGAAGTTCCAATGAAACGAGTCCAAATACCATCGGTGTGCACCCAATACCTGTCACATGCTTAGCATGTAGCCTCGGCGTATTTAAAGGCACAGAACAGCATTAATATCAACTCACCACACACGTACTCTCCTTCCTGTACAACCTCCAAAAGCGCACAAAGTACTCCACAATGCTGGCACCCCCAATAGCGGCCGTAACAATACTAAAAACGGTGTTGGCCGATAACTTTTCATTATTCGGATTCCCGGGCCCGACGCCATACCACAACCCAAAGTACAAAGCAACGGGCATGGCGACACTATCAAAGACGATGATGGTCCAGAAGAGGAAGATGGCCATTTTGCGGGTGCGCAGGGTGTAATTCAACGAAGGCGGCAACGGCTGGAAAGGACCGACCTCGCGTCCCACGTATGCAAGTTGGATGGCGTCTGTCTCGGCATCATTAACGAGTCCGCGGAGAGGCGGCAAAGACGGCCGCCGCGCCATGGCGACACTGGGTCGGCCAAAGGGTCCATCGTACCGTCGGTCAAATTCTATGCTCGGTCGCGGGTTTGTTTTGGGCGGCGTTCGCAGTACGTCGATGGTCGCCCTGGTTTGGACTGGGCTTGATAATGGAGACGCCGGGGACGTGGGAGGACGTTGGTTGCCGCTGTTGGGCTTGTTGATGGCGTCGGGGGCACTTTGCGCCTTCCTTTCATCGAAGAAGCCGTTGGGTGATGGAACATCGGGGATATTCTCCATGTTGTGCTTTTCTTGTTGGTGTCCAGGCACATGGGCTGCTGTACGCGGTCCAGATCGACTTGCGCCTGCATTCGGTTTCTGCTCTGCCGCCAGGAATGCATTCATCGCATTGTTCCCGAGACCAGGGCTGCCCGGCAACTCGCTGCCTTCCACCTCGTGGAGTTTTGCTTCATTTTCCATCCTCTTGCAGTGCAATGGTCAAATGTCTCAGGGTTGTGTCGGAATTTCGAGAACACAGGGAAACTGTTGTTGATTGGTGGTGAGCACTGAGCTGAACACAGAGCTGGTCTGGAGAAGCAACCAGTTTTGATGAATCTGAAGTGGGAGATTGGAGTCGGAATTAGAGGAAACGAGGACGGAATCCCATCCCTATGATGTCGTTCGAATCCATTTGCCAACTCTTCCTGCATCTTGTGGGTGTTGGATCTGCAATACTGAGAGCACCTACGGATAACCACGATGATGTCAGACTGATGCATCTTAGTCGGGTTGGCACGGGCCGTCGAGGAGTATTTGTCCTTGTACAGGGGTAATGCGGCCCTATGGGAAGCCACATAGCCGTTGGTAGCGGCGAAAGAGTACAACGGATCATCAACATTTGTCGGGCCACGGATGAAATAAGGGCTGAAATATTGAGACGCGATATCGAAACCCCCTCTGAAGTCTCAGAACTGTTCAGGTAGGAAAGCCGGCTCAATACAGTTTTTATACCTTTTATATGAGTATATACGTGCATGTCATAGAAGAAGAAAAGCCAACCGGTTCTGCTCTCAGATAAACCAGACCGAAAAAGTACATTAGGAGGCAACGTTTGGAGTGTATGCATCCTCATTATCAAGAGCCAA
The DNA here is from genome assembly GCF_002105095.1 of Pseudomassariella vexata. NCBI lineage: Eukaryota > Fungi > Ascomycota > Sordariomycetes > Amphisphaeriales > Pseudomassariaceae > Pseudomassariella > Pseudomassariella vexata. The sequence continues at coordinate 72,583 of NW_024467956.1, read as the reverse complement.
GGGGGATTAATGGAAAATCGCGACAGGATATTGGGGTATCTACTTTATATAAACATGGCACGATATGACGAGCATCATCGGCGGAGACTTGAGATGGCCGCGACAGAACACAAAAAGTTTGGTTTCTCACATTCAATACATGCCAACAATTCATACAAGTAGCACGTTAATTAAGCCTCTCTCATGGTCGAAAAACACAAAGTATGCCATCTTGCAACCCGTCAATACTTGGCCAGCGATGCGATAGCCTAATTTATTGCTGGCAGTCGCGACGACCAGACATGATGGTGGTGTTCCAAGCTGCTCGCTCACACGGACACTTTAGCTTCAGTATCGGCCAGTGAATAAAACTGCATCCGGACGTTGGGGAATATCCACCTGCTTCAGTATGATCTGGCTTTCGTCTTAAATTATTCTCTTCGACATAACTGCGTCTAGAATTAGAAGACATTGGCAGAAGCGACTTCAGCAAGTCCATTCTAGTCATGGCTCACTTGGGGTGCACCGCATGTCTGTCACCCGTAAACTAACTACAAAGCTGAATCGCAAGTGCTATGTGATAGTTCGAATGAGCATGGACCGAGTGACCCAAACAGGAAAGGATGAAAGTGATTCTGGCCCATGATAGAATTCCGTCCCAAGTCGAAGAGCTTCTTCGCACTTGTTATGATGCATGCTACTCGTGGTAAATGATGAGTCCCAACGCCGAATACAATTCTCCAGGCGAGGAAGCAATCGCGTCCCTCTGATAAGCCATGTTCTAAACTCCATCAATGCTACTATCCTCCAGCCAAGCACCCCACCCCACCCCCCTCCCCGTCATCGCCGTATCACGTATCCGTGTTGTGTTGTGTCGTGTTGCATTTGTTCTGTTCTCTGCCGCTCTCCCTCCTTCGCCGGACGAGCGTACACACGGCCGTCCGCACCATCTGCACTACCTTACACGCCGACCTCTCAAGGCTCGCCCAGCAGCCGGGCCGTGATGTCGCCCATGTACGCTTCCTCGAGTACGTAGTCCATGCCATCGTTCTTATCGATGCCGAAGAAGACAAAGGCCTCGACGACGCGGTCGAGGTCGAAGCCCATGCTCACGAAGCGGCCGATGAGGTCCTTGTTGTAACCCTGGTATCGGCTGTCGTCGACGGTCTGGGGTGCCGTGGCGATGGTGCGGGGCTTGACGCTCTGGAACTTTGGATTCCGCGGGGCGCCGGCGTGGTTGGCGGCCCACTCGTGTGCCTTCTTGTTGAACGCGTCCGGGTCGTCCATCATCATTCGGGCTACCTCAGCGTCTTGCGGATCCTTGGGCTCAGGACTCTCGAAGAGGGACTGCAGCGAGAGGAGAGTGGATTTTATCGTCAGAACTGGGGACCAAGCCGTGCTAAGCGTGTCCAGGCAGATTGCTCCCTGAAATCAAGGCGACATTAGTTGATCGAGAGGGAGAGAGAGATAGGGAGTAGAGTAGTGGAAGTAACTGGAAACACTCCTATGGCCACTCACAGTTTGACTGCTGATATTGGGATGCCAGACTTTGGTGTCGAACTTCATGATGGGCGGGCGGAAGGGATACTCTGTGGGGATGTTCACGTCGACAATGAACTTGCCCCCCTCGTATGGCGTGCCAGGCGGCCCAGGTATACAGGCCTTGAGATGGGTCAAGTCACCCGTCGAGTCGGCAGGCTGGGCGGTAATGTTGCTAACTTTCGCATCGGCCTCAATGTCTGCCAGCTCCTTCGCCACCCTTCGAGCTCTACTGGAACCTGCCATGTTGGTCGTAGGCAGAATGGCTGAACGGATCGAGTATGATTTGGACAGTAGGCGAGAATTTGTGGCTATTAAGACTATGTTGGACTTGGGGTTGCTGACGGAAGGGTACTGTTGTTGGTTGAGGGTGCGCTGAGTTCGTCGAGAGTCTGTTGGTTTGGTCGTGGCCAACTACAATTTGAAAGCAGCTGGGCGCTGGAGCTCTTTGGGATTGTTCTAAAAGTTGATGGCGGGGCAATCGAATAGAGGAGTAAGGCAGACGAGCTGGAGACGAAAAGCCAGTGAGAATGTTTGGCAAGGGATGCAGCTGTATTTATAAAATAAACCGAGTCGATTCTGTATACCAGTAAGTCCTAAAGTAATCTGGTTGATTCCACAGTTTCACCAGACTCTCCAAGAGATGCTTCGTCTTCCGCTAGAGACTTAAGTTGGAAGTGTGCTTAGTGGTTAGGCCCTGTGGATATTCAGAGAGTCGGAGCGCCTCGACGTCGGTCGGCAAGTCGGATTGCTGAAGTCAAACCACGCGACCACGCACCGCACCGACCCCCTGCCAGCAGCTTGGCACCTGCCCTGGATTAAGCTCACGGATCCCCACGTTAGCTGGTCCGTGTTCAATGATGGTTGGCGTTACAGTGTCTGTTGAAAGAAGTGTACGTGTTACGACTCGGCAGGCGCTTGTACCTTCCATCGGCTACTTTGACAGTCCCTTGCCTGGGGATTGACTGGCCTTTGATATATTTGCTTGTCAATATGAGAGTATAAAAAATGATGTAAGCCTACGGTGGAAAGTGGACTCGTACCATTTTCTTTTGAGTGATGAGTGTTTTGGCCGAATGAGTCTGCCCAGAGGAAGCCGTGGAGCCTCGAGATAAGGGAGGTACCTAGCGTAGGGCTATCGATACATGGCGGGGTCCTTTTTCAGAGATCTCACCGTGCCCGCAATCGGTTATCGATTTTCTCCCATTCCGCCAAAATTTTAGCATCACTAGACGACCCTAAAGTCAAGTACTTTTTACCCCACCAACAGTCAAGCTTGTCGATGGTCAGCAATCGCAGCTTTCGCAGCTTTCCACGACGCCCAACATGGCTACGATGACGATGACAATGACGGCGACGACGACTCCCCGCAAGAAGGATGCCGTGCTTGTACCCGAAAATGAGCGCTTCCTACGATGCTGCGCCGACGTTGCCAGCGCCTTGATCGAAGACTACGAGTCGTCCAAGGACCCCAAGAACCCCAAGAAGGATATCAATCTCAATAGCCTACGAGCCAAACTGTCGAGAAAACACAAGCTCGCCAATCTTCCGCCGTTGACCGCCATTATCGCCGCCGTGCCCGAACACTACAAGAAATACATCCTGCCCAAACTTGTTGCCAAACCAATACGAACGTCGTCGGGCATTGCTGTTGTGGCCGTCATGTGCAAGCCACATCGGTGTCCTCATATCGCATACACCGGCAACATATGTGTGTACTGTCCTGGCGGTCCCGACTCCGACTTTGAGTACAGTACACAGTCCTACACCGGGTACGAGCCCACGTCGATGCGCGCCATTCGCGCACGATACGACCCCTTCGAGCAAGCCCGCGGACGAGTCGACCAGCTCAAGTCGCTCGGTCATTCGGTCGACAAGGTCGAGTACATCATCATGGGAGGAACCTTCATGTCTCTTGCCCCGACGTACCGAGAGGAGTTCATTTCCCAGCTGCACAACGCCCTGAGCGGCTACCAGACCAACAATGTGGACGAGGCCGTCGAAGCAGGCGAGATGAGCAACGTCAAGTGTGTAGGCATCACAATAGAAACACGACCGGATTACTGCTGGCAGCCTCACTTGACAGATATGCTACGGTACGGCTGCACTCGACTCGAGATCGGCGTCCAGTCGCTTTACGAGGATGTGGCGCGCGACTCCAACCGTGGTCACACTGTAGCCGCCGTGGCCGAAACCTTCTGTCTGGCCAAAGATGCCGGGTTCAAGGTGGTATCACACATGATGCCCGACTTGCCAAACGTGGGTATGGAGCGGGACATCGATCAGTTCAAAGAGTACTTTGAGAATCCCGCCTTCCGAACCGACGGCTTGAAGATATACCCGACACTCGTCATTCGCGGCACTGGTCTGTACGAGCTATGGAGGACGGGTCGATACCAAAACTATACGCCCAACGCCTTGATCGACCTGGTGGCAAGAATAATGGCTCTTATCCCTCCGTGGACTCGTATCTACCGCGTCCAAAGAGATATACCGATGCCCCTGGTGACGTCGGGCGTCGAGAACGGCAATTTGAGAGAATTGGCGCTGGCCCGCATGAAGGACTTTGGTACCACGTGCCGCGATGTCCGCACGCGCGAAGTTGGCATCAACGAGGTGAAGCACAAGGTTCGTCCCAACCAGATCGAGCTCATCCGTCGCGATTATGCTGCCAACGGTGGCTGGGAGACTTTCCTCGCCTACGAAGACCCCAAACAGGACATCCTGGTTGCTTTGTTGAGGTTACGCAAGTGCACGGTAGAGTACACCTACCGTGAGGAGCTCAAGGATCAGCCAAGCAGTCTCGTCCGGGAGCTCCACGTTTACGGCACTGCTGTGCCTGTACATGCCCGCGACCCCAAGAAGTTTCAGCATCAGGGCTTCGGCACACTCCTCATGGAAGAGGCGGAGCGCATCGCGAGGGACGAGCACGGCAGCGACAAGATCAGCGTCATTAGTGGTGTGGGTGTCAGGAGTTATTACAAGAAGTTGGGGTACTGGCTCGATGGGCCGTACATGAGCAAGTGGCTCGATGGCCGGCCGCAGGATGGAGCATGAATGGAATATGGGACTCGGCATATGAAGACAACGACCACTAGGGACGGACCCCAAATGGTGCTACACACAAAGACCTAGCCGCCTCGTAGTTGCTGCTGCCCAGTGCGTTCCGCGAGATCAGAGGCTCGCCTTGCTCGTCATTGCGTGAGCTATGGGGCACTTGGGACCAATTTCACGAAGCCTTTACAAGGCGAGACAAGTCTGGCTGCAGATGAAGTGCCTGGTATATCCACCAAACCACGTCCGGGACTTAACAAAAGCAATGCGGAGTTCGCCGACTACCTCAAGTAAGCGAACTTGGTGTTCGTGTGAAGAAGCCCGCGGCACATAAGGCCGCATGAGATGTTCAAGCCAAGGCGACGCCAACACGTTTTGGACCGAGATCTGTACATGTTGCCCTTTCGGTAAAGATAGTAGTGACGTGAACATACACAACATCCATCCTGATCGATACAGTATGCACCACTATTTTAGAGCGTCTTGCACGCTGGAATTAAATTCCAAATTTGATACACTTGAAATTTATCATCATGGAGCGTAAATCCGCCACGACCAGCCGTCATGAATGACTATACACCAAACCATGGAACCATAGTAGCAATCAAACAACCTCACCGTCAATTCACTCTCATAATTTAACATGCAGCAGGTCTTAGCGAGTAATCTGTCAATGCGAGGCCATCATTGAAACAATTGACCCACATTACATCCTATTCCTCAACCGAAATCTATAGCTCAAGTCTTTTGTGAAGCATGTTACTTAACAAATGACGAAGACGAGAATAAATGTATTAAATATTAAGGGCTCCCTCACTTAGTAGTTCATTGGCTCTGAAGTTGGAATGCGAGATCAGTCGTTTCAAATGAATTCGTTCCCTTGAGTGAGCTGACTACTCGCCGGCGTGGGCCTGTGCGATCTGAGTCCTCTACGTCTAGCACTTTACAACAAATTGCAGCACTGAGTTTCGAAACAAGCTGGAGAGAGCGGGGGTCCATTATTCTTCAATTTTCTATTAGTGTAGATTTACTGGGTATCATGAATCCGAACAAAGACCAAGCCCCTGGAAAATATCCCTGGCCACGATATCAATACCACCTGACCTCTCGTCCTCGACGCCAAATGCCAGGAACAGCACATCATCCAGAAAGCCGTGATACCTTTGCACCCTCGATTTCCAGCTCATGGATACGACGTAGAACATCTGCGACTGTGTCTCGCTGAGTGTCTCACGGCCGTGTATGTATATCGGCTTCTGCGAGATACCATATAGCTCAAACGGGGCACGCTGCTCGAACACCATGACATAGGGCCAATAAACGCTATGGAAGTCATAATACGTCTTGTGCTGGAATATGGTGAAGATGAAGGTGTTGGCGTCGGTCTGGACGCACGTCGGGTCAGCACGGTTGCAGAGCGTGATGGCGAGCGAGTTGGTCGCTTGGTGGACAGATTCCAGCTTAGGGGCCACCTTGGGCATGTATTTGGCCATGCACTTGTCGTCGTTGACACTAGCCAGGGGAGCAATGTCCAGGCCCGCTGACCCGTCGTCGGATAACTTAGCAAATACGCGCTTGGGGGCCACCTCATAGTGGGCGTAGGCCTGCTCCTCCCGGTCCCAGAAGATGAACCAATTCTTCTCGACGGCATTATAGGGCAGGGGACGTTGCAGCTCTGTGCCTAATCTGAACTGGTCCTGTTTGATCATGTCCAAGCCCCAAGGAACCAAGGCTCGCAGGTCTTGGACCCACTGGCCGAAGCAAGTGTGCAGTGAGTTGGAGCCGTACACGGTATAGGGCACCTTGGGCCCGAAAAATACACGAGCATCATGGGGACCGGTGTTGATCGCGAAAAAGGCCAGATCGCCATCGCACTTGTCTCCAACCGTGGCCGCGATGGGCAGGACGGTCGGGGGGTCAATACACTGCAGCACGTCGTCCAAGAAGGCGGCATTGCAAACCAGCTCAGTGAAGAAGGCGTGGGGTTCGTTGGGTCCGTTGAATTGCTGCGCAACAATGATCCACGTGTTCTCAAGTATGGGATGAGGGATGATGTTTGGGTTCATGGCCTGCTTGTCGCCGAACTTGATGGCAAAGTACTTGCGGTCCTTGGTCGAGACCGAGTAGACCTCATTATATGCGGATGAGGGCTCGAAGTCGCCGGGCCCAAACGTCTCGAATGATGATGGCAAATCAGGACCGGGAAATGTCGATGTGGACGGTGGTGATGGCCTGGAATTGGTGGCGAGTGTATCGAATGGGTTGTATCCCGGACTGGATTTGTCTGATATACCGTTGGCCTTGGACGAAAAGGTACTCTCGATCCAACCGCCGAGCCCAGATGGCAGCGCCGACTGGTCGAAGTAGAGTCTCAGACCTAGATACGCAAATATGAGGAGTGGTGCGACGAAGATGAGTCGTTTTGCGTCCCTGACCAACATTATCACGATTCACGATGAGACGGCCGGCTGAACACAAATCCGCGCTTGTTCGTTGACTGCTGCACTCTAAATTGTGACTGCTGCAGATGTCATCATCCCGAGCTTCAACAATGAGGAAAAATACTGAAGCTGTGCCGTCAGATAACAGACCAGGCAACAGGGAACAGGGGCTGGGGTGTGAAGCTGTGCCGCAACTTGAAGGTATAGCCCCCTCATACACGTACCCCTGTCAATATGTGAGGTCACTGTGTGGCCTGCAAATTAGTAAACGAGCAATTCGTAGAGATTGTAGTGTTGCAGGACTTGGGGATTCAGTTGGGATTCGACCCAATCAATTAATTTGCCTGATGAATTAAGTATAAGTGCGTAGCTAGAGGCCTAGGTTAGCGAAGCGAAGCTGACTTCACATGTGCCTTGGAGTTGGTCCCGCTAGAGAATTGATGGCGTGATGTGACTGGGACCGATTGACAACTTGGTGTCACTGAAGGAAGTTCTTGGGGGGCTCGGTAGGGATGAGATGGATCATGCTTGTCTGTAGCCCATTTAGGGTTGTAACTGCAATAGTTCAATTTTATTCTCCCCCTCACGACTCAGACTTACCCTAATAGGATAGCTGCCCCGACCCCAGACTCTGTGGCGAGGTGCCAGGATTACAACGTCATTGGCGACTCAATGCTAGCCAGCTAAAATAGTTGGCTTCCTCCTCAGCTCTCCGTGTTCACTGGTGTGTTCACGAGCTGTACGGCCGTTCAAAGGGCGCCCAAACTAGCCTAACACGCCACGTCTGGGCAAGTGGCATACGAGCAAGAGGCAAGAGGACTAGACGCGGGTAGAAACCGGCTTCTATGCAAGTCATGTAAGCCATGCAAGCCACGCTCAGATCCATTTTCACATGTTTCACGATTTGATACAGAAACTAATCCTCTGATGCAAGTGATTTGTTGATCTTCGCATCTAGACTAGATCAGAAAGACTGCATATGCATGGGTGGTCACTTGCATAGCGGCGAGAGCGAGGGGAACCGTTGAATCGTTCAATCGTGGAACTCTCTGGGCTCTGCCTGATGCATTCAGCACTGATGACTTGAACAAGACTGGAATTTTGGTACACATAGCTATCTAGGCAAATAGTTACTTTATTCCTTGACAGACCTTGCTTCCTTAGCTGGCGCAGCTGGTAACATTCTCTGGTACAGCCACTGCGCAAACTTGACACTAGGTTCATCAACCAGCCTCGTGACTATCTCGGCCACCCAGATAGTCAAGGGAAAAAGAACAAAGTGCGGAACGAGAAAGGACAACTCCATCCCCAGTGGCCCTGCCTTGGGGAGTTCCATCTTGTTGGCCCAATGATGGAGGTTGATCAGCTGCGTCTCCTGGTGCCACCCAGTCGACGTGTAAAGGCGATCTCCAATCGTCCACAGCACGGGTCCGTGGACAAGGTAAAGGGCAAAGGAGATGCGACCGAGGTACTGGCAGAAGCGCGTCTCGAAGAAACCCTTGAGGCAGCGCACCCTTGGTATTGCCGCCACGAGGAAGTTGGCGGCGAAGAAAAGGTAAAACCACTTGTAGTCAAAAACGGCCTGCGGCTTGAGCAAGGACAGATAGTACCATCCACGCTGCCGGCTCAGGTGATCGACGTCTTGATTGAGAGAAGGCACGCCGCCGAGGTAGAAGCCGATGACCAGGAGGTGGTAATAGATGAACTTCTTGTAAGGCTCCAGCTTTGTTAGGGCCAGGGGCAATTGCTGTTTCGCAGCCAACAAGTCCAGATCGCACATCAGCATGCCCGAGATGAATAAGGCGCAGTACCACGCGTCCGTGATATACATGAAGTAGAAGATCAGTGCGCACTGGCACCACAACCTGGCGTTCTTGGAGATTCGGGAAAAGGCCAAGAGACAGGTGTAGATGACGATAGAGCCCCTGAACTCGATGGGAATTGACCACAGGTGGAAGTTGTACGTAAACCAGGGTAGGCCACCCTCCTTGAAGACGAAGCTGAAGTTCTTGAGCTCGAGGTACCACCACCACACCTCATCAAGCCACTTGCCCTTGGGCTCCGCACCACAGACCCACAGATCTAGCGCGTGCCAGGAGCTCATGTAGACGAACGTCGTAACAATGAGCGGTATGAAGAGGCGGAGCCAGCGTCTGAACAGCGCCGACGCGAGGTTGTCGCCCAATTTGACGTGCTCTCTCTCCTGGATCAAGCTCAAAGGCTTGGTCGAGAGCACGTAACCGGAGATGACGAAGAACGTGGACACGGCGTAGTGTCCACCCGTGAAAAAGAGGCGAACGCCAGGAAGGGCGGCAAAATGATAGTGGCCATCATATCCAAAACCATTTTCGAAGAGGTGGTTCTGGTGTGTGCCCTCATGCGCCCATAGCTGATGGTGATGGATGTAGACCAGGAGAGCCGCGAAGCCCCTGAGACCATCGAGGTAAGCAGTCTTCCTGAGCTTCTCCGGTCCTGGAGCAGACTTTGGCCAGAACGGTGACATGATACGCCAGACCAACGATGTCGTCACGTATAGACCTCGCTTCGTACGCAAGCGAGCTTGGGTAGCGGGCTTCCAGGTGGGCTTCCAGGCGGGCTCCCAAGAGGCCAGGTTGGCTTCTATATCATCCCCAATTCCTATTTCAATGAGTTCCTCATGTTGATTAGACATCTTCTCTTCTAAGTAGGTGGTGATCTGGAGGGGTGCTGGCAGCTTCTTGGTCGGCTTGCCTGTATCAGCAGCAGCAGCAGCATCCGCCGCGGGTGGGCTTTCTTCCGATAATATCAGCGTCAGGGGTTGAGGTTTGGTCGGCTCAATACTGTCCGCCGGTGACACTTGTGGTGAATTCTCCGCGACTTCCTTGACAGAGTCCATACACTAGCGGGGGAGACTGCATATGTTAAAGAACACGAATCGGCTCCGATAAGACCGTCACAAGTTGAGCTGGCTCAGCTGGGCGCACTGATTTTCCACGATTCAGGCGAAACTTGGCTATCAGTCAGCGACAGACTAGATGAGATGAAGCTGCCACAACTGGGTTCGAGAAGCACCGGAAACTTTCACAAGCCGGATGAGGCCACCAAATGAAGGATTCCGAAGCGAGATCAATTGTATGTGGAGGTATGCAGGGTGTTGAGGTTGCTGATTGGCAGGTATGCGCAGTGTCCTGCACCAGCCCCCCTCCCTAGATCATAGGGGAACGATGGCAAGGGTGGGGTGATGGCGCGACTAGTGTTGAAGACAACGTGAGGGGAAAATATCGGGCTGTGATAACAAACCGATGTTGCCGCTTGGTTGGTCACAGCCACTCTTACCGTGATAGATGGCAAATGAGAAGTTGTGGAAACATAGTGAGAGCCGGCCCACACAAAGCTTAGCATAATTGCCTGTGGATTTCGGTAACATGTGAATGGTGACATTCAAGGGCTGGGTAGGGTTTGATCCGGTGCAGTCCCGGATTGGCCACTTCCCCGGGTTCCTGACGGGGCTTATCCAGCTACCATGTCAGCGATCTACATTAGGGGCGCCTCCGTCTGGGGGCCCGCCTAAATCCACTTTGGCTATACTACCGGCGCTAGCGCGGTGCTATTTTCCATATTCTTTCGCGTCTGCAACGGCGGGAATACGAGTACACCCACGCCGACTTGCGCCCAAGTCTAGGAAAAGTTGCGGTGGCAGCCAAATAGCTTTCAATAAGGGAGCATCCCAGTGAAATCATGAACACATAGCTCGAGGCGAGGGAAACACAAGAGGCGCTTACTTACTCATGTTCCCCTGTCTGCATGTTCTCGGCGATCAATTCGTTCTGCCAATTACGACGGATGCCGACTGGCCTGCCTTGGTCTCCATGGTCACATCGATGATGTCGAGCCCAGGGTTTTGATAGGATAGTGCCTTGAACTCTGTTCCATCCCGAGCTGGTTTGATAGATCGTCTGTCACCCATATCCAGCATTGGGACCAAGCACCCTTTGTCCAAAGCCTGGCTGTAAAATTGGGCGAACACCCACTGTTTCCCTAAATTCAGATCGCATCTAATTTGGTTTTCCAACTCTTGACATTTCGTCTCAAGTTATTTCGATGCGACTGTGCTTTCAGAGACATCATTTGTTGTCATGATGAATTCCCCCTTGTCGCCCTTGTCGCCTAGGCTGGCATCGTCGACCGCTAAGTTAAGAAACCGTGTACCGACGCAGGTGCGAAGACTAATACCCATATACGCCTTGTGTCTTTGTATTATCCTCGTCATTCTTAATGCGGATATACTACCGTCGCCCCACAAACCCAATGTCTTCAAGCGCCGTGCGGCCTCGCTAAAGCCCCTGAAGGGACACGATGGAACTGGGTTTCCCAAGAAGATATGGCAAAGCTGGAAGACGGACCCGTTCTCCTTTGAGGCGCGAGATCTCAACACGGCGCGAACCTGGACCTTGAAGAATCCCGAGTACAGGTACGAAGTATTGACCGACTACAACGATCTGGGCTATGTGGAGGAGCACTTTGGCCCGGGTGGCTTCAACCGCATGGATATTGTCGAGATGTACCGCACAGTCAATGCCACCATTATCAAGGCAGACCTGCTGCGCTACCTCATCATGTACGCAGAGGGTGGTGTATACGCCGACATTGACGTGGAAGACCTCCGACCCGTCCGCAAATTCATCCCCGAGAGATACGATGAAGCGGACATCGACATGGTCATCGGCATCGAGATTGACCAACCCGACTTCAAGGACCACCCTATTCTCGGCAAGAAGTCGCAGTCTTTCTGCCAGTGGACCTTCATGGCAAAACCGCGACAACCCGTCATGCTGAAGTTGGTCGAGAACATCATGGCATGGCTCAACGACATTTCTTATCAACAAGGTGTCCCCGTTGGCGAAATTGTCCTCAGTTTCGATGAAGTCATCAGTGGCACCGGCCCCTCAGCCTTCACCATTGCCATGCTCGAGGACATGAACAAAAACAACCACGGGCCCAAGATAACGTGGCAAGACTTCCACGAGCTTGACGAGTCCAAGGTCGTCAGCCGCATCCTCGTTCAGAACGTCGAGGTCTTTGCGGCCGGTCAGGGGCACTCCGACTCGGGCAACCACAACAGCCGGGGCGCACTGGTGAAGCACCATTACCACGCGTCAAACTGGCCCAGCCGGCATGCACGTTTCGCCCACCCCGTGTATGGAGAAGTGGAGCGGTGTAACTGGAATGTCGAATGCGTGAAAAAATGGGATGCAGACGTGGCTGCCTTTGCCGAGTTGTCACCCGAAGAGCAACAGCAAAAGATGGCCGAGCCCAAGCCAGATCTCTTAGCACCTGGATTTCCTGCTTTACCTGCATTCCCCCCTGCACAGCTCCCCGCGGCATCCCCACCTGCCCCGGAGGCACCGGATTTGCCAATCATACCCGAGTTACCAGCAGCGCCTGCAGCACCCGCTGAAATCAAGGTATGAAAACCTAGGAAGCATGAAAGGATTACTTCATCATCACTTATTGATCGAGTCCGAATTGGTTCACAACGAAATCTTCCACCTCATAAGTATAAAGCTTTCTTGAACCGTTGGATAGCTACTAAGGGATGTGAAGAAGAGGAAGAATATATACGACGTAATGCGACATGTTGCAAAGTGCCGATCCTGGAGTTTGGTTATTATAAGGAAGCAGGCTGATTTTGGGCTAAGTCAGTTTTTAGTTAGTCACTTAGATATGGGTAGTTGGTCTTCAAGGTTGCGGATATAAAAGGTGAAGCTGCAGCTTGCATTAAGGTGGCCGGTCTACGAACAACACGGACGGATATACCCTTAGGTGGCGGTAGAAAGTCTCGTATATATGCAACCAAAATTTATGGTTCATCATCTAATAACCACCTTAATCCTCCTAACATATGCCAAAGGTTCTTCTGATCGTCGAGTTTCGGTGCTATCTTAACTACACTAGGCATAGAGATTGGATAAAGCTGCCCGCTTAGTGCGAGTGCATATGGGGTGTGAATTGTTGTATTGGGAAAGGTTGGCCAGGTCAGTTATTCTGGCCTAGCAGAGCTATTTTATAGCTCTTATCTTATCAATAGCTACAAGGTCACCCCCTGGGGTCACGTATCACCGCTATCTCTTAGCTTGAACATTAAGCTTTGCGTATTGTGTCGCTGTTTCATACGCTGAAGAAGCAGGAGTTAGTGCCGCCGTCTCTTGTTCTAACTAAAATGAATGTTAAGTTGATATTATAATGTGTAGATGTCACGAAGTACTTAGTTATACCTATACAGTGTAGACACTATATTGCATCTGCATAATAGTAAAAGAATACCTAACCGTATTAACTATATTTTTACATGTACCCCATTTTGCAGGGAAATTATACGCCTTAACAATAACGCGTATCTTATTCACTTCGTAATTACTCTATAACTATATGTAAAATAGTCAATCTAGTAATTATAATCCGGACGATTCTAGGTCGTGAATTGAACGCGCTCAAGAGCTTGTCTATCGGGGCTATTACCTAGCTTAAATTAATAAGACTTTAGGTAGCCTATACCTATCTTAAGCTAGGTATATGCCGCGTAGGTGGCCTTGGGTGTAGTAGGGTCTAGAAAGTCCTCAGTAGAGAATTTAGAAGAATATCGGGTTATTCTCCAGAGAGAGTTTAGTCCTCTAGTTTTCTTCCCTCTGTCCTCTCTTGAAGTCTCTTCCCTCTATATGTTCTTCCACTTCTCTAATACCTTAGCTCTAAGCTCGCCGCAGCAGGCGGACTGATGCGTGCACCTAGGGGGGAGGATGCTATAATGCAGCAGTGCGCAACGTTATATATAGTATCTAATTGAATGGGATTCACCTAAGCAGTGGGTCCCCCTACCTTTTCGTATCAAATGGTAGCATCTCTTCCGTTGTTTGGTCAAACGGTCGCATGGTCGATTTGGTAGGGTTTAGGACTCATGGCCACCAAGTCCGCACCGCATCCGGCGAATGGCTGTCGCGCCCTGACGAACAGACCACTATAGGGGTAGTACCGGGTTCAATTCCCGGCGGAAGCACCAAACCACTTGGGGAGGATTACGGACCTACTCTGGCAATAAGACCTGTGAGCGATAAGCCCATTGAGGACAATGGTTGCAATTGACCAGACCCCGGCACTTGATGCGTGCACCTAGGGGGGAGGATGTTATAATGCAGCAGTGCGCAACGTTATAGTATCTAATTGAATGGGATTCACCTAACCAGTGGGTCCCCCTACCTTTTCGTATCACGGACTCAAGTTCATCTAGCTCATTTTGAAGTCATTGAACAAGCGGACTTATCTGAGAAAGCGGTATCAAGATCTACCCATTGAGCAATCCGTAAGTGATCTTGGCAGGCTTTTCCTCTTGGCCAATGCCGAGATACTGAAGGACAACTCAAAACTGCCATCACTTACGGATTTACCCTTTCTCGACACCGCCTTACGGTCTCGAGATCTATTTACACGAATGGAGATAGTTTGGGTGAAGATAGGTGGGTGTGGCAGATATTCTAATGCAGAATTTTCGAGTCATTATAACTCTTTCTAATGTACTGGGGATTAGCCACACCAGAACGCGGCTCTATGTTACGGACGCAGCCACATGGTGTACCGAGTAGGTGAAGCCAATAATGAGATATTCCATTATCAATTTCAGGAAAACCTGAAGCTCACAATCTCAAGTCATATTTGGACGACATAAGTATTGAGGAATTGAAATAAGATCCATCGAGGGACGGTGCCCCAGGAAATAGTAGTCCTTCCTTTTCGCTCGTTGGTCCATGTTTAAAGGGTACGTAAGTGCGATGGCGCTCTGCAACACTAGGAACTGTCGGTGACATATGGTCATGCAGAAACGGTGAAGGGAATGGTTACTGGCGGCGAGGCTGCATATTTCCAGATGTCGGCGACGCTGGCAGCAAACCGAGCCGTTTGAACAATCTCCACCCCTGTCAAGCAAACTTAAAATGTACGTGGAAATTCAATCAAACGCATTATGACCCTAGCTATCCAAATCCACTGATGCGACCTGGTTTACGTTAGTGAGTATAGACACCAAGGGTTGCTCTGCCACCGCAGTTCACGTACCTCTGCGATGTTGCGCACTTGGGTGACTTGAGTTTTGGTAAGGTCTGCTTTCCAAAAGTCGATTCCTCCCGCATCCCCGACGGGAGCCATCAAAATTGAACGTCTTCCGACGATGCTGGAGAGCTTCTCATATATGCAACTGGTTTGATCGTCATCGTAGCCATTCTTTGGCCGAATGAAGTACAGCCTTGTGACGGTTTCAGGTACAGAAGGATTGTCCAGCTCGCTGAAGTCGACTTTGTCGATGTGAGGAATGTCCCATGGAATGGACAAAGCGCTGAGGTCAAAGTCAATGGCGGGGACCATTGATTTCATAGCTGAGATCTCGTTCGCCGTGTTACTAGATGATGAGGCGGTTGACAGCATCGATTGGCTCTGGGGCTGATTGCGGGACTGGTAGCTCGGGCCGGCGTCATACCCTGTGTGGGCGGACTGCGCGGAAGGGGGTCTGTGGGTATATTTGCCTTTCATGTTCTTCGAACTGTATTCTACGAAAAGGTTAAGCAGAGAGAAATCAAAGCAAGGCCAGATCTTCATATATAAGGAGAGTGTGAAGTGACGTTGCATGAAAGATGAAAGGGGTCGGCATTGCCCCGGGTGCCCACCTTTAATGGGGGCAAGTGGACACAGCGGTAGAGCAGTCTGCCAAGGGTATAAGGGGACCGCAATCCATATGGTCTCATACGACCTGACTCAGCAAGTCAGCTAAACGAGTATCGAGGTAAAAGGACGGAGTAATTTTCACATACCCGACTGTGAGTCCACCCAAGGTACCTTAGCTATACCTAGTGAGTATCGACATCGTACGTCGAAGACAGTACTCACGAGAATGACGGAAAACAGTGCACTCGCGTAGGAATCACCAAGTGTACTTGTCTACCACACTAGAGTATCGGGCTATTTCATATTATTCCTCCCTTACCACGCTGTTCATTCTGTCTTCTGCTTAGCATACTACACCAGTTCAATACACCCATCAAAGTATTTTACTGTAGCATCACATGCAGAGTTGGGTGTCTACATCCCTGGAGTCTTTATAGTTCCATCTATCGACCCAATCCCACTCCTCATCGTTTTCAATTCTACCAGCCCAGCACTGTACAAAGAGTTCACCATTGCATCTAGCCAACTCCCTGCATTCCATTTACCCACCATCTTTAATCGACATCCATGACCTGTTCCTTCGCGCCTAAACGTACTCACTAGGATGCAAATATTCTCAGACAAAGAACACACCCACCGCCTCATGATAACCTCGGCAACCCACCTCTCGAGCACCAGGAAACCTAAAAACATGACCAGAAAGATCTGCGGACCAAACTGCACCCCTGAGTCATACATCGAAAGCAAGCAAGATAAAAGAAATAGCCGCCGTGTACATCTTACCATAACTAGACAGAATCCGCCACCGCGCCCCGGCCAAGATGAGTATCCGAGCATGTATAAACGAGCCTTGGATCCTGACGGAAGCACAATGTGATCTTACCCCAAGAAGTCGTGGTCCCCCAAACAGCATCGGGTTCTGAGCAGACTGGAAAATCAGAAACCGCTCAGGGTAAACACCACCCTCATCGTAGATTGCGCATGCAACGTCGACCGCACAATAATACCGTCGCCCTTGGGTCTGTCCTTCAAGGGACGGTACCTCAGCCCACGCTGTAAGAGCATCGAAGCTACATCAAGTAAACCAGGAACAATGTCGGAACTGTTGCTCGAATGCGGAAAAGCAGCTTGGATGGCGTGAAACCGGACGAATTCGAAGAGGGCAGACGCGATGTGCAGAAGCAGAACAATTTCCACTGTTTTGTATGGGCCTTCGAGGGCGCGACGAACTAGAAGGTGGGCTTGTCGGAGAAGAGAAGGGCGAACGAGGTGAAAATGTCGACGAATTGGAGGTTGGGGGTGAAGATAGTCAGAGTGAAATAGGGGGTTATGGCCCTGCTGGGCAGAAACGCTGGGGTGTCTTGGGGAGACAGGACAGGAAAGGACAGGACATATCAGGGCTAGATACACGAGGAATAGAGTAACGGCCTTGTTCGACCGAACCCAGCATTGCGGGATGCCAGACTCTTTCCCCGGACTTGTAGGGGTGCTAGTAGGTACTACAGCTCTGTATGGCGGAATGCCACTGTTGCTGGACTCGAGAGTATTCTGGTTGCTTAAATTTTGACCCCAACTCTGCCATTCTTGCCTTCTGAAGTTGGACAAGTTTGAAGTTTCCATGTTGAAGGCGTGGAACCAACCTGCACCCGCGGTAAAGGTTCTTGTTAGGCAACCTTGGTGGGCTTTGCTAAGACCACCAAGGTTACCACATGACTTAGCCCTTTGGGACTAAGTCCAACCTTTGTGCTCCATAGGACTAGATAGAATGTCATGCTTTTACAACCTCACAAATCTTTGACCACCTTTGCGTGTAACAGTTCTGCTGTCTACGTATAGCCTGCTTTGTATACAACGTGTACCCACCGAGCATAAACTGACCAGGTATAAGAACGGTCTAACCCAGTTACAAAACCTAAGTTCTTATCAAAAGTTCAGCAGGTACGCAAACATAACGCGCTTCGGTCAACATATGTTGAACTTGAATGTAAGCTTTATTAACTATCTAGTAACAGTACGCTTAAGGTTCCTATCCTGAAAGAAGACTTCGTCGTCCTTTCTATCTGAAAGAGAGTAAAAGGAATCGCGGTTATCTTAGGTGTAGTGTGACATATTAAGTATAATATTATCATATAACGTACCCCACAAGCAAGTTGGCCACACAAGCAAGTTGGCCACACAAGCAAGTTGGCCACTTTTTCTTGGCACCGTATGAATAACTTCAATAACTTAACTAAACTAAAAAATAATAATTCAAACTAATCGGAATCCTCTTCCTCGTACGTATCTTTATCATTCTCACAAGTACGAGCATTATGTCCGGGCTCTCCGCAGATCCTACAGCGCCGTCGGCGTGGTTCGGCCGGTCTCGTACGACGACGACTTACACGTATATCATCCTCTAGCTGCTGTTCAATATCCCGTTGAGACTGTAAGTCCTGAGCGTCTCGTAAACTAAGAGATCCTCCATCTTGTAGCTGTCGATTGTGAGTCCTTCGACGACGGCTTAGCTCTTGATTGGCCTTCCGAAGTGTAGTAACCTCATCTTCAAGTAAAACTAACCGATGCATAACAGCCGTCGCACCACGTGAAAATTGGTCAATAGCCGTAAGTATTGTCGTCGGGGAGCTATTCCGATGCTGTACGATTCTGTTTTTAACGTATTCAGACTGGGATTGCGCCTCGGTTGGGTTATTTGGAGTCTTTGATTCCCAGATTAAGGGGGCGCCAGACGAGCTCCCAGGAGGTGTAGGCGTATGTAACTTAATATCCAGCTGTGAAATCACATATTCCGGGTCGTACGGAATAAGTCCTGTCCCCCTGAAACCTGCCTGGATATTCGACTTACTTATAGTCGTACGATACGCCCTACAGAATGCCGAAAAGAAATTCTCCTTCGAGATATGGGTTATATGCGCCCGTATTAGGTCTTCAATTTCTTTGCCGTACGACCTTTTCAAAGCCCTAAAACAGCCTAAATCGAGAGGCTGGAGCTTATGTGACGAATGAGCAGGCATACTAAGTGTAATAATAGTATGCTCTTTGCAATATAGCTCGAAGTCAGTCGAGTGGTGGCTCTCATGCCCGTCGAGGATAAGAAGACGATAAACACCCTTCGTACGATCCTTCGTATAGCGATCAAAGTGCTGAATCCAGTCTACGCCTCGCTCATTTGTTGTCCAACCGTTTTTGGTTACAGCGATTACCCAATCGGACGGGAATGGGCTATTCTCGTACCAGGATAAGAGGTGGTTTTGACCCGCGACAATAATATACGGCGGGATAGCCCAGCCGGACGAATTAATACCCTGGATTACTGTAGCCCATTATAGATTGCCTTGTTGGACTGTACGAGGCCTTCCGCGTCGTTCGGCTTGTAACTACCATCTCGGATGAAATTAAGCCCATCGCGAACCCTATCTCGTCGAAGTTATAGATATCCGCCTCTTGGATACCATATTTCGCAATTGTATTTCGTACGAGCGTAAACCACGCGCGATACGCGTCAGGGTCTTCGCAATAGGCTCGTTGGTAGTCGATTCTTCGATTAAAACGCGTCCGAAGGTCTGGTTGTCGTCGTACGAAGTTCGAGGCCCAGTTGACGCCGACGCGTCCAGCGCCACGGTCACGGAGCAGTCGGTTAGCCATAGCTTCAACACCATGGAGCCGGGGAGGAAATGATGGCAAATCTAGGTCAAGTATGTATTGTACGACCGCTAACTCTTCTGATTCCGTAAGCTTATGACTAGATTGTCGAGTATCGCGTCGAGATAGTAGTCCGCGTTTTCGGTTAGCTAGAGTTGTACGAGGGACATTGTAGAGTTGGGCAGCGCGTCGGATGCTTAATTCGGGTTTCGATTGAAGCGCCTGACACGCTCGAATCATGTCGCTTTCTTTCCAATTCGATCCCATCTTGGTATGTGTAAAGATGTTAATTAAAAGGTTGTTCGTAAGGTGCCAAGAAAAAGTGGCCAACTTGCTTGTGTGGCCAACTTGCTTGTGTGGCCAACTTGCTTGTGGGGTACGTTAGCGTTTTATTATTACTCGAGCCCGTTACCGTAGTCGGGTTGAAAAGCTCCTTATAATATATGTTCTACATATACGGTTAATATCTTCCTAATTTCAATTAGCTTTCACGCGATTAGGTTTCATATATGTGGATCCAAATCAGAGGATCTGATTGGCTACATCATTGCTCTTAAGCAACATTTCGTAGCTTCGGAAATAGCTGAGCTTTCTAGAAAAAACACCATCAAAAGAGATCTGAACCACACAACTGACTTGGCACGAAATCAATCCTGATATTCGTGACCTGAGTCCTGTGAGGTCAGATCGACCAGGATACACATATATAGCACTATTATATCATATATCTAATATATGTGCATCATATGTTAGATAATAAAGATATGCTGTTATTTTACCCGCTATCGGTGGTGACAAAAGGCTACCTGAGTGAAAACTTTCCGTACCACTGTCGGATAAGTTCAACATATGTTGAACCTCGGAGCGCATTATGTTTTGAGTACCTGCTGAACTTTTGCCAAGAACTTAGGTTTTGTACCTGGTCGGGAAAAACGTCGTACCCACCTGCCAAAGATAGAACCCAGTTTGAATGATTTTTGTGACGGATAGGTTCGCCTCTGGCCCATGGCTATCGGACCGAAACACGATTGCGGGGGAGACCATGGCCGAGGAGGTGACAGAATAAACGGCGCCATAAGGGTGTAATAAAATGGTAGCTCGAAACTCCAGTTTTGTAGGCTAGGGCTAACTTGATCATGTTCAATTCGTCGTCCAGTTAATGGCCAACTGCAGTCAACGCCAACTAAGACATGAAGGTTCGTAGTGGCGTAGAGCTCCTGCATGTCCGAAAGTGGAAAGTGGCAGAACAACGTGGGAGCCGAAAGTGAAAAGATTAATGGCAGAGCCTGGGCTAAATCTGTCGGAGATATGTTTCTTTTGATGACCGAGTCGCTTTCATGTCTTAAGTATTGAGAAATTGGGCACGAAGGAGCCGAGTGACGTTGACAGTGGGAGCCAGTTCACAATACTCCGCCACTACTTGACCCCAGATTGCTCACAACCTCTACACCACGCGGCAAATTTACGATATCTTCTCAAACTAACCCATTCACCAATCAGTAACTTGGAAGCCGCAGGCACACGGCATGGCCAGTTGACGCGCGCTCTATTCATCATGACGTCGTTAGACTCAATGCCTGGCGCATCGCCATCCAACGCACCGCAATGCCAGCGAGCTAGTTGGGCCGCAAGTGCGCAAGAGCAACGGCTGGGGGTTGAGAGTATAGATTGTTGGCAGTGCGAATTTTCGGCAATGATTTATCTAAACAATAGATGCAGGGCTCAAGGATCGTGAATTCCACATGCGAAGATGAGGAAACAAATGCAGCATGACCACGGCCGGTATTGTTGGTGTGGGTTCCGAGATGACACAGTAACTCCGAGCAATAACCGCAACGGGATGCATAACCAGTGTTTGTTGCCCTCCAAATGTCCGCATTCTGTATTTCAACTTTCGTCTCAGGGGTGTGTAGTAGGTGTGGTCTGATGTACGATGCCCCCTTGTGGATTGCCGTTAAGACCGGTTTTGGCCAACTGCGACAGGTCAGCCTGTCCAGCAGAGAGGTCCATATCTCTTATTGATGGGTAATTGACATACCGATCCACGGTGCCTGACGTGAGCGCATCTGCAAAACGATGCAATGATGCCAATATTGGACCAACAACAGGACTGGGTTGCAAGGGAAAATTACTCGTCGACTTTCCATGCGTCCAAGGCCGACACAGCGCCATTGCGATACGCACGATGCGGTGCTAAGTTTTAGGGGCATCATCACAACGCCTGACGTAGAAGTAGAGCTCCACACGAAGCGATCACGACTCTCTTGCCTTCCTCCACATCTCCTGTATGAGGCCGGTGTTTGTAGCCCTCGTGGCCTCCTCATCAGCATGAATCCACAAGCCCATGACCCTCGGCGCCGTGCTGGCCAGACCTTCCTTGTCCTCGAGCTGGAAAATGAGCAGTTCGTCTGTGGCTTCGACATTCTCGACCTCGGCCAGATCCAGCACCATGTTCTCCAGTCCGCGTCTGTTCAAGATGAAGACGCAGCCCTTCTTGCCGTCCCAGGCGGCAACGCCCTCGGCGCCGGGTGACGTGGTGCTGGCGGTGCCCGTCTGGGTGTTGTTGCGGTTCTGCGAGCACACAAACATGGTGCCCTCGACGCCGAACTTCTCCCAGCCCTGTGTACCCTCTTCGTTGTTGATTTGGTATGTGTAGACGACGGCATTGGCAGCGATGGACAGAATGGCATGGATGGACGGGAGGTAGCGCTTGAGGACGCTGAGGTTGAGGTCCGTGTTGCTACGCTGTGCGAGCCCTGCCGACGAGGCTACGGGGTGAGATGCCATGTAGGATGCAGTATCGGATCCGTAGTCGGGGGGATTGTCTCTGTGGTGGATGTGTGCAAGTAGAATTTGAGGTTGATGTTGTTGTTGGGATTTGTTGCGTTGGTGCGGCAAGGACGATTGCTGTTGATTCCCTTTTTTGCGGGGTGTTTGGCGGGACATGGTGGACATTCCAATTCAATTCCAATTCAATCAATTTGGGACGATATTGGAGATACGAGTGCAGAAGGAAGGCGCGCAGTGCAGCGGTTGGATTAATATCTTCTTTGTCTGTCTGCAGGAGAATCATCACCAGAGGGGTGTCATCAGAGAGGAAGTGTACGCAGACTCCGGTACAAGTGCACAGACCTCAAGCCAATCAGATCATCTCGATAACCTAATCCTGGAGCTTGATCATTGTGTTGGGAAGCAATGCGACGCAACCCCCCTCCCGTTGTCCCTTTTAGGTACCAGATGCTCAACTCTACACTTCCTGGTTGAGTATTCTGTTTGGCAAGAGACGAGGAAAGAGAGGATTGCCACACCCATACCTACTTACTTAAGTCTTTCGTAAGGATACTCAATGGCCTCGTCAATTCAATTATCCATCCACTTAGAATCCTTCCCCTCGTTGAAGGCGGGACTGTCGCATTATCGTTTCCCCAGTCTCCGTCAGTTGGGAGTCAATTCATTCCTGAGTCCCATGCATAATGCAAGGCTTGAACCCAGATGCCAACCATGAGCTATCAGACGAAGTTCGAGGCATGTGACGGACAGTCGCGCGAGCTCTAGATACCGTTGCTCATCCCCCTTCTCTCTAGTTTTAATGCGGAGACTCGTAAGTCATTTTATGAATGTGTTTCCTCACAGCGTTGCACCAATTCGGCATATTCTGATTTCCGTCTTGTTTGGTCTCTAGAACGACATCTAGAAGTCTGCTGTCCAGCACTGTCACATTGCCCCGCCGACGTCACTACCTCTTACGTTATACCCTCCCCCACTATGCAAGTGTCGACGATGCTGGCTGGAGAGAGGCTCGAAAAACGCGACACTGACATGACCATCGGCTTTCCGCCGAAGCCTTTCTTACCTTTTAGTACCCTGTATCTATTTTATATCCTATAAGTCTATTCCCGTACCCCGCATCGCGAATCGCACGTATATACCCCGTAATCGAGAATCTGCACCGCCTTCGGGCCAGAAAATCACGATGCCCTCCACCTCTCGAGCCTCGTCGGTCACGTCGCATCCTTCGGTCTCCGAACCCGTCGACCTCGCCACGAATTCAACACACTACTCTCTATCTCGCGTCGTCCAAGCCCGCAAGGCACAATACGTCCGACCGCACCGGATACGCGTCAAAGTCGGATCGTGGAACGTCGCCGCATGTCCTGGAACCGACAAAGACCTTGCCAGGTGGTTTGTCGATGGAAGGGGCTTGGAGCCTGGATTGGAGTCGCATCTTGCCAAGCTGAAGATTACGGAAAGCGACCTCGTGGAAGAGAGCACGCCGGTTCACAGGGACATGGACATGAGCCCTAGGGCTGTTGAAGCATCAGACGAGGACAAGAAAAACGCGCACGATGGCAAAACCAGGCTGCAGCAAGAACCACAGGACGAGCAGAGGGAGCCTTCAATACGACTCGTCGGAGGCTCGGACATTGGCCTCTATGTGCTCGGCCTCCAGGAGATCATGTCGCTCAACCTCGTGTCCCAGTCTCTGTATGCGGATCCCTTCATCACGGCCAAGTGGCAAGCAGCGCTCGAGGCTGCCCTTCCCGCCAACTATACGCTGGTCGCATGCCAGCAACTGTCAGGCCTGCTCCTGCTCATCTACGCGTCGCCCGAAGTCGCCGCCACCATCTCCAATGTCTCCACAATATCCGTCGGCACTGGCCTACTGGGCTACATGGGCAACAAGGGAGGCATATCATCCAGGATCATGCTGGGAGAGACGACACGACTGGTCTTTACCAACTGCCATTTAGCCTCGGGAGACGATCAGACCAATCTGGACCGACGATGCTGGGATTACAACAAGATCCTATCGCACACGGAATTCAGTCCCGTTAACCGCGCGGGCGTACTGGATGAGAGCGGCGAGAAGATCGGCGACGAGGATTTTGCCTTCTGGTTTGGCGACCTGAATTTCCGGCTCGACGGTTTGCCAGGGGACGACATACGTCGACTGTTGATGTTACATACGAGGGGCGAGTACGATATCAACAATACATCTACCCGCCAGCATTTGGATGAGGATGGTGTCATCGTCATGTCGGATAACGAGACGGTGGGTTTCGATAAGGGTTGCGACTCGGATGGCAACAACACCCCCCACACGATCTCCCGCGAGACCAGTTTCGACAAAGCCGACGGCAACGACGATAACGCTGAGCTCCCTGACCCGGACGATTTTATTCCCGATCCTCACGACGATCCTGCGTCCCTGCAAGCCACCCTCGACTCCCTACTCCCCCACGATCAACTCCGGCGCACTATCAAAGAGCGCAAGGCTTTCTACGAAGGATGGCGAGAAGGCCCCATCACCTTCTTACCGAGCTACAAGTACGATATTGGCACGGTGGGGCTCTTCGATTCGTCTGAGAAGCGACGTGCGCCGAGCTGGTGCGACCGCATTCTGTTTCGCACGAGGACCGACTTGCAGGCACATAAGCAGAAGCAAGCAGACGAGATCGAGGCCAAGAAGAAGGACGAAGACATGCACAAGCGCGGGATTGATACTGCCGCCGATGATGAGTCCGTCTTATTTGATTACGATCCCGCCAAAGATTCCAGCTCCAACGACGTGACCGGCGGCGGAGATACTGTGTACGACTACGACGAGTACGACGAGGAGGCGGAAGAATCGGGTGGCGAAGATGTGGTGACAAAAGAGGGCTTCAAGGATCACATTAGCTTGGACATCTACACTACCCACCAGCGCATCACGTCCAGCGACCACAAGCCCATAGTTGCGCTGTTTACCCTGGACTACGACGCGGTAGTGCCCGAACTGAAAGCAAAGGTGCACGCCGAGGTGGCACGGGAACTGGATCGGGCTGAAAACGAGGGGCGGCCGGGAATCACGATTGTGGTGGATGGAAAGGAGAGCTCATCCCGTGATGTGAGGAACGCCGAGCACGAAAATGATATTACGGATGGCAGCGGTGGGGTGGATTTTGGTCATGTCGCATTCATGCAGCCCAAGCAGCGCTCCCTGACCATCGCCAACACGGGTCGGGTGCCTGCAACCATTAGCTTTGTGGGGAAGCCCAGCATTGAAAATGAGGCCTCTGGCTCCAGCGGTGCCGCTTCCAAACCAGCAGAACCCGAATGGTTGCATCTTCAGCTCCTCGACTTGTCTTCTCCATCTGACGCCGGTGAGCAGACTTCGGAGCAATCGAAAAAGGGAGCGGGGAAAGCCATCACGCTGGAGCCCGGCGATACCGCTTTAGCCCTCCTAACCCTGCACGTCACGTCGATCAACAAGCTGCGCTCATTGAACCAAGGTACAGACTCTCTGAACGACGTTCTAGTCCTCTGTGTCGCCGATGGTCGCGATCACTTTATTCCCATACACGGCACATGGCTGCCCTCAACCTTTGGCC
Organism: Pseudomassariella vexata; assembly: GCF_002105095.1. Lineage (NCBI taxonomy): Eukaryota > Fungi > Ascomycota > Sordariomycetes > Amphisphaeriales > Pseudomassariaceae > Pseudomassariella > Pseudomassariella vexata. The sequence continues at coordinate 46,872 of NW_024467956.1, read as the reverse complement.
GCAGCATCGAAGAACTCATCCGCATCCCGCCACGTAACGGAGGTATACGGGGCCTCCACCAAAAGGAATCAGCACGCAAGAGCGAGAAAGACAAGCCGTGGAAGGGCGGGCCTATCCCTCACAGCTTGCCTGTGCATTCATCTGCGCCGGCAGAGTTGTACAAGTTGACGGAAACTATCGAGACGTTGGCCGAACGAGCCATGGCGGATGAGAACATGCTCGAAGGCGAAGACGCCAAGTTGCCTCGTGAAGTGACGGGCTGGCCGTTCCACGGCGATGATCATATACACACCCAGAACTCTTCTCAAAGGGACCAAACCAACGACAGCTCAGAGGTCGACCCGACCGAACTTCGAGCCAAGCTGATAGAAGCTCTAGATACCGATACGCCACTGCTTGATGCCTTTCCACCTCATCTCTCGGCCCGGGTACGCCTGGAAGTTACGAGCCAAGTGCTTCTGCTTTTCTTCGCCTCCCTTACCGACGGCATTGTATCGGCGCCACTCTGGGCCAAGATCGAAACAGCTCTGCCCACCCTATCCACCCAGACCAGCACGAAGCTGGCTCCGGAAATCGAAAATGACAAGACAGTTGTTTTGGACATCCTCGGCGGTGCACCGTACCACAACATCTCCTTCGTCTTCGTGACAGCCATGGTCGCCAAAGTCGCGGCCGACCTCGTACCCCTGTCGCCGGCTCAGGTGCAAGCCCTAGCGGACCCGAGCAAAGCCCAGTCCGTAGGGCGCAAGGGGATTGGCGTCGCGCGTACCATAAGTTTCCGTAGGGGGGCGAGAAGCAGCAGTAGCAGCACCGATGGCAGCATAGACGAAGGCGCAATCCAGCGCCGGCTTGCCTGGGAAAAGCGGGCTGCCGAGGTGGTTGGCACTGCTGTGTGCAGAACCGTCTCAGGTGGGGAGAGTTTTAGCGCAAAGGAAAAGAAGACCACCGAGGACCGGATGAGGGGACTCATTGAGGTTTTCATCAGGAAGGAGAACGCCTGACGAGTACGGATGAAGCGCATGCATTGACGTAGCGAACCGAGGAACTCGGGAGATCTTACGCCGCTTGCGATAGAGTAAGACGGAAGGTTGGCAATGAAGGACTGAATCACGGATACCCAATGTTGCGCGTGTAGGAGGGTCATGAGGAAGACTTCTGTGGCGGGGCGCTGTCTTGGCTACGGCATGCTAGGAGGATATTGCATGATTGAAATATGAACATCTGCCGGTTGTTGTACACTATGATGGGCGTGGTGTTGATACTCCAAGAAACGCGCAGACATGCATTGGTGGCAATTGGGCGGCGCCGTGATGGAATGCACCGGTTGAAGAGAAATACAAAGTCGATTTGAATTTCGGGGAACTAAAAGATGAACGTTTCCCTACGAAGCATGCCAAGTTGTCCTGAGCTCGCCAAGGCACAAGTCACGTAATGTTCGATCGGTGGTCACGTAGAGAGTAGCAAGACCGCCTCAGCATGATATCACATAGCCACCGTTGTGTCATATGACCTTTCTGCGTAAACGTTTTGTGACATAGATATCCAGCAGACTGTGATGGATGAATAAGAATGCCCAACGAAGTGGCAGGACCGAGAGCATGGCTCCTTCAGAATGTGAATGACCCAGGTGGAACAGGCCAAAGACAATGCCTTCCAGCACCCACTGCATGGGTCTAGATGGCAAATTGAGACTAAACTCCGAACGGTCTCGTTGGGATAGACGCCGGCACCCCAACCCCGCAAATTGGCTCCTCGTACTCTAGTGACCAGGGGGGGACTACGTCCCGCCCTGGCTCGTTCAGCGACAGGAGCAATTGGTGGACTTTCCCACTCATGCTCTTGTTCAGTTCCTGATATGGTTCGCGACGAGTCGTGGCTCGTGAATCAAGGGAACAACCAGTCTTGGAACACCCATGGTAAAATTACTCTATTGAGCTATTGGGCTTAACGTACCCCACGGTCCAATTGAACACTTCTTAAGACCTCGTACAATAAGATATAAGTTAATTCAACTATAACGTAAAAAAATAATTAAAACTACTCGGAACTATCTTCTTCAGATATCTCTTTACTATTCTGACAAGTACACATATTATGACCGGGCTCTCCGCACGTCCTACAGCGTTGCTGAAGTATCTCTGGCCTCCTCGTACGACTACGACTCCAGCGCGATTTATTATCTAACTCTCCATTAACTAGCTTCTGAGACTGTAAATCTTCTCCAGCTTGTATACGAAGTGATCCTCCATACTGTAAACGTTTTTTTCTCGTATAACGCCGCCGGCTAAGTGTCTCATTTGCCTTTCGAAGCGCGGCGTTCTCACCCTCTAAAAGAGCAAGCCGGTGCATAACCTGCGTCGTACCCTTCGCAAACTAGTCAAGTGCAGTAAGTGTAGCTGTCGGAGAGCTATTTTGATGTCGTATAACTCGGTTTTCCACGTGTTCGGTCTGGGATTGTGCCTCAATTGGGTTATTTGGGGTCTTCGACTCCCAGATAATAGGAAGGCTAGACGAGGTACCCGGAGGTGTTGGAGTATGTAACTTCACATCTAACTGCGAAATCACATATTCCGGATCGTACGGTACGAGTCCTGCCCCTCGGAAACCTCCCTGGATATTTGATATCGTAAAAGTTGCCTGGAACGCTTTTAAGAACGCGGAGAGGAAGTCCTCCTTCGAGATATGGGTAATATGTGCCCACATAAGATCCTCAATTTCTTTACCGTACGCTCTTTTCAGTGCACGAAAACAGCCGATATGGAGAGGTTGGAGCTTATGCGACGAATGAGAAGGCATACAGAGTGTAATAATAGAGTTCTCTCTACAGTAGAGCTCGAAAGCGGTCGAGTGGTGGCTCTCGTAGCCGTCGAGAATTAAGAGGCGATAAACACCTTTCGTACGAAGCTTTGTATGTTGATCGAAATGTCGAATCCAGTCCTCGCCTCTTTCATTTGTAGTCCAGCCATTTTTCGTAACCACGATAACCCAATCCTTTAGTAGTAGGCTATTTTCGTACCACGAAGATAGGTGAGTTTTACCAGCAAAGATGATATACGGAGGGATAGTATAGCCGTCCGATCCGATGCCCTGGACAACTGTAACCCATTCCCTATTCCCTTGCTGTACTGCTCTAGGTCTTCCACGTCGATCAGAGGTCGTTACAACTATCTCGGATGAGATTTGACCCATAAGAAACCCAGTCTCGTCAAAATTATAGATATCCTCCTCTTGAATTCCATACTTATTAATTGTATTCCGTACGAGATAAAACCACGCGCGGTACGCGTCGGGATCTTCGCAGAGGACTCTCTGGTAGTCGATTCTTCGATTGAAACGCGTCCGGAGGTCTGGTTGTCGTCGTACGAAGCTCGAAGCCCAGTTAATACCGACGCGTCCTGCGTCGCGTTAGTGGAGTAGTCGATTCGCCATATCTTCAACGCCACTTATTCGAGGAGGAAATGATCGTGAATCTAGGTCGACTATGTAGCGTACGATCGCGTCTTCTTCGGAATAGGTAAGCTTTTGCGTTGGTGATCGTATATCCTGTCGTGAAGTACCGCCGCGATATCGGTGACGTAAGGTTGTATGAGGGATATTATAGATCCGTAGCACGGATCGTACGCTTAGTTTGGGGTTATTTTGAAGCGCTTGAAGCGCTAGTTGAATATCGCTTTCTTCCCAATTACGTGCCATTGTAGAAGGTGGAAAATAAGGGATAAAACCTAGGTTGTACGGAAATGCGCGAAAGTGTTCAATTGGACCGTGGGGTACGTTAGTGCATATCAAATCCTGACACCTGTCATGAACTCCAGTAGAGCGTGATCCTTTGAGACCCCTGTAGACTAAAATAAGCGTTTTCCCCTAAGGTAGGTAACCGCATGACCGTCTTCAACCTGGAATCCCGGGAAGCGTTGCGTCACGACGGCTACATCAAGCCAGGACACCCTGGAAGCAGGAGATATAAGAGCCCCACTATCGTCGTGTTAATGACGGTTGCTGTTCTTCAACCTCGCAGTCAACTCGAGGGCCCATTGATGCGTTTCCATATTGACTCTCGTGAATGGCCGGTCATGTATTTGTTTGCACAACAATAGAGCCAGGAGCAGAGACAAAGCGGAGTAGAAGTCCAGAAACCATGGGGATGAATCCCATGATGTGCTCAGGATATTACAATGTCCACAGCGTCACGGCAGGGACTGAATGCAGGGGATCCCTTACATGTTTCGATTTAGCGTTTCAATGAACATGGGACGAACGCATGTCATGCAAAGTAGATGGAAAGCACTATAGGGTATGTGAGCTAACGGTAGATAATTGCATTGCCATACGCAGAGCTATGTATCACGCAGCATTGCGTACACAGGTGGTTGCAAATAGTTACAACAATATCGAACACTTGGAGTTGCCTAATCTTTATATTGGAAAAGACTGTTTTGTCGAGCGTCTAATAGTCTTCTGCAGTATCAGCCAAATCGATATGAATCAAGTCATCACTTCATCCCAGCTGCTTGAAGTCACGGATCTCCCGAAAACGCTTCCTAATATCCTAATAAACATTTAATTTTACTTTTCCCTTCTCTTCGCTTTCTTCCAAACAAACATCCTTCGTATACGAGTTTGCGTTTGGGACTAACATCACAGAAACAGAAGGGGCATGGTCGTCAAGCTGTTGTAGTGCAACCTCTTGTGAGGCCTGGAGAAATAAAGGGAATACACATGGTGTCTCGAGTTACAAACGGAGGTGAGCGGCGTAGCAATCAGATTAACGCTTCGATATTAAGGCTAATGGGGGTCAATATAGTCCTCGTAGTAATGTACACATATCCTCACCACTTATCTGATAGTCAACAGATACGAGATAAACTGACCGCTAAGCTTAATTCATGGATTTTAGTCGGTCAACATCACTTCTAATTGGCATGTCAAGCTCGGACTTAGCGCAGTGCAGGATAATGATGTCCTCACAGCCCCCCCCTGCTGCGTTCTGCCTGGCGCATTATATACCAAGTTACACTGGTTCATTGCAGTACAACTGAGGGAAGGGGGAGAAAAAAATGATACACACGTCAGTTAACGGTCAACTAGGCGGGGCAACTGAAGCATAGGAAATTTGATGGTTTTGGCTCATGTGAGGTCATGGGAAGTTCTGAGCGGAGACATATCTCTAGGCTGTAACAGAGAAGACGCCGACGTCGTGGTTATCCAGCCAAATCTAAGGACATAAATATCCGAGAGCTGGCCTTTGCCATACCGATAGGACAGGCCATTACCGCCTGTCTCTATATTCTGTGACACGAACATGGAATGCTTTACGCTGGCGGGTTGTCCAGTTGACCTATTAGGGCACCATGGGGCGATCTGGCATATATGTCCAAGCACTCGCTGCCTTAAACTCGTGCCCTACTTCAGATTGGCGAGGTGGTAACACAGGCAACGCAATGAACCTGACGTAACGAGGCTTGCAAATTGGCAGCACTTTGTTTTTCAATCAAAAGATATCACGGATACTCATATCTCTCGTTTTGAGTCACTTGGGAAGAAACAGTCGTCTGCAAAGCAAACTCCCTAGTGCCCGCAGCTTCGCCTAGGATAAGATCCTCCACACTGTCTCCCGTGTGATCCGGCTTGGTATTTGCTGATTTCCGTCGCGAGTTCATTTGCCCAATCGTCTTCAATCCATAATCAGAAGGTCCGCTCTGAGTTGCCGTCGTCTTCCTTCCTCGAACCCGAGCTAATAGCCTCGAGAAAGGGAATTTGAGCACTGGAAGGCCTGTGATTGATGAAGTTCCATCAGCACTATACATCAATGTAGATGGGACCGGTTATTGTTGGAGTGGTCGGTCTTAGAGCCATATTTGACACATAACGGCACTGGAATTGCGTGGGGGTGGAGGGAAAAACAGGATTTACAGGCACAAATAATTCCAACATTGACTTCCAGGAATGTCCAACTATTGGAGATGGCTTGGTAATCTGCCTGTGCTGTCAATAGAGAGCGAAAGTCATGGATGCAGAGGAGATGAACTCACATGTCTGATCCTCGGCGGTGGTCTTGGGCGAGACAGTGTACATGCGTACTACAGTACACGCAATAACGAATAGGCCTAGACTGAAGACGCTAGATAGCAGCAGCTTCTGCCTTGTAGACAATTGGAGTCGGCGAATTTCGTTGATGGGCAGCACTATAATGATGACGTCGGTTATAATAATCATGATCGATGTACCTATTCAAGGGTTTGACTCGTCAGTCTCCGTGTTACATGACTCTAGCCCACCTTTCAATCCACAAAAAGGGGCAACATACTGTACCACACCGAGATGATGTCCAAGCAGTGTCCATCAAGCTTCTTGTCCCATGCCTTCTGGATCGGATTGCATGACCAGATGGTGGTGAACACAGCCGCAAGAGAATAAGTAACGGTGATGCCCATCGTCACCCAGGAAGCGATCCGAAAGTTGCGACCGGGAAAGATGCGCAGATAGAGCATGAGTATCGATAGCTTGGTGAGGCAGGTAGCGACCTTGTACAGTATCTGTGCCGCAAAAAACCACTGCTCGAGTTAGCTTCCGGAGCGGACGTGTGCGTGGCATGATTCCGTCACTTGCCTTGAATGCTTTCACCTTGTGCCCATAATTTACTTGGTCGAAATGCAATCCAAACCCATTCCTCGCCTCTGCCCTTATTTAGCCCTGATATGCTGGACAAGAGAGATATTCTGGGTTGCAGCTTGAACTAACCTTCGTTATAGGATACAGTCATGCATATAGCCAGAATCTGGAACATCGTTAAACGCCGGGATGAATGGATCAGCAACCCAGGGGGCTATGGCTAGACTCACCAGCGATCCGACGATAAGCACGTCGTCCGGCCCGGCAAGTTTGTTGACAAAACATCTCGTGAGTAGCCTGGCAGCAACGAAGACGAACGACAAACAGGCGAACACGATAGAGACATGCGCCAGCTGCTCACCGCGCGGATTCGGAAGCCCATCGTCGATGACATCTCGCTTCCAATCGGCGAAGGAATCCATAAGGGGCGCGCGAGGTCAGATGAAAGTGCGGGTTAGCATTGGCATCGAGGAGTCACTAGGACGACCGTCTGCCGCCGACTGAGATGGGTTCGCTGTTGGCACCGCCCGTTGACTTCGAGGGGGCCTGCTTAGATTATAACTAGAATGACTTGGGTTCCCCCACTCTGTTAGTTCTATATTTTCATGTTACCATTACGATACACTTGACCATGCATGCAGCTATGCCGGCATGCTGCATTGTGACTACACTAACATGCGCAACGTTAACAGATCGGAGGTCCCATCTGATTTCGTGCCAGATTTTCGAATTCCCGCTTTTTGGTGGAAATGTAGCCGGGGAAGCGGGACCGCCCGTTGAACACCGTTGGCTCGATGTTCATGGTGGTGGACCGTGGAGGATTCGTCGTAGCTCGGCTAGACCGAAAGTAGATGCCTTTCCGCTCGAACACGCCATTCCATCTCGCGGCGATTTGCATGGGTGCTGTCTAGTGAGAAGGAACTACTTCGGCCTGTCACATTCAGACGCCGCGCCAGCGATCGAATAGGCGTTCCACCAGACGGGATAATACGAGAGCGCTATGCGCGATGGCGCACTTGAGTAGTTCAACAGATACAAGCACCGGGCTGAGTTGGATATCCTACTTTGGGCGCTATTTCTCAGCATGTTCTAACCCGTCCAAAGCACGATCTTGCCCGCCCTCGCTTCTGCAGGTACGGAACGCCCAGGGTTGAACACGTGAGTCAGGCCCGTACGACTGGGACTGCACGAGTTCGTGCCTCGCTAACGTGCAGACTCGAATCGCGCCGCTAACCACGCTAAGGATATGCCCCGTGGTGGTCAATTCCAATCTCTGACAAATTGTCCGCGAAAGCTCGGGCTACACTGCAAGTATGGAATCTAAGGTTCGTCTAATCTAATCTGCTGAGTGAAAATGCCGGGGACAAGTTCTGCAGTGGCGGCTAGCGGTGGGCTGCAACCCCGCCGAAGAATGGGTACATCAGATGTCCGCTCGTTCATCTCATCTGGATACAACGGTAGGGCGGCGATACGGCGACTGGGGTAGGTAGCGTGCCGGTTACGGAGGGTGGCTCACGCTGTGACGACTTCAGAGTACTGTCAACTGCGTCCCATCTGGTGAATTACGGCCAATAAGGGATGAACTTGTTTTCAGATAGTCAGGGTGGCGAGATACCGGGTGAACTGTTGATGAATCGCGATATCTATTCCCGGAAGGACGATTTGTCCAGAAGACATCAAATCCGAGTATTTTCGTCCGCAACACGAGTACCACACAAGAGTACCACACAAGCTTTTCTAGTCACAGGGTAAGGCGTAGCCCAGCCCAGTCCACTGGGGTTCGAAGTAGCTTGTACTCAGGCCAGGGCCCCGGACGCCCGGGTTTTGTCCGGGCCAGCGTTCGGTCGCGGCGGATTTGCGACGGGTTTGTCTGACGACGTCGTTCCGACCCTGGTTCGCGGGAACGATTTGTGATGCATCAACTGCGAACAACTCTAACGATGAAACCCGCGCAAATGAGCTTCGCAGACTTTTCCCGACATTTCCCTCAGTCTCCTCGCGTCCATGCCTTCTACAAAGTGACAACCTGCTGAAACCCGTCGCATTCGCCCGTCATCTCGCCTTTTATCCGTGGTATTTTAGTCTTCTACGCTTCAACATGTTTGCCAGCGCAGTTGTGGCGTTGTTGCCGTTAGTTGGTGCTACCGCGCTCGATACGGTGCAGTACGGAGCTTTGTGAGCCACACGCGTACCTCGTGGAGATGGGCTGGAAATTGAAACTGACAAGGCAACACAGTCTGGAGACGGCCACGTACTCGGTGGCCAACCGGCTTGGCTTCTTCGAGGCCACTGGGCTCAATGTCATCTATAATCAGGTCCCCAATAGCACCGCCGCCTTTTCGTCACTGCTGTCTGGCGAGTACGACATCCTCACGGCCACCGTAGACAATGCACTCAACTACCGCTTCAACCAGGACCAGAATGTCACCGTGCTGGGGCAGCTGGACCAAGGACCGGATCTTGTCATCGCGTCGATTCCCTCCATAACCAACGCGTCGCAGTTGGTTGGCAAGCCCATCATCGTCGACTCGCCCGTCAGCGGGTATGCCTATCTCCTGAGGAAAGGTCTTTCCAATCTTGGTCTGGAGCTGTATGATGACTACTACTTCATGGTAAGCTTACGTTCTATTCTTTTTCCTCGTTCAAGCAGTTCCCCGTTGTGCTGCCCCTCTCCGTCTAGCCAAGTAGTAACCCAGAACAGACGGTTGGAGGCACCAGTGCACGCTATGCAGACCTGCTGAGCGGCACCACATCCAACGGCAGTGCTGTGTACGCCACCATCCTGAACTACCCCTTCACTGTCCAGGGTCAGTCACTGCCCGACGGCCAAGCCCCCAACATCCTGGCTCGCGTGTCCGACCACGTTGCCCCCATCACGTCCAGTGCCTTCACCGTCCGCGAGTCGGCTTTGAGCGACGCAGCTGAGAGCACCCTATTGGCCCGCTTCATGGCGTCCATGTATGCAGCCAACTTGTTCCTTCTCAACGCCAACAACGCAAATTGCTCCATTGGCGCCATGGCAGCGCAGTTAGGCGTGACTGCCACCATTGCTGCGCTCGAGTATGCTTCCGTGACCAACTCGCTTTCTGGTGAGGTCTCGCCTGGTGGCAATTTTACAGTCAACAAGGAGGGCATTTTGAACGATATCGCCGTGAGAGCTAGCTTTGGCGGTTTCAGTGGTGTGTCTGATGGATTCGACTACGTGGCTGCACTTGAACCTGGTTCCGGGAATTTGATTGACTACTCAATTAGAGATGCGGCTGTGGCCTTGTATGACAGCTCTACTATTGTCGGAAACTGCTCTGTCCCGACTTACAGTAGACAGCACGTATGATGTGCCGTAACTCGCAACAGAAGGTTGGGCAATCCGTATTCAGCTGTCTTCGCCGAACCAGGCTGTGCTCTAGGCAGAATTACACTTATGAGGTCGCCGCCAGGCAGGGCAATCAGGCCAAACCCGCATTTCCCCTCCAAGCCTAGGCTACAACCATCAAAATTAGCATTCTTAGTTGGGAGATACCATGATTCTCCTTTAATTTATATGCTTTCTCCTCAACCCCGTGGTGGTGATTAGAAGAGCTCCAGCTAGCATGAATCGAGTACCGCCCCTAGATGGGAAAGTACGGCCAAGTGCAGAGCCGAACGCCTACAAAACCCAGCATCAAGCCAGAAGTAGCCATCATAGAGAAGAAGAAAAAAAACATCTTTTTTTGGCCTTCGTATAAATCTCCCCTAACCAGAACGTACATCAGGTTTCTACCTATAATATCTCGCCAGTAGTTAGAACTCAACCGCAATACTTGTCACTAAACAATACATGACTTATTTCTTCATCTCAGGTCTCTGTCAACGGCGCGGCTAGTTAGAGCCAATCTACACATGTTAACAAAGCCACGAAGCACGAAGCACGAAGCTCATACCTGCTGAGCGGTGGTAGAGAAACCCAGTTGTCACACTTTCAACTTCTACAACTTAGATTCTTTAGCTTAAGATAATTCTACTATAAACGCTTCTATGTTATGTTGCCAATTGTTAAAAGACCAATGGCATGTTCGGCGGAGACGGAGTTTGCTAGGGGTCCCCAGCCAAGGGTCCCCATCCAAAGTAATGGTCAGGAGAGCCTTCTGGAGCTGTCCACAAAAGGGAACATTTATTACAGGGCCTTGAGGGAGTCATGAACTGAAACGAAAGCGTGCTAATCCGAAGACATCTTCACCGGCGTATCGAATGACTAATTATACGCGGACAGACGATTTCTCTGCTCTATGGCCGAGTTCCGATGGTGTTCGGTATTAACGTGAAGATGTCTCTCGAGAGGACCGCGTAAACAGTACTTGTCACTGTGAGTTATGAAGACGGCATGATTATGGGCTATGGTCCTTTTCACCTTGTGCAACTATCCCATCATGCGTCGAAGGGTCCTTGCCGTACTGGCCTTGGTTGTTGTGCTACCACAGATAGACTGACACGCCGGGCAATATAGTTGGGCTCGTGAAGTCATCGCAGGGTTGATAGCGGTCTAGCGGCGACTAGAGGGCTGGATCCGCTTTGTGCTGTGGATGGGCGGCGCCTTGCAAGCAAGGAGCAGTTAGAGCCGGAAAAAGCTTTAGCCCAACGGAGAATGCAGCTCAACCTATATAGCGAAATTTATCCTTCAGCCTTATCGGACTGTCCGGTTTTGCTAAGTAGGTCGTTAGGTGTGCCACTTCTTCTTGCGACATCAGGACGTGAAAAACTGAACAATGTCCAGCGCTTCAGTCGGTTCAGCAACAGCTTAGACCATGTGGTCAACACCATTCGACCCGACAGGTCTGCGCGGAACACCAGCACTGGCACCGGTGCCATAGCCATTGTCATAGCCATTACCAACACCATTGCGTCCGGTCCATATCCAAGCTTTCTGCCCACAGCATGGTCAACACCCCAGTCGACCTTGCGGATCCAGAGCACCCAATAATCACTGACCCCGGCTCGTCTGCAAGCCGTGGTTAGCTCTGCTACCTATCCAATGACAGCCTTTGAATACTAACCGCATTGACCACCTTTTTGCATGCACCCCCATTTTGCAGGGAATTTCTACGCCTCAATAACACGACGTCTCTCAATTTACCTCGCAATTGCTCCCTATCTACGTACAAAATGGCTAATCCAGTGGAGGATAGTCTGGACGATTTTGAGCAGCGAATCGAACGCGCTAAAGAGCTTGTCCGTCAGGGCTCTTCCCAGGCCGTAGCAGCTCATCGGTACGGTATCAAGGGGACTACACTGTCCTACCGTATTCGTCACGGTAATTCGCATCGCGACGCCGCCTCCAGGCAACAAAAGTTGACTCCAGAGCAAGACGAGGTTATCGTGAACTGGATCCTACACGAAGAAGTGTGTGGACGGGCTCCTAGCAAGCGTTATGTGGCCGACTTCGCTGCCCAAATCCTCCTTGCTCAAGGGGATAACAATACACTCGGCCAACACTGGGTGGATCACTTCGTTAGCCGCCATCCACAGATACGTACCAAGATTGGGCGCGTCGTAGATGCTAGCCTAGTTAGAGCGTCCGATTCGACCAAGATCCGAGACTTTCTGGCTGGCGGAAGACTGGTATATAGCCCCTAGGCTCCGAAGGACTAGTCGACGTATCTTGTGATCCCCCGGAGCCTCATACACCAGATCCTCCGCCTCATATATCACCACCTTTAGTTGCTTTTACTCCTCAGAAAGCGCAGAAACTATCTAGCCAACTACAGTCGATAGAGAAAGCCAAGGGCGGGGTATCTCGTAAGATTCGTACCCTAGTAGGCAAGGCGGGCAAGGCCCTTACACTCCAGGCCGCCGAGAATGCCAAATTACGTATCGAAAACGAGCAACTATATAAAGAACTCGATAAATACGCTCCAGATATATGCCAGCCCGTCGAGCCAGACCCGAATAAAGTATTCGTTAACTTATCAGCGATCCGAACAGCCCAGGACAAGCGAAATAAGCGAATACGGCCTATTTTACCGGATAAGCAGTCAGAAATTGATACTTTTCTCGAAGGAAGGGTCCCTCCTAAAAAGAGGACTCGAAAGAATATATCTAAGTCTTCGGACACTTGAATTAAGTATGTTCTGTATATAAATAATATGGACGAAGTATTTAGGTTGATTCAGTTAGACCCTGCAAAATGGGGGTGCATGCAAAAAGGTGGTCAATGCGGTTAGTCTCTTCAGGGTCCTCTGGTTGAGTCAAAGGAATAAAGATCTTTTGTAGCCACTCAATAGCCGTAGAGTCTGACGTCCACCCATTCTCTGTTGCTGTAAACCTCCAGGCTTCGTATGGAGTCAAGTCCAGAGGAAACCACTGCTGCTGGACAGACTTCCCCTTGTATATCACAAGTGGGGGTAGTGCAGTACCAGTCGCAGAGATACACTCTATAAGAGATGTCCAAGCTCGAGATCCAGGCTGTTTCTTCCGTATAGAACGAGTCTCAGATGATCCTAGAACATGACCATTTGATCCTCTACCTTCTAGAATACCTGTCTCATCCATATTGTATCGATTCGAGGCCTTAATAGCTTTGATCTCAGGGATAGCGAGGTATTTGAACCATTACCTGATCACATTAGCTGAGGCTCTATTAATACGCTGGGAATCGATAGCTCTGCTTCTCTGGACCTTGACTGAAGGGTTCCTCTTGATAAAAGCCTGGACCCAGTTCTTTCCAAGTGGTTCGGTGTCTCCGTGGATCTGTAGGATACGCTCGGCGAAGTCTTTGAGCTGTTGATGGGTTGGTGGGAGGCCTAGGGCAGCCTGGATTCGAACCCATTCAGCCAGATGAGATTCCTGGGCTGGAGAGAGCCTCTGGTAATCAGCGAAAGCTATATCTCTTGACTGGGCTCCCTGAATCCGTCGTGAAAGAGTAGACCTTGGGACACCATGCTCATATGCTGCTTTTCGGAGGCTTTGACCGGTAGCTATTGCTTGAAGAGCTCGATAAATATCATCTTCGGTATATTGACTCATATTAGTGTAAAGAAGACGTACGTAAAATGTCGTAACGATTGAATCGATATTGGTAAAGAAAAAAGAGGTTGAAGTTAGAGGCTAGCGGTGTTGATGAGGCATTTTTGGGTGTCCCACATATGGGGGTGTCCCGGATGTGGGTGTGGGACGTTACCTGTGCGATGCGTACTACCCAGATGACAAGCCTATCTGTAAATACACAAAAAATCAAACCATCTACGCCTGCTCATGTATATTTGCTCCTTCGGAGGAATAAGTAGTTAGCAAAAATTCTTCTAAATTGATATGGGAAGATGTTACCAATTTTGACCGTGATTATTATCACGACGCCGGCTAGGTCCTCTTTCGCTTAAGCGGCTTAAGCGAATCCATCTTCCTGACGTCGAAAAAAATATTGTTCTGGCCAAGCTGAACATGGGCAGAATCAAACAACCATTCGTGTGTACCGCCCCATCGACCGCCTCGGGTGAACCGTAGATGGAACTGCTCGTTCTCTTTCCACATGCTAATGTTGATAGGTCCCGGTTGGCTATATGGTATCTTTTGAGTCGTAAGAGGGTAGCAATATGTTTCGTCGATTTCGAATGTACCTTCGTCCAGGCATTCTTTTTCCCCCAGGCATTCTTCATCTGCGCATAGGACCATGAAGAAGCCAGGTAGATCTTCGGCATCAAGCTTGTACTTGGTTACGTTCGGTATATTCGCATCTGAGGGACACCACAGAGTTGCTGCACATCCCTTTTCTTTGCCAGATTCTTCGCTAGATTCTACTTCGCCAGATCTTTCAGGACCTTTGCAGAATTGAATTGCTAAGCGGGTTCTCTTCAAGAACTCTCCAACGGCAATCTCTCTATTTAGGCGTAATCGATGGATAACGGCCTGCCTCGCACCATAACTTACAGTCATGCTAAGGAAGTCGATAGTTAGCTCAAGTATATACACAGCCTTGATAAAATGTGAAGGACTTACCTGGTATTGAGGCTTGGAAACTTTGCCGTTAAGTCGTACTTTTTCATTGTCTCGCCAAATTTGGTTGACATTTTCTTCAAGCCAAAGGCTCCGCCATCTGCGGCGGCTGTTTCAAGTGAAGGAAACGTCCCTCTCTCTTTCAGATTTCCCAAGAACTTGTTGATGTTGTTGAAGAATTCGTCAAATCCAATGCCGAAGTATCTCTCGGTAGAGACTTCGAAGTCATAGTGCTCCTCACCTATCTTGATACTTATCTCGGTTTGTGAATCTTCATCATTGCCCCAATGGCTTTGTTGCATTTCGAAGTGGTATCTGGCTTGGCGGCAAATCTTGTTACAAATCGCGGGTTCAAGATTTGGATGATCGCTTTGTAGCTTCTTTCGCACCTCTACATCGAATGCATGCCCCATCTCTTCCACGCCACCCCTACCACCTAGTAATGGTCAGCGAATATTGTAGAAAAGTAGCACCTCGCATGATTCTGACTAACCAATGCTGTTTCCTAATTGCAAGATTCGGGGTATCCCATCAATAAGATAGACACGCAAGGCTGCAATATTCTAGCAGCAAAGGTTAGCAGAAAACAGGTTTCAGCAGCATAGCAGTTGGTAACTAACGAATGCTGCTCCTCCAACTCCAACACAGACAATGTCTTTACAGTTGTCCTTCGGTTTCTGATGGGCGTCGCCCTTATTTTCCTGAAGAAAATAAGGGATCAACTGGTTAGCTATGGCGTCGGGCTCAGACAAGCTCTCCGTGTCGGGACTGAAGTCATTAGGATCGAAGTTCCCGGGATTAAATCCTTTGGGATAGAAATCCTGTGGGAGATTTGATGAATCGACCAGTAATTCTTCCCATCTTGCGTTGTATCTCTTTTGACGGTGCTGTTCCTCCTCATTTTCCCACTCGACAGGGTATGTCCAAGTGATGTGCACTGCACGCTTCCTTTGAAGATGTGGGTACTTGCTCAACAATATTTCTGTGCGGAAGTGCTGTAGGAAATAGCATAGACATGTTCGGATGGCTTGGTTTTGCTTAGATTCGTCATTTATGCGCAACTCGTCGCGTCCGAGAAGGTAGAATTTAAAGCTGTCAGCAATATTCGGAGCTGAGTAGCCTATTTTGACTTCGCCAGCAGCTTCGTCGACATAGATTCGACTAGGTACATGGGGAGTCTGGGCGTTGCATTTCGCATGGATGTTCGCATCGGGCCAATTGGTAAGGTCTCCTTCTTCGACAACTCTCAGGTGCGAATCGAAGCTCGCGTAGCAAATTTTTGCTGTTGTGGATCCAGAATCGACAAAAAGGTCGACCCGTACGACCTCCTCCCTAGGAGATTTGGTCAGTTACGGTCAATAATACAGTGGTTTCTGCCTTACGCTTTAGCTGCTGGATCAATCTCCATATTGATCGCGTATGGTCATCTAGGAAGGAACGTGAAAGTTATCGGCACACCATTCACGTCGCGTTGAAATCTTTTTGTTTTGCCAAGCAACAGATTATGGGGTATTTTGTGGGATTGAGCGCCACAGTTACGCCCTAGGCCAAAGACGGTGTAGCGGCAATTGTAGTCTAGTGGGGTCAGACCCTTCCCCAAAGTACAAAATAGCTACACAATACAACGGATGCGCAGACGAATAGATCAATCAAGACAGGATCTACGCAGAGTCATCAATAGAGGATTGAATCCCTCAGTATTTGCGGTTCCGCTAACTTGAGACGGCGCTAGCCCCGATGCAGATATGGATATTCACGTTCGCCTGGGCGGGGCCGACTAAGTTAGTACTACCAGAGTTCCGGTAACGTGCTCTTACTGGGTAGAAAAAAGGACAACTTCTCAGCCGTCAGGTCTGGACGCAAATACGGCTGCACCTGACGTAGCTTCGTTGTACGAATGAAGTTTCTATCCGTCGTCGCTTCAGGGCCAATGATTTGACCGCCGCAAACGCGGCTACCGCGACACGGACGAACAGGTTGCATTTCGAGTCCTTCTGGAGATCTCTCTGTCGCTATTATCGGCAAGACATAGCACTTGGTTTGCCCGACACTAGCATTTCTCTATTGACGTGTGTCAGCCACTCGACTCTGTCTCCCTTATCTTCAAGATCCGATTCATAACTGTCTTCCGAGAATGTTGTGGAGATGCGTCTGATATATTCTGTTTCTGGACATCTATTTCTCTGTACGATATCCATAGATCAAATACGACAAAGACTGCTCTTTGGGTACGATGATGCGACTACGACACTCGTTTTATTATTCGAGCTTTCGAATAGGAGTATAAGACGTGGGATGAGTTGGTTATTACTATGAAGGAATATTGGAAATTCGCCGACTATACGCATCAGAGAGAACCGATTCCGAAGTCTGACTCGCAAGACTTGGAATTGTCTGTTACATCCAGTCTGAAATTCATAATTGATAGCTCCGATGTATCTGCCTTCGATCAAGGCAAGACGTGTCGAATATTCGGTTCCATTAGCCGATATGTGTCAGACTCTATACCAGCTGTGATACTCAGTAATGAGACCGCTTCTGACCAAGGTTTGTCACCAGCTACAGGCTATGAGAAAGCCATGTCGGCTGATGATCACTGCTTCGATCAAGTCACCAATATAGCAGCCATACCTCAGAACGTTGAAACCCTCAATCCTGTTGTTCTCGAAGAACCTCGGCCACAGCCTCGGAACTCAGCTGTGCTCACTCAATACAAGAGCCCTGATCAGGACAAGACTGAAGCAGTTGAGGTATCCAGTAATTCGAGTCAACTCAGGCGAATACGCACAGAATGTTCAGATGACAATACCTCCCTGGAAGAGCAGGAAGACCTTCCGGAATCGAAGTCTTTACCAGACAATTCGTTATCTCCTCATCAGCTCGAAAAGAGAGAAGGGAAAGACACACAGCCTGTTTCTAGTGGTCTGCGAATGAAATTAACCTTCACTAATGAGAGTGCGATACACCAGAGACTGTACAAACTGTGCAAGAACCTCTGTGCTCACAAGAGTTGGAGTACTTGTCTGTTTGTTGCAAGGGAAGTGTGTTATATTACTACTTGTTTGGTGCGAAAACTGCGGCGTGGTCCTTTGCAATTTGCGAAAGGAAGAAGTAAGGCATATTTTAACATGCATGAGAACGAGAAAGCTCGACAAAGGACAATCTCGTGGTGTTATTCGTACCCCACGAGATCCAACAACGAACCAGGAGCTTCGGGTTGCTATCCACCAACAAGAGGACGAGTTCTTCACTTCATCCTATCCACGATTCGATATCTCCGAACATCTTCAAGAGAGGTTGAGCCTACCTACATAATCCTTCTATTTAGGTCCGAGTAAAGACGGAAATAGAGACACTAAATTAACAACCCCAAACGAACTACCTAGTCGTTCTTAATCGGGTGCAGCAACATGGGCGGCACACACTCGCCTCTAAAATACCCATGCCGGAGACTCGGCGCATCATCGACAACAAACCAAAACTCGCCTTATACCACGGTTCCGTGACGCACCCACTCGTCGTGTACGAAAACGAGGGCGCCCTGCCTCCGGCCTTGCTGTACGCCGGCCCCCGATTGATCTCGGCATCCATCATCTTGGCCATCATGTTGTTATTAAACGCAATTGGATACGGGGCCGTCACAGCCTTGAGCCCATGCAGCAGAGAGAACGTCTCCGCATGGCCTCACTTACAAGCCATTGACCGCGATCCTGCTGGGCTTCGCTGACGAGCTGCAGCAGCCACCTTGAAGAGCATATCATCGTGATAAATGCGGCGCGCCACGGGGTCGCCTTACCATTGGGGAAGTTATGGGTTCCCCTCTCGGAAATCCAGTCTGTGCCGATAGGGTCGATCATAGGCATCAAACTGATGAGGTCGGGGTCCTCGTCTATGCCCTAGTTTCATTGCGAGCAGGGCAGCGGTTGCGGACCCTTAGGTGAAAATTCTATGGTTGGACGGGGCCCTAGATGCCCGTTTCGCTAATTTCAGTATCTATGGTGGCGGTAAATGATGCGAAGAGGTTGCCGTGCAGGGAGGGAATATAGAAATGGCGATGTCCTCCGCTACCTTGGTACCAAGCACTTGGTTATTGAATACGGAGACTACAGACCCCCTCAACGAGAGGATAAAGGTGACGGCCAAGTGAGAGCCTGGAAGGCTGGAGCTTGGTAGTCTCCAGTGATTCTAGCTTCGGTGATGACACTGCGGGTCGTAAGTCAACAATGGGCTACTTTATTAAGCTCTTTGGAGGCCCTATTGCCTAGCGGTCAACAAAACAAGATACAGTGGTCACCTCTAGCACTGAGGCAAAGATGAAGGGGGTGTCTAGCTACTTTGAGGGTGGCTATAGCACTACATCGCCTAGTCTATCAACTTGCCGTTGATCTGGATGGAAGCCTTACCGTTGAAGTTCACAACAAGCAAACGATCCGGCTAATCGTTGAAGAGACTGCTGAGCTACAGACACGGCTACGTCACATAGATATCCGTAACCATTGCCTCCGCAAGAATACGAGAGCGGTACTATATATCTAACGTACCAGAAGTCACCCGACGTCGACGCTGATGGTCATACCAAGACTCTGAAGCCTCAACAGCACCAACGCTTTAACGTCCCACACCCACATCCGGGACACCCCCATATGTGGGACACCCAAAATGCCTCATCAACACCGCTAGCCTCTAACTTCAACCTCTTTTTTCTTTACCAATATCGATTCAATCGTTACGAAATTTTACGTACGTCTTCTTTACACTGACGCAAGCGATGGCGGCGCCGATGGTGATCGACGGGGGACGGGCGGGACTCGAACAGAGTTTTCACCACCCCCACACCAACGAAAGTGCCCACGCACCGAACGTGGAGCGCACCAGCAGAAAGAACGCAGAGAGGGAAGGGATCGGAAGAGAACTAAAAAAGGTAGAACAAGAGATTGCCGACTTGGTCCCACGTGAGAAGATTGAGGTCATGGGGGGTTTGATGGAGCGTTGGCTGGGGTTGAAACTAGCCGGCAGGACGCTGGAGGAGGGGGGCGACAGACCCGCCACACATGCCGACGTACTGGCAGTGACTCTGGCCCTTGCCGAAATTCCTGCGGCGATCCAGACGATGGTTGAGAAGACCATGCAGGATACGGTGAAGAACGTGGCCTTGCCTACAACTCGATCCTGGGCCTCAATCGCCTCAGGATCGGCCCAGGGACGGGGACCCGGTGAAGCCCCAGTGTGGCAGCAGCGGGTTGTAGTGCCCCAGCGAAGGGAGAGAGAGGTAGTGATCCGGGGGACAGAGGACCCTAATATGAAGAACAGATCGGCGGCTGAGGTCGTAAAAGCGGTGAACAGTGCACGCGGCAGCACCGATGCAGTGGCGGCCCGCAGGCTGCGCAGTGGCGATACCGTAGTGACGTTTAAGCAGTCGGCTTCAGCGGCGACCACGGACAGCAGGTGGGTGCGTAGTGCCTTCGGCGATAAGGCACTTCTCAACCGCAGAGAAGTTGCAGTGATCGCGAAGGGGCTGCCTGCGAAACGGCTGCGAGAGGTCCACGACGAGAGCCAGCTACTTAAAGACCTGAAGCGGGACAATACAACGCACCTCTCTAAGGCTAAAAGAAACCCCCCCGGGCGCCGCAAGCACCGTATGCGGCCCTGATACTACACGTGGATAGCGTGGAGACGGCGATGGAACTATGCTCCGAAGGGCTTATTTGGGAGGCCCAGATATTCGATTGCGAGCCGTACGACGGCAATCTTCGGGTTCGGCAGTGCTACCAGTGCTACGAATACGGCCATATCGCGAAACACTGCAAGAAGACGGCGCGTTGCGGCGTCTGCGCTGCAACGGCACACCCAGGGGGTGAAAAAGACTGCCCCGAGAAGGCACCTAGCGGCAAAAAACGTTGTGTGAACTGCAAAGGGAAGCACACGGCGTGGGACAGGGACTGCCCTACGGCAGAACAGCAGCGGCTACGCGTACGCGAGGCATACGCTCACCGCCCCCGACAATTTGAGGTCCGCAGCTACTCGGACGGGTTATCTAGTGAGGGCAGGCTCACACCACCTAGCTCATTGACCAGCGACGGGTTTACAGTTGTACGACCCCGGGGCCGCCCCCTGGGCGGATCGCGAGTGGAGCAGGAGCGAACCGAACGGTCTGCGTCAGCAATGCGTAGCTTCCTCACTAAGGGACGTACGAACGAAGATATACCATCGACAGCTTAATGGTAGTCTCTATTCTGTACTGGAATATCGCAGATTCAAAGGCGAACGCAACGCTAGCGCTGGATAAGGGGGGTGACTATGATATAATAGCGGTTCAAGAGCCATGGATCAACCGGCGGACGAAGGCGATTTATTGCCCGAAGTCGTCCAGGTACGAAGTAGTGTACAGCAGCGGCAGAGCTGCGCTATACGTCCATAAACGATACGATGTGGCTACGTTGCGACCCCGTACCGGGATGGACTGGAGCAGTATTACGTTCGGGGCAGGCCCGGACGCCCTTACAATCTGGTCTATCTATTCACCAAACCAGACCGGGAGCCGCTGGGTCAGCCCGCTCCAAGACCTCCCTAATGGGGCGCCAGAGGGGACACAGGTCCTCGTAGGGGACTTCAATACACATCACCCGCTGTGGGACGTCCACGGACAGTCGTCACGGGGCAGCGACAACGTAGTGGAGTTTGCGCGACGCTGGCGATTAGAGCTCATTACGCCGTTCGGGGAAATCACACGGCAAAGGCACAAACAACGAGACTCAACTATCGACCTAGCCTGGGTGACGAAAGGGGCTAGGATTGATTACGATGGGGACCCGGGCCTAGAGGGCTCAGACCACAGAGCGCAAGTGATTAGGGTAATATCCAACGGGGAAGCAGTCAAGGAGGGCCGCCGCAGTGTCGAAGGGTGGAACTGGGCGATGGCGGATAAGTGGCTCATCGTAGCCGAATCAAGCCAGAGATTTATGAATTATTTGCCGGTTGAGACGATAACGGAGGTGGACCAGGCTGTTGACTGGGTTATCCGGAACCTCCAAGAGATCGCCGACGTGGCGGTCCCGAGACGCACCGTTGGCCGAGGCGCTGGGGTCCCGTGGTGGTGCCCGCAGGTTAGCAAGGCTTGCGCTGAGACGAAGAGACGACGGCGGGACTACCTCCAGGCAAGGTCGCAGACCAACTGGGACGAATATACAAGAGCCGGCCAAAAACAACGGCTCGAAATCAGCGAAGCGCAGACGCGTAGCTGGCACGAGAAGCTCGAGGGGACGGCGAAGGATCACAAAAGCCTGTGGGCACTGCAGAGGTGGGCTAGGCTACGGAGCTGGGCCCCCCCTGAGGCCCACGGCTTACCAGATCTCCGGAGGGACGCCGGCGACACGCTTACGGCACGTACACATGATGAGAAGGCAAAATTACTAGCTGAGAGGTTCTTCCCAGACCCGTGTATAGATCTATCGGACCTCGATCGCGGCCTATTACAGACGAGACCAGAGCTGAACGTCCCTAGGGAGGTGACTACAATGGATATCGAGTCTATCATCAAAGGAACGGCTGCTTGGAAGGCTCCCGGCGACGACCTGATCCCCACTGGCCTGCTAAAGGCCTGCGGTGAACCCTATGGGAGATCCTAGCGGATCTGACAACAGCTAGCTTTAGGCTGGGGTACTACCCGGAGCGCTTCCGCTCAGCGAGGGTGGTTGTTATCCCTAAGCCTAATAAAACGACAGCTCAGAAGCAGACTCCTGGCGGCTGGCGCCCTATTGCCCTGCTTAGCACGGTAGGGAAGGTAATAGAGACGGCGATGAGCCAGCGTATCACCAAAGTAGCTGAGGCGGCCGGCCTACTACCAAACGGCCAAATGGGTAACCGCGCTGGGAGGTCCACCGAACTGGCAATACGTATAGTTGAGGACGTGGTCTATACGGCGTGGAGACGCGGGGCATCGCCTCGCTGCTACAGCTAGACATCAAGGGGGCATTCGATACGGTCAATTACAGACGGCTGATTTCCATATTAGCCCGGAAAGGCTACCCGGAGTGGGTTCAGGAGTGGGTACGCAGCTTCGTGGAGGATAGGACGGTACGCCTCCGGTTCGATGGCAAGGAGTCAGAGCTGATCCCCCTACGAGCTGGCGTCCCCCAGGGGTCACCGCTATCCCCAATACTGTTTATATTATACATTTCAACGCTGTACGAGGAGCTAGCGGAGCAGCACCCACTACTTTTAGTAGTCGGGTTCGCGGACGACACGAACCCGCTAAGCGTCGGCACCGATCCAGACACGACCTGCCGCCGGTTGGAGAGCGCATGGGCTACGTGTCAGCGGTGGGCAGTGAGGCACGGGATGGAGTTCGCTCCTGACAAGAGTGAGCTAATGCACTTTACTAGGGCCCGAGAGCCCTTGCCGCAAAGTATTCGCCTTGGGGACGCCACAGTGTCGCCGGTAGTCTCAGCGAGGTTCCTAGGAGTCTGGTTCGACCGCAAACTGACGTGGCACGCCCATGTTGAGCGTGTTAAAACAAAAATGGCAACTCAAAAGCTAGCCCTGACAAAGCTAGTCAATATGTCGTGGGGCTGCGATCTTATACGGGCGAGGCTGTTATATACGGTGGTTATCCGTAGCGCGATCGCCTTCGGGGCGACTGCGTGGCATACTATAAGTGAGGAACCGGCAGGGCCAGCTAAGAGCCTGATGGGGATACAGAACGAGTGCCTCCGGGTAGTCTGTGGCGCCCACAAAGCGACGCCGGTTCGCCACCTGGAAGCAGAAGCAGCAATCCCGCCACTAGACCTCTATCTTAGTGCCCGGGCTGCTAAGTTTGAAGAACGGCTACGGCTTGTGACGGTCAACCCTCGCAGACTCACTACAACCAGGTGACTTACAGCTGGAATACCTGCCGTGGCAGTGTCAGATGGGAAGCCAATCATAACCCTTGTAGGAGCCCCGCCAAGCGTGGATGACTTAGTCGCGATCCCTCAAACCTAAGTTGTCATCTTCTTTCCTTCGCTCCTTAGAGTAGAATCTTGGTCGATAGCACCTAATCGAGGTCTATACCAATGCGATGCAACCCAGATCGTGACACGGCTTAGCGGGAAGAGAAATCTGCTTCGCAGCACGAGCGCTAAAGCGTCACATATACTCCGGCAGGATAGGCCGGCGAAGAGGAAGCAGGCGTCGTAGCTACTCCGACCGGCAGGGTACACTATGGAGAAGGAGGCCCGGGGCTCCGAGTGGATGAGTGAGGAAAAGGAGGTCCCGGCTGCCCTCCTCGGCCACTGGAGGAAGAGATGGCTCACCGGAGCAGAGCATCACGATCGCCAGCGACGCGCTATCGCTGAGGAACCGGAGGGCCCTTCGATGCAGATACCGAAAGGGGGCAAGTATTTCGGCCTGAACCGACTGGAAGCGTCTACGCTGTGCCAGATCAGGACGGAAAAAATAGGACTAGCAGCCTTCTTATTCAAGACAGGGGCTTTTGGCGTGTAATCGCCGCTATGCCGCTGTGGCGACGCCCCTGAGACGGCAGAGCACGTAATCCTCTTTTGCGGGCTGTTGGAAGGACCGAGGGAACGATTACGGGCCGCTATCGCACCACAGCCACTATACTCTCGCAGAGACCTCGCAACGGCAACAGGAGAATAAGTAGTTAGTGGGACTATTGTAAAGTGGCTGCTAGGGACGGGTCGGACAGCTTCAAGGCCCAGATAGCATCGATCTTCTCAGGGGGGACTTTGTTGGTAGGTTGAGAACCAACGTAGTATGGTAGTGAACGCAACGCAGTCGCCAATAGGGCGAACCGACGACGCAGCGTATGTATTTAGTCCAGCCATTAGGGCACGGTTTGACATACGGGAGTACTAGTAGAGGTACCGGGGGCTTCGAGCCTACGGCGTATTTAATAATAATAATTAATACCTTATGTACATAGTCACTCTCTTGAGAAAAAGATAGGAATTCAAGCGGCCGTTTCCACAGTAATCTGAACCAATTTTTCTTTACTTGGACAGGCATTCAATGTCTGACGTACCTGTTGAGGTACTTTTGTTGCCCCTATAGATCTGATTGTGCCTGTTGAGGCCATTGTTCCCATCTTTCACCTGTTGAGGTGACTGTTCAAGGGCCTGTTGAGGTTCCTTTTCTTCCCTAGCCTGCTGAGGCTCTAGTTGTTCGTACCTGTTGAGGTACTTGTTGTTCTGATCAGAGCTAGAAGAGCTCTTGATCTTGTTATTTCTTTCCACCTCCCGGATAGTAAGGTCTTGTTGAGGATCTTGTTATTCGTTGCCATCATCTTACACCTTAAACCTGCGGGTGGTTTCACTGCCCGTCGTCACTATTTAGTATTAACTATAACTATAGGCTATTTCGTTAACGAATTGCTCTGATCAGAGCAAGACACAATGTCTCATAGTTGTCAAGGCTAAAATGGAAAGGATAGATGGATTCTTAGAAGCTATCCCCTGAACGTATATGTTACACGCAAAGGTGGTCAAAGATTTGTGAGGTTGTAAAAGCATGACATTCTATCTAGTCCTATGGAGCACGAAGGTTGGACTTAGTCCCGAAGGGCTAAGTCACGTGGTAACCTTGGTGGTCTTGGCAAAGCCCACCAAGGTTGCCTAACATAAATGCTATTATAATTGAAGAGCAATAGTCTCGGTCGTATTCCATACTATTTTCAATACGGATTCCCGCTAGTCTGACGATCGTTAAATTTACGTATGTATCCCTAAGGTCTATAGTTTGGATCTAGTCTAGGTGTTCCTTTTTAAGCGTATAAAGGGCGGTAATGTCACGACCTGGGTTGCATCGCATTGGTATAGACCTCGATTAGGTGCTATCGACCAAGATTCTACTCTAAGGAGCGAAGGAAAGAAGATGACAACTTAGGTTTGAGGGAGCGCGACTAAGTCATCCACGCTTGGCGGGGCTCCTACAAGGGTTATGATTGGCTTCCCATCTCATACTGCCACGGCAGGTGTTCCAGCTGTAAGTCACCTGGTTGTAGTGAGTCTGCGAGGGTTGACCGTCACAGGTAATATCCTTCGGGGATTCGCTCACGAGCGTAGTATGCACTATACTTAGGTGAGTATCTTAGTTGTAAAACTATTCGAGGGATAGCGGCGGAGCTAGAGCCTAACGTCCCACACCCACATCCGGGACACCCCCACATGTGGGACACCCAAAAATGCCTCATCAACGCCGCTAGCCTCTAACTTCAACCTCTTTTTTCTTTACCAATATCGATTCAATCGTTACGAAATTTTACGTACGTCTTCTTTACACTAATATGAGTCAATATACCGAAGATGATATTTATTGAGCTCTTTAAACAATAGCTACCGGTCAAAGCCTCCGAAAAGCAGCATATGAGCATGGTGTCCCAAGGTCTACTCTTTCACGACGGATTCAGGGAGCCCAGTCAAGAGATATAGCCTTCGCTGACTACCAGAGGCTCTCTCCAGCCCAGGAATCTCATCTGGCTGAATGGGTTCGAATCCAGGCTGCCCTAGGCCTCCCACCAACCCATCAACAGCTCAAAGACTTCGCCGAACGTATCCTACAGATCCACGGAGACACCGAACCACTTGGAAAGAACTGGGTCCAGGCTTTTATCAAGAGGAACCCTTCAGTCAAGGTCCAGAGAAGCAGAGCTATCGATTCCCAGCGTATTAATAGAGCCTCAGCTAATGTGATCAGGCAATGGTTCAAATACCTCGCTATCCCTGAGATCAAAGCTATTAAGGCCTCGAATCGATACAATATGGATGAGACAGGTATTCTAGAAGGTAGAGGATCAAATGGTCATGTTCTAGGATCATCTGAGACTCGTTCTATACGGAAGAAACAGCGTGGATCTCGAGCTTGGACATCTCTTATAGAGTTTATCTCTGCGACTAGTACTGCACTACCCCCACTTGTGATATACAAGGGGAAGTCTGTCCAGCAGCAGTGGTTTCCTCTGGACTTGACTCCATACGAAGCCTGGAGGTTTACAGCAACAGCGAATGGGTGGACGTCAGACTCTACGGCTATTGAGTGGCTACAAAAGATCTTTATTCCTTTGACTCAACCAGAGGACCCTGAAGAGACTAGGTTACTTATCATAGATGGGCATAGTAGCCACGAAACGACAGTTCATGTACCTCTGCTTCATAAACAAGATACACTTGCTTTTCTTGCCGCCACACACATCCCACGTTCTCCAGCCTCTCGATCAGTCAGTCTTTGGACCCCTCAAGGCAGCCTATAAGAACGAGCTTGGTTACCTTGACCGACGGGATACTACTACTGTCGTAGGGAAGAGAAACTTTCTCCTCTGCTATAGAAAGGCACGTCTAGCAGCATTAACCGCTAAGAACATTATCAGTGGATGGAAATATACTGGTCTCTGGCCTTCGAGCATAGCTAGACCCCTTATGAGCCCCCTGCTCCTTGAGAATACGTCAGCACCAATCAGACAGCCTAGTCAGACTTGCAAAGGGTACTCTGATAGTAAGGGTAGTCAGGACTGGGCGTTAGAGACATCAGCAGTAGCCTGGTCAACGCCTAAGAGGAGAGATGAGCTCCAAGATCAACTCAGCTTATTCAGCAAGCTTGATAGTGATCCAAATACCCAGCGGCTACTCTTTCGGAAAGTTCAAAAGGGCTTTGATGAGAAGGACTACCAATTAGCTGTCTCACAGCCAAAGATTGAGGCAATAGAGGCAGAGCTTGAGGCTAGTAGGGCTAGGAAGCAGAGGAAGGTCAAGATGAGCCCAAATTCGAAGTTTACTAATATCAAGGCTATTCGGAAGGCTCAAATCGAGGCTGGTGAAATTGAGGATAGTACAGATGAGTCTATCGAGTCTGAAAACCCTAGTGACGGTGAAAGCTGTATTGTAGTCGCATTAGAATAAGTGTAAAAAAAGGTTGAAGTTAATGGTTATAATATACAGCATCATTTTTAGGGCGTCCCACATGAGGGGTTGTCCCGGATGTAGGTGTGGGACGTCATAGGCTCAAGTCGGAGTCAGGACGGAAACTTGATAAATGGATGGATACTATAGCGTTAGTTACCCTCTAGGGGAATAGCCCGGGCGTAATAAATTGTGTGTGTGTGTGTGTGTGTGAGTACCACCGACATCCAAAATGACAATTGCAGCCATAACTAGAATCGTTTTCCAAAGAATACTTTTTGGAGCCTTTCAAGATATTGTGGGTAAACAAGATAAAATCAAAGATACACCAGACTCTACTCATTGAATCGAGGGGCGATGGGGTTCATGGAGAGGTAGACACATCTACTTACTAATTTTTACTATGCGACTATTGCATGGCCAACCTGAATTGACGACCATTCCGTTGGTGCCCTCTTTGATTTAGTTGCAGGTGGCGAAAGGAGTTGACGTGCATATGTCAGATAGGACACCTGGTTCCTAGGTTCAGAAATAATATGGCACTAGAGAAGACTAGTGTCACTTGAAGTTCAGACGGCGAAATGAACCCCTCTTCCCGAAAGTAACTCCGAAGTTCGGGGTCAGACACCTGAACAATGCACCTCCGACATTTCCGAAAGAATCTACAAAGGGCAGAGCAACGGGAGTTCGCGAGAACAGAACACAGACAAGGACACACCTCATTCATAATACAATCTTATGCACTTCTGACTACTCGATTGGACACACGTGATATTCGACAGCATACACATAGTCATTCACATGACGGTAAATTAGGCATAGCTACGTGATATGGGTGACTTCTGGGGATCTTGTCGCACACTGACTACTAGGTATATCCCTTTCCAGCGAATGACTTGACAAATCCAAGTAGACCACAGAGGCTACAGCCGAGAGTTCCTAAGCACACGCTGGTGCAACCTCCTCAGTCGGATCCATAAGTAGTTGTGATTTGCAGCGCCAGATACGTATGATACTGTGCATCTTTGAACCCTATGGAAACTATATTCGATCTCGTCAAGATCCACAAAGCGCTAAAATGAATGCGGAAAAGCGTATGGTAAAATGGAATCAAAATTCGCTTCTTCACCCCAAAGGCCGTTTGCATCTGCACCCTAACCTGTGCGTCAGGCAGGGGGACCTAGCGCCTAGCCCACAGGAGATGATGCACTGAGCAAATGAGCACTAGGCCCTGCGCTGAAGGCGAGCTTTAGTAGCGGTGAAATGAAACGCTAAGCCCTACAAACAGCAATCGCACATGATAAAGCGTATATAACAGCGAATGAGTAAACGTGCTTCTACCTTCCACCTTCCCGCCCCGAAAATAGTTATTTGTCCTACACATCGTCTATTAGTGGTGATTCAGACATAGAAATAGTCGTCTGATACTTTCTTGCAAAGATCCGATCCGCATCTTCTCGAATATGGAGAAGCCAGAATTAAGTGTCTCGAGGAAAGGTTGAAGCATATTTCTTGCTCTTCCCAGGATCTCATTGTCGGAGACGAAGATTGTTAAGGTAGAATCTGTATGTAGGCAGTCGGTGGAAGGCTTCGGGTCTGCCATTATCATCTATGCTTGGTCAATGGGCGTTGTATTCCCAGATCTTGAGCCTGCTATGACCATCATGCTTAACGTAGAGATCGGTCGCAGAATATGTGGATGCTTATCGAGCCACCTCTCAAGATATTGTTCAGGTAGATAATCCTGACGCTAAGCAGCATTAACTTAGCATATTAGTTCGTGGCTGATCTCATTCCAACATCTGGAACGAACGTATTCTTCTGCCGTCGAATACCTGAAGTTTATCTGCTTTCTGGCTGAAAGGGACATCGCCATTTCACTACTGCCGTACGGAAAAGACCAGCAGGCGGAAAACGAGGCAGTCGGGATTCTGAAAGGGTATGCGTTTATTTCAATTCAAGACCAAGACGATGCTTTTGAGATTCATCGTTTGGTGCCATTGACGATACGAAGGTGGATCAAGCAGTGATGTCTATCGAACCAAAGTGATACAATGTCTAGCTGAAGTATACCCCTTTCCGAAGCATGAGAACCGACAGACTTGGATGGAATATATGCCACATGCTCAGGTAGCTTTGGTCGACCATCAGCGATGTATGAATTAACAGGCAGAGGCGGATTTACTTTTCGTAATGGCGGAAAGTTGCTATATAGTAGGAGATACTTTGAAGCCGAGGAGAAGTAGCGACGATATAAGGTTGAAAAGTAATGTGTTGCAAAATGCTACGCCTACATATCTGTGCTTGCATTTTTTCAGTCGGAACGAGCCTCCACGGTCGATCTGGAAGCAAAAGCTTCGACGCAGTATATGGTTTTAAAGGGGGGTGACACCTCAAGAACTGATCGTGCCTTTCATTGAAATCCATTGCTTTGATTTGAAACAATTTAGTGACAACTAATCCCACCGCCAGACAGATGTCAAAGTCACTGGTGGCCTGATTCATGCTCTTCAAGAGATGCCCCTTCCAGAGTTCAGCAAAAAGGAGCGGATGTGCTGGACAAGACACCAAATAACACCTCAAAGAGAGGATATGTTATACTCCTTTACTGCAATCCTTCCGATTATTATGGTGAAGGCGAGTAGGTTGACATGGGTGATGGAGCTGGTCTGTGCATGTGGCAATACTGGTGGCGTTGTAGAGGAGAAGCTACACAACGCGGTCGGGAATATTAGCTAATTCTTAGCTGTCCCACAAATGAAAGGTTATCGATGCTGCGAAGCAGCACATACAGCATAATGCAGAATGAACGAACCAAAGATTCGTCTAAAATATTATGATTCCTGATAACGCTAATGTACAAAGATCAATATAAGTGAATGCTTCTAGGCTACAGTGCGTAGTTTCTGCTTCACGATTATCGAATTTCAAATAAAAGAACAAAGCCACTTATATCCTATCATGCAGCTATGTTCTGCCGACAAATGGGCGCGTTGGTCTGCAGATGCATTCCCAGTACAGAAACAGCATTGTGGAACCACCATCTCAAGAGAGCTGCATCTTTGGAACTAACGTGTGTGCCAGAAACGATATCGAATCTCAATTGCTGGCCCTGAGTATACGTCGTGATGCTGAACTCATCCTGCTCGACGTATGGATTCTCCATCCACTGCAGCTGGGTTTGAGAGCCGCTGATGTTGTGTTCTGGATGTTCGTCCACGTTCTGGGATTGAAAAAAGGCATCAAATGTAGAAATGGAGGGCCAGTCCGTACATTGTTGAACTATCTCATTGAAACCAAGTGAATCTTGTTCACCAATAGTGAGAACTTGACTCTGTACAGCTTTGACGAGGTCAAGGGCGGTCCAATTTGGAGAGAATATCAGTCGAACTGGAATGATGTTGACGCAGGGCCCTACAACATCGTCAATCTCATGAATCGTAGAATTGCGCCCAGTAACTACTATAGCGTAGACCATGTCTTGGACATTTGTGGCGTGGAGTAGAGTCAGAGCCCATGCAGCTTGAAGGAAAGATGAAACGGTGATACCGTTGGGTAGGGTGGGTAGTTCGATATGCTCAAGCATGCCGGATGTTTCAATCACTCGTGAAGGTACACCGGATTGGCTGGTTGTACTCAAATGAGATGAAAGATTGATCAATCTCGAACCTTCAAGGTACTTTTTCCAGAACGAGACTGATTCTGCATGACGTGCAGCTCGCGAGTACATGTAGGTTGAGAAAGGGACGGTGCGCGGGAGCTGCACCCCATAATAAGCATGCGACAAAGACTTTAAGAATTGAGGCATACAAAACCCATCATATTGGGCATGGGAGAGACCAACGACAAGTTGGAGCTCTGATGACTGTTGGTAGACCAAAGTGAAGGACAGCATAGGATAACTTCCACCGACACACGTGCTGGCTTGTGTAATGATTGAACGTGACAAGTCGTCTCGGGAACTGGCTTGGTCGATGGTGTAAAAAGGAGGATCCAGATGACGCAAAACAATTTGCCACGTTCGATTTCCATGTTCGACAAAAACTGTGCGAAGGACCTCCAAGTGTGCCACGACGGAGCGGCAAGCATCTTGCAAGCGTTCTACTTCAACAGAACGACCTAAGTTTAGCACTGGGTAATTTAGCGCAGCATGAGAAGACTTTACGCCGCGGCTGATTATCATGTGCTGAAAATGAGTGGTGGGAAGAACATCAAGGACTTCATCCACAGGAAATCGGGAGATCATAGACGACAACTCCGCTGAGCTAAGAGCAGTAGAGAGTGAAAATGGTGCCATAGGACCATGCTGAGACCGCAGCGGTTCGTCCAGCATTGAAAGGCATTTAGTGGACGCAGCCTGCAGGGCAATAGTCTGGAAACTGAAGATTTGTTTGACTGAAAGTTTCAGCTTTTGGCGACGGAGCGCGGCGGCCAGCTTCATGGCGGCCACCGAGTCGCCGCCTAACCGGAAGAAATTATCCTCCGGGCTGATAGCCTCGAGCCCCACGCCCAGCACTTCCGACCAGAGGCGCTGGAGCTTCAGTTCCATCGCATTCATGGGCCTCGTGCTCTTCCCTCCAGACGGGCCCCGGATTTGGTCGAGTGTATCCTGCGACACCGCAGCCGCCGCCTCGCGGAGGAGCTTCCTGTTTATCTTGCCCGAAATTGTCTTGGGTATTGCCTGCACGCCGAACAGCACAGTGGGGACCATGTACCTTGGCAGACACTGGGCAAGACTTTCGGCCACGTCAGGTTCGACCTGCATGGCCTGCAGCACAAGCGGCTCCGCGGCGTCGTTACACTCGCGGCTCTGTACAAAGGCCGCCAGTACCTTGTCGCCGTCGGCCAGTCTCACCACCTCGGCGGCGACCTGAACTACGCCCGGCAAGCACTGGCCTACGTGGAACTCGACCTCGCCGAGCTCTACTCTCTGGCCCCGCAGCTTGACTTGGGTGTCCTTGCGGCCGAGGTGGGTGAGGGTTCCCGTCTTGTCGTACCGGACCAGGTCGCCAGTCTTATATACCCTTCCGTGGCGGCCGGGATGGCCGATGGTTCCGCGAACAAGCCAGTCAGGGTCTTTGATGAAAGACGCTGCTGTCTTGGCCGGGTCGCCCAGGTAGCCCCAGGCAAGGCTGGGCCCTTCCACGACCAGTTCGCCGACGGCGCCAATGGAGGCCAGCTGGTTGTGGTCGTGAGGGTTGACCACCCAGGCAACCGCTCCGATAGCTTTGCCTATGACGCCGTTCTGCATGTGTGCGCCTTGCGCATCGACGCGGTGGATAGTGGCGGTGACACAGCACTCCGTAGGTCCGTAGGTGACAGCGACGGCAGGAACATGACTCCACCGCGCAATGTCATGCCTCTGGACAGCTTCACCCCAGAGCACCAACGTGTCAATGTTGGGGACTTTTTGCGGATCTAGCAGCGCAGCAATGGTGGGCGTAAGGCCAAGCGTGTTCACCGCCAAGCTCTTTATAGCGTGTGCCAGATCGCTCATACGATCCTCTTCCGAGGGCACACATGTGCAGCCCCCGGAGTAGAGCGTCATGAAGACCTCGTCGATCAAGACGTCAAAGGTACAGGAGGCGAATTGAAGGACACGGGACTCTGGGGTAAAGCCTTGGGCTGACGCCCGGTACTTGAGGCTGGTCGAAACGGCGTGGTGCTCCATGATGACGCCCTTGGGCTCGCCCGTGCTCCCAGAGGTGAAGAGTACATACGCAGGACTCCGGGGGTCCGGTTGCGGAAGAGCTGCTGCGCTGTCTCCGCTGTGCTGCTCCTGCAGGATGGTGGCGTCCACCACCAGCACTCGGCGACCGGCGCCGGCTACCGTGGCCGAGCAGGATGGCGAGGACACGATGACCTGCCCGCCTGTCTGCGCGATGATCTTGTCGCGGCGGAGCGCGGCCTGTGAGGGGTCTAATGGGACGAAAGCACCACCCGCTTTTAATACCGCCAGGAACGCTACGATGGCCCACGCCGACTTCTCAAAGCAGACAGGAACCATCGTCCCCTGCCCGACGCCAGCCTCTACGAGCCGGAGCGCGACCTGCGCAGACGCTCGGTCCAGCTCCGCGTATGTGAGTTGGCCATCCCACGCATGGACGGCCTGCGCGGTCGGCGAACTGCGAGCCTGTTCCTCGAACAGGCCGTGCAGCGAGGCCTCAACCGGCTGCGGCACGGCCGCGTTCCATGCCCAGATCTGCTTCACGTCTGCAGGGAGTGCCACCTCGATACTACTAAGGTCCGCACTAGCCTGGGCTAGCAAGAGCTGGTTGAGGACATAGAGAAGCTGGTGGACGAGCTTCTCCGTCTCTTCTGGGCGGATTGCTCCCTTGTCAAAGCCCGCCATGATCGTGACGCTGTCTTTGTCAAAGTTGCATTCTATCATCAGCGGGTATGTGGTGAGGTCAGTTCCCTGGGTCAAGGCTTGGTCCCACTCCCCAAACAGGCTCTCCTCGTACGCGACAGTCTCCCTCGGCTGCACTACGAGGTGCGTCTGGAAACGGCACGCGGACCGGCAGTCATGGCCGAGTCGCGCGATGTTGTGGATGCCTCTCTGCTCGTGCGCGATCATCGCTGCCGCTTCGTCCTGCATGGTGCTAAGAAACACGGAAATCGGCTGCGCCGCCGCAAGCCTGACGCGAACCGGCACGGTCGCTATGGTTGGGCCCATGATGTCCTCAATCCCGCTGACGGGACAGGTTCGCCCCAGTGTCGTGGTGCCGAAAACGATGTCGTCGGAGCCAGTCGTGTGGCCCAGGACCAGCCCGAGAGCAGCGTACACGAGAGTAGAAGGTGCAACATTCGAGCGCCGGGCAAGGCTTATCTCTTGTGACACCTGCATCGAGCCCCTCTCCTGATCTTCGCGCGTGCGTATTGCCGGCCCGTCCAGGACAGGGAACTGGGGTGCATTCACGTCCGCAAGGTAGGATCGCCAAAATGCGTCTGCCGCGTCCCCATCGGTGGCTTGGATGTGCTTGATGAATGCACCGAAATCCCGGGGCTGGCCCAGATCCAAGCCCTGGTAGGCGCGCTGGGCCATGGCAAGCATGCGCGGCATGGTCCATCCATCGTAAAGGCAGTGGTGGATCGTCCAGACGAACCAGCCGTCCCCGCCGCCCGCCGCATTGCCCACCAAGGCGTACCGCGTTAGTTCATCGTTCAGTCCCATTGGCCGCGCGCGGTCGGACTGACGATAGTCTTTCAGGCACTCGGCCCGGTTCCATTGAGGTGTGCCAGAGAGTACAGCTTGCAGGAGTCCGTGCTCTCGGGTGGAAACCACCCTTGTGCGCAAAATAGGGAGCAGCTTGGCGACCGCATCCCATGCCGCGCACAGCTTAGACAGTTGAGTGTCCGGGGTAAGGCGCAGTACAATCTGCGCCATGTAGTCGCCGTCGTCGCGGTCTGTCAGCGCCAACAAGCCTTCCTGGAGCGTCGTGCACGGCAGAAGATTCTGGATCGTCCCTTCATCGATCTCGAGGATCTTGGCAACCTCGCCGCGCAAGTCGG
The DNA here is from genome assembly GCF_002105095.1 of Pseudomassariella vexata. Classification (NCBI taxonomy): domain Eukaryota; kingdom Fungi; phylum Ascomycota; class Sordariomycetes; order Amphisphaeriales; family Pseudomassariaceae; genus Pseudomassariella; species Pseudomassariella vexata. The sequence goes on along the minus strand of NW_024467956.1, from coordinate 11,896 downwards.
CCACGTCTGCCGCACGGCCAAGCAGGGAAAACGGCGGTATGGCAACGTCCCCGCCGGTCTCGGCGCAGACAGATGTAGTCCTCGCAATGTCTAGCAGCCGAGGATGCCGGAAAAGGTTCGCGACAGTCAGGGCGATTCCCTCGCGGCGGGCGTGGCTAGCCAGCTTCATGGCGGCCACCGAGTCGCCGCCTAACCGGAAGAAATTATCCTCCGGGCTGATAGCCTCGAGCCCCACGCCCAGCACTTCCGACCAGAGGCGCTGGAGCTTCAGTTCCATCGCGTTCATGGGCCTCGTGCTCTTCCCTCCAGACGGGCCCCGGATTTGGTCGAGTGTATCCTGCGACACCGCAGCCGCCGCCTCGCGGAGGAGCTTCCTGTTTGTCTTGCCCGTAATTGTCTTGGGTATTGCCTGCACGCCGAACAGCACAGTGGGGACCATGTACCTTGGCAGACACTGGGCAAGACTTTCGGCCACGTCAGGTTCGACCTGCATGGCCTGCAGCACAAGCGGCTCCGCGGCGTCGTTACACTCGCGGCTCTGTACAAAGGCCGCCAGTACCTTGTCGCCGTCGGCCAGCGTCACCACATCGGCGGCGACCTGGACTGCGCCCGGCAAGCACTGGCCTACGTGGAACTCGACCTCGCCGAGCTCTACTCTCTGGCCCCGCAGCTTGACTTGGTTGTCCTTGCGGCCGAGGTGGGTGAGGGTTCCCGTCTTGTCGTACCGGACCAGGTCGCCAGTCTTATATACCCTTCCGTGGCGGCCGGGATGGCCGATGGTTCCGCGAACAAGCCAGTCAGGGTCTTCGATGAAAGACGCTGCTGTTTTGGCCGGGTCGCCCAGGTAGCCCCGGGCAAGGGTGGTCCCTTCCACGACCAGTTCGCCGACGGCGCCAATAGAGGCCAGCTGGTTGTGGTCGTGAGGGTTGACCACCCAGGCAACCGCTGCCATAGCTTTGCCTATGATGCCGTTGTGCATGTGTGCGCCTTGCGCATCGACGCGGTGGGTAGTGGCGGTGACGCAGCACTCCGTAGGTCCGTAGGCAACCACCACCATAGGTAAGTGACTCCACCGCGTCACGTCAGACATATGGACGGCTTCGCCACCTAAAATTAGACATTTCAAGTTTTGAAATTCTTCAGGATTCAACAATGTAGCGACCGTTGGTGTCAACTCCATAGTATTGACTGCCAGAGACCTGATAGCGTGTGCCAGGTCACTCATACGATCCTCTTCCGAGGGCACACACACGCAGGCCCCGGAATATAGTGTCATGAATATCTCATTAATGATTGCGTCAAAGCTATATGAAGCAAACTGAAGAACGCGGGAGCGTTTGTTGTATCCATGGAATTGAGTACGATATTTGAGACTGGTCGAGATGGCTCCATGTTCGACAACGACGCCCTTGGGCTCGCCCGTGCTCCCAGAGGTGAAGAATACATACGCAGGACTCCGGGGGTCCGGTTGCGGAAGAGCTGCTGCGCTGTCTCCGCTGTGCTGCTCCTGCAGGATGGTGGCGTCCACCACCAGCACTCGGCGACCGGCGCCGGCTACCGTGGCCGAGCAGGATGGCGAGGACACGATGACCTGCCCGCCTGTCTGCGCGATGATCTTGTCGCGGCGGAGCGCGGCCTGTGAGGGGTCTAATGGGACGAAAGCACCACCCGCTTTTAATACCGCCAGGAACGCTACGATGGCCCACGCCGACTTCTCAAAGCAGACAGGAACCATCGTCCCCTGCCCGACGCCAGCCTCTACGAGCCGGAGCGCGACCTGCGCAGACGCTCGGTCCAGCTCCGCGTATGTGAGTTGGCCATCCCACGCATGGACGGCCTGCGCGGTCGGCGAACTGCGAGCCTGTTCCTCGAACAGGCCGTGCAGCGAGGCCTCAACCGGCTGCGGCACGGCCGCGTTCCATGCCCAGATCTGCTTCACGTCTGCAGGGAGTGCCACCTCGATACTACTAAGGTCCGCACTAGCCTGGGCTAGCAAGAGCTGGTTGAGGACATGGAGAAGCTGGTGGACGAGCTTCTCCGTCTCTTCTGGGCGGATTGCTCCCTTGTCAAAGCCCGCCGTGATCGTGACGCTGTCTTTGTCAAAGTTGCATTCTATTATCAGCGGGTATGTGGTGAGGTCAGTTCCCTGAGTCGAGGCCTGGTCCCACTCCCCAAACAGGCTCTCCTCGTACGCGGCAGTCTCCCTCGGCTGCACTACGAGGTGCGTCTGGAAACGGCACGCGGACTGGCAGTCATGGCCGAGTCGCGCGATGTTGTGGATGCCTCTCTGCTCGTGCGCGATCATCGCTGCCGCTTCGTCCTGGATGGTGCTAAGAAACACGGAAATCGGCTGCGCCGCCGCAAGCCTGACGCGAACCGGCACGGTCGCTATGGTTGGGCCCATGATGTCCTCAATCCCGCTGACGGGACAGGTTCGCCCCAGTGTCGTGGTGCCGAAAACGATGTCGTCGGAGCCAGTCGTGTGGCCCAGGACCAGCCCGAGAGCAGCGTACACGAGAGTAGAAGGTGCAACATTCGAGCGCCGGGCAAGGCTTATCTCTTGTGACACCTGCATCGAGCCCCTCTCCTGATCTTCGCGCGTGCGTATTGCCGGCCCGTCCAGGACAGGGAACTGGGGTGCATTCACGTCCGCAAGGTAGGATCGCCAAAATGCGTCTGCCGCGTCCCCATCGGTGGCTTGGATGTGCTTGATGAATGCACCGAAATCCCGGGGCTGGCCCAGATCCAAGCCCTGGTAGGCGCGCTGGGCCATGGCAAGCATGCGCGGCATGGTCCATCCATCGTAAAGGCAGTGGTGGATCGTCCAGACGAACCAGCCGTCCCCGCCGCCCGCCGCATTGCCCACCAAGGCGTACCGCGTTAGTTCATCGTTCAGTCCCATTGGCCGCGCGCGGTCGGACTGAAGATAGTCTTTCAGGCACTCGGCCCGGTTCCATTGAGGTGTGCCAGAGAGTACAGCTTGCAGGAGTCCGTGCTCTCGGGTGGAAACCACCCTTGTGCGCAAAATAGGGAGCAGCTTGGCGACCGCATCCCATGCCGCGCACAGCTTAGACAGTTGAGTGTCCGGGGTAAGGCGCAGTACCATCTGCGCCATGTAGTCACCATCGTCGCGGTCTGTCAGCGCCAACAAGCCTTCCTGGAGCGTCGTGCACGGCAGCAGATTCTGGATCGTCCCTTCATCGATCTCGAGGATCTTGGCAACCTCGCCGCGCAAGTCGGCCACGTCTGCCGCACGGCCAAGCAGGGAAAACGGCGGTATGGCAACGTCCCCGCCGGTCTCGGCGCAGACAGATGTAGTCCTCGCAATGTCTAGCAGCCGAGGATGCCGGAAAAGGTTCGCGACAGTCAGGGCGATTCCCTCGCGGCGGGCGTGGCTAGCCAGCTTCATGGCGGCCACCGAGTCGCCGCCTAACCGGAAGAAATTATCCTCCGGGCTGATAGCCTCGAGCCCCACGCCCAGCACTTCCGACCAGAGGCGCTGGAGCTTCAATTCCATCGCGTTCATGGGCCTCGTGCTCTTCCCTCCAGACGGGCCCCGGATTTGGTCGAGTGTATCCTGCGACACCGCAGCCGCCGCCTCGCGGAGGAGCTTCCTGTTTATCTTGCCCGAAATTGTCTTGGGCATTGCCTGCACGCCGAACAGCACAGTGGGGACCATGTACCTTGGCAGACACTGGGCAAGACTTTCGGCCACGTCAGGTTCGACCTGCATGGCCTGCAGCGCAAGCGGCTCCGCGGCGTCGTTACACTCGCGGCTCTGTACAAAGGCCGCCAGTACCTTGTCGCCGTCGGCCAGCGTCACCACCTCGGCGGCGACCTGGACTGCGCCCGGCAAGCACTGGCCTACGTGGAACTCGACCTCGCCGAGCTCTACTCTCTGGCCCCGCAGCTTGACTTGGGTGTCCTTGCGGCCGAGGTGGATGAGGGTTCCCGTCTTGTCGTACCGGACCAGGTCGCCAGTCTTATATACCCTTCCGTGGCGGCCGGGATGGCCGATGGTTCCGCGAACAAGCCATTCAGGGTCTTCGATGAAAGACGCTGCTGTTTTGGCGGGGTCGCCCAGGTAGCCCCGGGCAAGGGTGGGCCCTTCCAAGACCAGTTCGCCGACGGTGCCAATAGAGGCCAGCTGGTTGTGGTCGTGAGGGTTGACCACCCAGGCAACCGCTGCCTTAGCTTTGCCTATGACGCCGTTGTGCATGTGTGCGCTTTGCGCATCGACGCGGTGGATAGTGGCGGTGACGCAGCCCTCCGTAGGTCCGTAGGTGACAGCGACGGCAGGAACATGACTCCACCGCGCGATGTCATGCCTCTGGACAGCTTCACCCCCTATAAGTATTGACTCTATGGTTGGAACTTCTTCGGGATTCAGCAGAGCAACGACACTGGGCGTCATTTCCATAGTATTGACAGCTAGAGATGTGATTGCATATGACAGATCATTCAGCCGGTCGTCATCCGAAGGCACGCACACGCAGCCTCCTGCAATCGTTGTCATGAATATCTCATTAATGATTGCGTCAAAGCTATATGAAGCAAACTGAAGAACGCGGGAGCGTTTGTTGTATCCATGGAATTGAGTACGATGTTTGAGACTGGTCGAGATGGCTCCATGTTCGACAACGACGCCCTTGGGCTCGCCCGTGCTCCCAGAGGTGAAGAATACATACGCAGGACTCCGGGGGTCCGGTTGCGGAAGAGCTGCTGCGCCGTCTCCGCTGTGCTGCTCCTGTAGGATAGCGGCGTCCACCACCAGCACTCGGCGACCGGCGCCGGCTACCGTGGCCGAGCAGGATGGCGAGGACACTATGACCTGCCCGCCTGTCTGCGCGATGATCTTGTCGCGGCGGAGCGCGGCCTGTGAGGGATCTAATGGGACGAAAGCACCACCCGCTTTCAATACCGCCAGGAACGCTACGATGGCCCACGCCGACTTCTCAAAGCAGACAGGAACCATCGTCCCCTGCCCAACGCCAGCCTCTACGAGCCGGAGCGCGACCTGCGCAGACGCTCGATCCAGCTCCGCGTATGTGAGTTGGCCATCCCACGCATGGACGGCCTGCGCGGTCGGCGAACTGCGAGCCTGTTCCTCGAACAGGCCGTGCAGCGAGGCCTCAACCGGCTGCGGCACGGCCGTGTTCCATGCCCAGATCTGCTTCACGTCTGCAGGGAGTGCCACCTCGATACTACCAAGGTCCGCACTAGCCTGGGCTAGCAAGAGCTGGTTGAGGACATAGAGAAGCTGGTGGACGAGCTTCTCCGTCTCTTCTGGGCGGATTGCTCCCTTGTCAAAGCCCGCCGTGATCGTGACGCTGTCTTTGTCAAAGTTGCATTCTATTATCAGCGGGTATGTGGTGAGGTCAGTTCCCTGAGTCGAGGCCTGGTCCCACTCCCCAAACAGGCTCTCCTCGTACGCGACAGTCTCCCTCGGCTGAACTACGAGGTGCGTCTGGAAACGGCACGCGGACCGGCAGTCATGGCCGAGTCGCGCGATGTTGTGGATGCCTCTCTGCTCGTGCGCGATCATCGCTGCCGCTTCGTCCTGGATGGCGCTAAGAAACACGGAAATCGGCTGCGCCGCCGCAAGCCTGACGCGAACCGGCACGGTCGCTATGGTTGGGCCCATGATGTCCTCAATCCCGCTGACGGGACAGGTTCGCCCCAGTGTCGTGGTGCCGAAAACGACGTCGTCGGAGCCAGTCGTGTGGCCCAGGACCAGCCCGAGAGCGGCGTACACGAGAGTAGAAGGTGCAACGTTCGAGCGCCGGGCAAGGCTTATCTCTTGTGACACCTGCATCGAGCCCCTCTCCCGATCTTCGCGCGTGCGTATTGCCGGTCCGTCCAAGACAGGGAACTGGGGCGCATTCACGTCCGCAAGGTAGGATCGCCAAAATGCGTCTGCCGCGTCCCCATCGGTGGCTTGGATGTGCTTGATGAATGCACCGAAATCCCGGGGCTGGCCCAGATCCAAGCCCTGGTAGGCGCGCTGGGCCATGGCAAGCATGCGCGGCAGGGTCCATCCATCGTAAAGGCAGTGGTGGATCGTCCAGACGAACCAGCCGTCCCCGCCGCCCGCCGCATTGCCCACCAAGGCGTACCGCGTTAGTTCATCGTTCAGTCCCATTGGCCGCGCGCGGTCGGACTGAAGATAGTCTTTCAGGCACTCGGCCCGGTTCCATTGAGGTGTGCCAGAGAGTACAGCTTGCAGGAGTCCGTGCTCTCGGGTGGAAACCACCCTTGTGCGCAGAATAGGGAGCAGCTTGGCGACCGCATCCCATGCCGCGCACAGCTTAGACAGTTGAGTGTCCGGGGCAAGGCGCAGTACAATCTGCGCCATGTAGTCACCGTCGTCGCGGTCTGTCAGCGCCAACAAGCCTTCCTGGAGCGTCGTGCACGGCAGCAGATTCTGGATCGTCCCTTCATCGATCTCGAGGATCTTGGCAACCTCGCCGCGCAAGCCGGCCACGTCTGCCGCACGGCCAAGCAGGGAAAACGGCGGTATGGCAACGTCCCCGCCGGTCTCGGCGCAGGCAGATGTAGTCCTCGCAATGTCTAGCAGCCGAGGATGCCGGAAAAGGTTCGCGACAGTCAGGGCGACTCCCTCGCGGCGGGCGTGGCTGGCCAGCTTCATAGCGGCCACCGAGTCGCCGCCTAACCGGAAGAAATTATCCTCCGGGCTGATGGCCTCGAGCCCCACGCCCAGCACTTCCGACCAGAGGCGCTGGAGCTTCAGTTCCATCGCATTCATGGGCCTCGTGCTCTTCCCTCCAGACGGGCCCCGGATTTGGTCGAGTGTATCCTGCGACACCGCAGCCGCCGCCTCGCGGAGGACCTTCCTGTTTATCTTGCCCGAAATTGTCTTGGGTATTGCCTGCACGCCGAACAGCACAGTGGGGACCATGAACCTTGGCAGACACTGGGCAAGACTTTCGGCCACCTCAGGTTCGACCTGCATGGCCTGCAGCACAAGCGGCTCCGCGGCGTCGTTACACTCGCGGCTCTGTACAAAAGCCGCCAGTACCTTGTCGCCGTCGGCCAGCGTCACCACCTCGGCGGCGACCTGGACTGCGCCCGGCAAGCACTGGCCTACGTGGAACTCGACCTCGCCGAGCTCTACTCTCTGGCCCCGCAGCTTGACTTGGGTGTCCTTGCGGCCGAGGTGGGTGAGGGTTCCCGTCTTGTCGTACTGGACCAGGTCGCCAGTCTTATATACCCTTCCGTGGCGGCCGGGATGGCCGATGGTTCCGCGAACAAGCCAGTCAGGGTCTTCGATGAAAGACGCTGCTGTTTTGGCCGGGTCGCCCAAGTAGCCCCGGGCAAGGATGGGCCCTTCCACGATCAGTTCGCCGACGGCGCCAATGGAGGCCAGCTGGTTGTGGTCGTGAGGATTGACCACCCAGGCAACCGCTCCGATAGCTTTGCCTATGACGCCGTTGTGCATGTGTGCGCCTTGCGCATCGACGCGGTGGATAGTGGTGATGACGCAGCACTCCGTAGGTCCGTAGGCAATCACCACCGTAGGTAAGTGACTCCACCGCGCGATGTCATGCCTCTGGACAGCTTCACCCCAGAGCACCAACCTGTCAACGTCGGGGACTTTTTGCGGATCTAGCAGCGCAGCAATGGTGGGCGTAAGGCCAAGCGTGTTCACCGCCAAGCTCTTTATAGCGTGTGCCAGATCGCTCATACGATCCTCTTCCGAGGGCACACATGTGCAACCCCCGGAGTAGAGCGTCATGAAGACCTCGTCGATAAAGACGTCAAAGGTATAGGAGGCGAATTGAAGGACACGGGACTCTGGGGCAAAGCCTTGGGCTGACGCCCGGTACTTGAGGCTGGTCGAGATGGCTCCATGTTCGACAACGACGCCCTTGGGCTCGCCCGTGCTCCCAGAGGTGAAGAATACATACGCAGGACTCCGGGGGTCCGGTTGTGGAAGAGCTGCTGCGCCGTCTCCGCTGTGCTGCTCCTGCAGGATGGTGGCGTCCACCACCAGCACTCGGCGACCGGCGCCGGCTACCGTGGCCGAGCAGGATGGCGAGGACACGATGACCTGCCCGCCTGTCTGCGCGATGATCTTGTCGCGACGGAGCGCGGCCTGTGAGGGGTCTAATGGGACAAAAGCACCACCCGCTTTCAATACCGCCAGGAACGCTACGATAGCCCACGCCGACTTCTCAAAGCAGACAGGAACCATCGTCCCCTGCCCGACGCCAGCCTCTACGAGCCGGAGCGCGACCTGCGCAGACGCTCGATCCAGCTCCGCGTATGTGAGTTGGCCATCCCACGCATGGACGGCCTGCGCGGTCGGCGAACTGCGAGCCTGTTCCTCGAACAGGCCGTGCAGCGAGGCCCCAACCGGCTGCGGCACTGCCGTGTTCCATGCCCAGATCTGCTTCACGTCTGCAGGGAGTGCCACCTCGATACTACCAAGGTCCGCACCAGCCTTGGCTAGCAACAGCTGGTTGAGGACATGGAGAAGCTGGTGGACGAGCTTCTCCGCCTCTTCTGGGCGGATTGCTCCCTTGTCAAAGCCCGCCGTGATCGTGATGCTGTCTGTGTCAAAGCTGCATTCTATCATCAGCGGGTATGTGGTGAGGTCAGTTTCCTGGGTCAAGGCCTGGTCCCACTCCCCAAACAGAGTCTCCTCGTACGCGACAGTCTCCCTCGGCTGAACTACGAGGTGCGTCTGGAAACGGCACGCGGACCGGCAGTCATGGCCGAGTCGCGCGATGTTGTGGATGCCTCTCTGCTCGTGCGCGATCATCGCTGCCGCTTCGTCCTGGATGGCGCTAAGAAACACGGAAATCGGCTGCGCCGCCGCAAGCCTGACGCGAACCGGCACGGTCGCTATGGTTGGGCCCATGATGTCCTCAATCCCGCTGACGGGACAGGTTCGCCCCAGTGTCGTGGTGCCGAAAACGACGTCGTCGGAGCCAGTCGTGTGGCCCAGGACCAGCCCGAGAGCAGCGTACACGAGAGTAGAAGGTGCAACATTCGAGCGCCGGGCAAGGCTTATCCCTTGTGACACCTGCATCGAGCCCCTCTCCCGATCTTCGCGCGTGCGTATTGCCGGCCAGTCCAGGACAGGGAACTGGGGCGCACTCACGTCTGCAAGGTAGGATCGCCAAAATGCGTCTGCCGCGTCCCCATCGGTGGCTTGGATGTGCTTGATGAATGCACCGAAATCCCGGGGCTGGCCCAGATCCAAGCCCTGGTAGGCGCGCTGGGCCATGGCAAGCATGCGCGGCAGGGTCCATCCATCGTAAAGGCAGTGGTGGATCGTCCAGACGAACCAGCCGTCCCCGCCGCCCGCCGCACTGCCCACCAAGGCGTACCGCATCAGTGGATCGTTCAGTCCCATTGGCCGCGCGCGGTCGGACTGAAGATAGTCTTTCAGGCACTCGGCCCGGTTCCATTGAGGTGTGCCAGAGAGTACAGCTTGCAGGAGTCCGTGCTCTCGGGTGGAAACCACCCTTGTGCGCAGAATAGGGAGCAGCTTAGCGACCGCATCCCATGCCGCGCACAGCTTAGACAGTTGAGTGTCCGGGGCAAGGCGCAGTACAATCTGCGCCATGTAGTCACCGTCGTCGCGGTCTGTCAGCGCCAACAAGCCTTCCTGGAGCGTCGTGCACGGCAGCAGATTCTGGATCGTCCCTTCATCGATCTCGAGGATCTTGGCAACCTCGCCGCGCAAGCCGGCCACGTCTGCCGCACGGCCAAGCAGGGAAAACGGCGGTATGGCAACGTCCCCGCCGGTCTCGGCGCAGGCAGATGTAGTCCTCGCAATGTCTAGCAGCCGAGGATGCCGGAAAAGGTTCGCGACAGTCAGGGCGACTCCCTCGCGGCGGGCGTGGCTAGCCAGCTTCATAGCGGCCACCGAGTCGCCGCCTAACCGGAAGAAATTATCCTCCGGGCTGATGGCCTCGAGCCCCACGCCCAGCACTTCCGACCAGAGGCGCTGGAGCTTCAGTTCCATCGCATTCATGGGCCTCGTGCTCTTCCCTCCAGACGGGCCCCGGATTTGGTCGAGTGTATCCTGCGACACCGCAGCCGCCGCCTCGCGGAGGACCTTCCTGTTTGTCTTGCCCGAAATTGTCTTGGGTATTGCCTGCACGCCGAACAGCACAGTGGGGACCATGTACCTTGGCAGACACTGGGCAAGACTTTCGGCCACCTCAGGTTCGACCTGCATGGCCTGCAGCACAAGCGGCTCCGCGGCGTCGTTACACTCGCGGCTCTGTACAAAGGCCGCCAGTACCTTGTCGCCGTCGGCCAGCATCACCACCTCGGCGGCGACCTGGACTGCGCCCGGCAAGCACTGGCCTACGTAGAACTCGACCTCGCCGAGCTCTACTCTCTGGCCCCGCAGCTTGACTTGGGTGTCCTTGCGGCCGAGGTGGGTGAGGGTTCCCGTCTTGTCGTACTGGACCAGGTCGCCAGTCTTATATACCCTTCCGTGGCGGCCGGGATGGCCGATGGTTCCGCGAACAAGCCAGTCAGGGTCTTCGATGAAAGACGCTGCTGTTTTGGCCGGGTCGCCCAGGTAGCCCCGGGCAAGGATGGGCCCTTCCACGACCAGTTCGCCGACGGCGCCAATGGAGGCCAGCTGGTTGTGGTCGTGAGGGTTGACCACCCAGGCAACCGCTCCGATAGCTTTGCCTATGACGCCGTTGTGCATGTGTGCGCCTTGCGCATCGACGCGGTGGATAGTGGTGATGACGCAGCACTCCGTAGGTCCGTAGGCAATCACCACCGTAGGTAAGTGACTCCACCGCGCGATGTCATGCCTCTGGACAGCTTCACCCCAGAGCACCAACGTGTCAATGTCGGGGACTTTTTGCGGATCTAGCAGCGCAGCAATGGTGGGCGTAAGGCCAAGCGTGTTCACCGCCAAGCTCCTTATAGCGTGTGCCAGATCGCTCATACGATCCTCTTCCGAGGGCACACATGTGCAACCCCCGGAGTAGAGCGTCATGAAGACCTCGTCGATAAAGACGTCAAAGGTATAGGAGGCGAATTGAAGGACACGGGACTCTGGGGCAAAGCCTTGGGCTGACGCCCGGTACTTGAGGCTGGTCGAGATGGCTCCATGTTCGACAACGACGCCCTTGGGCTCGCCCGTGCTCCCAGAGGTGAAGAATACATACGCAGGACTCCGGGGGTCCGGTTGTGGAAGAGCTGCTGCGCCGTCTCCGCTGTGCTGCTCCTGCAGGATGGCGGCGTCCACCACCAGCACTCGGCGACCGGCGCCGGCTACCGTGGCCGAGCAGGATGGCGAGGACACGAGACCTGCCCGCCTGTCTGGCGATGATCTTGTCGCGGCGGAGCGCGGCCTGTGAGGCTGTGGGAAAAGCACAACCGCTTTCAATACCGCCAGGAAGCTACGATGCCCACGCCGACTTCTCAAGAGACAGGAACATCGTCCCCTGCCGACGCCAGCTCTACGAGCCGGAGCGCGACCTGCGCAGACGCTCGGTCCAGCTCCGCGTATGTTGAGTTGGCCATCCCACGCATGGACGGCCTGCGCGGTCGGCGAACTGCGAGCCTGTTCCTCGAACAGGCCGTGCAGCGAGCCCCAACCGGCTGCGGCACGGCCGTTTCCATGCCCAGATCTGCTTCACGTTGCAGGGAGTGCCACCTCGATACTACCAAGGTCCCATCTGCTTCGACCAAATTGTGCTCCATATTGTCCGCAAACGCTAAATTCATGTCTAACCCTTTCGTTGGTGATAATCAAAACTTTGAGAACTTGACTGTCTTCCTCCTTTGATTTTCTAGGAACTCCAATGATCTTCCTTCTTCAGTCTGCGGAAATGTTTACCAGAAAGCCAGAAGTTGATAAAACCTTGCTCGTTAAAATTATCTGGCAGTCTGG